>NW_026535905.1:3446414-6240329 GCF_028551555.1 Melozone crissalis
AAAAAGCCAAATAGATGTTTGCAAAACTGCTTTTTCAGAAAATAAGCAACCTTGTGGCTAAGGTCAGGAAGTCATGGCCATTGTCTTTTGGCACCAGATAAAGTTTAATTTTCTTCTACCTTTTTCCAAAGTTCTCACTAATGAATGTCTCCTGCAAAGTTCCTTGCAACACATAGCATGATTATTTGCATTTTTTATTTCCTTACTTCTAAAGGAAACCTAGCTGTTAATAGGACCATAAACCAGTTACCAATGCATTTTGTTCATTGTTGAATCATAATTCATAGATTATTTTGCAGTAACTGAGGATGAAGTTCTTGTGAATTCACCTTCTGTCTCTCTATCAGTATTTAACAATTCTACAAACCAAGTACATTTTTATAGCCTGAGGGAGAAATATTCCAAGACAAATACTTGTATTTTCTTCACCTTTTAGAATAATATGTTACAGTGAAGTTGAAATGTTAGTGACTTGTTTGTGGACTAAAATAAAAGATACTGCATGTTTAAAGGGATAAACTTGCTATTCAGAAGGCAGCTGTGATCAGTATATCACCCTGAATATCAAGCCTGGCACATCAGCCTAATCTGAATTTTATGTCTAACTCAGTATTAGAAACTGAGCAACTTAGTTTGTGAAAAGTTGTAAAGTTGGAAAGACAAAAGATATTCTTCTGTGTTGTTTATGAAAAGTCAAATTTGTCATTGCTTTGTGTCTTTGGCAGTGTTTCTCACATATAGAAAACAAATTAAGCAGCAGTAGTTTGTAATGCTTGTAAGAATAACAAAAAGGTGCACCACAATAGACAGTCAAATTCCAAATGCATATTGAAGAAAGCTGGTGACAGATCTCTGCCATCCTTCAGGAATATTAGCATTTAGGAGGTTTTTTGCTTGAAATAGTCCTTAGGCCCCCTGGATCTTTCTTTTTTTCACTTTTCTAAGCTGTCTCCCCATCTCCCTCCCCGCTCTCACCCTTCCACACAGAACTCCTCTGAGGTCTTTTAGCCTTGCCCATGGCAAACCCTGGAGCTCTGTTGAAGCCAGGCCAGGTTTATACCAATTGGGAATTTGTACTAATGGACTTCTGGTCACTTTTGGGACCATTCAGTTTCAGCCAATTTGACTGGGACACAACTGCTTAACCCTGAGTGTTGGGTATTTTCTCCCCTTCAAATTCCCAGATCCCCCCAGCATTCCCTGATGGAGCCAGGGAACAATGCACTGTATCCAGAGAGGAGATCAAGCCAACAGTTGATGGTAAATGTAAAAATGCTGTAATCAGATAAGCAGCCACAATTCCAACAGAATAAATGCAAAATGGGCAATGGTCTGTTTTCCTGAGAGGCAAACATCAAGAATATCAAGAACCTGTGCTGCTAGAAGATGGAGTCTCAGTAAATAGCAAACACATTGTTCTGCTCCTGTCCCAGCAGAACAAAATAAATTAATTCATTTATTCAGTACTAGGCAGGAGGAGTCAGTGGAAACCCAAAGAATCCACATGACAAAATCTCAGGGGACAGGAATTTTTAAGGAATCCAAAACAACAACAAAATCTTTTGCAAAGTTCTAAATATCAATGGTTCTTAGCGTTGATACTTGAAGTGCCCTCAATTATAACACATGCTTGAATTGGCAGTGGAAAAATCCAACTCCAGCAGCAGAGATGAGCTGTAGCTGCAGCTGATGGTGAGGGATGGGAATACAGAGAGCACTTAGTGATGAAGGCAAGGCCAGCAATCAGTTGTGTGCTTCAAAGCCATAAAGCACAATCAGGGTGACAACAGGGCCCCATTGTTGGCTCTGGCTTTCTGCTGAAAGGACTTGCACAGGGGAAGGGCCCTGCAGCAGAGCAGCCTTGCTCCCCAACCATTCATTTATTCTGTGTTCTTCTCTGTGTTCCTTTCTTCCTTTTGTCTTTTTTTTTCCCTTTGGCTTTGGAGCTGAGATTTCCTCATTATGGGGGCGGTTCCTCAGCCTGGTTAAAATGCTCAGAGTTGCCTTACCTTGCTTATATTTTGTTTTGCCATCATGTCTGCAGTTCAGGTGACAGAAGTGTCTCAGTGCAGGGGTGGCTGGCAGTCAGTAAAGCAGAGGCAGCTCTCCAACCTGCAGTGGCCACATGAGCATGCAGTGAGGGAGAAGGCACCAGTGCATTTTTCCTAGGTCTTGGTATGCATGGGTTGAATGCAGAGATCACTGTTCAGTTCTATTGTCAGGTAAATTAATCCAAAAACATCAGAGTTTTATGTCCAAAAAGGAGACAGAGGAATCCTGTAACTTTATTTGAATAAAGGGAGAGGCCATGGGGCATTCCCCTGGGGTCTCTCAAATTTTTGGAGGACGCAGCCTCCCTTTTTATCCCAATTTCCTGGCTGCATTTCCCTTCTCTCTTTCCCCATTGGCTGAGGTACTTGAGAGGTTCAGACTTCCCAGAATGCCTGATCTCAAAGATTTCCCTCTAACATACAACCCTCACTTTTAATTTTTAATTCTTATGGAATTTAGGGTTTCCCCCCATTGTTTCGTTCATCTTTCAATGTCCAGTTTAATTTATCAGCAAACCTAAATTTTATTTGTAAAAGCAAATATCTTTTTCCATTCATCAATCAATGGAATCCTTCCCATTGTTTCTTTTATCTCCCAATGCTGGTTTTATCTACCAGCAGACCCACAGCTTGTTCGTAAAGACAGTTCTGCCATTCCTCTCAATATTAAGAAGAAAGTGTTCTTTTCATTCCTTCCCCAATCTGCAGTTTTTCTACCAAAGCTCTCTCTTCACCACCCCTGATATTCACCCACTGTGGACAAATGGATATTCTTGGGAGCCCTAGCTCTTTTCAGCTCATCTAGCTTTTCAGAACAGTACAATTCTGTCCCTAACAAAATTGAATATTTTTAATTTCTAAAGCCTTGGAAATGTGTCTTTTCTTTTTCTGAAAGACCCATCATTTAGAAGTTCCTTAGAACTTCACACTTTTTAATGTCTCCTGTCCCAAGCAACCACAACTACCTGACTGGTACAAACCTTAAAGTTTTGACAGGTTTTTATTATTCCTGATTTCATTTTTGCAGCACATAGAGACATCCCAAGCATTTACAGAAAAATAATTTTTTGCTAGCTCCTAAACTGAGCATCTCACTGAACAATTTAAGCACAGGTAGCAATACAAAAAAAGACTTGACAGGGACTGAAAGAGCACATCACAACCAGGCAAATGGTTGAAGAAATTGAAATCATGAAAATGAAAGCATGGTCCTTAATGTCTACCTGTGTAGTAACCTAAATTGTGGTTCTGCTTTCACTGAAATCAATGGCAAAATTCTGCTGTCTTTACTTATAGCAGGGAGCAATATGGGGGAGGAGGAAAGGAGATATATGAAAAAGACAGGCATTACTAATAGAATTGTAGAATATCCTGAGTTGGAAGGCACCCACAAGGATCTTTGAGTCCAACTCCTGCCCTGTACAGGGTCACCCCCCATGCCTGAGAACCTTGTCTAAATGTTCCTTGAGCTCTGCCAGGCTGGTGCTGTGACCACTGCCCTGGGGAGCTTGGTCAGGGCCCAGCCACCCTCTGGGGGTTAGACATACACCCATCTCTCTGATATTCTCCTAAGTGGATATTGCCCTAACATCCAACTGTCCTAGGGTGATGTTATGATGCTTGGAACCCCAGCTGACTCTTCTATTTCTGCTGGATATCATGTTCTGTGCCTTCAAGCCTGGCTCTGAAGGGCGAATATTTTCTTTTGGCTTTGTTATCAGCCGCTCTCCCACAGCTGGTGGGATGCAGAGACGGGGCAGTACATAGTGCAACTTTTGCTTTGCTTTTCACTTTGCTCTTCCTCCTGCTTTGCTCCTGCTTTGCCCTTGCTTTTTGCTTCTGCTCATTAGTTTAGCTAAGCAATCCGAATTTTCCCTGGACTGTTTTTCCTTTCCTTTTTTTTGGACCTACTTGAACTGCTCCGGACTGGGGCCTGGGAACACCGAGAGTTTGCACCTTGTGGCCTAGCGGGGCCTGCTCTGGGCAGCAGCTGCCCCAGCGCCAGAGGAACTGATAACAGAGTGACCACCCCCAGAGAGATTTTGTGAATTTGTCATCTTTTTCAGAGTGGCGACAGAGTGGTGTCATCTAGTATTGGTCATTTTGTGTGCTGGGGGTGCTGTGCCTGTTAAATAAACAGGTTCTTTCCACTTCTCTCCAAGGAATCCTTCCTGAACCGATTGTGGGGAGGGGCTGTAGGGGTTTGCTTTCTGGAGGAGCCCAAATTTTCCCTAAGCCAGGACACCAACCAAACCCTCCCCTGACAGGTCCAGTCATTTTCTCAAGTCCTGTCACTGTCACAGAGAGCAGAGATTGGAGCTGCCCCTGTGCTGCCCCTTAGGAGGAAGGTGAAGACCACAATGAGGTCTGGCCTCAGCCTCCTCCAGGCTTGGCCATTCCTCCTACACCTTCCCCTGCAGACCCTTCACCATCTGCTGTTCCAATCTCATGAACTTTTTCATCTGATTTACATTCAGTGCTCTTGCAGTGGCTCTGGTAGCTACCCTGAATGCAGAGTAAATAAGAATTAGCTATCAGAACCTGACAATGTTTGCCTGCACTGTCTGGACATGAGAGAGAGAGATTCAGTTCCTCTTTGCATTTCGAAGAGCCCAAAAGATTCTAAAAGCCTCCATGCATTTGCCACGAAAAAAATGTCCTTTAATAAACAAGTAAAGAAAAATGAGGTAAAGAAAAGTGTCAAGTGCCCCACGAGCTCTGAAGGAGGAAGCTGAGGCAGTTTGCTCTGTTTGATGCATTGTGGTAATCAGGCAGCTTATTTTCTGACCTTCAGGGGTCTGGCTCTGGATGAAAAGGAAAGTAAAAGCAATATAAATCCATGTGAGGAGATGGTTTCACTGAAACATGTAATCATGGTTCAGGAATACTAGAAGCCATGCAGGCCCAGAGGGAAGGATGGATCAAAATTGGCAATGTCCATACCCACCTATGTAGATATAACTAGGTATATCCCAAAACTCATCCAACTGCCCACAAAGATCTGTCCCACATAAAAGCAAGAGATGAATGGCAGTCTCTCCTTGAAATGGTAATCAAACTATACAAAATGCAATGCAAGGTAAACCTCGTTATTAAATCCTTAGATTAAAAGCAGCATCTGTGGGGATACTCAAAGTCTCTGTGCATGTGTCCTATGTTGTACCCTGCTCTCTGGACATCTGCTGTTACTGCATGTGTAGGCATTTGTTTTGCCCAGGTACACCCATCCTCAGTTTCTCCTTTAGATTTGTATCATATCTGTTTAATCACGACTGGAAATTAGTAATTTCAGTTAAAATCATTTCAATCATCCTGCTCTGTGTGCCATTACAAGGACCAGACTTCATACATTCTTATTTATTGGCTGAAAATACAAGGACTTTGTTGCATCCATATCAAACAAAAGCATTGCTTTGAGCATAAAAAGAGGGGGGGGGAAGTATTTTCACACATAAAATTGTGTTAACTTTAATCCATATATTAATATTTCCTCCATTTTTGTCTTGTAAACTGCATCTAATTATTTTTTTCTCTTCCAATTATTGTTTTAGACTGTCAGGGAAAACTTGAATTTCTTTTGTTCAGCTATGCTGGATTATGCTAAGCAAAATCATGAAATCCTCAAAGTGAATAACATATGCCAGTGGCATCTTGCATACATTATTTGCACAACTGGGCAGTTTGAATCAGTCTCCTTCCAATGTGCACCTGAGCCTGATTTGTAGGGATTGCAGAAAAATTGAAATTCCTCAGGAATGTTTGGTGCACCATAGATCAGTTAGAGGTCACCATGTTATTTAGTGTTTTATGATGAATAAATCAAATACTCACTTCCAAATCCCCCTTTATATGAGCTATAATACATCGAGTTCTTTATGGAAAAGGAATTTTTATGAACTGAAACTGAACCACATTATCCTGTAAAGTAATGGGGCAGTGACACATATAATGAATAGGACATCACTCACTTTTTTGTATTCTCTGCATCACAATGAGAGCACAAAAAGCTGAATTAAGTAGAGGCTTCTTGCTGCGTACAAACACAAGATTTGAGGCAGTGAGGTGGGAGTTTTCACATCTAGTTTAAACATCAAGATGATTATTTAAATTCTCCACAAAAAGGGAGCCTCCACAGCCTTCTAAATAAAACCCATTCCAGCAAGAAAGCAAAATACCACCAGAAAATGTGCACTGGACTAAGAGAGGCAGGTAAACCAGCTATTTATTGGCCCTCAGGAGAGTTTTCTGTGGTTGAGTGTAGAGATGGTGAGGTCAGTCTTCAGAGCCCATGGACAAGATCATTTGAGTCTGTCCCTTGATTTACAACTGAAGCTTTTCTGTTACATCATGCACTTAATACAACTTTTGATTAGTACAACTGTAAAATTCTTTTATGAGTATAATCCATTCCAAAAAGTTACAAGTGAGTCACCAAAGTACAGGAGTGACATTGTACAGCTTGATTCATCACAGACTTCAGCCTCTATACCCATTCATCCACAACCATTACCTAAATGCAGAGCAGCATGTGGATTTTTAAAAGTTTCTGTAACATTACTTACTTTTTTTTTAGAACTTGTGTCATTATTTTCCACATGAAATATGTTTAAGACAGGTGAGAAGGATTGTCTTAATTTTCATAATAGCTAATTATAACTTTAGAGTGTTTATTTATTTTCCTTTTCCTTTATGGTAAAACAAAATAATTATAAATGGAGAGATTTAATTCTTATGAGAAATATTCTATAGGGCCAGGGATTCTCAGCCAACTGAGATTTAAAACACTTTTTTGACTGATTCTCAAATAAATTTTGGTACATGTTGTAAAAAGGCTATAAATGATTTTATTAATTTTCATATGCTCATTGCAGCCTCTCATCCTTGAAAAGAATGAACATACAATTACCTTCATTAGCAATATAACAGCTGATTGTTGCTTCAAATATTCATTTTGTTATCATTTCTTTTCTCTCAGTGTGCAGCTCTGAAGTGGCAGGAAGTTCACAGTGTAAATGGGTCTGGTGAAAAACTTCAATTTTCTAGCTTGGTCAGAAAAAAATCCAACTCCGCTCCATGCATATTCAAAGAATTTAGAACTATGAGATGATCTTTTTCATAGTTTAGTGTAAAGGCAGAGACAAAGGAGACGATTCACTTATCTTAGAATTCAGGTGTCTGAAATTAAAGCATCTGTCCTGGTTTGGGACAAATTTGGAAAGGAATTTCTGAAGGGATATTCCCTAAAGGGCAAAATTCTTCCTTCTACCCCATCTGTTTAGAAGATAAACCTCCTTCAAGAAAAGTGGAAAAAACCCTGTTTATTTAACAGGCAAAGTATTCACAAACGTGAGAAAATGAATAATATGGAACAGTGGAACCTCTCGCTGTTCTGAAGAGATGGCAAATTCAGAGAGAGTCCTTTTGTAGTTCAGAGTCCTTTTGGCTGTGCCCTCAGCTTTCTCTCAGTCTTTCCAGGGCTCAGGTGTCCTGGCTGATAGCCCTGGTGTTCCCAGACCAAACAATAGCTGAAATTCCAAAAAAAAGAACCTTTCTGGCCTCAGCTAATGAAAGAAAAACCAGTGAAAACAACAAGGGAAAACTCCCTGTCTGTCTGCAGAGAGGAGAACTCTGAGGACTACTTATCTCTGTTATAAATGACAATATAGTATTGGCTTTTGCAAGTTATTTTTAGCCACAAAGATTTTGATATGGTACAATTTGTAATTCCTTTTAACTGCTTTTTGGTGTAGTATAATCTGTCAGTTTATGTAAGTAATAGTGTGATAAATACATGTCTTAGGTCTTAGCATAATATTAAAATAGAAACTATGTAATGTTAAAATGCTTGTGTTTGTGTAACTAACTCAGATAATAGTGTGAATTAGCTATGTTATTTCTCATATTTGTTGACTATCTTATCTGAATGATAACAGTGACAAAAACCAGAACAGCAAGAGAAAAATTTACTGACTCTCCAGTTACCAGCTAATGTAAAAAAAGAGAATGCAGTCTCAAGAAGAAATAAAATATATTGATTTAATCATACAGCATGTCATGCAGACAAGTCAAAGGTTAAAACCAAGCAGAAGAATTCCTGGAACACCTAAACGCACAGGAATGTTTGAATATGTATAACTCTAATGAATATGCATTTAACCCATATGATATAAAAGTATATGAGGACACTGTTTTAATGTCCTAATGATGTATTTGTGTTGCCCCCAGATGAAGGAAGGAATGATGAATCTGACTCCATGTTCTCAGAAGGCTAATTTATTATTTTATTATACTATATTATATTAAAGAATACTATACTAAACTATACTAAAGAATACAGAAAGGATACTTACAGAATGCTAAAAAGATAATAATGAAAACACATTACTCCTTCCAGAGTCCTGACACAGCTTGGCTTTGATTGGACATTGAGTCAAAACAATTCAGCAAAAACCAATGAAACAATCGCCTGTTGGTAAACAATCTCCAAACACATTCCAAAAAAGCAATACACAGGAGAAGCAAATCAGATAATTATTGTTTTCATTTTTCTCTGAGGCTTCTTAGCTTCCCAGAAGAAAAATCCTGGGTGAAGGGATTTTTCCAGAAAATGTGAAAGCCACTATGTTGTGCTTTTGTCAAAGCACCCCCAACATTGGATATTGTCCCTTTTATTCCTTATTAAACATCAATTTAAAAAATTTAAAATAGTGAGCTGGGTTTCTCACATCTCTATGTTTTGAATACAGCCGTGAAAAAAATTCCATCACATTTCCTTCTCCCCCACTTGGCTCTCAGCTCTAGTTTTAAAGGTGCAGAATTTATTTCTAGGCTAAAAAAATGAATGGGGCTAAAATTGAGCATCATACTGTCACTCCAGGACAGGTGTCTCATCTGAAGTGTCTGTCTGGGCATCCTGTCAAGGGTCTGGATGCAGATAAACAGCTGCAGGAAGCAATGCATCTTACAGGGCTGGAGAACATCCCAGGCTGGCTTTGTATTTAACTGGGCTTCAGAGAAAGTTACAAGATATGAGAAAACTGTAAATCTTTTGCTTTCAAGCATTTAGCAGGTAATACTAAAGGAAGAAAATTTGGAAAAAGAAGTGGCTGCTGTAAGATTTATCACTTAGTTTTTCAACTTTATTACTGTGTCAATGCCGGGGTTTAAAGCAAACAAGAAAAAGATGTTTTATAGATCAAATATTACCTTCACTATAGGCACTAAAAACAGATTAGAAGCAAATGGTCTGTTTTGGTCTTCTTTTATTGCCCAAATTCAAAATAAAATATTGTTATTTTGGCTTTAAATAGGTTTAAATATCATTGGTG
Source organism: Melozone crissalis (assembly GCF_028551555.1). Classification (NCBI taxonomy): domain Eukaryota; kingdom Metazoa; phylum Chordata; class Aves; order Passeriformes; family Passerellidae; genus Melozone; species Melozone crissalis. The sequence continues at coordinate 3,455,794 of NW_026535905.1, forward strand.
AAAAGAAAGCCTTTCACAAGACCTTTAAATAGAAGTTTTCAGATTTGAAGAGTCTTATTTTTCCATTGTTTTGTTTTTCTGCTTTTAAAAGTCCATTTGTTAATAATATCTGTTCTTCCTTTCCATCCTATGGGAGATAGCAGAAAAAAAATCACATTTTGTCAGACTGTTAGAGGAAGTAGAAGCATGAAAGGGTAAAAAAATTATTGCAGAGAAACAGTGAATACAATAGAAATTCATTGCTCTGTTTTCTTAAAAAAATATTTTGGCGATTTGTGTTATTATTAGTGCTGCACCTGTTTGGCTTGTAGCTGTTTCTGAACTGATATTTTGAAGGCATTTTTGCTTGTTCCCAAATCAATCCAAAATACGAGCATAAAGAACCTCAATTGATTAATAGAAATATTATAAAATCAAATTAATCCAAAAAAGAAAATTGTAATGAATTCAAATTCATAGATTTTTTTCCTGAACTAGTATTACTATTATTTCTCTTCAGTGGATATTCCTTGGGATTTCATTTGATATAATTGGTGCTGTGACTCAGCAACAGAGGCCACAGCCAATACACCAGTCTTGGTGTCTTTTAATCTCTTCAGTCCAGTTATAGTTAAAAGACTCCAGGATATAAGTACAGATAGAGCTTCCTGCATTAGAAACACCTGTACACAAGTGGTGGGAAGCATTGCTATTCAGAGTGTATTCATGGCTTTTGTGAGAAATTCAGTGAGATAAATTGCAAGGAAGAAAGCAAAGAGCAGATGGTCTTTCACCAGAGAACATATCTGAACCTTGTTTGCCAGTAGCATAAAAAGACTTTTAAAAGGTACAAATATTACAGCAGAGACAAGACATCAGCTGTCTCCAGGAGATATGTGAAAGTCCTTGAAAAAGCTAAAAAAATGGGAGTTTTGTCCAAACAGAGGCTTATAAACTCATGGGCTGAAGAGCAGGGGAAGAAAGGACTGAAAAAATAACTTAGCTCACCTGTGAAAGGTGTGGGGCTAATTTGACATAACCTGCAGGCTTTGCCAATGAAGTCACATCTCCGATGGCAGGATCTGTCACACTATTTGTGCTCTGGATCAGTGTGGGAATCTCTCATAGTCACTGTTCCCAAGATTGCCCTGCTCTCCTCCTTTCAGGACCAGGAGTTAAATGGACAAAATAGTTTCCTTCCACTAATTGAGCCCACCTTGTGAAATGTCAGTGGCCTTTAGCTGGCTGCAAAGTGTACACCAATCCCCTCTGACAGTGATTTTTTGGTTTATTTTCTTGGTCACCTCTATCTGTGACCTGAGAATTCACCTTTCAACAAGGTTACCCCTCCAGCAGCTTTCAGTGCTTAACCCCCAAAATCCAGCTGCTTGAGCAGTCAGGATTTTGCTGTAGTTTAACTCTCCTGGAGTAGATTTGCTAGAGGATTACAAAGACTTGACAGAAAGTATGGTAAACAAGAAAAGAATGGTAATTTTCCCAGTAAAACAAGAAAAAGAGCATCTTTAGACTCTGACTGTAATGGGGTTTGCACTGTTGTGAGAGTCCTTGCCAAAATCCGTTAGAGGCAAATCAGGTCTCAAATTCCTTGATTTGAGCTGCTGATCATGGCTGATGAAAAACAGGAATCAGTTTCCAGGGAGGACCCTAAAAGTATCAAAGCTATTTAGCAAATTGTTTTATAGTCAGAATATGAGCTACTTGTGAAGAATATTAACTTTATCCCAGCCAAAATCAGCCCACCCCATTTGACAAACTATTCCTCCTAACCATAAAACTATAATGCAGGCCCTTGGATTAATATTCTGTGTTGGGTTTAAGATTTTGCTTGTGGTTTAGAGGATTGTCCCGCTTTAACAAACCTCTTCTATCTTTATGCAACCTCAAAATTTTCAGTCTTCCAGCCCATCTGAGAGGAAACAGAGCTAAGCATTGAAAATAGCATTGGCAGATTGATGGAGGCACATACAGAGGGTATTTCATGAGTAGCCTCAGGGAGCACAACTTGGTGTAATTTGTGTTTTATTGGGGCCTGGAGGAAGTGCAAATTGCAGCAACTCAGATTCCTCTGATGTTACCCACTGTGTCTAGATATAGTTCCAGCCCTTTAATATAGTGCTGCCTGTTTCCTGCAGAGTTGTGAGTGCTAATTGTGTGACAGGACACCCAAAGGTAGCACTGAGCAAACATCTGTGGGCTCTGATGTGCTCCTTCCCTGCAATCCCAGGTAGGCAGCTCCTGACCTCAGCAGCTGGAATGTGGGAATGTATCTGACTCAGGAGTGTCTGAAATGGAGCTGCAGCAAATCTTAGGTCACCGTGGTTTATATAAGTTAGAGTCCTGAGATACAATTTCATGGATAGTTTTGTCTTTCTGACAGTGCTTCCACCAGAAGGGGATGTCTCCCTTTCCCTTGATCTTCCTTAGTTCTGTTTTTCAGACATATGAGTTGCTGCTGACCTCCCAACTCTATCTCCTGCCTTGCTGCTTCTTCAGTGATTGCTGGATCATTCCATGAAGTCTCTAACATGAGAGAAAACCACCCACCTTTTTATTCCTGGATTTATTCTCTGCTAAATCAGTGACAAAAAACAGCTTGTAAAGGATTCAATGCATACCAAAACCTGCCAGGAGCATGAGTGAGGAGAGGGATGGGTGAGAAGGAACTCCCAGTTGTAATGGACTGGTAAATGGAGTTACTACAATGGATCACCATGTTGAATTGAGTACAATTCCTGCTGCCATCCACTTCTGTAGTAGATGTTCCTCAAATTATAAATTGTAGTTTATTGCATGCTTTTTTGTAGTTTATTGCATGATTTTTTGGGGAGAAGGACAGACACTCTCCAGCTTCTGGCTGGGTAGGGCAGTGAGTGCTGATAACCACAGGCAACAAAATGTGAGCAGGAGGCAAAACCCACAGAACTGATGGCCACAGAGGGCTGAAATAGCTCAGTGCTGACTGAGTAGGTTAAATTTATCAATTTAGTTACAACAGCACATTTTATTTTCATTTACAGAGCATTTCTGAAGTCTAGGACGGTTTAGTAGAGGCTGATCACCACATAATACCCACATTGTTATTTGGGAGGGAACTACTTGTCAGAACCTGGGTTGGCCATCTCTGCTTTTCACTGCAGCCTTTCTCTGAGCATATTAAAGACATTTCCTTTAAAATGTTAGGCCCAAATGCCAGACTTTGAATTTAAACTGCATTTCGTCTTACTCAAGGTTCTTAGTTCTGCTTTTAAACCATCACTTGACTGTCAGACACTTTACAACTCATAACCTAACAAGGACTCTAGAGCTCATCTTTTGAGACAGACAGACTTTTTATCCTGGTGTTCTTAAAATATTTATGTATTTTTAAAGGTTTTTTTAAAGCTAAAATAAGCTGCAGAAACAATGCTTAAATTCCATAACTCAAACTGGAAAGCATTTCCTAGTTCGTCTTTCAAACCTCTACCAGCAGAGAATTTCTCTCTGTTGTATATTGCATGTTGTATATTTTTAGCTGTCAATATCAGACTCGGTGTCAGTGCCAGGCAAACTGTGACACTAACTAGACTTTTAAGTGTGATCTGTAATCCAACCTAAGAAGTTCTAAGCTGAGACTTCACACTGCATTATAGCTCTATCCATACATTTATCATTTAGATTTAAAAAAAAAACCAAAACAGCCTGTGATTTTTTATTTCACTAAACTGAAGTGATAGTTTTCAACAATTCTGGAAAAAATCCATTCAGTGTATAATTCCCAGTGAGGCACAAAACGTTTGCTTGAACATTTCCAAAGTTCTTGGTGCACCTCTTGTAATATTTAAGAAACATTCTTAACCTAATGGTGCTTGGAGAATCTTTTAAGGAGGCTGCTCCTGCAGGTTGATGGACACAGACACTGCCTTCCTACATTGCCAGGCCTTGAGGGGTCTGGCAGCAGAAAAATTTAAAAAAAGGGGGGAGTGCTTTAATTAGGAATATTAGGATGTGTCTTCCACTCTTCTCTACACATTTGGGGCTCCTTTTATCCCCATCTTTACCCAGTCAAACAGGCAAAGCCAAGCCAGATAAAGCACATGGGAGAATCTTGGTTATTTTACTTTCTAAACTTCTAGGTAACTATTTCAAAACGGGGAGATGAAATAAAATTCTGCTTTTGAGTGTTGAAAAAATTACACCTCTTCCTTTTACTTAATGCTGTTTTTGATGAGGCACCACATTTCATAGGCTCCTTTGACTGTCTGGTTTAGAAAAATTCGCTTCAATGTTTGGCATCATATATACATGGTTTATGTTGTTTTTCTATAGATGCATTATTCATAACTACAGAAAGCACTTGGGCCACTTTTTTTCATGGTTCACTCAGATTTATGAGGTTTTTTTTGTTGCTCCTAACCTTCCTTCTGGCTTTTGGTTACCAGAACAAGATTACAAGGATCTGGATGTAAATATTTATTTTTCTGTTCATTGTTTGCAAGTGGAGTTTGTTTAGCTGAATAAAATCAGCAGCAGCACTGTTTCCTGGGGGACACCTTGTGTGCCTTTTGGCTTTTCCCTGTTCCTAGCTGAAATATTTTTCTATGACTTTCAGTGGGTACATTTAGAACAAGTACAAGTATCTCTTCAGTACAAGTTCTTCAAATCTCAGAAATTTCCCCAGTTCAGAGTAAATTTAAGTCTCTCTTCACTACAGCACTGACTCATCACTGCTTTGAGACTCTGGATCTCTGTCTGCCTTTGTGTTTGACAGCATTCTGGAGAATAAGTGTGGAGATTGCAACTTATCCTGAGGTCTGATTCCACCTTTCCTTTCCAACACAGGATAGTTTACTCTGCAGCCTCTCACATGCCACAGATAGAGGTGTCCTTGCACCTGAAAATTTCATCTTCCACCCTTACTGCCTGCTGTTTCCTATCCAGGAAAGTCCAGAGGGTACTCTGCCATCAGCCTGTGTCTTCTCAGACATTGCAGCCCCACTTTCAGCTGAGTGCCTCAATCCCTGAGCCTTCATGGGCTGAGTGTGTCAGGTTTCACCTGAAAGATCATGGCTGTAGGACAAATCTTACAAAAGGACACATTTCCTTCAGTTTTGCAGATAATGTTTCAGCTATTTGTTGGTTGTGATGTGCTGCTAATACTTTATAAGTGGTATCTTAGAAGATCAGCTCATCTCTCTCTGGCAGATTGCATAGATTTCAGGCTTTTGCCTGTCTCTATTTTAGGAATTGTACAGCTTGTTATGGGAGCTACGCCAAAATAGTGTTTGCTCATATGCATGTGTTTACCTGTCTGCCTGGTGTTTCCATCTCCTTGCAGGCTGTTGTTCAATGGCTTTGGTACTTAAAATAATGCAGGTAAAGCTGATGTCTGGAGGATTAACTAATTCTTCACATAATTGCCTTCATAGATATATGGTTTAAAAATTTCAGTGCTAAGCAACAAGAATTACAATTAACTCTGTCAGTCAAGGGCTTGTTGCTTGAACTTCTCTAACATCCAGTGTATTTGCAGTTTTTGTGTTATTTCCTTGCTAATTCTAATAAATGATAATATGGCCTTGCAGATTTAAAAACTGAGAAAGTCGAACCTACATGAAGAAACAGACTTTCTTTTCAGTGCTTCAATATAAACTAGTGCTTATTCAGAAGTTCAGTATTACCTGTGAGTTTGGTGTGTGAGGCACTGGGTACACAGAAGGTACAGAGATGATCACTTCATGGGCAATTTGAATATGAAGTCCAGATTCTGATAGTCTGACCTGAAGACTCATTTGCATGATGTACTCTTCACCCCTTTTAGTGAGAAATAGGCTTGTGCAGGATGTAATTAACCTTCCTGTTCACATCCAGACTGGGTTTGCATTGCATAAATAAAGCACAGATGGGAAGAACACCCTAAAATACCATCAGGATCAGCTGTTTATTTGATTTTAAGGATTATATGTACATTAATGTATATTCATGTGCATTCATGTCCATAATTTTCATTTGGATTCTTGGATAATTTTTAGCATGTTAAATTTCACTGGTTATAATTAGGTTTCTATTGCAAATGATACAGTGGAATCAAATCCACCACAGAGTCTTGTCCTACCATTGAAAATTTAGGCTCCTGGTCAGTGCTGTAACACAATTTGGATGTGTTGTAATGTAAAAGAGAAGTAGTTTCCACAGTCAGCTTGTTGAGCTGGGAAAGAATTTGTGTTCGTCATCCAGAATTAGTTAGAGGAAGAGTAAATAACTTTGTTGTTCTATCTCCTATTGCAATCAACCAGAGTTAAGTCACCAGCTCCTTAGAATCCCTTGATTCCATCTCCTTTTACTCCATTGGGAGCATAGGCAAGTAATTCACATGTGGATATTTGCATGAAAATCTCATTTGAGATGGTTTAATCTTTAAAGTATATCACACACCATACTGAGGTTTAAACTCCTCATTCCAGAATCACAGGAAATGTGCATCCCTGTTAACTGGCTAATCAACACCTCTAAATACCAGGGTATTTTGCTAATGTTCTGGAACACAGTTTTTAATGAATTAATTGAATTGCACATGCATCCTTTTGTAAAGGGCGCCTGTGCATATGCAAATGAGTATCTATAGGCAAATAGATGCAAGTGAAATCACTTGAATATTAAATGATTGTGCCTGAATATTCAGTCCATGTTATTGATAGGCAGTGCTACTGATTTGCTCTGTGACTATTCAGTGTTCAGGACACCTACTACTGAAAAACCTGATTTTCACGAGAAAGTTTTTAGAATAATCTCTACATAAACTTCCACCTCTTGGAAATTTAGTTGCAGTTTTTTCTGTTGCTGTTTTGGGGGTTTTGGTTTTTGTTTTATTTAGTTTTGATTTTTGTAGTTGTTGTTGTTTGGTTGGTTTTTTAATTGTTTGTTGGTTTGTATTTTTTTTGCTTTGAGGTTTTTTTTTTTTTTCCCCAGCAGGAAAAAATAACTTTCAAATCATTAGTTGCAAGAAAACCTCTCAATGCAAAAATACCTCCTGTTGTGGTGATGGGTTTTCTATACATGCACAATATGCTTTCATATGCAACAGCTTCAATTCTAGATTAAGAAAATGAAAATGCTGAAAAGAATCAAAGGTAAATGCTCAGGCTGACTGCACCTAAAAATCAAATAAAATGGCAGTGGTAATGGTCCTTAGGAACTAATCAAACAATTATACTTAATGGAAGACTTAATTGACTCTGTGCATCTTCTAAAATTGTAAACCTTATCTCTTACATTGTGCTCCTTTTAGGTGAGCAGGTTAGCAATTTAAACACATGTATCTAAGTTTTTATAGTGGGTGGCTGAAAAACAATATTTGCATGGTATTTACGCTGTATTAAGTTTATTAAAGTCATGTTTTAGGACAGATTGCTTTCATTTCTCTTTGGGAAAAAAAAAAAAATAAAGCAACAAAATTACCATCCTGAGCTGGAACAAATCACTGTTAATACTGTGTGGATGAATTCAGATTTTGCTAATCCAATGAAAGTCGTCTATAATGGAGATTCAAAACAAAGAAAATCCACTTTTCTTCTTAATAAGTCTCCTCCTGCCCCAAATAGTTAAGCTCTTTATACAAGGTTAAAATTCTAAGAATATGGATTCTTTCAGACTTATAAATATCTTTTTATGAAAATACATTCTAGTAGAAAATGTGTGGAATCTAGTGGAAGTGTCAAAATAAGAATCTAGTAATTCCCGTTCTGTCACTACCAGTTGTCAGTCCAAGACAGTTCAACATTTGAGATATGGATGGTATCAAATCCTGTTCTCTGAGTTGTTTGGGGGTTTTTTCCTTAGTCAGAGCTTTAATATATAAGTAAACTATTTCAACCTTGACATTGACTTTTGCTGTGATCACAGCACATCCACATTCTTGTCTCAGCCTGTGGAATCCAAAGAGAGTACATCAAAGAACTTTTCTTCTCTGAGGGAAGAAGATATGAAAATTCGGATGTTTAGTGAATGTTCATTGTCATGAGAAATACCTTTAACATGAATAGAAACACACTGTCAGACTAGAGCTATGGCATAGCCTCTGCTAAGCAGCCAGAATGTTTTTCTCCTGGAAGAGATTTGTTCAAAACCTATTTCAGAAAAGCCTGTTTCTCTTGCAAGAACAAATTTGGGTCTTGAGGACCAGTAGACCAACAGGATGGCACAGACAGGAGCATGTAAAAATAGGTGCAAAAAGTCCTACATTTCTAAATAGCTGTGATTAGAAATGATGAATGTTGGTGTAGAGACTACAGAGCTCATTGGAAAAATATTCCAATTCTACAAATATTTGTGGAAATGAAAGAGAATGTGTTAGAAAGTCTTGAGTTCAAGCTGGCCCTACTGGTTGCTTTTCCTCTAGTGTTGGTCAGAAAAACATCATGGTTTGGGTTCAGTCTGTGGATCAAGACACATTTAGAATCACAGAATCATTTAGGTTGGAAAAGTCCTCTGAGGCCACTGAGTCAAATTATTTCACCAAGGCCACCACTAAACCATGTCCCTAAGCCCATCTACACATTTATTTTATTTCTTAACATTTCCAGGGATGGTGATTCCACCACTGCCCTGGGCAGCCTGTTGCAGTGCTTGATCACCCTTTCTGTGCAGAAATTGTCCCTGTTATCCAGTCCAAACCTCCTCTGGCACAACTTGAGGTAATCTTCTCTTGTTCTATTGATTCTTACCTGGGAGAAGAGACCAACCCCCACCTGGCTAGAGCCTCCTTTCAGGTGTCTCTCTGTAGCTGCCCACATATGAGTTGGACACCTAAGCCCCCATTGCATTCAAACAGATTTAAGTCCCCAGATCCTTAGAATCCCTTGACTCCATGTACTTTGACTCCAGTGGGAGCACAGGCAAGTGTTTCTTAAGTAGATATTTACATGAAAGTACTCGTGAGAATTTCATTTTACATGGAAATCTCATTTGAGGTGGTTTAATCTTTAGAGGCTATCACACACCATGCTGAGATTTAAATTCCAAATTCACAGAAAACATGTGTCCCTGTTAACTGCCTAATCAACACTTCTAAATACCAGGGTATTTTGCTAATGTTCTGGAACACAGTTTTTAATGAATTAATTAAATTCTACATCCATCATTTGTTAAAGGGCTGTACTCTGTCATTTTGAAGCCATTCCTCCTTGTCCTATTACTACATGTTTTTCGAAAATCCCCTCTCCATCTTCCCCAGTAGGCCAGTTAGATCTCCCCAAAGCTTTCTCTTCTCCAGGCTGAAAAAATCCCAATTCCCTGTGTTTTTCTGAGGGGAAAAGTACATGACAACACATTCAGGTTCCACAACTTCATTCTCCACAAATGTGAGCACATAGAGGAGGCACATGGAAATTTTTATATGGAGGCTAAACAGCCTCTATATCAAAATCGTACTAAAAATAGACATATTGGAGTTATTAGCACAAGCTAATGGAGAAAAATGTATTTAGAAAGATTTCTCTTAAATGTAAGTTAAATACTTAACCTTAAGTGTGCTTGATGTTGCATTAATGTTTGAAAGATAGGCATTTTCAGCCTGTCAGTCAAAAAGCAGAGGAGAAGGTGGAAAATCTGCTGCAGGCCCCTGCAGAACTCCAAACCCATGGGCTGAGTGCTTGGAAACTGCCTGGAGAAAAGGACCTGGGGGTGCTGGTGACAGTGGCTGAGCGTGAGCCAGCTGTGCCCACGTGATCAGAAAAGGCCAATGTCACCTGGGCTGTGCCAGCTGTGGTGTGGTGTGACTGTGTGACTGTCTGAGGATGAGGGAAGAGATGAAGATCTGACTCCATGTTTCAGAAGGCTCATTATTTTATGATATATATTATATTAAAACTATACTAAAAGAATAGAAGAAAGGATTTCATCAGAAGGCTGGCTAAGAATAGAAAAAGAATGGAATGATAACAAAAGATTCTGTCTTGGACAGAGAGTCTGAGCCAGCTGACTGTGATTGGCCATTAATTAGAAACAACCACATGAGACCAATCACAGATGCACCTGTTGCATTCCACAGCAGCAGATAATCAATGTTTACATTTTGTTCCTGAGGCCTCCCAGCTTCTCAGGAGGAAAATCCTAAGGAAAGGATTTTTCATAAAAGATGTCTGTGACAGTGTGGCTGCAGGACCAGGGCAGGGATTGTCCCCCTGTGCTGGTGCTGGTGAGGCCTCACCTCAAATTCTGTGTCCAGTTCTGGGCCACTCATGACAAAGAAAGATGTTGAGGGACTGGAGAGAAGGGAATTGAGCTGGGGAAGGGTCTGGAGCACCAGGAGGGGCTGAGGGAGCTGGAAAGGGGCTCAGCCTGGAGAAAAGGGGGATCAGGGGGAACCTTGTGGCTCTGCACCTCTCCATGACAGGAACATCCAGGAAAACAGAGCAGCTGAGGGTGGGTTGAGTGTCCAGCTCAGATCCCTTCTCTGGACATGCTCTAGCACCTCAATGTCTCTCATGAGTCTCAGACCTAGCTCAGACTCAGACTCTGCCCTACTGGTGGCTCTGTGGTTTACTGACACTTTAGGATCCACTAGTTCTCTAAACATCCCAACTCTCTACTGACACTCCAACATTTATTTTCTTACCTTCTTATCTACTCAAAAAACACTGGGCAGTGTGAACTGCCCACACTGTTAAACTATCAAAAAATATTTTTGGCTTTGGCCACTGAGTGTTCTTCCAGATGATTTCCAGAAGAGTATGGCTGTTTGTGACAGTGATCACAAGGGTTGCAGGATGAAGAGAGAGGCGAGAATGTTGACCTCATGTTCAGAAGGCTTGATTTATTATTTTATGGTATATATTACATTATGACTATACTAAAAAGAAATATTAAGGAAAAGTTCTCAGAAGGCTAGCTAAGGTAAGAATAGAAAAGAATGAATAACAAAGGTCTGTCTGTTGGCAGAAAGCGAGACCAAGCTCTGCCGCGAGTGGTCGGTAAATCCAAACATCCACATGAGACCAATCACAGATGCACCTGTTGCATTACATAGCAGCAGATAACCATTGTTTATATTTTGCTCCTGAGGCCACCACTTCTCAGAAGGGAGAAAAATCCTAAAGAAAGGATTTTTATGAAAAGATGTCTGTGACAGCTGTTGGAAAGGGACTGAGAGGATTTGAACAGACAGCTCACCTGGATTTGGAGTCAGGAGGGTTCACTAGCACAGATCTGGATTCTGGATGATCATAACTGTTGAATAACTCTGAATAATTAAGGAGCAGTCCCAAGTATGGGTAATTTCCATTACAGATGCAGTCATTATGCATCACTGATCAAACAGAGCAGAATAGGAAAAATTGTTTACCACCTTGAAGCTAAATTATCCAAGCCATGATTCTTGCTTTAATATGTATTTAATCCTTCTGTTGTGCAATGTATCATGCACCTTCTAATGGCTTTCATCTTCTCTCACACCATTTAAAAGCTGTTAATGAATCTACCTATATAATTGACATTCACACAAATTCCAGCTTTAGTATCTACATCCACACAATTAATGAGTTTTTATAAGTCAGAGACATATTTGGGCATTTTCCAGTTTCTGTGTCATTTCCAACTGAATGCCACATGTATCTTTTCTGTCCAGCACTATGTAAATATTACAAAGACCTTCACAAGTTCTTTGATGTGTTACAAATATCCAGCTTGTTAGTCTAAAGTACAGCTCCTTCTCAGCCACTGTGTTAAGCTCATTATTTCAGGCACACAGCTATGACAATTAAACTTGTCATCTGTTCAGCTTCCATGGTGTTAATTTCTCCTGTGTGCCTTTCCTTTCCTTTGTGTCCACCACCCACTTAAAGAAATTGGAATAATTATTTTTGTTTGGCTTTTGAGCTATGTTTTGCTGACCAGAGTTCTCTTTCTCTTTGAGCTCTATTTTGTCAAAAAAACCCCACAAAATAACCAAGAATGATGGTTTATAATTATAACATTTGAAAGTAAACAGAATAAATCAGCATTCAGCTCCTAATTGCTCTCTCTGCATTAAAACTGTCCATTGTCATTTATACTTCCCTAAAGATTTCAGTTCTAATGCTCTTTTACATTTCTTCTGGATCATGGACCAAGGAACTGCCCATCCCAATTATGCAGAGAGTTATATTTCAAATTTTCTTGTATCATCAGCTCTGCAGTTGACTTATTTTACAGCACTGGGTTGTAAGACAGACAAGCAAATGACAAGGGAACAATGTACAAGAGACTCATATTCAGTTTAGTCCTCAAGTGTGAGATTATCCTGCAGACATTTCTGCAGAGAAATCATTGTGTAATGAATGTCTCTGGATCCACTCACATATAATGTTACTACATAATCTTGCTAATAAGTACATGAGGGTCCCTTTTAAAATATTTACATTTTTAAAATCAAATATGTCTGCTGTGGGACTTGTTTGAAAACTCATTGCTTCAGTGACTGGAGAGGTTTTTGTTTCAAAGTGAGTGCAGTCATGGTCAGTTTATTCATTTCAATGCCAGCACTTTTTTTTTAACTTCTTTCCATTTTTTAATCATTTCTGGTTAAAAACAACTGATCTTGCAAACCAGGTTTTACAAAAGTAAAGAAAACAAATTCTGATTATATATCAGTCTCTATTTCATGATTATTGAGCAGCTCCTGTATGCACTTGTCTCAGTGCAATAATCAAGATAGGAACTGCTAATGAACTGGCTGAGAAGCATAGAAAATTGTATGTGGGGATGAAAAGAAAGATAATCACACCCAGAGTACAGGCCCAGTGATCAGGATTGTTGTGATGATAGCGGTGGAAAATATTAATACAGAAGAGGAAGGGTAATATTTCAGTGGTTTTAGTAAATATAGAAAGTCAGTGTAGAGGAAAAAAATGATGAAAGGGCCAAAAGCCTTAAAACACTAAACATAGGAGAAAGAAGTAAAGGATCTACTGACAGCAAAGGGAACTGGGGCAAATATCATAGTAAATGCAGTAGTAACAAAAGGAGCAGAAAGAAAACTATGTATTATCAAAATTAGGAAAAAATAGTATTATTCACATAAAATTTTCCTATCTGGACATAAGGGATTAAGAAATGGCTTTTCTGAACCTTTACAGGGAGAAGTGACTGAAAGCCTGTGCAAGGCAGTGCAGAACCAAAGCAAACCCCCTCCAAAAGCTCTGAAATAAAACAGTGGCAAAGCAAATATATTCAATAGCAAATCCAGGTGTGTGGCTCCCTGCAACCTGCACTTTGCACAACACAGTACATTAGTTCCCAACCAGCACAAGAGCAGAACTAATACCAAATAAATGCAGCAGCACCCCTCTATTTCCCTACCACTGAGCCAAGCAGTAAAAATTCAGAGCAGCCCTGAGTGATAAACATCTCTCCCTCTATAAATGCCTGGCCCGTTGCTAATGGCAACAACTCTGTTCCTAAAGTTAGCTGAGCTCTCACAGTGGCAAATTCCATGTCCTCGTGTAACTTGCAGGATTCAGCTCATCAGTTTTGCCAACTCCTGCAGCCATACAACTGCATTTAAGCATAAACTTTTCCTTTCTCTTTGCACGGTATTTATCAAAGAAAAATGCAGTTAGAGCCTGAGTTATAGGATCCTGAACATGAGAGTGAAGTCAATATTTTATTATGCTATTTTATCCCATTTTGTGCCATTTTTTGGTGGTTTTTTTGTTTTAAATAATTCCCTACAATACGGTAGGACAGATCCTTTAATTCCAGATACAGATGGATGGAAGTAATTCATCCAAATTGTGGGGCACAGCTAAAAGAGGACTTAGGTTTAAACCATGTGTTACTTAGGGTTTCAAACTGTGGTTAGCAGATGTTTGCTGAGATGATGTGATGTGAGAGGCAAACATTGCATTAATTTATGGTTGTAGTTTTGCAAAAAGATACACACCATATCCATCCTCTGGGCTAAATGAGATGTTAAAAATAATCCCTGATTTGTGAGCTTTGCTTTTGGTTTTAGAGACTCTTTCATCAAAGTCATGAGGAGAACTCAAGTTTCTTACACAAGAATTATTTATGACCAATTCAGAATGAGTTTTGTGAATGTCATGGTATTTGGATTTAAGTTTTGAATTCCAATAGCTTAGAAAATTGTGAGTCATAAATGGGATATCTGAATTGTTGTATTAAAAAGTGCTTAATATTTTCTTTTAAAAACTAATTTCAAATTTCATGCTGAATTTTTTTAAAAGAAAAAAAACTGCATTTCAGAAAATGACCTTTTCCTTGTAATTACAAAACTATGGAAGCTATTAATTCCAGCCATGTATAATTTTATAACCATAGAATTATTTAGGTTGGGAAAGGCCTTTGAGACCACCAAGTCCAGCCCTTAACCCAGCACTGCCAAGGCCACAACTAAGCCATGTCCCCAAGTGTCACATTTAAAAAGTTTTTGAACTCTTCCAATGGTGATTCCACCATGATATGATAGCGACAAAAAAGATAGATGGGGAAAATGTCAAAGTATCAGTTCATAACCTTTACAATAATGCACTTGGAGCTTCATAAACTGAAGAGATAAAATACAAATTATTGCTTTTCTTCCTTTATGGCCTTTCAAAGGAAGGCATAATTATCTAAAGTCAACACTGATTGTCCCGCTATAAAAATTATTACAGTCACAATTCGGAGCCCTAAAGAGAATCAGGAGCTGGGACAATAAAAAGGACAGTATGAAGGGGTATCTTCTCAGATCTGTCATCAAACCTAAACTGATTTCAGGGGAAAAACAAATCAATGTGCTCAATAACTCCAGGCTGAACATGTCTATTCTATTCTGTCGCCGACTGGGGGCTGTGTACAAATCACAAACAGGACGGGGCTGCTCTGGAACGTGCCTTGAGCTGTTTGATTTTCCAGCATCAGCCTCATTCCATGGTTATGACAATGGGAAGATGCCAGCAGCTCACATCCCAGGCAGCAGACAAAGGACTTAATGCTACAACTCACTTTAAAAGCTTTATGACCAATCACACAAAGCTAAAGTGTATTGACAGTAGTTCTATCCAACCACTATAAGCACATGTACCTTTGGTTAAACAATGCTTGCTTATTTTGAATACAATGAGCCTTAAAACACAACTCACAGAGCTCCATTATTAAGCTTCAACCTTCCTAATATCTTGCTAGATAAATTTTTCTGTAGCTTAGAGAATTATTCTAGACAAGCATTAATACACAGACCTTTGCACTATTTGTCCTTGCTTTTCTAATTTTTAAATAAATTTTCTGCTGGCCAA
Organism: Melozone crissalis; assembly: GCF_028551555.1. Lineage (NCBI taxonomy): Eukaryota > Metazoa > Chordata > Aves > Passeriformes > Passerellidae > Melozone > Melozone crissalis. The sequence goes on from NW_026535905.1 coordinate 3,471,042, forward strand.
TGTCATGGCTACTGCTCTGCTCTAATCACAGTTCTACTGTATCTGAGGCCTGCCTTTTTCAGCTTTCCCAAAACCCTCTGATTTTGTGTATTCCCACATATTCTATGTAGTTTTGTGCCATAGAAATTGCAGGAGTGTCTGGGACTCTGTTTTGTGAGGGCAGTTTTACATGGACACTCTATGGGTGTGGGTAGAAGTATGGCGGCATACACTTCCAGCTGCTGTTCCTGAGTGTGAGACATGGAGATGAGAGCTGGGGGAAGGGAAAACAAATTGGAAAACCAGAGAATGTTTTGGGTTGGAAAGATGTTAAAGCCCACCTCATTCCACCCCCTGTCCTGTGCAGGGACACCTTCCACCATCCCAGGGTGCTCCAAGCCCTGTCCAACCTGGCCTTGAACATTTCCAGGGATCCAGGGGCAGCCACAGCTTCTCAGGGCACCCTGTGCCAGGGCCTGCCCACCCTTACAGGAAAGAATTTCTTTTGCAAATCTGCAAATCTAACCTAAATTCCCTAAACAAATAAGGACATGCTCTTTTTTAGTGTTTCACTGTTAACAAGGCATGCTGAGTTATTATGCAGGTTTTCCACAGGCTGAGATGTCTGCACTTAAAGCAAAGGAGCTGATAAATAAAGTCATGGATGCTACCAAAGAACTCTGTGAGCTTTATAAGCTTTTACTTCTTGTCTCTGAAACACTTTGCAGCTGTTACTGCTTGTGCAGCACACTTCCTGCCAGGTAAATAGAAATCTGCTTCCTATAATGCTTTGCAAGCATTATTTGCTGCCATAAAACATGAATAAAAGCATAAAATATGGAGGAAGATATAATTTTATAGTGCATTAAAATAATAAAAAAAATTAACAAGCATGACAGGTTAACATTTTACAAGCATCAAAGGAGCAGGTGAATTATGGCATTATAGGCAGTGGAAAAAGCTATCCTGGGTTTAGCCTTGGAGCTCTTTATTTTTCCAGACCATTTCTAATTAGAGTCTTGAAATTAAATCCTGCTAGCAAACTCCTAAATTGCAGGGAGTAAAGAGGGAATTCAATCCAGATATTTTTTCAGCACAGGACTTTGAGCCCAACACACTGTTCTGCACACAAAGCACTGGAGTTGTACAGGTACAGAACCATCATAAGGAGTAGAAAAAAGTGTAGGTGTTAAAAAAAAGAGAGAAAATAACAGGTCCCCATGCAGGCAACCTTTTGAGTTCATTTGCCAAGGGAGGAATTGCCATGTTGTGCATAGAGCCAAGAAAACAAGAGGTTTTTTAGAAAAAAGGGGAAATTCCACCTCAGTGTGCATAAGAACACAGGTGCTCAAGAACTATAAAAATCATATTCTAAGCCAGGAAAAGGAAGAGGAAAGAAAAAGAGCAGATGATGCAGGGAAAGGGTAAAGAGTGACCAAGAGGGGAAAAAAAGCCAAAAACTTCCTTGAGTCTAGAATAAAAACCATGAAACCTTACATTGATAAAATATAATCTGGGCCAATACACCATTGCAAGCAACAGGCAGGGTGTCTTGGGCAAATCTTTCTTTTTCCTGACATCTCACAGAAGGTGTAAAGATCTACATGCATCCCTATGAAGAAACAAGAAAACTTCTGCCTTTAGGTGAAGCTAAACTGATCCAGGGTGATTCCTTTGAGCAGATTATGCACATGGTTAAATCTCAGTTTTTTAGCAGAGAACACAGCAAGGAAATCAGTCACATGAATTCAGTGGCACAGGCCGTCCCTGGGTTTAGTTAAGGGAGGTCAGGGCTTCTCCAGGATTCCAGGGGGTTCTTTGCTTTTCCCACTGACCTGTTATTTTACAGTCAATGAATTTACTGGTGTCTGCAAGAATATATGGTCTGTGTAATACTGGAAAGAAATGGGGAATTTCCCTCTCAAGATATTTTCTTTTGAGACATAGTGATAGTTTTCTACTATTTATAAAAATAGAGAGGACAGGAAATATTGGAATAAAAATAATTAAAAGGAAAATACATTACTGAAATGCTGAAAGATCTCATGTGGGGAAGATGTAATAGGTAGGGAGCTCACGAAGGGCAAATCAATTTCTGTCCTTTGTCTTATTCCATCTGAGAAGCAAAAATAAATAACAGACTCCCAGAGCAACAAGAAACACAAGGACATAAAGGTAGGAAAATTGAGGGGAAAGATCCTTTTTTTTTTTTTTTCACAAAGAGGTTATTTCACTACTGGAACAGAGATGGGAAATGGCTCTTGGAGCAATTCAATCTTGAGATTTTGGACATCTGGTCTGAGTGGATTCAGAGAAGACAGAGGAAGGCTTCTGCTTCAAGAGGGGACAGCCCAATAATAACAGCACCTGATGTTTGTCAGAATTGTTCCAATAGTACCAAGCTTTATGCTCTGAAACTGTCAGTCAAAAACAAATTGCAGCAATGACAAGCTTGTGATGCCCATTTGATGGGCAGAAGTGATAAAATATATGAAGGGTTCGAATGCAAGGTGTCACTATTCTGGTGAGTTGAACCAAACATTGCAAAAATAAAATGTTAAAAGGAGATGTAGTCAAGACAAGGATAATTGCTTGTTCCAGAGACATTGGCCTATTAGCACAATTTAACATTTAGATCTCACTCCTGGTAGAAGATCCAGTACAGAAAAAAAAAAAAAAAAAAAAGCTTTTTTTCTTTTTTTTTCCCCCTCTTTTGGTAGCAGGAAGGGAGATAATCTCAGACAATATGGACTCAATCAAGAAAAATAGCAATAAGGAAAGAGTTCAAATAGCCCCATTGAATTTGCTACACTAAGAATTGAAAGACCAGAAAATTTCAGCAGGGCAGGGATATGTAAAATCAGTAAGAGTTACAGTAAAGCACAAAGTACAGCTGACACCTGAAAGAGGATATATTTTACACCAAAGGAAGAGCATTCTACAGGACCATGCCACTTTCCCAGAGTAATAAAAATTATCTGAGGAATTTTAGCCTTAGAAATCCTTATTTCTGTTAAATAGAAAAAATAGAACAGAATGCTGAAAATCTTAACCAAAAGTTGTCCTTAAAGTTTAGATCATAGTTTTTTAGGCAATCTAATAATGGAAATTTGTAAAGGTAAATGAAAATATATACAAGAATGCATCATAGGGTGTTTGTGGTCAGTATCCAGATGAGCTGGAGGAAAATAAAGTCCTTGGAACAATATAATGCAAAGACTGATGTTTTCCCACTGTGCAGGCAGAAAAAGAAGGTCAAGGATGCATCAGTAGCAAAAAGACAAATTACTGAAGAGATGAGGCCACATGTCTTTATGGGAACAGAAGAGCTGCCAAGAGAACATGAAATCAAACTTGTGACATCAGCAATTCCAGCAGCAGTCTCTGACCTCTGTATTTTCCTACTGGAGAAGGTAAAAAAAGAGCCAAAGAGAATGAAAGATATGAGAGGTATTTGACAGATCAAAGTGCTTAAGGACTCATATGCAATGAAAGCTCCAAAGCTCAGCAGAAAATTAGCATATGTATGTGGAGAAATAAAACAAGATTCTTATATTAGCTTGTTTATCAAAACCAAATACTCCCAATGTTAAAGACTTTAGAAGTCCTCTTGGCCTTTCTCCTCCCCAGATTTTTCATGGAAGAATCTAAGCATTAACTGTATTCATCATTATATTTGGAAGATACTGGTATCAGCTGGCTCCCAGTCAGCATCACTCTAGCAACAGAAAAATTCTGAAAAAGAAATCTAGCATGCTGCCGGGGTTGCTTGGCATCCTCTGCCAAGCAGAAGATGTGTTGGTTTATGACAGAAATAAAACGGAGGATGATGGATTTTGAGATAGTTTCAGCAAGCTGGCCTTGCTCTGAATAAGGCTGCTATCTGTGACAAGGAGAGGATAAAGGTGTGCTGTTTATTATTAAGAAATGGAAGTTCTGGTGGATCATCGTGTTTCTGCAGCTCCAGAAAAAGCTCAGCAAAGTCTGTGAATGCAGCAATGTTCCAGTCACCAGAAAGAGCAGATTTTGGAAAGGAAGTAACAAGGTCATTTAGCATAATTAAAAAAGTATTGATACATCTCCCTCTTCTGTGCAATATTCTTTATTCTGTCTGTGATGCAAAGGTAATGGCAAGGGATGCAGAGTTCTTTGGTATATCTATATCTAAATCTGTCTCCATCAAAGAAAACCTGTCTGGAGACAAAAAACTCATGCCCATATAGTATCCACATTAAAAAAAAAATCTGAGAAATAAAAAATGGTACATTCCAGCATGTGTAGGCTGCTCAGAAATTCACTGAGACCTGCAAAAGGCCCAGTCTTTACATGCTTGGCAGTTTGATAACACCCAAACAGATTGAAGCATCTCTGCCCTCAGAGAACTCATGTTCAACACACAACTTTCTCTTTTAGGTTCAGAGACTGATCAGAGATGGTGCTTTCTTTTAATCTTTGTTACTAGCAAATAGGGAAAGTCTTTGCTAAGCAAAAACTCACGTGGAAGAGGAGACTTTTGAGGAAGGTCTCCAAGTAAATGTATGCTAATATTGTCCAGACCAATCAATATAAATCACATGTATTGATTTTTTATTAGTTAATTATTTATTCAATGTGAATCAACGTATTCAGTGCTGCCCAAGAAGAGAGAACCCAAGGGATGAAATGGCCACAGTATTAAACACAGGTTGGCAGTGGGATTTTGGGATGAAAGAGTTGTGAATCCTCTGAGGTTTCAGAGATTTTCTCCTTTCAGAAGATCTGTTCCCCAAAATCCTGCAGGAACACAAACAAGGACGTGAAATGAGTGCAGCAGTTTGTCGGGTTTGACCAGGATGGTTCAAACCTAAGGAACAGCTGGGAAGAATATAATGTGGGAGGAAAAATAAGCAAACAAGAATGAATATCCAAACACACCCCCATCGCCAGGAAACAGTTGCTAATATCATGAATTTCTGCAAAACTGCCTGAGAGACCTGGGCAGCAGGCAGCAACAGCTTTTTTTTTTCTTTTTTTTTTTCTTTTTTTTTCTTTTTTTTTCTTTTTTTTTTCTTTCTTTTTTTTTTTTTTTTTTTTGGTGTGTTAATCTGATTTTTTGAGAGGACACACATATGCATTATTGTATGTATTATTTCTCCATACATACAGACCTGGCTATATTTTCATGGTTGTCAGCTGCACAGGTCATGCAAAAAACTAAAGCTAATTCTTGCCAGGTATGAAATTCCTAAGATCTTCATAGAAGGCTGTGAGCCTTTATTAGCACCTCTGAACTCCTCAGCAATGGAAAGGCAGAATTGCACAGACGTGAGGGAATGAAAAAGATAAAAATCAGGAGAAGCTGTGTGCACAAAAATTATGATATATTGATCACCTGAGTCTGGATTCTCTCCAGCAGAACTGGTGATCAGTATATTAGGAATGGCTCTAATTGAAGCACTCATTAATCTTAAACTTCACCAGTGCAACCAGAAGGAACTGCTGGAGCAAAATCCCAAGATATAAACTTGGCTACTGTAATGGCTGACAGTAAAAAAAACTGAGAACCATTCCTAGAGCAAAAGGATTTTTTTTTCCCCCTTAAAAATCTTAGAAGTCTTTTGGTACACTTTGTCAGAGCTCTTACTTGTGATGGCTGCACAGGTATTTCTTCAAAGGAATGAAGTGCTGCCTACTTCCTGCTGCAGTTAAGGCAAAATTGTTAAGTTAGAGTGGTGCCAAAGGAAAGGTGTTTTTAGGAGGCAAAAGCAAAGAGGGGTGTCCTGCCCCCAGTCTCGAGGAACTGCACATAAAACTCATCCAACCTAGTCCAACTTCAGAATTCAATTCAGATTTATTTCTATGGCTGGATGAGAAGATACATCAATGAAGATAGCTTTGAGTCATTTGAAATTGTTTCAAAGCTCTTGCTTTAAAAAGGCAGAACACATTTTGGTGGGAAAAAAACAGTATCCCAGTTTACTTCATGGTAATCAGTTAATATTATCTGTTAATATTATCTGTTAGTTGTACCAGCCATTAACTCCCTTATAAATGAAATTCCTGAGGCTTTTTCTTTGAATGATGAGATGTAAAAAACCTGTTCAAAACTCCTGTCATCTTCTAAAGTAAACAGAACAGTATGCACTTGAATTTAGAGCAGCATACAAAATGTCAATCATTGAAATTAGAGATCTGTTGCATGCAAAATTTTATGCATGAAAAGAAACTGTTCTGAAGCTCTGGATGATATACAATCTTCCCGGCACAGTCACACAGCAAGAATTTTGTGATTTAAATTTATTGTTTCTTCTTTGTCTTTCTGTTTTGTATAAGTATCATATTCAGTCCAGTTCTTATGTATTTAGATGCTTGGCTCTGCATGGATTTATCAATATTTCTCTTTTGCTTCATAGGAATTTCCTCACAAAGACAGATACAAAATATATCTGCTGTCTGGATATACACATTTCAAATCTTTTTTAGTATCTTTGATTTTATGTCTTTTTCCTTAGCTTTTAGGCTGTGTAGGTATAGCTTTGCACTGCTCCAGGAAATTGAAGTGCATTTCCTAGGTAAATTTTATAACCCTTGGTTTTGTGTCTTTGGGAACAAGGAAAGGCTATAGAGTTCCTCCAGAGAAAAGGAAATTCTATGAATGACATACAGAGGGATTGATTTGCTGAACTATTTTCTTGTCTGTTAAGAGGAAATATATATCCTCATTTTTCACTTACATTCCACCAGCACCTGCAAATCCCAGCCCTGAAACAAGCCCCAGCTCTCTTTGGCAGTGGGGAAGATCCTTTTTGCTCTGTTTTGGAGAACTGGTGGGAAGTGTATTTGGTTATCGTGCTCCATGACAATTTTGATATTTGTCAACTTTCTGTAATAGCCTGGCCTCAGCAGCTGCTCTGCATGGAGCCACTGTATGTAAGGAAATGTAGCTGTACCCATCCATCCATCCATCCATCCATCGTCCATCCATCATCCATCCATCCATCCATCCATCCATCCATCCATCCATCCATCCATCCATTCCTGTCCATCCATCATCCATCCATCCATCCATCCATCCATCCATCCATCCATCATCCATCCATCATCCATCCATCCATCCATCCATCCATCCATCCATCCATCATCCATCCATCATCCATCCATCCATCCATCCATCCATCCATCCATCCATCCATCATCCATCCCTCCATCCAAAGGTCTGAGAATGGAGCCAGGCCCCTGCTTGTACAGACAGAACCTGTGAGCCCCCAGTTCTTGGACATTCACAGGTTTCAGCCCAGTGCGGAGCCAGCTTTGCCCTTCACCGGGCTCTAGTTGCAGACCCATGCCTCAAATGCACAAATTCTGGCTGGGACTGGTGCTTCAGACCTCCAGGAAGGGTGAGCTGGGCTGAGGTGGCACAGAGAGGGGGTCAGTGGCTCCCACACTCACATGGATTATGGCTGGAGAATTTCAGAAGGAAGCTGAGCTGGGGCAGTGCTACTGTCCCCTTCTGTACAGACCTGAGCACATCTTGATGCTTTTCCTGTCCTTGGGTCAAATATTACCTTTGAATATAAGGAAAGATCCTTCCTGTTTCCAAGGATAAGTCTCTGTATCATATTTACTTTTCATAATCTTCTACTTTTATGCATTTCGAAGTGCTCAGCCAAAGGTACTCTTTGTTTGCCTTCATTTTTTCACACCTTGTGAACACTTTTGCTATTTCTGTCTCCTTTCCTAAGTCCAGGGGTAAATACTACAGCCCCTGAATTTTCAGCAAGCTGATCATCCTCCTGGTCTCAGTGCTTTATATCCCTGCTGGGATATTCAGGATACTCAAATCAAGGTTTTCCTTGCAGGCAGAATTAAATGAATCTGGATAGGTACCAGTAAAAAACTACCAATGGCAGCCCTGCTGAAAAAAATTCTCTAGTTTCCTTAAACTCCCCTTTTTTGCTTTAATTCAGTTTCTGTGGTTTGCTATTTTGATAAATATGTCCTTTATGCTTTCACATTCGTTGTCTCATAGGTGGTGTTAGGGAGGAAGGAGTGTGAGTTATTTCCCCAAGATGGAAAGACAAAGGGTTTTTTTATTCTTGACCTTGTTAATTTAAAATATTTATAACTATATGAATAATTCCTCTGAACAATATCCCATAACTCTGGGAAAATATAAAAAATTTCTCACTTAAATTAATTACATTTTGGAGCTCAGCATTTTTTAATATTATTTTACCTCAAGTAATCCAACTGAAATTTAATTGAAGGATTTTTTAATTAAAAGTGGAGAAATGAAACAATTGCAAAATTTTTTCCAACCTCAAAAAATCTATAAATATATTTATTTTGTCTTAAGAAAACTGGTGAGAGGGAGTTACAAAAAACATCCTCCCCACATGGCTATTTCAGCTGTGCAGCTACACAGAATAATTCACAATTAAAATTTACTCATGTCTTGGAAAATGCATCTCGTTTTTCACCTCAGGGATCTGTATGAGAAACCAGTGCTAGCAATAAGAATTTCACAGCTGCCCAGTGGTATCACACATGAACCCTGACTTCCACATGCCTTCCCATTAAACACTGGCTGTCACCTGTAATGGTTGGCAGATATAAATGAGGACACTGATGGCTAAAATTTGGGGTACTCACCATTCCTTTCATAAATAAATTTGCATTTCCTATGTCTGTGGAAAGCAGTTGGTGCACAGTTCCTGCATTTTCAAAGTGCAGCTAAATTTTATCCTCATAAACTTGGGTTCTCCTGATGGGATTCACAGCTTTGGACCTCTGTTTGGTTTAGAACATACTGGGCTTCAGCTGTTGGAGCAGTGGAGCACATAATGATGTATAATTCAGTTAGCATACCCCAAAAAGGAGTATCATGCCAATAGCCCCATTTTATGTTCTAATCCATGGCATGAGAGTTCATCTCCTGGTCTAAGCACCACAGCTGGAACCTGCTGGAAGCTTTAGACATCTCCTGTGGCAGCTGTGCGAGGTTGGGTCACTCTTCAAGAACACAGCTACAGAAGGAGGAAGATTTGCATTGGATACAAATCCCTTTTTTTTCAGGTAGACACACACCAAAACCAAAGGTGTTCTAGGTTTGAAATCCCCATTGGAGCTAATCTAGATCCTTCCATCTTTCAGGTGTGTTCATTAGCAGAAGTAGAAGGAATAACCTCTCTCCTTTCTTCCTACTCTGTCTCATTTCTAGGAAGTAAATTAAAATTATTTTTAAAGAAAAAAAAAAAAACAGGTGTCACTGTAATATTTTCTGAAAAATCCCCTTTGCCCAGGATTCTTGTCCTGGGAAACTGAAAAGCCTCAGAGAAAAAAAACCCCAATAATTATCTAATTTTCTTCTCCTGTGTTGTGCTGATGTGGAATGTGTTTGGAGATTGTTCACCCACAGGTGATTGTTCCATTGGATTCTGCTGTGAGTTGTTTTCACTCTTTGGCCAATCAGGGCCAAGCTGTGTCTGGACTCTGGAAAGAGTCAGGAGTTTTCATTACTATCTTTTCAGCCTTCTGTAAGTATCCTTTCTGTATTTTTTAGTATAGTTTAGTTTAGTATTCTTTAATATAATATAGTATCATAAAGTTATGAATTAGCCTTCTGAGAACACAGAGTCAGATGCATCATTCCTCCCTTTGTCTGGGAACCCCACAAGTACAAAAAACAGGTTCATGTAAAATTAGTGTTATATGTTGAAGGTGTTAATGCGGATTAGATGGGATTTAGAATCAAAGAATCACAAAATTACACAAGGGTTTGGGTGGGAAGGGTTTAAAGACCATCCAGTTCCAAACCCACCTTGCATGGCCAGGGACACCTTCCACTGTCCCAGGTTGCTCCAAGCCCTGTCCAGCCTGGCCTTGAACATTCCAGGGATGGGGAATTCATCTGAGTCCAAGTCTCTGTGACACATAGTTCTTAACAACAAATGGAGTCTTTGGACATTCCAATGTTTGTGGCAAATATCATTTTACACACACATCCCCTTTGCAGCCTCTGACTCCATTTGTCAAATCTCATCCAATAGTCCACACAAAAGAGTGATTCCATGTTTGACTGGCTGGGGGAGTCACAGAAAAAATTTTGTGCCTTTTGCATGAAAACTGACCCTATGCTGAGCTTAAAATTCCTCCTGAACAGCCCTTGGGGGACAGATTGCTGAGGGACAGCAAATCCTGAAAAGGAATAAGGGAGAAATGGTGCTGTATTGTAGAAAGAAGAAACTAATTAGAAAAAAGAAGGTTATGAAGAGATACTGAAAGGAGGGATCAGCACAGAAGTGATGGAGGAAGAACTTTCCTTGGAAAGGTGCAAGGCAATTGGGGAATAATCTGAATCCTACATACAAAACATTGAAGAAGCTTATCCTTCTGGTGAGGAGAGGATCCAAAGGTTGTCTGGTAAAAGAGGTCAGCTCCACCTTCCCTTTCCAAGAGAAAATTAAACTTTAAAAAAAGGAAGTCTTACTGGCATATGCTACAGAGACTTGTTGCCTCTTTTAGGTTTGTGATGGATTGATGCTTTCCATGATTTTGGAAGCCAGAGAATGTCTCACCGTCAGATGCTGAGATTATTTTGTACCTAAAATAATAGGAATAAAAATAGCACCTGATAAAGCACAGATGTCTCCTTGACTCCCACTCCCCAGGATGGCAGGGAAGCAGCTCTGTGACGGCTCCAGCTATGGTGTGACTGCTCCTGGGAGCCCAGACACACTCAGCCTGCACAGCTACTTGGCTTCGTCAGCGTGACTCAGATTTTAAATTACGAGGGATGCATTTGCAATGTTCAAGGGTGCATTTTAAAGTCAAAGCAAGCCTGTAAAATGTCCAAATTTGTATATGCAGAGCAGTCTTGTGTCATGTACTTCCTGCTGTCTTCAATTACAATAATAAAAATTTCATTTAGGAAAAGAGGTTGGATATAAAACTGGATAAATTCTTTCAGTTCTTTTTTTCTTTTTAGATTATTTATTAGTGATAACAACTAATGGACTGCTTAAGGGTAATGAATCTTATTAAATGCACTTTAAATTATCTCCTAAATTAATACAAGAGTGCAGTTCCTGTGCTAAAGACCCACATAGGACTGGCAGAGGATCTAATATTTGCTTCCTGTGAAAGACTCCACAGTGCCTCCAGCTAAATTATGTATATCCAATCAAATTCTTGTCCCTAATAGAGATGTAACATATGTAAGCAGATTCAAATGTTATGCACTACTTGCAGGAGATGTCTATAGATTTCATTCAGAGAATCTGCCTCTTCACTTCATTCACCTTCTATGTGATAACTCAGTTGTTTTTTGTTTTAATCTATTTCCCAACATATTTATCAGGCATTACTTGCTCCATGACACAGATCAGTGTAATCATACTACATCAGGATGAGTGAAGGGATTTTGTCTTCAGGGATAGAATTACTACCTTAAGATGCAAGTTTGTTTTGGAGGTGAAAGTCAGATTTCTACAATTTAAGCAGTGTGCGCACGTAGCTGCCTTGAGAATATTTAACTTCATATATTCCCCAGCTTCTCCAGTTCAGCACAGGACATGCCTAACTCTCAGCTTCTCCTCTCCTCTGTTACCTCTGCTCTCATGAGCTTGGTTGTGGCTCTGGGGAAGTGTTAGATGTGACTATAATAAGGGAATACTCAGTGGGAATGGTTATTTGCATTCCCTTTAGCCTGGGCATCCCATTAATATTCTGCCTTTCAAACACACTGCCAAGTTTGAATTTAAATGCATTTCTGTGTCTCCTGTGCACCACCAGAGGTGAGCTACCACAAAAAGTCAGACTCATTTCAGCTCCTGAACAGGAGAGAGAGAGATTTAAGGGAGGATTATTAGCAAAGAAGACTGAGGAAAAAGTCTGGGAAAGTGAGAAGATTAGTGGTCAGGTTTTATATTTAGGAAGGTTTCCTTTCCATATTGATGGAGCGAATAGTTTCCTTCATCTCCTGTCACAAGCAGTAACATTTTTAATGACAAAAAATGATTTTTTTTAGCCAACATCTCAGCAGTCTGGAGGTTTCCTGATCAGAGGCAGGCTGTGCTTGCTGTCCAGGGTGCTGGTGAGTCTCCTGTGACAGTGAAAAAAATTCAGGTACTGTAAAGGAAAGGCCAAAAAAATTGTTGACCACAAAAAAAATTAGTAAAAAAATACATCAGGTGCAAAAAGATCTGAGAATTTTCATTTCTTCAGAGGCCACAATGGTCCAAAGCTTTGGTATGGTATGAGATTTCTTTAGTGACTTAAACTGTAAACTAGTAGTTAACCAAAAAATGCACATTAGAAATTGACTGAGACCATTTCAGTATTTGAATAATTTCTATAATTTCTAGTCCTTCTTGATGCCTAAAATTAATCTTTCCCTTAAATATTTCGGAAGCAAGTTACTACCAATATTCTTTGGAAATAGATTTAGTTCTTGGAACAGTAGTAAAGTTTTCTTTCTTTTTGTTAAAGTGTTCTTTAAACATTCTTTCATGTTTTCACCTTTTCCTTAGCAGTTGATATATCCCATTCAAACTTGTTTGTTTTACGACCATCACTGTCACCAGCAGCCAATGTATTGATCTGCTGCTTTTTCCTCTTCATAGTTGGTGCACAGAGAAATTTATTTCCATCTTGAGCTGTTCTAGCAGTACACATTGAGAACAGACTAATTAGAAATACATGGGCAAAGCAGCTGATAACCAGACCTCTGCTATATCTCCTCCTTGAAAATTCCCTGTTTCATTTTCCATGATCGATTTTGCACCAAATTAACCAGTCTGTGAGCACTTTCTCTGAGTCCTGTGCTGAGCTGCTTTCTGAGCTGTCATATCTGATCACACACAACCAGGCCCCTCGATTTTCATGGGTTCTTGGTTTTCTTTGGTGACATGGAAAATTTTGTCCCATGGTGAACTCCTGTTAAGGGCAGCTGCAGAAGCTCAGTGACCAGGCATGGGAAGATCATTAGATCATAGAATGGCCTTTGTGTAACAGAGGACAGAGGATTCCACCCAGGCATTCCACTGCAGGGCTCAGCACTCCAGAGCATCACATCGAGACTTCTGCAGAGCCTGAACCGATAAACAGGAAAACAAGCAAACCCAGTGATTTATTATTTTTTTATTATTATTTTTTCTTAAGACCAGCTGAGAAATTTGGGGTTTGTTCAGCCTAGAGGCCAGAAGGCTTCAAGGAGATCTTTTAGCACCTTCCCAATGCCTAAAGGGGCTCCAAGAGAGCTGGACAGGGACTTGGGACATGGATCTGGAGAGACAGGACAAAGGGGAATTGTCCTCATGATATTTTCAGAAAAATCCCTTCACCAGGATTTCTTCTCCTGGGAAGATGAGAAGCCTCAGCTTCTCCATGTTTGGCTGCTCTGGAATGTGGCCTGGAGATTGATTATCCAAACATGTGAACTGTTTTTAGTTAATGGCCAATCACAGCCAGCTGTGTCAGACTCTCTGAGTCAGTCACGAGCTTTCATTATCATTCTTGTTTAGCCTTCTGATACATCTTCTCTCTTTCTTTAGTATAGATAATATAATATAATATAATATAATATAATATAATATAATATGATATGATATGATATGATATGATATGATATGATATAATATAATATAATATAATATAATATAATATAATATAATATAATATAATATAATATATTCAGCCTTCTGAGATAATATTATAAATAATAAATCAGCCTTCTGAGAACATGCAGTCAAATTCTCACCTCTCACCTCATCCTGGGAACCTTACAAACACCACAGGGAATGGGCTGAAACTCAAAGAGGGTGGGGAGAGATGGGGTACTGGGGAGAAATTTTGCCCTGTGAGGGTGATGAGCCCTGGCACAGGGTGCCCAGAGCTGCTGTGGCTGCCCCTGGATCCCTGGAATGTCCAAGGCCAGGTTGGACAGGGCTTGGAGCCACTTTGGAGCAAGTGGAAGATGTCCCTGCCCATTGCAGGGGGTGGAATGGAATGATCCTTAAAGGTCCCTTCCAACCCAAACCATTCTGTGATTCTGGGGTTTGTGGAGCTGATGGGAATCAGTAGTTCCTCCTGATCTCCAGAAGGAGTTGTCCATGTTCTGCAGTTTTGAAAATCAGGTTTTATTTAATAGCATTACTTCCATGCAGAAGTAGGTTTCCATGCAAAGAAATAAAATTTCTGTGAAAAAAGGATAGATTTCACAAAACCATTTTTGTCTATAAAGCAAGATAAACATCAATCCACACAAAAAGTGCCAAAAGAATTTGATGTCAGCATCATTAGGATTTAAGTTATTTATTATCTCCATATTTTTGCACTTATGAGTACATTGATAGTTTTGATTTATAGTAGTGTTATCAGGCATTTGGAATAACACTAATTTATTAAGAGTATCCTGTAACTAATAAAATAAATATTAGGAAAAAAAGGTTCTCCTGAATAAAAAAGTGTCATAGGACAGGTCCTCCCCTTCAATGGTACAAAGACTGTAACCTGTCATAACGATTTTATCAGTAATATATCAATTAATAATTAAAGCTTCATCATTTATAAACTGTAGACTCAAATACTTCTTTCTTTAGACTGTAAAGACACCTTGGCAATGAGAAAAATGCTAGATGGAGAATAATGATTGATCAAATTGTTAAAAATGTGAATGTGGATTAGATCAAGAAAACAAGTGTAGTATAATTGCAAGGGACTCATGCTACAAACTGTCACCTAGATTTTGTGCCTAGAGAGGAATAACAAGGATAATAAATATGGGTTTATTTCTTCCTCAGTGAGGAGGTTTCTGATTAAAAAATGCTCTACTTTTTTTTTATTATTTTTTTATTATGCTATACTTTTTAACTCCCTTGCTGCTGTGGACTAAATATTTATTATATACTGTTACTGCAGATTTGCATATGAAAAACCAAGTGATGACTGAGTGATTTTTAGTGTGGACAATCAAAAGAATTTTTTTTGATTGAAGAGTAAAAGGGTTGACTTTAAACATCAAGTTTGGGAATATAAAATGATTGCCAACAGATGGGGTAAAATGTGGAGTGGGAAGAAGATGAGAGGGAGGGAACAGGGTGGGGGAAGGGACACAGATATTTCTTAGCAGGGTCAGCATCCCACACACCACAGTGTCATTTACCTTTGTCTAATCCATCAGAGGTAATGTTGCATTGCATGAGCCCTGTTAAATTTCACTCAGGACATTCACAGGCTCCTCGAGCAGACATGACTAATTTTACAGATTTTTATTAACCAGGGTATGGAGATTGGATAAGATGATGCTGAAGAAAATCCAGTTGTTATCTCTCCATGTAGTTTTTACAGAGCAGTTGCTAACAGTGGGGATTTCAGGGTGGCAATGAGACACTGAGACACCTGTGAGTGGAGATTTCTCCTCTGGCTGGAGCAGGTGATGCCATGAAGGTTCCTGAACTCCAGGAGTGAGATGGTCCCTCAGGATGGGGTGCCCTGTTGGAATCCTGGATGCTGAGAATTCTAAACTTTCTGTGCTGAAAGGCACAGACCTGCAAGAGAGCACTGCATTTGACCTGAGGCTGTGGAGAAGACTTCCAAAATTGATTGATAGCACTGGGATTAAGGGTGTGGAGTTGGTTAGAAGTGTGTAATATCACAGGGTGGAAAACTTAGAGTTTGGGGTTTTAGAATATAGAAATAAATATGAAGCAAAATGGAGGTTTTAGGGCAGAGGCAGGTTGTTCTTCTTTACCTCCTTCTTCACCTCCTTCTTCCTTCTTCTTCATGGGTTTGGGTGATGTTTTGTAATTGGGCAGAAAAGTCTGCATTGTGGGCGTCCAGGGATCAGTTATTGGGTTAAAAGGGAAAATAATCCAGGTGTCATTTCCTAATTGGATAGTTTAGTCTTAAAAGACCTTGTAACAAGAGATAGTTGGCCATTTTGTGCCTTCTAATGAAAGACTGAAGAACTGTTGTGAGGCTGTTTCACTGATAAGAAATAATAAACACCTGAGTCCAAACATGAAACTACTGTCTCCAGTGCCTTTAATCCCAGCCTTGACAGAGGTAGAAAGTGCAAACAGAGAATCCACATTTCCAGCCAGATTTCTCATTTGGCTGGAGCAGGTGATGCCATGACGGCTCCTGCACTCCAGAGCAAGATGCTCCCAGAGGATGGGGTGCCCCTTTTACAGTTTTCTCAGCTGGGCTGTGCTCAGTGGTCAGCAAGGAGAGCTGGACTTCTGGCTGGTCACATACCTTGGCTGAACATCATTTTCTCCCGGTAGATCAGCTGGTCACTTGTGGTAATATTTATGATGAATTTACACTGTCCAAGCTCTGCATTCAGTGTATTTTTCATTCTTTTTGGCTTGTAGAGGGATCCTCAAGAATTACCTGAAACTAGACCCCTAATAATAATGGGAAAACGGATGAAAACCTGGTGTAGCACCACTGGTTGAGGAGTTTTCACTTTTTTCTTTGCTGTGGCTCACACTGGATTTAGACAAAATAAGTTTGCTCAGGGTGTAGCTTTAAAAATTCTGTCCTTTCCTAGAAATCTGTAGAAAAAAATATTCGCCAAACTTACAGCAGTGCTTCGACCATTTCACAGAAGACCTTAGACACAAAATTTAAATCATGTTATGAGCTAGGGCTCCACTACATCTGCATTTACAAGAGATAACAGCACTGTGCTCACCCAGAGCCCTACAGGATTTTCTCCCTTCATGAATTCAGGCAGTTTTTCAAACAAAGAATGTATTATGTATGCAGCAAGGGAAGTGTCTGCTTCAGAAAAGCTGATGTCTCGAAGGTAAACATGTATAAATGTTTATACATTTTTTAACACATATTATTTACCCAGAAGAGCACAACAGCTGCTTTGGAGTTGTTCTGGTCTCAGTGGTAAATAGGTATTTTGGCAGTTGTTAGAAACAGAAATGATTCTTTGGTTCCATTCCATTGTAGCCTCTCCACTTGTTATTCTAATGATTGTTCCAAAGGAATCCGGTGTCAGAGGAGATTGATTTCACTTTGCACAGATTAGATTGGCACCTCCATGGAAAGCCCTGAGTAGAAGGCACCTTTTGTTTTTCATTCTGCCTCATAATTTAGTCTCTGCTCCCCCTTGACCTTGTGATTTACATGGCCTTCAAACAGAGATGAATTCTTTCCTCCTCAGCCTCACCTGGGAGTATTTGTGTAGGTGTTCACCAGCTACCTTCATCCTAGCCAGCAGCAGTCCAGCTGGAATGGCACTGATGCTGATTATCTGCTAACACTGGTGTCACAATCCGTCCTTATGGATGGGGTTCGTGATGGTTCATGGGTTGATCTCAGGGTGCAAAAAAAACCAATGCGGCACAGGGGATTTGCAGAAATAATAAAAACAAATGCACCTTTATTGAATGACCACATGTCTTGGTTTGGAAAGACAGGAGTCTGCTAAGGAAGGCAGGAGCCTCCCCTGAAATGGAGAATGTAAACCCTCCCCACACCTCTGAATTGCTATAAATTTTAAATTAAGGGGCTCTCAGGCAAAAATATGGGAGCAGGAAATAACAGTTCTTTAATAGGGAAAAGAAAAAAAAAAGGATAAAATAAACAATGGAGTAAACTAGAACAACACTGACAGAGTCAGAATCTAACTTGACACCCTGTGGGTCAGGGTGTTGGTGCAGTCCAATTGGAATTGTGGCTGCAGCTCTCCTGCAGTGTCAGGGGTGGTTCTGCTGGAGCAGGGGGATCTGTAGAGAAGGATGTATTCTTCCTCTGAAGATCCAGGGGAAGGAGAAACAGCTGCTGTTCCTCTGTGGAATCCAGTGGAGAAAGCCGTGCTGGTATCTCAAAACCTCTGGATTATATCTGGGCAGGAATGCTTGACTCCTCCCTCTGGGCTCACATCTCCCAATGGGATGCTGTAGTTCTTATCAGCCATGCAGTGACATTCAATAGCGGTTATCAGCAGATGTCCCCTCCTGAGGGAGGAATGATTGTGGTCACTCAAAGAGAGAGATAAGGCAAACTGACCACTTGAGAAAGGTAATCTGCCACACAGATGGTAATGGAAAACAACTTGCATTGCAATCTTCAACACAACAGCAAAATGCGATAGAGGGATTAAGGGGGAGAAAAAGATAGAGAAAGAAAGAGAAAAAGGAGCGAGAGAGAGAGAGGGTGATAGAGCTACCAAAAGTAGAGATGAAGTCCTTTGGTCCAGTCCAGTCAAGGATCCACCTGTTACATCAGGGAGATCTTGAAATCTCTCGCTAACTCAGAGGTTTCTGTTATGATAACTCTACTGGAAATTGCAAGGGGGAGGAAACAGATACAATAAGGAATAGATGTAACAGGTAGTCCATGTTCTCAGCAGCAAATGAGAGCCATTGTCTTCTTGGTCCAGTGGTCATAACCTGCAGGCAAACATCTTGGCTTGGTCAGCTTGCCTCCCCCACACACCTCCCCCAGGCTGGGGGTTTCAGTCCCAGTCCTTGGAAGGAGCAGAGGGGCCTTTTCACATGGGGGTTCCATGTCTCAGTCCGTGATGGAGAGGCTGCTTACATCTCAGTCTGTCTGTCATGGTGGTTGTAGACCATGAGGGTTCTTTTGTGGGGACCACCTGAAACTCAGGAGAAGTCCAGCCAGGCCGAGAGGTGGGACAGCTTCCAAGGCTATTGCTGCAAAAAGGTCCGAATGCTCTTTTCTTCTCATCAGGTTCAGTGTAGCATAAAGCAAACACACCTGTGAACAATAGTTTAGCAATGTCAGAAGCTGTGCTCAGGTCTTGGGGCCCTTGGCGTCTAACTTTCTCCAACAGGGCCAAACACTTCAGACGAGGGCCTTTTGTTCAGTGGTCCCCAATGACAATCGTGAGGCAAATGAGGGATATTTCGGACAGACTCTCACAACTGGTGATCTGATTCCTTGCCCCAGTCACTCTCCAGAGCACCAGATGAGCTTGAAAGAGATCGCATTGCTTTTGTTAATGCTCAGGGAGAGACCAAATGCTCTCCCACGTGCTGCAGTGAGTGCATGGCTGGCTGGATAGACAAGAATTGGTCAGATGCTTGTAGACTTAACCAGACACTTCCTCATCCTGCAGGAAAGAACCTGCCTCTCACAGCACTGGGACACCGGGCTCCAGTGCCTCCCCAGTGGGTAATTCACAGGTTATTTTTGCATTCAGGCCTACAGCCAATCACTAATTAAGCCCCAAGTGCACACCATGTGCATCACTAATGCATCTGTGATTTATATTTTGTGATTCTCCTGGCTGTGCTCATTTGTTACAGCATCAGCTCGCTTTCCTAGCTGAAATCCTCTGCAGCACTAGAGATGGTTGTTAGCTGGGATTAGTCCTGATGTGTTTTATGCCCTGAAGTTTATCTCAGAGATCTGATTTCTCAGGTCTGTGGTAGTTGTTTCCCCACAGCTTTCCAGCCTTCCAGGACTTACAGGGGCTTGCAAGAAAACTGAAGAGAAGCTTTTCCCAAGGGCATGCAGTGATAGGACAAGGGGGAATGGTCTTAAATTAAAAGAGGTAAGGTTTGATTAGATATTAGGAGGGAGTTCTTTTTTGTTGTATGGGTAGTGAGGCCCTGGCACAAGGTGCCCAGAGCAGCTGTGGCTGCCCCTGGATCACTGGAAGAGTCCCAGGCTAGATTGGACATTGGGGTTTGGAGCAACCTGGGCTGGTGGAAGTTGTCCCTGCCCTTGAAACTGGATGAGTTTTAAGATCCCTTCCAACCCAAACCATTCTATGATTCCATGACTTCCCTGGCTCTAAATAAACCACTTGAACTAATGGGAAGGAGTAGATTATACCACCTCTTTTGCCATTTGTGTTTGTCTGTGCCAAATATAATCTTATTTTGTGTAGAAAAGCAGTTATCTGTCATTTTTCTCTACTTCACAGACCACCACACCAGTGCAAACTCATTTTCACTGTGATTATAAATTCAGCTACAGAACAATTGAAGGCAGCAGAAAATGCACGGGGATGTTTTCATTTAGACTGTGTTTAGGGTGTGATAAACTCCCATAGATGGAGACAGAGAGAGCTGAGGGCTCTTCTGTGTTAAGCTGCCACAGAAGATCCTCCAGAGCTCATCTGGAGAGCTCATCTTTGGGAATAAACATGATTCATTAAATCAACCACCAGAGTAAATGTTATGAGATGATCTATTAAAGCCAAGTTGCTTTCTTACATATCAGGACGCAGATGAAACAGAAATGTCACTGAATTTATAAAAAATGCACTTCATTGCTATTTATTCATGCACTATCTTAACATTCAGTAGTTTCCTTACAGATTTGAATTGTGTTTGGGTTTTTTGGGGGTTTTTTGGGGGTTTTTTTTTGTTTGTTTTTGTTTTTGTTTTTTAGTATCTCACTGAGTGTGGCAAATAATTAATTAAAGCAAAAAGGTTCATAATTTTCAAAGGTCAGATGGCTCTGAGCATTGATGGGATGAAGAAGTGATCATTGTGAAGTCACAGACCGAACAGAAAGTCATTGAGGATGTTCCTACACCAACTGCAGTCTCAGGATGTATTTTAATTTCATTTTGCAGCCTTTCTTAGCAGTCAGCGAAGAGCAGTAGTCACCTCCAGGAAGTAATTCATCTCACCCTTCCAAGATATTGAGAGTAAATGAATATTGTTCCAGGAGGTGAATGCCACCCTGAAATTAGTTGTCCAATCAGAGCTCTTCAGTAGCCAGCTGATAAGAATGGAGAGTCTTCAATGTGAGTTCATGCAGCATTCTGTATTCACAAACCAACGTTACCTTTGCTGACAGCCTCAGATTAGATGAAAAGACAAGGCAAAGTGAACAAATGAAATATTTCACTACTGCTAGAAGATAGAGATCAGCAGAGATCAGTTCCCCTTGCTCTTAAAAGAGAGCTGTAGTGCTCTGTGCAGTTCTTGACAGGTAGTGCAGATAGCTTAATCAGTTTATGCTAGCTAGAGAGATTCATTTATTAGTGTTTTAATTTTCCCTGCACCAGCAGCACATTTACTCACAAAACAGTATTTGAAGGAATTTTTAACAGAGTGGTTGCTGGAACTTGGCAAAGAAGGGCAGTGCTCATCAAATGTGAAAGAGACTGGGAGTATCTAATGACTGATCTGCATTTCAGGGAAGAATGTGCACTGTAAAATTATTCTTTGTATCTGGATTCAAGTGACAAAAATCCTTCTAGGAGGTGTTTATTAGACAAGAACTGAAGGAGGTGAGGATGTTTGGGTGGGAGATGCAGTAAAATATCTGCATTTTCTGTACCATACTGTCAGCATCAATATGGAGGTGTAGTCTAGCCTGCTTATGAGCATCTTTAATGAAGATTTTATTGCCTTTGTTAACTTATTAGTTATAAATGTCGTCAGACACTTTCTGATACATTTTTATTTGAAGACCTCTCGATGCTATGTGTCTTAGTTTTTTATAGAATCCTAAAACCAATTTCCATCCAAAAGGAAATTCCAGTTATTGCAATCTGAGTCTCCTTTAACTTGACACACCTGACACCTGCAAGTCTTCTATCTGAATACATTTCTGCTCCTGTCTATATCAAATATCCAAGCTTCCTATGGCTTTGAGATGTTCATAACTTCCTTAACAAACCCCAGTCTTTTTTACAATTTTATTTTTGTTATTAGGATCAATAAAATGGCTGGACTTCATTCTGCATTAGGTTGAGTTTATGTCTCTTCAGTGGTTAATTCTGTGTTACAAATAAATGATCTTTGTCCCTAGAAACTTCTCACCTGTCCTAATCAACCTTTCTATTAATTCATTAATCCTAAAACTGCCTCAAAATATCTAATGCTTTCTTTTGAACTCCTTTCTAATGACGTGGGATCACTGTTACTGAAATGTTCATTATAGCCCTCTGAATTTTGAGTTCCTTATCCCATCTGACAGATCTTTTTCTCATGTGTCACTCCTTTCACCCATTCTGACTCCAAGTCTCATCTTCTTTGAGGTTTCTGGCATGAAATGAAAAAATACTCTAATTTTTAAATAGTTTGTTACTGCTTTTATCCATAAAAGATAGGAAGGAATCAAAACTCTCCTCCTTTAGAAAATTTCAAAGGAAAATATTGCTGGTCTACAGCTCAAGTTTAATAGCCTGGTCATCACAAATTAAAGTGAAGACATAGGCAAATTTCCCAATAGTCAAAGAGAAGGATGGGGTAAGGCTCTCTCTCAACTTTATCTTAATTCATCCCATTCATTTACTACTTAGTACTTGAATACTTGAATCTGGCTTTTATCCTCATAGGCTTTTAGAAACGTTCATCACACAACTTCCCTGAAATAGAACCACACTATTTCTGCTTTACAGGAAAGGATTCATCAGAGAAGCTGAATGAATACATGAAGATGAGAGATCAAGATGAAAAAATCAGGTTGCCCAAGATATCCAAACTCTTTCAGTATTCCTACTTCTATTTATTACTAATACTGCTCAAGCTTTGTACTTTCTGTATGGTGGCCTTTGTTGGAGTATCCTGCTTGATTCTGTTGTCTACGATTAATGCAGCTAAACTGCAGCAGTAAATAAAATACCACAGTGGGATCTCCAGTAACTATTTTATATGTTGAGAAGAATCAATAGCTTCAGAGTTTAGGACTTGTTTTTGCTCATTTGTGCCCTTGAGCAAATCAGTTTGCTTTTGGGGAAGAATCCTTCAAAGATGCAGAGCTGGAAGTACAGTTTTGGTTTTGGCTGTGAGAAAAAATACGGGTTTATTTCCCTTCCTTTTTTTTCTTGATGTGGGTTTCTCATTGGCTGCTTGGTTCTTAAACCCTCATTCCTTTTTTATCACACTCTCCTTTGGCCTTTCCAAACACAGGAAGCTACAGAGGACCCTGGCCAGGGGCCTAGAAAGGGACAGCTGGAGATGAGTGGCAAAAATGCTGATTCTTTTCGACTCCTGCCTCCCCTCAGCCCACACACCTCCTTAGCTATTACTCTGAAAAGAGCCAGCCAGAAAATAGGGTTGGTTTATGGTCTTGTTAAGACCTTGCACAACTCACTTTTTCCCATTCAGTCATTTATATCCTGCAAGTCCCTTTTTTAAGGAACGTGCTGTTGCTACGCAACCAAAGGAACCATATAGGAAAAGGAAGCAGGAAGGATGAAGGCCAGAGGGGGGTAAAAAAAGAAAGATGATCTTAGGAAAAAAAAAAAAAGGGAAGTCACAGACTGTGATTTGAAAATCAAAGATAAGAAAAGCTTTTCCTTTAGCTGGATGAAGGCAAGACACAGAAATGAAGGAGATGTTCCTTGCCCTCCACTCCTTTTCTTGACCTTGTCCAATCACTTCAAGGCTGTGGAACATGGCCAGATGATTAAACAGTTGGAGAAATGGCAATTTGAGTGCTTGGAGTGTCTGACTGGGATTCAGGAGGTCTGTCAGATATTCCCTGCTCACTGAGTGTCTTAATGGGTCACCTAAGGCAAACTCTTTAATCTCCTGTCCTATTTTCATTCCTCTAATATAACATCTTTGATTTCTGCCTTGTCATTTTAGACTAGAAAACTTTCTTAATAAGCAATGAATAAACACCCCAGCGAGGTCTCAGGGTCACTGCTTTAAAGGATGGATATTAGTATTAAAATAAGGATCATCACACCTCTCTCACCTTCCCACTCTGATGGTGGAAAACATCTTCTAGCCCTTAATGTTGACACCTTCCCATTCTGTCTTATCCTCCACATTTCAAGACTGTGCTTCAAATGCAGGAGGACTTAAATCTACTCCAGCTTACTACAGGCCTGTGCAAGGAAGTTTTTTGTTCCTGGGGAACCCAGGCCCCTTCTGTACTCTGTGGGTACACTTCTAGATCTAATTCACACTTCAGAAATGCCAATTTTGCTTTCTTTTGAACATAATCTTCTAGGAAAAGTCTAGGGTGAATAGGTGCCTGAGTGAATTCTCTAAAGATGCATTGAGGCCAATGTGGTTTTCATCTCCTTTTTGTATGTGCCTTACTGTGTGGTGTCTCTACACAGTAGAAATCTTACCTTCCCCCATGGCAGAAAATTTCCAAACAGAGTAAGCGAAGCAGCAGAAGGCAGAACTGAGCCCTGCAAGAGAACTGGCAGGATGATGCTGCCTCATTTAGAATTAATTTGTTTGCGCAGGCTTGTTAAAGTGAAAGTGGCATTTTGTTTGCTCTGATGAAGGCAGAATTAATTTAACTACAATTAACATTTCTGCTTCTTACAGATATTCACTGGTGCTCAGCTTTTTTGCCTGTGATAGAAGATCATTTACAAACACAATTAAGAGTAAAAACCCCCCTGTCTGTACTGACATGACAGTGTTTCCAAATACTGAGGGGTTTTTTGTAGAGCTTTGAAGTTTTCTGCAGTTTTGTGTTAATAATCAGTGTGGTTGATGTGCTGGTCACTCTCCTTGCAAAACAAGGAGCAGTTCTCATGGAATCAGCCATGGAGATTATTGGTGCAGATTCCTGCTTTCTGTACCTTGCAGTGTATCTTCATGGATCAGGTCAGCTCACTCCTGATCACCTGGAATATCCTTTGTGTGTCTGATCTATTCAGAAAACTAAGTCTTTGGTGGAACCTTAAAGCTCAGCCCTTAGGCAAAGGATTGAATAGTCAAGCATCTAAAGTGTCTTGGATCAGGAGTTTAAGATTTGTTTCATATTTATCCATCTCTAAATGGGTCCTGGTTAGGATGCCAGTTAACCTTGATCTGACTAGCTCGGGGAAAACTTAGTTCTGGATTAAATTGATCTTTCCTGTGTGGTTTCACAGCCACTATGATAATGGAGAAATTTCACTTCCAGACAGAACCGGAAATGTCATATTCACACATGTATACTGAGTGTTTTCTAAAACTCTTGATCCTTTCCTTTCCTTTCCTTTCCTTTCCTTTCCTTTCCTTTCCTTTCCTTTCCTTTCCTTTCCTTTCCTTTCCTTTCCTTTCCTTTCCTTCCCTTCCCTTCCCTTCCCTTCCCGGAACCTTCCCTTCCCTTCCCTTCCCGGAACCTTCCCTTCCCTTCCCTTCCCTTCCCTTCCCTTCCCTTCCCTTCCCTTCCCGGAACCTTCCCGGAACCTTCCCTTCCCTTCCCTTCCCTTCCCTTCCCTTCCCTTCCCTTCCCTTCCCTTCCCTTCCCTTCCCTTCCCTTCCCTTCCCTTCCCTTTTGAAATCATAAATAATTTTGGGTATAAAAGCCCAATTATTTGAGATCATTAGCAGGGGTGGAACATCAGCAATAATCATGTGATTTTATTGAAAGCTTCAGGTAGCTCACATTAAACTTTGTATTATCTTCCAGTGATAAATAAATGGGGTCACCAGCCTTTGACTAAACACTGCAAGACTATTAAATTGTGATCTTTAGTTTACATAATATATTTTCTGTATCATAAGGAGGTTTTACCAAAAAAAATCTAAATTATCTGTCAAATGTACCTCATGCCTTGAAACTACGTGATACCTCATGGGAAAAGAAAAAACAAATAAAAGAAAATGGAAACCCAAACTCAGTTTGAATTCCCAGTTGTTTATGTTGGGCAAGAGAATGACCATAAAATGCTTTTTTTTAGATATACATTTCAAGTTTTGTAAAGATATCCATGGGGATTTTTTGCGAGTGAAACTCTTGCCATAAGCACAATGAAGTGTATCATGTAACTGCTGTGATGGAAGGAAGATTGACTCGCTGCCACACTGTTGTTTAAATAGCTGCCAAAACCCATGTCTGATGAATGCATTGCTATAAATGATCTCCACTTTTCACATCCTTCCACAAAGACCTTGTTAGACAAAGAGCTTACCTCCAATACTGCAAAGATTTAGTAATATCTTAGTCATGTGTTGTGCTGAATCATAGGAAACACTTCATTTCAATATATATTTAGCTTTTATGAAGTAAAAGACTTAGGAAATTTGACAGTAGGTAACGCAAGATGCAGTTTTGATATGAAAAGGTAACTTTGATTAAAGAAAAAAATAGGTAAAAATTGTCCTATATTCCAACTATCTGTTTATACTGTTGGATGCAGAAGCAAAGATCACAAGCAGAACAATCACTGCTGTTTTTAAATCTGGACTGATAAAAATTCAAAAGCTTTTTGCTAATAACTGAATATTCTGAGAACAATTCTAACAAGATCACCTGAAGTCTGTTCCTTCCAGTACCTAAAGGG
Source organism: Melozone crissalis (assembly GCF_028551555.1). Classification (NCBI taxonomy): domain Eukaryota; kingdom Metazoa; phylum Chordata; class Aves; order Passeriformes; family Passerellidae; genus Melozone; species Melozone crissalis. Next base: position 3,497,194 of record NW_026535905.1, read on the forward strand.
GTTTAACAAGAAGCTGAAGAGGGAGTTTTCATTTTCACAAGGGTGTGTAATGACAGGACAAGGGGGAGTGGCCTTAAACTGAAGGTGTTTTGATTAGATATTAGGATGAAATTCTTCCTTGGCAGGGTGAGGAACCCTGGCACAGGGTGCCCAGAGAAGCTCTGGCTGCCCCTGGATCCATGGAAGTGCCCAAGGCCAGGCTGGACAGGGCTTAGGGCACCCTGGGATAGTGGAAGGTGTCCCTGCCCATGGTAGGGAGTGGGACTGGATGGGCTTTAAGGACCCTTCCAACCCAAACCATCCTGTGATTCTCTGGTTATTTGCATTAAGTTTGTAGAGTAGAATTTGCTTTAGAGAGCTGCAATAGCCCTGGCAGAATCAGGCACTTAACAGTGCAAAATTGTATGAGGCAAGAGAAAATGGCCTCAGGTTACACCAGGGGATGTGTAGATTGCATATTGCAAAAAAATCTCTTTCCTGAAGCCATTGTCAAACCTTGGAATGAGCTGCCCAGGACAGTGGTGGAATCACCATCCATAGAGGGATTTAAGACCTGCAGATGTGGTGCTTGGGGACATGGTTTAGTAGTAACCTTGGAAGGGTTGGGTTAAGGGTTGGACTCCAAAATCTTAGGGGTTTTTCCCTAGCCTAAATAATTTATGATTCTATGAAGTTGATGACCAAAGATATTTCATCTATTCATAGCTTCACTCAAAATTCCCTGTCCTGGAGCAAGGGAAAGTTGCACATACACTGAACAATCTATGGATTCCTGAGCAGAAAGTGCCACAAACTCTGAGCTGGTACAGAGCCAGTAAAGCAGTTATTAAGATACCATTTCAAAAGCAGTCCAGAGTGAGTCAGGCAGCCTTGTCTGTTTCCATGAGGTTCTAGAGGTAAAGGGGAGAATTAAAATTAAACAAAAGATATTTTTGCTCTGTGTCTTTGGCCTGTTTTAGTGCCAGTATCTTGGCTGCATCTGCCACGTCTGTCAAGTGTGGAAGAGAACATTTGCCTCCCACCTCTTCTTCTTTGATCCCTGCCTTCAAGTTGTAGCCTTTCATCCTGATTTTCTCATGAAAGAGAGCTATTTCTCTTCATGAAATTTCCACCTCTTACATGACTGGCAGGGATTATCCCACACTTTCTGCATCTGGTGCTCAGAAGTGACCTTTCATGGCACTGAGGCGCATTCTGATGCTGATCCCACTGGAATGCCTTGACATGCTGCCTGGTTGCAACCAGGAGAGATGCAGAGATCTCAGGGAGATGTAGGGAATGGGAATTACCCAATCCTCAGCTCACACATTTTCCTGGCACCTTAGACCTCTAAAATCTTGTAGTGCCTGAGCCACTGTGAGGGAAAGGTGAGGATTATGGGGTTCGGATGTAGATTGTTGAGAAAAGAGATGTACCTTTTGCAATGACCCTCTGAGATGGATTCCTTCCCTTAAAATAATTATTCGAGACTAATAGTTTAGAATCATAGAATGGTTTGGGTTGGAAGAGAACTTAAAGACCATCCAATCCCATCCCCTGCCATGGGCGGGGGCACCTTCCACTATCCCAGGTTGCTCCAAGCCCTGTCCAACCTTAGATGCTTCCAGGGAGGGCTCAGCCACAACTTCTCTGGGCAATCTGTTCTAAAAGGAACACATAATAATAAATAAAATAACATAATATATGTTTTAACCCATTTATATCTGCTGTGTGATTTATAGCATCTATCTTTTCCTGCAGTGAGCTAAAATGTAAATGTAAATGAGAATCTGGGCCCTAGTTCCATGGTTTTTAACTAAATAATTAAGAAAGTTGCTTCAGTTAATGCTTAATTACCTAATGAGTGTTAAAACTTTTAGAGACTGTGAATACTTACCTCTTCCACTAATTAAACAGAACATATTATTGAACAGGCCTTCAGAAAAACAGAACGTTCAAGTGCCTAAATTTGGAAAGCAAATAGGACTGCTATGTTCTCAGTTATGTCTCAACTCACCTCCTAATTTATAATGAATAAATCAAAATAAATGTATTCACTAATCTGTTAAGATGCTTTCGTGACAGGTATGACTAACAGCATGATCTTGTTCCTGTCCTTCTTTAGCAGAACTTGCCACTGTCCTGTTTACTTACCTAGTTCATTCTGTTATGGCTAAAATTAACCTGAAAATTATCTGGTACAAGCAAGTCCAAGCACAGATTTGAATCCTGTAAAATACTTGAAAATGCTAATGCAGTGCTAATAATAAAAGTGAGGTGCTGTGAAACTTAGGGAGTTACTTAATGTTTATAAATTATTTTGAACTACACAAATGGGAATTGCATTCCTGAAATGGTAACAATAATGTTTCTGGCAGTTGTGCTATTTGTAGATATCAATGCTCTCAAAACAATGTGAGAAAACCGAGAGGAAATTCTGTTTTTTAAGGGAAATTGAGTGAGATTACTGTTGTGAGACTTGTTGTGAGAGTTAAAGTTATCCACAGAATTTGGTATTCAAGGAGCAGGACCCTTGTTGCAGCTGCCACTGTAGCACGCAAACACGGATCCTATTTCCAGAGGATGGTTCACCTGTGTAACCCCAGTGAACCCAGCATGGTGCACATACTGAGACATCCCCCACTCATGCTCCTCTTTCAGTTTTGGGTATTTTTCCCCTCTGTTCTGCCCTTGTGCCAAACATGACTGTGTGCTCTGCGCAGAAGTGCAGTCAAGTGGATCTTCAGCTCAGCTCTGTGCTCTGCCTGATCCAGTGTAGCACTACAGCTTCAGTAAGATATCATTATAGGCATAAAAAGTATCTTTCTTTAAAAACTGTGGGTGATTTAGCTCAATGCGGTTGGACACAAATTATATATGAGCTGACTGGTTTTATGAGCTAATCAGGATTAATATAATATCATCTATGAGCTTTGTGATATTCCTCACATTTTTGATAAGTATAAAACTGTGTCCATCTTTTCAAACTACCAATTTCAGCATGGGCTGATTTCTTTTACAGCACTTATTATGTGGGAAGAAAGACTCCATTCCATATATTGTAGCATAATACACGTCGTTGTTCACATTACTCTGAAACAGTGGCTGGGAGCACTGAGCTGCAAAATGTGTATTGTTAATCATTGGGTCATTAACCTTAACAATGTCAATGCATTCCCCTATCAGACCCAACTAAATGACTGCCCCAGGTAATAGTTAAGAGAACATTTCACACAGATGAACATATTAATGCTTTATTTGGTTCTAAATGCAGTGTGAAGGATTTAGGTAGGAGCTAATGTATGTGAGGAGGAATAAGGAAGACGAAGCACAGTTGGAAAAAAAGAAAGTTTAGCTTCCCAAAAGAAGGAGAGCAGTCCTCAGTTTTCTGCAGCTGAGAAGTACATACCTAACTCTCTTTAGCTGCAGTCGTTCAGGTAAAAAATTGTGCTAATTTGAAGAGGACCTAAAGTCCTGAGGTTTCATTAGAATCCAGAGACTTTTCTAACGTCTAATATCCAATTTCTATATCTAATGTGAGTTCTGTGATCAAAAGGCAGATGATGAGACTTATTTGGCTACAGCTTTTGGGCTTCTGCCTGAGCTGTGCTCTGCCTCCATCGGGCAGATCAGGTTTGTAAATACCCCTTAAAAGTGAGAAGATGCCACTACTATCCACCAAAATCTACAGCACATATCCAGTGCAGCTGACCATGAGGCATAAAACCTGTGTTCAGTGGCTCCTGTTATGAGTAGAAAAGCTGCCCATTTTTTTAAAAAGTTGCAGAGTTCACAAGTTGGGCCAGTTGCTGCCAAGGTGGAATTCTAACTGTTTGTTATTGTAATCACCTGTCGTTTTCATTAACTACCTGTCATTGATGGTTAAGAATTCCCCCTTTTGTCTAGTGACACCCTGCTGCTTCCTGGAGGATGACACTGAGATGGATGACATCGGAGTTGTCATGTAAATGACATCGGATCCAACATGTAATGGGAGAGACCCCTCACCAAACCTAGCCAAAAACCCCAAAACACAAAGAGCCAACACAAAATGGATGAATCAAAGTGATGTGTAAACCTGAGGAACAGAATCTAGTACCTGCTAAGACCCTTTTCACCCCTCAACCTAACCTAATGGATTAGGCTAGACAGAGGACCTCAAATATTAAATGGAAAAGCAGGAAACCTCCTGATGGTTTCATGAGTATGGAACCCCCAGCTCTGCCTGCAGACCAGTGGGCAAAGCTCCACTCTTCCTCCTCCTCCGAGTCACTCTGAGACAGAGTAGAAATTTTCCAGGGTAGAAATCCACATTGATTCAGGTGAAATGTACATTTTTGAGTTGAGTCTGTGGTTAGAAAACATAGCTATTTAGCCTGACTGCAAAACCTGGGATCAGAGAAACTGCTTCAGTGAAGGACAGAGATAAGAGGGGAGAGACAGAGAGACTGCTGTTGTTAGCGTTCAAAAACACATAATCACATAAGCGATTATATGTGGTGCTTTTTATTAAGAGCTCTGGGATTGGGGTAGTTTTCCACCCAAATCTGATTCCAACCATACATTCGAGATGAACATGTTTTTATACTCTATTTTTATATAACTTTCATGTTAATTATTAAACTTATATTGTTCTATTGTATACATAGATTTCAGCTAAACATAGCCCCCTTAAATTTCTAACATAGTTTCTTGTGATTCTTCTTATGATTATATAATAATTATATTTAATTACTAAACAATCATCACATCTAACAATTATATGTTTTGTCATACTGCTTACGCAGGTGCAGTGATCTGAGAAAACACAAAGCTTAACATTTTCAAAGACTATCTTTAACATTTCCCAGGGCTCCAGTATCACCGTGAGAGCAGGTCAACCTGACCTAGGAATTCCTTCTGATAAAGAAGAACTAGCGGCAAATGTCACATGAAATTCATAAAAATTAATATGTATGAACCTATTGTGAAATTGTATGCATATGTATCTGAGAAAGGGATAAAAACAGACCTGAAGTTCCCAAAGGTATGCGTGTCATTTTAAGGGATCGATTTCCACATGTGTCCAGTGCTGCAATAAACATACTGGCTTTACAACTTTTTTGAAAGTTGTGGAGTTTTGATTATCTCCACAAAACAACTCCTGGGAGCAGCGGTGGTGTGAGCGCGGACCCATCGGTTCTCCCCATCAGAGCTGATCACTTTTAATAAAGGCATTAAAAAAGAGAAAGGTCTCCTGCCCGTGTTTATTTCAGCTCCTTGGACCAGAGGAGAGCCTGGGAAGATGTCATCCAGCACCAGACTTCTGCCAGTGATTTATTTTTCCAGCTGCTCTTGCAGACCTCTGCCCAAGGCATATCCCTCAAACCCAGGCTCAAGCTTGGTGCCAGCCTAGGGTAAATCTGGTGCTGCTCCTGGGTGCCATAATTTCAAGGGACTTGAAGGAAATCTCTAGTAATTTCCTCCAGGTCATTTCCACATCGGCATCTGTCACCTTGTGGGGTGGCTGAGGAAGGCAGTGGCACAAAATAGCCTCTTGCCACTGCCTGAAAAATCCATGTAATCAGCAGCCATTTCCCAGGCTGCACTCAGGAAAAGGGCTCTAATAATGCACTGGAAATGGGATGATTGGTTCTGGTGGCCTGCAAATGGCCTGGAGGGTGTATAGAGAAATATTCATATTGAAGGACTTCTGAAACCACTGCACTGAGCTTTTTCACTGCAGGTACTTTCCAACAGCCTCGGTTCTGGGGTTTTCACACTTCACTTGTGAGATTAAATACACAAAATTACACATTTCAAAGTCAGTTCCTATTAAGCTGTTAGACAGACTAATGACTTACACAGTAAACACACAGTGTGGACTCACATTTCCTACAGAAACCAGTGCATTAATGCTGCCTCACCTGGCAATGAGCAGGAGCATGGTGCTCTATAAATACCTGACAAGTGTTATCAAAACCCAGACACAGCAATTAGTTAGGGACTCATTACAGAAAGTGTGATATTGCTTGGTGGGTGTTAAGAGGATGGGGCCGCTGATTTTTCTAGTTTTGATTGCATTCCCTTACTTTTAGTAATGCTCCCCTGAAGGACCTAAAATTTTACTCTCCTTTCCTAATATCCTTTGCAGACAGTTATCATGTTCTCTTAGTCAGCACTTAGCAAAATTACACTGTTTGAAATGGCTGCTGAAGCTGAAAAGTGGAAAATACTATTACACAAAGGAGTTTTTGTTGCTAATGTTATGGAAAAGTTCACCTGCTAGTTTTGTTGCTTCTGTCATGTTGTAATTCCTGGTGAATAAACACTGATAATTCTGCAGGAGTTGGGCCTCTGTGGTTGCATGGGCTTGGAAGGAAAAATTTGGTAGCATGTTAATTCTAAGGAAGCTTTTTCATGTCCTATTCCTTTTTGGGATAAAGGATTTGGATGCTGATGATGGGGAGTGAGCTTTTGTCATCAATTTTAATGAGACATTTATAATCTCTCTTGATTGTATTTAGGGTTTTTATTGTTGCTATTTTTTTTTTTTTTTACTTCACTCATTCAAGCAGTCACTCTGTGAAAGCTTTTTTTAAGTACTCCAAATCTATTCTGGTAATGAAGAAATGAATGTCAAGCAAGGCAATTTTTTCTAAATTTACAACTCATTCTCTTTGACAAGACCAAAACTGACATAAAGAAAATATCCTTTACGTGTAAAAAGAAAAAGACCAAACTGCAGCTCCACAGTTACATCCACTGGGAGATAGTGAGGTGGCATCTTTTTCCATTTCCATTTGTCTCATCTATCCCAGTCATTGCACGTCACATTTGTTTATCTGGAGATGAAAGAGTAATAATATTTTATAGAAATTAAGCTTCTGCAGCTGGTGGGTCCATCAAGATTCAACTACTATTTCCATTCATGTTCTCAGCCATCCCACTTTCTCTCTCTCTCTCTCTCCAGGTAATTGGAATTTGGCCCAGTGAAGCACAAAGAAATGAAGAGCAGCTCAGAGTAAGGTGCAAGCCAGGAGTGTGAAAGGAGAGAGCTACTGCAGCAGAGCCAGCTGGGTATGGAACTGGCATTATAGTCTTAATATTTATGTGTACCACTGACATAAATGTGTGTGGGAAAAAATCTGCCTTCTCTTATTTTTCAGCATAGTTTTGGCATTTTATTTTCATTCCTTTTTCCAGAAGAATTCTGACTCTCATCAACCCTTTGGCATTCCACAGCCGGTGTAACCTGGCTTTTGGAGGAGACTTGAAAAATCATTATTTGCAAGGCAAATCTTTGCCCCACTAGCCTCATTTTCCTCTCTTTTTGCAAGTAGGTACTCAAAATAACTACAAATTTTATTCTGGAAGATATCATGCTCTAGAAGTGCAGTAATAACCAGGACTGACTATTCTGGGATGAGAGTGGCTTGGTCTGGGAGTACTTTGCTTTCCTTCCACGCTGCTGTTTATCTATCCCACAGTGGCAAGAAAGAGGCTGTTGCAGTAGATTTAAGCTTGCAATCCCACCTAGCCTTGTGGATAAATCATTAGGGCCCTGTTCCAAATCCAGCTTTGTTGCTACAAATCATCTGTCTGCATGCATGGCAAGCCTGGCTCCTGAAGATGATCTCAGATGTGCTCCTTGTGGAGCAGAGATGTGCTCAAGAAGCATAATGAATTGGGTTGTGACTGGCAAACAAATACATGACACTGAGGAGAAGAAGCAGCTGCAGCCATACCTACACCATGATAAGGAAAAGGATCAGAGATAACAGAGATGATGCTTGTGGGTTGATGTTCAGATACAGCTGAATCCGAGTCCTGGTGGCATTATTTGAAGGGATGCTGAGATAAACTGTTCCAGTTACTGTCATTGTTGAAATATGGGCTTTTGCCTGAATTTTGCAAGCTTCAGGTTTAGATGGGATATTAGGAAGAGATTCTTCTCTGTGAGGGTGGGCACAGGGTGCCCAGAGAATCTGTGGCTGCCCCTGCATCCCTGGAAGTGCCCAAGGCCAGGTTGCATAGGGCTTGGAGCAACCTGGGCTGCTGTCCCATGGACAGGGGGAGTGGAATTAATGATTTTTAAAGTCCCTTCCAACCCAAACCATTCTATGATTCTGATAGAACTATAAAATATATTTTAATTGAGCCATTAAAATATCTCTGTCTAAACTACAAACCTTTTCCTGAGCATTTATATAACCTCCATGTATGTATAACTGTCCCTCTTCACTGATGATACTTTGTCCCTGTTTTTCTTGTAAACAAACAATTGTGACTGAACAGCTTTTACTTCTCTATATGAATATTTATATAGTGATCTGTGAATGACACTGTAATGCATTGCTGGTAATTTGGTATGTTGTTGATTGGTTCCAACTGCTTGAGAATATCTGGGCTGACAAATTTGCAATTTGTACTCCAGATAGGTTTTGTTTTATTCTATTCCTTAACCTTTTATATACATGGTTCAGTCTTCTTTCTAAGGCAGTACAGAAAGCAGGACAATAATCTGGTAAATCAATAAACACTATTGCAATGTTTCTAAACTTAGCAAAATACCTAAATTCTAGGCCACCAACTAAGGTATCTATGCTGGGGTTTTTCCCAAATATTCCTTCATCCTGTAGTTACTTTACTCTTCCAACAGTGCTCCAAAAATACAGTCATTTCACGTTCTTTTGCTTAAGTTAGCACATTTCTCACTGAAGGCCCTCAAGGGAAGTGGAAACTCTGAAATTCGAAATGCGATTTATGCTTGCCTTGTAAAATGCCAGGGAAACTGCTTTAAGACTGTAATAACCCTTGCTGCTCATTCCATGAACATGCCTATAGAAAATGTTAATTTAATCAACAAATTACAGCTTCACACAAAGCAAGAAGTGTGGAAATACTGGCAGAGGAGGAGTAAAGGTCTCTCATAATTTTTATGTTTAATCATGGATTTGAGACTCTTTATTATTTCTGCATAAATGAAGAACTTCTCCTAAATGGATTATGCTGCACATCCCATTCATTTTCTCCCCTGATTTACATCTACATACATGTCCATTCAAAATCTGTGAGAACTCACTCACGCTGACAGGAATGCATTTTAGCAAAAATGTTGATAATTTATTTAATTTTTTGCTTGTCTCATATGCTGTTTGAGAGGGAGCTCAAACAGAGAGCTTGTACTTTTAGAGGAAACCCTGCAGCTTTCACACTGGTTTCTCCCAACATTTTTAGCCCATGGATACTGATCACGGGATGCCTGACACAGTCTAAGTGTTCCCTGCCAAATGTTGAAGCAATGAAGTTAGAAATAGGAATATTGGAATGAAAAGGGCCAGAAATAAATTTCTACAAGTCAGCTTAAACATCCATTTGCAGCAGGGCAATATTACATTTTTCAAAGGCATATATTAACTGATTAGATCACCTGCAAATGGAGTGTTAATTAATAATATCCATAATGAAGTGCAATACAGTTACATTTGCAGGAAAAGCTGACAGATCTATGTCATTCAGGCATTAATCCCAAAGATAATGGACCAAATTCTGCTCTGTGTGGGTTTTTTCCCAGCTTATATTTGGAGTAATTCCAGGGGCACAGGCTGGCTGTACCTTCATGTGGCTGAATATTGAATTTATCCCATTATCCTTTAATGAAAAGCTCTCTGAAAATACCTGTCAGTGAGGCACACTTGGGCTCTTGCCATCTGTTTGGCTGATAATAATTCAAAAGAAAAAATACTTGATCTCATGGAATGAGAGGAATGCCATGAAGGGGAAAACAGCAGATCACAGTTTTACATTCCTCTAATGCTAAACTCAAGTAATCCTTATTTCATGTTGCTATTATTATTATTATCATCTAATTCATGGCATTTACAGGAAATCTGCAGGTAAAAATTTTAAAACAGCAGTAGACATACTTCAAGGACCAAAATAAAAAAAAAATAGAATTTATGGATTGCATTGATACTCTGATAGCAAACAATCCCATTTCCCTATTCAGGGACGTACCCTACAGTCAGCAGGGAATGATCTGGTCTTTGTGGAAAAGGAATTTCAGTGTGTACATCGAAGCTGAAGTTCAGGTCAGAGTCCATCACTCCTGTGGCACAGGAGGTGCCACCTTGATTGACAAAATGGGAATACAGCTAGACAAATTTTTGCTGGAAAATCTGATTTACTGCAGTGGGAGATTTTTATTAGGGTTGTAAAGGACTTGTGAACTCCATAACTGGTATAGCAATAGATCCAATTTAAGAAGAGGATCCTGTTTTAAAGCCCATGTCTGCCTTAGAAAAGAACACAGAACCAGATGTTCTAACTTTTACTGTGTTTGGCATTGAGGCTAAAGGGATGTGAGGAAAGGGGAGATGGAATAAATTGATTAATGCAGTTATTTTCCCCAAATAAATGTTTTTAGAGACAGAATAAATACCTACCCTGCCTCAGTCTGGAAAAGGAACCTGCAGCAGTTCTGTGAGGGTGGGAAAGGGCAGAGGAGCAGCAGGGCCAAGCGTGAGGGGGCAAGTGATAAAGTGGCCAAGGAAGCAATGTCTGGTGGTCATAACTGTACAGCTTCCCACAGCCAGTAGGAAATGTTGCTTTAGTGTGCTCTGGAGGCTGTTGGTGACAGAAAAACTCCAGCACAGAACAACAGTGCACCACAGAACTTCTTGGTCATCAAATATTTATTCCAACATTATTCTGTTGTACAGCAAACAGCACTAGTGGTTAGGAGTTTCCTGCATCTTAAATTTTTGTTGCAACCCAAGTTTCCTGCATCTTAAATTTTTGTTGCAACCCAAGTTATGTGATTCAAAGAGGACTCAAAGGTCCCACCTTTGTCTCTTACCCTCCTGCTCTCTGCTGAGCTTTATCCACAATAAATTTTCCGTGTAGTTCTTCCCCAAGAAAAAAAGCCATGGAATACCTCACTTGATGTGTGGAGCTTTTCAATGGGTAAAAAATTATGGGTTTGTATCCTTAAAAAAGCCACCAAAATAATGCACTCCTCGCTCCACCCAATTCACACATGTTTGAATCTGTGTTTCTTACAGAATCACAGAACTGTTTAGGTTGGAAAAGGCCTCTGAGATCATTGAGCCCAACACTCACCCAGAACTGCCAGGCCACCACTAAGCCGTGTCCCTGAGCACCACATTTATGTGTTTTTTGAACATTTCCAGGGATGATGACTTCACCACTCCCTTGAGCATTCCATTCCAATGTTTGACCAGCCTTTTAATGAGGAAATGTTAATGTCCAACCTTGTGACAAAGCAGTTTCACTGCTTGCAGTGTATGCCTTGGGCACACACAGTGTTTCTCTGCAGGACGATCATTTAGGAGATGTGTATTCCAGATGTTCTCATCCATAAAGGTGGGAGAGTACAGAGTGGGATAGTTTGCTTTGTTCTGCAGGGGCTTTGTAGCTCCAAATCTCCTTGGTGAGCTCCTAGAATTATTCCTGTAATTTCCATATTAATGATTTGTCCCATTTGACCTCCATGGAGGATGTAGGCAATGTAAGGTATAGGAGAAATATGACTTGGTCTATTTTATGTTGAGTTCTTAAATTGAAGAAGTCAGACTGAAGCAGCTCTGGAAAAACTTAACAAAGTGAGTACATTGTGTTTTTGCTTATTTTGAACATGCACTTTTTAATCTTTTTGATGTCTTAAGAGCTTTATGTGTCCCTCCCACATTTTTCCTTCATGAGGAAGGAATTTTCTCCACCTCAAAAAGAAAAAAAATAAATATAAAACTTCCTGTTTCCAACAGAATAGTTGAATAAACGGAATAACTGCATAAATACTCTGGCAATATCAACTGGCAGGTAATAAGGAGATTGCTGAAGGTATTTGCAGGAACCCTGAGTGACCAGCCAGCAGCTGGGTCTGGTCTGGCTTCAGCTTCCTGGAATCTGCAGCTGCTTTGGGTTTGTTTACCTTGCAGAAGGAAACACATATTTTCCCTCACATGAAAGGAACTGCGATCTTTTGTTACTTGGCAAACACATCCCACAGATCTGAATGTGAGTCTGGTTCTGAGATGCTTTTTGATCCACACAACTTTAGAAAGCTTCCTCAGTGCTTTTACTTGAGTATCTATTTCTTTATTTGTTGTCTGAAGCAAATAACCCAGACCTTTCTGAGCTATGTCCCCCAGCATCACTAAGGAACTCCATGACAGCTCCCCTCACTGCCTGGGTGTTTTTTATGACAATTCTCAGCTTGCTTTAGTCCGTTTCTGCTTTTCTTCTTCCAGCTGCCTTTTTTGTCATACCCTGCTGACCACATCACAGGTTCCCATGATGATTCTGAGCAGCGCAGCCCTTCAAGCAGAGTTTGCTGGGCTGAAACTCAGGAGCACAGTGTGCTTTGGAGCAAGGCTTTCTCCTTGCCAGCCCCTCCAGAGGATAGATGCCAGGATTTGTACTGAAACTCTATATTTTTACTCTATATTCAAACAGCCATGGAGCTGTAAGGACTGGTGCTGCTGTGTCATAAATCACAGAAAGGAATGAAAGTATATGCAGCAAATAACTTGGTCTACTCATCATCCAATGCACTATTCCTTGGGGTAGTTATTTCATTCTTTGAGGGAGCTACTGAGGCAGCTGGGATTTAAATATCTAAGGTCGCATGTGTTCCTCCAAAACAATTGCTAGTTTTTGTTTGAAGCTCACTATCTCAAAATTTCTATAAATATTAATCTTAATTGCATCACTCAAGCATTGATCGTAGCCTTAAGAGCTGTGATTAAAGATCAGTGCATAGGAAAGAGTGGTGAAAAGGAGAAAAGAGATGTGTTTGTGGTCTTTAGGTCAACAAGCTGTGTATGGTGAGTTATCCCAGCAGTAAGAAACAAATTTAAAGACACTGAGAAAGCTATGTTAAAAAAATCAAATTTTCCATGTAGCTGCAGAAAATGGAGGAATAGGTAAGCTGAGACAAGGCAGGTTTTAAAAAAACTATTTGAAATTGATAATAGAAGTTCTTCACAAATGTTTAGAGTGACTTTTTCAGCAGTGGATGTGAAGAGAAAAAGTGTTGATAGGAAAAGCAGCTGATCAATAAGAGTGCAAAGTTGAAGGCTGATATCTTGTAGAAATCACAAGTCTAACAGGAACAGGGTAAATGATTTTTTTAAAGCCTGGCACTTCCTGAAAGCTTCTTTGGGTATGCAAAGGATCAAACTCCACACACTGTGGAGGGAAGGATTGCAATCAAAGCAAGGTGCCAAAACCAACACCTTGAATAGTGATGCCTGCAAGGACTCAGATCCCAGGCAGGTGGGGTGGTTGATTAGTAGCAAGGTGAAGAAGCAGCCACACTTGATGTGTATTTATTTTTACCTCTCACTGATGATATAGTAGTCAGATTCCAGCAAAATTTGCCAAAGTCTGATATAGGAATGACAACCTGATGAATATAAAACGTGTAAATTTTTTAAATCCTTAGTTTTTCCCTTATTTAAAAAGATGTGCTTCTTCACAAGGCACTGTCAGGTTTCCAGGTCTAGCTAGTTTTGAAGGATTTAAGATTCAAAACTCTCAATTTTTCACAGATTGTGCGTATGGCAGGTGATTTTTGTAATGGATAGGTGGTGTGGGGTCAAAAAGAAGACCATCTAAGCCACAAAACACAGCATGAACCAGGAAAATTAGCTTATAAAGAAAATATATTATGTTGTATTTCATTTAGCAGGGGTAAAAACGGGCTCAATCCACCCTGTCATCAAAATATGGACTTTTCTGAAGCAGCTCATACTGTGATGCACTTGGAAGAAGTGGAATATTGAGGAAACACTGGAGCAACATCTTGGTAAATTTTAGGGTTTGTGTACTGCTAAAGCAACTCCCTTAGATCTGCTAATTCAATAGGTAAACCACAGCAATTAATGAAGTTTATGGATTATAAATTTATATAATGAATATAGAGAACATTAAAAACTCCTTCTGCATTTTGTCTGGCAAACCTTGAATTCAAAAAGATTTACAGAACCCAAACTTCTGAGTGAGAGCTTCAGGTCTCTTGCTCACATTTCCTCAATAACCATCCAAAATGCTGATTGCAAAAAGTTGAATTCCTATGGTGAGGGAAAAAAATTACACACAGTTAAAGATTGTATGGTAGCAAAAAGGATTTAGATTGATTATATCACCTTCATTTTGGCACAAGAAATACCTGCATATGTAACTTCAGAAGAGTTTGGTACTGCATGTTACTGATATGCTTTTTCCAAATGGACATTTTTAAAATTAAACACAAGTTAAAAAATACTTGATAAGCAAAACTATTTACAGGGAGCAAGTGATTACTATCTTTCATTTATGTGTGCATGATAGGATGATTTGCAAGAAATAATATTCTGTTGCTCAGAGAGATGTTGATAAACCAGTGACTAAAAGGAGAGCAGAACTTAGTAATATGTGGAAGGAGCTGCTTTTCCATAGGCATAACAAGAAATAATTTCAATGATTTAGAAGTTATGTATAAGTTTTCTCTACTGTTTAACTTTCTTACCTGATTAAAAACCATAAACTTCTTGGCTGTGATAAATGGTCTCATACATCCATCACAACTGCTCAGAGAAAAATAGTTCTGAGGCATTTTAAGAATTTTTTAGTAGCTTTCAGGGTTTCATTTATAAATTTTATTTCCCCTCATGGGCATGCCCCATTAATCAACTACACATTGTAATTTTGGGCCAAAAGTGGTCCCAATAATTTTCCTGTAATAACAGGTAATTATTTCAATACTGTTTCCATACTGAACAATGTGCTGTGCACATGAAAGAAAATTCAGCTTCTTGTACAGAAAGAATTTCTCCAGGACTGTAGGCTTTGGAAGTGCTTTAGGACCTGCACTTTTCTGGTTTTGTTTCTTTGGCTTTTTTTTTTTTTTTTTTTTTTAGGTTTTTTTTTTAAACAAGCAATTACTGATTATATAATTTTACCACTGCTTACACCTATTAAAGTATCTATACTGAGAAATTGGTTCACTCCCTGTATTGAAGATTGCAATGCAAGATGTTTTCCATTACCATCTCTATGGCAGATTGCCTTTGTCAAGTGGGCAGTTTGCCTTATCTCTCTCTTTGAGTGACCACAATCACACCTCCCTCGGGAGGGGACATCTGCTGATAACAGACTATTGAATGTCACTGCATGGCTGATAAGAACTACAGCATCCCATTGGGAGATGCTCCCTCCAGAGGTAGGAGCCAAGCATTCCTACCCAGATATAATCCAGAGGTTTTGAGACACCAGCATGGCTTTCTCCTCTAGGTTCCCCAGAGGAACAGCAGCTGCCTCTTCCCCTGGATCTTCAGAGGAAGAATACACCTTTCCACAGGATCCCTGCTCCAACAGAACCACCCCTGACACTGCAGGAGGGCTGCAGCCACATTTCCAATGGGACTGCCACCAACACCCCACAGGGTGTCAGGTTGGGTTCTGACTCTCTTCTAGTGCACTGTATTGTTTATTTTGTCCTTTTATTTTTTTTCTTTCCTTATTAAAGAACTGTTATTTCCTGCTCCCAAATTTTTTTCCTGAGCACCCTTTAATTTTCATTCCCAGGGTCTAGCATGCAGGAAGCCAGTTAGTTTCCCTTACTAGAAAAGTCAGCAACAGGACAAATGAGAGGTGCATTCAAAAGCAAAAAAAATAATATATATATATATATATATATATTTAAATGTCAAAAGGATGCAAATAAAAAAATACCCATCAATGTAACTAGTCTGGCTTTCTATTAGCCAGGTTTTAGCTTGGTGTCCCCATTTGGGGCAAAGAAGAGAAGAATTATTTGATTTAAGAATGAGAGATCCTCTCATCTACTGGAATCCTACCACTGCCACCATTTGGTCAGTGGGATTCTGTGTGGGCTCAGGATGGCTGGGTCATGGTGAACATGAAAAGCCATCAGAAAAGAACACTTGGAGTTGAGCAGCCTCAGTCCCCAAAGCCTCAGCTGACCATGCAAACAGCATCTCCTCTGCTGGGGTTAACATTTAATGTGAGAAATGTGGCCTCACTGTGCTCTGCGAAGGACTCTCATAGGATTTATTCTGGGGACAGAATTTCAGTCCTGTGTTCTGAGGTGGAGCTTTAAACCCACTGTGACAACTTGTGAGTGCCCCTCACTGTGCTAGCACCACTGTGTTCTGTGCTGTGGCTGTGTGAGGACAGGGGATGGTGTGACAATGTTCACAGGGGGTTTTGGATGAGGGAAGAGATGAGGATCTGACTCCATGTTTCACAAGGCTTGATTTATTATTTTATGATATATATTATATTAAAACTATAGGAAAAGAATAGAAGAAAGGATTTCATCAGAAGGCTGGCTAAGAATAGAATAGCAAAGAATGATAACAAAGGTTTGTGGCTTGGACAGAGAGCCCGAGCCAACTGGGCTGTGATTGGCCACAAATTACAAATATCCAACATGGGCCAATCATAGATGCACCTGTTGCATTCCACAGCAGCAGATAATCATTGCTTACATTTTGTTCCTGAGGCTTCTCAGCTTTTCAGGAGGAAAAATCCTAAGGAAAGGATTTTCCACAAAAGTTGTCTGCGACACGATGGGGACAGGGGATGGGGCTGCCCCCTCTGTGCTCTGCTGCACAGAATAACAAGGCTCACCCTGAGCACTCCCTGCTCCAGCTGTGGTTGTAGTTACAAGAAAGGAAGCAGCAACTCTTTTATTATCCCCTGTTGTAGAAAGGGAA
This sequence comes from Melozone crissalis, assembly GCF_028551555.1. Classification (NCBI taxonomy): domain Eukaryota; kingdom Metazoa; phylum Chordata; class Aves; order Passeriformes; family Passerellidae; genus Melozone; species Melozone crissalis. Next base: position 3,513,900 of record NW_026535905.1, read on the forward strand.
GGTTTTATGAGAGGTGGGAGTAGGACACAGGACTCATGATTCACCAGGTGGACATGTTGAGGTAAGATATTTTATTTAAAAGGCCAAGTCATTTACTCCTCATTCTGAGAAAGGAAAGCTGAGCACAGGCAGCATTCTTGGTGAGCAGTAATGAAATCCTTTTCTTCCTGGGATGGTTGCTTCTTGGGGAACAGCTCCTGTGAAGGTGACACCTCCTGGTGGCTCCTGTGCCACTCTTGCTGCCTGTCCCAGTCTCATCTTTCCCAGTGCCGGCCGGCTTTAGCAAGAAGCAGGGACAGATCTCAGTTTGCCCCTACTTCTGTAGGAGCTGAGGGCTGGGTTGGGATGATCCCAGCCCCTCACTCTCAGATCCTGTTCTATTTTTGCTATCATCCTTCAGTCTCCATGGCAACCCTCCCTGCACACAGCCTCCTGTGCATTGCATGTGTGCAGCATCCAGCTCTTACACACCTGATTGGATTTTTTGGGTTTTTGTGGCAGTACCAGTTGTTGGTTTCTCGGGTCTGGATTGAAGGCACTTGAGATGGTATTTTCATGTTTGGACTCAAATTTATTATTTCTTAATAAAACAGTCTCACTACTGTGAATTCTGCATCTTTTCATTGGAAGGAACAAAATGGCCAACAATCTCTTGTTACAAGGTCTTTTAAGACTAAATTATCTAATTAAGGACTGAAATTTAGATTATTTTCCCTTTTAACCCAGTAACTGATCCCACAGACCTCACAATGCAGACTTTTCTGCCCAATTTCAAAATGCCACCCAAACCCATGGAGAAGAAGGAAGAAGCAGCATGAAGAAGAAACCCAGGATGACACCCTGTGCCCTCCATCTTGCTTCCATCCACAACATACTAAAAATCCCAAAACCTCAATTTCTCACCAAGTGATACACCTACACTGCTCTCTATAATCTATTTCACACTTTTGTGGATTCCAGTCTATCTTGAAGTCTGGGAAACTTTCTCCATGAATGAGGGTCAAAGTCAGTGCTGCCCTGGGGGTCAGGGCACCCCAGAGCAGACAGAGAAATATTCCCAGTGCCCTGGGTTTCCACAGAATTTCTCTTCTGTTTATATTTTGTTGTGTTTTCCCTCAGAAATAGTTCCTTTATTACAAACAATGAGCCTGCTGTGCTGCCAGATGAACACTTGGGTAGCTCTTTCTGGGTCAAAATCATGCACTAATAATCAAGCATTGTTTTCCCACACTGTTTCCTGAGGTTAGTTTAGAAATCCATGTTGGTACTGCTCATGGTACAGCCCTGGTGTTTGCACTGCTGATCTACACACAAACCAAGGACAATTAGGATGCATGCAGTCATGCATGATCCTTTTGGAGCCATTGTACAATATTTATGGCTTTTTATGCTTCATCTGCTCTGAATTACATGTCTCGTTCAGCTGGAGCCCTGTTGAAAGCCTTGTGCAGAGGGTAAGGCTATTACTGAGCAGTTTATTCAGGACAGCATGAATTTTGCAATATTGTTACCAACTTCAGATCCTTATGAATACAGTTCTCCCAGTCCCCATGATGCACTGTCAAAGATTAAAAAAAATATCATAGGGCAGCCTGAAGCAACCAACATCTGCTTTTGGACATGTCGTATTAGCAGTGACATTGCCCCCAGGAAATCACTTCTTTCCTTCTGGTGGGATTTTACCTCTCTGCTTCCTAAAAAGGGTGTTTGCAAATAAGAAAAGGGAAAGAAGAGGGATGAGAACAAAAGAGAAGTAGAAGGAAAAGAAGAGGAAAAAAAAACCACAATAAAACAAAAAGAAATTAGAAAAAAAATAAAATAAAGATTAAGTAAAAAGGAAGGAGGGAAGGGGAAAGGGAAAGGGAAAGAAAAAAGGAAAGGAAAGGAAAGGAAAGGAAAGGAAAGGAAAGGAAAGGAAAGGAAAGGAAAGGAAAGGAAAGGAAAGGAAAGGAAAGGAAAGGAAAGGAAAGGGAAAGGGAAAGGGAAAGGGAAAGGGAAAGAGAAAGGGAAAGGGAAAAGAAAAGAGAAAAATGAGAAAAATGAGAAAATTCCAGTTGGTAAATAGTTCATGGAAAGTCCTTGGAAAACAAATAAAATATGACTTTGCAGTTACCACACTGCTTCTCATTGCCCATTTAAAGGAACTCGATCAGTGTGCAGACCAGGCATTTAACCCAGCCTGACCTCCCTGTAACCAGCCCAGGTCTTGCCTCCCCTGCTCTATTGGTCCTGTCTGAGTGTTGAGAATATTGTTTCCAGAAACACTTAAAGGGTGAGGCTCCACAAGTAAACAGTGACATCAACAACTTAAAAGACCTGGGGACTCCCAAGCTCACTTTGTTCATGGTGTCCAGTGGAACATTTGGTCTGTCCCAGTGATGCTGGCTGTGGCACTGGGTGCCGTGGTTTACCTGACATGGTGGTGGTAACTCACAGGATGAACTTGGTGATCTTGTAGATCCTGAGGATCTTGTAGGTCCTGATGTCTTGGGATGTCTAGCTGGTCACAGTGACCCTGAGATGTGTTAGAAAGTCTCTTTTCCCAGCCCAGTTGTCAAAGAAGGAGTCAGAGCTCTTCATTTCTTGGTCTCAGGGTTGTTCATTGTTTCTTATCTACAAAATTCTTTCTCTGGCCTGCCAAGGTCCACTCAGCAAGACAGTCAGAGGCATTCTGCTCGCCTCAGAGGTGGTGTTGTCTTTTTATACTAAAAACTACATGTACAATATTTACAATTACTTCCCAATACCTATCACCTATGTTAGACAGTGAGCTTCTACTCTAAACCAATCTAAAAGTGCCACCATCACAGCAGAAGATGGAGGCCAAGAAGAAGAAGGAGAACGGCTGGACACGCCCAGATTCCTCCATCTTGCCCCCTGAACCTCCATTTTAAAAACTTCCAAAAATCTATTTTTCACCCTTTGATAAATTCACTGTCATTCTACTTAAACTTTCGTGGCTTGTAATTCTTCATACAAGGTTGGCAATTGTTTTTTCAAGGGCTAAATCAAAGGCACAGGGGTCCTGGGCTCTGTGCCAAGGTCTTTGAGCCCCCTGGGCAGGGGCTCGAGTCCTCCAGGGCAGCCAGAGGAATTTCCTGGGTTCCAACACTGATGATCGCATAGGTCCTGATGATCTTGTAGGCCCTGATAATCTTGTAGGTCTTTTCCAGCCCTAAGGATTTCGTGATTCCGTGCTTCTGTTCATTTCTCATTCCACTGGAAAAATGAGTTTTGATTGTTTTACGTCACAAGGATTGTGTGAGGATAAAACTCCCTGACACTCATGAAGCTCATTGAGTCATCAGTAGGACAGCTTGGAAATAATGTTTTACACTACAAAATGGCATTATAATTTATTAAAATTTTAAAATCTGATGGGGTTTTTTTTTGGTGAAATTTCCCAGGAGAGGAAAGTTTCTTCCAGATAATTCTGGATTAAATGAATGGTGAAAGCAGCACAAGTCTTCTCACAAGAGTTCTTCTGTGGAGAGAGGAAGCTGGAAATCTGAAAGCTCTGCAACTGAAGACAGGCTGAAACAAATACCTTCAGTTCCTGGACTCATATCCAGTCTCTAAATGATAACTGACTTGTGCTTATGTTAAAGAAACCCCCAAAACTGAATGAGTTAGTTTTGTCTAAAAGAGTGTCTTAGAGCTGAAATATGACAGGAGATTTTACAGATATGGGTTCTCATCTGATCCTGAGGCTTGGGGTTATAGATGAAATTAATTCTTACACAAAGGAGTCTAATTGTCCCAAGGTTCATTAATATAAATAATTTGACATTTCCAAAAATGTAAATAAAACAAAGGTATAGTAAAATTCTTTTGCTTTCATGGAGAACATGAAATGAAACAGTACCTGAGAAAGAAAATTAATAGAATGTTCCATCTTTAACCAGGAAGATATGATATTTTGCAGAAAGGACATTTTCAGAAATTCAGGGTGCTTTTTCTGAGAAATGAAGCAACATTTCCACCTAAAAGAGAAAATTTACTTCTACTTTTTTGAGTCTGTCCTTAAAGATAAAAAATCTTTGTGCAAATTAAATAATAGTGAAAATGGTATAGGAAAAAGAAAGTTTTACACACAGAAGGATAAATCCAGAAGACAGATGAAGCAGAATAATTAATAGAAATATGCCTAACAATTCTTCCTCTTGCTTGTTTTCCTGAAAAGTCATTGCCTGCCTTATCGCAGGTAGCATAAATGTCCACTGCTAAGTCCCCTGACACAAAATATATTTTATTTTGGAACTGTAATTTCTTTTGCACTGAGCCAACCAGCTTTTTATGAAATGAAAGCTGAGTGCAGTTCTCAGGAAGAGCACTCGGGAGCTCTGCTGTACTGACAAAAAATTGCATTACTGTCCTGAAAGGTCTTGAATCCTCAGTTTGGCAGACTGGGGCACAGATCTCACATTATTACTTGTATTTGATTGGAAAAAGAACTAAAACTCAGCTTCAGCAAAAAAAAAAAAAAAAAAACAGTTGAGGGCAAAAGTCAAATGTGATGTGGGCATTGTAGTGAATGGACCACACTGCCATTAACACTTTGAATAGCTACAAGCTCTAGCTGCTCTTCCCCCATATTTAAATTCTCATAATGAAAAAAATGTCCTTTTTTTGCTCCTTCAGGGGTTTCCTATGAAGATTTAAGGAGTATTATTTCAGCATGGGTGAGTTACATCTGCAAAAGTGAAGCAAACACCTAAAGCTCTGGAAGAAGATTTGGGATTTTTAACTTTGTTCTGGCAATAAAAAAATCTTTTCTCTCACATGAAATACCTTCGTATAAGAAGGAGGCAAAGATTTGTCTGCAATCTAAGGGTCATCAAATTCATTGTCACCTTGTGTTTCGTATCAAGTTAATGCCTTGCACTGATTTCACCAACACAGCAGACTAAATATTTTGTAATAGAAAAGAAAATGAAAAATGGTAAGCAATTCCTTCAAACAGAACCTTAGGAATCAAAGCACTCATCAATCCACACACAATTTTTCCTGAGGAGGAAGAAGAATAGAAATAAGCTGCAAATGCTGTGTTTTATTCATGTAGCTAATTCTTGAGTCTTAATCCATGGATTTATCTAGACTTATACTACTGAAGAAAGAAAAAAAAAAAAAAAAAAGAAAAAGAGAGGTGAAAAGTGTTAGTCACCCAATTTAAGGCTCTTTCTTACTGAATGACTTGTTACAAACTTTAAGGCTTCTGCTCTGATCACAGAACAAAGAGAGGCTCTTTAGGTGCATGGTTCAAAGTACAAACAGCAGATTTTTGCTTGAACTGCCCTGTACCAGAGCCTGTATCAATGGGCAGGAGCAGGAGGAGGTGGTCCCTGAACATGACTGAGCTGGGTATCACTGGATAGCACAGAGATGCCCCAGTGACAACGTGAAGTAAAGCTTCCACACTGATGAATGACACAAACTATTCCCAGGATGAATGGCTGGAGTATTAAATTATAGCAGTGCTGGATATCTGCCCTGTGTGGCACCATGTTCTTATTCTTTTGTTTCAAGTCAGATAGTGGAGTTATTGCAGATGAGTGAGAAGGCTTTGAGTTTAAGTGCCAGAGGCTAAAGAGATTTTGCCTCAGGATAAAATACAGGAATTATTTAAGAACTGAAAAGTATTGTAAATTTAATAACAATCATGAATAAATTAAACCAGCCTAATTAAAAAATTATAGAATTATAGGTTTAACTTTTCCCATCCTAGTGCCTGCTTTAGACATGATATCGTTACCTTTTTTAAAAATTGTGCTAACACAGTGTCTTTATTCTCCATCTTCTTTCAGTAAATGCCACAGTTACCCAGTTCAGTTGTAATTATGCACGTTATCCGCCATTGATTCACCTTTCACTTCATGGCAGTCAGATGGGAGGAGCACAGAGAAATTATTTGAACATCCAGGGACTGGGGCAGGAAGGTAAAGCCCTGATGGAATTAAATGTGGCCACTGACATCAAGAGCAACATGAAAAGCTTTAAGGTCTCATCCAACCCAAACTACTCTGTGGTTCTATGAACTGCAATCATAATCAAGGAGTAACTAACAAACGTCTCAGGCCTGTCTTCTGTTTCCCTGGGTATTTCTCCCTGAATAGCCACAGATGCCATTCGAGGAGTTCACTCCTATTGTTCCATGTAGCTGTTTCTCTGTTAACCTTAATTATCTGCTCCAAACTCTGTTTCTGACTTCATCTCTTCTGGTTGCTCTTTCCCTGCATCTTGCTGATACACAGAACTTTACTCTGTGTTTGATTCATTACACAGAATCCATTACTTCACTGGCAATAAGAGTGAAATGATGTATTGTTGATCACACAGCCTAATAAAATCCAGGTGTTTGGTAGCTGAAATGCAGAGTGAATTGTTGTTCTTTCTATACCAAAGGATTTGACTTCTCCTAGAATTGCATCTTCCATTATCTTACAATTTATTTTCCTTCTATAATTTATTTCTCATGTATCTGCCATTTGCTTATATTCTGCCATCACATTTACTACCAATTTTTTTTTATTAAATTAATAAAGCTATCATCCCTGAAAGTGCCCAGAGACCATCAGAGGTTCAGCTGGGTTTGGTGCTCCTTTGGTAATTCTGGTGCTAGGCCAGATCCTTCCTGCTTTCCTGTACATGTTCCAATGTTAGAAGCAGAATCCTCTTGTATTTATTTGCATGCAAGTAGATTTTACTTATCAATAATTGCAACTGAAGTGGCTCATTTCAGACTCAACCACAAAGCTATTTAAACAGGCAGAGCAGAAACATGATATTTTAACATGTTAAGTGAAATAACAGGATCACAGAACCATAGAATGGCCTAGGTTGGAGGGGATCTCAAAGATCACCCAGTTCCACCCCACTGCCATGGGCAGGGACACCTTAAACCAGACCAGGATGCTCCAAGCCCCATCCAACACCTGAACACTTCCAGAGTTGGGGCAGCCACAGCTTCTCTGGACAACCTGTTCCATTTTACTGCCAGTTAAGGTTTTAAAAGTCCTTTTTCCAAGTGGTTGAACAAGTTTAAAACTTGCTGTCTTTTTTCATTCTTGTGTGATGAACACATATTACATGTGTTTTAATCTTATTCTAGAATTTCCAGCAACTTCCACAGGAAAAAAAAGAACATATTTTGTCACCATCATATTTTCTGAAAAATCTCTTTGCCCGGGATTTTCTCCTGGGCAAGCTGAGAAGCCTCAGAGGAAAAGGAAAACAATATTATCTCATGTGCTTCTCCTGTGTTTTGCTGCTTTGGAATGGGGTTGGAGATTGTTTATACAACAGGTGGTTGTTTCATTGGTTTCATGTGAATTGTTTTGACTTAATGACCAATCACAGTCCAGTTGTGTTGGACTCTGAGGAGAGAGTCACAAGTATTTCACTATTATCTTTTAGCCTTCTGTCTGTATCCTTTCTCTATTCTTTAGTATAGTTTTAGTATAGCATTCTTTAAGATAATATAGATAATAAAATAATAAATTAGCCTTCTAGGAGCATGGAGTCAGATTCATCTTTCCTTCCCTTGATGGGGGTCTCAGAAAATACTACACATATTCACATAGATTTTATATATATATATATATATATATATATATATATATATATATATATATATATATATTTCACACTCTTCTGCAAATCCACAGTGAGGAAAGATGCTGAGTTGTGGAAATGATCTTTCAGCTGTTTCAAGGACAAGAGATTCTCTTCAACACAAGTCTCTGTTCCTCATGAAGATGAGCCCGTGCCCTTCCCAGCAGAACCCTGCTTTCCTCCAGGGCTCTCATCTGTAGCAGCTCTCCACGAGATGAACACACACAAATGGACAAGGCTCTCCAAGGCACTGGTAAGAATTACATTTACCATGAGATAATGTGCCCCATGGTGATTATAGCTCTGTCTTTTAGGAGCAAGCTGGATGCACTGCTGGCAAAAGTGGGCACAGACTCATAAAGGTTTCTATCACTAGAGATTAATTCTCTGGTATGACACCTCCTGCTTCAAATTAGAAGTAAATATTTGATGTTAAGGAGCAGCATATTCTTAACCTGATAGTTTTGCTTCTGTACCAAGTATATTCTGCTCCTTGGGGCTGTTTTTTAAATGGTGTTATTTGTTATTAGCTTCATAGCTGGCATCTTTAAAAGTCATATGTTAACATATGTGCTGCTAAATAATTCCTTATATGCACAGAATATATAGTTACATAAGGAATTGATGTATAATGCTTGGTGTAAGCACACACTTCTCCATCTGCAGTTCTTTCTACCTTTAATGGAAAAAATCCCACAGAAAGTATAATATTTGAGCTCTTTAACCCATTTCTGATCTGTATTTAATCCCATTATAATACATTTTTACTGGAAAAATAAGATGATTAATACTTTGCTACAATTACTCCCTAATGTCATATTCCCTAACAAAATTCTTAGCCCATTATTTCTTTGAAAAAAATCACAGCTTTCCAATCTGTAAGTGTATTACTCAACTGGGACATGTTTTTTTTGGCTGGATTTCTTCCTTTTCTTTCTTTTACTTGCAGGCAGAGAGGTGGAAGGCTGACAAGGAGCCAACTATAAATCATTCATTTTCAGAATGATGTTTTGATCAACCTCTGGAACTGAGGAAATGATCATTGCAGCCTTTGGATGTGGTTTAAATTATGCCACAGGCTGTGGTTCCCTAAGTGACCATATAACACCTGCAAAATGCACATTCCTGCCATTATTTTCTTATTACTCTGATAATCCAATATTTTCCAGTATTTTCATCTGGAAGGTGATAGCTTAAAAAGCAGAAAGGACAGAAGATCAGGATTTTAGACTTTTATTTTACAGGAATGAATTTCTGTGTTTTCCCAGTCCTGTTGTTAATAAAGCCATGGAAATTCTGAGTAATTTCTACCATATCCACAACAGGCTGTTTCACTGGGTTTTTTCTCCATTCAGTAGATAATACTCCAGCACAACTGGGATAATGTGTCAGTGGAGATCCCTTCTTCTCCATCCCTTGGCACAAGTTCCTCTGGGACAGGATTGCCTTGAGCACCAGCAGCCAGCCAGGGATGCTGTAAGGAAAGCAGATTGACCTTTGGGAAACTGTGCCTCTGGAAAAGCACTACCAAAGCCTATAGCTGCAAAAATGAGACTACACAAAGAGCTATAGAAGCTTAGCTGGATCTTTCCACATCCACGTGGAAGAGAGAAGCACAGTTTGAGGCACTGAGGTACCTCAGAGAGCAAGATACAAGGGACACTGATTCCCACTGATGACTCAGGTAAGTCCACAGAAACCCTCTGGTTGTGATAAGTTGTTTTCTGGCTTTTTTCATTAGATATGTATTTATTACTTATTTATTATTTATTAAAAACCCCCATTTTTCCAGGTAGTGACACTGGCTTGGCAGGAATTTGTGCATAAGCCTGTTAAAAGTATGTGAACCTGATCTGTGTAAAAAGCAGAAGACAGGTTTTGCATGGTGTGGAGGCACCAGCTGCCACCAGTTCTGGTCCTTGGGAGATATTTCTTCACCAAAAGGTTGCTCGGGTGTTGAAACAGGCTGCCCTGGGCAGAGGAGTCACCATCCCTGGAGGGATTTAAAGGACATGCAGATGTGCCACTTCCAGACATGGTTTAGTGGTGGCCTTGGCAGTGCTGGACTTCATCTCAAGGGTCTTTTCTAACCTACTTGATTGTAGGATTCTGTGTTCCCTCCACTTGGGACCTCAGGTCCCCAACACCTCGACAAGAGACCCTGAGCACAGGGTGTGCATCCATCCTGCTGACATCCCCTGAGATGTCCAGCTCTCAGGGCCCATGAGATGTACAGCTCTCCACGCGGTGAGTGACACAAACTTCAGCACTGCCAGTCCTGGCATATATGCAGCAGGGCTAAGGAAATCTTCTGAGGTGTCTAGAAACCTGTATTTGGAACTGAAATTCTTCAGGGATATGTTATTGTCCCCAGAAATCCTCACTAGAACTGCCTGTGAATTTACTGAGCATATCAAAGTCAGACTTCTGTAAGAACCCAACTGGATTTATAGAATCCATTGAAGTAACTGACCCAGCCACAGCAAAGGTCAAAATTTTAAAGATATGGTCAGAGAGAGATTCCATGTGATGCTTCTTTAGATGGGGCAACCATCAGTTCAAAGGCCACAGCTCTGTCCATTGGGTTGGGATCATGGAGTGTATGTATCCCTGGTGCCCAGGGTCAGTCAGTCATCCCAGCATCAGTCAGTCCATCCCAGCATCAGTCAGTCCACCCCAGTGTCAGTTAGTCCATCCCAGGGTCAGTCAGTCCACCCCAGCATCAGTCAGCCCATCCCAGGGTCAGTCTGTCCATCCCAGGGTCTGTCAGTCACTGCCAGGACCACCCTTGGAGCTGGGGACAGAGGGGCTCAGGGCTCCTGGTGAGTGCCAGGTGCCCAGAAACGCTTTGGAGATGTTCCAGGTGCACAGAGAGGCTTTGGGGATGTGCCAGGTGACCAGGGAGGCTTTGGGGACGTTCCAGGTGCCCAAAGAGGCTTTGGGGATGTTCCAGGTGCCCAGGGTTTTATGGCACACTCTTGCTGGGATGGGGCCTCGGGAGACTCTTGGTGTCTCTTAGTGTCTTGGGTGTCTCCTCTCCTTCCATGGAGCCCAGCCCACCCAGGCAATGACCATCAGGGTGGCCTGGGCTGCCCACTTTGTCAGGAGAGCCCCAGGAACTCCTGCCCAGAGGTTTTGTACTTGGGGTGATGATGTCCAGAGCTCACTGAGAAGGGATGGGGTGGGCTTTGGGACTCAGCTGGGTGATGAGGGTCTGTGACATCACAGAGGGGGGTCACAGTGGGGTCTGTCCCTAAGGACAGCACCAGGCAGCCCCACTGCAGCTGGACTGGGCTCATTCGTGTGTGCCCGTGCACGGGGAAGGCTGGGCTGGATGGGCACTGGGTGGATGCCCAGGCTCGTTCCCAACCCTGAGTGAGGGCTGAGCCCTTCAGAGCAGGGCAGGGCTCTGCCCCTGGGGCTGGGGACAGTGGGACTTGGGCTCCCTGTGCTGGCTTTTGGGCCTGTCCCTGCTTTGCCAAGAGACCCCTGGCACCTCCTGCAGTGGGTTTGGACTTGGTGCAGATGCCCAGAACCCACTGAGCAGGGCGTAGGGTTGAAGTCTGGGACTTGTCAGCTCTGGTGGCTGTGACATTGCAGGGACAGGTGACAGTGGGAGCCATCCCCAGGGACAGCACCAGGCAATCCCCCTGCAGCTGGACTTGGGCAATTGGTGAGTGCAGGTGCACAGGGAAGGCTGGGATGGATGGGGAATGGAATAGATGCCCGGGGGGAGTTTCTAACTCAGAGTGAGCCCTGGACCCCTCAGGGCAGGGCAGGGCAGGGTGCCACTCTCTGGGCTGGGGGGCAGAAGGGCTCAGGGTTCCCAGTGGTGCCAGGGAGGCTTTGGGGATGGGCAAGTGCCCCTGGCTCCATGGAACACTCCAGCATGGCAGGGATGGGGCTTCAGAGACTGCTCAGGTGTCTTTTGCCCTTTCATGGGGCACAGCCCAGCCAGGGATGACCATCAGGGTGGCCTGGGCAGGATGGGCCCTGTGCTGTCTCCAGATGGGATCTGTGGCCCTTTCAAGCCTGTTATCTCTGTTGGATAAACCTTTCTCCCATCCCCTCCAGGCCATGGCTATGACAGCTATCCTTCTCCTGGTTGTGCTGGCCGTCCTGCCTGGGCAGATACAAGATCCACAGATTGATATGGCTGCGGTGCGGCAGATCCAGCAGCACGAGCAGTTTCTGAAGCAGGAGGTGATGAGGCTGCAGCAGGAGCTTGAGTGGATCAGGTCGCCCCCACAAAAAGCTCCACTCCTCTCTGGGTTGCAGCTTTGCTTCTTGTGGGCTGCTGCAGTAACCCTGCTCGTGGAGTTCTGCTGGCTGGGCTGGCAAATGAAGCTTGCCCCTTGCAGCTGCCGTGTGCAGGACAGCCCTGGCAGCGAGGAAGGAAATGGCAATGAGGATGAGAAGCTCAAAGGACCATGCCAAAGGGTCAGGCTGTTTTCTGTGCCCAACCTATTGCCCATGCAGGAACTGTCTGAAATATGCAAGGATGTGAAGAAGATGATGCATGACGTCCTCCGTGTGTGCCGGCTGCTTTCCAAGGACACTTTCATGCCGGAGATGCATCCGGCCCACGGGAAGAACGGCACCCATGAATCCTGGAGCATCTTTGAGGACAGAATCTTGTACCAGCTGCTCGTGTACCTGCAGCCACCCCCCAGGCACTCTTTCAAGCTGGAGCTCTACTATGAGACATACCTGCCAGAGAGGTGCTCCAACATCCGTGTGGTGCCGGAGTGCACCTGCATGAGGAAAAAGGGGAATACTCCATGTTTTGCCCACCCCTCCAAGAGCAATGATTCCCACCACTCACCCCTGCTGCAGAACCTCTGCACAGGCTCCTACTTGGACGTGGAGGAAATCGCCTGCTGGGTGCAGAACCTGGTGCAGACAGCCTGGGAGCACCTGGCCCAGTGGCAGGACTGGCAGCTGACGGTGCTGCCCAGCTCCCACTCCTGCCGGCTGCTGCTGAGCGGCCCCTCCGACATGCAGCTCTGTGCTGTGCTGGTGTTTGCCGTGGAGCAGGGCAGCCCTGGCACCTTCCTCATCCTTCAGTAGGGGTGGCAGCGTCCCCAGGGCTGCTTTGAGCTGGGGCTGGGTGGGGATTGGGAATACACACAGACAGACAGACAGACAGCTGAGCTCAGCTGCCCAAAAGGATCTGCTGGACTGTAGAACATGGGATCAGAATATTGAAAGAGGAGGGAGAAGGAAGAGGAATGGGACACATTTGGAGTTGAGGCATTTATCTTCCCAAGTCACCATAACAGGTGATGGAGCCCATCTTTCCCAGCCCATGGGCAGACAAATGCCACAACTCCAAACATCTCCTCAAAATCAGAGTCGCTCAAGCTGGAAAAGACCTCTGAGGTCCTGGAATCCATCCTATGACCCAACACCCCCACGGCACTAAGTGTCACGTCCAGTCTTTCCTTAACACCTCCAGGGAGAGTGTTAAATGCCTCAGCCTTTTCCTTACTTTTGGTGACTGGATTCCCTCCTGGGTCCAGTAAGGAATGCAGGTTTTCCTTGGCCCTCCTATCGCCATTAATGTATTCATAAAACAACTTTTCATTATCCTTGACAAAAGTGGCCAAGTAAGTCCTGAGCTTTTGCCTCTCTGGTTTTCTTCCTACATGACCTAAAGACATCCACAAACACTTCCTGAGCTGCTGCCCCTTTTCCAGAGCTGGTTCCCCTGGTGGGCTCCCAGCTGTGCCAGGAAGTGAAGTTCTCACCCAGCCACTCCAGGGCTGCCCCTGCTGAGTTGAGTTTCCAGCAGGCACCCAGCAGGTCCCTCCTCCTTCCTTCTTTCTCCCTCTTTATGAACAGATTCTGATGGAATATGGTACAGAACATCCCTTTGGGGTGCCCTAACCCTAACCTTGGGCTCAGCTGTGCTGTTTGTGTCTACTCCCAGCTACCCAAGCACCCTCTTGTGGTTCCAGCCCCGGCCAGAAATTAACACCACACAGCCCTTGCTCAGTGCCCTTCTCTTCCCCCCCACCCTGGGGGAGTGGGGAGGAGAATCTCAAGTAAAACTTATAGGTTTAGAGAAGTTTAAAAATTAATCATTTAGAGAAGCTTAGTAACTGAAAACAAAATCAAATACCATAATAGTGGTAAAAAATAATAACAATATTGATGATACAACTGAAAAGAAAAAAAAAAAACCTCAAAAACATGTGATGCACAATACAAGTGCTCACTGCCTACTGACCAAAAATGCCAGAACTGCCTTTCTGAACCAAATCAGGCCCTGTTCCAGATAACTCCCCCAGTTTATATGCTGGGCATGCCATTCTCTGGTGTGGAATGTCCCTTTGGCCAGTTCAGGTCATCTGTCCTGGCTGTGCTCCCTCCCAGTTCCTTTTCTGTGCCTTCTCACTGACAGAGTATGAGACCCAAAAGAAAAGAAAAACAAAACATCCTTGACTTAGGATAAATAGGGCTTAGCAAAACCAAAGCCATCAGTATTTTGTCAGCATTTTTCTCCTTCTAAATCAAAACCACAGCACTGTACCAGCTACTGAGAAGAATTTAAGTCTATCCCAGCCAAACCAGGCCGTCCCCAGCCCCCTCAGCAGCATGGCAGTGTGAGAAGCAGAAAAGGCCTTGATGCTGTGCAAGCACTGCTGAGCAATAAGAAAAACATCCCTGTATTATCAACACCCTTTTCAGCAGAAATCCCAACACAGCCCCACTCTGGTCACTAAAGAAAATTAACCCCAGTCCAAACCAGCACAATGAGCAACAAGTTTTGAACTATTTTCTATGGTAGAGAGAGAACAAAATTTAAGCACCAAAGCCTGCTAGCTAGTTCCAGTAATAGTACAAAGGTCATTTTTCCAAATGGCCAAACTGCACCCCCAGGCTTTCAGAATTATGTGCTGTGTCATTATTAAGAAAAATCTCATTGCATTAAGAAGCAGCCATTGCTTTTTAAAAGACAGAGGCAGTGGGTTTTAAAAAAAAACAAACCCAAGAAAGCCTTATCACAAAAACAGTGTGAGCTGCATTTGAAAATAAAATTTGTAGTTCAAATTGAGATTTCTCTGGCTCCTGTTTCCACCAGCAGCCATCTCACTGAGGTCTGACAGGTGTTTGCAGGGTTGCTAGGCCCCTGGGTTAATTCAGTGCATGAGGAACACTGAGATTAAATTATTTCTGTAAGTAGAGTTTTGACAGATTAATTGAAAAGGTGAACTACTCTCCCCAAATAAAAATATACTAAATCAGACCTCAGACATCTTACAGTATGGGGAAGTGGACAGAGAATGCCCCAAGTCTCAGCTTAATATTAGCTGGAATATCTGACTTCAAACTTGACTCAAAGTCAAAAGGGAGGACCTGTGCCAGCAGCTATGCACCAATTCAGCCCTGAGAGTTGTGAATAAGCAGCACATTTCAGAGCATAGAAGCAACTTTCCTCAGGAGAACTACATCTAGACAGTCATAAATAAAAAAGCTCTCATGGTTTAACATCACAATTCAGCAGATTTGCTCAAGCTCAGCAGCTGTGGGATCTAGATGCTGAGATTTCCTGGTGGGCCATTTGAATTCTCTTTCCACAACTGTTTTTCCAAGTCCAGACAAGGGGCTGGCAGATTTTACTCTACGTTTGCAGTGGGATGACATGCCCAGAATATTTGTGCCACTGTTCATGTGAGAAGAATCAGCTTGATCACTTGTGATGATCTGTTTATAACCCCACTGGGGCAAAGCAGGGCTAGAGCAGAGCTAGTGGAAAGTGTAAAACCTCAAAACATGCCCAGTGCAGACTGGGCAGACTGGGCAACCTCCTCTGCATGTTGTTCCCACTGAGCTGCAGAGCTGGATTTACAGTGTCAGTGTTGGGCAGAGCGAATCTCATTTCCTGTGCATCCCTGGCTGTGTTCTGAAAGCAAAGCAAAACCTCCCACAGCAGAGGCCTCCAGTCCCCCTGGCCATGGCAGCAGCACTTCCAGAGCTGCTTTATTTGCTGTGCCCTGGGTGCTGACATGAAACATCCCAGCTCTGTCAAACTGAATGGATTTTTATTCTATTAGCAAAGATTTTGTATCTGCAGAGGACCCTTCAGCTGTAAATCACAAACTGTACTCAGGTCACATCCCCTGTCCCTGAGCTGTGATGCCTCTACTAAATTTTGTTATCTCCAGGCTGATACATTCACTGTCACCTGCATGCGTCTTTCGGTGTGAGCTACTTCTTTCTGACTAAACACAATCAGTAAAAATAGAAATTTCTACTAATCCCATCTCTGTGGGACCACAGAAACCCCTGACATTTGTCTGTAAGCTCTATTGTACACCTGGCCAGAACAATTGAGATTCACCAAAGACTTTGTGTGGGCCTGCTGTGTCCCCTCAGGACAGTCAGGGTGTGTCACTGACCTCTTCAGGTGTCAGCTGAACTTCAGTCTTGGAGTTCAAGGCAGGGCTGGACATCTCATCCACATCCCACAGCACCACTAATACATTGTGATACAATAATACATTGTCTTATCTCTTGCACAAAATCTTTCCTTGTTCTAGGAAACCTGGCCTTAGTAATAAAGATAACAGACAAGTCAGTGTCTCTGCTGATTGTCGATATTTATTAGATTTTGCAGAATCCATAAGAATTGAATCTTCTACCTATCTTCATGTTGCTGCAGCCACCCCCTGGTCACTCCTCCATCCTGGAGCAGCACCCAGAGAGGTGCTTTGACATCCCTGTGGTGCTGGAGCATCTGATGGGATGAGTTTTTTCTTTATTTTCTCCACTCCTGGGCCAATGAGCTGCCTCAGGATCAGAGCTCACTGCTCCTAGAAACCCTCTGCACCGGCTCCTGCTCACACCTGGAGCCAATCTCCAGCTGGGTGCAAAACTGGCTGCGTTCAGCCTGGCTGTGTTTGCCTCAGTGGTGCCTGATGCTGCTCCTGATCCTCCTGAGCAGCCCCTCTGAGGAGCAGAGCTGCTCTGAGATGGTTTTGGAAGTCCCTCTGAGGAGCAGAGCTGCCCTGAGATGGTTTTGAAGCCCCTTTGAGGAGCAGAGCTGCTCTGAGATGGTTTTTGCAGCCCCTCTGAGGAGCAGAGCTGCTCTGAGATGTTTTGGAGGCCCCTCTGAGGAGCAGAGCTGTTCTGAGATGGTTTTGGCAGTGCAGGAAGGCAGCACAGGCTGATCCCAGGGTAGGCAGCAACCAGCTTTCCCAAGTTTAACTGGGGACGAGTCAGATTGGGAAGGGTTGAGGCTCATGTGGGTTTGTATTTTCACTTTGTGCTTCCCCAAGGGCTGGTTTACTCTAGGGTAAAGTTAGACTTCTATTATACTCAGTATGGAGCTACATATACTACATGTACCCAATGTACACATTTTTGTGGTTTGAGTGAACTTTTTCTATGCCAATTGTGATTACATGCTCATGAAAATGATGCAAGAGCTTAGAAACTTTTAAACTCATTCTATATATTCTGGCTGCTCACACCCACAACAATTATTATGAACCAGTTGCTAACCCAGGTAAATATTTAATTCACTTTTCATAACTGAAAGAGTGCAAAGCAGCCAGTGCCTTTTGAAACCCTCAGCACAGGGACAGGAAATTGGACGGGTCCAGTTGCTGTAAATCAAACATCCCCCCAGAAGGCAGGCAGCAACAGTGCCTCAAGGCAGGACACTTCTGCTCTGTTCCAGCCTTTTCACCTAGCCTGAGGCAAGGCACTTCATTTGCCTTGCTCCATTTCCTATATGCAAAACTCTGTAAACCTGGGCTGCCTTGTGAGGAAATAAATCCTAAGCAAACACCACAGGTGTACAGTTAGGAGGGATGTGTGGTATTGTTCTAAGCTTTGTCCTGGACTGAAGTGGCATGGCTGTGCAGATCTTCCCTTGGAGTGTTTCAAAGGTGGGGTTCACTATACAAAAGCTCCATACCTGTAGGAGTGTTGGGGTAGGACAGCCAGGATGGATGGAGACGAGAGATCTCTGCAGCCAGGTCAGGAACTCGGGGTTTATTGCAAAGGGCCTGGGGGCAGGGCCCTGCTGGCATTTGGGGTTTATTGCAAAGGGCCTGGGTACAGGGCCCTGCTGGGATTTGGGGTTTATTGCACAGGGCCTGGGTACAGGGCCCTGCTGGGATTTGGGGTTTATTGCACAGGGCCTGGGTGCAGGGCCCTGCTGGGCTTTGGGGTTTATTGCAAAGGGCCTGGGTGCAGGGCCCTGCTGGGATTTGGGGTTTATTGCAAGGGGCCTGGGTGCAGGGCCCTGCTGGGATTTGGGGTTTATTGCAAAGGGCCTGGGTGCAGGGCCCTGCTGGGAGCTGCCAGCCACAGCTCAGAGCAGGCCCGAGAGAAGAGAGGGAGGTAAAGAGAGTGGTAAATGGGATAGAGAGTGAGGTTCTGTTACAATACAATAAATCTTCTTCTGTGTTGAATATTCTAATTCTCAATAACCAATCTAGTACAATATACAAATCCTATAGCATTTATATACAGCCTATAAGAATCATTACAATACCACACTGTGTTACATTTTAAACTCTAAAAACTCCTCTTTCGGCCCCTTCTGCCAAGCTAGTGGGGTCTGCTCTGCCCCTTGGAGCTGCCTGCAAGCAGAGGGTGTTGTTCCATCAAAAGGGGATTAGCTTTAGTCCAGCCATACCATTGCTTTCCAGTTGTTCAGTAACTGAGGGATCTCAAAGCTTGCTTTCATTTCAATCTCGCTCATTGTTTCCATATTCTCAAAATCTTTTGCAGGCAATCATATTTATAAGGCTTTCCTGTTTCATCTTACCCAACACATACCATAACCTACAACTTCTGCAAAAATTTGATTAAGCCTTTTATTTCCAATGTGATGGCCATTTGTTTTACTGGCAAAAGATCTGGCACCTTTTAAACAACCTTTGATGATCACCTCCTCAACTGCTTGCCAAATAAGTGACCTGGTTAACACTTCATTTGGTCCTTTTCACAGCAAAACAAAATAAAATAATTTAAAATTTGGTTGAGTGTACTCCAGGAGCAATAGAATACAGGATATTTCCATTTAACAAGTAGGAGTGGCTTCTTAAAACAGTTAATCTTTCATACATGCTTTGTACTCACTTGTAGTCTCATTCTCACTTTTCATATTCATTTTTTTATTAAAGAAAATGGAAAGCAAATATTTTTTTATTTCTTTTATGTGCACTGGTGATGTGAAGGAATCAGTAGTAACCAAAGTTGTATTTATAAAAGTAGCTATTTAATAATCCTTGTTTTCCAGTGTGTTTACTGTAAAGGAATATATTTACGGTAAAAAAATATATTTAAAGATATATATTTCATCTATAAAGAGCAATTAACTTGTGCAATCACTGTGTCCAATAGGACATTGATTCTCCTCAGTTCTGCATTGCTGTTAGGCTCCAGCTGCATGTGTTAACTAACCCAGGACTGACACATTAGAGAGGAACAAAATGTTTTTATTTCAGAGGAGTCTGAACCACTCAGTTTCCAAATTATTAGAGAAGGGATGCCCACTGTAAGGAATTGACACTCTTAGCTGTACATTTTATTTGATTGATTTTCATAATAAGTCTCTTTGTAGTGTTCAGATTTCCCTTTTCCAGCAGAAGTTGAGATAATTTAAGCCCAGATATGGCTTGATGTGGTTGCTATTCACAAACATATCAACTCACAAAATCTTATTTATTGTAGCTAAAAAAACTGGCAAAATAGATCTGTAATGAAAAAGAGTGTTAAATATTATGACTGTGAAATACTCTAATAAAAAGTAAAAGGCCACAAAATATAAGGGTCAATGTGTGTCATTAATTTTATGTTCATCTGCTGTCTTGTATTGGTTAATTTTAGTAGGCAGGTCTAGCAGCTACTGGCCAGAAATGAGCAGAATGAGTAGGAAATATAAATCTTATTTACTATATAATCTTATTAAATTTATACATGTATGTGTGAGCTATAAACTCTCCCTCTCTTTTATATAGATATATACATATATACGCACATATAGAAGTGCCAGAGTTTTCTCACTTGGAAATCTCCAAATCTGTCCTTTTGGGCAAGTTTAATGCCAAAAATCTTGTTCACTATTTCTTGGAAACTTAATCCAAAATCTGCCTCCTGCATGTGTCACAAAAGAGTCTTGTTGTGGAGCACTCATAACTCAGCCATCAGATATGGTGGGGATCTTAATGGTGAGAGAACAAAGGCCATTCCCAATCATTCAAACCATTTCAAATCAACAAAAACATTCTAAGAATTGAAATATTTCTTTCTTTCTGGGACAGGTTCAGGCACATCTTTTGAATAAGAAGTAGGAGAAATAGGAAGAGTGGATGAGAGAAAACTCACCTGCCTTTATGGGGTATTATGCTGTAACAGGGCATGTAAGCATACAAGAGAGGGGTTTGCTGAAATCTGAAACAAAAAAATAGTTAGGTCAGTTATGAGTTCAAGCTGCTGCAAGTTACACAAATAATTTCATCATTTCTTAGTGGTCTGCCAAAGAAAGACCAATGCATCCTGCCATGCTACCTCCCTTATTGCCAAGTTACCACATCTCACTCAGAGGTCACAGCTTCTACTCCTTATGATTAAATTGCCTGGCATGTGCGAGTTAGAGTCTTTAAGTCATTAGTTTCTAAGCATATGCATTTTCTTGGTTCCTCCTCATTTGCTGCCCATCATTGTGCAATTGATTGTCTAAAAGCCTAATCAGTTGGTTTTCAACAATTTGCAACGGCCAATCAATCATGTCTGTGAGAAGTTAGCAATTCTGTCGGGATCTAAGTAGGGTTTGGATTTTAATAGCTTTGACACAGCAGAAGAGATGCCATTTTTGGGCTGAAAAAGATACTGCACAGCCACTGCTCCTCACTTGTTAGAGTCTTTTATTTTGCAATGTACTCTTATATTAAGCAATGAAAAGTGTGGGTCACCTTCCTGCTCTATGAGATGTTACATTTTTGACTCACAGTAAGTTTAGACAAGGTCTTAGTGTGGTACTGCAGTTATTTGATGTATATATGAATATATATATATATATATTCTTATATATATTACATAGATATAAAAATATCCATCTGGTGCTGGATGGGGCAGCCCCCAAGCTCTCCTAACAGAGGAATCCCTGCAGGCCCTGCTGCCAACACCTTGCCAGGGACACCAAATAAAAAAGATAACTAAATTCTACTAATTATTGCTAACTGCCAGTGGGTGAGAGGTTGATGGGAGTTGCAGATTCCTTTGTTAAGGATTTCACCTTTATCCATACCTACAAACCTGATCCAAATACTCTTTGCAATGGCAAGAAAGAAATCCTGCGGCTTGTGTACAGAAATCAGGTATATTCTGATATATCAGAATTATTTCAGATCAAAAAAATAAATATATTGCTCCTGAGCTGAGTTTGTGGTGAAACACAGGCTTTTCTTCTGAGGCCTGAGGGATAAGGGCAGTTGTTTCTAGTGTTGTAGGTTTGTACATTCTTGTTAACACAGCCGTGGCTGCAAATGTTTTTCTCTCATCTCCTGGAGAAAAGATGAGAGAAAATACAGCTCTGTTTTCTAGAAGATAAATCTGTAGTCTGTGTGCTCTGGAGACGAGATCTTGCTCTGCTTGTTCATTAATCTACCAGGCATCATCACAACTGTGGGGAGTCCCAAGAAGAGTTTATTGGCTGTGCTCTGTTTGTCAGCGTGGTGAGAATTGTACATGGAAATTTCCAGCTGCTCTATTCAGGAAGAACAAGTCCTAAAAACTGTTTGTCTGTGCAATGAACAGAACCTAAATCATATTCTCCCTTAAAAAGCATGACTTGACTCATTGCAGCCTTCAAGTAGGATTTTTGGGGGCTCCATTCATGGTTGTGTGGAAGATTAATGGTTTCTTTGGTGCACAGGAGGTGACTGGTTTCACAAGGTGTATTAAATGATGGTTAAAGGCTGGAGCATAAAAATTTGACTAAGAACAATAACCTGTGTCTCTAATGTAGAACAAAACAAGTGTCATTTGGTCTGCCTTAGGTACTGAAGCATTTGAATGGTTTATCCACAAGGAAACAAACAGGAATATGTTCTGTTGAGATTATTTAAACTTCTTGGACACAGGCTATTGTTTGTCATGTATTGTCTGCATTCCTTAGGGATGGATATTGCAGGAGAAAAAACCCATACAGAAGTTTGTCAGGAGGTTCCTTGGTGAGGAACAAAGTTTAATACTTCAACTTGTAGGACTTTAAAGCAAGCTTATTATTTTCTAGAGCTTAAACTGTTCAGGATAAAGTATCCTCCTTCAGACATCTGCTTCACAGTACATGTGATTTTTTAAGTTTTAATTAATACAGCTGAACCTTCTCCAATAACAGGATTCAGAGGAGTGAAAGATTTCTTTTTAAAGGTGTTTACAGTCTAATCATATAGAAATACCAAAAAAAGAGTAAAGCTAAGGCAGAAAGCAGTGAGAAAGGTAACCAAATATTACAAAGGCATGCAGAGTGATTAAGAAAAAGGTAAAATTAGAATAAGAACAGATGTACCCTGAAAAAGGTATTTGAATGGGAGGGAATGGAAGGAGAAAAATATATTATCATGTCCAGAGAAAATTATAAACACAGAGAGTGTTAGGAAATGATGCGCTGGGAGAAACTCCAGAATTCTTTCTCTTGGCCTTCTTTCTTCGTCAGTCAATATCAGTAAATGCTACCATCAAGTCATATTGTTATTCTTTTTCTAGTCATTGGCCATGTGACAGAAAACCACCTTCTACAGCTGTCACTGGGGCAGCTGAAGTGACAGATGTTTGTTTCTGTAGATCTGGGGTCTCCAGTCTGTCCAGTGGCCCAAACTGGAACCTTTCTGATGCCTTGTGATGCAATACCACACACCAAAACCCCTTCAGATGTTTAATTATGAAAAACTCTTCCACAAGATATTCCCCAAGGCTGTAAATCCAAGCACTTGAAGTTCACTGAATGTCAGAACTGACAGCTGCCTTTGTGACCTGCTTGGAGTGCTCACACCATGGGAGTCTCCCAACAAAAATTCCCCGGCATTTTTCTCACAAGACACTTCTATTAGCTCAAAAACTGTAAGGAATTCATGGCATGGATTGTGACAGAAAGGTTAAAAGATATTGAGGGGCTGGAACAGATCCAGAGAAGGGAACAGAGCTGGGGAAGGGTCTGGAGTACCAGGAGAGGCTGAGGGAGCTGGAAAATTCGAGGCTCAGAGGGAAATTTTCCATTTTCTACAAGTCCCTGAAAGAAGAGTGGAGCCAGGCGGGAACAGTCTCTTCTCCAGTAACAAGCAATAGGACTTGAGGAAATGGCCTCAGGTTGTACCAGGGGAGGTTTAGTTTGGATTTTAGGAAAATCTTGTTCTCAGAAAGGGCTGTCAAGCTCTGGAAGGGCAGTGGTGGAGTCGCCATCCCTGCAGGGACTTAAAAGATGATATGGTCCTTGGGAACAGAGTTTAGTGGTGGCCTAGTTTTAGTGCTGGGTTAAGGACTGGACTTAAAAAGTGGTCATAAAAGTCTGTTCCAACTTAAACATTTTATGATTCTAATGCTTTTTTTAAACTTATCACTGACTGTGTGGACTTATTGCCTGAATAACAATAAAAAACACTACACATTTCCTAACAGTCTTACTCACCTGTAAAACTTGAACTCTTATTAAGATTTTTTCACATTATTTTCACTCGTTGTTGTTTCACATTATTTGCCTTCTTTGTTTTCTTCCTTTTTTCCCCTGCTGTCTCTTAAGTCTCTCACAGATCGTTCAGTGTGGATAAGGAGAAATAATTGCAAGTGATTGAATTTCTGTGGCCTAATGAATAAGTCTAAGACACCCAAGTGAAGTCTTTTCTAGTTTACTGAATACATTAAAAAGAAAAACTGCCCCAAAAATGAATTATAGTGGCTTGTAAAGACAGTGTAAGCAAATATATAGCTCATGGTTGAGATTAATTTGATTTATGCAGTTATGTTGCTCAGTTGGTGGTGAATCCTATCCTATTTTGAAAGGAGAGTTCTGTTGCTGTGGAACATCTGTCCCTCATTCCTCACTTTTTAATCTATGATGGTGACAAAAGGGTCAGGAACACAATTTGTTCCCCTCTTTCCTAAATTCTGCAAAATTTCATAGCTGGTGTTCAAACAAATGATCTATTAAATTGTATGTCCAGAGAAGTATTTTTTAAAAAAATCCATTAATTACTAGTACAAGGTTATATTTTTTTAAAAATTAAAACAGAAGCAACTTTCTGCAAATGGCAATTTTAAACAGATTTATGCATTTCCTTTCTCACGTGGACATTTTATCCCTCATGTTGTTGCAACCTGTGATCTTTCCACCTCCCCGCTGCTGCTCCTGTAGCTGCCCTGGTTCTCTGTGATGCTGAAAAGGGAAACCAAAGCAAATGCAGAGCCCAAGTGCCTGTTCAGGGAGGTCAAACAGCAGACCCCACATGAGTCTGACCCTCTCTGACTCCAAGTTATCTTTTTTCCCCTTTTGGACGATGAAACTCAGCTTGACGTCCACAGCTGGCCTCTCTCTGGGTGACAAACTGATATTTATTACCTTGTTAAAGGATAGACACAAGAGAAACAAAGGGGAGTTAGACCCAGTGCAGAAAAATAGATTTATATATCCTATGAACTGAAAGTGTTTAATGTGGTCAAGAGGACACATGTGAAAACTGGCAACTTGCAGTAAAAAAAAAACAACAAACAAAATGAAAGTGCAAGTCTTGCTAGCAGGGATTGTTCTGGCTAACGAGAGGTTATTCCCTACAAATAAAGACTGGCACAAAATATGTCTATAAAAACACACAAAATAATTACTGAGACTTTCATTACCCTTTTAATGTGATTTCAGTATTATGGGTGCTTTTGTCTCTCTTTTTCTCTCTTTCTCTCGTTTGCTATCTCTAATTTTCTCTTCTTGAAATCTGGGTAATTTAGGGTTGGATGGGTTAGAGTTTGTTAAGCCAGTGCTTTGTGAAAGGCTTTATTTTTATTAAATTCTTGCCTTAAGTTTTGCCAAATTCCTGAACTTCTACAGTTTGCCAGTAAAATTTGGTTTTTAACCTCTTGGGAACTTGTGTTGATTTCTCCTTTGCACCACCTCAGGGAAATGTAGTATCTTACATTAAATAAACTTTTAAATAAACTTGCTGGGACCAGGGCTTTACACCTCTGTTCCAGGCAAGGTTATGGAAGAGATCATCCTGAGTGCCAATACACATGGAGGACACCCAAGAGATCAAGTCCAACCAACCTGGATTTATGAGAAGCAGAATGGTCCTGTTTGACCAACTTAATCTCCCTCTGTGAAAAAGTGGCACATAGTAGATGAGGGAAGGGCTTGTGGATGTACCTTGGTTGATGGTTGTAATGCCTTAAGTTTAACTTTTCTAATTTTCAGATTCTGTGCTGCTTTTAGTGTGTGGGTCTGAGCTTCATGTTAAGTGTGGTAAGATCTCTTCACAGAGTAGGAAGACAAAACAATTCTTTCTCCAGCTGGAGACCAAGGACAAATGATCCAAATCTCAGCCCCAAGAGCAGAAACAATGGCAGAATGAAGAGAGAAAAACAAGAAGGATGGGACTTCATAACCTGAAGCTATAATTGGACAATTAACTCCAAGATGAAAATGGAGCAGAACTTAAAAAAAAGAAAGAGACCCCGTGACCTCTTGTGCATTTTGTGACCATTTTGGTTCATCTTGGGTGCAGCCCTGGCTGGGCTCTTGTGCTGCCCAAGGTGGATCCATTGAGGAGATCCTTTTAATAAATCCCTGCTTTATTCTTTAGCTCTGTCCAGCCTCTGTTCTAGGTCAGCCTTCTCAAGCTATCAGTTGGACTGGGTGATCTTGAAGGTCTTTTCCAACCTTCACAATTCTGTGATTCTTTGTGCACCTATGGAAAACCTGTTTTTTTCACTCACAGTGCACTATGAGAACTTTCTTTAAACCAAAGAATTCCCAACAGGAAAACAGCTGAAGCAGAACCCAGGAAATTTTTTTTTGCTTTGTGATACCATTGAATTTAGAGCAGTTCAAGGCTTTATTATCTTAAAATATCAAATATCTTGAGATATCTCTTTATTGGCACTAGAAGAAACCTATATTATAGCGGATTGTAAAATTTATCTACCTAAAGTCAGAGGAATTCAAGAGGTCACCCAAGGCAGACTGGTTATTTCAATTCCTGTATTTTTTAGAGCAAATCAGGCACTTTTACTACATCACCTGTGAAACACCTGTGAAGCTTTTCCGGGGTCTGTGACAGGTTAAGAAGAAAATAAAGGCCCATGTCTGTAAAGTCATACGAGGCACTACAACTTCCTTGGGAAATGTTTAACAGGACAAAATCTGAAAAAGTATAATACCATCCGTATTGCCAGGACACTGAGTCCTAGTGTCATTAATCTGAAATATGAGTCAGCCTTCTACTACTATTTATGTTTCAATTTTTGTATTTATAAAATATCACAGAAAGACTTGACAAGAATCCAAAATACTTGGCAGCAGGAAGCATACATACATATTCTCATTGGTTTTCTTTAAAGGGTTGTTGGGGTTTTTTTCACATTTTATTATTGGGAACTCCCTAATATTAAGTCCTATCTAAAATAGCCTGTGATCATTAAGAGTTCTTTGCTCCTAATTAATTTTCCAGAAGGTTCCACTGTTGATTTGCTCTTCATGACACAGGTATGAAATTATTTGGTTGGTGGGAAGTAAGACACTATGGAGCTGTTTCACAAAGCTTTTCTATCTGATTGAAAATATTCTGTTTATAGGGCTTGTCTTGAAACAACAAAATACTTAAAATTCAAAACCCATGGATGGGTTTGGGAATTCATTTTGTTATCTTCTTTTATTCATGTTGTTAAAGCAATCCAGGAATTGAGAAACACATTAGCCTAACCCTGGGGAAATGCATGGATATGCTAAAGGATGGAGGAAAGCAGAAGGCTGGATGGATAATAAATTCACTAAAGATTTTGTTTTTATCAACTCTCTCTCAAAAGTTATTTCAAACCATGAGAAAAGAACCCTTTCAACGGGTTGAGCTCACAGACCAAACTGGCCAAGAGACCTGTTTATGTGCAAACCTGCCATCAGCTTTCAGCTGTGTGCTTTAAAACAGTGCAAAAGGGCCCTCAAAACAATGGTTTAATACTATTTTATCTGTGCTGGCTGTCACATAGTCTGGAGCATTTCTTCAAGGCTGCTGCGCTTGTGACACCAAGAGCTCCATCATTAATTTTTAACACTGTACAGAAGTGGGAGTCATAGTAGTTGTTCAAAGGGTCTGATAGTACATGTGAAATTCAGTGCTGAAAGTTGGTCATGGCCTTTCTTTTCATGTGTTGGATATCACTGAAGAAAGAATTAAATGAGGGGGGGAAAAGCATCAAAAAACCCATCAGGAAACTTAAAAATCCACTTTCTGTTTGATTATGTAAGGTACCAAAATTGAATTTCTTTGGCATTTAATGTAGTTTCCTATTTTTACTATATTGGTTATTTGTCTTTAATGGTACTCTCCAGTTATATTTCCTGTGTAAACACCAATTTTTTACTATTAGAAGATATACCAGCTGTTCCGATTGTGCTGGCATGCATCTTTTATACCCTTTTCAGCTAAAAGCACAGCAGCATCATAGAAAAGAATTAAAGCCCTGTTGTGGCCTGTTATGAAGTGACTTGTATTTAGGATCATTTATTCTGAACCAAAAGATAAATCTTTGATTTCTGGTCAGCTTGAGGCTTCCCAAAATTGTGGTAAAACAGCACCCACAGTAAAATTTTAAAGCATTCTTTCTTTCTAACTTCCTACTTGCATGTTTGTCTAAATATCCACACACACAGGGGGACAAAAAAAGGATTATGTCCTAAAAAGGTGCTTCTTCCACATGGTTAAAAACTGTTGGCATGTGAAATTAGGTTTACATAGTTTGATGGAGTCATATTTGAGGCAAATTAACTGACTAAGCTTTATGATATGTGTTCTACCCAACTAGACATTTGGGGTGTTTTTACTGCCTTTAATGTAATAAACCATCACCTGAAATCAATAAATATTTATAAAGATGGTGTTCAGGAAACATGCAATAGCAGTGGCTTGACATGAATTGAAATAGTCTTTTTAAATAAAACCACAGGATTTTATTTAAAACCTATATAAAATCTGTTAATGGAACAAATACCTTTCTAGTTTGCAGTTCATTCAGATTTATGTGTCTCTTTTCTGGCTTGTTTCACAAAATAATCTTTTCTACTTTGTGACTTTCCTTCCAATCCCTCTATTACTAAGCACTATTTATTTTAAAGCTCCAAGCATTCAACAGCAAAGTAATTTGATTTGGTGAGGATGTGTTTTCCTCTAATTTCATCATCACTTTCTGCTTGTGATAAAAATCAGCCCAGCACTTCCAGAAATAAATTTCTGCAGATATCTGGCGAAATTGTGTCTCATAAAAACCAAGGGAAAAATCAATTAAAATTAAATTAGAAGATAATTTAATGAATTCTTCCCTGTGAGGGTGGGGAGGCCCATGCACAGGGTGCCAGAGGAGCTGTGGATCCCTGGAAATGTCCAAGGCCAGGTTGGACACTGGGGCTTGGAGCAACCTGGGATGGTGGAAGGTTTCCCTCCAGATGGCAAGAGGTGGAATGAGATGAGCTTTAAGGTCCCTTCCAACCCAAACCATTCTGTGATCCAGTTTTCACCCACTGAGTCCTGATTTCCCTTTTCCTGGATTGAGGAGCAGTGGAGGAACAGATGTGGTTCAGTTCCCTTTTCCTGTCTTCACAGCCATTGAGTTTTGCCCATTAGGGGTGGCAGGATATGTGGAACAGATCTACTGATGTTTATCTGCCAGATAATTCCCATAAGGATGTGGGAGGTCCCTATCTGAGGGAGTCTTGTGCTATGGAATTCTTTATTCCTGTATGACACAGTAAAAAGGAGCAATGCTCCAAGGCTGCAGTTTCTTTTTGCACCAAGGAGTTTTTCTA
Organism: Melozone crissalis; assembly: GCF_028551555.1. NCBI lineage: Eukaryota > Metazoa > Chordata > Aves > Passeriformes > Passerellidae > Melozone > Melozone crissalis. Next base: position 3,542,536 of record NW_026535905.1, read on the forward strand.
CTGTATTTTCCCTAATCTCAGATGGTCCTGCCACCAGAGCAGTCTTTCCGATACAAAAGACTGTGCCTTTATACCTCCTTACTAGAGACCCCTGTAGTGTCTTTGGATTTTTTTTTTCCTTTTATAAAACCCTTCTTTGAACCCTTAAAATCTTCACATATCACCTTGGTCCCTCTGTCCTACTTGAAGTATTTCTGAATCTCAAGACCCTTTTTATTTCTCAGTCAGGAAGAAAAAAAAAAAAACAGCATTCCTGGAATGTTTCAGCTGCAGTAAAAGCCCAGTTAAGATTTAGTGACCAGCTATTGCCACTGGTTTGACAGTAACTTAGCACAGCCATTACCTGCAGTATTTGGCACATACTCCCATAGATGTATCCAAGACTGCAATAGTCCCTTATTACAGCCTCAGAAGGCTGACCAGAATTCATTAATGCGCATTCAGAGCACTCAATCCATCATGGTGGGGCAGAAATGCAAATTTTCTCCCCTGTTCTGTGGCATGTGCTTGGGTGAATATACCTAGAGATTTTTCCAGAACAGCAGCCATTCTCATTTTTGTGTAAAACTTGTCCCAGCTTTGCCTCTGCAGTGACTTGGAGATGTAAGACCTTTAGCCCTGTAAAAAAAATATACTCTGCACTTTTCTGTGGAGGACACCGTAGAAGAGGTTCAGAGAATTTGGTTTATTTTGCCTTAACAATTGAAAACTACGATCATATTGCTGTCCTGAGCTGTCTGGAAGGAGAATATGGAGCCAGACGCTTGGATGAGCACAGAGAAAATACAAGGGACAACAGATATCAATTGAAATGGAGGAAATTTCAATAAAAATGAGGAAAAGCTTTTTATTCATGAAAGGCTATAAAAATATTTATCCTTTGAGATATTTCAAAGCTTGATTGGACAAATGCTTGTGCAGCATTTGAAGCTTGCAAGGGTGTTGATGCCATGATAAAGTTTATGTGAATCCTATGACATTGCTTCCTCTGCATGGCCTTTCTGTGTTGGAAAGTAGCGATATCATTTTGAAAAATAAAAAAGACCTCTGTGGCTGCTGTTGTGGAGAGTGCTGAGTTTACCTCACCTTTAGTGGGTCAGAAAATAATGGGGTATATTTACTTCATGCAGAATATCAATTAAAAATATAAATGTAAAATATAACCTGTTTGTGTTTCCCATTAACATGTGATTTAGTGAAAATGAATTAATCTATTAATGGCAAAGCAGCTTTATAGAATTTTGATTTCCCTCCAAGTCTTTTGAAGGACTCCTAGTTTTAACTTATTGCTCCAGCTTTCTAAAAAACCAACCAGTAAAATAATTTTTGACCTTTTCATTCTCTGGGTTTGTGTTATGCCAAAATCCTTTGCAGAATATTTTAATCAAACACAGAAACTTGTGTCAAGATTAATAGTTTACAATTTCTAATGCTCTAAGTACCATTAGGTTAACAAACATTAAAATGCTAATTACAAGAATAAATTAGGTGACCTTAATATATATTTCACTAAATTTAATGTAGGGATTTTTTTTTTCAAAATTATAAAGCAAGGGACAAAAAGAGTGGACAATAAATAACAATACACAAAAATCAAAGGCAACAGATGTCAATAGATATCATCTGTTCCCTTGCAGTTTATGAGACTTCAAATTTCACCTAATGACTCTTGCATAAAACCTAAAGCTAGTTGCTCAAATAAAACATAAATAGGTAAAATGAAAATAATTTATTTTCAATGTCTGTTGAAGCATTATTTCAAAGCTTCACATGACAAAAAAATCAATCAGCCATATCCCCAGGCAGATTCTTTCAGTGGTTAATTATTTTCACATTAAATTGTAGAGGATTGTTTTATGCTTGGATGTTTGTAGCTCTCCAGTAGAACAATGTAGGCACTTGTCCCACCATGGAAAATGAAGCAACTCTGTCTCACTACCTTGTGCTGCAGAGCCCCATCATTCAGGCTCTCACATGGGAAGGAAGATCAAGGTTTAATATTCTCATCATGCTGAGAATGCTCTGTTCATATAGTGAAGCATATTTTATTTTAGGGCACTCGCACCCTTCCCAGTTGATGCCATTTATTTAGCCAGTGTGAGAGAACAAAGGAAAATAACTCCATAAATTAGGGATTAGGAACTAATCTGGAGTGCCAGGATTTGAGATCTAATTCCACTGAATATGAAAGTGGAACACTGTCAGTGGGATAACTCCAGAGAAAGGCACAATCACACCTTGCAGGTTAACTGGGATACACTTGTGAGTAATGAGAGATCTGTGATTGAATCGCCACAGGTAGAGAAGAAAATTGAATTTCCTTGCCCTATCTCTTCTTTGAGTGCCTAAAACAGTGGATTATTGACTAAAAAATGGGTGACGTTCCTTCCTTACCTGTGTCCAGTTGGTGCCCCCAGAATTTAAGCCAGGTCTAGGTTGCAAATTTCTCTCAGAACTCATTGTTTCCTTTATGCAGGTGCTGAAAGAAAGGAAGAGCTGTTTTTTCGTCTTTCTCTGTTGAAATGTGGAAACTCTCAACAAGAAGCTGAAATTACAGTAAATGCAACTCTTCAGCTGAAATTTAGACCAGGTTTGATAAAGAGTATTAAAAAGTCATGGAAGGGAAATAAAAACTTGATGATAACATGGCCTGGGAACGACTCTCTGCTATATTTTTTATCGCATTTATATTTTATTATTAGTCAAGTGAGGCATAGCAGATTTCAGTGTGACTCCATGCTTTTTTTTATTCTCTCCTTGATTTAATTTTAGCACAGTCCACTCAATTCCAATTTCATGCAAGTGTGAGGCAAAAGCTTTCTTTGCCCACAGTCTTGAAAGTGCAGATGTATTAACAGTTGCTGAATTAATAAAGACCTAAAATCTCATATACAAATTGTGGTAATAATTTAAGAGAAGTCCTGTATAAATTAAGTATGTAGTTCTTATTTATATATGACAAAAGGAGAACAACACCTTTGTTTTTTGTATAATTTTATATTTTTAACATGCATTTTAAATGTAAAATTTATTTCAGAGTTGCACAATTTTCTATTTCTATATTCTATTTACCAATCTCTCTTTTCTCATTAGCATGAACCTACACTAGAAGTTCAGTACATTTTCTTGTATTTTAAAATAAAATATGTTTCCAACAGAATTCATATGCCCTATGGGACATGGGGAATATTTCTTTAATGGGCTGGAACAACAATAAGTAGTGAGAATAAATAACACAATCTGCTTTGCCTTGCTGTTGTTTAAGCTATTCCAAACTTAACAGAAGTATTCTGGACTGAGCTTCCAGCAGGGCACTGTGCATTATGTGCATTCTGTTCATAAACAAGAAGGATTTCAAAGCTGTAGAGAAGAAAAGTAGAATATCTGTGAGCTGTCAAGATATGTCAGATACTGAAGTAACCCAAATTTTAACTTAAAATATATTGATGCACACACAAATACACTTCTCTCTCTCTCCATAGATGCATATGTTTATATATAGTGAAGTCAAACTGAATGGAATAATTCAGATTATTTCTCTCACCCTGACTTCTCTATAGAATATGCTAATAGGAATTGTAGCTCTGCTCTATAATTCTGAAAGTTTCTGCCTTTTTTTTTTTTAAGAACATTACACTTGGGGGTTTTGGGTACATCTTCAAAAGCCTTACTGCATTTTGAAAGAGGCCATTTATTTTTTTCCTCATTGAGGTCCTGCTGCCATAAAATACAGACAGCAAGACACAGATTTTTGTACAATGTAAAAACTAAAATGTGGACTTCTCTTCAGTAAAAAAAAAAAATTAACAAAAACCACCAATCCTTAGCTTCCATGTAATTTAAACCACTTACAGCCTTCTCCCAGTACCAAGTATAATACTAGATGCAATTATATTTTTCCTCTGACCTTTTCACTGATATGTAGTGACATTATCATTTTGACACATCAGGGTAGAATAATTAAAAAATTAAGTGGATTTTTTACAAGTAGGAACAATCTTAAATTAATTTAGCCAACGCAAGAGAGCTTTTTTCAGAATTGCAAAGACAGAAACTGACAGGGAAGTATCCTGTCTTGAGTGAAGACACAAACATAACATGCTTTCACATGAAAGAAGATAGGCAATTAGTTTCAGTGCTCCCAAATTATTATACAGCCATGAGAAAATGGGAAAAATACACACAGATTTCTTCTGTTGAATTGTTAGGTCTATCATATTCTCTTCCTATTTGCAAACCTGGGACCATATTTCTCCACACAGATGGAAGAGTTAATGTGATACATTGAAAAAAACAAACAAACAACAACAACAAAAAACCAACCAAAAGCAGCAAAATCAGAACTTTCCCCAAAGAGTTTGGGCAAAATTTTCGGTGAATGTACATCAGCACCTCAATTCGGCTTAAACTTCCAACGTGAAGATTTCACATTATGGAGGACTGAGAAGTTCTGTCGCCTTCCACAAGAAGGTTTTATCTACAGAAAAATCATAGTGAAGTTGAGTGAAACAGGCCCTCTACCTCCTATTGTGTCCTTAGCTTTGTTTGAGAGGCTCAGGGCAAATAACTCCGGTGAGATAAAAGAACTCCACAGTGGTTCACCTTACCTACAGCAAGGTGATATCAGAGCAGTGGTGATTTCTTTCTGTGTAACTGGGAAATCATGGAATGGTTTGGTCTGGAAGGGACCTTAAAGCTCATCCTGCCATGGGCAGGGACACCTTCCACTATCCCAGGCGGCTCCAAGCCCCATCCAGCCTGGGCTTGGGCATTTACAGGGATCCAGGGGCAGCCACAGCTGCTCTGGGCACCCTGTGCCAGGGCCTGCCCACCCTCACAGTGAACAATTCCTTCCTAAAATCCCTTCTACCCCCCCTGTCTTTCAATTTGAAGCCATTTTCCCTTTTGTTATCACCACAGTGAACATGCAGACAAAAATGTGGGAGCCACAGGTGGATTAATTTCCTACCTTTTCCCTTTATAATCCTTTTTTCTTGAAATAGTATGCAGTGATCCAAGCTATTTAGCCCGGTCAATTGATGTCTGATTTACATTGAGTAAAGTTTATTATAAGTAATTACTTCAAACATATTTTATTTCAAAATCAATACACTTTCATTTTTTTTTCACAGCATACCCACCTTATGCAATTTCTATATAAAATGCTGAAATTAATATAATTCAAAATAAAAATACCTTATCTGATCAGTAAATCTAATTTAACTGCGACTCAAAATACTCTTGTCTGTTTTGTTGATTATAATAATATTGTACCAATGCCCCAATTACTTTCTCTACAGAAACTCTGTTTGTAGATTCCTGCATGGAAAAGAATTTCTTTGAAAAGTTAAACAGCACAAAGCAACTCTAGACTGGCATAGTGAAGGATACTGTGATGGTCATGAACTTTTGCAACATTTAGGATTTTAAAATAATGTGGATTTTTTTTTTTTTTCTGCGTAGTTCAAAACTTGTTGCTTGTTTCATTTTTTTTTTAAATTTTGAAATATGTGTTTAAATATTACTGAAATTGAGTTTCTTACTATGTTAAATATCTAACAATTTTTGATATCTAACAGTTTTTTGATTTTAAAATATGTGATTTTAATAAAAAAATTACTGTCCAAATAAAGGTTATTTTTAATTTCCACATTCATTCCCTGATGTTATTAGCTGTCACTTACCTGTGGGTCAAACACACCTAAGCAATAAAACCCTCAATCTCTACATGGGTTTCCTATCTAGGTGCACTCCACTTTCATATGCGGGCTCTTTATGAGGAGATGGGTTGATTTACTCAGGCATTTATCTTCAGCTTTGCATAGTTTTCAGCAAGTCCTGTTGCCTTTTAAATTCTCTGTTGAATTTCTCCTTATCACGTCTTTTTGTGTCATGTAAAATAGTAAAAGGAAAATGTTGTATTGTCTCTCTCACAGTGGGTAAGCACACAGATCAGTGCCACCACATCACTCCATCCTATAAAGTACTTAATGATTTTCAAGTTCAGACAGAAATTACCATTTCTTGGGTTGTGTCTAGTGATATTAAGGGTATATGACTATGAAAATAAATATCACTCTACTGATAGATACACTATTTATATTTATTAGTTCAGAGACCTATGGAAAGAAAAATAAAGTTGTTAAAACTCTGGGCGAATAATTTAGCCAGTTGGTCCATATGCTGAAATGTTGAAGAGCTGAATTGTTTGATCCAGTATTCTTTGCATCAATATTGAATGGAAACCTCTTCAGTTCACCTTCTCCTGGGTTTTAGAATGGCCACATGGCTTTCAACAAAGCTGACTCATAAATAAAAGATCTCAGTTATCACAGTCTCCCAGGCACATCAAACCACCTGCCTCAGCTTGTTGAAACATTCCAAACCATGGTACGTTCAAAGAACATCCCCTCCCAGCCAAAACTTCAAATGAAAAGTAGCCAGAATTGATTGTCCTAGTGCTACTTCATTTTTCCAAGAGGCAGTTTTATTATTCTCATTATTTGGCACAATTCTTGAGGAAGAAAATCCCCAAAGTGGTTCATCACAGCGTGATGAATATGTTGAATGGAAGCCTCTTCTGTTCACCTTTTCCTGGGTTTCAGAATGGGCACAGGGTTTTCAACACAAGCTGCCTCATAAATAAGGGATATACTCAGTTATCACAGTCTCCTAGGCACATCAAACCACCCACCTCATCTTGTTGAAACATCCCAAACCATGGATGTTCAAAGAACATCCCCTCCCAGCCAAAACTTCAAATGGAAAATTGCCAGGGTTGATTGTCCTAGTGCTACTTCATTTTTCCAAGGGGCAGTTTTATTATTCTCATTATTTGGCACAATTCTTGAGGAAGAAAATGCCCAAAGAAGTTCATTACAGCATGATCATACCAGAAACTCCTGTACCCGCCTCTCCTACCTGACAGAAATGCCTGACAGATTTAGGAAATATTGACTAATGCCTTAGAAATCATTCTTGAGATGAAATTCTTCTTAGAAATCCCCTTGTTTTCGTGGACTCTTTGTACTATCAGGCTGTTAAAAATCTCACAGCTCTCTTTTACTTCCTGCTGAGGGAGCTGGGGTTGTGTAGCCTGAATAAAAGGAGGCTCAGAGGAGACTTTATTGCTCTTTACAATTCCCTGAAAGGAGGTTTTAGCCAAGTAGGGCTTTTCTCCCAGGTAACAAGTAACAAGAGGAAACTGCTTTAAACTACTCCAGGAGAGATTTAGATTGGATATTGGGGAAAAGTCTCCACAGAAATGCTTGTCAAGCACTGGGAAAGGTTGCCCAGGGAAGAAATGGAGTCAGCATCTCTGGAGGGATTTGAAAGCCATGTGGAGGTGGCATTTGGGGACATGGGACAGTGGTGGGATTGGCAGTGCTGGGGTAATGGTTGGAATTAATGATCTTGGAGCTGTATTTCCCAACCTCAGTTGTCACAGATATCTTTTTATGAAAATCCTTTCCTTAGGATTTTTCCTCCTGAGAAGCTGACAGGCCTCGGGAACAAAATGTAAACAATGATTATCTGCTGCTGTGGAATGCAACAGGTGCATCTGTGATTGGCCCATCTTGGATGTTTCTAATTAATGGTCAATCACAGCCAAGCTAGCTCAGACTTTTTGTCCGAGCCACAAACCTTTGTTATTCATTCCTTTCTATTTTATCCTTAGACAGCCTTCTGAGATGAAACCTTTTCTTCTATTCTTTTAGTATAGTTTTAATGTAATATATATAATAAAATAATAAATCAAGCCTTCTGAAACATGGAGTCAGATCCTCGTCTCTTCCCTCATCCTAAGACCCCTGTGACCACTGTCACACTCAGTGATTCTGTCGTTCTCTGATTGTGAGGTGTCATTCAAACATGATAAATCAGGGATGCAGCAGGCCACCAATCTGTATGCATTATACAAACATGAAGATTTTGGTTAAAATTTATTGTGCTTTATGTAGGTACCTACTTTGTTTGCAAATGCCTTTACACAGCCCAATGGTGAATCCCAGGAACAATTTTCCCGTTAAGATCTTACTCTACCCATCACCTTCAGGGTGGGAGAAGAAGGCAGGGCTCCTCATTCTGTGTGAACAGCTCTTAAAAAGTCCCTTCTCTTCACCAACAGTGTTCATGATCAAAGCCCAAACCGGACAGGACAGAGTTAAGGTGGGAAAGTTGCACAGAACCTAAAGGCAACATAAAGCTGCAGAAGATGGCTTGACCGAAATGCCTGAGAGATGAGGCAGAAACCGTTCAGCAAATTGGAAATTGTGAGTCATTAATGATGCATATTGTTCAATTTACAAATTAAATTAATTGTGTTAAAAGTTCATGGTTGTGAGTCAAGTAATTTTTCAGAGCATGCACATATTTCGAACCATTAAGGAATTTCTGTGGATGGAAAGTGAGCTGCTTTTGATGATTATGTCTCTTTCTTAAGAACCCTAAATTAAATTTTTAAAATGTCAGGCAAATTACCCGTGTGAGCATTTCTGAGACACAAAACCCTTTTAAGGATGTTGTTTCTTCATTTGGTGAGACCCACTATGCCTGAACATACAGCACACGCTGCAGCATCTGGTCTTTGAAGCATTAAAAGCTTCTGAAACTTCTCAGAGGCTAAAGTCATTATGAGGTGTATTTTTAAATTAATCCAATAAATTAAGCAAGAGCTTATTAAATTCAAGTTACATTTATGGGGCTTTTTTTTTCCATTCCATAGCTATGAAAGAAGGAAGAAAACACTGCTTATATTCCTTGTTCTTTAACTGTTGCACTGCAGTTGTTTAGGTGGCAAGCATGTAGCTTACTCTTTTATCAGATTTATTTTTCTAGACATTAATTTGAGAGACTAATATAATTATTAGTATTAGTATTATTAGTATTATTATTAGTATTAGTATTATTAGTGTTATTATTAGTATTAGTATTATTATTAGTATTAGTAGTATTATTATTTTAATGACTTCTGGGTTTTTTGAAGAATAGTACAAAAGAAATATATTCTTTGAACGTATTATTATTTTATTTGTGTATTTACATTTTCTGCATGCAGAAAATAAACTACACAATAAAAGGTCTTACCTGAGAGGAATGTCTATTGATTGGTGATCTGTTTTTGTGTTACATTTTACTCTGTGATCCTGACTCCATTTAGGTGATGTGGTGATCTCAATTTAAAGGCGTATTTTCATCTGGAAACTGAAGAAAGCTTTTTTTCCAAGTTCATAATCATGTTTCTGCCTCTGCCAGAGGAATTTGTGAAATTTCTGGAAGGACTCAGGCCAAAATTGAGCTTCAAGCTGGGGAATTTTGCAGTTACATGATTGAGTGTCAGACACTGGGGAGATGCAGGAAAGTTCCTTTACCAAGACACAGCACATAGGTCACCCCAGCTGTGTTTCTCTGTACCCCTAGGCCACAGTCTCTGGGGAAATTCTCTGGTAGAGAATTTGAAATATGGTTCTATTCCAGCTTCATGACTACCAGGCTGATGATTCCTCCTCTTCCCAGGCCCTATAAGCAGGAGACCGAGTGTAGGTTTTTATAAGTAACAGGAATGGAGTTTCATCAGATTTCATGATAAAACATCAAGTTTCCATGATAAAATATAAGAGATACTTCAAACATCCCAGTGTGAAGAGCACTAAGGCAGAGGAGTCCTTGCCAGAGGCATGAGGAGGAGTAAGAAGGACATTTATGATGAATTTTAAACGCAACCAGGATGAATTGGCTTTGAAACCCATTAAAACCTTTACAAATATGGACACTTCCATGAAGTTGGTCAAGTTTCCTCAGCCTCCAGGAAACCCTCTGGAAACGACACCCAACTTCCACGGGCTTATGGGCACTGATAGTAAGCAAATCTGTCCTGAAAGAAGTATTTTAATGCCTCTCAGTGGCTTTTCTTTTCCTTAAATGCAGAATCCCTGGCAGCCCTGTGACTGTAAGCAGCACTGGCCCATGAGCCATGAGATGACAGCATCCCACCCCATCCCATCCCATCCCATCCCATCCCATCCCATCCCATCCCACCCCATCCCATCCCACCCCATCCCATCCCATCCCATCCCATCCCATCCCATCCCATCCCATCCCATCCCTCTCCCCAAATCTGGCACTTTTCTCTCTCTGCTGAGGGACTGTTATTCCAAACCAGAGATTTCTGTTTTGCAGGGGTGACTCACAGCCTAGTGGAAGGCTATAAATATTCATTCCAAAAATGCCAGAATCTGTCTGTCTCACCAGCCTGCTTCAAATTAAATTCTGCTGCTCGTGTTGAAGGAGAGAGTCTGGGATGGTGGGTAATGAAAGCTAAACAGGAGCAGATCTGAGCAGCCACTGCTGCCGTGACATCCTGACACAGAAACTAAGATGCTTCACCTTAAACACATCTTGGGAATCTTTCATGTAAAAAACCACAGTAGCATGTGCTAAAATACAGTGGTATGAGCTGTCAGTGCACGAATTGAGGGCTAGGGAGCTATTTTTGATTAGGTATGACTAGCAAAAAGGACAGACACTGAGTTAATAATCAGTTCCAAGATTAAACACACCTCTGTCTCTTAGCTTCACAGTGGATGGCATGTTCATGTTTTATAAATTCCTGCAGTCTAGATCTCAGGAGGTGTGGATATTTAATTTTATTTTATTTTCACCCTTGTCTGTTTTGAGTAACTTAAGGGGAAAAAAACCCTATTCTACTTCAAAAAACTCTTCATTCAAAAAGCAATAGCTATAGGTAAACTTTATATATCACTACTTAAAAAATGTGAATATTAACTACATTGTTTAGCTAGGTGCATGCATTCTGTGAGTACTATGAAAGTGACGGTGTTTGTCTTGTTGCTCTAGACACGCTCTCAATTCCATGTTTTCCCTGGATCAGCATGAAATTTTCAGAAACCAGGATTTGGGATTATTAAAAACTAAACTTAGCTCAACAAAGTGTCACAATGGTTCAGTAAATAACAATTTAAATTAAAGTGCTTAGTAGCATCAGATGCCACTCCAGAAAGACAGAGGAATCCTCTCAGCTCCACTTGGAAACCTCAGACTCCCCACAAAGTCTTCAGTGGGCAACAGAATTTGGCACAAGGATTACTCTTTAATCTTTTGGAATTTCAATCAAATGCTGAGAAAAGTCCTACAAAATACCAGTGTCATATTTGCCAACTCCTTTTAGATGGGCACAGTGTCACTCTGGAATGAAACCTCTTTTCAGGCAGCAGAGTTGTGTGACAGCTTTATGAAATTTAGTAGCAGGATTCCAGCTTGCTCTTTGAAATGCCTGAATCCAGGAATGTCTGTGTGGGAGCAACGTGTGGGCTGGGTGATTACTACGTGCAGTGTCTCCTGGAAGTGCTCTCAGAGGGGGTTAGAGAGCTCTTCAGATCACCCTGAAGTCGATTCTGATGTTCATTCAGTCTGAAGAGTGCCTCTTGTCAGTGGGTAAGTCAGCCAGGAGCTCGATAGCGTTGTGGAAATATCAAGTTCAAGCACCATGTGATATTTCCTAGACTTCCTGACGTTCTTTATCAGGCTGCTATGTGGGATATGAGAAGTTGTTAATGAACAAAAATTCATTGCCTTCTGGAATAAGGCTCTGTTAGAGTCCTGGAGAAGAAGAAAAATGGAATTTTTATTCTTCATTATACTTCCATCCGTATGGGTGGATTTATGGAAACAATGGTTCTCAAAATTCATAGGACCAGAATATAGCTTCAATGGCTTCAGCTAAAAATCTACCTTATGCCAGGTAAACCTTGCTGTGATAAAATGTGGGTAAAAAATGTCCTTTCCCATCCAGACTATTCTGTGGTTCTGCTGCCCAGTCCCCCACTGTCCCTGCAAATTCCAGTGATAAAAAATTAACCTGAAACTCTCCTACTGCAATACTGCAAAACCAGACACCATCCAAATTAACATCCTTTGTCATTTCATCAGTGCTCATGTGATATTTCCTAGACTTCCTCAGGAGTTTTCTCAGGCTGTTATGTGGGATATGAGAAATTGTTAATGAACAAAACTTTATTGCCTTCTGGAATAAGGCTCTGTTAGAGCCCTGGAGAAGAAGAAAAATGGAATTCTTGTTCATTTTGCTTCCATCCGTATGGGTGGATTTATGGAAACTATGGCTCTCAAAGCTCATAGGACCAGAACTTAACTACAATGGCTTCAGCTAAAAATCTTACTTATTCCAGGTAAACCTTGCTGTGATAAAATGTGGGGAAAAAAGGTCCCTTCCCACCCAGACCATTCTGTGGTTCTGCTGCCCAGTCCCCCACTGTCCCTGCAAATTCCAGTGATAAAAAGTTAACCAAAAACGCTCCTATTGCAATACTGCAAAAACCAGACACCATCCAAATTAATATCCCTTGTCATTTGATCAGTGCTCCTGTGATATTTCCTAGACTTCCTCAGGTGCTTTCTCAGGCTGTTAGGTGGGATATGAGAAGTTGTTAATGAACAAAACTTCATTGCCTTCTGGAATAAGGCTCTGTTAGAGTCCTAGAGAAGAAGAAAAATGGAAATTTTGTTCTTCATTATACTTCCATCTGTATGGGTGGATTTATGGAAACAATGGTTCTCAAAACTCATAGGACCAGAATCTAGCTTCAATGGCTTCAGCTAAAATTTGCCTTATGCTAAGTAAACCTCACTGTGATAAAATGTGGGAAAAAAGGTCCCTTCCCATCCAGACCATTCTGTGGTTCTGCTGCCCAGTCCCCCACTGTCCCTGCAAATTCCAGTGCTAAAATTTAACCTGAAACTCTCCTACTGCAATACTGCAAAAACCAGATACCATCCAAATTAACATCCCTTGTCATTTGATCAGTGTTTTGCTTGAGGTAACAGGCTTCATGGAATTTCTCTTTGAAATGCTGTTCAAAGCATCCCAGAACTGTGTGAGATGTCATCCATGGGATTTTATCTTTGCATGGGATAAAGTGCATTTCAGGCTGCTGCATCATGTCCCTGTATGGGTTGTATTTTATAGCATTTTATCACACCATTCAATGTGTGTGTTTTGAGGTCTTTTATGTAGACATTTCATCCAACACAAACTTGGCCTTTTAGCAGTAGGTAGAACTCTTCAGGGGAAATATTTCAGAGGGGAAGTTTGAACACATGTGAAATTACAGGAATTCGACAGAGCACAAATGAGGGAGGAACCTGAGGACACCACTAACCTCTCTGCTGCTGCCAGCATTTATTTCATATATTTGTCTGTCGGAAAGATGAAGAAAAAATTTGTTCCTTGGTTGGTTTTCCAGCATAGAATCATTAAGGTTGGAAAAGACCTCCAAGATCATCAAATAGATGAGCTATATCCTGGTAGGATCTCATTAGGGACCATTTTGGTAACTGGCAGCCAAAATAACTTCTTGTCATCTATCAAGATTCATTAAAAAAAAAAAAAAGAAAAAAAAAGAAAAAAAAAAAAAGAAAAAAAAAAATCTTTTTCTTTGGTCCCACTGATCAGGGATTTTCTCTGCCACCATAAAAAAGAAGTCTATACAGTTTTACTTTTCCTCTGCAGGTCCCAGCTGCCATTGCCCCAGAAGGCCAATTTAACACTCAGTATGCAAAGCATTTTCCCAACCCCATTCTGCCCATTTCCCAGTGGGGAAAAAGCCACAAAAGTGCTGTTTCAGAATCAATGGAGAAAAATGTTCACATTTTTATTCTTTGATTTTCTTGATAATCTTTTCCCTCCGAAGCCCAACATCCCCAGGCAGCATCTGGCAACAGAACTGCTGAGAATTCAGCTGAGGGATGGAAATTCAGTTGCCTTCTGGAAATCAACCCATAGGTGTCTGCTCTCCATCCCTGGATACACCTCAGGCCAGCAACACAAGCAGGTAAGCAAGATTGGAAACCGCATTCAGATCCCTTCAAACTCAAACTAATTCATGAATCTCTGGTAAAGATAAAGATTGAGGGAGAGAGAGTAATTTATATTAAAGATTAGGACTTTTACTGAAATGTGATCAGTTATGTTCTTATGAGTGCTTCAAATAAGGCATGTTGTAAAGGTATATTTCTATATAAACATAGAAGTGAACTTCTGTGGAGTTTAAAAAAACCATAAAAATAATTATGAAGTAGCTCATTAAACACTCAGGAATTGTCTTCTTAAATTTTGATGGAATATTACATAAAAATTAGAGAAAGTAGTCTAAGCATTGGTTTAATAAATATATGATTAAGATCACAAGAATGGTTCCCATGAAACTCTCTTGAAATATAATTAATTACTTTGCTGTATTGCATAGAATATTAATGAAATTCGAATCCTCAGACATTATAATTTTCATGAAGATTCATAGAAATATTATCAAAAAGTCAAACAAAGAATAAAGAAGTAATCACAGATACAAAAAAAAATACATGAAAGTCACTTTTTCATATAAAAAACATGTCCTTTAATAGTACACTTCTTAAACTCATATATAAATACTAAACCTGGATTTTCAAAGAGCTTTTGAACACACTTCTCTTCAAAAGAAATTTCCTTGTCATAGGATAAAAAGAAAAGTTGTCCTATGGATTAACTAGTGATTAACAAATAGGGGAAAGGTAGGAAATAATTAAAACTTTTACAAAGAAGGAAAGTTGCCAACATAGGTAATATACTAAAGATACAGAGAGAGAGCTGAGAAATGTTAGTGATTTTTCAAATTTACCCAAAGAAGTAAAGAGAGACTTGCTGTAAAACCAGCTGAAGGAGGTTGTGGGTATTAGTGACAAGAAAATAAAAAATTATGTTAGATGTTGATAGGAGCATTGGAGAAACATCTCAGAATCTCTTGAGATAACTCTGAAAAAATATTAATAAGCAGAAGTAAGCCAAAAAGCAAAATAATGCTGGGTTATTGGGAAAGAAATAGAAAACCAAAAGGGGAAATCCTTAAAGCCTTGATGTATCTTCTGGGAGTGGTCACATCTTGAGTACTACCCCTGTTTACATCAAAAACCATGAAGTAAAACTGAAAACGTGTAAAAAAGAAAAGAAGCAAATGGCCAAAAGCATCAGTGTATGTGTGAGAGATCAGAATGAGTTGCAGAATTCCAAAGGGAGCAATTGAAGTTCTACAGGGAGGGATTTTACAAATTCAGCATGTCCATCTTGGTCCATTTACTGATTTACATGCATCAGGAAGGGGTTGAACTTAGATGAAAATAAGGGAAAACTCCTTTTCAAATTGATACCTGAGAATTTCCCTGCTCCTCTGCATCAGTGACCCTCATCACTGAATATCATTATTATGCTCATTTTTATGGTTGCAAAACTCCTATCCTCAATGGAAATTTCTGCATCAGTTCCATGGTCAAATTTGTTGCTGTTTTATTTTTACCTGGAGAACAAAATCCAAATAGATTTTAAGTATTTAACACAAGTTATAGGTCCAACATCTGGCCTTTATGGAGGGAGTTTGCAGAGCTATAACTTCTGCCCTCCACACAATGTTATTAAAAAAAAAAAAGGAAACCAACCAAAAAACAACAGGATCACCTTGCAAAAAATCTGTCACCAGTGTTTAGGCTTCTCTGAGCCTGGAGAAAGCAGAAGGAAGGGTAATTGCTCAGCTGATGCAGAACGAGGCTCAAGGCTACAATTATTTAAACAGTGATGCCTGCTGGCCATGCCTTCAGCTACTGAGCAGGGCTGCTTCCCTCCCCTGCAGCAACTAAACTTGCAAGGACTGATATATTTTGTACAAAAATGGGTATTTTCATTCCAAATCCAGTGGCAGCTACGTCTCTGATGAAAGAATGGGTTTCTTGGGAAGTCCTGCAAAGGCAGTAGAACATTTATTCATCATAAGAAACAAATCTGAGAGTGATGTTTCAGTCTTTCAGATTATTCCCCATTGAAGAGTTTTGGTAGGTTTTTCTGTGTGGTGAGATTTAACCATCCTTTAATCATCCTTGAGGAAATTGCTTGGATTCACTCCAGTATGTTTTGTCTCTGTTGTACTGGGAAGCTCAGCACGGACACAGAAATCCAGGTGCACCTCCCCACCCCTCCAAGAATCCCCTCCCATCACCTGCTGGGAATGCCCTGTCTGAAGTGAATGCATCAATTTTTAAAAGGGTTTTTTGTTATTTTTTGGGATTCTTATGAATGTTGAATTTATAAGCAGTTCTGGTTTGTTATCTAGGCGCACATCAGCAACAAAAAGCACTGTTTTCTTCAAAAGAAAGATTCTTGTCAAATGTCTATGCTGCCAAAAAACAGCACGTAGATCTGAAAATCTATTCTAAAATGTTTTCTTAATTTGTTACTCTCCTTCCCCCATACTCTTCCCAGTGAGCCTAACATATTTGTGCAATAAAAGTGCATCTTTTCAGAAATTCAAAAGCACAATTTTCCTTCTTTGGAAGGAAAGGAAGGAAGATAAATAGAACAGCACTATCATTGTCAATGTGACAATGGGAACAGTAAGAAATGAAAGTAGAGCCAGATTCGACATGAAAACATTTGATTTACAAACCTGCATCAAAATTATATACAGAAACAAAATGCTGGAAGTTTTGTATTCTTCATCTGCTGTCATCTGTGCTTATTTTGTGTTCTGCTACCACATCAGGGTTCTCACTGTGGAGTATCTAAACTCTTAATGTACACAAAAATAACTTGGATGATAAAGTCCATAAATTCTCTTTACTTTTATAATTACAATCAGTGATTCAATGGCTATTGAGAGGCAAAGGGCAGAAAATTCTATATCTTCATAAAATTTAAAAATAAAGAAGGTAAATGTGCCCTCATGATCATCTAGACTGACCTTTCTGCATTGACTGAATCATTTCTCCCAGAGAGAGAATCCTGTAATGACTCCAAAGACTCGAGGTTAAATGAGAAAATATTATCTCAAAGGCCTGGGTTCTATCTGGATCTGTCAAAAAGACATCTAGTACAAACCACACAATTATGGGCTCCTTCTTACAAACAGGGAAATTCAGTCATTTGGAAACTCATGCCTAGGCTACATGGAAAAAATCATCCAAGAAGTAAATATTTTTATAGATAACAAAATTACTAAAGTGTTAATTGAGGTGAAGGGCATCCCTGAAAATGGATTTTTAAAAACATATTTTTAAAAATTAAGATTTAAGTTTTGTCCTCTGTATCCACAGCTGGGTAATTGATTATCTCCTTCCATTGACTGGAACAGGATAATGAATTTCTATGTGTATTGGCTCCTAAGATAAGGTGGAGGGAAAAGTTCTCCAGGATAATATGGAGATTAAAAAAAACCTATCCCACATCCATGTGAGGGGAAAAATACAATGTATGAAGTTAAATATTCAGGGAGCAAGCAGCTCTCTGATAAATGCATGCAGCCAGCTGAGCAATAAAAGCTTCAAGTAAAGAAGCATCCACAGAACAGTTTGGGTTTCCTTCAATAAGTAAGAGAATGGGAGACTGGATTGACAGGAAAGGGACTGGAGCACCTGCCAAGACTCTGGCACAGCCAGATCAGGACAAGGCTACTGTCTGACAAATAAATATTTTAAGTTATCAGAATGTGTATATATATTTATTTATAATTTGACCAAGTTTTGTGGTTCTTTTGCTAAATACGTGTTCTCCTTAAGTGAATCTTCAAGCTGGATAAATAATATGAGATTTCTTAAATGTTAAGAGTTGTAGGGTGATGCAGCAGGAGTTATAGGGTAATGTGCAGAGATGCCTTAAAATTAACCCCAGACTCTATCTGGAGTTGTTCGTTCATTTGCACTTCAGCCTTTAGTCCATGGGATTTTTTTTTTATTTCATACTGCATGAAATTTAAATAGCAATGAAAATATTAAGGAAGCCTGAAGTGAAAAGTGTGTTTGTGTATAATCAATTCCACTGAACACCTGTGAACTGTTGGGTTTAACTGGGTTACAAACAGGGCTGTGTTTGAAGAGAGGGAGAAATGTATGTAAGGAGGTCTTAACTGAGTTATTTGCCATGAATTTACAGTGCAGTAATGCTGGTTTTAGCCATGGCTGTGGCATTCACATTCTCTGAAAAAATCCCCTTCACCCAGGATTTTTCTCCTGGGGACCTGAGAGGCCTCAGAGAAAAGGAAAACAATTCTTATCTCATTTGCTTCTCCTGTGTTGTGCTCATGTGGAATGTGTTTGGAGATTGTGCACCCACAGGTGATTGATCCATTGGATTCTGCTGTGAGTTGTTTTCACTCTTTGGCCAATCAGGGCCAAGCTGTGTCAGGACTCTGGAAAGAGTCAGGAGTTTTCATTATTATCTTTTTAGCCTTCTGTAAGTATCCTTTCTGTATTCTTTAGTATAGTTTAGTATAGTATTCTTTAATATATTATATAATAATTTAATAAATAATAATATAATGTATAATAAAGTAATATAATATATAATATATAATATATAATATATAATATATAATATGTAATATATAATATATAATATATTATGTATTATGTATTATATATTATATATAATATATTATGTATTCTGTATGATATATATTATAATAATATAATATACAATAAAGTAATAAATTAGCCTTCTGAGAACATGGAGTCAGATTCATCAATCCTGGCTTCGTCGGGGCACCCCACAAATACAGTATATGCCCTCTGGTCCCATCTCTCACTTTCAGAGCAGCAGATTAGACCAGTCTGGGCAGCAGAATAAAGCACTTGGAGCAACCTGGGATAGTGGAAGATGTCTCTGCTCAGGGCAGGTGTTTGGAATGAGGTGGTCTTTGAGGTCCCTTCCAATCCAAACCATTCTGTGGTTCTGCTCCTCCTTTGGGCTGGACAACATTTGTATGGCTCAGGTCACACAATCCAGTTCTGGGCTCCTCAGGACATGAAAAAATTTATTTTGCAAGCATTTGCATATGTAATCTTAGCACTAGAATAACTGTGGCAAAATCAGTGCTGGACACAATGTGAGCTTTAATAATGATCACAAGGCTTGCTGATCTGAACAGAACACTAAGGAAATGCCTGCCAGAGGTTTTCAGTGCGTGATCTATGTCCAAACTTGCAGAAATTTGACAAAGTCAATAAGAAAGGACGATTCTGAGAGAATGCTGAGAGGATACACCTAGTGTGACCACACATCACAGGGACAGCATTGCAGGTCACACAATCCACTTCTGGGCTCCTCAGCACAAGAAAAAATTTACTTCATTTTGCAAGCATTTCTATATATTATATGTATAAACATATATATATAATATATGTATATATAGCACTAGAATTACTGCATGGAAAAATCAGTCCTACACACAATGTGAGCTTTAATAATTATCACAAGGCTTGCTGATCTGAGAAATCTAAGAGAATCTGAGAAACTAACCAGGGCAAACTACAAAAATGCCTGCCAGAGGCTTTCAGTGCATGATCTATGTCCAAACCTGCAGAAAATTGACAAAGGCAGGAAGAAAGGACCATCCTGATAGAATGCTGAGAGGATACACCTATTGTGACCACACATTCAGTTTTCAAAAGCCAAACCCCTCCTGTTCCTCAGACAAAAATCTGAGTGCCAATAAGATGAAATAAGAGCTCTTGGATTGCTGCAGAGTTGTACATTTTGTCTCACCATTTAACTCCTTGTGCTCAAAACCACGAGAGGTTTCATAATGAGCTGATTGCCAAATTATCCCACAGAGAGATGGGTTTTCTGAAGTAGGCAGGCCCTGTGAGACATTTATGGAGAAAACTGACATGCAGTTTGCTGCAGTTTCACTTTCTAAAATCATCCGAGGTCTGAGGCAGTGTATGCAGAGCAAAACAGCACAGTGCCTTTCAAGTATAGGAACATTGTCAAAATCTGCCAGTTTTAAAGTATAAAATACAGTGATCTCTGGCAACTCGGTGGAGATCTAATATAGATGGAATTTAAATACAAGTGGGAGCTAATAGGTATTCCTACTTTTGTTCAGAAATAAATTAAATCCTCACTTTGATTGTTCCTTCTGATTTGCTGCACTTTTTCCACTTTCTCTAAAAATTTAACAGCCATTCAATTCAGATTCCACCCTGTACTGACATGAAATAGGCACAGAACATGTTCTGATTATGTTCTTAAGCTCAATCATCATGGGTTAAAATTATCCATTTTTAGACCTACATCCCATGTTAATCAGGAACTTGATCTTGACAGATTTTGAACAAGCCAATCTAGAGGCAATTGGCTGTGTCTTAAACCATGCATGCTCCTAGAAATTCACTTATCCAAATGAAAATCTGGCCTCTCAAGAGGCAGGGTCGTTAGAACACATCCTTTTTGAAGGATGAAGGAAAAGCAAGGAGGGACAAAACAGTAAGGAGGTATTTTTAAACCTTAAAACTGCAAATACCATTTGAAACACTTTCATTGAGTGCAGTGCACTCTGTACCTTTGTACATGATGACTTCTTAGCTGAGCTCTGCCCTTTCTCCACATAGCAAGGCATTCCATAGACAAATAAAAACCACATTTGTATTATGGAATAGAACAGCAAAATTTCTATTTATTTCATCAGGAAGAGAAGAAAAGGTAGCTTTCCATTTGGAGATGCATATTGATAGTAGAGACAGCTTAAAGTAAGAAATTGAAGTACACTTCAGTGAACTAATTTAATCCAGGTGAACATGACCCTTGTCAGCGCCTCTCATGTCTTTTCCATGAAGGGCACCATTTCCATTTACAAGCCCAACTATGGCTTTATGAGAGCACCTGATGGAAGCATCTTGACTTGCATTTCTGCCAGGATCCAGGCCACATTCATGGCATTTCTTCACACTCAAAGGAATTGAATTGAACTTTATCCCAAAGGGAAGGGATTTAGTTGTTACTGAAATAGATTAGTGCATAGGAGGGATTATTTGGAGAAAAAAACACACATCATTTACAAAGAAAATAACAGCTAGTGACATTAATTGCTAAGCTCTGTTCTACCTAGCAAAAGTTGAATGAGGAAGCTTGACAGTTGATTTTGTTATGATACACATAGGATGTTTTTGGTGGTGGTTTTTTATTTCCAACATACTCAGGGTCTGGTTGGTCTCATTTGGTTTGAGCCCTTGTACTGGGCAACAAGGTGTCCCCAATCTGATGGGCAGAGCCACCACCACCAAATTCTATCAGCTGCCAATAACTAGCGCTTAAAAAATACAGAAATTACTCTTAACAGCTATGCTATCTCTTTTTCTGATCACCAAGTTCTTTTCTCTCAACTTGTATTTTGATAAAAGGTCTTTAGAGACATGGTTAATTGAGTATGAAAGGAAAAGATTGTATTTAATAACCCAGGGAATCATTCTCAATCCCACATTCTTTCTTTGGTGTTGCACAGGGCAGTTTTCAGCCTTATTTTCTGGACCTTCTTGGAAACAGCAAATTTTAGTAGCAACATGGCCTTAAGGAGATTTTCCCTCTGCCCAGTCACCTACGGAATGAAAAAGCCAGATACAAAGGAGTGGAGGAATATGCAGGGTATCTAATGTAAAAATTCTAGTTTTGGTAGGATTATAATGATCTCCTAAATTCTCTGTGCCCATGGTTTCTTTCAGGCCTTGACCAAAATCCCATCCTGGTCAAATGTAGTGGTCAGAAAGACTGGACTTGAAATAGTAATCTTGACTTTAAAATAGGAAGAGTTTCCACTGAAGGGAATGGAGCTCCCATCACCCTAATGCAACTGGCCTCATTCTTCAGCAGAAGCTATTAGAAAGATTTCAATGAAAATCTTGCATTTAAAATACCATGAAACCCTTAAAAGGAGCAAAAAACCCACAAAACCAAACATACAAATAAAAATTCACAGAGGAAAAACACATTGGAAGAGAGAATTTAAAATTACAAACCTAAAGGATTATCTGCATGGGATGCAGCTAAATTATTTAGATGATGAAAGACAGTGATAATATTCCTATGAAGCTATTTTGATGTTAAAATATGGCACCACAATTGTTGTTTATCAGGAAGAATTTCTACGTAATGATATGAGGAGATGTTTGCTGCAGGTTTTATTTCTGTCTAAAATGCTTTTAAAGATATGATTTTAAAATAAAAGGGGTTGTGAGGGAGTGAATAAAAACAATTCGAAAGTGAGTTTGTAAAATATTTATACTGGTTCACTTTCCCCCCCTAATTTTAAGTTACAGAATTCCACAGGATCACAGGATGGGTCAGGATGGAAGGGACCACAGAGACTCATCTGATCCAACCTCCTTGCCCAAGCAGGGTCATTCTAAATCAGAATTTTATCCTTGTGTAAATCAGTCTTTCACAGCTGGAGGTCTCTTACTAAGAAACATGAAGCTTAAAATGATCCCACAGCCAAATTAACAATTTTGACAGTTATCCATTTTTTGGTGTTCTTGTTTCACCAAACCAAGAGGTTACTTCCACACAGGAATGATTATACAAGAATTTATACAGGCTATGGTTCATTGAGATAGAAAAAACCAAACCAAACCAAAAAACAAAAACAAACAAAAACCAAAACAAACCAGACCAATAAAAAACACCACCAAAAAAAAAAAAAAAACCAACAAACAAAAGAAACTCAAAAATACTTAAAGAAAAAAAGAATAAAGAAAACAAGCAAACAAAATTTTAAAAAATTAAGAAATTACCGACAAACAGCAGCAAGAAAAACCACCAAAAACACCCAAAGAAAAGCAACAACAAAACAACCAACCAAACAGTAAACCTAATTTTGGACTAAGACAGTGTTTCATCAAGTATTCAACATCTTGCCTACCCAACCTCAGCAGGCACAGACAGAGACCCCTTTTCCTAGGTTTTTTAACTGCTATGTTCTTTCAAATGTGTGGATCTAAATAACATTTATTGAAGAAATTTATCTAAAAGTTGAGCAGGGATGGCCCATGTAGAGGAAAATCACTTTATCAGAGTTCCTAACTTGATGAGAGGTCTCTTGCATATGCCCTCAGTGCAGAAGCTCCAAAAGCAGGCACAAATGTTCTTGGATAAAAAAGACACAGTGCTCAAAATTTATCCTGCTCAGGTTTTCTTCCTGCAGTGTTTTTCATCTTAGCAGATCGTGTTCCCTCATGACTGGAAAGAGAATATTTTACCTGAAGGTCATTCCTATGCACATGATCCTACATGACACTGAACTAATGAAAAACACAAATTTGCCTCACCTCTACCACATAGAAAGGGTTCACTGGGAGAAAAATTGTGTGAATTCAGTTTTGATGTCTTATCCCAGCAAGTTCACAGTACAATCCCTCAGACAAATTGTGCTCTGCTTCCCTCAGAGCAATATAGCCCAGCAGGAAGCTCCAGTGTATTTCTGTCCATTTGTCCCTCAGTCTCACCTTACTGGTGCCAGTTCTCTTCATTTATGGCAAGATGTTTTCCATTACCATCTGTATGGCAGTTGTCTTTTGTCAAGTGGGCAGTTTGCCTTATCTCTCTCTTTGAGTGATCACAATCACTCGTCCCCTGGGAGGGGACATCTGCTGATAACAGCTATTGAATGTCACTGCATGGCTGATAATAACTACAGCATCCCATTGGGAGATGTGAGCCCAGGGGGAGGACCCAAGCATTCCTACCTGGATATAATCTGGAGATTCTGGAACACCATCAGAGCTTTCTCCTCTAGATTCCTCAGAGGAACAGCAGCTGCCTCTTCCCCTGGATCTTCAGAGGAAGAATACACCTTTCCACAGGATCCCTGCTCCAACAGAACCACCCCTGACACTGCAGGAGGGCTGCAGCCACATTTCCAATGGGACTGCTGTCAAGATCCCACAGGGTGTCAGGTTGGGTTCTGACTCTGTCAGTGTTGTGTTAGTTTACTGCATTGTTTATTTTTTTCCTTTTATTTTCTTCCCTATTAAAGAAATGTTATTTCCCGTTCTCATATGTTTTGCCTGAGAGTTCCTTAATTTAAAATTTATAGCAATTCAGAGGGTTGGGGAGGGTTTCTATTTTCCATTTCAGGGGAAACTCCTGCCTTCCTTAGCAGATTCCTGGCTTTCCAAACCAAGACACCACATTTGAGCCATTCCTCACTAAAACCTCGATATCAACACTACAGCACTACAACATGGAGTTAAAAATCCAGGTGGTTCAGTTCTCCTACAGCTCCTCTGGTGTTGCCCTGTTCTTCTAAGTTCTTCTAAGCCTTCTGATGTTTACATTCTTGCAATGAATTTTCTCACACACTTTTATGTAAATAATTATTGTTTTGCATTCTTCTCTGGATGCGGAGAAACTTGATGGACTGTTGTCTTATCCAGTGTCATTGGAGAGGTGACACTTTCATCCTCCAATCCACTGTCACTTTTGAAAAATCTATAAATGTTGGCGTCAGAAAATAAATTTCCCTTCTTTTTACTTTGGAAGTTCCAGTGTGTGTGTCATTTTATTTCGTGTCCTACAGCTCCTGTGGCATCTCACCAGCCAGCTCCATGCAGATTTCTTGTCCATAGAGACATTTAAATGAAGATTTAGGCACCTGTGCCCCTCTCTGGACCTCCTCCTTCAGCAGGTACTAGTGGCCAGTGTGTCCCAACCATGGAAGAAGAAACACAGGCAAAGGACAGCTCATAATGACCTTGACTGAGATTTATAAGATGCTCTAAAAAACGACTGGGGAGTTATCCACTGTGAAAACCCTGAAATATATGTCCAAGCAATATCTTACGACAAAGATGCTAAATTCAACATTTAATCCCTGCATTTAGCAAATTATGGGTTATTTACACATACCATTGCTGGGAACATGGCTTCCATTTGAATTGCCTTCGGTGCTCGGTGGATTTCTGCACTAATAACGCTCGGTATAATTTGTGCTGTCACCACCTGTAGTGTACTAATTTAATTTTGGTCCCATCCAAGCATCCATCTGCTCACAAACATCAACTACAACAGCCTGAAGCCTCCTCTGCAGTGTGCCAAGATCAGGTGTGTACATGAGTGTCCTGCAGCAGAGGCAGAATAACTGATGGAGAATATTTGTCTCTGCTGGGGTGGGATGGTCCCAGTGTCACTCTCTGAATGAATAAAACCTTACACGTGGAAAGCAAGTGAAAAAAGCAAGTTAAGTGATGTGTAAAATCACATATAAGATTCTGTTGATCCAAAAGACAAACTGTTGCATGGTACCAAAAAGTCTTAGCAAGAACACTGTGCAAAACCAACTGATTTGCACAGAAAATGCTGAATTACAGTGCAAAAGTACAAGTCAGCTTCTTACTTTGAAAGTAGAATTAAATAGAGTGCACAGGAAATGCTCTAAGCTCTCTTTACCCCTCAAAGAGACTCTCTCATGGATAAGTTCTAGAGTTGGAAATTATTATTCTGTTGGATGCTGCAAAACCAAAACAGAAAAGCAAAATACAGTAAGAAAGGTCTCTGACACTAATAGAAAAAATGAGGGACATGCTCTGAAATTTAATTTATTTTCTGCAGCAGACAAGATATAAGTAAAGCTATGAAACAAAACTGAGGGATGGAAATTCAGAGATTGAAAATTACCCTGAAAAAACCTGTTCTTTTTATTTGGTAGTAAATCCCTACCAAGGAGGAGCTTTAAGTTTCTGCTAGACACATCAGAAAATATCTGAATTTGCAGCTATAAGTAGACTACCATATCAGTATGCACACTATACTTGGTTTTATGTGTTTCTTATGTAAATGTGTTTCTGACTTTCTAAACAAAGCTGTAATCTTTCTCATTTTTTCCATAAAACCCTTTAACTTTGTGCTTTAAGCTTACACAATGTTTAAAGTGGAGTCAAGTGCATTTTACACTCACAGCACAGCACTTCTGTAAAAACAAAGATTTCAAACAAGTCAGCATAGAAACAATCACTCCATGTCTTGTTTTTATATCTTAAGAACTGAGGAATTTTCTCATTAAAGTGAAAGAATCCGTTTGCCCATGGCTGTTAGCAGGCAGGAAAAGAAACACAGAGGTACAGCCAGGCATGTTCTGTGTCATTTTGGCCAGGGGCAAACCCAGAATGTCTCAGAAGATACTCAGGGGAAATGTAACAGGAATACAAAGGGCTCATCCTGGGCACAAAAAGTGCCACCAATTTTTGAATATTAACTGAATTGTCACTTTTTGATACATGCAGAGTTTTCACAGACACCTAGAGAGCCTAGACTTGTGAATTTTGAGTTCCAAGGATCTTTATCCTGCTGCGAAGCTGAGCACATTTCACAATCAACTTCCCAGATGATGACATGGGTTTATGACTCTGTTTAATGGGTTTAAATTAGTGCTACCCATGTTTTATCTGTCATTTTCCACTAATGGGAATTCCAGAGTGCTGTGAACTCCAACATTAGCATTCTCTGTCCAAATCTCCCTGCACAAAGCACTGAGTGTCTGTTTAACATTTATCATTTCTCCCTCTTCAGCAAAGCTGAACACAAACACTCTTCCCTTGACACCACTAAAATATCTAAATGCAGGACAGATTAAGCTCTATTAGTTTTGTATTTTCTGAATAGAAGGTGAGTTCTTTCTCTGGGTTTGTTTGTTTGTATAAAGAAGCACTCTGGGCTCAAAGGAACAGACTGTGAAATCCCAGCAAGATTTAAGAGGATTTGTGTGTCAGCTTTAAAAGTTGACCCCATCATCTCCACAGAATTACAGAAAGTTTCCAGACTTAGCATGCAAAAACAAGTGAAATTGTAAACAAGCAAAAAAAGGGTATTAACCTCATAACAAACTGTTCACCTTCAGGGTTTTCTTAATGATCAACAGCACCCTTGAATTTTTTGGGTCCTTTGACAGATGACATCCTATGATAGATGACTTGATCTCACTCATATGCCAAATTTCTTTTAATGTGATTAATAAATCTGTTCTGTAAGAGGTATGGTGAGCAGTTGAGGAGATGCCATTCCATAGGAACCAACAGGAATTCTCAGTCTTACAGAATATTTTGTGCAGGGATACAGCCTTGTTGGGAGAAATGTGTTCATCACTGATTTCAGCAGTCATCTCCCTTTCCACTTCAACCCCTGAAGCTCAGGGGGAATGAAGTTATGGAAGAGAATATTCCATTTGGAGGGTCCTGTCCTGTCACCATGATATTTTCTGAAAAAATCTCTTTACCCTGGATTTTCTCCTGGGAAGCTGAGAGACCTAAAAAAGAATGGAAACAATAATTATCTGATTGTTTCAGAATGAGGTCTGGAGATTGTTTACCAACAGGAACATCTTTGATTGGTTCCGTGTGAATTGTTTTGAATTAATGACCAATCACAGCCAGCTGTGTCAGACTCTGAGGAATCATGGAATCATTCACAAGTTTTCATTGTCATTCTTGTTAAGCCTTCTGATGTATCCTTTCTCTTTCTTGAATAGAATGGAATAGAATAGAATAGAATAGAATAGAATAGAATAGAATAGAATAGAATAGAATAGAATAATAAATCAGCCTTCTGAGAACATGGAGTCAAATTCTCATCTCTCACCTCATCCTGGGGACCCTCACAACACCACACTGTCCTGATCATCTGGTCCAATGGCCTGACCAGTTCAGGGCTGACCAAAAGTCAATGTTGTCAAGCATTTCCAAATGCATTTTCCAAATGCTCCTTAAACACTGATGGGCTTGGGGCACTGATCCCAAAGTTGGTGATGGGATCAAACTTGGTGCCTGTTGGACCACGGTCATAACCTGGCCTCTTGTCTAATGGAGATTTCAATAATTTACTCCTGATTTACACCAGAGCAAATGATATATGAATCTGCATCTCCAAAGCGTTATTTATTATTAGAGAACTTCCAATGCTGACATAAATCTGCATTTTCAACTCTGGGAACTTTCAATTTTTGGCATTGCCATTAAATTAGCGTTTGATTCCTAGTCAGAGTCAGAGAAGATAAAATTTGGTCAGTCAGTCTCAGAATTCAAGGAGACATAGCTATGCTTCCTATTGATGACTTAAATAATGGATAGTGTATATTTCCATAGTTATATTTTTCCTAACATCAAATTCCAGAGTGCATCTGAAATGAGTATTGCACATTACCCCTTGGCTGAAAATGAGGGCACACAGATGTCAGTGTCTGAACAATTCTTGTAGTCATACAGTTCCCAAATGACCAATGGCCTTGGGAGCAAAAACTAAAAAACTTGTGTCTAATTCAAACATACCAAACTTTCTGAAAACTTAAATTTCTTGATTAATGTTTCCTGTTGTTATTTAATAAAAAATTCAGTGTCCAACAAACAGTGGCTCCTTCTGAAAACAGTGTTGCTATTGTAGTGTTCACTGCTGCCATATTTCCAGATTCCTGCTGCAATCTCTTTGAAAGCAGAATTGAAGCCTTTGGTGGGTCTGTGCCACAGGTTCAGAAAAAGCTGAATTATTTGAGCCAAATAGAACTGCTAAGGGCCAGGTCCCCATTCCATGGCACTCAGACCTCAGTGCTGCATTAACTAAGGGAAGTACAGTGATGGGATATTACGGACTACAGGGAGAAATCAGGACAGAAAATAATTCATGAGACTTCAAAAATTTGTTTCTGAAAATAGTCAGGAATGCACACTACAAAACAATTTTTCAGGATCCAGATGAAAGAACAAGTAGTCTTTCCTCTTCTCATATCTTTGATTGTCTGATATCCTGCTATTCAGAAAAACGTATGATTTTTTTCTTCTTGTATTTATTAATGTAGGTATAATGTAAATCCTCATTAAGATTTCTTTTTGTTTCCTTCATTATTTTCATCCACAACAAGGGCACCCAGAGTTATAACATATAAAAAACCAGAAAACACCTGGGCAAACAAAACATATCTTGGCAACTGGCCTCTTATATATCCTATTATTTATCATACTTGACCTTTTTTTTCAATTTTCTCCTCACAAATAGAGTTAGTTTGACATTAAATATGGCAATTTATCCTAGGAGCAGGAAATTACAATATTAATTTTTTTTCTTTAGGGCTGGACAATTATTGTTATTATTACACTAATTCTCAGCAGTCCGGTGATAACTCTGAGAAATGGCATCTGGTATGAGAAGAATTCTGTTTTAAATATACATTATTCATGTGTGTCCCCCTTTAAAATTACCTGGCACTGAGCCAGGAAGATAAGGGTGACTGAAGAGTCATGCTTTAAGATGATATGCCATTGTAGCCCTTCGCTAGCTTTCTAATGAATGTTTTAATTAAAGAGCAGCATCAGGCAGGCCAACAGCTGGATCAGATTGAGCTGTGATTCCTAATTTTCACAATTTGAGCTCTTCAGGTCTGAGAGAATTGGAACATCCTCAGCCAATTATCTCTTGCTATTCATTATTCTGCAAGTACATTATAAATATAACCTATTTTTTAAGGTACAGTATTATATAAAAGGGAAGAGGACTGCTCAGTTCAGGTTAGACAACTAACAGTGTCCTTTAAAATAGAAAAATGCCAGATTTGTTAAAATAAACGATGAAATAATGAAGTAGAACGTGACCTTAAAAAGACCTGTCCTCAGTGACATCTTGCAGTCATTTTTCTGCTAAAATGCAGACAGATATTTATTGTAAAAAGGACAATGCTGGCTCCAGAAGGCAAATTCGTTCTGATGCTTTGCTGTAAGAGTTTCAGATCCATGGTTGTCTCCTTTTATGGGCTTCAAAATTATATAGAAAAATATAGCTGAAACATCCTTGATTTATCTCAATAAATCAACCATAATAATAATAATAACTGAGGTAAGGAATTTTTCTGATACTTGCGCATAACTAGATAAAACTTTATTCTTTTGCACCAACCTTTCATAATATCAAGAATTTTAGGGAGAAAGCTGGAGCAGAAACCCAAGATTTCAAGTCAAAACTTAGCTGATGATCTGATTTGGACCAACATGACATAAAAATGTTTTTACCCCAAGTTATGAGAACAGTTTTCGATCCTTAGAAGACACATTGTTTTACCTGCTAAATGCAAGGATGTAATGCAATGTACATCCAGTCAGCTCAAATCTGCATGCTTTGAAAAAGCAAAAACAAGTTTGGATTCATGTCCTACATTCAGTAGACCACCTTGAAGTTCCTGGAGCCTGTCAGTTTAACCCTTCAGAAATCTGAGCTTTCACTGGCACTTCTAAAATAAGAAGCAACAAGGCTTGTTAGTAATGTAGGTTAAAAGCATGTTCAAAGGGATGCAAGAGAGAAAGAAAGGATTTACCTCTTTCAATATGTCAAAAAAAATCTGAAAAATCCTCTTCCCTGCCCTGTCACCTATATTTGTCTACTCTGTTACCTCACAGAAGGTGGTCAATTAGTGAAAAAAAAATTAGTCCAGACAGGTAAGATGTGAGCAGAAGGGAAGGGAAAACTTTCCAGTTGTGCTACACAGCTACAAGGTATGGGAGTTTATGCTCTGTATGAGCAGAGTTATGAGAAAAATAATAAAGAGAAAAGTAATAACACTGAGGAGACAAGATGAAATGGAAACCAGGGTGAGGAAAAGGAGGCTCAGGGGGGACCTTGTGGCTTGCACAACTCCTGACAGGAGGGGACAGCTGGGGGATCAGGTTCTGTTCCCAGGGAACAGGAACAGGAGGTTTAGGTTGGTTATCAGGGAGAAAATTCTTCACCAAAATGGTCATCAAGCTCTGGGACAGGCTGCCTGTGGAAGCTGTGGAGTCCCCATCCCTGGAGGGCTGTAAATTCCATGTGGATGTGGCACTTGGGGTCATGGTTTAATGATGGCCCTGGCAGTGCTGGGGGGTCAGTTGGATCTCATTGTCTCAGAGGGATTTTCAAACCTAAATTTGTCGCAACAGGACACGAAATAAGTGACACTCACACTGAGATGTCCAAGGTAAAAAAGGCACATTTATTTCTGGACCTCAATATGTACAGAATTCCAAAAGTAACTGTGACAGTGTTCACAGGGGTCGTAGGATGAAGAAAGAAACAAAGATCTGACTCCATGTTTCAGAAGGCTTGATTTATTATTTTATGATATATGTTACATTAAAACTATACTAAAAGAATAGAAGAAAGGATTTCATCAGAAGGCTGGCTAAGAATAGAAAAGGAAAGAATGATAACAAAGGTTTGTGCCTGACTGAGACAGTCCAAACCAGCTGACTGTGATTGGCCATTAATTAGAAACAACCAACATGGGCCAATCACAGATTCACCTGTTGCATTTCACAGCAGCAGATAACCATTGTTTACATTTTGTTCCTGAGGCTTCTCAGCTTCTCCGGAGGAAAAATCCTGAGGAAAGGATTTTTCATAAAAGATGTCTGTGACAAGTGACCATGGATTGGAGGATGACATTGCCACCTCTCCAGCCATGCTGGTCAAACCATCAGTCCAACAATTCTCTCCTCCTCCAGAAAGGAATGCAAAACAGTCATTATATACGTGAAAAGTGTGTGGGAGACTCCATTACAAAAATCTAAACATCAGAAGGCTTAGAAGAACTTTAGAAGAACAGGGCGACATAAATTATTCTATTTTTTCCATAATAAAACCTTAAATTTTGTGCTCCTACCACATTGTGTGAATTTTGAATAGCTGCATGAGCCAGGTTTAGAAAACGTGCCCAGTGTTCTTCCTACATTGCAATTTATAGAATTAGTAGGCAAATTCTTCTTACCCAGCTTTTAAATTATGCATTTGTTACTAATTTCTAATAGATGTTTATCTCAGGAGTAGCTGCATTTTATATTATCATTAAAATCTCATTGAAAAATATCTCAGGAGACTTTGGGACAGAACAGGAGATATAAATGGAATATCCTATTAATATTCCATTAAGTTAATAATATCTGTCTAAGTGAATCACAGTTGTATTTCCTGCCAGCTTTTAAATACAGATTATTTTACTTTGGTGTTTAAATTCCCATTGTGTACAGCTGTGCTAGTTCCTATGAGCTTTATTTTTATTGTTTATCTTGTGTTCTTTTAAATGTGTTATAGATAAATTATTGAGCTGGAGGCAGAGGTATAAGAAACAGAAGATTCCAAGGCAAAATAATGAATTTGACATTGTGTCCAAAGCATAAGCACACGTCTCAGTGAACACCAGACTCTATCTGATTACACATTCATGCACTGCTGGCTGGTTGTTTATTTGCTTTGACAGTGGGTCCACAGGAGTGCTCAATGAGCTTTAATTGCCTTAATTTTTACAGAACGGAGGGTTTTTCTGGGATTACATTTCTCATCAGCTTCCAGCCACATCTCTTCACACTGGTCACTTCACATTTGTACAGAATATGGGCTGCTTCATCAGAGACTCCACTGGGCTTGAAGAAGAGAATCATTTTAAAAGCTGATAAGAGGGGATCAAATTGTTTCCTCCTGTAAATAGAATAGAAATAAATATAGAATAGAAATAAGCATAGAATTGAAATAAACAGAAGTTTTGCATCATTTCCACGAATGCCTCCCATGCAAAACTACCACATTGTGATGGAAACTTGGAGAAGGTTGAGCTATTAAAGTTACCTCATTTTCTTGTAATTTTTAAAAATTATTGTCAGTATTATCGTTAGTATTGAAAACCTTCACTCTTGGTTTTCAGTGGGATCTATTCCTCTTTTTACAGATGTACAAGAAAAAAATCAAATCAGCCAGAGATTTGTCATGGACCTATGGGCTACATGTCTCTGGTTTAGATACCCATGTAAGTCTGTAGGTATTTTTTAATGTTAAAATTGGAAGAACAGTAGCCCTGGTAGATTCATTTTGGATCAGCTGTACCAGTCTTCTTTCTATGATCTCATCATTCCCCTGGAATTTTCCTGAAATCAATCTGATTGTATCAAAGTTAGATCAAAATTAAAGCTGGCTAGGTTAACAAATCAAAGCCTAGAAAAGGAGCAGAAATTATTGTAGAAGTTCATTGCATGAGGGGACCCTGAAATTGTGTCTGTTGTAAAATAAATGTAACGTGAAAAGCCAGAAGTCCTTCTGGAAAGGGAAAAGTAGCTACCAATTGCTTGAGAAAGAATTGTAAGAAATGGTAAGAATTGAAAGAAATGGTAGGCAGATAGACAAATTGGGAGTGATGCCAGAACAGAAGTGTTTAAGGAAACAGTGGTTGCTCTTCTTCCTCCAGCAGCTCATCAGTTCTGTGCCGTGGGTGTTCTCATGGACCAGCAATGTCTTCATCATCCATGGATGCCACCAGGCTTTTTCTTTTTGCTTCACTCAGTGATCTCCAGCAGGAAACCCTGATGTTAAAACTGCAGAGTATTGTGTAGCCATGAGTCACTGAAGTCAGTAACAGCAGACTGAGCTTCCAAAGGAGGCCCAGCACCAACCTGCAGATGGTGGGAGCTGAGCAGGCAGCAGGATCGCGGCTCCCGAGCAGCATTTCCCAGAGAAGGTATATTGCTCTGGTTGGCGTCTCTGCTGAGTTTCCAGGGAAACTAATGGCTAAACTGAGTGTGCACAGGCTGTTCTCTGAGGTGGAGACATTATTTTCACAGGTTCACAGCTCCAGATAATATTTCCCAAAGGACAGGTGAGCCAGAGCAGAAGAGCTTAGATGCTTACACTGGGATTTCAGTGGCTTGTGTTGGTGCAATTATCAGCTTTGCCAGCCCACCTGTGTCACAGGAGAATAATCTAAATATTTTGGTGCTACACTCTACTATCTGGGATCTTTAAGAGATACTTACATGTATTTATTTATTTTATAAAGAGGGAGAAAAAGTTATGTCTGTTTGAAGAGCACTTTAGCATTGTAGAGGACAGATGAAGTGTTTAAGGACAGCATTATTGACAACTATTCTTCAATTTTGTTGACAAGTAACATAAGCTCCACAGGCAGATGTCTCTGCAGAAAATGAATAGACATCACTCTGTTATTCTAGAAATTTTAAATCTTATTTGCATAACCAATATTTAAAAGAGATCATGAAGACCTCATGCAGAATAATTTGCTGTTGTTGAAGAATACATAGATAATTTCTCAGTCAACAGGTGCTTCCAGACAGTATATTTGTCCTAAACCCTCATCTTTATCACAGCAATAGAATTTTAAACTTTATTTTATAGCAATTCTGCCACTACACATTGGATAAAATCATTTAGAGGGCACTGCAGCAAAGTTCATCCTTTAGTCATCCTTTCTAAACAAGATACAACAACCATCAGGCTACACTGGTGTCATAAGACTGTGTGCTTGTTAACATAAAGAAACTTCAGTTATTCTGCATGAAATTAAAGTGGTTAATTAAGGGAAATCCAAAGATATTTACCTCCTGACACACAGGAATAATTCATTTGCAGTGATTAGAAGAAACCTGAAGCAAGTAGGACTTATGGCATTTAAGACCCTGGGCAGTCAACAATCATTAAATCCACACCCTGCATTTTTTCCCCATCACTCCTGGCACTGGTGACAGGCATAACAAACCCCAGTTTGTGATTTGGAAGGGAAATAGGCATCTGGCAGGTGTAAAAAAATCAGTTTTATCAAGAACAAGATGGGTTTGGAAACACTCCTAAGGAAATCTGAGACTCCTGGAGAACCTCTGCATCTCGAGACACGTTGACTGGAGATCTTGAGTTTAGGAGACACAGGGGGGAAATGTCCCAACCAGTTATTCTGCATGAAATTAAAGCAGTTAATTCAGGGTAATCCAAAGGTATTTACCTCCTGACACACAGGAATAGCTCATTTGCTGTGAAAACCTAAAGCAAATAGGAGATATGGCATTTAAGACCCTGGGCAGTCAACAATCACTAAATCCACAGCCTGCATTTTGTTTCCATCACTCCTGGCACTGGTGACAGCTATAACAAACCCCAGTTTGTGATTTAGAGGGGAAATAGGCATCTAGCAGATGGAAAAATCAGCTTTATCAAGAACAAGATGGGTTTGGAAACACTCCTAAGGAAATCTGAGACTCCTGGGGAACCTCTGCATCTCGAGACACGTTGCCTGGAGATCTTGAGTTTAGGAGACATAGGGGGGAAATGTGCCATGGAGATGTGGCTGGGAGTTCATGTCTTGAATGCAGGAGTCAGACTTGACACTTTAATTTCCTTTATGGATTCAACCCTAAATAGCTTCCTTTCATGATTAAGCTGTGCTGCTCACAGGAATCTTGTTGCAAAGCAGCAAATTTGACATCACATGCAGGTAGTAACCTTGTCAATGATGCTGAACACATTAATAAAAAAAAGAGGCACAGAGAGCGAGAAAATGTTCATTTATAATGAAAAAGCTAATTTAGCTTCCTGCCAGAAAGGCCATAACATATGACATGAAATTAATGCCAGCAAAGAAGTAACTTCCAGTTGGTTTATGACTGATTTAGAATTAACACTGTCCTTCAGAATTAAAAAAAAAATAAAAATTCAAAAAACCAAAACCAATCCAAACAAGACCCAGAACACAGAAAATTGTGTGAACCAAACTTTTCCCTATCCGTAGTTCTCCCACCCTCCAGTCCTGCATTTGGGATTTTTTGATATTTTTGAGGAATATGAATATTTCTGAGACCTGTGTTTTTACTTACACTGTTTTAAATTATTTTTTTTTTCTGGGAGGGGGGAATTATTGTTTGTTTGGTTGATTGTTTTTCTTTGTTTGGGGGGTTGTTTGTTTGCTTGTTTTTTGTGGCTCCAATTTACTCTATGATATTACAGTATCACTGACCTTGAGTCTGTAGACCAAAATGTAGATCAGATAAGCAACTCTGTATTCAGAATATCAATATGATTAAGGCTAAATCAGACTCACAAAAGCCAAAGTAGAATGAGAACTTAACTTGCCAAGGGATGCACCATACTTGGCAACATAAAAAACCCACTATATTAATCTGCTCAGAATATAAAATAATCATCAACAACAGGCACTGCTGAAAAGAATTGCTCTGGAACTGTGAATTTAAGCCAAAGTGAGTGAAGTCTAGCTCAGATGTGTGACAGAGAGAGAAGAGATGGATATAATTCAATCACACTGTAAAGTCAATATCTGTCTGCAGGAACATTTGCTGTTTACTGCAATTTCCACAGGGCTCTTACAGACTTTTCATTTTTAAATGGAGGCTTGCATAGGTTTTCTTTTGCATAAAGATTGTGAAGTAAATGCTGCAAAGCATCATAGAAACTCACAGGATAGCTAAATATAAGGATATACATATGCAGAACAAGTATGAGAATTTATGTTGCTATTCTAAAAAATTATGCAGGGCTAAGATTGGTGAATAGACACGGGGAAACTTTACCACAAGAGAAAGCAATAAAATAGGAAAATAAGGTTTTGGGCTTATTACTTTTTAAATTTATGGTCCATGAAATGTATTCAAGAGTTCAAGCCATATCTTCAGGTGATTTAAACTGGTAAAGTTCTAAGGAAAGGAAGAAATCTGTGCTGAATTCCAGTGTCTCAGGATCGTCCTCACACAGAGATGCCAAGTTTCATCTCCATGTTGCTGCCACAGGTCACACACAGCAGGAGAAGCTGACTTCCCTGAAAAAATCAGATTATACAAGGAAGCTGATCTGAGCTGACATGATTTGATTTGGGTTAGAAGATTAATCCCAACTTCAGCTGCCAAGGGCTTTTAGATAAATAGCACTTAGCCCACTTACACTGAATGGATTTTTTTTTTAAAGGAGGAAGTATTAATTAGGACAGCATGGAAGTGTAAGAAATCTGCAAAGACTTAGGATTCCTGTGACAAAGGCTATGAAATACTGCTGCCTTCAGAGATTAGAGTGTCCATGTTCAGAATGGGATGTGTGCTCCTGTGGTCTGCTTAGCTGCTGCACTCGAGGCTCATCTGCTGAGGAAAAAATATCAAAATCACCGAGGAGAAAACAAAATAGCCTGGCCTGCTTCAAAAGGACTCACAAAAACCTTTTGTGAGGACAAAAGATTTGAAATTATTTCAAATTCCATCCCTAGCCTGAGGCTGAACAAAACCTTAATCCAAGGCAGGACAAGCATTGTGACAACTGAACATTGCAGTGCATGGGTGACAGCAGCTCTGTGTTGTCAGCAGTCAGATGAGCTCCTTCCTCTCATGTTTCCATCTGATGTGCCCTCTCTGAAGTATTTTTTGGTTTGGACATGTCATTGCTCAGGTTTCTTGTTAGAGTTGGTCGTTCCATAAGCAGCAGAATGTTTGGTTAGGTTGGCCCCAGTTTAAAGCTGCGGCACAACCAGAATTCTGGTTTGCTAAAGCTCAGTGAACAGCCAATTCATAAAATATTGGATAGGTAATGAATGTTCTCTGAGATTTCCAAATGGGGTTTTATTAAAACCCTGTTCCAATGGCTGGAAATTTCTGCAAAAATGAAGGCATTGACACTCGGCTTCGAGTTTCCCAAATTCCTGGCCTGCTTCAAAAGCACTATGAGGACAAAAGGTTTGAAATTATTTCAAATACCATTCCCGGCCTGAGGCTGAACAAAACCTTAATCCAAGGCAGGATAAGCATTGTGAAAACTGAACATTGCAGTGCATGGGCGACAGCAGTTCTGTGTTGTCAGCAGTCAGATGAGCTCCTTCCTCTCGTGTTTCCATCTGGTGTGCCCTCTCTGAAGTATTTTTTGTTTGGACATGTCATTGCTCAGGTTTCTTGTTAGAGTTGGTCGTTCCATAAGCAGCAGAATGTTTGGGTAGGCTGTCCCCAGTTTAAAGCTGTGGCATAACCAGAATTCTGGTTTGCTAAAGCTCAGTGAACAACCCATTCATAAAATGTTGGATGGGTAATGAACTTCTCTGGGATTTCCAAATGGGGTTTCATTAAAACACTGTTCCAATGGCTGGAAATTTCTGCAAAAATGATGGCATTGACACTCAGCTTCGAGTTTCTCAAATGTCAAGGGTTTGGTTTAAAGTACAAGAAGTCCCTGTGGAAAATCACTGCAGACAGGTGACTCAAGGACAGACACCCATCCTAAATGTGTGTGATAGGTGGGCAGGTGTGGGGGCGTGAAAAATGTCCAGTAGAACTGGCAAACTTCTTTATAGGTATTTTTAAATCCTACCTAATATCTGGACTTGGACACAGAGACTGGATCACCCACGCTGGAATGATGCCATTTAACCAAGCTGGGGTAATACTATTTATAAAGGAGCTTGACATCTATAAAAAAGTAAAATATTTCTTTCAAAATAAGAAATCCTGGAATCCATATTATAGCAGGCAGAAGAGCAATCCTTTCCACCACAAATTATTCTGTGAGTTGAAAAGTTAAGTCTCACTCTTTAATGTCCAGGCCTTATAAATTTTCCATTAACCAGTGTGGTCTTAGGACATCTGGTTATTTTGAGAATTTGAACAGATCCTATCCCACTTGTTTGTGTTGTCTCTCTTTATTCCTACAATTGTCAAGAACAAACAATTAATTTGTAAATTCAAGTTTTGTAGCTGCATGTGCTCCTTTTCCCTTGTTAGTATTTAATTACTCCTACCACAACCTATAGGAAAAAGGGAATACTTCAATCCCATTTTTATTATTCTATGGCATAATTCTAGCAACCATTTTCTGGTTTATTTCCTCTCAGTTTTAATTTTGTAGATACATTTCTATCCATCTAAATCCACACAAAATAGATATATATATGCACATATACATATAGGTGTGTGTAATTGTGTGCATATATAAATATATAAAAATATAGACAATATATATTGATAAAAAAATCTTGGATAAGAAATACACAATAGCATTTCCTTTCCAAATCTTATTTTCAGTAGGTTATCCCGTTCACACTCATTCTCCTTACAGAATAAAATGTCAGCTGTAACATCCCACAGTTTTCTGCTCAACTAAATTGGAGTTAGGTATTCCAATTTTTAATTGGAATTTCCATGTGGAAAGAAATACTAAAAAAATCTTTTCCCTTTATTTTCTTATTACAGAAAAGAATACATATACTCTGCATTTCTCTGCCTCAAGAACACAGATGTGGAACTAATAGTTAAGTTTTAAAGCACAAATAACTTTAAGGCCAACAAAATTAAGTTTTTGGAAATTGCTTTTGGAATGGCTGCTGAGTTATGACAGGCTCTTTCTGAAAGCTCTGGCAGACAGCCTCACACATTTTCCTTTTAAGATTGTTTATGATTAGAGCTCTGGGTGTAAATCAAGGAAAAAAAGGTGACAATTTTCATTGGCTGGAGACTGAAAATAATCAAGGTTCTCTGTGGTCCACCAAGATAAATACATAGGTAAGGAAAGTATTAAACTGCATATTTTCACTATTACCAGTGATTTGATGCTTTCAAGCAATAGAAGACAAATGAAAACAGAAATATGTGGTGTTCTTCACCGTAAGAATAAGGCAGGAAATAACAAAAGTTTTACAGATCTCCTGTCTGATGTGTTTATAACAGTGTTCAGCTGCTACCTGGTGTGCTTTTCATCAGTAAACTTCAAAGCACTTTTCAAAGCAGATAATATTTAGGGAGATTTGGGAAAAATCCAGCTAAAACAAATTTTGACCAGGTTGCACAAAAGAGGGAAAAACAGAAGTACTTGATTTCCATCAGCTTTCCAAGGCATCAGGTAAGTTTTTCACAGAAAGTACAAACTACACCCCAGTTTTTTATGGTGTAACACTTTGTGTTGGCACAGGCACCACAACTGCCTGAAGCATTGTCTGAAAAGGGATTTGCAATTTGTTCACTCCTTTTAAACTGTTGTTGATCCAGCAAGACTGTAAGGAAATAAATTGGTTTTTAATCAACCAAGACATGGGTGTGGTTAGGGGTTTTACAGGTTCACTTTACACATCTCAGTCACTAATGCAGGGAAAGGTTGGAGGACTGTGGTGTTGTGAGGGTCCCCAGGATGAGGTGAGAGATGAGAAATTGCCTCCATGTTCTCAGAAGGCTGATTTATATTATATTATATTATAAAACTATACTAAAGAAAGAGAAAGGATACATCAGAAGGCTAAACAAGAACGATAATGAAAACTGATGACTGACTCCTCAGAATCTGACACAGCTGATGGTGATTGGTCATTAATTAAAAACAATTCACATGGAACCAATCAAAGATGCACCTGTTGGTAAATGATCTCCAGACCACATTCCAAAGCAATCAGATAATTATTGTTCTCATTCTTTTCTGAGGCATCTCAGTTTCCCAGGAGAAGATCCTGGGCAAAGAGGATTTTTCAGGAAATATCATGGTGACAGAGGACCTGTCACAAAACTGCTTAGAGGGGATAAAGAATGGCCACGATCAGGTCTCATGGGTAAGAATGAGATAAAACTCCTCCTTGAAGAGGCAAAATCATCTCAGTTCTTATTTGCCCAGAGAAGCTGTGGCTGCCCCATCCCTGGAAGTGTCCAAGGCCAGGCTGGACAGGGCTTGGAGCAGCCTGAGATAGTGGAAGGAAGGTGTCCCTGCCCATGGTACAGGGCTAGAATGAGATGATTTTTAAGGTCCCTTCCAACCCAAACCATTCCATGATTCTGTGATATTCATGTCGCTCCAATGCACGGACAACTCTTGTGGCAGGTTTATCCTGCAAATTGTGAAATATTGTTTCTTTGTTCAAAGTCTGAATATTGTATTGTTCATTTCAAGGAATTGGAAGGTGAAAAACAAACTAAAGGCATTCCTTAAGGTCCTTGCCAAAGGTTTTTCACTGACCCATGTGATGGCTGGAGAGGATTATTGCTCAGCAAAAAGAAATAAAAAAATCTTCTTTAAGGGAAAGGTTTTCAATGCATGAAAGAGATTTTTTTCTGTGTGTGATATGGATGCAGAATGCAGTGTTTGATGACCCCAGAGGTGGCCTCTTCTCCTAAGATAGATGACAGTGTCCCTTAAACTTGTCCTGGTGGAGTAGAGGAGTTTATTTCTGCTGAGCCCTTGCTCTGCACAGAGGTGCCTTAGTGAGGGTGGCTTCAGAGCTGACTGTGCTGCAATTAGAGACTCAACCAAAATCTCCATGTTCATTTCACA
Organism: Melozone crissalis; assembly: GCF_028551555.1. NCBI lineage: Eukaryota > Metazoa > Chordata > Aves > Passeriformes > Passerellidae > Melozone > Melozone crissalis. The sequence goes on from NW_026535905.1 coordinate 3,583,436, forward strand.
AAGGCCAACAAACAGACATCTTTGCACTGCATCTTTTAAGCCTGAGGGATCTGATTTTATGTTGTATCATTCTAAGTTTATGTCAATTTACTTCTCTGAAATCAGTGGAGTTAGAAATGGCACAAAGCTGGAGAAAGTAGTGGTGAGTCATGACTTATTTTCAAATAGAGGAGCCAAGTGTTTATGGTGGTTTCACTGTGAAGCCATAAAAAAGGGGGAGGTCTGGAGTGGGTTTTGATGTCTTGTGTGAACCTGTAGCTCAGCTGGAACGAATCCATGCAAACCAAACCCAAAATGCAACACGTGCACACATCCCAGCTAACAAAACCTGCTGACTTTTACATGGCTTTAGCTGCAAGGACACTGCCATTTGAAATATTTCCCCTTGTAAAGTGTTCACAAAAAATCTGCAAGTGTAAGTAATCTGAGAGTGTTTGCAGGGAGGAATGGCTGCACAGAGAGAATGCAATCAGAAAAGATCTGAGCAGGTAGAAAGAGAATACATCCAAACAAAACACCCTGAAAACAAAAGTAGTATTCTCATCTCCTCTTTGTGATCTCACAGATTAATCAGGCAACTGCCCGGCTTCAAGCCTGAGCTCCTTCTGTGGATTGTTGTCTTTCTGAATTAGTGGTAAAGTCTCCAGCCTGGATTAATTGAATCCATACATTTAATGATGTGCAGCCAAGCACGGCAGCCCTCTGCAGAGCAGCCCAGAGGTGTTGGCCCCTTCTCAGTCCCACAGGGGGTGATTTAGGGATGAACACCAGTGAGCCCTGAGTCAATATCCCCCAGTGAGTATTCCAGTGTCACCACATCACCTGGGGAGGGATGGAATTCCAAACCCTTTTTTACTCCTCTGAAATACAGGTGGGTGCTGGCCTCAGAACACTGCAGTAAAGGAGAGCAAGTGGCGTGCCCTGCACTCAGTGAACACTCAGTGTGTTCTAAGGATTGTGCACTGCTTCACACCATAGCAGTAAATCTGGATCAATACAGTAAATCTGGATCAGAAGCCCTTCATGTTTTGGGGGGGGGGGGGGGGGGGGGGGGAAAGCCTACTTTTTTTCACATTTCTTGGTGGAAACTCTCATACATCCAAAGCACAGTGTGAATTTTAATAAAAAAACAACTTACATTAAATTAATCTTTCCCTTCTATAAGTTTATCTATAATTAGTGATTTAGGCTTGATCTTGTCTTTGCCATCCTAAGACTGAGAAATATTTTATAGGTGTGTTTTTACCATAGAACTCTTCTGTATCAATCTACTGTAATTGTTTAAAGGCAGAAACCCAGGAGAAAATCTTTTCTGAAGCCAGAGGAGAGCAGGGAAGAGATGTTTAGAGAATTGGGAACTGCCAAATGACAGCACCACTCTTTTTCCCTTGGAAGAAGATGCAATGTAAACTGTGGAGTCCAGCAAAGGAACAATCTGAAAGCTGGGAAGGCTGCAGGTATGGTTGGACATCACCTGGAACAAAGAACTTGCCCATGTGAGCAAGGATTGGGGAAACATTGAGCAGGGTGGCCCTGGAATGCCAAAGAAATGGGCAGATGAGGTCCTTGGGGACAGGGTTTAGGGCTGGACCTGGCAGTGCTAAGTTGATGGTTGGACTCAAAGACCTTAGAGATCTTTCCCTAAAATATTCTATGATTTTATGAAAAATTGTTATTCATTCATGTAGTCTCATGGGAGAAAATAACATTGCAGCAGGAGTTTTTTGGGGAACATAAATATATTGAGCTGGCAAATGTAGAACTGCATGTCCAATACCTATTTTTTAAAGTACTTTCATAGTGGCAGCTTAAATTAATAACTAAAACCCTTAAAACCCCCCACCGTGACTATGCCAATTCTATGCTAATTCTCTAATACAAACATACCCAGACTGCTGATCCCACCATCTACTATAGATAATTAATTTAAATGTATTGCAAAGTAAAAGTTTAGATCCACATTCCCTATGCAGCTAATCAAGAGAGAGATCTTACCAGGGAATGCTGCAATGCAGAACACCTAAGGTTTGCTAATGTGGATTAGTAGAGTGACTGAAATTCAAAAAGATCCTTTGAAAAGAGAAATCTGCTGTTGCACAGGCAAAAAAATGATATAGCACTACAGGGAAATGATTGGTAAATGAACACCATATCCAGGGGTTGTATCTTTTGAACTTTGAACAGGAAGAAAAAAAAATTTTAAAAAAATTGTGACATATCTCTATACTGAGAAAAATGGCAATGGCAAAAACTCAAGACAATAAGAAGGTGCCAGAAGCCTCATAATTGAGTGGATTGTGTGCTCTTTTTTACAGGAATGTCACCATCATATTTTCTGAAAAATCCCTTTGCCCAGGATTTTCTCCTGGGAACCTGAGACGACTCAGAGAAAAATGAAAACAATTCTTATCTCATTTGCTTCTCCTGTGTTGTGCTCATGTGCATGTGCAATGTGTTTGGAGATTGTTCACCCACAGGTGATTGTTCCATTGGATTCTGCTGTGAGTTGTTTTCACTCTTTGGCCAGTCAGGGTCAAGCTGTGTCAGGACTCTGGAAAGAGTCAGGAGTTTTCATTATTATCTTTTTAGCCTTCTGTAAGTATCCTTTCTGTATTCTTTAGTACTGTATTCTTTAATATAATATAGTATAATAAAGAAATAAATTAGCCTTCTGAGAACATGGAGTGAGATTCATCATTCCTTCCATCACTGGGAATCTCTGAAAATACAACATAGGAACACTCAGAACAGAATCTCTCTCTTTTAATGTTTTCCTCCTCAGGAGGAAATGAGGCAGAGAGAGGCTTTTCATGGAGATGGACTGCTAAAGAAGATGCTGTGAAGGAAAGCAAAGTACTTGAGAATAAATTACATTGCACTTGCTGGCCTTGTTTTGATTTTGTTTATTTAAATTTTCAGATGGTTTCCTATTTTATCCCAGATCAGACAGAAATATGGAACTATACAGTTGTAAGGGCCAAAAAAGCAAGTTTTTGTGTTCTTGAAAGTAGGTTCAGTTTGGTTTTTGTATAATCTGTTCATGATGATCTCCCATGTTGGAACTCCCCAGCTTGCCTGGTCAATATATCCCAATGTAGCCCTCACAGTCTTTTTGCTCCTGATATTGGACCCAAATTTTCCTTGCTAGAAATAAAGCAATCTGCTCTTGTTCCACCTTTCAAGGAGATGGAGAAGTGATAATTGCTTCTCTCTGCTGAATTATCTTCAGGATGGGATCTGTAAAGCTGTGTTCTGTAAGCAACATTGGGCTGTGAATAAATCCTGTAAATATCTAAAAGGTAATATCAGACCAGAGACCAGGGCAATTCCCTTATTCTCTTTTATTCTTTTTTTTTTTATTCTCTGCATATTTGAGCAATAATTCTATTTGCATTTTTGCTATTCAGGTGTTAAAACTGATGTAATAAGATGTGCCTCAGTCAACAGAAAACAAAAAAATTGTACATGATTCTCACCTGTCTGCTCCCTTGGTTTTTATGATGTTACGACAACTTTCAATTTATTTCTCCCTCTGAGTTTAATATTTTCCATCTTATCTTATGCCAAATCTCTCCTGCCCTGTTGCTGCTGGTTCCTGCAGGGCTGTGAGGTCTCAGAGGGTCTAAAATTTCTGTGTGAATACAGATTAAAATGCCAAAGTGTGCATTCACCCCTAGTGCTTGGATTTCCCCCTGTTTATTTTCAAATTAGAATTTTGTTTGCTCACAGCTCCTGTAAAAGTGAGTAGAGTTGCAAATGCTGAAAGAATAATGCTTTCAGTTGTGTTCCAATTCTTTTCTACAGTTTGTTTTTGTTTTGTCTTAGTTTGTTTTTGTTTTGCTTTATTTACCTTTCTAACTCCTCATCTACAGTGCTGCAAAGAATTGGATATGGCACAATAAACTCCCCCATGCAACTCAAATCACATGAGCTCTGCAGTGCAAGATGTTACTTGCAGGGCTGAGGTAGAAATAGAAATGTCAGCCTTACTCTGAAACTTGCTGGTGTACACTAAAACCTGTCCTGTCTCTTCCCCTCATTACCAGGTAAATGAAATTGAGTGGGAAAACTGCAGGAATAGGCCAGGGAGAAAAAACAATTATCCAGGCTGGTGGTCACGACCTCACAAAAACACAGAGTGACTCAGCTCAGGGAAAAATGAAGGTACAGCAAGAGGAAATGGTCACAAATGCAGGGTCATGCTGGAGAAGCAAGATTTATCACTTGATTTGCGGGGTTGGGGTGCCATGGCCATGACATCTCATGCTGGTTCATGGATCAATCATTCCTGCGCAGCCCAGGAGCAGCTGCAGATTCCCCAGGGTCAGAGCTGGGTATAAAGGATGGGAATTAAAGCACATTTCACTCCACCTTCAGGAATGATTTCACCAAGTTTCTTTAAACAGCACAACACCTATGTAGTGACAAACCTGACTGAAATTCCCTTTCAAGACTTTGAAAGACTACTGGGACTTTTCCTTTTCCAACAGGAAAAACCTACAGAAGCTTCTGTACAAGACTGTGCAAGTGGTTCCAGTGCAGCTGGACCAAAGCACCTGATATACTGCCAGCAAATCTTTATGACTGCATTATAAACTAATTGTTCTCCTGGCTGTGAGCAGGATGAGAAGAACATACTTTAGATGCAAATACTTTTAGTGTAATTTTGAAAGTTCTCTCCCCCTTACCTGCAGCCACAGTAAATCTCTTTAAAATACATCCAGGCTGCAGGACTGTGTTCACTACATTCCTGCTCAGCCAGGTACTCCTTTTTCAAGGGAGGTGTCAGAACAGGAGGCAGCACTTCTCAGCAAAGATTGCATAACTGAATCAGAAATATTAATTCATACATGCTTAGTTAAAATGGATGGTGCTGCAGTAAAGCATCTGTGCTGACAGATATCTCCTGCTCTCTGTAGCAACTGAATTAACAGATCCTCTCAGAGTGTCACAGGAAGAACTACCTAAAAGCAGAGCTGGGATGAGGGTTAAAAGAGAATACAAGCTTCTGCTTTCAGTCCCAGTCACGTTATTAACTGCAAAATCAAGCTGTGTTTTCATCTAGGTATTGGTCTGAGCTCCTCTCTGCTTACACTGCCAGGAACATGTGAAACACCGCAGCTTCCTGAAGAGAAGATCACAGGGCAGAGTAATGACAATTCCAGGAAAGAACTGCCCCTCCTGTGCTGAAAGCTGCACCAGGGCCTGACCCCTGACTCCAGCAGCACCAGGAATATTGGCTGTGCAAATGAATATTGATCACACAAACAGCAACCAGGAGGTTTAGGTTCTGTCATGATTTAGGCACCATGCAGTGAGGAGAGGCGAGCACCAGAGAACACAAAGAGCTTTCCCAAGCAGGTGATGTTACTGCCTGATAAAACACTTGGGATGATGTGAGGATCAATACAGAACACTCAGAAGGTTTAGTACACAGCTGGGTATTTATGTGAGCACTAAAGGTCAGTGCTCTTCAGCCCAGAGACAGGCACAGCTTGTGCAAACACCACCCAGGAAAAATCCAGGAGCAGGAAAACAGAGTGTGGGTCAGTCCTGCCCAGAGCTCACCGCACACCCAGCTTCCCAGGACAGAAGGAGGAAAAGTGTGACACTTTTGGGATCCCCAGATGGAGGAGGAATGAATCTGACTCCATGTTCTTAGAAGGCTAATTTATTATGGTATGACATGACACGACATGACATGACATGACATGACATGACATGATATGATATTATTATATTAAAATGATAGTAAATAATACAGAAAGGATACAAGCAGAAGGCTTAACAAGATACTAATTAAAAACTCGTGAATCTCTCCAGAGCCTTGACACAGCCTGACTGTGATTGGTCATTAAGTCAAAGCAATTCACATGTTGGATAAACAATCTCCAACCAAATTCCAAAGCAGCAAAACACAGGAGAAGCAAATGAGATAATATTGTTTTCCTTTTTCCCTGAGGCTTCTCAGCTTCCCAGGAGAGGAATCCTGGGCAAAGAGGATTTTTGGATTTTTCAGAAACTGTGATGGCGACAGCAAGGAAAGGAAGGAGGCAGGAAAGGCAGCAGCAATTCAGAGCAGCACTGAGCAGCCCAGCTCTGCTTGGTTCCTCTTTCTCTGCTTCCCCAGCATCCAGAGATGGAGCAAAAGACTGAAAGGCAAAACTGCTGATTTTCAGAGCCCTGCCAACCACCAGAATTAGTAAAATCCTTGCAAGCCCATTATCTGCAGATACAAGAAATATTATGGGTTTAGGAGAAAGGTGAGTTTTGCTTTGTTCCAGAGGGGGAATGATGCTTTGTGAAGGCTGACCTAGAACAGACTTCACAGAGTTAAAGGATAAAGTAGGGATTTATTAAAAGGGCTCAGTGGATCCACCTTGGGCAGCACAAGAGCCCAGCCAGGGCTGCACCCAAGATGGACCAAAATGGTCACAAAATCCACGACTGGGCACGGGGTTTCTCGCTTTTATAAGTTCTGCTCCATTTGCATATTGGAGTTCATTGTCCCATTCCAGCTTTAGCCCATGCAGTCCCACCCTGCTTGTTTTTCTCTCTCCAGCCCACGGTGTTCGTACTCTTGGGCCTGAGATTTGGATCATTTGTCCTTGGTGCCCAGCTGGAGCAGGAATTGTTTTGTCTCCCTGCTCTGTGCACAGAGCTCACCATCCCATAATATGAAGCCCAGACCCACACACTAAAGCGAGTGTGGGTCACTAAAGCAGCACAGAATCTAAAAAATATAAAAGCCAAAACCTGAGGCATCAGGAACAGGACAGACCAAGAGAGCATTGAATGGACAGCCTTTCCCAGAAGTAATTTTTCTTCCTTCAACCAAGAACATTATCTGTTTTTTTTTTTCTCCTGCATTTCTCGGAAAAGCTGAACACATTCCAGTTAGTGTGGATTGTTGGTTAATATAAAGGCTTCTATCAAGTGAGGAGATATGAAAATTACACACTGGGGGAGTGGAGTTAGAATTTTGCTGGGGGATAAATAGTACATTGCATGGGTTGTGGAAGGAAGGGTAAACTACTAAGGAGAATATGAAGGCCTGAATATGTTGGAGTAGCTTGAATTGCAGACCAGTATTTCATTCTTGCTTTAATGTAAGGGCAAAAAATTAAATAAAAATAGTACCAAAAATTAAGCAAAATATGAAAATATATAAAATAATGCTTCACATGAGTGCATAATGCTGTCTACTTGTTCTTGCAGCTGTTTTAAGAGATGTGAATGCAAAGAGTCTCTCTAAATGCCTTGGACTGTACAGGTAAGAAATCTGATTTTAAAATTAATTTTATAATTATATTGTACAAGATTTATAATTGATAATGGACAAGAACAGGTATTCCTGACACTTGTCTAACTTCTTTCTCTCTCTAGCTGGAATTTAAGAACAGATTTTATTTTCTAGTTCAGTAATATCCTCTTTTGACTTTGACCAGTGCCAAGAAACCATAAGAAAGACAAAAGCAAGAGAATTAACCAGACTTTCCAAAATCTAGGTCTAAAGAGAAGGACAGAAATAAAGACTGCAAAGTGAATATAGAATCTTATCTACCTCATTAATGCTGTATTTTTTTCCAGTAGACAAAAATCGGAAATTATTTAAATAGCTTTGATCTAAATTGAAACAGAATCTCAAAATTTCTACAAAGCAAAAGCAAATAAAACAAACCCAAGGCAAAAAAAACCCTAAAAGTTTTTTCAAAAAATTAAAATTAGTGCAGGCATTTGTTATTTTCAGGAAGGGGAACAGTCTGCCTGGTGCATGGTAGCTCTTTAACTGGCTTAGGTAGAGTTCTTTGGAGTGAAAGACTTCCCTGCATAATGGGAATTTACCCAGAAACCAGACAGCCCTGCCTTTGAATCATCTCCCTGCCTCATGCTTCAGAAACCGATGACAGCTTGAAATCTTGGGATACCTGGAATGACCTTTGAAAATTCATTCCTTGCAAGTCAAACAGATGGGCACAGAACACTTTGCTGTTTTGGAAAACATTAGTTTAAATCATTGCTTCAATAAAACATTGCCTTTATTGCAAATCCGGGTTTGCTATGAATATACACAGCACGTCGTTCCAGATCAGCTCCGGCTGTAACAGGAACTTCTCTGTTTTCTCCTATGCTTTCCAAATTCCAAAATAAGATGAAGAAAAGAGAAAAATTACCCAAAGCACGATGAAAGCTATTTAATGGTTTGCTAGGAGAACAGATATCTGTAGTCAGAAGAGCAAATACCAACTGAGCTGGTTTAAAAATTAGGTTGCTGTGCTGCTTGGCACAAGTCTCACACCATCACATACAAGAAGTCTGCCATGAAATTGGCATTTCTGGAGTATTTCTGTAGCACCTACAGGCAATATTCATGAATGACACTTTCTTAAGGTGAAACCTTAGCAAATATGTCCTTTGCCCAATTTAGAACTGAAGATGTGCAACAAAGCTCTGCGCAGAATTGAAATTTCCAGCGTGCTGCTTCACCCTCAGGCCTGGGCCTTGCTTCTCTCCCTTCCCAAACACTCTCTGGAATCTGATGTGCAAAAGGTGAAGGGAGGCCCTATTAATCAAGCACAAAGTACATTAAAGCACCTAAATAACTTGTTTATACAAATGATCTGCTCCACTGTAAGTGATGAGGTCAGGAGCCCCATTTGTTGTGCGCTGCCATTTTATCGATGTGGCAGGAGGCAGCAGCAGCTGCAGTTCTGTCACGCTCTGCTTTCCTCCCCTCCCAAAAACCATCACTCCTGGGCTGTCAGAGCCACTGAATATCCCAGAGCATGCTGCATGTCTGATAGAGGCCTGCCTGGGCCATTAATCATGCAGGGAGTTAAATTTCCTCTGTCAATATGGAAATTCTGCAAGGGCGAGAATGTGTTATCCATTTTTATTGAGGGAGTGACAGCAAGAAAAGTGGGTCAGTGTGAGGTTGCCTTCAAGCAGTTTCTTCAAAATTAAAATTGTACTGACTAGCTGAATTTCATAATGTGATTTAACTTTAAACTATTTTCCATGTCCTGTTAAAAACCAGGTCTCAAGGACTGACCTTTTTTTTTTCTAAAGTGCATCCCTTTTTAAAAGTATAATATCACTTCAGGCAGAAAAAGGGCGATTATAAACATTATCCCATGACAAGGTCATTGGCTATGGCAATATAAAGAGATTTTCCAGGGTCTTGCAGGCTTTGGAAAACATTTTAGAAAAACAAGTTTGCTGACAGGGACATTTAGAAATCCCCCCAAACTATCAATAGTTCATCAGGTTGTCCAACAGGTACAGAGACTAAAATAAAGGAATATTATATATATCAGGCATTGCAACTTAATATTCTTGTATTCATTAAGTGCAAGAATAAAAAAAAAAAAAAGAAAAAGTTATGAAAACTCAAATCAGCTTCAATAACATCAAAATTCAACTTATAGAATTATGGATGATCAGAATTAACATAAAAAGATTTCTGAGGGAAGAGACCCCTTTGATCTATAAGACAAAAGTATAATGAGACACTATAGATGGAAGCTGGAGGGAGATATATTCAGATCAGAAACAAGGGAAACATTTTAAGGATAAGTGAAATTAACCATTGGAACATTATCCCTGGGTGGACAGTGAATATTTCATCCCCTGACATCCTCAAATCAGTAATTTTCTAAAAGAAATGCATTCACACATTTACAAATTGTTATGAGATTGATACAAGAATCACCCTGGTAAGGAGGAAAATAAATGGGCAGGCATAGAATATGTGTTAGATATCTGTTCATAAATGCAATATAATGTAATAATAATTAAATTATAAGTTTACATATTATATTATATTATATTATATTACATTACATTACATTACATTACATTACATTATATATAATTATATTATATATAATTATAATATATTAACCCAATTTTTTTTCTCCATGTACATTTTCCTCCTTGTGACAACTTCCCATTTTGGTTTTGGTTTTTTCCATTACTCCTTACCTACCGCAACAGAATAATTGTTAACTCTGCCGAAGTTATTTCCTGCTCAGTGAAGGAGATATGGTAAGGGGTACAGGATTTTTTTGTGGGGTTACTCTTCCATGACACCAAAAATAGCAGCTGACATTTAGTACTGGGGATGATGATGCACAAACCTCAGAGGATGTAATTTTTGTTTCCAAGACAGAGCAGTAACTATTTTGTACGATGGGCTTGGGAGGTAGAGATATGGTAAACAACATCTGCAGTACTTAAAATTAAGGATATCATTCTAGCAGAATCACTTCCAAAAGCTGGATTTCTTCCTCAAAGAATGATTTAGTGGTGAAATTCTCTTCCACTGAAGACCCTCTGCCTCTGTTCCTGTTGAGCATTTGAATAATCTCAGCATGAAACATTTTTATTTGCAGCCTGTGAAGTTACACATGGAAGAAAATTCATGTGTAACAAATAAAATATTTATTTTAATGTTTATTCCTTCTGACATTCTCTCTAATTTTGAAATACTGGCCAACACTAAAGAAATCTCTCAAAAATAAAAGGACAATTTAACCCTACCTGTAGTCGATTTCCCCATGCACAAGGCTGTGTATATTTACATGAAAAAAATTGAAATTGGCTTCACTCAGATTGAGTGCCAGGAAAGACAAACAATGCATCATCCTTGATTTACTTCTATATCTGATCAGAAATTCACATGTCATGAAGAAAAAGAGGGTTTAATATTCCCTAAACATGACAGGAGACAAATGAGAACCAAACGCGGAACTGCTTATTCTGGGGAGAACTTTTTATTTCACTTTTTTTCTTCCTTGCCCCTGTAAGCTGTTCTTGAACCAGCAGCAGCACTTGAGAGGGTCACAGGCTTGAACTGCTTTCTCTTTACATATTTCACTTAATGTTCCTTTGAGTGGGAAAAAACCTGAATCTGCTGATCCCAGGGTTGAGCAGGCTTAGATTGATGCCTCCATTCTTTGTGCCAGCAAGTGACCTTAATTCACATATTCCATCCATTTTAATGTATGGTATTATTTACTGCACTGACTCAGTGTAGTGCATTTTAAATATTTATGAAAGCAGCCTTTACATACATAGCCCTGATGTTTATCCTTTGGCTGCTGACAGGGAATGAGCAGTGCATGGTTTGAACAATGAGTTTGGGTTATGCAGAATTTATTGCTTTTCTTTTTTATCTCTTTCATGCCACAGACAGAAGCTTTCATCTGTTATAAAGTACAATACAGTTTTCTCCACATGATAGCATTACTGCCTTACCAGATCTTTTTTTTTTCCTAACCCACCCTGTCATTCCTGGCTTTTAATCTCCCTTTGTGCACCTACACATCCCTTTTTTTTTTGTTAATAGAACACAAATATTTTACTGAATTCTTGATGTCCCATGTTCTACTCATATTTTAAGAGTGTCATGCTCTATTTGAGTGTCAGGATGAAGACATCTAGCATAATCTCTTTTTCCTGTGAGTGCTTCTGACTTCTTTTTTCTCTGGATAATTCTGTCTTGCAAGGAGCCTTTTGCAAACTAATGTTCTTAAGAACACTGGAGATGAGGACAGCTCACCTATGGCATTACAGAGAAATGAAACAGGCAGTGAGTGAATGGCGGGGGAAGTGAGATATTAGAAAGAAAAAAAGAAGCAATCTAACCACAGTGAAGCAGTCAAAAGCTTATAGCTGAAATGAGGGATAATGAATTAAAAATGAGTCATGTGTGTTTCTTCTGAGTGAGGTAAATTCTGGTTGGAGCTTCCAGACTGACAGTTCTGAAGGATTTGTCTGTGAAAAGGGTGCTGAGACTGGAAAAGTGCAAGTTTGTCCTCATCACTGGGCATTTGATCTGCCCAGGGGAGGTTTTCTGCCTGCATTCAGTCTTTCTCTTGGGGATTTGGATCAGAAATTATCAATTGATTTCATATAAAATCACCTTCAATTTGTAATTGGGGTGGTTATTTTCATCCTACTTCTGAGGTGATGCTAAACTTTGATGAGGTAAAAAGAAGTTGAAACAAAGTGAATAGAATATTAATAACAACAACAACAACAATAACAACAATAATAATAATAGTACAATAGTATATTACTTTATTTAGGAGGAACTTCAGGAAACAGCCTCTCAGGTAGTAGAAATAAATGTGGGTCATGTTTGAAAACCACAATTTCAACTTTACCTTTTAAGTTTGTTTGCCAGACTGGTGTTGGACATTTCAACAGAATCTATTGCTGATAACACCTCAAGTTTTAACATTTCACCATAAAAATGTCCAAATGCCTGATATACTAAATAAAAATGTCAAAATGCCTGATATGATAAAATAACTTCTAAGTATGGAAACCAGGAGCAGTGGCAATAATCACATGAGGATACCTAAATTTTACAGTCTGAAATTGTGGGTAATTATTTCATTTAATTTGCAGAACTGTGGGTTCTGCTATTGATTATTTTTACAGTGCTTATTTACAGTTGATTATTTTTAATCAACAGTGCTGTGACCATTTTCCAGATTCAACTGGTCCTTTCAAATCCCTTCCCATTGGGAGGACCAATAATTTTTACATGAGTTCTAAAAAAGCCCCAAATAATTTTCCTTTGATCCTGCTGGATCACAACTCTGCACAGTTGATTATTCTATTGGCAAAAGCATAAAAGACACAAGCTGGAGAAACATATTTAAAACGAAAATCTTCAATTTGAAAAAGAACAATAGTTTTTCCATAAAATCTTGAATTAGAAAAAGAACAATAGTTTTTTTCCATTAAAAAACCAATAATTTTTCCTGCAATTTGTAAAAAGCCTTCAAGGGAAGTAGAAGCTGTTGTTTATTTTTATTTGTTCTGTTTTATTCTTTCTTTCTGTTTTGGTAGGAAAGGAATCAATGTAACAACACAAGTTCATTCTATACTTTCATCAATTGTTCACAAACTTGATTTTTAACCCTAGAATTGAATATATCTTGCAGCTACTGAACTATTATTTCTGTATGTAAATAGGTAGTGGATGAATTATTAACTAGTTTATGAGTAAAAATAATCAAAAGCAATAAATTGGTACTAAAAGGCCTATACAGCAGAAATTTTTGATACTTCCTATGCTTGTAAAACTTCCATCATCATGCAGATAATTTTTTATAATTTGGGATATTAGCTATTCATTCTGCAAGTGGAGTCATTTTTTGCAGCTAAAGGAACAAGGACATCTAGGAAAAAAAAATATTTCAGTGTCACAAATAAAACAAACTTAAGGTTTTCCCTTTTGATTTATTCACCTTCTTGTTTCTTTAACTTGGAGAATCCACAAACTTAATCCCAACGATTTCTTCTGATCTGCAGTGTTTGATACTTCTTTGAATATTTTTTTTGTCTTGTTTGTTTTGTTTGTTTGTTAACCTCCTATAATTAAAGCCCTGTAGTGAAACAATCACCTAAATTCCTCACAATTTCACAGTGTGTATTCCAGCTGTACCTGTCTTTACAAATACGAATGCAAGTTCAAAACTACATTTATCCACAATCCAGTGAACATGTAAAGTGTCCACGTAAATCATAGAGAATCATAGAGTGCTACTAACTTTGACCAGTTTACCTAAAAATTAAGAATGTGTTTGCCAAAAAAATATTAGGAATATTAAGAAAGAAAATACTCAGCTTGTTGTATCCAAAGCCTATTCCATAAAAAACTAAGGTTTATTGACTAGAGGCTCAACTTTACTGGATTGTAATCTCTCTGCTGGTAGTTTGGGGTAAATCTAGAAAAAGAATAAATAATATCTATATATATATAAAAATATATTTATATATATTTATATATATATATATATATAAAACAGGGTTAATTATAAATTTAGGTGGCATTGGAATATGGTATCATATTTAAAGCAGTATCTGCTTCAGGCAGCTTTACTCTCAAATATTCTGGCAAGAGAAAATAATGGGTAAAGCCTGAAAATTGAGCTCTTTTCTCTTTTTTCACTGAATGACTGATAAAAAATGCCATCAACTGTGCAGGAAAGCTTCGGAAACAAGGAATTTTTTATGCAAAATCTAAGCATCATCAGAAATCATCATTACCTTGGCTGCCATAGAGAAGAGTATTACTGCAGAAGCAACTATATAAAAAACCAAATAAATTTCCCTAAAGACAAGACCCAAGCCTTGCAATTTCCCTGTCAAATGCAAGATTATCATCTACTCATAAATATCCTACAGGGAAGCCAAGGGATCTCAGTCTGGGCACGTTTTATGGATATGCACCATATGGATGGAGGGGAAATGTCTATATTGACAAAAGAAACCACTGAACAAACAAAATGTTATCTCTGGGCTCCAAAGACTGACAAATTTACATAAGAAATGAGTCCCACAGTGTAAAAAAGAAGGTTAATTCAGTGTTTCAAAAGTTTATCCAAGAACATGATCAGTTCCATGAGCTAAAGTCTCCAAGATTAGAAGGTTTTTAAGTGATATTGGCAGGTTTAACCAGAAGATTTTAGGGAATTAATATAGGCATCACTGAATAAATTCTATGAGGAGTGAATTCTAGATTAGATTTAGATTCTGTAAATGTAACAAAAATGGCTTAATGATAGTGGATGCTTTGACAAACCAGAGCCCTGCTCTTAAAGAAAATGACCCCAAAGTTATTTGCAAACATAAAATGCTTTGTAGCTCTTGCCAAACATTTGCCTAAGAGGTGTCTGTTCTTTGGATAGACTGCTTAACATTTCCTCCCTGTGCTGTCTTCTACAATTCCTAAATAAGTACCCATAAACTATGGAAATATGGATAAATTAACCAAAAATTAATCTGAATCCATATCTGAATACACTCAGAATGAGAGGGCTCTATCTTTTCATGCTTGCTTATCACTAAGTGTGATTAAAAATATCAGTGAATTTGAGGAGGTTTGAAGGTCTAGTGATGCAAAAAATGCAAAAACATTTGAGCCTCGTTGAACCTGCCCATAACTATCTGATCCATAATCTGGGTTGGAAACTTGATAAACAAGCTTTCCCAGGAGAGCTTCAGATTTCAGTTTCCTCATATATTTTTCAATGGCCTATTTAATATAATTTCCATGCTTAATATCTTTAATTCGTTTTCTTTTTGAACTTCATCCTTTGGGAGAATATTTTTTTTTTATATACACAATAACAGATCAGTGTGTTTGGACATGGAAGTTTTATCTTTCCCTCTGTTGTTCCAGATGCATGATACAAAGGTAAATAAATGTCATCTGAATCCCAAAGGACCATCTACTCTGGATTCTGGAGCTATCTTTGCTCCTGAAAGAAAGACAAATTAAGATTGCTAGAAGTGATATGAACAAAGAAAACAAAGGCTGGATAGCCTTGTCCACAGAGCTGTGTGTGAGCTTTCAGCAACAATTTCAGGCACTCACAAAGCAGCACTTTGGCTTTGGAATTGAGTTTCCAGCTGCTTTTGTATTCTCAGGGATCCACAGACTTGTTTCAGCCTGCCTTGAGCTTTGGTTGTGCTGCCAATCTTCTCTGTGGTTCATCCTGACTTCATCCATCTTTCTCAGCAAAACAGAAATTCCTTGCTCAAACTTCGTGGTTCCTCTGCTTCTTGGTATTTTTGAATATCCAACACGAACTGTTTTCAGAGTTTTAAAAGTCTCAAGTTATTAGATGGCCCAGTCAGATTCTGATACATCACAGACGACTAAAAGTCATCAAATTATCTCCTGACAGACAGCAATCACTTTTTATTCATGCTCTTGAATGACTTTGAGGATTTCAGGAGGCTGAGGAGTTGTCACAGTTTTTGTAGTTCACTGTAATTATTTTCCATGTTAAGGATTTGTGATTTGTTTTAAATTTATATCAATCCATTTCTAAATTTCAAGAATTATGCGTGATTAAAGGTCCCTTAGCACTTGGCATTTTCTTCAGAGAGAGTATTTATGTACTCTAATGAAGTCAGTTCTCAATCTCCTTAGGAAAATCCAAATATTTATCACTCTCTGGCATTTCTTATGTCTTCAAAAGCCTTCCTTTGTGCCTGCTCTCTGCTCATTTTTTCATCTTTTTAATATCCTTCTAAAATCACTGAGCATTCTCACTGAGAACACTGTATTCCAATACTGGGCTCACAGATATCACTGTTAACCTTCATTTTTAATTAATTAATTCCTGCTTTGTACATCTGGAATCACAGTCACATCATTGCACAGAAAGCTTGATTTTCTTGACTGTAGAACTCTTAGATCCTTATAGTTCCTTAAATCTCCAGCACTCACTCTCCATAACTGACTTTAATTGCTCCATGGTCTCTAATACTTCATTCAGCTGTGCTAACACGGGATTTGCTTGAGAGATCCAAAATTATCAAGTAAAACAAAGCTCTTTGTGTGACTGGTGCCTCCCTTTTTTATTTAATTGTACACAAATCCTTGGGTCATCTTCAGGTTCCACCAGGAGTAAATTCAGATTTGTCTCTGGGTGACTGAATGGCAAATTCCCCATCTCTCAAGAATATTCCCCATCTCCATCTCGGTGTTTTCTTTCACCTCAATCTTTTTGACTGTGAATTTAACCTAGAAGACCTCCAGGAGTTCCTCCCCAGTCTGACAGAAGAACAGCACAAGGGATGAATCACTTGTTGAGGTCTTTAGATAACACCACAATGATGGATAACTTCACATTTGCATATTTGTAAAGACTAAGAAGAATTTTGTCCTTTCCACTTGGCACTGCTCTGACAAACCAAACCCATCAAGAACTCTCCTGGATGAAGAAATGTGTGACATCAATAAATACCCAGAAGAACATTTTCTTCACCATTGCAACTCTTAAAACCTTGAGAGAGAAAACTGCATCAGCAGCAGCTGAAAACAGGTGCAATCATGACTCAGTTATGTTTCTCCTGAATTAAATTTAGTTCCATTAAAAGTCCATCATTGCTGTATCATTGCAATCAGGCCCGGTAAAGATTTTTTTTCTTTGTTCCATAATTTTATCATTTGCACCTCAGTCATCAGAACACACAAATGACCTTACAGATCTGCAAGTCACAGAGAGCATCTGGCAGCTTTGTGCTCAACCACCCTTCACAGCAGGTATCATTCACAAAATGATATAAGCACACCTTGGGGCACTGCTGTTTGCACCAGCAGCTGCATCAATCTCTCTATAAGGAAAACAGATTTTCATGGATTTTACTTGGCTGTAAAACTCACTTTCATACTGGCACTGCCTGACTGTCATGAAGTTTTTAAAACATATTTTAAAATAGAGAATAAAATTGACAGATTTCAAAGAAAAAGAGCACCAGCTGTATGCAAGTATTGAAATCAGGCAAGTTCTTGAATTCAGTGCACAGTCTGAGTTAAAGGATATTTTATTATTTATTTTCTAGGCAAAGTGATAAAGTCACAGAACAGTGTTGCAGACATTTTTTATGAAAAATCCTTTTTTAAGGATTTTTCCTCCTGAGAAGCCTCAGGAACCAAATGTAAACATTGATTATCTGCTGCTGTGGAATGCAACAGGTGCATCTGTGATTGGTCTCATGTGGTTGTTTCTAATTAATGCCAATCACAGTCAGCAGGCTTGGACAGAGAGCCAAGTCACAAACCTTTGTTATCATTCCTTCCTATTCTATTCTTAGCCAGCCTTCTGATGAAATCCTTTCTTCTATTCTTTTAGTATAGTTTTAATGTAATATTTATCATAAAATAATAAATCAAGCCTTCTGAAACATGGAGTCAGATCCTCGTCTCTTCCCTCAACCAAAAACCCCTGTGAACACCATCACACAACAGGATGGTCTGGGTTGGAAGGGAGCTTAAAGATCATCCAAATCCAACCCTGTGCCATGGGCAAGGACATGTTCCACTATCCCAGGGTGCTCCAAGCCCAATCCAGCCTGGCCTTGGACACTCCAGGGATCCAGGGGCAGCCACAGCTTCTCTGGGACATTTATTCATATTTTATTATCAGCCGTTCTACAGTCACAGAGTAATTTTACATTTTCTACATCAGAGTGGCTCTCTTGACTGCCATGACATTGATTTGTCCAGCAAAAGTGGGGTCCATCACACTGAGCCTATACAGCAGAAATTACAGAATTTGTTTCTGTAATTATGACACTGATGAGATCTGCCCTGGCTGTGACTTTAGCAGAGCCCTAAGAGCTGTTTGCTGGAGGTGTCTGCTCACCAGCTCTTTATAATGTTATTTTTTTTCACTTCTTTATGGTTACCATGGGGTCTATGAATGCCAGACCCACCCGGTGTCATTTGGGACACTCCAGGACACTGAGTGTGGCTTGCAGCCACATTAGTCCAGAGGATGTGTGGCTTTTCCTCCACCCTGCCTAAACCTGAGGAGATGCCCAGCTCTGCTGCTGTGTTTGGAGAGGCTCCAGATCCCTGGTTTGCAACAACTGCCTCCAGACTCTCACAGACATCCACTTTTAGATGTAGCAGAATCTGCAAGCTGAGGCCCATCCCAAAACTTGAGTGTTTCACCTAAATCAAGAGAAGCACTAAACTGTACAGTGATAAAAATAGCAGGAACTTTGGGCCTTATTCTGATTATAGCCTGATTTTTGAGTCAAAAAGTGTTTTAGTGTTCATGTTTCCCCACTGAATATGTGGAACAGGGGATATTTAAATACAGATGACTGTTCATTGCTTAATTAAAAGCTCCACTTCCCAGTGGCAATGTGTTTGCACATTTATTCTGGTTGGAGTAACTAAAAAATAGTCACCACTAGATAGAAAACACAATATATTTGGTTTCCTCAAATGACCCATTTTCCTGGAACATTTCTGAATAATCTCAATCTTATTGTGACTAGTAAAAAAGGTTAAAAGAACTTACACTTAAAAATACCAGGATTGTGAATGGGATTTTTTTTGCACAAGCCTTTTTTCCAGGCTGCTGCATGGCTGGGGTTTTCCCCAGAAAGTCTTGATATAAATGAGCTTCAAAGTCACCTGTGAATAAAGAGATAAGAGACAAGGTTATTTTGGAGAGTTGAAAGTAGTGTATTGCTCTTCCCTATATAAAATCACAGTTCAGCAAATCAGGCTATTGGGGTCTGGGAGAAAAGTCTTTCTTTCCTTTCTCCCTATTTTCTTCTCACTTGCCTCTCTATAAAAATCCTCCAAAACTTCCCTGAAGTTAATGAAATGTCACCAGAGTAAAAGGAATCAATTGCAGGCCATTTATGTTGTCTCACATTTGATCTTTTTCTGGATGTTTTACTTGTCTTTGTCTTCCTTTCTTATTTCCCAGGAGAACAAAATAAGCAGGATCAGAGCCCAGTTCATCACTGGATTTTTTACGCCATCACAAAGCCATTTATTTCAGTGCTTTATGCAGGTATGAAATTTGATTTATAATGTTTGGATGTGCACATCCACAAAGTGATAAGTTACAAAGGAAGCACATTAGAGGAAAGGTAATGAGATGAGAATCATGATGTTATTTTTCAACTTAAAGTTTGTTAAAGATTTGTTTCTTATTAAATGCCTGAGAGGCAGTGTATCAAATTTAAGGTTTCAGAATTGAAATATAGAAAGATCTCTAACTGTCATAACAACAGCAGATAAAGTATCAATAATTTCTGTTTTGAATGCAATATGAAATTGAATTTCTTTCATTCTATGACAAAGTTGATAACAAAGCAAAATGAAACATTCCAATAATGTACATCCCATATTTCTGAGAATAAATATGATTTCTTTGTTGAACAGCCTGGAAATTGTCACATTTCATATACAGAGACATTCAAGTATTAAAGTAAGCAGTGATTTGCAATCAGAGTTGGCTAGAACTTCAAATTAAAATTACATTATTAATATGGTCCATTGCCTCTGCCCATTCCTTATGTTATTACCTACAAAGTTCCATTCTCTTTTGGTTTAGTTTATGCTGGTTTTGTTCATGTTCAAGTAGTTTAAAATGTGAGTTCAGCTATGTATTCCAGACACAACCTAGCTTTGGTATTCCTCAGCTGCAAAACTCCTCTGAAATGTTTTTGAATAATCTTTCTTTCTAAAGTAGGTACAAACAAAATCCCTTCTCCTGGTGTTGGCTGTGCCAGCAGTTACTCCCAGCAGTACTCAAATTGTATCCGGAGGAAAACTCTGTTTGGTTTAAGAAAGACAGAAAAACTTAACTACAGATATAAGACATAGCTTTGATTAACTTGTGGAGATCAGGTCAATATTTTAATAAAAATGTTTCAAAGGAAAACACAAGTCTGGGGGAAAAAAAAAAACCACATCTGAATAGGTTTTAGCTTTAGAATCCAGTGTGGAACAGAGAGTCAGGAAAAATGAACTTTTAAGCATCCTTGGTTTGGATAGACTTTTGGTGAAGTGCTTTACTCTGTATTTCTATGGGAAAAGACAAAACACAAAGTTTATAATTCTCATCACCAAAGCATACTTGCATAATACAGAATAATACAATCATCTGCAAAAAAATAACCCCAGCCTCAAAGGATTTGGTGAAATTATCTGGTGGCATCTGCTGTACTACCAATTGCAAAAGGTGAATCATTTAGCATTCTGCCAATGCAAATTCTGTGGAAAACTTTCTTTGAATATCTGTTTAGCTGGTGGATATGTTTTGTGAAATATTTAAAATATATCAAACAAATTTAACGTCGTTGTTGTTGTTTTTTTTTTTGTTTCCCCTGCAGGGCAAATCACTGGTTCTTTATTTAATATATTCTGGCCCAAAAGGAACTTGGCATTTAAACATATGAATAACTTTAAACACAAGCTTAAAGACAATGACTTCTCACATGCTTGGGTACCTTACTAGGCTGGGACCATAGGCCTAGTCCAATTTCAAGCTGTCTTTTCACTCATTTTAATGAATATTAGATTGGATGCTGTGTGAATTCATTTCACCGTTGTAATCTTCCAGTATTTCTCCCTGGGGACTGAGTGCAAATATTTGAGATTCAGCATGTGTTGCTTATCACTTTCATTTAGAAAATATGCCATGTTTTCCATCTTCCTGCTCTTTGAATGGATGAACACAGAAGAGCTTCCCACAGGATGCCTTTCAGATTTAAATCTCACCTTCTAGAGATGCTCTTATGAGGATTTGATTTTCATTTGCTGCGAACATTTGTGCCAGTAAAACTTGATTGTCTGGATGTGTACAGAAAGTGAGCAGAAAAGATGTGAGAATTTGAAATCCTTTGCTGCTAAATCACTTTTACATCTTTTACTGTGGCTGGGGAAGAGATGAGGGTTGGCTGCAAGAACCAGGCAGAGAATTTAATTTTGCCAGTCATATTTTTCAATGGATTAGCTGAAATTTCTCTAAATCCTAGAGTGCTGGGTATTTTAGGAAGGCCAGTAGAGAAGAAAATCTTTCAAGATCCTGGGATTCAGTTCAGAGTGACAACACAAATGGCAGCCAGTGCACACACACAAAAGGAATTGAGGGAACTAAATGACAACTGACAGAAAATGTTTGAATATGCATTAAAGCTGGGAAAGTAGTAAGGCCATTTTCTGTTTAAACTCTCACATTGCACAGATGAGAATTGTTAAAGAGCTGCCACATTCAGCACCGGTGGCTCGATTTCAGTGGTGAGAAAAGTGCCTGTGAAGTGTTATAAGCACACATGAGTTGTATGCTAAATGGTTACATTTGATGATAAAACTTGTGAGTAAATACATAAAAATGTTTTCAGAAGAAAAATTTCTCTCTAAGCTGGGATTAAATGAGATAGAGTTTATATTTATCCCTAGGCACAAACTTAACAGTCCACAAAATTCTATAGAAACAGTTACAAGACTAAATAATCAGTTCACTTCAGAGACAACCTTATAAATCATGCGGTGAGCATGTTTGTGTCTAAAAATGAAAGAAATTCCCTTCACACTTGAATAATTAGAAGGGCATAGATTGAAAGAAAAGATGGAGATTTGCTTCCATGGAAATAATATCCTAAAAGCTGGGTTATCAATCCAACAGGACAGATTCCCTAACACAAGAGCTACCTTTTAAATTAGCTCCTGTAAATTAACCAGCTCAACTAAACACTGGCAGGATCTTATCACCATAATGCACAATCAAGTCTACACTATTAAAATTCTACTGGAGAAAACTTAGTGTGAGATAAGGCAGACATGAATGATCATTTAACATTAATCCTGATGACAACCATTTCCACTTTGCTATTGAAATTCCCTCCTTCCCACATTTTCATTTCCAAATACAATGCAAACAACATGCTCTAATCAATCACTTCTACATCCACCATAATTTTTATTTAAAGCCCTGTATCTTAGATGTATAAGCCAATGAAGATAATTTATCTTCCCTCTTGCTTTCCAGTCTCTCTGAAGGGAAGGAAAGGTAGAGTAAGGTAAGGTGGGACAGAGAGGTAACAGGTAAGAGATGGAGTTTTAGGGTTAGTTGGCAATTTTAGCACTGACTTTTGCATTCAGAATTCATTCAGGGGTGAATCACAAATGTTGACAACAATCAAGTGTTGTCCCAAACCAGAGATATGTTTGCCTGGCACAGCATCACCTGGATGTGATTATAATTATATATGTGATTATAAGTCTAAGTCAGGATGAGCCACCTTGGTCATCTCTGCAAAATGATTCCAAGTTCAGGTTTGTCACAGAAACACAAAATGGTGTCAGGTTGTCATAGAAACACAAAAATCATGGAATGGTTTGGGTTTGAGGGGATCTGAAGACCATCCAGTTCCAGCTTCCCTGCCATTGCAATCCTTCCACTGGAACGTGATCCTGCTGCTCATGGCCCTGAATTCCGTTCACCCCTAAGTGCAGGGAATTAGGATTTTAGTCATCACAGGTCTTGGTCTTTTACTGAAAATGAGGACTTTATTCTGAAATCTCCCTCACAGATCAGTGTAATGGAACTGCTGAAAGTTTTGCTTAGAACATGATTTAGTAAAAATGAGAGTTTCTTTATTTTTTTCTTTCTTTTTCCTGGAAAAAACAATCTAACACAGCTATTGCATGGAATAATTTTCTAAATGAAGACAGAATTTCATTCAATCTCCATCAGAAGATGCATCTGGGGATTCCAGAAGGTGAGCAAACTAATAAATGAGAAGTGAAGAAAATAAAGCCAACATTTTAATCAGAATTCCCAGTGACAATAGAAAAATATATACTTGTAAAATGACTTGAAAATTAAGCCAATATAACAGTGGCTCTGAAAGAAACATGAACTAAAAATTACAGTGAAAAAAAAGGGGATAAATGCAATCCTTATGCATGGAAGTAAGAACAAGGGCTCCATCAACTCCTGCAAATGCAAATCAAGACATTTAACATTTTGAAGAAGAGCAATATAATGCAGCAGGACAAATTTGTAGACAAGAACACATTTTGGGGGCCTGATGGATTCCACCTGAAAAGCAATTCACTTTTGCTAACCTCAAAAGAAATATTTAGAGTGATTCATGGCTCCATCTGGCTTCTCTGCATACAGAACAGGTACTGGCAGTCATGAACTTTTCATCTTAAAATATCAAGAGAACAAATCCCTATCAGAGGCACTCTGAGCGTACCTAGGAGAGGAAAATTGTGTTGCTAACAGAGTGCATTTACTGGCTGCACCCATGCTCCAGGAATTTAGATCCCAGGAATTCAGGTCTTACATTCTTAAGTGGTGTCAGAATAGAACCAGAATCAAAAATTTCCTATAGCTAAGAAGAAGAAATTGGATTGTCATACATATTGTAGCCAAACATAAGAATAAGAGTAAGGAATAAAGAGGCTGATTAAAACAAATCCCCAGCACTCTTCAAATATTTACATTTTTAGTTATTGATAAACAAACACTCAGGAAGGTTTCACTTGTCAGAGTCGCACTGAGGTGCTTTGTGATGAAAGATGAGATAATTATATTTTGTAATAAGCAAAATGCCATTAATACCCAATGAGGATGAGATGAATTTGATATGTTAGAATGAACAACTGTTATCATCTCCCTAAGCCCTCCAAAATGAACAGTGCTGAAAATCTCTTCTCCCCTTCTCTGCTGACCCATGCGCAAGGAAGTTTGGCTGACAAGAAAATGGGAGAAAGAGCAGATAATACAGTTTTCACAAGGGATGGCCAAAAAAAAAAAAAAAAATCCAAACAAAGAGAAGTGTCCAAATCCTCAGTGAGCAGTTAAGATCTATGTCCTCACTGACTGTCTTCACTGAACACATGCCTTAAACGACAAAACACTTGAACTTCTCCCTTTCTGCCAGGTGTCTCTGTGATTCTGCACCCTGTGGCAGCATTGTCAGGCCATTGGCATCTGGGTCCTGATTAATCCCACCCCAAGCTGCCACCTTGTGTAACTCCTCCAGCCAGCCAGAAATATCGCAGAGCTTCTGATAGGAATATTGCAATGCTTTTCCTCCAGGAGAGGCATGTGCTTTTCTATTCCATGTGGTCAGATCATTGGGAATGCAAGATAATTTGGTTTACAACCAGATTTTTTTTTCTTTCTCGCTGCTCATTAATAGGTCTGTGCACACAAGGAAAATTTCCTCATTATTTTTTGTGCACATTTGCATCCTGCCTGTGTGTTCTTCTCATTTTTATGAAGTTAGGTCATTTCTTTCAGATAAGGTTGGTAAAAAAGCTCATGTTATAAGTCTTTGCAATTCTTTTAAGAAGAGAATGCTTCACAAGAAAGTGGGAGTTTCTGTGGAACATGGTTTAAGAAGAGTGTTTCAGACTGACATATATTTTATTTTGTCAAAATGTAAATTGCTTGCATAAATATACTAATGTAGATAAATATATATTATATATATGTAAGTGTATTTATTTCATATATATAGGTATATTTGTCAACATATATTCACATAAATAAAGAGCAAAAGGAAGAGAAGAAACTGAACTATTTTGCATAATAATATCACAGGCTATAAAAACTGCATTTCAAAACTTCTTCTATATCAGACCTAACTATTCCAGGACAAATATCCATGATAGAGATAAGTTAATCTTGACTGCTGCACTTTTAAAAAAAAATTATTTATTCATGGCAAACTACTACTGTCATGCTAACACTACTAAATACTAGTAGTATTAGCTAAAATACTTCTAATTTTAGTGGTAAAATTATCCCTTCTTTATTGAGAGAATTATCCCTTCTCAGTGCAGAAGGGATAAATTTACCACTAATTGTCATGAAAAAGAAAAAAAAAATTCTTTCTCTACTCTTGAGTAATATTAATGGCCATCTTGGCAAACTCGACCCCTTTCACTTACACTCATATCTTTTATTTTCTCCTTGCTTTTTCTACATTATTAATTTATATTTTCAATCAACAGTCAAGAGAATCTTTTAAGGTAAATAGTATTTTGTAAAGTACATACATATTTACATTTGGAGCCTCTTCTCTTAAGGTACATATTATTTTATAAAGTACATGAATTTTTACAGAAAATTTACTTCAGTGTGTGGCTTTATGAAATAAAAGGAAAACTGGTCATGGAAAACAAACCAAGGAAAAAAGGATTATTTAAATAGAAATAAATGAGATAACTTTCTAAATGAAGAAAAATTCATAAAATAACAAAGCAAAGCAAAACAAAATTAAAAAAAAAAAAAAAGCTAAACAAAAATTTGAAGGTAAGCTAAAATTTGGCAAGACAGAGTTGCAAAACTATTTAAAAATATCACAGGGTCCTTTTCTGTGTGAGAGGATCCTGCACTGTCAGGGACGAATCTGTCTTGTGCTACCAATGTTCATTCTCACAGGAGGCTCCACAGGAGGGAAAGATGTTGAGGTGTTTGATGCCAGTGTGAGTAAACCACACTAATTACTGCAAGCAACATGTTCCCCTGTTAGATTTCTCATTGGGATCCATTAAACACCAGTTAAACCACACTCTCCGAGAGTGAGCCCAAGACCTTGTCAGAAACACGTGGGGGGCACCTCACCCCAGCCACTTCTTAGGAGCATCATGATAGATGGTGATATTTGATATTTAAAACTAATCCATCATCCTGGGCAATGCACACTGAACAGAGAGAAGACAAAAAGAAGGTGAAAATTTCATATTAACCACAGAATTATTCCACCAATTCACAAATTAATGCACAAGGTTTGAGGTAAAGTTATAGATCTAAAGGTATTTGATTTACTGGCTCCATAATGCTGGAGAACAGTGAGTCTTAAAGTACAGACAGTATGAAATCTTCATTTAGACAGCATTAAACAAATGCAGCCAAGTGCTATATTTAAGTATTAGACAAATATTTTAGTTTTCAGTGTCTCTTAGGGCTAGTAAAATTCATATCTGCAAAATCACTGAGAACATTCAATCAATTAAAGGCAGATTTGCAATCTCCATCAATAACATCTCTCTCTCCTTTATCTTCAGTTTTAGAGATTAAAGTTTTCCCTGTGGAAACAAAAAAAAAAATTCTCCTCATCAGCCTCATGATAAATATTCTCCATCCATTGTTGGCTGCTCAGTTCTCCCATCAAACAGATTCTGTTGAAACATATTTCAAGTTGTTTTGAAATCAGCATGCAGACGTGGAATTAAAAAAACCCCACATGCTGTTATTCTTTGATCACCTCTCCATGGGCATTTTTCTAGGGTCACATAGAAGGTCTGACTTGGTGAGAGAGGAAAAAAAGAAACCGTAAAAGGGATTCTATTCTGGCTGAGAGCACAGGAAGCTCCTGAGAGAACTGGTTTCATTTCCCTCTTTACTACAATCTGGCCTTCTTCCTGTAGGCAAATCCTTTAAATGAGACTTTCTAAAAGTGTTTTATTACCAACAACTGAGGACAGACACTCAAAAGTGCTTCAAAAATGGGAGGCTATAAACAGACAAAAATCCCCCAGCCTAGAGGTCTTTTGTAACTTTGATTCTTCAAGCTCAGTTTCTCATTCTTCTCTTTTGAAATCAGTTGAGGATAACTGGGTTTAATTCAAAACCACAGGCTGTCCCTATTTGTAAGATAAAGATAAGAAAATATACATCAGCCCTGGGCAAGGATGATATCATTAATGTTGGGAAAGCTGTTCAAGCTTTGTGGACTGAAAGCACCTACAGGCATTCGTAATTCAGGTATGTATCCAAACCCATCTGATTCCCTAATCCCTAATTTAATCCTTAATCCTAAAAGTCCTAGGGTGTTTATTTGAAACTCTGAGCCTCTTCCAAGACCTTTGACATGGTTCCACACAACATCCTTGGTGCTAAACTGGAAAGATCCAGGTTTGAGGGATGGACTGATGGATAAGGAATGGGCTGGATGGTGACATCCAAGGAGCTGCAGTCAGTGACTGCTACAAGTGGCAAGTGGAGACTCTGAGGGTCATTCCTGAGACCAGATCTGTCCAATATCTTCATTAATGACAGGGCCAGTGAGAGCTAATTACAGCTAGCTTGTGGTGGCACCAGGCTGGGCAGTGCAGTTGGTTCTGCAGAGGGAATTGCTGCCATCCAAAGGGACCTGGATGGGCTGGAGGAGTGGAGAGGGTGAACACCCTGAAATTCAACCAGCCCAAAGACAAGGTCCTGCACCTGCACCAAGGCAGCTCCAGGTGTCCAGATGGACTGGGTGATGAATGGATTGGCAGCAGCCCTGTGGAGAAGGAATTGAGGATGTCGGTAGATGGAGAACTGGGCATGAGCTGGCACCTGCAGTCCAGAAATCCACCTGTACTGTGGAAAGAAGCCTGGCCAGCAAGTGGAGGGAGGGGTTTGCTTGAAAAAAGCCTTAACCTTGTTTTTGAAGGTTCATTTTTATTAAGTTCTTAGAGGAAGGAGGGCTTTTGTAGATGGAGGACATTCTACTTGTTTCAAATGTCAGCTACTCTATATGTATGGAATTTGAACAGTGCCTGAAAAAATAATGCCAGGGCTCTGTTCTAAAGTCATATAATTAGCATTATTTTTTACACAACAGGATTGCAAATAAAAGAAAAAAAATCTATCCTATTAAAAATGGATCCTTATAATTCTGTGTGTTTACCTGCTGAATGTTGTGGTGAATTGCTCTAAAACAAGGAGTTCCATAACTTATTTGTTACCCTTCTCTCTGCTTTTATGCCCTCCTTTCTTTTGCAATTAATTTACCTATAATAATTTAAAGATAACCCAATGAACAAAAATAAAAAACACCCCAGCTTTAATAACCTCAATAGGTTTATACCATGAAAGATCAAAATCATTAAGCAATATAAAATTGCACTATATATTATTAATGTATCTATAATTAATCCAGCCAAGCAGTGCTAAACAATGATAAAAGTTTTTCCACCACAACCCTTGCAAACAACAAAGGTTGCTCTGTTAATTAAAAGCAGCAAAGGACTTTTTTAAACTCTTTTTTTTAAAAAATTCTTTAATCGAGGCAGTTTAGCTCTGCCCTGATGACAGAGCAGGGTGTGTAGCAGGAGGTCTCAGTGTGTTGTTTCTTTAGAGGGAATTTCTTAAGATGAGGTGTATTATTTTTTGTTGCACAGGAACACAGCAATAAACTCCAAACCCATGAGCAGATTGCAATGCGCCCAGCTACGGCCATTCATTCAAGCCATAACAAGTTCTGTATGGCCCTTCAGAGAGTTTTACAGAGAGAAATTCCAATATGAAAAGGCTTTAGTCTGCTTGTTTCTCCGATCTAAAGAAAAAAAATCTGAAAGGTTTAGACATGTTGCAGTGATAAAACAAAAATATTGGCATTGTTTTCGGTGCTCCCTGATAATCCCTCTCCATTTTCCTGTTTGGCATCCATTTTTGGGATAAAAAGCTGTTGTTATTGTTTTTAGCAATTGTATCTAGTTCAACGTATTTTCCTCTGCCCTGGGGAAGACACAGCTCGATATACCATTCATCTAGAAACAACACTGGTTGGCCTTACACAGCTCTGTATGTGAAATATTCAATTCCTTTCCTCCAGCTCAAAGAATTGCCCATTAAGAACCATAAAATTAGAAGGAAATGCACTTGGGGAAAAAAAAAAAAAAAAAAAAGGGAGCAAGGCCCCAAAACACAGAGACTTGAGAAATTATTTATAGAACTAGTTTTAAATTAAGTGTCCTCCATTTAGAACTAGATACTAATCTGGCTGCCAAGGTGGGATGCAGCATTTTCTGTGCTACCACACTTTAATAACCCTATGATGGTAATTAAAACAGAGTGAAAGAGTAAGATTTATGAATAAAAAGAAAGCAACATCTAAGTTGATTATATTTCCTCCTTTTATTGTGATTTTGACACAAATGAAGACAAGATATATTTTATTCATTTTCTATTTTCTCTTCAGGTTTTGTTTTATGGCCCTCAGGGATACAGGAGTGTGCATGCAAAGAAGTCCGTAAATTAAACCAAACTGTGTTTATGGTAATACTACTACATCTTTACTATGTGTTAACTTAATGTGAGCAAACTACAGTTTTCATGGTAGCTCATTTGCATTTCCAGCCCTGCAGTTTCACAGGTATTTTGAGATATCAGTACTTTGCTTCTGGAAACCACTACAGTAAATGGAAAATAAAACAAAAGAAAAAAAAGGAATAATGACAAGCTCTAAGTTCTCTCATCTCAATTTTCCTTCAAGTAATTTTCATAGACTCATAAAATCATAGAGAAGCTTGGGTTAAAAATTACCTTAAAGATCATCTTTTTTCAACCCCCTGCAATGGGCAGGGACATCTATTTTGTGCCATTCAGATACAGTTCTGCCCACAGGTGGAGATGGGGAATCTGAATCCATCTGCAGCCTGCTCATTATAGATTATCAAGACAGTTGGATTATGAAGAAAAACCCTGGGTTTGGGTCCTTGTTCATGGAATTACAGTATTTTGAACCTCAGATGCTAAAAGTTATAATTTTACATTCATAACAACAATGCGTTTCTGCCAGTGGGTCATTATAAAAAATTTTCAAAGAGAATCATCTGGTAAGAAAAAAATTTAAAAATATACTTTTCCCTCTTCTCTAGAGGTGTTTGTACCCTGTGGGTCAAGGATGTGGGCAGAAAGATTTTCTTTTCTTTTGGTTTCTTTGTTTTAGTGAGTGACCAGGACCAGCATTTCACACCAACATATGGATCTAAGCTTTCATTCTGCACCTGCCTTCGTTCTCCTTAGGGCCTGAGCAACTCTTTTCCAACAGAGATAACTGCAGGTGACAAAAGCCTCACCAGAAGTTGTTCAGTGAAAGGTGCCAGATAGAGCCCTTCACCCCCAAAATATGTGGTGTCATCCAAATGTCTGAGTGATGCCCTAGACAGAACGAAATTTGTGTTCAACGAAGGGAGAAGGCACAGGATGGTTCATTCTCCTTTTGCCATCACTGGTAGCCAGTAATGGCAAAGGGAGAAGGAACCATCCTGTGCCTTCTACTGCTGGAAATTGTTCTCAACTCCAGGGAAGTGTCCAATTATGTTATATATGGGATCATGGAATACCCTGAGCTGGAAGGGACCCAAAAGCACCATCCAGTCCAGCTCCTGCCCTCCACAGACACCCCAACAATCCCACCCTATTCCTGAGAGATTTGTCCAAATGCTCCTGGAACTCTGGCAGCCTTGGGGTGTTGTATTTGCAGTGACCCCCGTGGCAGGGAGGAATGATGAATCTCACTCCATGTTCTCAGAAGGCTAATTTATTTCTTTATTATACTATATTATATTAAAGAATACAGTACTAAAGAATACAGAAAGGATACTTAGAGAAGGCTAAAAAGATAATAATGAAAACTCCTGACTCTTTCCAGAGTCCTGACACAGCTTGGCCCTGATTGGCCAAAGAGTGAAAACAACTCACAGCAGAATCCAATGAAACAATCACCTGTGGGTGAACAATCTCCAAACACATTCCACATGAGCACAACACAGGAGAAGCAAATGAGATAAGAATTGTTTTCCTTTTCTCTGAGGCTTCTCAACTTCCCAGGAGAAAAATCCCTGGGTGAAGGGATTTCATTAGAGAATTTGGATGCCACATCAGGGCTGTGCCCATTCCCACTGGGGGAAAAACTTTTTTCCTAACTTCCAACCTAAACCTGCCCTGGACACAAATTCAGGCCATTCCCTCAGGTCCTTTCACTAGAAAGAAAAAGAGAAAAAATATTGCTTCTTCCATAGGTGCATTTCTCCTTCCTGAAATACTCTCAGATTTTCACAGATGTATTTTCCTGCCAAAAGTATTGCTATTATACCTCACTCCTCCTATAGAGATGATGGGAAGAAAAGCAAATGTTTCATCTCCCTATTATGCAGAAATTAATTGAGTGTAAGAAAATTCTATTGAATCCAGCTAAAAATACTGTGCTTTCAGTTGTCATCCCCAAGTCATATGCTTTTTAGGTTCTTGTGCAAGTGCAGGAGATTAGTACACACCCCATTTAATCTGATCACAATTGCCTGCCATTTTAATTAACCTTTATTGGCATGCCTATATTGCCAAGAAAATATACTTTGAGAAGCCCCATTAATAACAGTATTATTTGTTAGGCTGAGGGGTTTTTTTTCAATTTTACCCATCAAATTCTTTAGAAGATAATAAATCTGTGCAGCCTAGGTTTACTGGTAGGCTGTTTGTTTTGCTATGTTTTTTAACAACACAATTGAAAGTTAATTTTCTGAGAAAAGGATACTTAAAATAATTTCATCCTTACCTTACAGAGACAAAAAATTGAGGAAGGCGTTATATGGTTTGCCCCTTGCTTTACAGCAGGTTTAATGCTGGGTTCAGTCTGGGTAATAAAACAGATAACCCAGATAATTCAAATTCTTATTTAAATTTAAATTGAAATATTTATGAATATTTAAAATTTTATTTTATTTTTTAGAATTTCAAATTAAATATTCATACCCTCCCACTTCCCATCCTTCCTTGCCTCCCACTGATCTATCCCTACCTGATTGTGGCTCATACAGGCTGGGGGCAAGGAGATGGTGCAGATCCTTTTATCCTCATCAGGAACATGTCAGCGAAGCCATTGAAGCACCACATGGCAATGGAGCATTTATTTCCTTATTTCCTGCAGCTGATCACCGCTGGCCTGAGCACTCCAGACCAGGGAAAAAGTTACAGCTGAACTGACCCCTGTTCCTTGAACATTCAGTTAATCCTCTCTTTCCTAAGGCAGGCTCCTGTCCTGAGCCTGCCCACATTTCCCAACCCACAAAATAAGCTCCTGAAGGCAGTGTTTTGATGTATTTTCCAAAATCTTCCAGAAATCACATTTTCTTCTTTTCTGCTATTTTTCTTCTTTGGCATTACACTCTGACTCCATATGCTGCTTCCTTCTACTATAAAGTTATTAAAGAAATCTCAGGAGAACGTCCCCCCACTCTTAATTGGATCCCTTCCACTTTCCTTGGGAAGACAGAGCACTAAAGATGATTTGTGGCTGATTAGTTGTTCTCAAAGGAGTTTGAATGAACCATCTTTACTATCACCTTGCTCTGCAAAAGCACAGACAAGCCAGCAAGAGCAACATTTGCCACTCCGCACCCACTTTAAAGAATTATCCTGGTTTCACCACTTTTTTTAAAAAAATAATTATAGACCTAGTAGAACACATGTGTTGAACTGAGGTTTTCCATTTGAATAATAAACACTGCCCTCCATGCAAGTGAAAATCACAGCTCTGGCCTTATGGGCTTCTCCTGCAACAGCCTTGTGAGTGAGAAATCACAGCACATCATAAATCCCATCCAATATTGAAACTCATGCAGAGATAACAAGGTGAGAATGAGTCCTGTTTGTTCTCAGTTATGCTATCACATTTATGGCTGCTTAGCCCTTGAAAAACAAGTAAAACATTTTGTATCTGCAGGCAGAAAAAAAGACATACTGTAAGAGAGAAATACCACAGTTACCTTTTTAGATTTTCAGACTTTTTTATGTAAAGTTGCTTATGAGCTGCTTTATTTTTATTTAACATGAAACAAGACATGAGGAAAAGTAGTAAAAATTTCAAACAGTAGTGAGAGTGAAGTTTTCCTTAATTGCAAATAAAGGGAAAATTGGAGATGACATGGTGGGAACTGAAGAGAAGAAGGAAGCAGTGAGAATTAACTTTGGATATTTAGTGTTCTAAATTTGGAAATTTAGAGTCTTTTGGACACTTATTGTTCCAAAGATCTTTTGTCAAACTTATTTCTACTTCACTGCTTGTGCTATAAGACACATCAAATAAATACTAATGGAAATGTATTGTTAGTTTCAAAAGAAATTTGAATACCAAATCAGCAAAGTCCACTGACAAAGCATTGAATAACCCTAAATGTTTTTCCCATGCAAACCAGGAGCTGTGTGCCATATGATAAGAGGAAAAACAATGTTATCCTATTGATAAACAATAGCTTTGGTGGAATAAACTAAGCAATACCCCTCCCTAAAAAAGCTTTTTTTCCCCCTCTGCTCATTATCAAACTTATGGTTCAAACCATCCTCAGTTATCTTCTGCCTGGACACCACCTAAAGAATGTATGTGTTTCATTTCCCATGCTTATATTTGCTGCAATTCAATGTACAGAAAAAGAAACCACCTGTGTTAAATCATTATCCTTCAGGGAGA
The DNA here is from genome assembly GCF_028551555.1 of Melozone crissalis. Classification (NCBI taxonomy): domain Eukaryota; kingdom Metazoa; phylum Chordata; class Aves; order Passeriformes; family Passerellidae; genus Melozone; species Melozone crissalis. Next base: position 3,616,982 of record NW_026535905.1, read on the forward strand.
ATTAATTCAGGGCAGTAATTATGCTTCTTTGGCCCAATAATTCTGAGGTTTTCCAAGTCCAGCTTGCCCCTGTCAAAGGGGATTTCAGGAAAATTCAATATACTTGGCTCTGGTGGTAAGGAAGTTGCCATCTGATAGTAAGAACTCCATTTTCCTTCTGCTCTAGAAGAGGAGAAGAAAATGATCATATGAAAATGATCAATGTTAACATATGATCATAAATTACCACTGGACCTGTGTGACGGCTTGCATATGTGAGTATTTCATGAATTCTGTAGCACCAAATAAAAGCAGTTGTGTTCTTTCAGAACAGCTTTTGTGGAGTTTGTAGCATCATATTTCTGAATTTACAGACAGAGAAAATGTTTTACAGGCAGTAAATTGTTTATGCATGGTCAAAAATGTATAAAACATTAAAACAGAAGCAGAATCCAGAATGTCTCGTTGCCATATCTGGGTTTTGACCACTGGATTATGTATTTGGTATTTGTGTATTTGAGTGGGAAGATTATCAAGGCCACAGAAGAAGCCAAAAGCTCACAAATTGGTTCACATGTCCAATTGTCTTTGAAAATCTGATTTTGCAGCCTTGCAATGGTAGGAGTCTCCCAAATCCATGTAGGACACTGGCTCTGAAGCTCTTTAGGACTGCATGAAACTGAGATAATCAACCATATGCAGTATTGGGTAAATACCTTGCTGCTGAACTCCTTTTTGCATTCTTAATTCCAGAAGAAAAAATATTTTTGACTGGGCAAGGCCAGAGGACCCATTTGGAATAGGAAGGGCTGTTGAAATATTTCCTGGACAGACCATGACTCCATTATAGGATAGGTGTTCACTTGCTCGATTCCCTCTCCTTTCTCCTGACATTAATTGTTTCATTTTCTGCCAAATACAGATTAAATTTTATGTGTCTCAGGAGTGATAGATGGTGACTTCAAGACAAAAGACAGATTCAGAAAAGCTTGCACTGTGTTCTACCCCATTGATAATTATTGGCAGCCTCACATACAGCAACCTGAAGAACCCTTCATCTATTCTAGAGATGACTTTATCAATGATTTATTGAAGGATTGTTTTACTTCTGTGCATGCATATCTCTAATTTATTGTTTAAGTAGATGAATAGAGAATAGGCCCAAATTACACATTTATTTTTTTTTAGTAACAATAAGTGGAGGAAAAGGGTAACTCATTCTAGAGGGAATCATTTCCCTTGTATAAAAAAACCACACAAAATATCCTTGTTTATTCAAACTTCAGTATTATTATACAAACTGGGAATCAGAACATTCAGAAATTCAGGTCAATTTTCTTCCTTGATCTTCCTGATATCTCACATTTTTTTACCTGCTATAGCAGATCTCCATAAAAGCAAGGAAACTTCCTTAGGAGATTTTTTAACGGCAGTCAGGTCCAGAAATGTCGCATACAATGGGATAACTGCTGATATGAAAGGAAATCCTTCCAAAGGTTCTTTCTCAGAGAAAAAAGATATGTCCATATACACTCACGCAAATATATATGTATAAGCACACGCACACAGTCTCACATTTTTGGGTGTGTAGAACACCAAACAGCCAGCAGTAATTCAAGCAGACATTAGATGAGATCTCAGCCGCCAAGCAGGACCAGCTCCAACAAATAATTTCACTGGGCTCAAAGTTAAAGTTGTGTAGCCTTGGGCAAGGCATGATCACTGTTTTCATGGAACTGACCACTGGAAACATGTGGTTATGTTGATTTTCACAGCAGATGCCTGGCAGAAGCAGTAGGATGGGACAAAAATATTCTGTGGCTCTATTTCTGTGTGTTACCTGAAAGAAGATCGCAGCACATGGATCCTGGATCCATTCCCATTGGTGCTCCTCTGTGGCTGAGGGATGCTCTCCTGCTCTCACCTGGCAGCAGGAGCCCAGCAGGACACTCCCCTTTCCTGGGAGCCCCCACAGGTGGGTGCTGAGCAGAAATTTGGCCACTGCCACATTCTGAGTCCCTGCCCAGGCTGGGCTGCGAGCCTGGGGCTGGTTCCACCCTAAAATTCTGCATGAGGCCTTGTGATAATTCCACAGTGCAGCATTCAGTTCAGTTTAGGATTATTCAGAGAGCTGATTGCAGTTAAAATACCAGCAGAGAAGGGCAGGAGTGGCACAGAAAGAAATTACTATTTTTCATATTTTTCATGCATACTAATGAATTATTTTAATTAAATCCAGATAAAGTTCCAGACACAAGTGTTGTGCTTCAAAATCTTTTATTTCAGAAGTGGTGACATGAATCCCTTTGATTTCTTCATCTCCTCCCCTTCTCCTGCTACCAAGCTGAAACAATTATATTAATTCACTGTGAATTTGTGATTAGTTTCACTGATTCTGAAACCCCATTGACTTTTTTGACAAAAAAAGCTTTTCAGCTATTGATCATATTCTACTGCAGAGCTGTGGGGTGGTAAACCACAGCACAAAGGTGCACAATTTATTAGAAATGCTGTATCATCCTGAGAAGAACCAACAGAACAGACCAGCATACTGGCCTGGATTTGTCTGAACTGTCAAAGCAGTTCCTGCTCATTGAAACGCTGCAAATATTTAAATATTCTCCTGCAGCCACCACTTGGCCATGGCTGATCTGGAAGACTTGGGGCATCGAATTAGACTTATCAGAGGTGGGTTCAGGGTAACAAGTTCAGATAGGTGTCTTATTGTCTGCTTGTCACCACAATGTGAAATGTTTCTTCTTGAGGAACTTGTTGGTATTCTTGGCATAACATGGAAGTCTGTAGCTTTTTATTTAGTCTCACTTGATGCCCATTTCTCAAAAACTTTCAGTTATACCAAAGTCCCCTTGATTACCATACCAAGACAGAGTCTGGAACAAAACCATCCCCCCGTTAGCCTACCATATACAGGGGCTGATAAAATGTTTTCTGTGATCTCCACTCTTCTAAATACCAAAATTGGGTGATTAGAAGATAAAGGCCTCCAGAATACAAAGGACGGTGGTACATGACAGTATCATTCATAATTTCTACTCTCTCACCAAAAAAATTACACCCCCGGCCATATCATCAACTAAAATAGTGCAAATACAGATTCTTATCTGTCACCATCATATTTTCTGCAAAAATCCCCTTGCCCAGGATTCTTCTCCTGGGAAGTGGAGAAGCCTCAGAGAAAAAGGAAAACAATATTATCTCATTTGCTTCTCCTGTGTTTTGCTGCTTTGGAATGTGCTTTGGACATTGTTTACCAACAGGTGATTGTTTGATTGGTTTCATGTGAATTGTTTTTACTTAATGACCAATCACCGTCCAGCTGTGTCGGGACTCTGGAAGGAGTCACAAGATTTTCTTTATTATCTTTCAGACTTCTGTCTGTATCTTTTCTGTACTCTTTAGTATAGTTTAGTATAGTATTCTTTAATATAATATCATAAAATAATAAATTAGCCTTCTAAGAACATGGAGTCAGATTCATTCATTTCCCCCTCTGACGGGGGGCCCAGAAAATGCCACACTTATCCACAAACATTAAGACTTTTATCAGATGTCAGAGACTTCTACAGATAGCCAAGGAACTCTTTCAGATCATGGCAAGCAGGACAAGTAATTCAGTTTGGCTCAGAGTGTGGAATTCTGAATTAGTTACAAAGACTGCTGTTCCTGGAAAGCAGATGCCAAAACCATGGATTCTTTCATGGTAAACCCCTTCTCACCCAAATTATTTCCCACCCAACCCAAGAAGATTTTGAGATTTTCTTCCTATAATATAAAATTGACCATTAGACAGCAAGGGTTCTTTGTCTTCTGCCTGCAGAAGATGAAGGTAAAGCATTAAAAACAGCAGTAAATTCATATGGAATCAGGTTTTCTCAAGGACCAGGCACTTCTCTCAATCCCCGAAAAGGAATGCAAGTTAAGGAAAGAATATAGCAATGCAAGAATTTCCATTTTTTTTTTCCCCCAAAGATTCTAGAGGATTTATCTAGGAAGAGTTGCATGTGTGGATTTCTTCAGCCCCTCTAACACTGACCCTTTGCTGTGTTTGGAGCTGAAGAAGTTGACTCCATTCACCTGGCTGTGAAATAATTTAGCATTTAATCCTAGTTGCTTTCTAGTAGTGCTGGCTCCAAATCTGGCAGAGCACCAAGGTCTAGGGAAAGAAAAAGGGAACAAATGATAATCTTAAGGGACTCTGGACATTAAAAGCCACACAATATGTCGTTTTTATTGCTGTTAATATTTGTGGCTATCACAGTGCCCTGAAATCCTTGGGCTGCACCGTGATCCCAGCACACTAAATACTAGTTTCTACAATAAAAACGGTAAAAGATGACTAATTTCTCTTTAGGGAGAATAGATGCTACACTATTCCTCAGAGAGCATTTTCTTTCTGTTAGTAAAATTAACTGATAAACCACCAGCATCTTGATTTGGGAAGGATGGACTGCTGAACGTTGTTTCCATTGTCAGAAGCTCTGGGAAATCCATTTTCATGTCAATGCAACAACACCTCAAGTCCCAGCTGGTTTCTCTATGTTCCTGTTATCTGGGACATTTCAGCTTCACAGCTCAGGAAACTGAAATATAGAAAGGAATTACTTGTCCAAGGTTACAGGGCAAGTTGTGGCAGAAACAGGAATAGAAAACGTAGGTGGCAAGGCGCGTCACCTTTCCTAAGAAACAGAACAAAGTATCTTTTCATTCTCCACCTTTCCCTAATGTATTGTTACAGAGCAAATTCAAGGTAAAATATCCTTTTAATTCAAGTTCTTTGTTTGATTTTTCCAAATTTAGAAGAAAAGACAACTTGGTTAGATGCCATTTTTAGTTATAGAAAATACTTTGTATTTCTTTAATTCCAAAGGTAGAGAGGACTCAAAACAGTTATTTCTAATTACTGCTATAATTTTGCTTCCTTAGCAGAAAAACAATTTATCATGTTGATGGAGAAGGAATTAAAAAACCTATTTGTTTTACTTGGAGTACAAAAATATATCACATCACAATAAAACTGAAACTTCTGAATTCTTAAAATTTTGCGAAAGCCTGATCTATAATTGAGAAATAATTAATTGTTTCTAGATTTCAATAATAGCATTACCACTTTTCCATGCTAACGAATACTGCAGGAAGAGCATGTCATCAAAGTGTAATCAAAGCTGGTTTGTTTTGTGAATGATTGACAGGGTTTGTGGCATTCACATTCTCTGGAAAAATCCCTTCACCCAGGATTTTTCTCCTGGGAAGCTGGGAAGCCTCAGAGAAAAGGAAAACAATTCTTATCTCATTTGCTTCTCCTGTGTTGTGCTCATGTGGAATGTGTTTGGAGATTGTTTACCCACAGGTGATTGTTCCATTGGATTCTGCTGTGAGTTGTTTTCACTCTTTGGCCAATCAGGGCCAAGCTGTGTCAGGACTCTGGAAAGAGTCAGGAGTTTTCATTATTATCTTTTTAGCCTTCTCTAAGTATCCTTTCTGTATTCTTTAGTATAGTTTAATACTGTATTCTTTAATATAATATAGTAAAATAAAATAATAAATTAGCCTTCTGAGAACATGGAGTCAGACTCATCATTCCTTCCTTCTTTGGGGTACCCCAAAAATACAATAAGGGACAGAAGCAGAACCTGAGGTTTTTTTTTTTTCAATCTCCTCACACTAATTCTTCATTTAGACACTGAAGTGCACTGCACTAACAAAGATAACACTCCCCCAGAAATTACATAAATGCAAATATACAATGCATCTCTCATTTCATAACATTAATATTAGCTTAGTACATCAGCACAAAAATAAAAGTGTGCGTAATCCAAAGTGGACTGCCACAAATTAACACAGTGGGACAGGAAGTACAAATTACATCATGTATTTGTGGCACCTGAGTGGTGTTTAACACTCCATTGGTAGGGGATGATCGACTGGCAGGCATGTCAGAGGCACACAGGCTCATCAGAACCCTCATTAGGTGCACACTGAAGTGACTGGGGAGGGAAATCAATACCAGCTCAGCAGCAGGAGGAGTGCAGGGAACCTCCATCTGCAAATCCTCAGCCGTGGCAATTGAGCTTTCTCGTGCAGCTGGTGCCTATTGAAGTAGTAGGGGTTTGAAATCACAGTAAAGATTTATAGGGCGAGATCCACAGCGAGGTTTTTGTTCTGGTTTTGCCCAGAATGGAGGTTATTGAGCCTTGAGTAATGATTAAAGCAAACTGGGCAGGTTGCATCACGAGGACAGTTCATTTTCCCTTATTAAATGGAAAGAATAAGGTGTAAAAAGCACCAGAAGATTCAAGGAACAAAGCTGGTCAATCAGTTGATACAGTCTTGCCTGGGCAGGTCTAAATGAAAGGTATTAACAGGAAAAGATGCAGATATCTTCAAGAATCTGCTATACCCTAGCAAAGGAAATTTGTGGTAGAAATTAATGCCATTCCTGGCACCCTGATTGTGCTGCCTTGAAGTACAGAGAATTTGTCACTAGAATCTGTATTAAATTCTGAGCCTCTCTATGGAAAGCTACAGAACAGTCAAAATTTACTTTGTCCCCTCTCTGACCCAGAGTGAGTAAGAATCAGAGTTACAGAAGTAGAGGTAAAATGACTTAACCTCTGATAGGCCTTGTACTTCAGAGACCAAGGCTTGCCCTGTATCATACTCTTTCCTCCAGATAAAAGGGTTTATTGTTTGTATTACTCACTCTTTCTTCTTGGTCACACTGTGGTTTTTTATATAGCAGACAACTGAGAATTGGTTTTCCTGATTGGAAAACCAGACCATGGTATTAAAAAGATTAATTCTCCCCTCATGATGCATAATTAAAATTTGACACATCAATAGTAACCTCCATTTTACTTTAAATAACTTTTTTATTAACTACCTTTGAATTTGAAGCTGAGTTGGTTATGATCATTAAGTTGTTTTAATATTAATGAAGTGATTACTCCTAGTTTACTTTATTTGTCATAAACCATTTCTAAAGGGAAAGTCAGATATGCCATTAGAAGTTCTAATATATCTGACTCTTCAAAATCAATCCATTTTTAGATCTATATTTTTTATTTCACTTGGGATATTCACAAGGTCACATTTCCAATACTTAGAGTAGATGCTATCTATCTCCTACATTGCATTAAGAAGTGGAATAATGGAGGTAGAATAATGTATTTTTAAAATGATAGGTACAATCCCTAGGCCAAAAATAAAAAAAGAAAGAAGGAGGGAAAAGAAAATATAACTGTATGAAAATGTGATCCAGATTCTTCAATTCTACAATTGTAGATCTGCCTGTGCACACAGGATTTCCTTGTTGCAGTTCACAATCCATAAGTCCATAAGCTGTCAGTTCCTTTTATACATCATTTACCCATCTAACTATGTACAAAATGTTGTGAAATCTTGTATATCCATCCTGCATTAACCACTGAGCTGTGCAGACACGTTACACTGTGCTCTTTTTTGTGTTTTCCTTGGCAAGTACAGACAAACACTATTGAAAACAGGAAACACTTAAAAATCACAGAATTTTCAGCTATTCTCCCATTACTTTCAGTGGGAGTAAACCACCCAACTTGTCATATATGAAGACACAAAAAACCACATTTACATAATGCCTAAATATATAGAATTTTATACTTAAGATACCTGGCTTCCTTTGAGGAGATGCCCTCACAGCTTTTTTGCAAGATCAAGGTAAAAGATCAGGTAAAAATATCATATCCCTTGCTAAAAATAAGTATTTTACTTCATTGTATTGTACTGTACTAATTCATCATGAACTGCCAAAATTGACAGTTTCAGATTGCAGAAATAACATCTTCATTCTCTAATTTTTAAAACTGAAGAACAGCTTGATGTATAACTGGGAGCTGGAAGGAAAAAAAAAGATTGAAGGCAAATTTTGTATTAGTTTTGTGTGAGATGGGAATCTTCTGGCAAAAAAGGTGTCTGATATTGTAACACAACAAGAAATTTCTCATTTTGAATACATTTGGCAACACTTTTAATATCTGGTAAGAAAATATTTGTTAGAAACCTTAACATCCTGTCAGAATATTCGTCGCTGTGAACTCAGGAGTGTGACTACTTTTGAGTGAATGATTTTTATGCTACAGAGAACTGTGAAAAAGGAGATACCCTCCTGTTACCCAGACATAGATGCTGAGGGCTCATCGTTTCCCAGAGGCTTTGCAAAAGGGACAATTGAATTTTTACTAGAGTAAAAGGGGGGAATCAATCAAGAAATTTTACTTAATAGCCTCATGAAATGCAAAATTTAGTATTCATTTTCTTGATGGGGAGGATGGATGGTTGTTCAAATAACACATTTGCTAGAAGTGATTTGTCTTTCTGCAACTGCAAAGATTATTTTGTTGTAACACATTTGTTTGGCTTAGGACACACAATAAAAGCATAAATTGAAAAAAAGGAAGGCTAGTTAAGAGAAGGAGCAATTTCTCTACCTTCACATATTTTTGTCTGAGTTTTTATGAGTAAAAGATACTAGCATTTTTTAAATTATCTAAGAAAATGTTAAAAGCTTATTATTCCACTTAAATGGGTTTTTAATTTATTTTTATTTGTTTATTTATCTATTATATATCATCTTATATTAATTTATTTTTAAAAGTGAAAAACCAAAGGAAACCACATAACTATGATGTGTCATTTAAATTATTATTATAATAATCTGTTACCAACACAGTCCCAGCTGCAACTCAGTAAAATGAGTTTAAAATATGGAAAAAAGTTTCAAATTAAACTTTCTTTTTCTTTAGAAAAGAAGAAAAACCTAAAAGATCAAGATTGTATTTTCTTAATTTAGACACATCAAAATGTGTAAAGATTAAATGATGTGACAGAAGCTGTGCAAGAGAAGTGATTGTGAATTTAAGTTAAAAAGAATTGTCTTAAATTTTCACTTTAATAGATGTAATTTGACATGTCAAATTCAGGAAAGTATGTATGCATAATGAAAGTTCATTAAAACATGTACATGCTCAAATTTGGTCTGGATATTGGTGAAATTTACTCTCAAATTTTTAATTAGATTATAGTTAGCCAGGGATTTCTGTAAATCCTTTCATTAATCCAGCAGCTTCCTGGGACAGGCAGATTTCACAATTCAGGGTATGAGCACTAAACTTGAGTTTTACTTTAGTTGTTTTTATTGTGGTGTTTTCATCCATTTCAGGATAAAAACTTTGATTTTGGCCGCTTTATCCATGAGGAAGATTGAAACAAAGGATCAACTCTGAGACCTTTCCCTGTGCAGAGATTTCCCACGAGATGTTCCAGGCTCAGCTGGGATCTGGGGGTCACAGCTCCATTCTCTGATGTGTCCTCAGACCCAGGAAGCTTTTTTGGGGTATAATTCTGTGTTTAGGAAACCTCATCCACCTCCAGCTCCTCCTCTGGGCCTCCTCCTGTCCCCCTTCAGTCCCCTGGGCTTTGTGTGAGGCAGGAGATCCATCCCTCTCCTGACCACCAAAATCTCTACTTGGAACTCACCTGGAGCCACTTTTGGTGAAAACAATGAAAATTTACCTCCAGCATCAACACAAAGAGGCAGAAACAAAGATTTATGAAGACAAAGGTAAGAGGTATGTGGGGAGGGGGAAGAAGAAAAAGAAAATAATTAATTATGAATAATCTAATTATCATCAGATTAAATTCCAAACATCTCTATTTCTCTCCTTGTGTCTGTCTGACATGTCAACATTTCCTTTATTTCTGTGGCCAGCAACCTGTTCTCCTGCCCATTCCATGTGCTCAGGTTGCTGCATCAGGAAACATTCTTTCCTTGGCAAAATGTTCTGGTTTTTATGTCCCATCCTTTTTTTTAAATCTCCCTGAGGTTCCATTTAGATTAAAATCCTCCTTTCTCCAACCAAACACTATTGATCCTTAATTTATTTAGGAGGCAGTTTCAGCACTCCTTCTTCCAGATATTGACTGCTCTTACTGCCTTGGAAATGATAATGGCCCTTCAGAAAAAAATAAGTGCTATCTCTTGCACTTGAGTAGGCATTAGAAAAATATTAAAAGCTTTCCCCCACTTGGGAAGGCAAGGAGTAAATCTCCTTTGGGAAGATTTTTCTGTACACTGAACCTTGTATCTCATATTAATGTGGAAAGTCCTAATGATACATCTACAGAATTGATGCTTGTAGCTCATTAGTGGGTGTTGTTTGAGACAGAAGTGAAAGCAAAAATATAAAATAGGTCTAAGTAAAGTTGACTGAACAGTCTTCTAAGGAAAATGAAATGAGCCAGGTCTCAGTTGTTTGCATGAGGATCTGTACAAAAAAAAAAAAAAAGCTGTTTCAATTGGAATTGCAAAAAAAATCTGTTAAAATTGCAATGCTAGCATTTATCTGGCTGAGGTATCTGCTCAGACTCTGCCTCACAAGGCATAAATCCATTATCCTAAAAGAGCTCATGAGAGAACAGTAACATCTGCAGGTCTGCATGTTCTGTCAGAAATCTTAATTACATCCTACCGTGGTTATGAAAGACTCTCTCTCTCATGTGTCACCTGGTAGAATGTCAGTCACCCATTTAATAGCACTTCTAACCCCAGAAATACCCCTTAAAACAACCTCTAAGATCCATCAGAAAACTTTAGATGCCTCACAGTAGACAGCAAGTGACTGTGGAGCTGAATTTCCCTGGAAACATTTAAAGGGGAGGAAATTGTGCTCTTCAACAGCTGTAGAGAGGAAAAATTGCATTTCAAATAAATAACAGCTCTGCAGAATGGTCTGTCTACATTTTATATGCCCCTTTCTCCAAATCAGTGATTGTGAAGTCACTAATGAGTGTTAATGAAATACGCCTCACACAATCTCCACATTCCCTGGATTTATGATGAAGAAATGTTTGAGACAAAGAGAAGCCAGGAGTGTCCCCACTCCATGGCACAGAGAAGGAATTGGGTGTCTGAACACAATGTATTGGCCACCTTTTCTGGATTCTCTGTATTTACACACACAGCTGGGAAAACAGACACCCTGACCTTTAAAAAAAATCCATCATGAAAATTTCCTCAGTGTTTTCACCTTGCCTTAAATGAAAGGCAGCTTCCCTCCATGACAAACTCTGCTGGGTAATTACTTTTGCTACAAAAAAAAAGTTTGTTCTCACCTATTGTTCCATGTGTTTATTAAAATAAATCAGGCCTAATGCAGTCATGCCTCAGAGTAAATTCATCTCCTGGCAAAAGATTTCATTTCCAGTTTAGACTTTCACTAAACAAGGGTGTGGACTTCAATGCATAAAAGCAGCATAGATGGAGTCTGACACCAAAAATTATTATTAAGGTAATAGGCATCATGCCCCACTAATTTTAATATCTTTATTAGTAGTAAGTATTGCAACATTTGCATAATAATTTTGGAAAGCAATAAATGTGCTAATATTCGGCTTGATAAAGCAAAGCATTCCTTTATAATTGTTATTGTTTCCTGATCAAATACTCGACAGAAACTCTCTTCCTTTAACCCACACATCCTCTGAGTGCCCCAGACTGCTCTCTAGAAGGATGAAAATTAATTATTTGTTATATGTACGGTGCCTCCTCCTTCTCTACATACATAAGGAATGCCTTATCCTCCAGCAGAAAGAAAATTGGACACAAGCAAGAAACCCTGTTCCTTTTTTTCTCTATGTCTTTGAGTATTCATTACAGATATAGGCCAATACCTAGAAGATCTCTTGCTGCTCATTTCAGATAACCCATGCTTGATTCAGCTGCCCAATTAAAATACTTAAGAGTGATTAATCACCCATTTCAATGACTGAGAAAGTGAGGGATTATATTTATGTTCTGAATTTGCTAAGACAAAGATGGAATCAGGAGGTAGAAATTCTATTCATCTGTGCAAGAAAGGTTCAAGAAGAAAAACCTACTTGTCCTGCAGCTTCTGGTCCACCTAGCCCGTCTTGGACTTGATCTTAAAGTTTTTTTCCAGCCTTAATGATTCTATTTTCCCAATCAATATCAAGTATTACAGATGAAGAAGAACAACAAGGAAACCAAATCCTAATAATCTGATATTCTGCCAACATGCAAAGAAAGGTACCTGATCCAAAAGAGACTTTGAGGTAGAGCAGGAAAGGACTCAAATCCATGCAAAAAATTTATAATTTAATCCCAGATTTTAAGGCTTAAACATAAATGGAGCTCCCCACTGGAATTTGATGCTTCTGTAACTTTGAAGGTCTTTTTTAACTGTAAATTGGAGGAAAAAGGTGACGTGACACGGCGCACAAATTCTGAGGATAACCACACTAAAGATTATAAACAAAATCATGTACTACAACAGAGGATTCCGACTAAGAATTGTGACAAAATGTATTTTTCAAACTCTCTGTTGCATTTCCCACAAAAAGCAGACATTATTCTTCAGACTCCAGGTAAGAGCCTGAAGTCCAAAAATACAGAGGCAATCTGCAGCCCCATGCTGAGCACAGAGCCCTATCTGAACTGCAGCATGCAGCAGGGATTTAAGGAGAACATACAGTCCAGTCAATGATAAAATGTTTGTTGCTGCCTCCCTGGAAGCTGTAGAAAATCAATATCCCCATCAGTAGCAGGTCCACTGGCTCTAACAGGCTGAGCTTTGCAGCAGGTTTGGATTTCTGAAATTCAGTCTGCAGCCTGAGCAGGGAGGGAAATAAATGAGTGCATGTGTGTGTCAGTGCCTTGTGTGTGTGCTGCTGAGGGAGAGGGATGTGCAGTGAGCTGGAAACCAATTAAATTGTAGTGTTAGATAGGTGATGAAAAGGGCTCTGTAAAAGCAGGATAGTGCCAGAAGCTGGAGTTTATAAAGTACCTGGTATCCAGTGAATAATAATAACATTAAACATTTTCTGAAGTAATTTACTTGTAGGGAGAATTGGAGTAAGAAAAGCAAAGCTTAAAAAAAAAGTGAAGTTCAGGCAACAAACCTAGAGGAAAAAATGAAAAAGTGTCAGATCTGATGCTTTAAAAATACACCCAGTAGTACAAAAGAGCAGTTAATAATGAAAGGTTTGAGGATGACCCATACCGACTGCCAAACCTCACAGAAAATAACCCTAAAATGTTAAGTGGTTGTGATAAGGACTCTCATTGTGGAGATGGGAAGGAGGTGGGGAAAGGTATGAGTCACGTAACCACTCTCCCAACCCTCTTGCATTTATCAACAGCATCCTCAAAGGATACTCTGATCCTTAAAATCCAGCGTGGCCTGTGGGCAGCTGCCAGTGGAAATGTGGGGTGGTTGGCCTGGAATCCCAACTGACCCCACCGTGCCCTTTGTGCTGCTGCACCTTCACTTCTCCCTTGTTCTGATGTCTCAGGTTTTGGCTTTTCTATTTTTCAGATTCTGTGCTGCTTTAGTGTGTGGGTTTGGGCTTCATATGAGGGGATGGTGAGCTCTGTGCACAGGGTAGAGAGACAAAACAATTCCTGCTCCAGCTGGGGACCAAGGAAAAATGATCCAAATCTCAGGCCCAAGAGCACAAACACCGTGGGCTGGAGAGAGAAAAACAAGCAGGGTGGGACTGCATGGGAGATCCAAGGGAGAGACCCCAGGAGCGGTCGTGGATTTTGTGACCATTTTGGTTCACCTTGGGTGCAGCCCTGGCTGGGCTCTTTTGCTGCCCAAAGTGGATCCATTGAGGCCTTCTAATGAATCCCTGCTTTATTCTCTAACTCTGTATTGCCTCTGTTCTAGGTCAGCCTTCACAGGGCATCAGTTCAGGGAGGGAAGGGCAGCTCCTGCTTAGGAGACAGTTGAGATGGACCTCACCTTCCTGAGGCGACAACTTGAACAGTCCAACCTGGGGCCTTGACCTCCAGTGGAGATGTCAATGGAGACATCAGGGCAGAGTCACCTCCAGAGGCTGAATGAGGTTATGGGAAGATCAATTCCCCCTGCTTTTAATGGTTTCTCTCTCTCCTTTGTGCACCTTCTGTCCTTGGTTTGCTCTAATCCCCACCTCCCCTTCCCCATTTGTAGTCCAGCCTAACTTTGACACCAGGAGAGCTGCAGCACCAGTCTGAGAGAGAAGCTTCACCTCTCAGACTACTAAACCCATCAACCAGGCATGACCACCACTTAATTTTCTAAGGAATAAATAAAAAAAGGACTCTTGATATAGCCCCCAGCCTTACAGGATGAGGAGAAGGGAGGAAGGAAGTTTTCCTCAGCATGTTCAATCTTCACCCTGTTGAAAACAGGATGCTATGGGGAAATATTTAAAAACAGCTTCCAGCCTTGATCTGCCTCTGGCAAGAAGCTGAATAAAAAATGGAACCAGCACAGTTTCCCTAAGCAGGGTTTGAGTATTGAAAAAAAGGCAAAAAGCTAAACATCCCCCTGAATGTTTGTACAGTCACACCTCCAGGTTTGGGCAGAACATACAGAACTCTGCAACAAGGGAATCTCTGGGAATTACTGAAGATTTTTGCCATTAGAACAATTATTTGGAAGCAAAGTCATATTTATGCACATGCTAAAATCAAGGCAAGAAAGAGCTCTCTGTATAGGGAGCAAATGAAGCTATAAGCAAACCAGTTGGAAACTATTGTTTTTATATAGCCAGACTAATTAACAGTGGTTTCAATTTTTGAATAAAGGAATATTTAGGAAAAGATAAGTCAACATCCCTAATTAGCCCACTGCATTGAGCAGCAAAGACAAGTGCAGTAGGTTGACTCTGGTCATTTTGGAACAGGAACAGGATAAAACCACCTTGCTCTGAACATCTAATTTTACCTGTTGGAACCTCATTATTTCCTATGGGATTGTACTGTCAAAGAGATAGAGTTAAGCACTGAATTAAGCTCAAAGATATTTTCAAAATAGGGTGAAATAGTACACCATATTGAAGCATTACCTTCTCCAGTTTTTTGTAAATAACAACAAATATTCAAGGCTTTCTTTTCTTTCCTTCCTTCCTTCCTTTCTTTCTTCCTTCCTTCCTTCCTTCCTTCCTTCCTTCCTTCCTTCCTTCCTTCCTTCCTTCCTTCCTTCCTTCCTCCCTCCCTCCCTCCCTTTCTTGTTCTTTCTTGTTCTTTCTTTTTCCTTCTCTCTCTCTTCCTCTTTTTATTTCTCTATTACTTTCTTTCTCTCTTCCTCTCTCTCTTTCTCTCTTTTTATTGTGTTACAGATTTTATGTTGACAGATCTGCTTTGAGATCAAAGCTCCACTGATTTTTATTGCTTTTGTTCTGGTATTGATACCTCTCACCTGGCATGTGAGGGAAACCACTGCTACTGAAATCAGCCAGCTAAAAACCCAAATCCCTCAAACAGACAGAAATTAGAAAGAGAAGTGGCCTGTGGTGTTCCAGCAGTAGTGAAATGAGGATCAGGTGTCCAAGTTTAAATTTGGAGCACTTGCAATCAATAAAGGTGCTTCAGATTTGTGCCCGCGTGAGAGCAGCATTGCTTTGTGAGATGAGCGCAGAGTTTAAGAATTGCCATATCCATGGGTCCTGCCGTGGTTTCACTGGAGGAGCTTCCACACAGAGCTGAACAGAAGCAATTAAAAGTGGCAGTGGCAGGTTTTAACTGTAAAACACCTTCAGAAGTTTTTGTCTTTTTAGGATATTTTGTAGTAGTTTTCCCATTGGGATTTCCATTTAGACATCCTCGGTGGATTAAAGGCATAAACAATCCCATTTCACTCCCACAGGCTTGCAAGCTGAATACCTGTCAGCCTTAATGTGAAAATACAGGAAAAGAGAAAAAATTTCCTTCTAAGTATAACAGAGATCCAGTTGGTAGCTCACAATTCAGCAATAACCACCCCATTCTGCATCTCTCAGTGGGAACTATGGGACTCAATAAGATTTCACCAAATTTATTATAATGGTAGAATTATTGGAATAAGTCTATCAGAACACCTGAAGGGACTGATGGAGTATAAATACCATTTCCATTAGGATGTATGTACAAGTCGAGCTCACCTGCCAGCCAAAAAGCTCTCACACATCTGCCTGGGATGTAGCTGTGCTTGGGGCCTCCTGTTTGATTTTCCTGAAAGTCAGGCTCATTTCTCTTTGCACAATATACAGGTCTCTTTTCTTTTCTTTTCTTTTCTTTTCTTTTCTTTTCTTTTCTTTTCTTTTCTTTTTCCCTTTCCTTCCCTTCCCTTCCCTCCCCTCCCCTCCCCTCCCCTCCCCTCCTCTTTCCCCTTTCCCCTTTCTCCTTTCCCCTTTCCCCTTTCCCCTTTCCCCTAGCATATAGGTTATTTTTTATAAGGAAGGAATAGTAAGGAATAGTTATCTATCCATGGAAAGAAAAGCATAATTCATGCAATTTGACTGATCATGACTTCAATATAATTGGTATAAACTGCTGCAAGAGGCTGGCAAATTGCTGTTCCTTCATCAGCCCCATTTTGCATAGAGCGACACAGGAAGATAATTCACTTCTCCTTAGCTGTAAATGTTCTCAATTCAGTCCTCCCTTCCTCTCTCTTACACACAAATAACTAATTTAATAAAATACCAAAAAGCACAACAAAGAATGGGGGGAATTAATTTTGAAAATAACTTTCTTTTGAGAATTTTCAATGCTAAGACAATCTAAAGATCGAATGCAAAAAAGCTGTTTGAAATGGTGTCTGGATAGTTAACCCCAAGGTCTCAAGAATTCATTGATATTTGAAAATTTCTCCTGAGCACAAAACCAAAACAAAATCAAAACAAAACCCAAAAGGAGAGCTATTGCAGCCTGTTGTTGAAAAATCAATTACTGCAGTCTACTGTTGAAATGAAAAATGAGAAGACAGTTTGAGGCAACTCTTAAATCTTCTCTCCAGGAGACTTCCCTATCCTGCAGGAAAAAACTGAGTTTTGTCTTTCCAAATGTACCTCTGCATCCAAAATATATCAGAATATATTGTGGTGAATATATTCTGTGACCATTATCAGAATATGTTCTGTGACCATTTTCCCAGGCATCTCAGATCATGCCAGCATTGTTTACACCCCAGCAGTCTGTCTGCTGTACTCATGGTTTGACAAGATCTAAGTTGTTGGATAAAGGACAGGAACCCATGAGGAATAATTTCTTTAATGACATCTCCTGATTAAGAACTTAATGTGAGATCTGCCTGTTACAAAGTTATTAATCAACCTAATGTTCTTTGTTCATTCTATGTATGGAAAGTTTCTTTTATTGAAGTGACAGCCAGTCATACATCAAATGCTGTGAGAAAGCCAAAGTTTCTCTATCGCAAACAGACCTTTTTGGCTAGACCTGAAATTCTGTCAAATAAAACATGCTCTTGTTTTAAAAAAAAATCTTTGAAGCTATGCTGACATTAATCTTATGGTTCTTTTGTTCTAGTCCTTTGCTGCTGGTGTCTGCCTCCATATTTTAGTAGTTATGCTACTTCATCTAGAATAAATCAACTGATTGATGCAGTTTATTTCCCCATATAATTCATTTTAGCCTTTTTCCATACTGAAATTAGTAATCTTCCAAACTCTGGAATCAAGACCTGGTTACTAACAAACCCTCATGGTCCAGAGGGCCCTTTGGGTAACTCCCTCAATGCTTATGACACATTGCCTTGGTTTGCTGATTTATGTCAGGACCCGGGACATCCCTCTGGCTGTCCTGAGCAGCCAACACCCCTGCCAGGGGGCTCAGAGACCCTGGCACAGAGCCCAAAACACCTGTGGGTTTGATTATGACCCATGGAGCAAGTTACCAACCTTAGATGAAGATCAGCAAGCCACAAAAGTTGAAGTAGAATGATAGTGAATTTATCACAGGGTGAAAAAGTAGATTTTGGGGTTTTTAGAATGGGGGTTCAGGGGACAAGATGGAGGAATCTGGGCATGTCCAGCCTTTCTCCTTCTTCTTCTTGGCCTCCATCTTCTGCTGTGATGGTGGCACTTTTGGATTGGTTTAGAGTAGAAGCTCACTGTCTAACATAGGTGATAGGTATTGGAAGATAATTGCAAACATTGTACACGTAGTTTTTAGTATAAAGACATAACACCACCCTGGGGGCAGGCAGAGCGCCTGGAACTGTCTTGCTGAACAGACCTCAGCTGGACAGGAGAAAATATTTTATAGATAAGGAAAAATAATCAACCTTGAGACTGAGGACTGAAGAGCCCTGACTCCTTCTTTGAGCGCTGGGCTGGGAAAAGGGACTTTCTAACACATCTTGGGGTCACTCTCAGCACCAAGAGGCCCCAAGACAATTTATTAGGATTTGCAAGTTTTCTCTCCATCCTGAGGACCAGGAAAGCTGGATCACCTTTCCCAGCAGGGACAGGCAGCCTGGGGCTTGCACAGGATGAGGGACCTGCAGCCTGTCTTTCATTCTGACACTCCTTGGGGTGATATCAGTGGGTGCCTGCCCTTAGTGAGCATCCATTCTCCCTACATGAGCAGTGCCAGCTGTTTCCCCTCTTTCACTTCCCAAACTTTGCCTGAACAGCTTCTACCACATCCCAAACCCTGCCCTTGCCATCAACATTTTCAGTTCATTTGCATCTGACGGAAGCTGCTGCCCCATCAGTTTTCTTAATTTTCTTCACAAACTCCCCTTCCTGTGAACTCCAGACTTAGGGAAAGGCAAATCTGCTTTTAAAATGTCCTGTATCATAATTTTTTAATGCTAATTCCTGTTGTAGTTCCCCATTTCCTTTGGTTTCATTTGTAACATTCCTACATTTTGTTGCTGGCCACAAATTCTTTGCACGAAACAAACCTGACCAGGCAATAATCATGGGTTAGTTGCAGAGCTGCTATATTTTAAATTAGTGATTAAATTTTTACTGAGAATATAAAACTTTTCCCTGATATGGACTTTGCTGTGTTTCTGATGTTTTGAAATCTGAGTTGGTTTTGTCACTATGTCAAATTAAAACTCCTCAGCTAGAATTGCTCCATGTGACACAATTTTTGATGTAGTTGAGGTCATTCTTTATTGAGAATAAGAAGTCCACAATAAATTCCTCCCCAGCAATTTCATTACATGCAACTTTAATAAATTAGTATTTAGAGTCATGTAACTCTCAGTGGTCTTTGATTTATGAACATCTAATACTTACCCCAGCAACTTTCCTTGCATTCTGATTTTTAGCAATCACCAGCTCCATCAGATTTCCTTTCTGGATATGGTGTTGGCAACAATGCACACAGGCTTGCTCTTGACAGGTAATTTGGGGTTACTTTTCACACATAAAGGATTTTCAGCTTGGATTTCATGCCTGAGAATTCAAACATGACTGGCCTGTTTTAGCCTTCTCTGTCTTGTTTGTTTACAGGTCTCTTGACTTGGGAGAGATTTAAATTGCCACATTCATACAATCTGTTTTCTCTATACTTGACCTAATATCCCTTGGTCAAAACTCTGCATCTTGTGCCATTTAAATACTCTGGTTTTTATATCTCCTGAGTCCTTTCCTCTCTATACTGCAGGAAAACCTCTCCCAGGATAGGTTTTCTGGGAAATTCATGGATAGCCTGGATATTTTTAACTTTCATCTTTCTACCCAGATCAGTCAAGCTTTGCAGATTGTGAGGAGCGGTGCCAGATGCTGTGTCAGAGTCCAGCACAGATGGAGCCAAAGGTAGCCTGGTTTCAGTCCCACACTCCTGACAGCCCCTGAGTCACGGTGTTTGCTGTCACTCCCAAAAGGGAATGAATCATCTTGATATCCTCCCAGCTTTACGCCAAATCCCATCCTCTTCCCCCAGCACCCCCTTTTCTGAGGGAAGTGCCACTTTGGATGCTCTGTTAGTGATGTCTGCACTTTATTCTGCTTTGAGCTGGGTTTTGCCTCCATCAGCCACCAAAGAAAGAGCTCTGTGCCAAGAGCACTCCCCACATCCCCTCATTAACAGAGCTGTGCCTTCAGAGGGGGAAACAGGCTGTGAGTCACTCCAGCGTCTGCTGGCACCAGAAGGGCTGAGGATGGATGGATGGATGGATGGATGGATGGATGGATGGATGGATGATGGATGGATGGATGGATGGATGGATGGATGGATGGATGATGGATGGATGGATGGATGGATGGATGGATGGATGGACGGATGGATGGATGATGGATGGATGGATGGATGGATGGATGGATGGATGGATGGGATGGATGGACGGATGATGGATGGATGGATGGATGGGATGGATGGACGGATGATGGATGGGAAGGATGGATGGATGGATGGGATGGATGGATGGATGGATGGATGGATGGATGATGGATGGATGGATGATGGATGGATGATGGATGGATGGGAAGGATGGATGGATGGATGGGATGGATGGACGGATGATGGATGGATGGATGGATGGGATGGATGGATGGATGGATGGATGGATCGATGATGGATGGATGGATGGATGGATGGATGATGGATGGATGGATGGATGGATGGATGGATGGATGGATGGGATGGATGGACGGATGATGGATGGATGGATGGATGGGATGGATGGACGGATGATGGATGGATGGATGGATGGGATGGATGGACGGATGATGGATGGATGGATGGATGGATGGATGGATGGATGGATGGATGATGGATGGATGGATGGATGGATGGATGGATGGATGGATGGGATGCATGGATGGATGGATGGATGGATGGATGGGTAGGTGGGTGGGTGGATGGAGCCAAACAGACCGAGGAGTCTCTCAGTGCCAGTGACAGCTCCTGAACATGCCATCTCCCAGCTCTGACCCATCAATATGTTGCACTCACACTGAAGTTTCAGGACAGAAGAAGATTGTGGGGATTCTCACAGGCGTGACTCTTTCACTTCCAGCCTCTCCCTGGCACTGCTCAGTGGGAATGAGCAGTGAAAATGAAATTAAATGAACTTACATGAAAATGAAATTAAATGAAATTTCATTCCTTGTTCTCACACTCTCCCTTCTCTACCCTGACAGGAATGTGAACCAGCATACAAGACACAAGGATAGTAAAAACTGCTGAAAAAAATTCCTATTATTAAAAGGAACTCTTATTTAATTATTGAAAGGAAGTGGTTGATGTGTAAGAGTCACTTGAAGGATAAAGTGTGGGGCTTTCCCAGTAAGTCTTCCCAGCTGTATGACAAACAGCACTGTCAGGCTTTAAAGGGTATTTCTCCATAGCCGTAATTCCTTGAAAATGGAATTTCTCTGTAATTTCTTCCTAGAAGATGCCACCTTTTGGGGGACCAGGGCAAAAAGCAAAAAGGGCAGGAGTCAAATCACTAAGATTTTTTGGGTTTTGTTTCTTTTTTAAATTTATTGTTTGTTTTTGGGGTCTTTTTTTGTATATGCTCCTTTGTTTGGCTTTTTGGGTTTTTTTTGTTGGTTTTCTTTTTTTTTTTTCAGGAAATCACACCTTGTACCCTTGTTCCATCTCCACTTCAAACCAGAACAATCTCTTAAGAAGTTCTCTATCACAGCATAGCAAATTAAATGACAAGCAATGATCACATTTTCCATACCCTAATTAATGATGTTGTCTAAGAGGTTTGTTCTTTCCTCCCAAAATTTGGAGCTCACTGGATGACTGACAAAACCAGTGGTAGCAAAAAAAGCCTTTTACCCCTGTTAAAACATCTAGTGTTAGATGAAATGGTGAAACCATGGATAAACAGGCTCCATATCTTCTGATTAGATTTTTAATAGGTCACAAATTTGCATCTTTCATTAGAGAATTTGGACAAACTTGTTAAAATGAAAAAATTGTACATTAACTTTAACCCAAAGAAGAGAAATAGTTTTCAGTTATGCTAACAGATTTATCTTGCACATTCCTTGCATCTGCTGAAGTGTTATATCTTTAATATAAAATAACTGCTTGGTCAGAGCTGGGCTTCATTTCCCTTGAATACAGGCTTTGGGAAACCAGTCATGTGTTCTGCTTAAAGCTTTTTACATTATTTGCAAAATTTTTCCTGTTAAGAAACCCATAACATCCACAGAAAGTGAAAGAAATACTGTTGGCTGGAAAACATTCTGAAACTTCTGCATTTTATGCAGCAAAGAAAAATGTCTTTAACAGCTGATACACTGGGCTCATAATTCAAACTGTCCCTCATTACAGACCTAAATTTATCTTCCATCCCACACAGATTTCTACTCTATCCCAATTTTCCTACTCAGAATTATTCACATCAGAAATGTAGGCCCATGAAATGCAGGGCAGCAAAAGTGTTATTTATGCTAAAGGAACCAATCCCACTTCTTATTTCAGCTTTCTGCCTGTGGGTTTATTGTGTCCTCCCTCTCGGGGCTGAGTCCCATATGGTATCTCGCATTTGCACCCCAGCACATGGAAAATGAGGTGTCTTTGCCTCTGAGAGCTTGAATTAATCCACCAGGGCTCAGCCATAAAGTACTATAAAGAGCTGGAGGCTTTATTGACTTCGAGCTCTCCAGATGCATTTTTTGCCATGTGAATTATTTAAAGTCCTTCACGAGTTTCCCTGGGGCCTTTTCAAAAGGAACTCACCTTCAAACATGCTCTGGCCAGTCCTCTTTTCTAAATCTTCTTTCTCTAAACACCCTGAATTCTGGCAGCATCTTCCCACCTCTTGTGGGGTTTGTGAGGGTCTTCAGGATGAGGTGATTGTCATCTGACTCTATGTTTTTAGAATGCTAATTTATTATTTTATGACATTATATTACATTAAAGAATGCTATACTAAAATTATATTAAATATAAAGGACACAGAAGGTTTAACAAGAATGAATAATAAAAACTCGTGACCGACTCCTCAGAGTCCGACACAGCTGATGGCGATTGGTCATTAATTAAAAACAATTCACATGAAACGAATTGAACATGCAGTTGTTGGTAAACAATGTTCAGACTACATTCTAAAGTAGCCAAACACAGGAGAAGAGAATCAGATAATTATTATTCACATTTTTCTCTGAGGTTTCTCAACTTCCTATGAGAAGAAATCCTGGCAAAGGGATTTTTCAGAAAATATCATGGTGACAACATCTGGGAGGGGAGTGGAGCCCTACAGTCAAAATTTTCAGACCACTCTGCAGTTACAAGTAATTATTATATTCTAAATTACTGGCCTTTTTTTTTTCCAGGACAATAGAAAAGATAGTCTAATAATTATAATAGTTCTGATGCCCTGTCATACTTCTATGCACAAGATTTATCTTCTTAAGGAATGTGACAAGTGATGTTATTTCAGAATTGCATATACATGGCTTTATACAGGCACACAAGTTCAAGAATACTTGATTTTAGTTAATTTGCATTAAACCTATTTAATAAAGCTATAATCATTCAGAAATTGCTTCAGAATAACAATAAGATTTTCATTTCACACTCTTTTTTCAAGACCAATTTCTTCATGAAAATCAACTTAAAATTATATGGGGCACAGGAATTCATTATGAAAGAGTTCTGTTAATGGAGTCGGGTGATTACTCCAAATAATACTTCTGGGAAACTTGGTTCCCAAAAGCTTTCAACTGATGAATCCAAGAGTTCAGCCTGAATATTATCTGTAGGAAATACAGCAATAAAAAAGCTAAAACACCAGCAATAGACAAATGAATTATGGATCTAATTCTTTTTTCCATCAGACTCCAGTGAAAGCATTTTTGATTTTTTTCTGTTCCTGTAAGCTTAACCAACATTTTTGTTTTTGTTTATGGCTAATCATGTGGAAATCATGTTGTAACACATCAGCAAATTCAGAACACAGTAAAGAAACATCTCTACCCTGGTTTAGCATCTCTGTTTTTTCCTTTTTCCTCTTCATCACATGGGAGTTTACCAACTCCCATTCAGGCCCAGGTAAAGCTTCTTCACCTGTCCATATTTATGACTTAGACTCTGAATAAACAATTTCATTGACTATGCATGACCTCTCTTTTTCCATTTCCCTTTCTTATTTTCAATTTCTGGCTCAGCCAGGAATTATTTAATGAGTTCATCCAAGTCTTACCAGGTAAACCTGCCCTGCCTTGTATTTTTTATGCACCACTGACAGTGACAGCCTTACTGAATAATAAGTATTGATAATAAGAACACCACCATTACCCCAGCTCTTTTCTTGATCTAACAACTGTGACACAAGCCACCAACAACATAAGAAACCACTTTATTCACCAAACAGTCCTGACATTAACTTCCCCAGCAACAAATAATTATCTAAATAATTTGTAAAATTGTCAAGCAACAACCTGCTTTTTCTTCTGCAGCTCTCACTGATGTGATGGAATTTCCATTTGCAGCACAATGCAATATTTAAATTGGAGTGTTCTGGATGCTACTAAGATGCTGCTCTTACCCTGAAGGGAGGTCTTGCCTGATGCACTCTAAGATTTCTTTCTCCTTTGAAGTTAATTTTAGATAACATCAGATGAGGATCTAGCCTACAGAATTATTAGGGCTCAAACCCAACAATGAGAAGCCTTCCTGTTGTATCAGAATCTAAAGATTTCCTTCTTCCCATCCATGAATCCATGGTACACAAAAGTGCAATTCTGTAGGATAATGGTACTTCAGTGATAATGAAGGTGGATTTTTTGAAATTCCAAGATTTTGTGGAATTCTATACTAGGGCCAAAGTTAAATTGCAAAGGCAGGATCTGGAATTCCAAAGCAAGATCTCATTTCTTCCTAAATTGAGACAATATGATACTGCTGTCCCTGGAAACCAAGTTCAATTAATTCTATCGTGAGGAAATTACTTTCTACTGTATATTTGCAGTAATTGACTTATTTTTCTCTTTAATTCAGATTCTGAGTCAGAAAAATAGATAAGTCTGATTCTTACTTCAGTGCTGGAACTTTTATCATAATTGAAGACAAAGAACCCCCATAATTTGGCAGGTTTGTATTTACTTATAAAAACCCCCAACTTATAGATTGTTAGAATATTTCACACTGATTCTCAAAATAGCCTTTTCAGTTTTCTGAAAATCCTTTATAACTGTGAGGAAAAGTCAATCTCTCCTTTATACATTGCAATCAATTAGGTAGAAGATTTTTAAGTCTTTCTTTATTGTAGTTTCTTGGATTACTAAGATTGTGAGACACTGACCAAAGAGTTATTAGGGGAAAAAAAACAGTGGGAAGATATTTCCAGTTCTAACATTTTTCTGGCTGTGTACTCTACACACATCTGCAGGAATATATGGATTTTTTTCTAATAATATAGCTGTATCTGGGAAAGCTATCAGGGAAAGTGTCTGCTTGAAAGTATAGACAAATTTTTAAAAAGTACTTCAGGGAGTGATTCAAAAGTCATAAATGTCACAATACCAAAGCCTTCATGGGGAATCATCATTCAAAGTGAAAAAAAACTTAAAATCAAATAATTCTAACCATGTCCTCAATATTTGCATCTTTTCCCAAAAAAAAATCCATCCTCACACAAACACACAGCAGCTCATAAATACTTCTAACTGAGGTCTCTTGAACAACCGGCATCATTATCAGAATTTTCCACTTCTCTCTGTGCCCCTTACTCCAAGGATCTGCCAAAGTAGGAACCCAGAAATCTTCTACAAACCTTTTCTTTCTAAAAATAACCAGAATTCGGTTTACCTCTTACACAGAGAGGGGCATTATCTATCAAGAAATTATTTGCACCTAAATTACAAAGCAAATTTGTTTGGTCCTCAGTGGCAGTAAGGACAATGATTTCAGACTGATGGCAAAGGCAAAGCAAGATTGGTTCATAGCTTACAGATGAAAAAACTCTTATTTTCCTTTGCTGCTGTGTTCTCCCCACTTCCTGCCTGAAAAAGACACAGGAACAATCTGATTCCTTTTTCTGCCTAAATAGTGATATCATGTTCTGATAGTGAATACAGAAAATTCTGCAACAGCTTTGGTTTGCATTTGCTTGAATTAAAAAAAAAAAAAAAACAAACCAATCCAGATAGTTCAATAAATAAGCATGTGAATTCAGTTTCTGAGTAAACAGCAAATCAGTTAATAAACTGAATTAATTCAACCTTTCTGCATCAATACATCTTAATGAAATCAGGACAATAAAATTCCTACAAGGTTACAAAAGTTTAATTTAATAAACAATGAATTCTGTCATGTTCTCAGTACTCTCAGGATTATTTATACATTGAGATTTTGCCCCAACAGTTCAAGTGGTGGTGTCTCATTCCACTCCCTTTTAGGACATATAGAGTCATGGTGTCACAGAACCATGGAATTGTTTAGGCTGGAAAAGATCTCTGAGATCATCAAATCCAACCATCAATCCAACACTGCCAAGTCCACTGCTAATTTATTTCTCTAATCACCACATTTGTACGTTTATTTTACATTTCCAGGGACAAAACATAATTCACCTGTTTAACTCTTAAATAAAACATATTTTACAAACTCCCTGCCTTTATTCAGCTGTTCAGTGAGCTTTCACTGAGCCTACACAGCTTAATATCCCTGTAAGTGAAGCACTAAGACTGTATCTGGTGATAAATTTGCATATCAAAATGGAAATGTGAGTTCAAATTGGAAAGGCACAAAAAGAAGTGATCAGAAATTAAGAAACCACACTGATAAAGCCAAAGCCTGAATCTCTCACTAAGAATTCACTATCAAATCCCACTGAAAATACCTATTGGACAGCACATAATCTCATTAACTAAAATTGAAAATTACACTTAATTCTTATTCTCTGAAGGTATGAGTTACAATAAATCCTACTGACGTTGCAGTGCATGGGCCCAGGAGCTGGGATCTGTTATAATCTACTTAACCTCTGAGAACCCAATTTCCACTTGAAATAATAATTTTAAAAAAATCTTGAATACATTGACCTCTAATACATTCAAAATGTTGGAATAAATCAAGTAGCAGTGTTAATAATTGACTCTTTACTAATGTGATGCTATGAAAGAAAAGAATTTAGTAAGCTTAATGCTATCCCTAATTTGAAGCTCTAATAGTCCATTTTTTCATATTACGCCTCCTGCCAGCTTACAAAGTAAATCTTTTTAAGCATTTTGGAGAGGGACTAAAGATGAAGTAAGAGAAAAGTAGTTGCAGTGCTGTGGTCTGAAGTGGAACATAATTCACCACTTTATGCCATATTTCCCACATCAGACAATGGTATTTGGGATTTACAGTGATTTTTAGTGACAGAAACTAAAACTGGAGCTTCATTGCAGCAAATGTTATGAAAAGACTTCACACTTTAAATAGCAAAAGAGTGAAAGAAATCGAGCCTCACTCTGTCCAGTTTTGAGGATGGAGTATGGAAAGCACAGACAGAAAAAACTGTACAAAAGTCACACTAAAGTTGGGACAAAGCAGAAAGTGGAGACAGTATGTTCCAGTTGTTAATCAAGGTAAATGCACACCCTTCCTCCCTCATCAGTTCAGTGCCTGATTTTCTGCACACCAAATGTAAAACTTGCCTGCTCACAACCATTCCATTCCATTCCATTCCAAAGTTCCAAGAGCCACTGACAAAAGATAACCAAGCTTATCTGTGAAGGAGGGAATTTTCAGCATAAATTATAAATAGTCAGAAATGAAATATTGTACTGTATTTATTTAATTATTTTTGTCATGGTGAATGGGAAAGAATATTTTTTGGAGATACCTCCTTTTTATTAGACACAATATCAGGATTATTCCCAAGGTATTTAAAAAGAAAAGGGGTCATCTACATTGGTTCTTCAACTGATTTAAATGTCAAAATGTGTTGGGATGCAGTCCCTGTGAGATCCATGTGAATGTAGCACTGCCACGAGAAATTTGGGCTGCTAACTTTGACAAGAAAAACATTTTCAACATGTAAATGTCAATAGAGGTTCCAATTGCTACATTTTCTGGCTGAATAGGAGCACAACATATGTGAAAATCAATATAGATGTATTCCACCATATCTAATTTTATACTCCAGGAATAGCAAAGTGAGGAATTAATTCCCTGCTCCCTGTGGGCAGGCAGGAGTTCAGCCATCCCCAGGAACACTGGGCTCCACCACACGTGGTGGTGATGGCAGAGCTGGGTTTCTCACTCCTGGCAAAAAGTTATTTTATGGAGCCCAGTGCCCTAGTGCTGCAATAATCCCTTTTTACCATTGGTATTTAGGAAACTGAAGAATTTTAGCTCATAGTTTGATTTCAACCTCTTTAAAATTCAATGTTTTCAGCAAATGATCAAAATGTATCATGAACTAAAGTATATTTCAAATGTAGATTTTTCCTGCATAAAGAAATAAGGTTTAGATTATTTTTAGATTATAGTAAGGTTTATTTTTTTTATTAGGTTTAGATTATTTTTAAGTGTACTGTGTCATTCTGCTCACAATAGCCACTTGTCACTGTTAATAAGCATATCTGAAGATATAGCAAATTATTAACAGATTCATGATCTTTGACAAAGGATCACAACTTATTTTATATCAGCTGGGTAAACCTGCAACCCTGGTTTACTTGGAGCTAATTAATTCTGACTTTCCCTCAGTTATGCTGTTATGGAGATCCATGTTTTGGGTCTAATATCACAGGAAGAGCTGCCACAGGATTTTCAAGTTTAACTCTCCTGAGTGAAAATGGGCACTGGTGCATGGAAACAGAGACAATGATGGGGAGGTCTGGAGTGAGGATTTCCCAGAGAAACCATAGAAGTGTGAGGCAATCACAGATTCATCAAAATGTTTAGGTTGAAAGGATCCTCTAAGATCAGCCTTAAGACACCACTTAACCCTGTCCCCAGGTGCCACATCTACACAGCTTTTAAATCCCTCCAGGGTTGGGGACACTATCACTGCCCTCGGCCATCTGTTCTGGGCTTGTCAGTGAAGACAACTTTCAGTGAAAGAAACCCTTTCAGTGAAGAAACTTTTCCTAATATCCAACCTAAACCCTCCAGGCGCAACCTGAGGTTGTAAGGGCCCTCCAAGATCACCGAGTTCAACCCTTAAGCCAATAGTGCCAAACACATCATTTTATCCTGTCCCCAGGTGCCACATCTGCAGGAGAGCTTTTAAATCCCACCAGGGATGGGGACTCCAGAATTTTCCTGGGCCACCTGTTCCAGGGCTTGTCCACCCTTTCAAATCAACTTTTTCCTAATATCCAACCTAAACTCTTCAGGTGCATCCTGAGGTTGGAAGGGCCCTCTGAGATCACTGAGTCAAACCCTGAAGCCAATAGTGCCAAACACACCACTAACCCTTGTTATTGCTGTTGGATAAGTGCAGTTTGCAACATCTACACAGCCTTTAAATCCCCTCAGGGATAGGTGCTCCAGAATTTTCCTGGGCCACCTGTTCCAAAGCCTGACCACCCTTTCAGTGAAGAAACTTTTCCTAATATCCAACCTAAACCCTCCAGGTGCAAATTGAGGTGATTTCCTCCTACAACAGCATTGACAGACATCAGCACTGAAGCCCAGAGCCAAACATGCAGACATGAAATGCAACAATTAACCATGAAACAGAGACATTCTCAGTCAGGACCTCACCTGATGATCCTGCAGAGAATAACCTTCAGTATGGACAAGGCAATCAGGTCTGTGTGATTGTGGGCTTTGAATTGATGACTACTGATGTTCTCTAACTGGTTAATATGTGCACATATTTTCAAAGGATTTGGCTTCTCTAAAATAAAAGTTGTCCCCAGACTCCTTTTTTTAGCAATGCAGAGCCATGGGCCAATCCTCAGTTACTCATTCAGTAAAGGTCTGTTCCCCAGCATGATTCTTTGCACTCAGAATAATTCCTACTGCCCGGCTGAGAATGTCTGTTCCTAATTAAAATAAATCTACCAGTATATCTAAGACATAGGGTCTTTATAATTTTTTGCCTCCCTGCTGTCTTTGAGGGCTGATAGATAAATAATTTTGATTTGATACTTATCACAACTTCCTAACAGTTTCATTAAAATTCTTTTCTTTGTCTGCCTTTTGTTTTAATGCTTTATGGGATTCAATTTCCTTTGCTAAAGCCTATGACCTGCAAAATTATAGGGGTGAAAAAGGGGCATTCAAAACCTGATTTCAGGTGATTTCACATTCATTTTCTTTTCTGAACTTGAAAGCTAGAGTGGATTAATGTAGATTCAAGTTTTTTAGAGCACTTAACACATTGCACAGAGAGCTTTGCTTTGCACCTGCCTCTTGAAACATTTGACTTTTTCCTGCTAAATGTCCTAAATCTGTATTGTGATTAAATCCCAGCCAGCAGCAGCATCACACAGCACTCATTCCTCATCAGTGAGGGAGAGAATTGGAAGGGTAAAAAGTCAAACACCACAGTTACAGTCAGCTAAAAGAGGTATAATCCATTGGCATCTTCCAGGGAAAAAGTGATTTGGAAACACAAATTCTATGAAGTATAAATCCAGTAATCTAGGAACAGATTGCTAATTACTTATACAAAAGAAATCAAGTCAGTCTTCATAAATCAGCAACAACTGCAGCTGTTTAGGGAAATGAAATGACAATTCCATGCTCTACTGAGGACAACACAATATTATTTTAAAGAAATGCTGCTATAGACTTATGGGTAAATATTTGGGAGTTATTTCAGCTTGCAGTTGGAGCCACAGCCTCACTTTTCTCCTATGAGTGTACATAAGATGTTCATAAGAAGTTACAGCTGCTGTTTCACAGTTATCCTTGCAGTACTGCAGTAAACTTTTATTATTACATATGTCATTACTTAATAATTCATAGGCAGACCTGTATCCTGTTACTTTTTAGGAGATTTTATAATGAAATCCATTTGCTCTCCCTTGCTTGATCGATATTTCAGCGCAGTCATACAAATCATTGACTTTTCTCCCAGAATCAAGCCCAACCACACTGAGAAAACTGAGCAGGTTGGTGCCAATCTTTTTTATCCTTTTTGAACTATCTATTCCTCTGATGACTTTCCCAAACCAGCTGGGCTGGTCATGAAAACAGGAGCTGGACTGGTCAAGGTTTAGAGGGCAGTGGTCCTTCCTTAACTTTTGGAAATGCCTCCACAGTGTTCTCACTGTAGCTGCTGGATGCCAGAACCACTGCAATAAGCAGGAAATGCTAAGAGGACACAGTTCCAACACAAGGTACATTCAGGGCCTTGCAGAAAACAGAGCAGAATCTCTGCTTAAGACTGCAGTACGTTTTCAAGATTTGGAAGCTGAAGTTGGAATTTTGTAGGATCCAGACAGCAATGGAAGACAGAATGTGAAAATGTATGCCTTGAACATCAATTCTTTGTGAAAATTATCACAGAAGAGATTCCTCAAAATCATTGCAGACACTCTTTGTGCAATCAGATGGAGGAGTTTTTGCCAATGCTCATCCCAAATAAAGATGCCAAGCAAGGACATGAGGAGATGATGACTTTATAATGCAGAATGTTTTTATCTGCATTTCAGTAACACAGCGATAATGTAAATTGCATTAAAGACTGCAGCAAATGGATGAAATATAAAATGGGCCAATATTCCACAGATAAAGTCTCTAGATGAAATTAGCTCTGCTTGTTATTAATATAGACACTAAAAATGGCTGATAAGGTATAGGAGAGGTGAGGAAAGCAATAGGTCTAAAAAAGGAAAACAGATAGGTCTAAAAAACATGAGAAATAACACAACAAGGGACAGAAATAGGATGCAAGAACATGAGAACCAAGACTCCCTTACAACAAAACAGGTCTTCTAAGAGTCATCTTAATGTGGTCCTAGTCATCACTGAAGAGCATCTAAGTCCAAAATCCCAGAAAGTTTTTCTTAGATAAGAGCTACAATGACCAGCTTAAAATTTTAATGGATTTTGTTAGCCTTTTTTCATTGGTTTTGAGAATAATTTATGAAAGAGCAAAACTGGGACTTGGGTGAGGTACAACACAAAACAAGGATCGAGGCACTGCACAGATACAACTGCTAAGGAATTTTGTGCTGCTTGAGATGTTTTGTCTCAGTCAAACAATGAAAATCAGCCATGACAATGATTTAACTGGGAGTGCTGCTGCTTACCCTCAGAGTAAAACAGCTGGAGGATGTTGAACCCCACCCGTTTCTGCATATATTTTATAAATATAATCTACTTCATCTGCTTCCACAGTTATTTTGGTGGGGTTTTATTCAAGATACTTTCTAGGTCTTTATTTGATTTTAAGCTGTTTTCCCAGCCCAAGGAGTATCCAGCCCAGGAAATGCATTTTTCCTTCTCTGCATATGCATTTCTACGTTCGCATTTGTCATTTGCTAAATGCATTATGACACACCATGGCTGCAATTCCCTAAAGAATTCCTCCTATGGTAAAGTGATTTGGAAAGCAGCTGATCAAGGCACTGGGCTTGTTAAGTTTCTAGTAATAGCTACATCCATAGCT
The DNA here is from genome assembly GCF_028551555.1 of Melozone crissalis. Lineage (NCBI taxonomy): Eukaryota > Metazoa > Chordata > Aves > Passeriformes > Passerellidae > Melozone > Melozone crissalis. Next base: position 3,649,285 of record NW_026535905.1, read on the forward strand.
TCAGGAAGGTAGCAGCAGATGTTAAAATGTGTTATTGCTGCTGGATAACTAAAGTTTGCAAAAATAATTTCCAGTAACAGGCTTCCAGTTTTCAGTTGCCAGCACGTTTATTCTGGTTATAAAATACATACATAATGCTTTTGTAAAAATACATTGGGTAAGCATGCAGCCATTCCAGAGTGCTTTGATCACTGTGTAGCCATCAGGATGAATTTCTGCTTAGTCCAGATGCCAGAGACCCTGGGGACTGCCTAAAGAACAATGAGGCATAGCTGCATCTTAAACGAATCTGGTTGAAAATGAGGAGATACCAGGGGGAACAGTTCCTCTCCACGACCTAATTGCACTTCCCCATTCACAACTCCTACAGTTAAGCCTGTGCTAATGGCAATCAAATGCTGCTGTCAAGTGCGACTGCAGGGTGTACCCAAAGTGACTCCAAAATTAGTGCACAACTACTGCAAAACAGTTCCTGTCTTGCAGGATGAAATCTGAGGTATGAGGATTTATGTACTGCCATGCTCAATAGTAGAAGCCCTAATTTTAGGGGAGTTCACCTTCATTAGCCACATGAGGAATCTGCTTGGGCTGCCAATTGAGAAAACCCTTTTGATGCGCTCACCAAGGAGAGCTTGAACAAAAGCAAGCAGAGCATCCTCAGCCGTGTGGGCAAATGCCTCCTCTGGCTCACTGACACTCTGAAGCAAAACTAAAGCCTCATGCCATTTCACCACTGTTTCATTATCAAAGACTACAGGATACAGTAAATTTATTTAACAACTACTGCAAATTAGCAGAGCTATAATTAAGAGAGATACTTCAAACATTGTCTCACCACAGGGTGAGTCCCTGTGCTGCTTCTTGATGTTATTAGGTCAGAACCTGCTTCCTTTGGTTTTCTTCTTCATTTTCTTTTCTAATTACTGATTTTTCATAGACTCCTAGTTATAACTGTGGAAAGAATTTCTCTGTTGAAATAGAGACACTTTCTAATTCACCTTTGTCAACCTTTATTTCTCACTTGTGGTCTGGACTGTCATATCCCTTGCTCTTTTTTCTTCAGTTGTTTGTAGTTTTGTTATTTGTTTGGGGTTTTTTTTCCCCTTCAGTTTCCAGAGAACCATTCTCTGGCTATGTAAAAATAGTTAAACAATTCAAGTTACTCTTTATTAGAGTGCAAGAAAAAATTAAAGGTTTTTGAATTTTAAGTTTTTCTGCCTAGTTCTTTGCCTGTCAGGAATCTTTGCCTACACCTGGTTTACTTTAGGTCCTAGATTGGAAATAGGTTATCTTTTAAATCCAATCACTCTCCAGGACTTTAGTATTGAAATAGAAGATTTTTTTTTTGATCATTAGGCACCAACAGCACAAACCATTTACTAAAGGAAAGTCTTTGTGATCTACCTTCCAATATCACAAAAGCATATGGGCCTTTCTTTTAAAGAAAAGAAAAATTAGGAAGTGTGAGATGCTCATCAAAAACAGAGTGAGAAGGAAGATGGGTTCAGGTACAGGTGTAGCAAAGACAGCCCATTAACCATTGCTTCTTTTTAATCCCCACTCAGACAAAAAAGGGAAAATAATTCCAGCAGGTGAATTTCCTACAGCAGGACAGTATCCCAGAGGTGGGATGTTCACATCCATGGTTTTGGTGGCACAAGAGCTTTGAGGGTCTGGTCATGGCAAGAAGCAGAATTTCAGAGGCTTGGGAAAATAACCATTGAAAAACAGAGTTTAAGAGCATCTGGGGTAAAGTGGCAGCTGAACTTGAGGATTGCAGTTTTGGTTTCAGATAGTCAAAACTGGAGGTGGGCTGGAACTTATGAATGAGGGAAAGAGAGCAGGAGGGAAAATAAATACATACTATTTATATATGCCTGTGACATTAAATAATTGTGAGAAATATAGTAAGTGAATTCCATCCATCTGTCCCACAAACCACCATTAGTCAGTAGATTTTTTTATAAGTCTCTTATCAGAAAAGAGTGTTGAGACTTTCTCCCCCTTCTTTTTCCATTTCCCTTGTGGATCATATTAATGAATCACTATTTTTCCAGATATTCTCATTTCTTCTCCAAAGAGGCACTTCATACTTCTTAATTCCAATTTTAATTATCTCTTTAGGAAGAGGCTTCACTATGTGTGATTTATTGTACACAGGAATTAAAGAATAGATAAAGTGCACTACCTAATTCTTTCCTTCTTGAATTTTTCTGCACTGAATTGCAAAGTAGAAGGTGAAAATTGATAAGAATAGTCTTGCAATACATAAAAATTTGGTGCCAGCCACCCAATTTCTTAATGTACAAATTGACTGTGATTTTATGAAATAAAAAAACATTAAAAGAGTAAATTGGCAAATAACCAAAGTAAGAGTATATGTTAATAACCAGAGTAATACATTGGTATTACTCAGCAAATAGCAAAAGTACTCTATTGTAGTAACATACACTATATATTACTATATTCTCACCTACTTTTAGTCCAAAATCATTTTAAAGACAGAAATATATGTAATTGACAATACTTACAATTCTATGTCTGATAAGTAGGTACATCACTGCTTATCTCTTTTTTTCCTTGCAATTGGCCTTAAGCTGAAATACTTTATGGTTGTTCTACCATTTAGATGTTTTCAAGCAAATACACATCCTATGTAGAAAACAGAGATTTTGATCAAAAAATAATTTTAGAAAATGAACTCAGAAAATAACACTTGGCAATAAGTAAAATCTTATCTAGTTCCTAAAAATCTAACTAATGCATATTTCTGTCATGTGTTGATGCAGGCAGAGGAGATCATCTGATTATTTGACAATAAAAGTATCTTTTATCTGTAAATGATCACAGTTTAGCCACTTCATTAACTCCATGTTTTGAATATTTTACTAGAAAATTTTCTCCAAGCTATTGCTACACCAAAATTAAAAACTTGTACTTGACCTAGAATGTCTTTTAGGAAGTCATTAATTTTCAATCCAAAGAGAAATGATAGAGTTGTTGTTCTGGTGACTAATTATGCTAATTGTTAAATTTGTGTGGTTTACAGTTTTTTACACTTCTTTTTTCTTCTGATGGACTAAAGTGCCCTTCACTTTCAGAAGTCTCAGAGGATGAATTAACATAGAACATCAGCAAGTCCTCTCTTAACCTTCATTTGCTGAGTTAAATGCTTGGATGTTTTATGTATTTATTCATTTATTAATGTAAGGCTGCTTTCCCAGAACAACTACAGCTTTTTCATTTTCTGGATATTTTTCATTCAGCAATGCTCATTCTTTACTACTTTATCTATCAGCAATAACAATTTTTTATTTTTAGTCAGTACTGCCTTGGTTTTGCACAGAGCATTGTATTTGCTATTTTAATGAGGACCTCATCCTCTAAACATTATTGCTTATCTCATACAAAGACAAGAAGTATTTTGAAAGAACATACATCTTTAGTTTAGCCCACTTTTGTCTGGTTCACATCACAATTTGGAATATGTTTTCTGGAGTTTCAAAGCTCCCTAATGTAAAGCAACAAAAATATTTACGTAAACATGGAATTCAGGAAACAAAGAGTGAGATTGACTCACAGACCAACATGCTCAAACCGTAGCTGGGTGCTGGGGTGGGCAGACAAAATGCAGCATCTGGAAAAGACTCGTGGCCCTTTCAACATCTTAGGGCTTTTTCTGGGGAATGTGGGTGTGGGAAACCGAATTATAGCACAGATCATGGAATATCCTGAGCTGAAAGGATCGTCCAGTCCAACCCCTGTCCCTGCACAGACACCCCAACAATGCCACCCTGGGCATCCCTGGAGTGGTGTCCAAACTCTCCTGGAGCTCTGGCAGCCTCGGGGCTGTGCCCATTCCCTGGGCAGTGCCCAGCATCCTCTGGGGAAAGAAGATTTTCAGTTTTTCCTGACTTTCCACATCAACCTCTGCTGACCCAGCTCCAGCCATTCTCTCAGATCCTATCACAGAACACCAAAGATCAGTCAGTGGAATCTAAAAAGCTCCAGAGCTCACAAAATCTCTTGTGAAAGAACTGAAGTCCTGCACTGATGCTGTTGATTGATCTCCTGCTACAATAACACAAAATAAACAAAACTGGCCGATGTGCCCACACTGGCCACTGGTTTAGGTGTCTAATCTTGAAGATGAACCCTTTTAAACCAGCTAAATTACAAGGTAGAAAAAAGAAACTTTTCCCTCCTGCTTTGCTATTGAAAATAACCAAATAAAATGCTGTTTGAATGAGTAGACATTAATGCAGCATTATTTTTTTCCTGCTTTGTGGTGTATTTGCTATTGTAACTTAAGGACCTGCTGTCTTCATTTTTCCTTGGAAGCTACACAAATCTTTTTAGGTGGCATTGCCTTGTGCTTGTTACAAAACACTGCTGTTTCAGATTTGGGTATAATCTGCAAAGTATTTATGGTCCAAACTAGAACTAGACGGCAAACTTTCCTTTTTACCTTTACCTTTTCCATTTTGTGCACAATGCGTAAGAAAGAGTTCCAAGGCAAGTGACACTGTTCTCCTTTAAACTGTTCTCCTTTAAATCCTAGAGCTATTCTTATCAGAGCGAATTAAGAGAACTGAAATTCTTTTGTATTTTTAAACTGTTCTTTAATTAAGAAAATGCTATAATTCTGAAAATCTGAAGGGGAAAAGAAAAAGATTGGATTTTTATCATAGTTAACTAACTTAGCTCAGGTTGAAAATTTTACTCTGTGGTATTTTTGTACCTGCCTGCCTGTCTAGCAATAGAAATATTACCTTCAATTGCTTTTTTTACAATACTCCAGAATCCACAGGTCCAAGACCTGATAGGCATTATTTTTCATTCAGACACTGAGCATTAAGTGACCAGAAAAGTGTAACCTGGCCTTCTGTGAGGTCCTCTGTACCCCACAGCAGGGCTGCACCTTATAGTGACTCATCAGGTTCAAACTTTCATCAAGTGGTGTAAGCCTCAGTGAGCAAAACATTGATTTGGTGATAATCAGAAGGCTGGAATGGTAAAATGTGTCAGGGCACAGAGCTCCTGACAGTTTATTTTCAAGCTTACTGGTTTCCACAAGGTAAATAATTACTCACAGACCTCAAAACCAGTTTAGGACATCAGAATTAGCCCCCATGTTCAGCTCCATTTATCAGTCCCACAGTTTAAAATGTTGGAATCCTGGATGAAATTTAGCACCAGGACCAAAAGGAAAGTAGAGCTTAAAAAAAATGTGGATCTTGGGTGAAGAAGGAAATCATATAGGAAACATATGCAAGAGGTTTGCTCTGCAGAAACAGGAGAGTGTGATTCTGTGTGAAAGAGGGATAGTTTCAACATTTTTCTCAGCCCTCCCACAAACCCAGAGGGAAAGCAGGATTGTTAAATGTGCCCAAGGTTCTGCAAATCTGTGAGTGTCTTTGAAAACAATACAGGCATCCAAGTACTGCTGTGCTCCAGACACTTGGTAAGGCTCCACAAAAGAATAAAGTGTTGTGCAGATGAAAGATCACAGGAATCCCAGGGCTCCCAAACTTCATCCACCCAGAATGAGCCACCGGCACGATGGCCACACCATAGCAGATGGCTACTCCAAAGCAAAAATGCTGCACTTATACCTGAAGCTGCTTCATTAACAAAATACGTTATGAAGTCTTTCATGAAGAGTAAAAACACTCTTTGTGTGCTGTGTTGCATTGCTTTGATGATACAACTGTAATTTTAAAGTTTAGTACAGGTTTTAATAAAAACCCTGAAGAATCACCTGCTTTGAAATTGCTCAATATGTCATGAATTCAAAAACTTTCCAATAGGCAACGTTTCTTAGTGAAATTGGTTAAAATGAAGGAACTAGCAATTTCAGTCTTGAAGTGGTTCAAATCTGAGTGTAATCTTTGAAGAAGATATGTTGAGATAACCCTATGAAAAATTAAATTGATTCAGTTTATGAACATACTGCATAATCTTTTTGGTCTTCTTTTTAAGCAGGACTTCCAAGCAGACAGTGAATTATTAATAAGTGATTAGTATAGGCCTCAGAGCCTGTCCAAATTCAGCACCAGCCTCAATATGTTAGAGTTGAATGGTGAAATCTCTTAAGAAAATCTCATGCTCTTGATTCACAATGATCCTAAATGGACAGCATTTGATTTTTTTCTTGGACTTTTCAAAAGCTGTGTTATCCTTCCCATAACTTATCCAGTTCCTGCTATTGAGTATTAAGATATTAAGATGCTTCTGTTGGTTCAAAGACCCTTCCAGTGTCAGATATTTTCTCACTTGATCTAAGTCTTATACAGCTAATTGCACTGATATTATAAAACTCTCCAAGATTTTGAGCAATTTCTGGCACTCCATGAAATCTTCAGACTTGCACTTGCATTTGAGCACTACAAAATTTGCAATTTCAGGTTATATTATTGCCATGGTTTAACCCCAAGCCCCTCACAACCCCTCACTCATTCCCCCACTATGGGGATTTTGAAAGAGTTTTGAATGAGTTACAGATGGGAGCTCTGAGTTGGTTTTGATGATGTGGTTTATTTTCTTATTTTCTACATAGGTAGGTTTTCTTATTTCCTTATTTTCACAGAAGCGTGTGTTCAGCACACATCATTACAGCATGGTTCAGAAGGACACAAGGCTTTAGTTACAAGACTTTTTAATGAGTTATTGACTAATAAAACACTGCTCATAAGGATATTTATGATTTTGACCTAATCTTTAAATAATAATCTCTAAATATTTTGTCTTATGGGGACAGGGGAGAGAAGCAGGAGGGTAAAAGCTACAAAACTCTTGGGTTGAGATAAAGACAGTTTAATAAAGCAAAGCTCACACCAGCCACTGGGAAAAAAAAGCCAAAACATGCAAAATTATCATAAAATAGATGGGTAGAATTAAATTTATAACTAGTCACTGGAGGACTGCAATGAACAGACAATCACTAATATATGGCAATACAGCAATTTTTTAAAACTGCCTTTGAGGCCCAATGTCAAGCCAATTTTTAACATGCTTTATGCCATGCTAAATTTAATTGCTCTAATTAGGCCATCAACTTAAAAAAAATTCAGTGTGTTATTGTCTGAAAAATGACTAAACAGCAGCATAAAATGAGAAAGAAGTTGCAGAGCACTTTATAGGGATGAAATCACAACAAGGCTGGCAGCCTCCAAAAAATATTTCATTTAATACAGCTCAAAACTCTTAAAATATTGAGCCCTTAAAAAGAGGATATTAGGTTACAAATGTGAAGCACCTCCTTCTAGAGCAACCCAGCATTCCAGTCATCAGCTCACAGTAATACCTCAAGCACAAATATCACAGAACACGGGTCTTACTTTTATGTGCCAAGAGCAACCTATTATTCACAATTTCAGTTTTACTGACAGAACCACTCTAACTGCATTTCTCAGGTCTGTTATTCAGAGTGTTTAAAGATCACACTCTGAGCACTCAAGAATAAATCTATCTGGAGCAAGAAGATGAATTATATTACAAAGCTGGCATCAAGTTAAATTGTTCAAGCAGGGAAAAGAGGCCGAAAAAAAAAATGTTCAAGGCAGAATGTCCACAAGTCTGCAGGTACAAGGCACAAATATTGCCACTGCCTTCTCAGGTAGGTTCCTTATGCTCTGTTGTTATGATGGAACTTGGAAAAATAAGAATAATTTTTCCATCTTGAAGCAGCATCCTGAAATATATAAGAGGACTACTGCTTCACCATGGAAAACATCATTTAGGAAAAATATAAAGCTAGGACATCTAAATGTAAGAACACCACAAACCAACACAAACAAGCCAAACAAAAATACTCAATAAAGCTGATTGCCATTTAATGTACGAGGAATTGAAAGGCAAAATCATGAATATTCCCAGGGCTATTTGTAATGCAGGAGGTCAGAAATTTTTCACTTTTACTCATGACCAGCATTCAACTCCCAACTGTTCCCATCATTTCCTGTTTGCCTCAGTCATACAAGGATTCTGCTCATGAAGAAGAAAATATAATTTCTGTACACACTCTGCATTATCTAGGAAAGGGAAGCACAGAGACACTGGATATTAAACTGAAGTGGGCATCAGAGTTGCTGTGGGTTCCAAAAGACAAACCAGGCAGAATATTGGACAACCTAGGCCCAACACAGCAGTCACAACATCCAACATCAACAAACAAGCACACCTGAACTCTGTATATCTTTTCATTTTTCACTTTATCATACACTTCATCCAAGCATCTCAAAACTCTTAAAAATATTTATGAAATCTTGCAAAACCCCTGAGAAGTAAATTATCATGACTTGCCACTTTACAGACTGATACACTGAAATTAAAAACCAGCTCAGCACAGCACTGGAGCTAGGGAAAGAATTTCACACATCTAACACCTTCCCTTCAGTCCTCAATAAAAATGTCTTAAACTGCCTATAACAAGTACTCAGAGACATCCTGGCAGCTCTGAGAGACACATTTATATTAAATTCTATTAAATTGCAAAAATAGATGTTTTGCATTAATTGATTTTCTTTCTTGCCATCCCTTCTAAGCAGTCAGTGAAGTGTTACAGTTCTCAGAACTGAGCAGGTAGAGACTCATCTCACCAAATGTTTTGTATTAAACAGGACTTTTCAATACAGATTCACAGAAACAGTGAGAGAGTTTGTTGGGAAGGTGAATTCAGATAATCCTGAGAATCTTCCTGAAAAGCAAGTTTCCAGAACTCTTTATGTCTCAAGAGATACTAATCTGAGCTTCCATAGCTAATCAATTCCTACTCTCTTATTTTTCAGTGCAGAGGTTATGATCATTATGCCATAGAATTGTTAAATTTGGATGATCTGTAAGATCATCAGATCCAACCTTCATCCCAGCACCACCACCAAGTTCCCCACTAAACCACATCCTTGAGTGTGCCATTTGCACACGGTATTTTTGAACACTTCCAGGAATTGTGACACCACCACTGCTCTTGTCAGTCTGTACCCAAGCTTTACCATCCTTCCTGTGAAAAAAAATTGTTTTTAAAGTTCTAATCTAAAGCTTGCCTGGTGCAAGGTGAGACTATTTACTTAGGTTTAGTGAATTTTCAGTGTCACACAGTGATATTTCGTCAAAGATGTTCACTGAAAAAATGTTTCAAATCTATTAAATTAATAAATTCATTGTCATGAAATGAAACTGGGATAACTTCACAAGATTTCCACTGATTTAGCTCCTTTGAATTGTCTCAGTGTAGTGGCAGGGTATTTGGCCAACAACCCTGCATTAATTTGGTACTGAGAAGTGGAACCTAAAAAGAAAGAATTCCACTGAGAGATGGAATTATTATTATTTATTCCTATAATAATAATAATAATAATAATAATAATAATAATAATAATTATTATTATTATTATTATTATTATTATTATTATTATTATGCTACGCTTCAGGCAACAATAAGTTAATTCTGGCTTTCTGGATGCTGACTACAAATTGATGGAAACATAAAGAAATATTGGAACTAATTTGTTCGTTGATATCACCCAGTTTCATTTAATGGACATTAATTCTTTAGGAAAGGGACATCCTCTTCCTGCATTCTGCAGGTGCACAGCCCAGATATCCATGTCTCTGACTGAATTCCTAGCATTAAAAACAGATCTCACCCTCAATTATAGTTAAAATGCTAAAAAAACCCTTCAAGCAGGCACTCTTTATAGCCCCCAAAGAGAATTTTTGCACTGATTGGAAGTGGTGGGGTTTTTTTTGGGGGGGGGGGGTATTTATTTTGGAGGGTATTTTGATGGTTTGGTGGCTTTCTATTCCTTAAGCTGTTATTTGGACAGATAAATTAATTCGACAAAGATTAGATATTCATGAATTGAATGACAGTGAAGAAAAATGGGGGGTTTTTGATCTAGAGCTTCTTGGCTTCCTGTGCTACTTTAGGTGTGAACAGTGCAGAACTCAACATCCTCTCAGGCTCACTCCAAAGTACACAGCTGGGCTTTAATCCAGTTCTCAGCTCCAAAACAAAGAGGGTGAAAATGAGGGGGGTTTTGGGAAGGAAATACTTTGTGAGGTTATTTTTTTGCCTTTTTTTTTTTTGTTTGTTTCCTTTTCCATGTGAGATTCTTGTTTTTACGGGACACCAGAAATGCAGTTTGTCATGTCTTAGCATGAACTGGGAATCAGTGAGATGTGTAAAATTGCTGGACACAGATTATCCACTATGCACATTTCTGATTTAAGTTATGGTGAAAGCTGAGAGATAAAGGGTGATACAGAGAGGTAGAATGTGCTTTAATCTCTCCTTTTTTAAAAAATTTCTTTCCCTATGTCTCACATTTAATACTTACAAGGGAATTCTTCCCCTATTGTGATAGATTTATCTCATGAACACAATTATGTATTCTGTCCTTGAGGCTGAAAGTGTTCTCAAAGAGTTCTTCCTGTTACTCAAAGAGAAAAAAAAAAAACTGTAGAAAGTGCAACACTTTTACAGTTTATGAATCCAAATCAGCAGGTCTAACTGTCCATTGATCTACTGACAAGCTGTAATAAATATTTTAAAAATAGCATGTCCTGAAAAAAAACCCCAAACTTTTCAGAATTTTTCAGTCCTGAAGGGCATGATTTTTAATATTTTAAACTCTAGAGCAGTCATTATCTGCAGTAAGGCTCAGTGTTAAATCAGAACTGCACACCTACAGACATTTTTGCTCTTGTATCAATAAATATGAGAGGTAGCCAATTAGTTTGCAGCTGTGCCACTGCACTCATTTCATTGGATTTACAAGCTAAAAAACCCAATTAAAAAAAAAAAAAAAACTGTTAATATTAAGACAGAAATCTTCCATCTTGTTATTACACACACAGCTACAGGAGTTGCAGACAACATCAATGTTTCAACAATTATTTTCATTCTGAGGGAAGGGGTTCCTCTCTCAAGAGCTGTACTGAGCTATATCCTCTTCTTCATTGCTGCTTATCATCCGTTCTCCTGCTCTTTCTCAGTCAGGGATAACAAGATCTGTGTGTCACATCCTCACTGCCGGGGAACCTCACACCCTTTGAGAAGGAAGGTCTTCTCTTTTTGCAGAGAGATGAGCTGACCTGCTCTCCATTGCTGAGACAAATTGTAGACTGTACAAGTGACTCTAGAGGTCCTCAATCTGTCACAAAGCCAACACAGTCCATGGCTAAACCTCCTTCCACATGCCTGCCAAATGTTTCTCCTCACATGTTGACCCACGCTCTATGGATCTTCTCATTTCCCGTCTTTCAATCTTTTATTTTCGTTTCCTGTTCTGTCTCTGAATTTCTCTTCCTCTGTGCCCACTTACCATATGGTGTGTTCTTCCTGATCCTGCCATCAAGCAGAAATCCAGACTCCCATGATCAGAGCATCCTCTTTGCTGCGTCAGCACAGACCACAGAACCACAGGAGGGTTTGGGTTGGAAGGGACCTGTCAGCAACTCCAACACCCTGCAAGGGCACCTCCAAGGGACCTTGGGAACACCTTCAAACTAGAGGACAATGGGTTTAAATTGGATATTAGGGAAAAATTCTTCCCCGTGAGGGTGGTGAGCCCCTGGCACAGGTTGCCCAGAGAAGCTGTGGCTGCCCCATCCCTGGCAGAGTCCAAGGCCAGGTTGGATGGGGCTTGGAGCAACCTGGTAGAGTGGAAGGTGTCCCTGAACATGGCAGGGGATGGAACAAGATGGTCTTTGATGTCCCTTCCAACCCAAACCATTCCATGAGCCTCAACTAGATTGATTTGCTCATAGCCCCACCCAACCTGCCCTTGGATGTTTCCAGGGATGGGCCATCTAACACCTCCACAGACAACCTAGTTTACCACCCTCATTGCAGAAAAATTTCTGCTTGTATCTAATCATTGATGGTCTACAGGATCTCAAAGAACATCAAGACCTCAGCTCACAGCCCAGATAAGTGCCCATCCAGTAAACCTGTGTCGCCATGATATTTTATGAAAAATCCTTTTCCCAGGATTTTTCTGCTGAGAAGCTGAGAGGCCTCAGAAACAAAATGTAAATAATAATTATCTGCTGCTGTGGAATGCAACAGGGGCATCTGTGATTGGTCTCATGTGGTTGTTTTTAATTAATGGCCAATCACAGTCCGGCTGTCTCAGACTCTCTAGTCAGTCACAAGATTTTATTATCATTCCTTTCTATTCCTTGCTAGCCTTCTGATTAAATCCTTTCTTCTATTCTTTAGTGTAGTTTTAATATATAATTTTTTTTAATATAATATATATCATAAAATAATAATTCAGCCTTCTGAAACGGAGAGTCAGGATTCTCATCTCTTCCCTCATTCTGGGATCCCTGTGAACACCACCACAAACCTTCCCAACAAAGGTGGAGAATCTTTCTCAGTTGTGGACCCCAACTGTTGAAATGGAAGAATTTGACACCATGAGCAGACCTTTATTAGCTTTCTGTGTTATGCAGGATTATTTCAACTTCTATTATGGAGCACTGCTACTTTATGCAGCATGGTTTCTGTCACCAAGTGGTCCAGAGACTACTCAAGCCTTCTGAAATATCTTCCAGACCATCCACAGTAGCCCATGGTTCATAACCATCTGTTGCAGAGACCCAGATCCTCATCACTTAAATTAAGGATATTTTTTTCAGCTATAACAATGATTGAGCTGCACTGAGTTGAAGATGACTTGACTAATGGACTCTTTAGAGAAGTGCAGCCACACAAAAGCCAGGCATAACTGGCAATCATGAAACATTCTGGTAAGCTTCCAAAAGTGGGGATAATCCCCCATCCAGCTTCCATGTCATCACCAAACTGGAAAGAAATAAGAAACAACCAACATCTGGCACCCTATTTCCTCTTTGAACCTGTGAACTTTTAAAATTATGATGTTGTCATATTAATGAGGGGAAAGTGTTTAATTTATTAATTCATCTTTAAAAATTATGGGTGTAGTTGTGTACCTGGTCATTACATCTTTTCCTAATTTGATGCATTAAGGAATGTTATATTTGGTGTCATCAAATGATCTCCCTTAATTATGACAATGGGTAATGATGGCCATTAAAGTAATGACATTTGTCACCATCAATAGTGACAAGGGTAATGAATAATGAATAAAATTTCGACAGAGACACTATAGTCCTAAATTCCGCTCAGCAACAGGCTAGAAAAACACAGAAACAAAATAGTTCCCTGAGGACCTAAAAAGTTTAAGGAAGACAGAAGAGAAGCTTTAAAACTCTTAAACACACTAGTCAAGAAAGTTATGGATTAATGATGTGGCATTAAAAAACCCCACTAAAACTTAAAAGCCTTGTGAGCAAATCCACCTTATTAGATCTGCAATAATGTCACCTCATATATTCTTTTCCTAAAGAAACACAAACTGGTTTTTAATGTGACTGCCCACAGCTGGATTATGGCATTCAGTTTTGGTCCCCACAACTCAAGAATGTTGTGGACAGGCTGGAGATGATCTGAAAAAAGCCACAAAAATTTTCAAAGGGCTAGAAATACAAAGTTGGGTCTTTTTACCCTGGAGAGAAGGCGGCTCTGTGGACCCTCACCACAGAATTCCAGCACTTATTGGGTGACTAAGAGGGTGGAAGCTCTCAGGGAGCCCATGGAGAAGGCCAGGGACAACAGGCATGAGTTGTGCCAGAAGAGGATTCATCCAGGTATAAAAAAGAAATTCTTTACACTGGAACAACCTCACCTGGAATGTTGTAGAGTTTCCCATCACTGGCACCTCTCAGAGTTGACTGAGCAGGGTGCTCAATAATCCCATGTAGGTTCCAAATGCTGGACCAGGTGCTCTTTCAAGCTCCCTTCCAATCTGTCTGATGGATTGTTCTAGGACTCCACTGAATCCAAGAGGTTTTTCATATCCTGATCTTGAACAGAAAAAAAAAAAAAACCTGAATTAAGAATGCAGGCAAGTCTTTTGAGACTAAGGAGAATTATCTTTTTGCCCACTTGCAAAAGTAGCAGTTAATCTGTCTCTGTGATGCTTCCTAGTCTTGCTCTTGCATATAAGCATAGTGGATCCTAAATATAATAATATTTTATTTTCTTTCTGACATGAACATCCTGTGTATATGCAGAAAAATACAGCACATCAGTCTTGCATTTACACATCAAACTCCCATGAAAAGTGATGCAATGTGGCTCAGAGAGTGTTTCTGCCAAGAGGCACGAGGAAATGTTTAGGGCAAAGAACAGCTCAGGTAAGCCTACAGTTCATACCATAAATATCACCAAGCCTGGTGTTATATGTTTGCTTTCTGCAAAAGAAAGGAGAACAAGCACTTTATTTGTTCTCATTCTCTCTGACCAGATTGTTTGTCAAGCTACAGACCAAGCAGGAGGGAAATCTAACTGAATTAAATCTAACTGAACTAATCAGTGATTCCAGCTGAACTGTCCTCATGCAAAACCTCTTCCATTACCTGCAGGACCTACTGCCCACTTTAAAATTGGCAAGGACAACACTTGAGGCTGCTCTGACATCTGCTTTTCTAGGACATGACATAATTCTGCTGAAATGAATGAGAGTACATTTTATAATAAGTGTCTTGCTGGCTTTTAATGAAATGATGCATTATTAGCAAAGATTAAAAGAAGTAATTATGTACAGTGTGGTTGAATGATGGCTGTGGGGCCAGAGATGATAACTATGTCTGTGCATTTGAAAACTGAGCATTAAAAAAAGAAAGGATTTTTAATTTTTAAGGTGTCAGAGATGGGACACACTTCATTAATAAAACAAAACAAAAAAAAAAGCCAATCAAAAAAAGGAAACCACAGCTGGAAATTCACTGAAGGTAATTTTGGACTCGATATCAAATGGCGATTTGTCTGCAAACTAAACTCTTCAAAGTGATTGTGAAAACTCCAAGAGTTTGACTACTGAAAGAACAATGTGAAAAAGTATATTAAAAGAACACAAAGAATTATTCTTGAATATGGAAACCAGATTGCCTGGATGCATCATAGACAAAATGGACAGCTGTGCCAGGAGAAAGGTCAAACTCTGGGCAGTGAGAATGATAATTCCTCCTGGTACTCTCATATGGATGTGATTTAGTTCTTACCATGTGGGCATCCACAGCCTCTGAGATGAAAAACATCACAGTCAAAGACCATAATACCATTTTCCTGGCATACAAATCTGTGAAACTCAGGCTTCTTCAAGCACAGTTTTGATACCATTTAAAAATAACTGGTTTAGAAATAAAAATACTTAAAGCAGAGTTTAAATAGCAGCTGTGACCGCCAAGTTATATTATCTATTAACTGTGCTAGCAGGGATCTATAACTGTATTGGAGTGTAAGAAAAATGCCCTCATGCAAAATAAATGGCATCAAAACCATGTTGAAGTGAAATCTTTAAGATCATAGATTTGAGCATGGAGAGAAAGATCTGAATAATTTGACAAGGTATGGATAAAGAGTTTCAATAATTTCAAAATGGAGTTTGCTAATTTTATGTTTGCCTGCTTAAGAAGAGGACTTAGTGCAACATCCCAGGAAATACCTACCTACCCTACAACCCATGAGCATATTAAATGGAAAAAAAATGTTCACAACTGAAGCCTCAAAAGGAATGGAAGCTCAAAATAATCTTCTTGGATGGAGCACTTTTATCCCCATGTACTGCTGGGCAGCAGGATTAGAGCTGGAATAGCATTTCAGTAAATGCTGCTCTCTTTATCAAGGGTAGTAAAAGACTTCACTGGTGTTTTCCCATCCTCAGAATGTTGTTAGAGACAGGCATGAGTTAATGCTGGTATTTCCCCCTCCTCTCATTTCTCCTCCCTCCAAAGACCAGAAGTAAGGGGGAAATTGCTGATGCTACTGCTCCCAAGGAAGGCTCAGCCCATCAGGAAATCAAAATAGAGTCTATGATTAATGCGATCAATTAAAAAAAGAGAAAAATCTCCTAGAGCGTCAAGAAAATCTTTCATTTCCCCCCATTATGAATGTCTTATTCAGCTGAGGACAGTAAACAGTCCTGTGTTTAGTTACAGATATTACATTCCAATGGACTGGAAATGTGATGAACTGTCCAGTTCTGTCCCACAAAGGCTGCACTTTCACTGGAGTGAAACACTGAGAAAATGGCAACCAAACTGCCCAGATTTATGAGCAATCCAGAGGACACAGGATATGGAACATGATCAAGACCATAAAACTCCTGAACTCCTTTAAAATATTGAACCTTTAGAACATTATGTTCACTAAATAAGACTTGGTTGACAAAAAAATGAACAGGTACGAACTCTGTGTGGATAAGTCTGGAAATTATTTAGAGTTCAGTGCACAGTTCAGAGTACATATTCCCTGCTCATTTGGCTTCTGTGTGCAAACTGCCTGTGCATGAGAACTAAAAAGAAGAAAAATGAAAATTAATTAGGCTAGAATTACTACTTTGCATTGTATTAAAGAAATTAAGAAGCTCAATAGAAGCCAGATCAGAAAGGACCTGAAAACAAAAAATTTGATCAGGTTTCATGTGGAAAAGAAGAGCTCACAGACATGTGGTAAAAATGGTTAATAGGATCAGAGGAATGAGGTAGGAAGCCTTCTTACTGGGAGCCTCAGATATAAATTTTAGAGAAAAACAAACTTGGACCAGGGCATGAGAAGAAGAGGATGTGGTATTGAATATTCCAGACAATGAATAATACAGACAATGAACCTTGTGAATATTACTTGGAATTTTCAATCAGCTCTAGTGCAAATGTCATGAGGTGCTTTATCCTGTCCTAAGGTGTGGTGATGGTTTACTTTTCACAGTTCAAATCCTTCCTAAACTTGAAGAGCTTGTCAGTAAATAGAGCTCTTTGGTCCTCTGCATGTTCAAAAAATATTATTCTTTCTAAAAGAACAAAGGCAGACTTGTAGGCTCCTGTGCTTGGAAAATAAACACAGTGAAGTTTGGCTGACTTTTGGCTGCTCCATCCCTAGAAATGTCCAAGGCCGGGCTGGATGGGGCTTGGAGGAAACTGGGATAGTGAAAAGTGCAGGAGAGGTTGGAACCACATGGTTTTTAAGATCCCTTTCAACCCCAACAGCTCTGTGGTGCTATGACTATTTTTCTTTAGTATATCTTGTAATACATTTAGCAGGTAAGAGATAAGAGGTCGTGTGCTTGTTTTCCTTTCTGTGAAATCCACTTCCCCAACCAGAAAACTACAAACAAACCCAAAATGAACTATTTTATGGCTGAAGTCTCAAGCTGAGAAATTAGCAAATTTGAAATCAGAACAGTGGCACCTATTGTTTACTTTCTTATCAAGGTGTTTCCACAGTGAGACAGAGTGAGAATCTCAGTTTAATCTGTTAGTCTCTTTCTAAATCCCCAGATCAAACACTCCCACATCGAATTTTTTTGTTATACATAAGAAGAGTTAAATAATCTTTAAGAATTTTGACTAAAAAACTCGAGGTTTTGTTGAAAAGTTTAAGAACAAAGGTTGGTTCTTAATACAACAGGAATATTTCATCAAGCATCACTTACTTGTCTGATTTTGCTGCAGTTTCATTAAAAACTGAGTGTTACAAGACAATTAAAGCTTATGCTGAAAACACAAAAATATAAAAAAACAAAACAAAAACCAATTCCCTCCAAAATCCAATAAACAAAATAAAATTATAAAGAAACATGATCTAAGCTGGCAAAGGGAAATATTCTTGATTGATGTAATTCCACAAAAAACAGGAGTATTAATTATGAGCAAGACACCACATGTAAAAATCTTTTGTGTATTACATTCTGTGATGTGGTAGAATTCAGTTAATTTGTTTTTTAATGATTAATGAAGTCAGAATCATTAGCATGTGGAGATTTTTTCCCCTACAAAGAATGAAGCAGATGGATCTGTCAGGGCTTTATAAAGTTCAAATTAAAGATGAGGATTTTCCTCTCCACTGTTTGTCTTCATTCTATGAGGGAGGAGGAATTGAGAAGGAAGAATAACTGCTATTTCTTTGATCAAACCAATTTAGTATTCTGCATGAATTCTGAATATACCCCTAGGTATTTGGGGTGGGGTTTTTTTCTCTTTTTTTTTTTTTTTTTAACCAGTTGGGTTTTCAAGTGGGTAAACCGTATTTTATTCCTTCTCCAGAAATTCATATTCTTATTTCCTAATAAGCCATTATCAACAGGATTTCAAGGAGGTTGCATTGCAATGGGGGCTTATTTCTCTGCACTTTTATTGTTACTATAATTCAGTCTCTGACTCCAAGGAAACGCCTATAGGCAAAACTAAATCAGTTTAATCCAACTTAACATCCTCCAGGGCCTTTCAGCAGACACATCACAGCACAGACATTTGGGATCTTTTCAGTTTGTGCAACTGTTAAATCAGAGCAAAGAACCCAGACTGCTCCTGGGATTTCTAGAAGAGAAGCACTTGCCCAAGAACATCATCCAGAGCATGTGTTTGATGTCCAGCCTTCTTCACAGCTGCACAGTGGCTTTTCTCCTCCTTATCAGATTTACTAATATGACAATTGACAGTTTGGATACACAATTGTCTCACAGTTGTGCTCCAGCCCTTGCTCTGTTAAGACTCTCAGAATTCTAAATATTTCAGTCCAAGACAGGAGATCCTCACATTTGCTCTATTTTTTTCCTAATTGTAAATAAGAGTTGTGTAAAGACTCAATGCACATCCAGGCATGAAAACTGCTCACTCAGGCTAACACACCTTTATCACACTCCCACTGTGTCCTAATTGTAAAGTGATTTTTAATAACTCCCAGGTTTAGCAGAGAGATGTGACAATTGATAGGTATCATTTGTCTGTCTGTGGGACTCAGGTGCCCACATGGCAAATTGGAGACACAAAATCCAGGTGATGTTCTCTGGAATGCTGCCCCACAATGACACCCAACCTCACCCCAGGGCTGCTGCTTCCTGGAGTTTTGAGAGTTCAAAATTAGAAATATCAAACCCCACGGACTTAAACGTGTCCTGTTATACAGGTAAGCTGCAGGATTGCCCAAACTGTCTGGGAGCCAGAGAGAGGCATCATTGCACTAAAGCACCTCACAGAAAGTCCAATGGAGACTTTTTCTATTACACAGAGAAAACATTCCCAGAAGAGAGAGCTTGAACTCATGTTTCCCCCCTCTGTTGCAAGCTCATGGCTTGATTCCTCCGAAGAACCTTAAAATCTCTTTTGCACAGTGACACTGCTCAGCTTTGCTTGGATTTCATGGAATTTTTAACCTGTTCAGTCTTTCTAAGCTGAAGTGGATGAAGTTCCAACAGGGTCAGGTGTGCAGTGCTCACTCCAGCTGTGGATTTGGCAGGCTTGGAGGGACAGGATCTCACAGCTGACCTGAGCAGAAGGGAAATCCCACAAGAACCATGTAGAAAAACCTTCTAAACTGGTTGTGAGTTTTGAGGATCACAGCTGGGCAGCAAAACGCACACCAAGCCCATTTGTGCTTTCATGAATTTTGCCCCTCACCACTAAGGCAAATGGTTATCTCTGGAGATGTTGAGTCCCTTTCTGTCACTGGTTATCAAACAGTCGCTCTAACACACACCTGAAATTAATTAATTTACCTCAGATCAAGGAAATCCTATGTTGCAATTAGAATGCTTTCCTGGACACTATCTGTTTAATCACACATCAGTCTGCCTGATTATAATTGAATGCTCCTAATTAATTTTCCACTGTCCACCACTCCATATTATTGTGAAAAAAGGCAAGCCTTTCCCAGCAGATTGCAAACAAGAATTGCATTTTTTTTTCCTGAAAGAAATCATCGTAATGAAACTTGATACAAAACTTGAAGCAAAATATGAGCATGAAGATAATATCTGACTTTCTTATTGAAATAATTTGGAAATTTCAATGTCATTGCAAGCAGTTACCTAAAGAGTTAAGAGAGGCTTTACAGATTTCTCTGTCTGCAGTACCAGCTACAGTGTTACAAGAGAAACAGAACTTGCTGTAAGAATATAAACCTCTAATAAGATGAGAGACTTTTACTAAGCCACTCATGCTTGAAGTCTATTGAAAGATAATCTTTGGTACAGTACTCCCAGAAAAGAAGTGAACTGAAATCAATATCCAGTAAAAAACAGATTAAGAGACCAAGCTAAAGAAATCAGAAGTTACTCAGCAGAACAGACATATATCTTAAAGATTATCATTGATCATGAAAGCATGGGGTCTTTCTAGCTCTGAGGAGAGAACAATTTCTAAGGACAAGACCCTGTCTCCTCTTTCACTTTAGATACAACCCCTGTAGCACAACAAATTTTAATCTCCATATTTTAATTTAAAATAGAGTGAAAAAAAAAAAAAGGTTCAGATATCATCTGATCATGGGGAGAAAATCTGATTTTGTACAAAAAGGAGCTTATTTTCACTAACACATTTAAATATGTCTTTGTTTTTCTATGAAAAAAAAGACAATTCATTTCTGAGATGAAAGATGATTGTGCAGCTGGGAAATGAACATTCAGCAAACGTGAGGTTATTGCCAATATCTTCAGAGACCTTTGACCAATTTAATTACTCCATAAAGCCATTCCTGACTCACAAATGTCGATAGTAACAGTGTGCATCCTTCCCACTCAGCTGGGCAAGGCTTTGGACCTGTCATAAACTCCTTCTATGTAAATCAGTCCATAATTTCCAAATACAAAATGATCTGTATCACAACAGCCATTTTTCCCTCTCCTTTGCTGTATGTTAACAGAATCAATTTGCATCTAGGAATGCACTTCTTTAAACTTTTAATTACTATTATGACAAGAAGATGCAAGACCCAAAAGTTTAACAGCAGAGAAAAGCCAAATACCTTAACAAGAACTGCAGGTGGAATGTTTGATTTCACATCTGAATGATTAATCTCAGTAAATTAAACAAACTTATTTCAGTGAACAGCATAGTAACTTATTTCCACCGTGACACAATTCAAATCCTGAACTACTCAGTACTCAAAAAAATTATAGAGGGAAAATAATACCAGAAGGAATTAACAGGATGGATATTCTATTTTGTTCTTCATTAAAGTCTATTTAGTATTGAAAATGGTTTAATATTTCCAACATACATCCATAATTGTTTGTACTTATTCAGCAGAGAGTATCTCGCAACCTCAAAACACCAAATTTCAAAATAAATTCAAACACTCAGCCTAGTTTTATATTTTCACTGCTGTAAAAAGTTTAAAAAGTTTTAAAACATATGTCACCAAATTTGCTTGGTTTTCTTGTCCTCTGGATTACTTTTTTCCTGATTTAGTGTTTTATTCCAATGCTTCATAAAAAAGTTTCACATTCTTAGGTGGGTTTCTCATTCTCCTTCACTATTCTTTCTTTTATCATTAGAAGAAGTAGTTTAAATATGTAAACACATAAGAGAATCCCAAAAGCTGACAACTTTGAAATCTTCCATCTGCTACAAAACCAGACTCTTTTCTTTCCAGGACTATTATTTAAGTTTGCAGTGGTGGTCACTGAATGGACAAGAGGCAATGGGTACTTATGGAAATACAGGAAATTCCATTTAAACATGAGAAAAATCAAATTTATTGTGGAGAAGATTGAATGCTAAAATAGGTTGCCCAGAAACATTTTAGGGTCTCCATTGCTGGCCTATTCCAGTCTCTATGATTTTGGGATTCTAAGGTTTACAATAAATGCTGAACCTTCCAAAATACAGTGATGTAAATACCTGTTTGTTTGGTAACACTTGATTAGGAGCTCATAAGAATATTGCATCCTAAGCTTGCTTCTAATACCCCTCACAGGGAATCCCAGTTGTGCCATCCCATTGGACAAAGCCTCTAAGTTTTAAAAAATTTTCCTGTGAAATCTTTCTTTTCCATCTGAAAAAAAAACCAAAAAAAACCAAAACAAAACAAAAATAAAACCCACCAGCAAAAGAAATATTATCTAAAAAACCAGATTTTTCTTATTCGCCAGGCATTTGCAGAGTTATTTCTCTTTTTTATTCTCACTCCTCTCTCCAAGTGAAGTTTTGGGGTTTGGGGCTTTTTTTTTGCTTTTTAAGTCTGTTATCCCAGAGGCACCGCCACCATCACTGATGGGCTCAACCTTGGACAGCAGTGGGTCTGGAATTCACCCTTTGGAAATGGGGGAAGTTTCCAAGAGCCTCTATCATCCCTGCTCCCAAATCCTGGCCACACAATCCCAATACAACCCATTTCTCACAACTTCTGCAGCCTGGGACAAAGGAGGGCTGATCCTGTGATCTTCTACCTGTTGGCTTTTATTTTCTTTTCCTCTTTCCCCCACCCTCTGTTCCTCTGATGTGGAAGTAAAGATGTTTTCACTGCAGAGCTTCAATTTTTTGTTCTTGGCCTCTCCCTTGATCAAGTACAGCCTTCAGCCTGCATTTGTGCTTTCACAGTTTCCCCAGCTAGAGGCTTGAATTTGGGACAGCTTGTTGGAGTTCAAAGCCATAGAATTACCCACTCTGAAATGAGGGGAAAATATCCCCTTGCACTGACAGCTTCCCAGTTGTTTACTTCCATTTTTCCCTTGTGCTCTCGTAAGCAGGCACATTGTCTCCTGCTCCATCTCTTTTCAGGCTGGCACAACTCAAAAGGTCCCAGAAAAAGATGTTTTGTCTCAGTTAAACTTGGACTGCAGCTCTTCCCTCCCTTTTGGACCAGCAGACTGGAGAAGGAAGCCCACACACCCATTGTGCCTTAGCACAGAGAGAGGACCAGATTCCTTGTGCGTCATCTTCAGGGTTGTCCTGGATTGCCAAGCAAATTTATTCCATTTGCCATCTGTGTGGCAGTTGTCTTCTGTTCAGCGGGCAGTTTTCCTTATCTCTTCCACACCCAATCCTCCCTCCAGGGAGGAACATCTGCTGATAACAGCTATTGAATGTCCCTGCATGGCTGATAAGAACTACAGCATCCCATTGGGAGATGTGAGCCCAGAGGGAGGAGCCAAGCATTCCTACCTGGATATAATCCAGAGATTCTGGAACACCAGCACAGCTTCTCCACTGGATTCCCAGAGGAACAGCAGCTGCCTCTTCTTGCACTGGATCTTCAGAGGAAGAGACTGCATCTTTCTACAGGATCCCTGCTCCAGCAGAACCACCCCTGACACTGCAGGAGGGCTAAGCCACAATTCCAATGGGACTGCCACCAACACCCTGACCCACAGGATGTCAGGTTAGGTTCTGACTCTGTCAGTCTTGTTTTAGTTTACTGCATTGTTTATTTTATCTTTTTATTTTCTTCCCTAATCGAGAACTGTTATTTCCTGCTCCCATATTTTTGCCTGAGAGCTCCCCTTAATTTAAATTTTATAGCAATTCACAGGGAGGGGGTTTACATTCTCCCTTTCAGGGGAGGCTCCTGCCTTCCTTAGCAGACATCTGTCTTTCCAAACCAAGACAACGGTTTAGTTTCCGAAGGATAGGCCAGATTAACCTGCTGCTCAAATCTGGGTGGTGATCACCAAAACAGACTTTGAAAGGCAAACATTAAAATTACAAAATTTCCAGACAATACACACTAAGGAAATGGCATCCCATCCTTCTGTTTGGGTGTGTCCAAGCTCCTTGTTTTTTTGGCTAGCTAGCTTTCAATTAAAATAGTTTGCATATTATTACTGATGTCAGAAAGCAAAACATTTTAGAGATTGTCAGCAGGGGAGGAGCCCTGAATGGTGTTCAAGGAGGAGAGTGGAAAGGAGAGGTGTATATAGCAGATGCATCCAGGAAGAGCTCTGTGTAATCAGATTCTAAGTGTTTCTGCTTCAGTGCATAGTCATAAATGCCAGCTGAAAGTTAACTTTGTTGTTTATCAAATGCATGTTAATAACTTAATTGAAAACCAAAGCGCTCTATTGATTGCAAATGTAAATTGGCAATGCTGTGGTCTCTGCCTGCCAGTCAATGACAGCAGCACGAGTCAGGGAGGCAAAAACAGAATAAGGGAGCTGATCACAGAAGGCATTGAAGGAAGACATAAATTATTGGGAATATCTTCATATTTCAGTATCGGCAGGCTCCCTACAACACAACTTCCTGCAGCAGCTGATAAAGATTCAATCCCTACAGCCTGTTTCAATTTAAAGCTCGGATGAGACACACACAGACATCCCCACTGCCCCACCACAACCTCCTTCACGGGAGAGCAAGAAGCAGTGCAGGGTCACAGGGGACAGCCCCTCAGGGAGCACTGTCTGCACTGGCAGCTGCTGGGTGGGATCAAGGACTCTAGAACATCTCACTCTTCTCCCCAGCTGCACTTTTACTGACAAGAATGGCATAAAACTTTCAAAAAGTGACCATATCCAGAGCAAATAGATGCAAGCAACTGGCAATATTTCAAGAGGGTGATCAAAAATCTCCCTTTGGGGAGAGAGAGGGCAGCTTTCTTGTAAAGATGGGCTTTTCTGTACAGGATCTACAGCAAAATCCTTTTTAGTAAACATGAACAGCTTAACATTGCTTGATTTTTGATACTGATAAAAATTAATTTAGTATCAACAATGACTCACTCAGTGCTAGAGTCAACAAGCACTTAAAATCTGGGTTTATAATTCACCCCTCCCTGCCCTTAAATTCCCAGCTATCAAACAGTACAACATTATTTTGTAATTTTTCTGTGAATGTCTTTCCATATTGTTTACAATAATAAGACTGAAATTCACTTGAACTCCTCATTACCAGTGTAGCCTGAGTAACTCCAAATCCGACCCCTGTTATTATATTATTATGCAGAAAGGGTCATAAGTGTGATTTGATTGATGCTATTTGTTTCCTGTACACAAATGAGAGTTTCCCTCTGAGCACAGCAGATACTGTCTGGAACAATATTTTTATGGAGATAAAGCATCTTTTAAAGGATAAATAAAGTCATGCATAAGGATCTGAACTAGAAAATCCTGTGTTCCTCTGTATTGGAGTCCTACTGTTACATCTCCTACATCTCCCACTTCTATCCCTCATCATCTGTTCCCAAAATCTGAGAAAGCCACTGTGATGCTCCAGCTGCCTTGCAATGGATCTGGACCATTCCCTGGGGAGCTGAGCCTGGTTTAAAGCTGCCCAAACATCAGTCAGGATGTGCTGCTGGAAGCACTGGCTGCCCAACCAAAACAGGTTGAGCTTATTTGGTTTGCTTTGGTTGGAAGAACTGGTTTGGGTTATTTGCCTGTTCAGAATTCTCACAAAAAATTTTGACCTTTGTCTCTCTCCATTTGCCACTTCTGACAAATGGAGCAACAATAGTCAGCAGATTCAAAAAACACAAAGAGGAAATGAAGCATCAGGTACATAAAATCTTGGTCTGATCAGCCCCTCTTACACACAAAATTATTCTGCCCCCCTCTTCCTCAGATCTGTTTAAGGTTTATTTCTAACTCCACCAAAAGTGCTATGAGTCAGGCAAACATCTACTAATCTGATAATAAGTAATTTATATAGACATATAAATCTGCTAATTTCAGACAGACTGGTAAGGTGAAGCCCCATCAAATTTCTAATACTAGGGGGGGAAAGGCACATAAAGAAAAATGGTTTTGTTAGATAACAATAAAAGTGTTAGACACAATAAAAATGCTGTCAAATCTCATAAGTCTTAAAATGTCAAGTGACAAATTATTTTATAAATTACTATTTAAGTCAAGTAGTAGTTGACTTGATTTTTTGAAGAAACTATAATTGAAGTACTTTGAAATTTTTTGCTGCCTATATAAAATAAAATAATTGCATAATTATCACATAATTACTTTCAGGAGTGACTAATTTTGGATTCCACTAAGTAGGCATTAATTGCTATGCTGGAAACTGCAACACAAAAAGTCAGAAAGTGAAAACCTTCCCCTATCAAGGTCAGCATTTGCATTGTAAAACCTTCAAAATAGTGTTAAATCAATGGATAGTCCAATATGCAGAGGCTGCAGGGCTCAGGGCAGTGGGATGGAAGGACAGCCAAGGCACTGCTGGCAGAATTCAAACTGACCTCATCCTCAAAGGTCTGGTTTTGCACCCAGTGAAGACAAATATTTCCAATGGCTTCACTGCTGCAGGATTAGGTCCATTGATCAATTATCAATTGGCTGGTGTTCATTAGCTCTGCAGAGTCCACTTTGAAACCTCTTCTCCCTCCTCTGTCATACCCAATTACTCCTATTGTTCAGTTTGAAGAGTTATAGACTCATGACAAACAAGTGTGAATAAAACTATTATTTTATAATCCAGTGCTCCATTCACTGAGTTATACTTTGTGAATTTTTGTGTTATTAAAATATTTGTGATCAAATTTATTTTTTTAAAGAAAAAATACCAAACAACCCACACATGAAACAACTTCATTTAAATACCATTTTTGTCTCCTAGGACATCAGGAAACTTTAACATATTCCTACAGCCAACTAAATGTATTAACACTGCATACATTGCTGATAAGCCTTTCTTCAACAGGAGGTCAAACCCCATTTGATCTTTGAAACCTGTTCATATTTTTTTTGTTCCACTTTTGATATCAACATTTCTCATGAACCTGAAATCACCCAACACAGCTGAGATACTGATAATATCAAACACCCCAGTTTAGTCACCTCTTATTTCTATATCAGAAAAAAACCCCTACCAAATGGCTACCTTTTTTTGTTTAATGGTGCTGTATAGTGATTGTCCTTTTGCATTTAAACACATTTTAAATAAACCAATTTGTGTTTTTCTGAAATATTAGAAGGTCTGGTTTTAGATTTTTATCCTCGTCCTGCTCACATTAACATCAGTCTTGCAGGGCCTTTTTTACTATTTTTACTTCTGTCATTCCTACAGTTTCTGCTCTCCATCCCATTCATATTTCAGGGATCTCAAAGGGATAATTAGCTGTAGTGGTAACCTTACATACAGGTGGCCCACAAGTCACATAAATGGCTGTGGAATACTATAAGCATCTCAAAAATTCCTAAAAAATAGATAACTGCTGGAAAAGTTGTCTGTCTTTGGACAGGAACAACAGAAGGAACCAATGAGAGAAAAGCCTTTTTGCAATTCTTTCATGGAGTGTGACCTTCAGTGTACCCAGGCTGTGTGAGGGAAGGCAACTCCTGCCAACCAGATTAAATTGTCAGAGTGAATGAATTTAAAGCCGAGGTTTTAACTTTCTACCTATTTACATATCACATGGAGTTTAACGATTAGCAAATTAGACACAAATCATGTGCAAATCAATGCAAATTACTGGTTCACACACACAATGTAAACTTCATTTTTCATGTTGGGATGTAGCCAGTGCCTGGTTAACAAGCATATGGATTTCTGATCTGGGGTAAATGAGCTACTCCCCCCTCCTCCCCTCTGATTCCTCCACTTGGCATAAACCCACCACATTTCTCATTCAATCCACATAATTCACTCAATACTCTCCTCATGTCAGGCTTCGTGTAGGCAGGTAATAACTTCTAGAGTCATTAAATTAGGCTGTGTGCTTTCTCTAATTTGTGCTCCTTGGTTGGAGTTTTGTGGTCACTTACACTAATTAGAAATGCTCAGTTTATTAAGACAAGATATATGCTTTGGAAAGCTCCTGGTGATTTCCAAGGTGTTTATAGATCCCTGCAACTTTTGTTGTCTTGACTTTTGAACTGTGTCACACGTAACTATTCTGAACTGAGCTGATGAAAGCCCTTTGATCTCATCCTATTAATTAAAACCCATTGCATTTGCTGCTTCTCCAACGTCTCTTATTTCAGAGAGGATTTCCGTTTCCCTAAGAGAGATTGCACACAACCAGAATCACAGAATCAGACAGCAGTTGTGAGCAGATGCTGGAACCCAGGACATTGCTCTGGCTGCCCTGGAGCACTCCAGACCCTGGCAGGGGGCTCAGAGATCTTGGCATGGAGTCACAAACACCTGTGCCTTTGATTTTAGCGCATGGAAACAATCACCAACTTTGTGTGCAGATTTACAGGCCACAAGAGTTTGAGTAGAATGATAGCTAATTTGTCACAGGGTGAAAAAGTAGAATTTTGGGGATTTAGAATAGGGGTTCAGGAGGCAAGATCGAGCAATCTGGGCGTGTCCTGTCCTTCTTCTTCTTGTTCTCCATCCTCTGCTGTGATGGCGGCACTTTTGGATTGGTTTAGAGTAGAGACAGACTGTCTAACATAGGTGATAGGTATTGGAAAATTATTGTAAATAAAGTACACGTAGTACTCAGTATAAAAAACAAACACCACCCCAAGGATGGTCAGAGCGCCTCAAACCAACCTGTCAAACAGATCTCAACAGGTCAGAGAAAGAATGGAATAGATAAGAGAAAATAAACAACCTTGAAAACCAGAGCTGAGGAATCCTGACTTCTTCTGTCACAGTGCTGGGAAAAAAAAGACTTTTGATACCTCAGGAGATATTTCAACCACAGAAACCCAAGAGCCAGAAGCAACCTCTGAAGGTCTGCTCTGCAAACTTCTGCTCACAGCAGGAGCAGCCTCAAAGATAAGTCAGATTTCATAGAGTCACAGAACCACAGAAGGGTTTGGGTGGGAAGAGATCTCATAAATCATGTCATTCCACCGCCTGCCATGGCAGAGACACCTCCCACTATCCCAGGTTGCTCCAAGCCCCAACCAACTTGGCCTTGAATATTTCCAAGGATGGGGCAGCCACAGCTTCTCTGGGCAACCAGTGCCAGGGCCTCATCACCTTCATTAGGAAGAATTTTTTCCTAATATCTCATTTAAACCCATTATCTTCCAGTCTGAAGCCATTTCCCTTAGTCCTGTCTCTTTCTTGGGCAATTCTGAAGTCTGAAAAATCTGCAGGTTCTGTGATTCTGCTCCCTACCTGCTGAGCCTCTGCTCCTGTGCTGAAGGGAAATGAATTCTCAAAACTCCAGGGTGAATTTCCACTGCAGGAACACGTGGCCTTTGCCTCTTGACCTTTCCTTGTGCAACCCCAAGGCTCTCCTCTGTCTTCTCTCCGTGTCGCCGCAGGCAGTGGAAGGAAGCTTGCTCTAATTCCCCTTGCAGCTTCTCTCATTCCTGTGCTCCTGCCTCCAGCCCTCTCGGCTGTACTCACACAGATTTCTCATTTTTTGGAGGACTCCAAAAGATTTTCTATAGCCTCCTCAGTAGCTAAAATAACCAACTAGCTTTGGTGTGCTGCTGTGAATTAGCTGTGAATTTTGAATAATGAACTTTTTATGCAACTAACAACAACAATTTTTCCCTCCTCTCAGAAATTCTGTGGAGCAGAGACTTTCCTTTAAGGCCAGGTGAAGAAAAGGACACCTGGAAAATTCTGTTTATCACCCTCAAGCTGATTTTGGACTGTTGGAGACAAGGAAGATCAAAACACACAAATCAAGGAAATGTGCCCACTGGCAACATATAATCCTTAAAACTCCAGTGTGCCTCACAAAAAATCCCACACAATGTGTACATACAGCAAAAGTTGAACTAAAAACATTGCTGAAGTCACAGCATCCATTTAAACTGCCTCAGGCAGGAACATCTAGCTGGAAATGAGTTATTTTAGGCCCTATCAGATGTGAATAACATAAACAATCAAAGAAATATGTCTTCTCTGACATGACCCTTAATCACTGCAAAAATAAAAAACAAGAGACAGTGACCTTGATTAACATTGTGCTGCTGAATATGATATGAGAGATCCCATTGATCCTGGATTCCAGCAGCTGGGGACACACAGAGCCTTTGTTTTCATCCCTTCATTTAGCACCTACAGAATTTAAGGTACGATCAAAATAGAGGAGAACATTATACAGGCTGCATCTGTAATCCTCTGCTCCCTGCTGAATACAAAGCTCTTACGTCTTTTGTATGAAATAAGAAAGAAATACTCCTGTAACCTGGGCTCAAGAGGAATTGCCAGTTAAGTTTCCATTTTAATGTGTGTGCAGGAGGACAGAGTTAAAATTCTGCAGGCAGCTGCAGGCAGTGTGTTGTTGACCATTATTTATGTAGCTTCTGCAGCATAAATAAGTTAAATGTGCTATTTTTATTATTATTATTTATTTTGGAGGATTTGGACCTTAAGAGTCACCTTTTCCTCAGAAAGGTGTTTTGTTCTGTAGCAGTACAGTCAT
Source organism: Melozone crissalis (assembly GCF_028551555.1). NCBI lineage: Eukaryota > Metazoa > Chordata > Aves > Passeriformes > Passerellidae > Melozone > Melozone crissalis. The sequence goes on from NW_026535905.1 coordinate 3,679,382, forward strand.
CCCTGCAACATATTAAATTAGATCATTTTTTTCTTTTCTTAAAATGTTAAAAGTAACATCTTTCCCATGAATATTTATTTTATTTTTTTAAGCTTGCTTATTTCACAGTTCATCCTTCTCCTATCTAAGCTGCTCTTTCCTTTGCTCCTTGCCTTGCTGCCCAAAGAAATTAATTCTGCTATGCCCATGGTTTTGCATGTATAAAACATCAGATACCAGCATTTTCTGACCTTCTGCTTCTTTCAGAATTCTGTTCATTATTCTGTGGCTTCAAACAACCAGGTATTCATAAATTTTAGACTTCACAACCATCCATCTGATGTTTCAAATGTTTTAAGAGGCTTAGTCAACAAACATCCAGCAAGATGAAATGCGCAGAGAGCAGCTACAGTCTGAATCCTGGACAAAAAATGTCTACAAATAATTGCAGACCTCTCTCATGAGCCCCAGACACATTCACACAGACTGAGGTTACATGCTGAATCCAGTATCATAGCTGGCATTTGCAGCCCCAGAAGTTAAGGGCTCTGGAAAGGATGTGTGGCTGTAGCTGATTGCAAACTGCTGGGAATTATCTCAGCAATGTCACAGCTCCCAAATTGTGCTCAGAATTTGTTTCACAGGAAGTTATTTACCAGGTTAAGGGCCCAGGTTCAGGTTGAAATGTGGATATACCCCTGTTCTCCAGGTCCTGAGGGTAGCAAAGAGGGGGCAGGTAATGTTTAATTATTTAACAGTAATTAGAAAATCTTTTATAGTGAATTGGGAAGTGAACAGGGAGTTCCTCACAGCTTTGGGTACATGAGTTGCTTTTGAAAGCCTGCCCTCCTACAGACATCCACTTCTGAAAACACCTCAGTGCTTTGGGTTTAGGAATTAACCTACATGGGCACTGCAGTGACAGAATTACTTCCTCAGCCAGGAGACTTCATTTACAGCCCTGCACTTGAGATTTTTGCCCCTGCTGCAGTATATCACAGAAACTCATTAAACGAGGCAGCTGTGAACCACTTGCTTTGTATCTAAAAATAAGTTCAGTGCCTTATTTTCCACCACGGGATCAATCCAAGAGGCAGATGCTTTTCTTAAGGAATCCAAATGCACCATCATGAACACTACATCTTTTTACCTCAGAAACCATATGGATTCACAGAGCAAGTGAAAAGGTTTTGAGGTTGGTTTTTTTTCCCCCTTCCCTTTAGTTCTTAAGTCTGGGCATTGTAAAGGAGGGCTGAGCACTAAACTGCACCCACAAAGAGCTTAGAGCAGGAGCAGGTCTGTCTGCAATGCCCCTATTGAATCAAAATAAGCTGACATAAGCTGGATGATGGGACGGCTGGTTTTGTGCTCTCAGAGCTTTTAAACCTCTGCTGAGCTCGAGTGGTGATCAGACTGAAGTTTAACAAAATAAAGCAGAAACAACTCTCTCTAGCTCTGGATGAATGCTCTTTATCACTGGCAAACTTAAGCCTTTCTTCTAGGTGTTCACTCTGTGCACTTTATCTGCTCCCAGGATTGCTCCATTGTGAAGAGGAGCACAAGTGTGATCCTGCTCTGAGCCACAGCTCCCTTGGGAGGATCTATCAGGCAAAGCTGCTGCTTTCTCAGCTTCTGCAGAAAATTCATTCCAAATATATATCCCGTATAAAACACATTTGATTTTTTTTAAAAAAAATACACCTCCCTCTCTCCAAGTAAATGCAGCTTCTGTTGTAGCTCAGATATAGAGCCCTGGATTTGAAGCAGGGATAATCATGATCAGATTTACCACAACATGATGACTCTGAGTAGGAATTCTATTCCAAATTTGCTGCTTTTTCTTCATAGGTGTTTTTTTAATCTTTTCCACAGGCATCACCTCCAGACAGCTTTTGAGCCATGCAGTTATCTGTGCAGGACATTTGAATTCTATCTTTCCCTTGGTATGCGTGGCATTCACTAACAGCCTGACACCAACAGGATGTGTGGGCACAAACATTTTTTTTCTTAGACCCCAAAACTCCAACATGGATCTTTCATTGCAATTGCAGGTATAGAAATTTGGTTTTCTCCAATTTCTGATCTTTCCTCAGAATAGAGGAGCAGGAAGGGAGTGATTGTGTGTTAGCAAACACCGAGACAAAATAAAACTGAGGAGGTAGTATTAGAAACCGATAATCATTTAGGTTGGAAAACACATTTATGAACATTTAGTTCAACTGTTAACCTAATGCTGCTAAGGCCACCACTAACTGGTTAAGTGCCAGAACAGAGGTTCAAAGGTTTAAGCCTTCATCATTGGAAAGTTTCAATGTTCAACTGACAAAATCTTGAATAATATGCTCTGACTTTGAGGTTAATCCTTTTTTTCAGGAGCCTTCACTACAAACCTTATATATTCCCTCACAACCCAATTTTTGTATGATTGCAGTACGTAGACTATAAAAAAATTGTGAACCAAAGGTGGGATTAAATATATGCAAATTAAATCCACAAACATAGTCAACAGCTTCTTTAGACTTTTAGTTTACTCTGTGGACCATTCCTGTTCCCTGGCCTCAGGGAAGGTGGGCTGAGATACAGGACAGTGTCTGCAGGTGGTACTGTTTGGTTTTGCTGGCATTTAGCAGAAGAAAGGAGCTGATGGCTTTGATTTAGGGTTTGTGATTTTACATAACTGACAAGCCAGGCAGAGTCTGTGGATGGGTGTTTTCTATCACAGTCAAATCAAAACAAATAATATGGTTAAGGCACCATACAAACTGTTTGGGATATTGTCATATAATTACATGGCTTCTATTTCTGACAAACATTACTTACATTTCAAAGCACTTTTTTCCCCCCAGCTTTCCATATGTCAGCTGCTATCAAAATACACTATTTAGAGTTAAGTGGAAAGAAAATTAAAATTATTATTTTTTCTAGTCTCCGATCTTCAAGTGCTCAAAGAAAATCCCAGACACTGCAATGTGTGCTAAATGTCCAGCTTTATTCATAACTCTAAGATCACTCTACTGCCTGTAAAGATTGTCCAAGCACTGGAATTGTAGGATTCCAGCCTCAGCCTTGCAGCAAATAGCAAACCTGTACCTTTCCCAGGCATTGTTTCAGTCATTCAAAGCTCATCTAAAATAGAAAGCTCAAGACTGGGATAAAGATTCTCCCATTTCATATAAATGCTAAATATGACTGCCTCTTTGGAGGGGTACCAAGCTGTTCCATAGTGTCAATATGTGGTGCTAAAAAGCTAAAAATAAGAAATGAGAAGGAACAATACAGACTCTTACACAAAGTGGCACTGTGGGAAAATTTGTCAGAGAAGCAATCTTGTGGGTTACTATTGAGGCTCTATATCTGAAATACCTAATTAATTTCAGAAGGTACAACCACAGAATGGTTTAGGTGGAAGGGACCTTAAAGACCACCCAGTTCCAACTCCCCGCCATGGGCAGGGACCCCTTCCACTGTCCCAGGGTGCTCCAAGCCCCGCCCAACCTGGCTTTGGGCACTTCCTGGGATCCAGGGGCAGCCACAGCTTCTCTGGGCACCCTGTGCCAGGGCCTCACCATCCTCACATGGAACAATTTTTTGCTAATATCCAGTCTAAACCCCCTCTCAGTTTGAATCCATTCCCCTTGTCCAATCACTAGATGCCTTGTGTCTCTCTCCATATTTATTGAGCTCTTTAGAGATTGGAAAGCTGCAGTGAGGCCACTCCAGAGCCTTTTCTTCTCCAGGCTGAGCAATCCCAGCTCTCCCAGCCTTTCTCACCAGCAGAGCTGCTCCATCCCTCTGACCATCTTGATGCCTCCTTTGCATTGTCATCTTATTGCAGGGGTTCCATACTGTTGTCTCCTTATCACAGAGTTCCATATGTTCTTGGTTTTTCTCATGGTCATCTCCTCACAGCACTGACTCTGTTTCCTTCTCACCCGCCCACCCCACTCTTTTATAGCACTCTTCTTCTCACTGGTTACAGCTGTGGCCTGTTAAAGTCAGGCCCATTCCTAATCTTTGATAATTGGCCCAGCTGCAGCTCCTTAGGGGTAATATTACTTTCTACATTACCTTTATTTTCTTATAATCTATACCCCTACACCTTTGCACTTGCTCCAGCAGCTCCAGGTCCCTCCGGTGCTGGGTCCTAGGGATGGAGCAGCTCTGCAGGTGGGGTCTCACCTGAGCAGAGGGGCAGAATCCCCCCTTTCCTGCTGGGGATCAGCCCAGGACATGAAGGATTTCAGAGATGGGTCATGTCCAGCTCTCACCCACCAGCATCTCCAAGTCCTTCTCCCAGGGCTGCTCCACCTGCTCATGCCATACCCTGGTACAAATAACTGGTCTGAGAAGTGACATGAGCACAGGATCACACACAGTCTTTAAAGTTTCACCAGAACTGCTCCTAAATGGCTGCTTAAATCCAGTTTCAGGTCATAAGGAAAAAGGCATGCTTCCATTTCATCTAAAACAAAGTTCCAGGTTGAGCAAACACAAAAAGGAGAAAGTGCTGAAAGCATTGCAATATTAAAGAAAAAAAAAACAAACACAAACCTTTTTTGCATTAGCTGAAAGGATTTTTAAAGGAGTTCTCTTGACCTATTATGGAAAATGGTTTCTGCCAGTTCAGGTAAGGGTAGTACAGTAGTGGGCACAGTGTTAGGAAAGAGAAATCACTCAGATTAATTAGCAATATAAATGCAGATTTCAACAGGTGAGTGACAAGCAATTGCTGAAGCTGGCTGTACTTTCAGCCTTAAATCCAGATAGTGATGTGAGGCTATGAGACAGCTATAGCATGTTAATGTAAAAAGCTACTCAAAAAGTTAAGATGAAGGTTAAAGCCTGCTTTGAGCATGTACACTTCAGCTCCAGATTTATTGATGGATGTGAATAGAAGAACAGTTTACTCATACAATGGTTTTACAGACCCTGATCTCATGTGTAGGGAAAGGCAGTAGTGCCAACCTCATGCTAATAGATTGCTGGGAAACAAGAACAAAGCAAAAGATGATCTGTGTTGCCGAGAGACTCAGAGTTTGATACCAGTGGGAAATTTACTTCAGACAGGTTTACACCATGCAGTAAATAAAGCACTGAGTTTGCAAGATTGTGTGGATGCTAGCTCACTAGGAAAGTTTGGCCAACAAATCAGTTGTAACCTTGAGTTTGTCACCAGCCTCCCATCCATTATCCTATTCTTTCCCCTCTGAAGTAGCTCTTACATTACATATTATGTCTCCTATTTTCTACAAGAGATAACCCAGATCTCTCCAGTTCTCTTCAGAGGCAACATTTCTTGATCTCTCATCACACTTCCTGCTTCCTTCTATGTTTAGGTATAAATAATCATCTCCAACTTCCATATTGGAGTTGATTATTTATACCTAAACATAGAATTTTGAACCTAAGTATGTCTTTTTTTTCCCCTTAATCCTTTTTTCTTAAGACTTTGGAACAATTAAATCCAGGTTTAAATTAATTGACTCAATCAGTCTTTATTCTGACCCAATTATCATGGTGCCAATATTAATGGTGTATGTTTGTTTAATGGGTAATTACTGAAGCCTCAACACAAAATGCTTTCTGGTCTTGCACTTTGGTCTAAAATACCTGATATTTTTTTTCAAAAATTACTTCTCCTCTCCAAAAATGTGATATGATCTTTGTAGGCTTTATATTTACCCTAATCCTACTGCACTGATCCAGCCAAATGGAGGCGTCTGAGTGGCTTCAGATCAGAAACAAAATCCAGGCAGAAAAAGGCTGTTAATTCACTGGGCTTTTCTTAGAGCTCCAGATTTTCAATACAGTTACAGCTGACCTTGAAACTTTGGATTTGTGGCTGAGGAGATAATGGCAGAAGTGCTGATAGACTAACTAGTGTTTTGGGATATGAATCTGGAGTTTACTCCCACTAGCAGTATATCATTCTGCAGCTGAGGTATTACTTATCCTGCTGCTCTTACCCCTGTCAGCTCCAGGAGTTATCTCCCTCCATATCATTAAGGGAGAAAAACCCTGTAGAGTGGCATGAAAGAATTTACACTTTGGAACAAGGAGAAAAAAAATATAAAGGGGAAGAGAAGGTAACACAATTTGTGTGCAAGCCATAAAGTGTGTGGCAGTGAGAAAGGATGAGTTTCAAAGAGAGGGAAAACAAAATGCAGTTACTTTATTACTACAAGAGATTAAAATAATCCTAAAATCCTTCAATAGAGTATATGTCTGTATATATGTCTGTATAGAAAATCCTACACAAACACACCCAAGTCCTTGGACACTTTTTTAAAATTTCAAAGTATTTCAATACTGATTACCTCACACGTTTTCCCAAATAAAGGGTAAAAATAATAATTAAGGTTCTACTGTATGGAAACAGGTGATTTTAGTGGCAGCTGGTGTCTTCAAGATCTTTAGAAAATACACCACTAACCCTTACCAAAATCTAAATTACTGCCTGCATTGAATCCCAATGATCTGTGTTTCCTGGAAGTAAAGGAAGATTTGTTCAAATGATGCTAAAGAATTGGAAGAATCCTGAAAGTAAAGTTTTGCAAGTTTTATTCAAATGATGCTAAATAATCCAAAGGATCCTCTGAGAAAAGGGACTGGTGATGGTAAGAGATCTGAACAGAGGCAAAAATCTTCAAAATTCAGCCTGGAGCGAATTTCAGTGGCTCTGGTCATATTCCAGATTACTGCAGTTGTTCAGTATTAATCTTTTCTGTTGTGTTATGTCTAATGCTTGTTTGAAGAAACAATATTGGGAAATGAAATTGAAAAAAAAAAATGGACCTGGACACAGGAAATAAATTGCAAGTTGGACATCAAAATTACCAGACAGGGCAATTCTAAAGATGCCAATTTTCACACAGACCTTGGTGATTCAAGAGAACACACTCTTAATCAATAAGCCTGTATAACACACAGCCAAAGATGTGTTTTGTACTTATAGACATTCTAAGAATGATTTCTAAATATTTTGCTACCAAGGTTTATTTAAAACCTATAATATAATTCAAATATAGAGGAGGGAAGAATCAGAAACTTTTCAAATACTTCTCAAAATGAGATATGGGAAAAGAGTTGGTCTCAAATTCAGGGTCAGTTGGTTTCAAATTGTCCAAGCAGATCTTGATGCTCTGCTGCTTCTGAGAGCCTGCCCTGGGCATTCATGAGTGAGGACCAAATCACCACCCCAAACACACAGACAGAGAGGGGGGAACGCAGAACACAAAGTCTCACAGTCCCCACAAGAGACTTGGCTAGTGAAAGAATCCTGAAAAGCATTGCAGTAGTGATGAGCAGGTGACATTAATATAAATTTGAGTTTTCTATTTCAGTCTGGGGAGAGGGAAGGCACTCAGGAGAGCTGCAAGGGACTGGATGCTGCTGGGGAGGTGTGTGGCATTTGCTGGGTTCCCAGGAGGAATTGATGAATCTGACTCCATGTTCTTAGAAGGCTAATTTATTATTTTATGGTATTATATTGTACTGTATTATATTTTATATTATTATATGGTATGGTATTATACTAAAGAATAGAGAAAGATTCATCAGTAGGCTTAACAAGGTACTAATGAAGAACTTGTGACTGTTAGAGTCCCAACACAGCCTGACCATGACTGGTCATTAAGTAAAAACAATTCACATGTTGGATAAACAATCTCCAAATCACATTCCAAAGCAGCAAAACAGGGAGAAGCAATAATAATACTATTTTCCTTTTTTTCTGAGGCTTCTCATCTTCCCAGGAGAAGAAATCCTGGCAAACAGATTTTTCAGAAAATATGATGGTGACAGAGGTGCTCAGCCACCACAGCTATTAAATGGATGTGTAACTTTACCCACTTTCATTTAGAGAATGCCTTTTCCAGCTCACCCCTTGACATCCTCAACATAATTAATAATTGCTAGAAGCTGCCTGCTCTGCCCGTACTGGGAGTAGCAATTTCCTGGGTAGCCGCAGATCCCTTGTGTCAAAGTTCCATGGGATAATGGGGTGAGGATGGAAAGTGAGGAATGTGCAGCCTTCTTTCACACACATAATGTTGTTGTGCTCATGATGAAATACTTTCTCCAGTCCTTTTCCTGGCTAAACCTAGGGAAACTGAATTCTACCCCATCCCTCCACATTCATTCTGTTCCTGTGGTCAAATAAGCATTGAGATGTATCAAAGCACCAATATTAACTATATTGTACCAAAGCCAATTGGATGAGGCTGCTGGAGGTAGAATTACAGAATATTCTGAGTTGGAAGGGACCAACAAGGATCATCAAAGTCCAACTCCTGGCCCTGCACAGGGTCACTCCAAGAATCCCACCCTGTGCAGAGAATATTCTGCCCTCACAAAACAGCTGCTTTGCCAGTGACATGGCTGGTTAGTCGGCCCCCAAATGCCTCAGGTTTTACTTTTTGCTTTGCAGGGTGGCCTTGGGCAATTCTTTTCCACTTGCCCAAACTTCCCTTTCTCCCTGTACAAAGGATGTGCAAGTGATCTGCTTCTACCAAGTGCTCCAAGAGATTAAGATATTGTTTAACTTTGGAAGCCAAGTACTCACTTAACTGATTCCTATCTCCCCAGGCAAATTTTCCTTTGCTGTTAAGAAAAAACAATAATCTGGAAAGGCACCAACAAAGAGCTTTCATTAGTGTGGAATAAAGATTGTCCTTATATTCTTCCAAGACTGTTGGAAGTAGTACTCTGCCAGCTAAAGAACACAAATTATATGGCAATAATATCTTGCCTGCACTTTCTGAGGAGATCAAACATTTTGTGCTTGCAGATGATGCACTTTTTATGGAGAATCACAGAATAGTTTGGGATGGAAGAGGCATTAAAAACCATCCAGTCCAACCCACCTGGAAAAAGCAGGGAAAGAGGTGGGGTCTTCTAGGGAAGAGGACTCACAATAATTATTGCTTACTATTTTGTCTTGGTTTGGAAAGACAGGAGTCTGCTAAGGAAGGCAGGAGCCTCCTCTGAGATGGAGAATGTAAACCCTCCCCACTCCTCTGAATTGCTACAAATTTTAAATTAAGGGGTTCTCAGGCAAAAATATGGGAGCAGGAAATAACAGTTCTTTAATAGGGAAAGGAAAAAAATAAAAGGATAAAATAAACAATGCAGTACACTAGAACAACACTGACAGAGTCAGAACCCAACCTGACACCCTGTGGGTCAGGCTGTTGGTGGCAGTCCCATTGGAATTGTGGCTTAGCCCTCCTGCCGTGTCAGGAGTGGTTCTGTTGGAGCAGGAATCCTGTAGAGAAGGATGTATTCTTCCTCTGAAGATCCAGTGGAAGGAGAGACAGCTGCTGTTCCTCTGGGGAATCCCATGGAGAAAGCTGTGCTGGTGTCTCCAAAACTCTGGATTATATCTGGGTAGCAATGCTTGGCTCCTCCCTCTGGGCTCACATCTCCCAATGGGATGATGTAGTTCTTATCAGCCATACAGGGACATTCAACAGCTGTTATCAGCAGATGTCCCCTCCCAAGGGAGGTGTGAATGTGGTCATTCAAAGAGAGAGATAAGGCAAACTGCCCACTTGACAAAGGTAATCTGCCATACAGATGGTAATGGAAAACATCTTGCATTACAATCTTCAACACATTTAAATCCCATTTTCCTTGGAAAGGAAGCAGATGTCCTGCCACAGCCTGAGTCCCTGGCTTTCTCCTGGCATCACCTCCACACCTCTTGTACAGCTCCCTGTTATTCCATGCTGTGCCCTCCTGCCCAACCCTGCAGCTCTGGACTGTAAAAGTGCCACGTTTTACGGCTGACAGTGAAGATGGCAATGCTCAGGAAATAAATTCTGAGCCCTCTGATATCAACAGGCACCTTCAATCCCTCAGGGAGAGCAGAGCACCCCCAGCAGCTGCTGGCACAAGTCTCCTGACCTCACACTGCCCCAGCTGCCAATGGCCTGGTGCAAGGCAGGAGCACTTTGGTGACATCAGGAACAATTACTGGTTTGGGTGGGAAAATCTGCTTTGCATTGTTATTTATCTGTTGGGTATTTTCTCTTTTTTAAACCTGTGTGTCACTGCTGATGCTCTGGGAAGGCAAGCAGAGTAATCTGAGCTCCACCTAATGAACTTGTGCTAATGAACAAAAGAACTGGGCTGTGCTGTGGTCTGTTAAATTTAAGTTTTTAATATTTTTTTTCTGATAACAGCAATGGTATTAAAACAGACCCTTTGTACTAAGAAAATGGAATTCATAGCTATAATCAGAATTTTATTCTTATTGGTGAGCTAGAAAGAGAACACAGTCTATAATATCATATTGTTGGTGCTCTTCCACATTCATTGCTTATTTATTTCCCAGGAGCTTAAAACATTTTTACTTTAATCAGTAAAGAAGCAGCAATTTCCCATAATATCTTTCAGATCATACAATGCCTATATTGAGGCTATCACGTGTTGTTTTTTCATCTGTGGTGGTTTTGTTTCTTTTGGAGGGGTGGAGGGTGTGAAGAAGGAGAAGAAACATCATTTGAGAAAGAATTGTATAACTGAGACTACACCCTCAAGCTCTCAGTCAGAAACTCCCAGGCAACAAATTCTGCATCCAAGATACTCAATTTTAAATGAAGAGGTAATCTCTGGGTTTATTTTAAAAGGAGGAAATAAAAAATGGGGCAGGGATTAAAAAAAGAAGAAAAAAAAAGGTAGTTACTCCAATTTAAATATTGACCAATTCTATGATTTAAGGTATCCTATTCCTGCTTCAGCCTGGTCATGTGCCCCTGAGGGGATTTCTGTGAAAACTGGTACATAATCATCAGCAATTTATCTTCATCTGTCAAAAATCATGCAAGTCTCATCCACACCATGAGAGTCCTTCCTGTGGCTCTGTCTGTAGGTGACAATTGTCACATTCTGGGGCTTCAGGCAGCATAAAGGCTTCACTGGTGCTGTGTCTAATGTATTCACACACCTCTGCATTCACATTAATATTTACTGCTAATTATTGTTGCCAATACAGAGCAAATAAACCAAGTGTGAGGATTTGTTTGGGTTTCTGAGTGAGCCTAACATCCCACAGCAATATCTTAAAGCTGCAATGCATCCCATGAAGTTTTATCAGACTTGTGCCACACAGCATAAGGGAAATAAATGCCAAAGGCATTAAAAATATAGGTTTTTGCTGTTCTTTGAAAAAATGGCTCTGTGATCACATTGTAGCAAAGAATGTAACTTTGTATTTCAAATATTTTTGTTCCTGTCTGTGTATGAGTGCATTGATAAGATAATGAAACATAGAAATAAGATATTACTGAACAGCTTTCCTGTGTGCAGCTATGCCAGTTGGAAAAAACACTATCAGCAGCAGGAATAAAGCAGCCAAAAATCAAAGTTTAGGAAGGCTTAGGAAGATTATTGCATTACCTCCAGTGCAGAGGAGATACAGATCTTAAACATATTCCAAATCTATTCAGGCTTTAGAATAGTTTGGAATGATCTGTTTTTGTCAATTTTATTGAGAGCCCATATATAAACACATATTGTAAATAACAGGGATTCTGAGAAGCATAAAATTCCTAAGAGTGCACTGTTATTTCCCTGGGCTGAATCAGCCCTACTTAACTCAGGTTTGGTTAGAGCCACCTCAGGGAAAACAGGGAGAACAGGGGATGGAAATTGTGCAGGATCCTCCAGCGAGTTCCTGTCATGCCTGGCTGCCATGAACCAGAGCCCTGCAGCACAGCAGATCCTGATGGAAGCTTTGGAGCACGGCCATTCCATCAGACATAGAGCACATTGTCTGACATGATATGTTATTGTATTTGCAGGGATGCCCTGACAAGCCAGGAATGATGAATCTGACTCTATATTCTCAGAAGGGTAATTTATTATTTTACTATACTATATTATATTAAAGAATATTGTACTAAACTATACTAAAGAATACAGAAAGGATACTTACAGAAGGCTAAAAAGATAATAATGAAAACTTGTGACACTTTCCAGAGTCCCAACACAGCTTGGCCCTGATTGGACGAAGAGCGTAAACAACTCACAGCAGAATCTAATGAAATAATCCCATGTGGGTGAACAATCTCCAAACACATTCCACATGAGCACAACACAGGAGAAGTAAATGAGATAAGAATTGCTTTCATTTTTCTCTGAGGCTTCTCAGGTTCCCAGGAGAAAAGTCCTGGGCAAAGGAATTTTTTCAGAGAATGTGAATGCCACAAGTTGCTGGGCTGGCTAGAGTAGGATGTGGACACTTCCAGGAGGTGATTTGGAACAGCCAAATCATTTAAAGTAAGCTCAAGAAGGGGAGATAAACAAGTCAAAGCAATTTTAAAGAACAAAAAAATAAGGTAGGACTAGGAGGATTGGCTTTAAAGTGAAAGAGGAAGGATTTAGATTCAACATTGGAAATAAATTATTTATTTTGAAGGTAGTGAGGCCCTGGCAGAGGTTGCCCAGAGAAGCTGTGGCTGCCCCATCTCTGGAAATGTCCAAGGCCAGGTTGGATGGGGCTTGGAGCCTCCTGGGCTACTGGAAGGTGTCCCTATCCATGGGGAAGATGCTCTTCAAGATCCCTCCCAAGCTCAGCCATCCTATGACTCTAGGATATTATCATCTTAAAGCATCATGAATCATTCATATTATCAAATATTTCCTGCCAAATTCAATGAAGTTTCATTACTAGCTTTCAATCAATTATCTTTTCCCTTCATGTGTCATTTTGCCCCACTTCAGTCCCCAAATCCTGCAGAAACCATCATGTGGTTTATGGCTGACATGTCTCCAGGTGGAGGACATGATGTCAAATATGTGTCATGGACCCTCATACAGATCCACCTACCAGTTCACCCCAGAAACACCTCAAGAGCAAATTTCACTTGCATTGAGTCTATGGATGTAAGATTGGCTGTTGAATGCATTACTGCAGTAGAAAAACAAATGATCACAACAGAACAATGATTTTTTTCCTCTCTCCAAAAGGAGCACTGCAGAAATCCATTCCTGCTGAAGTACATCTCATCCTGAGAGGTTCACAAATAGCAGGTTTTATTCTTGACACTCACTGGTGGCAAGGTGGTTAGTTTTTAGATTTCATCTTTCCAGCAAGGTCATTTTCCCTAGTTGAATCAGCACTTTGGCATCTCATTTTCTCTCTAAAATGGGGGAAACAACGCCTAGCATAGCAGGAGCACAGGAACACAGAAATTTTTGGAGATGAGAGACAAGAAAAGGGTCAGACAACTTCCTTTGTGCCAAGGAAATGATTACACTGACTGGTGGCTTTATTTAGATGTAGTGCAGACAGCTTGCAGTGGGTCCATTAGAAGTGCCTTGATCTTAATTACATTGACTTTTAAAAGCTTTGATTAATTATGACAGAGAGCAAAGGTTTCCAACAGAGAGAGGACTGTATCAGAAAACAGCTCCTGATGCTGACCATACCAGGTCAGTGTTTGAAGCATTTTATGTCCCATAACAAACTGGACACAAAGCTGTTTCTAGCAGGATTATAGATGTTAAGAAATATTTATATTGTTCAAAGAGATTTACGATTGCAGAAGACTAGCAATTTCTTTATTTATTTGAATTGGTGGAACCAAATGAAAGAGAAAAATAACAGTTTGAGAGGGTTTTGAAAGCAAATCAGAAAATGTATTTATTGTAGAGATGGAATTTTTTTCCCAAATTGAACTAAAGAAAAGCTTAATTTATATAAAAAAATTGTAAAATTCATTCACCATGTGAATTACAAGGTCTTGAGAGCCTGTGTAAACAGAGTCAGATGCTTTGCACCTTCCCACCTGATTTCCATCCCAACCCTCAGTGGCTTTCTCAGGTTGATGCAGGAATTTCCTGATATCTATGGCACTATTATGAAAAATGATGTGCTCGCCTGAGTTGCATAAGGAACAAATTTGCATTCAATCCCCCAAAGAGCCATCAAAGGTTTACATGTCCTTGAAAGCATCACTTAAAGTGGGGATTCATTGAAAACGAGCTGATAGTGGAGCTTCCCAATGGCTCTGGGAAGGCAGCAGAGGAAAATTGAATTGCCCTGTGCCGGGGCTGCTGTGTGCCCAGAGCTCTGGGTGCCAGCTGGATGACAGGGTTGGAGTGGCTGCACAAAGTCACAGGACACAGGGCTCTCTGCCTCCTTTTCTACACCTTTAATTCAGTCATGGCAGCAATTCCCAGGGCTGCTCTATCAGGGCATGTCCATTAACATTTCCAGTCCTGCTGCTAATGACAAGAATAGGTGACAGATTTAAGAGAGTGAGATTCTGCCTCTGGACTGATTTTGCAGTGCTGATATTTGTGGCTTCTTAAATCTTACTGTTGCAGACATTCCCACCTTCTCTGAGTTCAAAGCTTTTTTTAAACCCCTGACAATTTCTGGCATTGTTTTTCTCCTTCACATTTATATCTCTCCTTTTTTTTTTTAATCTCACTACAGTAATTATTTTCCTTTTAAAAGCCTCCTGGAAATATATATCCTACTTTTTTCCTGATAATCAAAGTATTTCAAAATTTACCAAATTGTCAATTTATCAACATTTATCAAATTATTTTCAAAAAAATTTATTATATTTAGTTTTTAGCATTACTATTTGAGCTGTTACATACAGAATTAGTTTCAATATTAAAATTTTAGTCTATTCAAATGAGCTTTATATAATATTTTTCTTTGCCATCTATGCTGTTACCCATCAACTTTCAGACTAAAGCTTAAGAGGGAATAGATTGTAGTACTGATAACACGCTTCTAGATAATTCTGCTTGAATTTCAAGATCTGATTAAATCTGAAAAGTTCCCCAGTTTCAAAATACTGGTGGAAAATGTGTAACAAACATTCAGAAAAGAAGATATGATCAAATTAATTGCAATTGAAAAAAAAAAAATAAAATTTGCAAATGAAGTGACTAAAAACAAATGGACTGAAATGAAATGAAGTGCAATGAAAAGGACGGCAATTTGCCAAAATGATTCCCATGAAATCCCAAAATCAGAAAAGAAAGATGAATAAAGAGACAGGAGGAGAAATTGGAGGAATTAAATGCAACAAAAGAAAGAGAGAAAATTTTGGAACAAAGTCAAAAAAAGAAAAGTGAATGGGATGACATGAAATGCACAGAAATGGACAAAACGTCACCAAATTAATCTTCATTGAAATTACAAAATTTTATTTCCTTTCCTGAAAGGAAGAATTTGAAATCAGAGAACAAAGTGGGAAAACACTGGAAAGGATACAGGATAAAATCAAATGCAATAAAAAAAACAACTTCTAAATGGAGTGACTACACCGAATGTACTGAGATGAAAAGAGGTCAAATGGGGATGAAAGCAGCACCTCAGGAGAGCATGCATCAGCAGGCTTGGGGGTCAGGCAATATAACACAAGAGACACAGAGAAAATTCAGGAGTCACCTCATGATGTATTGCCTTCCTCAGTGCCTTCAGAATGGGGCTCTGTCACCAGCACTACAGTGATATTACAGTGATATATTGGTGCTGCAGCTTCCCCACCCACCCCTCCAACTCCCTCTTCACATCTGACACCACTCTAGGTACAAAATACAATTTCTCCTAAACTGATCCTGGTCACTGGGATGTCCCTTCTGAGGTCACCACTAAGAGTTCAAGCTCAGAAATTCAGGTAATTGCCCTCCCTGGATTTTAGGGCCAAGCAGTCATGGGGGGCATTTCAGAAAAAATTTGGAATTTCATTTCACAAAAATGAAACATAAATGGTTCCTTAGTGGGAACCACACCTCCAAAATCGTTTAAGCTGTTGCCCTCAGAGGAGGGGTCCAAACAGCAATTTTCCACATGTACAGGGGCAACAAAGCTTAGGGCAGCACCATGAGCAGATAAGTGCACATCCTGTGTGTTTTCCAAAGGCTGATTACAGGGAATTAAGGACCCCTGACAATGACAGTGTGGGCAATCAGAGTGGGGAGCACCACAACAACAACAACAACAACAAAAACTAAAAAAGAAAAAACCAAAAATCAACCAAAAAACCTCCACAAACACTCTAATAATCATCACCTGAAAAATCATATTCCCTTCTTCAAATCATGGTCCCACACAAAGCATTAAACAGAAAGCTGATGTTGTATTTACTGTCTGCACAGTAACACCTGCACAGAGATTGAACCTAAGGGAAGTGCACACAGCAAGTCAGAAGTAACTTGAGCACGTGCAAGGACATCTGAGTGAAGGAGGAACTCAAACTTCTCTGCAATTGGACCTTCCCTTCACTGCACATATTTTTATCCCTGACATGAATGCATTTTCTGAAAGTTAAGAGGTCCAACCTCTCATCTATAGTCTTAATTATAGGGAAAACAATTTACAGCTTAACTGTAGACATCAAAATTCATTTCAACAAGTTCAAATTTTAAAAATATGAAAGTTTAATTACATATATTTGATTTAATAGTTAAATAAAAAAACCTTCTTCTTTCCTGTTTTTCCTTGTTTAGACCTTTGCCAGCACAACACCCACCATCCAACCTTCTCTTCCCCTTCCTTTAACCAGGGAATAGAATGGGCAATTTTTAATTTATTTTTATTTTACAGGCCTGTCCATGCTGATCGCCCCAGTGTTTATTTTCTCCTGGCTGTAACATGGTTGTTACATACTGCAGTTATGTGCAATAGATTAAACTTGTAGTAATAAAAAAAAAAACAATTTTCCATCCTTTGGGCAAATTTGTACAATCTCTGCTGCCTTCTCTCCTTCTTCCCACAGGGTGATAGGTTCATGTCACAGACATCTTTTATGAAAAATCCTTTCCTTAGGATTTTTCCTCCTGAGAAGTTGAAAGGCCTCAGGAACAAAATGTAATGATTATCATGTAATGATTAGACAATGATTATCTGCTGCTGTGGAATGCAATAGGTGCATCTGTGATTGGTCTCATGTGGTTGTTTCTAATTAATGGCCAATCACAGTCAGCTGTGTCTCTGTCTGAGACACAAGCTTTTGTTATGATTCCTTCTTTTTCTGTTCTTAGCTAGCTTTCTGATGAAATCCTTTCTTCTATTCTTTTAGTATAGTTTAAAAATAATATATATCATAAAATAATAAAACAGCCTTCTGAAGCATGGAGTCAGATCCTCGTCTCTTCCTTCATCCTGGGACTCCTGTAAACTTTGTCACAGGTTCACATCAGAAAATAAAAGTCAAAGCACTGAATGATGTCAGGTCCTCAGGAGCAACCAAGTCAGAAATTCTCCAGAGGTTGTGGAAAGGGCAGACAGCTTTTCCTGCTGGCAATAATCCTTAAATTACTGCCTTAATTAAGCACTTAGAGCTCTTACTCAGAGATGTTTGGATGTGTTTCACATAGAGCTGTGCTGCAGTTGTAGCAGAGGAGTCTCCTCCTGGCTCCCTGTGTTGTGGCCACCTTCATCCCCTGCCTCCTCCTCATGGTTAGGGTTTGATTTCTTGATGTCTCTGTCCCCAAAATTCTCCCCCCTCACTGGAGCGAGTCCAGAGGAACCCACCAAGGGCACCAGAGGGATGGAGCAGCTCTGCTGGGAGGAAAGGCTGGGAAAATTGGGATTGCTCACCCTGGAGGGGAGAAAGCTTTGGGGTGACCATTGTGGCCTCCAGTGCCTGAAGGGAGCCCAGAGGAAAATGGAGAGAGGCCTTACGAGGGCCTGGAGTTACAGGACAAGAGGGAATGGATTCAGACTGAAAGAGAGTGGAGTTAGATTGGATATTAGGAATAAATCCTTCCCTGTGAGGGTGGGGAGGCCTGGCACAGGGTGCCCAGAGAAGCTGGGGCAGTTCCTGGATCCCTGGAAATGTCCAAGGCCAGGTTGGACAGGGTTTGGAACAACCTGGGACAGTGGAAGGTGTCCCTGTCCTGTCAGCAGGGTTGGAACTGGATGAGCTTTAAGACCCCTTCCAACCCAGGCCAATCCATGATTCCATGATCCTTAACCCACTTTCCTCCATTTCTAGAGCAAATCAAACCCTAACACTTCAGAATTCTTTTTCCTTTTCTATGAAGTTTCTTTGGTGACTTTTCGTCCTCATCTCATCTGTCTTGAGCCTCTCTCTTGCTAACCTCTATGACAGTTCTCTAAAAACTTATTATGTCCCCATCAATCCCTCCCTTCACTGTGACACTTTGTGGCCACTGTAATAAAGACTGCAAAAGTGACCAGGGCAGAGGACAAATCCACACCAACAGTTCCTTGGGGTTTATTGGAAGGACATAAATAAACCAAGAATAAATGGAGTCTTCTTGGCTGAAATAGTGAAAAACTACTCTGTCCTCTGAGATTCAAACATTTGGTAACATAAGTTTTATTTTTATATATTCCTTTAATTAATAATCAAATTAAGCCAAAGGAACATCTTTTTTTGCTTTGGATTTGCACAGGAATTAGCCCAGTGAAGTCTGGAATTGATGTCCTTTTGTAAAACAAATGCTGATTACATTCTCTCCTCTCTAGAAGTAATTTATTTAGATTTTTCCATGTGATCATTAGTGAAATATTATTGAACTCATAAAAAAAAAACATAGACAAATTATGTTCTGCTAATGAAGATGGAGAGATTCAGATCTTTCTGCTTTGTATCTCACAGCCCCACTGGAATCTGCCAGACATTTAATGTAATACCTCATGAAATTGTATTTACACACCAGCAGGTATATCTATGCCATGTAATCTGAGAAAAGAGGGAAAATAGAAAAAATTATCAAACAGGAGTGCAGCAGGAGGAGCAGGGAGGCCTCTAATAGCAGGGAGACCTCTAATAAGAACCTGGGTCACACTGGATCTTAGAACTACGCAAGGTTTTCAAGTGCTAATGAAATTTTCCTGCCAGAATTCATTCTTTTCAACTGGCAGGGACCAGGGAAATTTTCATAAAAGTTTCTTCCTTGTGTTGTTTACAGCTACTTTTAGATCTTTCACATGGCTTTCAAATTTCAGAAAGAAGGTGGAGGGTAAACAAATATTTTTAAACTAGGTGTGATTTTTTTTTTCCTTTTCTCTTTAGTCAGCTTTGTTAAATATATTCACTACATAAACTTGAAAGAAAAAAAGGGAAAAAAGTTATCTTATTAATTCTGCTGAAATATTCCAAACTTAGAGGGGTTCGAAAACACCCAGCAGAGCAAGAACATAAAAAAGAATTTTATAGCTTTTGTGAAATGATAAAATCTAAATTTTCAATTTTGTTTTTAGGTTTGTATAACAGTGGAAGAGGAGGTTTTTTTCAAAGTTCTTTTAAAGTAATTCACGTCACAATCAGTGTCTTGACTTGTGCCATCTTTGAACTCAGGGAATGTAAGGAATGGCATCTTCAGATCTCAGCTCCTGTTTTACCAGTCATGCTGCACACATTGCTTTGATCTCAACCAAATTTAGCTGAACTTTCCAGCAAAACCAGGACAGAACTCATCCAATTGCAGGAAAATTTTAGCCTCCTCAACCTAATTAAGGAGCAGGCAGAGAATATCAACCTCTTGGAGAAATATTTGGGTAAATAATGACACCAAATAGTCAGTAGAAATTATTGGACTGCAGTCAGTCCTTTGCTTAGCAAAACCCTCTCTACAGTTAAAATCAATTAAATATTTTGTTATTTTTTTATATTGAGGGAAATGTTTTATCACTAGTGAATTTCTTTTATGGCATCTTGTTCTTATATACAGGGTACCCACCTATCTTTGTTTCTGTAATTGAATTTTCCTACAAAGTTCATTGCCTTACAATTTTTCCCTTATATCAGTGTAAATTTCCTTCAGAAATGCTCCTTACCTGTTCCAGCTCTCCTTTCTGTATATGCAAGAGGCTTATTCTCCTGTTTTGGGGTTACTTTCTTGTCTCCTAGGACTCCTTTAAAAATCTTGTCTGGAAATATGTAGGGTGAGGAGAACTCAGCTTCAGTTTCTTTCCATTAAAAAACAAACAAACAAACAAACAAACAAAAAACAAAAACAAAACAAAAAACAAAACAAAACAAAAAAAAACCCAACAAAAAAAAACACCCAAAAACCCAAAAACGAAACCAAGCAAGCAAAACTCCCTGCATTTACTCCTAATCACAAGTAATTTTGAAAACATAACAGGAAAATCACACAGCCTGACTCCATCTTTCTCAGGGCAGCCCACTGCAGGTCAGGGTTGCCCAAACAATGAAAATCTGTTCATAAAAAATCCTTTGTCACCATCACCAGGTTTAGTTCCATAAGCCCTACACATTTCTCATCCATGGGAACTCCCATCTCACTTTCAGACCAAGATCCTAAAAAATTTAACAGCATTGAGAGATCTGTTGTCAGTATTCCCACTCCCCTGTAAATTGCTGGCTTTGGAGAGCAATGAGGGACCTTGACACTGATCCTTCTCTCCCTTCAATTGTCAGAAATGAGTTTAATTTGGTGGAATTGCATTAGTGGGAAAACAGATAATACTCCTAACTCAATAAAGAGCATTATTTGTTTACTTTTAATCTGGCAGTCCCACTGAAGTTAGCCAGCCTTGAATATATTCCAGAATAGCAATGCTTTTTGAGTGAGGATTGGAATATAAAGGTGTTCAGACTGAATATTTCCTCTCTAATCTAATACAGAAGCATATGTTCATAATTTAGGAGCCTGTGATATAGGACAGGGAGAGAAACACTTGGCATGAATAACTTCACTGATAAACCTGTTATAGAGGGCTTAAAAACAGAGAATCATATAAAACGGCCAAATTCCCAGGCACTGTCAAAGGGGGAGCAATGAAAAAGCAGATTCCAAGTTAAGAGCATCGTGTAAAATATGTAGATATTCACACTGCATTTGGACTGCTGGTCATACACACACACAGGTCTCCCCTGCAGCAGGACTTAAATGGTTTATTCAGCAGCTGCCCCTTGATCCCCCCTCTCCCTTCTCTCATGTGCCAACGAGTCTCACTGGACTCCCAGACCCCACAGCAACTCCTGCATTTGGCTTTGATCTTTCTGATCAACCTGCACATGCCCTGGTCTCTCCAGAATCTGAGCAAAAATAGCAGTCTGAAGAAAATCTCAGTCTTCATCAGCTACTCCTGATCAGTTTTAAATTCCTCTAACTTTATGCCTAAATTAAGGGACAAATTATTATCAAACCAAGACCCTCATGGACAGGAGCTTCTACCCCCAGGCTGGTCGGTTTGTCTTGAACAAAAAGACTCATAGTAATTCCATAAAATCTTCAATTTACATGAAGAACTTAATTTTAAACCTTCTCATCTAAACACAGCTGAGTGGCTTATCTCTATAACTACTAGGATTGTAATAAATTGATAGTAATTTACATGGGTGTCCAAATAATGGGGTGTAATGAAGAGATTAGAACGATGTAAAAACTGTTACATCCTATTTTGACTGAATACAGTCTCAAGACAGATTCCCAAATTAAGAGAAAAATATTTTGATTGCATTCTATGTGATCAAGATTTTGTCTGCTTTGGAAATGGCAAGCAGTTAAACTATATCACTGAAAAGATAATTTGTGAAGAAACTCTGAAATAATATGCACAAAAAAACCCCAAAAGCCTTCAAAGAAGATGAAAGATTTTTCAGGTCTGTTTTTGAAGCAGAGAAAAAGCCAGAATATATTTATACAGCTGATAGAAAAACAAAAAGGCATGATTCTTTAGAAGTTAAAATCAATGTTTTTTGGGGTTTTTTTTAATAGCAAGTGTTTAAAAGCACAACTGAGTCTTTAACATAGCAGAGGTTTTAATTTCTTTTAGGATAAATGGAGGATGGGTTGGGCTTAGCCTTGAAACTTTGAGGTCAGATTAAGTTCTGTGCACCTCAACAGGCTTTGCTCTATGACTTTCAGGCCTTATGCCCTCTGTCTCTTAATTCCCTGTTTCTAAAATAGGGGAAATGATGTTTTTTTCTGCCTCCCAGGATTTCTGGGAGGATCAATACATTAAGGATGCAAGACATTCAGATATGGAGGTGATGGGAACTGTTCAGCCCTGAGATGGATGGCTGCTGCATGGAAGCCAAACCCTCAGTTTCCAGAATCTCAGAGAGATTTATTATTCTGCTCCTTACCCAGGGGAGAGCTGCATAAAGAAAATGTGACCTTGAGATTCTGTGTCTCCTGTTTTGATTGCCTCAGTGCCCAGTAAAAAAACCCTGTAGATTGACCCAAACCTGCTCAATTTTTTGCTTCATTTTGAGGTCTAGTGACCAGACTCCTGCACTGGCCAATACCCTCTTGCACTGTTGGTTAAAAGGAAAGGAGAAGTGTCATCCTCTTAACAGAGTCTTGCACCTTGCCCTGATGTGATGGCTGAGACTGGAACTCCAAGTGCAATTTGGTGATATTCCAGGTCTATAAGAGACTGACAATCCCACCCAGGAGAGAGCTGTGTCACTTACACATTAAAGTGTCACTCTTCATATGTCAGTGACTGTCTCATGCCTTTGCCTCTCTGTTCCTTAAGAGACACAAAAAACACATTTAAAGAGAAATTCTCTCTTTGCTTCCATCCCACCTGCCTGATCCATCAAGATATTGCAGCAAAGACCACTGCAAATGCAGACAAATGGAATAAACTTGTGACAAAATGGAGATGGATATGGTCCTCCTTGGTTTAGCTTTTTCACTGCGTTTCAAAATGTTAAAGCAAGTCTAGCAATACAACCTACCAAATTCAAAATGTCTAATGCAAGATAAAATCAACAACAAAAAAAATCTCTTTAGAATTAGAGAGCTATTGTAGCTGAGTAAGGACGCAGAAAGTAGAATTCAGATCAGTGTTTCCTAAACAGATAAAGTGGAGGGCAGGGATGCAAAAATCCTTACTTGGAAATCAAGAAATATGGCAAGAAGCAGCAAACAAGAACAAATCAGAGAGGGCAAGGTGCTAGAAGTCCAGGTTTTGTACTCCTCATTTTAACATGAAGAGGGATTAGGAAGTGTTATTACTTCCCTTCTGTTCATGCACAGAACACAGCTAAAATAGAAGAGAGGATTATTTTTTAGCACTGAATGAACAGAAGCTATGGAAACTGACAAGAAGTAGGGTACAGCACTCGTTTTGGTCCTAATTAAACACTTTCCAATCTCACACTGAGGGCAAAGTTCATCTGGTTTGACAGAAATACTGCCAGACAAAAGAGAAAAGGAAGGAACCTAAATGGCTGAAATCTCGGCTAATACAGCAGGAGTGATTGTGAGATTCATGTTCTTCATTCAACAGCAAAGGAATTCAGTGTTTATTGATTCACTTGACCAAGAATTATGTTACACTCAAAACAAATAAGATATCAGGGAAAGCAGAACATTATTTCCTGCTAGTCATGCATAAGCAGTGCAAGAGTTCTCACAAAGCCTTAATGTAACTTAAGCACAAAAATAATAAAGAAAATATTTTATTGTTTGGATAGCCAGTTTGACACTAGACCATTTATAAAACAAAAACCATATAAATTGAAAGAATTACCAAGGTCACAACAATCAGACAATGGGCTCCAGTGTTCATTATATTTTCTAATTATAGAAGTTTATGTTAATTCTCTTCTGTTTCTTTCCACAGAGAGGAGGATTCTCAATCTCCTCCTGAATCCTTCAGTGCTTATTACTATAGTAACCAAATGCTTCAAAAACATTAATTAATTTTCAAAATATCTCTGTGGAAAATGAAATCCATCTGGACGTGGTCCTGGACAAATGTTTTAAGGGGGCCCTTGTTGAGCAGGTGGTTGGACCAGATGACCTCCAGAGGTCTCTTCCAACCTCAGCCACTCTGAGATTTTGTGAAAAATAACATCGTCCTCATTTTATTGAAAGGGAGAAGAAGTAGAGGGTTATTAAGACTGCTTTTTTCTGCATCTCCCTTTCAAAACATATTTGTATAATATTTTAGGCATATTTGCATTTGCCTCTTCAAAGAAAAGCTCTTCCCATCTTTAGTTTAGTGTTTTTGCAGATGCGATACATAGTTTTCCTTGAGTATCAAAGAACTGACAGCCTCAGTACTGAACCAGCACTTAAGGATCAATCAGTCCCAGATATTTTATTTTTCTCTCCTGCTTTCTCATGATCAGGATCATCTTTATTTGTTGATCTCCAGACCTCAAGCTATGAACCTATCAAGCTGCTTTCACAAGATAGTTTTCCCTAAATTAGCATGCCTACATTTGTATTTAGTGTAGGGAAGGGAGACAGACTCTTCTGTGGCTGTCCTTCCTTCTCCAAAACCTGCCCCAAAACATTTGGCTCAGAGAATTCAACAAGAATATGAAGCTTCAGCTCAAAACCAGACTGAATCTTGTAAGTTTACAAAAACTGAACAGAGAGATCTACAACAAGGACAGTCAGGAAACAACATGATTGAAACAACAGACAGAAGAAGTTTAATTCACCAGGCATTTAACTCCATCAGCCTCAGAGAAGTCTTTTCCCCAGTTAGGTTTAGATGACTCTAAATTAGGATGGGATTTTCTACCAGCTGAGCTTTGAAGGTAAAGAGAGGCTTTGGGGTATGAGTTTTTGCCTAGAGCTTAGATTCTCTGCCTGGAATTTTAGGGGCTTTAGGAACTTTATCTTGCCTGACTGTTGCAATAGGACATGAAATAAAACTACACACACTGGAACCTGCAAGGTAACCAAGAAGGGAAGTTTATTTTCTAACTTCAACATTTATAGACTTTCAAAAGAGACGGTGGATTGAAGGATGAAAGTGCCACCTCTCCAATGACACTGGACAAACCAACAATCCGTCAAATTTCTTCTCCTCCAGAAAAGAATGTAAACCAATAATTATTTACATAAAAGTGCGTGAGAAACTTCATTACAAGAATGCAAACATCAGAAAGCTTAGAAGAACTTAGAAGAACTTAGAGGAACTTAGGGGAACTTAGAAGAATGGGGAAACACCTGACATCACAGCTGAAATAAGCCCGGCTGGTATTACACCAAGAAATTCATGGACTTCAGCAGATTCTGCCTGGGAAAAGCCTCCAGCCAAGGGTGGGAGTCACAAACCCAGCAGCAAACCCTGTGCAAAGCAAGCTCCAGTGCTGGGCTGGCTTTTTCCAGCTAGGAAGAACTTTGCAGGTAGCTGGGTCTCTGTGCCATGCAACTGCAGTCATTTGGCAGACAGCAAACACAGCAAATTAGCCCCACTGAGTGCAAATCATAAAACAAACCCTCAGAAACATCAGAGATCAGCTATCACAAACTTCTAATTTTGTTATTTATAGCAACAACAATAGCCAAATAATCATGTACTTGGGAGCCTAGCAGGCACACTAGTGGGGTTTTCAAAAATTATGCTGGTGCCAGACTGAAAATACAAAAGTAACAGAGAGGAAAAATTGAATTTTCTCCTACTTAAAAGACTTATTTTTCTTCCTTGGACTTTCCATAAACTTCCCGGTGATTATCCAACACTACTCCTTGGTTACAACCACATCAGCTTCCAGCAGGTTTGCCAGTTTCACTGGGAACTGAAGGGCAATTCCAGCTACTTGAACACTTCTCTTCAGGTGCTGCTCTCAGCTGAGGCAGGCAGGCAATGTCTGTGCAAACAACCTGGTAGAATTCAGCCACTGTAGCAGACACAGCTGGGAAGATCCTCAATATTGTCTCAAAATGCAATTTTTAGCAATAGTGCCAGCAGATTAATTAAATTTGAGGGGAATCTCAGAAGCAGGACCAAGTGGAGTAGATGTGGTTGCAGTAGGAGGAGAGAAATACAGAGTAAAATCCCGTCTTTGGGTTGTTTTAGCCCAAACTGTGCGGAACATGAGCAGGAGAGTCCCTATGGCACCTTTTCTTCCTGCTTTGTCACAGGTGAACAAAAACATGATGGGAGGAGGAGGAAAAAGAGCTTGCACCTTGTACGGAAATCAGCATTAAAGGAGGTAAATATTTGATTCCTTTGCAGAGTGGAACATGCACTGTTGGCTGGCTTTTCTTTCTGCCATGTTCTCATTCCTTTTTCATTGAGGCCACCCTGTGTCTGTCTCACATTCCTCAGGGAATGCTGATCAGTGCATGTTAATTCATTTTCCTTGAAGTTAGTCCTCTCCCAAAAATGTCATTTTTGCACCTTTAGCCTTTGCTCTTAACCATAACCAGCCCTTCTCTACTCACACTCTGCTCATTATTCTTATTTAGGTAAAAATTCCTCAGTGCAAGTTTTGTGGGTGTCTCTGGGTTTGCACAATATTCAGCACCACTTACCATGCTTTTAATGGCAATTACAACAAATACACAAGCCATAAAAGGGTTGTTTATGTCAAGTTTAAAAGTAAGAACAGTCCTAAAAGAAAAGTCTTCAGGCTTTTCCAATCTTGAAAAGAAATTCAGCATGGAATTTTATACATTAATTAGGACAGAAATAAATATTTCAAGTAGGATTCCTCCTTTTTTTTTCTTTTTTTTTTTCAGACTGGCCATGATGATTAAAAAAATCTTTTTTTCTTTTAATGTGCAAAATTAGAGTTAAATCCAAGCTAAGCCTGTTTATTTTCTTGAAATCTCATAGAAATATGTGATACTGCAAAGGCTTGAGGCTCAAACTTCTTTAAAAGACAAAATTTTTCAGAAATTACATGGAAAGTGAGTGTAGCTTCCACAGATTAAAAATTGAAATTAATCAGGTGAATCAAGATAATGTGTTTATACCATCTTGATGTCATATATGTGTTCTATGGTTGCATTTTAGAAAACCTTTTGGAGGCAGGCTAACTTCATTATTCCCATTTTATAAAGAGGATTGAGATACAGAAAGAACAATCTGACATCATTCTCAAAATCTGCAGTAAGGCCAAAAAATTGACACATTCTTACTGTTCCAAACACAAGATTGTGCTTCCAGCACAAATTGCTAGGCCAGAACCTTTTTTATAAAATACTAATTGATTATAAACTACTGTGGATGTTGCTTTTAATGTGCTACAGATGCTTGGATACACCAGGTTTCATATCTTTCATAAAACAGATGACCAGGTGTAGAGAACTTCATAAGAATATTTAATATCTTACCTATTATGAGATTTTTTTTTTCATGCAGGTTTTCATAGAGTGAAGCTAAGGATAAAATGAGATTTAATTTTCTTTCTCCTCTAATGTGCCATTATAATTTATTTAATTGTGCAAACATATATGCAGAAATATAATATATATGAATGTGAAAAAGAGCTCTGTGGCATCATAGAATATTAATGTACCCTGCAGCTTTTTTATTACTTAGATCTGAATTATTCCTGGAGAGGCACTGAGATTACTGATGGAGAAAGCAGCATTTTCTCAAGGTAGGTCTATTGTTTTATGGTCCAGCAGTATGCCTGCCACTGCCACCAGGTGCAGGGCATTCCTGCCATCTGCAACAGTGTTTTGTCCTTGTATAAAATCTGTTCACAGCTCTGGTACAAATAACAAAATACTGCTCCCGTTTAGGGTTTTGTGTGGTGGCCACACCTGAGTCCAAAGCACAGGATAGGAGTTTATTCAGGTTATTTGTTCTGCTGAGATCTTCCAGGTGTCCTTTTAGCTACTTCGTGTGACAGTGTTCACAGGGGTCTGAGGATGAGGGAAGAGACATAGATCTGGCTCCATGTTTCAGAAGGCTTGATTTATTATTTTATGATATATATTGCATTAAAACTATACTAAAAAGAATAGAAGAAAAAGTTCTCATCAGAAGGCTAGCTAAGAATAGAAAAGAATGAATCAACAAAGGTTTGTGGCTCGGACAGAGAGAGAGCCAGCTCTGCTGTGATTGGTCATTAATTCCAAATATCCACACAAGACCAATCACAGATGCACCTGTTGCATCCCACAGCAGCAGATAGTCATTGTTTACATTTTGTTTCTGAGGCCTCTCAGCTTCTCAGGAGGAAAAATCCTAAGGAAAGATTTTTAATGAAAAGATGTCTGCGACAACTTCATGTACTGAAAATTCCCAAATAAATCTCAGTATAATATCAGTTTAACCACCACAGTATTTTAGAGCAGGCTCCTAGCTGTGTGAGCTGAAAATGGGGAGGTTGAGACAATCATCTCCTCCTGTTGCTGTTGTGAGAAGTGAGAGTAGGAGACATCAGAAGATTCATCAACCCATATGTGTCAGATCTGCTGAAGTTTTGTAATGGATTGGGCTTGGCAGAGATCCTCCTCTTGGTTTGCACTTGGAGAGGTGAAGTATCAGCTCTGCTGCTTGGCAGAGAACAGGAGCACTCATGGGCAGAGAAAAAAGGAAGGAAATTTCCCAACGTGGAGGAGACGAGACATATGTGTGTCGTTTCTGTGTTTTGCCCTGCTTAGTTGATGCACAGAAAAATGGATGGAGCAAAAGGATTACCAAGAAAAGCTTCTCCTTCTAGGCTGGGGACACAGGGCAGTGTCTCTCCTGGAGTCTGCAGCTGAGCAGATATTTCAGAGACCCCTCTTGCTGCTGGAATATCGGGTGTAGGACCAGCACAGCAATTTGGTATCAAGAGCCATAAGCAGATCAAAGTGCACTCAGGAAGGAAAAGGAAATATTTAAGTCTTTAGAATTAACAGCTTTAAATACTGAATAGATAAGTATTAGGGAATGTATATATAAATCCTCCACATTTCCTAAGGAGCTTTCCTTGATGCCATGCATAAAATAACTGCCTACTGTACAATATTCTGCATTATCTTCCAGCCACCAACAAGCACAAGATGCTGAAGGAAATGAAACTTCAGTTGCAGACTGATGAGAATTCCTGCTTTTCAATGGAATGGTGTGTTCCATAAAGAGCAATTTAAATAATACAGTCCTTGAATTTTAGTCACAGGTATTCAAGTACCCATATTTTAACATTGTGGGCTCAACCAGGTGAAGACTGCACAGAAGTATAGAACCCACATAGGGTTATAAAATAATCCTATTTTCTGAAGTTTGGGATTAAAGAAGAAAGATCTACTTATATCTTGAGCTGAGAAATTATTATTCCATTCAAGTAATCTGAATAGAAGGGTGCAATTTTAATTATTATAAGAGGATGTAAATTCAGCAAAATTGAAGAGTTTCTTATTCACAAAATTATTGTGCCATTCTTCTACAAATAAAATGAGGCAAAATGTATTTTGTGGTTTGAAAGTTTAGGCAATACTAATGCAGTCGGTATATTTCTGATGTGAATCTCATTCCATAGTCAAGTGAGTTCCAATCAACTTTCTCACAGAACCTGCATGTACAAATTTTAACTGGCAAATTAGATAGATGTCATCTGTTGGCTCTTTTGGGAAATAAGAAATCCCTCTACAAGCTCATCAAATTAGTTTCCACCAATTGTATGAAATAATATTAGGTGATACCAGGCTATGTTTTATTTATTTGAAAGTCTGCATTGGGAGCTGATGAGTTCAAACCCAACAAAACAATCCCAAGGGTGATTTTTGTGAAAATGTCTGTTTCAAAACATGGAGTGAATGTGACACTTCTGAGTGACTTGGGCATGGGCACCACTCACACATAACCTCTGCTAAAAGTTTTCAAGTCAAACCTAATACATTTTACCAAATTCCATGATTGTAAGATACACAAACACACTTGCTAAATCAAAGTTCTCTATTCCAGAAACAGTTATATGACATTAGGAGTTATTTTTGTGTAGAGATGGAGTGAAATTGGAGTTCTGAGAACTGCAGTAATCCGTTATAAATGAGAAGGAAACTCCACAAATAAAGACACAAAATCTAGACTAGGTAAACAAACTGTTTTCCAGTGGTGTGACTAAACCACTTAGGAACTGAAAAGGATTGATTTATTTTGTAGTCATGTAACTAAAATTAATTTTTTTCCCCCACTTTCCATATGTTAAACATTCTCTTAAAATTAACTGTTAATTATTAATATAAATTTGTTTTGATTTTTATGCCAATTAGGGATTTTTACAGACTTTTATAAACTTATTTAAAAGTACTTGGTTTCAAGTACTTTTCAATCTGGACTCAAAATTACTTCAGTTTTAGCCTATCTGTAATATTCATTAAGGCAAAACAAATGAAGTCAAAAAAACTCCACCTAATCATATTCCTAATAAATTCTTGTGGGTTTTTCTAAAGCAAATATAGCAGAATCATAAAATGCTTTGGGGTTGGAAGGGACCTTAAGGATCATCTGGTTCCACCCCCCTGCCATGGGCAGGGATGGCACCCACTGGATCAAGCTGCTGATCCTCCATCCCAGGTGGGCTTGGGCATTTCCAGGGATGGGGTAAATTTGGTGCCATGCAGGCAGTGGGAAAGACAGAGACCTCCAAAGGACAAATTGCAGCTGACACAGGGAGTCCAGACCTTCTACATGGGTCAGAGCAGCTTGAGGGGATGCTCTTACTCCATGGAACAGGGACAGCAGAAGGAGGAATCTCTCTCACATGCTGCATTTCCAAATTCTCTGTACTGATCTAAGAAGACACATTCAGGCGATTGTTTTTCAGGGTTTAAATAACATCTCTCTGTACGTGCTGGAACCCTGGATGCTGAGAATTTTAAATTTTAATTTTAAATTTTAATTCTATCCCTCAGCAGCAGGGCTGCTGGATCATTTCAGCATCTGACACCACTCATGGCCCCAAGTGAGAGCCAAGAAAGAGCTATGCCTCTTGCACCACCCATAAAAGCCAGGATTCCCTGAGGGTTTGCAGGTGAGGAATGTCCATCTGCAATCCTGCCCCACAGGACCCTGAGTGCAGGCAATTGTCCACAGGGCTGGGCTCAAAGGTGATACCTTGAGTTTTAAATTTCTCTGTTCTGTTTTTTTTTTTATATTAAGTGTCACTGGGATCTTTTCACAGGGAGGTGAAGACAAAACAATCCTGTTCCAGCTGGAGACTCAAGGACAGCTCTTCAAACTTCAGGCCCAAAGCATAAACAATGTTAGAAGATGAGGGTGGGCAAACAAGCAAGGAGGACGAAACTTCATAATTTGAAGCTATTAATTGGACAGTTAACTCCTATATGCAAATGGATTAAAACTTATAAAAATATGAGATATTGTGACCAATCTTTTGCTTCCATCTTGGAGTCATCTGAGCAGAGCCACAACTGTGGCTCTGGTACTGCCAGGGTGTGGCCTTTGAAGGCCCAGCAATAAATATCAATAAATATCCACTTTATTCCTCTTAACTCCCTCTAGCCCTGTGCAAGTGGACTAAAACCTATAAAAATGTGATCCAGGGGCTCATGACCAAGCCCTCTTTTGCTTCCACCTTGGAGCCATCTGGGCAGAGCCACAGCTGTGGCTCTGGTACTGCCAGGGTGAGGCCTTTGAAGGCCCAGCAATGAATATCAATAAATATCAAAAATTATCCACTTTATTCCTCTTAACTCCCTCTAGCCCTATGCAAATGGACTAAAACCTATAAAAATGTGAGATCTCGTGACTAAACCCTCTAGTGTTTTGACATTGGAGCCATCCTGGCAGAGCCACAATTGTGGCTCTGGTACTGCTGAGGTGTGGCCTTTGAAGGCCCTTCAATAAATATCAGTAAATATCAATAAATATCAATAAATATCAATAAATATCAATAAATATCCACTGTTCCTCTTAACTCCCTCTGTTCCAGCCCCTTAAGGCATCAAAGGGACAGAGAGGAGGGGAAGGTGAGAGAGGGGGCAGGAAGGGGAGGGAGAACCCACTGGTGTCACGAGAGAAGCACCCAGTGGGTTGTGTTCATCTTCCAAGACTTCACTTGTTCTACTTCTACTTTATGCCATTCCCACACAGGAAAATGATATTCACTGTGAACATAATGAATGCCTGTCGAGAGCTAAGTATAAGTAAACATAGGAAGGGTTTGAGGTTTTTTTTCCTAAAGATACAGCAAAAATCACACAAACAGTGCAATAACTGGGAAAACAAGAGCTATAAGAGGAAATTCTAAAATACAGCTAATCCAAATGTTGCTATTTTTTGCAAAAATATTGGGCGTTCAGCACATAAAGAGAGTTCCTCAAACAACTTCAATGCTTTTCTGACAGAATATTCTAAAGGGGGAGTGACAAATAAACCACCTTTAAAATAGTATTTATCTGGGACAACTGATAATAAGTAGCAGAAAATACAATCTTCCTGTTACCAAATTATATTACTGTAGCATAAATTCTTCCCAGAGATGTGACTGCTGAAGCTACAATGGTTTGTTTTAAAATATCTAATCTGTGTGTATAGTTATTAATTGTTTTGTAGGAAATTACAGATGTATGCTGACTCTTCTGTTCAATAGCCTGTGATATATAATCCATCTATACATGGCTAAATAAATCACCAAATTCCAACTTCAATGAAAATATGTAGATATACATGTAAATATGTGTATAAAACATATTGTATAGATAGAATACTGGTTGCTAAATAGAGATTTAGTTCAGAGACAGATTTGATATTTTAGTCTTATCCTCCTGCATAAGGCCTAGGAAGATAAATTCGATGCCATCTTCAGCTGGATTTAGAAAGACTCAAAGAATTGTTCTGGCATAACCCTTAAAGCTTAACTGTGTGTAACAACTTCATATTCTTCACTTTGGCAAAAGTTACTTCTGCTTGCATGGATTTAGTGACACAGCAAAATGTCACTGATTCTTCTGCTTGTGTAAAGATCCAACATCTCAGAGACAAAATGTGGCTGTGCTGGAGTCAGAATGAATTTTGCAGTATTTAAGCTTTATTCCTTGCATTTTCAAGTTTGGGCTGAAGACAAATGGCTGAGGCTTCTGACTAAGCCCTGGCTCGAGGGAAAAAGAGAAAGAAGCACTGATAGAATTTGCAAATCCTTCAGAACATTATACATTAGGCAGAGAAAGGAGTGGGTCCATTGGTAAAAAGATTAATTTTAGGAAACAGGTTTAAGCTCATTGAAGCACACTGGAATTTTTCTAATGATTTATTTTAATGGTTTAAAATTGTTTTAATGGCTTAAAATTATTTCTCTTATATAAGTTTTGGGTTCAATGGTATGATCTTAAAAAAATTCCTGACTACGTTTGACCCCAGAGGCGTGAAAAGATACATCACATTTTACAAACAATTTCACTAAGGAAAAAACTGTGCACATCAGAAAGGCCAAAACATTTTTGTTTGATGTACTCAGAGCAAACTTCCTCACTTTTGCAGGGTGAGATGATATCCCTTTCCACTACACCCACAATCAGCATGAATCAGTTTAAAAGAGGCTACACACAAAACCAGATTTTTGGAGGGGTCAGCTGAAAGGGGAACAGTTTGGGTTTCTTGCACATCTCCATGCATGAGCTGCATATTCAGCTGACACTGAGCATCATGTTCAACAGGAGAAAGAAGTTAAAAATGGAGAAAAGAAAGAGAGAGAGAGAGAGAAAGAAGGAAAGAAAGAAAATGACTTTCTGATCAAGTTCCTTCCAGATCATTCCTGAAATACACTGAAGCTTTCAGTGCCATTGTCTATACAGTACTTGCCTGCTTTGTCATTAAAGGGGTAAATCAATCATCACAGATCCTGAATTCACTGAAAAAAATATTGGTTAGTGGAGCTGTGCCAGCTCAGGAAAAAATGGCCCATTGACTTCTCCCTCTCAGTGACAAAGGGAAAGGTTCTTTCAGTAAAAGGCAGAATTGATGGTCTTTTCTTGTTGATTATGAAGGTCAAAAGGCTGAAAGAAAAATACAGCAACTGGACAGAGAAAAACTACCTTGGCTGAAGAGCCCATGAACTGCCAGTGGCACCAAATGTTTTGTTTCGTTTGCAATGACACCCTCAGTGAGGTTCACTGACCACCCCTCCAGCCTGATTCACCCCATACCCATAAAAATGTAACAATGGTGCTCACTCACCTCTTGCTACAAATACAATTCTAAGTTTGAGGGCCTCATTCTGATCTTTCAGATCAATAAAACACCCACAGCTCATTTCCATACACCAGTGCAGAGGTGCAGGGGCAGGAGGCATTTCCCAGTCTGACAAGCTGGGATTTACTGCTGTGGTGGGTATGTAGAGTCACAGAATGGTTTGGGTTGTAAGGGACCCTAAATCTCATCTCA
This sequence comes from Melozone crissalis, assembly GCF_028551555.1. Lineage (NCBI taxonomy): Eukaryota > Metazoa > Chordata > Aves > Passeriformes > Passerellidae > Melozone > Melozone crissalis. Next base: position 3,713,376 of record NW_026535905.1, read on the forward strand.
TTCCCATCCCTTGCCATGGCAGGTACTCCTTCCACCATCCCATGTTGCTCCAAGCCCCATCCAACCTGTCCTAGGACAGCTCCAGGGATCCAGGGGCAGCCACAGCTTCTCTGGGCACCCTGTGCCAGGGCCTCCCCACCCTCGCAGGGAACAATTCCTTCCTTACATCCAATCTAAATCTACCCTCCTCTTCTTAAAGCCCTTGCCCCTTGCCCTCCCACATACCCATGAACTGTTCATTGTCCTCCTGGTACACTGAGATAAATTAATTGGGCCTCCCTGTTCCCCACTGAAGCAGGCAGCCCATCTCACAGAGCAGCAGCACACACATGCTTGTAGCCAATCTAAGACTGTATATTTTTAAATATATGTTGTAGAGCTTTTATTAGTTGTTTGCTTTCACATCCAGCTGTTTGATCTCTCTCCAGTGCTAGTCCTGTGCAGAAAGCCCTGTTCCATCCCAGCCAGGCTTCCTGGGAGCACAGAAAGCAATCTTCTTAGGCAAATCAGTTTATGTGCAACTCTAAGCATGTGCTAATTTGAGCTGATTTATTGATGCCAGCATCCTGCCCAGTGTGTGTGACAGCAGCTGCCCTGCTTTAAAGGATTCAGGATCTGCCAGTGGGGGTAAACCACTCTGCATCCTGACATCCCTTCCCTTTCCCAGGCTTTTCTTCTGTGCCAGTTCTTGGGCTCCCTCATCTCAGGGGCCAAAATGTGTCTAGCCTGGAGCTGGTTCTTCTGGGGGAGCTTAGAAATCCTGCTGGCTTGGAAATCCTCATCTCCCACCCCCCAGCACCCACACAGGGTCAGGCATAACTGAGCCCCTCGTGTCTGAACAACTTTTCTATTCATTTTCCTCCCCTTGGGAGTTCACAGCTTGAGTAGGAGCTTATCTTTCATCTGGATGAAAAGAATTCCATCTGAATTTAGCAGCTTTTCTTACATCCAGCTTGTACTAGGGAGTTTGATCCAAAAACCTATGGCAGCTTTTCCAGTTTTCTCAAAGTGATTTGGATTGGGCTTTTAGCAACAGGATTCTCTTCTGATGAACATAATTGTCCCACAGAGGCTGATAAGGTGCACACAGCCAAATCCGCCCAGGCTGTCCCTGCCACTCACAAGTTAAGCTAGGTGGCCCTGTGAGTACATCTAAGAGAATGACAAGTGTGATGCATCATTTTTTTACGAGTGCTGTGATACTGCAACCTACAGAAAGGTTATTTGATTCACCCCAGGTAAAAAAACCCAGTCACTGATTGTGTGTTCTGATTTGGTATGTTCTGATTTGGTGTGTTCTGACCCAGTAATTTCTTTCAGTAACCTCTTGATTCCACCGGTCTGCAGGAATCCCTCAGTAGAAACCAAGGATTCATTCAGCTCATGGCATTCAGCCTTATTGTAAAATCCATCAGTATTTTTGAGTATTGTCCTGGAGATAAAGAGTCTCTGAAAGTTACTGCATGCTAAACAGGTAAGCCTTGATTCAAAGACAATTTTTAAAGAGAGCCTACGCATTCAAACACATTTCTTTACACCAAAATACTTCAGGAAGATCAGTTGGCTGCTGGTTTTCTTGGCACATGAAGCCAAAGAGAGAAAAGCACATTAAACTTTCTATTCATGCACAGGATGGCTTCCAGTCTTAACATTTGGATGCTGCAGCCCACAGCTCTGCATCATGGAATAATCACAGAAAGGTTTGGGTTGGAAGGGACCTAAAAGCCCATCCAGTTCCACCCATACCATGGCAGGGACACTTTCCACCATCCCAGGGTGCTCCAAGCCCCTTCCAGCCTGGCCTTGGCACTTCCAGGGATCCAGGGGCAGCCACAGCTTCTCTGGGCACCTGTGCCAGGGCCTCACCACCCTTACAAGGAAGATTTCTTCCCAGTCTACCCTCTTTCATTTTAAGCTGAAGCCTTATATAGGAGCAACTGAGGGAGCTGGGGGTGCTCAGCCTGGAGAAAAGGAGACTCAGGGGTGCCCCCATCACTCTGCACAGCTCCTGAAAGGTGCCTGTGCTCAGCTGGGGCTGGGCTCTGTCTGCAGCAGCACTGACACACCCAGAGCACACAGCCTCGAGCCGCACCAAGGGAAATACAGGCTGGATAGCAGGGAAAAGTTTTTCACAGAAAGGGTGATAAAGTTCTGGAATGTTCTGCCCAGGGAGGTGGTGGAGTCCCCATCCCTGGGTGTGTTTAACAAACCCTGGATGTGGCACTGGGTGCCAGGGTTTAGTTGAGCTGTTGGGGCTGGGTTGGACGCGATGATCTTGAAGGTCTCTTCCAACCAGGTCATTCTGTGAATTCTTTGAATCAATGACTTCTGTACTCAGTCAATTTATTAAAGATTATGATACCCATTAGAATAAAAGGAACCACATAAACATAACTTATTTTTAAAGAAGAAATTATTTTTCTTTCAAATTAATTCTGCTTATTTCTTAAAATAAAAAATTAAAACCAGTGAGAACTATATGAGATTATTCAGCCACAGGATTATTTGATCTAGATTATAGATGTTCAGTCCTTTCAAGGGCACACATTCCCCTTGGGTTTACTTTCTTCTGTATTTCCTTCATAACTGAAATCTACCTTGGAAGAGACCCTGGCCCTAGAGAACACTTGGCAATGTTCTTGGTGGGAAAGTGTCATATACCAAATATGAGTAAATAATGACATTAATTCCTTCAACAAGTTGAAAAGGGGAATCCAAATCAAAGAGCAACCGTGGCTTCTTCCAAGAGGAGGAAATCTGAGTGTGCTGAGGACATCTGAAAATCAATCCTGTCATATCCAACTCCACAGAGCTCTCTATCAAATCATATTTCCCATTGCATGGTACCTTCAGGCTCCTGGGATTCTCTATTGAATCAAAGGAATCCTGACCAGATCTTTGTGGGTGTCTGTTCAGCGGGGCACAGCTGAAGAGATTTGTCAGGAGTATTTGCATCTTGCTGTATGACAAAAGGAGCAATAACAAACTACCTGACAAACATGGATGTCTCCCTGCTTTTTTCATCTTTCTAGATCCCTATTTCTATCTCCAGGCACCCAAACCTGTTGATATTTCAGGTCATATGCAATTGCAAAGAGAAAACAACAATAATAGAGAATATGTCTGTGTGCTGTAACTACAAAGACACAGGCACAGACCTAAATTCCATTAATCCTCAAGTTTAGGTCACCCAGACCAACCATAACATAAATTGCATGGCACAAACCCTGCTGGGCTGTTTATCTGGGAAGCAGAACTTACAGTTTCTGGCCCAAGGAAGATAAAAAAAGATAAAAAATATTATCATGATAAAAAAACCACAGCAAAAAACCCCAAAGCAAAGCAAACCAAACTTCAAAAGTATCTTCAAAGTAGATGAAAGCATTGTCAATTTACAATTATATAATATGTAATGCAAAATGCAAATAACGCTGAAGAAAAACAGCTTTGGCACGAGTCATTAAAGAACCACAGCCTTATGAACCAGAGCCAGGGCTCTTCTTGCAGGCAAGAACAATTTCAGATTTTCCTTGCCATCCTTTTTCCAAAACAAATAGCTGTGAAATTCCTATTTCCATGAATTCAGATACTGTTGGATCTATGTTAACAGTAGAAAGTCATTTTTATATTTTCTTTTACAGAGGCTGGACCATATGAAAATCCCTTAAAAAAAACAAACTACAAAGTGTTGATTCCATCTTGCCAATAGATCAGCTGGTAGAGTTCTTCCAACCTGAGTAAGCATGTAAGAGCTAAGCCATGCCAAGTAGTAGCTGGCACAATTTTCTACCCTCCAGAGCAGGAATTAAACAGGGACCAAGTTTTTGAACTCCTCAGGTTTCCAGTTTTGTTGCAACTCTGCTTGCTGGGCAGATAAACTTTGCTTGGCCCCTCAAAAATATTTAAAACCACTTCCATCAAATGTCCCCATGGTTTGATTAGTGGTATTTAAAGGGTCTTTTGTAAAGATTAGAGCTATTTAAAGGTCTTTTACAAACTTAAAAATATATATATCTTCTTGTCAAATTGAGATGAAATTCATACAAACCCACCGGTTTTATTGCACATTCCCAATACTCTGTGACGTTGCACTGTGAAGAATACAGACAGCTCTGTGTGCTAGGCTGGAGAATAATAGCTCTGAAAACTGAAAAATCAGTCTTAGAAAAGCTCAAGTCTGATCTTAAAAAAGGAAACCCTCATATACACTTGAATCTACATTCAGAGGGTGAGACATTCCCCAAATGTCGAGATGTCGACACCAAATACCCCGAGTTTTGCACTAAAATGTTGAGAAATTCAGTTAAATCATGGCAGAGAAGGAAGAGTAAAGTGCAGCTCAATAAATATCATTATCCTCAGCAGGAGGAAAGTAGGGCCAAGCATCACCTTGCCCAACAGCAGCTCCTGATCCCAGAATGGCTCAATTTCAGTCAGAGCTGCTGGTGACGCAAATTAATAAGGAGATGAATGAGTTGGCTGCTGTTAAAGGGTTGGCTTGTTTGTCAGCATGAATGCCTCGTAAGATTAAAAGATCTCATCCCCACTAAAGGCAGGAACTTTGTTATTATGAGTTACAGAAAGCACATGAGATCCCTTTCATTTTAATATAATACTCTGTTAATTCAAAATTAAGGATTTGGTTGATACACACACAGTTCAGCTTTTGATGTGCTGTTGAACATTATCTTCTGCTGTTGCTCATTTCTTCTTTTGTTGGGGAAAGAATAAATCCTGTATATCTGCTCAACCCTGCTCATCTTTATAGTCTTCTCTTTTTTGTTTGATTTTTGTTGTTTTAGTTTGTTTGGGTTTTGGGTTTGGTTTTTTTTTTGTTGTTGTTGTTTTTGGGGGTTTTTGGTTGGTTTGGTTTTGGATTTGGAGGGGTATTCTATTTATTTGGGTTTTTGTTTGTTTGGTTTTGGTTTTTTTTTAATTCTATCACATGTATTTATAGTGAATATTAAAAAAAAAAAATCTTACTCCCTCTGCCCAAAGCTTTCATTTGGTCTCATGACTCTGTTTCCTGTCTTGCATTAACATCAGTTTGTCTGCGAAGACAGTGGCTCATCAAAATCACTTGGAGTAATTTCAATTTCACACTGATCACACGGATCTGAAACCGCTCCAAGCAGAGATTTTCATCATAAAAGAAAATTTGGGTTCCTGTTGGGCTTGTTGAGATTTCAGCTCTGTCTCTTGTTAGTTCTTGGAATAGATGTGTCATGGGAGCTTACCTACAAAATTGAATTGATTGCAACAACGATTCAGGATTAAACAAGATTATTGCATTTCCTTCCAAGTAACATTTTTTTTCCCTTTTTTCCATTTTTATTTTTTTCCTCTCTTTGCTTGTACTTTGAACAGTATAAAATCAGTTCCTGGTTTTTTTCCACCTTCCCACTGCTTCTTTTGCCCTTTCCTGATGTTGTTTTTCTGTTATTAATTCTCTTGCACTTGCACCTGGAGTCCTCAATCAAGACCATGGGAGTGGTGATGACAGGCAGAGCACAGGTTGTGAAGCATCCCCACAGCTCTCCAATTCAAAAACAAAGGCACAGAAAATGCAGCAGAAAGACAAAAAGGCATTTCTGGAAATCTGTGAATGTGTCTCAGCTCTTCTGAATTTTCTGGTCATGCTCTGTTCATTTTTTTTTTTTACTGTATTATTGTCCATACACTGATTTGAAAATGTCTTCTGCAGATTGTGAGATCACTGACAGAGATGAAACCTTGTTCTTTGCATATTTGGAGCCATTGTAGGAATAAAAATCATTAGTTATACATAGAACACAATAACTAAGGTGAATAAATTTTGTTATAAGAAAATATTTACTACTTTCAACTACTCTATAATACTATGCCAAGCCAATTCAATACATGATTGTGAAGTCATTCTTCACAGATTTTCTTCATCATGGAAGAATATTAAATGTTTTAGATGTTATTTACATAAATTCAACGTTTCTTCAGATTTTTCAGAAGTACTTTTGCTTAGCCTAAAACTCTTTGGACATGTGTTCAATAAGACACATGTTGCATACTGTGGTGATGAATGATCTGAAATAGACTGTGATGTTTTGGTCACCAGAAAGATGAATTTTTTGAGCAATCTCAATGATGCTGTTTTTTAAAAAATAAGAGGATCCTGGATACCATGCATGAATATTAATTTATCTTCAGAATAATGGGTCTAGCCTGTAAGTTAGGTGTAACTCCCATGGCCTGTCCATGGCAGAAGGCAAATCTTGGTGACGTCCAGTGGTCTCTCCCAGGCTGAGTGACTTGGAGTCTTGGATGCTGAATTTATTTTTCAGTTCCTGCTCTTACTCAGAAAATAAAATTATCTCCATTTTTTTTCTAGCTTAGAACTTAATGCATACTGCCAGGATGCAGAATAAATGCCTGATTGTCCCTGAGAGGATTCAAAACCTTCTCTTTCTCCAGGAGAATGCACTGCAACATATTATGAATTTGCCAGGGTAAAACGTGGAAAGGATATCCCTGACCCCTTCCTTTTGGGTTTGTTTCATTTCATATAATGCAATTAAAGATTAGACTGGAGGGAGATGGGGGAAGGGAGTGAGGGTGAGTTTAAATCTCTAGCCTAGGTGGTTCATGACTTCATCTGGGAAAATTCTGATTTGTGTTTTCTGCTCCAAGGAATGTTACTGTATTTTATACAGTATAGAGATAAAAATAAAGAGAATAAGAAAAATTTATTCTAATTTAAATCTTCAGACTTTTCCTCACACCTCTACTGTATTTTTTTTATGAAATATGGCTAAATTCAGCCCCAACCACACTATAAAGCCAAATCTTATCCTTCCTTATCTCCCTAATTTAGAATATCTGTCTACAAATGTTCTGTTACAACATGTTTTTAGATATGTGCTCTTCTTCTCCTTCATATTACCAGAATAATTTTCCAGCAACAATATCCTTAACCAGCAACCAATTTTCAACAAGCATCTCAGCATTATCTGATTTCCTATTGAGAGACTGTTATGGTACTTAATAATGAGGTGAACAAGAATATATTTTAATATGTATTTGTTACATATAACATCAAATATTGACATTTCTATCCTTTAAAGATTAAAAAAAATAGATAAAATCAGGAAGGAGATGCATCAACTCAGGCTGCAGACTGGGAGATATTTGTCCTATAAAAAACAGCAGAAAACAAACAGGGAGCCAAACGTTGTTTCCAAGGGGGAAAACAAGCAGCTCTTAAAATGCTGGCACAAAGCTCTCTTCTTTTTAATTTTCACACTCCTCTCATCTTTTAGAAAATATTGCACTAGGAAACGCTGGACTTACTTAAAAAAACATTGCAGTAGTGCTAATCCTGGCCTCCTTAGCTGCAGAAAGGCTGGAAAAAGCAAAACTCTTCTCACAAGATGGAACATGCTTTACTCATCTATTTGCTCATCAAGCTTAATTTATCCTTCAGTGGAAGAGTTGATGCAAAGTTCATTTTCATCTCAAAACAATCTTGACAGGCAGGAAAAATCACAATAATTTTTTTTTTTAATTTTTCTGCTTCTCATTTAAGATAAAACATTTTTGATGTTTTTGTCATCATACTTTAACTCCTTATTTTAATTAAATGCTAGTTCCTCACTTGCTTTTACACTCCCTAATATTCTCTGTCCTAATGCATGCAGATTAGGACTCACATCTCCTAACTTTATAAACCTTCACACCCCGAGCAGGACACCTCAGGGGCCTTTTTATTTTTTCTGTCAAAGGCAAAAATAACTATTTCAGAGTTTGATCTTCTTGCCCAAAGGTAGCTGCCTCCTTTAGGATGCAACCAGCAGCACCCTACAGTCACTTGCTTCTTTTCTTGTACTAAAAGAGGAGCCTTCAGTGACTCACTGTAATAATTTAAATTCTGCACTGTAGAGTTTGGTCAGGCAACCCTCATCCCTGACATAAGGCTTAAACAATGCTCAGGTCATTCAACAAAAAATTGGAGAATATCTGAATCTATCAATAGCTTCCTTTTCCCAAAATACTCTAGGTTTATTTTTGAGGAGGACCAAATCCCTGCAGAACCGACCCCAGTGATGCCAGCAATTGTTCACCTCCCCCAGGAACACGAGACAACAGCAGCCTCCACCTTCCCACAGAGCACAGGAATATCCAGAACCTTCCACCAGAGGACAAACCAACAAACCAGCCCCCAGCACAGCCCAGGGAAGGAATTCTCTTCAGAGCCTCCCGTTTTCCCCAGTGTTATTTATTACTCCTCATTTTACAGCAGCTCACTTGGAGGATGTAGCTCCCTCAATTTGCTTTACACAGAGATTTAATTTATTTCCTCCTATCTCCACTTCTTTCCACCAAAACAAACCCTCAGGTGGCACTTTGGGACATGAGTTTGTGGAGGACTCAGGTTAATGGTTGGATTTAATTACTTTAGAGGGCTTTTCCAGCCTAAATGAATTTATGATTGAATGTGTCTCATGTTTAAAAGCCTGGTTATAAGAATTTGGGGGTTTATTTCAATTTTTTCTTCCCTGTGTACTCCTTGTATCCAACAAAAAGCTGAGCAGAACAGTCTGCTGTCCTCAAGGCTTAATCCTCCTCCATTGCTGCAGCACAAGGGTAGGATTTTCATTATTATGCAGAACACAAAGCAAACATAAGAGTTCTTTCTGTGGTCAAAAGTTGGAGCCACAAATTGCAGGGGAATGCAAAGAGTGACTGTTCAATGGAAACTTGAAGCTGTAATAGCAGGTCACAAAACTTCTTCCAGCATAACTAGAATTTTGTTGTCACACAAAATTGCCCAAACAATTATGAACACTGTCAGAAGTGGTGTTGTCGGAGTAGGACAGAAAATTTAGTGGTTTTTACTTTCCCACTCATGTCAGTCATCAATTTTTTTTTCTTCCCCTCTTATCAGCTTCTCTCTAGTGACCCATTTATTAGATAAACAAGATTCCTCTCCTTTAACTTTTTTTTTCTTTTAATTGCCTGTGATTATTAGAGAAGCACTTGTTTCCAGTCACTGCTGGAGCAGTCTCTCAGCTAAACACTGTGGTTAACCCTCTTATATTACAGTAATTTAACACATGTCAGAAATGCCACTAAAACACAAACAGGTAGCTACAAGCTTCTGTCTAATTTCTCACATGCTGTATTCACAGTGTAAAAGGTGTTTTTCCCTGTGAGGGCTGAAAACTGGGAAGTTGATAACATTTAAAGAGGAGCTTGTGTTGTCTGGGAGGGATGTGCTTCCAAATTGGAAATGTTGGTAACTGAGACCTCTGAAGATATGCAAGGAGATTATATGCTCATAGATTGTCAGCTTCTATTAGAAAAAGATTTTATTATATCTAAAAGTATCTAAATTCAGAGGATAATCCCTTCAGGATCTCATCTAAAAGACCCATTCTATCTTTGAGCCAGCAAAGGTATTATTAGATTTTTCAACCCAAACTGAAGCCCTATCTTAGGTGATTTAAACATCTTTATAGGCACAATTCCTAGAAATTAAATATCAAATAGTTTGCATGGTCAAGTGATTTGCACAATTCAGAGACAGGAGCTGTGAGGTGTAGAAGATCTTTTGGAAGAGTGTGAAAGGCTAAGGGGCATCAAGAGTCCCTGGGGCTGTTGGAGTGAAGGGAGACACTGCTGGGAGGGGGAGATTTGACCACTGCATCCTGCTTTTCACACCACATGTCCCTGCAGAAGTGTTGGATCAGGAATTTTACACTGCTCATCCTCTCAGAAACTCCACCTGCATGAACCGCACCTCAGGGAGCTCCTTCAGACCCCCTGACAACAGTGGTGAGTTATGACCCAAAGCCTTGACCAAGTTTTCATAAATTGTCCTCAAGATCCTGGTCATAAACACCCCCAGTTCAAGCTATCATGGCCCAAGAAATATGAAAATAACAAAAAAACATCAGCAACAACAATAATAATATCCACAGGGTGTATTTCACCTGAGGACACGCTGATGTCTCCCAGCCACCCTCCTTCAGCATCTCTGGACTGTGACATTTTACTCTCTCATTCACAAATAAATTAAGAATCAGCACTGTGCACAGGATGTTAAAAGCAGCTCTGCTGAGAAGAGATTCCTCTGTGAAATTTCCCTGCCAACTCACAACTGCAACCCAAACACTGATAGCACTGGTAGACAGCAGTGCCATGGCCTGGCTAGATAAACTAAGATTAAATGGAAACCAGTGACTTGAAGCTAATGGAACTTTAACTGGCAGAGGCTCCCAGCAGCCTGAAGATTGAACTGGAGGACTGATATTGATTCCTTAAAATGAATACCAGTAATAAAAAATAAAATATAAAAAAAAAAAGTGTACAAGCAACAAGACAGGAGAGGAAGCGGGGGTGGAGCAGATGGGGGATATGGTGGAGAGAGACCATCTTGAGCAAGAACAGGCAGTTCTGAGGAAGGGGAATGCTAAATTATCCATCTTCAGCCAGTCTGTGATGTCTGATAGATGTTTCCTGAGAGTTATGCAACTCAGTAATTGCTGTTATTTTTTTTTTTTTGTTCCACGCTGATTTCTATTAAACCATTCAGCAAATGCGAATTTCAGAGCTGCTTGTCCAATTAGTCACGACACTTCACAGGTATCTCTGCTAGTGAGCAGAGCCTTCAGCCTTTGCTCATCCTCAGCAATGCTTTTACCTCCTAAAACAAGGCCTGGTGCTTCCCAGGGTAAAGCTGCTAGGATCTGCCTTTGACATTTCACCATATACAAGCAATTTGCTTAGTGTTGGGGTCAATTTCAAAAATTATGGCTCTTGTAGGTGATACTCGTCATAGAAAATGAGCAAATTATCCACCAATCTAACTTTTGACAGATGAAACAAACATCTTTGTTTATAACATTTAGAGAAATAATATATTTCCAGGGAAAGGGAAATAAGAAATTAGTACTTTTCTACTTTAACTAATTTAGATGTGGCTGTTACCAATATGCTGTGTTCCTCCTGAAAGCTGAAAAAATCCCCTGCTAATTCTGACTGCCAAAAACCCCATCCCAAAACCATCTTTTTGTCAGATTCTTGAAAGCAAAATATTTTTTTTAAAAAGGAACTGTTCAATAGAACATTTTCAAACAGTACTATTAAGTCTGTTAGCAGCATGCAATTCAATCTTTTTTTGCAGGTAGATATTGCACACAAGAATGATGACTTAATTGGCGTAAAGAGAATGTCTAATCTATTGTAAGTTTTAATAATTTCTAGTTTATGGAATTGAGCAGTGAACATTAATTTCTTTATTCTATTTTTATGATGCATGATACTGTAGAAATGGCATTTTATGATATTTCAATTTCTGCTGTCTGTAATGTTTGTAATGTACCTGACCTCAATTTATTTATCTGTAAAACAAAAGGAATGATTCTGCTTCTTTTTTCCTTTTTCTAAAAAGTAATATTCCACTGATGAGAGTGTTATATAGAAATCACTGTTAGAGAATTTTCTGTACATTTGCATTTTAATTATGAAAATATCACCATGATTGTTTGCAATTATTCCAGGACAGGATTATTTTCACAAGCATGTTGGATACACAAAATAGCAGGGATGTGAAGTACATCTTCCTTCACAAAAACCCCTCAACATAAGTTCCAGTAGTTGATCTCAGGATAAAGTTTATGCCTCCATTACTACCTGACTTTGTTCCTTTTCACACCACAAGAATGTGGAAGTTGTCCCTGCCCATGGCAAGGGGTGGGAGCTGGATGATCTTTAAGGTCCCTTCCAACACAAACCATTCTATGATTTTGTGAAGAATGACCTGAGACAGAAACTTGCATTTCTTAGGGACACAAAGCCAGGGGCTCAGCTTTACACAGAAGTTGTTAATACATAAACTTTGTGTCTGCATTGATGTTTTGCTCTGGGATTTCATGGAAACTTGCACACTAAAATAGACAAAGACTTGGAGTCCGGTCAGTGTCTCCTTCCAGGGTTCAAAATGTTGGAAACTGTGTTTTCTTGAGTAAAATGCTTTGTTCGATTTTTTTTCCTTTTTCTTTCCAGTTGCAAGAAGAAATTCTGAACAATGTTCAAATCATTTTAGTGAGAAAAAGTAATTTCTTTTCCCAGGGTAACACAACTCTCTAAAGCAAGCTTTCACCATAACATTTCATGGAAAAAGTGGTCCAATTTTACAGTTATCTGATTTCTTGGGGTTCAGAACAGACAGAAAGATAATTGCTTGTGTTTCACACCTCATCCACAGAGCAGGAAGGACAGGGCTCACTTAATCAGCTGCAATTTAACACTCATCTTTCAGTTTACTGGACTGTCCTGTACTTACTCTGCCCTAGTCAACTCCAGCTTCAAAAACATAATTTTAGTTTCTTCCTGAACCTTCTAGAGTGCTCATCACTTCAAAAATTAACTACTTCATAAATATTAATTAACTTATCCTTGCTGGGAGGCAACATGTGTCCATTCTACCAAGGGGGAGCTGAAACACAAAGAGATTAAAATTGAGTAAATACAAATAATAAGGATTGTCCGGTCTGAAACACCTAGAATATTTTTTCAGGGTACTTATCCCTATATCCTGGGTTATTTTTGTTCCAAGCACAGACTCAGTGGCTTTGGCTGCTACAGACTCCTGCCAGTCACCACGTGGGATGTGAAGGTGAGAGACCTGGAGGTAAGGGATGCTCAATTGATGAACATTTGCGCAAAGTTTGGTTTAAATGACTTGCTGGGCATCACCTAATTCAAGGCAGAGGAGGAAATCTCATTTATTCCCTGCCTCACCATGAGGATGTGCCCCCTTCCTGCTGTCCATGGGCTTGCTCAGCCTGGCTGCTGACAGAGAGAGAGGATAAAGTCTGACAGGCAATCTCCTCTGAATTCAGCCATGGTGTATTCCCAGAATTCCATCATACTTGTGGATTAGGACAGAATATTGCTGGAAAAACATGTCTGTGCTTAAAATTAAAATTAAAAATTGTCCCGTAGTTTAGACTAACCTGGGAACAGAAATTTGGCTGTGCATGTAGCAGACAGTCAGATATTTTAACTACAAGTTTTGCCTGATTTTGCCATGGTAAAGATGGGCTGTCAGTAATGCTCTGTCTGCCCTGTGATTTCCTCCTTGGCAGTCACTCATCACACTCCATTTCCCCCAGAAATATTGCTCAGCTGACAGGCTCTGCCATCCTTCCATTGTCCTATTTACTTTCCTTTGAACAATATTTAATTTGAGTAGTTGGCAGAGTGTGGACACCTATGAGCAAATCATCCTAAACTGCCTCCATCACCACCAGTGAGAAAGAGGCATTTCCTAGGGCTCAGTTAATCTCACATATTTCATGATTATGTGTGAGGATGTAATGAACTGGAGCTCAGCAGTGTCATCTTTGACTGCAAGATTTACGTGTCCCCATTAGCCCAGATGAATGTGGGTGATTTCCAATCCTAGAAAAAAAAAAATCTGAAAACACAGCAATCCCCTGTGTCCCTGCATCCACATCCTTCAAATGGAGAGAGTGGTGGTATTTAGATAAACCAATATTTAGATAAACCAAGTAACTACAGGCACATCAGCCTGACAGTGGTTATGAGGAAAATAATGGTTGACACAAGATATAGCAGATAAAGACCTAAAACAAGATGCTATAAATCACATTTTCTTTTGAAAGTGATCCTATCAAGCTAATTTAATGCCTCCTTTCAGGAAATTGCACATTATTAAAGTGTATGGCGTCACTTTTGCAAACTGAGATTGCTACAAGGCATTTTTTATGCTATCACACACCATTTGGGCTAAAAAAAAATAAATAAAAATCAGAATAATCTCTAACTCATAGTAAGAATATATAACAAGCAATAGAACAAGGGGAAACAGCATCAGCTTCTGTCAGAGGTTGGATATTTGGGAAAAAATTAGGTTTAGGCTGGATATTTGGGAAAAAATACTTCACAAAAAGGGTTGGCATTGGCGCAGCTGCCCGGGGCAGTGCTGGAGTTCCCATCCCTGGAGGGATTCAAAACCATGTGGATGTGGTACTTGGGGACTGGGGTCAGTGGTGGCCTTGGCAGTGCTGGGGAATGGTTGGACTTGATGATCTCAGAGGGCTTTTCCAACCTATGATTCTGTGATTCAAATGGGACAGAATTAGTTCAGACTTTTTTTCTCAGTTGGTTCAGAAACACACAGCATAGAAAATGTGACTCTTAAAAGGATGTACTTCGGCAAAAAGGCCAGCATCCAAAAAAGAGGCCTTTTTAAACAGGTACATTGGGCAAGTGTGTCACATTCACGTTCTCTGGAAAAATCCCTTCACCCAGAATTTTTCTCCTGGGAAGCTGAGAAGCCTCAGAGAAAAGGAAGGAAAACAATTCTTATCTCATTTGCTTCTCCTGTGTTGTGCTCATGTGGAATGTGTTTGGAGATTGTTCACCCACAGGTGATTGTTCCATTGGATTCTGCTGTGAGTTGTTTTCACTCTTTGGCCAATCAGGGCCAAGCTGTGTCAGGACTCTGGAAAGAGTCAGGAGTTTTCGTTATTATCTTTGTAGCCTTCTCTAAGTATCCTTTCTGTATTCTTTAATATAATATAGTATAATAAAATAATGAATTAGCCTTCTGACAACATGGAGTCAGATTCATCATTCCTCCCTGCCACAGGGGTCCCAGCAAATACAATACAAGGTGTTCCAGTACTCAGAGCCTGGTGACTCCTGCCTAAAATACTGAGTGAAGACTGCAGAAACCGTCCTGGTTTTAAAATCCTATCAGGTAATAACTTAAAAGACCTTAAAAAGATTAACTACTGATACAGTGTAGCTATTCTGGCTTAAATCAGATGACAGTGTCCTTTGTGGAGAACTCTCTGATTCTCTTCAAAACACACCTAGCTGGAACGATATTTTGTTAATTTTTTTCCTCACAGAAAAAAAAGTTTGTTTGTTTTCCAAAGAAAGATTTGTTTGATTTAAAGTTTGAAAAGAGGAAGATCAGTTACTCAGCGTAACCCTTCAAAGCCTCAGTATATCTTTTTCTTATTGTGAGTGGATATAAATTTAACATTTTGGGAAACTCTAGTTATTGAACTTTCCTCCCTAAATTATTTGCTAAGAAAATATTTATGAAATATTGTAACAAATACTTTTCCTCTCAAAGTAAATACTGACAATTTCCTAGCCAAGTCTGCTTGAAAATGTTCTAATTCAAAGCAGGTAATGTTTTAAAAACATTTGTCTTGTATTTATTTAAGGTGGAACTGACAGGAGAGAGGAAGGATTTTATTTAAGGACACAGAATCAAAATAAAGAATTTTGCTGTCAGGTATAGAGAGATATAATAGGAAGTGGTGGAGCACAGAAATCTTTCCAGCCTTGGATATATTCTATAAACTGAACCCTTCACCTCTAGCTCTTAAAATATTATGGCAAATTTATTCTTCATTTCTATGACAGAGGTGTTCACATGGTGCATCATTTGAATAATATCTTGTCCTTCTTCAGAAAAATTATCATCCAGGCTCTGTCCAACAGGGGCAGATCTTGTCAGACAGAGACCAGAGCTGCCAGGGGCTGTTTTGGGCATGGAGCATCACAAGTCATCTCTAACTGTGCTGGGAACACAAGAGCCTCCTCAATTTGCTCTGAAGTGTTTTAAAATACAGAAACCTGATGGTTGCCAGGCTTCATTTTCTCCACCTGTCTGCATTTCCCCCCTGTTTGACATTTAACAGTGTTGATGTCAAGGTGCTCTGTGTTTCAGGAGTTATTCTTAAATGTTCCAACTTGAACACAGACAGGAGCTCATTGGTAACACAGATCTCTGATTTCCTTCATATTTTTATGCTCAGAGCCATCAGCCCTGTGCCTTGTACTTGTGGCATGCTTGAGAGAGTAAGTTTAAATGCCTGTAGCAAGGCCTCAGAGTGGAATCAGAAGTCTTGGTGGAGCCACAGTGAAATAATAAAAAGATACATGCAAGAACAGCTGTGGCCAATATTAAACACTCAGCCATCAATTATTGATGAAATCTGCTCCTTGTGCCTGCATGAGAATGCTTTTTAGGATCTTATTATTTAGAATTCTTAGTAAGGCTTTGTCAAATAAATCCAGCTTCCTGCAGTCTGAGTGCCTCAGAAGCTTTAGCTTGTTTAATGTTTGGGTATTTTTTTAGCTTATCCAAACTCACTGACTCAAATAATCACAGCCTAAGCTGTGAATACATGACCATATTCACAGAACCAGCAAATCATGGAATGGTTTGGGTTGGAAGGGACCTAAAGGATCAGTTTGTTTCACCTCATGGGCAGGGACACTTTACACCATCCCAGGCTGCTCCAAGCCTAATCCAACCTTTTCTTGGACACTGGCAGGGATGGAGCAACCACAGCTTCTCTGGGCAATATCTGTCTCACCACCCTCCCAGTCAAGAGTTTCCACATAGTATCCAATCTAAATAGACCCTGTTTCAGCCTAAAGCCATTCCTTCTTGCCCTGTCACTCCATGCCCTTGTCCAAAGTCCCTCTCCAGCTCTCTCAGAGCCCCTTTGGGCACTGGAAGCTGCTGGAAGCTCTTCCCAGAGTCTTCTCTTCCCCATACCTGCTTCAGAAGATAGTGTCACAAATTGGTGTGTACAAGCCCACAAATTGTAAAAAAAATAAATATACACACAAAATTGTGGATTCATCTGAGTCAGATGCTGCATCACTGCAGTTAAATTCCAGTGATTTCCCCTTTCCTCTGGAGAGGAGCACAACAACAGGCTTGAAGGCCTGAGTCACTTCCCAAGCAGTTCCACATTTGAAGAACCCAAAAGGCTTCAGGCTCACGGAGCTGGGGATCCTTTAAAGGCACTCACTGAACACTCACTGCCAGTGAAAAAGGCAGAGCAAGCACTTGGAACCTGCTGTGCACGCCAGGGATCTCTGCCATGGAGTCCTTCAGCTACTCCCACCCAGCAGCTCCCACCCCCACACTGCAGGGCTCCCTTGGCATCATCTCTGTGAGTCACCAGGGCGCTGCAGCGCCTTCCACAGCCAAGCATTCCCAGAGCACCCTGTCCATGGTGCTGAAGGAAAATCTGGGCTAGCATTTTCAATTTTACACCAAAAAGATAAAAAAACAAAAACCCAAAAAATTCCCCCAAAAAACCACAACAACAACAACAACAAAACAAAACAAAAAAATCCCCAAAAACCCAAAAAAGAAACAAAAAAAACCCCAAACAAACAAACAAAACCAAAAACAACAACAACAACCATCAAACAAAAACAAATTAAAAAACCCCCCAAACCAACCCCAAAAATAATCCATTAAAACAACAACAGCATTCCAAAGAGGTAATCATCTGGCACTAATTCATTTTTAGATTGGTTGAGGTAAAGATTTTCCTTCCCTTCTTTTAAACAAAGCAAAACAAAAAGACCCTGTGGAAAGCATGTTCTTACTAGTACAGATTTCAACTGGGGTCAAATCACTACTGCTGCAGAAAAGAGATGTGCAAGAACAAAATATTTATTCAATATCAGTTCACTGTAAGCTAAGCTAACTTATGACTGAAGGGTCATTTTGGCAAAATAATTATAATCAATTATAGTAGAGGATATTCTGAATTGTCTCCTGTTTCATTTCTGCACATCAGGAATATAAAGTCACTTTAATGTTACTGCACAGGGCAAGAATCCACAGTTCTGAAGCATTGGTATTACAAAATGATACATGTTTTCTTACCAGAACCTTAGACAAAGATAATTACAATAAAAGATACTTGTGAAAATTTAAAAAAAAAAATTAATATAAACTCCTGATAAAATTCTTCACAAGGGGCCTCACCACTGGTGATATGACTCATTGCTTCAGTATTATCCATATTTTACTGGTGTCTAATCTGCCAATATATGGATTTTAATACAGAATTAACTGCAGACAGAAGATTTTGCATAGCATACTTATGAAGTTCCTATTCATTGATATACATTTATGACCTCAGGAGTGAAGCTCCCGCAATTCCTCCACCACTTATTGTCGAGTTTAAATTGGTTTCTGAAGCTTCCACGGGGAGAGAGCTTCTGTGCTCAAGTGGCCTCCTACAGACACGGTGCCAGATCAGGCAGGTTAATGAGACAGGCAGCCAGAAGTGAGAATAAAGAGAATAAAGGCAGAGCAAACAGGTTAACAAACCCTCACTGAGCCCTGTGCTGCTCCTGGGCCCTCCCCAGCCCCAGCCCTCGGGGCACTGCAGGCAGAGATTTCATCTCAATCAGGCAGCAGGAAAACTTCTACATCTGATCGTGGAAATCAGCCCCAAAACTCCCCCATTCAGTGCAGGATTTCTGAGTATCTGAGTAATTTCTTTCAGTTTATCTGAGGTAAACTCAACTCCCCTACTTGGTCCCAAAAATCAGCCCCAAAACTCCCACATTCAGTGCAGAATTTCTGAGAATCTGAGTAATTTCTCTGTGTTTATCTAAGAGATCAGGTAAACTCAGCTTCCCCACTTGATCCCAAAAATCAGCCCCCAAAAACCTCCATTCAGTGGAGAATTTCTGTGTTTGGAAGAGATCAGGCAAACTCATCTCCCCCATTTGATCCCAAAAATCAATCCCAAAACTCCCCCATTGAGTGCAAAATTTTTGGGTATTTTGTAGAGGTCAGATATGTTGTATTGCAGCAAATGCATTATATTCTTACCAGATAAACTCATCTCCCCCACTTGATCCCAAAAATCCACCCCAATACTCAGAGTAGAATTCCTGAGTATTTTGTAGAGGTCTTGAGTATTTTGTAGAATTCCTGAGTATTTTGTAGAGAATTGCTGAGTAAACCATTCCGTGGAGAATTTCTGAGTATTTTGTAGAGGTCAGATATGTTGTATTCACTAAATGCATGATATTCTTACCAGATAAACTCATCTCCCCTACTTGATCCCAAAAATCAACCCCAAAACTCAGTGTAGAATTCCTGAGTATTTTGTAGAGGTCTTGAGTATTTTGTAGAGAATTCCTGAGTAAACCATTCAGTGGAGAATTTCTGAGTATTTTGTTGAGATCAGGTAAACTCAGCTCACCCACTTGATCCCAAAAATCAACCCCAAAACTCCCTCATTCAGTGCGGAATTTCTGAGTATTTTGTAGAGGTCAGATATGTTGTATTCACTAAATGCATGATATTCTTACAAGATAAACTCAGCTCCCCTGCTTGATCCCAAAAATCAACCCCAAAACTCCCCCATTCAGTGGAGAAGTTCTGGGTGTTTTGAAGAGGTCACATAAACTCAACTCCCACATTTCCTTTCCATCCATGGTCTGGTTTCCTTCTCCACCTCTGCCACCAGTTCCCACATCTGCCACACTTCTGTTTATTTTTTAAGCATTTTGGGAAAAGATTACTTGTACCTCCAAATGCAACCTGACCCAAGGAATTATGATAAATGCCCAAATACTGTCTTTTATGCCCTAGTTGTAGTAAACAACCCAACTAAACAACCCAGAAAACAACCCAGTTTTATGTTACCCAGCACACACATTTCTGCACCATGGTCTGCAAGCAAGTTTTGTGAGTCACACAAAGGCACAAATCTAAAAGTGGAGAAATTCAAGTGCCTGTAATGAACACACCAGCACTTCAGGGTCTATCTATGAGAATTGAAAGCTCAGGGAAAAAAGGATTTCCAGGCAAAGGAAGCTGTTGCTAAGAGGGTAATCCTGAGTGTTTGGTTCCCACAGTAACACTCGTGCCACACATGGCACAATTTCAGTTCAGACAACACACGTCTCCATAACATAAAACAGTGAAATTAATCTCTATCATCAAAGCCTACTCTGAGAAATCACACTTTGAGAGAAGTAAATAAAAATTTACATCTCCCCAAATCCCAAAAGAGCCAAAGTGAGGGGGGGCAACAATCCAGTTGAAATAGCTGGGAAAAGTGTCCCAAAAGTGTATGGAATTTTATTTCCTCCTTCTCTCCATTGCTGGCCTATAGTGTGGAGCCCCTGAGGTGTTTTCCTGGGCTATCCCAGCCCAGTTTCTCCCTGCAAACAGGCAGCAAACTGAGCTCAGGGGTTTAACAAAGGTCTCAGGTCACTGCTGGGTGCAGCCTGACAGGATAAAGCAGAGCCAGCTGTCAGCCCTTCTCTCAGGTGTTAAGAAAATTAATCCACAAACACCAGAGGTTTATGTCCAAAAAGGAGGCATAAGAGTCCTTTCTGGCTTTATTTGAATAAAGGAGAGGCCATTGGGCATTGCTCTGGGATCTCTCCAATTTTTGGAGGACACAGCCTCTTTTTTATCCCAATTTCCTGGCTGCATTTCCCTTCTCTCTTTCCCCATTAGCTGAGGTCCTTGAGAGGTACAGACTTCCCAAAACACCTGATACCAAAGATTCCCCCCTAATGTATAACCCTCCCTTTTAATTTTTCATTCTTATGGAATTTAGGGGTTTTTCTTCCCCATTGTTTCTTTCATCTCTCAATGTCTAATTTCGTTTATCAGCAAGTTTATTTGCAAAAGCAAATATCTTTTTCCATTCATCAGTCAGTGGAATCCTTCCCATTGTTCCTTTTATCTCCCAGTGCTGGTTTTATCTACCAGCAGACCCCAAGCCTGTTTGTAAAGCCAAATTTGCCATTCGTCTCAAAGGAAAATCCCCACAGAGTGGGTCATCCAGAAGGAACATTTTGCTTCTGACAAATAAATGCCTTGGAGATGGTCTGGGATGGCCCTGCTTTTGTTCAATCCTAATTCACACAGCTGAGACACAAAGCTGCACAGCCCCACCCTACAGCACCTGGGGCAGAGGCTCCCCAGCCAGCTTGGAACAGGCAGAGATTTCCTGGGAAAAGTGGTGGGAAAGGAGATGATCCCTGGAGAAAGGGAAATTGGACTCCAGAATAGAGCCATGATGGGGAAAGACAAGGGAGGGAGCACAGAGTGCAGGGAAGGGAATCTGAGAGGTGCAGGCAGTGAAGCAAATGGGAAGGGAGCTTCTGA
The DNA here is from genome assembly GCF_028551555.1 of Melozone crissalis. Taxonomy (NCBI): domain Eukaryota; kingdom Metazoa; phylum Chordata; class Aves; order Passeriformes; family Passerellidae; genus Melozone; species Melozone crissalis. The sequence goes on from NW_026535905.1 coordinate 3,734,356, forward strand.
GGAGAGTTTCCAGTCAGAAAACCATCAGCGATGGATGGAAAACAAGCCTGGATCCAAGGAACCGGCTGTGATTGAGCAGCTACCTTTGTCCACTGCACTTATTGGGGTTTTTATGATTATCCTGTGTCGCAGACATCTTTTTATGAAAATCCTTTCTTTAGGATTTTTCCTCCTGAGAAGCTGAGAGGCCTCAGGGACAAAATGTAGACAATGGTTATCTGCTGCTGTGGAATGCAACAGGTGGATTTTTGATTAACCCATCTTAGATGTTTATAATTAATGGCAAATCACAGCCCAGCTAGCTCGGTCTCTGTCCGAGACACAAACTTTTGTTATTCATTTCTTTCTATTCTTAGCTTAGCCAGCCTTCTGAGAACCTTTTCTTGTATTCTTTTAGTATAGTTTTAATGTAATATATATCATAAAATAATAAGTCAAGCCTTCTGAAATATGGAGTCAAATCCTCGTCTCTTCCCTCATCCAAAGACCCTTGTGACCACCATCACAATCCTGTTTTCTCACGACATTTGTGGATTTTATTTCAGAAAAATTATGGCGTAATGAATCTTGACTTTTACAGTTCTTTTAATCTCCTTATAAAAGATTACAGTAGAGAGAAGTCATGTCTTTTCTGTGTTGAAACCCTGGATAACTTTTCCAGCCATTGTAAAATGCTGCTTATCAGGGATTTACCTGCTCAGAAAAATTCTGTGGGGCCATTTTACAGCTCCTGGTTTCAGCTGCAGCTCAGGCACAGCCAGTTTGGTTATCTCCCAGTCATGTTCTGTGGCACAGGACAGATAACATCTCAAAAAACAACACAGGCAATACAGAGGCCTGGACCCATCTGAATAGTCTGAGGTGAGGATCAATGAGAACTCTGAAACCATTAAAAGCTTTATGAGATGGATGCACTCAGCACAAACTTTCTCTTGCAGAAATGTGTGATAAAGGATAAAGCTGTTTGACAACATTTCCTCTCTTCCAGGACACTAAAAAACCTTCCTGATGCCACCACAGTGGGGAATTATAAGATGCCCACCCAATGAGGTTAGTATAAATAATGATGCTTCCTCCTGAACATAAAATGCTGAGGAGGTATAAAAAAAATCATCAAATAATCAGTACTGAATTATTTCTTTAAGGAAGAACAGAGCTTTCAATATCTTGACTGCAAACCTAAAATCCCCGAGCTTTGGAAGGAATAAGAAGAAAGTGAAAGCAGAAAATAAAAAAGCAAGGTGCTCTGTAGGGTTGAATTAATAATGTAGAAAACCTCCCAAGTAAGAAACACCAGTCCTGAAAGGAAAAATAAAATGTCACTGCAATCTAAAATACTTCATCAATAATAGATGCAATTGACTCTGAATGAGGTCTGTTGGCTCATTTTTTTGCTGTAGAAGTGCTGTAAATGCAGGTTACCTCCTGCAAGCTGCCCTTGTCACACACAAGAGAGATTCTGCTGCTCAGCTCCAACAATCTGAGGGGCCTCTGTAGAGCCTGCCATCACCCATGAGCCCCAAAATAAAATAAAATAAAATAAAATAAATAAAATAAAATATAATTAAAAGATACAAAAATAAAAGAATTTTAAAAATAATATAAAATGTAAAATAAAATTAAACTAAAAAAAATAAAATGAAAAATAAAATATAATAATAAAAAAATAATAAAATAAAATAAATTTAAAAAAGAAAAAATATAAAAAATGAACAAAACAAAAAAATTAATATAAAATAAAATAAAAACAATTTAAAAATTAAAAAACTAAAAATAAAAAAAATTTAAAAATAAATGAAAATGATAAAATAAAAAATACAAACCATTAAAAAAATAAAAAATAAAAAAATAAAAAATAAAATAAAATAAATAGAGAAATAAAAAATAAAATAAATAAAACATAAAAAATAAAATAAAATAATAAAATAAAATTTAAAAACCAAAATAAAATAAAAAAAAAAAATACAATTATATTCTAAAAAATTAAAAATAAAATAAAAAATAAAATAAAATAAGTAAAAAAAATTAAAAATTCAAAAATTACAAAAATAAAAAAATTAAAAAATAAAATAAAATAAAATAAAATAAAATAAAATAAATGAATGTGAATCCCTCCCTCGGAAAGACCCTTACCTTGCCCACATCCTCACAGCCAGGAACCTCCCTCCACTCAGCTGGGGAAGCTGCAGGGGAACAATTAAACTGAATGGGAGGCTCAGCTCCCCATAAATCTCTGTATTTATCTCAGCCAAGGCCCAGGGAAGCAAAGGTCAGCGTGCCCTCTGCAGTGGGACATTCCCACATCAGCTGCAGCCTTTCCGTGTCTCCTTTGAAGTTTAATTGATGCCCTCTTTTTAAATCAGCTGCACCAGAGCAATAAGCCTTGATGGGGAGGACATTATCAGGAGACAAGTTAGAATGCCCAGCACATGATGCTCTGTAGGTCAATTAACAAACCATATTCCCAGGCAGAGGTTTTTGGGAGTAAAACCAGGATAAATTATAAATTACAGGCTTTAGAACTGCCCCAGTAATTTTCTCTCTCTTTCTCTGCCCCCCCCCATCAAGTTTGGAAGGCATTTGAGAAGGAGACTAGAGGGGAAAAAAGTAATTTAAGGAGTTTTTCTTCACATTTTTATAAAAACAAGGCAGTAGTTTCTGAAATGGGAACAAACACCAACCTTTTACAGTTATATTTGAGTCTGAAAGCAGATTTGTGCTCCGTCTTTCCACAGCGAGGGAAGGGACTAAAAGATCCTTGTGCCTGGCTGTGCACAATTAAATGACTCGGGACAGGAGTCAAACTAATTTATAAATCCTCACAGATTCAGTCTGGCCAATACAATCCCAGTGTGAAAACCTTTATCCATGAAATCAGGATACATATTCTGTTTAATTTCAGACTGAGACTTGGAAATTTCCCATAATCCACAAAATTTGAATCTGAAAGATGTAACAGGTTCTCTGTGAAGGATGATGATGACAAAGAGCATCCCTTTCAGGAGGGGAGTTGCAGGTGCTTTGTGTTTGTGGCATAATATTGGTAGATGTGATATCTGGAAAAATCAAGACAAAACTAAATATATATCACGATGGGGTTTTTTTGTTTTTCCTTTTTTAAATCTTTCTAAGTGGTTTCTATTGACTTGTCCTTTACTGGAAAAAATCCCCACTACAGATCATTTATTTTTTCATAAAATTCTTAGGAATCACACACCAAAACTTAGCTAAGGAAATTGATGGTGATAAAGCAGGATGCAGTAATAATATATGTCTCAAAATGCAGCCCACAACAGTACAAACAATACTTTTCCTGATGAAATATCTCTAGAAAATTAACAGAGATTACTGGTTTTCATGTGAGTATTTGTGTGGATGTAGACTTAGGCTAATTCAGGTTTTTTTTCTTACAATCAACCTGTTGGAGGAAGTTCAGTGAGTCTCCAATATTTGTGTCTTATTCAGGGGACACAGTGGTTACAGTGGTTTGGTCTCTTTTAGTTTGAAAATTTATATGAAACCTTTACAGACTTAAAAGAAAAATATTTTCTTCTTTTATTTACAGCATATATTAACACAAACTGGGATGGGCAACCCTTCATCCTTGTGCTGGATAAGCACAATATGCTCCTCTGACTGCAATTTCACCATGAAAAGTCCTTAGAATGATGAAAAGGGGTGAAGAGAGACATTGAAGATCAATCAAACCCCCATGTTTCCTCCATTCTTCCTTAAGATCTATTAAAGTTTAAATTATAAAGTTTACATACACCTCTATATCTCTCTAAAATTTAACATCAAATAATTTTTGTTGAAATAAATACATATCAAAGTTATTTTAACCTATTTCTTCACATATGTCCAAGGAATTAGTCATAGAACTTCAAGATGACAATACCTGACCATGCCTTGTTTTATTTCAGGATTTGTTTTTTGAAGCTCCTTTCCAGAATGTTTTCCAGTGCAAAAGTCTTTTTCTCCTCCTCCTCCTCCCAAAGATCCTAATTTGAAAATTTTCAAGGTACAAAGTGTAATTGCTTTCACACAAATTCTGTCACAGAGATATAGACTATAACATATTTTCATGATTTTTTTAAAAGCAAAAAGTTTTTTAAAGGATTGATTTGTGCAAAAAAAAATCAAACCCCAGCCCTAGAATTTTAGTGAAATAGCAATGCAAGTCCCCTTCAATCAGGAGAGATTCTTCCTCCAGGCTGAGGTGATGGAAGTTTACTCCAAAAAGAGAAAGAAAAGGTAGAAGTGGATAATTCAAAACAGAAAATAGGATATAAAGAAGTAAAGAAAAAGAAAAGGCAATCTGGAAGGGCTTATCCAATGTAGTTTTTGTGACTCCAGGAAATAACTGTGATTTATGAACTTCTATCACTCCTTCCCACAGACAAGTCTTTCATGTGTCCATGCAAAATAGGAGCTAGATATAAACTGGTTTTTCCCCACAATCACTTTACAAAGTCACTGTTCTAGGTAAAAGGAAAAAGAAAGATTATTTGTAGGAGCAGCAGAAGCTCTTGAAGATGCACACCCTGAGAAAAGCTAAAATCTCTTCCTGTGGGCTGTGGCTCATGTTCAGTGCACAATAAAGCTGATGTGTGAGATACCTGCAGCACACCCTGTGCCCTCAGGCAGGGATTTTTCCCACTGATCCTCACAAACACAAACCTGTGCTTTAAACTGCTCCCAGTGACAGGCAGCTCCCACAGTGTGTGGGGGATTTTTGAGACATCACTTCCAGCAAAGGGAGATCACAAATCTTTGCCCTTTGCTCCTCAAATACAGAAAATTGTGTGAGCAGCCAAGTCAGGTTAGATCAGGGCACTGGGGAAAGCTGGAGGAACTTTTCTTCCCAGGATAAATAAATGACTCAGTGAAAACCCCAGAGGTGTTTGAGCCCCCAGCTGTGCCCTGTGCAGATCCACAACTTTGTCTGAAGGAACAGATGAACCTCAGATGCCCGAGGGCTTCACCCAGCTTTGTGACAAAGTCCAGTGATCTTAATTTATTCCACAATGATGGACCCAATAATGGATCTTCCAGGGCCTCATTAATGATGGAATTTGTGTGTGACAAGCAGCAGAGGGTGTCTGGGAGCTCCTGGAGGTTCCAGGCCATGCAAAGCTCAGGGCAAGCTGAGGAAACCAGGGCCTGGTGTTCAGCAGAGCCAGACTGGGCTTCCACACAGCCAAAACCCGACCAAAACCAAATATTAACCCACTAAAAACTGCATCTGGGTTCATATATATATTTATATATATTTATATGTAAAATAAGAGATTTATTTAGGTTGGCCAAGATCATCCAGTCCAACCATTTCCCCAGCACAGCCAAGGCCACCACTGACCCACTTCCCCAAGTGCCACATCCACACATTTTTTTAATATTTCCAAGCACGGTGAGCCCACCATTTCCCTGGGCAGCCTGTTCCAATGCCTGACAACCCTATCTGTGAGGATTTTTCCCCCAATATCCAACCTGATCCTCCCCTGGCCCAGCCTGAGGCCGTTCCCTCTGCTCCTGTCCCTGTTCCCTGGGAGCAGAGCCTGACCCCCCTGGCTGCAGATCCACAGCTCTGTCTGGAGGAAGAGAACCTCAGATGCCCGAGGGCTTCACCTACCTCTGTGACAAAGTCAGTGATCTTAATTTATTCCACAATGATGGACCCAATAATGGATCTTCCAGGGCCTCATTAATGATGGAACTTGTGTGTGACAAGCAGCAGAGGGAGCCTGGGAGGTCCTGCAGGTTCCAGGCCGTGTAAAGCTCAGGGCAAGCTGAGGAAACCAGGGCCTGGTGTTCAGCAGAGCCAGACTGGGCTTCCACACAGCCAAAACCCGACCAAAACCAAATATTAACCCACTAAGAACTGTGTCTGGGTTCATATATATATATATATATATATATATATATATATATATATATATATATGTAAAATAATAGATTTATTTAGGTTGGCAAAGATCATCGAGTCCAACCATTCCCCCAGCACAGCCAAGGCCACCACTAACCCACATCCCCAGGTGCCACATGCACACAGTTTTTGAACATTTCCAACTATGGTGAGCCCACCACTTCCCTGAGCAGCCCCTTCTAATTCCTGACAACTCTGACAACTCTTTCAATGAATATTTTTTCCCCAATATCAAACCTGATCCTCCCCTGGCCCAGCCTGAGGCAGTTCCCTCTGCTCCTGTCCCTGTTCCCTGGGATAAGATCCCAAATCCCCCCCCAGCTGTCCCCTCCTGTCAGGAGCTGTGCAGGGCCACAAGGGCCCCCTGAGCCTCCTTTTCTCCAGGCTGAGCCCCTTCCCAGCTCCCTCAGCCCCTCCAGACCCTTCCCAACTCCACTCCCTCGTCTGGACATGCTCCAGCTCCTCAGTGTCTGCTTTGGAACAAAGGAATCAATTTTATGTATTTATACATAAATACACATACACAGACATATATATATATAAATTCAGGCACTGGGATCTGCAGAGATCTTAAAAAACTCATCCCATCCCATCCAAAGGTCATGTGTGACATTCATGCAACATTCCAGCTAAATAAATGCAACACCTTCTTGCTGGGGTGTAGATTTCTGCTTGTCAGATTTTTGGTCATTTCTCTGTATCCTGGAAATTTTTGTGCAGGCACACCTAGAGTACACATAATTAAAAACAGTCACAGTTATAGAAAAATAGCCAAATAGGTTATGAGAGATTAAGATTTAAAAGTGGATTTTTGTTTTCATTTATCCTCCTGCTAGCATCCAAGTCTATGGTTCACTGAGGAAACAGAACCATAAAGATAATTTAATAAGACCTCCTCAAAATGCAGGCCAAAGAAGCTTTTTTTAAAAATAATTTCTGCATGAAATATTTCAGGAAAAGAAAATAATAGATCAAACATATCCTTCTAGCAGAGTCATTACCTCTGAATATTCTAGGAGGCTTTGGAAACCCTACTTTATCTCTCTTCCTTGTGTTTAATTTTTAGTGAGCAGGGATGAAGCAGGTAAGTATAAACATTTCACATTCTGCAGTGATTCCACTCTTTTCAAGCCCATTATTATTCAGGACTTACCAAACAACACTGGAACTTTGAAATTTTGCCCAAAGGGGAAAGATAAGATTGGGTACCAACTACTCACCTATGACACCTCACCTAACATTATCAAAAGGAGGAAACATTCCTCAAGTAATTAAATATTTATTCCTTTAAAGGTATAACTAGAGAACGAAAATACATTTCTACCTCCCACAGCTTTTATCAAGCTGTCAAGTTCTCCATAACTTGGTGTTAACTGAGTCATAAAGGGAAAAATATCTAAAGCAGGAGAAATGTGTGAACCCTTGCTTGAGGATGCACTTGGTCATTCAGTGAAAAACAGGAAAAAATCTTGGTTATTCCTGATTTCTGCAGGTGCAGCTCAGCAGCAAATCGGGGTGTGCTCAAATTCCAAAGAGCTGCCTGAATTCCTGCTAGGATGATGTGGGATAATGTTCCTGCCCTTGGACACAGCTTCAGACCTTACCTTTCCCTTCTGGGCAAGCTCCTGATGAAGTTTCAACCAAAAAACTTTATCCTTTTTGTCTCTTCCAGCTTCCTTCCTTCTCCACACACATATTCATCATCTGACAAATTAAATGAACAGCCCAGTCTGGTCTGAGGAGTTGTTTATAAAAACAACTGAGTGTATTTATAAAATGAGTGAAAGGAGATACCTTGACTTATTTCTATTATAAGCCTTTAACTCACATTCATACCAGAGGGTTCATTTAAAAAGAAAACCCAAACCCACTAAATTTTTGCTTGAAAATCTGACTGAAATCTACATTTTTACATAGAGAAATGTCATTTTAAGTCTATAAATATCCATCCTCTGTATTTAAATTGAGTTTCAGAGAGACCCAGGAACCTTGCTTTGACCAGCTGTCTTTGAGATACAGAACAAAGCACCAGATATAAAAATATCCACATTGTATTTTTGTTTTCATGGGACAGTTTCCTTCTGGGTTTCCACACCTTGGTCCACCTCTTTCTAAGGTGTAAAAGAACTGAACTATAGATCAGCATTTCAGACTCTGAGGGCAGTATAGCAGGAAATTTCTGGATCAAAGTGAATCTCTGCAGATGTTTTATCCCCCACTCCCTTATTTTCTAAGCATTTCATTTGTTCAGAATTTCACAATTTACTTTTTTTTTTTTTAATATTGAATTTGCTGTTTGACAGTTCACCTTGTAACACTGGATTTCTGATTTCTAAGGGCCAGTGGTTACTTTTTGCTTATTTAGATTTAGTGCTAATTTTTGCTTATTTAGATTCATAGAATCATGGAATGGTTTGGTTTGGAAAAGACCTTAAAGAACATATAGTTCAAAACTGTTGGTGCCTTACCTGATTTAGTCTCTCCTTGCATGACAGCAATTCCAGATTTTGTAATGCTTCTCATGTTTCCATGTACTTTTCCATCTCTTGTTTCAGATGAGTGGATGAAAATTGCATGAACAATTCAAGAACAGGCATCCAATATTTTCCTCTGTCAAACCTGTCCCCATCCTGTTGGCTTTACTACATGAGCTGGGCACTGAACTGGCACATCCTGGTTAGGTCCTGGCCCATTTTTTCATGTGCATTACTTTATCATTTATCAACACTATCATTGTGTAACCATGAAGGTATTTAGAGAATAAATGGACAAAAGGCAAACAATCCATCCCAAAGTAGGACTCTAATGGCCATGGACTAATTTGCCCAAAATCACTCTGGATTTTTCCTTCACTGACTGATTTTCCTGGAGCATTGTGGAGAGTTTGGTTCAAGCATGGCTTAAAGAAAAAGGCCATGAAGGCATACAGTTGAGAGAAAAGTAAAAAGGTAGTTGTAAAGCAGTTCCCAGGCTTGATTTTATAAACAATTAGGCTCTCTCAAGCATCACTTTATAAACAATAAGGTTCTCAGACAGTCTTCCCATAACAAGCAAAAACTCTGTCCCTGGGCTCTCTGGGAAAAGATAGCTCCCTGGGAACAGATATGGAGGTTTTGGGAACTTTTCATATCACAGTGGGAACGCTGATTCTGTTTTCAATAAACAAATCATAGGCATTGTAGAACAAAAGGAGGGGTTAGAGTTTTCTCTGTTAACCTATCGTGAGCTTGGATTTTGCAATATGCATGAAGTTAATTAACACTGTTATATAAAGTGGCTGATTGATCAATAAATCGGAGTTCGATGCATCAATCGGATGGTCGTCTCCCTTCACTTCAATAGAGCATTTCAGACCCAGTGGCTTTTCTGAGTGAGTGGTCCCAGGCTCCTTTCACTGTGATCTTTATCCATGGAGCCCCCAGAACTGCAGAGTCCACATGTTCACAGATTCCATTAGACTCCATGCTTTCCTCTAAACTTTTCCAAATTTGAGATGCCTTTCAGAGCAACAGCATCATTTTAAAGCAACCATTGAGTTAATCCATCAGAATTTCAGAGGAAACACTTCTGAAGAAGAGCTATTATTTTCCTTCATGGTAAATAGCCTATTTTCCTTTTTCATGCAGCATGCCAGGACATTTTTACTTGTCTGTTACTTGCTATTTTTGTCTTGCAACTCTGTATCTGCCTTTTGTCTCTGTAGCCTCATTTGTAAAGATCCCAATTACTTTTAGGGGGTTAATTGTTACCACAAGCAATGTCAGCCTATGTCAGACTCCAGGGCTTTGTAGGGAAAGCTCTGCAAGGACTTCCCCACATCTCAAATATTTTGGTCATGCCTACACTCTCCAGCTCTGATTGGGGAGCTGCTTTTATTACACTGTACAACTAAAGAAAGCAAAAATAGTAATTTCCTAAAAGACCTCTGAGAGTACATTTCTTTACATAGACTGTGTAGGAGGGCAATAGAACAAAATTTGGTGCTTTGCTATTCTGAGGAATAATCAGCGTATCTGAGACAACATCCAAACATCTCTCAAAAACTCTGCAAGGGCTACACTTGTCACTATTGCTGGAACTCAGTGTTTATCACAGTGTTTCAAATCCCCTGTGAGGCCACAAATGTTCCCTTAACTTGATTATCTAATTACAAGGAAAATTAATAGATGCTCATTGTTTTCTTTGATATATATACACACAGATTTTTTTATAATGGTAATAAAGGCTCTGTAATTAAATAAATGTTGGTGTCAAAAGGGAATAAAAGTAGATATTTGTGCAGTGGACTTTGCACAGGTCTGTAAAGCATGGCAAAATAGGTGATTCCAAGGTTGTGAAGTGCCAAACTTACAGGTGAATAAATTGAATTCTCTTTATGATTGTTCTGAGGTGTTGCATTTAAACAAATAATTTCATCCCACATGACACATATGTCTCATATGTATTGAGGGTTAAATCTGTCTCAGATTTAAACTCTGGTTTTGACTCACTGACCATGTTTGGATTATTCTGGTTTTAAAAAATGAGAAAATTCACAAAAATTAAGGAAGCACAAAGCAGAATTACTAACTCTATACATCAACTATGATTCAGGAGATACCTGTGCATTAAATGAGACAAGACAGATTGAGGATTCCAAGGTTAAATGAGTTTATTGAGTTAGTGGTTACAATGGTATGTCAGATACCTGTAATCCAAGCTACACCTACATATTTGCCTCTAAATTCTCACACTGTCAGTTTCCGTGTCTCTAAACATTCCACCACCAGGTCTTCTATTACTAATATAATAATAATAATAATCAGAATAATAATCATAATATAAAAGGCAATGTCAATCACCATATTGTGCTTCATACTCCACCATAAGGAATTCAATTGGCAAAAGTAAACCTCTGGTCATATTAATGGGATTAATTGAAATGTGAGCAGTCATAACACTACTAGAATATAAAGAACAAAATCTGGTTCAAAAGAAGCATTTTTAAGATGAATTAGTTTGAATCTGTTTTAAAAATTCACATACTATAATGAAGATGACTTAAAAGTTATATCATTTAATTATTGGGCCACACATTGAAGCATATTGGCTAGTACATTTTTGCACTGCAACAGAAGCAATACAAGCTTTATGGTCTACCATTACAATTCCTTTTTTTTTTTTTTTTATTTTTCACTTAATATACCTGCCAACCTAATGTTTCTTGCATGCATAAAAATTTCGGGGTTTAGACTTGAATTTGTAATTTATTCCACACGTATACCCCCGTGACGCAAATTCTTTGGCCAATTTAATGCTATAATTTAGTTTAAAAAGGAAGCTTGGAGTTAAGTCCACTTAACATCAGAAGGCAATGCCCTGAATTTTGGGCACTGCAGAGCGTTATTTACTGGAATAGAGTCTCAGGTCGCATGCAAATTGTCATTTTGTCCCCCCCACCCCATGCCAGACGCACACAAGTCGGCAGGTACGCATACAAAAAAGAATATAAAACCCTCCTGGTAAAGCTCAGTGGTTTAGAATGAATCCATAGCTTTAAATTCACTTAAGGCCTGTACAGGGGAAATATGTTTCTTCTGGGACCCTCTCCTCACTCTTGTCTGATATTCTTCTGGTTTTTCTCTCTTTACTAGAGGTTTCTTCTCGGGGGCCTTCATCTTCCAAGACACAACTGGAGAGTTCACTGCAGCAGTGCCATAGACCTTCTGGTATTTAGTAGAAGCCACATATGATGCTTTCACTGTAAGGACTACAGCGTTCATCAGGTTTTTAGCTGCCTGGATGAGAGAAGTGGCACTGTCCAGCTGCAAAAACAGAAAACAAAATGAAATATAGCAAGGTTACTTCAAAACAAAATACAGCAAGGTTATTCCACGGCTGGATCACTGGGACATTTCCTCACTGGAGCCTGGATCCTCCCAGATCTCATTAAAGATGGAACAAATCCTCTTCCTCAGGGTACCTTGGAGTGTCCAGCACTGGCAACACCATGCACTGAACAGTAAAGGTAAGACTGTGGTACCTCACATTAAAATTTTAATAAGCTAAAGGAAAACCTTGTCTTGTCTGGGTTTTCTTTTTTTGTCTGTTTGTGAGTTTTTTGGTTGTTGATTCTTTTTCTACAGTTTACGAAGTTTTCTGTTTTCTCACAAAGCCCCCTTTACTTCTTACTTAAACCTTTAAAAATTTACTGTTACACGTCAGTAAATTTACACCTGCAAAACAGGTCAACGGGGATTTTTCCCAAGTGTTCCAGTTTGTTCTAATTATTCCTGTTAGCCCAGGATAACACCCCCAGTGATGTCTACAGCAACAGTGTGAGGCCAGCACTGAGCTTGTTAAAGAATCCCATCTGAAAAGATGAAAGGAGCTTCTGAAACCCCTACAGAAATGAAAAGATGAGACAGTTAACTGCGGGTTTTGGCAGCTCCTGCAATGTGTGAGTTACTGCTGGTCTCAAGGAACGTTACTTTGTGGTTACCAGGCTTTTTGTGCCTTTGTGCTTCTCCCATGCACGAACCTGCCTGAGGTTCCTGGGTGTCCTCAGGATGTAAGAGCCCTCAAGGACTTGCTGAGCTTCAAAACACTGGGACTTCCATTCAGCAAGCTTCCATCACACACTGAAGAGAAGCACACACCCCTGGCCAAAATTTTCAAAAGGATTTCAACATATAATGGGGACTTCCAAGGCAATGCCTCAGTGTTCCACAACGTGAATCAGGTACTTGCCAGATCCAAGTGGATATTCTGAAAGTAATAAATACTAAAAATTTCCTCCTAAGGACTGTAGCAAGCCAGGTTACTACTTATGATGTTCAATTATCAATTTCCTAAAATACTCAAGAGTGGAATACATATTTTTTGTGATAAAGATATACCATGGATGCTGCTTCAATTACTCAAGCCTTTCCCAGACTGTAGGAATGATACGGGATATAGTATTACCTTTATTTACCTCTTTGATTCCACCCCACATGTTGTTCAGTAAATTTTTAGCTATTTTTAATTAGTACAAATGGCCTGTGTCACTCCAAACCCATTTTGGGAGCACATGGCTGTGTAATATAAATGCTAAGCAAGGTAAGCAGGACAAACAGTCACAGGGCAATAACAAAAGCCACACCAAACTTCACCTCAAGCATTCTGCATCATTAACAGAAGAGTTCAGGAGAAATCTCCTTCTGAAGGGTCAGTGACTGATGTGAACAAAAACAGACATTACAGAAAGCCTGTATTTGAAACCACATTAATCTTACTTACCTGGGGTGTTTTATTTCCTCTGCCATGGCCTTAAACTCATTATAGTTCATCAAATACATAAATAGCTACATACAGTGAGGTGAAAACCAAAAAAAAGCATTTTTATGACATTCACGCACGTGGTGCCATTCCCTGAAATGCACAGTTAATTGCCTGCCCCTAGTAAATATTTTTCCCTGGGACTAATTTGTATTTCTGTTAGTAAAAGAAACGAAGTTAAAAGATGGAAAATTACATTACATGGCAGAAACATGACTGTTCAATAGGGAGTAATGAAATATAATCCAGTCTAGTGTTATTCTATAACCACACTGCTGCATGATTTATAAGGCAATCTGTATGTTTGTTGGCAAATAACAGATCACACTCTATTAAATTAGGATATTCTAATTTACTACAGAGATCTACAATCAAGCATTATTCATTGTTAAATGATTCTTTTTGAAACACTGGTGGATTGATATTGAATATAAAGTGATACCATCAAATAGTGTTTACTTCATAATCAGTGTGGATAAACTGACTGGATTGAGCCTCTGTTGCACAGTCCTGAATGAATTCTGGTTGCTGAAGGTTTCCAACAGCTTCACATTTTCCACCACAAAAAGCTGTTTTACATATATTAAGAAACAGAATAATTAAAGAAAGCACTTTAAAATGAGGGGGAACCAAAATTAGATGTTTAAACCCATACACAGTTCAAGCTACACCTCTGAACACAGCAATTAGTAATTTTATGGACTGTAATCACGAGGGCATGCAGAATCTTCCATTCTTCACAATCAGATGCAGGCTGCAATGACACCTTTTAGGAAACCAGGTTTTGTATTTGAATACCATTTTAACTCTCTTCGGTTTCAATATGTTGTTAAAGTAAGAGTTCCCTGTTTTCATCATTAATAATCACATTTTAAGATGCAGATACTCAGTCTTTAATCCTAATATCCACTTATCCTGCAAAACACTTCCAAATCTTGGAATCAGAAAAGAGACATAAAACCCCACCAGAGGCTGTGAGTGTTCTCCAAAATCTGCTGGTGGTCATTCCATGCATCCAATTTGGCCACCTAAGCACTTCCCATGATTTTCTTACAGCCTCCAGCTCCTTGCTTGTGTTATGGCTCAGCAAAGAAGATTTAAACTGAATGAGCATCATCCCAATTAACATTTAGATCTTCCCACACCACTGTGCTGCTCCAGCTTGAAGCTGTGCTTTGCCACACAAAGCTGGAATGAGGCAGCAGTGAATCAAGCCCTCAGTGTGTTAATTCCTTACAAAATCTGGGCACAGAAACCTGTGCACTTTTCCAACTGTTATGTTAATTTAAAAAAAAAATCACAAGAAGGAAAATTACCATCTCAAATAAAAGCACCACTAGGAAAATTACTTCATAGTACAGAAGGCAACCTTTACTCCCTGCAATACACAAAGAATTATAGATATAATGACGGATTTTGGTCCTAACAGCCAACAGAGCCTTTGACATGCTGCACAAAGTAATGGTGTTCTGCTGCTAAGACTTCTTTAAAAATATGTTTGCCTGATTTTAGGGAAAAAAAATTCTCTCTACCATAAATTATAAACTTAGGTGACTGTCCCACAAAACTCAGTAAATGCTGAGGAAAATTCAAATTTCATAAAGAACCTAAGAATAACTGCACTGGATGTGGTCACTTAGAATTATTAAGATTGGAAAAGATCTGCCAAGAATATAATTCCATGGTTTTCTTCCCCCTAGAGAAGATCCTTCAGGTTTTGAGCTGCTTATCAGCTGTCCTGCAATTTTCCTCCCATATTTGCAGAATTTTCCAGAATCTTGAGATAATCAAGATTTCTCGCTTCTTTTACACATAATCTAAGTAAAATAACCAGCAATTGCACTAACAAAATAGCTGAAGAAATTGGAGGGAATAAAGCTGGAAATTTTTGTCCTTAACTGTAAAGCAATGAAAAGAGATGTTCTCCCTGCATTGTCACACTGCTGTAATGGGGAAGAATTATAATTTATGTTTTAGAAAGGAGAAAATCTAACTTCCAGAGATGTCTTCATATTGATAATAATAAATATCCATAAAAATTAGGAGAAATCGAGAAAAAAAACCAAACCAATCTGTATTTCCAATGAGTAAGTACAGATTACTTATTGGAATCTGTACTTCCAATAAGTAAGTAAGACTTACTGCAAAGAGTAAGTCTTTAAAACTACAGAATGGGTAGTTTTAAAAGTGCTGGTTGTTTAAGAATATTTTATGTTATTACTGCTGACTTTAATAAACCTTGAAAAGTGGGTGAAGACATCAAAAGAATTGTAGATAGTTTCCAGTCTCCAAAAATTTGAGCAATGAAAATAAAATGACCTGTGAAATTACAGGCCAGCTCAGCTGACAGCACTCCCAAATGAAATGATGCAATGTCTGTGGCAGACTCCAAAAATAGAGGAAAGAAATGCAGTCAGTGGTAAACAAAGGTCTGTGTGGGTTAAAATATTTTCAAAGTAACCTACATCATATTTTGGTATGATTAAACTTTGAGTTGCTTAAAATACTGCTGTGGGTATAATTGGATCTTTGAAAGGTCTTTTGCTTAGTAATACATGACAGTTTGATTAAAAACTCAGTTGACACAAAAGTAACAAGACACGTACACAGAAGGATTCCAGATTCTCCAGCAGCTGTTTCCAGAAGTAGATATTCACATACACACACAAAAAAAATTAAAATATCAGTGATCAGCAGTGAATTTCACAGTGGGGTCTTGGAGAAACCATTTGGATGCTTCACAATATTAATATTCCTACTAAAATCTTGGAAAGGAAGTCAATCATTTGATGAAATTTGTGGATAACAATTGGGAAAGTGTCAAGTCATTAGATTGATATCTAATTAGCTGCTAAAAGCCACAAATGTAGATTTAATTCTGGCCAGATCTACAGCAGATGATACCTAATTGCACAATAAGGAACTTTATTCTCTGCAGGATCCCAGGCAATCACTCCTTGAGTACACAAAAAGGAGGAGAATGATTAAATAGGTTCAATTATCACATTCAGTTTATTGTCTGTTCACAGTCATGGAATACTGAGTCCTCTTCTCAATTCAAGAGTAATATTGAGGAACTGGGTAAAAACTTGAAAAAACTCAGTAACAAAAAACCATCTTTAATGGGAAAGACTCAGCCAGCTCTGTTTTTTCCCACTTTCAAGTGAATGACTAAAAAAATGAGTTTTCACTGACTGAAATCAGCAAGTACATGGTAACAAAGCTGATTATATTTAAAGTTCCACATGTGAGACAAAGATAAAACAAAACTTAAAGGCTGAGAGGCGAAGCAGGTCATTTTAGTTATTAATTACCTGAAATTATTTATTTAGCAGTTATATTAATTAATCAAAAGAACTCATGAAAGATTGATTCTCTTTCTTGAAATTGTAAAATCAATATTGGATGGTTTTGCTTAATATGTCTTAACTAGTGGGCATTTTTAGTGCACATCAATTCAGGGAGCCTGGGCATCAGTTATGCAGGAAGGCTGATAACAGCCCCTACTGACCTTGAAAGGTAGGAAAATAAAAAATTAACATAAGGAGCTATTCATAAATAGAATTTGTCTGTTCACTTTGTACAGATTGGGAGGAGAAAATATAATTTATTTTACTCATTGAAATAAAACCTGTAGCTCCTCAAATACTCTTGGCTAAGATTTGATTTGTACACCTATAGCAGGTGGTTTAGGCACTGCCAAGCCCTTAAGGATTCTGTGAATTCTGGGTGAATTCCTTCTTTCTTCTTTCCAAATGAAATTCACACTTTTCTGGACAAGGTACAGTTGCTCTTATCCCACCCCAAAGGTCAACCAACAGTCTCCAGAGAAAATAAGGCTGCAATTATGAACCTGGACGGTAAATCAGGAGTATGGATTTCTCAGCTTGCATTCTTATGCAAAAGAACATTTTCCTCTCAGCTCCGCTTAACAGTAAATCCATACCTGCAAGAGGTATGCCAGAAAAAGATCTTATTTATAAAATTATATCTTACATTTCTGTGGCACATTTCATGCATAAAACATGACCCTGTTAGAGAGAGCCAGTGCAAGAATGGCCTGTTTGCTATTCAGATGCTCCCTTCCCTTTGGAAGGAGACATCTGCTCTTTATCAGCACCACTGAGGGGCTGTTTCAGTCAGGCACTTCAAAATCTCACAGGGCTCTTGCTAGCTGCAGTCCATTTGGAGAAAACTATCCTAAATACTTGAAAATCTCCCTCTCTCTCAAAAGAAGTCTTTATCTGGAATGCAATGTGCTCATAATAATGTTAAAAATGGATCTGTAGCCACACAGAGAAAATTGTATTGTACTTGTCCTTTCCTAGCTATTTGTTTTCACATTTGACTGCAATTAACTTACTCCTTTATACATGATGAATATTTAATTCATTCTGGGGATAGTTGTGTTTTATAGGTGCCCAATCCACTGAATAACCACCCTCATCTGCATTTTTTCAATTACAGGTAAGAAACCCAGGGGATTCCCAAGCCCATTTGGTTGTATTAAACAAAGGCTGCCACATCCAAGGACAGCAAAAAGCACAAAAATACAGCAATAACTGTGGATATCTTCTGTCTTCTATGGACTATAGTCACTTTAAAACACATTACCAACTGCTGTATGCTAATTTGCAAAAGCAAAAGCAAATAAAAATACTCCCAGAACTGACATTCCCAGTAAAAGGTAAACAGCCATAATAGAAATGCATTTCTACATTTGCTTTACTTATTCCAAGTAAATATTTTAGTATTTCAGAAGCAAAAGGATAAATGGCAAAATGATATCCTAATTCATTTGCTTTGAGAAGAACACTTAATGGGAAAGCTCATATTTTAACAACTGAAATGGTGAAATGACAAAAAGACAATTGGAAACACCTGAAAGTTAACCAATTACCTAATTAGCTAATCATTTTTCTGGAAAATAATTATTGCTAGTGTCTCTCTAGCCTGCAGGTCCCAAAGGTGGAAAACACATTATTGAATTTTTGATAGATACTTTTTTTTTTTCTATTTAACAAATGCATTTACAGTGAACAAATTATTTCTCCAATATTATTGTTATGAAAAAAAAAATTACAACAATTCATCTAGTTACCAAATATAACATAGGTTATTTCCTCAGTATTTAACATTTAATTAATATCTTGTTGCATTCCTTTCAGAATTTAATCGGGGAAATTATTTTGACCCATAACAAAATCTCTCAGAAACAGTTAGTTTTCTTTTTCTACTCATTATCTGCCATTTCACAGGAGAAAAAAGCTGCCAAACCAGTACCACAATTCTTACCACTCACCAAAACCTCTGTAAGGACAAGCAATCCTATACAGCTTTGAATTTTTAAAATTCAATTGCTTTAGCAGTCTTTTTCATGCTACAGCACTGTCTCAGAACTTTCAGAGTCTGCTGCTGAATTAAAGTATTTCACAACAATCTGCATGCCAAAATATCTGGAAAAACACTATAGAGGACAAGGAAGAAATCCTCAGCGAATAAAGCTAAAGGAGTTTTGTAGATGGGGACAGAAAATTTGGTTGTTTATATCACACGTTCTCTTTGCTAAGGATGAATGTAGAGGATGAAACACTTTCTACATCAACTCACAACTGAGAAACAAGGGAATGAGTCTCCTGCCAGGATGATTTATAATATTTTTCTTCCAAATCTTCCTCATTCTGCAGAGGAGGAATGTCTGGAGGAAGGTGGCAAGGGTGGAATGTCCTGGACAAACAGCAGGGTTGTCCAATGGCCATCACAATTCCAACGCTCCCCAAAGCAAACTTGGCACAACCACATTTACAACCTCAAAATTCTGCCCCATGGAATTTTCTCTGAGTCTTTAGATGATTAACAGGAAATAGAATTTTGTATGACTGGTTTAAACCTAATGTTCAACAAGATAAAAAGTCTGCAGCAAGATGAAGTCCAAACTCTATCTGATGGGAGAGGCAAACTCCAGCTATAACTAGATTTTTTATATTGCCTTGGGGCTTCCTGAAGAAAATTAAGAGTAGGAAGTCTGTTAAAACTCAGTATCAAGCCCAATAAAAAAGCAATTTACACCAATTTACACAGGGATTCACATGCTTGAAGTGTACCCAAGACACAACATGGTCTGAACATGAGGTCACAGAAAAGCAAGGGCAGGTCTCTGTCAAAAACATCAGTACACATTTACATTATCATATCCAATTGCAGCTAAATCTGAAAAAAAAGAGGAAATAAATGATCTCTGACTAATCTGTGCTACTGATCTCCCTGCTCCCAGCTGGAGTTCTGACTTGTTATTTGAAGATAGAAATACATTTTAAAAGCCAAAAAAATCTAATGCTCTTTCAATCTGAGTTTTAGGAGCAAATCTTTTTGTTCTTTATCTAGAGAACAGGTACAATAAAAAGAAAAAAAAACTTTCTTTCTAACAATCTTACCTGAAATGAGTCCAAATCATGTCTGGTTGGCTGGAAATTGTACTCAGTGATAAAATGCAGGAGACTTTGGATACAAAAAAAATCAATAAAGCACAGAAACACTCTATGCTTTACATGAGTAAATGTGTTATCTCCTGCTATTCCTCCTGATTCTGCCTCAAAGAAAACAAAATGAAAAGCAGCACAAAGCAGGACTTAAGACTACAATGCTGAGAAATGTGCTATTTCCCCAAATTCTTTTTTAATTTGTACCAGTGTCAGACTGATATCTGTATGTGATTTATCTCCACATCTTCAGCTGTGAGGATCTGCCAGTTTTTGAGGCAAATCTGCTCCTCCAGCTCCTTTCCTATCTCTAAAATCATCATTGCCAGGTCAGCACAGGGACACTTTGAAGATAAGTGCTCCATGGGCACAGCTGTTTTTTTCTCAGGAAAAAGCTTGGAAACAATACATCAAACACACCAGAATAAATAAAATAAAATAAAATCTTGTTGTGGAATGGAAGATGACACCAGGACAACTACTCCTTGCTTGCTAAAGTTTGCCTGCTGTTCCTCATGTGTACTTTATGACTTGTAGAAGCAGCTAAAGGTTTCAGCCATTCAAGATATTGATAATTTTTGAGGTGCTAAAAGGATTTTACTCCCTTGGAGCTGAGGGTCCTTCCAGTGTTGATCAACTCAATCAGTGAAAACATTCCTTTCTCTGTTTGGTTCCCTGAGCACTCTCCAGGACTTTACAACAGTGTGCAATGAAATAAATAAAAAAAAAATAAAAAATATCAAAACTCCACCAAAGTCTTCAAGGGGAATCTCTATTTCAGTCAGACAAAGATGGCTTAATCATATATAACAAAACATTTAAATGGATATTCTACAATTTTATACCAAATAAATTACTCATCATTAACTGTTCTATTTATTTGGCCAAGTCAATCAATGGTTAAACAACATTCAGTAAGTTATGAGAGTTCCCTACTAGAAGGATTTTTCCCTGCTCAATTACTGAACAAACAATTTGTAAATGCATCTGTTCATTACATTTTTAACTTTAGCTAACACTAAATGTCATTAAAAACCATTAAAACAGGTAGTAATTACCTGTTCTTAGTGCAAGCAAATGAAACCAGAACAGAACAAAAACATTTGTAAAGGCCATTGCAATTCACAGGGAAAGAACAAGTAAAGATGACAGCAAATTGAGAATAAATTGGAATGAATAAAATCTTGCTCTGAATTCTAAGAGCTCATTTCTATTACTCATGTTTCATTATGCAAATATTCTTTAAGAATGAAAAGAACCTTTTGAGGTCATCTAGTGCAATGTCCTGTTGAAAATTTGAATTACATGAGGTTGTTCTGGATTTTGCTGAAATTCGGGTATGTCCAAGGATGGATAATTTCACATCTCTGGGCTACAGAACTCCACCCTGCACTTGAATTTCACCACCCTCCAGTTAAAACATTTTTTGCCTTATATCTAATTAGTATTTCCCATGTGAAAACTTTTATTTACTGTTGTTCCTGTCCCGATGTCCATGCAACTGCCAGGTCTGGATCTGGTTCTTCCAAACCCTCCTCAGAGGTAGTTGTAAGCAATATTTTCTCTGAGCCTTCTTCGTACACATACAAACGTATCTATGACCTGTGCAGATGATGCTGGCAATCTCATTTTCACTGCTAAAAGAGCAAGTGTCCTATCCAAATGGGGGGGGGGGGGGGAAAGAGTAATTGTAGAAAAGGATGAAAAAATACAATTTTTTGACAAATTTTTTAATAGTCCACTGAAATTGTTTAAGTCCAGTACGACTCTCTTCAGAAAATACTTGTGTTAAGGATTAAAAATTTTCCTGGAGTCTCTTTTCCTTTGCAGTTCTGTATTTCAGGCAGCATTTTCCCTGAGTTACAAATGCAGAGGTACTGATATCCTCAATGGCTCAAATAATCCAAATGATTCCTGTGCTTTGCACCTCAGGACAACCATCCCTCCACAAAAAAAAAAAAAAATTTAACCCCATCTCCAGATAATCCAGAATTTACGTAAAGGAGATGAAGGTATAGACTTCAGAAGTATGGTGAAATGAAAAGGCATTTGCAGAGGCTCTTTTCTTATAAAGTTCTTATTTAAATAGTGTACATTAGTCATGATTAGCCACACACTTGACTGATGCACTTAGTTGGCATCAGAAAAATTCAAACTGAGTGTCTTTAAATATTAGTAATGGCTGGTGTCACTTGAAGGCCCAGAATTTTTTCAGATGCCTCTCATTGAGCAATTTCCCTTGGAATGAAAGCAGGAAAAACAGGGCTGTTCCTAAAATCCATTGATTTGGTGTGTTTGGTGACTGAGTCAAAGTGTTCAGAGTTTTCATTTCTACAAATTGAGTCTTGCACTCAATCCACCCAATTCCAGGCTCTGGACTAAAAGGTTTCAGATTCCTTTTCTGCTTGGTGAAGAAGACAATGGAGCACTCGAGTTCTTTCATGGATTCTTTCTTTACAGAGATGGGCCAGAGCACTTCACCTTTAAAACTCAGTTTAGAGATCTTAAATTGCATTAGAATCCTAAAAATAATACAGGAATCTAGGCAGCTGCTCAACATCTGCAAAGAAAAATTAGCTTGGATTTGGCCTAGTGGTCCAAGAATTCAAACAACTTAATGAATGTTTTTGTGACTGTTTTTCTTAATTCTCTTTTGGTCCCCAAAAGTGTCAAATGGGCAAAACCCACAAACTAAGAGACATACAAATCTCTCCAACATCCAGAACCTAAAGAGATCAGGGCACCAAGACAGAAAATTTACATAGGAAAATGCTCCTTAATAAGCAATTTGAACATTTCTGTTCAGGAAAAAATTAGGCATCAGCTCAGTTCACAGAAAGTTGAATTTACTTCCATATCAATATAAACCCTCAAAAGAGGCCCAAGGCTAAACTTTCTGACTCTGTACACACAGTTTATTCAACTGCTTATTATTTAAGATATTACCCATCTAGGCAGTTGTCAGTGTCTACCTGGAATAAGAATCTCTGCCCTCTGGAAATGGCTCTTGAGTTCCACACTAAGGAAGGCTGGAGTGAAAATCTCAGATGCAGATGTTTACACTTGGCTAGATGAGTCACTATCCACACAGCAATAGAAATGAGAGCAAAAACTTCTTCATAATTCAATTAAAATCTTTCTGAATAATAAAATAATCAGTTTCCATTACACCAGAGACCTCCTCTCATCTTTATGCACAGCTTGAGTGGGGCAGCTTCCCACTGTTACTGCAGGATTTCTTTCTAATTCTCTTTTTCAAACCATACTTAACTTGGGTGAAGTCTTTCTCCTGTTGTTTTGTTTGGGGGGGATGGCAGTATTTGTGGTTCACTTGTTTTTGGGGGTTGTTTTGTTGGTTTTGGTTTTATTTTAATTTGGCCATCCAGAGTGGAAATTGGAATATCAAATGCAAGGCAGAGAAACACCTGTCTTGAACATTAAGTATTTTAGTAGTGTACTATTTTAAAAATAGTAAACTAACTAAAAGTTTTAAGGTTTGTTTCTTTACATTTTAAATATAAAAAAAGTTATAAAGAAAAAGGAAGTATTCTAAAAAATTTATTTTAATTCTTACTACTTTTTTCTTTTGGTTACTATTATTAAAGTTTTCTTTATACCATTTAAAAATTTTAGACCTACTTTACCATTCTCCTAATCCTATCTCACAACAAGAAATAAGTACATAAGTAATTAACCAACACTAAAACCCACCACACTCATCAACACATTAATTAAGAAATCTCCAAATTAAAAAAACCTTAAATTACCAAACCAAAACCATTACATCATGAAGGAGTATGTATTGTTTGAAACCTATCATGATTCTATAGGTATTTTCTGCTTGAGCATGGCTCAGCATTATTTGTAGAAGGGAAATAATGACAATATTTATTTCTGATTTTAGTTTTACCAGGGTACATCATGTGTTTGCTTTGAGACATTTAGATGGGACTGATAAAAATCCAAAGGATTATTGATTAAAGAGAATCATTATTTATTGTCTTTGAGTGCAATTATCCCAGGATCAGAAAGTCCAGGGTGTTGAGGCAGTCCTGGTTTCCTCCATCACTACACCCAGTTCAAGTGTAAATGTGTGTAAATTTGTGTTGTAAATTCAAACAAGATGAGGTTGAGGTTTAAAAGGACTCAAATCAACATGAAGAGTCCTCCAGAATGCTGTGCACTGTCATTGTGACTTCTGCTGAAACAAGATTAAATCCACACAATTTGTGTGCTAAACCAGCCCAAAACTGCAGGAAGAGAGGGCAGGGGGAGAAGCATCTCTGTGCCAGCTGACATGGTTGGGAACAGATGGAGCATTTCACAGCTCTCCCTCACTTCTCACAGACAAAAAGAAGGTAAGAACCAGCCCACAAAGTTTTAATTCAACTTGTAAGATAAACCAGCTTGGCAAACAGAGAAAAATTGGGAATTTCACATAGCTGCTTTAATCATACTGAAAAAATGCTTGATCCCTGTAGATGATCTCACATCATTAAACTATTGCTCACCTTTTGCCATTGTGACTGAGGAATAAATCTTCCATCTCAATGTTGATCTCCTTAAATATATAGGTGTAAATAGACTAGTTATTATATCGGGTTTGGTTTGAGATGGTTTTACACAACGTGCTTGCAAGTATAAATTTTTTAAGAATGCTGCATCAAAAATTAACTTTCAGTTTGCTAATAATTTATGAAGATTTAACTCATTTGAATTAGCATGTATTGGAAGAAATTTCTCAGATACTTGCTTAAAAAGGTTTCATATTAAACTCTAAATAAAATCAGCTGAAATCAAGGCCTTATAACATTTTAATTTAATGTAATGTACATGTAAATAATATTAAACAAACTTCATAATTTAGTGGAACACACATTTCAGCCAAAGCTGTAAATGTAGGAATCTGTGCACTTTGGACATTTTAATATTTTTTTTAAATCATAGCTGCCAGTAAAATAATTTAACAAATGGGGAATTAGCTCAGTAAATGTAACATGAGTTTATTTATTCTCCCGAAGTTAAGCTATTCAGCCAAACTCACAGCCTGGGGTTACCTGGACCAGAATTTGTTACTAGAATTGGCACAGACAGATTTCAGGTTAATTATTGCAACAGTTCATGTAATTTGGAATATCTTCCCCTCTACAAACTTCTCACTATACAGAAGTCAGCCAACTGCTAATTTGCTCATCTTACAAGACAACTTTAGAATGCAAATTTCTCTGGATTCAAAGTAATCCACTGACATCTCTGTTCCACGATATCCCCTCAGAGCTGATCACTGTCTCTAATTCACCATCCTTACTGAATGACACCAATTCTGACTTTCCTTTCCCAATAATTACACCGGTCTTAAAAAGAGCTTCTCCATGCCACCAAAATGCTTTTGTATCATTCAAGTGAGATTAGGGCACTGTACAGTTGCTCTTTGTGTTTTATCAATTCTGTGCAAAAACTGAAGTCTCCTGCATTATGCAAGAATAATTATGAAAAGGCAATTTGATAAACTCATCAGCAAAGGATGTGCTTTGGATCTAAATTAAATTTTATCTCCAAGCATTTGCCTCTGAAAAGAACAAACTTCAAATCATCTTTAAGAGCAGCAATTCCCATGAAGTTTTCCCAGTGAAACATTACAGATTGACTAACCTGTTCTTTCCTTTTCCTTTCCTGAAAAGATTCAAGTTTGCTGGGGAAGCTAAATTTGCCAGGCAAGTTCATGGCTTTGCAAAGGAAGATTTGAAGATTTCAGTGTCTGGTTTACTAAAGGAATAAGCAGTAGTAATAAAACACCTTGTGCACATTATTCAAAGCTAGAAAAGCCTGTCAGGGAGACATTTTTATATTCTTTGTCATTATTTTTTCTCTTTGACAGGGAGGGAAACAACCATTTGTGAAAGTTTTGGTAGGTAGCTTTGTAAACAAGACTCTCACCCTCCCTGAACTCCATTTAGCTGTCCTGTGCTTGGATAGAAAGAGCATCCCTGAGTCATCAGGGAGGAATATCTGTGCATCACTATGGACCAATTCCCAGCAATGCCACTGACCAGAAGATGAAATGTTTTGCACCCTCACCCAATGGTTCACAGCCACCCAGTCACCTGAAAATAAAAGTATTTCACCCATCAGCCTATGAACCCCCTCTGCTGAAAAGGCTGGGGCTGCACTCTCCTCCTGTGATTTATCCAGGACATGGTGCTGCCTTTTAGTGCCTCTCACTGGGGTATGACCAGACCCCACACAAAGCTGGTAAAGAACTTTAAATGAACAAGAACAGCAAGATTTACAGTATCCCTAGGGCCCAGAATCTTCATATGATCCTTCTTCTGCCCTTTAGTATGAGAGCTCTGACATCTTGACAGCTTTAATAGAAATCCAGGAGGCAGAACAAGAAAGGAAGATCTTCGTAGTCCATCTTGTCTTTTTTAATATGCTGAGGGATATTAAAACAGTGAAGCAGTAATACTTGGGGCTGAGGGAAATGGGTAACAAGACAATGCTTTAAAGTAAAATTGCAACATTTAGGTAGTGAGACAAAAAACACACCAAGAAATTCAGTCAGCAGCATCCCTGCCCATCTCAAGTTCTTATCAAAGAAAAAAAATCAAATGCTTTGATTTATAATTTCAAAGGCTAAGCCTGAGTTACATCTCTTCTGGGTTTTCTGCTTAATGTTATGTCTTCCACAATTTACCTTTGAATTTTATTTCATCTATGAAAAATGTCTTATAATTGGCTTATTGTCAATACACAGCTTCATATATATTCCGGATAAAGTGAATAATAACAGTAATAGAGAATATTAAAAAAAAGAAATCCTATCCCATATAAACAGCCATTATCCACAGTTAATAAGGATAAATATATAAATAACACCATTTATCTTTATTCATAAAGAACTTCAGGAAAATTATGGCCCAGCACCATAATTAAATACTGTAATTAAATTAATGAAAGTTCAGCAACTGAGTTCAAGGGGACCAGAGCCTGCCTTTGCACTGGGCAAGAAAAACATTAAAGGATCAGTTTAACCATCAGCCAATGGATAACCTGTGCAGGGAAATTGCTTTGCAGGTGAATTTAACTCTGGGACTTCTGGACAGGGAGGAAACGCTTCTCCACAGGTGGCTGAGACAACACATGCAATTAACTCTGTGAGTCCTATGGTTAATTGAAAAAAAAAAAAAAAGAGAAACTATCAAACAAATCCCCCCTTCTCATGTGTCTTCCCTCCGCCCCCAGAGCTGCAAAGACAAAGATGAGACAGGAGGTTACTCACCGTTGAGGAGTCACCGCTTCCAGTCTCAAGCGTAGCTCCCTCAGCACAGGTGGGTGGGTGGGTGGAAAGTTGACTAGCCCTGCCCCCATCTATGACATCACACTCTACCTCATAAAAGGTAGTGAAAGTGCTCTGAACTCCAGTCTGATTTCCGAGAGATACAGAAAAGAGATAGTGAGAGAGAGAGCAAGAGAAATATTGTGCCGTAGCGTAGAGCGAGGAGAGAGGGAACGTGTGCTGAAGGAGCTATGCTTGGCCAAGGACACAGGGCCTCCTCCACGGTGAGTAACCCCACTGGCTGGGGTTCCTCTCACTCCTTCCCACAGCACAGGCCTTGCTCATTCAAAAGAGGAACGTTTTTGGCACCTTTTGATGACAACCAGTGAGGACAGAAAGCTCTATCCCAATTAAACGCTGGCTGACATAAGATCGGGCATGAATTTGGTCAATAGATTCCTTATTTCATGTGTGGTTTTGTGCAGCCAAACTGCACAAAAACATCCACACCAGTGCAAGCAGCTAAAATTTCAGTGATTGTAACAGGAATTATACTTGTGTTACCCCATGTGGGATAAACATCCAATTCACACCTGTGGATTGACCCTTGAGTAGAGTAATCCAGAGGTTGGGCCTCCTACGCCAATGCATGAGGGAGGGCAGGAACAGAATTATGGTTTTCTTGCACTGAAAATGAGAACTGACAAACTGTGCTGAAAGAACAAGTGAGGGAAGTATAAAAATTCTGGGCATACATTTATTTACAGAGCACACTTTCAAGTTCCAGAAAATAGCAATAAAATTGCAAAGAGGTGATGTTTTTAAAAATACACATTTTTAGACAATGACAGCCGTACAGGCTGACGCACACTTTTTTTTTTTTCAAACAACATCCCAAGGACTGATACTGGAGGACTTAAAATGGGATATTCAGTCTACTTTATTGTAAATGATATTTTTATCATCCAAATTCTGGAAAAGCAGGTTTGGGAGTAAATATAATTGCTTATATTATCCACTGGGATTTTCTTAATAACATAGCTGTAGACTAAAATTGAAAAATAGTGTATTTTTTTACTGCTGCTACACCTAACTCCATTAAATAAAACTGGTTAGAGAATGGGGGACTTATTCAGTGCCAGTAAAGACTGCTAGTGTAAGAGCCTGTCTTTTGGAAGAGGAAAAACGTCTTTTGAGGGTATGTATTATAAGCACATGGAGTTAATATTGATGCTTTCCCTCAGGCTTTTTGGTGCTACAAGGTTCATGTGAATTATAATCTAATAATGATTAGTATTTCTGTCTTAATAATGATTAATGTGCATTCTCTGCTCTGTCAGTGTGTTCTTTGTTTTTCAGTCCTTTCTCTGACTGAAAAAAGGAAGTGTGTGACTCATGTCTAGTACCAGTCACTCCACCTGACAACAGTCAAGCATTTTCCTTCCTAACCTTCAAAACTTTTATCAACATGGTTATCCTGCAGTATCTGCAGATGTTGCTTTAAAGCAGTGCATTTGTGGGATTAAAAACTCAACAAAAATGGGTGCCCAGTGGGCGAAATAAAGAGTTATTGTGGCTGTTAGAGATGAGATGTAACTGCAGGAACACAATGCAAAACTAGGCTGCAGCTGAGGAATGCTCAATGTGACAGTGCTGTTCATAATTTAACTGTTTTCTCTGTACATCATCTCTTGATTACAAACTATTTGCATGTTTGAAGACAGGAGGAAAACCTCCTCTGGTCCCCTGTATTGCATTGACTCCTTATTAATATTTATGTCTAATGGCCTGATAAAGAGAAAAGAAATATCCAATTTTTAAAGGCTTCTATGGTAAAAAGTACCAAGTAGTATTCAGTGAATTCATAACTTAGGTAAACTATGGCTTGACTACTGCACCACAGTTGTTTTTGCCAAATAAAGTAGGAATATATTTCAAACTCTTATGGCCACCAGCCCTAATGGAGTCTATGTGAGGTTGCTCCATCTGATAAAGAGAAGGAGGTTTAGAGGATATAACCTTAAATATCAGAAAAATTACACATGTAACAGCAGTTCTAAGATCTTGTAAAGAGAGAGTTTAGAGAGATAAAGAGGTAAATTGCATTTTATTGGGATGAAACATATGGAAAAAGCAGAATTAAATCCTGGAAGACTGAGTATGGCAAAGGACATTCTCCAGTAAAAAGAGAAGAAATATGGAGAAATATGGAAAATTCCAATAATGTGATATAAACAGTTCAATAGATGGAGTGGCAGATTATACCCCAGATGGTATTTTGGGGCTAATACTACTTAAATGTGAAATCTTGTTTTGACTACTTAGTATGATATCTGTAGTTGATAAAGAGAATATAAAGTGAAGAACAAAGTTAAGAGCTGTGCACATAGACCTCAACACATTACTGAATAAAGCAGAGAAAGAATACACCTCATGAAATTATTTTTAAATGTATGTACGTTCAAGCAAGTGTATAAATCTTCAAAATGTTTCAAGGAACACAATTAAGAGTAATTAAATGAGTTCATGGAAATGCAAAGAAACAGTAAATGAAGACTTTAATATCAATTATTTTCTTAAGAGATGTAAGTTTAGCCTAGCAACATAAGAAAAATATATAAATGCTGGTCAAGTAATTGATTTAATCACTTGCACCCAGCACCAGAAATCAGCTTAAAGTAGGGGTCCATGTTTAGTCTGACCTCAAAGATCTGATGGAAAAAATCCCAATGTTCTTTCTTTCTTGCTCAAAAGGATGAACACGTGGTGGGAAAGGCAGCACCACTAAAGTACCTCTGGGTGCTGTCTGGGGAGTCTGAGCACAGAAAACCAACCCTGCAGAAGCATCACCCAGACTGGCCCAGACACAGAAGGTAAAAAAGGATGGATTCAAAGGAATTGAAAAGAAAGCTGGAAAAGGCCATGTAAAAATGCCAAAGTGACACATATCATAAAACTCTGAGAGCTTTACACAGACACACCTCTGACCCAAAGAGGGCCAGCTGCTCTGGGGCATCAGCATGATGGATAAGGGGGAAAATCCTTTTTGTACATTATCTGTCAGAGTAAAGGAATGATGAAATATGGAACATCCCACTTGACACTGAGTAAAGCTGTGACTTCTCTAACTTTTTGACAATGGAAATGTTGAATCCAGTTGCAAGTATAAAAAGGGGATGAAAATGTTTCTGCAGTCTTTTGGTTCAGATATTGATGCTCTAATCCTGTTTTACAGAATTCTAATTTGGTCTTTGATGAGATTTAGCACACATTACTTATGTATATTTCATATTTCATATTTCATCTCAGTTTCCAGACACACTATTGCCTACCTGGGAACCCAGTTCACAAGGTTTTGATGAGGTATTAGTCAGAATCAGAAAGAACTGATGTTAAAGGAAAGCTTTTGGGAATATCTAACAGTAAGAGGTTAGGATTGATTTTTCTGGTACTGGATAGTTTCTTTTACTTTGATTTCATATCAATGTCTTAATTACATTATAAAAAACAAACCCTTTTTGTTGAAGCAGCTGCTTATCAGCCATGTAAGATTAGATGTGATAACAGAACTATTCTTCCTGCGCTTCTATGAGGCACATAAATAATAATAAATACATAAATAATAGTTCTGTGATCCTGTGCTTCTATGAGGTACATAAATAATAAATGTAATAATATCACCCAAGTGTGGAAGAAAATATTTTAGAGGTTAAAGATAGAGGGCTACTTTTAACCCTCCTCACTCAGTTAGCTCTCTTCCTAAAGGCCATTGTGACCTCCCTCATGTAATGGAAACACATCTCTTTTTTGGATTTTATGAAAAACTATGTGGTAAGCTGTTCTGTTCAGTACTTGCAGTTGATTTTGCTCAGGTTGGAAAAACCTGCTGATGTTTTCCCTTCTTGTCTGTGAATAGTTCTTTGTATGTGTTACTTGTCTGCAACTCTGGTTGTCAAGAAACACAATTACAGTCAAAGTCAGTGATGAGTCTGAACTTTAGCTGTTATTCTTTTAATATCTGCAAAATCACCATCTGATAGCACTTTTATAAGTGGGATTTAGTGTCACCACTTTCCAACTCAAGGAGTTAAATAATTGCAAGAGCTACAAGATGTACTTCTGTATAAGAAACACAACACAACATCTCCTATTTTGAGTTAAATCTGTCATTATGGAAATTCAGTCCCCTGTAATTCCATGTGCAAGAAACAAACCTCATTTTCATTTATGGCTTTGGGATGAACCTATTAGCAAATCTATGCTGTGCATTAGGAGCTGAGAATGCCCCAGGGGAAAGGAATTCTTATTTAATACAAAATGGTGATGCTTGCTCCCAAACCATCTCTTTTAAAGGCAATAAGATGGGAAAACAAGTGAACATAAAATAGCACCAAAGCCCTCTCTTTCTTTATAGTAATTCTTACAGGAATAGTCCTTTGGGACCATATCTTAGGGTGTGTTAGAATGGTCTTTGAGCCCTGCTAATTACTGTAGGGCTGCTGTAATTTGTGTATCACAAAGCCATTAAATTCCCATTTTCTTCCCAGCACATTCAGCATGGCCTGGAATAGGGAAACAGGCTGAAGTGAAGCTGTAACCACTGTAGCAGGTGAGCCTTGAATTTCTGAGTGGCTACTATTTTTAAAGCAAATGCAGTAAGTAATGAAGCACATACAGTAGTATTTCCTTCAATTCTCTAACCTTTTTCCATGGTCATATTTGGTTAAAGCCTCAGTCTTGACTCTGTAACATTTTACATTGTTTTCAAGGAATTAAATGGCTTCATATTGTTTGGGGTCAGAAATGCTTTTCTTTGCAGAAAATTGTTCCAATGAGAAATTTCAGTAAATTTAATCTTCACAAATGCATGACTATTAGTCACTTGATAAAGCACAAGAGCATGTTCCCCAGAGCCAAAATGCTTCTCAACAAGGATAAAAGTCTGACCTGTCTAAATTTAAACATACTGAATGCAGACATATAGATGGTGTGTGTGCTTCTTGTCTCCATGAATATATTATAATGAAGACAAGTGCAGTGTAATTTTGCTTTGCAAATTAAATTCTAGACAACATCTTTCCATTTATGCAGGATATATAGTTTCATATTTATGTGCGTTTACACATGCATTCATACAAACTGAGGTATTTTCGTAGCCCTAAACATAGCCCTAAATATAAAAATTGGAGCTTCAAAAGAAGTGGGATTATTGCACAAAAAATATTTTCTTGTTGGATTTTTCAGTTGTGTCTTGAGCTTTGCTCACCTGCTTTTCCTGACATAGTCTCTGTCTGCCACCATCCACCTTCTTTGAAGGAACAGTCATACACTAAGGAAAACAGACTAACCTTTCCAGAGGCTTCTGCACAGCTTTTCCTGTGGATCACAGTTATGATCCCCCTGATGCCCAAAGCTCAGGGTGTGCACTATCATCCAATCCAGCACCTTTGGCAAAGGCAAAACCCTGAGAACTCCCTGACTCAGGAGCAAGATCCTGCAGGATCTTTCACTTGGCTGAATCAAAACTCTGTAAAATTGTCACTTAAAAGAGAACTCTGGAGGACTCTTGTATAACTTTTAACTTGAAATGAGCTGATTATCAACATTAGATTTTATCAGCTGCTACACTGTCTGCTCCAGGCTTGGATCCCTCCAAGGAATCCAAGCATAAACCCTCTGAACTCTGGTCCATGCTCGCCTTACTGGGATGCAACAGGTAAGCTACATAAAATTAATTAAATTCCTATTATTGTCAAATATTTGGGAGAGGCATTGCACACAGCTTTAACATCACTACAGGTACATCTATATGCCTCTTTTAATTTTTTTTTAATTCATCTTTAAGATGTTCCATAGGATAATTAGGAATTCTTCACCGTTTTAACTTTGAGAAAGTCCTAAGACAGAGCTTCTGTAAAATACATCATATGTAATGAATAGATGACCATGAGGGATTTTATCAGCACTCATTTTGATTAACCTGCATAACTCACTGGTGCCTTTGTCCTTTAGGAGTAGTAAATTGACTCAGTGTCAGGATGATAAATTTTTTATGTTACCACATCATCAGGTAGTCCCTTCATGGACAGTGTACTGAGGGACATTCTGTGCCAGCACGAGCTGTAGACTCCTAAATTAATCAGCTCAAACAAATTTGTTCCAGGTAAAGGTTTATCCAAACCTGTATAAGTATATATGCTTCACATAGCCATATATTTTGGAACTGAATGCACTTGCTATGGCTGCATTTTACCCTCACATGTATCAGTCTATCTGCATCCATTCAAACACTTATGCAGAGGTTACTTAAATATATTTCCAACCCAAACTGTCCAGCTAAAACATCTTTCTGTATTTTTCATGTTTGTTATATCTCCTAAACCAGATGACATGAGCTACTTGAATATACCCTATAGATCAAGGTCTCACTTTCACAGTTGAGCCCCAGCCTTCCTGTCCTGGAAGCTGTCTTTTCACAATGCCAAAATAAAGACCTCGAGTTTTTTATTTCCTCTACTTGCTTCTTCTATTAAGCAAGTAGAAATTATTGTGGAATTAACACACTTTATGGTCCTGACTTTATCTCGGTCCTTTCCCAACACTGCAATTCTTTGATTTCATACTCTTATCTTGCTTTTGGGTTGGCGTTCTTCCCCTGAATGTTTCATATCTCCTATTTCTTTGGCTTACTTCCTTATTATTTCCTAAGTGCTGTTCTTTACCCTCTGCTTCCACAGAATCACAGGATCAGCTAGGTTGGAAAAGCCCTCTGAGCTCCTTGAGTCCATCCCATGGCCCAGCACCACCATGGCACTGAGTGCCTTGTCCAGTCTTTCCTTAAACACCTCCAGGGATGGTGACCACCACCTCCCTGAGCAGCCCATTCCAACGTCTAATCACCTTTTCTATGAAGATATCCCTCCTTATATCCAACATAAACCTCCTCTGGCACAGTTTAAGACTGTGTCCTCATACTGTGGCTGGTTGCCTGGAGCTGGGGAGAATCCCCTTCCTCTCCTGCTGCCCACAGTGCTCTGGATGCAGCTCATGGAATGTGTGGTTTCTGGGCTGCCAGTGCACATTGCTGGGTCATGTGGAGCTTTTCATCAACCAACAACCCCAAGTTCTTCTTATTTTTCTTCTTCTCAGGTCTGCTCTCAGCCCATTCTCCTCCCAGCCTGTGTTTGTGTCAGGGATTGCCCTGACCCAGCTGCAGGACCCTGCACTTGGCCTTGCTGAACTTCATGAGGTCCTTGCAGACCCCCCTCTCCAGCCTGTCCAGGCCCCTCTGATGCCATCCCTCCCTCCAGTGGCACCACACAGCTCAGTGTTGTCACAAAACAAGTGCTGAGGGTGCCCCTGATCCCAGAGTCGATGTCAGTGACAAAGATGTTAAACAGGACCAGTCCCACCACCAGCCCTGAGGAACACACTCATCCTGGTGTCCACTTGGACAGCGAGCCCTTCACTACAACTCTTGGAGTGTGACCAATCAGCCAGCTCCTTATCCACTTCTCTGCAGTTTAGAGACAAGGATATGTGAGCCAGTTGTTCCACTTCTATGATAAATTGATAGCAAATCTCATTTTGTCACTCGCTGAGTAACCTTTCTGCACTCCTGAGAATCTTGACAAGAAGGAACTCAAGAGTTTTGTCAATTTACCAACTGTCCCTTCAGGAACCCTTCTTTCACATAATCCTCAATTTTTGCCTGGTTCAGAAGTATGAAATTGGTCTGTTTACCAAACTCCTAACCAACACTTTTCCCATTCTCTTAAGCATTTTCAATGCAAAGGTTGTCTCTGATTGCCAACTTTAAAACAGAGGAAGACACCCCAGAAAGGCTTTCTGTTTCAGGGAATTGAAACACCCCACCAGTGGCTGTTAAGTGCTCTTAATCCAAATTCAATGAGAGATGGCCTTGCTCACTTTTAATAACAGGTGAACTTCAAACGACCTGATTTTTCTTTGAGTCTATAGAATTAATATGGAGTAACTTGATATTTTACTGCCCGCATGATACCAACTTGCTTTTACAGTATGAGGTAGTTTAGAGTGATTCAGCCTTAATTAAAAGTAGGATATTTAAGCCATTTTTATTAGATGTAAGAATTGATATGAAAACTGCTGGTGAGGTCATCTGAACTGCTGGATGCTCATTGTTATTCTCTGATAAATAATGAGGCTCATTCATATTTGATGAGGACTGGCTCTTTCTGGTTATCTTACTCTTATCACTGATCACAAAATAATTGTAATTATTTTGCAGTACATCTGTATTTGTTCATACTTTTATGTTCACCCTCCCAGTCCAGGTGTTTTGTCAGTTTTCATCATGTCCCACTCAAAACTAATGGGATGGCTCCAGCCCTTCCCCTTCCTGTCCCTGCTAAATTCCTCCTTTCAATTCCTCATTTCAATTCACCAAGCCAGAACTCCTTGATAAGCTCACAATCTTACCTACACAGTCTTGTATCTTCAACAGAATATAGGAATCCTTCTCTGGGTATCACAGTTGATCCTATTATGTTAAGATAAACAGGACTTGGAAAATAACTGGGAACTGGATCCAGCTGAAGTGTATGTTTGGGGTGTGCTTTAGCTATTCATTCCACACTTTTGGACAGTGTTCAAAGGCACATGGCTGCTACTCTGGATGACACTGCCTATCTGTCTGGCTCAGAAGTTTAAGACTCTGGCAAATTTTTTGATAATACAGCTGATTTTACCTGTAGGGCTCTAAATCAAACCTGAACATGATAAGGAGCTGCCTTGGATAAGGGATTTTCTTAAATTCTGCTCAATTTAATCCCACAGGAAAAACTGTGGCAAATCTACTAACATAAACAAGAACTTTAAAAAATGCAAGCTCACAGCCTAAATGGATAGTTGGTAAATGAGCTGATCAGCTACTGAGCAACAGTAAAGAGAACAAGTGGATATTTACTCTAGGATAGGAAATGAATACATAGAGTTGTTTTATTGTCATTCTCTTGCTAACAAGAGGCAGACAGAAAGGCTAGAAAAATAAAGCAGCCCTAGAGTTAGAAGTCTAATTTTTTTAATCTAAATAAGAAACATCATTAAAAGCAACTGAGCAAAAGCAGCTCCCACAAAAAGGCAAGGCCATCAGCAAGAGTTAAGTATATGTAAATGGGATTTACTTCACTGAGAGCAGTGTACTCTCAGCACCTCAGAGGAATCATTGCAATACAATACTGCAAGTGATTATGAAGCAAATATGCATTACCTTAAATAAACCAAAGCAAGAGACAAAGCAAATTATTTTGAAGTGCTTTTACTCTGTAACTTCATTAAAGGAGGTTGTTTATTCTCAGAGGGGAGCTAGAAATTGAATATTGAAATCTAAAATTACAGAAATGTAAATCTGTTTATGGACCAAGGTCAAAGAGAGTTCTATTATGAACAAGGCTATCATCTACACAGTTATAAATATTTTAAAAATAATTTTTAATTTTTGGTATTAATTTCTTTTTGCTTTTATCTAACATCCTCCTCACCACTTTTGCTTATTTTCTCCCCTGCAATATTTTTTTGGGTTTCCAGGACTCCTCACCGAAGAACTGGTATCAAGGTTTTTCCTTATTTTACTTTTCAAAACTCCATTGGAATCAGGAATTAAGAGTCTCATTTTGGAACATAAAAGACCAAGTCAACAGAAGGTCTAAATTGTCCTTGTACTCTAAATATTAATGTGGGATTAACTGATGTGTGCTAACTCCCTATTGCCAGGTCTTACTTAACTGGTAAAAATAACTCTGCTATCTGCATGGAGGGAGTCTGATGGGAAAGATCAAAGGAGAAAAAAGCAGAGGGGAAAAGGAATGGGAGGAAGAAAAGGGAAAACAACAGTGGGTTCTTTACTGAAATAATTCACAATTCAGGACTGTGACATTTTCTTACTTTTTGATCTGTTTTCCTATTTGCAGCAAAGTCACTGATGCCAAAAAGGACCCTTCATATGCTATGCTAGAATCATACCAATCTATAGAGGAAAAAAGCAAACAAGATCAGCTTTATGCTTATTTTCAGAGGTAAACCATACTGAACTACTGAATCTTGGTGGGGGAAAACGGAAATAAAAGTTTCATCAAAAGACATACGGCACATTAAATGTTATGTACACAGTATTTTTGAAGTTGCTGCAACATATTTTTCTCTAACAAAACTGTGAGAACTGTGGGGTGGCTTTCATCCGTCTTTTAGCTTTTAATTGGTTTTATGTCTCTTTCCTTTATACATAACTATGCATACACCCACACAAAGATTCAAACATACATATGCATACATTCATTCCATTTATAAATATTGATTAATATTCTTAATAATGAAAAAAATCAAGCAGAGATCCTACTCCCCATAATAGTTCTGAATTGCAAGTCATCTTTTGGATCGCTCTGAATTGTCTGGTGGTTCTTTGTAAACACAGTAGTAAGTTACAATATTGAAATAATTGTCATGGTGCTTGATATTTACATCAAAACACTTCAATATAGCACAATCACAGAAATTTACTTCTGCACTCACAGGTTGGGAAACTTGAGTTCTGGATTTCTCTAGTACTTCTAACATTGTACTGTATGCAAGTTGCCAAATAATGGTATTTCATTTTAGTACAAATAAAATACTGCTTATTTGTAATTGGCTATCCAAGAGAGAATGAAGAAGAAGATGGAAGCAGAAGCAGCAAGTAGACAAGCAGATGTGGATGTGCACTTGGATACCAGACCTCTGGATAGCAAAGGAGCATACAGTACCCAGCACCCTGAGGATCAACAGCTCAGAAAACACTGCCAGGAAAGCTCTGCACTGACTGGGGCACATCAGATCACAAGATAATGCTCTCACAAAGGGATGCACAGGAGTCCAACTCACTACACCTCCTCCTGCTCAGAGCACCAGCAGAAGAAGCAAGCTGGGCAATCTTCACATTTTCAGTTTTACCGAGTCTTTGGAACAGACCCAAATAATTTCCGTGGTTGAAGCTCATTTTGCCTTTGAGACTGACTGTGAAAAACCCCACCAAACAGAAACACAATGGTGATGGAGCCTGGGAAGCAGCCAACAATGCCAGACTGGAATGATGAACTCAAGCAGTTTGGCCACTGATAATTCCACAACGGATGGGGATGTTCCAGGAACGAGGAGATGCGCAAGGCTCACAATGGCTTATTCAGCATCCACAAACACTGAATAAAGAGACTCCAAAAAAGAAACACACACAACCACAAAAGCCAAGCCAGGAGAAGCACTGATTCGGGGGGTTGTTTTAGAGAGATGAACATGACAACTCAATGGGAATGAAAGGCTGGACCCAGATGGCAGGAGGTAAGAAAAGATCATGGCAATTATGATGCAGCATAGCTGTCAGTGATACAAGGACAGATCACGCCGCTGCTGTCAGGAAAATGGAAGAGGATTTTTCATTGCTGTGGGAAGATCAAGGCATTAAAATTACATACGTACATACGTCAAGAAGTGAAGACCAATTGAAGGACAGATACAGGAACCTTTAAGCAGCTCCTTTTAGGGTTGTGTATATGACTTCAGAATGTCTGATCCAAGAAAGCCTGGCAAGTGTTTAAGACCTTCTATAGTGCTTTGCAAAGAAAAAAAAAAAAAGTTATGTGACTAAGAACACTTTCTGTGACTTCTGATATGTTTGAGGAAGGCCAGTGATGCCACTGGGGAATCTCATGGATGGAATGAAGGGCACAAGTTTGTTCTAATAATCTTCGTACTTGATTGGGCTTAAACAATGAAAGGGTGCTTTTTCAAAACCATGTTTGGAAACAATTTGTTTTGAGCATCTTGGGTCTCACAAATCACTATTGTTTTGAAACCACTCAGGAGAGTGGAATATGTTACAAATTTGCATGCATATGGTCTGTACTTGAGTTAGAGGATAACAAAAGTGTCATGGGGCTAAACTAGTGTCAAAGAAAAAATAAAAAATCACAAAGAGCAGTCATTGCTTCTTTGTGGTTCTAGCATACTCCCAGAGGCTCAAAGGCCAACACAGGAGGAGGAAAAACATATTTTAAAAATGTAAAAAACTCATTGCTTACAATATTACTGCTGCCTGTCTTTATTTCTGCAAAAGGTTGTATGTAAGAAGGTTGAAGTGTTCATAACTGGGTGGTATTAGAGTATATAATCACTGTGCTTCCAATAGGACTTGAAAACAGCATATATATCAAAATTTAAAGTATTTTGCTGGCCTTCCAGAGTTGTTTGCTAAACCTAGTGTGCATTGGAACCTGAGTGAATGAATCCCATTAGTCATCACCATCTTAACAATATGCACTTCATAGAGAGTTGGCTTCTGCACAGAGGAAGGAAATTACCAGTACTAACAAAGGAAAGAAGATTTATAACTAGCAAATATACAAAAGCTCCAAATAATTCTAATATTCACAGCTTGGCAATGACTTTCTAGGCTATGAAATTACTTTTCTTTTGGAGGAATGAAGATTCTACAAGGTTAGTATAAACAAAGGGTAATTGGAAAATCAAATTGCTCTACACAAGTTATTGTAAGGCCTGGAATAATGGTGATAGAATTAAAAAAAAAAAAAAACCCAAAAAAAACCAAAACTTGTTTATGATTCAGTGGACTTTTGTTTTGTACATTATTGCAACCAAAACTTCTCCCTTTCAAGTGCTACATGGGAAACAAATGGCTAAACACAAATCCCAGCTTACCCCTGACACAATGAGCTCTCCTCCCAGGTTCTGAACTTCTGCCTTCACTTTGCTGCAGATATTGAGCTGGTGGCAGTACAGGGCAATGCGCTGCAGGTAGGCCAGCAGATCCTGCTTGCAGGCTGAGTCTGGGCACTGCAGACAACACAAATACTGA
The DNA here is from genome assembly GCF_028551555.1 of Melozone crissalis. Classification (NCBI taxonomy): domain Eukaryota; kingdom Metazoa; phylum Chordata; class Aves; order Passeriformes; family Passerellidae; genus Melozone; species Melozone crissalis. The sequence continues at coordinate 3,774,222 of NW_026535905.1, forward strand.
TTAGATGGAGCTGGGTTCATGTGATTAGAGACAGGTAATCAGATAGTTACAGTGTGTGCGTATGAGGTGGATCTATTCCACTTTGTCTTCACATGAGGTACTAGATAAAACCTGAAAACTCAAATTCTACCTTTCATTTAAATCAAGATTTATGAATTGCAACCTAAAGATGCACTCTACCTTTCTGAAAAATTAGAAACCTCTTTATCAGCATCATGAAAATAATAATTTTAAATTATGCTCCGCAATTATTTATGGAATTGTAATGAACACCCAAAATGTAATGTTTAACTTGAAACTCCAGGTTGCCTGCTGGATATCCAAGTTAACATCCAGAATGGACCAGTTAACGTCCAGATAAACCCAGTTCTGAGTGGTACCACCACTCCAATGCCAACTCCTGTGTGCCTGGCAGCTCCCCTGGCATTTGTGCAGACATCCAGAGGATTAGATCAGGTGTGCTGGATGCTGTGAGGGTTTCACAATCAATAGAACTAGAAAGGGCCCCAGTACAATTTATTCATAGTCTCTGGACTCTTAATAGAAACTGCATCATCCCTCACAATACCAACAGCATAACAAGCAACAGCCTTGTAGTTAATATTCCAAGTCTTGCCCCAGGAGAGCAGACCTCAGTAATTCACTCTGATGAAACAGAGCTAAAAGGGCCCACTGCTAACAGCATGTCTCCAATAAATACTCTTTGGGGCTACCCAGCAAAGTCTGACTGACAATGCTCCTGCATAGCTTGGGGAACAAAGATTCCAAATATGCCTTTTTATCACCTTACAGAGTTAATGCTCAATTAAAAAAATAAATATTATCAGAGCATTTCAAGAAAAACTGATAGAATTAAAGGCACATGAGTCAACAACATCACAGCTCCAACCTTGAGATCACTGCTCTGGCCCCAGCAGCTCATGCTGGCAGGGAATGTGCTCATGGTGAGGTAGTTGGAAATATTGTTGTCTATAACCTCAAATGGAGTCACTTGGCTTGTTTCTTGCCCTTTAAAATTAGTAATAAACAAAGCTAGAGCTTCACTATAGAGTCTCTCCTCCTCAGACAGTTGCCACACCTTTCAGGTATTAATCCCTAAAAGAACTCTTCTCCCTACTGATGCCAATTGAATTTAAAAATATTTACTCAGTTCTTGAAGTCTCTGAACTGAAAGAAGTGAATTTAAAGCAATACTTCTGAAGAGTTGTTGAGGCTTTAAATATAAATACCTTGGAGTGAAAAAAATCTAAGGGCTCTTTCATTGGAACAATAATTAAAAATGCAGCTGTCCACAAGAAGTTTATATTGCTCAAGGGTCCCCAGAGTTCTGTGAAATATCATTAAAGTGCAAGCATTAAAACAAATACTTCATCCTCAAAATAATTTAACTGTTTATTATTAGGGTTACAGTCCTCTGAAATTTAAAATATGACTCAAGTCAAGGCACTCTACAGCATAACAAGGCTCCTTCTGTTTCTTTCTTTAAAATATTCCACCTCTGCAAACACTGCAGACCAGGAATTTCATCAGCTGACAGATGGATTTCTCCTTTCTGGTGTTAAAATGAACAGATGCTACATTTGAAGGACTGGAATGGGTTAACTACAGGAAAAATGCTTGCTGCTGCTGAAGAAGACCTAAACCCAACATTTCTGAGGCTACAGGAAAATGGAAGCTTTGGGGTTTTTTTGCCACTCTGGCCCATATTCCATGGCAAGGTGTTTCACACTATCACACTCTTACTTGAAGCAGAAAATGACATGCTTATTTTGAAGAGAAAGATTAGAGGCAAGGAAGTTATCAGTTCCCACTTCCAGCAATTTTTTTTCTTGATTTCAATGAAATGAAAGAAATTATAGGAAATTTAGAAAGGGAAAAATAGTGTAGTTTAATTTGTCTGAATCCAAAATTAGCTATGTAGGACCTGGATTTGAAATTTGGCTCTTGACTTTTAATACAATGCTTCCTCTTGCTCTCCAGATGAACAGATAAATCTGAAAATATCTATACAGCAAGCTCATCTGTCCAGCTGTGACATGAATTTGGTAAAGGAGTGAGGACACAGACCCCACAACATGCACAACACACTGAGGCAAACCAGAAAATAGGGAGGAGGAGTAAAGAGCCAGATCAAGGGAAAATTGCTGGAAGAATGAGCTGAAAAGAATCCAAAGATTCTTACTTGAAGAAGAAAATGACATTCTTATTTTGAAGAGAAATACTAGAGGCAAGGAAGTAACCTGTTCCTACTTCCAGCAAATTTTCTCTTGATGACAGTGAAATGAAACAAAGTATAGATAATGTTCAAAGGGAAAAAACAGTGAAGTTTAATTTGTCTAAATCTAAAACTAGCTTTGTAAGGCCTGGATTTAAATTTGGCTCTTGGCTTTTAATACATTGCTTCCTCTTGCTCTCCAGATGAACAGATAAATCTGAAAATATCTATACAGCAAGGTCATCTGTCCAGCTGTGACATGAATTTGGTAAAGGAGTGAGGACACAGATCCCCCAACATGCACAACACACTGAGGCAAACCAGAAAATAGGGAGGAGGAGTAAAGAGCCAGATCAAGGGAAAATTGCTGGAAGAATGAGCTGAAAAGAATCTAAACATTCCTAAACACTTAGCAAGGGAAACGGAGCATCCAAATCCCTATTGCTTTTTTTACAGCAAAGCCATTTTGGAGGTGATGATCTCACAAATCTTTTCCAACCTGAAGGAGTCTCTATCTAATTCTATCAGGCCCAGAAGTGAGGCCTTTTTTGAAATTTGGAGAAACTCATTTATGAATTTCCTGCTCTGCAAAATGCTGATGGGTCTAGAAGAACCAAAGGGAAGATCAGGATCCAAGACTCTCAATGGGTAATTTTCTGGTAAAAAAGACTTTTCCTGCAAAAGGCAACTCATCCATAGAGGTTCCATTGTGTTCCAGCTCATTTTGGGGTACCTGATCAGCTACTGCCCGTGCCAGTTTGTCCATCCTGGATCCTGCCTCTGCAATCTTCTTGGCTGCATTAATGACATCAGATGTGTTCTTCAGGGGGCCTTTCCCTCTGTGGAACACAAGACAATTACCCACAATCTCAACAAATCATGAAAAGCAACATTTTTAGTAACCCTGTTTACTGCTCATTTTTAAAATAGTAACACAAATGTCTTCTTAATTTATTACAATTTTGCCTTTTAAGTACTTTATAGTACAGCTTGATTAAGAAATCTTTCTGCTGTATTTCCTCTCCCTCACAAAATGCCTCACTGGCAATTTAGTCTGATGGTGCCTTCAAGCACATGAGCTGTACTTAATAGTATATGCATTTTTAAGTGCTCATTAAGCCAATGTTGATCCTGGAATACACAACTATTTCAAAATTATGTGATTCCCAAGCCAGTGCTAAATGTTCAGCCCATCATGTCTAAGGCAAGAATGTCACATTTTAGAAAACTTTTCTTTTTTGAAGATTTTTTGTTGGGAAATAAAGAGAGGTGAAGCATAATCATTATGCTACAATGCATGTTATACTTAAAACATGTCTACTTAACTTTAGGCCTGATCTGTCACCATATTTTTAAGATAATGTACAAAATTCTGATTTTAGTCATTAAAGCTACCAAAATGTATTAAGACAGAAGGTCTCTACAGACTTCTGTGAGTTTTCATCAGACTCAAAACTTTAAACCTGGTTGTACCAGTAAAATTGCTGCTGCTCCTGAGAAAGTCTCAACTGGAAGTGAGTTCATTTTCCATTTTTTTTAATGTGGAAAATGACAATATGGTCAAACTTTTTTTTTTTTTTGATTGAAGAGAAAGCATTTTTTCTAAGCACAACACTACATTATTTTTGGATTTTTTTAAAATCTACAATGGCAAGCATAACAGGCTGAAACTTATTTTGGTTTTAATCTTCTTTCCAGACTTTCATTACCACTTTAAACAGATGAAATACAAGCATCCCACTTCTGGTGAACCTAAACTGCAGCAAAAGTACTTCTTGGTGACCTCATGTGCTTCTACATTAATTACATGAGCAGCTCTGACTGTCACAAACTCCATGCATTTGAAAAATTATTCTGTTCTAACATTGCTGAGGTTACAGCCCACCAAAAAGGTGTGAAAGGCTTGTTTCTTTTTTAATGGAATATATTAAACAACTTGTTGTTGAATCTGATGCAGATAGAGGTGCACTTCGATTTTTTTTTATTTACTTCAAATGTGTCAGTAATCTTTATCTCAGTCTCAAATTAGTTTTGTTCTTTTGATGCTTGAAAATACAATTATCAAACTGCCAATTTCATGCTCAATGTATCAAAGGTTGTCCAGGAGGTTGCAGAAACTGTGCATAATCTGGGCTGTTGCTTCAAAACATAATTTCTTCCTTCCATGATACAATGACAATGTTTGGGCAGTTTTCACCCTATGTTTTGTTGACAGAAGGATCAGAGACACCAAGACAATACAAATAAAAGTAACACAGAATTCTGTAAAATATCCTCTCCATCCATTTCCACCCCTTGCCACTACCCCAGGTTGCTGCAAGCCCCAACCAACTGAGCTTGAACACTTCCAGGGATGGGGCAACACAAAGAGATGAATAAATGGATGTTTGATTTTAATCTTGAAAAAAAAAAAACAACCAGGAAGTTTTTCATCCTGTTTTGTGTAATCACATTTTGATAAATACCATTTAAACTTTTGAACTCACTTAAAAAATAAACACTGAACAAAATTTAATTTACTACAGTGATCTGGAATTCAAGGAATCTTGTAAACCTTTCTCCCTGGTGTGATTAACAACATGACCATAGTAAGAGACAATAATTCTGTTTACATTGTATCATTAATGGATGGCCTCTGCAATTAGAGAAGAATAAGGCATCAATAGAGAAAAAAAATAAAAGCAAAAAAAAAGAAATCATTACTGACAGACTCCCACAAAGCATTAGATCAAACCAGTTTAATTTCATTTGGGATTTTTTTTTTGAAGGAAGCTCAATGTTTAAATGATATAAATAGCTTTGCCATTATTTTTGATTGACACAAATTGTGCTGAAATGTTGAAGGTTCAGAGAGGCACATGCACTTAGATGGGTGCTAAAGGAAATGTCCCTGGAGTGTCTGTAAGGTCACAGACTAACTTCACAAAATGATCTGCAAATAAAAGAGACTTGCAAATAGCACAAAATCTTCATGTCATTAATCCCACTTGGACAAACACCCAGGGCAGTGTATATGATGAGCATTCATTGGCTTTGCATCCCCAAAACCATAGCAAATCATCTCAAAAGGGTACAAAGCAAGCAGAAAATGTAAGATGTGGCCCATCTGAGCTGCTCAGCTGGGGCTATCTTGTCCTTACCTGGTGAAATCTGTCATTTCCATCATGATCATGCACATCTGCTTGGCCAGCACAATGATGTCATTGCCACTGTCATCCCACTTGGCCACCTCTGCATCCAGCTTGCTCTTCTCTTGGTGGAATATCTCCACCTGCTCAGCAATCTTTGCCTTCTCCTCCTGGGGCAGCTGGGCCATGATAGCCTGGAGAAAATACAGGAGATGGGCATGAAAAAAAGGAAGATACAAAATGGATCTTTCCAGTGGTCCCACCCAACAGCTTGAGTTACTTTTTATGGGAGCTGAAGATACCAAGTAAAATCCTGTAGGCATTTGATTTCTGTCAGGACATGTAAAAGCACATTCACAGCACGTTTATGCCTCTTCTTGCACTTTCAAGATGATAAAATTTCTATTTATGATGTCGTGATTATTCACCAGTTGACAAAGGAGAACTAAATCCCAGTTTTGGGGAAGAATAAAACAAGTGACATTTATGGGAAAAGGCAGCCTGAATTGCTGTGTCACCCCTAGTCTCATCCTCTGTCAGAAACAGAGGATTTCAGATTAACACAACACTAAAATAAGCTATGACACACAAGACAATATATTTGAAGTGCATTGTAACAATTGTATCTTTTAATGATATTTAGTGTTCCAATTTTCTCTTGGAAGAGATGCAAAAAGGCACTGGACAGGTTGGTACTGATCTGCCTCAGCATGAACAAAGCACAAAAAGTTCCTGTTCCCCTCCAAAAACACCCTAAAAATTACAATAATTACTTCTGAAGATCAAATGGACACTTTGAATAATGATTTCCAAGTTAAGCTTTTATTTGGCTCTAGGGGATCTGAAGACCACATTATGCATTTAATGGGGTGTGACACATATTTAAGTGTCATTACATTTTTTTCTTGTTTATGTCACTTTCAATCAGCTGAAGTCTTTTTCTACATATTCTTAAAATGCTCTTGGCTTTTAAAAATTCGTAATTGACCTTTTCCCAAACTGAAATTAAAAAGGGTTATAAACAGTAGATCATAAAATGAGAAATTTGCAAGTTAATCAAATTAAAATTCAAGATGAGTTTTAATTAGGCCTTATCAATGTAACTCAGCAGTTTCAAATGTGAGCATATTAGTCTTTGCACAGAAAAATGCAGTGTAAGTCAAGCTAATAAATAAATATATAAAATGCACACAAAACAACAGAACTGAGGAATTAACTGAAATTAAGAGAATATGATAGGAGTAGTGAAATTTGGGAAGTTTATCTTGCCTGTGGGTTCTTCAAGTGGCTGCTTCACCTGCACACTCTTTAAACTGGTAAACAGTGCTTTAATAATTCTGTTCCAGCTGCTGATGTGCTTTCAAAGCAGCCATATCCTACAGCAAATGCAGCCTGTAAATTCCACTTTTATTGCTACTGAAGACCAACACAAGAATTTCTGCTAAAACACTACCAGCCTTATGGAGTAAGCATATTAAACAAATCCATTACATGGCATGAATAAAAGTATTTTGCATCTTTTCCACAGAAAAGGTTCAGACAAAATTGTATTCTGCTCAGAACTCCAGACTGGGGACTGGGCAGCTTCTGCTTAGCACATTTCCCTTTTAGGTTTTTATGATTTGTTGTTTCCTGTGCCATATTGCAATCTATGTTATTCAGGATCTGTCTTTATGATATATTATGTTTATACAGTGTGTACCTGATCAAAGCAGAAGGATTTAAGCACAGCAGTAATAATAACCACAATAAATGTACTAGAATTTAAGAATCATAAATCCCCAGGTGAACTTGATTCTTAGTAAGAAAAATTACTGCAGTCTTTACTTGGGTTTCAGATCAAGAAAGGATGACATGCTACCCAGTCCTAAATGTAACCAAAAAGATGAGAAAGGCTGTGAAATCTGACAAAATAGTCTGTACTGTATCTCATTTCTGTTATACCTGAGATTTGCTTTAATAGTTAATACTTTGACTATCTCAAACAGGAGTTTATGCCCTTTAAAATATCAAAATCACAAAAGACATTCAACTACATCCAGAACAGTTCTGCCACCAGTCTCACAGTAAGGAATCCAGGTATCTTTTGCCGTAGGGATGTCATGATAAAACTCCCATTTTTCTGATACATGGTTTTCTGATGTGGTTTATTTACCATCTATATTCAATATTCAGGGAAATAATTTTAAGACAAAAAGAAATCTCTGCCCATTTCACTGGATCCATGCCTTGCATTTCTCCCACACCTCTGAGCAAGCTGCTTTCAGATTTCTGTTACTCCACTGTTTCTTTGCAGGGTGTAAAACCTTTGTGTCAAGCCCCCACCCACAGCAGCTGAAAACCTCTGTCCTGGTCCTCTGAGCTTTCACAGCATCTCTGCCTGCTGCTCTTTAGGTTCTCAGCCCTACAAATCCTCTTCCAGACTCCAAGGTAAGAAATCCCCATTTCAGTTATCAATTTTTGCTGATGTTTGAATTTGTGGGGAAGATGCTTCTTATTTAGTCCATAGCTTCACTTCAAGCACAACAGAACAAACCAGACTTGTGTGAAACACCAATGAAAATCATCCAGATAATTCCCAGTTTGCTGCTGGTTCTCTCCTGGAAAAAATGTTAAAATGCTTTTCTTTAAAAAAGCTCTTTTTTCAAATCAAATATATTTCCATGATGCATAAAACTATACTCTGATTATTTTTTTTTAATAATCTGAGCTGAGAAGACTATTCAGTAAAAAGTAAACATTCATCAGAGGGTGGCATAATCCTGAGTGTTAACAGGAATATTCCTGAGTGTTAACAGACTGCACTTCCCCAGCACCTGTGACCCCTGAAGCACTCATCAGCTTAATTTGCAATCCCCATGCACAGGCTGAGGTCGCAAATCACAGTGACTGGAGTTTATCATGATGTAATTACCCTGGTAAAATTACATTGACTCAGTAGCAAATGTCTTCAATTACAATTAAATTACAGGGACTACTCAGTAGCTTAAACAGATCTTCCTGACAGGTTTGCACACTGGGAAACATGACTAATGTAAGATTTCTCTGGATACAGCACATGGTGCACTGATGGGATTTTTTTTTTATTTTTTTTTTAATTTGCTGACTACTCCCACAGTTTCATCACATTCCAAACCTGCAAAGCCTCCTCTTACAGCACTAGCTGGAGCAAGCAGCTGATACTAGGCACCGCAAAAGCCTCACGACCATTCAATAAATGCTACTCAAATAGGCTTGACATGAGAAAAATCTTCAACAGCTCTGTCAGCTTGGTCCCATCCTTTCTCAAACAACCCCGAGGGCTGGGAATCACTTTCTGAGGCAGAGATTTTATTGGTCCCTACTGGGCACACAGGTGGGGTTTGCACTCACCCTCGCGCTCTGGCCAGCAATGAGCTGGTCATCCTCCGTCTGGACGCTCGTCCGGCTGCGCACGTCGTAATCCTCCTGCTCGAAGTCTGAGTCGTCCTCCAGCTCCTCAGGGGTCTGCAGGGACACACAAAAGCCACAGAGAGGAGATGACCAGCTGAAAAAGGACGCAGAGCAAGTCCCCTGCACCGTGAGCTCTTATTTCATTGACTACCAGCCCAGGAAATGCTCCTCTGTTCTCCTCTGAAATGAATTTGTCTGCCCCAGCAGTCAGGGACTGAAATTGAATTGTCTTAAAAATTAAATTGTTTCAACCCTAGTTTTCTTTACAAATGGCATTTGTCATTACCTTGCCACAACTTTTCTTGCTGCAATTTCTCTTAACTCTGTTAACATGATGAATGCAGTTCCAGGAACAAATATCCTTTGGAAACACTAACAACTGGAATGCAGTATTTTAAAATAATGTTATTTCATATATAAATGGTCACTAACACTATTATATTACTGGAAACTACATGTAATCTTCCAAAGAGGAAGTAAATAGCTGGGAAAAAGCAACTGACATCGTAGAAGAAAAAATTATCAAAGCAAATAAAAGATTTCCTATTGAAAGAAATTGTAAATTATGTCAAGTGGTTTTGAAACAAACATGAAATTTTTAATCTGTGTAATCTTGTTAGTTCACACGGTCCTTTTCATATTCAGAGCTTTGGAATTTGACTCATCCCTCTGCTGAGACAATGATGTCTTCAATGCTGATGCTACAAATGATGGGAAGGTTTCTTGGAAGATTGATTAAATCAACTTATGCATTTTCAGGCTTCAGATTGTTTAAAATGTTGGAAGGAGGGAGAAAAAAAATTGATGGATCTGTTCATTTGGGGTTTTTCACCATCTAGCAAAAAGTTTTGAGAAAAAAAAGTCCTTATTTATATTCAGAGAGACAGTCTCCTTAAAATCAGTATTAGTATGATATTTAATATAGAGGGTGCAAAAAAGTGGAATCTTTAGAAAGAAGATTATATTCCATTTCATGGTTGAATAGTATCTGGTAAAATAGCCTAAGTTCTGTGGGTACCAGTCATGACAAAGGTATGAAGAAAAAGAAAAGAAAAGGGAAACCACAGTAACTGCGGAGAAATCCTCACTTTCCTGGACACCCATCACCCCCAGTGACAGCCTGGAAGGCCAAGGCACTACAGGAGAAATCATCCAGGCTGGCATTTGGTGCTTGGAGGCAATGTCAAGTTTCCCAGCAGAGGTGCTAATCACTGCCAGTTGTCATTACAGCTCTGTCTGGGGCTGCTCAGGCACCAGGAACGGCTCCAAACCCTCGAATGTAACACGGAGGAATCTTCTGGCGATATTTCTGTTCCAGCCTGGCTCCCAGCACCAAGTGCACATCCCTGTTTGTAGCTGCACAGTGAAGTGCACAGGATGGGGAGGGTAAAACACAGACATCTTGGTGTGATTCTGAAAGTATGAATTAAATATGGGCTTTGGTGCTGAGCTGGAGGAAGAAATAACCAGGTGTGACACTGTGGCAATGAACCTGCACCTCTGAAGAGAGGCATGCACAGAGAGAGTGTGTCTAACAGGACAGGCAGGAGAAGAAGTTCAGATGAAAAATGAATTTACCTTCTCTCTACAGTCTCAGGTAAAATAGAAGGATTGGTACCCATCCAATGGTCCTGTTTTCCAATCACCTTTAATCTCTTTGTTTTCTCTGCTCAGCCGCCCGAGGGCGGGATGAGACCTTAAAATCTGTCATAAACAAGCAAGGTACAAAGAGGATCCTACAACTCTCTGAGCAAAGAGTGTTCTCTATCACAAGGCTCAGCTTTTTATCTGCCTAGGCTTTGCTGTTCAGAACAAGAACAGGGTGCAGAGCTTCAATAAACCAGCTGGCTCTTCCCCATCCTCCAAGTCCACTCAACGAGTTTCATGGTCATTGTAAAGCCAGTACCCTTTCACACCCCAAATATACTCCTCTTAGTTTCTTCTGTCTCCACTTTTATAAATAAGATTATAAAACATAATGTGCAGTCCTTTCCAAGTCCTTTCATAGTCAAACTTGAAGTAAAGATGCAATATTCAAAATATTACATCTCAACACGGTAATCAGTAAGGACATGAGGCTGCCTCTTAAAAAGAAAAAAAATATTCTGAAAATTCGATGCAAGGACTTATTCTTGAAGAAATATCCAGAAAAAAATGCATTGCTGTTACTGACATTCATGATCTTGAAATCTGTGGCCTTTAAAAGACTGAAATTTAATGGGTATAAATGTTGAACTTGGAGAACATGTAGTGCAAACCAAAAGGGCAAGTAATGCAACTGTTAGCAATATACTACAAGCACAAGACATCTTCCTATTCCCCTCTGTACAAGTGAGATCTAATTCACAGTGATCTTTCAGATTCACTCTTTTCATGTTTTCAAGTGTGGTGAATTTTACACTCTCATTTTCTTCCCCAAACAGCTGCATTTTGCATTAAGGTGAAAAAGTAGGGTTAAGTTTTATCTGTTTTCTGCCATTTTGAGCATTTTCATGCTTTTCACCACTGCACCTTTGCTTTGTCTCAGCTGATCCCCTGGAGATGCAGCCCATATAAAATAAAGTCTCCCTTTTGTTTAGACACAAAGGTACCAAAAAAAAAATTATATTGAATTTGACTTAAAGGACAACTCTTAGCAAGGCCTTCTAATACACCAGAATGACTCTAATTTTTGTGCACAACTAACAGGACCTTGATATTTAAAACCTTGTTTCCAAGACAACAGAGTCTGAGATTCCATTTCTGTGAGCTGGAAGATAGAAAGACTGATTCTGTCTTGCAGACACCTGGATTTATGGTTACACAAACGTAGGAATCACAGATCTGAGGCTGGAGACAGCTTCCAAACAGAGCTGACAGCCACCAGTGGCAGAGGAAGCTCAAGCAATATTCAAAACTAATGGATTTTATGCACTGATTGATTTCAGCAGGAAAATGGACCATTTTCATCATTTTTAATCTGTTTTGTAGCACAAGCCATAAGAGTTCCCAAGATTTTTTTTTTCAAATACAGTATCTCTACTACACACAACAATCATCTAACTCAGAGGAAGTTTTCCAGTGAAGAAGAATCTTTCACAATCCCAGATAAATCACACAATAAATATATGCTTTCCTCTTTTGAGATGCATGCTTTATTTCTAATATGAATGTGGTGACTTCCAACTTCCAGGCATTGGAATATATATATATATATATATATATATATATTTTTTTTTTTTTTTTTTTTAATATCTCTCTGGCTGTTTGATTGAAGAGCTTGCTGTGAACAAAATATCTTCCATCGATGTCATTTTTTTTAATCTTTTGTGACTGCAGTATGAAAATGTGAATTATCCAAGTATAAGGAATAAAATGGCATATATATGCAGATTTATAAATGCTATTTGTTTCATATTTCACCAACTCAAATGTACTTGATGAAGATAGAAACCCCACTTTGCTATGTACTTAAAAATTGTAAGATGCAATTACAAGAATTTCAGCACTGTGAACACCAAGTCAAGCCAACCTTGTAACGAGAGCAAAGACTGGAGAGATGAAAAGATACTCCCCTGTTTTTTACAATGAAAATTCCCTCTAATTCTAGAAGACAAGGAGAAAAAAAAAAAAAAACCCAGACTTTACAAGGTGCTTTTAAATCCAACTCCACACTATTCTGTACGCTTGTTTTGTACCACTGCAAGCAGCACCTGAGTGCCTCAATCAGAGACCCTCTCTCACTGCAGGTCCTCAGTTGTTTGGTGATTTACAGTAAAATCTAACACTTCAAATCCAATCTGAGGAGCAGCAGGCACTCAGCGGAAACACTGGACCCATGACACCCTTTGGAGATAGGATGTTTCAAAAGATGATGGGATTCTGCACCAAATCTGGTTTTACAGGGGACACAAAATGTTGCAGCACTTTGGATTTCACCCCAATGGCTGCCCCAGAGGTGATGGTGGCTAAACCTGACAAGTCTGGAAGAGGAGAAGAGCATTAATACACTCCACAGTCATTTTTGTTGAGGTCTTCTCCCAAGGAGACAAAAAATCCCTTAATTACATAATGGAATAGAAATGGAGTTATTATTAGAATGAAATATCCTGAATTAGAAGGAGCTCACAAGGACCATCAAAGTCCAGCTCCTGGTCCTGCACAGGACATCCCCAAGAGTCACAACTTGTTCCTGAGAGCATTATCCAAATGCTGCCTGAATTCTGTCAGGCTTGGTGTGAGAGACTGAAATGGGCAATGGCTTAAACACAGTTAAAGAAGGACTTGGCCACTATGGCAAAATTGTATACAGAAGCTGTGAGCACCAAAGCCCTGTTCACACGTGCCTCCTGAGGGGAACTGGGCTGTGAGTTCAGCCACCTGATGTTTTCTGCTTAATCTGTATGTCACTCTTCTCTCCCACCCTGTCCCTCCCTCCCTCCCTCCCTCCCTTCCTTCCTTCCTTCCTTCCTTCCTTCCTTCCTTCCTTCCTTCCTTCCTTCCTTCCTTCCTTCCTTCCTTCCTTCCGTCCTCTTTCTTTTTCTTTCTTTCTTTCTTTCTTTCTCTTTCTTTCTTTCTTTCTTTCTTTCTTTCTTTCTTTCTTTCTTTCTTTCTTTCTTTCTTTCTTCTCTCTTTCTTTCTTTCTTTCTTTCTTTCTTTCTTTCTTTCTTTCTTTCTTTCTTTCTTTCTTTCTTTCTTTCTTTCTTTCTTTCTTTCCTTCTTTCCTTCTCTCTCTCTCTCTCTCTCTCTCTCTCTCTCTCTCTCCCTACTGTTAAATAAAATCCAGCTTCAGCATATGGTTTTGTTTGCACCTTAACACAGGCAGATTTTAATAACGCTAACAATTTTAATAACCAGAACTCAACACCTGGTGCAGTGACCACCGCCCTGGGGACCCTAATCCAATGTCCAGCCACCCTCTGGGTGAGGAACCTTTCCCTGATATCCATCCTAAACCTCTCCTGACACAGCTCCAGCCATTCCCTCATTCCTAAGGTGCTCCCAGAGAGCATCTCCAGGCATCCCCCCAAAGAATCAAGTTCACAGATGTTTAAAGTCTAATCTGTAACATGAACTAAACATGGCAAGAGGGAACACCTGGACATTGGCTCCAACAGTGCACTCCTGATCCAAACAAATGTAACACCCAGTTGATGTAGATGCCTCTAAATAAGAGGTTGCTAATGGCAAAGGCCATGTTTAATACCAGTAAATAAGAGTAAATTGGCCTTGGAGATTCATAAGAATGAGAAAAGTTGCCATTGTGAGTCCTTCTGACTGTAGAGAGGGTTTCTGGCCAATAACTGAGGGAATTTCATAGGCAGCTTTGAAAACACAAAATGCAATTTCATCCCTACGCAGTAATAGGGAAGGTGTTGGAATGAAGTTATTATTTTCTATTTTATTTCTATGTTCTATAATTATACTCTTAAATTCATTTATACTACTTTTTTACTTGTGAAAGAGATCTTTTTATCTGTATAGATAATAATAGTAGTCCTCAATGAAAAAATGAGTCTCCTTTCTCCTCCAGAGAGACAATAAATTCTCCCCTTTTGAGGGAAAAAGAGAAGAACAGAGACTATCCACCCTTTCTTTCAGCTTACTAAAAGTAATAACACCAACCAAAATTAATTTCAAAAGTGGTTTTATTTACTCTCTGGAATGAGGGGACTCAGATAAATTCAATCTTTCACAGCTTGCACACAATCACCGCCTGAAAATAATTGTGTCAGATGCTCTAAAAAGTTTGCAAGATTGGATTTTTTTTCCTTTTTTTTGCAATTCTGAAAAAGTTTTATCACCTGAATTAAAGGGTGCATAATATTTGACAGATTATTAGATGAAAATATTCTAAAGGCTTTTATAGCCTCACCCTTTAATTATACATCCCATTTCAGTGTGAGATGTTCAGATGGAAACGTTAAAGAGTATCTCAAAGTGAAACTAATTTTGTTTTCTACAGCAAATAAGGTTCTGATTCAGCAAACTCTGGTCTGTGTAAGCTTATATATGTGGATTTTTCCAGTTAACTCACATGGATAATGAGTCCATTTATGTGCTTTAGTTCTCTGCCTGGGTAAGGAGTATTACATTGAGCTCCATAAATAAGTTAATTGTCTGAAGGCAAAAATAAATCTTCCTAATCTGGGCAAGCAGAATTCATTAACTCAGATCATACAATGGGTGGAAAGTCATAGTGATATAATGGCAAAAGTAACTTGGGATTTTCCTAAGGAGACTGAGAAGCCTGAATGTTGATCAGCTCTCCAGGTAAAGAAGAACTGTCAGGCAGTGACAAAGGAAATGATCAGGCCTTCAAAATTCAAAATTTAAACTTAAAAACATCTCATCAAGATGGACATCTCATGGCAAACTCTTGGGGATAACTCTGATGTGTAGGGGGTTGCTGGAAGATGGAGCTCTGTGTAGGAGATGGGAAAACCAAAACCTGAGTTTGTAGGAGATCCCACCTGCTGATTGAGTCTGTGCCACAATCACAGTTTGAAATTACTAGAAAATATTAAAGTGTGCTAGGCAGTTGTTCTTGTCCTAAGAAAAGTTTGGAAACCATTGTTTCCAACTAAGGAACTGGAAAATCGGAGGGAAAACAGAGATCCTTCACTATGCAGATCTTTCATTTCCCAGAATCACAGAATGCTTGAATGGTTTGGGTTGGAAAGGACCTTAAAGCCCATCCAGTCCCACTCCTGCCATGGCAAGGACACCTTCCACTCTCCCAGGCTGCTCCAAGCCCTGTCCAACCTGGCCTTGGGCACTTCCAGGGATCCAGGGACAGCCACAGCTGCTCTGGGCACTCTGTGCCAGGGCTCAGCACCCTCACAGGGAAGTAATTCAAGTAAAGATTTCCCTTTCCCTTTCCCTTTCCCTTTCCCTTTCCCTTTCCCCTTCCCTTCCCTGGCAATCCTCTAACACCGCACACCCAGAGAACAGGATGGCTTTGCCCCCACCACAAGCCAGGACAATAATTCACACCACCTGGGATAATCACTGGGTACGAGAATGGAATTTATGTTTGGCAGTTACAAAATTAAGCCTGTCAAAAGCTTTTTCTGTAAATGTTAATACATAGTGGCAGATGACTAAAATGGAGCTATTTTGGAGTGTTCCAACTGCCTGAAGTCTTACATCAGTGCCATAATACACTCACAACCACAAGTGCACACTACCTGTTTGCTCAAAGGGATCAGTTGACATTTCAGCCCTGTTATTTGCCTCAACAGCTTCCTCTGTGATTTTCTCCATAGCTTTACTTGTACATGGCTTTCATTAGGGCAGATTCAAGGCAATTTGGGTTTCAAATAACAGTTTCAGTTGCTGAAGAGATGTCCAAACCAGGTTTGGTTTGCTGTTTTTCTTTTTTAAATCTTTGTCTGCTGACTGAAGTGAAAAGTAACACACACCTACTATCACAATAATGATGTTGTTATGTGGTCTCTTTTCTTTGTTTATTTATTTTATTAAAAGATGTCTAAACAAATAGAATCAACTGGTTAGTCAACACTGAAATGACACGTCTTTTACCTTGGTAAACATTCAAAACCATCCCTGCAGCAGCAAGATAATTTATTCATTTAGATTTTAACCAGACCTACCTCACATCCCAGGCAGCACACATACATTGGGAAAAAACCCCAAATAAACAAAAAATCCACACAAACTTCAAAGAGCTTGGCAAATTAATCCTATTACTATGGAAACAGTAATGGAGTTTGCATCTATTGGCAGTTGTGATCAAATCTTCTAGCTGATTAACATACTAATTGTGATTCATCCACTAAATAACCTCTTTATTTACTAATTCTTTTGTTGTTGGATATATACTTCTGTTTCATGCGTGTTTCAATGTCAAGCTTTTCAATGTCAATCTTTTCTGCCTTACTACAACACGACGCTGATTCCAAGGAGCTTTTGCATTCCTCTTATCCATGAGCCCTCCCTGTAAACCCCAAAACTTTTCACTGCCCAGGTGTTTGGCATACCCTGATCATGAGGACAGCTTTCCTGATGTCCCGGACGCCGTCGTAGACCAGGCGGGAGGCGTCGATGAACTCGTTCTCCTCGAAGGGCTGGGGCACGTTGGCGCTCAGGGCTTCGATGGCCACCTCCACTTGCTCAGCAAAACGTGGCATCACTGGGTTGGACACAAGGAGAGGCAGCAGGGTCAGATTTGTGTTCTCTCATCAACAATTTGCTCTGGGGCATGGATAGTTTCCAGGAGGCGCAGCACACGCTGTGCTGGAAATGCCCTAACACAGGGACCTCATGGATGGGTTTGTACCTGCATCTGGACAGCTCTGGCATTTTATCTGACAGCATGGAAAGAACCATCCCTACATCCATCCCTATATTCTCTCCTCCAACTGCGCAACAAAAATTAGAAAACTTCCTTCCAAACCTGTGATTTACTAACTTTTAAAAGCCTGCGAGATAGCTGAGCAGGCAGTAAAGTTCATTTAATGGCTATACAACCTGTAAAGAGCACAGCAAATATTTGTATCAAGTGATCAAAACAAGCTGTAGCCATTATGTCTGCTAATTTACATAATTTACACTCTAGCTCACACTAAATAATAATAATTTTATAAGAGACAAAATGCAAAATCAAGGATATACTTTTGTGAAGATACCTAAATGAATCTTCTGTTTCTTCACTATCACCATGTATATATAACACAAAACATAGCCACAGATATTGGCTAAAAATATTATAAACGGTGGTATGAACTTATTAAATGTACAATCTAAAGCTATTATTTACTTTGGTAAATGGTTTCAGAGCATTGCTTGAAGTAGCAAGAGACTTTTCTTCAAATTTCATTGAAGATTCCTTTGAAAGCATAATCACTTTCTGCACCTTGTGTTTGCAGGAAAATAATTCTTCCCTAAACCAGTCCTCTAACAACTCAAACCCAAATCCTACAAACATGAACATCAGGTCCCACTGATTATACTGCATTCCTGGACTTGTTTACTCCTCTTAAAAATTTAACAATAATATTGAAGGACTATGCTCATAAAGGACAAACATAATCAATGTTTCATTAGAAACCTAGATAAAAGGATGCAGTTGAATTAATTCTTAAGAATTTAGGGAACTAGGGTCAAGTTTAGGATTTATAGAGAGCCATCTTTTCAACATATTCATATTACTTTTATTCTAGCATTTAGGTATCCAGATCATGTATCACTGACTTTACTATTTTGGCAATATAATTAGAAGAACAGGAAATTATGATTCCCACAACAGTTATTGACTTTTTTATTGCTAAAATATTACCTTTTTTTGCCCATCTTTTCCCTAAATACTATTTTTAATACTTATTGGTAACCTGAACCCAGCTGATGAATACAAAGGGGAATTTTCAGTGTTTTTTTCATCAAGAGCAGGGACATTCTTTCCCAGGAACTTCTACTGTGATAGGAAACGATATTTTCTTCTTAACTAAATGTTCTTAAATTTATTTTACAGAATCTGACTTAAAGTAAAACCACAAAAACACATGATTTAAGAATAGTTTACATTTTGAAGAAGTGGCAGCAACCATGAGCTCAAACTTTCTGTTTCTGGCATTTAAATATTACGCATTGGATGCAAATGAGGAAACCTTTAAAGGGATACAGGGATTCAAATATAGTTTATACATCACTAAATATCACTAAATATATGTGTGTATATATATATCTGTTCACATAGACAGATGAAAGAACAGATTTGTGTTTTCCATGCAGATAATGTTCAGTAAGTTCCTGGGATAAACTGGAAAAACAGGAAAAAGTGGCAGCAACAATAGACTTTAAAAAAGTAAACATTAACAAAACATTGCCAGGCAGAGGGAAAACATTTTAATTAGAAAAGGAGTTTAAGAGAGATGAAAGTTTTGGAAAGCGTATTTAATAAATGCATATATCAAATTACCTTAATTAATAGAACACTTGAAAGTGTAGTAGGAGACTAATATGATTGCATAAGGAAGTCTCAAGCCTGAATATCAAAAAGCAATCATTAAAAATACAATCTAAACAAGTAAACCTAAAGAATAAGAAATAAATTATTCTGTGTTGTTGCCATAAAACAAGTAACACTAAAGATGCAATAATTAAAACAATTTTAAAAAAGGAGGTAAACAACTGTAATATTTAGGGTTAAATTAAATTAAACTTAAATTTCAGTTTATAATTTCTTAACTGGCAGAGGTGGTCAGGTATTTGATATAATTGATAGTAGGTGCAACAGGCCTGAATTAGGAATGGGCAGTTTGAAGAACATCTACATAAGCATAAGGAAATTTATCTTCTACATATGTGTTCAAGTTAACAGAGTATAGTAAAATTTACCCTATAGTTTTTAAGAAAAAAATGAAAGCAATTTCTGAACCTTTTTCAGTGACATCAAGAAAAACATTAGTGGTGGAAATTCCAGGAATTTGGGAAAAAAAAAAAAAAAAAAAAAAAGAAGCATCTGTCTATTTTAGATGAAGGTATATAATCTTAATATAAACGTTCTTGTAAAGGTAGAGAAGAAGGAAGATTTATACTATATTCAACATAGTTTTAGTACCCAGAAATAAAATCAAACATGACATGGAGCAATTAATGTTTAATTATCTGTAAATAATCAACAGATGCTGGACAGGCAACAGATTTGTGGCAATAAGTTGCACCAAGCTTTTAGAATATTTCCCTTGACAGGGCAGAGATGGGGGGAGCAGGTACAACACAGCTGGGTTTGTCATGGCCACATGTGACATTCTCAGAACAAAACAAGGGAAATTTAAATTAAAATGGTTGTAAAGTGGAAAGTTACACTTTATTCATATTCCTGAACACAAGGTATTAATTCCTGATCACATTTATTACCTCCACTGGCTGTGGAAACTTCTCTGATCTGTTCTGATTTTGTCAGACCTGGCTATAATTTAGCCCCTAATTTAAAATATGACACGTAAACATTATCTGCTGTTTCAAAATGGGAATAGATATTAAAATACTTTATGACTGCTTGCTTGCCAGTGATATTATTACATCAGTGCTCACTTTTGATTGGGCAAGCAAGGAAAAACCACCTTTAATAGGGGGCTATTACTTATTGCTTCTTTAAGCATATGTTGCCATTTAATGCAGGAAGTTTTTGAAAATTGAGAAATTTGTTATTGTCCAGTTAAGCTTATTCAGCTCCATGAAAAAAAAAACTTTCTTCTCTATTATTTACCACACAAAGAAGGATATTCCTGTGCCAAAGGTGAAAGAACCACAAGTAAAATTCAGGCAAAGGCGTGCATTTGAATCTGGAGTTAGAACTTGCAAATGTATCAGACAGAGAACGATTCATTTATTATGCACAGAGAAATTGGCTATAAATTTTAGATTCAGAAGCAAATCAATACTTCTGGGGCAAAATTAAACATTGGTTTCTTAGCTGGAGCTGTGGCCTTGAAAACAGCCACACATATGCTTAGACTGAAAAATGTGGTCCATTAAAATCTCTCAGCCTAACTACATGAATTAATTAGGCACCTGCATAAATGTTGACAGAATCAGGTCCCAAGTTAATAACAACACTTCTAATCCACTGACTTTGTCATTCCAACAAAATAAAGATTTGAAAGCCTTTCTGTAGATGAATTTCCAATGGCACTGAAAGCAAGACCAATGCCAACAAAATCTACGATGAAAGGCTGCTGGAGAAAAATTTGGAATCAGAAAAGTTGAAATTATTTCCATTTTTTCAACTGATCAATTCTTTTGAATGATACTTTTTTTTCTTTTGGCTGATGTATAATAAAAAACCAGCATATCACCATGTGTGAATTCATGCCTTGATCAAACTTGTATTTTTTTTTGTGAACCCCTCTGTTCCACAAAGAAAATATTTTCTGTAAAGTTCTTGTTTTTCTCCCACCCACCCATATCTCCTACATATTAAAGTTATCAAGTAATTACCTGTTTCCTAAAAATATAATTCCTGCTGACTTTTTCTGCTATGGCAATCAGTTTGTACTGTGATTTTTGTACTTAGAAACATCACTGCAAACTTTGTTTAGTGATAGGGGAACAATAAGATCCCTGATAGACAGAGAAATGCTAGGTTACATAATAAAATTATTGAGATAGAAATTAAAAAATGTTTGGGCGTTCTTGTTCATAGCATTAGAACAAAAAGTTTCATTAATATGCAAGATTAAATGAATGCCTTGCTGATTTATTGTACTTTTATGGCCTTATTGTTTAGGAACTTGAATTCCTCAGAATCTTAAGTAGATGTGAATGTTCAGAAATGTGGAAAGGGATAATTAAGACACAAAAAACCCAATAAAGGTCAAGGACCCTTCAGGTGCACAGTTTCTAATTCTTAGTAGCATCAATGGGAGTGAGGAAATTTGTCTGGTTTTGTCTCACATCACACAACTGGAAGTTTTAAATCTTTCCTTATACCAGGCAGAGAATAGTAGATGCTTCCATGAGAAAATTAATCACACCAATCCTACTTTAAAGACTCAGGTTCAGCGGGATAAAATTCTGATTTTCCTCTGCCACAGAACAGAGAGGGAGGTGTTTGGCTGTCGCCCTGATTTTTTAAGATTTTCTAAGCCTTCTGATGTTGACATTCTTGTAACGAACTTTCTCACACACTTTTTGTAAATAACTCATTGTTTTGCATTCCTTTATGGAGGAGGAGAAAGTTGATGGACTGTTGGTTTGTCCAGTGTCATTGGAGAGGTGGCACTGTCACCCTCCAATCCACTGTCACTTTTGGAAAACTATAAATGTTGGAGTCAGAAATTAAAATTCCCTTTTTTTCTTCACCTTGAGAACACCGGTGCGTCCTTGTGTTCTTTTGTGTCCTATAGCGACATTTTGTTTAGACCAGATTTCTGCTTTAGACAACCAAGTTTAGGCACAAACCAACCCCATTTGCACCAAATCCTGGCACATTTTTGGCTCTGAATCAGGCTGAGCACAATGTGGCTCCTTTCCATCCCAATCTCACTGGAACTGAAGGGTTCCCAGGAATATCATCTCAATTTTTGGCCAGAAGACAATTTTTGAAAAGCACCAGCAGAGCTATTTCTTAGAGCTTCATTTTGAAAAGACAAACACCTACTTGAGTCTTTTTAGAATCCAAGGATTTGGATCCAAGGGAAGAGCCCTTCTCAAAGTCCAGGGGTTGTTCCTCAGAGCCAGACTGTTCTCAGACAAATCAGATATTTGAGCAGCAGAGAAGTGACTGCTCTCCTGTACCCACTGCACCAACTGTGCCCTCAAACCTTTGTATTTGCTTAGGCATTTCTATCCATCCTTAAGAAAATTTATTTTCCTTATGCCATGTTGATAGAGACACATCATTTAAGGTGCCAATCACCTTATCTATGTAGCCCTTAAATGGCTTTAAAAATCTGGTCAGTTGTGGGTAAGATTATTCAAGAATGACATGGCAGTCTAAAGGATTGCTAAAAGTTTCAGAGTCCCTGAAAATGTCTGTGCTTCTCCAAAACATCATGGTTGTTTGTGTCACATAAATCAAGAACAGTATCTAGAACGACAGGCAGGATTTTAAACTTAAAATTATCAGGGGAGACTAAAAAGAAAGAAAAACTAAGAATGATCTAAGAATACTACAAAAAAAAATGCTCTCAGAAAAAAAGCTCAGCCATTATCCAGATTTAAGAGGTTTTAGTACTAAACATTCACAAAGTTACAGCTTAAACATTTCAGGCCACTGGATGAAATTTCTTCTGTTAGTTTTTGTGTTTGTGTGGCTTGTTTCTTGTTTTCTTTTTGTTTTAATTTTTTAATTTACTTAACTGAAGAAAGAATGCAGTCTACTGGGAACTTCAAGTATTTAAACTAGGTATTTTAAAGATCATTCCCAAGGGATATCTGACATCCTCTGTCAAAGACAGCACAGTTTCTCTGTTTCATTTGACAGATGAATAAGGAATGAAATATGATACCTTATTTAGCTCAAAGTGTTTGTCAAAGTCTGTTTCTAAAAGAACTGCACATTCCTTATCATAAGATTCTAAATACTTCACAGAATGTTTTTAAGTCCTGATCTCATATAATTCACATTTCAGTCATGACTATTATATTGCTAATTGAAAAGAAAAAGCTTTATAAAAGTCTACTGAAACATTACATAACATATAGAATTGCAGAAATGTCTGGGTTGGAAAAGATCCCTCAGATCAAGGAGTCCAATCCCTAACCCAGCCCTGCCAAGGCCACCACTGCCCATGTCCCCAAGTGCCACATCCACATGGCTTTTAAATCCCTCCAGGGATGTGGACTCCAAACTGCCCTGGGCAGCTGTGCCATGGCTGGACAAGCCTTTGGCTGAAGAAAACTTCCCAAATATCCAATTTAATTCTTCCCTGGCCCAGTCTGAGGCCGTTCCCTCTCCTCCTGTCCCTGTTCCCGGCTGTCCCCTCCTGTCAGGAGCTGTGCAGAGCCACAAGGTCCCCCCTGATCCCCCTTTGCTCCAGGCTGAGCCCCTGCCCAGCTCCCTCAGCCCCTACTGGTGCTCCAGACCCTTCCCCAGCTCTGTTTTGGGCAACAAACCCTGTGTCTCACACTGGTGAAATGGTTAAAAGTCAGCTGTAAAATAATGAATAATGAATAATGAATAATGAATATCCACATCTATAGCAGTTCGCAGTGAACACAAGACTTTCAGGAAGAATCAGCCTTCACTGCCAAACACTGATCTAGCCACAGCCAATAAAAACAAAATTCTCAGGCTTCCTTGAATTGATGGCCAAGTCCTGACCCTCTGGCCCAACTGTGTTAAGGTTTCTGGCACTTCCCAGAAGGCTCCAACTTTATCTGTGGGTTTTTGCAACCAAACAGATTGATGTGGGAATGGAAGGAATGGATTTTCTCATGTGCAGCCCAGGTGAGATGGACATTACAGAAATCAATGGCACATCTGGAGCTCTGTTACCATGTGTTGGGAGACAGGGGCACACAAACTAGAGGGGAAAGCTCATCTTCAAACTTTGTTCTGACTGAACTGCATTGACAGAAAGACAAATGTCAGGGCAGAGGCCAGGTAAGTGCTGTTTGCATCCTGGAAAGCACAGGAGGCCACTGATTAAGGACAGGTCCACCCCAAAATGGACAGAGGAGGATAACAAATGTCTTTTGTGTCTCACCAGTTTCAGCTGTCTCCCTCTCCCCTCTACCTGTGCAAGATTCCGCACAGTGAGTACCCCCAAAATATTATTCCTGCCAAACAGAACCCTTCAGGGTAATACTTCAAATGAAAGCAAGCTCTTCAGAAAATTCCCTCAAGAAAGCAGTTTCGTGCTGTTGGACACCAAGCACGTTATGTAAAAAGCAAACCACCCTTCCTGGCTCAGCTAGAAGTTTGTGTATCAATATGTAGGTGTGTGTAGGCAAGGGGGTGCAAGGAATACCAGTGCTTTTATTTTAAAACATTATTGTACAGTTCACACTTGTATTCACAAAACATTCTGTTGGGGTTGGTGGAATGATTTGGATTTCATTTCTCTGCTTATATTTTGTAGACCTGGTAAATTTCTTCCTACTTCTACCACCACCTTCCTTATTTTAAAAAATGGCTTTTAAGAGCACGAAATGTTTTTGAGAACAGATTTGAAGAGTGACTAAATAATCTGGTTTATGAAAATGGACATTTCTATTATATTATCCCACTGGTCATCATAGAAGGTGTCTGGCACATCCAAAATAGATAACCCTGTGTTTTTTAAACTCTCATTGAGTTGATTCACAGCTAAATCTTGAATTTTCTTTGATTATGTAATCCTTATATTGACCTTCCATTTCTGGAAGACCTTTAGGTTTTGGAGAACAAAGTGGAAATATCTCCTTGGGGTTTTCAGTGAATATCCTAATATAAGCACAGCCTAACATCTTCAGCACTGATGTGAGGCTGTTGAGCATGGAAAAAATATGATTTCTCAGCTGCCCATTACAATGCCACTGTTTTTCTGAGACAATAAATTAGCTCAGAACCTTTCTGTCCATGCAGATAATATAGATGTAAGTGTTCCATTTACCTACAGAAATTAAATAAAAATATATTTTAGTCTTGTCTTTTTCTCCCAACCATCCCAACCAGCATTTTCCTTTTGGCAAATTTTGCTGCTGCCTATTCCCCTGGTAATGAATGTACACCAACCACCGTGCTGGCCCTGAAGTGACACAAGATTTCCCTTTCTGCTTGCTGAGAAATGATCACTTGTGCTCTGCCTTGTCACCAGCTCTTAATCCATCAAAGGCTTTAACACTCACCCCATGGTTACCTGATTGCCAAACACCTGTGGGTGCAGCATGTTAGGGAAAGCCTTTGAAAACCTACATCAATTATGTTATATTCTCCTTTAGCACTCTATTCCATTTTTAAAACTGGAGAAAAAGAACTAGTATTTCAGCTTTGAGCTACATGGTGATTTATTCATCTCCAATGTCTCATTTAATTGCTTTATAATGCATTTTATATGATTTCTTAGTGTATGCCTCTGTATATTGATCAGAGTTTCTCTGGTTAGAAATTCTTTGGATCAAACCAACAATCTTGGATGTTCTCTGGTCTTTTTGTAAAATACCTTTTCTTTAATAATGCATTATATTTTTCTTTTGTTGGTGGCACCTTGACCTTTGCATTTCAGTTTAGCAAAACTTCAAAGAAAATGCTACAGTACTCTGCAGAATAAAAGTCATAATTTGATCAGAACTCCTGGATAAATGATTTCATGTACTCAGGATGATGGTACCCATAAGTTTTACTATAACTACCTGAACTCCCATAAAACATGAATTTAGCATCATTTATTTTTTAAATAGGCTCCATTTCACATCTTTTAGCTCTCCCTCAGATTCAATATGGGATTATTTTGATTACAGCTATGCTTAAATTCATCTTCTTGCTTCTACATTTTGTTTCCCTTCATATCACTGCTGAAAAATCCATCTTTCACACATTTTTAGTATTAGATTTGATAACATCACTGAGCTGCCTTTTGCTAGTGATAAATATCTCTGAAGTTTGCCCTACTCACACTGATAAAACTCTCACAAGGCTTATTGCTGAATTGCCAGTAGTGCTGATTTTCAACTTCAGCCCATTCTGATAAAGACAAAATAAAACAAAATTGTGTCAAAACAGAAGTTGGAGTGACCTACTTAAAACCAGTGAGTTACAAAGTTACTGGGATATTTTTAAAACATGCTAAAAAGCTGAAACTCCAATTTCGGTGTGAATCAGACAATTTCAAATTTCCAGGGTCCCTCACAGGAGTAACCCAAGTAGTATGGTACTTGCTGTTCCAGGATGGTTTCCAGACAGCCCAGTGCAAACTGGAGCAAAACAACAAAAAAATTTTGTTGGGAAGTTTTCAAAGCCTTTCCCAGGCAGTTCTGGTCCTACTTGTTGTGCTCTTATCCCTTTCATTTCCCATTCACTTACTTTCATCACAACCCTGCAATTTCTAATCCAGTTTTCCCAGCTTAAATCCAACTCTTGGCCTTTAAATAATGTCACGGCTTTTTCTCCTTCCTGACCCTGAAAAATCTTGGAAAATAGGATTTGGCCTCATTGCCTGTTCCTTGATTTCAATTCTTTGTATTTGTTGAGAAGCACAGGCTTCTTGTTTTCAGTTTTTACATCTTTTGAAGTAACTGCTCAGCACACTTCAGTCTCCTCCTTGGTGAAGGCAATGGGAACGTCTCAGCTGGCCTTGGTCACTCTGGGTACTGAGCAGGATGAGGGATCTCAATATTTGAAGAGCAATTCCACTCTAATTTAATCTTACTTCCTTCCCTGTCTTTTCACTTTTATCTTTGTTTTTAACTTTTTCTTTCTTCTCTTTTCCCTTCCACCCTTCTCTCCTTTTTCCCCTCCATGGACAACTTGTAACAGGATGATTTCACAGCTTTCCACAAATCTGAATAGCAATATAACACTTAACAGAGGCACCCTAAAATAACTCAACCAAACAAAAAAAAAAAAACCCACAGAGAAACAACCAAAATCCACCTCAAAGCCAATCAACAAAAAAAAATTTGAACTTTGAAGCTCTGGTTTACTCCTGAACAAGTAAAATCCACTAAAATCTACGAGTTTGGTGTTTGTTCCCAGCAAGCCCCATCAGCTCTGTGGTTTTATAGGTTTCATCGTGGATTTGTAAGAAAATCAGCAAGCAAAAGCTAAGTTTTTGTTATGGTTTTTAAAGGAAAATGAAAGTACTCTATTTTAAAAGAATTTTAACCAGCTTGTTACTCCCTAAAACTGCTGCCCGAGAAAAGAATCCAGCCTCTATCAAGTACTTGGCTTTAAAGGCATTTTGTTAGACAGGCACAGGCAGCAAAGCACTGAAACACTAAAAACTCCACCCCATACATTCCCATGGCTGTAAATTAAAACAACAAACTAATAAACCTTGGAGGTGAGATTGGCTATTGAAGCAATGCTTGCAGTTTCCATTTCTCAGAAACTATCAACATCATTTTCATGAGAGATTAATTTTCTCCCCCCTGTCGGAGAATGACTTAAAGAAAAGGCCATGAGACATACAATTGAGAGAAAAGTATAAGGGAAAAGTAAAGCAGTTTCTAACAGTTCTCAGCCTTCTGATTTGTATAAACAATTAGACTCTCTCAGGCATCATTCTATAAACAATAAAGTTCCCAGGCTGTCTTCCCATAACAAGCAGAACACCGTCTCTGGGAAGGCCTGCCATCCTGAGAACAGATGTAGAAGTTTTGGGAACACTGGTTTCTGTTTTGGTTTCTGGTTTCTGTTTTGGTTTCTGTTTTTAATAAACAATTGTAGGTATTCTAAAACAAAGGGAGTGGTTAGAAGTTTCTCTGTTAGCCTATCATGAAATTGGATTACAGAATATTCATGAAGTTCGTTAGCACTGTTATTTAAGGTGATTGATTGATCAATAAAGCCGCAGTTCGATGCATTAAAGGATGGTCGTCTCCCCCTCACTTCTATATACTGCTTTACTTTTCCCTTATACTTTTCTCTCAATTGTATGTCTCATGGCCTTTTCTTTAAGTCATTCTCCGACACCCCCCTAAATAAAACCAAACCAAACCAAACTAAACCATTAGCAAGGTGCTTGTCTTTCCAAAACACTGCATCCATATTTCTCCACTGTGGATCCAACCCAATACTCACAGAAATCTGTGGAAGAATAGGTTTAACAGAGGTTTTCCTTTTCTGAGTGGACAATTAAAAGCAAATAATAATTTTTATAAAAAGGTAATCTTCTTATTTCTTTTCCATCATCATTTAACTAAATTTTTCCCAGCTTCCAAAAGCACTTAAATTAAAATTAAATTAAGGTCAGCTAAAAAAAGAAAAACCAAACAAACAAAAAGAAGGAAGGAATAAAGATGAAAACAGTGAGATGTCCATGATTGTGCTTCTCATAAAGATTTTGATGTGCACATGTGTGGGTGGAACCTGAATCCAAACCAATCCAAATCAATCACTGTGATATTCACATGCCCTCTGAACAGAGAGAAGCTGTGAGAGAAGCAGAGAATGATCAAAACAATTCTTATCTCATTTGCTGCTCCTGTGCTTGTGCTCATGTGGAATGTGTTCTGGAGAGTGTTTACCCAAGGGTTGCTTGATTGGATTCTGGTGGAATTGTTTATGTTAATTAGCCAATCAAGTCCAGGCTGTGTCCTGACTGTTGGGAGACAGTCACAAGTTTTCTTTTAGTATTATTTGTAGTATATTATAATTTAGTATACTAAAGTAATTAATTAGCCTTCTGATATCATGGAGTTCTGTGCATCATTCTTCCCTGCCTCGGGGGATCCTGGTAAATTTGATAAATCCCTGCCATCATTCCTGAGTGTTCGACAAATCTGGGCAGGAACTCAAGGTGGGGAATTGAAAGAATATTGAAATAAATGTATGGATTCATAGGTACCCAGATCAGGGAATTACTGAGGTTGGAAAATACCTCTCAGACCATGGAGTCCAACCATTCCCCCAGCACCACTGTGCTCACTGTACCTGTCCCCAAGTGCCACATCCATGGGGCTTTGAACACTTCCAAGGATGGGGATTCCAGAGTGGCACAGAGGGACTAAATTCCATTTTAGCCACTTTATTCTAAGGCGATGAAAGGAGTCAGTTAATTCTACTTTTAATCATACAGAAATCATAATCAATGCCTTTGTAAATGGCCTGAAAAGCTGCAGATAGAAATTGTGCTCTAATATTAATGATCCACATTCACAACTGGAAGAATTTGTTTAAGCTTCATCAGCTTCATTAAATTTGGGCCCATCATGTCCCCTGAACTACTGCTGCACAATTTGTTCAGGATACAAAGCTCTTAATATTGTAAACATAATATTTTAATTTTTTTTAATACTCACAAGTTTTTTTAAACTTTATAAAATAAAAAAAAAGTAAAAACTTTGACTTGGAGGAAGAGGGACTTGTTATTAATTATTGAAGACCAACATTAACACATTGATGTTGTCAAGATGCACTCAGTCCAGAGTTTATAGCACTTAGTTATAATTCAAATTATATCAAAAAGTGAATTAAATATGGAATATAAGTATTTGATGTGCATATTATTGTTTTATATAATGGCACTTTATACCTGCCTATTAAAAAATTAAGAATAAATTTATAGAATGTTGGATCACAAATTTTAGCTAAATATAAAGCTCAGACATACATTTTGTTTTGTTTAATATAGAAATCTTAATGGTAGAAAGAATTCTTCATAGCTCCTCTTCCACCAAAAAATAGCTTTAACAGAAGAGTACAACAAAATATTTTACCATGTCAAACTGGCAAGATTATTTTCCTTCTGTGAATTCATAAAACCAGCTCGTAAACTTTTAAAAAGGAGCTAAATTTACAGTACTTATTCCACTGATCTCTTGTTGGGTAGTAAAAATAGGCTGACATTAAGCTGAGGGCTACAATACCAGGAGTAATATTTAATCATCCCCAAATCAGTTTTTAGCTTATTTTGTTGATTCCTATTCTCAAAGCGAACCCAGACACTGCAGAGCTAGAACAGTTTTTGCTTTTCCATCTCACAGGGCAATTCCTGGGCTTTTGGTTCAAAAGCCACATTTGAAGTGTCCTGAACTGGTGCAAATTTCATTTGTTCCTTCTAAAATAATGTAAAATAATCAACCTCAGATGAACAAGTGCAAAGAGGCAGGGGAGGATGAGCTCAGACACCTCCAGACACCCACAATTTGTGCACCTTTATCCCACCAGGGCATCTGATCAGTGTGTGGAGACCCAGCCTGTGAAGTCAATGAAATTTGGAGCATGATTCACCCAAACCCAGCCAAACCTGCTGCTTCAGATGAGAGCAGCCCTGCCTGCTCTGAATTACTGAGAGCGCTGATATAAAGGGCTTTAAAATGACCAGCACAGACCTAATCACCCACACTGAGATGAATCCAATCCCTGGTCTGGCAAGGCAAAAACAGATTGAAAAAAGAAAAAAGAATATTTCTTCTCGCTCTGTCAATCTTGCAGACTTTTCTACTTTTATATAATCTATGTATTTTTATACAATCTAGCAGAATTTTATGTTTTTTCAATCAGGTGGTGCATTTTCAGTTGCTTATATGTATTTTTCAATGAAAAGTTGTTTTGTTCAGCAACACTTCAGTCATCAGCAAGTACATTTACCTGCACAGACCAAAGAGTAATGTTTGCAGTGATTTTCTGCAGATGTATAATGCATAATCAATCAGCTCAGAAGAAAAGGCTGTGTATTATTTATTCAAATCATAGAAACTTTGATGTAGTGGCCTAGTCTTGATGTGTTACTGAATTTCTTCTCTTATATGGCTCCTGTCAGTATGACTTCTGCAACAGCACTGAGTGGAGAATAAAAAACTCACTCCCAGCCATGAATTTATTTGTTTGTATCTTCTTTTCAAGAACAGATCTCAGAGAACCACCTGAAAGTTTTAAATGACTAAATAAGAGTATTTCAATAATTCTTTCAGCATTGCACCAAACTCCCCTGTCACTATAGGACACAAAATAAAACAATATCGACATGCAGCTTTCTCAAGGTAAAAAAGAGAGTTTTTAATTTTTGACTCTAACATTTATAGATTTTTAAAAGTGACAGTGGATTGGAGGGTGAAAGTGCCACCTCTCCAATGACACTGGACAAACTAACAGTCTATTAAATTTCTCTTCTTCCATAAAAGAATGTAAAACAATAAGTTATTTACTTAAAGTGTGTGAGAAAGTTTGTTACAAGAATTTAAACATTAGAAAGCTTAGAAAAACTTAAAAAAATAGGGTGACACTTGTTGAGAAGGATGAAAGTTTCACAAAAAAGTGTCACAGATACGTGTGCTTAGCAGAAAGATTTTTGAATGTAGAGTCTGATGAAGGAATAGAGATGGAAGCAAGTTTTGGTGTAGAAGAAAAGAATTGCTGAGCCAGTCTCACTGGATAACCAAGGAGGCAAAGGGTCTGTTAGTTAGAAGGGGTTTTTATGGCTTAGAGCAAAGGATAAACCCACCTCAAACAAGATGTTGCTTCTTATTTAGAAATGCCAGTGAAACCTCAAATTTCTGAAGGGTTAAACTGACAGGCTCCAGGAACTTCAAGGTGATCTACTGAATGTAGGACATGAATTCAAACTTGTTTTTGCTTTTTTAAAGAATGCAGATTTGAGGTGACTGGATGGAGTACACTGCATTACATCCCTGCATTTAGCAGGTAAAACAATGTGTCTTCTAAGGATCCAAACTTGTTCAGAAAACTGAATAACATTTTTTAGCTTAAACTGTAATGTACTGACTGTTAGTGATTGGAGAACAGTAACATGAATATGTTAATTACAGTAGTTATGATAGGCTAGAGATAAAAGTTGAGGGATAGATTGGTTCTGCTGTATGAAGATGCTCAGCAAAGAAAAGTATAGAATGCAATGTAACCCAAACTCAGGGTCTGCAGGGCTGCCTGCAGCTGGAGCTGACAGCTGTGGGCACAGCTCTGTCACCCATGATCCTGGACTGCTGTAACATCTAAAATGTAATAAACTGCATTTTGGAGAGCTGCCTGGAGTCCCGCATCCCTCATTTCAGCTCTTACAGACACTCACCAGTTTCAGAGAGCAGTTTGGTAGCTTCCAGCACCTTCTCAGTGTACACCCCGGTCTCGTAGTTCTCCATCTCAGCGTTGATGATGTGGATGACTCTGGCTGCGCGGCCCCGGATGGCGCCCGCGGTCCTGTCCAGCGTGTCCACGTCCCCCTCTTGCAGGGCAATCACACACTTGTTCACATCCTCCAGGATGTGGTTCTCTGCAATTCAGGTTAAAAATACACCTGGTTCGATTGCACTCTTCCTCACAGCAAAGCTTACTCATTTGGGCAAATGTCAGTTTATTAAAAAATGGGTATCTACCTTTATCCGGGCTGTAAAACAAAAGCTCTTCTGTGATACCGTCACATAACAGTAAAAATCTGTGTGATATTTATCTTTAGTAGGGACTGGGCTGTGTGTCCCAACATGTAATTCCTTAAAAACCACTCACATTAATTTCAAACATCACACTGAATGTTATCATAATGAAACTGTGATTAAAATGAATGCAAAAGGGAAAGCAGTCAAATCTTTTGTAGATTCTCTAATAAACACTTGGGCAATTTTCTGAAGGTGAATTTACACTCTCTCATAAATGTTTATTACATTTGGCTCATTTTTGCCTAAGTAAGTCATGAAAAAAAAAATCACATTGAAAAGACAACAGCAAATGGCCTTTGCAAATAGCACAAAATCTGGGCATGAGCAGTTCACCTCCCTCACTCCATCTATGCCAGAGAATAAACTGGGAATTTCTAATAACACACCCTTGGAATTATGTGTGACTTTGCATAATCTGAAGCAAGAGATGACAACAGTGACTCTGCTCAGAGGAGGTGATACCAAGCACCTTAATTGGATTCTTGGGAAATGCATTGTTATTTTTCTGGCTCTGGATCAGGCCATCTCCTCTCATGTGCAACAGCACCAGAATTTATGTAGTTTTCTCACATACAAATTATATGAAAGCATGAAGAAGACTCTGACTAGGTCAGATATTATTCTCTGCAGTCAGTAGAGTCAAAAATAATTTTACTAAGACAATGACTGAATTTCATATTTGACCAAACCCAATCTGACAAACTCAGTGACTCTAAACAGCAACTTGGTTTTCTGCTAGAGACACATCTGACACAAAAAGGAAATGCTGTTCTTTGTAGTAGTAGTAAAACAGGATTAATCAGTTCACCAACTGTTTTTTGTTAATTATCCTTTGCCAGTAGAAGGAATGACTCACTAATCTTCACAGTTATAAATTCTGAGGTTGGATCATCTGAGGGTTTCAGAAGTGTTTTACATGATGTCGCATTTTACACTGCAACAACTTTGGATGGAAACTGAAAGTCCCCTGAGCTGTGAATTTGAATAACTTGCAAGGCAAAATTCTTTGTTTAAAACACTCCCTACTCAGAATAAAGAAACAGTGCTTTGTTAAAATTTTTCTTTGCTGTTTCCATTTCACGATCACCAATTTGCTTTCACCATGGCACAAACAAATTTTGCCCAACAAGAAGCAATATATGAATTTGTAAAGTGCATTTGGAATATGAAATAACTTCTTGAAATTATGGTCAGCTCTTTTCTGGTAGCCTCCATATTATTAAAATATACCATCAAATGTGACAGTCAATATGAAGAGGAGGACAAGGTGCCATTTTAGGAGGTACATTTAACCAGATAGTGGCACTTTGAATGCTTCACTGATTTAACATCAAAAAATAAAAATAAAAATACTCTGTATAAGCTGAGGCTTCCAAGCTTTACAGCAAGAGCAACAGGATTTCTGTTTCCTCATGTTTAACAGAGATGTCTGTGCAAAGAATAAAGAAAAAGGAATCTAAACTTTACAGAAATAATACTTCTCAGCTGCCTTGGAAAGTTTGGATCTAAGTCAAAACCCTGTTTGAAGGAATTAAGATTTGAGAAAAAGAAAAGAAAAATCCTATCAACCATTCAAATTACTTCTGGTTTGTGGATACAAGCACTTGGAATAAGCAAAGTCCTCAAGCAAAGCAGAAAATGGCCATTTGAGCCAAATTTCCAACTCTGGCACATGGGCTGGGTCTGCAGTTTACAGCCCGGTCATCCCTTTCTCTCAGAACTAGTTCTGCCAGACAGGGTTTGTCAGCTTCGAATCTCAAATAAAAACCAATGTGCTCCCATATTCTGAAGTGCCCTACTGTTCAGAGAGCTCATTTTCATTTTCTTGCAATGGCTTGAAGGAAACACTTGCAGGGCTGTTGAACAGAGGAGCGTAATTAACTAAACCAAATAATTTCTCTGTTAATAAGGGTAACAGGATACAACCAAACAAGATAAAGAGGGCAAGAAAAGAAAAGATTATTTTAAATTATAAATATTTTTTTTCTTTCAATATTTTTTTCTCATAAACTTCTTTTGGAAAATTTAAGAGATATTAAGGAAAATAACATTTTGGCCAGACTGTCTCATGAAGTTTGGCTCTTCTGAGACATTTGAGTAAGCAGAGCCCTCTTGGCACACTCTATGTCCTTACTCACAACACTGAAATTCACACTTCTAAGCAAAATAGGAAAATGAGTTTTCTGTAGCAGAAATTAACCCAAACCATGCACCACTTTGCAACTACAGTGTTCACTGGGTATGATCAAATTATAACAACCCACTCTGCCACAAGCTGGAGCACTTTACCAGGAGGATGGAGGAAAGGCTGACCCAGGGTCAGTGCCCTTCTCTTCTCCATCCCTTCTTTGCCCTCCCCACCCAAACCATCCTGTGATTCTGTAAAGTTCTCCTTTCACACAACTGCACAAGGATTCCAACAATTTCCACAAATACTCTCAGCCTGTAACAATGTCAGGAAGACATTTTTAGAAGGTGGGCAAAACCCTACTTTGTGCCTGTTTTGGAACAAACATTCTCTAGGAATAGAAGCACAAATAGGTGCTATTTTCTGGGAGGTGAAGAAGGATTGCTACCAGGGATTAATTAACACGGCGTGGTTGGTCCTACCGAGTACAGAAGTTCAGCATTCCAACACACACAGACAAATGGATTAATGGTGCTTTAGTAATTATAGCTTTTATCTGCTTTGACCCAATGCTTTCATTTAGCAGTATATTTTTGGAAAAGTACCTGAAACAGAGAGGAAATCATCCACTGAAGTGATGTCGTCGACGGCCTCAGTGAGAACTCGCACCTGTTTCTCCCACTGGTCCTTGAACACGTCCATGTTGTCCTGGGCTACTTTGCTCTGGGGTCTGGCAGCCAATGTCAGTGCAGCGTTAATTACCTGGTAATCAAAGCCATTTGTTAGAGGAGGAGTGGTAATTTTATTCTATTTTATTTTATTTTTCAAGGGAAAGAGCAAATAGATCATGGCCTCTGCTAAAAATACAGCACGCCACCCATTTGGTATGAAGGGTCTCAAGATATGGGTGTGTTTTTCACAGTTCATAGAAATCAGGCAACAATCTCATGACAAAGACAAGGCCATGCTCTTCTTCTAATGCTTTTAAGTGCTAAAAGACTTCTCAAGTAGGTTTTAGCAGGAATCTTCACTCACCTGTGGGCACAGACTATCAATCTGTGTGGCTGCCATACGGACTAACTTCACTCCTTCCTCATTATTGGAGATTGAGCAGGCCAGATTTGCAACCTGCAATGAAATCACGAAACCATCAGGATGAGAACCAAGTTTTAGGCAAGTGAGCCATTTTATACCTTTCTCTGTTCTTATTAAGCTTTTCCTGAAATGAAAGGGTTTTTTACAAGAGGAATAATACATCTTCTGTGCTGGTGAACAGAAACCCTTGTAGATTATTTCCTTACTAGCAAACTGAACTACCCATCTTCTTTAAATTTTTCTCAGAATCTTCCTTCACTGTCAAGTGTTTCAAATCCTCCTCTATAGCTCAAAAATTATCTGCTAAGAAGTTATATAGAGAATACAGAATATCCAGATATTTATCTGTAAATTTTCTCTTCTCAGTTTCTTTTTCCTCTTATGAAATATATTCATTATTAAGACAGGCAATCAGGCTTATCCACACACTCTGAGCTTGGCAAAAGGAAAGGTTTTTGATGTCCTAGCACGTAGAATCATGCTTTTCAACCCATAATCAAAAATTATACCTTCACTGAGAGTGGGAAGTTACATATCTCTCAAATATCTTCATTGTTTCTGTGCATATTAAAATAATTTTAATTTTCATGTGGACTTCTTTATTTCTATGTGTTTTTCTGCCCTGCAGTAAAATATCCATTAGTAAGAGTAAAGTAACTTGGAGATGTGAAATAACTCTGTTGAAACCTTGTTCTGTAATATACATCTGAAGATCTCATTCAAAGATCTTTAAATCCACATTTACTTGCCCTGGCACAGCTTTGGGAAGTGTGAAGCTCTAAGACTGAAGGCTATTTGGATAAGATAAAGACTTGGAGAGACATCTGAATGAGATCTAGAAATCAGACCACGTCTCCAGACACAGCAGAGCTGCATCTCTGTGGCTTGGATTCAAATGGGGGAGCATGTTCTCCCAGATTTTCCAAAAAATCCATTCCCAAATCTTTGCGCCAACTCCATAAATGTGCCCTGGGTTTTCCAAACAGAAATTCATGTCCCAGTGCACACTGTGATATTTAAATCACCAAGGTACATTTTGGGATGGGGGAATACAGGATATTTTTTAATCATCCAAAATTATGGCTCTTTATTCTAATCTTCATTAAAACAAACTTATAAAATTTTAAATATGCTTCCTTGATATTATTCACTGCGCCTGAAGGCACAGCTATCAGTTGGAAATGATTCATGAATTAGTTCAAATGCCCCCATCTTCCCAATTTTCCTCCAGTCTCCCCTTGTGGTATTAATCTGTTCTCATCTGCAGTGCA
Source organism: Melozone crissalis (assembly GCF_028551555.1). Taxonomy (NCBI): domain Eukaryota; kingdom Metazoa; phylum Chordata; class Aves; order Passeriformes; family Passerellidae; genus Melozone; species Melozone crissalis. The sequence goes on from NW_026535905.1 coordinate 3,810,975, forward strand.
CACCCCTGCCTTAGCCCTGATCCATCTGTTCTGCATGGATCCCATTTCACTCCCAGTTCTGAGCAGCGTGGTTTGCATAAATCAGAGTGCCAAAGCCCAGGCAAGGAAAGAACCCAAGGCTTCAAAGAGTCTTGCAGGCATTTCCTAGTCAAGATTTTATCATAATGTTGTGATTTTTATTTTCATTTCATGATGAGACAAATGAGTTGGTCTGTTTGTTAACAGCCTTACAGCCCTCCTGTCAAAAACCTTCTCCTGAGATGACATCTTCCAATTAATTTACCATTTTCTGTAGTCACTTCTTTGCACACATCAAACAAAACCCTTTCATCTTCACCAGAAACAAGAACTAAGCAGGATAATATTTAGAATTCATTAACATGAGTGGAAATTACAGACTTTAAGAACTAGTAAATTATATTAAGTTTAGCAAGAGCCACCTTCCTGTATTAGAACTAAGTGGCTTTTCAGACTGCCCTCACATTTTGTGATTAACACAATGAGAATTTGTCCCAAGGCTTCAGATGTAACATTTACATTTTTGCAGATAGAAATATGTGATGAAGGTTGCTGGGTGTCATGAAATGGCCATCAAACTATAAAGCAGGTTTTGAGTTCCTCTGGAAGGGAGCAATGCAGATATAATCAGCAAAAATAAAACTTATTTCTTCTCTGTGTCTGTTAATTACTCTTTAAATAGAATCTGATAGACAATATTTGGATCTTGCAAAGTGCTCTGTTTTTCCAAGAAAGATACAGACACAATCAGAGATATATTTTTTCCCTTTTTTGTAAAATAGACTTCAGTACATTGTTTTTGGTGTTACTATCAACACAAGAGTACAAATATAATTATTGCTCCACTAAATATATATCAAAGAGCATTACAGTTATCTGTTTAAAAGAAATAATGCTACACATCATGTATAATCCTAAATTTGATAATTTCTGTGGTATTTTTCAAGCCTTGCATAAATCCAGCCCTGCATCATCAGCAGTCAGGCAGCAATTCTATTGCACAATCCAGCAGGGAGTGTGCCAGCCTGCACCTCAGCAAGATCTGATTATGTCAAATAAACACAGAGATAAGCAATTTCCACAATGGCAGATGCAATCTGGATAAAATTGAATTCAGCACTACAAACCTATGACTTTACCCAAAACTTAATTTTTAAAAGATTGCAAGAAATAGCCTTTACTTGCTCAAGCCTGAGTTTCAGTGCATAAGCATGGATCTGTGAAACAACACAAGCTTTAGGTGCTCCATCACCAGATACCTCACTTTTTAATTACTTTGATTGACTTTGTTATCAAATACACAATCAAGTTAATATTCTTGCCACAGCAAGGTCCACATGCATGCTCTTACTTGATAGAAAACACAAGGTAATTCCCTCTGCTTAAGCTGATTATAAATTCAGCAACTTCAGATATTTTTCCTACCTAAAACTATGAATAAAAAAAATTAATATACAATTGCGCCCCCCTTAGCTGAGATATCTGGATTAATTCCCAAACTGATCCTTTGGACAATGGATAAAAAAAGGGAAAACCCTTCCAGGGGCTGTTCCAGGTGCCTGCTTGGCTCATCCTCTAGATGTGTCTGGTTTGTTACAGCTGCCCCTGGTGGTTGTTGAAAAAGGTATTAGCGAAATAAAAGGTGTTTTACTGGTGAATTATAACTTGATTGGCATGGGTGTATTTAATAGAACAGGTTTTGTGAAGAACAGAGACACTTTTGAGCACGGGAATTTTATTAATGTGTCACTTGTGGGCTGGATGGAGCAGAGAGCTTGGAAAGGAAAATAAAAAACCTGTGTGTTTAGTGCAGCTGCCAATTTAGCAGAACTTTGATTTGAAGCCTTTGCACCTCAAATGCTCTGACTCCACCAAAGCCCTGAAGGGGAAGTTTCCTGAGAGGCTATGGAAGCAAGCAGTTAGTTAATTTATTTTTCTTTTCTTTTACTGTTTACTAAGTTCCTTGAGAACTCAGTGAGTGCCTAAACAGAATTTAGGATTGTATTGAGATCAATGTGAACTGGCTGAAGAGTATTTATACCAAGGAACACATTTTAAATACCAAAATCAATGAACTGTGAATCATTCTCAAAAACACATGGAGAACTTAATAACAGTGAAACTGCTGTGTAGATGAACATTATTGTCCAGAATTTCAGGTCTGCTAAGCTGCTCTTTTACCATAAAAACAATTGCTGAACACCTTAAACCTGTCCTGCAAGAGCACAGAGAGGTAATGAGCAAGAAGATAAACAGCCAGCTCCAGTGATGCTGTATTTTTCTGTAATCACCAAATCCACTGAACCGCTCCTCAAACTGGGGATGTGAAAAAGCAGGAACCAACTCCTCCATATGAATTTCTATCAGTGGCACTGACAGCCCAAGATGCATTTCCGCACTGTGCCATTATCTGTCTTAAATCATGCAAGGAGTTCCATTAGTTTCAGTTATTTAAAATACACACAGGACCAGTACCTATAAAATTTATCTGTCTGTATTATTTTTGTATTTCAGCCTCAGTTTCCTGCTGGATAACAGATTAGGGTGGGGAATGATTTTGTTTCTAATGCATATTTCTACTCTTTGTGATGATCTTAGGACAGGAAAATTTAATTTCTGCCACAAAATTGCACTTCAAACTACAAAAGCAATCAAGGATCTTTCATATCAATTTACTTCATTTTTACACTGATTAAAATCAGGTGTAGCTACCTTTTATTGTGGCTTTAAATGAGACTATTTCCATTTTTGACTTGAGCCCTTTGTATTATTAAAGGTAACCATGACTATCAAGATATATTGTGCTCTTCTGACTACCAAAACCCATTGTCTTCTGTTTCAAAATTAAATTCAAAGATTTAACATGGCCATTTGGAATTCAGCCTAAGTGAAAAGGTCCAAAAGAAAAATCTATAGCTTTGAGCAAAACTATAAAAAAAGGGAGCAGTATAAGCTACAGCAAAAGAGCAAAAGCAACACAAAAGCTGCCGAATATCCTATTTTTTAACATTTTCCTTTTATTCTTTTTTTCTCACCATAAATTGCTTAGAGGAAATAATACTGAAAAGGCTCTGTTCAGCTTCCCCAACCATTTAACCATTCGAAGGTAGAAAATGGAATCTATTTCTATCTCAGTTTCTTCGTTTTCCATATTTTTGTAAACATTTAAGATTTCTTGTTAAGTAGTTTTATTCACATTTTTATATTTATGTAATTTATGTTTTCACTGTAATTAACTAGTGGATGCAATATGACAAAAAATGCAAGAAATTATTCTTTATTTAGGAAAATGCAGAGTATTTTACACAAACCCAAGCCACTGCTAAAATGATATGTCTATACCACACATTTGAGAAGCTGAAACTTTTTGAGTGATTCCGCTTGAGTTGAAGGTGGTTTAAGGCAGAGACTTCTGCAGCACTCACAGGGGACTAAAGCCAAGCAAATAATCAATTACCATGCTCAGCTGATGAGACGTAATTTGCTGAGCTGTGGTATCTCAACTATTTGTAATTATTTATCCATTCACTTAGTAATTTATCCAGATATTGCTTCAATCTCTGAATCCTTAAAAATTCTGACATATATTAATGGTGGTACTGCTGTAGGCAGCCCAGTGATATTCATGGAGCCGAAAATAAGAGATTTTTTTTTCTAAAGGAGAGCAGAGTTGAAGCCAAGTTACCCAAGATCTTCAACTTATTTATCCTCGCTGCACTCACTCGAGCATTCTATTATGAGCAAAACTCTATTTATCACTGGACAGGATGTTTTTGCCCATACACAAACGAGTGCCAAAAAAATCAAAATGTCACTGAGAGTACACATTGCAGCAGATTCCTGTTCCTCACCATGCTCTGCAGTGCCAGCTTGTACTGCCATGGAAATATTAGACTGTGGCTTCTCCCTCCCAGCCTATTCCATATGGCATGGGGGGAACCATACTGGATAATATGGCCAATTTCCCCTCTTTTATATTAATCAGTCACTTCTCTAAATAAGAGATGGATTTTTAAGTTCAGCTGTACATATATTTCACATCTGTTAAATAATATAACTGCATGCAAAGCAGTAAAAAAAGGCATTTCTTTTATAAATTAATAATGACCTGATTTAACAAGTTTGATGTTTGCTTTGAAAATTTCTAGCACCAAACCCTGAACATATTTACCATGAACTGCTCAGCCATTTACAAGGAGATTGGTACCAGCAGGGTGTTAGAAAGCTACAGAGCACATCAAGCACAACAGCTGAATTTATTTCATGTCTTATGTGCTGCCCACTGAACCTATGAAAACCTCTTTTCACTCTCAAAAGGTCAACAGCATTTTCTCCCTGTACTTACTACAGGGATGAGGCTTTTCCACACACTACAACTCCTTTCAGACTTGCTCTGTATCAGATTTAGTTGGAAGAGCTTTAAAAGATTTCTGCTTTTGGAAATATTCCAAGTACCTCAGACTTCAATGAATTCAGCAGGTCTGAGATTTCTGAAGGAAACCTAAGAGTTTTGGAAGCCTCATGTGTACAGAAAGCTCAACTCTAAATGAAAAGTTCCTAATTTTAGACTATTTCAATGAAGTGTTGTTAAATCATTCTGAAGCTCCTTCATTTTCCAGGACCATTCTTGTACATGCCACAGTTATGACCTATAGGATGGAATAAAAGGGAGATCTAAAATCAAGTACCTTGAAAAGTCCTTCCACTTAATTATTTTCATAACTGAAAAGAAACCAACATTGTCTCATGTTCAATTATAGAGCTGCCAGTGAAGAACAGAAGAAAAATGTATCATATGATGTTTGATCTTTTACTTTTCATATCAGACAATAATGATTTCAGATATACATAAAAAAAATCATAGAAGTAAATACCATCTCTTATTTTCTTTCCTTTTTCTTTATATATGGAATTTGACCACAAAACTTTGTCTTCTTGAAACAGGGCAAGTTTTTACACCATATTGGTGAGCCTCAAGTGTGATAAATGTGCCTGATTGCAAACTCCTTACTGTGTCTAAAGACCTTATAGAAGAAGATGGGACAATCTCTGATTTTTAAACAATCTTTCCAGGTCATTGTGATTTCTCATTGTAAATTCCCTATGGAAAACAGGAGAAAGCAAATTGACTAAAGAAAATAATCAGGTGATTTTCTCAGGGCATTTCTCCAATTTAAACCTGAGGAAAATAATTGTGGAAATTACTTCAGTTTCAGTTTTATTTTTGTTTGTTTGTTTTTCTTTTTCCATTTTATTAATGGTTTCAGTTTTACTTTATTTTTATTTGTAAAATTATTCAAGCAAAGCTGTTGGACACCTGCAGTGGACACTGCCCAGAAAAATCAACTGCATTCTCAGCTGGAACCAATGGGCCTGACAGCAACTGCCTCTGCTCCTACCTGAAGATCCAATCTCACAATTAAAAATCCAGGCCCACACTGTCAGAAGTTCTCTGTTCCACAGAATCTCCAAACAGCTTGAAATTCAGGGACTTTAAAGAAGTGGGTGTGGATGTTGATCCCCAGAGCTGAAACCAGTGGAAATGCTTTGTGCTGTGTCACTGTCATATTTTCTGAAAAATCTCCTTTCCCAGGATTTCTCTCCTGGGAAGCTGAGAAGCCTCAGAGAAAAAGGAAAACAATTCTTATCATTTGCTTCTTTTGTGTTTTGCTGCTTTGGAATGTGGTTTGGAGATTGTCTATCCAACATGTGAATTCTTTTTACTTATTGGCCAATTAGGGTACAAGTTGTGTCAGACTCTGAAGAGAGAGTCACAAGTTTCTTAGTCGTATTTTTTAGCCTTCTGTCTTCATCCTTTCTCTATTCTTTAGTATTGCTTTAGTATAGCATTCTTTAATATAATATAGTAACATAAAATAAAAAATTAGCCTTCTAAGAACGTGGAGTTAGATTCATCATTTCCTCCCTTCAATGGGGGTCTCAGAAAATACCACAGTGCTGTGACTGAAAACTCCCTCAGGAATTATGGATGATCCTCCCTTGTTTGCTTAAGCGTGTGTTTGTGAGCCATTCAGCTGGAATAGAGCTAAATGATAGAAGCAGTGGGGAGCCCAGAGATGAGGGCAGCAGGAAAGGAATTCCCTCCTGAGGTTCACTCCCCCAGGAGCTGGGAAGGCAGCAGGGCACTCAGCATCCTCCCTTTAATTATTTGCTCACTACCTTGACATAATTTCTGAATTTTCTCTCTATTCCTGTGCACCCACTGCTGAAGAAATAAACAGCAAACAGCTGGAGTAAGCCAAGAAGAAGAGCACGACTTAGTTAAGACCAGATTTGTATTTTAATTTTAAGTGGAATGTAGCATTGAACTGATAGAATGCAGCGAGTCTTTCTCCTACAAGAAAGCAGCTTGTAAAGATGCAGGGGATCTGCTCCCTGCTGTTCATCTATCCAGGTGGATCATGGAATAGATAACCTGCTCTAAACTGTGTCAGTCTCATGAGTGCTGAGTCTAGATAGTCTAGCTAAAAGTGATGAATTTCATTTACTGACTTTGTGAGTTACAGGTAAAACAGCATTTTACATCACATTGGTACACCTTTGTTTCCTTTCACAAAAAAGCAAAGGTAAAATGCCCAACTACAACAATTCCTCCTGTAGAGGTCAGAGACCAGAGACCCATCTCAGTGCTTTTTCACCTCTGTTAGCAGGATTGGGTTCTTTTTCTATTTAATTTGATAACAGGTAAAGAATTTCAGACACTCATCCTCCATTACTGGTCTATTCACAGTGAAACACCAGTGAAAAAAGAAAGCAGAGGAACACAACAAAAATGACAGCACTGGCTCTGAAATGTCAGGGACACATTGTCACACACAGCAGAACCCTTCTCCAACAGTAAGTGTTAAGTTCCAAAGTGTGAAAAATGGCCAAAACAATTTCTTAGTCTGGTACATCAACAAAACTCAGGAAGTTTTGTGTATTAGTTCTTTCTGGTCAATTTGCAGCCAAGGCCCCTGCTACTAAAACTCATCATGAATTATGAGCAATGGATCCTGAAATATCCAAGGAGCAAGAGGGCAGCTGGTGTCCTATGGAAAGAAGATTTACAACTCTGCAATGTGTGTGAGTCGATCCCATAAAGCAGTTTTGACAACATACCCCTGGCAGTGCTGTAATTAATAGATATTAATAGCAAGCAGTTACCAAAGCAATCCATCTATCTAATAACAGTCCACTATTTTGGCAAAGTGCTCAGTGACCCTGGGGCATGGATGCATGCCTGACTAGGCTGTGATAATTAAATGTTAGTTATATTATCAGGGAGCTGCATTTTGACAGCTGTTGAAGAAAAAGAGGGGACTGTGTTGGAACTCAGAAAAGTTCAAGACATTAACAGAAGCTCTGAAGGCATTAACAGTGTGATATCAGACACCCCAGGGGATAAACAAAGCACAAATTATAATCACTGATCCCTACAGAAACATAACTTGCAGGTTGGGTAGAACCAACTTTATTTAGCTGACCAGTGCGGATGGAGCTGAACTTGGCAGGGGATGCAAAGAACAAGAAGGGCCTGTAGAGGTGCATCAGCCAGAAAAGGAAGGTCACACAAAGTGCATCCCCCCTGATAAGCCAGACTGGTAAACTGGCAACACTTTGAACAGAAGAAATTGAGGTACACAACAACTTTTTTGCCCCAATGTTCAATAGCAACATCTTTTCCCAGAGGAAGGACTGCAAGGCAGGAACTGAGGGAGCAAAATCCCTCCTGCTGACAGAGAAATGAGGCTGGAGACCAGCTGAGGAACCCAAAGGAGCACAAGTCCATGGGATCCAAGGAGATGCAGCCCAGTGTCACCATGATATTTTATGAAAATTCCCTTCACCAGGATTTTTCTCCTGAGAAGCCTCAGAAAAGAAATGAAAACAATAATCATCTGATTGCTTGATATGTGGTCTGGAGGTTGCTTACCAACAGATGCATCTTGGATTGGTTCCATGGAAATTGTTTTTTATTTGTGACCAATCCCCGTCCACCTGTGTTGGACTCTCTGGTCAGTCATGGGATTTTATTATTCATTCTTGTCTAGCATGCTGATGTCTCCTTTCTCTTTCTTTAGTATAGTTTTAGTGTATCATTTTCATAACATAATATAATAAATATAATATAATTAATATGATATGATGTCATGTAATGTAAAAATATAATATAATGTAAAAATATAATGTAAAAATATAATGTAAAAATATAATGTAAAATATAATATAATATAATATAATATAATATAATATAATATCCGCTTTCTGAGAATTTGGAGTCAAATTCTCATCTCTCACCTCATCCTGGGGACCCTCACAACACCACAACACCCCAGAGTGCTGAGGGAATTGGCTGCTGCAGTTCCCAAGGCACTTTCCATCATATTCACCAAGTCATGGCAGCCAGGGCAAGTCCCAGGTTGTTGCCCAGGAAAAAGGGCAACACTACTCCCATCTTTAAAAAGTGATATTTGAAAGACTCAGAAAATCTCATTCAGAGAAAGACTGATTTTACATGAACACAATTTTTGTCCATGAATAGCTTATGAAATGTTTTTACAATCATTTAGTAATGGCTTATCAGGAATGCAAAACTAAGTCATCAGCCCAGAGCCAGACTGTGTAGACAAGGCAACAGAACTGGATGTTCCCTTTCCCGTTCCTCCTGTCAGCTTTAACCCTGGCATGGAGAGAGCTCATGTTGGCTCAAAGCATCATTTAGTTTACTTGCCTGCTTAGCAGCCCCTTTTTTCTGCTAATAAATTGTTTTTTCTCCTGGAAAAGTGATATTTATGCTAATAATCCTTACAGTAAGAGCATCTGACACCAAAAAACAAACACCCAGAGTACTTTGCAGAAAAGCTGTATGTTCATATGAGGTATTTTCCAAGTTTTGTACTATAAAAACTCATCAATCCATTATTCCTGACTTCTTGTCATGTCATGTCATGTTCATCCTTTTGATATGACCAGAAAAACAGACTTCTTAAATATAGTTGTTTACCAGCAGCTGCATTTATACCAGTAAGGTAAACACAGACCTGAGTGCACACACTCATCCCCCTTTTTTCAGGCACAAACATAATCCTAGGCAGAGTTTTACCCTAAATTACCTCTTCTATATCACACATGGTCTCTCTCATATCTATTAAAAAGATGTTGGTCAAAAATATGACACTGAGAAACCTCCATGCACTCTTAAAGATATGAAAATGGGCTGAGAAAACTTGCTTTTATATTAAGGTCTCTCTCCTCATGTGAAATGGGGAATACATGAAAAAATCCCCACAGTAATAATTATTCAATGTACTGGGATGCATATCCTCAAATTATAATTTCTCCTAATTTAAGAACATATTCTTAAGGGGTTTGGCATAGAATTTTGGTTTTGTATAGTAAACATGGAAATTTTCATCTTACTTGTGAACTCAATCATGTTTATTTGACTAAAACCTGTCTGAGCCAGTCTCACATTTTTGTCCCAGTTGTCACATGTTTGCAGTTATGTGTATGAAAGCTGATTACCTTTGCAAAGGATCATCATTAGCTGAAACACACCCAAATCCATTTCAACAAAACCCAGATTATTTATTGTGCATTACAGTGATGGTTTTTTACTTTTTTTTTGTGGCTCCTCAAAAAAAAAAAAAAAAAAGTCATGTGAAAGCAGCTAACAAACAACTAATTTTAATAATAGGATTTTATATCAAGAGCTCTTCATGTGACTTTCAGCATTAAACAAAGAATGGAAACAAACATATATTTAAGAAATGAATACTGATATCAAAATTCTAACCAGAACTGCAGACACCTTCAATTCACTTTGATTAATATTCTCCTGGCATGCAGAGATGACAATAATAAGTTAATTGTCTCTGCTGTTAGTTTTAAAGGAAATAGCACTGCGAATTTGGGATTTTTGGGAATTGCCATTTGAAAGTCAAGGGCCAGCAGGTCCATGATGAAGTTGCAGAGAGTCTCTACAACAGTCCTCCTTAGTAATTTTTTTAAGGTTTTGAATAATTTCATTCAAAGGAACAGAGAAGCCTCAGTGAAAATTAAATTCAATGAAAAATTAAAATTTAACCAAAATTAAATTTCATTGAAAACAGGCAACTGTTTTGAGGACACAAACCTTATTATCCTCCTGATGCCTCACTGAGGAAGAGTTTAACTCATGGCCCACACTGGGGAATCTGAGGAGCTCAGAAATTTCTTAAAATCTGTGGGAAAAGCTTCACTTGGATGTGACACTTGACCACAAACTACAAATCTCTAAGAAACCATGATTCATCCTGTCTGGTGTTTACAGAGCTGCTTCTCTGAGAGAACAAAATCCTTTTTCCAGAAACCACAGCAAGAACTGCCCACCTGAAGAGCCTCTGGCTGGGAACAGGAGAGTTTGGGTACGTGAGGACAGACTTGGAGTTGGAAGATGTTCCAGTTTGCTTCCACAGGGCCTCCTGACCGTTGGGATAATATGAAATTAATATTTTTTAACATCAGCCTGGATGTCTGGAACACTGCACTGGGCCAAGGAGTAGCCCCAGCACTTTGGTTTCAGGTTTCTGTATGAACCTTTTAGTAAATCACTTTAAAATTAGCCCCAGGTGAAGGAATGATGAGAGTACATTTTCCCCCTGTGTTATAGGGAAGTTATCTTTCATCACACTACAACTCATTACTCAGTTTTCCAGGAACAGTTTTTAGATTAAATGATTTCTGAGATGTCAACTTGGAACAGGAAAAAAAATGAAGGGAAAAAAAAAAAAACCAAAATGCAAAGACACATACAATAAAATGGAGCATAATTAAATCTTCTCTCGTTCTGCTTTGATAATTGATAATTTCACTCAATAATATGTCCAGGTTAGGTGATGGATGCTACCTGTATTAATTTTTTTTAACCCACAGATTGCCCATCTGTGAAGCAGGTGGGGAATGACCCTCTGTCCTTCTTTTGGAGGGAAAATCAAGTTTATTTCAATGTTGGGAGCATTGTGGCTAAGTCTGATCGGTTTTTACAGAAACCACAGAACATCCATGTCTCTGCACAGACATTAATATAATCCTACCACAAGTTATGGAAATTGGAGCTGAAAGGAAAGCTGGCAGATGATGCTCCTGTCTGAGAGCAGCATCAGCAGCGCCTGAACCACTGCTGGCAGGTGTTTGCTTCACTTAGAGCCTGCACTGATAGCAGTTGTATGGATTTCTGTACACGGAACATTCAATTAGGGAAAACAAACAGCAGCAGTGTGAGATGAGGTCGGATTTACTGCACCAACTGCAAGGAGTGTGCTCCACTCTGTGCTCAGGGCCCATTCAAATGGGTATGAAGAGATTGAGTAACGACAGCAACAGGAAAATAAAAAAACTCAACTCAATAAACATCTCTGCACATTTCTCCTTTGCAGACTCTCTGTGAGCTAAACTAAGTCTGGTCTGTTCAAATTTGTGAGTGAAGAGAACAAGGAAAAATCACATTTACTTACTGTAGAGTATATTTGTATCTATTAGGACTATTTTTGCTTATAGTAAATTCAAGAACTTTAGGACCTTAAAAAAACAAACAACAAACCAAAAAACTTTTACAATGGGATATACCAAAAAGACACCACCAGTGGAGATGACATTTTAAGCTAAAAAAAGTTTTGACACCCCTTCATACTGTGTTTTTTGCATGTGCATTTTTGTGCTTGGAACATGACCCAAAGGATTATTGGTTGAGTCTAAAAATTAATCTTTTGAATTAAATTGCCACATGTTACCCAGGTTCTTACAACATCTTTATGCCCTTGGAAGATGAAAGAAAAAATAAAACTAAAACATATCTTTGAAGGATTTTTCTTTCTCTCAGAGAACTTTGTATCATCAGAACAGGTGACATGCTCTGATGTGTTTGATGTGTTATTGCTGTCTCCACTCAGATGTCTGTAACAGCTCAGACTCCCCAAACAATGCAAAAATAATGATGAAAGTTTGACCACTACTCATGTTACCTAAAGTGGATTGCAGTCAACTCGATTCTGAAAACCAGTCCCTGTTCTTAGAGTGAAAAACAGGAATAGAAGCCCTGAACACATGAAAAAAGTTAGCAAATTTTAAAACCTGCATTTTACATCACATTGGTACACCTTTGTTTCCTTTCACAAAAAAGCAAAGGTAAAATGCCCAACTACAACAATTCCTTCTGTAGAAGTCAGAGACCAGAGACCCATCTCAGTGCTTTGTCGCCTTTTGATGCAAGGCGAGGCGACCTGGTTCTGAGGAAACGGCACGGCAACTCAAACTCTCCAGGGTCACTCGGGCCAAGAACACACGCAGGCACCAGTATGGTGGACGGTTCAAGACCTTTATTGTCCCGTCTCGTCGGGTTTTATACTGGGGGAGTTTTCTCTCTACGTCAGGGGGTCTTACTTTACTGTAATTGGTTAGTAAGGAGTCGAAAGTTACTAATGTTAGGGGGGACTACATTCTTGGGTGATCCCTTATCACTAGAAGTTAGAGAGAGAGGGATCCTGCTGCTTTCCGTGACATCGCGAGATTTTCCGAGCGCCTGACCCTATCTACTACATCGCTTTCTCACCTCTGTTAGCAGGATTGGGTTCCTTTTCTATTTAATTTGATAACAGGTAAAGCATTTCAGGCATGATTCCTCCATTACTGGTCTATTCACAGTGGAACACCAGTGAATGAAGAAAGCAGAGGAACACAACAAAAAATGACAGCACTGGCTCTGAAATGTCAGGGATAGATTGTCACACACAACAGAACCTTTCTGCAACAGTTCTCCAACAGAACCTTTCTCTTAAAATGGGATATACCAAGAAGGTACCACCAGTGGAGATAACATCTTAAGCTAAAAAGAGTCTTGACACCCCTTCATACTGTGTTTTTTGCATGTGCATTTATGTGCTTGGAACATGACCCAAAGGATTATTGGTTGTGTCTAAAAATGAATCTTTTGAATTAAATTGCCACATGTTACCCAGGTTCTTACAACATCTTTATGCACTTGGAAGATTAAAGAAAAAATAAAACTAAAACATATCTTTGAAGGATTTTTCTTTCTCTCAGAGAACCTCTTTGTATCATCAGAACAGGTGACATGCTCTGATGTGTTTGATGTGTTATTGCTGTCTCCACTCAGATGTCTGTAATAGCTCAGACTCCCCAAACAATGCAAAAATAATGATGAAAGTGTGATCACTACTCATGTTATCTAAAGTGGATTGCAGTCAACTCAATTCTGAAAACCAATCCTGTTTTTAGAGTGAAAAACAGCAATAGAAGCCCTGAACACATTAAAAGAGTTAGCAAATTTTAAATATGAATTCTTTAGGTTACGTGTGTGGGAGCAAGAGATAAAGGGAGGTCAAATGCAACTAGAAATAAACAATTCACCACTTCCACAGTAAAGGTTCTATTCATTGTCTCACTCAATAATTGTCAATCCAGACACAAACCCCATCCAGCCTCACACAAAGTGATGGAGCCTCTTCACTCAATCCATGCCCTGGGACAAAGCTGGAGATCCTCAGCTCAGGTGGAACAGAAAAACTGCAGCGATTTACCTCAGCCCTGGCTCCTAGAACACACTCTGGTCTGTGAATTGCAGCTTTGAATAAAATGAATTCCACAATCAATCCACCAACAATACAAATGTTTCTGTGCCTTCACTTCTCCATCTGCACAATGGCATTCCAGAATGTTCAAGAGACTCTATGGAGAAGTGTCTCTGTAGTGCCACTCCATGTATTGAAATGAATAGTAAAATAATATTTTCTAAATGTGACAATTGATTACCAAAGCTTTTCTTTCACTGGCATGAACAGGGCATGATTTGCTGGCCAAAGAGCATGTCATAATCTATATAAAAATGTATATACCCTTGCTACCAGAAATAATGGGCAATGTATTACAGAAATTCATCAGTCCTACATCCTTTTATTCTTCTAATCCTCAACTCTTTAATGGTTAATGTGTTCTGTATTCACTGAACAGCCATCAGCACACATTTGCACTACCACAAACTGGAATTTATTCATCTAGCTGCACAGAGGGGTTTGTTATTTATTGGGGGTCAGTGAAGACAGCTTTATAAACTGATATTGAACAGGAGGAACTGCATTAGAATGAAGTCAGAATAACAATCAGCCAAAGAGTCAGGTGAGTATTTTTTGCTTCAGCTCTTAAATACACTTTTTTTCCTTACTGTCAGGAAGCTAATTATATATATGGAGATATATATATATATGTGTGTGTGTGTATTTAACATCTTTACTTTCTTGCCATTACTATTTTCTTTAGCTCTTTAAAGCCCTTGACAGCTGCTGTGCATCAGGGCTTCCTCCCAGTAACCACAGGTCCCAAAAGGCAGCAGGTGCTCCAACCTCTCACTGCTAAAAGCTTTAATCCCAACTTTTTCCTCTGTCTTTCTCCAAAAATATGTTTCTGATATATCAAATTATTGATTCTTTCTGTGTGTTTTGTATTACAGGATCCCCTGCCACAGGAGAATGAATCCTGATTTATGCTGGTGTGAGTGACAGGAGAAATGAGCTCAGTGGTTTTGGGGTAACAGCTGTGGAAAATGTTTATTTGTGGAAGCTCAAGGAAATCAATTCCATTTCTGAGGCAATGGAAATAGAACTTACCCTAGGCAACTCCCACCTGAGAAACCACCTTTTCTGAGGGATTGACAGACAAATTGTCTGCAGGATATTAACACCAACATTATACTGCAGTCTTAAGAAACTCATCAAGAAATGAGGTAAAATGACCCAGAACTGAGTGGTGACACAAAAGTGATGTCTGAAAAATATCCTACCACATATACCAGTAGTTATGCAGCCATTCAGGATTATTTAAATATTAAAACTTAATAACAAAACATATTTTTCAGTTTATCAATTGAGGTCAAAAATTCCTCAATTTTTGTTTCCTAGCTGTCAAAATCCAGTATAAATAAAGGCAAATGGGCTTGTGCTGAGGATATTTGAACATTTGAAATTTGATGCTGAGAAAACACTGGTGTATTTAAGATCAGCATTACTCATTTCAGAAGTTCACAGAGGAACAGCTGATTTTCACATTCTGTTATTCCCAGTTTAGACAAGCATTCAATTTGAGAAGGGAGCACAGAGGTGATTTAAATTTAATATCTCGATCTCATTTCAAGAGAAAGGCTTAAACGCAAACACGGTCAAGTTGAAAGTCTTAATGTTCTACTTGAATTCACATGATTTATGGCAGGGGAAAATAAAAACCCTGCAGTGTTTCAACAGCCTGAGAAATGCTGGTTTCATCTACATGGGCCAGAGGAACCCAAATTCAAACTACAGACACTCAAAGTAACATTTGACACTCAAAGTAACATTTTATACTCCAGCTGAGATTCGACACTGGCATTCAAACAAACATTCCAGCCAGGAATAAATCTGCCTTTGAAAAATCCTAAATATGAAATAGGGCAGGTACTGCATTCATCTCCATATAGATGAATAATATATATATAATTAGACATACAGGACTTTAATCATGCTCTTACCCTGGATTTACACACTGCAATTGAAGCCCATCCTCAGTCCTCAGCCAAATGCCAAATATGCTGCTGAGAGGGCTCAAGTGGAAGCTCTTTCTCCTAAGAAATGCTGTTCAAATTGGAATTTAGATGCCCAAATATGCTAGTGAAAGCTTCTCAAGTATTTTGAAGCATTTTTATCCATTTCCAGAATCACTCATTGGCTTTAGCGAGCTGTTCTTCATGTTAGAAGTGCACTCGTGTATTAAGCAAAATTCCATTTTTCCTTTAATAAATGGCTCTTTTCCTCAAGGCACTGAAGTCTCTACTGCCCAGTTCTCTATACATTCACAACAGAATAAGCAAGGTGAGTGTGTAAGGGCAAAATGTGACAACCTTGTGCTCTTTCCTCAGTGAGAGAGACCTGCACTCATATTGATGACATTGCTTTGCAGACCAAAGTCTGTATATGACACCACAGATTTCCATAAAATTCCCTAAATAAGGGTGAAAACAGAACAAATGCCAACACCACGAGCTTCAAGCAGCTCCCTGAGAGTTTTTTATAAGCTGTCTAATCCTTACTTGCAGAACAGGAAGTAAATTTATTAAATTAAATAACTAAACATTTATTAAACAGCTAAATAAACTCTCTCATTTTGTTTGCTCTGAGGGAAAAACTTTCCTTTATACACTGGATAAGCCAATTAGAAAAGAATTCCCACCCAACCCCGGTAAGAAGTATCCTATCCAATTCATGAGGATTTTGGAGTTGATGTTTCTTTTCTGGACTGCAGGCTGTTTTCAAACTAGGAGAATAATCCTCCTTAATATTTACTGGTGGCCCAGCTGCTGCTATCAAGCAGTTTTCTGCTTTTAACAAGTTCAAACCTCATGTCCACTGCAAAAAGGTAGATAATAATCTGCCTGGTCTGAATTGGGAGAGCATTTTAACTTGCGAGTGATGTCTCTATCTGCATTAGTCTGTTAACAAAATAAAACAAAAAAAAAATCTCACTATGATGAACCAGAGACAATAAGAATTGGAATATTCTTCCTGCTGCTGCTCAATTTTTTCCAAGCTAATGCCACATTACAGGAGGTAATGAAGGGCAATGTAATTCCAAAAGAGAGGCTCATCTTCTGTCTGTAATACTATAAATTTGAAACTCAGTTCCTCTAAGTGATTAAAAAATTGTGTGCGCAAAATGCATTCATTTTTCTGCAACTTCATCCAGTTAACAAAACCCATACAATTATTTTTACTCAGGCTCTCGGGTTAGTAATGCTTTCTGCAGCCAAAGGAAAAAAAAACTTGGGTTTTTCACTCTGCCTTAGCAGTAAAATCTGGCTCCAGCAGATCAGAGCAATTTGTAGGAAACCAAATTTACAGAGTCTCAATCTGCTTTTCTCTCACAGCACAAACGAGAGAGCCAAAGGAAAAACCTCTGTACCAAAGGGTCTCAGCTGGTGACATTTTCCAGCAGGTAAAAGTGTTTGTCCTCTCCCATTCCACCTTCCCAACAGCAGTTGTGTCTCCTTGATTCTGGAATTTGCTGGGAAGAAGAGTTAGTATTTATCCATCCTTGTACAACAAAATTTTTAAACATCTTGGACCATTTCCATGCTTTCCCTATGGGTGCACAGCTTTAACCTCTGCAGACAGGTTCCAGAGAACTTTTCACTTCTCCCCACTGCCTTTTGTAGCAAAGTTTAAACACTATGCAGAAAAACCTTTGAAATTTAATGAAAATCAGCAAAGGTTTTGTTCCAAACCCAAACACAATCAATTGCACATAATTCTGAACCTCCTTCAAAGGGCGTTTGAAATAAAGCAGTCATTCCTTTGGCAAAACTCAGGCTAAAGCAGATAAAAGTGCTAAAGCAAGGGAATTCTCGTTCCTGAAAATCAAAGCAATCCTATCTAACCATTTATGTCTTAAAAAGGAGAATGTGTCAGCATTTGCTAAATGGTGTATTTCTTCAACAGTGAGCAAAATATATTTAAAGAGAGTAATTACACACAATCCTTTATGCTGATAGTATATGATCCTGCTTTAAACTGCTACAGGGTTCAGAAATTTTAGCATATCTACTTTTTCTAATAGTATTAGCTTATTTTTGTAAAAAATTAAGTAACTCTATGTTCCTTCAACCTACATAAAACACAGGATTTCCTTTCTATCTGAAATCATAGATCACATTTCTCACTCTGTTTCCAGGTGGAAAGAATGACAGAATTGTTTGGGTTGCAAGGAACTTTAAGATCATTCCCTGCCATAGGGAGGGACAATTTCCACTCTCCCAAGCCCTGTCCAGCCTGGCCTTGGGCACTTCCAGGGATCCAGGGGCAGCCACAGCTGCTCTGGGCATCCTGTGCCAGGGCCTGCCCACCCTCATAGGGAAAATAAGCAGAGAAAACTGAAAATGAAAATTTATTTCCTTCACTCCTGGGCAACTGCGGCTCTCTAAGCACACACACACACACACAAAAAAAAAAAAAATACATAAAGAAATAAACAAGATCATAATATCAATCTGCTATTGCATTTTCCCCCTAATGCATGCATTAAATACTTATCAGGATCAACTTTATTTTCTCTATTATTCATAGGCTGTTTTTTATCAAGCTCACAATTAATTAATTTTTTTTTTACCCAGAACAGTCTGGTGGTTTTTCTACCAGAGTTTATGAGCTGTTTACAAAAGAACCCTGACATTTCCACATTTCAGATTAGGGAAGGAAGTGAAGAATATATCAGCTAAACAAAACTGAGGGGGATGAGTAAAATAGTTCCAACAGCAATTAGTCAGGGCATTATGTTTGATATTACACACTACTGCAGGAAACACGACCAAGTTTCTAAAACATGCAAGAATTCCCACACAATTTCAAAAGATGTTACTAATACAGTAATTTATCCCGTGTTTTTCCTCCAGATCATTATTGTAATTGAGGTAGAAAATATATATGGCTGAGGGTTGCAATTGATTATAAACATATATGACAAATTCAGGAAAATTTTTTCATAACAAGAGAATAAAAACAAAAAAATTGTGCCAGACATATGATCTGCATATGAAATATGTGCCAAAAATATAGCTGTTTAAATAATTTTTGTTTTCTGTTTGGAGTCTGCAAAGAAAAACAATCCCCAAAAAATTGTGTCAGGTTGATATCAAGTAAATTCCTATTGGCCAAATCCAATATGTTACAAATATATTGACCTAAAAGTGTATTTCTTACCAGGAAAACATTCATAGGAGATATTTCACACAGCTTCTCTCAAGTCCCAGGTTTTTCCAGAATAATTCAAACCTATATTTATACAATATGCATTTCTGTATTTAACATTCCCAATGTAGATTTGTTTAGAGGTGTCAGGGGATTCTTTGTGCAGTTTTATGGATTCATTCAGCAGCTCCTGAGTTGCTCCAACTGTGATTTTTAAATAAACCCACTGCTTTTACCTGCCAGCTTTACCCTTTAGTATCAAGGCTCTTTCCTTAGTGTTTAGGTTAGCATCTATCAGCAACCCAAACATTTAATGAGCTGTCTTATTTTTCAGTGCTATTTTCATTGAAAATTTCTGCCTATTCTTCATGGAACTGACATTTTGGTGCACCATCCTGCCAGTTTTCAGCCCCATATAATCTCATGCTGCAAATGCAGGTATATTTATCAAACCATTATAATCAATTACCTGAGAGCTCCAACTTCTGAGATATTTTATGAATTCCTGAGATTTTTCAGGGCACTGGCATGACAAAATACATGGCAGTATGTTGTAAAATGGTTAAAACAGCATAACCAAAAAATGAGGTGGGGGGAAAAAAAAAATCAGATTAAATACCACCTGCTAGTGCCCTTATCATGATCATCCTGCCTGTGCACATTTCAACAAACAGTTTTCTGGGAAGGAACTTTTCTTTTCAAGGCCAGAATCACAAGAGTCTCCAGGCACAAAGTGATTTCCACAAATGATTAAACACTATCCCTTCAGATTATCCATGGGCTCCCAGTAGATCTTCCCTTAAAGTGCAACTCACTCCTGTAACAAGGGAAGTAAAGAACTGCTTTAGAAAGAGATATTATCCTATACCTGCATTGTTAAATAAGAGAATTCCATTGAATTATCTCAGCTCTTGCATGAACTCTCTGATCCTCCTTTATTCAGAATTACAGATAAATCTACAAGGCCAAAAGGCTTGGACTTAATTCACTGAGGAACTGCCAAAGAAACCTGGATTTCCTCGATGCCCATCAGACCAAGTGACTGCAGAGCAGGGAAAGATTAAGCAGAAATAGAAATTCTATTGCCTGATCAATCAGAAGGAATTATAACAATCCTGACAGGTAACAAGCACAGATAATAATCTATTGTAAGACTCATATTTGTAGAAGCAGCTTTAAAACCTAAACAAACCAGACCAGAACTAAAGCATCAAGGCAGGAGCAGATAAAGATGTTGAAGAATTAGTGATAATTTAGGAAAATACAATGAATTGTTAATGCAAACCATTGAAAAACTTCACTATGTGTAAAAAGAGGAACAGAAACAGAGAGGCAAAAAAATGCTCCCAGGAAGTTTGGGGAAATAGGACATTATAAATGTTTTATAAATGCATCCAAGGTAAGTGCTTGGGAGGAAAAAAGAACCTCATATTCTGGTAGGATTTTAAAACTGAAATTTAGAAGATGTGTGGTCATTTTGGGAATAAAATTCTGGAATTGCTTTTCAATTGCTCTTTGATGTAGAGCTTGAACTTTTCTGGATTTCACAGATTAGAAATTGGCATGGAATTAGAAATCAGATTAATGAATATTTAGAGAATTCGAATGATTATTTACTTTGTCACACTTCATTTGCCTGACATTCAGCCTATTATAATCAGGGTTTTAACTGCCTCCTGTTTAGGATTTTGGTTGTTTTTTGCTGTTTTAGTCTTGTTTGTCTTCACAGGCAGCCTCCTCCACCTTCCTAGCAAGGATTCTGCTCTGCTGCTAAGAGCAGCATCTCATATATCCCATGAGAAAAATTTAATTATTTGAAATTTTAATTCTGCCCTGTCTTCTACCACAAGGAAAGGCTCCCTTAGACATCAAGATGAAAAAATAATAATGATAATTATCATAAGCATGACAGAGTTCCAGAATGAGGCACAAACATGAAATTTAATTTAACCAGAAGAACTTCTTGAAGATGATTATTTATATAACAAAGATGTATTCTTCACTTTGTAATAAAGTTGCTTATGAAATAAAAGTAGAGTTTCAAGTCACAGAACTGTTCCTTTATTTCTCTCTCCTCCACGCCTTCTATGAATCATCTCAATAAAGACTAAATAAGTCTTGTAAGATTCAGATTTCCATTTCTTTATGCACACAAATATAGCTGGGCTTTTTTTATTTTCAAATCTGTATTACAACAAAAAATGTCATACTTAGACAAGACATGAAGAAGAACACACAAGAGCTTGGTTTTATTTCTTATATTACTGAAGAAAAATTCACACATGAAGAATGAAAACAAGTATAAAAACCAGTGCAGAAAAAGCTGTAGTGAAAAGGATCAGTGAGTAAAAAAAATAGATTTCTGCCTCCCTACTATAATAACTTCAATTGAAAGCATCTGTATTATTTAGTTGCATAAAGTTGTTTTTGTCCTTTTTTTGAAAAGACTGAAAAACAAAGATGCCATCTAAACTAGACTTAATGGTGTGCTTACATCTGACAAAGGAAAATCAGTTCTCCAAGGTCTTTGTAATCAGATCATGCTATTTGCTTGTATCTGTAACTGTGTGTGTAACATTTGTAGTTGGTATAATTGAAGAAATCAGAATAAAAGCCCTTGTACAAAGCACATGATAATAATTTCCTAGCAGCCCAAAGGAAGCAAGCATTCAAAAATGTTGCTGTGCTACCTCAGATTGTTTTTTAAAAATAAAAGTATTTTAAAATACAAGCATTTAAAATACAACATATTTTGCTCAACTTTAAAGAATGTGTCAAACATTTTTAAAAATATGATTCAATGATTATATATACAAATCTATATATATATCTATATCTCTATATATCTATATTTAATATTCAAACTCCCAATCAGTGTTAGCTGGGTGCTTTCACACTCCCACCCAACAAATGGGACAGGAGCCAAAAGGATGGAGCCTAAATTCATGTATGAAAAATGAATCTAGGACGTGGAAAGGTGTAATAATAATCATCTCTAAAGACAAAATAATGTTGAAAAAGGGTAAAAAATGTTAATGAGACCTTTATCCCTCCTCAGAAGCCAAGGGTACTTCTTAACTGCTTTTAGTAACTCCTGTCTTTTACATTTTACTAGATATATAAACTTGTAGTGTTTATTTTTCTGGAGGGGATTGCATCCCTCAGTTTTGCAGTGGAGTATCCGAGTTCCTCCTGGAATTCTCTGTTAGAATACAAAGATTTAGAGCTGGTAGCTATTGGTCTTAGAATCAGCCTAAAAAGGAGGGTAAATCCCAAAGAAATGGGGGCATCAGGAGCTGAAAACAACAGAACAGTGAGACCAAAGGGAAAATCTTCTTGAAATGGCAGCACCACTTTTCAGGTGCCAATGTTCCAAGCCCTGGTTGTCCTCAGTCTCTTTCCAATGACAGTGAAAACACAACTTTAGAATCTCTTAATAATAAAATCCATGTGCACTCCTAACAATGTTATTTTCACTTCCTCTTCTTGGTTGGAAGAAATTCTAAGTTTTCCAAGCATTTAATCCCTCTGGTTCTCACTGAAATCAATGGAAATCTCTTCCAATCCCACAAAACCTCTATAAAAACTTCCCTCTTCAGCTATTCCAATTGCAGCTGGCACTTGTAAGCTTGGTCTAGAGCATAAGAAGTTCTTGGAAGTTTATTTTATGGTAATAAAACCAGTTTAGCTATTTAAATGCTGCAAGCAGAGGTCAGCCAAGATGCAGCATGTCCCATCTGTTGTGTTACAGCTACATGCCAACAGAGCTTTCCATGCACACAAGATGGAAACAGGAGCATCTCTGACACACACTGCAAACTAAAATAAGCTTGGGGAGCTCAAGCAGGTGAAGATCCAACTGACCATGGGCAGTGGCTCCAAGATGTTGTTATTTTGCTGCAGCTTTAAAGAAAATATCAGGGAAACATAACTTCAGCCTGCATGAGGTGGGAAATGCTGATGCTCCCCTAAGGCACACGAGCCACTGGTTGTCTCACTTGCAAAGAGACTTGATATGTTGGTGTCATTACAAGGGAAGGATTTGATGTAAATGAAGCATTTCAAGCTCTCACCAGAAGGTAATTACATGCACACAACATCCCCTCTGCAAGAAACTGAAGGCAGATTTCGAAGAACACCACAGGAAAGAGCAGCATCCTCTGTGGGAAAAGCTTTTGCCACAGACATGAATTTTGTTATTCCAGAGGTTTCACCATATGCAACACATCATGAGCTGTCTGAAAGACATTTTGTTGCCCCTAATTGTCTAGGATCCACATATCCAGAGTTGGAAGGGACCCACAAGGATCATCAAACCCAACCCCTGGCTCAGCACAGACACCCACCGAGCCCAGCCTGGGCATCCCTGGGAGTGGTGTCCAAACTCCCCTGGAGCTCTGGCAGATTTGGGGCTGTGCCCATTCCCTGGGGAGCCTGGGCAGTGCCAGCACCCTCTGGGGGAAGAACCTTTCCTGATTTCCCACATAAATCCCCCTGATGCTCCAGCCCTTCCCTGGGTCCTGTCCCTGTCACAGAGCGCCGAGATTGGAGCTGCAGACCCTGATGGGGTCTGACCCATCTCCTCCAGACACAACAGAGCAGGTGACAGCAGCTGCTCCTCATCCAGCTTCTCTTCCAGAGCCTTCTCCACCTCCACAGCTCTTCCCCTGGATGATTTCTAACAGCTTTCTACCTTAAATATCAGAAAGCATCCAGGGGAGAGCTGCAAAGAGGGCAGATCCCTACACAGATGCCCAAGGGAGAAAGGGATCTTCAGTCAATGCATCCCATGTACTTTGCCTGATTCCTCCACTTTGGGATGACAATAAACACCTTCTAAAATTCCATCTCCTCACTGTGCTGTCCCAGACGGTACAGACAATAGCCATGTAAAAGGTTAAAGGCAAAAGTTGGGCAAAATAAATTGTCTTGTATATTAGCAAGGTTCTAGCTACTTAAAATTAATCCTGGAAGTCTACTATGTTTACTTTTACTGGCTTAAATATAGTAAAGAGTAGGCTACATCTAATGGTTTCTAAATGCTCAAAGTTTTCTGCTCACTTGTATCTAGACTACTATTTTAAGTGACGTGCAAATAACAAGTCAACCAAAAGTCAAAAGATATGATGGATAAAATGCAGAAATTGGAACAAGGAGTCTGAAAATCTCACTGATAGAAATCACAATATCAGATCCTTTTTCCCTATCTGCCACAGGTTCACTAATAGGATATTGCTTACAAAGTGGAGATCATATTAATGATTAAATTAAAAAAGCATTCTGAGTTAAAAAAAAACAACAAAAACAACAAACCAACAAAAACAAAACAAAACCCTAAAAACAAACCAAACCAACCAAACAAAAAACCAACCAATTAACCAAACAAAAAAGCCCAACAAAAAAACTAAAAAAAAAAACCCTAAAAAAACCCAGAAGAAAACACTCCAAACCCCCAAAACTGATTCAAGATAGACACTTGGTGCTCTTGAGCACTAAAAAGTGTTTGAGGCAAGAAGCATCACCCAAAGAGAATCTGAGCTGTTGTAGTTCTAACTTCAGTCAAGGCCTGGATTTAGTCCTGGTTGATGAACACTGACATTGTGTCTGTGAAGATGGATGAAGATTTATCATTTTCTCCCAACTAAACATTTTGTTTTACATGTTCACCTACAGCATGCAAAATGCCAGTCATTTGTGTCAAATATTAAAAAAAAAGGAAGGAATAAAAATTGCTATTCTGCTTTGAAGCTGTTGGAAAGAATTCTCCTCTACAAAAGAAAAGACTTTTTGAAGGCAGGTAACAACAAAGAATGGGATTGGACTCAGCAAAAACACTGGGGAAGGACCTTTTTGTGTTTCTAACTGTGATGCATAAAAATCATGAATCATTCCGGTGATTGCTAGCAATTTTGGGTATGTTTGGGTAACACCTCATTCCTTTGCAAATCAGGAAATTTCAAAAATGGGGACAGAAATGCAAGTTCCTCAGCAGAATTCTGAGTTTTATTAGAAATAAAACTAAAATAAAAGATGGTTTGTGGCCATGCTATGGATGAGAAAGAAGGTAACTTTTGCAGCAAAAGGCAAAGACAGAAAGCTGTAAGGTAAGACCAAGGTAAAACTGCACTTGCACATTTGCTCTCCAGGGCTCCTGCTGCTGCCTGGCTTTTTGCCATCTCATTCTCTGTGCACATTTCAGATGGGAAAACTGCTATCAGCGACTTTCAGAAATGAAAATATATGGTGTGACTCAGGACTGCCTCTCTAATGCAAAAAGGGATGGAAAAGGGGGAAAAAAAGATAGATTTTTACCTGGGGTGGAAGGGGGAAATAATGAATACTAGAATATTATAGTACATTTGAAAGATTCATTAACCTCAATTTTTAATTGAGCAGACAGTAAATAAAGGACTGACTGGAAATAATCAGATTAAATTAATGATTTATGGCCTTAAAGCTTTTATCTGTTAGGCTTTTGAAAATCATCTGTCAGAAATGAGTGTAATTAATACCTACATTGATGTAGAACCTTCTGTATAATGCTGCCAGTGATCTGTTCCTCCTATGTATTTATTTACCAGGATCCATTGAAATGGGCAGAGACTACAGGAATACTGAGATATTTGTGTGCAAGCCAAGGTACAAAACTTCATCTGCTCTTGCATAGACTGGGAATGTGAAGCGTTGCAGCTTCCTGTTTGTGTTATTTAAGTGTTTTACTTTCTTTAAACCAGTGGGTGTTAGGATAATTCAGTGATTAGCTGGAATACCATGCATGATTAGAGGTTTAATATTAATCGTGATTGTATTACAATACATAATATTGTATATATAAATATGTATGTATGTATGCATGTATGTATGTATGTATAAAATACATAATACTGTATTATAATTAATATAATACAATATTGTAAGAACTGTGGTCAGTAGCAGCTATTCCTATCTACACTTCAATTTTTAGAATATAAACCAACAAAATCGCCAAACACTTTTGTTCAAAGGGATGTCCTTTGACACTGTTGTTACCTGAGAGGGGTCCCACAAAGCCTCACGGATTTTCCTCTCCTGAATAAACTCCACAACTATATTGGCATCCCAACAAGAATAATAATCCCTGTGAGGACTGAGTCAAATAAAGTATCATTATTGCTTCTTTCTCATTTCCCCCTTTTCCTATTTAAAAGTCTTTGTTTTATTGTTAATACACAATGCTGAATGCCTTCATGCTCCTTCTGACACTGCAGCAAGAACAATTCCTGTAACAAAAAAGTACCCATGGCACTTTCAGTCGTGTCACAAACAGTGGTTTCAGACCTTATGGCTGCTCTTACCTGTTTCCTTGGCCATGATAAATCCAAATCTTGATATTTCCAAATGCCCTGAAGCTCTGGACAGCACAAATTGTGTTTTGGGAAGGCAACAGCTCATGTGCTGCACGCTCTGCATAGCTACAATCAAAAACTGTCCTTATTTCATTACAACTAAAAGAAAACCTGGAGCCCATTGATGGGTGCCCCAAAGGGCAGGAATATGAAATTACAGACTAGGAGGAGACAGCAGCATCTCCATTTCTGGCTCTGTGATAAAAGGTTCTCACTACAAAGCAGTGACTCTGTCACCCAGCTATATTGACCCCACGATCAGGGTGATTCAGTTACTCATCCTTCACAAGCAAGACCTGAATCCTAAAAACCTTTGGGCTGTAGGAAGTGCAGCTCTTGATAAAATCTGGACTTTCCCTCCCTTCTCTATCTCGTGCTTTTTCAAGCATAACATATTGTAAGGAGATTAAGGCTTACAGAGCCACTTCTCCTCAACTTTTGAAGTCCTGGGAGCACTTCAGGATCATGAAAACAGGAGTTTTATACCCTGTGTACTGGGAAACTAAACTTACTGTTGAGATTACGCTTTCATGCTAAAATCCTTTTTAAAGCTACTTAAAAGTTCCTTAAGAAGTTGTCCTCAGGCTGAAGTTGCTGCTGCCTGCTCTGAGGCCATAAGAAAAACTTTCTGGGACTTTGAAGAAAATCCACTTAATTGTTTTATTTGATTTTCAGAAGGCCAAGTCTGGAAATAAAGCAGTGAAACCAATGATTTTTTTCAGGCTAAGTGATGAAGTCAGTCCTCCTTTATTACCATCAATATTTCATAAAATATTTTCTAGTGAAGTCTGATCCACACACTTGTTAAACTGTAATTCTAGAAGAATAGTGAGGTGGTTGGTTTTGTCTTTGAAAATTTAATTAATGTAAAAAATAATTTTTAAACAATAGGGAGATTTGTTATCAGGTTTATGGCATTTTACTCAGTAATATCTAGATATTTTCTAAATGAGCTGGCTGCTCTTTTATTTCATAAGGCTTTCCAACATGTCTTCTCCTTCATAACTAAGCTCAACTTTTCACCTAGGATAACTGAGTAAGAAAACTTTCTTTCTGGATCCATATCTACGTGACATGATGAATTTTCTTCTTGAATCCATGGGTTGTCAATAAGTTGAAACAAAAAATATGAGAAAAAAAAAATTAGCCCCATATGTGCTTGACATCCAGCAGCAGCACTGCAAGCAGGCATGAATAAATTCACTGAAAATTCACCCTCAAACCTGTTCTTGCCCCAGGAGCTCTCCCAGATCACTATTTCACACAGCCTGCTCTGTGTCCATCCATATCATCATCCTGATTTCTCCTAAAATTTCCCTTATGCAATTCTGTAGCAAAAGCTTCCAGCAAGAGATGAATATTTTGTCCAAATAACAACTGTCCTGGGGGAAACAAAGACATGGTTTATCTGACTCCACTGCTTATCTTCAGGATCTGCTTTGACAGAAAAAGAGTTTAAAGCTGCCCAGGCCTCTCCAGGCTGAGAATATTGGTGTCGAAACACAACAACATCAGTTACTGAACCAATCCAAAACGGCAAAAGGTGCTTTTTATTCCTGAAAACACCTGGAATTCTAGGAAAGCACACAAAAGAAGCAATGTGGGAAATGCCTAGGACTGGTTTACCATAACCACATTGCTTGTTAGCATCCACCTAATGGGATAGAGGGGAAAAACCAGGGTAAAATCCACTCTGACCCACACATTGCATCAGCTGAAGCAACAGAGACACTCCAGTGCAATTCCAGAGTCCCTTGATACTGGGATTTAGATGCATATTTTGTTCTGGATTAATAAATTAACAAATCAGTTTTATTACTCAGTGGGCTGTATTTGAATATTTGACACGTGTATTCTGCTTGCAAAATCTTTCTACATCAAAACTGCTGTAACTTTTGTTCAAGATCATGACATTTCTAGAGAAAGAATTACCATTTCTTCTTCTGCATGAGTTCAAACCTCCATCATTTAACATGCTGTTCTGTGCTCAAATCATTGACATGTATTTCCTCTGGATATCTACTCAGTTTTTGAGCAGGTCTGAATGCTCTCCAATATTTCTGACTCGCTATTTCCTTGTAAATTATTTTTTTACAGTTTCCTCTGAAGTACTT
Source organism: Melozone crissalis (assembly GCF_028551555.1). Classification (NCBI taxonomy): domain Eukaryota; kingdom Metazoa; phylum Chordata; class Aves; order Passeriformes; family Passerellidae; genus Melozone; species Melozone crissalis. The sequence continues at coordinate 3,839,256 of NW_026535905.1, forward strand.
ACATCTTTTACTGAACTTTTTGACTTTTTATATAGTTCTCTCCCTCCATTCTGCCCTGAAATGGCTCAATTGTTAATGACAAATTCCCTTGCTCTACAGTAATTAGACCTATTTCTTTTAATTTCCTATTTTGTTGCAACCTTGGAAAAACATTTTAGATTCCTGTATTTCATCTTTTTACTCCCCACCATTCCCATTATTTCCCTTACACTTTGTGCTCTAGGACAGACTATTTAATTAAGCTCTTATACTGTAAGATGCTCATGTAAAAGCACAGGGCTAATATTTAATGATTGAAATATAACCCTGCCAATTAATACATCACAGAACAAAAGCCAAGATGCTAAACTTTTTACAGAGTAATAAAATGTTAACCTGTCTTCAGCAGCAAAAATTTATCCAACACACAGGTTTGATGAGACACATTGAGGTACCTATTTAAAGAGGCACAAAAGAAAAACATCAGTTTTGGTTAGGGCACAAATAAAACACTGTACCAAACAGGATATGAGAATAAAAAATAAAGAATGAGGTCAATTAAGTGGGGCTGTATAGAAAAAAATGCTTTCAGAACATCCAACATGCCAGATGTTGTACTGCACCATGGTACACTAAGGTTACAAATTCAAACAACTGGTTTGGAGGAGCTAAATCCTTAATTTATACAATCAGTTCATTAACAAAAGTACCAAGTGCTCTTGATTGTATTATTAACAAGTTATAAATCACAGAGACTGGGGTGTGATCAGTCTCTGTGTAAGGGATTGTAGGCATAAATGGATACTAGAGCTTGTAGGAGTCCTGTTATTTTGGGAAAATATGAATCACACAGCACAGAGCATGATCAGACTGAAGTGAGTCCCCTGCTCAGAGGGTGTTATTCACTACAAGAATATTTTTAAAATATTACTGATTAAAAATTGAGTATTTTAATTTTATCTATTTTAAAGAGGCCTAAAATAAGCACAGTTAAAAGTTAATTATCAAAAAACAAAATCAGGTAACTGGAAAATATTGGGAAATTATTACCAGTAAATTTTGCTGCAAGGAGATAACCAAGTATTTCTCATGAAAATAAGTAATACAGAAAAGATAGAAATGTAAAATGATTACAGAAAAAATATGAAGAAGTGGCTGCATTACACTTTTGTTGACAGGAAATCCTCCAGCATTTTTTCCAATGAATAAAACCACATGATAAGTAATTTGTTAATAAATAATGACCTCTAGGAAATCAGATAACAGAACCAGCCCAGCACTGGCTTTGTGTTTACAGTCCCAAAGCTAAAAATGCTTTCAAGTTGGCATGGGGGATTCTGCAGCAATTTCCCAGTTAGTATTTTTTCAAATTTAATTTTTAATCTTGTACTCTCCTGGGAAGGAAGAAAACCATCACCATTACCCACAAGTTGCTAACTTCATGTAGCATTTGATTCTTATTTACATTACAGAAATATGTGTGAACAAATAAAATTATCCTTCAACCCTTTTGGTGTTGCTGTGAAATGTAAGAGTGCAGCAGTCTCAGAAAAAAGGGACAAATGAATAGAAAATGATTATTCAAGGGAATGGCAATAGTCTCACTGCCTCTGGTGTGATTGATTGCTTACTCAGGTGTTTATAGGAAGAAATTTTGGGGACAGAGTTACATTGCCAAAGTAGCCATGAGATAAGGAAGCTCCTGCCCCTTCCAGCCATCCTGGGTTCCCTGGTTTCACTGGAAATCTGCCAAGGGCAGATGTTGAGGGATCAGCATCTGTAGCCAAGTTCTCCATGTCCAATTGTTTCATTTGCCCCCTGTTTCTGTGTCAGCAATGCAGTTTAGAGATCACAGGCTCTGCCACTGCTCCCTCACCAAGCCTTGGGGATGGAGCCTCACATCCCGGAGGCAGAGCTGGCTTCTGGACAAAGCCAGTGTCGACCATGAGTGTTTACCTCCTTCAATACTCACTGAGTATTTGCCTCCTTTAATAACCTCCCTTCTTCAGAGACAGGAACAGCAGAGGCTCTAAAAGCCACAAAGCAGCAGCTGTTTCTGTGTCTCACCTTGTCTAAGGGGCTTTGATTCCATTTCAGCATTAATTGAGACACCAGAAGATGAAGCTGGCATGGATCCCAGTGGAATACCAATATCCAGCGGTTAAAGTCAGTAAAAAAAGCAGGATAAAGAGTTGAACCATTACCAGGAAGTTTTATCCTGAGAGAACTGGAGCTCATTTTGCCTCAAAGGAGGACAAACAGACATGAGATATGGCTGCAGGAAGGACTCAGGAACTTCACTCAAAGAGTCCAAACTTCTCATTGTCTCACTGCAAATAAGTGGATTGCGGCTTTAGCTATGTCAGTGCACTCCTGGTGTTTACCAGGAATTGGGAACATCCGCTGCACGCACAGGGAAGAAAGGCCCGGGATGGAAATTAAAACTGAGCAGATGAAACACTAGGACACAAAGGTAGCTCACAGCTTTAATTTCAAATAAAATCTCTCAAGTTGAATGAAGAGCTTGAATTAAACTAATCTATGACCTTCTTAACACTCCTTGATTAGAAGCAAGGATTACCACTTCCTAAATTGTACTTCTTATCTAGCTTAAATGTCAGCTAAAAGAAAAAAGCAGAGAAAAAGCTGATCAGTCTGTAAGAGTAAACCCAGGGATGTACACATTTTTCAGGATGCAAGCTGGATGCAGAAGCTATGACAGAATATTGACACTTTTTCTCCATCATCAGAAGCCAACAGCTAGGTGTGTACTCTGATGAAGCAGCAGTGTGCACTTAAACAAAGAACATGGCAAGTATGTGTGAAAATATCAGCAGGAACAGTCTTTGTTCCTTGAACTGAAGTTGCAGAAATAAATGAGCCAATTTTTTTGTTTAGACCTCTTCCTCTGGGTTCTGTCTTAAATTAAAATCTGCCAGTACATGGATTCATACAATATTTACAGAAGCACAAGGAAACCACTGTCAGCATTCCTTGTGAAGGTCACCAGTGCCTCCTGCAAGGTGAACTGCCAGCACTGCATTGACCTCAGGTGCATTGCAGAGTTACACAGATGATCCCCATTCCCTAGGAGAAAGTCTAGTTTTGCATTTCTTATCAAGCAAATAAGAAATGCAAAACTAGACTTTTTTGTTTTCTGAGAGTTCTTTTTGGTTTTCTGAAAGTTATTCCTGGAAAGAAAAAATACTGTTTGGATATTAGTTCTGTTAATGCTGATATAAATTGAGATTAAAGCCATTGTCGATCACCAGAGTAAAACCTTTCACAAGTTTCCTCCTTTTCTCTCATTACCAATTGAGCTAAGAAGGGGTCACTGAGCAGGCCCAGCTGCTTGTTTTATGTGCGTTGCTGACCCTGACAATGGATTTTTCTCCTCTCCTGTCTTCAGCATGTAAACCTGTTCTCACATTTATGATGGGAAAGATTTCAATCAGTCTGAATTAGGGAGCTCCAAATAATTCAATTCTTAGAAAATGAAAGGTAGCCTGAATTGTGTCTCATAAAGAAGTTCAAACTCTTTCTCTTCTTCTTCTTTTTTTTTTGGTAAAATTAAAAACCCCAAGCCCCTAACTGCCCAAAAGTAACCCCATTATCCTCTTCAAAGTGGCAATTACATGGAGAAAATTAATAAAGGCTCCTGCAACCTTAATGGATAGAGAGACTATAAACCAAAACCAGAATGGTGCTGTTAGATTTCATCTGCTACAAATTACCACCCAACCTTATGATATTATTGATGTGCTTTTACTATATCTACTTTAAATCACCATAAACCATTGTCTAACTCAGTTCTTCCCCTGGCCAAGTGTTCTTACAAGTCAACTTTGATTATTTGTTGTATCTCCAGAAATCTTTTAATTTTGTATGAGTTGAAACTGGCAGATCCATGTGGGCTCCACAAAATTCTCCATAAAAATCAATTCATGCAAAAGTGGTAAGGGACTTTTGAAAAGCTGATTTTTAAGTGCTTTAAATATGGTGCTTCGTGAGTTCATACTGAAGAACAAAACACCCCTTCATTCAGGTTTTGTTGGAAATAAGAATAAAGCAACTGAGTTAAACTCTTGTAAATGTTCACTGACCACCAAAAAGCTGAAGTATTTCCATAAAAGTATTAAAATTCCTCAAAGTGAAACAACTAGTAGAAATATCTTTTTATACCCATCCTTTTGAGAATGGAAAGTCTGATCCAATCCACTACAATTTGAATTCCAACTGAACAGACTGCTACCATGGCTCTTAAGAATTTAATGGATGCTGAATTTCATCAACCAGGAAAACCTGTTAGATTTAATAATTTAATTTTTCTAGAAACAGTCCAGGGGACCAACAGTTAAACCAAAGAACCTCTAGTAAACAGAACAATGAAAATTAATTAATTAGCTTCCTTATAGTGCTTTAATAGATGCATTGAATAAATCTGAGCTGATTTATCAGTCAGGTGCCTTTGTGTGGTAGACATTAGAATTATCTGTCATTAACCTTATGCTACTAATGAAGGTGCTTGGGTAGAAAAGTAAAATTACTTTCTAAGGTCACATCTGAAGTTGGCATTACAACTCAGGAATTTACTTTCAGTCATAGCAAATAATTTCTTAAAAAACATAAAGGAATTCATGAGGCAAAGATCATGACCTGGAAAGGCACCATCATTTCTCTAACCTCAGTTTCAGAAGGCAGAAAAAAAAATTGAGAAATGGCTGTGAAAAAAACATTGCAAGGAAAAGAGTTACCCATCCAAGCCTGAACTGGTACCATCTAAATTCTGTTTTATTATATTATTATGATTTACCCCCAGAATCTGTGTGACAATTTGATTTATTTTGTATGATTTACATTATAGTTAAGTGACACCTCACTCTGTGTTTCCAACAAAACCCATAGACAAATCTAGTTGTCAGTGAATGTCTCAAAAATGACAATCCATCTTTGTTGTTATTAATGTTACGGTAAGAGGTAGGGAAAGGAAAATATCATATAATGAAAATGGCTTTTGAGAGAAGATTTAAATATTCTGCAATATGGACTATAAAAGAAACTTAACCTCCTTAAGGCTCAAGCTGACAAAATATATTTTTAAAAATGTATTGGCTATGCAGAGAAAATTCTGCCATTTATCAAGAAGTGCAATTTTTTTTTTCCCTCAGGATGGAAAAATGCAGGTTTCACATAAAGAAATATTAAAACATGTATTATTTTTCCCTGACTTTTGATAGGCTGTCTATTGAGCTTGGTAGGACATCCAAAAAATTCGGATTCAGATTTCAAAATTAATGATTAATACTACAGAATTTTCACAGCATTGAAGTGGCAGTGCCAAATTCCTCTACCATGAGCAAGTGCAACTCCACGCGTTTCAGCAGAGCTGTGTTTGCATATTTTAGCAAGCAATTCTGGCCCCGTGCCTGGGACAGCATCTTACATTTCACAGTCACTTGATTATGGCTCATCTTTAAACCACACTTTACTATTTGCAAGATACTTGACCCACAAAACCAGAGAAGTCCATCTGCTAAGGTTCCATTGTGCATCAGTAAGTAAAAATGATGAAAATATTTGAAGTGCAAAATATAGTATTAAGAGGAGATAAATATATTCCAAATATGTATTTGCTTCTGCAGACTGATGAACTTGAAATTTGGGGTTAAAAATTTCACTTCACTAGAAATTTGTTTTTCAAGATACTTTTTACCTGAAGCAGAAATAGTTCTTACTACTAAAAGGGCAAGATCCACCTAAAGGAACTCATCCTTGGAAAAAAGTAAGAATGCACCCACAAGCCAGTACCAGCTGTCAGATATAGAGTATTCAATTAAGAATCTGCTTTTAATAGTCTGAAACAGCCTAAATGGAATAAAAATATTAGCTATTAGCCCTGAGACATCTATTGATACCAACATTGTTCCTTTTTGGTGGGGTACAAGCTAACTACATATCAAAAATCATTAACCAACCTCCAGTTTGTTCTAAAATACAAATCTAATGTAATGTTAGGCTTGTAAAAACAAGATTAAATTATTGAAACTGTGCATTATTTTTTGTTTCATAGAATCACAGAATGCCCTGGGGTTGGAAGGGACTTTAAAGTCCATCCAGTTCCACCCCTGCCATGGGCTGGGACACCTTCCACTAGCCCAGGTTGCTCCAAGCCCTGTCCAGCCTGGCCTTGGATATTTCCAGGGATGGGGCAGCTTTTATGGGGGCAGCAGGGTCTCACCATGCTCACAGTAAAGAATTTCCTCCTAAGAATAAACCCAAATTCTCCCTCTGACAGTGTAACAGCATTACAGTTCTTTCTTCTTCCCAATAAAGTTGTGGGTTTTTCTGGCAGGGAGTTTTTGGCTGGTTTTTTTTTTTTTAACTACACCCCTAAAAGGTATTTTTCCTCCTTTTATGCCATTACCTCTTATAATATTTTTAAAATATCCACTTAGCTATTTTTAACTTTTTTAATAATGCTATTAAACCTGTCATTGCAGCACTTTTCTGCAAATCTGTGGAGGATGTGAGTGCTATAACACTAACCCCACATATGTTCACTGCACATAAGCCTACAACTCCACTGCCACTATAATATAACTATGAACAAACATTGTGGAGGGGTTTTCCATTTGTTTGGGGTTTATTTTCCCTCTCTTTATACACCTACCAGCTATTTATTTTTTTCATTGCCACAGCTCCAGTCACAAGGAGGCAGCAATAAATCTTTGCCTGTACACAGGGGCTGGGAGGGAAGGTTGCTGACAGCCCTGTGATCCTCTTGCAGACAACAGTAATAAAAATTACTGGATTCAGCATTAAACCTCACTGGATTCAGCATTAAACAGAAATTTTAGACCCCCAAGACCTTCCTTTAGGCACCTACAAGTTAAGTACTATAGCCAACACCTGATTTCCAGGGCAGAATGAGGTACCTCGACTCCCTGTTTGGTACATGGCAAGAATGAGATGCTCAAGAACATTTGAACACCCACCCACTATTAAAAAAAAAAACATCCAGACACTTATTTTATCAGGGAACTATCCAGATTTAGTCAACATTAATAAAGGAACCCTTACCCTTTGCCTCAGCTCAGGTTCTACAGAATTAGGATGAGTCCTGATTTAACAGAAGACATTCAGATGTGTAGCTCAGTACCTGTCAGGTCAGTAGTTCCCTAATTGCATTTCCCTTTGCTAAACAGTGAATTGTGTGACAAGAAAACATGTTGCAAAGGGGCTACAAAGCCTTCAAAACATTGCTAGTGCAGAAAAATGCCACACAATGTTATGGAGCAAATCACTGAGTTATATTTTTCTTTAAAAACACAAGCACTTTTCATAGTTCTTGGAGGGCAAACCAAAATGAACATTATAATTTTATTAGATGTCCATTCCATGAGTATCCAAGGTTTCAATCATTATACTTTATACTCCTCATGGTAGAATAAAGCTATTTCAATGTCATCCCTGAAGACTTGTAATTATCACTGGTTGACTTTACAGTGTGTCTTTTCAGAAAGAGAAGGTACTATAAATATATATATATATATATATATGAACTACAGACTTTTCAAGACCATATATGTTCTTCAGGCTGTGCGTTCTCTGTAGGTCCTTTTCCCAATTTCAGTTCAGACTGACAATAAAGTCCAGAGCAGTCCTTGGCCAGGCCCAGATTGTGAAGCACTGATTTGGCTTTTTATTTAATAGACATCCAGCTCAATTGTACTGTTAGTGAAGCTGAACTGAAATTTAATTCTTGCTGCTCCTGTCTTTTGACAAACTGCTGCAAACACCATTTCTAACATACTTAATTGCTTTAATGAACCACTAAAACACAGCACGTTCTTCTGCCCGTCATCCACACATTTCTGGGGCCATCACCGGTGTAAAGTTGATCAAAACTCCTGAAATAAGACCTCTAACATTTCTCCCAGTCTGTAACTTTTCCTGCCGCTCCTGGAGGTGCGAGATGGAAATCTGGCTGTGTCAATAAGGTCACTCACTGTTGGAACCCAGGACATCCCTCTGGCTGTCCTGGATGGCTCGAGCCCCTGCCAGGGGGCTCAGAGACCCTGGCACAGAGTCCAAGACCCCTGTGCCTTTGATCTTGACCCACAGAAAAAAATTACCAACCTTATATGAAGAATTACAAGCTACAAAAGTTTAAATAGAATGATAGTTAGTTTGTCACAAGGTAAAAAGTAGAATTTTGGAGTTTTTAGAATGGGGGCACCAAGTCCTAAGATAAACGATTTTGGGTGTGTTTTGTTCTTTCTTCCTCCTTCCTAGCCTCCATCTTCTAAGTGATGGTGGCACTTTTGGATTAGTTTAAAGTAGGAATCCACTGTCTAACATAAGTGATAGGTATTGAGAAATTATTGTAAATTATATACATGTAGTTCTTAGTATAAAAAAACACTGCCTCTGAAGGCAGTCAGAGTATCTCAATCCAACCTGCCAGACAAACCTTGGCAGGTCAGAGAAAAAAATATTCTAGATAACAGAAAAATAAACAACCTTGAATGTAGCCATGATGTTTTCTGAAAAATCCCTTTGCTAGGATTTTTTCTACTGAGAAGCTGAGAAGCCTCAGAGGGAAAGAAAAACAATAATTACCTGCTGCTGCGGAATGCAACAGGTGCATCTTTGATTGGTCCATGTTGGTTGTTTCTAATTAATGGCCAATCACAGTCACTCTGAGAATCACAAGCTTTTGTTATCATTCTTTTCTATTCCTTTCAGGCCTTCTGATGAAATCTTTTGTTCTATTCTTTTAGTATAGTTTTAATATTATATACATATATCATAAAATAATAAATCAGCCTTCTGGAACATGGAGTCGAGATTCTCGTCTCTTCCCTCGCTCTGCAGGGAGAGGGAAGTGAACACCATCACATTTGAAAACCAAAACAAAAAAAATCCTAACTCCTTCTTCAGTTGCCAGGCTGGGAAGAAAACTCTCTGACACATCTCAAGGTCAGCCAAAGCCACAAAGACACCAAGCACTCACCTCCACTAGCTTGTTGGCGTGTTCACGGAAGACCTGAGCGTATTCCTTCACTTCCTTCTCGTTGCCGCTTTTGGCGGCCTCGATGAGAACCAGCAGAGGGACGTTGGTCTCCAGGAATGAGTCTGAGATGTGATCCATCACTGCCTTCCGGAGCTGGGACAAAGGACAGCACAGCAGTAAATTAATGGCATTCATCAGCACACGTTCCCACTTTTCATGTTGAAGCACTGATGTGCTTCGTCTCACGGTGTTATGTGGGAATTTCGATTTTTTTGCTTTTTTTTCTTCAATATTTGCAGCAAGCAAAATTAAAAACTTGAGGGCCCAGGCTCTGCAAAGCCCTCCTGGGATTTGTGCTGACATAGACCTAATCCTACTGGCCTGAATGGATCTGTACAGAATGATGGTGATAACTCATGTAAGACACAGCAAATTGATGAGAATTGAAAGCTCCACACTACTTGAAAAAACAGTTCAGCTCACTAAAAAGGCAAATATGGATTAAGGAGCTTAACTCCAAGCAACCATTAAAAAATATTAGCCTGAATATTTCTAAGCCTTCTCTAATTCTTCCAGTGAATAGTATTCCATGCAATAATTAATATTTTGTGTAGCAGATGCCTTGTGCTCTGTATTCCCATTTGAATAGCTCCAAGAAGTATAAACAGAAAACCTTTTTAGCATTTTCCAGGCAGATTAGAAAACATATTCCAATTTATTCTAAAGGAAGAAAGAAACACTTTACAAGTTACTGAAGATTTAACACCTGTTAGTCCATATAAACATCTATTTGAAGCAATATTACTGTAAGAATGATGTCACTAACTTCTTTTCCACCTTGCTAATGACCACTAATTAATGTCAAACTTCTCCAAAATTTGAAAGACAGCCAGAAAAATGACTGAAATCTTAAATAATTCTTCCTGGAAGCTTAATTGCTCTGTGGGATTGTGGATCAGAAACATCTTGATTATGTTTTCTCCAGCTTTTGGGTTGTTAAGAATGAAAAACTGTGGACTCAAACAGAAGCTGGGAGCTATTCAGCCTGGAGCCTTGGGTGCCCATTAGTCTCCTTAAATCATGCATTTTTAGTTGGATGAAGCACCCAGAGAGGTAATTTTCTCTATTCTGAGCCCAGACAAGAAAGCCTTAGCTAGACAAGGTGCCATCAAAACACCCAATCACACTGAAAACTGGCCTATTGTCAGACATTGCAAATACACAATCCAAGATGCATTTGCTGTTTGATGACAGCAATTCTCAGCTCTATTTGAATAAGGAGAAAGTTAACTTTGAACCTTTTTCTTTCATTCCCTGAGTGGTGCAGTAAAAACAAGCAAAGCAAAATAGCATATATGTGCTTGTAGGAGGTATTCATTTTATTTCCATCACAACTGAAGCAGTCAACGTATTAAGCAGTTCTCACTTCTCCTAAAAAATTAATTCTACTCAGATTCAACCTGGAAAGTTTTTTTTTTTTTTATTTTCACTTTCAAAATGATTAAAGGCACTCAGAATAGCAAACTCAGTAACACATATAAACAGGGGGAGGAAAGAAGACAAAAAGAAGAAAAGAATCATCTATCAGAGACCTGCCAACAGTTTGGAAGCTGGTGTGTGGTTGCTACCACCTATTATATTTCCATCTTGTACTCTTTATTTTTTCTCCCATCAATCTGCTGCTCTCCACTTGCTGACTCTTATTTTATTCTTACATTAAAAGCTCTTTCAGACCATGCTTTGGGTCTATTTGCACAGCATCTCACACAATGGGACCCCAATCCATGAATAGTTTTCATAGGTACCATCTCAATATAAATAACAATATTCTTCCAAATACATCAAAACATTGCAAGAAAAAAGAAGAAAAGATGTTCTAAGATGCTGAGTGCCAGAGAACAGTGCAGCAGCACAGCACCCTGCATGCTACGGTTGATAGATTTCCAGTCAGTATTTATAAAAATTTTTTAACTTAAGAATTTAGACACATGGTGGGATTCTTGGGGTTGCTCTGTGAAGGACAACCAGAAGTTGGACTTTTTAATCCTTGTGGGTCCCTTCCAACTCAGGATATTTTGTGATTCCCTATTAATTCAGTAGTTGCACCTATAGCCAGCATTAAGGGAGAAATACTGCCAGAGAAGGTGCATCATAAATTTGCATAATTCTCCTCTGCAGACATCCATTTCCCAGGGCTTGCTGGCAAACTCCAGATCAGATGCCTGATTTGTGTACCCACAGTTAGGCTTTGATGCTCGTTGTATCAAAAAAGGCCAAATGGTAGCACTTCCAAAGAAACACACCAAGCTTTTAAAAATCCAACGTGGCTTCCAGCTCATTCTCAGTGAAAGATCCCTAAAAAATTCTGCTTGCTCAAGTTCAGGATGTGCCAGTGAAAACTACTGTCCACTGCACTACAAAACCTTTACTTTAAATGCTAAATGAGCACCAAACCTTTCCTGTTTGTGTCCTGCCAAAAGGAGGGATCTGTTCCAAAGCCTTGTATTTATTCAGTGAACAAGAATTCAATTTTTAATCCAAGGTAATGTGCTGTTATGGATCAGGTTATAACAATATGCCCCATGGAATTGTAACAGCAGTCTCAGGATGTTCAAGGAGGCAGCTTATTTTCATCACTGTTAAATATATTCAGCTTACAACCACATACCAGAAATCAATAAAAAGGACAGCAAGAGCATCAGCTAACCAGCAATTTGGGGTTTACCATAGTAAATATACAGTAGAGCTCTTTCTGAATCAAAAGGAATTAATAAAATGGATATCTGGTTTCTAATGGTAACTGTGTGTTGTACTCCGAGGTTCATAACTGCAGCAGCTGAAAAAAAAAAGAAACTGAATTCTGCCTGTCACAGGTTTAATAAATACAAAATTAATACATTCTATTTTCCTTGTGCTGTGTTAATCATAGATGTCAGAAGAATATTTCTGGCCCCTCTTGTAAACAGGCACTATAATTTCTTCAGGAATTTGTTATCTGAGTTTTAGGACATCCTTGCATTGAAGTTGAAAGGTAGAGTTAACAGGTTTTCTGTATGTAGGAGACCACAAATTTTGCCATCCTTCACCACAAGCTGTAAAGAAGGACTTGACAAAATAATTTGTTAAATGTGACAGCGGTATGAAGGCAAGACATTCATCCTAGAGCTAAAATGGATACATGACAAGGTAATGTTAATGGCACAAGACACGACATTTAAAAGTACTGGCTCACCATTGCCAGTCTATTTGATCCAATTAGGGCTATTCATCAAGGCAAATAACTGCTGGGAAAGCAATCCTGTGTGTTCCTGTGCATACTGCAACAAAGTCCAGCCTAAGTGATGCCTTGTGCACCCAGAGATTTCAGCTTCACCCAGCTAATGTCAGTTCAGAAGGGAAAGGGAGAAGCTGTGACTTGAATCTGAAAGCAGCAAAAGCCTGTCATGTTCTATTCCAAAACCAGCACCAGGGCTTTGCTCGTGCACCTGTATTAACAAATGCCTCTGCAATGCCTTAATTTATGCTGAGTTCTGATGTAAATATTATGACACACACTATTACTTGTAAGACAACGCTTTAGGTTTTTTTCCCCCACAGGATTTTTAATTTAGAGATTAATTCAAAGCACAAATTCCACCACGTGAAACTTCATTTATTAGAGGAAGCATGTTAAATTAAGGTCTTGCTTAATTCATTTTGTCAGAGAGAAAACTTCATTGATGTACATAAAGCTAACAGATAAATAAATTTGCCACACCAACAAAAAATATAGAAGGAAAACATCAAGACCTGGAAATATTTTTGAAAGCACGAATGGTGCACAGGCAGATTTTATGCCTTTCCAGTTCAGTCAATTCCATCAGTTTATGGTGCACAGTCAAGTTGCTGTTTTTGATAGCATCATGCTCTACTGTTCTAAGCACTGTTTGGGGCACTTTTATCATTGTCAGTTCACAGCCATAATTGAGCTCAAAGAGGTTAAATGCCCACCAAAACGATGTTTTCCATGGCTATATAACAATTTTAGAACCAAAATGTCTCAGTGCTACTTACAGTCTAGTAGAGAATTAAATGTCTGATCCTGCCACTGGAAGGTAAAGCCACAGCAGGAGATTAATGACTCCAACAGATTGTTAAACTTTATAAAGCCTGGCAGTGCAGAGCTGCCTGTAACAAAAGTTTACCAAGGAGCACCTTATTCACCATTTTCCATTTAATGGGTGTTGCAACCCAGCTCCAGTTTGCACCTGCAGAGAGCTCCCAAACAGGCATTAATTCAGTTGAAAGGGATGAAAATAAAGCCTTCTCCACTGCAGCTAAGGTGTGTCACCTCCAATATGCTGTGAAATTGAGTTCTGGAGAATAAGGCAGTGACCATTAGAGGCTGCTGCAGTTTGGTGCTAAAGAGAAAAGTCTCAGTCAATTCTGCAGAGTGTGTCACAAAGGATGTGACCAAAGAATGGTAACTTGGGGGATGGGGACGGCAACACCACCAGTTCTGTCTTGGCAGATTAAATAGCAAAAAGACTGATATTTAGAACATGTATCACACTTGGATACTGAAATCACAGATCTATGGAATATATTAAAATTAAGATTTGAGCCAGAGATAAATCAGGAAGAAACACTGTTATAAAGACAGGTAATTCTTACTAGAATCATGAAATGGCCTGGATCTCAAAGATCATACAGTTCCAACCTCTCTGCCATGGGCAGGGACACCTTCAACTGTCCCAGGGTGCTCCAAGGCCTGTCCAACCTGGCCTTGGATATTCCAGGGATCCAGGGGCAGCCACAGCTCCTCTGGGCGCCCTGTGCCGGGGCCTGCCCACCCTCCAAGGGAAGAATTCCTTCCTAAAATCTAATCTAAACCTGCTCTCTTTTAGTTTAAACTTCTCAATATATTTTCCATGTGTGAGCTTTCCTCTCTCTACAGACAAGCAGCCATGAGCAGGAAAAGATTTGGGGCGAATTTGCTAACAGAAAGCAAGTGATAATTTTTGACCAAAAATTTGGAAGAGTATAAGAAACACACAAAGAACATTCCTCCTAGTCATAGGCCACTACAAAGGATTCCTCAAAGTGGTTCATAGCCCAAAGCATGGAAGGACCCAGTTACCGAGTGCTAAGGTAATAAATCCCCATTTATTTAAATTGGTTTGTTTGCTGGGTTTTTATTTTTTTTTTTTTTGAGGGCCTAAGGTGGGTGGTTTATCAATTTTCATGACAGAAAAAATTTATACTGCCTTTTCAAAAAAATATTTTTCAGCAAGGGCAAGCCTCAGGCTTGCTAGCAATATTAGCGCAGTTACATAAAAGCAGAGAAAAAAAAAAATGTTTGGGGGAATGATAACCACATACCCCCCAAACATGTGAGGATTATCAGGGTATGAGCTCTGTCTTTCATGTCTGGATAGAACAACAAAGATCCAACTCTGATGGCAGTGCTGGGACTCTATTAAATATTTATTATTTCTAAAAATAAAGAATTATACAGTGGATTAACAGGTAGAGGACAGTACAGAGATTCCCATCAAAAATGTGGGGAAACCAGAAATACAGGTAGGAACTGAGCAGACAGTGAAAAGCATTAGGGAAGTCAAAATAACCCAGAAGTGAAAAGACAGTGATTAACTTTTGCATTCTCTATGACCTGAGAGGGGAGAATTGTGATAAAGTGAATGTGGGAGGATGAAATTGCAGAACAGGAAATTGCATGTAGGAACAAAGAAAGGAAAAAAAAAACCCCTATAGGTTATGCCAGAAGAGAAAAAAGGGATAAGACTTTGAAAAATAACCTTGTGAAAACTGAAGAAGATTGAAAAGTATCAAAAATGTCACCAAAACTGCAAATCTAAAGGGTCTGATGTAAAAGAGGTGGGACAAAGAAAAGGATAATGAGGAAGAATAGAGATAATGGATTAAAAATGCAAAGATTAAAGTAAAAACCACAATCTATTGTGTAGTTTCATTTACAAATCTCAGGCCCTGTTGAAACGATACTTAAATGAAGTAGAGCTTTGGAGCTTTATGGTTTTTTTAATAAAATACTTTATATAAATAAATAAAATGGCGGAAAAGCTGGTTTGGGGAGATTAAACAGCTATTTGGTCAAGATGGGAAGGAAATTTTCTACAAATACTCTTAATAATGTTATCCTCACTGTGAGCAGTCAGATCCAACATGCTTTACGGGTTTAACACAGTAAATGTCACACGTGTCACGCTTGCAGTGCCACCTAACCCAGCCTGGCACAGTAAATATTGTCTTCAGCTTCTCCAATGCCTGGAGACTGAGCCCAGTGGAAGCTGATGACAGCTCTTGGGTGGACCTCTCTGTGTAAGTGCCAGACAATGGCTGAAACAAGATTAAAAATTGATTGTGTGCTGCAAAAATGGATTTCTCATCATCCTGTCCAAGAGTCACTCAAAGTCACCAGTGGATCCTGCCCCATGGACAGAGATGATTGATATCTGATACTATCAATTATCACCCATGCCTTTCAAAAAGCCCTTCCAGCAGTGAGATCAGTCTGGGGTTTGTTCTTGGTTGGGGTTTTTTTGTCTTTTTTCTCATTTCACTTATCCTTTGTTTTGTTCTCCTTTGCAGTAATTTTTACACAGTAAGAATTGCAAACAAACCTTTTGTATCTGGTTGCTTAATTACAAGTAGAACATAACAGTAAAGATATTTCATAACACTTAGAAATAGAGTTAGTGAACAAAATTAATGTCAATTAAGAAACAAATGTAATGTTGAAATCCCACTTGGCAATTAAACTCCATGTACTTTGCCACTGCTCATAAGCCATTAAGAAGATGGAATTTGAGAAGTCTTTGGAAAAGAATTATGTTTTCCTCCATGCTTACAGTGCTCCCTACCTCATGCTACTGCACCAACATTTGCAGCTATTTTTATGAACCCAAACCTCTGTAAGTGCCTTTAGCAGATGTGACTACAGGTCATTCTTGAGATGATACTACAGAACAGTGAAAGCTTCTTTATGTAAAACTATTATCAACAGAAGTCTCTTGAAATACATTTCTGGTGAGTTTTTTGCCCTTTTTTGGTCTAGTTTGTGGATATTTTTATTTATAATGTAGCAACATTACACACTTCCATTGATCTTCTCCCACGTTTACAGTGGTTTTTTATCAAAAAGTATTTAAAAAGCTCCACACTCATTCCTCTGTAGTGATTACAGAGGCAGGCATCTTCTAAACACATAGATTTGATGGAATATCTGAGGTTTTATGAGGGCTCAGTATTTGAGGAATAATACACAGATTATGTCCAGTAATCTCTTCCAATGCAATAGAGCCGTCACTGAGTTTTGCCTCCTAATTCTTCTCCAGGCACTTTGAAAGGCCAACCCTCTGCTCACTTAAAGTGACTTCAGTCAAAAAAAAAATTAAAAAAAAATTAAATCAGGTCCCTATTTCAAAAAGAAAAGCACCCATTGTTACTACATTGAAGCTTTTGCATGAAAAAAATAATCCATCATGAATATTATGTTGCAGCTCAAAATTTCCTTTGTTTGATGAAACTGTTACACACTGCAGCCTTACCCAAAACTACCTGATACGGGCATGGTTTCCTGAAATATGGCACCATATGTGCATCAGCAAACATTATGTGTAGAGTAAATTAAACCAAGCCTTATAATTAGGCAGTAAGGAAATTACTGCAGACCTGAAAGAGTAAATCAGCAGTATTAAAGCACTCTCCATTTCCTCTGGAGCACTTCAGAGCACCATAAAAACCTCAATGTCACAGTGATAAACACCTCAAAGTGCATTTTGAGGGAGACAAAGACACCAAAATCCTTATTAATTGTAATTCAAATAACAGGGCATTTTCCTTAATTCTTTAGATCAGATTTTGGAAAATTTTACTAAAAGTCCTTTCCTGAAGTAAGTACACCAGTTATTTTACCAAATGGGAGCAGACAAAAAGTGGAAGTATTGATCAGCATGCCAGGGGCTCCCAGCTCTTTCAGACCATGTTGGTGACATTCAGAGTGTCCCTAATCCTGCAGCCATAAATTCAGTGGAAGCTGTAGGAGCAGAGGACTTGGGGCACTGCTACCTCTGCCTTCTAAGCCAGCATCACACCAGATCCAGCCTAACACCTTTGTGCCTGGAAAACAACTACAAATCTAGAAAAGAACTACAAACAATGCAGTGCATCCCTATTAAATGAATACAAGGCATAAACATGCAGCCCTGGCACAGAAATAAAGCTGTATTAGCATTTAATAGACTGCTTTTGGGAAGGCAGCTTCCACATTTCCATATTCAAGAGCACAGGAGTCACTGCAGGTGAAAATCAAACCTGTTGAGCAGCAGGGGAAAGGTGCTGGGCTTCTCACAAGCAAGAGCTGATGCCACAGGTGGCCTTAGGTTCAAAGAGGTTTAGATTAATTTGTGGCTGGCTCCCTTTAAAAAATGAGCATTTTTTCCAAATGTATTTTCATGCAACAGAATGGGGCAATCTCAGCACTAACACTGCACTTCCCCTTGGAAACAGCCACAAACTCCTCCTTGGTAATACAGCACAGACTCCTGTGGATCACCTGGTTAAGGGTGACCTTGCTTCAACCCTGCCTTTGCAAAAGAAATCTTAATAAACATTCCTGCCAGACTAAATTCTGAAGTTACAGCCTCCTTGGCTATTCCGCTGCTACTTCACACTTGCATGAAATTCTGCATTTTCAGAACACTGCAGCAACTCTTACAAACTCTCAGAGTGTTTTGTGAGCTAGGGAAGGTCTGTGACTATTTCATCCTCTGTTTTCTTGCCTTATTTAAATTATACAGATCTTGATTTTTTTTAAAAAAGCCCCCTTCAGGATTTATAACTTTACCCCATGTCCTTTTGTTTGCAACAAAGGGCACATCAGAGAAGGAGAACACAGTTCTCCAGCCCCCCCAGAAATGCACTGATGGCTGCACCATTGACTGGCTCTATGGACAGCTGGAAAGCCAAAGCACTCCTCACACAAACCCACCTTTAGGGCGCCTCAATCAGAAATTTTGTTCATGGCTCCCTATGCATAGAGAGCTTTTATGAGACACATCCTGGAATCCCCAAGTCACCCTCCAGAGACGAACTCTCCAGTGACTGTCAGGGAGGCTGAAGGAAAACCACTTTATATCTTCACCTGATTTCTGTAACTGACATCAGCTGGTCCGAATGTTCAGAGTTCTCTCTTTCCTCTTCCCCCTGCTCCCTCACTATGAGTTTTTAATTTCTTTGGGTGTGCTCTTCATTGTCTTTGGGAAGCTGAAAGAAGTTTGTTGTATTTGTAAGTTGTAAATTCAATGTATATTAAGTTTGATTAGAAATGGGTTCACTGTTTTCCAGTAAAGATTAGAATTGGGTTCACTGTTTTCCACTAAAGTTTGGGTGTTTTTTTTCTTTTTGAGCCATTATGCTTCCCTTGGGCTTGTATCTTAATATTCAGATACTGTGCACCTCCTAATGCCGGTACAATACAGAACACCTCAAGTGAGGCAGCTCCACCTTCAGAAGAAACTTTATTTTCTGAGCTTCAGATCATTCTTGTAAAACTGGACAGGAAGTCTTGCTTATCCTCACAGGATTGCTTATCCTCACAGTCAGTTAATCATGATTTAGAGCACCAAGATTTAATTTCTAGGTGCTGCTGGCCCTCCCTGCAGTATTTGAAGTCATCTGGTCTGGGTGTGAGACAGCAGCTTTGCTGCAATAACAGGATGATAAGATTTCCTCTTTTCCTCAAAGCATTTACATTCTGTAAAGAGGCAACCTATGCATATCTTTGAGTAAGAGTTTTAAGCCCACAGACTGAAAACTTATATAAGTGTCTATCTATAATATAATTGACATTGTATGGGTTAGCTGTGATAAAATCTGTTCCAACAGAACACATTCTTTCAGTTTTAGGTGTCCCATCAGTCTAATTCCATGAGTTAATATTCATGCTTTTTATTCTGAGAGTCCTCCTAGAGTCTACACCAATTTTTGGCAGGCTTCAACGTGCTAAACTTTTTTTTTTACCCTAAATAGCATTCATAAACAGTGATACAAGTTAATCTACGTGGAAGTGAGTAACAGAAAGAGCAAATGGAGACACTGCTGCTCAAGGAACAGAGAAGATGATAAATAAGCCTAAGAACATGCTGAAGCCTGGGATCTAGTTCAAACTGGAGTAACCCATATTAAATAAAGGACAGAAAATTTCAAGTCCTTTCAGAGACCTATGAAGTTGATAAAAGCTGAGTATGATCAAGATGTTGTCCCCAAGGTCTTTGTTTTACCAAATTTGCACAAATAAATTACAGGAGGTATTTGTCTCATCAAACGTTAGGTTTTTGCAAGCTTGACTTGCAGCTCAATAAAGCCACTGAAACAGTATTATCTAATTAAGAGTATTTAGTGATCATTGTGGGTGCCTTCAAACTCAGCATATTCTGTGACTAAAAGAAAATAAATTAATTGCAGATTGAAGGGAGGGATGTTAGAGAATATGGCTGATAACAGGCTGATCAAAATCATGCCCAGAGTCCACCAAGTGTCTTACAAAAGAATTTGCAAGAGCCCATCTTAGCACAGGGGAATGTAAATGACTGATCAAATATAGATAAGGGTCATGTGAAGGGATGTACTTACTGCATTATACATAAAGAATTCATTAGAGGTGTAAAAAGGGCAAATATGACCTGGATTTTATTTTTTTTTTAACTTTGGCTTCTGCAGAGTGTGTGCCTGGTAGAAGGACAGCACAGCATGGTCACTATTAATATTAATTCATGCCTAAATGGCCAAACCTGATCCTGAGTACCTCAGGATAGAATAGTAACCTGCTATGCCTACACAACACCAATGTTAGTGCAGTTGCAGACAGCAAAGGAGAACAGAGCCATACTCTGGGCTTTAGTTTCTGGACTGGTGATCTGATGGAATGATGCTCATCACAGGAAATCTGCCTTTTTTTTAAAAAAACACATATTAATTTGTTGGCCAATTTTAAATTTACATAACAGACAGAAAATGTCTTTAAGATGATGAATAGCTGGAGTTTGATGGAAAATTGTCTGGGTAGCAGAAGAGTGATCCAAATCAGTGTCCTGGGGAGTAAATTTGTTTTGTGAAGTCAGAAGCTGGCTGGCTGTGGAAACCCAGGGCACTGGGAATATTTCTCTGTCTGCTCTGGGGTGCCCTGACCCCCAGGGCAGCACTGACTTTCACCCTCATTCATGGAGAAAGTTTCCTAGAGCTCAAGATAGACCAGAATCCACAAAAGTGTGAAATAGATTACATAGAGGAGTGTAGGTGGATCACTGGGTGAGAAATTGAGGTTTTGGGATTTTTAGTGTGTTGTGGATGGCAGCAAGATGGAGGGCACAGGGCGTCATCCTGGGTTTCTTCATGCTGCTTCTTCCCCTTCTTCTTGGGTTTGGGCGACATTTCCTAATTGGGTAGAAAAGTCTGCATTGTGGGCTCTGTGGGATCAGTTATTGGGTTAAAAGGGAAAATAATCCACGTGTCAGTTCTTAATTGGATAGTTTAGTCTTAAAAGACCTTGGAACAAGAGATTTTTGGCCATTTTGTGCCTTCTAATGAAAGGCTGCAGAACTCACAGCAGTGAGACTGTTTTACTGATCAGAAATAATAAACACCTGAGTCTCAACATGAATTACTGCCTTCAATCCAGACCCAGAAAAACCAAAAACTGGGACCCTCAGAGCTGGCCAGAGAACCCACACAGGTACCGGCTGGGCAGGAGCCACAAGCAGCCCATCACTCTCTGCATTTCACCTGGAGTAACAAACCAACCTCAGATGATGAGGAATGATGAGCAGGGAGAATGATGGGGGTGAGAAAATGAAAGGAAACACGAGAATCAAGGACCTGAGATTATTGCTGTAGAAAGCCCTAAACAGAGACAGTACAATGCTAGAGAAAGCAGAATTTCATTAATTCAGGTGTTCACAATTTTAGTTTCCAGTCTTGTGTCTATACAACATGGATTCCTCAGAGGTTTGTAGGATGCTGTCTGGAAAAAGACAATCTGTGAAGAGTACATTTTGATAAAAAAAAGTGCTAAAGTGGAATGTTTTACCTCAGACAGTGGTGTGAAGAATTATTTTTTCCATATTCAAAATCACTGTTTTAACTACTACCTGTATGTAGATACTAAGAGGATGTTGATGGAATTCTGCTTTTTGTGTACCTGCCCAAAATCTTGAGCTGGATTTTACCCAACAACACACAAAGGCCACAAAACTGTAATCAGGTGGCAAAAAAATTTGCATTTTTGATACTGCACACAGAAGCTTAGATATCTAAAAGAAAGATTAATTTCTATTAGGCATCCATTCCATTAAAGTGAAAGCACAGGATGTCAGTCTAAATGTTCAAAAGTATTTATCAAAATGCAACTGGTAATGGAGATATTTCAGGACTTTCTACTGCACAGTTCCTATTAATATATATGTTTAAATGAAGTTTTGTTGCCTAAAATTGCAAGGAGAAGCAGAAATCCAAGATTAAAAAAATACATTACTTTTTATTTTTTAAGTTTTTCTACTTTCAGACGAAATATGAAAATTTAAAACCTATCAAAATTCTTTGAAACAAAGGGAAATCTCCTTGGCTATTGTAAAAATGAGAGTTTAATTTTTAATATTTATTTATATGCAAATATTTGTATTTGCAATGCTAGGCTAAAAATAAATTAATAATTTTCAAAATGAAAACTGGAAAATACTGGAAAAAATCCATGCCGGACTTTTCAAAGCTCTCAGGCTTCTTTAAAAAAATAAATTAAATTTCTAGATAATTTATGGCCTTTTCCAGTTTTTAAGAAAATGATAATTTTCGGTGGAGAATTTTTTTCATGCAGTATTTCTCAGTAGCTTCAGTAATAACATAAACCTCGGTCTGTAGGAGTTGGATGAATCCTCCTTAACAGCTGTATGAGAGTATAATTTCCAGTATAAACTGAGAATTGGTGAAAAAGAAATCTTATTTCTGTCCAATTCCTTCCACTTGGAGGCACAGGAAGCCTTGAATGGGCAAAAATGGAATAATCCAGGCTGTAATGGCAGCACAGATGGGTGGTATTTAAGGCAAAACAAATTATTTTGGTTCTTCCACCTTGAGTTCTGAGCTGTGCCCCCAGGGCTGTCACCAAACCCTCTGGTGTGTCCTTCCTGCCTCTCTCAGTGTCACCCCAGAGCTGCAAGGTTTGAATTTCAGGTGTGCCTGCTGTTTTGGGGTTACCTGTGGCATTTGAACTCTTGGGTTGGTGTTTCTCTTTCCTCCTATGGAGGAAAAACTAACAAAAGGATTGGAAAAAGAATTGGAATTCCAAAAGGATTCTAAAACAACTGGAATCAACCAGCACCTGCTGCTGGCCTGGCTTGCCGTACCTCATGCCTTTGTTACCTTTTGGGTTTTGTCTTTTTTCTTTTTTAACTACAGGCTTGCACACTGGTGGGAAAAAGAGATCCCCAATCTTGCCAACTGGCACAACTTCTTATCAGATCCAGTTCTTTCTTCAGCTTGTTCAAAATGAAAGACTGATTCAGCCTGATGAAGAGAAGGCTCCAGATCTTCTAGCACCTTCCATTGCCTAAAGGTGCTACAAGAGAGCTGGACTTGTGGAAAGGGCATGGAGTGACAGGCCTTTGACATTTGTAAATGGCTTTATACTCCCAGAGTGCACTGTTACAGAATCACAGAAATTTCAGGGTTGGAAGGGACCTCTGGAGATGCTCCAGTCCAACCCCCTGTCAAGGCAGTGTCACCTGGAGCAGGTGGCACAGGAATGTGTCCAGGTGGGTTTGGATGTCTCCAGAGAGGGAGACTCCAGGGCCACCCCGGGCAGCTGTTCCAGTGCTCTGCCACCCTCAGCATAAAGAAATGCTTCCTCATGCTGAGGTGAAGCTCCTTGTTGTTTAGTTTATGGCCATGAGTCCTTGTTCTGTCATTGGGAACTAAAAGAAGTCTGGCACCATCCTGCAAGCCCTGCTTGGAAATATTTATATGGATTGATGAGATCCCTCCTATTCTCTTTTCCAGACTACAAAAGCCCAAATTCTAGAGTACCTCCTCATAAGGGGGATGCTCCAGACCCTTCATCATCTTTGTGGCCTCTGTTGGACCTTTTCCAGTAGCTCCTTGTTTAAATTGCACTGAGGAGCCTGGGTTAGATTTTAGGAGGAAATTCTATCCTGAGAGGGTGGGGAGGCCCTGGCACAGGTGCCCAGAGAAGCTGTGGCTGCTCCTGGATTCCTGGAAGTGCCCAAAGCCAGGTTGGATGGGGCTTGGAGCAACCTGGGATAGTGGGAGGTGTCCCTGCTGGATAGAGACGGGTTTTTGGGTCCCTTCCAACCAAACCATGCTGAGATTTCATGAAAACCCAGTAAGGAATGGCAGCAGTAAGCCATGGGCTGGTGAGGTGTGACTGCTTCCAAGAACCTGCTCAGTCTGACTCAGCTTGATGTTCTTACTGGCAGTTTATAGTAAGACATATAATTAAATCTGTATAATAGTTTCCCAATTCCCAGGAGAGTTTAAATGATAAGTTTAAAAGATGTAATTCCATCAGAATAAGAAATATTGAAGTGACTGTGAATTGTGAGGAGGAATTTTAGCACTGTGTGTTCCATCCACAATCATTACCCATGTCTGCATGCTATGCAGATAATGAAATCAAATCTCCCAAATAAAGAGCTAAGTGACCTGGGGAGAAAATGAAAAATCAGTCTTAGATGGGTGAATACTGAAGGTTTGCAAGGGAGCCTGCCTACCAATTGGGAAAAAAACCCCAAACTATTTATCTATAGTTGTATTTCTCATCACCAAAACACCTCTTGTAGGTTATTGTAGGCATGATATTTTCTGAAAAATCCTTTCCTTAGGATTTTTTCCTCCTGAGAAGCTGAGAGGCCTCAGGAACAAAATGTAAACAATGATTATCTGCTGCTGTTGAATGCAACAGGTGCATCTGTGATTGGTCTCATGTGGTTGTTTCTAATTAATGGCCAATCACAGTCAGCTGGCTCAGACTCTCTGTCTGGGACAGAAGCCTTTGTTATTCATTCTTTCTTTTTCTATTCTTAGCCAGCCTTCTGACGAAACCTTTTCTTCTATTCTTTTAGCATAGTTTTAATATATTATCTATCATAAAATAATAAATCAAGCCTTCTGAAACATGGAGTCAAATCCTCGTCTCTTCCCTCATCCTAAGACCCCTGTGAACACGGTCACAGGTTATCTAGCTTTATGGGTTAACTTTAAACATCCAAAGTCTGAAAAGCAAGCTTTAAAAGGGATTAATTAAGACAAAAGGCACGATGATATTCAAAGTTGGTTGTCTCTGTAATGATTTTGCCCAGAATAGAAAGACAAAAAAAGTGAGACTCTGTAACCTCCACTGCAGCTCATTTCCTCTGCATCTTCAGGCCTCTCTCCCCAGCCATCAAACCAAGCCCTCAGTGACACCCTCACATCCTGGAATTCAGCAGGGAGTGCACAGGCAGGTCTGGGCAGCCACACTCAGGTACTCTGCTGATTATATTCATGTGATGAAGCAGAGCATTGATCATGATTTACAGTCAGGATTCACATTGTTGAAAGCAGGCTCCATCTTCCTCTATGTTTGTGCAAAAGGCAGCACAATTATGATTTAATCTTGATTAGTTTACTAGCAACTGCCACAATTTAATAAACATTATACCTACGTGATTCACTTCCATAAATATCAGAAACTGCACTAAAAGCTTCATCTCCAAGCAGGAAAATACAATATCCGTGCTTCATGTTACCCACATCCAGAATTCCAACCTCTCTGAGGCTGAACATTCTATGAGGGGGAATACACATGAGAAGCACACAGCTTATTGAGACAGGTGCCATTTTTATATCACGTTTCCGAGTAAATTTGGCTTTAAGGATGAGTAATTCAGGCAACTGCTGAGAGCCTCACACAGAACTCACTCATGTGTTAGTCTGCTACTTCCTTGAAGCAGTGAGAACAGAGGTGGGAGGCAACACATGGTCCCAGCTCCACTGCAGAGCTGAGGATCAAACAAATTTGGAGGTCAGAACAGCAGAGATCTCTCTTCTGTCATTAGCTGAGCAGCAGATGTGAGGCCAGGCTTTATATAGGAGACTCGGTGATTCATATTGTCTCTAGGTCCACTGCAATGGGTTTATTTGGCAAAATAAGCTCTGACAAGATGATCTTCAAACACGCCTGCTAAAGGTTAGGAAGGAAGAGCTGAAA
This sequence comes from Melozone crissalis, assembly GCF_028551555.1. Classification (NCBI taxonomy): domain Eukaryota; kingdom Metazoa; phylum Chordata; class Aves; order Passeriformes; family Passerellidae; genus Melozone; species Melozone crissalis. The sequence continues at coordinate 3,864,530 of NW_026535905.1, forward strand.
TGAGCCGAGTTTCAGCAATGCAGAGCACTGATTTCAAAATGCCTACAGGGGCCACTCTCTCCAAAATTATCGTGCTGCAAATAGGTACCTGAAGATACATTTAAATCTTTACTTGGTTTGGCAGTTTTCTGGATTTGCGATCATTTTCAATGAGGCCAGGTAAAATTTTCATCATCATCATCATTATTATTATTTAAATTTTTACAAAAAATGTACAACTGGCATCATCTCAAAAGGAGAAAAAAGACCTAAAAAGAGGCAATATGTCCTGCCTTAACTTGCAGGTATAAAGAGAAACCTCTCCCTTTTGGTTGCCAATCTCCTTTCACTTCTTTCCCATCTCAAGCTTTTTGAATTAACCTTTCTTTCTTATCACAAAACACAATGATAAATGTAAGAGAAGAAAGCCAAAATCTATGGTTTAAACTAGGCTTTGCAGTTATTCATAAAATCATTGGATGGTTTGGGCTAGAAGGGGCATTTAAAGGTCATGGTTTATTTCCCTGTGCCAGGGTCAGGGCCATCCTCAATGAGACCAGGTTGCTCAGACCCATCCAATCTGGCCTTGAGTGTTTACAGGGATGGGACATCACCTCTCTGGCAAAATTGTTATTTATTATGACTTTCTGTATATTCACAGGATCTTTATTTAATACAGAACCTTGGAAGTTCTCTTTGAATATATTTTACTCTTACAATTTTTCATATTCTGCTCATCTTTCCTGTTACTCCAGTGAGAGTATTCAAATAAAACACAAATAAGCACATATGCCAGTGTTTTTATGACTGGGTTTTTGAGCTGCCAAGGCAGGGAAGGTCTGGACAATCTGCCTCCCCTCCCACATGGAAACACCATTGGGGGTTGCACTTGGAATGCATTTCCTTCTCCCTTTTTTTTTTTTGTCATGGGAAATGTTGCTACTTTCCTTAATGTCATGTGAAATTTAGGGCCATATTTAAATGAGGACACCAATTCTTTACACCTCCTCATGTGGAGAAACCAGCCTGAAGTTGGAAAACAATGATTTCCTTGGAAAATCGGGAAATATTATCACAATCAGGGCTCACCTGTCTCCGAAGGTCTCGTGTTTTCTTGGTCATCTTGTCAATGGCAATGTTGAGCGGGTCTCCTTTCTCCTTCCTTCCAGTCTGTTAAAAACACAAAATTTTAGAGTTAGAGAAAAATCCTCCAGGCAATATAAACTTAAAAAATAATGATAAGGATTCATCAAAGGAAATTATTGCAGCTGTTTTGTTTGCTACCATCAAGTTGTTATTTCCAAAGAAATGTTTTTAACATGTTTATGTGCAGGAGGCACAGAAGATTATTTTAGAACAATCCTAAAGTGATAAGAACAAAGATTAAGGTGACTCACCACAGAGTTCAGAACTTTTCCACCAATAAATTATGTGCATATATTATAGCTAATACTCAAAAAAAATCTGGCAAGACCTTTCACTATAAAATGAATATTAAGAGTTTCTAATCTCCATCCTGCCAAGCACTGGGAATGTTAAACATGATAATAAGCAGCAACACAGCTTGAGGACAGAAGGAAAATGGTCCCTATGCCTGTAACAGGAATCATATCGGCACACATTAGGTTCAGTATAAAGAAGAATTCCACTTAAAACACTTTCCTGCAGGAAGTCTCAAAGCAAAACTCCTCACCAAGATTAAAAAGGGGGAAAAAAGCCTTTTGTGTCTCATAAGCAATGGGGGAAAAATATGGTTTGCAGGTTCAATGGCACAAAAAGCATTAAGTGACTTTGTTAGCTGTATTACCTTTCTCTTAAGAGAAAACTACTTCTCTGAAGATTTGTCACATCTTTTGCACATTGAACTCTGTTTGAAAGCTTTTCATCAAGAACCAAAATGATCTTCCATTCTTTCTGGCAGTACTCTTTTCCTTCCCAAGGCTGTTTTCAAATGCTTCTATTTAGAATTGTTCCTTGCATATGATTAAGGGCGATTTTCTCCCTCCAGCTGAGCCTAATAGCACACGTTTCTGGGAGCTATTGAGAAGTCACTTTTGGGGTGGGATGGGGATTAAAGACAACCTTTCAATGATACCCTCTCACATGTACAGCACAGTTATCAGCCCTACATTGGCAAGGGGCCTCTGTTCCAGTCTTTGCTTTAGGCATTCAATCCAGGGAACGCCTGCTTTCTGTTACTGCCTGTAATTCTAATTATGACACGAGGCCAAAGCTTTTATGATCATTTAAAAATCTGTAAAAACCCTCCCCTTCCTTTTGTTTAGAAATTCAAACATAACAATATCAAGTGCCACCAGAATTTAATACAAAACATAAATTTACCTCTTAGCTTTCTAAAAAGGATCCATTACAAAATCTGGAGTTATTCACACAAATTGACACCAGAAAAAAGGGAGAGAAAGCATTTGCTATCACATCTGTGTCACCCACTGATATTTTTATCTCACTTTTCTTGTGCTCATCCTTTGACTGAGTTCTTCTGGTCCCCAGCTGAAGAACCTCATCTCTTTAGCCTGAGCAAGGCCAGCACAGGCTTTTGGTTTTAGATGTCCCAAATTCAGTCCCTGGTATTTTGTTCAAGACAGCAGGTGTCGTATGTGCACACAATCGAGCCTGTTTTTCAAGATGAAGTTTCACAATAAAGCTGAGGCAGAAAAGTTTGGTTCAGGCAGACTCTCCTGGAATGGGACAGCAGGGACTGCCAGATGAGCCAGCCTCAGCCAGGGTCTGGTTGTTAGAATACAGAGATATAGTCCAAGAAAACTTAGAAAAAAAGAAAATTGCCCCAGCTGTGAGCTGCACAGTTGCTGAACCAAGTTTCCTTGGTGACATTCATGTTCTGGGATGCTCTATTTTCCCAGTCAAACAATTCAATTTATCTAATATTCTTTAAATTCTTCTCATTGTTTAAGCTTTAATGGACTGGCTTAGAAAGATCCATAACCACAGAAGACATGTTAAGATTTTTTTTTTTTTTTTTTTTTTTTAGGGCAAAGACAATCTTTGTTTGGCACTTTTTCTTACCCTATTTTAAATAAAATCAGGGAATAATTTGGTAAACAGGCCAAAATTCCTGTGAGATTAGCCCAATAAGAACTAACACCAAGACACTTAAGTCTACACAGGGATGGTATTTTAAAACAAGTAGTTCACAATTCCCCTTCACCGACCTCATGCAGGGCACATATATTTTGCATTCACCGCCAACATGGTGAGGTCAAGGAATTAATGCCTGGCACCCACTTAGGGGGTCAGAAAGTTGTCCTTGAGCAGGAACTTGGGAATCCTTCCAGGGTAGTCAGCTATGGGATACAGTGACACTAACTAAATTAAGCATTTGATAAACTGCACCATTTAGAGGAAAAGACTCCTGGGTGTTAGCAAAAAAAGTAGAAATTTTGAGTTTGACCTCAAAGTTGGTAATTTAGGTTCCTAATCTGGGTGGTTTTCTGTCTCATAGGTGAGAATTCTCACTGAGAGCAGGCTCATGGCAGCTTAAATCTCGCACCCCTCCTAAACCTCCCTTCAAATCTATCTGATAACTCTTCAACTCCAGTTTTAAATAAACATTGTTTATATAAACAGTGGCCCTTAAGGTACATCCTATTGTGAAACACAAAACAACTGGGAACCCTTCTGTGACCCTTAGGCCACACAACACAAACTGTCCACATCCATCTGGCCAGTCCCTTCTCCTTTTAAAGCAGAGCAAAGCTCGTTCCACATTTCTGTGTGCAAATGCCCAAATTGTGCCTCAATGCTGCCTGAGATGCTAAATGGGATGTGCTGGAAAACTAAACCAAAACAAGAGATCCAGCTGAGCTCTCTCAATAGCAGTATTTCATTAACTCACACAAATATGGCTGAAATCTCCCATTCTGCACCATTTTTATTTGTGCAGGAATTTTAACTGACCTTCACCTGTTACTTATAAAATGGCCTTTTAGTCTGTATACAAACCCCCTTTCGCAGCATATGATTTCAAAGAAATTTGTTTAGTAAATCACATTATTGAAAAATAACTAGCATGGCATGTGATGCTACATAGCTTCAGGCAGGTCTGTCAAACACCATCTGCTCTGTGCTGAATATATAAGTTTATTAAAGTTTATTTATTTAAGTCCTTAAATACTCTTATTTTATTGTTGCTCTGTGATAAATTTTTGGCCTTCATTCCTAGAAGGGATAGAAAGGAATTTATTGGTTTCCTGAAAAAATGAAAAAGCTTGGTATTGAGCCATTTGCCATTTCTCTGTTAATCTTTCTCTGCAAAGAGAAGAAAGATACTTTGGGATGAAAAGGAAGTAAAAATTGCTGCTGGCATTGGGTTAAAAGGAGAAGGAGGAGAAATGCACAGAATTCCTTGAATGCCAAAATATCTGTATTCAAGTTCCTATGGACAGAATTACATTCATTCATGGTGTAATGAGGAGAACTTTGCAACAGGAGAATGTATTAATCAAGTCCCTGATTTCTTGTGACCATTGACAGCATTTACATACTCGAGATATTTTCAAACAATTTTCTGAGTCTGAGTTGCTTCCATTCTAATTTCCTTAGAGCTCTTCCCTGCCCATCTGATTTATTTTCATTTCAGGAGGAGCCAATTCCCAAAGGCTCAGACCAGGGGCTGTGCTGGCTGTAGATTGCCCCAGATCACGAGAGGATCTTCCACTGCATTTCTACCCCAAGGCTGCGGGCCCCTCAATGTCAGACCCAGCTCCCTGAATATAATATTCAAGAGTTTTTAAGCCTGATTTGCCACCTGACATGAGAAGTTGTGTAGTTTCCCAACACAACCATGTCTGGTAGTGGAAGAATTTGAGGTACTGACTGTTCTGCTACTCCAGAAAATGCCTACAGTCTCAACCAGTGCCAACAGAATTATCTGAACAATAAAGAAAGAACACAGAAATTTATATCAAACAAAGTCTGAAAAACCTTACAGGTAAAACTGCATGGTATTAAGGCTAGAATTTATTTATAAAGGGAAATTTAATTTCATTTGGTTAGGAAATTAAATCAAAGAAGAGCAAAATGCACTTTAGGACAGTGAGAAATTTCAGTATCTGCTGAATGACGGAAAGATCCCTGCTAAGGTACAGCACTGGTTTTCCTTCTTACAAAGACCTTTCCCTCTCCTTCCATTTTTACTTTTTACACTTTAAACTGTTAGAATAAAATATTAAACTCCCAAAATACGTATCACAACTATTAAGGACATTTACATCCCACAATTTACTCATTACAGAACTCTCCTGATCAGCATGAGGTACTTAACAGGACATTGCTCTACCCCTAGAGAATTCACAGAACCAAGACAAGGACAGTCAGGACAATCAGCCCAGGGACTCAGTGCATTTTAGATGAGATATGCTCAACCTTGGAAGAAGGTGCTCCAGACTGGAACTGTGTTGTTGGTTTTTCATAATTCCAAATACACCACTAATGAGGAAATCACAGAGCTCAAATTTCAGTGGATGAAACAGATGAAATTCCTACTACCAAAATCATTATGATAAGGACAGATGTTATTGTAATGAATATATTTGCATTGAAAAGTTAGGATCACCTAGAGATGTTGGAGAAGCAAAGCCAATACTTTGAGCACTTTATTATTAAAAAATGCCAGATGAATAAGGTTGACAATGGTAAACTATAAAAGAAGGGGATGGAATGCAAAGAAATACACAAAAAGTGGAGCAACTGCAGGCTACAAAATAATATCATAGACAAAACTCCAAAGTGTATCACAACTAAAGGAGTGATTGCTAGAGAACATTATTTTCCTTTAAAGTTTGCAATTTAGAAGCTCAGGGTTTCAATTAAACAGCAACAATATTAACAACAATACATCTATGTAAGATGTTTTGAAACCACCATTTTATGACATTCCTCTTTTTTCTCTGCTTCTTCAGATGTAAGCCAAAATATCTGGGAGAGTCAATCTCCTCAAACATCATGGTGCATGTCCAACTCACCTTCACTACAGTTTTCAAGTAATTTAGCCTCCAGGAGACAGCTGGAAAGATTATCTATTGATCCAAAAGCTACCAAACACTGATCTATTTTTATATTTTCATCATCCCCTAGGTAGAGGGCTCCATTATTTACAGGTTATTCAGAACTTCAATATCACAATGTTTTATTAAGGTATAAATTGCTGGTCAAAAAGATATCTGTCCTAATATTTTATTTTAAATGTTGAACATCACTCCTTTAAAACTATGCCAATGTTCAGCAGCCCTTTTAAAAGTGATGAAGAGAAGCTTAGTACCAAGAGGAAAAACATTTTGAACAACACGCTGCTGCATCAGTGCTTTTAAGCAGACATCTAGGTTTAAACATACCAATACATAGTCCTCTTCCGATTAAAGACCATTTATTTTGGGTCAGGAAAAGGCTAAACAATATATTCCAGGAGAAGTAGAGACTAAATTTCACTGAAAGTTAAAAATTCTAGAAACTTTCTAAGGAGATGGGTCAGAAAAACAAGTTTTACAAAATCTGTGTGGTTCCTCTAGAGATGAGCTGAAGAAGACTTCTTAAAATAGTAAGTTAAAGGAAAGATTGAGTGTTAAGAAGTCTCTTGGGAATGTGGTATGAACATGAATTACTGTTGCACTCAGTTCAGTGATTTTATCATATTTTTATTTGATGAAATAATTTTGGTTTTAGAATTTATTCTAAGGAAGTGCACTGGGGGTTCTGCAGTCACCCATTTTCCAGCCTCAATTTTGCTATGGAAACCCCTCCTATGGAACTGAAACTTGTGCATTCCCATGTCCTCTTAATAACTCATTTATCTCATCAGGAGAAAGAAAAAAAAAAGATAATTTTGTGTAGCCATAATATTTTCTGAAAAATCCTTTCCTTAGGATTTTTCCTCCTGAGAAGCTGACAGGCCTCAGGAACAAAATGTAAACAATGATTATCTGCTGCTGTGGAATGCAACAGGTGCATCTGTGATTGGTCTCGTGGTTGTTTCTAATTAATGGCCAATCACAGTCACCTGGCTCAGATTCTCTGTCCCAGACACAAGCCTTGTTATCATCCTTTCTATTCTTAGCTAGCTTTCTGATGAAATCCTTTCTTCTATTCTTTTAGTATAGTTTTAATATAATATATATCATAAAATAATAAATCAAGCCTTCTGAAACATGGAGTCAGATTCTCATCTCTTCCCTCAACCTCAGACCCCTGTGAACACCGTCACAATTTTGTACAGAAAAGGTCGCGTAGTAAGGTTTTTAGAACTTTGTTTAGGTGGTTGCAAAGGAGAAAGGCTGAGTTACCATAGAGAAAGGAAAATACAGAAATCATGGAATCACAGCATGGTTTGGGTGGGAAGGAACATTAAAACTCATCCAGTTCCACCCCCTGCCATGGGCAGGGACACCTTCAACTAGCCTAGGTTGTTCCAGGCCCCATCCTGTTGTCATCTTATTGCAGGGGTTCCAAGCTGTTGTCTCCTATCACAAAAGTTCCATACCTTCTTGGTGTTTTCTCATGGGCATCTCCTCAGAGCACTGACTCTTTCTCCTGCACAAAGCAGCCAACAGACTCCAATTTCCCTTTCAACCAGCCACCTCACTCTTTTATTGCATCTTCGTCTCACTGGTTACAGCTGTGGCCTGTTAAAGTCAGGCCCATTCCTAATCTTTGATAATTGGCCCAGCTGCAACTCCTTAAGGGTGAGATTACTTTCTGCACTATCTTTATTTTCTTATATTCTATCCCTCTACACCATCCAACCTGGCCTAGGACACTTCCAGGGATCCAGGGGCAGCCACAGCTTCTTTGGGCACCCTGTGCCAGGGCCTGCCCAACCTCACAGGGGATAATTTTATCCTAATATCTGATCTAAACCTCTTCTCTATCAGTGTGAGGCCATTTTCCCTTGTCCTATCTCTCCACCACTTGTAAATATTCTCCTGCAGCTTCCCTGAAGGCACTGGAAGGCCACAGTGAGGTCACTCCAAAGCTTTCTCTTCTCCAGGGTGAACAATCCCAAATCTCTTGGCCTTTCCCTCCCTCTGATCACCCTGGTGCCTCCTCTGGCCTTGCTCCAGCATCTCTCTCCTGTGCTGGGGCAGCTCTGCAGGTGGGGTCTCACAGAATCCCCCCTTTCCTGCTGCCCACCCTGCTCTGGATGCAGAGAAATCCCATCCTGGTCACTGAATTACAGCCCTTTCCTTCCACAGAAATGCTCAGTTCTAAAATGCCACTCACTAAATAAGCTGATCATAAATGTATGATACAGACTATAAGTTCTCTTTAAATAAAACAATTGCTCTCAGCAGTGTTTAATTGCCTTGTGACCAGTGAATCTATCTGGTTCCAGGGGAGTGTGAATAATTACAACCATGGAGAAAGCTGGGGAAGCCACATCCTTGCAATCTCAGATAGTAAATAAAGTCAATAAAAATAAAATGAACCATGAGCTGGACACAGTATCAGTGCCTGAGGTGTGCAAATCTTATCCTTGGCCTGCGTCTAAGCAAGTTTTATCTAGGTCTGTACATAATTAAAACTAAATATGTAATAAAATAAAGAAATAATAAAAACTGTACCCATTAATGGTTGAAGAAGATTCTCTTGTTATATTTTATGTGTGTTTTTTTATGCAGGCCACATCACCACAATATCTGAATGCCTTCAAGTGGTGAATTAGTGAACTATGGTTTCTTTAATATCAGCCATGTGCAGTTTATTCTTTTAACCTCCCCAAAGTGGAAAAACTTGTGTGTAGGGGAGTCTTTTACTTTGGTCTGTGTCATTATTTTTCTTGTTTTGCATAATTCGCTTTTGTAGCTACTCCTTGTCTTTTGGCAAAAACCAAAGATTTCCAAAAACATCATCAATGGCAGCGGTTGCATTTGAAATTCCAGTTAGGATTAGGGCTTGATCATCGTGGCTCCCAGCTGGCAGCTGCTACTATTGACTGATATTTACTCATAATCATGTACTGCCATCTAAGCTTAAAAAAAAACCAAACTGGCTGAAGAATTTACATTTAAAATTATTAGAGGCTGCATAAAATAAAAAAGAGAACTTTTTCACTCTTGAGAATGAAGGCAGCAACATTTTCAGTTTGGTGATATTTTTTTTTTTCAGCTGTAGAGGATACACTGAATAGTTCTGTATTTCTGTGTATTTTTGAACAAGGGTTTCCAACATCACTGTGGTGAGGACATATTCCTGCTTTTCTAGCTGGAATTCATTCTATTCCTTCTTTCTAGCCAATACTGGATTTTATAGTATTCTGAGGCACTGAAAATTCAGAAAAGGCATCTGGTGAGACCTTCCTAAGTGACAAATCTTGTGTAACTTCCAAATCTCATTGATTTTTATCTCATAAAATACATGCATTGTTTGGAGGGTTTTTTGACAGGGGGTGAAAGCCATGCAGCAATAAGAAATTCTTCCCCCTGGCAAGAATATCCTGCCATCACTAAAGAGGTGTGCCATTTAATTATACTCAGATTAAGCAGTGATAGTGCTCAGGGTAGGACCATCCCATTTAATTTTACCATTCTGAAATACTGAATCAAATCCAGTTATTTTAGCTCCTTCTATGTTCAAGATATAGTGACAGGCATTTTTAGAGCACCCATCTGTCTTGCATATTTATTTTAATACAGAGTACTTATCATCACAGGGGATTGCTTCTCTCCATTGACAGTGGAGGGGAGCTTGAAGCACTTGATGATTAATTCTTAGAAGAATACTGAGTTACATGAGATAAACTGCCTATTTTATAGCTGCAATGAGTGTCCAGCCCTCCTAAAGATCAGGCTGGAGATTTTATCTTGGATAAATGTGTGACTTGCATGATTTTCTTCCAGAGAATTAAAAAATATAGCATTATAAAGGTGTGTTTTTAAAAATTCTGCACAATACATTCTTGTCCTCCTAGGATGCAATATTTAAATAAAAATCACCCTTTTCCCACTGTGTGAAAGAAAATAATTTCATAATTTAGTTTCAACATTGAATCTTAACACTTTCAGGTCTTTTCCAAGCTGGCAGCCTGTCACAAGTGGGACAATACTGATCCTCAGGGATCAATATTGGGCTCAATAGTGTTTAATATTTTCAAATCGGCCAAAGAGAAGTGGGTGGGATGAAAAGGTCCAGAAAGGGCCCAGGAGGATGATCTAGGAATGCCATGAGAGAAAATGCTGAGGGAAGTGGGTCACAGAAACATCTCAACTTAATGAAGAAAACCAAAAAACCCCTCCAGTTATATCTGTATTTTTCTAATCAGGTAACAGATAGATGGCAACATCACCCTAATTTGGAGCAGAAGTTTGCTGATAAGGGGGGAACAAGGGAATGCAGCTGCAGGAGCCAAGACTGATACCCTGAGAGCGGATTTCTGATACGTCCCGTGTCACTGCCATATTTTCTGAAAAACCCCTTTGCCAGGATTTCTTCTCCTGAGAAGATGAGAAGCCTCAGCTTCTCCATGTTTTGTTGCTCTGGAATGTGGCCTGGAGATTGTTTATCCAAACATGTGAATTGTTTTTAATTAATGACCAATCACCATCAGCTGTGTTGGACTCTGAGGAATCAGTCATAATTTTTTATTATTTATTCTTGTTAAGCCTTCTGATGTCTCCTTTCTCTTTCTTTAGTATAGTTTTAGTATAGCATGAATGGTATGGAATGGAATGGAATGGAATGGAATGGAATAGAATAGAATAGAATAGAATAGAATAGAATAGAATAGAATAATAAATCAGCCTTCTGAGAACATGGAGTCAGATTCTCATCTCTCACCTCATCCTGGGGACCCTCACAACACCACAGTGCTGGAGAAACCTCTGGCAGTGTGTGTGTAATGTGATTGCTGTCCCTGGGAATGAATGCAGGAGTGTTGGCATGCAAGTCAACTTCTCATCCCCCTTTCTGTCCCTCTGTCCTTGGGAGATGATGTCTGTGAAGCTTCCCCTCACTCCTTCCCGTTTCAGGGGTGATTTTATAGCAATATGTGCTAGAATTTTAATAGGGCAGAATATTTCTTGCACTTAAAGAACATCTTTTCCTTTGCAATGCCTACTCAAAGAGGAAAACATCAGGGTTTTCATAGAAGAAACTGCACATTTCTATTCAGAAGATGCTGGTACAGAAAATTGATGCTGTTACGCTTAAATGCTTACAAAAAATAGAATTTTTGAAGAAAGAAATGTGAATGATGTAAACTGTTATAAAAGCATCAGCCTCACTGAAGCCACACTAATTTACACCAGCTGAGAATCTCCCCACTCATCATTTAAGCAAAATCTTGCAGATGTTTCCATTTAGAAGGTCAGAAATGTTTACTCTAGAATTCAAAATTATTCTAATTTCTTCACACACTTCTCCTTGCAAAGGGTCCACTACAAACTCCTCATTTAACCACCAACTGCTTTGCAGCTGTAAATTGCAATCTGCTTTTAAATTGCTCCTGGATGCCTTCTCTTAATCTAAAATAATGAGAAAAAGGAGATAGTACACAATTTTTTCTTTCCATTCAGATATCAAAGCCTTTAGTGAAAGACTGTGCAAATAAAAAATGTCAAAATTTACCTACTTAAATACAGGCTTTTGAGAAAAGTCTGTTCTATTATTTTAAGCATAATAATGTTCCTGAGTCATATATAGTTATTAAAAAAACTTTGTGTCATGCATTTTGTTAAAATTCTGTCAGTGAAAAAGTTGATGCAATACAGGCAACTAAAAAAGAGGAGGGGTAGAGAAGTAGAGAATGTCTTACATGTGATGAACAATAATTCATGCATCTAAACTCTGAAATATATTGACTGAATCTTTGGTATGTCACAGATTAGTGGAAATATTTGTCAGAGCTCTTAGAGGAGGTGATCTCCATGTCTGGTATTTCTGTCACTTTTATGTTTTATTCTCTTTTAAACAGCACCTGTAGCTCTTCTCTCCCTGGCTAGTTTTAGACTAAAGGGTGCATTAGGAGTCACAGGAATTAAATGCAGGATTTCCTAAGATGTCTCAGCATTCCTTGAAATCATCCTTTCTGTATTTTCCAGCTCTCTCTTGGAGGAATTGTAGACTCACATAACACAGTTTGATTAAAAACAAAGGATTTTTTGTTTGTTTAGGTATTTAAGAAAAAGGCTCCATTTGGTAACAACATTTGTCTGCAATGTTGCCTTCCACAGCAGGGACCGTAATGCATTTTTTTTTTAGCAAAGAAGCTTTTTAACCAAATCAGCACCTCTGACAAATGAAGTGACCACTGGAGGTTCATCAAAGCATTCACATTTACAGGTATAAAATGAATTTTTCTCATGAAAATATTAAAGCTCCAACTCTGCCTTTCTATTTAGGTGCAGAATTACTGTTCAGGGCACAAAGAGAAGTATTACACAGAATTCAACCCCCCCAAATGTCTCCTGTCTGTGCCCTGGAAGCACAGAACTCTTTTGGCTGCACTTCCAGTGCTTTGATTAACAAATATCACTGAAAAATAGGATTTCAACCGGTTGGCTGCATCTGTCACTATGCAAGAGACCTCTGGATGAGATGTGTATTGACTATTACATCTGCATTTCTTTCTTTTTAATTGCATTGTGCTTATATTCCTTGGGTGATCCATGAGGAAACAAGTGTTGTTTATGTCCAATCAAAAATGTGATCATCAAGGCAGGCAGCTGAAAGTCAATGTCAACTCAATATTTCTGCTTATAACAAAGGACTGAATGTATCATTCAATGAATTATTTTTTTGTTTTTCCCTTGTCTTGCCAGTTTCCTCCAGACCACCCAGGGAGGGTTTTTTCTCTGTGCATTCTCTTTAATAATCCAACTTCCTCTGAACACTTTATCACAGTACACAGTGAGACAAAATTTGGCATAATTTTGGGTGATGTTTCTTGCATCCAGTGAAACCACTGCTGCTTTCCAGTGCTGGACCCCACTTGGCAGCTGCTGTGCAGCCTCCACAATTACCTGGGGATGTCTCAGACTCTCTGAGATCAGTGATGTGTGCTTGGCAAGAAGGGTTTTTTCCCTCTGACACTCTCCTGTGAAAACCTCACCTTCAAGCAAACAATGAGTGTGGGTTTTAATTGCAAATGCACCATAACTTCAGCTCCTGTTTGGAATGAATGGAGACAGAGCAAGGAAAAGAACTCAATCCTCATTATGGTAATTAAGCTTTCACTTTGAGTGCAGGCTTCTTTGTGTCCACATGCTCCTTTGTAGGACATCACAGCTGTGAGGCAACAGGGATGAAATAAAAGAAAATAAAACTAGGAAAAAAAAAAGGCTTTTTAAACTCCAACCCAACTTCCAAAAGAGTTCAAGAGCAAAGATCAGCTCTGTTTTCACAGAGCAAATCCATGGTCTATTCCTGCCACTGCCTCAGATCAATGTGTTAAGTGATACCATTCAAATTACTTGTCAGTTTAATCAGAGGAAGTGAAACACAATTACAGGGCATTAGTGGAAAAGCCAGCACAAAATAACAGAATGTCCATGTGGGATATCTGCAGCAAAAGCCTGTTGAAAATAACTCTGTGACATTTTCATCAACAGTCTTTTTTACAGAAAAAGAAACCTTTTGGAAATGCTATTACAAACTAATTAGGCATAAAATAATGCTTTACTTCTACGGACTGATTAGAGGCCTTATTTCCTCTTGTAGATATCAGAAATATTTTTGGCTTTTGTTTTGTTATTGGAATGAAATTAAATACATAAAGACCTTTACTGAAGTGATAACTGGTACATTTACAAAGCCTCTCTGTGCTCTCTCCCAAGCCAGCAGGAGCTTTGCCATTATTTCCACGGAATGATTGGAGCATTCATTTTTCATGGACACTCCAAATTTCCATTGAATAAAAGATTTTCTTTTTCGAATCCTCAAGCAGATGACTTGGATTAAGTGGGTGAAATGGGAGCAGGGAAGGGTAGGCATGACTCCTTCTCCTGCTGAAGGCAGGGCTGCAAATTTGGTGGATTGCAAATGACAAAGAAATGCAAACCTGCCCTGAGATCCCTGCCTGGAGTCCCCAGGTGGGATATGCTGGGCTGGGCACTGTGCCTCGAGTCCCTCTGACTCTTTTACCCTAATCCACACCACAGCTCAGTTTCACTGGAATAGGTAAAGAGGTACCCAGTTCAGAGGTGTAAAGAAAATGAGGATTTGTGAATCCCCGTGACAGGAAAGTAGACTGAAGCCCTACATGATCCCCAACCATTAAAATTAAAATATAGGAGGTAGAATAACCTCTATGTGTGTTAGATTTTTTCCCCCCCTTTTTTTTTCCTAATTTTAAAACCCCTATCAATGCATGCCTTCAGGACAGAACTGAAAAGAGCTGGAAAAAGCCTTTTCCTTCCAGACCTAATAGGATTTTTAAGATCCAAAAGAGATGGGGCCCAGACTTTACTCAGCACAGTGAATCTCCTGGAATAAAGTGACTTCACTTTTTTCAAGAGCCACAATGCATAGCCCAGGTCTAGGTGCCCCTATGGTAAAATCACTTAAAATGATCATCTTGTAATTCTGAGCTCAGAGACTCTGAGGTCTTTAATTGGATTTGGCCCTTTATCTTCTATATTCATGAGATAGTAATTAATTTGACCATCCCTGCCTGGTCCACAGGGTAATTGAATGAATAGCTCTGCACAGCACATAAATGCCTCCAAAAAGAGTTATTACTATGAGTGTGCAGTGTGACAAGTTAACTCTGCCCCCTTGGTAATGATGGCATTGAAATTCCCAAGGAAAGTGCCACTGGAGCCCATCTCACAGCTAATGGGAAAGGACGAAAGTGAATATCCAACATGCAAAACCACAGCACAGTTGATACTCTGCCCTTTAAAATAGTGACAATTAAAATGTTATCCTATTTTTTCAAGTTTCCGTGCCACACCATCTTCTGGCACTACTAAAACTCTGAAAATACCTCAGAAGGGGTTAAAAGCAACTCAGTTCTTTTGGTAGATTGCCACCAAGACTTGTAAGAAATGAAGTGGAAAAAATGTTAAGGAATGTTAAATGAAATCACAGCAGACTGAAACCTGTGGTTCCAGTGTAAGACCTGAAATAAATGTGAAACAGATGCTAATTGGCACCACCTTCACTCTGATGTTCATAAATGAAACGAACGAGGCTTCAGAGGCTCCAGAGGAAGACCAGCCATCTAAAGAACATTAAAACAGGCTTGCATTTGGTTTGTCAGCTCCAAGTTATTTATATCCTTCCAAGTCATCTAGATCCTTCGGAAAATTCATCCAATGAGACACATGTGTACATTTTTAAAAGGAATGAAAGGCTGTGGAATTGAAATTCCTAAATTACGCTGGATGTGCCTTCCATTAGCAATCAGATTGGCTGTGGAGGTGAACTCCAGATCTGGGGCTGTACTGAGCTGTTCTCTGCAGGAGATTTTCCCCTGAGGAATGGGTAATGGTTTGTATCAAGACAAACAGGGTTGTTTGCAAGTCTCAGTGCAAATCATGCACTGCCACAGCCATCTGCAGCTGTTTGGAACCCCTTTTAATGACAAATGCTTGCAAAACTAATTGCACGTGGTAAAAGTGCTGACTGACCACTACATCTGGTTTGATCCTTTCCCTCCCAAAAAACCCTGAAGTTACAAATTGTCGCAGACGTCTTTTATGGAAAATCCTTTCCTTAGGATTTTTCCTCCTGAGAAGCTGAGAGGCCTCAGGAACAAAATGTAAACAATGATTATCTGCTGCTGTGGAATGCAACAGGTGCATCTGTGACTGGCCCATGTTGGATGTTTCTAATTAATGGCCAATCACAGCCCAGCTGGCTCAGACAGAGAGCCGAGCCACAAACCTTTGTAATCATTCCATTCTATTCTATTCTTGGCTAGAATGATGAAACCTGATGAAACCTTTTCTTCTATTCTTTTAGTATAGTTTTAATGTAATATATATCATAAAATAATAAATCAGCCTTCTGAAACATGGAGTCAGATCCTCGTCTCTTCCCTCATCCAAGAACCCCTGTGAACACTGTCACAACAAACAAAACTTATTTTTAATATATAAGGATAACAAGCATTTTAATTAGTATTATTCCAGTAATTCAGCTTAATTCAGCTTTTAATTCAATCTTCTGTGACTTCAATATCAATCTCGGTATTAATACAATGCAGCATTCCACATTTCCTATTTATTGCTCTATTCTTATATGCCACAACCTATAATCCCACTGGCATTATCTTTGATACTATAATTGAATAAATTCCTACTATAAAAATAAATTATTTCACTCAAACTAGAAAAACGGAGGAACTTCTGCATATTGCACTTGGTTGTGATGTGCACCAAGAGGAGAACAACTGAATGCACAGTCTGTGGGAACTTTACTTCTAATTCCCACTCCTGGTATCTAATAGACCACATTTTAGTGAAGTTTTCCTCAGTATAGCAATTAGTGTTAAGGGTGAGTCAATTCCATGATGATCAAACACCTAAAGAAATTAAAAAAAAAAAACAAAAAAACTAAAGCTCAGCAGGAGAAGCTCTGTGCCTTTGCACACCACATGATGCTTTTCACTTCAAAACTACCAAGTAAATTACTGAGAAAAAGTTACTGTGAATAAAAATGGGCTGCACTGTGTTAAGTAATTATTTCTAAAGTGTGAAACGGGTAGGAAGTATCTCATCTCAAAGTAGTGCCTTGATGCATATTACCTCTCCAGTAAAAAGTGAACAGTCTTTTTTTTTTTCCTCCTTTTTTCTTTATCTCGCAGGAGCAATCACAGGAATGAAAACTTTATTTTTCGAATGATTTTGTATGTGGGAGAGAAGTGTAAAGACTCAACCTGTGAAACTCTGCTGTGCTCCACTATTTGTATTGTGTTAGGATTTCGAGGAGAATTTTTAGAGGTTCATGAGCTGTCAGGAAGTCACAGAATGGTTAAGGTTGGAAAAGACATCTAAAATCGAGTCCAACAGTTCACTGCCATGCTCACCACTACAAACTGAGTAAATTATGAATATATTTGGGTGATATTCCTCATTTAAGAAATTCAGGATATTGTCAG
The DNA here is from genome assembly GCF_028551555.1 of Melozone crissalis. NCBI lineage: Eukaryota > Metazoa > Chordata > Aves > Passeriformes > Passerellidae > Melozone > Melozone crissalis. Next base: position 3,881,580 of record NW_026535905.1, read on the forward strand.
CTGTGTCAAAGACCAGCATTTCTGGTTGAGGGATGCACCTCAGGGAAGATTTGATTTTGGAACAATGCAGGACACTGCTTGCACTAAGTTTGTCTTTCAATCCTGTCGTGCCACACACTCATTTTGCCCCTCAGTCCTGAAACCAGTGGTAAAAGAAAATCATTTTAATTGAAAATTTACCTCGCAGCATATGGGTAGAAAAATACCCTTCTTGCTTCTGAGAGAACAGAGGGGATTCTTGCCATTAATTAACACCTAGATGCGTAACAACAGGCTGCAAGAAGAAAAGGCTGGTGTTTTTATTGTTTTTAAGGGTTTTTTTAACAACTATTATTAAAAGTTGCAAGGATTGAGGAAAAGAAAGGGGAAAACCACATAAAAACCAAAGAGGAGCTTTCCCCAAGACAAAAGGTGACACAAATTGGTTGTAATGACCTGGCTAAATACTGCTGTCTATTTAAAGAATAATTACACAGACATTAAAATATTTATGCAGCATTCATGAGAAATTCAGTTCCAGATGAAAATCAAGAGATAGCAGAGATTAAATAAGAGAATCCTAGCTCAGACTTAATAGCTGAGAAGCAGGATTATTTTTCCTTAATATTTTTCCTTAATAATCTCTTTCAGCAACATCCAATACAATCTTTTACTTTCTTTTGTTCATACACATAAAAGATTCATTGCAAAAAGATCAGAAAGGGTTATTTCCTGAAATTAAATATCACATGGATATCCAAATTTTTCTTTGCAGGGCTGTGACTTCTGAACACTGAGAGCCATTCAGTGACTGCCTAAGACAAAGAGCAAAAGTGCATCCACGGAGTGTAAACTCATTCTGGCATCAGTCCTGGAACTGTCTTTGAGGTCTGACCTTCAGCAGAACTTCAGAGAACACAGATGGGTTGGCTAGGGCTGGCCACAGGAAAGTGTTTAACAAGTCAGTGTTGCACAGCAGTTGGAAATGGTGCAGAACAGGACTAAGTAGAGCAAGTGAGCTCTGCTGAGATATCTGCGTGTTCATGGCTTGTTCTCTGGCATCAGGAGGGGATGGACAAAACACTGGAGTATTAAGAGAGTTTGGGAATTATATGTTATTAATTTTGATTTTTAATAATTCATTATTTAATTTGTTCAATAATAAATTTTATAATTCAATAATGTAATGTTTTAAATATTTTCATAAATGTGCATTCTTCCAAATACAGTAATTGTTGGGTGGGGTTAGCCTGCATTTAGAGGTAAAATGCCAAGTCATTTTGGATGCTTCCCTGTGATGTAGGAAAATGACACAAAGTCATCAGGAAAGGCCACTTTGTCACATTCCCTGATGGCTGCACTCCTGCTGGGCATGGACAGGGAGTGGACAACCTCAAATCCTCAAATCCATGACCACATCTGACTGATAAATTTAATTTTAATTAAATCAGACATAAATTTAATCTCACATGCTCATGCAAAACAAAAGGAATGAGTTTGTTTTGTTTACAAAGTTAATATTTCATCAGCTTCTCTTTACACAGAGATCTACCTCTTTAAAAAATAATTGCCTTAAGTGCACAACTGTGTGTACACATTTGCAGATATTTTTAAACTCAAAAATGAAATTTCTTAGATGACTTGCTAAATCAAGAGAAGAGTGCCCATCAATCATTTAATATAGCTAAATTCTGGTAAAGAGTGCTTTTTTAAAAAACAAAATGAGGCTGGAGAACGATTGCCTATGCCAGCATTGACTTTGACTGATGAACTTCAGAGCAGTTTATTACAACAAATAGCATCTCCCAGTGAAATTCTCTCCTTCTAATATCATTCTGCTCCACAAAAACGTGGTTTTGACATCAGAAACAAATTGTAACAACGTGCAGAAGAATGAGTTGTTGCCTCTGAAAGCTATTTCCAAAATACCACATAACTTCAAATTTTATCAAGACAAAAAGAAAGCTGGATGACACATATTTATTCATTTGTGTGTATGTAATGCTTTTGTAATTCCAATACACCATGTTTTACTATCAAACCATCAAAATAAATCAAAATAGTCATGTTTTCTTGACTGGTATTATTAATATTTTCAATGCTAGGAAGGACAGGGCCCAATATTATAGACTGTGTTAAATATCTTAATTCAACTGCCATTTTTTCTTTAATGTCACTGCCCTCCTCAGCTGGGCAGGATAAGGTCAAGAAAAGGAAAGGGAGAGACCCCTCATCAGTTATTGTCATGGGCAAAAGAGACTCAACTGGGAGGAACTAGTTTATTGTATTACCAAGCAAATCAGAGTAGGACAATCAGAAATAAAATCAAATCTCAAAACACCCTCCCTGCCTCCACAGAAATTATTCAGAACAGAAAAACCTGATGTGGAAAAGTATTTTCTTCTGAATACAGAATTTTACAAAAACTTTTGGCTTCCTATCCTCATGACTTCTGGCTTAAATTGACTTTTGAATTATATTGACTTAACTAGTTTTGGTATGGCTGCCGATATTTTTTTATTATAAGACAAGCATTATTAGAATTGGTTATTTCTGTAAACCTTGAACCCAGTGAGTTAAATGTGACCATGATTCTTCCCTTCTGTAATAAATCCTAATAACCCAACTGGATTTATAACAGCCTATTATACAGCACATTCATGAATATAGAGCAATTTTCAGTTTCCTGGACTAGAAATCATGATCATGTCTAATCTCCTGTGCCTGACAATAAGTTTATGATGTTTAGTGGAAAAGCTGACTGACTTCAGAGGTCACTGAAAGAGAGCACAAACTATTTTACACAGCACAGTCTTTAGGAAAAAAATCAAAATGAAACAATAGCAACAACACACCAAGAAAACCCAAAAAAAAACACCAACCAAACAAAAAACCACCTGGTAGAAGGAATATAAAACAAAATTCTCCTATTGCTTTTTGTGTTGCTCTACACTACATGGATTTTTTGGGCCTTTTTATTCCACAAATGTTATGCTGAAATAAATACATAAACTCAGAGATTTTTTTCCTCTTTTTTCAAGTACTGTGGGAATTTCAAAGTTCACATTCTGAGGTTGGATGCCTCATCTCTGGGCAGACTCCATTCAAGGTTGGACAGAGGTTTGATCTAGGGAAAGATTTCCTGACTCACAGCAGAGGGATGGGAACAGATGATCTTTAAAGGTCCATTCTATGATTCATTTGGATTCTGAAGTGTATTTTTGATTCAGTTTGGGTTTTTTTTTTTTCCTAAACAGAGCAATTGAAGCTACTCAAAACCTGTCCTGGGTATTACCAGGATGAGAATTAACTCACCAGTCTAAGAAAGAAAATTTAGATTTCTGAAAATGTCCCAGATTTTCTCTCTGCATTCTCCCATTCTCCCACTCTATGGAGTGGATTTGAGATCCTGGTTGAGCTCTGCTGGGAGAAGATGCACAACAGTGGCTGCATCAGCTGGGGAGTTCAGGGAACTGGAATGAGAATTTGGGCTCAGATCTGATCTCTCACTTCCAAACAAAGGGCAAGACTCCACCTGAATTGTAAATAAAACCTGCAACTTTTTGATTTCCTGCACTGATACACGCTATAAAAACTATTACTTTTTAAATTAATGCCTTGTCTTGAATTGAGCATTGTAAAACCAGCATTTAAATACAACAATCCTTTTAAAAGAATGCATGGAAAATGAACAGACCTGCTTACAGAGGGTGAAATCCTCTGTTTTGTAAATATGATCTACAAATATTTATTTTTAAAAGCCAATAACCTAAACATTCTTCTGCCCAAGTCTTTATTTAAATGTCAATTACTATAGCACCAGAGAGCATTCCCACAGCTAAATGATGCTTCAACCAGCTTGCATTGATAGATGTTCTATGACCATTGCAGACTATCTATAAAATACTTTTTATTTCATCAATTTTCTGGATTTGCATTGAACTAGCAAACCAGTGGAAGGGGAATAAACCCTCTAGTGATTCCTAGAATGCACTTTATAAATAAAGTAGGGCAATTTTAACAAATTTCAACATTTACTTTCTTTTCAAAATTCCTGTCTGAGAGCCTTTGTGGGATGATTCCCCTCTTTACATTCCTTTCAGGTGGCATTAGCCCACTGCACTGAACTTAATAAAGATAAAATCCAGAGATGCAATAATGGCAATATGAAGAGTTTCAAATAGACACATAAACCCAAAAGAATGCTGCTTTAAAATAAAACATTTTTAAGGCATTTTTACGGGGTTTTTATGTATTAAGATACTGTGCTTCAAATATCTCCATTAGAAATTTCCTTTATTCAAACAAAATCAGGAACACTTTGTGTGAAATGAACATATGAGAACTTAAAACTGAAATGTTTGGTGATGTGGAAACAGAAGAGCTAGAGCTACAGCAACCACAAAACATAAATAATATTTACCATCCTCCTACTCCACCATCAAAGCCCTTCCCCGTTCTGGGGCAGTTGCCACCTACTCCCTCTGTATCACTTCAGCAAGGCTGCAAACACCACCCAGCATTTCTTTTATGTTCCACAAACACATGCAAATCCTTATGCATATGTATGAGCACAGAGACACGCCTCCAGAACGAATCCCAGCTCCCTCCATCAAGGTCAGCATCCTGAAACTGGCTGCTCCCAAGCCAAGGAGCCTGACTGGAATGGGCATTGAAGATTGGGAATAATATTGTCACAGAGGATCCTTTCAGCCTGCAGGGTTCAGTCCTTTGTATCTGCAGTTTGTTGATTCCTACATATTTTCTAATTTTTTTCTTGACCACAGGTTCAAGGTTTTCTCCTCTAAGTGGCAGTTTTGATGTTTGTTGCTGAATTTCTGTCCATTTCAACAATCTCAAATGGACTGCCTGGGCTCACGTTGCTTTCTCACAACAGAATCACAATTCTTTTTGTGTTCCTTTCTTTTCCCTCTTTCCATACACCCACTAAACAACCTGGCTTTCCTCTGACAGGCTGTCAGTGCTCTGCAGAACACCTGTGTGTGCTCAGGAATCTGCTCTGCTTCCAGAACAGTGGTTTTGTTCCCTGGGCTGAGGTGCACCCATGGCTCAATACATTTTCTTTGCCTGCTGCTTCATCCAAGTCATCCTCATTCACCCATGAAATAATTTCTGGACTTGAGACACCTGAAGAGCCCGTGAGGCTCCTGTGGAGACACCTCCTGGTTTGTTAAGCTGGAAATGCAGCCCCTCAAAATATCCCACTTAAATTCTCTCCTCTGCCTCGTTCCATTTCTCCTTTGCTTCCATTTCTCTACTTCAGCTCTGCCCCAAATTTTTGTGCCTATTGACTTTTCAGCCTTCACTCTCTCCTGCCATACAGGATCAACACAAAGGCTTGTTTTAAACACTGGGATTGAGTGTTGTGCCCTCACAGAGACACATGGATATCAAATCTGGAAAAGATAAGAAAAAATAAAAAAGAAACAACAAAAAGGAACATTTCACAAGCTTAGGAAAATATAAAAAATTGAAATTCTGTATATTCTCTTTTTTTACCAGTGACTTAGCACAGTGATAAGTACAACAGCTAATTGTATTTGTGCAAACTCAATAAAAGGAATTGAAACACAAAACATTGCAAACTTAATGAAATAATAGCATCAGTCATCTCTGAAATCATTATCGTACTTGAAAAACATAATAAAATTCAAGTGCATGAGACTTTCCTGGAAATTTCCCACACACTTTCTGAAGACATCTGTTCAAAGCAGAAATGTAGGGTAAATTTCTGGAGAGGGAAGAAAAGAACAACAACAAAAAAAGCTGAAATCTTCCTGATTTCCCCTATAGATTACACGGTGCAGAGCAATTTCTTTGGGGCATTTTGTGACCTTTTCCGCTTGTCTGAGCCTCTCCAGTGCTCTGGGGTGCTCCAAGAGAAGCCCTCAATCATCTCTGGGAAGCTTCTCATGAGGAACAGAATGGACTTTTGGCTTTCTGTGTCTACAGATCCATCTTTAACTCATTCACCCCATTTAAATCCAGCGCTGGTGATGAAGGGACACCCCCAACACCCACAGGAACCTTTTGCTGATGCTCTGTGAACAAATTTCTTGTCTGTGCTGATATTGCACTGATCAAAACCCCATTAACTACTGCCACACTCACAAACACAGGCAAGAATTCAATTTAAATGCCATTTTAAATTCCAACTATTAAACTTTGTCACTGTTACTACCCTAATTTTTTTTCCTTACTCCAGGGCTACTGAGCATCTTTATGTTCACAGATTTTAATTTTAATTGCACACTCAACTACCCTAAATTATTAGGCAATGTACCAAGGTAGTGGGAAATTTGCATTATGGTGTTTTCTCCATATGCTAAGCAGGTTAAACTATATCACCCATATGGTAAATTCCTCTCTGCTGTGACTAAAACCAATGAATTTGATCTTTGTATGCCTGTAACAGACTGCAGAACTGTTCAGATCTGCTGACAGCTTCAGCAGACCTTGAGGAACCAGCACCACTTTTACTGGGCACATTTTTCTCCCAAGATTCTAAATATTAAATCCCTGGGCATATATATTTGTATAACTTCTGTCTCAAAACTAACATTTCCACCAGTTCCATCAAACACTTAAAACTTCCTCACAATATCAGTACCTGAAAATTTATGGGGTTTTCCCCTGCTTTTTTCCCAATATTGTGTTTTTCCATATCTGCTTTAACTCCTTCTGAGTCAGTTCTGTCTCTATTTTCTCTCCTCTCTTACTACTCATCATTTCAACCTCACAAATTCCCAGCCAGTACTTCCCTGCCTTTCAAATCCAGATATAATCCTTAGCTTTCCACTTACAATCCATCCTTTAACCCAGCCCCTCACAAAGAGCCTTGACCAGCTCAGCTTTTCTGGCCACACAAATATCTGAGATTCACACGAGAGGAGAAAGGGTTGCAAAAGCTCTCAGTGGTTCCTGCCTTAAAACTGCATGTTCAAATTGCAAGTAAAATCTCTTCCAGTGCCAGCTCTGAGATTCCATTCTGGCAAAATGATCTGGCCTGATTTGGGAACCAAAATATGGGACAAGGAACAGAAAGCATAGGGAGAAAATATTGAGGAGGGAACTCGTATGCCACAAGGAAAGAAGCTCATGTCCTAAAACCACATTAATCCACAGGGTAAAATGGCTCTTTGGGGGTGGTGGTGCCAAAACCTCATCCCAGGCAAGCTTTGCCCATGTCTGTGTCAAAGCTGCATCCAGGCAAACAAAATATTTCTAAAGGTTATATTACAAATATTCACTGCTTTATCTCTAATTCATTAGACAAAACGAGACATGCTCTGCATTAAGTGTTTCAAGGGATATACAGATCCCAAAGGCTTTAGGATTGGGATCTGCCTTTGGGATTTTTCTGCAAATGCTTCTGCACAGCTGATGCTCAGGTGCAGAAAAAAACCAACATCAGCTTGTGTGGCCATGTCCTGCTGCAACCCCCAAACCAAAGCAGGGCTCAGGTCCTGCAGGAAGGAGTAGCAGCCAGATAAAATGAGAAGATCACAATTAGCAACAGAGATAATAGATTTTACCACCTTGGGAAAAAAAAAAAAAATCCCCTAAGCATTTAATAAGGAACATGAGATTTGAAGCTGCACTGAGGGAAATTTCATATTATAAAGAACATTTAAACACTGTAACATGATTCAGCAGAATGCTTCCACAGAGATTTTAAGGCTGTGGCATCAAAAAGATGGAGCAGAAAAGCTCTGAATCCACCTGCTGCCAGACCCCACAGTGGGAATATCTGCCTGGAAAACAGCACAATTTATCTGGTTCACCAAGGGCTGGGGACAGGAGCCACCTGAGAGCCTGGGTGCCACCAGCCCATGTGTGACAGTGACCCCTTCAGAGGGGCAGGTTACACGAAACAAAACCTGAGATACAGATAAAGGAATGAGAAATAGAAAAGAAAAGCCAGCTCTGGATAAACTGCTCATTTTTCTTTCCATGCCTCACTAAGGTATTACAACCTGGTGGGCATGAAAACCAAATTTCCGTGTGGGGCTGAGCTGAGCAGGATGTTTTGTGCAACAAGAGACAGAAGAAAAGGGTTGGATGCCCATGGTGTCAGTTTATGATTTCTGAAGCAAAAAATCTCTGCTTCAGCATAGGAACCCTGTGTGGTGTTTGTTCTCTTTAGCCTCTGTTTACCTTCTCTATTTACAAGCAGGAATATTTCATGCAGGTGTTTTGAAGATAAATGACACAAACAAAAATACTGGAATTGCAAAAATACTGTTGCCCTGGAATCTGCAGATATACTTTAGATAGCTGGAAGTGCCTAGAGTATTGGACAGGTGTCAAATAAATTGTAAGAAATAATAGATCATTCCACATAAGCCAAAGTTTCATGGAAATGCAGTTTAGATAATAATAAAAAAAACCCCTATCAGTTTGCCATTTATTGTGTGTATGTGGGTTTGTAAATAACCATCCCAGCAAACCAAACCAAAGAAAACCATTTGGGTATATTTCCAGGAGAATAAAACTATAGGAAAAAAAAAAAAAAAAAAATCACAGTTTTATTTCAGCTCAGAAAACCAAAGGTGCCAAAGGGTCACTTCATTGAATATATTCTGCATGTGAAATGGTCACTAGCAGGGATGAAAAAGGCAGGCAATACACACAACTTAATGCACATAATATATTCCAGGCCTTCACTGCAATAGTTAATGCCTTTGAGAGTCCTCAGGGGCACAGCTGTCCAGCTCCATCAATTTTTACACATAATGCAGATAATCAGTAATTCAAATGTTACACTGAGCTCATAGAGACAGAATAGATTAATGTAGATTAATGTAGGAAGTCTCACAGAAGCTCTACAGCCAGACATGAGAAGGTGTATTTATTTAAAATAGCAGAATCTTATTTCATATTAAAATAAAATTTAGGAAAATCCATAATTCAGCACAAAGTGATTGGTGCATTTAAGTGAATGCTTACAATTCCCAAGCTCTGTGGGGAAGGCTGTTACACAATGAAATGGTGGAGATGGGAGCTGCAGTTGTGTGGGCACCTGTGGGATCAGAGCAAAGATGAAGAAAATCCCTTTTATTGTGAGTTCTTGCAAATTTCCTTATTTAAATTACAGAGTTTATTCATACTCTGCAGACTTTCTGGGCAGGCAGAGGAATGAAATATGCATTGCACTGCTTATGCGTGTTACCTAAACACTCTTTCCTTCTCATTACAGGACTCAGCTCAGCTCCAGAGGAGGAGAAAATTTATTTTGTTCTTTGAGAAAATTTATTTTGTTCTTCCTGTGTCCTGCTCATGAGCCTCAGATGGCACCAAGGCACAGTCAGGTCACTTCAACTCAGGCAAAAATTGAGAGCAGAAAAGGAAATCTTGGTGTAGGCAAGTTCTTCCATAACCACTGTTTGAGGCAGATACTTCCTTCTTTACACAGTTTCATTAACATAATATAATTATCCACACTATATAATGAGCTCTTAACCTACAGCAATTCACTTGGAAATGACACAGAAAGGTTTTTTTTCCTGGGTCCATCTATGTTTCATATCATCATTAATGACCTGGGTGATAGCACATGGAATATGCTTATTAAATTTGGAGGTGACACCGAGCTGAGAAGCACTGAAAGTGCTCAGGAGAGCAGAAAAAAAAAAAACTCCAAAGTGATTCTGACAAATTGCACTTATGTTCTCAAAAACGGAAAAAAAAATGAAAAAAGAGATGCTATTCCAACAGGGTCATGTGCAAGATGTTCACTCAGTCAGGAATAACAGCTACAAAACCCAGAGCAAGCAGCAGCTCTATAGGAAATCTGCAGGAGAGGCTCCGCGGGCTCTTCTCGAGCCACCAGTGTCACCCAGCTGCCACAAAGGCAGGCGCCCTTTGTGGAAAAGCCAGCGGCAGCCAGGAGAGCCTCTCCTCCCTGTCAGCAAAGTCTCAGCTTCAGTACCTTTGTTTTGGCGCTGTGTACTCAGAAAATGTGGAAAGTTTAGGAGGGATCCAAAAGCAGCTACCAAGGATCAGCACAGGACTGCACCAACAGGAGAAGCCAGGGCAGACTGGGCTTGTTAACTCGTTAAACTGCTGGAATGTGAAAAGTGAATCACAGAATTACGGATTACAGGCTATCCTGAGCAGGGAGGGACCCACAAGGATGGCTGAGTCCAGCTCCTGGCCCTGCACAGACACCCCAATAATCCCACCCAGTGCACCCCTGAGAGCAGGGATGTCCAAGGGGTGTCCAAACCCTCCTGGAGCTCTGGCCTGCGCCCATTCCTGGGGAGCCTGGGCAGTGCCAGCACCCTCTGGGGGAAAAACCTTTTCCTTGAGAAGTTTTCAGAGCTGATGTGTCAGGGATGACCAAATGAATATTGCCTTAGAGCAAAGTCATGGATCAGCTGATTTTTTAAATCCATTGCACTTCCATGGACTAAGTCTAGCAATAAAACAAGGATATAGCGTGTCCAGCTATAACTGATAGAAAGAATCAAGTAAAATGGAGCTGAAAAACTTTTAACTCTTATTCAGAGGTGTTTATATTTATTTAAGGAGATTGAGTTAGATGGGAACCTCTAAGTAAAGCATTATTTATAAGAAGGCTCCAAAATAGGGTCAGGGCTGACTCAAAGCTTTAAAGGCAATGCAGAAGTCCCCATCCCACCATTTTGGTGAGAATCCACCTCAGCTCCAGAGGATCCACAGATCAGAACACATTCTTAAACTCTGTCTATTCTCCATATTCTAAAACCACTCAGCACTGAAGTCAAACTTTAGACTTCAAGTAGAATATTTTAAAAATTAAAATAAAATAAGACTCTAAAATAGCTCCACTGTTGTATTCTATCTTTACTGGTTAAAGTGGAAGCTAAATGTTGGAAGTTTCTGCAAAAGATTATGTCCTATATACTGACTAAAACTCAATTTTTTTCCTTAGGAATTAAGTACAACATTGGACAAATGAATCTTGTGGACTTGGTTTAGTAGTGGTGCATCATCTTAAAGGGTTTTTCCACCCTAATTGATTCTGTTATTCTACACTTACTGCACCTATCAATATTTTTCTGTTTCTTGATATTTTGATTAAGCTGAGTGGATTACACATTTCATATGAGGGTGTTTTTTAATTCCCACTCTGTGAAATGTTTCAGCTTTATAAACTGTCAAGCAAAACTTAACTACACACAGATTTTACTCTGTTCGCCTTGACATGATGTTATCTAAACTGGTATTCTCTAAAATTCCAATAGAAAATATTGCAAAAGAAAATTGCAAGAAAATAAATATATTTTTACAGTCTCCTGTAGTTGCTAAACTACTCTATTCTGTTTTGTAGAGAAACATCTGGAAAATTGACTTCAGGATGAAAAGTAAGTAGTGTGATGTATGTATAGAAAACTAGATTTTTTTTTCGATTCCTGCAGTTGTTAGGCTAGAAATAAACCATGGAAATGGTTATAGGGGAAATTTCCCAGTATATATAAAAGTAATTATTTATATTTAATATTGTGCTACAGACACAGCAGTTGGAGTGCAATATCCATTGTAACACCCACCACTGCTCCAGATTTTGATGGGGCCTCTTAGGTAATGTCACATTTGCAATCTCTGAGCGCAGCACTCAGGGAAAATCCAGTCAGCAGGAAACAATGAGGATGTGAATGTGCTTGTGAGCCATCCAAGGAACTGTCCTTGACAAGCACAAAGGAAAGCCAAACACCTGTCTGCCTATTATCCACTAGCAATCTCTTTTAATATCAAACATCTTTGCATTTCAATGGACACCTCAGTCTGTACAGCACTGAAAGAGAACAAACACTCCCAAACTACCGCATTTGTAAATGCCACATGATCGTGTTTTAAAACCAGACCAGCAAAGGGAAAACATGCAATTTTGGTTTGGGCTCATAAATTAAAGATTTTATTATAAGTCAAAATTTTATTCTATCTGCTCATCAACATGAGAATATTTACAAACTAAAAAAAAAAATAAAATAAAAGAAAAAATAAACAAACTTTTTTTTTTTTAATTTATTGAGTTACTGATTTCAACAATACTTGTCCATATGAGTAAGAGAGAAATTTTAAGGAAGGAATTTTTTGCAAAGGCATGTGGTGGTTTTGTCTGGGAGAGAGTTCATTTTCCAGAGTTTTGGATTTGGATCTAGAGTTCTGGAGTTTCTAGAGTTTTAGGATAAGATTGCTGTTGATAACACACTGATGTTTTAGTTATTGCTCAGCAGTGCTTACTCTAAGTCAAGACCTTTCCAGTGTCCCATGCTCCGCCAGAGAGCAAACACATAAAAACCTGGGAATGAGCAGGGCCAGGAGAGCTGACCTGAGGTGACCAAAGGGATCTCACATCCATGGGACACCATCCCAGGGAATAAAATGGGGAGAGCTGGCTGGAAGGGCCAATCACTGCTTGGGGATGGGCTGGGCTTTGGTCAGTGGGTGACAAGCAATTGCAATGCGCTTCAATTGTTTTGCCCATTATTATTATTATTATTATTATTATTATTATTATTACTATTATTTCTTCTACCCTTACTGTCTTAATAAACTGTCTTTACCTCAACCCCCAAAGTTTAATATTTTTCCCCAATTCTCTTTCCCATTCCAGCCAGCAGGAGTGGGGAAGGTGACAGCGAGTGGCTTGTGGTGCCCAGTTTCTGGCTGGGGTTAAACCCCAACAGCTCTTTGGTGACTGTTTTTCCTTTGCAGGTTGAGTTTGATTTTCCATTCCACATCCTCATGTCCTCTCCTTGGTCATGTGGGGCAGCCTGTGAATGTTGTGAACATTTTTTCTCCTGAACAAAGACGTTTTTACTCCCAACAGCTGAGATACAGGTGGGGAGTAAATTGAGAGCAGGATGGGGTGGGCAGGCCCTGGCACAGGGTGCAAGGAGAAGCTGTGGCTGCCCCTGGATCCCTGGAAATGTTCAAGGATAGACTGGATGGGACTTGGAGCAACCTGGGCTGGTGGAAGGTGTCCCTGCCCATGGCAGGGTTGGAATGAGATGGGCTTTAAGATCCCTTCCAACTCAAACCACTCTGTGATTCCATGATGTAGAATATCTGGATTGTTCATGAGCAAGACTTGCAGGAAGCAATGGTATTTACTACCCCTCTCATAAACACTGTGCTCACCCCAGGAGCTGTAGGATTTGAATGGCTTTTACCAGTACTTAACTCTGCTGTGCTCTGTATTTGATTCAGAAATAACCGGCAATGACCTTTCCCAACACACGAGACCTTCAGGACACATTCCTAAACCCCATCCTCACTGATGCACGTGGCATTCAAAGGGGTTTTAGCAGTGAGAAAAATAGAATCACACAGTTCAGGTGCAGGGAAAGATGCACAAATGTATGCTCTGCACTCCCTAATAGGAGCAACAAGGTCTTCCCAATCCTGGAACAGAATTTTTGATCGAGTGCCTGGTGGCGAATTTGAAATACTAGCCTGGGGGCCCTGATGAGACATAATTCATTCCAGAACAAATCCAGCTTCCACATCCATTCCTCTAAAGTCATTATTGACCCAAGGGAAAATGCTGGCCTTAAGCAAGTTTTAATAAAGACTCTGGTGGAGTCGTTTCTGCAGCACTAAATGCGATAATGAGAAACAAGCCACTTAGCTGCAATAGAGCCAGGACCTGTATATAACCTGAAAGTCAGTTTGCTGAGGTTCTTGGGATTCCTTCCAGCGATGAAACAGGCATCCAAAAGAGATCTAATTACCTTGCACACTAATTTGTTACATAAAAATCAGTCAGGCTTAAATGGACCAATATTCTGCTTGTCCTATATGAGTGTAATTTATTTTAACACTGTTTCTGTGAAGTAAAAATATCCATAGACTAATCAAGTCTGGGTTGAAAATCAAGGTTTTTACTAAACCAATAAAAGTGTGAACATATAAATCTGGCCTTAAATATTGCTCTACTTTAGAACTTTTCTTCAGTTTATTTTAAACAAGAAATGTTTGCATTTATGACCGCAGGACTTAATATAAAATAGCAAATTTTCCTACAGACTCTGGCAGATTGAGAGTTTCTTATGGGATTACTGAAAGTTCTCTATGCATGAAGTAGGTAAAAAATCCTTGATAAGTAGCATGCATTAGTTTTAAGTTAGATTTGTAGAGTTTTTTTTTAAAAACTGTCCTTCACTCTGTCCCTTTCTAACCATCAACCTCAAAATAAAACCTTGCTAGACACAGTGGAAGTGATTTGAAAATTAAACTACAGTCTTGCTAGAGAGAGATAGAGAAAGGACCCTTTGTGTGACTGTTATGATCCTCAGCCTCCATCCCAGGCAGAGCAAGCACAATCTTTTGTGCCTGTGGTTGATGTCTGGCATTCACTCACAGAGAGATGCTTTGTTTTTTGCCTTCAAATTCTACAATCAAGTATTGAAGTTGTGAAAGTCAGCAGAGGAAAAACCAGAAATAGGCTCCTGTGCCCTGGTGCTTTGGTGATACAATTGATGGGAGGGAATGGGAGCACATTGAAGAGAGGCTGAGTGTGGCAGTGCTTCGGGCAGGAGGGAAACTGGAGAATATTCCCATGAATAAACCATGCAGAGAACCCCTGGGACAGCTCCTGCCCTCGCCCAAAACAAGCTGTATCCAGGTATATCATTATGAAATTCACAAATTTACAAAGTTTCACAGGTGTGATCAAGTGTTTACTATGCACGGCAAAAATAAATAATTTAGCATTAATCAGGGGGAGATACAATTCCCAGCCAGACTGTCAAACCTAAAGCCAGTGTGCTGTACTTGCAGCCAACCCCTTCCTTTATTTCACACAAAAACAAGTTTGGGGTACTAATCCTTTTTAAGAAAATTCCTAAAATATTTTCTGAAGTTACAGGGGAATCAGTGTGTAACACAATCCTCCTGCTTTACGATCCAGGAGGATTGGCACTTACAGGTTTTTTTTTTAATCATCCTTTAGGTACTGTTTGAGTTGAAATCAGACACTGTGTGGTAATTTCAATAAAAGTAATATTGCCTCACGTTTCTGTGAAACTCACAGCTATTTATAGGAACGAGATGCAGGGGTGGGGACACAGCAAAAATTACTGGTTTGAATGGAGATGAAATGTCAGGAAGACTGGAGTTGCCATCTACTGGAATGTGCAACGAATGACAACTGCCATGCAAAAATCCTGAATTTCAAGCATTAGTCACAGGAACAGTCCAGGTACTGCATGGCTCCAGGACAAAAAAATACACACAAAAAAAATTCCCAATCAAGTATTATAAAGTGAATCTCCAAAGACAAAGAATTATTCTCCACTCAGCTTTTGAGAAGTCAGAAGATGCACAAGGAGGCTGTGTCAGACCAATTTTATTTGCCTGTGTCTTTATCCACATTCAGCAATAGATTATATTTATCACTCCTCATCAGAACACTGATAATTGCACTTGCCAGCTTCAAAAGCAAAAAAGAATGTCAGAATCTGAAAAGCAGAGAATTATAAATTCTTCAAGTATGGGCATCTAATCACCACTGCATTTTTGAACCACCACTTTTTAATACAAGATAATATTTAGGAATGTCTTCAGCTGATGAAACACAGAAAAACATAACACAAATCTTCTTAGAGCTGCTTATCATCAAAGCCAGTCAGTCCATATTAATTGTGCTGTTCCAATAAAGTGTAGTAAGTTCATATCAGAAAAAAAAAAAAGATATTAAAGTATTCACTCTTGTGCTTGTAGATGATCTAAAGCAGAATTTTTGTTTCTTACATCTAGATCTTGCAAAAGACCGATTATTTAGCTAGGAAAGTATATACAGGAAGTCTTTACAGCTGGACAGACAAACCAGACCTTTCCAGGGCAGTTCAGAGGAGAAAAGAAAACAGAAAAGTCCTGAAGGTGCTGTGACTGAAATGACACCAAAAGAGGAGGAGACTTGATGCTGACAGCAGCTGCAGCCCAGAAATTCAAGGTATTTGCAGGCATCAACAGATCACGTCCCACCTCACAGCACCAAACCTATACACCAGGATTTTCTGCAAGCAGTTTAATATTTTCTCATGTTTAGTGAGGATGTTTATTAGTCTCTTAATAAATGGAGAGTATGAAGTGACTGGAGAGAAGAAGCTGACATGTGAACTGTCTTATTATGATTAATGGAGTTCACACATAAAGGGTTATTTCTCTGGAAAACGTCAGATTGAATAATTACTGGAATTACTCCCAAAGGGCTTTAGAAAATGTTCTGCCCAGTTTCAAGTCACGTTCTTATCACAGTTTTCTTTTGACTAGAGGGTGATCTTTAATTGCAGATTTAAGTAAAACAAGTACTGTAAGCAATTCATTAAACATTATGAAAAATGATGTATTTCTCTAACAGTCCTTTAAAGCAGCTTTCACTTTTTACCCTCATCTTTAGGCAATATAGAAAAATCAAATCAATAAATAAAATGGCTTTCTTCTGCCTTTGAAACAAAAAAGCACATTGTCCCTGTTTGCCTGCACCAGACTAGGTATAGAATATGCTAGAATTGATATGTAGGAATATTACTGGCAATATTATTAAGATAAGTAGGGAAGAGATGATAGCACTATTTGGTCTCTTGGATTTCTTAAATCTAATCAGTATTTAATGGATACAACGGTGCCAGAAAATCCAGACAGACAGAGAACACAGCTCAGAAGCTTCTGAACGTGTTTCAGGGAAGCATCCCAAGGTCAGCACTACTTTGCAGCGCTGCAGATGCTTCCAACAGGCTCCACGCTCCTGCAGGGTGAGGGCCAAGGAAAAGCAGCACAGATCAAAGGATAAAGGGATTTTCTTTGGGCTGAAGGTAAAGAAGCCAACACCACCCAACTTCATCCCACTGGCACTAGGGAAGCTTCTTCCCACTAAGTTTTCAATGTGTTCTGCTGCTCATTGCTCTCATGACCCTCATGGGAACAGCTTCAGGTGAGTTCTGCTCACCTGATGTCAGTGCATGGCCCAAGCTCAGCTGCACTATAGGCTGCAGAGACCTCACTGAACAGACCCCATACCTGGGAGCAGTAATACACTGAATTCTTGTCCAACAGTTGCCTTGAACACCAGAACTGTGTTATTATTATATTCATTATGGTGTGGAGCCAGGCTGGGAGAGCTGAGGGTGTTCACCTGGAGCAGAGAAGGCTCCAGGCTGACCTCAGAGCTCCCTCACCTAAAGGGGCTGCAGGAGAGCTGGAGAGGGACTTGGGACAAGGTGTGGAGTGCCAGGCCAAGGGATGTGGCTTCCCACTGCCAGAGGGCAGGGTTAGATGGGATATTGGGAATAAATCCTTGACTATGAGGGACAGGTTGTCCAGAGAAGCTGTGGCTGCTCCACCCCTGGAAGTGTCCAAGGCCAGGATGGAGGGGGCTTGGAGCAACCTGGGATAGTGGAAAATGTCATTTCCCATGGCAGGAAGTTGGAATGAGATGAGCTCTTTAAGGTCCTTTTCAACCCCAAATGCCTGTGATTCTCTGACACAGCAAAGGACAGTCCGTGCTGGGCATTATGCAGGGACATAGGAGGAGACAATCCCTGAAATTAAGAACCGGAACAATAACACCCAACAAAATCAACAACAACTGCAGATGTAGGAAGAAATAGGGCACAAAACAAGTAAAACAATTGAGATACAATTAAAAGAAGCAAAGTGAGGGTCTGGAACTGCTTCCAGGATGGATTTTTAGCAGGTCTGGCACTCACTATTGTGCATTGCTGAATCACCTTTTGTCCCCTGCCTGCCATGGGTACATAACACCCCCAGCTAGCATTCACAGACCACACCAAGCATGAAGGGGGGATCATTCAGGAGTTTCACACCAAAAGTTTCCCAAATTTTTAGGATTGCTGCAAGGAACATTACTGATGCAATCATGAAAAGTGGGTATTTGTCCACAGCCATGTGTGCATCACACAACATCCACTTAAACACAAACACCTTTTCATGGACAAAAACCCCTGGATAATGGGGAAAAACCTACAATATACCTTGAACCACGAGCATTTTACAGATACTGACCTTTGGTTTTGATTTAGAGGCTCTAACTAATAAAGCTTGGCTTTGCACCAAATCTGAAGAAGAAAATCAAGTACACTCTTGTCAAATCATAATTACTTTGCACTACAAAAAAAAGAGCAGAACTAAGCCAAGCATTCTCTAAAACTGGTCTCTAGAATTCAAAACACTACATAAAATGTCCTATATCTTGAAAAACAGGATGATATTTTCCTGCCTTTTCAAGTTGATTACGCATCTTTCCACTCATTTAAAATATAAATTGAGTTTTAGGAAACAATAAGCTCTTCATTTTACAGGAATATTAAAGATTCAAAAGTACAGCAGTAGGAGAGGGAATGTGATTATGAAACACAGCTGAAGTGAACCCTAAAGCTTTGTTACTGTTTGCCCTCCAAATCTGCTGTTTCACCATTAAAAACATATAAAATGGCAGGGTAATTTACATTCATGCTACTGAGCAGATTTTGAGAATGTATTTGGCATGTTCTTTCTAAAACCTTGGAAAATTCAGGATCTTTGGATTTGTTACTAGAATTTGGTATGCCTCTATATATTTATTTAAAGCAATGGAGTAACACAAACTTTTGATTATTTTGTATGTTTCTTCACTCTAAGACATGAAAAGTCTTCAAAATACATTGAAACAAAACCAAACAAGAGTCAGAAATGCATATTTCAAAGATTGCCATTGGATCTCACAAAATTAAATTAGCTGTTGAGCAAAACTGAGTTTCTAAGATTACACATACACCACACACAAACCTCCTCCACCATATAAACTCTTCAGTAATGCCTTGAGTATTTTTAAGTTGGTTTAAAAAAAGGAGGTCAGGTTATTCTCTCTTTTTTTTTAAGAAGGCATGACTATCTTTTGTTATGCCTTTAAATATGTCCTTCTGAGACTCCTGACCCATGACTATTTCTCTTAGACATTACATCAGTTGCAAATAAAACGTAATGAAACCATAAATATTGCAGGTAGTCAACAAACCATCGTCTTTAGGCTTGCAAAAATCACACTGACTTTTCTCTGAAATATGAGTCTTCAACCTGGTTTCTGCATTATTAATTCCGTCTATGAGCTAATGATCCAGAGGCCCTCTAATCTCCCTGTAAGATGCAACACACATGCAGGATTTCAATGCATTTTGTTCTGAGTTTTCCCTTCAGAATATGGGAATCATTGGTTGGACAAGGCTTGGAGGAATGTGGGATAGTGGAAGGTGTCCCTGCCCACAGCAGGGAATGGAAGGAGATGGTCTTTAAGGTCCCTTCCAACCCAAGCTATTCTCCAATTTTATTATTCTATTTTTCTGTGGAGTCAGTTCAAATGGTGTTCTGTGGAATGGGAGAGGACTCAAAAAAAGTCTTATTCAATTTCAAAATACCAGTACCAATTTCATAACTAACCTGTCTTTCTAGAAATAATGTATCCAAAAGGCCAGCATGAAGTCTTTTTGTCTTTTCTGATTTTGCTTTAAAATACATTTGGAAATGAGCACAAGAAATGGATTAAGAACAACTGGTTGTCTAATGCTGAGAATAGATTTTCTGTTCTAGGAAAAATTTCCAAGAGCAGTTCATCCACTTGTAAAAAGACTTTCCAGAAGACTGCCAGAAACAGCTTTTAACTTGTTCATCCTTGCTTTTAATAACTGATTTCATAAATTCCTCTCTATTCTCCACATGTCCTGCACTTTGGAAATCTAAAAAGTGTTCACTGCCCCTCAAGGTGTTGCCATTGGTAAAAAGAAGGAAGGATTTTGCATCAGGAAGGATTTTGCATCAGGAAGGTTATCCCAATGTACTTCCAATGACTTCTCTATAGCATGGTGATACCTGTGTCCCCAGGTGGGACCTCACAATTTCCCAAACAACACAAATTATTCTGGAAAAGGACAAAAAATATTGGTAAAACATGATGGGTTTAGGACCATAACCAGTTTGGCTACAGGGAGGATTTTTCACAGCCCTAAATAATCCTCTATTGTGTCACTTCATCCAACCTCTTGGTAAGTCTGAGTAAATACACCACCAACCAACCAACCAGCCAACTGACCAGCCCCAGGTGAAACAGCTGGAGAAGCAACATCCGTGGAAGAACAGAACCCCTCTGTCAACATGAGTCTCAAAGCACAAATGAAATACTGTTTAGCACCAGAGTTTATCAGAAATAACCCTCACAGATGAACTATCAACAGTAGCAGAGGACACAGTAGATGTATTCAGGAGTGTGGATAAATTGTGGCCCTCTCTGCTTCTAAGAGAATTGGAAATTAATTACAGTTCATTTGCTGGTACCTCCAGAAATGCTTGGGAAGGTCTTGAGATAAACCTTTGTGGAGTGTCTCACTTAGCACTTCTGAAGGTGGAACTAATTGATTTCCAATCAAATAAGACCAACTAAAACCTCCCTGCTTGCTAATCATTGCGCTCCACACCTGCTTCCTCCATTATTTCTTAAGACATTTTTAGAGATATAAATTAGCAAGGGTTAATCAAAACCCTTTAAATTTTCACTTTTCCTGCAAACCAGGAGTTCCACCAGCCTGGTAACGTGACAGTAACACAGCAGCCTTTGCCTAGCCAGGATGTTGCATGATCTTCATGTGTTGATTAATCATAAAAGGATCGTTTTACTTCTTGTCTTTTTCCCATTACCCCGGGAACCAGTAACTATGTCAAGAGAAGCAGTAACTCTGTCAAGAGTTTTGCCATCATGTCCAGAAATCCAAAGGTATTTTCAGAGATACTTTAGAGAGTCAATCCTTTTTTAGCTTATTCAAGTAGTCTCCCAGTCATGAATGGAGGAGTTACTTTTTTATACTCTGGATATGTTGTCCTAAAACCTGACATTTCTGCCCTGCTCTGACAATTCTGCACATGGGTCTCTTCTGTCAGTGACCTTCTAGAGCCATGCATGACCACCTGCAAGTGAATGTGGCTGATGAGGATGGAATAACTGCAATGAGACAGAGAAATGTTTATCACCTTGTCAAAAACAAAAAGGTCATTTACAAAAGAATGTCGATGATTTAAAGGGAGCCACAAATCCAATGTGCCTGTCAGGTACTGTAAGAATTTAATGACATCTGGAGCCAGCAGGATTAGTTTGGTCAAAATCTTGTATAATGTTACTCATTTTTATATCTACTAAAACAGACATGTTATAGAACTGCACTTCTTATCAGCTGAAATCCTAAATTTTATACAGAATGGGCAGCCAATAAATGTTCAGGATGACCAAGACGGAAATTCAAGAGAAATAACAGATGTAGTTTGCTTTACCTTAGGTCATATCTTTCCCCCCCCCTTTTCTGCTTTTAAATGTTTCTTTTATGCAAAATGTCATGGTTCAGCACACTTGAAAATTAAAGAAAGACTACCAAAGATCAAGGTTTGAGTCCTTCCATTCATGAAAGGAAATTAAAATCATCACTAAGAGCATCACTTTTTATTATTCTGATATAAACCACTTAGAAAATGCCAAAAGGAAGAAGTACACTCAGTATTTAATAGGTTGTTTTTCCTTTTCATATTTTGGTGGAGAATTTATGAAAAGATGTGTGTATAAAGAGTTAGATATCAGCAGCCACATTCTGATCTCAGGCACTCTGTCCCAACCCCATCTGTCCGGGACTGCAAATTGAGGTAAGGTAAATATCCATGCACAAACATTAAAGGAATATCCAATGGATTAGCAAGAATTAAATGATTCTGAGGACAGTAAAGTTAAATGGGACATTTAATGGTTGGACTGGATCATCTTAAAGGTCTTTTCCAATCTTGACGATTCTATGATTAATCTGAACACAATATTAAAAATGTGTAGAGCAAATACATTGAAATAAATTGAAATAAATTAAAATACATTGTTTTTCCTTTCCAGATTGAACAATTCTGACCATTGCTGCCACTGAATTATCCTTGTCATGACTACATGAAGAGGCTTCCCACCTAAACTTTCTAAAACTTTATTCATGTTGTTCTTCTGTAACCTACTTCACAATGATTTAATCAAGCTCCTTTAAACACACACAGTTTTTCATTCTTAAAATGTTTTATAATAGCACATTTAATAAAGCTAATTTAAATCTGCTAATTTATAGAGACTTGCCAGAGGCTTTGAAACTTCAGAAAATGTGTAAACTTAACAGTTTGGCTGTGATAACAGCTCAGACAGTGGAAATTAAGCCCTTTGCATTACAATCATCTTCAAAGTGGATTCCTGGTTTGATTGCAAAAAGGGTACATTGCAAAAATACAGTAGGACACCAATTTACAAAAGATATTTCAGATGCCCCAGTTCTTGAATTTGGTCACTACTGTGCCTCAACATCAGAGCCTCAAACATACACTGTGAGATCTCTCATCTTAAGACTACCTGGATTCTTTTTTACAACCAAATTTTAGATAAGAGCAGAATTTCTTCTTCAGCAGCCCTCTGTTAGAGTTCTGAGAGAGTGCACTTAGGGCCATTAATTCTGGGTCCCTAATTCTGGTTGTCAGTCTTCCAGCTGCTGCTATACAGGTTTGCTACTGTCTGCTCTAATTCCTGCCTTTGAAAACCAAATGATAATGGATTATATGCCAGAGTGGGAACAGGCACATTGGTTGGGATCCAAGCTGTATCCCAGGTGACAACAAGGAGAAGCAGTGAAAAAAAAAAAAAAAATATTCAGCTCTTCAGTGATGTATCAGGGAGCTTCATCTCTACTAGAAGAAGTCTTTATACATAGCATTTAAATGGTAACTAAGTGATCCTTATCATCATCTGATTTGCAGAAAATGGTAGCTTTCCTTGAAGATATAATTGAAATTTTCAGGGCTGCTGTTGCAGACCTCTCTCTAAATTTTTACATGGGAGAAGGCATTAAGGCTTCACCCAAAAAAAGACTTGTAGGGGTGCAGATTTTTAAGGGACACAACCTCATTGCTTTGAAGCTTTTTTCAGTATCTGTTAAGTTCAAGCCATCCTTTAATTTTTTTTCCCCTGCTAATTGCACCAAAATATTCATCAAGGCAATCTGGAATATATTCTTGGGTGGGTTTTTTTAGTCTCTCCTGCTCCAATGCTTTTTCTGTCAGTTCTGTCACTGCTTTCCCTCCTGCTTTTGTGTACCGAGAAACAGAATTAAGGTGTACTGCAACCAGTGGACACTTGCATAAACAGCCTGCTTTGAATAAAACTGCATGATCTGGGGAGAGGAAAACCACCTTCAGCTCTCCTGCCCAAATGCTAAAACATAGATGAGCTTCATATGCTATTAAAGCATCACATTTTTGCTTTGAGACCACTTTGAAATGTTGTGAAGAGCAGAAAAATGTAAATAAACCGAACAGAGAGCATAAAAGCACATTGATCCCCAGGTTCTGATACCACAATTTAAATGGTTTATATTTGTAATTTATTTAAGACTGTTTCTGGCAAATCCATTAGTAATGAATCTCCTTCACACATTTTTATTTTTATGCACAAGAGCTTTAAGTTTGCCAGGACTTCTGCAAAGCAACTTTTACTGCATCAAATTACTGCATTCCTTGATCTCTCCCAGCACACACTCACAGCAGCCACACTCAAACACAATGTTCAGCTCTGCAACAGACACCACCAAAACAAGGAATTTCTTTTAAATTAACACAGCTGTGAAAAAAGAAAGCAAACACAGTGGTTTTGCCCTGTCCCTCCAGCATTCTGCATCCGATGTCCACTTAAAATCAGCACGATCCTCTGCAATCCTTGCATCCTAAAATCCGTGTGGAACTTCTTCATTGGGTATTGATGCAGAATTGGGAGCTGTCAGCTCCGATCGCTCTCACCAGCACAGGGGCTTGAGATTCTATTTCATAATAGGAAAAGATGGCCAGCGTTTTCCTGACAGAAATACCATGCATTTTTCAGTCAGTAAAAATTACAGAGCTCATTGATGATGCCTTTCCCATAGAGAACGAGGACTGAAAATTACCCAGCAAAGATTTTTTTTGTTTCTTGGAACACGGAACAAAAATCAGCACGATCTGCGAAACTTATTAACTAATGGGGTTTGAAACCCCCTCTTTGCATGCTGCTGACACACTCACAGCAACCTATGCATTGATCTTATTCAAAAAGCACAGTAATCTTTATGCTGCTAGAATTTGAGTTCTGTGTGCCGTAGCATACACCGCAAAGAAAAAGGAAAAAAAAAAAAAAAAGCCTTTAGGAAAGGCATGTGCTGAACACACAAAATATGCAGGATGGAAAAAGACCAAATGTAATTAAAGCTTATATGAAATGAGGCATTCCTATTTGCAGAGCTCTGGCTGCATTTCTATGAGAAAGAATGCACAGAATTTCAAATCATGCTCTATTTAGACAATGTCAGAAGAAAAAAAAAAAACACATTTCCCCCCACCACACCCCTCAATCCCCCACCCAAAGACCAAAAGGCAAATCTCATCATCAGAATTAGAGAGAAAAAGCAATCCAAAAAGACTGGTTTACATATTCCTTCCCAAACCAAGTAATCGAGTCTCTCCCTCTCCCGGCTAATAGCTTATAAATTCAGACTTTAAACAAAAGCATCCGAGGAAAAAAACAAGAAGAAAGAATCCTAATTCTCAAGCTTCCTACTTAGCACTGCCTCGCTTTTGATGATTTGTGCGGCTGTGTGTGCGTGCCTGTTTGAGAAATGGCGAGATAGGCTTAAAGTATTTTCCATTTCATCAAAGAGCATATATTACTTTCCTGGTTCGCTCCGATGTTGGTTTTATGCCCACCCCTTTTCAATCTGCCCATGTCTGAGATGCACAGTGCAGGCGTACAATCATGAGCAGCTTACGACACTCAGTGAACACTGGGTGCCTCTGCATGCTCTAGCAACATACTGCTCAGCTGAAGGGAAGGGATTCTTGCTGTCTCTCTCTGCTCTAAGCATCACCTAACAAGCAAAGCGAACAAAGAATGGGAAATAAAGCGACCCTTAGCCGGTCTGTGAATGAATGGTAACCTCTCTCTGGAGTAAAGGTTGTGCCGGTCCATGGTCGTTGCAAATGATGGACATTAAACAGATTGACAAATCCTGTGGAGTCGTTAGTAAAGAGTTTGGAGTTTTTTTCACGCCACAGTGTTAACTGCAGTGGAAAGGACAGAGGGAGAAGGAGAAGATCAAGCTCATGTACATAGTTCTGAAACTTGCAGGTCCTAGGAGGCAGCTCAAAAGCTAGCTGGACAAGCCTTTCGCTCGTTGAGCAGAAGCGAAGTGAGACATTGTGAGCTTGCCAGCCTTGCACAACATTGAAAGGGACTGAATTTGTAGCACAGAGGGGTCTTTTTTAGCTCTGCATATAATTAGTCCAAACACAAAGGAAGCAACTGAATGGAGGTTGTCACTCTCTGGAAAAGGGTGGGTAAGACACTTTTTAATTAAATTCTTTCATGAAGAAAGATTTTTTTTTTCCTTTGCTGCAGCATTTAAAATGAACAAAATCACTATCATTTTACCTTTGAATGTCTGTGAACTTTAATGCTGCAAAGCTCCTGCATGCTATAAAGTGAAATATTTGCCTCTGTGTTTGTTCTGTTTGCTGTTTTGCTTTGGTTTTCGGGCTTTGTTTCGTTGGTTTGCCTTTTTTTTTTTTTTTTCTCTCTCTCCCCCTAAATAAAATATGATGTAGAATTTGAAAAGACTCAATGGACATTCTCAAGCCTATTTGGAAATATTCTTGCTAATGGATTTCCTTCTTATTGGTCTCTGTTTAAACTGGCTGCTGAGGAAGCCCCCGGGGTTGATATTGTGTACGCTGGGTATCTTTTCTAAAATGCTTCCAGCTGTGAATAGTGGGTGTCCACAGCTCTGTCGGTGTGAGGGCAGGCTTTTGTACTGTGAATCACTGAATCTCACAGAGATGCCTCGCAACCTGTCGGGCATGATGGGCTTGTCTCTGCGGTACAACAGCCTTTCAGAGCTGCATGATGGACAGTTCACAGGGTTAATGCAGCTCACGTGGCTCTATCTGGATCACAATCACATTTGCTCAGTGGAGGGGAATGCCTTTCAAAAATTGCGGCGAGTTAAAGAGCTCACCCTGAGTTCCAACAAAATAACCCAACTGCCCAACACCACTTTCCGCCCCATGCCAAACTTGCGCAGTGTGGATTTATCATACAACAACCTGCAGTCTTTGGAGCCTGACCTGTTCCACGGGCTGAGAAAACTGACAACTTTGCACATGCGGTCGAACGCCATCAAGTTCGTGCCGGTGAGAATTTTTCAGGACTGTCGCAGCCTGAAGTTTCTAGACATAGGATACAATCAGTTAAAGAGCCTGGCTCGAAACTCTTTTGCTGGCTTGTTCAAACTCACTGAGCTGCACCTTGAGCACAATGACTTGGTGAAAGTGAATTTAGCCCATTTTCCCAGGCTCATCTCCCTGCACTCCCTCTGCTTGCGAAGGAATAAAGTTACCATCGTAGTAAACACTTTGGACTGGATATGGCAACTCGAAAAGATGGATCTCTCCGGCAACGAAATCGAATACATCGAACCTCACGTTTTTGAAAGTGTACCTCATCTCAAATCCCTGCAGCTGGACTCCAACCGGCTGACCTACATCGACTCCCGAGTCCTCGACTCCTGGAAGTCCCTCACGAGCATCAGCCTCTCCGCCAACGCCTGGGACTGCAGCCGGAACGTCTGCGCCCTGGCCTCCTGGCTCAGCAACTTCCAGGGTCGCTACGACAGCAACCTGCTCTGTGCCACCCCCGAGTACGCCCAGGGAGAGGATGTTTTGGACGCCGTGTACGCCTTCCACTTGTGCGAGGACGCCGACCCCACGAGCGTCAACACCTTCTCCCCGGTGACCAACAACAGCGAGCAGACGCCGGGCTATGGCTCGGCCACCGCCACCTACGACGCGCCCGACGGCGACGAGGACCGGACCACGTACGCCGTCACCATCACCATGCCCGGCGAGAACTCCGAGAACGCCGTGCAGATTCACAAGGTGGTGACGGGCACCATGGCACTCATTTTTTCCTTCCTCATCGTGGTTTTGGTGTTGTACGTCTCCTGGAAGTGCTTCCCGGCCGGCTTAAGGCAACTAAGACAGTGCTTTGTCACACAGCGCAGGAAGCAGAAGCAGAAACAGACCATGCACCAAATGGCTGCCATGTCAGCCCAGGAGTATTATGTTGATTACAAACCCAACCACATTGAGGGAGCCCTGGTGATCATTAATGAGTACGGATCTTGCTCCTGTCACCAGCAGCCAGCGAGGGAATGCGAGGTGTGATTTTCCTTTGGGATTTAAACAGTGTGCAACCAAATAACAGCGTGCAGGCAGACAGTGGCACGGGGTGGGAGGGGGGGTGCTGGGCTGTGCTGGTGATTTCTGACGTGCACCCCTGCCCAAATTGTTTAAGAGGGGCTGTCCAAAAGACTTGATATTTTAGCTTTATCGTGTCTTAAAAACCTTCAGGACAGCCAATCTTAAGGTTTCATATGCTAATACTCCCTTTGAAGCTCTGTCAATATTCAGGAATCTGAGAGTGTAAAAAAAAGGTACCAATTATTGATCTTTTGTAAACTAAGAAAACTGTTTAAAATAAAAAAAAATAGCATTTACAGTTTTTACAGACTGGTGTATATTACATGAATGGTTCCCTGTATACAAAATGCAAGAGTTTAACCTCTCTCTTCATGCTGAGTGTTGAAATGAAAAGTAGAGGAGCAAAGAAGCCACGTAAAATAGAAAGCTTAAAATGACCCAGGTGGCTTCCCATTGTAATTAGCACACATTCACGTACATCATGTTGCTGAAGATATGAAGCATGACACTGGAATTCTATTTTTGTTAATGTGCTACCTGTAACTGGATGTCAGTACAACAAGGAGCCAGAGCACCTCAGAAAGGCTGAAGTTTTGACTGTGTCACTAGGACAGGATTTCTGAGGATTTTTAAGTACAGCTCTCTTGTTAGTTGCTGTAAGGTCCATAAAAACTGCATTATAACCCCTAAAAGTATTTTGTATCAAAACTGATGATATTGTGAGGACTCTCTAACAAGAAACAACCAACAAAACCCCAACAAGTGAAACACTGCCAAAACCTGAATTTTCTTTAATATTAAAAACCAAACAAAAAAAATGCTAAATGTAAGGGTTTTTACTTGCATTTACCACTTTTATGCTTGTTTTGAGCTATGCCAAGAGCAAATACCCCCTCATTTAGTGCTCTGTGGTGCCATGGTGAAGAGCAAAAGCAATTATTTGGGTCTCAGTGGTGAAACTCAAGAGCAAAACCACTGTCAGGGTAGGACAGGGAGTTTTCAGAGCACCCCTCTGGGTCCTGTAGTGAAGTGCTGGCAAAGCCCAGCTCGTGTCCCTCCCTTCCCCTAACAAAACAACCCCAAAACCTCTGCAGAGGCTGGAGGCAGATGCACCCTCCTCACCAAGGACTGAAAAATGGCATTGATGGATTTAAGCAATGATTTCATGATGTAGAATCCCACAGCTGTTTTATCTGACTGCCCTTAAATAAAGGCTTCCTTTCCTTGTATTTTGGATTTTTCATTCCAGAATGTGAACAAGCAAACGATTGATCTTTTCAGCAGCTCCTCTCACACTAATTGACGATGAGGGAGTTTTATAACATCAGGCAGAGCATCTTGAAATTTTCTTCCTACAGCATTACATGTGAATAAAATGTGATGGATAATGAACTGGGTGACATTTCTATGCTTTGTACATGTTTCTCTATCCTCAGGTTACCATCAAGAGAGGAGCAATTCCAAATTTTACATGTTTTTTAATGTAACACAGGTTTTTTTTTCCTTTTTCATTGCATTAAAGTGCTATCTACTCTTACAAGGGTAAAGCAGGATTATAAAGCAGAAAAACAGGCACAGAAGAAATAATTTGTTTTCTTGCATAGCAGGTTTTAGCCATTAATTTAAAATGTAAAGAGTGAATTTTGTGTTTCTTTTCTGACTGAAACTATTTTTAAGGAGTCAGAACTTATTTTCCTCCATTTGGTATATCTCATACTGTGTATTCTAAAACATGAAAATAACCTCTTAATCAAAATTTTTCCTCAGTGAGACTATAATATAATCCGTGAAAGCAATGAGATTATTTACTGGGAGAGGACAGTGTCACAGAAAATTTAATGAAAATCAACTGCTTATTTTTTTCCTAAAGCCACTGCAAATTCACCCCCAGCTTTCAAACAAGCAAGCACTGTTAAACCCAGGCTTTTCTCTGTTTAAACAAATGCACATTTCTCTCTCTGTGCCTCAAGCCCAACAAGGGCCTGATCCATCCTGAAACTCCCAAGTGACCTGAGGGGTTGAGTGTGCATGTACAAACCCAACAGGAGGGGCAGAGGGAAGGTACAGAACCCCTCCTCTCTTTGGGTTCCTGACCATGCTTGAAGCAAAAGTGCTTTATGCCATGCTAACTGTGGGCCCAGCTATATTTATTTTCCCCATTAAACCTTTCTCTGAAATCAATAGGGAATTTAAGTGTGAAAAATTGGCTCTCTAACTTTGGACTGGGCTGTGTGTTCCCCAAGCCCCCAGGCAGCACTTGGGTACAGCCACTTGCCAGGAAGCTTCCAAACTCACCAAGGTTATTAAAATACTGTCTGCAAATGGTAAAACAAAATATGAACTGGCTTTATTTTGATACTGACCCCTGCTGCTATCAGGAAACGTGTTGGTGCAGTCATGGTTTGGCCCCTGTGAACCTCAGACAAGCCTGGTACCAACAATCAATCATCCTGTGGTTGTATTTCTGTGTATTTTTAGCATTTTTGTGGGTTGTATTTGAAACACACGAGTGACTGCACCCCTCTGGAGTCATCCCTGCTGTTTATTGGTGTTAGCAACCTCCAGCTACGTTTGCAAAGATTTGAGCAATTCAGCCTTTGGAATTTATTCACCTCTGTGCTCCATGCATCTGGCACTGACAGCCCAAGTAAATGGAACAGAGCCTTTTCCTTTGAAGGTGCAGTGGTTTCTTGAGTGAGAGCTGATTTGGGGTTTGCCTGTTGCCACTTCTCCTGGAGAGAGGTGATGGCCACCAAAGGCTTGGCACCCTGAGCAGGATGATGGATGGATCCCTCCATGGAGAGCACAGCACTTATTAAAGGATGTATTTCAAAATCCTCCTGCAGAAATCTTCTCTAGAAGGGTAATCCCTTCTAGAGACAAGCTCCTGGTGATCCCCAGAGGATTTCTGGAGATCTTGACACCCTCTGAATATTTATTGGAGAAAAGAGGGTGTCACTGCTGTTACGTGGCATGAAGACACTCCACAGGGTGCCCACATCCAGGCTGAAAATTTACATGAAATATGTGTGGGTAATGAAGAAATAAAAGAGCCTGTATGTCATTTCAATCCAGCTATTGCAAATCCAGTTATTCATCCTGCTCCAGGCTACTTGCATTGGTGTATATGAGAGTTATTATATTTGTACTGCATTTGGAGCAACTGCAGGGACAGATTTTCCCCAATTCTTTCTTCCAAATTTCATGTTCAACAACTGCCCAGAGATAAGTTATTCCCTCTCTTTTGATGCCCTTATTCTGGCCTATTAAATGGCTCCAAAATCAAAAGGACAAAAAAAAAGGAAAAAAGGATGCTTTTGGGGCGAGTTGCGAACAGTGTTTTGTCCATGAAATGCTTGGGGAATATCAAAGGAAGGGAAATATTTTAAATATTCCCTTTTTGATGTTCCACTTAATAGGACTAATCTCCCTTTTATAATTAAGTAATTAACATTATTTTTTTATATTTAACTGTCTTTTTGCACATAAAACAGAGTGAAAGGCAAGCAGAAGCACTACCTTTCCTGAGCTGGTTAGCAGTACTAGTGTTACAGATCTCTAATATGCATTTTCTTGCTGCTAACATCAATACCCACTCACAGTGCACCCAGTGCTGAAGGAACTGTTGCTGTGTATGCTTTGAATGTATATAAGGGATGATTTATTTTCCTTTCTGCCTTTTTCCCCCTTCCTTTCTGTACTACTTAAAAAAAAAAAAATGGTATGAAACCACAGAATCGATGCTAATGTACCACATTCTGTTCCTGGGCTGAAAATATAAAATACAAAGAAATTCTGTTCAAGGTGCCAATTCCCTCCTTTGCCATGTCTGGGTGCTGCAGGGGGTGAGCCCAAGGGATGACCCTTTCCTTGTGGTCACAGCAAGGATGCTCTGGACAGGCTGATCCAGCTCCCTGCCTACCTGTGCCACAGAAAGTCCATGAACCATCCCTAAGGGTATTTTTGTATGCTTTAAAATATTCTGTATGCTTTCATGGCTAAGGCATTGAGGGGTAGCTGAAATGAGTCTATTTGATAATTTTGTTCAGTGCTGATAAAAAACCCCAAACAACTCTCATTTGAGATGCTCATCTCTCTGCTTTTGAGATGGACT
Source organism: Melozone crissalis (assembly GCF_028551555.1). Taxonomy (NCBI): domain Eukaryota; kingdom Metazoa; phylum Chordata; class Aves; order Passeriformes; family Passerellidae; genus Melozone; species Melozone crissalis. Next base: position 3,913,018 of record NW_026535905.1, read on the forward strand.
GCATTTGTTCCTTGTGTGAGTCTCATTCTGCATTAACAGCAAAAGGACTCTCTGAGTCCCCCTTCCTCCCCCCTCCAGCTTCTACAGTGGTATTCAGAATGGCAAAAAGGGAGTGTTTAATGAGGAAGCTCATTTCTAGTGCTATTATAATAATAATAGCAGTGATAATAATGAAATTAAGAGGAGACAAAAGATAAGAGGAAAGACTGGAGTAATGGCAACCAAACTCAGGGTGTTTCTGGATTCCTCTGCCTTTTCCTTTTGTAAGGATGGTTAACCTAAAGAAGCAGCACAGATGAAAAACCAAGACTCAGGGTGGGTGGAGAAAGCAGTTTTAAAAAACTGTGCAAGCAGGGATGAAGCAGCTTCTGCAAAGGAGGGTACACCACTAAATAGCTCCATTCAGCAGGAGAGAGAAAAGAAAGGGGTGAAGGGACAGCATGAAAGGGAAGATGAGAGCTGCTGAGAAGGCAAGGGGGGCACTGTGCACACATGGGAAATGAGATTTTTCCGTGCCTTCCCCTGCCACGCTGGGGCTGTGGCAAGGACAGCAGCAGGGGTTTGATGTCAGGAAGATGCCCAGCATCTCTCCGTGTCCCCTCGCCTTTCCCAGCGGAGCAGGAGGGAGCGCGGCCGGACTCGCTGCCCCGCACACGTGCCCGCAGCGCCGTCATTTCCTGCGCCACCTCCTGTCCCCTGGGAGCGCAGTGTGCCCTCATCCATCACTTTCTTAGCTGTCCTAATCACAGTTCACCACTAGAAAAGCAGACATTTCTACCCAAAATATCTTTCTTTTTTTTTTTTTCTTTTTTTTTTTTTTTTTTTTAAGAAGAAGCCCTCAGCCAGAGGGATGGGCGATCTTGAGCTGCTGCGGATTCTCCTGCTAATTATATCCACACTCACAGCCAGCTTTCACATTCACTGCTCTAATGACAAACAGATCCGAGATATTTTTGCTGTGTTCAATTTACCATTATGCACCAAGGTTATGCTTTTCCTTGACCTGCCCAACCCAGGCTAATATTAACAAATTGAGCATTTATGCCAGTTCCTTTCCAAGCATGAAGTTGATTAGGAATTTAGGAAATGCTGGTGATTTAAAGATTAACCTTTCATATAATTACTGACATAAACCAGAGCTATTAAGGTATTAGAAACAACTATTCAGAGCATATTCTACATTAAAAACCAAATCACATTTAGAGCCATGCGAAAGACTTTCCATACCAGCCAATTTTTTTAAATTTTTTTTTTTAACAGCAGAAGAAAAACCTGGTGAAAGGAAAGGAGTAAGCACAGCCTACCTCTAAAGCTATGGGGAGGAAAGCAAAGCTATAAAAATAATACAGAAACCAAGCAACAGTCTTCTGCTGGCAAGACACAGCTTGTAATTGGGTGGGTGGCTGTGAAGAGCTGAGATGAATGCTGCAGAGCCCTGTAATTTTATTGCACCCTGTCTGCTCTAAAGTGAACACACTTGCAATGAAATCTGTATTTCTGTGAGAACAGGGCAGTTGGATTTTTGGGGGGTTTTAGTTTTGTCTTGTTGGGGTTTTTCTGCTTTTTTGTTTGTTTTTTTTTTTTTTTGTTTGTTTTGTTTTTGGTTTGTTTTTTTTTTTTATTAAGATCACGTCACTTGTTGGCATTCAGGCACAATTCTTGAGGCTTTAAAGCAATTACTGTTCTTACTCCCTTTGCTGGGGTGATAGCTGGGGGGGACACCAAAGGGAAGAAGCTGCACTGAAAGGAGTTTGAGCTCCAAGTCCCAGATTTGCATCACAAGAGAAGAAATTCAGTTGAAAATAAACACCAGCTTTTCACCTTTCCCTCCATCTCTCCCTTTCCTAAAAATCCACATATGTAAATATGATAAAAATCAGGGATAGGTGGCAGTGCTAAAGGATTAATACATTAATACTGTGCACATCTGAGCTTGGCAAACAGCACCTACTATCCTGCTAAGGCACTTTTATTTTAAATCATTTCCCTGCTCTCATGTTCTGCACATCCTCACCATACACAGGCACTACTGCCAGAAAATGTCTTTCAGCACGGGTGCTATGGGAACATGACCAATTCCCTTCCATTTCTGAGCTAACAAAGATTAAATCCAAGATTTCAAAGGCAATAGGTAAGTAGAAAAATCTACTTCATCACTGAATTATCACTTTTAGCACAGCAGATTTCTCTGACTGATGTGATTAGACACTAAGCCCAGTTATTCATTTATTACCAACTTTAATTTGCCCTTTTTGCTGATGTGCCTTTCTCCTGAGAGCAAAACAGAGCACAGCACTGCAGAGAGGGTTGAAAATGTTTTTGTAAAAATCTAAGATTTATAAAAATATGCATGGGCACATCAAACTGATTTAAGGGCTGATTCATTGAAAAAAAAAATGCAGTTTATGTACAGCAGATCTTCCTGCAGTAGCACACCTCTGTACCCTAGTGGTTACAGTCAGGTATGAGCAAACATCCTCTGAGAGCTGGGGGACTCAAACTGAAAACAGATTTCTGAATACCTTTCAAAATATATGCTTTCCCTCTAATTTTTAACCTTTCTTACCCATTCTCACATTTTTCATTCCCACAGTCTCATAGGCAGGGTGAATCAAAAAACACGAGGGGGAGGAGGAAGAGGAGAGCTCTGAAAATCCCAAACTAAGCTGCAAGAACAGTCCACAGCTTTTGAATTCCTGAGGTTTTGAGCCTTTTCAAAACTGTCAGCCCTTTGAAACATGTCTGCTATCAACCCTCTTTGCAGGATGAGAGCTAAAGTGAGCTCCCAAGGGTAAACCTGGATCTGTCTTTGTGGTCCAGTGCCTCTCTGACAGCCTGGCTTGCTTAGAGAGCCTGGTAAATATTAAAGAATGTTAATAATAATGAGATAAACCATCTAGGGATTTTTTACCCACTCTTCTTTTTTCTTTTTTTTTAAACTTGGCTCCATATTAAAGCTTATCATGACAGAAAATTTATTTCTCTGATCCACATTACTTCCCAATGCAATTTTTTTTTTTTCCACAGCAAACAAATTTGTGGCTGCTGCTCAAAGGTTTGCAGTCCTCCTGCTAAAGAGGCCACTGGATGTCAAATGTTTACCTTAATCCCATGTAAATGTCACTCCATATTGGGCATTTTGTGTTTCTTTACCAGCAAATTCAGCTGCCTCCACCTTCACAAACCTTCCCCCTGCACCAAAACTCCCTTTCCAAACAGCCCAGAACCTGCTGCTCCTGTCAGCTCAAATTCCCAAACAACAACTGGATGCCATGAATTTCCTATGTAATTGCTGCAGTCTAATAAATTGGATGTGCATCCAATGGCCTGGGAGATGAAGAAATCCTGGAGAGAGCAAACAAGCAGGAGGAATGCAGCTGACATTCTCTCTCTGGGGAAAACCCACATAACAAAATTTCTGCGTGGGACAGGGCTTGAGGAAAGTGGAGGGCACAGCTGAAAGAAAAGGGGGATTACATGGGATAGAAGAAATCACTGTTAAAAAAAAATAAAAGGGAAAATTGCAAAAGGGACAGTGCTCATGACAGATGAATCAGAAGGAGATTTAGATGGTAACCAACACAGCTGATCCTCACCAGGTGATGACAAAGCTCCGTGGTGATTTCTGATAAAAAACCAAACCTATATAAACCTACATCTGCAGTGGGAAACAGAAATCCACAAAGTCCCAGGGAGCTGAACCCAGGGCTTATTCCTCTGTCCATCTTTGCTTTGTCATGATTGGCTTTTTGATCAATGTTTTTAAAATTTTTGCTTTTTTTATTGCTGTCATGCCCCATGGAGATTGTGCTTTGGCCTCATGGGGAATATGCCAAGCCAAAAGTTTTCTCAATGGGTGGCACTTCCAGACTGAAGTCCCATATTGCTTTGTGTGTCTATTTCTCTGATTCTAGCAACTGTTGAGAATTACATTAGGTAATTCCCTAGCTGGCAGAATGAAGAACTTCCCAAAAAGTTCCCTGAGTAGTTTTATGAAGTTACACTGAGTATCTTTCCTAATAAGAGTTGAAAACTCTTTCTTTCCCCCTGGTTCTCTTTTCCCACCATGTAGGATGCTCCAGCCCCAATCTGTCATTTTTCATTAGCACAGGAGTCAAGCTATGGCTATTAATGAAAACTCTTAATGAGGATTTAATGAACAAGTCCTGGAAAATCAAACTTGAAACAAACAAGCTAAAATCTGTGTCAGATCTATTTTTTCTATGCTAGAAATTGGGAAATGAAGGCCTGTATAAAGCACTAGGGAATTTAAAACAACAAATCATATTTGGACTTTTGAAGAGCTTTTGACAAGATATTCAGTTTCCCATAAATAAGACAAGCTCCATTGTCACAGAAAACTAGGTAGGATCTCAAAAATACAGTGGCTTTTTATTCATACAGGGAAAAAATGGAGCACAGTGTGGTCCCAGGGTCGAGGCTGCTGAATCATCTCAGCTATGATCAGGAAATAGATGGCATTTTTCAAATGACAGATTATTTATATTGTGGAAAAGAATGGAAATGGCGTGGATGTGCAAAGGGTGAATGGCTGAAGCTTATATAAGCTTTGATGGATGAAATTCTGAATTGTCAAATACAAAGCCAAAGACAAGATATAAGGGAAACTGTTCATCTGTGCCTGGCTGATGTAAGTCACAGGCAACAACTGGACAACTGTCTTCCAGGGTATTGCATTAAAATCTCTGCCCAGTGTGCAGAGAGGGGGGAAAAAAAGAGGAAAAAAGAAAAGTGGAATAACATTTCTAATGGAACAGCTCTCAAGAAATTAAACAGTGTGATATAAAACACTCAGTAAATTCTGTTAACGCTAAGTTAGAAAAGGATCTAGATAAGGATAAACCCCTGCCAGGTGAGAGGACGGATGATTTGGGCAAGTTTGCCAGGAGGGAGAGGAAGAAACCGGGCCTGCAAGAGCGGCACGAGAGCAAAACGCGGATCCACCCCCCCTCTAGCGGCCGGTGCCCAGCGGCGGCTGCAGAGCGCTCCGAGCGCCGGCCGCGGCTTGGGAACGAGAACCACCCGTCCTTTCCATCCCCCCTTCCATTTGATGGCACTTCACCCTATATTATTATTTTCTATTCCTCATTAAAGTGCCTGCTGCACTCCTGTGTTGTTTCTTGTCATTACTCAGTGCACAAGCTGTTGTGCAGATGGGTTTTTTATTTTTTTTTCTGCCTGCTTGCAAGAAGAGGATGCGGAGTGTGACACGGGGCTCTGCACACCCTGGCATCAGGAACAATCATGAAATTTAAAAAATAACATTTGGAAGTCACTGTACACGACATCACTGATGCAAAAAAAAAAAAAAAAAGGCATTAAAAACAAGGAACAGTTGTACAGAAATGGGAACATGGAACTAAATTGGTACATACATCCCTAAACTTCATAAATTAAAAAAGATACAATTTTAGGAACAGCATCTGGGACAGGGAATATCATGCAGTGCAAATGTGTTTGTTTTTTTTTTTTAATTTCTTACTCATGGACCAGTCACTGAATTTCTGTGTTTCCAACCAACCTGCACACCTGGGGAAACTGAGGCTGGGTGAATCCTTCACATCCCCACATCCTGAACACAGACAGGTTATTCCTGGTCACTTACTCCCTCCTCTGTCTTATGTATGACATGCACTAAAACTGGAATAATCACCATTTTTACAACTTTTTTCTGAATAATTCAATATAACAGACTGTGGCATTCACATTCCCTGAACATGATCCCTTCATCCAGGGATTTTCTCCTGAGAAGCTGAAAGGCAGCGAGAGCTCTCAGAGAAAAGGAAAACAATTCTTATCTCATTTGCTTCTCCTGTGTTGTGCTCATGTGGAATGTGTTTGGAGATTGTTCACCCACAGGTGATTGTTCCATTGGATTCTGCTGTGAGTTGTTTTCACTCTTTGGCCAATCAGGGCCAAGCTGTGTCAGGAATCTGGAAAGAGTCAGGAGTTTTCATTATTATCTTTTTAGCCTTCTGTAAGTATCCTTTCTGTATTCTTTAGTATAGCATAGTATTCTTTAATATAATATAGTATAAGAAAGCAATAAATTAGCCTTCAGATAAGATGGAGTCAGATGGATTCTCTCCCCTGTCTCTGGCTCTGCATTTACAACACCAGATCATTTTCTGCTGCTGTTCTGTAACAATCTACCCTGGAACACTTGGTGGGCTGAGGAGAGGAGATGCTGAGCTGGGTGCAGAGAGGGGCCGAGGGCACTGAGCAGGAGCTCAGCCCTGTCTCTGCCTGAGGTAACACCAAACATTTGTCAGAACTGGGTGTTTTGTTAAAATTGCACATTCCACCCCAAAAAAAAGAAGAAGAAAACAGAAGAAACCTGGAGCAGAACTGAACACCCTTCAGTTGCATCTATTGCATCCTCAAGCTAATTGATTCCAGTGTGCCAGGCTGGGCTTGTAGGGCACATGAGAAGTCACAAGGAGTTGTATTTGCCTCTTGTAAAAATCTTCACATCACTTCAATTTTCTCAATCCCTGCTTCAAATGCCACCCTCAGCAGAGATTTTTAAGATGCAGCAGGTAAATTTATGTATTTGAAAGGGAGAAATATTAACCCTTTCTAAGGTGATTTCCTAAGAAATTGCCTAAGAATGTATTTTTAATTAAGGCTTGTAAGACACTCTTGTATGCATTTTAATAATTAAAGCAGGGCTGCTGCCCTTCTATAAATTATTCTGAAATTACCTGTTGACTATCTGAGATGGTGCCTTTCTGTGTCCTGTTATGGCTCAGGTGGAGTTCAGAGCATCCTTAATTTAATTTGAATAATTAATCTGTTTAATTGAAACTGAAGAATAAAAATCACAAATAAGGCACATTTTGACTTCTCACATGTTAAATCGGAAGAGCAAACCCAAGTCTTGATAATGTGAGCTTGTTAAAAATAGCCAAACAACAGATTATTCAAAGGATTTGTATATAATGATGCAAGCAATTTGCTCTTCCATTACCAAATTAATTCAAATTTCTGTACATGGCAAATATTATTTGCTAAGTCTCTTCTGTGTGTACTCTGTGCTTCCAGAGGATTAAAGAAGGAATTTTGTCACTGAAAGAATAGGAAAACAGATTTGCAGATGTAGCAATCTTATAAAACCCTGAGCTCAGAAAAAACATTTGCAATGCCACCAAGAAGGAAAAATCATTTCCCAAATTGTCCCAAGCCTCTTCCTACAGAGATTAAAAGGACAATGATGCACCTCCTACGTGACTCCTTTCAACTGCTTGCAGGAACAGGCCAGCTCCCATTCCCTTCCCCTGATGAGGCTCAGGATTATTCCACGCCTGTCTCTTGGTTCCTATATTTGTCATCTTAGGCATTTTTTTGCAAGGTGAACACAAGTTATTTTATTCAGAGGTGTGAAAAAAAAAAAAAAAAAAAAAAAAAAGAACTGGTCCTTGCTGCATTAGTCAGGTTTCCATCACTACGAAGTAAAGCATCAATTGGGATGAAAACTCTAGAAATTACTTTTTTTTTTTTTTTTTTTAATTCTTGCCAACTACATAATTACGCCTCAAATGATTTTGTGCCAGGTGGTTTGGCTAACAGATGGAATGGTATATTTGTTCACTCTTCGTAAACCAAGCTCCTTTCAAAAGCTTGCGAGCCAAAAGTATCTAAATTATTGATTGGCAGTTATATATGCCTAATAAGTAATTAAACTAGCTACAAATTACAGTGACTCCTGTGAGCATTTTTAAAAAAATCATATAGAAAAGATGTGATTTCCAGTAACATTTTTAAATCGTGGCAGATAAAAATACTGGTGTGAAATGATGCACTACAGACAAAGGAGCTTTGGTAGGAAGCACCTCAGAAATGTCTTAAGGAGGGCACTTTGCATAACAGAGATCCATGGGCTCAGAGGGGGACCTGGGAGAACCTCAGGAGGTTCAGTGAGGCCAAGTGCAGGGTCCTGGCCTAGAAGGAGCCAACCCAGGCACAAACACCAGGCTGGGTGCAGAATGGATGAGAGCATGAAGGACATGCTGGGGGATGAGAGCTGCCCGTGCCCCAGCCCAGAACCGCCTGTGGGCAGCAGAGAAAGGGGATTCTGCCCCATCCCTGCTCAGGTGAGACCCCACCTGCAGAACCACCCCAGCCCTGGGATCCCCAACATGAGAAGGATGTTGAGCTGCTGGAGCCAGCCCAGAGGTGGTCATGGAGATGCTCCAGGGCTGGAGCCAGGCTGGGAGAGCTGGGAGTGCTCACCTGGAGAAGAGAAGGCTCCAGGGAGACTACAGGGCCCCCTGAAGGGCCTAAAGGGGCTCAAGGAGAGCTGGAGAGGGAGTGGGGACAAGGGATGGAGGGACAGGACACAGGGAATGGCTTCCCACTGCCAGGTGACAGGGATGGATGGGATATTGGGAATTAGGAATTGTTCCCTGTGAGAGTGGTGAGGCCCTGGCACCTATGGCTGCCCCTGGATCTTTGGATGTGTCCAAGGCCAGGCTGGATGGGGCTTGGAGCACCCTGGGCTAGTGGAAGGTGTCCCTGCCCACAGACAGGGCTGGAACAAGATGAGCTTTAAGGTCCCTTCCTGCCCAAACCATTCTGTGATTCCATGGTAAGATTAAAAGTTGTTCCAAAGGCTTACTTAACCAGCTAGAGCTTATGAGCAGATCTAACTGCTTCTGAGCAGTCAGGTTCTCAAGACTCTCCCAGACAACACATCCTCAATATAACCCCCACTCTGGAGGGAGAAATTAAACTGAGATCAAACCATGAGGTAACCATTGCTTTATCCATCCTGCATTGGGAGTTATCTGGGGCTCATTCATCTCTTGCCTGCACATCCCAGAAGGAAATCCAGAAACCTTTGTCATGCATGGAATGGCCAGGAGTCCATTTCATCAGGAGGTGACACAATGATTGGGAATGTGCTGAACACACAGAGAAGGCACAGAGTAAATGCAGCCTGGCTGGAAGGTGCTGCACTTGGAGCACACGTGCAGATCAGCTGTGCTGAGGAGGCACAGCAGGATTTGATGAACAGCACATGTCAGCAGGGATTTTCAAGCTGGAAACAGCCTGGATTGTCTCCTCCTGTGCCCATCAGCTGGGCTATAAAGGTACAAGAACTCTGTGACAGAGCTGACCCTGTCCCATTAAACATTTCCCTGAACATCTGCAAACATCACTAATTTCCCAGCCTGTGTTATGATTCTCATCATAATCCCACCAAACTGAGGGCAAAACCAGATCAATCTCCCACCCAACCCTCCCATGGGAAAATAGCAATTAATTAAAAAAAAAAAAAAAAAAAAAAAAAAAAAAAAAAATGAGAAAAGCTTTTTGTCATAGTATATTAATATCTGTACTATTGCTATCACAGAGCTGTGCCAGAAACATTGATTTAATAGGCACTGCAAAGCAATTACCATGCAAATAATATTAGCCAGCAATTTATTATTTTTTTAGTGAAGTCCTTGTTTTGGCTAGCAGACCACAGTAACAGATTCCAATAAAACTGGGTAATTGAAAGAAATTGCAAGTGTCTAAATAGCTGTGACACCAAACATATGAAGCAGCAGTTCTCAGCCTGGCCTATTGGTCTGCTTGTGATTTCAAATATGGACAACCTGGGGAGCCAACAAAGGAACAGCCTACACAGCAAAAGGAGAGCACTGAAGCAACCAGAAGGAAAGATACTGAGGAAAACTCTCTTCAAAGTGACATTAGCAAGGAGGACAATGAGGAATAATGTAGAGGGTTTTAAGCCTCTTAGAGAACAGCATTCCTGCCTCAAATCCTTCCTTTGTCCCTGATTTTCTTCATAAGAAACATTTTAATTTTTTTAGTAAGTCTATATTTTTTAAAGGAATATATGCTCATCTATTTATAGCACAGGATTGGAGACTTGCTCAGATTAACTGAAATGTTAAAGTCCATGTTCAGCTTCAGAAATTGCCCATTGATCAGAGCAATAGGATTTTACCTAAATCACTTTTGTGTTCTTCCTGTAGCTACCAGAAAACAAAGTTTCTTAGCTCACACCAGAGTGCTGTGACATTCACAAAATTAAGGAAACTTCACATTGCAAGACCCAAAATATTTAATTCCTGTTGAAAAGAGATACTGACAGCTGTGTACTTGGAGACACAATAAGATGGCTAACAATTAAATGATGCCTCCTAGGAAATCTGGGACAGGCAAACATGTCACAGACAAGTCTGTCATCCCTGGAAAGACCTTTGAAGATCATCATGTATGCATGCACTTTCTGAGCAGGGCCAGCAGAAGCCAGAAAGGTCACTGGAAAGCTGGTAGAAAATGCCAATAGCAAAATAGATGAACAACTTTTACAAAAAAATCTTTCAGAGTGTTTGAGACAGCAAAAAGCTGATCATATTTTCAGCACTCAGTTTATCACTACAGGACTGATTTAAGAAGCAAGGGAAGGGTAATGGGAAGATCCTGTGCTGTGTAAAGCAGGTTTATGTACAAACTCAGCCTGTTACTGAATCCATCCTAATGTAAGTGAACAAGCATAAATGTATCATCAAGCACATGCCTCCTTTGAAATAAATACCAGTCTCTTAATGTTTTTACATCTCTAATAATCTTAATTATCTTAATTAGTTGTAATCTCTTAATTATGTTAATCTTATCTTACAAGGATACCTATGCTGGCATGATAACTGAATTAAAACTTCAGCATTTTACAGTCAAAATCTGCCTCATTTCCTCAACAGTTCTTCAGGCAGAATGGCAGCTGACATGACAAAATCAGGCAGGAACACATTTGGCATTTGCCACAAACCTATATCAAGATGCACAGTCTTGACTCTGTAGCTTTGCCAAGGAGTAGGAGGATCCACAGGCAAGGATCCCAGTTTTAGACACCAGAGTTTTAAATACAGTAGAGGTGGGTAATAAAGCACCAACTCTCCACACCTGAATTCAGTGCTCAGTGTCAAAGCTTGCGTGGATTTTCACAAACTGGTGGCTCACAGTGCTGGGCTGATTCTGTCACTGCTCTTTCAGATGTGACACTTTTTGGCAGAGCACAAACCCAGGGTCACTGAGGAGAAGGTGCCACTGGCATTGCTGTTCCCATCTAAGTGAACAGTGGGATGTCTCCCAATCCAAACATGGATCAAGTTTTTCCCATAGAATGGAGGCTGGCCTAGAACTGCTGTGGCAATAAAGTCTAAACCCACAAAATCTGTAGGTGAGTTGATTTCACCCCTCACCACAGAAGCCCTGGAGGAAGCCAAGCTAATTGAGCATAAACTGCAATCTTCCCATTCCATGTAGGCTTTCACAGCCAAAAAACTATTTCTAGACCTCTCCTAGGTCTAGAAGTTGGTAGCTCAGCTCAGTTAATTTCCAAGTCTGAGTTTACCACAGGAATCTAAAAGACTGACAAGGACACCAGGATCACAGAGGAACCAGAACCTCTTTGGTTATGGAGCTTTTCCTTTGCCTCATTCCACAGATGGGAGCTCAGCATGGCTGATGCTGATTAAACTGGAGCACGTCTGGAGAGATCTGGAGACAGATTTTTGGGTTTTTTCCTCAGACACATCACTCCATCAAAGGCTTGGCAAGATCTCACACCAATCTCTAATTCCCAGCTATCAATGCAGTGCTCCTCAATAACCTTGTTGTCTTCTTTCACTGTCAAGAGCCACCTTTGATATTAGACAGCTAATAAAACACAAACACTGGTGATTAGACCATTTCTCTATAACTCTGCAAAAAAGGTTAGAGATTTGAAACATATCAATGCTATCAGACAAGAAAAAAAATTGTTTTACTTCTGCCATGGTAACTAAGAGACGTGATTCTCAGATCACAGTCTGGTTCATCCAGAAGGTTTCTACTCCTCTAGTGATGTTACAGCCTTCATTTTTCTGGAAGTTTCTGCTAAATTTGTGTATTAAGCTGGCTGACTTCAGATTTTTCAAAGATAAGTGAAGATTCTCCAGAATTATGCTGGCAAGGCAGTGTCAGCTCCCCCCAGATATCTGGAGGATTCCTGGGAGTGTGAAGCCAGAGATCTGGACACATTTCCTTGCATGGATAGAAAATGAGTGGTCCCACATTTCTGAGTCTTTTGTGACGGTGTTCACAGGGGTTCTTGGATGAGGGAAGAGATGAGGATCTGACTCCATGTTTTAGTGGACTTGACTTATTATTTTATGAGATATATATTACTTCAAAACTATACTAAAAGAATAGAAGAAAGGATTTCATCAGAAGGCTGGCTAAGAATAGAAAAAGAAGGAATGATAAAGGTTTGTGGCTCAGCTCTCTGTCTGAGCCAGCTGACAGTGATTGGCCATTAATTAGAAACAACCACATGAGACCAATCCCAGATGCACCTGTTGCATTCCACAGCAGCAGATAAACATTATTTATATTTTGTTCCTGAGGCCTCTCAGCTTCTCAGGAGGAAAAATCCTAAAGAAAAGGATTTTTCATAAGATGTCTGCGACAGTCTTTAGCCACACAAGGACCCACCCAGCAAAGGGAGCATCCTGCTGAATATGACTTTGAACAGCTACCTCTAGAAGCAGCCACAATTTCAGCAGTAAATTCCACTAAAATAACTGAAATCACCTCCAGCAAGGTCCTTTAGCTCTGATTGTGCAATACAGGTTTCCCCAGCAAGGCTCACCAACTGTTGCACTCCAAATTCACACCCCACTTCAGAGAAATTTCCTTAAGTAGGTAAGTAATGTCTTTTTGAAAATGGAGATTTGCCTAATGTCAGAAAAAAGAATTCCTTGTAATAATGCACTGCCACCAGCATATCAAATGGCTGAATTAGAGCTAATTTAATACTTTCAATCTACACTGGTGTCACCAGCCCCTAGAACTGCATCAGATGATATTCACAGGATAAGAAACTCTATTCCAGGCAAGAGTGGCTCTGAAAAACAATACAACATTTTCAAGTCTTTCTAAGGGAAACTGTTCAATCATCTTATCTTCTATGTGGAGTAAGATAAGAAGCAATCAGCTCAATTTGGAATAAAAGAGATGTGTATTAGAAAGCATTTGCTAACTGTAAATATAGTTCAGCACAGAAGATGGAGAAAGTTCTGTTTGTGCCCAGAATTTCAGCATTTTAATCCTTTATTGCAACTGAACTGAATTAAGACTCTTCCAAATAACTGTCAATATTACATTGCTTTTCAGGAACTGGAACATTTTGCATTCTACTACAAAAAATTAAGACCTTCTTCAGTTATGTCATCTCATAATATTTTCTTAATTTAAAGAAACCTACACAGACAAATATTTAAGTGAAATATAGATGTGCATGCATGTGTATTCACAAGTTTCTGACAGCACACAAACTGGCAGGTAATTAAATCATTAAATTGAGTTAAGGGAATTTTCAGGGAACACCTAACCTTGACAATAAAGCTGGTGTGTAGAAATCCCTGTGCTGGGATTCTGAGGGGTGAAATTCCTGCAGGTCTGTGGGCAGCTGTAGGGAGAAGCTCACTGCAAGGTTTGATGGAAGAGTTGGTGTCACTCTGAGGGGCACAAACTCACATTTTTCCTTGGAAGTGCATCCATATATTGTCACTAATTCACTTTGGATAGACTGAACACTGCTGCTCTTCAAGGTAATGGAAATTCCTGTTGACTGACAGCACACACAGACCATTGCTTAGTGATTTTGAAAATAAAGTGTAATTGGAGACTGAAACAAGGACATGCTGTCAGCTTTATTCTATTTCCTTGTTTTATATGTAACATAAAGGTAGAGTAGGGCAGAGCTGTAAATCCCTGAGTTTATTTTATTAAGCTCCTAGTTTATAAATTGGACTATTTTTGATCCCTGCTTTTTTTCAGTTGCTTTCATTCCAAGATTTTTTGTTATTTCAGTTTAAAGAAAGAAGATTGCCAGAAGAAAGAATGGGCATCACTAACTCAGATTGTTCATATTCAGAGCAGGACTAAAATTTGAACAATTCCAAATGGGTTTGACAGCAGGGATAAGGAACAGCTTAATACAGCAATGTCTTTATAATTTCATTTCTAAAATATTGCATACAAGTCTATTAAACATTGTTATTCAGAAGCTAAAATGACAGAATAGAATAATGGAAAGCATTTTAAGAATCTATTTAGCTTACTTGCCTGCAAAAAGTCAAAATCAATTGTATCATTCTTGACAAATGTGGCTATTATCAACACCCGCTACTGATAAGGATTTTGCAGCATCCTCAGGCAAAATCCTTCTGTGCTTTACTCTCATTACTCCTATTACACTGTCCTTAATTCTAATCTAAACCTTTCCTGCTGCAATGTTATTCCAGAACTATTTTTCCCATCCAGCAGCAAAATGAAACCTGTTTATTCTATTCCACTTTGCAGCAGCATTTTTTGTCGTTCAGGACCTGGAGGAAAAATGGGTGCAATTTTCACTTCTCCAGACAAAACACCAGTTCACTCAATCTCCTCTCACAGATCTGATTTTTTTCAAGGTCTTTGATCATTATTTTTATGTTCCTTTTCAATCAGACATTCTCTTTCTTGAAGTCTGTACCCCAGATTGACACAGCATTCAGCAGTGCTCTTCCCAGTGTGCTGGGGTGATGTATCCTGCTTAGAATATCTTAGAAAACCTTAGAAAACTTGGCTGGCCCAGGAACAGGTTATGGTGCACTGTAATTCACTGATTCCCAAAGAATCACTGCATACTGGATTTGTCATCCCTTTTTATAAAATGCTTATTTTGGTAGGTAAAAAATGAGGGAAGATGGTCAAAGTAAGATATTTAGGATGATAAGAGGATGATACAAGCACCTCTGCCATGAGGACAGGGGGTGCTCACCTGGAGAAGAGAATATTCCAGGGAGAGCTCAGAGCATCTTCCAGGGCCTGAAGGGGCTCCAGGAGAGCTGAGAAGGACTGGGGACAAGGGATGGAGGGACAGGACACAGGGAGTGGCTCCCACTGCCACAGGGTGGGTTTATTTGGTACACTGGGGAGAAATTCTTCCCTTTGAGGGTGGGCAGGCCCTGGCACAGGGTGCCCAGAGCAGCTGTGGCTGCCTCTGATTCCCTGGAAGTGCCCAAGGCCAGGCTGGACAGGGCTTGGAGAACCTGGGATGGTGGAAGGTGTCCCTGCCCATGGCAGGGGTTGGAATGATTTGAGCTTTGTGATCCTTTGAACTCAAACCAAATAATTCTGTGATTTTATGATTTTTCTTTCTTATTGTTCTTATTCTATTCTTATTATTCTGTCTGCATATCCACACTAGTAATTTAAAAAAGTATTTTTTCTCACTGTAGTCTGTGTTTTGTTTAATATCTCAGCTGCATTCATACAATTCAGTTCTGGAAATACTGTGTATACATGAAACCACATTCTTTTAAGGCACCACTTATCTTTGGGTGAAGCAGCTCATTCATCTAAATTGATCACACATAAATACATTTGCACTAACAGAGCTGTTCATTTACATGCCTATTTCAGCCAGGCACTTAACCAGAAATACCCTTATCCAGAAATCCAGGTTTTTAAAGTGATCTAAACTGGGAATAAGCCATTAAATATAAAATAATAATCCTTCCTCTCACAACCTGAAGTCTGGAAATGCACCATATTGGAAAACACTTTTAGGAATTATTTAAAGGAAATTTTGTTCCAGAAAATAATTTACCCATCAGAACAATTGCATACTGGGCAAGACACTACTAAGCAATTCTATTTTGTGAGTATATTGAGGGAGTTTTTTTGTCATTTGAAGTGGTTTCATTTTCTGCTCCCTCCCAGGGAATGGCAGCTCTCCTGCCAGTGCTGCAGCGCTTCCTCTGGATGTGGCCCAAGTAAGCTGACATTTGAGAGACATCACAGAGGTGACAGGAACTATATTAACGTTTATGAAAAGCCAAAGCTGACTTCAGAATACCTCAAACAAAATCAATCATTCAGTATTGTGTAAAACAGGGTTAAATTACATCCCAAATATTATTTTAAGCTCTGGTCGTTGTTGTAGGTTTTCATTAAACATTTTTAATTAAAAAAAAATACAACAAAGGACATATCAGGAAGAAAGATTTAATGAGAGTATGAATTTTCAGATGGGAGATGTGAAAGTTAAAGCTCTGTAATGACCTGATTCAAAGGTCAGTGAAGCAAACAAAGAGACTTTACATATCACAAGATCACAGAATGGTTTGGGCTGGAAGGGACCACAAAGCCCATCTCATTCCAACCCCTGCCATGGGCAGAGACACCTTCCACCATCCCAGGTGGCTCCAAGCCCTGCCCAGCCTGGCCTTGGGCACTGCCAGGGATCCAGGGGCAGCCACAGCTGCTCTGGGCACCCTGTGCCAGGGCTCCTCACCCTCACAGGGCAGATTTTTTCCCCAATATCCCATCCATCCCTGCCCTCTGGCAGTGGCAGCCATTCCCTGTGTCCTGTCCCTCCATCCCTTGTCCCCAGTCCCTCTCCAGCTCTCCTGGAGCCCCTTCAGGCTCTGGAAGGGGCTTTGAGCTCCCCAGGATCCTTCCCTTCTCCAGGTGAGCACCCCCAGCCTGGCTCCAGAGGAGATCTGCTGTAGACCTGGTATTCACCAGCCAAGGATCAGCCCCTAATTGTCAATGCACACAAAGGTTTCTCACACAAATTTCTGATTTTTATCACAAACTCTCTGTGGTTTTTCTTTCCCCTCTGCATTTAACAGCTGCGTGCACACCAATCTCCCTTTCCTTGTCCCCAAGGCTCACAGCTTTGGGCTGTTCTTTCTTATGCACCTTCCCATGCAAACAGCTTCTTCCTCCACTCCTTTCTTGCCTGAATTGTTTTGTTCCATCCTACCCTGTCTGTTTGCGGCCCTGGCACCAGCATCTCTTCCTTGTCTCTCTCTCTCAGCTCCAGCTTTATCCCCTTCCACATTATCACAAGCAAAAACAACTTCATGGCACCAGTCCACAAAGGGTCTCCCAGTATCTATGGCCTGTGGCTACAGACCTGAATTTATGATTAATTTCTCCATATCTAGCCACATCCTTTTTTTAAAAAAAATTTATCTATTAAAAGTCTTTTTTCTTCTCTTTCTGCTAATTTCATGCACACAGTCCCTGTAAGTGCATTGCATCCTCAAGGCTCACTTTTACTCAAAGCACGTATTAAGCTAGAATGCCTTCCAAATATACTGAATTTCTAAGTTTAGCTGTAATATCAGGTTTTTAGACATTTGCTCCAGTTTGTGCTTGGGCTGTAATCTCTCTGGGACATGCTTTGTGTCTTCATTTGCTTTCTGAATGTAACATTTGATAAATTAATTTTTTTAAATGTGAATTTTGTTGTTGTTCTTATCACTTGCGACTTTAGCATTGAAGCTGTATCACAGTTAGCATTTGGAAAAGTTTGGTCTTTAGGAGGTTTCTGTTCAGTCCTAATTCAGGGAAAAATTGCCTGGATTGAATGAAATCTCTGACTAAACCCAGACTGACGTAATACTTCGATCTGTGAACACTGGAACTTTTCCATGACGTAAAAGGATCCAGAGAAATAATCTAGAGACATATTATTAACATGAACATTTATATATATATATATATCATTTAATGCTAAAGATTATCTGATTGGAGATACTTTTTTTTTACATGTGTGTGAGTAACCAGAGCCTGGTATGTGCTGAACTTTACTGCTTTGCTATTACATTTATTCCCAAAAATGATTGTCATGTGGAAGCAGACAGAAATGTTGATTAGAACACATTAGCAACTTTATTTGGAACATTCAGGATTAAATTTTTTTTTTTTTATGAAATTCTTTTTTAACTGTCTCATTTTCAGACTCCAGAGCAAGGACTGCCAAGAGTTTGAATCCAATCAATTTCTTTGTGAGTCTACACAAGTAATTTGGATAAACCATTCTTGTATTTCACATGGACACTCCAGCACTGTTAAAAGCAGTAGTTCATCTCTTCATTCCAATGCAATCCTCAGCTGAATTAATGAATTCACTGCCTGGCCTTGAATCTTTAGCGTTTGATTTAGCACAGGCAGGATAAATCCCATATATCATATCCCCCTGGCACCTCTCTCTCCCCCCTCCATATTTAAGTGTATATATAAGAATATAAATACTATATAAATAGATGGATATGTATATTCATGCTGACTGATATTTCTGTTCCAGCCATGCTATCACTACCAGTGAGATAAGACTAATCCTAAGAATTTCCTGACTTTCTTGTATTACATCTACAATAATTTAATATCATCAAGTAGTTAATACTTATCAGCATCTTCTGGAGCTCTCAGAACTAATTTTAACAGCATAGAGTGTGCCCACCCTACTAAAAATACAGATGCAGTAAAGAGAAAGAGCCTTCAGGAGAAAATAAGTTTCTATTCTAAGGACAGAGACAAAATACTTCCTTTAGTCCCTCATTAGTTATCTATTTTAAAGTAACTGCTGCTGTTGTTTTGCCTTTAGCAAAGACAGAGCCTTGGTGGAGGCCCAGCAGTGATCCCCAGTCAGGAGTGGCAAAGATCCCAAAGAGATTTCATCCCTATCAGATAATAATGCTGCTGCTGAAAGCTCCTTCATCGGGATCTTTAGATGCCTCTGCTAAAACATTTTTCTTTCTGACTTGCCAGCAGCCAAACTAACAAGACTTCAGTGACAAATGATCTGTTTAACCCTCCAGAAAGGAATCCCAGCTTGGTTTTTAGGAGTGTTTCCATTTTTATGTCTGAACGACCGGACAAAGACACGTCACCTTTCGACAAAAGTGAATGCAATCTCAAAGTTTGGAGAAGCATCTCAAAAATATCATTTCATCACAGTGTTTTTGTCTTTTTGTTTGATGGCTTTTGGGAAAAGAAGAAGTGATATACAGAATACAATAAAATCTGATCTACAGCAAGATTGCCTTAAATTCCTGAGAGGCTACTTCCCTAATTAAGCAGAACAAACTAATTATGTGTGTTTTTACCTTTCAGAGGTGGAGTCTGGAAACACCACACATGCCTCAGATTTTAAGTGTCATTAATGAGCTGATGCAATGACAGAGTCAGAGAGAACAGGTGTAGCTGGGACTTTTGGAGGCCATTCAATATTTCACTTTCTCTGTGTCATTGTTTCATGACCCTGTGCCATCTGAATGACCTTTTTGTTTTCAATATCAGACTTTTCAACAAAGTGAGTTTTGTTCTCTTGCTAAGTTTATCTTAAAAAATGGTGAAGTTTTGTTTGGTAAGAGATGCCCTCCTGTAAGGAAGTCTTGACTAAAGCAGTTAATTTCCACAGATGCATAAAAAAATCAAACCAAATCTGCAAAGTCATTTTGTACTTGTACAGCTCTCAGAGAAGACAACAATATCTCATTGATTTAAACATCAGATCTACTTCTTCCAGTACAAGGACATTATTTTTATCTAAAACCAAACTGGTCAAGGGACTTTTACTGTGTTCACTGAGCTGGAGTAAGTCCACGTTTGTCTTGACCCTCTTGGTCAAGACATTGTGGATTTTCAGCTTTAATCCTCCTTGTACTCATTTCAATCTCTCACAAACCACTGGAACTAAGAGTTACATAATCAGCTTCAACAATTTCTCTCTTTTTTCCCCATATCCATGCTTTTCAAACACCTACATACATATCACATCCTCCTGAGTTGCTCCAACTCCAATGTCTGAACTAATTCTTCATGACAAGATGTCAATGTCGAGCATTATTGAGCCTTAAACAGAGGCAGTGATTGCCAAATGAAATATTCCAGCACCTTCCCAAACAAACTGTTGAGAGCTGATTGAAGGGAGGGGCTGATTCAGCTGCACTTACCTACTTCTCAAAAAATAGCTTTTTAACCTCTTTTTTCTGTAACATTGCTTTCTGTTTCTTTGCTCCGAAGGGTGAAACAGTTCATTGCTCTGAGGGCTCATATGAGAATTATGTTCAATTTTCATCACTGGAGCAGAAAAAGCTGTGAAGCCAAGGCACAGCAAAGACACTCTTGACAAATAATGTGTGGTCTGCTCTCCTTTCCTTTCACAACGTAATGGGAATGAGACAATGGTGCAGCTCAAAGGAAATTTTCATGGGCTCTTGAAAAAATAAATACAAAATTGTCTTTAAATTTTGAATCAAAGATACTTTAACAACCACTGTTAAGGTGGGTGACTCATAAAGAGATGGTATTACACAGGCAGGGAAACAAAATTGGGAAAAAAACTGGAAATTTTTTTTTTTGAAGTAATGTAATATATTGCTAAATCATCCTTAAATACATGCCTCTTAAGAAAATAATGACAAAAAAATTTAAGCCAGGCCACAGAAGTGGAAATCTGGCATAATTAATATTCTTTTTGACAACTGTGAAATTCCTGTTTTCAGTTTGTAATTCAGCTGAGCTGATGACAGATTTCCCCACATCATCACTGATTTATGAGCTCATCTTGTCAACTTTTCCCCCCTTCCCACACTATGTACACAAGCTGAGGCAGTTTTTAACCATCAGAACAAAGGACAGCATTTCAAGAAAAAAACTATTAAATTGTGCATATCCATAACTGCCTTTTGAAATTAAGCAGATTTTGTCTGGATGCCACAGCTCAAGTACTCTAAGGAAAGGACATAAACAGAAATCAAAGCTAGAAGAACAGCAGATGATCAGAGTCTGAATGTCTCAAACAGCTTCTCTTTTATTCCCAGGGTTTTGGATTTTAGTTTGGTTTTTAGCTTTTTAAAAATGTGTTTAATTTATTGGTTGTTGGTTTTCTATTAGATGGAACCTGATAATTTGCTCATATTCTACTTTAATAGAAGGACTTTCTTGAGAAGTGAGTTGTTGGATCATTAATTAGCACACTGCTGCTAAGAATATGATTAATAAGATGAGCAATAATTAATCTAACATTGATATCATCCAAAGAGGAGAAATGCCCAATGAGCATCTATTTAGGTATCTATAAAACATTGGCTGATAATGGAATCTTTCCCTTTCCAGAGTTAAGAAGATATTAAAGAGTAACTCCAGTAGAAGCTGGAGATTTGAATCAGAATGTTTAATTGGCTTGTGTTGGAGAATATTAACAGATCTAGCTGGTCAGTGCTCTGGGGTGGAAGGGGGAAAAGTACACAAAGAAAAATGGCCATAAAAATGCATTTCAGAAATCAAACCAAAGGGGAAAAGAAGATTTTCTAATATAGATATTTTGGGGCTGGAATTTTTACAACTTTGCGTTTTAGGCAGAGAAACCTCACTGTGTATATAAACATTTCAAAAATTCCAGCATTTAAACATCTCAAAATAAAACTTACCACACAGTTTTTCTTGTCTGTCCTTCCCCTTTTACAACTGCAATCATCTTTTTGCCCTCACCCCTCCAATCCCAAGGATAAGGCTTGGAAGACAAGAGTGCAGCCATGCAATTATGGCACTTTTATTATCACGAAGTCTGTCCTTGCATGGAGCTGCAGAACAGGCAGGTAGGAGAGCCTGGCTGATTCTCCTGATTAGCTGAATAATCAGGCAGTTGTTTCTCCCAATGACCTTGCCTGTTATGATACAGTTTATTATTATCAGCTTCCTTACACCGCCTGCTCTCTAAATACTCCTCTCTCTATTGTAATCTCTTCCTTGGCTCAGGAGAATATATTTTCTCCTTTACTTTTCTTCCACTGAAATTGTCAACATCTCTCACTGAGCTTCCTCTTTGACCTCTTGGATCAAGGTAATTGAATGCTTATCTCTTGTTTTTAAATGATACCATTTAAAGTTTCATTTCAAGACTATTTCACACCACATATGATACACACAAGTTTCTGTAACCCTGCCAGGGAAGGAAATTTCTACAGAAACACCAGGGTCAGTTCATGTTTCCAGTTCACTCATCAAACATCCCATTAATTCATTCAGCCTGAAATTCATACAGGAATTTGTTAATTGTATTCAGGGGTCAAGCTCTACAGAAACCTAGTAGGAAGGATATTGTGCAAGAGTTCCTTGGGTACATGCTCCAGGAACAGTGGTGTGGGAAATTCAATGACTTTAAACAACCACATTTGCAAGAAGAAGGGTATTTAATTTGAATAACTACCAAGTCCATCACTTGTGTGTGCTTCTCTTTGCTCTTGGTCCTACAGAGACAATTCGGTTTACCTGTCTCAAATACTAGAAAAAGAATAAATCAGTGCAAGTAGTTTTGTTGATGTAATTTATGGAGCTAGTTTAGAAAAAACAGAGAATGTCAGCAAAGGGAACTATTTTTATCACAATCTATTGTTTAACAACCCTTCACGGTCAACAAATTTAGTGCACCTATAAAATGCAAGGCAGCTGCAGGGGATGAACCAGCAGTTTAAAAATACTAAAGAGCCAAAAATTATCCAAGCCCCATCTCCCTGATCCACTGATACTGCAGGGAAGTGAAGTGTACATACAGTTCTTACAAAAAGTCATCAGAGTTTTAAAATTGGACAATTTTAGGATGCAATTAAAGCAATTATTAAAATTAGGACAGTGAGTGAGTGTCCAGAGCTGCAAGCTGAGTTGCTGTGCTCAGAAATAAGCAGAGAAGTCCTCACAAACCTGAGGTGAAGCCCACTGAAGAATATTGTGACATGTAACAGAGAACCAAATTCACATTTAATGAAACTTTTAACTGAAAATTTATAATGGTCAAAGCTTCCAAAAGACAAAATTTAATTTAAATAATGTTGCAGGGGGGTTGATCTTGTTTTTGTTTGATTTGCATCCTGATGGCATGGAAAACCATTAATCACTGGGCTCACTCTCCACTTTTCTGGGGGGAAAAAGGAATTGCTTGAAGAAGCCTTGAATTTTTTCCCTGTTTCATTAGGTTTCATCTAGCCACCAAGTATCTGGCTGTGTATTGACTATTTTTGTCTTCCTGCTTCCATTCCTGCTGCTGTCAAGCCCACATCCCTTCTCTCCCCCACTGAAATCTCCATCACCAGCTCTGCCCTTCAACCTCCCTACCTGCTCCTCTTCCCAGCACTCTTGCAGGATTTCATCTCCTCCCCTGGAGTCCAAGATCCAGCTCAAAGATTTGGGCATTGACAAATATTTCCGTGAAAAGCTTGCTAAAAAGCTCAAGGAAAAGAAAAATCACAACAATGAGCTGGGAGCCTGTTCCAAGGAGCAATGAAGGAGAACCTTTCCCCACCTGGCTGAAAACCTCCAAGGCAGCACAGGGCAGACTCTATTAATGCTTGGCTGAGTAATATTTAGCTTAGAAATCTGCTGTGTGTAGCAGCCAATAAATATTTGATCTGTGCTCTTACACTGTGGGTATAGGACTTGCAAAGACTCCCTGTACTCAGCAAAAGGTGCCCAAAAAAAGGGATACACGGGGCTAAATTTTCTTGATTTTACCAGTGATAGAGCTGGTGACCCCTGATCTTACATCACTGCAAGAACAACCCAATCCCAGCCAAAAATCTCACCATTCCAAAGAAAAATCACAGTCATTGTCAGCATTTTGCAGCAGCTTCCTAAGTACTGAGTGTATTTATGCAGGCTAACAATTCAATTTTATGTTATGAATGCTGGTTTATCTTCCATTTTCTGCTGGAACCTTCAAGAGAGAAGCATTTCTGCTTCAGCCACAGCACTGAACGTGGAGGACAATCAGAGTCTGTGAGGTGGCTGATTTTTCATTCAGATGGAAACAGCATGGCACAAATAGTTGGCCACCACCCCAAAGAATCCATCCTGCCAGGCTGTTTTACAATCCTCCACTTTAGGAGATGGATCACCTGGTTCCTTTCCCTGCTTTTTTTTGGAGAAATTTTCAACTAACACACTGTTATTGCCAGGATTCAGGAGAAATTTTTAATAGTCTGTTTTTCACTTGGAGCGTTTGGTATTTTCCTAAGGAGCTGAAATTTCTTAGAAGGTGCTCAAAAACACATCTTTGAGTAGGTGGCCTATGAATTCTCCTCCTGTGGATAGTTTTGAAGTCAGCCAAGAAAATGTGGTTTTGATTGTGGGTTGTTCTTCCTTTGAGGATAGATTAAATTCAGGACAAAACACGATCAGTGGGAAAAGTAAAAAAGGAACCCCTCACTTGCTAAATGACCTGCCATAGCCTGATGGCCATGGTCTAATGCCATATATTCATAGAGTCCACTTTTTTCCCATTGGAAAAGCTTATCAAAGTGGCAAATGCCATTTAAACCTGACAGAAAACACAGCAGACATGAAGCATTTCTGTACAATCACATCCAGGTAACTCTTCTCACATATTCCCTTTGGCTGAATGTGGGATTTCTACATACTGTACCTTATTATCTCTGCATTTCAGAGACCTTTGATGTCTGTGTTCACATTTTGCAAAGAAACTTTTGTTTTCAGTTCTGAGGGTCACTCTAAGATCAAAAAGCCCTTGTTGATAATCAAAAGCCTGAAGTTTTCCGTGTCTCTGGGTCTTTGACTTCAAAATGCCTACCAAAAAATCAGTGCAAAAGGAACAGCATGGTATTTCATAGAATCAAAGAATTTCTGAGGTAATTAATCCAGATAATCTGTAACAATATGGAGACAGCGTTAATCAGGAATATTGCCTATTAACAAGTGTGAAATTTACACATGCATCAGCTTTGTGTAAATTCACTTCATAACTTGAGTTATGAAGTCATCCAGCTCCTTCAAAAACATTTCTCTTTGTCTTTTGTTCCACAAGAAAAGCAAGTGCTTTCTCCTAAGGATAGATTTTCCATATATATCTATATCAGAATATTTCAGTTCATAGCATGCATCAACAAGTGGATATATCAAAGGAAAAAGAAAGATCTTTGCTGAGGGATTGGAATAGATGATGTTCAGGATAAGAATTCAGGAAAGGGTCTGTGTGAGCTGGTAGCTGATGTTAGATTGGGATGGCTTTCTCTAAATCAAGGAGCCCTTTCCAGCTCCTGCTTTCTGATCCTGGGGTCTGATGGTGGGTTAAAGGAGAATATTTTACACAAGCTAATAATAATATCCTTACCAATACTGCAAATGCTTTATGTGAGACTGCAGAACAGTCTGCATTCCTGCTTCCCTGTGCTCATAGCTCCTGCAAACCTTCACACTCCTCAGGTTTGTTCTGTCAAAAAGATTTTCCATTTCTTTGGGTGAAAGAAAGAGCTCCAATACGAGCAGGGGAAATAATTACAAAATAAAACAAGAACAAAGCTGGAAAATGAGCGTAACACAGATCTGCATTTATGGCTGAAATCAGCCTGGCGTGAGCACAGCAGGGACACAGCACCAAAGTCCTCTGAATGTACCAACCACAGCTTTGGAAATAAACTGAAATCATACCTGGCAGGAAAGAGAGGTGAATCCTTCACCCTTTTTGCAGTGCTATGGAATATTCTGTACTTCCAAACTTCCTGAGCTAATTTCACAGTTAGTGCCACAAAGGGAACACCTCTCCGAAACGTGAACAAATGAATTACTTGAATTCATTCATTAAAAGGGAGAAATAGTTCTGCCATAAACCCATTACTCACTAGCCTGCTTACATAATTTTTTCCAGACCTGTTCAGGCTGCTCTGTGTCTCAAGCTCACAGGTGACAACAGAGCTCCTCCAGGAAGATAAACTGATCCACAGACACACATTTTTTCCACACTAATCTTCTCCTTCAAAGAGCACATAAACAACAGCACCGGGAACTCCTACATAAATCACACAACTCAATAACTTTTCCACCTGCATATTTTTCTAATCCTGTCTTAAAAGATGCTGTGATTCTCCAGAACAGAAAAAGGAAGCTCTTTGTCTCTGCAGATAAATAGCAAACAGAAAATAAAATACTCCATAGAAAGTCAATATTTGGGTTTTTTTCTCTTTTTAAATAAGAAAATCTTGATTCATCAGTATCAGGCAATTTTGTCAAGATTTTATTTCCCTTTCCTGAGCTCACTTGCTGAAATGAAGAAGACAGACAAAAAAAAACTCCAAAAGACAAAGGGCAGAATAAATAATTCCCCCTGTTACAAACCAGTGAATGTCTAACTGTGTATGCAAAGTGAAAGTTGCAGTGGGAGACACTAATTCCACACTTTTATTGTTTTGATTGCCCGGTTCAAATTCCTGCATCAATTCCTGTTCTGCTATTCTGTGGTAAAAGGCTGGTGTGGGGTCTGTGTTTCAAATACCTTCTGCATTCCACAAAAAACCTTCATGGCAAAAGAAATTGCTTTTGTAACCCTCATTTTCAGTAATTTTTTCTGGTATATAAACACAAAAGCACACATATGCGTAAATAAACACAAATTTGCCTACAAGGGCAACAGGGAAATAAAAGGCATAACTGAAAGCCACAGAGCAACGTGTGGAATTATGACTTGATTGAAACAGATTATTTCCATTATTGGAGACAGCACTCTATTAATATTAATTTAAGGCTAAATAACTTCAATGCTTAATTATTTGATTAATCAGGCAGCAGGCTCTTCTTGGATCCTCTCAATAAACTCTTACAGACCATTGAGGCTGAGGTCTCCTGTGGCTGAGAAGCTAGGACAGCAAACCATGCAGAGATGTGGGTTTATCTCCTCCTATATTTTCTCCTCAAGGCTGACAATACACATTTTGAGAAGAGGGGGAGAAGAAATTCTGAGCAAACCAGGCCATAAAATTGTACAATTGTATGCAGTTAGGAACAAAAACTTCCTTTTCCCTTTTTTTTTAGTAAGTTATATACATTTTGAAGTCTAGACATTTTGACATTAGACACAAATATTAAAGCCTTCACATGATATACCTGAGCTGAGATTATGTGTAACCCAACCAGAATCTGACTCAATTGATTTTTAAGACCCTTAACAGCCTTTCAAACTCCCCACCTGATCCATTTAACTCTGCCTGCTGCCAGGTACCAAAGGGATTATGGCTCTGCACCTGCTAGAAGTAATTGATTTAGGATGAGAGAAGTCTAATTCTGAGCACAGAAGTGATAACCAGATGGGGATGCATTCCTCAAAGAAATCCAAGCCCTCTGTGTGACTAAACAATGATTTAGGGAAAATTAAACCCGGGATTTTCACTCTGAAGGCTGCTGAGAAAGATGCTCAGCCATGGCAGTGAAACATCAGTGATATCAATGCCATTCTCAAAAGAACTGTGAAAATCTGAGGACTGTAGAGGGAAGTCCCCTCTCCATCCTCAGGCTTCCCAAATTGTTTACCTGAGCCCTGATCAAGCAGACACCAGCAGCTATTTTTAGGCTAAGCAGCAGATAAGCAATTAGAACAGAAAATTCAATATGAAGTTCATGGCGTGACAGCCCCACTCCCAGGAGCTTCCTGGTGCCACCACAGAAACCATCACTGGAGGGGCTGATGAAGATCACCAGATGTACAAGCTTTGTTTCACTGCCAAACAAATAAAAACAACAGCTGAAAACAAATTGACCTGTTAGCATTGACTGAATGGGGAAGGAATTAAAAAATAAATTAATCCCTCCAAATCAGAAGAATTGGGAGGAAAATTCATTAGCAAAATTTCTGCAAAAGCTCAGGGTTTATAAAAGCTTCAGACCCTTTTCACTGCAGAAGCCTCTTAAGAAAGTGATATTCTACAGTGCATTTTTACTTATTTTTATATTTCCAAAGTGAATGTGATTATGTCTAAGAGGAAATTATTTATATAATAAATCATCAGACATCACCAATCTAAGAAACTGCTTTGATCACCTATGTCAAATGAACTGAGTTTTAAAGGTTAAATTGAGTTTTCTATTGTGGTTACAGACTGGTATAAACTCTGAGGAAAAAAAAATGCAGCCTATATAATTTCTATCATCATTAAAATGTCATGACATTCAGTCCTTAAGCTACAAAGAGCATTCTGAAAATTGAAAGGAAAAGAGATTTTGAAATAAATGACATGACCTTCAGTTCTTTACCACTGAACAGAAATTAAGGTGAAATTACATGCTCCTAACACCCAGATTGCATTTACATTTCACCAAAAAAAAAAAAAAAAAACCTACTGAAAGCATTTACAAGAGTTCCAGAAGAATTTGATCCCCTAAATTCTTGGATATCTAAAAGTTTGGATGATAATATAGCATCCTTATGAGAATCTTGTGTGTAATACCAACATTCTTTTACAAAGCTCTTTAAAATCTGAAACACCACTGCAGAAAATCACCCCATTTTTTCACACATCTGTGACCTTCACTAAAATATCAGAAATAATCATTTCCCACCTATTATCAGTAAGAAAGGTGAGCACAGGTGTGGGAATTTACAGCCTTGATGGTGGCTGGGAGCAGATTGCAAATTTCCATCCCACTGAGACCATTTCCCACTGAGCCATTGGTGCATCAAGGCTTGAAATCAAACACTGGTCCCATGGTCCACACACCATTTTTCTTTCCAGCATATCATTCGATCAGACTGCAGGAATGTGACCTGGAAAATTGGGAAACCCTGAATCATAAATTATCCCACACCTCTGCTAGCAGGATGGGCAAGCTGGGAAGTTTCACTTTTAATCCAGTTTAAGGCACGTTGGCACCTCTGAGCCTTGTGCTGGTGCTCAGCCTGAGCTGGGTGACTTCACAAGTGTGTTTTCTCAATATGAAATAGTAACAAAAAGTAATAAAAATGGTAATGAGGTAAATTAAGTGCAAGAAGTTAAATGATGCTGATCATATCATAACTCTGTGTCAGCTATCTTGTGCACAACATCCACACTGAGTTAAGGGAAGGAGGAGGTGTCAGCTGTTCTTTGTATTGAATGTGGCAGTTTTTGAAACCTAAAAAATCTCCTCAGATAATGAATTCACAATATAAATTCAAAAATAAAATCTTTTTAAGGGGTGTGGAATATTTTTTGTTCATATGTTAATTTCAGGGAAGGGAAGAGGAAAAACTAGCAATATACCCAAATACATGTCAAAAAGAAAACAGAATGGATAGATTCTGGTGATAGCAACCTGGTTTCTTTCTTGCTGTGTTTCTCATGTATTTTCCCAGGAGCTGTGCTTGAATTTCCAGGTATCTGAATTGTAGAAAACAGCCAGACTCCCCAGACAGAAATAATTCCCTTTTTGGTAAAGTCACAGAGAAGCAAAATG
The DNA here is from genome assembly GCF_028551555.1 of Melozone crissalis. Classification (NCBI taxonomy): domain Eukaryota; kingdom Metazoa; phylum Chordata; class Aves; order Passeriformes; family Passerellidae; genus Melozone; species Melozone crissalis. Next base: position 3,942,091 of record NW_026535905.1, read on the forward strand.
AGAGGCAGAAGCTCCACATCCCACTGCTGACTCCCCTGTGCCTTTGTCCAAGCTCACACCAGCCAAAGGAATACAAAAGTACCAAAAAGCTTCAAATCCTCACTGCAAAGCTTAAGGTAAGCTCTCTTGAATTTATAAAAATGCAGAGCACCTCAGTGCTCCCAAGTGACAAGTTGTGTCAAACTGGAAATTCAAAAGAGAGAAAAGAGAGGGAAAAAAGAAGTAGAAGGACAAATAAAAGGAAAAATAAAGAGAAATCATTTACTTCCACCGATAATGCCAGCCATGAACTCTGGATTGCTTCAATATACTGTAGGCATTTTTGTCATTTCACATCAAGCCTTTATCAGCTTCACCTTGACAGACACAAAATGTACATTTTATAGCAATAAACTGCAAATTCCTGCTTTCCAGCTTTATTCTAAAATATGTATTATTGATAATTTAAGCACTATACATCTTGCACTGGGTATTTTCTTGGTTGTACACCTAGACTGGTTCATTACTGACATAAACACTGGCACAGAGAGTGCTGGGATACAATGCAGTGTATGCTGAGATGATGTGTCTACTCTAAATTTCAACTATATGTATCCCAGTGTGCATATGCGTATATATAGAAATAAAATGAAAACTTAAAAAAATATAATCTATTATTAAAATAATATATAATATGAAATAATAAAAAGTATATATAAAATAATAACTAAAATATATAAAAGAATAAATATGAATAAAATAATAAAAATTAATATATATATTCATATATATACAATAAAAACTTTTCCTTGCCTCTTTTTCACATTGCAGTCACTTGCAACTCATGTTCCTTTCCCTCAGCGCTATGTATCTCACTGCACCCTGGTTTATCCACTTGCACTGTTAATATTCCTCCCACACCTGCATTTCCTGACCTGCGGGGGCAGAGGTATCAGCACAGAGTTCAGCACAAAGATGCGGTGCTGGCTTCCATCACATTTGAATTTATTTGCTTTCAAGAGCAATGGAGTGGTTCCCAAACAGAGTTAATTCTGGTCAATTTTTTCATGGTTGGATGAGACTTGACTTCACATTGATGACTTCTCTCCACCAGAAGCAGCCTAGATCATCTTGGAATTCCCTACCCCTTGTTTTCTTTGACTTCTTTGCACCAACTTTTATTACACCTGCCTGGCCCTAAGATTGGCCCCTTTTACCACCATCCTGCTCTACTTTTTTGGTTCTCCAACTAACACCTGCCCTGCTGCTGGAGGCCTGGAGTTGCTGCATTTGGTGTCTGACCCGTCACAGCCTCAGCCTCCTTCTTTCCCAATGCCCAGAACATTCTGAGGGCTGAAGCATCAACCCACTGTCCATCTCTTGCCTCCCCTGCTGTACTGGGCTGCCAAAACAACCTCACAGGCTCTTAGTAGGTTCTGTCTCCTTTTTATTGCTTCCCTTTTCTACATTTCTGTTACTCTCATATTGCTGTTTCTCGGTTGTTTTGGAATACCCGTCCTTGAGGATATTCCAGTTTCCCTAGTTAACACCTGGGAGCAATCTGATCTAAGATGACCACAGGCTTGGAACAGAGACTTTCACAGGTCCTTTCCACTCTAACTTTTCTGTGCTTGTCTCACAACTAAATGGGAAGGAGGATCTGAATTGTTCATTCTGTCTTGATGCTGGGTATTACCCATGAAATCTTTACAGCACCATCAAATCTACCAAACTTTGCTCTGTATTTTCTTGACTTCCCTTCTTTTGTATAGAACTCTTACTTTTTTTCCCCCTTTGCCACCAACACCTTTTGTTACTTCATGGGTACTGAGATGAAGTAATCCTGTACCCAAATTCCATGAACAGCCCTCTGTCATTGCTATTTGGAGCCATTTCATTTGCTCAGATCTGCTTTTCTCAGCAAATGATTCACAATTCCCATGAACTACTCCTGCTGCTAATTACAGATCCATTAACATTTTCAAGGCTACTCCCAAATACCACAGTTCTAACACTGCAGTGTCTTCTCTTTCCATTTTTTATTCCATACAAGAGAAAACATAGAGAGCTCATGAACAATGATCACAACCCATTGAGGGCATGAATCATCAAAACACACATAACTCCTTACCTTAGTGCCTATGTAACTCCTTGAGCTATTTCCTCCTCAAAATAAGGTTAGAAATTCTTAATTCCTAACTTGCAATTCCTGTTATCACTATAAACTCAGTTTTTTTATGCTGCTAGCGTTATCATTATATTGCAAGAGTTCTATTGTCATTACATTGCAAGGGTTCCATATTGCTGGAGTTTTGTACCTCCTTGATGTTTCTCGTAGGCACCTCCTCCAGGCACTGACTCTCCCTTGTCCTCACAGCAGCCAACTGACTCCAGTTCCCCTCAGCCACCCAATCCACTCTTTTATAACACTCTTCTGATTGGCTACAGCTGTGGCCTGTTAACATCAGGCCTGCTCCCAATCTTTAGTAATTAACCCAGCTGCAACTCTTTAGGGGGTAAGATTACATTCTACATGACCTTTATTTACTTATATCTATCCCCCTACAGGTGGGATGGTGACTGTGGCTGCAGCACCTATGGAAATTTATTCCAAATTTTGGACTCACCAGGCAGTGATCACTGAGAAGTGCTGGTTTTAGGTAACAGCATTTAAGAGACTCTGTACCAGTACAGAGAAATTCTGGCTTTGTGCTGGGGCACTGACAGAGCTTCTGCAACTACAGGTTGTCTTCAAGACCGATCTTCCCTTATCTCCTCCAAACATTTATTTCCTACACCTGGCCATATCTCCAGCTTAAAGAGATACCGATGTAAATGCAGAATTTTAAAGATGTAAAAAGATTGCACAGGGAACGTTGGAGAGCCAAGATTCCCAAATATATTTACTTTAGAGTATTTGGATTAAGAAAAAGTTTGGTCTTTGGGGAAGACCAGAGATGTTTTGTCCAGGGAGGCTGTGGCTGCCCCATCCCTGAATGTGTTCAAGGTGAGCTTGGAAGGGGTTTGGAGCAACTTGTTGTAGTAGAAGATGTCCCTGCCCATGGCAGGATGTTGGAACTGGATGGTCTTAAAGTTCCATTTCAATCCAAACTATTCTGGAATTCTCTGATAAGACCCCTCTTTTGTATTTTTTTGTTTGTTTGTTTGTTTGTTTGTTTAATTTATTGGTCTTCATTAATAGCGTTTTTAATGAAGTCCCATAGATAATTCCACTGAGAAGCACAGCTGGAATGCAGCTTTCCCACAGCACCACAGAGAAAATGAGGATTAACTGAAAGTCTTGAATCACTTTTCTTTACCATAGAAAGAGAAATGTGAAGCTCTCCCCTAAAGGAAAATTTTATGTAAACCAGAGTGGATTACCAGCATGGCCCCAGCTGCTCTTGGATTAAAATATGGATCTGCAGTTGCAGAAATTAGAATCACCCAGAACTCTGCTGAAATTGATGTCACGATGCTGAAAGGGACGTATGGAGGATATATGATGCTATAAAGGACACAACCTCAGAACCAGATGGTCTGATCAAAACCCTCCCTATGTCTGAGAAGTGTCTTACTGATTTTTATAGGATTTGAATGATTTCTCACTGTAATAGAACTTTCTTTGTTGCTGGAAGATATTCTCCATTATTCTGCATTTATAAGTTCAAAGCATATCTTGGTAATTTCCATTAAAAAAAACCCCAAACCTTCAGTTACAACTTTCTGCTGATTTATTCCACTTTAATTTCATAGAGATCATTCAGAAATAAATCCAACTTACTGCATCAGATCTTTTTTCCCCAAACATCTTCCTAATACCCCAAAATGATCAAGAAGGCAAACTGTAACAGAGTGGACTACTTTCAGTACCTGACTGTTGAGATATATTTTAACAGGTAGGGTTCATGTTACAAGTCATAAATAAAATATTTCTTTTCAAAAATATTTAACAGCCACAGTGGAAAAATTACCACTGAACATCTTCTTTTTCCTTGTATCAACAAGAAAATATGGCACAGAATCAGCAATGAATGCAGAGTTCAGCAACCTGGTGAGGTAGTTTAAGAATATTTCTGGAATAGTCAAGTGAAGCTAAATCTTCTCCACTGAAATTAAACAATCAAAGTGATAATTTTAAAATATCCCTGAATTGAGTGCATTCCTGAGGATACTTCATCTCTAAGTAATACTTTCAACATAAAAATAAAATTTTACCTATTAAAATAAATCTGAATTTTATTACCAGTTATGGTGAAAAGATAGAGAAAACAGAAATGCAGGGAAATATGGATTAAAGAAAAGAGTAAATACACTGAGGGTTTAAAAAATTACACTCAGTAGATGTTTTCACACTGTTTTCCTGCATAGGTATTACTACAAAATGTAGTTTCCTATCACTGAAGGGGTATCAGGGACAGCCAAAGGTGACACAGAGACCCCATCATTAGAAGGCATGAAAAGACACTTTATTATTAGAAATCTGCAGTTCTTATAGAAACAATGATGGACCCAAGACCTGATTGGCTTTTAGGAATCTTCTCTCACACTTTTGGTGAACTATGAACAGCACACTCTGGAGAACCATATCTATAAACAATGGTTACAGAAAGAGAGATAATAATTGTTTGAATCCTTTTCTCTAAGTTTCCCACAGTTTCTACACAACTTCCCAAGATTTTCCTGGGAGAACCATGTCTCTCTCTGTTCAGAGGATAAGTGATTCCACAGGTTCCCTCTGCTTTGTTTTTTTAAAATTGTCCTCCTGAAGTGTGTTCCTTGCTTCCTCACATATTCCACTTTTCACTCTTCAGCCTCTCATCCCATTCTCTCCCCTCTCTTTTCCTTTTCCTGACAGACACTTGAGTGCTTTTGCCCTTGAGCCCCAACCTCTCCATCAGGGCTGGTCCCCTGCTCCATCTAGTGGGATCACTGCTGCTGGACAGGGATGGGAGCACAGGGAGCCCTGGCCTCAGATACAGCTCCAGACTGGGGCTCATTTCCCACTTACATCCAATTCTGAAATCCAGTTTATTTTACAAAATGTGGAGTGTGGCATTCACAGGATTCCATCACCCAGGGTTTTTCTCCTGGGAAGCTGAAAGGCAGCAAGAGAGACCTCAAGGAAAAGGAAAACAATTCTTATCTCATTTGCTTCTCCTGTGTTGTGCTCATGCGGAATGTGTTTGGAGATTGTTCACCCACAGGTGATTGATCCATTGGATTCTGCTGGGAGGTGTTTTCACTCTTTGGCCAATCAGGGCCAAGCTGTGTCAGGACTCTGGAAAGAGTCAGGAGTTTTCATTATTATCTTTTTAGCCTTCTGTAAGTATCCTTTCTGTATTCTTTAGTATGTTATAGTGTAGCATTCATTAATATAATATAGTAAAATGAAGTAATAAATTAGCCTTCTGATAAGATGGAGTCCTCCTCATCATCTTCTCCCCTCTTCGGGGTTGCCTGCATTTATAATAGTGGAGCACAATCCAAAATTGCTGCTGGTATTTCCTGACCACTGTACCAAGAGTTCTCAACACCTGTGGGTTTTACAGAACATCACAAGGAGGTTTTTATCTTGCCTGTATCAAACAAAAGTAAATGCACACCAGCAGCTTGGCATTAACCCCAAAGAGCCAGCCCTGCCTAAAGATGTACAGCTGAAAGTAAAGATAAATTAATTCAAGTCCTTCCAAACTTTAGCAACAGACTCTGAGCACCAATTTAGTAAATAAAGTATTTAAGCCCTCAGTGCTATGTGGGCTGCTGTAAGATTAATATTTGAAAGTCTTTGGCAGTGCAAAAAAGGTCTTTAATTTATTTTCACTCTAGGAATCATGGTCAGCATCAGCACAGGAAGCTGGCTCTCTGGTTGTTCTTTTAATATCAATGTTTTTGTGGTATTTCCATCTCTTGATTTTGCTTATTCACTGCACAAGGGGCCCTGAAGCACTGACTCGAGGAAGGTCTGTCCTCAGCACACACTGAATAAACTTGGATCTCACCACTGGGCTCAGATTTATTTGCAGGGGTGACAGCTGAGTTAGCATGTCCCAGGAATTTGGAATTTAACTTGGCTGGGATTCAGGGCCAGCAAAATGAGCTCACCTGAGCCCAGCCAGGGGAGGGTCAGCAAATGGGTCTCCCACCAAGCAATGTGACATCCAGGCTGCATAAACCCCTCAAGAATATCATGCTGATGTCACTGAAGTTGGGAAGACTTGAGAGGACTGAATGCAAACCCCTACTTTTAGATTTTGCCAGCTTGTGGGACAAGGAGGTTGCTCTCTGTTGGATGTCAAACACCAAACTCACTCCTGCTGCAGCTGGTGCATGGCACACTCACATACACCCACTCAAAGGACACAGAAATCCAGACTTTTCTGTGCCAGACCACAGAACTCTGCACATCACAGCTGCTTTAAGTATATGGCAACTTCAAAATCAGACATGTTGTAATGAAGAAAATATTTATGGCTGCCTCTTCTTTGGGAGAGATGGGATAAGTGAACAGTTCCAGAAATTATCCCTGGAGTCCCAGCAGGACTTTAAAAAGGCTATCATATTCTATCAGTGCTAATTACACAGGGTTGGAACACCAAATCCTCACCTGGAACATATAAATGCGTATTTCCAAACTGATGTAGTAGAGTCCGTAATGTAGTTTGGGCCCTCATGCAGTTAATGAACAAGGCCATTCAGGGCAGAGATGGAATTATTGGCTGCCACAGGCGGTCTGAGTGTTCCCAAGTTAGGAACTTGCTATCAGTGTCCCTTGGTGAGGGTCTGCAGTGACAGAGTTCCCAGGTAGGTACAAAAGAGAGCTGCTCTACTGTAAAAACCAGGCCTTTTTAAGCAGTTAGCCCATTCTCATGTTTTTAAATCATAACAAACATAATTCAACCAACCACCACACACCATGATGTGAACACACAGTAGTTTTATAACTTGTTTTCTACTTAGCCAAAGTCATAGGCCTGAACCATGGTTTCACAAGGCCTCTCTTTTATAAAGCCTTTCTTATCTGTAACAGCTCAGTTCTGTCCATGAAGGTTTGTGTAACACAACTTCTCTGACTCTGAATGCAAACCAGAAGACTTTGGGCTGAAAAGGACATTGAAGCTCATCCAGTTTCCATCCCCTGCCATGGGCAGGGACACCTTCCACTATCCCAGGCTGCTCCAAGCCCCGTCCAACCTGGCCTGGAACATTTCCAGGGATGGAGAAAATGGCAACTTGAACTGCTCTTTTGCATTGCTTGCTGATCTGAATGGCTTTAAGCAGCTTTGGAAGCTCATGTTTGCACTGAACACAGTATTTAGGAGGTGAGACTACCACAAAGCAGAGACCACTGCAGCACTCACTTTGCTCTGGTGCATGTGTACGTGTTTATCTAATAATTCCAAGTCACTGTGACTCCATCACCCTGAATCCCTGACCATAAATGCCACTCCACTGGACAGAAAAGCCTCAAGCTCGGGCACAGATCCCTGTCAGCAGTGAGCAGAACTGCTCTGCAAGTCCCATCTGCCGGGAGGTCAAGGCTTCATTATCAGAATGAGTAAATGAGAAATTAAAATGGATTCTGGCCAATTCAGCACATCTGCCATGGAGCAACATCAACCGCTGGAGCTTTCAGGGGAGATGGGTTATTAAATGGATTTTCTCCAGAGACAGAGAAGGTGCGAAAGGCACAGCAGGGCTGCAGCTGCCTCTTGCTGGGACAAACCCACCTGATCCCATCCTCAGGAACAGCCTTGGATGTGTCACAGCTCCCTGTGCTCTCTGAGGTGACAGCGCTCCCATGGCTCTCATGTCCTCAAGTGGAGACATAACTAAAGCAACACAAAACTTCCTGGCTCATCCCTGCTCACCTGGCACTAACGCCCAAATTACGAATTTCTGACAAGTTCTTCAAAGGTGAACAGAGAGCTGACTTCTACCTGTACTTTTAAAAAAAAAAAAATTAATAACAAACCCAGAGAGTCTAATCTCCAATATGAACCCAAATCACCTTGTAAACACAAATCACCATTGTCCACAAAGCTAAGCACATGGATGCTGGTGAGACTCTGATGCTGAAAATGGTGGTTTAGTGATTTCTTATGTTAATTTTATTCAATAAGACTCAGTACTGAACTATGTTTTTACCAGGAAATCAAGTTTGTTTGAAAAACACTTATTTCATTACCCCTGAGCTATCTACAGAAAGGAGAAAAACATTTTTCATATTTTTCTTTCCACGTGTTTTGATGCACCAATAAATCAATGCTTCAGGTTCTCATTAAATGCATGACTCAAAAGAAACCCTAAAAAAGTTGTTTTTTGGTGGTTTTTTTTTTTTGTTTTTGTTTGGTTTTTTTTGTTTGGTTTTTTTTTTTTTTTTTAATACAACAACACCCCACAGATACTCTGCTTTTTTTTTTCAGGAAAAAATGCTTTTATTCTTCCATTGTATAGGTTGGTTGAGTAATTCTCATGTAGAATCATAGAATATGCTGAGTTTGAAGGGACCCATCAGAATCATCAAGCACAACTCCTGGTCCTACCCAGGAAACCCCAAGAATCCCACCATGTGCCATGTAAGGACAAACCTACATTTTTAACAACCAATATTAATGTGCTTATAATTTTAAATCCTAAAGCCTCAGAAAGCATAAAATAAATATTTGTAAATTAAGTCATTAAAGGCTAAAAAAGGCTTTTGCTTCCTCTTCTTACTCTCCCATTGTGACTAATTCTTTTTTAACAGGATGAATAATTCAGCAATGGTACAAAATTCTCCTATCTGTAAATAGAACAAGAGGAACAGTGAGATGCAACAACTCCAGGAATATTTTTTTTTTTAATTTAACTCGAAGGATGACCAGTTTTTTAGGCTCAGGTCCATTCCTGCAGTAGTTGGTGCCAAACTCCACTAGGTGTCGTCTACCACTGTATTTCTACTGGGAATATGAAAACGCTGGCACTGAAGACAGTTCATATTAATATTTCTATATATTAGTCGTTCCTTCTGTTCAGCTCTCTGGGTGAATCTATAAATTTCTATTCTATATATTACTTATGCACGTATCTTATTATTACAGCCACTGTCACTATTCTTAATTAAGCTCCTTTTCTAAGAAAATATACTTCCTTGCAGGCATGGAAAGCTGCCATGTCCTCAGGAAAAATGAAATAAAAATCATCAAACTAATTCCAAAGGAAAACAAAGCCTGTTTGACATGACATCCCTTATGCCTGAATGCTGCTGTTTTTGGATGAACACACAATTTCTGAGATAAAGCCAGAAACAATCAGTCAAGGAACCAAGATGAGGCTGTGTCAGGGAGGGTTGGAGTGGAGAGCAGGGAAAGGTTTTTTCCCCAGAGGGTGCTGGCACTGCCCGACTCCCCAGGGAATGGGCACAGCCCCGAGGCTGCCAGAGCTCCAGGAGGGAGCCAGGGATGCCCAGGGTGGGATTTTTGGGGTGTCTGTGCAGGGCCAGGAGCTGGACAGTCCTTGTGGGTCCCTTCCAGCTCAGGATATTCCATTAATTTGTTATACAAACCTCCAGTGGTTCTGAGAGCTCAATGAATATCCTGGACATACCCAGAGCACCACCAAACCTGCATTGCTCAGATTCTGGCATTCCTTGGGAAGAGCTGGAGAAGTTGGGTGGTACCAAATCCACAACTGTCCCAAACTATTCCAGAGATCTGACTCTCTTAAGACAGCCTTTGCAACCCATCTTGTACAACTCAAATCTACCTCTTGTGATAAATGAGTAATGCAATGATTGACTCTCACAATTATTGGACAAATATCAGGTATATAGGTTAAGAAAAGTTTATAGATTTATAGTTATGTTGTGTGTCCTCACATGGTTATCAAGGTGTCGCAGACATCTTTTATGAAAAATCCTTTCCTTAGGATTTTTCTCCTGAGAAGCTGAGAGGCCTCAGGAACAAAATGTAAACAATGATTATCTGCTGCTGTGGAATGCAACAGGTGCATCTGGGATTGGTCTCATGTGGTTGTTTCCAATTAATGGCCAATCACAGTCAGCTGGCTCGGACAGAGAGCCTGAGCCACAAACCTTTATTACCATTCTTTGCTATTCTATTCTTAGCCAGGCTTCTGATGAAATCCTTTCTTCTATTCTTTTAGTATAGTTTTAATGTAAGATATATAATAAAATAATAAATCAGCCTTCTGAAACATGGAGTCAGATCCTCGTCTCTTCCCTCATCCAAGCACCCCTGTGAACACTGTCACATCAAGGGACAGCTGGGGTTGGGACATCTGGGAGGGCTGGCTTGTCACTATGGAACATCTGACCTCAGTCAGGATTTGAGGAGGAGATCTCCACCACTGGACAGCAGAGAAGGGGCTGATGGACAGAACTTTCTGAGGAGTTAAAGGGTTAAAAAAGGGAAAACCTCCATTGTGACGGGGCTGAACACATGGCGGGGAAAATCTTTTGCTCCCAGCCCAGTAACCTTTTTTCTTTATTCAGTCTTCTGTTGTATTTTTGATAAGGTTTAATAAACCTTCCTAAACTATGAAAAGTGAGTAGCTATTTCTCACACTCTGATCATTATAAATGCAAATCCAACATTCATCTGAGATTCCAAACCAGAAAATTACAAGACAAATGCTGTTTTCAAATGCACAGTGGAGTTCATGTAACATCAGTATAAAAAGGTATCGTGGTTGCTGTCTGAGACACTGATACTAAAATGTGAAAAAAAAATTCCTATCACTCCTTTTCAAGGCTGATAAACCCCAAATAAAAGGACTGAGAGAAAATTGCTGCCAGTGCATTGAGTAGCACAGGGCTGTCTGTGCAAGGAATGGGACCCAGAGAGACTTGCTGTGTTTACAAGAGTAAATAAAACCAGAAGGATGGAGTATTTTCAACAGCCAATACCTCTAGAAGAAAAGAGCAGCAAAAACTGACTTGAGTTAGAGAGCAATTCTGCCCAAGAGCAATTAGATATGACAATCAATTAATTTTAGTTAATGCAGAAAAGATAAATAAGCATTATAAAGGCTAAGGTTGATGAAATGACTTCTCAGTTGGGAGTATGAACAACTATTTTTAAGGTGGACACTTCTCTGCTTATCAAACCTACATCATACAATTCCTGTTGGAAGAGGTTATAAAAAAAAACAAACAATGGCTTTCTGAAGCAACTAATATTACTTTTTAATTAACTTTGTAATGTAACCCTGAAAATGAACATGTATCACAAATTAAATTTGATTTTACTTTTTAGTTTATTAGGCTTCAACATTTTACTATCTCAAGACTATTCTCTACCTCAAAGAAACAACACACTATAACGTTGTAAACATTTATCTCTGATAAGGAACCAGAGAGCACTGGTTCCTTATCAGAGATCAATATTCTGATAATTCTTACTGCATTACTTACAATATGTTTCCAAGCTCAGGCCCATAGCTGGAGTTTTAAAAATGTTGGTTTAAAATACTGTAGAATTATTGTTATTTGATTTTGCACAGAGTTCATGCTACACATTGGACAGAGGTGGCAGGGGTTGGAATGAGATGGGCTTTCAAGTCCTTGCAGCCCAAGCCATTCTGTGAGTCTGTGGTTCTACATTATTTCTGTGGCGGTTCATAAAAGAACTAGACTGGAAAATTTCCCAGAATTTCTGACTTCAAGGTGACTTTTGGGAATCATATTTAGCAAACTAACTTGAGTTAACTGGTAAAAACAGACGAAAAAAAGGGACAAAAAATAAAAGAGAAAATCTCTCCCTGTAGAGATTTTGTATTTTTTTTTGCAACTTCATCCAGGTAATCAGTGTTTAACTCCACAGAAAAAGTTTCCTCTATTATTAACAAAGATGGTGCAGCCTGGGTCACTTCCCATGAGAGTCTCTATTGTATCTCTGTTCCTACAGTTTCTCTTTACCTTTCCTAACGACTTCCTTCATTCCAATCTTCATATCAATGACCATAAAATGTTGGTGTGTTGGACAAATAATGCAGTGTCACATCATTTCCAATTCCATGTGCTGACTTTGCAAATGGCTTCTCTCAACAGTCATTGAGTGGAAATCTTTACCCAGCCCACAGATCCCTGAGCACCTGAAGCAGCCTAAATTCCCACTGTTATGGGAAGCTTTTCCTCCCTCACCTCTCATGTACATTTATTTGCAATGTTTCTTTATAAGCAGTGGTTTATCAAAGATGCAGTAGTTGGGCTCTGAACAATAACACTGTCACCTGTGATTTTAGTAGGAGCAGTCAAGTCAGTCCTAAAAACCACATTTTTTTCCCACAATATCTCTGCACAAAACCCTCAGGATAGGGAACCCCCCTGTAATTAACAGCTGATCTTTTCCCATCCTGCCTTTTCTCACTCAATTAATTCACTGTTAGCATTCACAGAAATTTCCCAACTTACTAAATGCCTTGCCATTGCCCAGTCAAACCCCTCAAAATACAAGTTTCTCCCTCTTCAAGAGACATTTGGAAAATGGAGAAGAGCCCAATCTCCCAAGAGACTGCAGGAGCACACAGGAATCTGTAACCAACTCAAGCAAACTGCTGAAAATTCAAATTATGAGATAAATCTAATGCTCCCAGATACAAACAAAGATTTACTCTGGTGGCAGCTTGGTTTTCCATGCCCTGCCCTTTAAGTACAGAAGGATTCACATCATATCAAAGATTGAGACTGTATTTTTGCAAAATCCAGAAAAGCATGTCTAGCACTAAATGCTACACATTGGTTGTGAAATGGAAGAGAAAGTGTGACTTGTGAGCTGGTTTTAATAAAGAAATGTTTCCACAAACTCTTACATCAGGATGATCCTTTTTGAGTCCTTTCTAACTCAGGATATTCTATGACTCCATGTCAGCCAGGTTTTATGGTATTTTAACAAGCATCACCAGGCACACAAAGGGTTCACAAATTGCTTTTCTAACATGGAACAGAAAGGATGGAGCTTTACCAGAAGGGAGGATTTCAGATCAACATGAGACATTGATCTTGCATGGCCAAGACCTGCTCATGGTTGAATTTTTAGACACTTTGTACAGTGTCTACCAGTGTAATGACCAAGGTGCAAGAATTATTTACACTCCCTTCTTCCTTTTTGAACCCAAATCCTTCATGGATAATGCTGAGACTGGACCAGACCTGGAGGAACAGGTTAAAAAAATGACAAAAACCCCAACACAAACCATTTTGTGGTTCTACACTTCTATGCTTTCTTATAAATACTTTCCATATCCAATGCCAGGGATGTAAATGCAGAATTTCTGCCTTGCCCTGAAGAGACCATAGTGTCAGCATTGTAACTGCTGGCCTCAAAGACCTGGCAGCTTCAGTTGCATAAATAGTTCAAACAGTCATTACTTCAGGGTTTTTGTCTGTGTAATGATAAGGAGATAATGGACATTTGGCCCAGGAAATGTTCAGAGTTGCACAAAGGGATCACAGCCCTGCGTGCCTGCTCACATGAAAATATCCCTTTTATCTTTGTACATAAATACACAGCAACCTTTGCAAAGTCTCCAAATTACTTAATTTTCTTGGGAGAAAGGAACTGTAATTGGGTGGGCTGTGCAAGCTCATCCTTCCTCCTGCTAGTTAAGCCACGGGCATTCATCTTTCCACAAAGAGCCCAAATTGTTCCCGTCTGCACTTGAATGTTTTGTTGTCTCATTTTAACTGACCCATCAGACCATAAACAGCCACACAAGGCCCTCACATCTATTAACTGGTGTCATTAGGAGTCCTTTCTCATTTATTGTTAAGGACTAATACCTCCTAGAGAAGAACTGGAAGTCTCATGAGCAGCCACTCTGAGGCAACGCTGATTAAATATAATTCCTCATTAAAAGATACCAAGCAGCTGGGCTTGGCTTTTTGAGTATACAGACGTTTCCTATTAAGGTCCAAAAGAATAAACAAAGTTTCCTTTGTGGTTTTCTTTATCCTCCATTATTCCCCTCACAGAATAGGCTTCTGGCTCACTGTGAAGAACAGCACAATTATATCTATGTGACTCTTTAAATTTCACCTACATCTCCCAAATAAAAAATATTATTTCCAATATTACTGCTGCCAGAAAACATTCATCAGCTGAAGGCTGTGAAACTTCAATTAACAGGTGACCTGTAGGCAGCATTGCCTGGCTGCTGGCCGTGAGCGCACATAAAGCAGCGCATTAAAACCACTGCTACATTAAACAGCTTCACAGGGCACCGAGCACCTGAAGACACTTTGTTCTCTTTCTGCCTTCACAAAGGAGATTGTCCCTTCACCAATCCTGCAGGACACAAATGGTTCTTAGGGAAAGGCTCTGATTGCAGAACACAGGAGGACGTTAATAATGGGATCTGGTCCTTCAGCGGTCCATCGCTGTCTATGTATTTAACAAGGAATTGTACAGCCTGGATATCCAGTAATAAGGTCATTCTACTTGCCTGGCATTATTAATACCATAATCTGGTGCTGGCTGAATGGAGGTGGTTCAAAGGGTGCAGCAGGGATGTGCAGGAGGGCTGGGAGGTGATGGAGCCCGATGGCTGCAAAGCCATCTGGAGCTGGGCTATCAGAGGGGACACGGGAGCACAGAACAACTCTGGGATATCTGTGGGAGCCTGAAATGCCTCCTGTAAGATGAACTGCCGACTGCCAGGCACACTTTTAAATGTTCTGGCTTAGATTTGCTTTACACTTGTGCAGGGGAACCACACAGCAACTGGAAAATCTTGAAATGTATTCAAGAACCTGATTAAATGACACTGTGTGACTATTCTGTTGGACCCAGCAGGGCTGGTATCTGTCAACCAGGCAGTTTATGGAGCTCTTTCACAGAAAAAAATCATACCTCAGCAACTATTCACAAATTTTATTCCACAGGCGATGGGATCTGTCTCTAAAGCCTTTCAGAAGCATATCAAGAACCTCCTTCCTGACTATGTTACTAATTTTTCTAATTTAAAACAAGCAACAAGATAATTTTTGGCAACATTTGGAAAAGCAAACTTTTTTCTTGACTGCTAATGATGCAAATGATAAAAACAATCTTGGATCTAATTTACCCTCCACACAGAACTCTTGCACAGAAATTGTATTGACTCAGCTGACAACAGAATTTACTCCCAGTTAATAAATAAAAGCCTCTGTATGATATAATCAATGAAACAAACAAGTTGCAGCACTTCTGTATCTCTCTTCATCCAGGGCTCTGTTTTAACAGCTTTCCAAGTAAGTCTGCCAGACTCTTCTGTGTTAAGGTCTTTTTCTTTTTTTTGTTTCAATAAGCATTTGATGGATTATGGACACAGTGAAATCCTGAATATCAAGGAGATTTCTGTTTTGTCTGTCTTCTCAACTTTCTTACACCTTCCCTGCCCTGCAAACTTCCCAAGAATTAATGGGTAGCTGGGTCAGCAGGTCAGCTACCTCCTTTCAGCATCCACAAACTACACCCTGGAATATCAGAGAATAAAGGAATGTGAGGGGTCAGCTTTGCCAGGGCTTGCTTCTGCAGGAAGAGCAGAAATAGGAGAGATCTCAAAAATACCAGGTTTATGTGGTTTACACCTTGTTTTTCTAATAAGCACCTTCAGTTGCATTCATTATCTCTTAGCAGAGCAATTTAAAGTAACAACAAAAAGAACTATCCCAAATGTGAATGTCCTTTCCTGTGAGCAGGCTGGGACTAAGCCATTCTCATAGCAAGTTGTCTAAATTTATCTGGTTGAGGCCAGCAGGTGTGAAATCATAAATCATTGAGGTCAGAAAAGAAGATTACTGAGTCCAGCCATTAACCCAATACCACCATGTTCACCCCTAAAACAACTTCCCACATCCACCTTTTGAACACTTCCAGGGATGGCAATTCCACCCCTATCCTGGGCAGCCTGTTCCAATGCCTGACTACCCTTTCCATGAATACATTTTTCCTCATTTCTAATCTAAACTTTCCCTGCTACAGCTTGAGGCCATTCCCCTTGGTCCTGTCACGAAGTGCAGAAAATTTCACATCAATATTCAATGGGAGGAAAAAAAAAAAAACAAAAAAAAACCATAATAATTTTAAAATACTGATTTAAATTAATTGGCTTAAAATGCAGTGATATAGAAGAATCCATTGTTACACCAGCAGAAATCAATAACTAAGAACAATTTACTGGTCTTGTCCCCAGTCATCACAGGTGCTCTGAGCATCTTTCTGCCTGACCCTTATGTAGCACAACTGCATTTAAGGACTCCTTGTCCAAAGTTTCATCCTGCTCCTGTTAACATCAACACAACTTAGAAAATCCACCATAATTTGACACCAAAAAGATAAAACCCAAGGATACTGAAAACAGTAACTCTGCCACAAATTCCTTGGATTTATTTGAATGACTCCTGGTAAATTAGCTCTGGGGGGAGGCAGGTTAACATTGACAAACATCAGCATACATCTACATACAGGAGAAAACCAAAAAGGCCTCTACTGAATACCTCTAAGCAGATTTGAGGCACTGATAACCCAAGTGCATTCCCTGAGTCATTTTATAATATTCAGTTGGAACATTCTGGATGCTTATTTTGATGAACTGACTCAAAAGCAAAAGCCTGCATATGGATAGAGACTCATCCCATATGTCTTGCAGACTTGAGACGAACTGCAAATAGTGTGTCCTTCTGACCCAGTTTCATCTGAAGTTTCACCCTTCTCTACAGCAGGAAAAGACTCTGACTCTCCCTGTGATGGTGGATAGAGATTTATTTCCATGATTCAATACTTGGGCATTGAAGCTGAAAAAATTCAGAACACCAATAAACTCCTAAGTGAGAATAATAAACCCAGAGGAAAACTGATCAAGGCTCAGTGAAATGTTCTCATCAGAGCTGCAGGGGAAAGGTACAGAAGCGCTGGAGGTACTGGATTTGGGCAGCCCCAAAATCCAGCCTCAGCCTGGGCTGATCCCCCAGCATGGGCAGCAGGGAAGGGGGGATTCTGCCCCTCTGCCTCACTCAGGTAAGACCCAACATGAAGAGCTGCCTCCAGCCTTGGGGACAACATTAGAAGGACCTGCAGAGAGTCCAGAGGAGGCCACAGAGATGCTGCAAGGGCTGGAGCCAAAGTGGGAGAGCTGGGGGTGCTCACCTGGAAAAGAGAGGGCTCCAGGGAGAGCTCAGAGCCCCTTCCAGAGCCTAAAAGAGCTCCAGGAGAGCTGGAGAGGCACCTGGGACAAGGGATGGAGGGACAGGACAAGGGGGAATATCTTCCCACTGCTAGAGAGCAGGGACAGATGGAATATTGGGAAGGAATCCTTCCCTGTGCTGAGCCCTGGCACAGGGTGCCCAGAGCAGCTGTGGCTGCCCCTGGATCTCTAGAAGTGTCCAAGACCAGGCTGGACAGGGCATGGAGCAACCTAAGAAAGTGGAAGGTGTCCCTGTCCATGGCAGTGGGGTGGAAGAAAATGTTCTTTAAGTTCTTTTTCAACCCAAACCATTCTGTGATTCCAAGATTCTACCTCAACTGGTCTGAGCTGGTTAACACACAAAGCCAGTCTCAAGCAGAACAAAGGCAGGGGGAACAGACAAGACCCTCAGCTGCAGCTCAGTTTGTCACACTTTAAGTCACTGAACACATGGGATGACTCTTGAAAGGTTCTTGTCTCTTTTCCACTTACTTAAGAGAGCTGAGGCTATGACAGGGTTGGGGTTTTTTTGGGAGATGAAGTTGGGTGAGATACATTATTCATCACCTTTCAAAGTAGCACTGACTTTATCACCAGACATAATGCAAGTGGAAATTTATGTCATATGTTATGCCAAAGGTCAGATTACACATAATCAGAATGGCCCTTTTGACTTTAAAATCCATAATGGTTACAGATTAGGAGCAGGTCCCTTGAAGGCAGCACAGTTACATGGATGGGAAACTGATGTGAAATGAAAGTCATTCATGACAACTTGGTTATATTTCTTTTTAATAATGGATGTCAATAAAGAAAGCTCAGTTCATTTTTAAATGACTGAACTTTTGAAGCGATCTGCTAATGGCTCCTGTGACATTGACAAAACCTGAACAACATTTATCAGGTACATAAAGCTGAGAACATGGGCTGTACCTTGCACCAGAGGAATTTTCCCTAAGCTATCCTATGCTTGCTGGAATCTTTAAGACAAAATGGCTTTTTTACATAATAAATATTACTACTGTCTCAAGAGATATGAAATTCTTCCACTTCCCAACAAACCAGTATTTTTTATCTGCATAGAAGATTGTGGTTTGAGTTCTGTCTGGAAAAAATGCACTTTAATAAACATTATAACTTCAAAAGAGTGTGTTAGGCAAAAGGTGAATAACATCAGATTTACACCATTTTAAATAAAGATTGTCTGACCATGGTTTAATTTCTACCCTGTTCAGTTCCAATGTTTTCACTGGGATTTGCCAGATGTATGCACCTAAATATGCAAAATGGGGTATAACTGTGGACAGGACCAGAATTTAATGGCAAAAGAGATATATCACAATAGAACCAAACAACATATTTTCCTAAAATGTGTACTATAAACCTTTGATATTTTGGCATCTTCAGGATTCTCATGTCAATATAACCAGGGGTTTTGCTGTGGCTGCCACATCCCTGGAAGTGTCCAAGGCCAGGCTGGACAGGGCTTGGAGCAACCCGGGATTGTGGAAAGTGGCAGGGGTAGAACTGGTTGGTCTTTAAGGCCCCTTCCAGCCCAAACTATTATATGATTCTGTGATTTTTTTCTCCAATCATAACAATAAAACAGTTCCTCTGTCCCTATTATTTATTTTTTTTAATGGCAGTTTCCCACTGACAGAATAGAATTAATGTACTTTAATCATGTACTGACATTTTTATTAATATACTGACACAAAGAAACAAAATAATAAAGCACCAGAGAAATTATTATTTAGCATGGCTGGGATGGGTAGTACTGCACAGTGGGTAACAGAAGCCAGATGTTACAGCTAAAATTTCACCTGAAGTATCATTAATATAATTTCATTTCTCTGTAATTTGCTTACCTGAGGACTGGCAAGAATTTATTTTAAAAACAACCTGGACTCTCAGAAGAATTTCTAAACTTAAAATTAAACTGGACCAGTCATCAGCCTGCAGTAGTTAGCTCAGGGATTATAGAATATTTTAAAGAAACCCACCCTATAATTAGGTTATTGCCTAAATTCTTAGTGCAGAAGTTACAAGTAAAACCCACAGCAGGAAGAGAACACAACACCTTCCAACCATCCATATTGTCCTGGCTCCTCCTAACGAAATGGGTTATAGAGAATGAGGCGGTTCCAAAATGTTTAATAGAAAAAAATCCTTGTTAATTTTTCTGACAAGGAAAAAAATTCTTACTGCACCCCAAATCCGCTGACTTGAACACCCTTAAGCAGGTGAACTTAATCTCAGAAGGAGCATCCTGTCTATGACACATCTCTAGGTGAGATTCCTCAATAATTCATAGCAAGGGAGAAAGAGTCAGAGAAATAATGAAACCAAAGCAGGAAGAGGAATAAAGTCTTAATGATCATGAAAAGCCCTGGATTATGAGATGAATATTGTACAAACACTCTGCAAATCTTAGTTATAGCCAAAGGTTGTAGTTTCAAGATAAATGTTTTCTGGAAATAAAAAGTCTTCTTACTTTTTCATCATAAGCACTGCTAGGAAATGTGTAAATAAATAACTATAGTTTTCTTAAAATTTTGATCAAATTTATTCAGATTTAGGTTCTGTTTCTCTTCCATTTCCTATCAAAATTTTCTTAATCAATTGTACAAGATTTTTTGCCTGTTTTTCTCTCCACAATTGCCACATGTGGAATTTTAAGATTCACCTACTGCACCCAGACACATCACCAGGCAAGGGTAGATGAGCAAGATATAATTAAGCTTTTAAGGCTTGAACATTAGCACCACGTCAGTAAAATTTTGTGATTGATTCATTAACAGAAGCTCTTCAAGAAACTATCTGGCAACAAGGAAAAAATCCCTCATAGATCTGTATCCTGTTAAAAGATCAAAGACAGTCAATTTTGCCAATGAGGGGAAGTTATGAGCAGAATCCCACAGGGATCTGCTTTGGTTCTTTGCTCATCTTTATGTCTCTAATTGATCTAGAGCTGGTGAAGGAGTGAAATCTGCTTAAATACCAAAATATTCAGCACAGTTAAAACTAGATAGGTATTAAAGTGTTGCATCACCCCAACAGTAGATTTACAACAATATTTCCTATTTTAGCAATTCACTCAGGCAGGAAATCTTGCGTTAGTTTGAGTTGTTCTGTAAAAGCACATTTATAAATGAACAGAAGGAATTGTTTTGAAAGGCTTAGAGAACAACATAGGAACCATGACCCATTAAGGTGTGGGGGGCACCTGTGCCTGCAGTGCCACATCTGAGCCAAAGAACAGAAAATACAGACAAAAGTAATAAAGGTAGGAAAATTCTTCTATTCAAAATAAGCTATGTGGAGAAAGAAGAAAAAAAAAAAAAAGGCAGATCCATGCATTTATAAACTTAATGGAAAAGGTGACTGGAAGGTAATTATTCATTGCTCTCATTATACAAGACCTTGGGGAGAACTGCACTGAGTGATTAGACAGAGGAAAATAAATACTTTGTAACGCACAAATATTTGTCATAGATATCTTGGAGCCATATATTAAAGACTCCAAAAGCAGTTTAACAAATTCAAGAATTATTGCACAAGAATGTCACAGATGCAACTTTTATCTCAGAATAGCCTTGAATGTATAAGAGAAGGATAACTCAGAACTTATTGATGACTTCAGGAGCTCTTACCAGCTACTCTCAGAAGCAGTTTGGAGATCTTTGATCTCTCTACCTCTGCAGGTACAACTCCATCCTTCGTTTGTGGTGAACAGCCTCACTTCACTCTCACATTTCCCAACATCTCCAGCTGCTCTCCACAATGCACCCATCACTCCAAAGCACAGAATCATGGACTCTCAGAATGGTTTTGGTTGGAAGGCATCTTGGAGAGCATCTAATTCCAGCCCCTGTCCTGGGCAGGGACACTTCCACTAATCCAGGTTGCTCTGTGCCATCTACAAAACTTCTTCCCATCCAGCTCTCCCACTCTGTGATGGGGTCCATCCATCCAAACTTTTCACACAACCCTGAGTATCACCATAATATTTTCTGAAAAATTCCTTTCACCAGGATTTCTCCTCCTGGGAACCTGAAAGGCCTCAGGAAAGAATGAAAACAATAAAGATCTGATTGCTTTGGAATGTGGTCTGGAGATAATTTACTGACAGGTGCATCTTTGATTGGCTCCACGTTAATTGGTTTTAATTAATGATGAATCACCATCAGCTGTGTCAGATTCTGAGAAGTCAGTCATGAGCTTTCATTATCATTCTTGTTTAGCCTTCTGAAGTACCTTCTCTACTTCTTTAGTATCAATATAATGATAAAATATGATATAATATAATATTATATAATTATAATATCAGCCTTCTGAGAACATGCACTCAAATTCTCATCTCTCACCTCGTCCTGAGGACCTCACAACACAACCCTGAGCTCTTCCCACACTCATGCCTCACATCTCTTAACCCAGGGAGACCTTTTTGGCTGTCACAGCTCCTTCTGTTCTGTTTGATGAGGCTCCAAACTTGCACTGACAGCTACCAGTGCTGGCTCCTCTCTGATGCTGAGTTCTCCTACAAGTTTCACTATCCCTGGAGAAGCAGAGCCCTTGCAGCTGCTTCACAAGGATCAAGCCCAGCAAAACCCCTCAGACACAAAGCTGTTCTCACAAACTGACATGATTCTAGAGGCCATAAAGGAGGGCAGGAAGGAGAGCACCAGGAATCTCTTGTTTCCAGGCAGAAGGGGTCACAGCCAAGGATTTTCAGAATATTTGCTTCTCTTCTCAATTCTCTTTTTTTTTTTTTTTTTTTGAGGGGGGAAGCATCCTGCATCATTTACCAGCACAAAGTGCTCTTCTGAAGTGTGAATGCTTAGTATTTTTAACAATCAAGCAATTTATTCAAATGTCTAAAAATGGATATAATAGAAAATTATTTCCTTTGTGTCAGTTTTAAAAGTAAAAAAAAAAAATACACTGAGATTCAAAGTGAGACTCAATGGTTTCTGTACTGTCATATCTTATCTCAGAGTGGCTTAAATAAAACCCTTGAGAACTCCACCACGAGCCTATCAATGGGTTAGGGTTTTGTGTTAAAAATGCTTCTTCTCCAGAAGGCACAAATAATTGCTGGGAGAACAACCAGAGATCTCATCCAAAGGCATCCTACTGAACTCATCATACCTGGATCAAGCCCAAGGTTTGTATTATAGCTTAATGTATTTTTATACTGGCACTGTAATGAATTCCAACAAAAATAAAGCTCTGAAATGTTAAAGGGGGAAGAACAGGTTACACTGCTAAATCTAAGGAAACTTTGAAATGGAAGCGCTTCCTACACTCAGAGCATCAATCCTGCTCTTCTATTCCTGTCTACAACAACATAAAAGTCTACTAGGTATAAAAATCTCCTCCTGATGCTGTCTCCTTTTCAATGCATACAAGACAAAATGCACTCCCTAAACATATTTCCCTTCACAAACTGGTATTTAAGTAACAATTTCATCTCCTCTTCTGCTCCTCGTTTAACTCCTGCATCCCCTTTCTCTAGCTCTGAACAATTAAAGAGCTTTATACCACTTTAATTAAAGTGAGTCTGTTTATTCGATGCAATATTTTGAGAAATAATCTATCAGTGGAGCTCACTCTTCTCTTTTAGGGATAAATCTGATTTTTAACTCCCATTGCTGAAGTCAGACTCAGAGGCATCCAAATCACCAGGACTGTTATTCCTTCAGGCATTTTCTTAGAGTAGGTAAAGAAAAATGTTTTGATGGTTTTGGTTTAAGGTGGTTTATCACCAGATAAAAAAAAAACCTAATCCAAAATTATGTTCCTCAAGTAATTCTTGGTGACTTTGTATTTTGCACTTTCAAAACTTGCCAGGGAAATACTGAATTTGTGGGGTGCCCAGATGAAGGAAGGAATGATGAACCTGACTCCATGTTCTCAGAAGCCTAATTTATTATTTTATGACACTGTATTATATTAAAGAATACTAAACTATACCATACTAAAGAATACAGAAAGGATGCTTACTGAATGGTAAAAAGACAATAATGAAAACTCCTGACTCTTTCCAGAGTCCCAACACAGCTTGGCCCTGATTGGCCAAAGAGTGAAAACAACTCACAGCAGAATCCAATGGAACAATCACCTGTGGGTGAACAATCTCCAAACACATTCCACATGAGCACAACACAGGAGAAGCAAATGAGATAAGAATTGTTTTCCTTTTCTCTGAGGCTTCTCAGCCTCCCAGGGGAAAAATCCTGGGTGAAAGAATTTTTCCCAGATGATGTGAATGCCACAGGGAAGAAGTGGTAAGCACATTTCAAGAAAGTTATCAAGATATTATGGTCGAGAACATGAGGGTTTTTTTAATCAGAGAAGAAAAAGAAGTAAAATCTCATTTCCTCACAAAAGTTGAGTCAGCCAGGATCATGAATGTTGAATGTGAACATTGTTGTTTGTTTTGGGTTTTTTTTCTGAAAACTGTTAGAATTGAGGTGCTATTGTTGGTTTGGAATGTTGTTGGTGCTGTGCACCATGAATTTTAGAGTGGAACATTGTCAGGGAGATGAAGGACATCAGGAATAAATGATTAAGGGCAAGAGGGGGTGAACTCATCGATATTTGTACTTCTGGAGGACCCAAGCATTGGCCACAAGGTCCTGCAGCATCACTGTCTGGTCCTTAATGTAAGCAGCATTGTTTATTTTTTTCCTTGCTTGGTGAAAAATGGTGGCAATTACATAAAACTGCAGAGCTACCAAGAATTTAATTTTGTGCTTTAACAATACAGAAATTAGGCACTGGCACAGCTTTTCTAAATGAGATTTGCTTCATTTCCCTGTCTCCTAGACAGAATGCTCCTTCCTTCCAGAATAAAATACACCAAAAATCATAATAGCCCAAGGGAATCCCCTTGACCACAGATCCCCTCCAGATTTTGGCTTATGGACAGAGCAATGTTGGGAGGCTCCAGATAGGAGCCTGAAGGAAACACAAGGCCCATACCTGTCCTCAAACATTTCTTCTTTCCCTTCCCCCAAATTTAAACAGAATCATTTTTTTTCACCTTACCCTAGGTCTGCTAATTCCTTCTAGGCTAAAAATTAAGTTTGTTCAGATGTAGGTTAAACATTTTTCAGCTGCTGAGTTAATGCAGATCCCAGCAGGATCTGTGTCCTGGCTGGTAAATGCAGCAAACTGAGCCCTGTGCAAAGACTCAGTGGGTATCAGCACCCTGAGAGCAACTCAAAGCTTGATCAGAAATGTCAGCATGCCAAATTATGCTCTGCTTAATTGCTAGACACAGAAAGAGAAATATTTCAGTGGAATAGGATTTGTAAATAAGGATTTAAGCATTAGAATTGGGTTGGTTTTGAGGGGGATTATTATTTTGGTTTCTTACTTGGCCAAAGCTGTTACATGCCAAGTATGATAAATGCACTGAAAAGTTACTGGGAAAATAAAAGGGGAACATACTTAAATGTCAGTATTGCACTAGATTTTAATTTCTGGTGTCACAATAAAATCAGCTGAAATGCCTACCCTTCCTCCAATAATTTATCTTCCAGGGTTTTGTTTTTTGTTTTTTTTTCCAACCAGTATTAATGCCCCTTGCTGATCCAATGTCAGTGATATCAGTATTTATTGCAGTTTTTGATTAGCTCTGCTATTATAATTCACGGAAAACAAGGCACAGCACAAATAAGGAATGCTGCAAGTCTCCAGAGAAAGCAGAAGCAATCAGGTTCCTATCAAGGCTTGCAGTTTAGGCCCAGTTCTAATAACACACTTTACTGGACACTTGGGCTAAGTCCATCTATGCATTTCAGGTAGGTGCAGAATTTTGTACTTTATCACATTTTACCCAAACTTCGAGGTGCATGAACAGAAGAAAAAGTGGGTATTGTTTGTGATGATGTGGATATTTCAGATGGTCCATCCCTGGGAGTGCCCCAGGCCAGGCTGGATGGAGCTCTGAGCAGCCTGGCCTAGTGAAAGGTGTCTGTGCCCATGGCAGGGGGTTGGACTAAATGAGCTTTAATGTCCCAAACCCCTCTGTGATTGTACATCAAAGCATCTCCCTTTAAATTAATTGGAGCAATCTGGGACTGTGATATCTCTTGGAGACTGTTCACGTTGTCCCAGTGGCCAAAGGACACCCACTCCTCAAGAGAAATCTCAATCAGAGCTCTCTGAGAGTGCAGCAGCAGCAATGTAAACTGATAAATCTTCTGTCAATTCTAAGCGAGAGAGAAACCCAAACCTCACAGGTTTTGGCAGAGGACCCGGTTCTGTAACACAAAACTAAAACAAAACAAAACAAAACAACATCAAAATGAAAGAACACATACTGCAGCTTCAAGCTTTTAAACAGAGTGAGTTGGTGGTGGGGTTAAAACTTTTCTGAAGATGGGCATTTGTCCCAAGCTGTGTCAAGGTGAGCACCAAAATAAGTTTTAAAAGCAGCACCAGTGCTTCTCCACCCTCATGGAGGTTTACCAGGTTTTTCAGACTCTTGTGCCTGCTTCAGATGCCAAACCCATCTTGTTTTTCCGTCAGTGAGCTTGACATGATGCTTTAATTATTTCTTAGGAGGCAGGCATAAAAATACAGGGTTAACGTAGTGACAGAATTATGATGTGAGTTATGCAAAATTTAATCCTCTCTTAAAATACATGGTTGCAAATCATCAAGGAAATCTACAGCTGATTTAATTTAATGTATTTATTTATTTATTCATTTATGGGCAGGAAAAAGGGGTGACTGCTAGATTTATAAATATATAAACCCTAAAATTATTCTAGCATTTTTGCCTTGTACATATTGGACATAAAGTTCTACAGAAGTTTGAAGGAAGATAACTCGCAATACAAGGCTCTTCCCACTTCTAACATTGGCAATACTTGGCACACTGATTTCTGGAAAATTTAACTTAGAGTGAGAATTCACTTAACCCAAACCCTAATATAAAGAACTTGGTTTATGAGGAAGACAACATAAATTGTAGGGATGAAAAGATCAGAAGCCAATATGTGAGGCTGATTAAATATTCCACAGAAGTCAGTTTTATATCATAATGGAGAATCTGCAAGCAAATTTCCATTGCAAATGTCATTTATCTATAAATATTAATGCATAAATATTAACTAAAGCTATTTCATACAGCTACATTAATAGAACTTGCATATTCACGATGTAAATAAAACAGTTTACTATTTTTAATTTTATTACTTGTAAAACAAGATTTCTGGGCACATTTTATGTAACTAAATTATATAATTAACAAAATAAAATTATGGCTCTGTGTGCACAGCATGGAAGATGAGAATCATCATCCCAGGTGTACTTACACTTTGCAGGAAGAATTGTGACCATATTAAAGATAACAGTAAAACATAAATTTCAATGAGCAATATTATACTGCTTTCCACATGTACAATTAGGAATGCTCTGGAGATAATTATAACACTCTAACACAAGTTATTACTATAATCATGCTACTGGTTGAAAGCCATTCAAAAAGAACCCTGAAACCTTCCAAGCTGTGCCAAGTGATGCCTGTGTGAAGGTGGAATATGCTCCCAGGATAAAAGGCAGATCATCTTTACTTGGCAGATTTTAAAAGATCACAGTAGGAGAAAAATCCTGATTTTCTAGGAAAACTGAATAAATTATCTGAAATGGTTTTTTATTCATCTTGCAAAACATTGTCAAGAGATAGAGCAGGAGATTGGAACTGGATGATCTTTAAGGTCCTTTCCACCCCAAACCTGTCTGTGGTTCTATGGCCCAAACTGGCAGTGCTCCACTGAAGAAAGTAAGAGTGAATGAAAATGAAGTTGTCAAGTAAATTTGGGAGGGAAATTCACAAAAATGAGAGAATCTAACCAGGGCCTGAAGGAGCACAAAATTGATTTTACCCAATCACAGCCACCCCAAAGTTGTGCCTGTAAACTACGTCAGACAGAGAGAAATGCATGTTCAGATTCCTCCCAAGCTAACACAGCACCTAGGGCAGTCTATGAAATTATCCTCTTGCCTCCTTTTGCTGGCAACATGGAGAACATTGAAAAGAAATGCTTAATTTTAATTGTCTAAAGAGTGGGTGAAGTGCAGGAAGGGCAGGCCTTGACTTTGTACCTGCAGGGGCTCAGCATGGCTGAATCAGCACTGGGGGGTAAATGAAGAAAAACGGGCTCCATAGAGATTTCCATGACTTTTCTTCATGCGTATAAAGACTAACATAGATAAATTTAATCCCTACCTTGCTCCTGAAGTAACACAGAAAATGCTCTTTTTTGGGGATGTCCTGCTCTGAAAGTTGAGAATTGTGGTAAATGAGTTATGCAAAAATATATGAGGTGATCACTTGGAATTGATTTGCTGCACATCTGTATTGTCTCACCCTTCACATGAGACTGAAAATAGAATAAAATTTTTTAAAACACCTCTCAGTTTCCCCATCTATGGGTCAGAAAAGAGCTTAATCCAACATGGATGTCCCCATTCCAAGAAGTTGTAAAGGCCAGGTTGGATGGAGCTCTGAGGAACCTGGGATAGTGTGTGGTGTTTGTGAGGATCCCCAGGACAAGGGAAGAGATGAATCTGACTTCATGTCTCAGAAGGCTGATTTATTATTATATTATTTTATATTAAAAGAATGCTATACTAAACTATACTAAAGAAAGAGAAAGGATGCATCAGAAGGCTTAACAAGAATGAGTAATAAAAACCCCTGACTCCTTCCAGAGTCCTGACACAGCTGCCCATGATTGGCTCTTAAGTAAAAATAATTCACATGTTTGGATAAACAATCTCCAGACCACATTCCAGAGCAGCAAAACATGGAGAAGCTGAGGCTTCTCATCTTCCCAGGAGAAGAAATCCTGGCAAAAGTATTTTTCAGAAAATATCATGGTGACAATAGTGGGAGGTGTCCCTGCCCATGGCAGGGGTGGGACCAGAAGGTCTTTCCAACCCAAACCATTCTGGGATTCTGTGATACTTTTGAACTGCACCTGGAGACCAAAGTCTGGGTGAAACACATTCTGATAGTCAAGATATAAATGCATAAGTGAATAAATTGTATTAATTTTCATAATCTAAGAATACACAGAGAATTTTTCTAGATGATTGTGGGGCACTGGTATCACATGTAACCTAATATTTTCCAGATATTTATTAACTTTTATTTTCTTAATTGTAAGCAGGAAAAAAAAATTGTATTACATATGCAAACTTATACATAATGAACTCTTTGCAAACCAGCACAGCTTGGCTCTCCCTAAATACAGAGTATATTTCTCATGAAAAACTAATAAAATATCAAGAAGAGAATTCTGTACTGGTGGCTCCAGCACTAACAGGTGCTCACATCTCTGTTCCCAAACCTTGGAGATGACACAGTCAGTTGAATCACTTCCCCCTGCAAATCCTCTATACATACATTAAATATAAAATATAATATATAATATATAATATACAAATTGATTTTTCTGTAGTATTTATTCATTTTTTCCCAGAAATATCTGCCAGTTTTATGAACCAGAGCATGTTCTGAGAAGAGCAGAGACTCCCTGGTATTGCGATTCAGGTATTCCATATGCTCTGCACCTGTCACAGCTTTGCAAGGGAGGTTCTAATAAAGAATTTCCATAGGCAACCCCTTCCAAGATGCACAAAGCCTAAAGTCACAGCCTTGGCCATTTTATAATTCAAATAATCTCAATGCAGAAATTTCTGTGAAATAAATAACAACATTTGATTAAGAAGTCAAAAAAAAATGCAGCGGCAGCAAACTGCATCCAATATTCTGTTTAGGAAAGCACATAAATGAAGGTTTTGCCTTAGGGCAGGAAATGTAATTTTCTTTCAGTATAGAGCATTTAGCATCACAGGATTCAAATCTAGCTGATAAACATGTCTAGCCAAATAAAAGTCTTTTCCAATAAATCTGAGCACTTTTAATCAACGTGCTTATCACAACTAAATATTTATTTACTAATTAAAATCTAAAACACAGAGCTTTTAAGATTAAGGGAATCGAGCCAGAAGGTTTGTATTTGTTGAATCTGAGTCCTGTGCTGTTTGCAGCCTGAGGTTTTTGGCTGGGAACCATTTTCCTCACTTTTCCATACCTATGTGAGCTTGAACGTGATCCTACTCAAAAGAGACCACAAAAACCCCTCTGAGCTAAATCACTTCATAGAAGGGTGATAGCAGCTCTGCAAATACCTAATTCTGAAAATTCACATTCAGGGAGGTGCAGGGGACACATCCTGATTGTCACAAACAGTCTGCAATGTCAACCCAACCTCCACCATGCCCTGGGGAGCCCAACCACAACTCCCACACCCCTAAGAGACAACTCCAGTAGTTCTGCTGGAGGCTTCTGCTCCCTTCAGTCTAGGCCAGGCTTAAGAGCAGATAAACCCATGAACAACTGGAGTTTATAAAAGCTGCGATGGCAAAAATCTTCTAAGTTCAATTTAGCAAACAATTGTTCCATTTGGGGATGGGATCTTGTCTGCCCAAGATGCCAATATCAACTGAAATGTTGCAATTTAGGTTTCTTTATGAGGATCAAAACTCACCTCACTGGCTCTACAGCAATCACTGTATTTTTCAGCAATTTTATTTTCCTCTTGCACTTTGTCACTGGAGAC
This sequence comes from Melozone crissalis, assembly GCF_028551555.1. Classification (NCBI taxonomy): domain Eukaryota; kingdom Metazoa; phylum Chordata; class Aves; order Passeriformes; family Passerellidae; genus Melozone; species Melozone crissalis. The sequence goes on from NW_026535905.1 coordinate 3,971,883, forward strand.
TTCAAATAAAATGATTACATAATAAAATAATACTGAAAAGAATAATAAAAAAAATAATACTAAGGTATCTTCAGTCTTTCTTCCCTTTCCTCATTCCAGTTTTGCAGGACAATCAGAACATGGCCTTGCTCATAAGTGTGGATGACCCTGGCAAGTGCTGCTGTTACCTGATGATTTTATTTTTATGGTAAAAAAAGATGTTCTTAAATTAATTCATCATTTTTTAAAATTTTTCTCAGATAATTTCAGCTGGTCCCAAGCTCATTGAGCACATCTTGAATCAGTCTCAAACAACCTTAAGTTCTGCTGGTGTTTTTCCCCGTTGAAGGGTTGTTGCTCAGCCCATTCAGTTATAAAAAGAAAAATCCAGAACTTGGTGGACAATCTGATGGACAGCAAGGGTATCAAGCATTAAACCAACAAATTTTATTACAATAAAACAAGTGACAGGTGAACCTCAGTTTTGCTAGAACCTCATCAGCTAAGCAATTTGAAACTGATCTACCTTTGATTTTCTACTCAATCTGCTAAATCCTGACATTTCCCAATGATTTATCTGCTAATACAGAACTGGATGATTCCATTTGAGATAACAAATCTTATGAATGGTGCATAACACACTCAAAACTACAGAGAAGAGACCCGAGAAACTCTGCTGTGGTGGGATTCTCCTTGAGGCTCCATGGAATTTTCTCTCCATCATTCCCTCCTTATACCCAGACACCCTCAATTAAATATTGCAAATTCCATGTAGAAGAAACAGCAAATAAGAAAAGGATCATCTTTTGAGAAGCACATTTATTATCCAGGGCAAAAATCACCTTATGCAGGTTGATTCACAAATACACAAAGAGGAGGATTTATAGACAAGCAGGGCAGTTTTTTCTAAATATTTCCTTAATTACGAAAACAGAGAAATACAGAGACAGGGAGAGAGGTGTGAGGGTATCACACACAACCACTCTGAGGTTGTGCTAGCACCAGCTGCTTTGCCTGATGAAACATTAAGGCAGTTGGTAGATATGAACAGTCCTCTCAAATAAATCCCATTACTCAGGTTAAAAGTTTAAAACCAGGTACACATTTAACATCACTATGGCAGGAAACTGGAAATGCTCCTGGCACAACACATTTTTGCACAGTCTACATTGCTCACCAAACATGCACAGCCATGCCCCTCCAGCTCTACACGTATTTATTTTTAAACAATTATCTAAGTTTGACCCTAAACTATTCATTAACCATGCAATTCAAACCTAACCTAAACTTGCCTGCTTTGTTTGAAGTGTCCTCCCTCTGCTTTTGATTCATTCCTTCACAACTTTTCCTTGTCAAAAAGTCCCCCATGCCTGCACTCCTTCTGATTTAACAGATTGGACAGTGGGGAGATCTCCTCTTTACTGCCATGGAATTACTGAATTTATCAGCAGCATATTCAGGGAAGAAACCCCAGGAAAAAAAGCTTTACCCTTCCTGGAATGGGTGACTCACAGTCCATTGCAAAGGGAACACCACTACAGGGGCTCAGGGACTGCACTGACACTGAAACTAACACAGATCGCACACAGAATCACACATAATAACAACATTTTCATTTTAAAAAATTAAATTAGGCTGCTATGACTCCAAATAAAAATTTTAAAACCTGTAATTTAAATATTCAAAGCACCCATCATTTTAAGCCAGCAATTAAAAGAAGTGGAAAAAAAAAGAAAAAAAGAAAAAAAAAAACCCAAACACTTTCCAGAATGTCATTTGAAATAAATTAATCTCTGTGCTGAAATGGAAATTTATTAAGTTTGTCAAGTGTTTTAATGAGACCTTCTTGTTAGAGCTCGCACAGAATCGATGTCTGAAGGGAAGTCCAGCTCATCAAGCTGCAGCAGCAAAATTTACTGACATATTCTCCCTCTAATAATGTATTATCTTGACTTATTCTTGATATGAGTTGTCTGGTCCTAACAGTAAATACAACCATAAAGCAATGAGAAGTCCCAGCAGGATGATGACACTAATTGCACTGTCTTGACTTGAATTCAAATTGCTGAGCAGTAAATGAGATTACTAGCCTAAAGATAATCTTAATTTAAATGTGCAGCTGCATTTATCTCATCTCAGATACAATTTTCCAAAGTGCTTAAAAAAAAAATAATACCAGGCAGGCATCGAAGAGAAACCTTTCTTTCTGAAGGTTTTCAAGATAATTAAGTATCCTCATGTGTTTTGTTCTTTGGCCATATTTCATAACAAGCAATAATTTGCAGATCAGAAGAGAAAAACAGGGGAGTTTCTTCAATTGTTGCAACTTTTTCTGCCTTTGATACTGTCTTCTAATCTTTGTTTCCAACATGGAATGTCTCTGATGAATCGAGAATCAAAGACTTAAAACAGATGAAGTTTCAGACCCATGACTTATGGATAGTCCATCCCGCGTCATGTAATTTTTTTGTAAGCATTGTAAAACAATAGAAAACCTTCAGAAAATTATTTTAGAATATTAATTAACTTACCAATTCTAAAAAGAAACTAATGTGCCAGTTTTTTTTCAATTAAGGGATTATGCTGACAAGCTTAATTAGAAGAATCACAAACAGAAATTGTGTTTTCAGTGTATTTGCATGTGTCTGTCCCCAGAATAAATGAGATTTCTCTGGAAACATTTTTCTTTTTCTTAAATTCAGAAAATATGTGGAATACATGCAGTTAGTAGGGGCTCCTGCTTGAGATTTGCAATCCAAGACTGATTGCAGATTCTTGGGCAAGAGGGAGGATCCTGACTGGCACAATGCAAAGTCTCAAAAGTAAAAAAAAAACAAAAAAAAAACCAAAACAAAACAAAATTCAAGCTGACCCCAAAGACATTTGAGATTATTACTTTGGACTGCATTCATATCATTTTAAAATGAAGATTTTTACCAGATATGATATCAGCATCTTGGTAAAAATATCTCATGCCTTCTTCTTCTAAATCTCCTAATCCTTTATTACCCTTAAGTAATATTTCTTATTAATTATGATAATTCAGAGAGTTTAGAGAGTATTTTCTACACCCCAGAATTCTTCAAGCAGCTTCCCAGAGCAAAGTGGATCAGGATTTATTGTATTTCCATTTGGAGCAGGAAATACAATTTCCAACTGCAAAGCCTCTGTACATCCCAGGACCTGGGGCCCAGGCAGGGTATTAGAAATTTTAAGGAGTGTTAAGGTTACCATCACTTGAGTTCTCTTCTCCCCCAGGTAAATTTACACCTGAATTTTATGTCTGTTAATGCAACTGGGTTTTTTTGCTCACAGTAAACATCAGCATGAAGAGCAGAAACCAGGAGTGAGCAAATAAAGGAGGAATGTAGCAATTATTACAAAAACCCCCCAACATTTCGATCTGAGCATAGAAATAAATTTGCAATAGAGATATCTCCTCTGATAGATGTGTAAGGTGTCTAACAAGGTCTCAGAATACAAATCCCTCCTCCTGCTCCCACATTTGAATGCTTCTGCATGCAGCCCTGCTTGCCTCAACAGGAGGATTTGTATTGATCTTCATTTAAAAGGCAATTCCTTTTATAATTAATAATTTTTCATCCCTTCCTACCTCCAGGCTGGCATTTACCAACGAAGCCCAGCAGCCTGTGCAAGTGCTGGAATGGAAAGGTCAAGGACAAGAAGGAGCTTTTGTGAATTGCAGCTCTCCCCCCATGTTCTTCCCAAGGTGCTTTTTGAATTAACAAATTCTGTTGGTGCTGAGCAGATGTAAAAGAACAAAAAAGGATCTGGTTTGTGTCTGAGTTACATGAAAGAAAACATTTTGTTCCACCTGGCTCCTGTTGTGGCCATCCCCCGTGCTGGCCTTGGCTTGGCCACCTCCCAGCAGCTCTGAAAAGCTCAGTCCTGTCAAGCTGCAAAAAGCAAATGCCAACTGTATTGTGATAAATGTCCCAAGATGGATAAATCAAGGTCTGCAGAAAAAGAATTCTGTTCCATTCCCAACCTTGATGGTGAAAATGGGTGGAGGATTAATCAATGAGAACTCCTCCTGTTTTTCAAAGGTACACAAGCACTGAGGCAGACTGAGCCCTCCCTCAGTCAGAGCCCACCCTGTCTTAAAAAGTAATAATAAATCCATTTGTGTCACTCCTAGAGGGACCCAGCTTCTATCCACAAGGATCAATCAATTTATGGTCTAGACATACCATTTTAAAATTACCTTTCCTCTGGGAAGATGCATGTTGGTAAGAGAAAAATGAACTCATATTTTTCCAGTATAATATTCAGTTATTAGCACTCTTTGCCTTTTTTTTTTTCCCCACTAGAACATACATTTGTTAAACATAATCATTATTCTTTAACTGTCTGGATATATGATATTCAATGATGTTTTCTAAGTAAATGTAAACAATCTCTTAATTCAGCATAACTGCACAATATCCTATGATTTATTCATGCTGGTGACTTTAAAGTCGTCCAATTTTCTTAAAGATCCCATTAAAGCTGTTCTATTAATTAAAAAAATGTAATTGTTTGAAAGGAACTCTCAGAGATATTAAGAATTCTGTGTAATGCTGACATAAAACTGATATTATCTGTTTACATCTATCCTGTAACTGATGATTAATCTCAGCATCTATGGAATTTTATATAGGAAAGCTTGCATGCACTCATGTCTTTATTTTCCTTATGTTTCCATTGCTATTATACACTTCTGAGGCATGTTCTTTCTTGCTCTTAGTCATGATGGGTTTTTTCCATGGTTTATTCATTTCAGGTTTCTTGTTGTTGTTGCTTTTTCTGTTTTTAATAATTCCTTTTCAAAAATTCCTGGAATTTTAGCATTATGTATTTAGAAGACAACTTCCATTTAGAGATTTAGCTCGTGCTCTTCGAGTAATTCCTTCATGACTATTTGTAAATATAAACTCTGTGGTGAATCAAGTCTATGACTCATCCAATTAATAAGCATCAAGTGTCTTATAAAAAATAACTTAATTCAAACCCCAGTTTTTCAGCCTGACCTCCTGTACCAGCAATGTTAGCAAGAGGCAGCTGAGGGTTTCTAGAAAGAAGACTGACAAAAGGAAGGGTGAAAAAGGAATTGTAAACCACAAATACAAATCTAGAAATCTTCCCTTAAAAAAACAAAATTCAATATTGGATAGTCTAGTATTCTTGACTTTTAGGAAGTTATGGATGCTCTGCTGAGTACTTTTGGTCCTTACAGCTTTGAAGGAGTGACAAAAAATGTGATTACACATATCCAGGTCTGTCTTCTGTGCTAGATACCTATCCTGTTTCTCCTCTTTGTGATTCCTGAAGTACCATGTGCTTCTATGGTTCAGCACAATCAGCTCTGGGTCACATCTAATGTTTTCTTCCATGGGAAAAAAGAGGAAAATGAAACATTAACACATTCATTTGCATATGAAATATATGCAGATAGATTAAGGGTTGGTTTAATTTCATTTAAATATAACCATGTAGAAATGAGACATCCAGCCTAAGCATTTATCCAGGCTGTCTTTACATGGGAGGGAAGGCAGCTTCCTTAGAGGATACGGCCCCAAGCAAATATTCTAGATTTGGAAATAGCCCTGCTGAACACAAGACCAGAGGTGACCCTTGCATTTGAGCCAATCTGAGTTCAGAGTCAGATTCTGTTCTCCATGGTTCTCCTATATGACATGGCAAAGGCAGAATCCTCAGAGATTGGTCTCACGAGTCCCTTCACCACAGGAACATTCCCTGGATGACTCAAAAGTTTTCATTTTCAGATGATGCATCCATCACACAGGAGAAACTCAATTCAGTTACCAAAAAATACCATTTTATGGGCACCACAATTGATCCACATGGGTATTTCACAGAACATCTGCCCAGAGAAATGAAATTCCCAGAGTCATCCACTCACAGGCCATGAGGTACTAAGTATTTAAATTGTCTAGAGCTGGTAACACCCCACATTCTAGAATTTGTGGAGACTGGGTAGAAAATGTAAAAAAAAGTTCCAGTTCCCTAAATGATAACCAATATCTAGAAAGATTAGAAAAGTTTGGAAAAAATTGGAACTTTAATGGAAAATATATATGAGGGGTTTTTTTTTTTTTCAATGTTAAGACTATCCCTACATATCCCTCATCAAGAACTGTAGAAAAATGGAATTTTGTATCCTTTCCTTGTTCATAGAATCCGTCCCACTCCTGTTTCTTCTTCCCTGACCCTATCTATGCCTGGTATAAAATTCTGGTTTGAAAAACTCCTTCCTGTCTATACCCCAAATCTTTCTAAATAAGGTAGAAGTCTTCCCTGTCCACAGACTAAAGTGTTCCCAAATTGTTTTTTACAGCACTACTTTTTATATATAAAAAAGTATGTTATGGTACTTTTAAATGTAACTTTTATAAAAGAAGAAAAGTGTTCCTTGTTTAAGAAAGTCCATTATTCCATTTGAGGAGCAAAACAGCATTCTCATGGTAAGTAATAAAAAAAGCACCATGACTTAGCAGATGCATAGTAAGAATTACAGCTGAGTCTCTCAAGTTGCAGAAGAAAATGTTCAAAAACTGTTGATTTTGATTATAATAACTCAAAGAATTCCATCCCTTTAGATGCAACCATAAAGTCAGACAGGTTATTTAAAAAAAAACACAAAGAAAAACAATGTTCAGGTGGGTGATTTGCTGAAGTGAAGCAGAGGTAGGCTTGGCTCAAGAGAAAAAAAAAAAAAAGGATTCCATCAGTTCTTGCACTTCTGCAATGTGCTCTTGGATACCTGAAATTATCTGACACATATATTCTGATCCTGACAAATTAAGAGATCCTTTCTGGAGAGTAAAGGCAGGCCTGAAGAAAGAACATAAAAAATAACATTACAGGCTTTGTTTTCTGCATTGCTGGAGGAAAAAGCCCCCATCAAACAGAGCCTTCACAGCATCTGTACAAACACACTCTGCCCTGGGGCTACAGAAGGCAAGAGCTGCTTTACCTCCCCTTTTACTTCAATTTTCTAGCTTTATTCTGCCTTTTTTTTTCCTACAAGATTTTTACAAGCTCAGCCTCCTGCTGACTGATGTAACAGCATTTCCTTTATATTTTATTTTATCATCTCCTTCTGTGACTTCACAAACCCAGCTACTACTGGTGTTTTCCTGAGTCAGCCAATCCTGCTGATCATGAGATGGAGCAAATGTTCCTCTACCACATCTCCTCTCATTTCACACCATTTCATCCACTGCCTCACTTCCCTGTGAGTGAAATGGTCCATCAGCACTTACTGAACACAGCAACCATCTCAGGAATGGCTGAAATCTCTTTTTAAAGAGAATATACATGCTACAGTTTATTTTAGCAAAGTATACTTAGGGAGGAAGAAAAAGCACCCCAACTTCCTTGGCAATGAGTAAACAGCAATAATAATAAATAAAAAAGAGCAGAATTGAAAATGCAGGACTTAAAATGGCCCAACACAAAATCTGAGCAGCTTGAGGTCAATGAAGTTGGCAATTTAAAAAAAAAAATTGAAAAAGACAAAATTGTGGTGTTGTAATTAAGACACTCCACTGATGAACAGACGACTTGCTGGACTTGGGGTATGGCACCAGACTTCTGGAACAAAGATAGTGCTGCTCAATTAAACTGCTCTTCTGTCTGATGGGGCTACTTGAGTAGCAAAAAATTTATTAAATGGGACATCAGCAAAAAGTCTTCTTTACTGCAGCCCAGCTCTTCATAATTAGACTGATAAAACCCCTTGACTCAGGGGTTGCTCAGAGCACGGGTTCTTTAGAGCAGAATTCATCCTTTAGGAACTTGTGATATCTACTGCAATGCGCCTCCAAAGCATTTCTGAGAATTCCAACTAACATCCCTATTCTCACCACATTCTAATTTGCTTAATTATTTTTTAATCCACACTTTTGCCCTAATGTAATTCATATTCTTCAGTTCTTGTACATTTTCCAAATGTTGTTGTATATTTTTGAAATTGCTACAACCTTTTAAAGGATGGTTGCACTGTGGCAATAACCAAAAAACAGTGCTGGTGAAATATTTTGTTTGCTTTGAAGAGAAAAGGGATGGATAAGCTCATCATTATTTAAAAAGAAAGTGTATCTTAGGAGGCACATGTAGATATTCTTCTGCTGCTGTTTTATACCTAAGAAGAAGAAAAGAGAAAGGGAAAGGCACAAAAACAGGGGGAAGGAAAAAAAGACAATAACAAAGAGAAAGTTAAATGAAATAAATACCAAGGAGATGACTGAAAGTGGAAGGAAAACATGTGAATCTCCAAACATCACTTGGAAAAGAAATATTATCTTCACTCACTTTTTGCTAGACTTCCCTTGCTCAGTTTTTTTTTACCTTTTCCACGGAAAAAAAAACTCAAGCTTTTCTTGTTTTGGAAAGTATGTCCACACAACTTAATATCCCCACCTTGGTTTTGCATGATGTTGACTTTAATTTTTCCCCCAGGTCCTCTTGAGACTTGTCAGAAGATATGAGGAAACAGTATCAATCCCTTTATTAAGGTCATTTACCAGCCCTCCTGATATTCATTTTGCCAACTGTTTTCTTAATAACCCTAACACTTTTATAATTTCCACTGGTATTTCCACTGAAATTTATCCAAGAATTAGCAGCCATCAAGATGTCCTCAAGCTAACCTGTTTTACTTTCTGAAACTATGAGTTTCAGAAAATCATTATTTGAGTCCTTTGCTGCAGGAGCTTGCCAGAAGCATGCTGCTAAAACCTTTCAGATTTATCACAAGGACTGTAATTTTCTACTGACTTGATTTGATTAGACTTTGCTTTTCAAAATACTTACTGGTGGCCCAAAACTAAACAAGCTGGAAGCAGAAGTATATTTCTAACACAAAAGTCTCATGCAAGCCAGGGACTCTCTAAGGATTGTATGGAACTGGAATCCCACTGCAGAAAATTAATTAAATTAATAAATAATAAAGAAATCTGGATATGAAGAGAACAATCCTGAACAAATATCACATTTGCCATCATGTAGACATTTAGAAATGTCATTCTTTTTAGGAAAATCAAGCTACAACTGAATTATCAAGTACTTTTAGTGCCCATCAGGTATGTGGACAACTCTCATGATGAGCAAACACTGGAAAAGTGAGCAGGGATCTTTGATGGCTGATAGAACCCAAATTTAGCCAAAATTTTGGATATCAATGCTGCCCATGGGAAAGGTTATAAATGGAAAATTCCAATCAGCTTGGGTTGTCCTGTTGTCAGAGAGCCTGGCCACACTGCAGAGCAAAGAGGAGAAATCCAGAAATCAAGTTTGCTCCAGTGTCAGATCTAACTCACAGCACACACCTGGAAATTCTCAGAGCCTTCTCAGGGGTGAGATCAGTCTGAACACCAAGAAAAGGCTGCACGCCTTGACAATGGCACATAAAGAAAATTTAGGCAAATTATTTAGCATCAAAACTGAAGAAAGGACCCTGAAGCTCACCCAGAAGAGTTCTTGTATTTTTCCTTTCCTGCTGCCTATTCCTGTTTCCAACTATAGCTTTCAACTCGTGCAATTAATGAAATAAGGAGCCTAAAGAAGGAGAATCACTCATTATATAACAGGGATTTATCTTGGAGCATAAGTCACTGATCAGTGCTTATAATCAAAGGCTGAAATAATTTTAATTAAAAGACAAGTTAAGCTGAGGCATCTTTTATCTTCAGTCATTCACTTCAGAGTTTTCTAGGTCTGAATTTTGGGGTCCTCCCTGTTCCCCTCCCTCTACTTCATCTTTCATCACACTCATTTTTCACAACCAAAAACTTTGGTAGTGCAGAGGAGTCAACTAAAAAACCTCCTGAGATCTTTCTAGCTTATATTTTATAATTATTGAATTAATTAATATCATTTAACATGATCATGCTAAAAATAATGGCACTGCTTTAAATTCATAAAAGCAGAACTATTTGATTAAAAACTAAAGATTTTTGGTTTATTCTGTTTAGTATGTATTTTCAGCCTAAGCAGGCAGCTTTCAAAATAAAAAGAACAATTTAAATGAAATATCTGACACTATGGAGAACTGAGAAAACTGCTATTAAACGACTAAACTCACCTAAAATATAAAATAGAAAAAAATATTATTTTAGGTCAAAGACAAAGACTGGATGTGTAAAATACAGCATTTAAAGTGAAAATAGCAAATTTTAGATTTACATTCATTTATCTAAGGGGGAGGCTATACCAGCTTCAGAGGTGCATCTTTTCTGTTGGGAAAAGAATTTAAAATATAACAAACCTTCCCCAAAAAGCCAATATTTCAATTCAAGAATTCAAAATACAACAAAACCTTCCCAAAAAATGCCAAATTCTGCTCAGCACATACACAGAGGAGGGATGGATGATTTATACACCAGAAACCAAAACCAGTGGAAGGAGTTTGCACAGAGCAAGTTAAGCTTTACAAACTCCTGGTCAGTCAGTTCTTTCTCCTGCAAGGTACAGCTTTTCAGCACCACATCTTTTTTTCATGTCCTTCCTCCCACATAATAAATCAGGAATATTTTCTAGTATTTTTCAAGGACAACAGATACAATATTTACACTGCTTTTTAATAATGCTGAAAGGTAAATTAAGCAATAAATATTCAGCTTTTCTGCTAAATTTTCCTATTTTCAGCTAATTTCCCTATTTTTCAATATACATTTCTATAAGTTATTACATATATTTTTAAAGAAGCTATCGATTTCCTCACACACATACAGTGATATTTATATCCATCTATGTTTAAATATCTGTTGAAAGATAACAACCCAACTTTGAAATATTTCTCTTGTAAAATACAGACACTTGAGAAAACACAATTTTGTTAATATATTAAAGGATCTTAAATTTTGGCACGGTATCATTCCCTGTGTAAATCCTATGGATGGGAAAACTTTCCATCCAGTCCCTCAGTTTGATCTTGGGTGTGAATTTTAAGAGAGTGTCACCCCTCACTGCAGTTGATTATGCAAAATGAAACAAATTTACCTGTTTGAAATGATGCTTTTCAGATGCAGTTTGAGTCAGTTCTCACCAAAACTAAGACAGGTCAGTTGTGAAATCCTTGAGTCTCATTAGTCTGTAAAATCTGTAATTTTTCCCTAGCATTTGGAAAACCTTTTCTTTTTCCCTACCTAAATCAAAGCAAGTGATCTTTTAAAACTCTGGAATGCTTGAAGGGTTTGGATTCCACAGATGGACTACAATTCCTAGCAATTCACAAAGTGCTGAACAACTGCTGTGACTCAGGAATACTGAAGAATCTTATGGCAAAGGACTTTCCCTAAAGATACAGAACACTAAACCTTCATAATAAAGCTGGGTTAGGTGAAACATGAAAACACAAGGCTGTTGTGAGAATATTTAGCAATACATTTTGGAAGAATGGTCAAGAGTTCCTAGTGATTACAGTAAAGAGGGTTTTGCAGTAAAACCTGGAAGATAATTGGGGGTAAAAAGGAATAAATGGGGGGAAAGCATGACAATGTCCATGATATCTGTGTTTCCAGGAAGGGTCTGGAGGGGCTGAGGGAGCTGGGCAGGGGCTCAGCCTGGAGAAAAGGGGGATCAGGGGGGACCTTGTGGCTCTGCACAGCTCCTGACAGGAGGGGACAGCCGGCGGCAGGGACAGGAGGAGAGGGAACGGCCTCAGGCTGGGCCAGGGGAGCTTTAGATTGGATATTTGGGGAAATTTCTTCACCCACAGGATGGTCAGGCATTGGCACAGCTGCCCAGGGCAGTTTGGAGTTCCCATCCTTTGAAGGATTTAAAAACCATGTGGATGTGGCACTTGGGGACGTGGTCAGTGGTAGCCTTGGCACCAATCAGGCTCAATGATTTAAAGATCTTTTTCAACCATGATTCTGTGCTTCTAAGGCAAGTATAAAACCATTAATAAATGATGTGATGACCACAACAAATGGCAGCCATTAAGACAACTACAAATTCATCTTTTGTTTTCTTTCTGTTTTAAAAGCCCCTTCTCATTTTTAATGCCAAAGTGCCTTTGTAAAATACTCCCCAGGAAGTTCTGCTCATTGCAGTAGCCGCCCTTCAGCTGCAGAGTATCAGAAGAAAGGAAAAGTTAAGTGCAGGAATTTAGCACAAGAGGTATTTGCTTAAAGAAAAGATGAAATATTCTTGGCAAGAGAGGGAGCTAAAAGCTGATTTCTTCCTGCTTTCCCCCCAAAAAAGGCACAAAATGGTAATTCTGCAAAGCATCAGTCTGAATGTGACCCTGTGAATGAGAAAGTTGTTCAGACTTGGGTTTTTACCTTAAATAGTGCTACAGATTTTATACCTTTTTCAAAATCAAGTTGTGAGTGTAATGGAAATCCCATTTGGGTTGAAAAGTTATTGGAAGCAGCATCTTTTAATGGACAAGGCATTAGACATGGTAAAATAACTTGGGATACATTGCTATAGACTTCTGTGACTTTGAGGAAAATAACAGACAGTACTTATTTTCCCAATCTGCAAAATTCAAAAGTGATACTTTATCCTTTGTCATGTATTTTGATATCTCTAGATAAAAGGCAAAGACAGATAAGTAATATTAAATTCTTTATTTGTGATGAATGCAATTATCTTCATCCATATACTTTTTATGGCCTTTTTTTAAAAATTGAGTAGTTACATGGAGTTTCAAAATCCAACTTTATATTATGCCAAGTGATATTATTTTAGAAAAAGAAAGCATAGATCATTATACTTGACAGATCCAAAGGATAATTTAACCCATCACAAATAGGTGTCTTAAGTAATTTCTGACTTTTTTTCCTCTGTGTGTCTCTTCATTGACTGACTATAGAAGGATGATTATCTTACATTATGTGCAAAACATTTCCACAGCTGCAAGAATCCTTTAAATACAGTAAAACAGGATTTGGGAAGTAAACTGAATTTTGGAGTTGTGAATTATGGAACTGTAGTGTTTGTATGCAGGCTGGAAGCTGAACACATCAAAAGCCAGATGAATGAATCTTATCTACACGAGCACAACTATTATTGTGATGGCAGGGACAGGTGAATTTTGGTGCTACAAAATCATATTTTTTGGTGTTACCAAAATATAAAAATCATATTTTTAACTGGAGGGGTATAAAAGCACACCAGAGATTACAAGGTAGAGCCTCTGTGTATTTTAAGAGTTTATTGCCAAAATTTAATTTTAGCTATGGGTTATTCCTCTTAGCTATGGGTTATTCCTCTATCCAGTTATCTGGTGGATTTAGTGATCACTGAGCCACTGCTCAAGGGATTTCTGAGGAATCAATGTGACAACCACCTTATTATCAGGGAAGAGATGTCAGATTGATGTAATTATTTATGATTTCAGTTTACACTGACTCAACAAGTCCCATTGCTTTGTGTTTTTAATTAAGCTTAAAAAACTTCAACAAAAACACACTTTTTTTGATTTATAGCATTAGGACTTCTATCCAGCACATTCCAGGGCCTAAAGGGGCTCCAGGAGAGCTGCAGAGGGACTGGAGACAAGGGATGGAGTGACAGGACAAGGGGAATGGTTTCAAACTGCCAGGGGGCAGGGATGGATGGGATATTGGAAGGAATTTTTCCCTGTGGGGGTGGGGAGGGATGAGCAGAAGTTGCTCAGAGAAGCTGTGGCTGCCCCTGGATCCCTGGCAGTGTCCAAGGCCAGGCTGGATAAAGTTCTGAGCAATCTGGGATGGTGGAAGGTGTCCCTGCCATGGCAGGGGGTGGAACTGAATGGTTTTTAAGGTCTCTCCCAACCCAAACCATTCTGATTCTGTGACTTTTCTTTGACACTTTAAAATCTGAATTAATCCAGCTACATATAGGCCAGTACTCATAGCAATTTTCTCACTATTTAGCCCCAACTCACTTCAGAAAAACAAAATAAAGTGTTCAAGTGAATTATCTGCATGTAAAACCTACACACTAATACGTGCATATAGGCTCCTTTATAAATAAACCATACTGTTCCCCTCAGTTACAAAAATACATAATTGCCCAAGCTTAGTTATCTCCCCTTTGGAGCTGAAAAGCTGATATAAATAGTTTTCTCCATACACTTCAGCTACTCAAAATAAGAAAGACATTTTAATATTGCAAAAGTAGCTAAAGCCAATATTTGTTCTGCAGCAAGAGCTTGTGTTGTTTTCTTCTCCACAATATTTGGAGCTGTTATAGAGACATTGCTATATTAAACCGAATGGATTTCAAATTAATTCAGCATTTATATTCTGATCATATTTTCTATCTTATATCTAAAAGGATGCATTCAGCTGATAATAACAGGCTACAGGAAACAATACTGATTATTTGGAATTAAAATGGCCAAGTTGAAGCTATTTGATGCTGGAAGGAGCCTATCAATGCCTTAATTTGCCAGGTGCAGCCAAGTCATCGACACAAGGACCAAGGAGGTGACAAGTCAAGGTTAAGTGCAGCAGGTTTGGGTGTTTGGTGATGGTCCTGACTTCCTCATCCATTCCTTTGCCTAGAAGAGCATCTGGAAAATCTCTGGAAGCTTGTTTCTCCTATTTTTAAATTATAGCAATCCCAAGAGAGTAACAGGAATAATCCCTCCTAGAGCTGTGGGGTAACTCAGTGTCATGTACAATCAATAAATTGTAAGGGGACACAACCAGACACAGCAGACCTAAATGCTAAAATCACACAGGAAATGGTGCTGAAATCACATAGGAAATGCAATAAATGGCACATGGCAGCACTGCAGGGATCTCTTTATGTGCAAGTAAAGAATCGTGTACAACATGAATTCACTGGCAACGTGACCTTGGAGCCCAGAAAGCCCCAATGTGCCCCAGGCTGATCCCCAAGTGTGGGCACCATGGGAGGGGGATTCTGCCACTCTGCCCCACTCAGGTGAGACCCTCTTGCACAGAGAGCTGCTCCAGCCATGGGGTCAACAGCAGGAGGAGCTGGAGCTGCTGGAGAGAGCCCAGAGGAGGCCATGGAGATGCTCCAGAGCTGGAGCCAGGCTGGGAGGGCTGGGAATGCTCACCTGGAGAAGGCTCTAGGGAGACCTTAGAGCTCCTTGCAGGGCCTAAAGGGGCTCCAGGAGGGCTGGAGAGGGACTGGGGACAAGGGATGGAGGGACAGGACACAGGGAATGGCTCCCACTGCCAGAGGGCAGAACTAGAGGGGATTTTGGGAAGGAATTGTTCCCTGTCAAGGTGCTGAGGCCCTGGCACAGGGTGCCCAGAGCAGCTGTGGCTGCCCCTGGATCTCTGGAAGTGTCCAAGGCCAGGCTGGATGGGGCTTGGAGCAACTTAGGATAGTGGAAGTTGTTCCTTCCTACAGCAGGTGTGGAACAAAATGAGCTTTAAGCTTACAACCCAAACCACTCTGATTCTCTCCAGAAGCAGAAATAATGTTTCTCTGCTATTTCAGGGCTGAGTTCAGTGCAATACCCACCTCTCAGCCTCCTGGCTGTTCCCCCATGCACACAGCCCAGGACAAGCTATAGATTTCTGTCTGCAAGTGCAGCACTGATTTTCCATCCTTCCTTGGGCCCAGCAACACTTAATCTATAGGCAAATGCTGCTGCTGCCAGCAATACCCAAATAAAGGAAATTTATGTTCTTCATCTCCACCACCAACACCATCAGAAAGGTGATGTGTAGAGATTCACATTTGTTAGAGACTGGAAGGTTTATTTTCATAGGGAAGGACAGATGTAGCTGCACTACTCACTGTGTTTAGCAATTTTACCCAAAACACACAATAGTGACAATTGCCAAGGGAAAATGATGCCCACACTGGGATCTTTCTGTGGGCTTACATAGCACTCAGCAATTGGCACAATCTCATTTTCAAGCCACAAGGAGGTTTTGACATCACTTGCCCTGGCAACCATTATCTGTCCATTAGATGGGACAGAAAAGCTGAATCACAGAACTATCAAACCCAGTCCTTGCTATGAAGAGTCACAGCTTTGAGCTTCTACAGCTTTTTCATGAATTTTAATTGCTTTGCTGTCCCCATTATCTGCCTTTGACCAATTATCTGTACTTGATTGCATCACTGCCTATTTTTATATTTGAGATATACTGCTGGACACTTTTCAACAGGTAAAAAACCTATTTATCTGCCTAAATCAAAATAATAATAACCAGAAATGTTACATTATTATGATAAAACAAATTAAAACTATGCTTCATACATCAACTGCCATGGAAATTTCCATGGCTTTTTTGTTCTCCCTACAGAATAAATTTTCACAATTCTTGCCCATAGGTATAAAAGAAGATTTGAAAATTTCCACTTCAAAAATTGTGGTGATCTCCTATTACTTTGGGGTTTTTCTCCACCACAAAAGATTTGTAGTCTTCTCCAGTGATGAAGATTGTGGATGGTTTTATCATGCAGCCAAGCAAATAACCAGAATTTGGCCAAGCAGCCCAAAGTCATTTTTCAAGTTCTGCAGCTGTCTGCCACAGAGAGGTGATGGAGCCTGGAGACTTCACTTTAATTATTTTCTCTTTTCCCTCATCTCCTCTCCATTCAAAGTGGGTAAAGAATTGAACTCATCCATGACTGTAGAGATTGTTTTGAAATTTTCATAATAATTCATTAATAATTAACTCTCTCAAATCAGCCCAAATGTGAACCAGATACTCTGTAATCAGATAAAAAAAAAAAAAACAAAATTCCTCCAAAATGTAAAACACAATAACTTTACCTTTGAAGTTGTTCTTACTCCACAAGAGAAATCTCTTACCCAATAAAATGTCATACATACATGCCTGTAAATAAATGTCTGTGTAGCAGTGAAAGCCAGCAATAATACAGTATTTTGTACTGAACCTACATCTGGTCTAACAAATCATCTCCCTGGGCTCATTTCAATCACCTGATTATGATCCTTACCACACCTGCTTTACTTTAGGATTAATAATGTTTACAGCTTCCCTCTGAGGCTCATCTGAGAGCAGCAAACAGCCCCCAGTGCCCATGGGCTGGTCCTGCTCCAGGTGCACGCAATGATCCTTTACCACAATGACACTTTTCTAGGTCAAAATAAAACAAAGTAATGTGTGATTCAGCCCTGTGCTAACCAAGTGAAGCACCTCAAACTGTTCCCAGCTCCTCCCCAGCAGCCAGCAAGGGCTGACTTTCAATTATTGCCTACCACTGTAACTGGATCCAGACAAAAATCTTAAAAGGACAACAAAAAATCTATGCAGGTAAACTTCAACAGAATTAATTTTCCAGTGAGTTATACAGCCTAAAACTCATGGGTAGATTTTAGCTGAGGAACTTGGATTTTTTTTTTCTGTCTAAACGTGTGAGTTTGTGCCATCCTGCTGGGCAGGAAACCATCACCTTCCTGGAAGCTCCAGCATTGATTTCCAAGCCTGGACCTGCAGGGACAGCACCGCCCCTGGGACAGAGATAAAACTCCTCACTGCAGGAAATAAATGAGGTTTTATTGCTCAGCTTCAAACTCCAGGGGAAAGAACCAAGCACAGAAAATAACACAAATGCCTATGTTCAATTAAAAAGATGACTAAAGAATATATAAAGATATAGATAAACACAAACAGAATAAAGCTATAGATACAGGAAGATGAGGAAGCAGATCCAGAGATGAGTGTCAAGGAAATTAAATATTAATAATGCAATGCCTGTCCTACGGACAAAGGTATTTTTACTCTGAAAAAAGATTAGAGGAAGGATAAATAGTTCATAGCAGCTGTTTGATGTATCACTGAACATGCATTACTGGAAGATACTTCACTACAGTGGCAGTGAAACAGAAGAAGAAGGTGATGAGAGCAAGAAAATGTAGGAATTTCAACAGCTGGACCTTTTAAAAATAATTAATATTTCAAATTTGATTTTATGAGTATAATTTACATTAAAAAATAGTTATCCATGAGGGCATTGGTTTCAAAATTTTCAAATATAACAGATCCATAAAGAATTATCATTTGAAAATAAATTTTAAAAAAGCAAAGCCAACTTGCCCACCTGATTTTCAACAAGGAGCCACAATTGCCAAAAGTAGAAGAAACTGGTTGGAAAAAAGATAATATGCTTATGCCATGCAGTAGACAGTAATTTCAGTTTATAAATTTGAGAAAAAAAGAATCTGAATCTGGATGGAGCAATTCACAACCACTGGAATGAGGCCCTGACATCTCTCAGCAGCTCCTTCACCTTCCCTACCATCGCTTCCTTTTTATTTTTTTCTTTTTCTTTTTTCTTTTATTTTTTTAAAAACTGGAAGAAAAGAAACCAGGAGATGATTGCAGCTGACTTGAGGTGGGAGCCAGGTTGTGAATCTGCTGGAGCTGAACTTGTCACTGTCCCCTGGGGTGCTTTTCTGTTCTGACCTTTCTCCTGCATCCAGGATTTCCATGGCATTGCTGTGCATCGGGCAGAACTGCTGCCCTCCCCTTTGGCACACAAACCAAGCCCAAAGCCAGACTCCAGGCTGACTTTACTGAAATAAACACCTTATTCTACCTGGGTATCAAGAGTTTACATTCTGTTAGCAGTTTAGACACTGGTGAGTGGGAGGAAAAGGACGAAACTCCTGGCTCAGTTTTCCCCTGAAGTTGTTTAAATTATGATGAAGCTGTTTTTTCTACCCAGACACTTTCCTGTGTGTCTTATACAGCATAATACAAACTCATTCAAAAAGAGATTATTCTTGTTTTTCTTAATCTGGACTCCTAAATGAAGTCCTCCTGCAGTTAACTCTATTTTAAATTATTTTTCTAATGCACCATAGGATTCATCTATATGAGAACACTGTTTCAATTTAACCATTCACAATTTGATTTAGTTGAATGCAACCTTGCTTGATTTCCATTTATCTTGTTACAGTTCCAGCTAATGGGGAATTGACTGAAGTTCTGGCTCAGCTGCACAGAAGCAAACAGCTGTAGAGATTTAAGATGCTCCTGCTCTCCAGCTGCTCATTCTGTCCCTCTGCCAGATCTTACTGTCCCTGAAATTTGGCAGAAGTGGGTCTGTCCTATAGCCTCAAGCACCGCTGCTGACATTTGTCCTGATACAAAGGAATTTTCACATCTTTTCCCTCTCAAATCTACTAAAGATGCAACAACCTTCAGAGAAGGGGCACAACAGAGCACGGACAGTGTCACTTTTGAAGGTGACTTTGCTCACCTCCTGCTGAACAGCACTGGGTCACATGCAGGGCACCTTACCAAAACTGTCCTTTCACTGACACAAGAAAAAATACCCTGCACTGTGATATCCCAAAGGTTTTCAAGTATTTTGCATAACTAATAGATTTTTCCAGTCCAATTTCTTTATGTCATGGAAGTTTCATGAATTTTGAAGCATCTTGTAGGTCCCTTCCAACTCAGGATATTCTGTGACCTGCCAGGTTTGTTTCAAGAATTACAGCACAGTTTGGGGTGGAAGGGATCTAAAAAATCATCCTGCCATGGGCAGGGACACCTTCAACTGTCCCAGGGTGCTTGAAGCCCCCTCCAACTCTTGGGTAGCTGGCTGTTAATTGCTGCTCCAAGATGTGCAGGATGTCTCTGTTTCAGCCCATGTGGCTGAAGAAGGAGTCTGGACTCTTCAGTTTTCGGTCTTGAGGTTGTTTATTAATTCTTATCTATAAAATTTTCTTTCTGCCCAGCAGAGGTCTGCTCAGCAGGGCAGCCACAGGCACTCTGACCACCCCTGAGGCTGTGTTGTCCTTTTATATTACAAACTACATATATCATATTTACACTTAATTCCCAATACCTATCACCTATGTTAGACTTATACTCTAAACCAACCCCAATGTGCAACATCACTGCAGAAAATGGAGAACAAGAAGAAGAAGAAGAAGAAAGGCTAGACATGCCCCAATTCCTCCATCTTGTCCCCATAACTCCTATACCACAAATTTTAAAATCTACATTTTCACTCTGTGATAATTTTATTATTATACCATTTAAACCTCTGTGACTTTCAGGTCTTAATACAAAGCTGGCAACTTGTTCTAGGGGTCAAAATTAAATCCCCAGGTGTTTTGGGCCATGTGCTAGGGTCTCTGAGCCCTCTGGCAGGGACTTTGGCAACTCTGCACATCCAGAGGGATGTGCTGAGTTCCAATATCCAGCCTGGCCTTGGGCACTTCCAGGGATCCAGGGGCAGCCTCAGCTGCTCTGGGCACCTGTGCCAGGGCCTCACCACCTTGACAGGGAAGAATTCCTGCCCAATATCCCATCCATCTCTGCCCTCTGGCAGTGGGAGCCATTCCCTGTGTCCTGTCCCTCCATCCCTTGTCCCCAGTCCCTCTCCAGCTCTCCTGGAGCCCCTTCAGGCCCTGCAGGGGGCTCTGAGCTCTCCCTGGATCATTTCCTTCTCCAGCTGAGCACCCCCAGCTCTTCCAGCCTGGCTGCAGCCCTGGAGCAGCTCCAAGGCCTCCTCTGGGCTCTCTCCAGCAGCTCCAGCTCCTCCTGCTGTTGGCCCCAGGGCTGGGGTGGCTCCTGCAGGTGGGGTCTCCCCTGAAGGGACAGAGGGGATCTTTCCAAGATCCAGCAGTTAAGCACTTAACACAGAACCATTAAATGAGTTCCCTTTCAGGTTTCCAAAGAGGATTTGTCTTTGTTTGAGCTCTCCTGGGAAGGGAGAGCGGGGTAATGGAGCTCCTCCATCCCTGAGCAGCTGCTTTTCAGAACTAATCTTTAAAATAGAGCAAAGCCAGAGGGTTTCTACCTCCATCACAGGTCAAGTCCAGGATTAGTTTTTATTTCTGTGTCCTTCCTTGCTCAAGACAGAAACCCAGAACACACTAGCAGAGGGGAAAGTTTTAGAAAAGTCTGCCTGCCCTTCACAAATGTTCAGGTATGTGGAGTATTTTTAGAAAATGAATGTGTATCTTTCCCAAGTTGCCACTTTGCTGTAAGATCTCCCAAAAGACGATTCATGGCATAGTCCAGGTGAGAGCTCATGCATGCCAAATATGTTCTCCAAAACCATCCTCCTACCATTTCAGGGCTTGTGATGTCATAGCAACTACCTAAACTTCTATCTGGGAGCCCAACTGCCACAGCTCCATCTAAAATTGTTTGAGTGGCTCTTCAGAGAAAACAACACTGGATGTGAGAGGTTGTACCATTTAACAATCTCATTTTTTAATAGATATGGCAACAGTTTGGGCAAAGTCATGGGGAAAGGGGAACAGAACTTCCAAGCTGCCTAAATATTTTCATCCTGGTTCTCGCAGGTAAATCCTTTTAAATGCACCCAATCGTTGTGGTTTAACATGCTGTTAACCACTCCTTTCCAAAACCTCCTGATACTACAGCACAATTCAGGCTTGATTTGATTCTATTTCTATTTTTGTCTTTATCTTTCTCCCTTAGATCTCAAAGGTTATTTCATACACTACAAAACACCAAGTAATTACAGCCATCTGACTGCACTGGGGCCCTGGCATCCCTTCACACTGGATTCTTGAAAACATTTGCTCTCTGAGGACTATTATTCTTCAGGTTTTGCAAAATTATTTATTGCCTGGAGTTTTTCTTAACTGATTAGCTGACAAAACTATATTGTACAGAAAGAAAAAAAAAATCACTTCTGTTTTCACCTATTTTTTTTTTTAATAAAACACCTTGAACTTTAATAAAGGTGTTTATTACTACAATTCTATTCTTAAAAGTCCAAAAGCTAAACCAGAAATTCTTCAGAAGAATCTCAACATCTTTAATGTTTTATATTCTGGCCCTGCAGGTTTGTTTATATTAATAGCAGGAGGTTTTGGGGTTTTTTTAGCTAAATAAATTTAATTTTTATTTTTAGAAAGATGTTTAAGACAGCAGCATTTTGTGATACTAAGAGGAAGAAATGTTGAGCTTATATCTTCGCACTTCAGGAATAAACAGTGTATTCAAAGGACTTTTATCTGGCCTTTCTCTCATTGCAAGGTTTATTACCTGACATAAAATTCATCTCTTCACTACTTTCCTGCTGACATTAGACTAAAAGTCATGGGTGACTTTTTTCTTGCTTTTATCCACCTTCTAGACAAGAAAGACTTCTGGTAGTAGCCAAAATATCTAATGGAAAGCTCTTCACTTGGTTAGCTGTGGCACCTCAGCACAGGGTAAAATATCACATTCTGTGTTTCTGCACTGAATAAAATCCCAGCCCAACATCTGGGCTGGGCTGGAACAAAGCTGGAGCATCCACACAGTGAAATATACTGGGACACAAAGGTGCACATCTTTTGCTTGGGTGCATAAATCCTGTTTTTTAAACTGCCTGACTTATGCCACACAAAGAACCCTTTGGTAAGGTCCATCTGCATAATCCCAAGTCACGCAGACAGGTACTTGGGGGAGAAAAAAAAAACAGAAAAAACTTTTTATAATGTAATTGTAACCAGTGCTATTCTTGCATTAAATCACAACAACACTGATTATGATGGGTGAAGTATTTAATAATCCAGTGAAAATACTAAAATGCTAAGGATATTATGTAGTTATGTAGAATATTATGTAGGATATTATGTCTGAATATATCTCTATTCTCTATTTATATATATATACACATCTATACATACATGTACATATATCTATATCTATATTTTTATGTATCTATATATATCTGTATGTATCTATATATGCATGTATATATCTAAATATATCTATATCTGTATATATCTCTCATATATATATGTGTATATATATATGCATATATATATACATATATGTATATATATAGATAACTACAGCTATATATAGATATGTAAAAGAGTGTGAAATCATGCTGAGAACTCAGGTTTCCAAACAATGTCTCCCCATACATTCCTTCTGTAAAGCCAAAAAAATATAAACCAGCCTCTGAGAGAAATGTCAGGAATAATTTGAGTGTAATATCACAAAAAGGTGAAGAAATAATTCCATTTCTTTAACACATCCATGTCTGCAGAACTTTGTTCCACCTTCCTTTTCCCTGGTGTTTTTGCCCCCAGGAATCAGAGCTGTGCATGGATCACCAGCAATCCCACACCTTCTTACCATGGCAGCCTAAATGGGGTCTCAGGTAAAGGGAAAATGGAAACTGTTCATGAACAACACCACAGAGAAAAGCAAGTTCTGTAAAGCTTTATATAAACCAGAGGAGTGAATTGAAAATTTAACATGAAAGGCGATTTCCCAAGAAAACTGAAACAATTCCATGAGTGGCTGGAGGGAGAAAATAGTCTGCTTAGTGGATTAAAAGACTGACAAATATTTCTGAGGAATCTCAAGATGGACAGCAGTGGATAAATGCTCAGTGCTGTTCCAAGGAGTCAGTTATTTCCAAACCAGTAAATATGACAATCAGGTATTAGGTTAGAGACTTTATTTGCCTCATAACTACTTTGAGTGGTTTCATAAAAACTTTTGAAACACACAAAGGTATTCAGATATTGAAGCCAAACCTCATCCCAGTTCCCTTTATGTCCTGATCTGCCATCACTGAGTTTCTTCCCACTTCAGGTGGATGTAGAGGAGAGGGGGAAAGAAACCACAAGGAAGGAGGATGGGCTCTTTAGCATCTCTCCACAACTCATCTTCCCAACTGCACCCCTGAATTTTTTCCTGAAACAGTGAAAACTTATTCCATTCCACAGAGTTAAGGAATCTTTTCTTCCTTCTGTCCAAGGAGGCAGAATCTGACCTGCAAAGCACTTAATTGTGGCATTAAATAATCTGCTTTTCCTGAACACAGAGAGAAAACAGTTTAGACACCCATACATTTTTTAACCTTGATTATTAAGGGAAAAATATAAACACATTCAAAATGATAAATTCTGATTGAAAGGGAAATAAACATAACAAATCATGTGTTTTTATGTTTTGGTGCAGCATTTCAGCCATCTGCAAACCACCTCATAGCCTCACTTTAATCTGACTTTCTACCTCGCTGCAGGTTGACATCTATTGACGTCAAACTTTAAAAATGCTTCAATCAAGATCTCTATAATCCTCATAACTAAAATGTCTTTGTTCTGTTTTATGATCAAACATTTCTGAAAACAGAGCCACCAGTCCCAGCAAGCACTCAGGATGCTCAGAGGTGAGTTAAGGCACAATAAAAAACTCAGTAATCTCCCAAATCTCCTCGGAGAACACGTTTGTTTATCACCGTGCCTGCAGACTCTCACACTGCAAATGTGCTGGCAACCATTTCTAGCAGACATGAATATCATTTGAAAAGTGTAAAGATGCACAGAAAAAGCAATCAACAGCTTCAATAAGAAATCTCAGGGAAAAAGTAAAATGATTTGGTAAACATGAATGATTGATAAGTTCTTCAGTGGAAAAAATAGGTGGAAATCAAGAAGCAATGACCTTTTGTACCCATCCTTCAAGCAGCAGGTTTTAGAAACTTTTGTATTGCCTATAAAATTAGCTAGAAGATAAATCTCACTATGGTGATTTGCTCTTTATAAGTCCAAAGCCACTGTTCTGAATTCTCACTGTATAATTACTTCAATACAGATAAAGCATGAGTCATCTGTTCTACTCTAACCTTTGCATTTAAATTTGAATTTTATTCCTGCTTATCTTTTTTCCTAAATTGATATTACTGTCTACTATGTTTATTAAAAACAACTTAAAGCCACACTGGATGTCAAATTGCACTGAGGCACCATTTGTTGCGTTATTTTAATTAACATGTCTCAGGGAGATTACAATTCTAATCATTTCTATTAAACTATGTCAAAGTTTTCTTCCTCTTAGATGTCAGATTTTGTTTCCTGTTTCAAGTTATGCCTTAATAACCCAGAAGGCTTTCAGTAAATGCTCAGCACACCCAGGTAGGAAACTCAGAGGCACTGTCCTGTTTCTCTGATAACAGCAGAACCCTGGGTGATCAGGCAGTGTCCTTAGCAGGTTCCCAAATCTGTTTTCTCTGGATCTCTTCCTCCTTTCCCATCCTCAGTGAGACAAAATGTCTAAAACCTAGGAAACACATTCCCAGAATGACATCAGTCAGAATCCCCTTCTCTCATTAATAAGCAGGCCCTGGGGCAGGACTATAATTGAAGGGAAATGAAAAAGCAAGACCATCACATCCGGACGAGAAGAGTTTAAGGTCAAATCATTGGGATCTCCGCATATTTGCCCATGATTTATCAGAATCCCTGTATGGCACAGTGGGGCAGCCAGCTGGATGTCAGGTATTTACATGGATGAGTGTCTGTGCACACAGAAAAGGTTTAATTCATCCAGTAAAATAGGGCATCCCCAAAGAAAAGAAATTATTAGCATCTGACTCCATTAATTCAGAATTAACGAAAAATGAAAAATTGCTTTATTAAAGGATATTATATTGCATTATACTCTACTATAACTATACTACAAAGAATACTAAAGAATACTATACTGTATAAAGATACATACTGAAGAAAACTCATGATGTCTCCCAACAGTCAGGACACAGCTTTTTCCAATTGGCCAAGAAACAAAACAACCCTCAGCAGAATCCAACTGACAAATCACTTCAGGTAAACAATTTTCCTAACACATTCCACATGTGCAAAACAACAGGAGCAGCAAGTAGAGATAAGAATTGTTTTTCCTCTTCTTCTCTCTGTGCTTCTCAGGAAAAATCCCTGAGAGAGAGATTTATGTCTCTCTGCTCAGAGAATGTGAATGCCACAAGGTCATACCTTGTTTGGGTGAATTTCTTACAGTTTGGCCCCAGTTATCCAACAGGAAGGAAGAAAATACTCCCCTCTTTAGGCTTAAGGGGGTTGCAATTACTTTTAAAAGATTTTTTTTCCCTCTTTCTCCCTTTTTGGTGACCCAACCACAAGATGTGTTCTCCTCAGCCATTATGGAACTGCAGAGTGACACTTTCTGCCAATGTGAATAAACAACAGGACAGCACTTATTCAGCATTTTGAATGGGATTCCCTTTCTTTGTAAGGACTCTTTTCCATGATGGACAGGAGCTGGAAGGCTCAGGGCCCATCAGAGCTGTCAGGGGGCCCTGCAGGGAGCTGACTCTGGAGAAGGTTCTGCAGATCTCTTGCAGAGAGAGCAGGCAGAGACATGTCAGTCTCAAAGACTCCTACACTGAGACACTACAGGAATACCTGTTTGTTTTTTTTTTTTTTTAATGTCCCTTTTCTTAATTAAAAAATGAGTGGCCAATTTATTACCATCAAGATACTTTCACACTCTGAAAGATTATGGGAGCCTTTCTGCTCTTAGTTTCTGGACAGCAGGATGTACTGACATATACAACTTCACTACTGCCAATTAAACTCCACACTGCTGTCTACCTTTCCTTTGGAAATCCAAACAGAATTAATTGAGTCTGGATTGCCTTCTTTCTTTACTTTACATATAAAAAAAAAATTAAGATAAAGATTTGGTACTACAGTCAGTCTTAAGATGTATCATGTAATTAATCTGCCATTATGGAAAATCAGACCTTTCTCTGCAGATTTTAATTTGGGTTTTTATTGTAAGTAAATATCAGGATCTTTGAACAGAAGAGATTGAAGTGTTACCTATGAAAAAAAAAAAATCATGAAGTCTTTACACAAAGCTCAAGTGCTTTGTCTCTGCTTTTGTTCCACAATGCAAGACTACAAGAAAAAAATCAATTACTGTGCTTCAATCTATATAATTCAAATATGCTTAACAAATTCCTTTCATTCTACTCATCTCTTCATTCTCACTTAAAAAGCATGGTGTATTTCTGCCATCTTAATCACTTTTCACAATTCTTTGCTCATCCTACAACCCTTTTTCTACTGTTTGTTGGATTTTCTTATATATTTTGATCCAAATTACCTGAGTCCTGCCATAATTTTCAGGATGTTAGATACCCTTCCATAATTATTTGGCAATGGCATAACTCTTTGCATAGTTCTCCATACCACAGTGGGTCTAACCTGCAGAAATCAGCAGCAGAGAACTCCCTGTGCTTCACCTGAGGAGTGTGTCATGTTATTTTGCAGTTTCTAACACACTTGTGGATTTTATTCCACTAATTTTCTCTAAATTTTTTTTCTTTTCTTGACATTTGAATGGGGTTTGTCCCTTCCTCTTTTCTGGTTAAAAAAAAAAAAAAAAGACCACTCCAGTCCTTGAGCAAGATATTTTCAAGCTTGGGACCACTCAAGCTTGGGAGGCTCTCCCAAGTGCAAAGCTCTTTTCACCCCTCTCTATTTAAACCCCTCCACACCAATGGCAAAAAAAAAAAAAAAAGTGAAAAAGTGAAAGAAGAGGTTTCATCCCATAGGTCAATGCTGGTCCTGCTAGAAACTGCAGCCTCTCTGGCTCAGTGTGCACAGAGATGGCTGAGCTCAAAGATTTCCCATCCCCACCTGCTGAGGTTTCCCCTAAACCCACTGAACAGCCTGTTCTCAATCTGTGTAAAAGAGCTGAAGTGACACCAAACTGGGCTGGAGGAAGGGCTCTCCCCCCCTCCCATGACCCTGCCATGGCCCCAAAGGAGACCACAACCCAAATTCCTGCACATCCTGAAGCCAGTTGGTGCTGGGAAGGCTGGACACAGTGATTGCAATGGTGCCACTGAAGGAAGATTTTGGGAGAGCTGAGGGACACATCCTTCCCATCCTTTTTTGCCTCAAGCCCCACCAGCCTGAAGTAGCCAAGCAGAAAGGACAACAAGCACAAAATCAGATAAAATGCTTTCACTGTCTGAATCTCACCACGCAACCTGGCCTGGCTTTTGTCTCCCTGGCACAGGAGGGCACTCGAGCAAGAGGAAAAGGAAATGGATAAATGTGCTCTGAGATCTCTTCTCCTGGGAATTCGTTGTTAAAAACCATTTAAGAGTTCCTAACATCCTTTTCAGACCCTTGTGGGGGAGTATTTCTCAGGTGAAGAGCTCTCCTTTCCCTCAATTAAAGTCTGGATTTAGAAGCACACCCTATCTCCCACCTCAGCATCGGAACTCCTGAGCACAACTTGGCCACAAGCCGATGGAGTGAAGGAGTGTTTGAAGCACTTCATGGAATTGTGACAGCTTTCCCAGAATAACCTCCTCACTAACTAGGAGAGACAGAATTAGTTTTTCTAAGAACTGAACTGTCCCAATTTTAGCCCAGATTTTGCTAAAACACAGTGTTAAGAAAGAGTTCACATTTGACCAACAACTAAATCTTGCATTTCAGAAAAGGCTAAGGTAGAAAGAAGAGAGGAAAAAAAAGAAAAAACATACAAATCCCCAGACTAACAAATAAACAAAAAGCAGCTTTCAATTCCAAGCATTCAAGACAAAACCCAAAGGAGGCATTAAGCAAAGCCTGAAAAGGTTTCTCTTTAAAATCCATTTCCAGGACAGCTGAATGGGGACAGAGGAGATGGAAAAGCTGAGGATGAAGAATTCACCCAGGCAAATTCTTTTCTGTCCTTATCCCTCAATTTAGCCTTCAGTGAATTTGCCCACATAGTCTTTCTCAAATCTTGGGAAGTGGTGGAACTATAACACAGTGGGATTCATAACTAAGAAAAATATTTTGATTTTTTTGTGTGTGTCACTACTGATCCTGAAGCAGTTTCCAGATTGATGGCACTGACCTGCACCCAAAAGGTACATATGGATTTTGGCACCACTTCAGTATCAAATTCTTGCAAAGGAAGTTAGAGCACTTTGCTAACAGTGGCAGAGTTTGGCAGAGCCCTGTAATTAATGTCTTGTTGCTTTTCCCTTTTGTCAAAGTAGTCAAAATAATGTCATATGGAATGATTTATTTTTGTTTGTTTGGCAGCTCTCCAGCATTTCAACAGCAGGAAGGCTGCTGTGCTCAGTGTTGATTTGTCCCAGCACATTATATTTGTACAAATTCAACCCTGTAGAACACAGCCAGGCAAGGGAATAACACAAAAGTTTTTTTAATATTCTGCCTTTGCAACAAACAAACAACCCAGAAGAGTGTATTTCAATTTTTGCCTGGGGATTAACATACAAATGTTCCGAAAATTAAGGATATAATTATGTGAAGTCAATTACAATTTTCAATTACTTATTTCCTAAGGCTTTATGCTCAGCAATGTTGGACATTCTGGGCTTGTAGCTCCTCTCAGTCCTGTTTATCATCTACAAACAAAGAAGCACCGCAGCCAAATGACTCAGAATAAAAGGGTTTTAAATATTTTGGAGGTAAGCAGACGTGAACAGAGTTGTGTCTCAGCTTCACAAAGTATTTGGGGTGGTCTCAGGGCTCCTGACCCCACAAAGCTTTTGCTATGCTGGTGATAACAACAGAGAGCTGAGGACACAGATGGGTTGTTTTAGGGCTTAATTGCAATACAAAATAAAGTTACTGATTAATAAAACCAATATGTGTGAGTGTGTATGAGCCTTTGTCAAATCTTATTCACAGTTTATAAGTAATAAAGAAGTGAGAGTCAATTAACTGCACCGAATGCAATCACAAGCCCATGAATTCTTTTTACTGTATTGAGTTACAGCTTTGCATACTAATGGATCATAATCATTGCACTTTTCCCCCTACAAGTTTCCTCTGCAATGTGGTAATTATATAAATTGCAGCTTTTTTCTTTTTTTTTAGTGGCTATTGGAAAAAGTACATATGAATTTTAAAAGAATCATTGTTTTCCTGCTTTTAGGAGAATCTCACATCTGTACACCCCTGCATCACACCTTCAGAGGAAACACTTTTGGGAATTATCTGCTGTTTCCATGACTGGAGGAGTCAATTCCAATATTTTGCAGAATTAGGAGAGTCAAGAGTAGAGACAAACTATGCCAAGGGACAGGGAGGGGATCCTCAGATAAAGCATCAAATCTCTTCAGGGCATTTGAAGATAACTGAAAACTTCTTGGAGAAAGGACAAAGGGGAACTGCAACCACACTGGAGATATGGGGAACATCCTGTGAGAGAAGATTCTTTGTTTATTGTTCAAAATGATTTAGAGAAAAAGATGGGTAATTACACATTAAGCACAGCATGAGTAATGTCAGTTTGGAGAGGACCTTGTCAGGCTGGCAGAGCAACTTTTGGGGAAGAATTCTATTGTATTCTGCAATTAAATGAGTATAAGGGATGGGGTCATTTTTTAGATGTCCTGTGGTTCTTTAAAAAGATGATGAAAGGGTAAATCTGAACTGAAGGAAGCCTTAAACCATTTCATCTGGATTCTTAAGTTCTGTGACAGCAAATCAGCTTTCATTTCTAGGTTACATAAAACAAAGTTTCCTATCTATTTGCTACATGACTACAAACAGCAAAGTATTTAAATTATGCAAGGCTACAAGAATTGCCATGTTTCTCAAGCAAATTACTGAACACCCTTAGAAAATCCCTTGAATATCTCTATGTACTAATGACCAAAGTCATTGTCAGTGTTATTCCTGCTATTCACCCATTACAGTTCAGTTTTGAAATCTAAAATGTGCTTGATAAAATGAGATTTTCATCAGTTACCTACTGCCAGCTAGAAAAGCAGAAAATAGAGAAAATGGCCATTTCTATTTCATATTGCTTAATATCCATCACTTTAATGGAAATGAGATAAAGTAGATAATGGCAGTAAGAATTGTATTAGCAGCACAGACATATATTACATATTTCTCAGAGGTACCATTGTTATAGCATTTACATTGTTAATATTAAAATGTCTTGAGCAGCACAATCCAATGTAACCAATATTATAAATATTACCTTTAATATAAAAGACTTGAATGAGCTTTTAACCTTGAATTTGATACAGTGTTGAAAATAACTTTAATACTTGCATGACCCAGCTTCTTGTGAATAGCTAAGCACTCTCCCCCTCAAATAAATCTTTCTCCAAAGCAAAACTTGGTTGCACTATTCTTAGCTGTAATTTCCACTGCACATTAAGTGATCATAGACCTTTTCTGTACTTCATTTAAGTATAACTCAGAGGCAGAAATGTCAAATTAGATGAGACTTTTGAAGCTAATGTTAAATACAAATAAAGACTTTAAGTTATGTTCCATTTTGCAGATGTTTCATTAAAGATGAGTGTACAGGAAGGTTATACCCATGTTCGTATATCCTGAGTCCAAGTTGGCCTGTGGTTTAAAATGGTTTTTGAAATTGAATATTAAAAAAAGAAAAAAGGCAAAAAAAAGGCAAGCAACAGGGTCATGAGTGAGGCAAAAATGGGAAGTGTGAGCACAAAATCGTAATGTCAGGGTTAGGAAAAAGGAGACTGTGGGCTCCAGTCTGCAGAATGCTGCAGCCCAAGGAAGAAATGGCAGGGCAGAGCTTGGGCAAGAGAGAAACTGAAAAATCAGACAAGACTAAGAAGATTGTACAATCACACATCCATGCTGGCAGTCAGGAAATTTGATTATGCCGAAAAAATTGGACAGAATCTAAAGCACAAATCTGAATGTCTCTCCCTGTGAAGAGCTGGATAACCACGAGGTTTAAATGTAAGACACAGGTTAGAAATGAAGAGTGTGAAGCTCAGCTGTTTAATCTAGGGACCACTGGTAAGAATTTGTTTTAAGTCAGGCAATCATCAGGTGCAAATGGTACTGGAGGGAAGATCTATTACTCTAAATAAGTTTAATCTACCTGTGAATAAGGCAAGGTGCAATACCAGGAGTGTTGGGCAAGCACAGAATGGAAATAATTGATGGAATTGAGTAAGGCAGAGAGTTTTCATCTGGAACATTTCTTGTCATTTATGTCCCAAAAAAGAGGAGTCTGAATGAACAAAGCGGGAAAAAAAAAAAGGAGTTAGGAGGGCTTCAAAAAAGAAGCTAAAGCAGCTGGGATTGTGCAGTTGTAGCAAAAGGAAGGCTGGGAGGGGCCATTGTAAAACTGCTCTGATGAAAGATACAGAATGGAATGGTGCAGACTAAGATTTAAGATGAAGGATGTAGTTGGCAGAAAAATAATCCTGTGTGAATTGACAAGGAATAAATGCAATCTCAAAAATATAAAATTTCTGACAGTAACAAGACCGGGGTTCTGAAACAGCCCATCATGAAGTGTCAGGACAAAAATAACCTTTAATTTTAGTGACAATCTTCATGGATTTGGAAGCAGGATTAGAAGACAAGGCTGCAGTATTGGGGGTCTGGTGGTGAGAAATGTCAGAGACTTCTTTTTGGCTTTATTTCTTCTCTCATAAATTTATATTTAAGGGCAGATGAATTGATTCCCAGTGTGGGGTTTTCACTCCCTAAGCTGAGGCACAAACTCTCCTCTCTGTGGTGCACAAGGAACAACAGAAAAGTCCACTATTAAAAACACAAGTACTGTTTTATTTTTCATAAAATGACGGAGTAATACCACAACCAGGAAAAGAAAAATACTCAACTTCAGACCTCCCAAGATGACATTAAAAAGTTAAGCAGCACTTAGTCTTCTTTAAGGTGTCAATTCTGCTCAGCGCAACTCTACGGCGCTTAATGCAGATGGATGGGCTGAGCAGACTCTGCAAAGACAAGGTTTCCTTCTTTACATCCAATCCAAAAGCTTTTAACATCTCTCTGTCAGGAATGATTTGACTGCTTATCAATTGCATCCCCCTACTACTGCAAAACTTATAATGAGAGAGGATCACGGGGAAGAAAAACCACATTTGGGTAACTGACAGTAAAATGAAATGCTGTCAGTCTGATGGGCTGCAAAGCTGGGCTCTACATTAACCTCACTTTGCTCATTAAAGCTCTCAGCCAATTAAAACAGCAGCTGGGCTCTGTCTGAGTGCTGCCACACTTTGGTGCTGCCAACAAGTTCATTTGTGGGGTCTCTCTGTTGGCCTCATAGAGAACAAGCTCTGGGACAGCCAAGGTTTCATGGTTGGCAATACAGATCAACTCCCAAATTAAAATTGCCTCTCTTCACCTTTGATACAGAGGATGTGCAGTGCCTGTATGTAAGAAACAAGTCAAACTTTTTTCCTGGTTTTATTCCTGATTTATGTACAGTCTGAGGTTTCATACAATTCCTAAAGCACAGGATTTCTATGGATAGAACCACTCTGCTCTAAAAAGGAAAGATCTGGAATAGGACTCACTTCTTTCCCATATTAAAAAAGAACACATACAAAGTTCCTCATTTATCCTGGCGTTCTTGAAAGAGGGAAAAAACTCAGTTTTATCCACAAACAATATATTTATCAACATACTAAAATGAGAATAATTGAATCAGCTTGCGTACATAACTATAGGAACAATCAAACTGATCCCCAGGGTGAGAGCCACCATTTCCCAAATGCTTCTATTCTATGTGTCACTAAAATTAGAATTCTCCTCACATCCTCTCCATTTAGCCCATAGTTTTCATAATGGCTCTAATAAATAGCAATAATACGGGATATTTTCAAAGAACAAACTGGTGGCTTTATTCTCATTTCACAACACAGCCTAAGCAAAAGCAAAAATAAAATAAATGCCAGACATGCAGGGAAGACTGGAAGCAGTTCCATTAAAGTCAATAGTTATACATAAAAATACATAAAATGAGGAAAAAAGAAGAACAAATGTCTTTAGATAATGTATGAGAATCACAGTATGAACCCTCAGCAGAGATTCATCTACAAAGAGAAGTTAGTCAGGAGAACTGATTTTTAACTTGCTATTTCAAGCTGAAGGGAGAAAGAATAAAAATTTTCAGAGCAGCAGCACTGTCTGAAGAACTCTTTTGTGCTTAAATAGAAAGTCCTAAACAATTTTAAAACTCAAAGTATGGAAATTAGCATCACAATCCATGGCTTCTACTGCTTTCATCTGTGGTTGGAGCTTGTTATTTAGCAGGACCATCAATTTGGCATCTCCTGTGACCAAAGCATTGCTTTAAAAAGTAAGTCTCATTAGCCAAAGTATTTGCATTATTTTCAAAAGCTTTAAAATATTATATTTTTTTAAAATTTAACAAGCTGTAAGCATCTTTGATTTCCACCCCTGAATCAACTCAATTTAGCTGAAAGGAGGGGGTAAAAAAAGAGGTTTCTTTTGTTAAGAAAACTTCTTTTGTAAGAAGTTTTATTTTAAAGAGAGGTTTTATGGAAATTTTGTGGTTTAACCTCAGCCTGCAACAAAGTACCATGGGACTGCCCTGCCACACAGAGATGGGGAAGAGGAGCCCAAAAATGGAAAACCCAAGGCTTGGGATGGGAGCAGATGAAGAATTGAAATAAAATAAAAATATTGTTGTTATTATTGATCCTACTAATAATAATTGATGGTGAAGATGTGATGAACAGAGAGAGGCACAAACCCCAAGAAACACAAGTGATGGACAATGCAGTGGCTCAGCACTCACTGCCCAGTCCCTCCCAGCACACTCCCCCAGTTCATAAACTGGGATGATGTTCTGTGATAAGGAATATCCCTCTGGCCATGCTGCCCAGAGCAATGAATTTTAAATGTTTTTATTTTTCTGGAGAAAAGCCATTTTAGCAAAGGAACTATTGCTGCATTGTCTCTCCTCAGCTCCCAAGTAATTCACCTGCATGGAAACCCTGGATTCTCTTTCCTCAATCCACAGAATGTAACTCAAGGCACAGGCACCCAATTTTGTGGTTTTTATTTTTGTGGGTTTTTGTTTTTTGTTTTCTTTTTTTTTTTTTGGTGGGCTTTTTATGTGGGTGGGTTTTCTTTTTGTTTTGTTTTGTTTTGTTTTTTGGGGGGGTTTGGGTTTCTTGATTTTGGGTTGTTTTTATTTTTTTTTTTTACTTTTCATTACTTACCCCTCCGATTCTCTAATTTATTTTGGGTTACTCTTCATTCCAAGCTTGTTGGTAGAAGAGGAGGAAGTAAAAATGTTTGGCAGCATGCTGAGTTGTAGTACTAAGCCTTTAAAGTGTTTATTCAATTCCAAGAACCAGGAAACTCAAGGAATGGTTACATGGTGAATCCAATCAGTTTAACAAATATATTCCATCTTTATGGTGCCACAGATGCTCATTAAAGAGTTGTTTGTTTTTAAGTAAGATTTATTTAAATAATACATCCACCGAATCAATAAAATGCCACCTCTGGCTGCATTCTTTACTCAGCTCTCACCTAGCAGTTCAAAATATTCAATAGATTCATAGTGAACTGCATTGTCCCCAGCTGCTGCTGGGTTTTACATCCTTTCACACCTAATCCTCACCATCTGCACATTCAAGATTAGACACGATCCCTCGTGGACTTTGCTGCGTGCGAGCATCCAGCTCAGTGGCTCAGACAAATTTCTCTCATCACTCAAACCACATCCTGTGCACCCACAATTACCTCACAGCATCACAGAGACGCTCACTGGAGCCTCAGAAACACATTCCTATTACTTGGCAATTACTCAGCACCTGGGAGGATTATACTTTTAAATTACTCATAGACTGTTAGCACATAGATGCTACAGGTTTTCAGGGATTTTTAAAATGAGTACCTATGGTTATTGTCTGTTTATCACCTTATTGACACAGGGCCTGCCTTATTATACTGGTTTGAGAATTTAGAATAGAAGTCTGATTGGTCAAAACAATCTGTGTTCAAAGTACCTTCTAAAGGTCAGTTCTAAAACACTCATTATGGTTTTGGCATTTCAGATTTTTTTTTTTTTATAATCATTCAAAATCTTAGTCCTGGAGCTATTTGAGCAGAAAAACAAACAATGCATTGGGACAACTCTAAATACTTTAGCCAATATGTGCTGTATAATTCACCTTTCACATCATTCAAAGACACTTCCACAGCTTTCATCAACACTGCAGAGTTTACAGCTCCATTCTTGGCTACAAGGTCTTTGAAGTCACTGCAATCTCTGGCTGAAAAGTCAAAAATTAAGCTGACATACCAGCTGTTAACTGCATTAAATGCTGCTGCCCTATTTGTTGTTTTGGAGGGTTTTAAGTTATTTTTCAGAGGAAGAGACCCTAACATCCTCTTTCATGGGAGAATTAAAGCCTGAAGGATGCAGGCCAGCATCACCCCCATGTGATCTATGACAGCGCAGATATGGAGCTGCTTTGGTATGGGGCAATTCAGGAAACAGAGACCTGGGGTTACCAAATCAGAGCATGTTTGAGTTCTACTGAACATGTGTAACTCAGCTGAAGAGGACAGAAATGATGGTGACACTGCTCCAAACCAGGGGAGTGACATAAATTCAGATGGCCAGCACAGAGCCACCATAACTGAGTGTGACAGCAGCAGCTCATCCTGGGAGTTCATGGCATGCTCCACATCCCAGATGCCTTGGATTGGGAAAAGGGTTTTACATGGGACCAAATTCATCCCATGCATGTGGATCTGAGGGATGAAAACAATCCTGACTCCTCTGTTTAGATATTCTTTCAATTCTTCTGTCTTTGCTATAATTTATTTTTGCTTCACCAGAGTCCAAAGTGTGTCTTGGATGGAGAGTTAAAATGCAGCCTGTGTCTTATGAACAAGCTACTATTTAAATTAGAAATTAAATAATGCTAAAAAAAAAGCCTATGGGAGTTGTCCCAGTCACGAGGTAAAATGAGCAATATTTTAATTTAATATAACAGCTCTCTTCCTCTCTAAAAATTCTGCCTCTTGAAGAAGTTCAATCTATGGAACAGAAATACCAATTTTGTCCTAATGTATTTTCCTTGCTATTTACATAATAATGAATAGTTTTAAACAAAAGAGAAAAAAAAAGTTGCAATTTGTGTCCTGGAAAAACACCTCTATTTTTGGAAAAGCAATGAGCATGATTATCTTCCATTGAAGCACAAGAATAATAGGTATTAATGATGGCACTTCTCCTAATTTCATAACCCATCCTCCCAGCTGAATGAAGCAGGGTTTATTCAGTGAGCCTCACTGAAATCAAACATTTGAACACCACAAGGTGCTCAGCACTACACAGCACAGCCTAACAGTGCAAATACTGTATTTGAGCTCAGTGCTGGACAATGGATTAGCTGTACTGGCAGTCCTCAGCAACAAATACTCTTTAAAACAAAATTAGCCTTTAGAAAGAGTATTTCAAAACAATCAGTGAACCGCGAGAGCTTGGGGAAATACAATGCAAAGTCTGCAATAATAAACCCTGTAACTGCATTTTATTGTCTTCAGTGATTTTTCCATGGATCTCTTATCCTCTAATTTTAGAAAACAATTGTCTCACTCATCAGTTTCTTTTGAATATAAAAGAGTCATTCCTAGGAACATGAAATATGGTTGTCACCCCCTCATGTACATCCAGTTATTCTCTCTTAGGAGTAAGTACAAGAAAGAAATGGTCATTGGCACAAAATTCCTGGTTCACAGACCTGAAATTTAACAGGAATTGTTGTAACAGATGGGAGGCTTACTGTTCTTTGACCCAGACAAAATGGGTCAGTTCATGATGTTTTCCACAGCCAAGGTGCATCTGTTCAGTAGCTGCTGCTGAGCATTCACCTGCAGGCACCTGGAGCTGCAGAGCCCCACTCACACCCAGCTGGGCAAAACTTTCTGCCAACCTCGTGCTGGATTCCTGCCAGCAAGCTGGAAGCTGGTTCCTGAAATGGATCTGCAATTGGGAAGACAAGGCCACTGTTTTCACACACACATCCATCTGTTGAAGGCCAAGGAACTGTTCTTGAAATGAGAAAAAATACCTGGGCACGACCATTCCTTCAGGAGCTTCCCAAAGGCATTTGGAGATGGGGAAGGGGAATGGACCTGGCTAAAGGAGGTGAAAATCTGCAGCTGATGAGAAGTGAATGAGACAGGCTTTCTGCTGGGATGACAGCAGATGATGTTGTAATTAAATATTTACCTTAATGAGGGGTAACAAGGGAGTGTCCATAAGCAAAACTCGTATTTGCTCCTGCCTGCTTGGCCCTACAGCCCTCACAGAGCTCTGATAACAATGTGTGTGTGTGAGTTAAATGTAATTATACACACACACACTTCACCCACACGCCAATTTTCATATGGTGACATTAACATCCCTTACAAATTAATTAGACCTAACAAGACACCCATAATTAAGACTTCTGAGGTTTATTATTTCTCTTTTACTATTGGGAAACAGACCCAAGGAGATTAAGTGCCTTATCTAAGTAAATGAATCTCTAAATTACAGTGGGAACACAGTCCAGGGGCCCTGATTCCAAACAAATTGACTATTTAAGAACTGAAGGCTTTGTGCATGGAAATTAAACAAATTGTCTGAGTTTAGTTGCCAGTGTATCCTTTTCTGGATGAAAAAAATATTTCTGCAACTAGATATTAGCCAAGTTGTGAATCTTTACCTGAAAAAATTAAATCATTCCAACACCTGTCTGATCTTTTAATTGCGAATGTTTACTTTCACATGACTTTCAGCAACACATTGTCCATTTATGTTCCTCTCTGTGAGATGCAGGAACAGAGCCTTTACCAAGCCACTGCTCTAATTATTGAAATGTTTTTGCAGATTGAGAAATACATTAGATAAATCATATTTTCTATCATCAGGCTGTCTGATCAATTAAGAGAGGAGCACATACAAGTATTGAGGCATCATCTGGTTATTTTTTAACCTTCAGCTATACAGGACTTGGTAAAAAACAATGAGATTTTAGGGAATGCTTCCTCTGCTGGATCACAAATAAACACTAATAAAAGTTCTGAAACACGACCTTGAAGTGGCCTTCATTTTCAAAGGCCATTTCTAACAACTAGAGAATAAAGTATGGGAAAAAATGCTTAAAAATGTTAACAGTAATGAAAGTTGCAGGAATAGAGGGTACCTGAAGATCATCAGTTTAATGCAAAGTGGCAGCTCCTATATTCCTAATGTAAAGAAGCCATATAACAACCTACAGTCAAATCCATTAGGAAAGCGAATGACCTACTGACCTCAAATCACATTTTTTACTCTCTGTTTAATTATAAAATCACTGAATAACTGCAAATTAAGATCATCTTCGTCTACCCCCTATAAAACTTCTGTATGGGTGAGCTCTAAGGAGCCCTTGTGACACAGAATGGCACAGGAAATGTCACCTCACCTTTGCACGCCATTCCAACTTGAAAGAGAAGCAGACACTTGTCTTTTTAGGCTTGAAATCCCTCATTATTGATCCACAGAACATTAACACGTTTCATGGCTTGTTTGTTCCCTAAAAATAGTAACTAGATTGTGTTCAAGTGCCACTTTTTAAGGAAAAAACAAAACACAGCAAAGTGGGACAAGCCTCAGTGCGCAGGTAGGGCAAGGCTGCCCAAACCCACTTTGGAAAAGCCAAAATAAGTGATTCTCCAAAATCTTCACACATCATTTGCCTCATCTCTCAGCCAGTCCTGGGGATCTGGGAATCCTAAAATTGCAATTTGACTGAGCTCTTGTCTTTCTCTGTCCCCCATCTCTCCAGTTTTCCCTGTGCACAAACCTGTCCTGCCCCTTGGCAGGCAGGTATGGCTCAGTGTCTCTGTGGTCTCTATCAGTACCTCTTGCAGAGAAACCCAACATGATAAAACCCACAATCAGTGCCTGTAGCAATCATTCCAGAAAAAAAAAAATTGAATTTATACAATAAGCAGTGATACCAGAAAACTACTAATGTTTTGGGGTTTTGGTTTTGTTTTTCTTTTTTTTTAATTTGGTGTAACTGGCCTGTTTTTTTCTCGGCCACTAAAGGAGTAGAAGTTGGCACTCCACAACCACCTTGCTGCTTTCTTCTTGCCCATTTTTATTTGGTTCTGACTTTCTGCTCTGCTGGAACTGCTCTCAAACCAGCCTGCCTGGAGATACAAACACAGAGAAACTCCAGAACAACCTCCACCAGCAGTACCAAGAAACAGAATCATTTAGACATGTTCCAAGTACAGCAACAAACACAAGTACAGCTTGTCAAACACAGCAGAAGATGAGCTGAGAAGGGAATCAGCCTTCAAGATACCTGAACCAAAAAAAGATGAAAGCTGGTCAAACACTGTTATTAGAAAGAATTGAAAATATCAATCACACAGGAATCTCTGGATAGGTGATGCCTTTTCCCACTGCTAAAAATGACAGATAAAAGGAAATATCCACAAAGCAGAATTGCATTTACTCATCTCTCCAGCCTTGCATTGCAAAGGAATGCCTGGAAGTGCTCTGGTCTCTCCTGATCTATACAGGCCCTTGGAAAGGCTCTACAAGTATCTGCAGACATCAGGAATTATCAACACTCCAGCCATGTGCTCCCCTCCTACTCCATTTCTGGGCAAAAAAGCCATGAGTGGCAAACAAAAAAGGAGAATTAACAAACTAGAAATCCTTAACTGCTGAAATAATGAAGGGCAGAGTGAACTTAGTGTGATAGCCAAGGGTATATTAACAAACACTGTTATGTGACATATAAAATACAAAAATTTCCTGGCTGGGGCAATACTGGTTTTAAAGCTGTTTCCATCTGTGCAGTTCTCAGTGCTGCTTTCTGGTTCATAAAGAGATCATTTTACACTTACCCTCCAAAATATTTTTCACAGATTTTTACAGTCTCTGATGGAAAAGCAGGACCAAGCACTATCTTCCTTCGCTACCTGATAATAAGCCCAGTTCTGAGCAATATTCCACACATTTAATTTTTCCCCCATATTGGAACAAAAAGTTGCCAGAGCTGAAGATTTACAAACAATGTGTGACATTCTTCTCACCTACATCTCACCTCCTCCTGTTAGTCTCCTGCATCATTTTTCTTTGTTTAATTGCACCATCTATATTTTTTTAGATATTTACCCTCCTTTGCTTCTCCTTTTAACTTTCTCTAGCAAACTACCTTCACACTCTCCATCAGCTTTCTCTTCTCACCCAGCAGGCAGGTGCTTGGATTCTGCAGATGTAGGGACCAAACCTCTTGGTCAATTTTAGCAAGAACATAGAGATTTAAAAAAAAAAAAAAAAAAAGGAGGAAAAATAACCCCACTTTACAAAAAGTAAAAAAGTAGAATACAATGGTTTTAAGTTGAATAATGATGCTCACACCAAGATCAAAAGCACAGTGAGTCACAGAACTGCAGATCCTCCTGTACAAGAATTAATGCTGGAAACTAAATCCTTGAACTTCCCAAACGAATTAACAAACAAAAGTCCCAACAAGGTCCCCAACTTCCCAAACTAATTAAGAAACAAAAGTCCCAACATTTTTCATAGTGGACCAAAATAATGTAGGAAAATACAACAGGGAAGATGATTTAAGTGATGTCAGCTTTTCAAAACAACCCTTCACTCCATGATCTAGAGCTTTGACACTCCCTGTCTGAAAATTCAACTTATACTGACATTTTCTTCTTTCTCTCCAGTTCATTTTAGCCATGAATCACCTGTTCTGCGGCTCCTGGGTGCAAGCTGCTGTTAACGATGTGACATCCCTGCCACTGTGCACTGACACATTGCAGGGCTTGCTCCTGCTGATTGCAAATGGGACACAGGGATCTCTCAGATAAAACTATTTATTATGGGATCACAATGCATTTATACCTTGGTGGCCAGCCTTGCCTATCTAGCAA
Organism: Melozone crissalis; assembly: GCF_028551555.1. Taxonomy (NCBI): domain Eukaryota; kingdom Metazoa; phylum Chordata; class Aves; order Passeriformes; family Passerellidae; genus Melozone; species Melozone crissalis. Next base: position 4,013,302 of record NW_026535905.1, read on the forward strand.
TAAATATTTTAGGAATAAGCAACTCCAATACAGAGGATGAAAATCTGGGATGGAGAATTCCTATCTCCTGAAAATCACAGAATTGTCTCCCAGTGAATTCATAATTCTGCCAAAACACTGAGGGGATCTACCAGGTGATTTCAGCATATCTAATTCTTATTTATTTTCCCAGTTCTCCATGCTTGGGTTTTTAAGCAATTTTGGGGATATTTGTCTCAATTCCTGTGTTAGGAGTTACTTGAACAAATCCATATGAAATTTGAAACTTTGCCTCAGTTTCCCAGTTCCCCCTGACTGCAGCAACAACCATCAGCTCATTTGCAGGGTACAGCTGTTCTCATCACCCAGGTATCACCAATGACCACCTCACTTTTTATAAGAGATTAAATTACCTGAAATAAATATACCTGGAGATTTAAAAAAGCTGGCTGAGAGATATTAAAAACAGATAAATACCCAAAAAAAAAACCCAACAGTTGGGGGTTTTTCTGTCTTGTGGGGGGGAAAAAGTTAAGACAATCAAGAGAAAACTAAAATTAGTTTGCTTATGAAGAGGAAATATACATGTGAAACACAGAGTTAACAGCGGCTGACTTTGCCTTTTTTTATTTCCAAATAATTCCACACTTGGAAAATTTAGGTGTGATTTTCTTTTTTCCAATTTTCCCCCCAACCTCTAATAAAAAGTCACACTAAAAAAAAAAACCCTCATTCACTGATTAATATATGGAAACTTTAATAGTTACCAGAATAAGTGTGCTAAATGTGGATACAAAATTTAATGCTAAAAGTAGAGCTGTTTATCATCCTGCTTTTACTTTCCCATTCACATATCTTATACACATATATATTTTTTTCTTTGGAAGGGTGATATATTTCAGAATTCTAACTCCCATCCTAACAAACACAGATTTTTTTCCCTGAGAACAGCTGTGTGCTAAAGAGCAGGAATGTTACACTTTATCATTCCACAATTCAGGAAGCATCACAACATTTGGGACAACAAAATCGTGACCTACACGTCTGTCTAAAATAACAATATCACCGTTTTGAGGGCTGAAGGAATCCAGTTCCACACCCACTTCCTTTCATTCTATGACTGTTCTTAAAGAACATCATTTCCCTTCCCCAGAGGCAGCTTCCCAAGTGCTGATGGCAGAGCCCTCACTCTGCAGACACCACACAAATACCACAGCTTCACTTTTTGACATTAATGGGTTTTCTCTAACATATGATGGAGAAAATGCCTCATTTCTCCCCATCATCTCCCAAAGAGATGCTAAGTGTCTTCAGTCAGCTGTGACTGAAGCCACCATGTGTGACAACATTCTCACAGCTTTGAAAGGAACAGGGAAAAATTTCCATAGTCTGGAGAAAGCAACAGCTTCTTGTATGCAAGGAAAAGAACCTGCCAGCTAATAAGAAAAATATTGTTATTTACTTTCACATTAGGAAATTGAGAATCAGACAGAACTTCAGCAATGTCATGAGGGATCAGAACACAGGGAAAGCAGTGAGCTTCAAATCCAACAGTCACCACCATCATCAGGTGTTGATGCTGCTCATCCATAGGGAAGTGGGAGCAAACCACCTGTAAGAAGGCATAAGGACATGCTGGGTGTGTTAACCCATCCCATTCCTGATATTCCAGGAGATTCCACACCTGGTGGGCCAGGCACAGTCTGCTGCCAGGAGGGAGGTGCTGGCAGCAAATTAAAAGCTGCTACCAACATGAAATCACAATTAATGATTACATGATTATTCATTACAATTAATGATTACAGGAGACAACCCTGCCTTGGCACACACACTCCAACGCCATCCACAATGCTCCCTTTCCCCTTACATGCCACAATCTTAGAATTCAAGAGAAACACCTCGAAATTCCAGATTTTGAGATAAGAGATTTACCTATCTCACAAGGATATGGTGGCTTCCCCAATTGATTTTTAAAATGCAGATGTTATTGAGCAGCCTGCTCCAGTGGAAAATGTCCCTGCCCATGGCAGAGGGGCTGCAAGGAGATGAACTTTGAGGTCCCTTCCAATTTAAAGCATTCAGTGACTCCATGCTATCATTTATCTGTTATCTCACAATCAGGCACAGTCTCTGCTGCCAGGAGGGAGGTGGTGACAGCAAATGAAAAGCTGCTACCAACATGAAATCACAGTTAATGGTTACATGATTATTCATTACAATTAGTGGCTATAGGACAGGACCCTGCCTTGGCACACCCACTCCAACTCCATCCACAATGCTCCCTTTCCCCTTCACATGACACAGAATTCAGGAGGAACACCTTCCAATTCCAGAATTTGAGATAAGAGATTTACCTATCTCACAAGGATATGGTGGCTTCCCCAATTCATTTTTAAAATGCAGATGTTATTGAGCAGCCTGCTCCAGTGGAAAATGTCCCTGCCCACGGCAGAGGAGCTGCAAGGAGATGAACTTTGAGGTTCCTTTCAACCCAAAGCATTCAGTGACTCCATGCTATCATTTATCTGTTATCTCACAACTAGAAACAAATGCACTCCAGTGCATAAGTGCTGTAGCTCCAGCTCATTCTCACATTGCTTGTTGTGGTTTTATTTAGTTAAGAAATTTGCATGAAACATTCAGATGACACATGATACATATGTGCAGACACTTCAGTATTTTTTTACCCCATTCCTGCTGTTGTTGAGTGAAATGATGGCATCTATCACAAAAGCAGAGAAGACTGTTACAACTCTACTACTGAGAGGCAGAATGTGAATACATGATCCTGAATGGAGAGGTTTTTTTAATTGCTGCTTGTCTTGTGACAAACAAGGCTTTGACTTGGGCTTCAGGCTGCACCAGAAAGCCAGGGCAGATCCCTACCAGTTATTCATTAAGCCAATTTTCTCATGCACAATAAGCTATTAAGGTCATAATGAATATCCTATAATAGCAATTGAAGAAAATAGAAGAAATGCATACCACAGTCAGGGCCTTTACTGTAGTACATTAAACTCGTTTTCTACTCCATAGGGTATCCACAATTTTATGTCTTTCTTCCACAATGAACTTTATAAGCAAGCTAGAGGATTTATCCTGATTTCACTCTCAATCTCCAGATTAAGCAGTGAGAAAAACCAGAGCATGTGCTGCAGCACATTATCTTCTTACAAACAAATCTCTAGCAATTTCAGGAAGAATATAGATTCTCACAGAATTCAGTTAACCTCTTGGGTAAAACTGTATTTCTAAGTATAACTCCATGAATTTGTAGACAACAAACAGGCAGTATAATTTAGTGTTGGCACAAAAATATTTTACTGGGCCGACATAGCTCACAGCACTAACTCTATGAAGTACTCAGCAATTCAGGAAGGAAAAATTGAGAGAATGCTGGAATTAATTTACCACCAGAGATGGGCTCCAGCTCTACAGATGGGATATGAAGTTCAGTTGCTTTCAATCCACACATATAATTACATTCCATTTTTTGTTAAACAGACACGGTAGAATGGGTTTTGTTTGTGGGTGCTTTTGTCCTTTTCTCATTTGTCTTGGCTCACAGGAAAACAGAAGTATTATGGGAGACAGTTACAAGGCATTTTTTTCCCCCAAACAAACCTTTATAACATAAAAATAAAGGATAAAAATACAGCACAGCTTTTGTTGAGCGGATAGAAGGATCTAAAATCTTCAGGTTTCAGGTACTATTTTAGACACACAAATTTTTGTCTCAGCTTTAACTTCTGGTGGCATTCATAGAATCACAGAATCACCTCCTAAATCACTGCAATACAGGAGCAAAGCCCCAACATTTGTTTGGCACTGCCTGGATGAATTCTCATCTCTTCAGTGGCTTTTGCTGTGCTCCATTTTCTGATGGCAATTAGATTTTAATCTGTGCTAACAGGTGACTGTCAAGTGAGGTTACAGCACCCAGGTAGGAACAAAGTGAGGGCTGCTCCAAGTCAGTTCCTCAAAGGCAAAACCCTAAATCCAATTATAGCAATGCAGAATCCTCCTGCATGGGATTTACCCTACTTTTTACAGACAGGTCATTCTAAAATACCCTCTCCCTTTCTTTACTGTTTTAATTCAAGTGGGTTTTATTTTTTTTTTCTTTATTAATTTTCAAAATTTAGCTAGGAGAATCAGGGAGGGATTAGCCAGTCAGTGTTAAAGAAACGGAATAGAGGCTTTTGGTGTAATTTTCACTGACTCTATCAAATCATGCATTTTTATCATTTATTTAGTTCAAACTCAACATCTGATGCATGGTTGCCTTTGATTCAGAGTGACAAGAAAAAAGTTTACTGTTAAAGATTAATCATGTTCTTCTGTTCCCACTCTCCTTCTGCTCTTAGATTTAGGAGAATGCACTCAGCTGTAGTTTTATTTTCACATTATGAAAAAATCTGGTTTAGATTCCATGCATTTGTAATTTATTCTTCCACATTACTTACTCAATAGTAATGTAAGTAATGCATGTAATAAACACACATTTCATTCATTCCTTTTGTACTAATAAATGGTGACTACTCTCAAAAAGTCCCTCTGCTTATCCATGATTCCAAAATGTGTAGTTTGACTGTTTCTCTTTGTGCTTCCCACCTTTGAAACGTCCTTATGGTCATTACCTCTCAATTTAGCATCACATGGAAAAAATCTAACTCTGTTTTTGGTACAGGGATCACTGCTACTTCCCCTCTCCCAACTGTTCCAAGGCCCAGCTCCCACCATCAGCACACTGTAAGAAAATGCATGTGCTGCACACCTCACCCATCACCCAATGGTCCTCATACCAAGAAATGATTTTTTTTTTCTTTTTCCCTAGAAGTGTTCAAGTCCACAGGGCTTGGAGAAACCTGGTTTAGTGGAAGGTGCCCAGGGGTTGGAACTGGGTGACCTTTACAAGCCCTTTCCAGCCCAAACCATTCCATGGTTCTGTGATTTTCTCTTTTACTTTTGATGTTCATCTTCATTTTGTATAAAGCCTGCTGTGTCAGGAGCAGATCTGTCATTCCAAAACTTACCATGTATTTATCAAATCACACTCATTAATAACAAAAAAAGGAATAAACCCATTTTTTTGTCTTTAATAATCTCATTCATTTCTTAACTGAAGTTCAACAAAGCCATATTTTCACATTAAGTAGCAATCCTTCCCACAGGACTGTCATCAATGTCTACAGAATTGTAGCTTTTATTTTAAATGGTATTTAAAAGAGCTTCTGTCATTTCTAGTTGCAAAGATAACTGCTGAAACATGAAAGCAAGAATATCAATGCTGTAGCTGCTTCCTAAGCCTGACAGATGCAGTGTCTCTGCTGCTGCTCAGAACAAGACACTGAGCAGCCATGGTGAAATTAAAACAAAACAAAACAAAACAAAAAAAAAAAAAAAAAAAAAAAAACCAACAAAAAAAAACCACCAAAAACCTAAAATTGATTTTAAAAAAAGCCCCATAAGCAACTTTTCTCACTTTCTGAGAATGACTCCCCTCCACTTTGTGTTGCACGAAAGAAACTTGTGTGAAAACTCCTGTCTTTCCTGCTTGTCAAATATGGCAGGATTTGATGATAAAAAGAGACAATTAGGAAGAACTGTAATTGAAAAATATTCCTTCAAACACAAGTACAGGGTCCTGCACAAAGGATTGGGGGGGGAAGGTGAAGGAGGAGAGATCACCCAGCTTCACTCTATGTTCACTCTCCTTTGGTAAAGGTTTTGTTTTTTCCTTTTCTGAACTTCCATCAAGAGAAGCTCATTGTCCCACATGTGATTTTTCAGCTGCAAGGACCTAGCAGGGCCCCAGCCTGAAGGATGGGAGCACATTTGTGCCAACTCTACACAGGGCACTGCCATCCCTCTGCATCCCCGTGAGGGATGCCATGGCTGGCACACCAAAGGGTAAATTTCCCTGTGATAACACAATCTGCCCCATTCCAAGAGCAGTATCTCATCTGAAACTTAAATCAAATTCTAAAACCATTTATTAAAAAAAAAAAAAAAAAAAAAAAAAAAGCCACATTCTCTTTCAACATGGAGGTAATCAAATATCTGGGCTGAATTTAATGGGTTTTATTTGATTCAATTATGACTGGGAGGACAAAAGTATTGGTGAGCTCAGAGCACTGAAGCAGTGCATCACACAAAAACACTGTGCATCACCAAAATCCTGCCACTCAAGGGGTTAATTGCAATGCTAGAATGAAACATATAACACTAATCACCATTTATTGTCAATTGTTCGCAAATGTGTAGACAAAAAAATGTAAATGGATTGACGTATCCCTTTTGATAAACTAAATACTGAAAACCATGTCACCAGGAATTAGATTAACTATACATTAGGTGAATGAATTAAATAGAAAAGTTTAAAATACAATACATCTTTAAAGAGTGAAGAAACTACATTTCTGACTAAAGGAATTGGCAACACTGGAATTTGAACTGAGAAAGCCTCAGTTCTACAATTACATCAACCTTTACTGCAGCTGCAGAGTTAAGTTATTGCCCTGGGATTGACTAAACCTTTCCCTGGAAATGACCAGAGCATTCTGAGCTGAAGGATGATATTTTTATGGACTGCTGGTTGCTTTTAATTCCTTTATAGCACATTAAAATATAGTCACTCTTTTAGCCATTTTAACCTTGTTTGGCACAAATGGTTGCACTTGAAATTCATCGACTTAAATGGTCCATGGAAGATATCATTAAGAATTGCTGTAGCAGATTTTTTTTTAAACTGGAAACACATTTAATTATTACTGTCCCTCTATCATTTATGCTCCATTGTTTTTCAGATTTTCCACATCTTTCACCTTACCTGTTCAAGGAGTTACAGAAGCCAGAACAAAGAATTCCAGATACAAAGACATTCAGAGTTATCACCAGACCTTGCAATAGTCCTGAGTGTCTGCACAATGACTTTTGGTGATTATATCCAAATATCCAAGGTAAGGCTCAATAACAAACTGAGGGCAACACTGTCATTTACACAAGACAATCTGGAGATAGGCTCATACACAAATGAGAATATTTATCATGCATATATATATATATATATATATATATATGCATTATTTTTTTTTATTTGTTTCTAATTTAGGATGACTTCTGGAAATAATTGTATTTTTGTTTCTTTGGTCTACAGTATAACTTGAGGAATACAGGTTAGCTCACTGATTTTCAGTAACAAGAGGGCCTGTAACCTTCACAGACTATTAATTTTCCTAAGTTTTCCTTGAACAACTCCAGTGTTGTTAAGATTGAAATCTGTCACCTGGAAACGGTGATCTCCTTTCTGTAAAATCCAACATCAGAGTGACAGGCAGGGATTGCCTTTGACATAAAAAAGGAAAAATTATCCCATAAAACTACCCTAATTCATCTAGCTTGTCTTTATTTCTGTATTTGTTTTTATGTATGTTAAAACACTCACTTCTTTTGTAACATTGCTGAAGTAGTCAAGGACAATCTGCTTTTTTTCTGTACAAAAATAGAATTGTAAGAAGAAAAACCACTAAACCAAGAGTTATTTATTTATCTTTCTTGGAATCATTACCTATTAGCTATTCCTTTCCATCATTACCTATGATTTTTACTGTTTTGTAAATAAAATGGGACAAACCTCTTCCCTCTGGTTGCTATTTCCCAGCTGTACACCCAAAGGAAATTCCTGTTTCTCATCTTGGAGTAATTTATCCCAATCCCATAAGAGCAGCCCCAAGAACAGGGCTGAGCCTCCCCACCATCACCTCCAACTTCCAAAGGGAACAGCTGGAGCATGGAAGTGGATCTGGAGAGGGGGAAACAGCTGTAAGAGGAAGCAACTGAATGGAAGGAACAGCAAAATTGAAAATATTGGAGCTCTCAAGGTGACTGAGAGCCAGGGAATTTCAGGTTACAGGGCTATTGCAGAGGTGCCCATAATTTTCTCAAGCTTAAGTCAGTGCTACATAAATCAGTACAGAAGAAAATACTTTTAGAAAAAATAAAATGCAGCAAACCAAACCCCAAAAGATTATTTTGGAGGAAGAGATGGGAAGAGTACAGCTAGGAGCCCAAAATTCTGCATTCCTATGAAACAAAATCATTTATCTTAAGATATATATGTAGCAAAACAAAAGGGCTTATTACATGTGTGAAGACTAACAAGAAAATAACATAATTTCTCTAAGACTTGGGTTTTCTGTGAGTGCTGATTTATACAGATTTACACAGCCTGTGTTCAGATCACAGATACATTGACTGAGTCTCATCTCACCAATTTCTTTCCTAATCTTTGTGGAAAATTATTTGACAGGAGGTCATGGAGCCCAGAGCTCCTGGTACCTAAGAATGTGTTCTTCCCTTTCCTGGCCATGCTCTAAACCAACCCTAATCACCACAAAATATCAATTTAGCACTTTCCAGGAGAGCATTAAATGGCACAACTCAGCTTTAATGCCAAAAAGCAGAAATACAATATAAAAACAGAGTGTTCAGTGTTGCAAATTCCTCGTAGCCTTGGACACCATTTCTGGACATAAAGGGGGCTCAAACACACTGAAAAATCTCCTTTGAACTTTTCAAGCTCTTTATAATTTGTTTGTGATGCTGCTTAATAACCCAAAGAAATAAAGGAATCCATTGACTCACTAAAGAAAAAAATCATATTAAAAAGAAACAAAGGAGTAAAGACATCTGCAAACACTTTTCATTGCACATCCCTATACTTTATGTCTTTCAGTAAAGGTGTGTTTTCTAGGGGAAAAAAGCTGATTTAATAGTAAAGTTAAAATTCCAGGAACAACAAACAATCTGCTTCAACTTCCCAAATATGACATTAAGGAAGCATAAATGTCTCTGTTTTAAACAACACATGTATGGAACTAGAAATTAAGTAATGAGAGCATTTTTTAATGTATCCTGATAAAAATTTGGATTTAGTTAGCAAAAACTTAACAGAGAGTAGCAGTATCTAGTTATCCACAGCAGTGCAGAATCCTGCCCATCATGTACCTTTTTAATACCTGCACAAAAAGCATGGAAATAAAACTTGTCCCCTGACTTTTTAACAAATGCATTTGCATTTTCAGTCTCCTCTTCCTTTACAAGCCGTGATTTAGCTCAGGCTGGGGAAGCATTCTAGGCAAAAATCACTTCACACTTGTTCCATGGATAAATTTTCCTCCTAGACACCTCCTGTTGCCTGGGCTGTTCTATGTTTTCAGAAAGTCGTGGGAATCTTATTAGAAACTGTTTTCCAAGGAATCTGTGCAATTCACTGGGCAGATGGAATTGTAGGAAAAAAGAAAGTCTAGTTCACCAGGTTTCCTCCAGAGCTGCGAATACAGAAGCAGCAGCTTCCATGGGTATACATATATATATATATATATATATATATATATATATATATATATATATGTATGTATATATATGTATATATATATTTAGGATTGATAATTCAGTATGAGCAGAACAGAATGTATTTTCTATATAGGAAGCAAAAAAATCAAAACAAAAGTATGGAATAGCCAAGAATAGTCCTAAAATTTCTGCACAGCAACAGAGAAACCAAAGCTTTCAAAGTCAAATAAGAACAACTTTTACATTTGTTTCTTCTTATGCATTTTTCTTCTTATGCATTCAATGCTTTGTCCAGAGTTACAGTAACAATTACCACAGCAATAACGAGCTTTGCTAAGACCATTCATTACAATTTTATAAGAAAAAAAAATAAAACTCTAGTGCTTCATGTCCTCAGTGAAGAGCAGGTAAACTCTATTGCTGGGATTTCTTCAATAACTAATCCACACTGAATTATCAACACAAAATGACAGACAGCAATCCAGGTGACTGACAGAGCCTCTCCTTCCAGTTTTTAATTCCCAAAATTTCATTTATTTGGGCCATTATTGCTCTGTTACCTTCATTTAAGTTTTCTGCCTACATTTGGTAATAAATTATTACTATAATGTGTTTATTTAGATTATTATATATAACATACAAACACACACACAAATATACATATATATATATATATATATCCACTGCTTATTCATTACCTGACCTAACTGAACTCTTATGTCATAGACTAATCCGTGACAAAATATTCCCAGGGGGTTTAAATTGTCCCTGCACAATACTCATTATACAATACTCACTATAAATGGAAAATTAACAAGGAAAGTTGCTTAAATTTTCCCAGAGACTGGAAATTAACATTTTGAAAGTGGAAGCAAATTAATTTTGGTATCTTATGGTCTTTAGCAATACATAAGTCATATTGTTTCTCAAAATTGCTCATAAATTAAACTGCTAGTGTATTCTGAATTTTGCTACAGCATCTGCCTGATACAGTAAACACTTACTCTAACTATATCACTGATAAAATTCTGTTATTCAAATTAACAGGCCAGAAATTGTTACAAATATTGCTCACAAGTGTGTGCACAGAGAATATGAAAACTCCACATTTAGACAACACCTGTAGGAACTGTGACACAAATACACCTAGACAAATGATAATAAAACTGAATAACTAAATAAATGGGAGAGTAAATGCTGGGTCAAATCTTCAAAGAAAGGAAAAAAATATCAAACTAGGGAAAGAAGAAAATAGGATTTTCATTTTTTGATCCTAGGTCTTCAAGTTAGACAGATCTTTAAGAAATGCTACAAATTGCAGTAGAATAAACTTAATAAATGATTTTATATTCTAAAACAGGAAGACTAATGGGCACAATGGTTTCTTGTTAAATTACTGGGCAGTTAATAACTCTAATTGTACTTTATTCCTACTTTGGGAAAAATTATCCAGCATGATCTGAAAAGACAGTAAGAAATTAAACCCAAATGAAGGACATGAATAACTTCAGACTCACTGGGAACAACCAAGCATCTTTCCTTTTTTTATTCTGTTTTTGAGGTGCCACTGGCATCAGGGATTTCCTATGTACTGAATTCTCCCAGTTCTACAAAAAGTCCAGTTCTAGCTCAGTTTTTTGTATTTCCAAAGGGACAAGAGGCAGAACAGCTGCTGCACCACTTGGACTGAAAATCATCTCTACTCCATAACCATTTCAAGCTAATTTACTTTCTCATTATACTTGAAATATATAAAATACAAGCAAGCCAGGCTATGAGATCACCAACTAATCCCTTTTCCTGCTGCACAAACATGAACACATCTTCATTTTTCTCAATTTCTCCTCTAAACTTCCTTGTTGCTGCTGAAATGTGTTTCTGGTGGGGGGAATCATATGAGAGTTCACATTTTTGGTCAAAAAGTGAGATTATTTTCACTGCCAGGAAGATCACTAGAGGATGTATGAATACTGTATTTTTTGCTTCATTGACCTATTGATCTGGTATGAATCAACAATGACAAATACCAAATTTCCTGTTCCCTTCTCAAAAAATTACAGTTCAAATTATGTAACACACAGAACATCTCAATTTAGAATTTCTTGAGAATATCAGAAAAGAGAATTTGGGAAATGTGATTTGTCTTCTCCCATTGATATTATCCGGAGTACTTTAAAGCAAAGCATTACAGAACATTTCCTTTCTATTGATTCAACTCCTAATCCAAGGGTAACTGCTGGGGTTTGTACATTCTGATCCAACCAGGGTGTTCTAATCAAGCGCATTTTGTGTGTGGGTGTGTGGGAGGGGGCACAAGGAGTGTGCTTGGGGCTGCCTTTATTGAAAGGAAGGCTGAGAAGTTTTCTGGTGAAAGACTCTGTTGATAAATGGTGCTTAGGAGAAGAAAACTGGTTATTCAATGAACAAAGTGGTGTGTAATTTATTTTACTTCATTAGATGCTGAATTCTTCAAACACTGCTAGGAATTAGAATGCTTTGAAACCAATTATTGTAAGTACATTTAATCACAGCTTTGAAGTTACTTTCAACATAGCATGTTCCTTTTGATTAAATTATATCTTTCTGCCATTCCACTAAAAGTACCCAGTTCAAGGGCAGAAGAAAAAAAAAACAAAAAACCCAAACCTTTCAAAAGTCATAAATAAAAACAACAATAATTTTGCTCGTTTTTTCTGAAATATTTCCACAACCTCCTATTGCTACAAGAGTACCAGTTCCTGCAGAAACTTGAATACAATTTTGAATGCATAAAAATTATCACAAAATTAAACAATTATGTCATTATATATGGTCCAATTAATTCCAAGCAGAGAAGCAGAAGAGCAGCGAGCAGAAAGATGAACTAAAAATGCACTTGCAAGGTGCATAGATTTTTTTTTTTTTTTTTGAGCAGAGATTAAAGGAGTTCAATAGACTCTCTCTCTCACCTTGCTTCTTTGTATGTACAGTACTGGTAATTCAAGCTCTCTGTTATGTGATATTTCTCTTTATCATGATAAATGATGGCTGAAAGGGGCAATTTTGGTTCAAGCCTGCCTCTTGCTTGAAAGAAAATTTTGGTTCAGTGATTTAAGCAAGGCAAAGCGCCATGAATCTCCTCCCTATTCCTGACTTGGACAGGAGCAACTGAAAATGGGATCAGTCCAATGAAAGAGCTGCGATTTAATTCTAAATCACAAACACAGCTCAAGGAGCTCTGCTGATCTCAGTGATCCCCAGTCACCTCCTCTATTCTCAAATGTGCATCTTGTACTTCAGTGATTTCACTAGATTTCAATTCCTCTGTAAAGCTCTGAGTGAAAAGAAAGAATGTTTTAATGCTCTTCTGAGTATTTTTTCTCTTTTCTTTTGCAGTGTAAATGCCAAGTTACTTTTGCAGAGTAAACACCAATACATTAATGCAGGACTGTGCATTACTTTAAGTCCACCCTGGAAGTGTTCCAGGCCAGGCTGGATGGGCTTGGAGCAACCTGGGATGCTGGAAGTGCCCCTGCCCATAGGGGGTGGAACTCAATGATATTTAAGGTCCTTTCATGTTCTCTCACAAATAACCAACACTCTAAAGGAGAGCAAAGCACTTTTTCTTCTACTCTTTGTTAGGATTATTAACTGGCTGCCCAGCTTGTAATAATAAATAGTAAATTACGTTATGGCAAAAATTAATATATTTGATAGCATAATGTTTTGCTTTTGTTTTTTGCATTTCCATTTCTACAGCATGGACTCTTCATTGCCTTTGGCTGAAGGGTTGGGAAGGGTAACTGGGTAAGATTTATTTTGTAACTCTGCAGAGAAGTGTTACAACATTAAATAGCCAAAAAAGTCCCACAGAAACAGAGAAACAAAAGTAGATCTCAGTGGGCTAATTTGTCTTAGCTTTGTAATAGAAAATATTACCAAAGCTGTTTATGTGAATCACCAGAACTAAAACCAAAAGGAAGGAAGTGGGAAAAGGCAAACAGTGGCCTGGAGTTGGGAGCTTGTGAAGGCAGTTAGAAATTTCTAGAGAAAAAGTAGGTTAAGGAGGTAAAATAAGCAGCAATATTTTAGCTGATCAAATAGAGATGTAGCAGTATAGAAATAATGAGATATCAAAGGGAAATAAAAGAACATGTACTGAATATTATCATCAACACTGGAAAACAAAGGAATGAGAGAACACCTCTTTCTTCTTCAACTCCAAAGCACAATATTCAACAAATAATTGCAGCCCATCCCCAAAATGTCACCCAAGTAAGAGGAAAACAAAACAACACCTTAATGGCACAAAGCAGTGGTTCTGCTTGTTCTTTTTACTTTCTGTCTTAATGACATATTCCATCAGTTCTGAATTTGTCAGAAACAGTGATTAGAGGAGAAAAAAAAATCTCTTTTGTTATCATCTACCTTAAACTTCAAAGCAGCAGGGACAGTGAGTGAAACACAACTCTATCAAAGTGAGCACTTCTAATCCTTAAGTTTGATATTTATAAATTTACAAGGCTTTCCTAGTCATGCTGCTCAGAACTATCACAGAAAAGCACATCACAGGAACTGTAAATATTCTGAGGCACCTCATTCTATTTTGCCTCAATCTCAGGGTTCAGTGCACACAGCCTATCAAGAGTTGGGGGAAAACCAAAATCCCAAAATATTTTCCCTGCCTGCCTCAACAGACAAAGATTCATTAAATGTTATTAGATATCACTCACTCACTTGGTGACATTCATTAATTTCAAGCATTGGTCCACCAGTTCAAATCTACATTTTATGCAGGGAATTTTCTTTAGAATATCCCACATCCCTGCTCACCCTGGCTGTCCCTGTCAACATCATGCTCAGCCCAGCTTTGAACATCCAGATCACCAGGATCTGGAATCATGGCTCAATCTGTTTTGCACAGGATGTTGATAAACCACTCCAAGCTTCCAAATCAATAAATAAATAAATTTCCATTGTGTAACTGAACTACTGGATAATTTCTAACTAAACTGAAAGACTCCCTAATATTCAAGCAGCCTGAAACTGGAGAAGATTTTGTACTGAGTTTCTGTGGCAAATAGGAATATCTCTGCTGCAAATATCAAAAACTAACTGCTAAGTAAAAAGCAATTTGAAGTCTGTTTGTTGTGGGCCTCATAATTAGGAATTTTATTTTAATAAAATTGTAATTCTTAAGCCTTTGATACTTGTAACTTCTAAACCAGCAACACATGGTTTTTATGGATGGCTTTTATTTATCCATGCTCAGCTGTTAGACCAGCAGTATTGATGTAAAATATGCCACACTACACAGATTTGCATTACATGGGTTTCTGATTTCTTTTTTATTTAACTACATCTTTTTCAAATTTTACATTTTCGATGGCTAAATGCAGTGACTGTGTATTTCTAAATCACAGTCAGATTCAACACAAAACAGAATTTAGGAAATTTATGGTTATACCTGAACATTTTTCTTAAATATTTTCTTTTCATTTTGCTTTGTTTCCTTTGGATTACTGCGCAGGACAACAGGAAAAACTTTCTGGACTTACAGGAGTCTTGCACTCTTAGAGCTTGTGATGCTGTCATTGAAACACTTCTGCACGAGGTAACAAAAAAATGCAGACAGAGCTGTAATTATGCAAATGTGTAAACTCAGTGACAATGCACTACCAGGGTCCAAAATAATTCCAGAGACAAGGAGGAAGGGAACAGCAGGAAGCAGAACTCCCTTTGGGTTGTAATCTACAGCCAAATAAATGACAATTTATAAACAACACAATAAAGGCTTTAATAGCTGGGGTAATTTTCAATGCATGGAAAAAATACAAGAGCCCCAAAACCCATAATTCATGATACTTTTAAAGGTATATATATAAAAGTGTGTATATATATATGTATGTGTGTGTATATATATGTGTGTGTGTGTGTGTGTGTATATGTATGTACAATCAGCAAATACTACTACTACTACTAATAGCAATAATAATAACAATAATAATAATATTGCTCTTACATACTCAAAATTTTCTAAATTATTCTGATCGGAATATTTCCACAATTCCTTATTAATTACAAGGCTTCCTGCAATATTTTGCAGATTCTAAGTCAGCACTGTTGTATCTAGAGGTTTAATTTCCCACCATAATTATAACTGGACTGCAAATCTGCATGATCTTCCAGAGAGCTGTCAATACATAACTAAAAGTAAAGGGAGAAACTTCTACTAAAAAAAAAAAAAAAAAAAAAAAAAAAAAGAAGACCATGCAAAATATTTAAATTCTTATTAGAGGAGGAATTAATTAATTAATTTTAAAATATTTTTGTTAATCTATCACACACTTTGACATTCAGTTTGCTTTACGAAATGGCATCATGTAGAGCTGCCAAAGAAAAGTCACCATGCTAGAAAGCTTGTCAGTTCAGTCTTTTACTCACATTGGAAAGAAAAACATCTTTAAAATATTAAATACTGCTGTGGGTTTTAGTCCCTCGGTAACTTCATGGCTGTGACCTTCATAGAAGACTTGGCAATCTCACAGTCATAGAACTCATCCAGGATATTAAGGAGAGCCATTGAAGGTCAGCACCGAATTGTCCTGATTAAATTCAAAATATAAAATCAGATTTTCACTGTGCAATTTCTTGCCCTTTCATAATTTAAATTCTCTTTGGTAATTAAAGAATACAAAAAATGCCTTAAGAGTGAGATTATCCTTTGGTGACCACTGCAGGTAGTTTATAATGTGGCTTATTTTATAACAATGATGTTCTGAATCAGTGTGCAATGACAGGGGAAAGGAGAAAAAGAACAATCATCAAAACATGATAAAACTGTTCATCCTGCTCCTAATTCATCATCAGGCAGATGTCAAACTGACCATGACCAGGCACCTACAGCAAATTGTTTGAGGGAAAATTTGGTACGTGATAGAAAAATAAAAGAGATTTCGGAGGAATCAGAAGAAACACAATAATTTGAAATTCCTAGTTCCATTGGGGCTTTACCTCATTCCAGCAATATCAGAGAAGGGACTGTGGGTGAGAGGTGGTTTCAAACCCACAAATGTGTCCCACAGCCACCCTCAGGGCTGTCATGGAGCTGCTCTCACAGCAGCCTCAGGAACCAAAATCCTCTGTGGGACCAACCAGTGTGGGATCACCCCACTGCAAGGAGCCATGGGATGGTTTGGGTTGGAAAGGACCTCAAAGAACATCCAGTAACCCCTGCCATGGGCAGGGACACCTTCCACCAGCCCAGGGTGCTCCAAGCCCCATCCAGCCCGGCCTTGTGCACTGCCAGGGATCCAGGGGCAGCCGCAGCTTCTCTGGGCACCCTGTGCCAGGGCCTTACCAACCTCACAGGCAATAATTTCTTCCTAATATCTAATCTAAATCTACCTTGTTCCCCTTTAGTGAATCAGCAACCCAGTGGTTAAGCAGAAAAAAATCTAAACCTTGAAAACCATAAATAATAGTTACTCATGTTACAATAATTTTAAATTATTATGGTCAAATTTACAGTACAATTGTGCAACAAGTACCATCATTTATGAAGAGTAATGAGATGTTTTCATCCTAACACCTAATAGTCACTCTGTAGGTATCTGCAGTCTAGGCTGGGACCAAAATGCCAACTGAGACAGCAAGAAAAATCTAATTTGTCTCCCACACATCAA
Source organism: Melozone crissalis (assembly GCF_028551555.1). Classification (NCBI taxonomy): domain Eukaryota; kingdom Metazoa; phylum Chordata; class Aves; order Passeriformes; family Passerellidae; genus Melozone; species Melozone crissalis. The sequence continues at coordinate 4,030,302 of NW_026535905.1, forward strand.
AAAAAAAATCAAAGTGGAAAAGATCAACATCCCCTGGGTAAGAGCTGATGCTTTTTGATCATTCTTAACATGGGTTTTGCAGTATATTTCAAAAAAAAAAAGAAAAATCAGAAATAAGCCAATAGCGACTGTTCATTCTCCTCCTCATTATTTATATTGATGGATGTTTCTCAACTCTCCCATGCAGGGAAGAAGCCACACCCTTCACTGCAGAGAACCAGCACTCTGCAGATTGACAAAGCCTCCTATTTCTACAGAAAACAACAAAATACTTCCCCCAGCAAACATTCCAACATTGTCACCATGCCCTCTCTTTCCCAGATGGGCTGTTTGTAGCAGAGGAGAGGGGACAGGAGGAAGGAATTCCAGCAAAGCACAAACCGTGGTGTTTGTGGGACAATAAACACCACCCCAGGTAGCACACACAGCCCTCCTGTTCTAGAATATTCAGTGTTTTCAGAACTGATTTTGCCATTATTTCTAGGACATGTTTCTGAGGGGGAAAGGATCACAGGGAACCTGCGGTCACTGTTGTCAATAGACTTTGTGCATGAAGAAGAACATATTGATCTGCACTTTCAGTCTGGCCTGGTAGCTAATATCTAACACCTAGCTGTGACTATTTAGCTATATCATCTAATAATGACCAGTGATTTAAGGTAACTTACTCCTCAATTTTAGGACTAATGTGAAAAAAAAAAAAAAAAAAGTCAGTATGTCATTTATTACAGTCTGCAATTTAGACCCAAAGTTCATCTCACTTGGGGAAGGCTCTTCTGCTGCCAAGAGCTCCATCCAGAGCAGCAATCAAGCTGCACACATACCAAAAGCCATTGGTGCATCTTAAAAATTACTCCCATGATCCCAACACACTTAGTCACACAGAGCTAAGTTAAAAAATGCTTCTCCATAAGCTTTTGTGGCATCCCCTGCAAAGCCAAATCATTCAAAATACACCCAACTTTGATGTCAGTGGAGTCAGTATATTTGGGTGAGCCTGTCCCAGAGCTCTCCTTATCTCCATTTCCTCAGCCTCCTTATTCACCTCATGGGCTGCACACACACAGAATTTCCATTTTTCCCAAGGTGGAATTGGCCAAGGGACCTGCAGAAGAGACTCAAACCCACCCAAGTGGATTGCTGATCACGTCTCCCAAAAAGGGACGTTCAGTGGTGCCCAATGTCTCCAACAAGAGTCATTTGTGGAAGGAAAATAAAGTCTTGTGATATTGTAAGTGGGGATAGAGGCTGCAGCTGTCTAGGGCACAGCTTCATTTCTTGGGAAATGCAAACCACCTTGGGAATGCTCCATAATGAGCTCAAGCAAGAGACAGGCCAGTAAAGTAGTACTAAAAATAATATTTTCAGAGCCCTGACATCCTTTGACAATTTAGGAACTACTCAGTTTCATTTCTGAGGCTGCTGAAGTACTCTGAAACTTACTTTTTAACAAGAGAACTTCAGGATTATTGTGGGATGTCTTGAGCTGCTTCACATCTCACCACCCAAGCTGATCAACCATTTAGAGAAACAACAAGTAATATGATTTAAAATCAAATATTCAAATATGTTGTGTCTTATCTACTATAATAAAATAACTTGATTCATTAGTCCAAAGCTGTTTTTCTTTTTCAAAGCACAGCTGAAAGTACAAAATAACATCAGGTCACTCTTCAGACTTTCATCCTGTGCTGTGTGCTGCTCTCAGAAGAAAATTATAATGCTTTAAAAAGGAATGTAAGGAAAAGCCTAGAATCATGTCTAACACAAACCCTGCTCCAGAACAAACAGCCCATGACAGGGCTTATCTTCAGATTTTAGCTCTACCTCATTAACAGGAAAAGTTCAACTAATTGGAAAGTCAAACTTCCCACTTTCCTTGCTTTTTACTTATTGCCTTTCTAATGAATTTCTGCACTTTTACAACATTTCTATCTGCATTACTTAAAATGGCAAAATGATGTCTGTGATTGGACAGGTGTCTTCCCTAATACACCATAAGGTGAGACGTCTCATAGTTTGACAACATTTAACAAGATCTGCTCATCTCTGCAAATCCCCTGTTGCCCAAACCCTTGATTAGACAGTGTTTCTGTGAAATTCAGTATCTAATTAGCTTGTTTGATTATTTGAAATAAAATTAAGTCTCCAAAATTGTTAAATCACCGTGTACTTTTCCATCACATTGATTTGCTGCAAGTGGAGAAAAGCTGAGTACTTCTCACCTGAACACTTCTCATCACACAAAAAGAATGACAAATCCATGGCTCTGCACCAGTTTGTCCAAGTCAAAACACCAGGGACAACTCCTGAAGAGTGGTCCAGACCCTGTTTGAGGAAAGGGGTTGAAGGAGATTCCTGTCCCATTTGGATTAGGGGCAGCCTGGAGCCAGGATCACCTCCACCCTCAGCTCTTTGCACTTCCACATCACACAGGTGAAGACTGTGGGGATGGTGACTCCACCAATTCCCTGGGGAGCGTGTTCCAATGCTCATCCACCCTTTCAGCAAAGAAATTTTTCTAAAATCCAACCTGCACCTCTCCTGGATCACCCTGAGGCAATTTCCCCTTGTTGTCTCCATTTCTTATCTTCATGCATGCCTGAAACTCAAGGCACTACATCATGTAATCAGTGGCAGAGCTCTCATCCCTTGATGTCATCTGCTTAGCAACCACAGAACACCCCAGGGAATTCCACTCCCATGACAGAATATTTCCATTCTTAACAAAAGGGGGATAAAAGATAGTCCGTTCCACATAATCCCATTTTGCTCCTCCATATTAAAATTCTGTTGGACTCACTCCTACTCATGATTAATCTCATTACTCTTCAATTAATTTGGGAAGACCAGAAACTCATTTTACACTACCATAATTATTTCTGTAACACCAGCCAAAGCAAATTACCTTAATACATAACAAATCAACATGTGACTGCTAACATTAAAGGTTCCTCCTCTCAAAAAAGTACACACAGATTAAGGAAATGTAAGGAACTCACCTAACACTGCAAATGAATGTAGGAGAAATGGAAGGAATGCATGTCAAACCCACAAACTTATTTTCCCCATCATCACATCCCATTAAACTGCTGGCTGTAACTTTATTACTCTTCCTCATTTTTTTCTCAGGCATCCACTTCTTATTTTGATCCCCTGTTTGTTGTTAAAATGGCAGTAATGTTTTATAGAAATAGCCTCAAATTAAGACATTGTGTTTATCGCTGCAAGTTTTCAATTCCTTCCTCGACATTCTTTTCCAACATTACAATGAAACCTCTGGAAAATCTAATTTAAAGAGTAATTATCAAGTTGTATTAAAAACAAATAAAACCGACCCACCCTGATTTGTCACTATTATTCAGCTGGAGCTAACTCTCAGCCAAAGGTCACTCAAAGATAACAAACTGGGTGACATCAGCATAAACTTTGCTGTTGTATTTCAGTGCTGCTGCTGGTGGCTGTGACTAACAACAATAACAAAGTAGATCCCCTCAACACTCCAGTCTAGGACCATTTTCTCTAATTTTAAGGCAATTTAAAGAAAATTAATTACCAAAACGCTTGGCTGTAAACAAGGTCTTGGAAGGTTGCCCATGGGAGGGGTGGAGTCATCATTTCTGGAAGTGTTCAGAAAAAAAAAGCAGAATTGTAACTTCACAACATGACTTAGTGGCCATGGTGGTATTTGGTCAAGGCTGGACTTGATCATGGAGGTCTTTTCCAACCCTAATGTAGGGATCCGAATCTGATCTTGTTCTTTTCAGCTTTGAGAAGATGCAAAGCAGCTCTGGAACTGTCCACCTAAATTTAACACACTGTACTGCATGACTTATCACAACATCTGCCTTCAAATATATTATTCAGCTGAATATGAGCACTGCCTCCACATTCTTTTAATCAACTTATTAAATTGCACCAAGTTTCTAAACATTATATGTAAAACGACAGGTTAAAAGGATAATCATATACACAGTGTAGGACCAGAGTATTCTCTTTTTAAGAACAAAATGACAAAGCTAAATATATACTGGAGGGCTTAGCATCTCTTCAGAGATGAGTAGATGCAGCAGTTCAGGTTCTAAATGAAGAAAATGGTCAGTAAGAGATGGTTATTTGGAAGCTTGGCCAACAATCAATAAATTAAGGGATCTAAAATAGGATAATCAGGTTGGACATTTAAAATGAACAACAATAATTACTATTTCATACAGTATCTAATTAAATTCAGAAACTCATTGTTGCGGGGAAGCTCAAACATATGAGTGGGCTCAATAAGTCTTTAGCAAAAGGAGTGGATTATGGGTCCACAGATGGCTATTAAAGCAGCGATTCACATGCTAATTTCAACTCAGGAAGTTTCTAAATCACAGCCTGTGGGAGCTTGGAAGGTTCAGCAGGGAAAAGCTCACTCCACACTTTCCATGCTCCTGGAACTCTGTTAAACAACTTTTACTGGACAGGGAGCTGAAGGTCTGGTCTGACCCACTCTGACAGCTGTGTCCTGGCCTTACTCATTGCTTGCACGAGTTTCTCTCTTAAAAATAAATCTGCCTAAAAATAAATTGTCCTTTTTTATCTATTTAAATATATATCTATTTTATATCTATCTTTAGCTATTTTATATCTAGTTAAATTGGCCTGTTTTTATCTCTGGAGATAGCAGAGAAGCAAGTATTTTGTGCTTAGCTTGAAAGGTGGATACAAACTTCAGTATTTCCCCAAAATTTTCAAGTTCAGCCTTGTTTATCTCTATGGGACACTCTGGGCTCATGTGCTGCTCTATTCTAAGAGACCTCAAGATCATTTGAGATGGAAACACATTTCTAAATGTTGGAACTGACATGAAAATATCTGCAGGTGGTGCTGGTAAAAGTTCTCACAAAAACACATTTGTTTAAGGAATTGAACCATTATATGAACGAAATAGTTTTTTTCCAAAAGACAATAACAATCCAAATGCAATGTACTATAAGTAAATTTTTAATATTGTAAAATTTCAGTACTCTATCTGTGTGATTAAATTCCCTGGTTAAGATGGCAAAATAATTACTCATCAAGCCCAGCAAAGTGCTTTTTTCTGCATGCATACTCCTGTGACAAAGTACAGTATTTCATTTAATTTTGGAGAAGATTACCACCTACCAGAAAAGGGATATAAAATGCAGTAAATCAAATTACAAGCAATAACACTGACTTTGGGGGTTTTTATTTAGTATCTTCATATTTTATTTTAGTTTTGTAGTGACAGCTTGTTTAAATGCAATTGTGTTCTTTGAACATAATAACAACAACACCTGGCACTTAGAAATTCAAATTATGTGTGAATTCTTTTGAAAATAACAATGATTTGATTCCCAGGCATCAAGTGGAAGCTACCAGTCACAATATGACAGTGAAGAGAAAAATGTTTACCAAGAGGAACAGAGTTATGGTACTTGACTCCAAAACTGGGATGGGGTAGAGATTCATGTTCCCAGGTGTTTCCTTACAGATAAAACTCCATAGAAAAACAATTTGGGAACTCCTTTCTCATTCTTTTTTATCAAGGTCCTCTCCTCTTACACAGCTTTCCACCATTTCTTTTTCTCACCTCTAACACATGAGTCTTGTTTTACACCCAAGAATAACATGACTTTTATTTTGTGGTCAGTTTGCCACAGTAATGTTGAGCCTGTTCTATCATTTCTTTGGTGCCAGGACTTTATCACTTCAAAGGCACAAGGAAATTCTTTAGGTTTGATATGACTTTTCAAATTAATTTTGAGATTGGCAACTTTGAGACTTGACACTCTCAGTAAGTTTGATGTATACTAGTAAAATTACAGAGGGAAGTTAGCTCTTATCCCATATATAAGAATTTAGCTGACAAAAACTCAATAATATGAGCAAGAGATTTCCCAAGTGCCAGCTCAACTCAACAAATAATTGCATGGTGATTAGTACCAATAAATCATTCACATTGCTTTAAAAATATTACAATATTAAAAATGGTGATGAATAAAGAAAGTAGAGACAAAAATTGTTATGAAGTTCTGCTCCATTCTGCTGTTTGCTTTGAATGATAGAATTGTCATTATGGATGTGTAGTTTGATTAGAAGTGTGTAACATCACATGGTAGAAAACTAAGAGTTTAAGGTGTTAGAATATAGTAATATGTGAAGCTAAAATACAGATTTTAAGCCGGCCATTAATTGTTCTTCTTCACCTTCTTCATGAGTTAAGGTAATATTTTTGTAATTAGACAGGAAAGTTTACATTACAAGACACAAGTATTTAGTTATTGAGTTAAAAATAATTTGTGTCATTTCCTAATTAAATAGTTTAGCTTTAAAAAAACCTTGTAGAAAAAATTAGTTGACCATCTTGTACGTCGTTAGTGAAACACTACAGAACTCACACCTTGCAAGATTGTGCTATAGATAGAAAATAATAAACATCTAAGTCTAAACATGAAATATTATCTCAAGAACTTCAATCCTGACCTTAACAGAAGTAGAAAAAAAAGCTGAAAAAACAACACTGGGGAAAACCAAAGAATGAAAAAAGATGAAGAACAGGCAATTTAAAAGACAAAAGGGGAAAAAAAATATAGTCAAAGCACAACATAAGTAATAAACATCAGGTTCTGAAAACAAGAAAGAAAAGAATGAGACTCAAACAAAAGAAGTTGTTTCAGTGAAGAAAAGAACACAGCTAACATTTCATTTTGTACACATTTCATTTTGAATGTGAAATACATACAAACAATAGAATGTGCATCCTGCTCTTTCAACACTTTCAAAAATACCTATTAAAAGAACCTTGAACAAGTTACAAGCTGCTCTTGTGAAATCTGAAGCTTCATTTTGAAGACATAGCAAAGACAAAAGCAGAATGTGTTGAAATGCTTTACTTGTCTTCTCCTGAACACTGTAATTGTGCTTACTCTGTATTCCTGCATGCAACATTGAATCCCTCAGTCTGCTGCCAGGTTTTCATTCCATATTGTGTATTATCGAAGTGTAAAACTGCTGAATGCGCCCCAGCACCATTTTAATCATTATTATAGACAATGTTCCAAGCTGATGTAATCAAATGCCTTTAATTATGGCAATCAAATGCATTATCAGTTTACTACTGCTAACCCATATTGGGTACACAGAACAGCCCGGAATAGCAGGGTCTGCTATTTACACATGGCTTGGTTCAACCTCATGGCAAAATACCTCCTTCAGTCTGGGTACAAATATTTTCTCAGAATCATGGAATGCCAGGTTGGAAGGGGCCTCAAGGATCATCTGGTCCCGCCTTTCTTGGCCAAAGCACAGTCTAGACAAGATGGCCCAGAAACCTGCAGCTGTATCTTCAATTTGTCCAGCACTGGGGAATCTACCCCTTCACTGGTGTGACAGATGAATAATGCAATGTTTGACTCTCACAATTAAAAGGCAAATATTATGTATAGATGTTTAGAGAAGTTTTATAGACTTATAGTTGTGTTTTACCTCCCTTGCACTGTTAGCAGGGGGTGACCTGGGTTTGGGACATTTGGGAGGGTCAGCTTTTACTACAGCAGCACTGAACCTCCAACCAAGATTTAAGGAAGTGACCTCCACCATTGGACAGCAAAGGAGTTGATGGAAAAAACTTTGGGAGGGGCTAAAGGGTTGAAAGGCAAAACAGAATCACAGAATGATGAGGTTGGAAGAGACCTCTAAGATCATCGAGTCCAACCCATGCCCTCACACCTCACCCAGCACCAAGTGCCATGGCCAGTCTTTTTTAAACACATCCACAGATGATGATTCTACCACCTCCCTGGGAAAAGCATTCCAGTACTTCATTATTCTTTTGGGGAAACTTTCTTCCTAATATCCAACCTATCCCTTCCCTGATGTAGTTCAAGGCTGTGTCCTCTGGTTCTGTCAGAGACCAATCCCACCTGTCTACAGCCTCCCTTCAGGGAGTTGTAGAGAGCAATAAGGTCACCTCTAAGCCTCCTCCTTTCCAGACTAAACAGCCCCAGCTCCTTCAAACTTTCTTCATAGGGCTTGATTTCCAAGCCCCTCACCAGCCTTGTTGCCTCCTCTGGACGTGCTCAAGTGTCACAACATCCTTCCTAAACTGAGGGGCCACAAGTGGACACAGTGCTCAAGATGTGATCTCACCAGCACCAGTACAGGGGAGGAGTGACCTCCCTGCTCCCGCTGGCCACACAATTCCTAATGTAGGCCAGGATGCCAAAACCTCCTTTTGTGGATGAGCACATGGTGGGAAAAATCCTTTGCTCCCAGCACTGTAATAATATTTTCTCTATTTTTTGATAAGGTTTTAACAAACCTTTTACATTTTTTGGAAGTGAGTATCATTTCTCATACTGGGAAGATTATTCCAATGGCTGACTATTCCTGATGGGAGAAAATTCCTCCCTTGTGTCTAGCTGGAATCTCCCCACCAGTGACATGTACCCACTACCCCTCATCTTTTTCACCCGCACTTTGGACCCTCCTCCACAGCGTCAAGCCCACCTCACTGATCCAGTCAGCCCAGTGCCAAAAAACCTCCCTTCACCTCTTCTAGGCACATGAATTCCACCCCTCCAGTATCTCTTTACTGATTAGCTTAGAATAAAAATTGCTTTAATAGAAATGTATGCTTTATATATATTTCATCCAAAAAAAAAGAGATGGGTTGTTCTATGGAAAATTCACAAAACAAAGTTATTTATTTATTGCAGATTACCATTATGAACAGGGGGAAGCACTCCTGGAGAGGACTAAAGTTGCCCAAAGAGACCCTGGAGTTCACGTTGTGACAGAGTGAGAGGACAAGGCCTTGAGCAACCCCATCATACACTGAAGGCAGTTTTGCTTTGAGCAGACTTGATCAGATGCCATCCCCAGGTTCCTTCCATCAAAAGGTATTCTCTGATTCGGCATTAGCACAGTAATGGCAGTCTTAAACTTCAGTTCTGTGTGCTAATGCTGGGGAAAAAACTCAAATGCTATGATGCCATTGAGAATAAAATTCATGGTGAGAACTACTAAGAGGTCATTAAGTTTCCTTGTTACATACATTGAGTTTCATTATCCAAATAAATTACAATTTCTTACTAATCAGACAATCTTTGCAGCACAACACAACAAGAAGCTGCCACAGTTACACAAGTGAATCAGTTTGAGGGGGCCCTGAGAGTTGTCATGATATTAGGCATTCTATTTGGGGAAGTAATTATCCACACACGATGCAAATGATCAATCACTGTGAAGTTAGTAACAAATGTGGGGTTTACATGGCTCATTACTGTCCATGATACAGAGACACACACACTACAGAAAGCTTCTTTGTCACTGAGAATCACAAACACTGCAATTTGTGTTTTCCTTGACTTAAACACATAGGAGTTCTGTGGAAGAAGACAACATCCTCTTCTTTTATCCCAAAAGAGTGTGAGGAGTCAGGATTCTTTTGTTGGTGTAAGGTTATAAAAGGAAATACTAAAATACTTCAGGTTTTCTGTGCTGCTCTCAGAAAACCTGAAGTATTGGGAAGGTAACTGCTCCCTCAGCCAGCAGGGAATAACAGCCAGGCCTGGCAGGAAAACTCCGAATGTAGGGTGACATAAGCACTGGAATATTCTCAGGATAAGATCAGCACCCAGTGCTGGGCACTTTTTGCACTTCAAAGCCAGGAAGGGATTCATTGACAATACTGACATCAAAGGCTGAGTCACTGAGGGGACTCACTCACTGCCAAGGAGCTTTAAATACTTTCCCCTGCTGCACTAAGCTCTGAGGCTGCCCAGTTTGGGAGATCACAGGTCAGGAAAAGGCCGGAATCTGAACAGCTTGGGACAAATCTTGGGATAGCAGCACCTGAATCTAAAAACAGCAAGGTTACTGCAGGAGCAGCATTTACTTCCCAGCATAGCCAAACCCTTCTCTTTAGAGATTATCTTGTCTGTTATTAAAGTAGTTGCCTAATTACAGAGAGGCAGCTGCATTTCCCTGTAATGACCCTGATTAAGGATGTGAATTGACCTCAATTGACTACTGATTTTTGCAATTACCTTTTAAGTGTGATAATGGGTATGTAAATGTTGCATCTGAACACAAAGTGCCTCTTCCAGGTACAGAATGAGTTTGTCCATCAGGCATGAGATTCATGTTTTTCTTGAGATGGTTTTCTAGTGGTTTTTGCCCACTGCTGGCTGTATGAACACTAGTAAGCAGCAAAGTAGCACAGCACCAGGAGAAACTGAGACAAAAGTAAGATTTTTACAAGGCTTGTGAAATCCTGAATCGAGTAAACAAGAATTGTCTGAGTAGGTCTGAGTCAGAAGAATTATAAAACAGGGTATTTAAAATCCTAACTACTTTTTTTTTGAGCAGTTAAAATTTGTCCAAATAAAATTAAATACAGCAGTAAGTTTATAATTAATATTATCAGAAGAAATATCAGCACCTTATTACTTAGGAGTTGGACATCTATAGACTTTACTAAAAATTTATTAGAACTGTCCTTAAAAAGGCAAATTAGTCCTTCAAAGCCCTGAAAAAAACCAGAAAATCCTATTTTACATCCATGTTCCAAAGCTGGATTTGGATTTGTATGCTGGGAAAAATTAGGTATTGGTTCTGGGCTTCTTTTCTCACATCCAAGAAGGGACAGTGCTGAAGATGTTACCTAATGTGTACTTGATAGAAAATTACAAAAGCAATGATAAAAGATAGTAGCCAAAGATATAATTTTGTGAATTCAATGGCTTATGAAAGAATGAGCACTACCTCAAGGCAGGATTTTTGTGCTAAAAGGCACAGTCTATCAACATAAAAACTTGGCATTTCCAAGCTATCATTTGGCATTTCTTAATTCCCAGGTGACACACTGGATCTCAGAATGCTGTCAGCTGAAATATGTGAAATGAAAAGCCTAGGACCAGGATATCTAAACATGTATTTGGAAAAGAAAGAAACAGAAGTGTCACAATTTTTTATAAATACCACAAGACAAATGAAATAGGAAATGAAGTTAAATAAAGGGTCACATAAATAAAGCCTCTGCAACCACAGGACTACCAGCAACCAAGCAGGAGCAGTACACGCTTCCAGTTTTAGAAAAATCCACTCTGAGAAGGGAGAGTGAACCAGAGATCAGCAGAAAAGTGAAATTCCTTCCATATTTCTCAGGTGGGGCCGTTTTGGCTATAAAGCATCTTTGACTTAAAAACAGAGAAGAGGAAATCAGGTAATATCAGAGAATTCATGAAGAACACAAGAGCTGATCACTCAACATCTCACAGAGTGACAGAATGGTTTGGATGGGAAGGGACAAAGATCACCCAGTTCCACCCCCTGCCATGGGCAGGGACACCTTCCACTGTCCCAGGGTGCCCTAAGCCCTGTCCAGCCTGGCCTTGGACACTTACAGGGATCCACAGGGCAGCCACAGCTCCTCTGGGCACCCTGTGCCTGTTTCTCTCTGGTAGAACAAAGCAGGAGACAAACTGCATTGAAATGCACCAAGGAACAATCCAAATGTTGAGAAGCTGTATATTTAATACATATTTTAGGCTTTCAAATATTTTCCTCACTAGCTATTTCCTCTAGTGTTTGTTAACTTGCTATTTGCTAAAGCACTGCAATATTTGCAGCGTGTCAGAAACCTCATTAATCACCTGCTAAAAGCACTGAGCCAATCAGAATGTGAGGCACCCACCAGAAGGGAGCTCTGAACTGTGGCGTTGTCACCTCCTTCTGTAATGAACTGCTGTCATCATCATTACTCCTAACATCGACCCACTGTCCATGTTTTACAACACACTGGTAAAACACCAGGCTTTAAAACTGCCATCTTTTTAGGAAATTATTTCTTCAAGATCCAATTAAAAGAAAAAAGAAAAGATAGAAGAAATTCAGTAAGTTAATAAATGAGTTTCTCAAATTCAAAACTGTTGTTTTTCTCTGCTCAGTAGGACTAGCTCATATAAAGAGAAACTCATACCAGTAAGGTATCTCTTTAAATCTTGTTTTAACAAGCTGCATTGACACACAGGAGATTCATATGCAGCATATCAAAATAAAAATTCCTCTGTTTTGCTCTTTGTGTGCGTGTGTTTGATATAAAAATTAAGGGAAAAAAAAATCCAAAAAAAAATCCGCCTTAAGCTTTAAAGAGGATGATTCACCACAAAGATTTAATTCATTGAAAGGAAAAGACTACAATGCCTTTTGAAATAAAAGCAAGAATACTAACACCAAATCTCAGTTCTACAGAGAAATAGAATTTATGCAACACACAGCTCAATATCCATAGGTTACTTATATTATTCACAACTTAGTAGCAGCCTACACTCCCATCATAAATTGCAATAAAGCTTTTCTTCATGAGAACATCTCCTTTCATCTCCAACTAAGAATGTAAAAATATACTACCCTACCTAAAATATGAATTGCATCACTTCTAAAAATATACTGGGATCTATATGTGTCCCTTCACTGGAGGAATTTTTAGCACTATAACCAGGCAGTATCCCAACAGCTCTTTCAAGAATTAGCAGGAAGAAGAAAGGGGCTAAAATATCTGTTTCACTTGGGTCAGGCAGCCTCACTTAGCATCCCATGGTTTCTGCAGGCTGCCAGGCAACAACACCGTCTGGCAATTCTTATCTCCACTTCCTAAACTTCTGAAATTCAAGGAGCAGAACGGCAGAAAACGTGCATTAATGAGCCCAGCATTCCCACTTGGGTACCTTCCTCCCCTATTCCCCCCACCGGCTCCCTACTCTAACTCACTGCGTTCGATTTCTGCAGCAGCGCATTTAAACTCTTGGAGTAAAAACAAAACAACAAAGAAAAGGAAAACAGGTTAAAATGCATGAACTCGGCTCAGTACTCATGATTTACTAGTAGTAAATCAGGGAGTATAGCCCAAAGGAATGTTAACAGGTATTCACTGCTTTCAGAAGAACTTTACATGATTTGAATATTGCTTAGCAACACCGACTCTATTTAAAGGGCTGTGACAATAACATATGTATGAGTAGGTCCAGAAAATAGCAGCTTCATGACATCCATAGCAGTGCTTTATCCAAAAAGCTGGATTCTTCTGCTTTATGTCCTTGCTCTCTCAAGGAGCAGGTTCTCATTCCAGAGCCCAAACAGGACTTAAAGGATCAAAGCAAGTAGAAGACTTAGAAAATGTCACACAGACCACACACTTTTGGCTTCTAAATGCTTAAAGCCACAGTCCTAACAAATAAATTATCATCAAACTTATTTTTTATCCTTTGGCAGAAGAAATTCCTACATTACCAAGTTCTGCCCTGTGCTTATGAAACACCAGAACATCTTTTAAAATGGATAAATTGAAGGTTTGTTTAACAGACAAAATAAATAGGAAAAAATAGATGCAGTGGGAGTTCTGTTGCTGTATCAGATAATGAAGAGGGGACTGGAGAGGTGACACAGAGATGTTCACTCCACCCTAATCCTCTCAACATCCTACTTCATTCCCACACAGCATTGGACCATGCAAACAAGGTACCAGTTCCTCAAAATAAAATAGTGGCAACGAGTCATGTAAGATCTATTTATTAAAAACACAACAGGGAACAGGATTTTGTACGAAGTATTGCCTTTATCAGCTTAATGCAGTGGAATTGCTGCTAGAGTTAAACCACACCATGGGATTGAGGAGCGCAGCAACAACGACAAAAATGATCCACGTATTTTACTGTGGAATATGATAGCAGATATCACAATAGGATAAGCCAGGCGTAGGGCGGAGATTTGGGGGCATTATTCTGTCCAAGAGGTAAATCACAGGCACGACAGGGCTGAGTTTTGCACAAGAAGCCATTTGCGGCGCGGGGATTTAGGCACCCTCCGAAGGCCCAAACCGCGCGGCAGCGCTGCCACCTGCTGGAACCAGGCCGCGCACAGCCAGAAAAAATCAGCGACGCTGGATGGAGAAAAACAGCAGGGGAAATTGTGGTATTTATAGCGGGAGCGTGCAGATAAAACTGGATTAGATTCACGCACCCGAGAAAAGAGCATCAATGCACTCACAGAGTCCTTCAGACCAAATCACATTTAAGGATCCCGACTTCAGCGACTTCTCTGCACTTGTCAGGAAGGACTTTGTTATCTTCCAAAGGGTTCAGGCAGTAGTCCAAGACGCACAAAAAAAAGATATAAGAGCAAATAGAACACATGCTAGCCCAGAAACATTCAACCTACTGTAATGCTGTAAATATCCACCATTACCAGAGTTATAATACCATGAAATCATCAGAAAAGACAATAACTGAAGTGAGTTTTGTCAATATTTCTACTGAATGGAAAGAATATTCTTATTTTTACACAAATTGAACCGACTAACCTGCATTTCAGGCCTAAAAAGTAGAGCTTTTCCAAGTAAGACACAATTTCTGAATAAATTGATATATGAATATTGCCTCATAAGTAAATCACTGCCACTTGCCTTTTTTCTTTACTGCTCTGTATCTCCTTCCTTATCTCTACCTTTATATATTCCTACAATTCCTGTTACTTTTAATGTTTCCATGGCAATGACAGCAAAAGAAAAGATTAAATATGCTTTGTGTATTTCTTTCTTTTTTTACACAAAATTTGGGAAGATGGCAAAGGGAAAGAAATAATACCACATATCCCTCAGAGAGCGATGCAGGAGTCAGGCCAATAACTCATTATGCAATCACGAGGATTTACCAATTAGCAGCTATTTGTATGCTCATCTTCATAAACATTTAAACTGAGAACAGCTCTAAAGACAATCTGTTAAAAAAAACACAGGGAGAGAAAGTAAGAAAGTATAATCCAATAGAGAATGAAAGTTAAAGTATTTAACTAGAACTGCTAAGGGTTATTGGATACTTTCCACATAGCATCCAAAGTGTATTCTGCATTTTTATTTTGAAGTCTTTATATTAAGGCAAAAAGTTGCAGATCTACAGTTCAGAATAAATGGATCTTTGCATCTGGAATTAAAGTTAAGTAGGGGAGCCTATCCAACAGCTGCATTTTTTCAACCCGACTCAAAGCAGAGGGCTCTCCTTTAATAGTTCACTTGTTGGAGGAAGAATTCTGCAACTCGGCTGCAATCCTCACATCTCAAAAACCTGCCAGATACACTAAAAACATAACTGAGACCATTTCTTGTAGAAATACTTTAAAATGTAACAAGGAAGAATTCATTCTATTTTTAAAGCACTCTCCTGAAGCACCCATGGATCAATAACAGACATTTCCACCTCTTTCATGGTAACAAAACTCCCTGTAGATGTTCAGTACAACCTTTAAAAATACTCAGAGGTTCCTGTGCCAATGTCGTTTAAAGAGAGAATGTCCCACTAGGGGAACTCAAAATACAATGTTTTGGTACTTGCAGCTGTGGGATTCAGGAAATCTGAGTTTTTTCTCCTCTTGCCCCTCAGCTCCTCCATTTTTGTCAATGTATTTCCTCTGAAAATGGAAGCTGGGAGACATCCAAATTATTTGTCAATTAGGTAAAAGTGAATAAATTGTTCTGATGTTTTTTTCCAACTTTTTTTTTGTGTGAGAAAACAATTTCCCAAATTAAGATACTGACTCTAAAATGGCTGTGTGAAGGGTATGTTTAACTGGGAAAAGTTAACTGGATTATCCAAAAAGTTTTAGGAATTTATATGATATTACTTAACTTCTAAACACAATCCAGCTTTTAGTCTTACAATAAACACAAACATCCAAATCATTACAGTGGTTCCTTTTTGATTTTATTTTAAAATGGTTTAGACCAAAGCTGATTGAACTCTGCCTCAGGCTTTTCTTCTAGATATCCATTTTAAAACACTTGGGGCTCTTTTATAGACAGCTGAAATTGCTGCAGGACTTTTCATTTCTTGCTTTCATATTCAAAGTCTGCTAAATGCTGGTTTACTGATATTTAGAGATCTGCTCTATTTTCAGAGGAAAGAGATATTTATATTTCCCAGGGAGTTCAAGTACTGAATATATGACAAGGCTCTGCAGTATCTACAAAGATGTGAACCCCAGAAATTCCAGTTCCATGAGTCAGATGAAATACTTCCCTGAAGCACTGCTAACTTAGTCATGTCGATATTGCATGCAAAAAGAATCTAAACCATCCTTCAAAAATTCACATGGGTTGGAAATTGTATCAAAAATTGGCTTTTTCATTCGTTTTCAGAATATAGATCTTAACTCGAAATGTTCAAATATCTTTGGGGATATCTTTTCCTCTTTACCTCCAGTCCATAAAGGATCCATCACCACCTTAGGCAATGTGAAATGCTCCAAAGCTTTACTCTGAAATCAGATTGATCAATAGGTTCAGGTGTGAGGTTTTTGAGATTTCAAGATTCCCACAAAATTAATGTCATTTTTTCAGATATTTGGGTCTCTACAGACAATGATTAACCCTTAAATTACACTTTAAACCTCAGGGAGTTTATAAAAATGACCACCAAAATGAAAGTTTTCCTATTCCAAAGTTCAGATGAGATGTTTAAAGCAGCTCTTTAAAAGAAAGCAATAAATGTTGGAAAAGTGGACATTACTTATAACTGATTTCCATTCCCTGTCTGCAAGTGCTTACACAATTAACCTTTTGACATGAAGATCTCTTATTAATAAGAAATCGGGAATGTGTGTGCCAAGGAGTTTGGAAGTTAATATGATGTATTACTTGACTTGTGTCCAGAAAAATAAGCACACTGGCCTGTTATTGCCTATCTAATCACCTATTTTCTGTTCAAAACAGAGTTCCCATAATTTGAGTAATCCATCTTGATAGAATATTTTGTGATTAATTCATGTTTTCCCCCATTGAATCATCAGCCAAGGGACAATACATACTTTTACATGGGATAAAAATGATCTAAGGATATACTGAGTTCTATTTCAGCAGGTAATACATGATTTCATGTATTGTTCTTCCTCACTAAAGTACATCATCCTTTCTTCTCACGTTTGGTGGGGTTTTTCTTCACTTTAATAGTCTGTGAAGGTTATTGCAATTTACAGAGTCAGATAGCTTAATTTTGAAAGCTTTCAGGCCTCCTGGGTCTCTATGTGAGCTTTCTGCAGAAGGAACCACACCCTTCTCTCACTATTTGGAAATCTTCACTGTTACAAAATATAATAAGGAGTTTGGATGGAGCCTTTTTCCTCTAGAAACATATGACAGAATAAATTTTCACTAAACAAAACTGTTTTCTCCTGAAGCTGTTTATTCCCAAAATAAAGCACATCCCTTCAGAAGATGTATTTCTTCAGAATAAGAAGAAATTTCCTTTCCTTTCCTTTCCTTTCCTTTCCTTTCCTTTCCTTTCCTTTCCTTTCCTTTCCTTTCCTTTCCTTTCCTTTCCTTTCCTTTCCTTTCCTTTTTCCACTGTTTATTAACTTAACTTCTCTAAGTCTAAGACTGTTTAGTCCCCAAAATCTCCTTTTTTTCACCCAAGAGCCCCTGTAACACAGATCCCTCACCCATCTGGTTACTCAGAGGTTTGTGATACTCATTTCCCTCCATTCCCTTGCTGCTCAGTCTTTCACTTACCCAAGTCCATCCCTTCTCTTTTATATAAAGGTTCATTTTAAAATCCTGTTTTCCACCACAATGTGACTCTTTTCCTCACCTGCCAACACATCAATGTACCAAATTCCAGAGACAAACCATCTCTGTGGTGGATCAGAGATTTTTTAGGACTGGTGCAGCTGCTGGGACCATTCCCCAAAAAAGCTGCAGGGCACAGAAATCCATTTTCCTGAGAAAAGCAGTAACAGCTGGGAGGGAGAGAAGGGAAAATACTCATGAACAGCCAGAGCAGAGCTCAGCCCAGGCCACCCAGCAGCTCTGAGGGCTGCAATTCCCACCTGGCACTTCCTAATGCCATCGGGGTGGCACCAGTGATGGGGAGGGATGGGAAGATAATCATGATGGATCATTTCACCCAGAAAGGTCAGCAAAATGCTAAAAGGAAACTCTGAGATTGAAAATTATCCATTTGATCCTTCTTAGGCCTGAACCACAGCTGGTTTGATGGTATTGATTGGTATTTTTCAACCTCAATGATTCTGATTTCCCACAGAATTTTTCAAACAGGGAAAAAAATGTGCAATAAAAATGTGGTAAATGTAAAGACACTTGCAAATATATTGTCCATAACTGCAAATTCTCATACTCTCACATTTAACCAAGGTTTAAAAGTAAAAACAAAACAAAAGCAACCAAAAAAGAAACCAAGCTAAAGATCAGGTGGCAATATATATCAATAAACTAAATACAAGAAAAGATTTAGAGAAGCCCATATAATTCAGAAAGAAATTGATAATGCAAAACTACACACAGGTTTAAACAGCTATTTTTGAAAGCCATGTGAAGATTTTCAATTAGAAATCAGTCTTGATTATATTTGTAACAGCTTGATCTGCCTATTTAAAATAAATATACTCCAATTACTTTCTCAAATGTTCTTCTCCTACTCTTAAATGACACAAGCTCATTTAACAACTGGTAGTCAAACATGTTCCAAACTGCAGAGGATTATTGTGAAGAAAAAATAATTCTGCCATTCTATAAAAAGTGGCTGGCAATTAGTGATTTCAGTTGGCCTTTTCTCCACAGTGTTTAGCAGAATGTTATATTTAAGCCTTATTAAAATGTACAGAGATTCTAAAATCTTAAATATAGATTTCCTTGTTAATTCTCTGTAAAAGTCAAATAGATAAAACATTAATGTGGAATCAATCTTAGACAATAGAGATGGAATGGCCATATTGGGTAAAAAATAAATCATTGTATTAATATACCAATATGGTCTGTAAAACCATTTGATTTTCCAGAGCAGTACCCTGTTGAACACTAATTTTAAACTCTATTTTTACCTAAGAGTAGCTTGAAACCTAACAGGGTCAAGAGAAAACGAAAATGAATACTTTTAGAGTATATTTATATCTATTAAAATTAAACTGTTGGCTTTTTCCTCATCTGAATTTGAACTATCAGCTCCTCATGCATCTTTTCCACACACTAGAAAATTCCCTGCTTTCTTTGTCAGAAATATTCTACCCATAATTGATGGCTTGGAGAGCACATAGAGGATCTAAACTGTTACTGAGATTCTTTAAATTATATTCTCCTCTCATTTTGCCATCAATCTCATCATTTCTTTGTAGAAAACTAGGACAATAAAGTTTAATTCTTTTGCTTTTTCATCAAACTGAACAGGATCATCAGATCCTGATTTTATTATTCAATATTAACCAGATATCAGTGTATCACAGAATGCCATATTTTTTTACTAGTTTTAATAAAAATAAAGATGAGCTGGACTATAGCTTTAGCCATGTCCAGCACAATTTCTCTTCAAAGTTTTCCCTTTGGCAAGAGGAATCAGTGATGGCACAAAACCACAGAGGAACTTTGTGACCATATTTCTGTGTGTTTCCAGGAGAAGAATGTTTACATGGGTGAAAAAAATCTAAAAGAAACCCCAAACTCCCAGCAATGACCTACAGCCAGATTTTCTGGGGCCATGCAGAGGCAGTAAAAGTGAGGTTCACATTCTGGCTTGCCTCTTGCTTGCCCTTGCTACCCACAAAAAGAGGATTTAAATAGAATCATAAAATCATTTAGGTTGGAAAAACCCTTCAGGATCATGGAGTTAACCCAGCACAGCCAAGGCCACCCCTGAGCCGTGTCCCCACGTGCCACATCTACACATAAGAGCCCTTTCCATATGGAGTGAAGTTCCTTTGGATTCTACAACCTCTACAGCCAGTGTGGAATAACTAAGCAAAGACTGGATCCAATTAAAGACTCACACTGCATTTTAATTTCCAGACAATTGAAGAGAATAAGAAATACATAGGTATCTTGCACCACTTTTTGCAGTACTATATTTTAAGATCTATATTATTTTTCAGCTCTGTCTCTGCAGGCTGCTGAAGTAAGTCTCTTCCTTACCCCTCCTGCACCAGGGGTTGAGGCTCCCTTTCCCTTCCCCTTTATTGCCTCTCCCACTATGTTAAACTGCAACCATGGCAGAGAAGAATGACGCATCTGACTCCATGTTCTCAGAAGGGTAATTTATTACTTTATTGTACTATATTATATTAAAGAATACTATACTATACTAAAAAATACAGAAAGGATACTTACAGAAGGCTACAAAGATAATAATGAAAACTCGTGATTCTCTCCAGAGTCCTGACACAGCTTGGCCCTGATTGGCCAAAGAGTGAAAACAACTCACAGCAGAATCCAATGGAACAATCACCTGTGGGTGAACAATCTCCAAACACATTCCACATGAGCACAACACAGGAGAAGCAAATCAGATAAGAATTGTATTTCTTTTCTCTCAGGCTTCTCAGCTTCCGAGGAGAAAAACCCTGGGTGAAGGAATCCTGTTCAGAGAATGTGAATGCCACACTGTAACATAAATATTTAAATAGAGAAAAACACAGAGCAGAGAGTCTGTGTGCCTCAGCAGTGAAGCACAGACTGCCTTGTGGAATGGGTCATTCTGTGGCACACCAAAACAAGGATGCAACACAATCTCTGGCGAAGACAGAAATATTTTGTGAAAGTTGCCATTTCCTCCCTTGACTTTGCCAAAGCTGAACAATCGCAATAGCTACAGGGTCTCTCACTGACTATATGGCAAACACAGAAAATTAGAAGCACTCCAATTGTAAAGAGTGGAATAATAATATTAAAAATTAATGCAATTAAACTAGGTACTCCTGACTATCCAGCACAGGCACAATCATTTGCCTTCTGTACATGCTGAGCTTAAAGGTTTGAAAAATGCTCTTTTTGGGGAAAATTTCATCAAGCAAAGACAATCTTTTTCTCTTAAATAAGAAGACAGGCTACATGCACGAAGAAATTAATGCAGGAGGCAAGCCTGCAAGTCAGTGTGGTGAAAGCATTTGCAGAATAATGATAATATTTACTGTCTTTCCAAATTTTTATGCTGTGCATAAAACTTTCCAACTATTACAAAGAATAACTCAGAGACAGGTTACAGAACAAAGCTGCTGGTATGTCTTTGTTTCCTTTTGAGAATGTGTTCATATTAATAAATATCAGTGAGATTAAATCAAAATAACATGTATGGGGAATTGAGCATGAATTTCTGAATCACTGGAGATTGCTACCATAGTTATTTATAGGAGCACTAAACAAATCTGCAATTATATTAAAATATAGGTGAAGCCTACATTAAAGCAGAGGAGGTGTAATGAAGATGAAAGAGAAAATACACTATTCTTACAACTAACAGATAAAGACAAAAATTACCATTTCCCATTGAACAGGGAAAAATCTTTTACAATTCATTAAGAATTAAGTGAAAAGCAGGTGTACACATTAGAAATTATTCACAGCTTTAAAGATGTTAACAGCAGAATGTGCATTTAGATCACATTTTGTGGTGTTCAAGCTTAAAAAAATAGGTATGAAATTCTACTCTGTGTTGTGAACAGAGATTATAATCTCTCATACAGGAAATTAAGAGACAAATATTTATGTGTATGTTTGTTTCTAGTTATTTACACATTATTCAGACAAATTTACTTCAGAGACAAACAACAAATATATCTAAAGAAATGAATATTTTTTTCCAATCCTGTCCTGCAGAAAATGGAAAAAACAACTTGTTTTCAGTTATCTTGGCCCTGTGGTTCCAAATGGACCCACAAATGTCCTTGGAAGAGCTGTGGCCGACGCTTCCCAAAGCAGGTGAGAGCCCTGATTTCTCCCCCTGCCCAGTGGAAGATGGGGCTATAACAGATCCAGTCTGCTCTGATTTCAGAACTCACCCTTCTCTAATAAGAGAGCCACAGCTGCTGTTTTAAAAAAGTTCTCCAGGTAAGAAAACTTCAGGGAGACATTACCTGCAACAAGGACTAATTAAACTGAATTGATTTCCTCCCAAATGTTTCTCACTACTTATGGTTTAGGAACATGGCTGCACAGGAGAGAAGGAAAACCCAAAAAAATGTATATTTAAATGGCAATTATTTTCTATTCCCCAGCTGGTTCTGGCAGTTACTTTAAAATGCCAGAGAATTCACTGCACTTTGATGAAGGCACTTGTTATTTTTTAGTTGTGAACAAGACAATTTCAGGGCACAAAGTTCAAAAGACAGCATTCACAGAAGGCAATAATTAGACTCAACTACACTAAGATGTTGTTCAAACTGCACTGCTCTGTCTGGTTGTTGTAGGGTCAGAAATTTCATGTTGCACCATTTGGTGTAATGGCTCTGGTAACTGCTTGCTTATTTTCACACCTACATTGGAAAGTAATTAAAGTCAAATCCTTTTAGATGTAATTAGATGGCAAGACTCATTTAAATTGAATGCAAGAAAAAGAAGAAAAGTAAAGGATCAGAAAAATGAAGGAAGCCTCAGATTTTATAATTAGCAGGTCAGTACCTTCTCTAGTCTGAATTTATTCAGAAAAGAAGATGATTTAGTGAATGCCTGAGATTTACATCCTTTTAGATTTTATTTTTCCTTCAAAATATCAAAAATACTAAAGAAAGAAATTAATGTGATTTGCGAATTTTTAATAGAGCTTTTATACTCTACTCTTAAAAAGTAATTGTATTAAAATGAAAGTATAAAAATGTACATCATCTTATTTGGTACTACCAAGTATTTGGAGAAGAGAAGGCTTTGGGGTGACCCAATTGGTGCCTCCCAGTACCTGAAGGGAGCCTGCAAGAAACATGGAGAGAGACAATTTACAAGGGATGGATGGACAGGACACAGGGAATGGCTCCCACTGCCAGAGGGCAGGGATGGATGGGAGATTGGGAAGGAATTGTTCCCTGTGAGGGTGAGGCCCTGGCACAGGGTGCCCAGAGCAGCTGTGGCTGCCCCTGGATCCCTGAAAGTGTCCAAGGCCAGGTTGGAGCAACCTAGGACAGTGGAAGCCATAAAACAAAAGAATTACAATTAAAAAAAAAAAAGAATTACAATAAAAAAATAAAAGAATTGCAATGCTGATGGTTTCCAGCTATAAGGGGAAGGAATGGGATGTTCTTTAAGATCCCTTCCAACCCAAACCAGACTCTGATTCCATAATTCCACTCCATCCCCTTGGGATAATGGTAAATCCTGCAGCACAAACGGGCTGCAGAGCACAGACTCTTTTCTGCATTTGCAGGAATTTTCCTTTAACTACTGAATTTAATTTCACAACCTTCCTGGACCTCTGAAGAGGTGAAAGCTCACTCTGAGATTAGAAAGGGAATCAGCATGATTTGACAAGCCATTTGATGTATTTCCCTGTAATAACTCTGGCTTTGCAACCTTCAGGGGGACAGAAAGCTGACAGCCAGAGAAAGGACACAAAGAACAGAGTTTTGTGACTGCAAGCCAGTTTTTAATAAAAGGCACCAGAGATTTTTATGAGGGGAAAAATATATACATTTCTAAGATTTTTTTAAACCTTTCTCATCTGGAAAACAGAACTTCTGATTGTGAGATATACCTAATGATCAATACAAAAACTTGTAATAGTTTGAGCATAAAGTAGTTAGAAAGTCCTGTACATGAAGATAATTGGAGTATCTGATGCACAAATCAATATTATTTATCTATTGGAGGTGGTTTGACTTCAAAATCACATAAAATTGGAGAAAGAGTCTCAGAGAACTAAGACTTTGCAGTCTTTGCAGAAAGAGTCTTTGATTTGTTTTATCCTGCAAATGCCACTTCACCATGAAAACTTTCAAATCTATTTCTTTTTTTTTTTTCCTTTTTATCCTTAATTTAAGTCATGAGTCTTACAGCTTCTTTGAGATTCTTGGCTTGATCATCTCAAGTAATTTCACTTTTTTGCCCTTAGAAGTCATCTCAGAAAGGCCTCAGCCTTCCCATTGTTCAAACACTGAAGATGCCAGTGCAGAAATGTAGAAATCCCTCTAAAACTCCACATATCCCACTGTCCAACACTAGAGTATTTTATCCTGGAACAATTGGGAAAAAACTAATTAAGCAGTGAGGCATATAAAGAAAAGTGAGCAACACAACCCAATACAGCCATTACAAAAATCAGAATATTTCTGGATGCAATTTATTTACACATTTTCCACTCCAATAATTTCAAATGAAAATGTATTTATCAAGTCACTGAAAATCTTCCTCCTTAAATATGCAAATATATCTTCTGGCATTTCCCAATATTGAGTCACACAAGCTGTACATAAACAATAAACTCCAACTTGTGAAAGAGCAAGTTTTTCCTCAATGCACTATAGAAATGAAAATTTATCAATTACATATTCTCAACTATTTTCCATCCATTGAGACTTAAAATTCTATATATAAGCTTGGCTGAAGACTGATGTTAATGCTGGGGAGAAATTCCTGAGTTAGCAGAGGAAACATTAGGTATTCTTAGGAATATAAACTTTGATCAATGTGGCAGCTGCTTAACTAGAAAGGTTTCTACATATTTAAGGGAGGGTCATTAATTTAATTTAAATGGCTTTTAACGATGCTAGAATTTTAGTAGCATCTTCATATACCTGGGATAAAAACATAATAATCTGGGGAAAAAAATAAAAGAATTGAAATGCTGATGGTTTTCAACTATAAGTAGTGTTGATTTAACTTTTGATAGTATTCAAGATGCACAAGGTAAATTTTTAATACAAAAGCCCAAGTCTCTGTCTTGAAAAGTTTCCCAAAGAAAGTCACAGGCTTCTTTAAACCTGCTCATAGAACTCTGCTACTTCTGGGGCTATTCATCGGGATTAATACTGGAAAACCAGATAATCAATCTTAGGAATCTTACACGGGGAAAATAACAGTTAGAAACAGCAGTCAAAGCATAATGTGAGGCAAGAGAAACAATTTCAAGAACTATTAATCACTGTGAAATAACTATTTAAGAATTATTAAATAGTTAATCTTATGTTTTTAAAAACACAGTCCCCTCCCTCAGATGTAGGCATGGCTGTGTTACTGAGAAACGAGGAAATTACTAATAAATTATTATCTAAACAAAAATGCCAATGGACAACCCTATAAAAGACTGAGTCAAGCAGAATGGCAGTAAAAGACCACATATAACACACCAGGGTTAACCCAGTGTCACAAAGAAATAACACCTTCCACCTAGCTTGCAGTAGAAAGTTTACAGAGAAATGCATTTAGAAAGAAACATTTGGAGAGATTCTGGAGAAATCCCAAATTTATCACACACAGACCAGGAAAACCTGGACCAGTTGATACTGCTCTGAGCAGAGGGTTTGAACTACAGGATGTCCAAAGGCCCTTCCAATCTCAACAATTCTGTGACAGCAATGAAGAATGAAGAATTAATCCAACTCATGCTAGAAAGGCAGCTTTGATGTTTTGGAGACATTTTTCCTGAGGTGATGTGAGAAACACTGAGGTCCAAAATGAGCTCTTTGGAAATGAGAACACTGATTATCACATCCAGAATCCAAAATTGTTGAAAACTGGGTTTCAGGAGATATCCCCCACTTTTATGCTGTTGAGATCCACTTGGGCATTCATGGTAGACTTCTTTCCAATGCATTAAAAGAAATCACCAGCACTGGATTTTCTGGAGTTCTTGGTTTGCAAAGCCAGGATCTGACCTGGTTTCACAGCCCTGTGTTCTCCCTCTGCTCTCAGGTTTGCCTAGAGACACAATTCACAGTAGACTGATAGATTTAGCAGCAATCTTTTGTTCTCTCATGACATGACTGTCACAGAAATGCTCACATCAGTGTTTATCCTTGCACTGACAAAATCCTGAAGGAAATTTAAAAAAATATTAGATGAGTTTAAGCTGTGGTTATCTATTTTGCTAAGTTTAGTCAATCAATGCAAAAACACCTAAACAAAACCCCAGGAATGTCTATATTTTAGTGGTCCACAGAGGAAGAACAACATTATTTGTAAGTATTACTCCTCCTTACTCAGTGAGTGGTTTCAGTAAAACTCAACATTCATTAAAAATTATTCATCTCCCTTGGCCTTTATTCACTGTTTCATGTTTCTAATGAACCTAATGTAGCAAGTGATGTAATCAGACAAAAGCACGTAAGAGCTCTTTCTGCCACTATAGGCACAATCATATTTAATTAAGAATTTATCATTAGCTGAAGGTATTAGTTAACTATTACAGGCCCACTATATTGCCTAGCTCAGAGAAGCAGCTTCCTCATTAACAAACAAGTGCTTGGATTTAATTGTTGCCTCTTTAATCAGCTTGGTGCATTAGTGTCTCATTAACAGGGCCTCACAGAACAAAATTATTGCTTTGATACCACTGGAAAGGATTTTTTAAAAACCATAATAAATTCTTGGAGGCTCCACCCAGCATCCCCTCACAAAGGAGCAGGTGTAAATACCCTTTACTGACTACCTGGAAAGAGTGAGTGGAATTATATTGCAAGGAGTGAAGCCTGGATAGAAGTTTCAATGTGGATCCATTTTCCTCAGTGAATTGCACACTTCCCTTGCAGACAAGCTATTGAAACAGCTCAGGGATGGAAGGATAATGTCCAGCACCTACTAATTTTGTTTTCTATTTCTACAGACATTCTACATTCATATTTCACTTTGATCCCATATATCTAAGCTGACAGCACTCCTTTATTTTCTAGGCATTACAGTATTGAATAAAATAAATGTAATAACCACTAATTTTGTGTTTGCTTGGCATTTTTTCCTGGGCAGCTTTTTTTTTCCTTTAATTTTGCAAAAAATCAATGCACATTCTGGATCCCCTTGCTTTGTTCCCTTCATTTCATGAATATTCTTTCCATAACTTCACAGATCAGCATGGGATTACCACGGATTCATGAGATCTGTTGGGAATCATGTCTGTTTGTGTGTTTGTTTAGCAGAAGGTCCCTAAAATGTTCATTCTTTCATACCTAGATAAAAAATGTTGCCTAATTAATATTAACAAGCCATGTGAGACATTCAGGAGATGTTTCCTTTGTTTTCATCATATTAATTTGAATATCAGCAGGAAGAAAAATTCCAACTACCTGCACTCAATCCTTCAAGAGATTTTTGACTTGGGGATTCAGTGAGTCAGAGTTTCCATCTTTATGTACAGAAATTTATTAGGTCCTACAGCTTGGCAGGACAGAACAAGAGATGTAAAGCAATCTCATACTGCTTTCAGGACAATTTTCAATAAATAAATTGTGCAAGATAATGCTGTGGGAACAAAAAAATCAAGCTGAAGGAATGTCTTCTATAAAAGCGATTTTGTCTGAATAACAATGCTTTAAAAATAGGTCTTTTTTTCAGAGACAAACTGATTTTTCACTGGAGAATAGGTCAGAAATACAAGTGCAATAAAATATTATTTCAGCTTTTTCTAACACTCTGCAATGAGCAATTTGATCCATTATTGCCATTTTGAAAAAGGGAGTAGTTCATATTTAAAAGAAATGATTCTAAGTATTTTCTTTTTAGACAATAAAATAGAGACAGGCTTGTTTTCCTTCCACCTCCAAGAGACAATCATCCCAACGTGAAGGAAAACTACTTTGTATTTTAAACAAATTTTGCAAAAAATGTAGAAATTTTAGATTTCCTTGCAAAAACAATCTTTAGTTTCCAGTTTATGCTCATGTACTCACTGTCAAAAAGATGGAACTCAAGTTATTTGTAAGACAAAAGAAACAAGACAGCCCTCAGCGAATGTGAAATTTAAGAAAATATCCAGCAGTAATACAGAATGTCAAAGGTCTGTCACTGGGGATCACAGGAGCATTTATTTGAGTGCCTGTAAGAAACGCACATTGTCAGTGCAACGTGAGCACTGCTGCTCTGGAGGGTGCAATGAGCTGCAGATCCACCAGGATAACAGGGTTGTGTGTACCGGGAATCAGGGAATCCCAGACTGGTTTGGGATGGGAGGCACCTAATGATGTGTCTTGGGTTGGAAATGCAAGATGTGGGAGGGGTTGAGTATTCTATCACCATCTGTCAGAGGTGGGGCAGTTGTCTTCTGCTCATTGGGCAGTTTTCTTTATCTCTTCCACAACCAATCCTCCCTCCAGGAGATCTCTGCTCTTACCAGGCCATTAATTGTTAATTATCTTCTGTTCATGGGCCATTAATCATTAATTATCTTCTGTCCATGGCCAGTGAGTGTCCCTGCATGGCTGATCAAATTCCATCATCCCATGGGGAGATGCTCTGCCCAGGGGAGGAGCCAAGCATTCCTACCTGGATCCAATCTGAGGTTTTGGACACCCCAGCAGCCTTTGCCCACTGCATTCCCAGAGGAGCAGCTTTCTGCTGCCCTGCATGGCCAGAGGGAGCCCAGGCCCATCTGCAGCAGCCCTGGAGCTGCAGAGGAAAACTCCCCGCTTGTGCAGGATCCCTGCTGCAGCAGAGCCACAACCCAGCTTTTTTATTAATATTCACAAAGTCACTTGTTTTTTCAGAATGCAGCAGGAGTTAAAACACAAGAAAAGACAAAAGAATTTTGAGGACAGTCAAGCTGAATTCAAAAATCTTTCTGAACAAAAAAAAAAAAAAAATCAAATTTTCACGGCACAAGAAAACAATGTTTGTCAAATATAAACCCTCCCAGTATTTGAAAATTAGACCTAACCTTCCTGGTTACCAATTTTGGAGATTTAGAAGCTTAGTGTCCAGGTTGATTTTTCTGCTGAACTTGATAAGAACAACTTTCCTTGTTCTTGAATTCAACAGTTTAAGATTGAAAAGGAAGCCATTCTGTCCAACTTTTCATACATTTCAAAGATAAACACAACAAGCATTTTTAATTAAAGCTTTAAAATTAAACCACAGGTGTCCTTCATTAAAAATATAGCAGTTTGTGTCTCCTACTAAAATAAAAATAAGACTTTAAAGTAAGTGCTGAATTATTGTTGTGATGTGGACCAATGGTTTTCTGCTTTCTCCAATGCTGCACAAAGCTCTGAATTTCCCTTTTCACCTGACAGTCTCTTTTTTTTTTTTATCCAAATCCTCTTTAATCTCCACTCTTTTGCTGTTTAAGCAGTGCTTTTCCAGACATGGATTTTTATTTTGTTATTTAATAACAACGGAAGCATTAACTTGTGTCTATCTTAATACCATTGATCTCTGCCTGTCTGAATATTGGCATTTAAAGCCATGATGCTGCTATTTATTGATTTGCAGCATTCAGTGGATTCTGTCACTAAGTACAAACAATCTACATGGCCCATCATACTTTTAAAAATAAATACAGTGAAACTAATATTCTCTATCTTGTTCTCCAAAATGTGCTGTTTACATGTTTACTTGGGTTTATGATGTTTTTTTGTACAGTGTTCCCCCTGAAAAATACATGCAAATCAGCATAAAATAAAAAAAAAATAAATTTGATACTAGTAAATGACAACCCCTCTCCCCTCAGAATCTTTCTGTTGTTGTCTCCTAAACAAGACATCAGCTGCAGCATCTACAGACAAGCTAAACTTAAGGAATCTAAAAAGTTCAGAAAATAGCCTAAAAAAGTCTGTACAATGTTTTGAAGACAGTAAAAGATTAAGGCAGTGAGGAATTGGGAAAAACAAGGAAAATAAGCATTGAATTCCCTGCCCGCTTTATGCTTAGAGTTGCTCTTTCCATCTATAATATCAGCCTAATTTTTCAGTAAGTGCTGCTGATTACACTGACATAAAAAAGAAGTGTGAAGAAACAGGACTTCTATTTCATTTGTTTTTCACACAAACATGCAAATGTTTGATTATTCATTTCTTTTATCTTTGCCTAGCAGTGGGAAATCCTTATCAGTAGAGAACAGCACCCAAATTACAGCGTGTGTTTACCTTTTCCACAGTTCCATTCTATGGCAGTGAACTCCAAATCTTCCCATTAATGACTGCAAAAGGCCAAGATTTCATCTACAAGCTCAACTGTAATAAAGAACTGCAGGCTAAGATGGTCAGCAACACAGGTCATTTTTCATAGGTACATGAAAAAATAAATAAATTCAACATAAATCTTTCCACCCTCCTTTCAGTGAGTTGCAGAGAGCACCAAGGTCCCCCCTGAGCCTCTTTTTCTCCAGGCTGAGCCCCTCAGCTGCTCCTTATCAGACTTGTGCTCCAGACACCTTAAAATCATAATTAAATTGATAGAAGAAAGGGAAAAACACAAAAATGAAAAAAAAAAAATGCTTTAAATAGAAGAGACTTTAAGCCATTGCTGCTTGACTGGTCAGGGAAAGTGGTCAAAGATATTGGGATGAGAATGATGTTGGTAACAAACGGATGTTTTAGTTTTTACTGAGCAGTGTTTGCACTGAGTGATGGATGTTCCAGCTCCTCACACTGCCCTGCCAGAGCTGGCTGGGGGCACAAGAAGGGGAAAAGAGGGGACCCAGCCAGGACAGGCTGACCCCAAGTGTCCAAAGGGAAATTCCAGACCCCAGGGCATCACTGAGCAGGAAAACCAGGGGAAGTCAACCAGGGCACTGTGACTGCTGCTCAGGGACCGGCTGGGCATTGATCAGTGCTGGTGAAACACCCCACTGAGCATCACTGCTTTTGTAGATTCTTTATCATCATTATTATCACTATTATTATCCTTTCCATTTCTGTCTTGTCAAACTGATTTTATCTTTACCCATGGGTTTTAATTTTTTTCTGATTCTGTTCCCCATCCCACTGGAGAGGAGTGGGGTGTTATAAACTTTGGAGTGTTATAAACCACAACAACATCTTGTCCCTCTTGGGTTCTCTCATTCCCTTTGGAGAACTGAGGAAAGGCAGGAGGCTCCTGCAGCTTCTGGTACAAGCACCTCACCATCACCTTGTACAGCAGAAGAGGGCCAGAAAGACAGGAAATGGCTCAGAGATCCCTTTTATCATTCTCTTGCTCTGCCAAATCACTGATTAGCTACTTTCAGACAATACCAGAAGATTTTGTTGCCAAGGTGACCTCATTTCTGAGAACCCAGATCTCTTCCCGGGTGATTACATTTCCAAGCTAGAGCCCTGAAGGAAAAAAAAAATCCTCGGTGCTTGTATTTATTTTAATCTCTGCACTCATGTCTAATTTTTAAAGAAGAAATTAGTTACACATTAAAAAAATTAAGTTAGTGGCTCCTTAAAGACAGGCAGAATCTAAATGTCCCACTAAATTTGTAATGGGCAGGCAGATATTTCCAAATTTGTGTGGCATAAAGACAAGACTGTGAGCAAGAGATCAGTCATGTCCTGAATGTCACCTACCCTCCACTCAGTGAAGGGAGGGAACAAAGGAACAATTCCCCTGACTTCCCATCATTTCAGTTTATCTATTGAGTAACAGCATCATTATGCCTTCAACACTCACCTGAAGTGCTCACAAGACTGGATAACAATTAGTGTCTTAACAAAGAGTGAGAAGCATGAGACACTGAGATCCACTCAAGAAAACTTGATTTTCCACAAAGCCCAAGGAAAAAAGAATCAAGCAGAGAATTGGAGATTTCTCTTACCACACTGAGTATGGATTTAAAAGGTTCTGCTAAACTCTAGACCATAATATTAATTTTATGAGTATTTAAAACTCTGTGGAACACTCATTTTTAATAGCAATTAAGAACTCAACACATAGAGAAAAAATAGAAGACTAAAATATTTTAAATAAGCAGATTGAACTGGAAACTCCCCCCAAACACACACACAAATTTTACTGGATTAAATGAGTCTCAGTACACCAGTGAAAGGTATTTTCAAACCCCCTAAAATAGCTGGGTTCCTGGTTAGCAGATGAACTGCACACAGGGAGGATGGGATTCAGATCCTCTCTGACTTTTCCCCCTCCTGGCCACACATTTCAGTGGTGAGAGGCAGAGGGAGCAGTTAAATTCCAATTCTTCTGATCAGCCACATCCTCACCCTCTTAAAAAAGAAAAGTGAGTGGAACAGTGAAGCACAGGAGCCTCTGCTTAGGGCCTGGAGTGGCAAAAAAATGACTTTGGGAATGAAAACAGACTTTATGAACACAGAAAATTCTTACTCCTAAGCATTATTTGAAAAGCAAATGTTCGACAAACATGGTCCCATTTGAATGTTATCAGAGTGGCTTGTCACATAGGACAAAAGCAGCACAACTGCATTATTTACTTCTCTGCATGTATTTTAAAATGTTTAAAATTCAAAATTCTTCTTACCCTTGCATGGAACAAGAGACATCTCAGAATCTTCAATACAGGATCAACTGCTAAAAAAATTTTCAGGACTTTTTTTTTCCAAAATGAACTTTTACAATACTAATATTCAAATTATTAACTATTAATAGTGCTTTCTTTATTAATTAAATGCATACCATTAATAAAGAAGTTTATAAATGCTAGCACCATAATAAAAAGTTATATTACTGTAGTTTTCTCTATGAAAATAAAAATGGTGACAGTCTAATGACATACATGACTGAATACCAAAATATCATTAAATTACCTTCAGCAAAATATTTTAAATATTCAAATGTGAATTGGTTTCTTCACCAAAATGACACTCTTGCCAATGCCACCTAAGTATCACAGCCACATATCCAGACTAGATGGGACTCTTTAAAAGCCACTAATTTTAAACTGGAATCCTGTTAAAAACATTTATTTTTTTAAAGGCTTATATCACAAAAATGAATAGGTAAAGAAAAGCCTCGTAAATCACATTTTCATGGTTTGTACACGGTTTATGTGACGCAAAATGTGTTTTAATTTGATTAACTGAAAACACAGCTCACAAGTGCTGATGCTGTGCTAGAATTCCAAGAACATTCAAGAAAAACAAGCAACAGAAACCTGAAGGTGAGTCCTTGACTCATAAATTAGCACAACCACAAATTCAAATCACTGTTTTACATATTTGCTCAACAAATACAGGCACTGAGAAATCTGCAGCATTCACTGGGAGTCTCCATTTATTCTCTAAACCAGAGGCCCCTCATTAGTCTTTTACTTCATGAAAGATTTGCAGAACATCATTTCAGGCAGAATATGCATAAATCAACCTAGCTATTGGAAATGAGGACTGGCAAAGGATTTATCTGCAAGCATCCTGAAGTTATAATGACACAGGTAACAGAAGTTAATAACATGCTACTTCCTTGGCTTGGAGCCATCAAGCTTCAATTTTAGCTAATTTATTTGCAAACTGCAATCCTGTGTTTGGGCAGGAACGCAGATCTATTGATAACTTAGAAGTAATTACAAATTGACATAGTGAAGTGTGCTTGAGACTAATTTACACATATTTTATTTCTTAACATGCAAACCCAATTTTTTTTTTGAAAAGAAGTTACAGAAGAAATGTAACTTAGGTTGAAAAAGCTCCAAAAATCTAAAAAATAAAATCTAATAAAAAATTCTTTAAAAGCCTAATAAGCACATTAAAAATTATTTATTATTGCATATTTTGACCATTTTTGTTCTTTTCCTTTGTAAATTATTTAAAATAGAAAAATAAATTCCCAGGTAGGTGATGAATACAAGTGGAGGTGAATGTAAGACCATTAAGCTCCAATACATAAGTTCTAGTCATGCTATCTTTGAGTTAACACATTATAAATATTAATTCCCAATTTTTAACACTACATTTTAATTATTGGTATGCTACAGAAAGATTCAAATAAATTTTTGAGGAGCACACATTGAGAATACAATGACAAGCTACCACATTTAGTTCTGCCTGGAAATTACTGGTTGGCTTCAGCAATTGAAATCTCTCTGATAAAACACATACAGTCATAAAATGGAAAAGGAGAGTGTAATTTAATTTGGTGAAGAAAAACATGATTTTCAAGTGAAAACCACAGAAAGAGGATATTTTATTGATTTTTTATTAATCTTATGCATATTATCCTGATATACACTTTACTTGCAAAATTTAGGGCTCTCCCAAAGAACCAATGCACAATTCTTTACTGAATTTACTTCAAAAAGTTCTAGAACAGAGTTAACAGCCAGTGTAGTAAAGACCACTTTAAATTTTCCTAATTCCAGAAAAAAAGCAAGATACTGACACTGTGCCACTTCTCCATTATATTAAGCAGCTAAAAATTTCAAACTTTTAGCTTAAAAATTTCCACAGGCATACGGGGATTGATTGGGAGTTATGCATCCCTTCACCCTATCCTTCTACAAGAAATCATTATCTACTTTTAACTAATATTCTGGTTTTCTGTTTTTCCACTACCTGGCAGGAGTATCAGTTCCATCCCACTCTGCAAAATGCCAGGAATACAAACTTCTGTCAGCTGGAAATGGACAGGAGCTCAGGATGTCAGACAGGCTGTCACTGTGCCCAAACTCTCTTAAATATCATAGAATCATAAAATAACTCAGTCTGGAAGGGACTTCAGAGGCCACCAAGCCCAATCACCTGCTCCAAGCTGGGAGGCCAAAACAGAGCTCAAAGCTTTATCTAAAAAGAAGGTCTCGAAAAGCTCCCCAGATGGAGACTGAACCTGTTCCAATGCCTGAATCTGCTCTTGGAGGAAAACTGAAAATCTTGTTGAATGCTCAATCCCTTCACTGCAGCAAAGTTTCCAATATTTCCTTAGACTTCCCTGCTAGGAGTTCCCTGGAAGTTACAAGTCTAAGTTCGGAGCTCAGGAAGGAAACCACCAACTGGAAGATGGACCTTTCCCACAGATGTAGATTTCCTTGGGGGCTGTCCTGAATCCTCCTCCTCCATTTCATGAGTGAACTCAAAGCCACTTTAGCTACCAAAAGCCCCTTTCGTCAGGACAGCAAAGCAAACAATGTTTATAGGCAAATAAACTCACACCTGTCCTTCAGACAACAAAAATAACAAGGAAAATCAGATCCTGAGTTCCACTCTCTCTCCATCCACAATAAAGCATTTTAGAAGAACTCACTGAAAACCACAGAATTCCAGAATTTGGGTTGGAAGGAACCTTAAGGATGACCCAGTCCCACCCCCTGCCATGGGAAGGGACACCTTCCACCAGCCCAGGGTGCTCCAAGCCCTGTCCAACCTGGCCTTGGACACTTCCAGGGATCCAGGGGCAGCCACAGCTTCTGTCTCTGCCAGGGCCTCACCACTGTCACAGGAAATAATTTCACCTCTCTCCAGCCTTCCTGTACGCCCCCTCTAGCTACTGGAATTTCTTTTAAGTTTAAAACAGGACAGGAAGAACCCATGTTTTCCCAATAGGCATGACCCACTTCTGCACCTTTATTTATTTAACAAAATAAACATACCGTGATAGGAAGAAATACTAGTTCTAGAAGCTAAAGAGAACTGAAAATGTTTAGAAGTCCTCAAAACCCAAAATAATTAGGATACAACGAAAATAACAAAAATTGAGACCATCATAAAGCAAAACCAGATCAGGTTTATAACTTTTTTCAACAATGTTTTTTACCATCCCTCTCAGAGAAATGGGATCACAGGTGCCACACACACTTTAATATCATAAAGTGACAGGTGAAGGTTGCATTTCATATCCCAGTGTCAGGCCCCTTCTGCTCCCTTCCAGCTGAGGTCCTCAGGCATTATACTCCAGGTAAATCTTGTCAGTTATGTGTCAGGAAATTTGGAAAGGAGACAGAGGAATGAAAATGACTCCAGTAAGAGTAACACAGACATCAAGATCAAAATGAAAATGGTAAGAATTGTTCTGAATTCTTAATAACTTCTTTGAAAAGGTCATTTAGCAGCTCTGGCTTTAGGTCCTTCTTCCACAAAGAAGAAATGAATGAAGTAAAATGGGTAAATTTTAGTACTTTACTTTCCCAAAACATACTCAAAATACCATGAGAAATATCCTGTCTTGCCTCTCTTTTGATAAAGGTTTGCAGCTCACAGAAAGCTGGAAAAAATGCTGAGGACCTGAAGCAAAGAACTGAGCACATAACCATCCATGTATGTGGTGTGATAGTCCAATCCTTTAGTAACCCAGGAGTAAATAAGTATGCCTTCAGCATTAAGCTATGATGGAAGTTTTTCCCTTTGGATTGACAAAAGACAGTTATAACAATCCTTAGCAAAATGCCATGAATCCAGCGAGCCATAATTAATAACTTTGCATAAGCCTTCGGTATCAGCAAAATGATGAAAGCAAAATTTGCAACTCAAGTGAGGATTTGGATGTTCAGATTTAAATAATGCACTATTTTCACCTGGTGTTCAGAAAGAAAGGTCAGTAAGGAAGCCAAGGGTCTCTCCTCCCCATGCTGACCACAAAGAGATGGCTTTTGGTCAAGGGTAAATACTTTTTTAAAGAAAAGCAATGAGAAACCTGAGAAAAGACAGCCAGGTTTATTTAAAAAAACAATTAAACAAAACAAGAAATGTCTCCAGCTCTCAGATTGGTGATGTTTCAGTGATTGAAATTAACAGAATTAATTTCCTATCCAATGTAATTCTAAATTGTGAAAAATTTCAAAGTCTTGAAAAATCCAGGTAAACTGTGTCTGTGTCCAGATTTGTATTTTCAAAAAAACGTGTTGTTTGGTGTTTTGGGGACTCTTTTTTGATGTCTTTCACCCCAAATGTGAAGCTATTTAATAAATTTTGTTAAGTATTTTGCAGAATACAAATTTCACAATGGAGATATACGTATTTTGAGAACATCTTGCTGTGAATCCAGGAGAGATCTGGTTATCTGGTTGTTAGCCGATATACAAGAAGCATTGCCACAACAAATATCTACTTTTTATTTATAGCTCCTTGTAATAGAACATTAGAAAACTAGAAAACAGGTTTGTATTCTATTCTTGGTGGACATCACTGCTTTATTACTGAAGATAGATTTAATTTCATTTCCATCAGCTGGTGTTGCACTTCAGTTATTATGGCTCCAATGGGTGTAATGAAATGTCACTGCTCTGCAAGACGAGAGTCAGGAACAACATTATAAAATCAATACCATGGTCAGGCTATTTTGGCATTCATAAGACTTATGGGTTACTTTATACAACTCGTGTGCTAACTGCGTTAAGGTCTCTTTCCTTACAACCTCCAGTTTTCAATTTTCTGTGATATTGAAAATCTTCAAGTGCTCAACACAAATTCTCCACATTTGGCTGTATCCAGCGCTAGCTCCTTACAGAGAGTTTTATAGCTATTGCCTTTTATAATAGGCAAGACCAAAGATGCAGAAAACAGCAAGTTTAACTCGATTTAAGCCCTCTGCTCTGTATTGCTGAAAGCTCCCTCCCTTCCTTTCATTAGATTCTTCTTTCAGTTCAATATTGCCAGTCAAACAGGGACTCAAGCAGTGCTTGAATGGTCCTGAAAATGGTCCAGCCTGCACAACGCTCCATCTGAAACCAAGCCATAATGTCTCCTTCAGGAAGCTCCCCATGCTGAAAGCTGGAAATTTGGAATAGCTGGGCTCTGCTGGTGATCAAGCAGTACAGTCAGGGACACAGTCAAAGCCTGGAAGAGAGGATGCCCAGCTCAAGCATTGCAGCTGGGCAGCAAAAACGTTCCCATTCACACACAGACAGTGGAAATGTTTTGCTTCTTAAGCTCCAAAATGTGCACACTGGCAGGTTCTCCCCTGCCAAGGCAAAAATTATTTGGGATATGCCTGAAAAAAGAGCAGCCTTAGGTGAGTAACTATTATTAGTTAGTAACTATGATATGCATAATTGAAGTCACATACTCATTATCCAATGAGCTCATGAATACTCCTTGAAGCACATGTCCTTTCTACCTTTATTAATGCAGATGTTAGAGCAATGTATTCCACTGAACCAGAACTGCTTCTTCTCTTTCAGACCTATCAGTTAACAAAGAAAACAGCCATGTGAACGCACCGCAGGCTAGAAGGAAGCAAACTAACATGGTTGTACAGCCTGGAGAAGAGAAGGCTCCAGGGAGAACCATCCAGCACCTTCCAATGCCTAAAGGGGCTCCAAGAGAGCTGGAGAGGAACTTGGGACATGGACCTGGAAGGACAGGACAAGAGGGAATGGCTTTAAAATGAAAGAGTGCAAGTTTAGATTAGATTTTAGGAAGAAATTCTTGCCTGCAAGCACAGTGAGGCCCTGGCACAGGGTGCCCAAAGCAGCTGTGGCTGCCCTGGAATGTCCAAGGCCAGGTTGGAGGTGGCTTGGAGCACCCTGGGACAGTGGAAGGTGTCCCTGCCCATGGCAGGGGGAAGAATGAGATGGCATTTAAGGTCCTTCCATCCCAAACCATTTGGATTGAATGGTCTGTGAGTCTGACTCTGTGCTGCTGCCAGGGAGAGGGAACTGCAGGGACATGGCACCACTCATTACTGGAATGCACACACAGACAAATCCAAGCCAAAGAGCTCCTGCCAGCAGAGCTCAACCAGTCCCAGCTTATTACTCTCCTTGTTTCTCCCTATCAATATTAATATCATGTCTACTACATTTTAATAATGTCATGGAAAAAAAGAGTGGTGCATCTCACTGTCAATTTGGGAGAAAAGGCAGAGGCCATGTTTTGACATAAAAGACATGAACAGCAGAGAAACCTCTTAATTGCTGTGCTTTCTTCCTCCTTGTTTTCTTACATCCACCCTGTAACGAACATACAATTATAATCAAAGCCCATTAAAGAAGTATTGCTCCTTTTCTCTCATCAACAAAATAAAAAAATTACACCAGGCAATGAGAAGTTATTGCAATGACTGGAATGCCGAGGATCTTGTAAATCTATTTTAGTATGTTTTGAAAAGATACTTATTTTTTAAGCACAGTCAGTGAGGCTGTAAAGCTGCACCTCACAGCATCACTCTGCTGTGCCTCAGCTCTGGGCAAGCAGCTCAGTACCCAGACACCTGTACTATCAGCTAAATGTTAATGTATTCTGTCAAAACCAGATTACCTTCCCCACTAAATTATTCAATGTCATTATCTGACTCGGCCATCTGCAATCCTAATGCCTTGTGTTCAGAAATTCAGAGCTCCTGCTGTATTATTTTTGTTTTACATTCCTACATAAATCCGTTCAACTCAATATGTTACAGCGAATCCACAAAATCAAATGCAATCTGCTGGGCTGTAAAACACCAGTTACTGAAAATCGAAGGGTTTATTATAGTAACAATTCAAGGAGTCACTGAGCAGTCTGGGTGGGCTGAAGGTCGAAGCACATGCTAAGGAATGAGTTAGATAACCCAGGCCGCACAACAAGGTATGTGTTTGCTAAACATAGCATGGCCTTGAACCCATTCGTGTATTTCATATCTAATAAAAATCCAAACAGTTGGTCTGATTGGATTTTAAGTGATGCAAATTTGGAAATCAAATAGGCAGACTCCCTTTAGACTTGGTCTATTTAAACCATAATTGTAAAGAACTGCAAATTACATTTACGACGCCATGGAACTCTCAAGGGATTCAGTAAGAATTTTACCATAGGAGAAGAATTCATCATTTTAAATTTGTTATTAACAAATCCAAATGTACACAGCGTGTGATGCTCTCTCGTTTTGTTATTTCCACTCTGCTTACATGGCAGTACAAGTGTAACCACTCTTCAGTGAATGGAATGCTCTTTAGTTTTCATAGCCATTTAATTATATGCTTTGACAAAACCCAGTTATATTATTGTCATTCTGTTAGTCTGGCAACACTAAGCAAAGAGATAAAATACCACTTACATTTCCCAGACTGCAGATTAAGGTGTGATTTGGAGACCAGATTCCCATTCTCAATTATAAATTAGAAGTTTCATCGTCACAAATAAATTTTAAAAGCAATGATGGACTTGAATAACTTTCTTCCTGCCACTTAATACTCAGGGAGAGATCTCATTTGCCTTTGGTTAATAGAGACAGAAACTGAAAATGTGACATGCACACCCTCTAGCCAACACATTGCTAAATGAGAATGCATAGAAACCAGGATAAAAGAGAAAAAACTTATTTTTCCCCATTATTAGTGTCTCCACCAGAATATGACCCATGTCCTAATTCTCCAGGCAGGAGATTTATGAGCATGGGCAAATCACAACAATGTTAACATTTCTGTGCACTTTCACATCCAAAATTCATTTACTCTGCTCATGATCTGACACTGTTTTTATTCCTCCTCTCTGGAGGGAGTGTATTTTAGCACTCACTCTGACTTGTCTTAGAGGAAAACCCTTTAACTGAAGTAAAGCTTTACTGCACATTTTATAATATTTTGTGAGAAAGAAAAGTGCATTGGCAGCATCTTCATTTCTACCACACAGCGCAGCCACCCTGAAGGTGCTGCACAAGGTGTGGGGTTTTTGATTATCAGGTTTGTTTAAAAAGCACACAGGGAGAGTACAGGATTCCAGACCATCCCTGCTCCAGATCTTCACAGCTAATTTGAGGCAGATTTTCCCCAGTAGGAATTCCC
Organism: Melozone crissalis; assembly: GCF_028551555.1. Lineage (NCBI taxonomy): Eukaryota > Metazoa > Chordata > Aves > Passeriformes > Passerellidae > Melozone > Melozone crissalis. Next base: position 4,070,633 of record NW_026535905.1, read on the forward strand.
TCTGCTTTGGAAGCTACTGGTGCTAATGAGAGGCAAATATAGCAGGAAATTTGTAGCAGGTGGAAAATAAAGTGATCATATCTCAATGTATTAGGATTGATACATTTAAAATGATGCAGCACATTCTATTTTGGTTCAGTATTTGAGAAGTAAATGCAGGTTAAAGTTCATCATCTATACAAAATTTGGTTCAAAAAGGTTTTACCAAAGTACAGAAGTTTTCACAACCCTCCTTTAAAAACAGACTCCATTTCTCCCCTTCCCAACTCCTCCCGGACTAAGCACCTTGCAAAACTCAGGAGAGGAAAGCAAGAGTTAAAAATAAAAGGATGACTGGGTCAAAATGATGCAAAAATAGCTATCACAGAGGCTTGTGTAAATCTCTTAAAATCTTAATGCTCTACAGGCTGTTTAAGTACGGATCTGGATTATTCACTTTTAAACAGTAAATATCACCTTTGGTTCAGGAACTCCCTGAACCATAAATTGCTGGAGGCTAAGATAATAAATTTTGCAAAGAGGAATCACAATCACAGCATGTTTGCCAGGTTCTTATATTCTTCTTGAGTCATCCCCCGTGACTATTACCAGAGATAAGATACTAGGCCAGATAAAGCTTTATTCTGAGCCCTTTTATGTGCTTATTCCCCCAAATATAACCACCTTCTTTGAAGATAAGACCAATTCTCAGTGCTAAGAACCTATACACAATTATCTAACACCACTGAGACAAACTCCCAGAAGATATAGGCAAATCACCATGTGAAGTTATTTAACTCACAGTAACAGACAATCTGCTACATCCACATCTCTGAAATGTGGGACTGCTGAAAGGACCATGGCTATTCATTGGCACAATGTGCTTGAAACACTTTCAAAACCATCTTGATGATATTGCCCTTCACAAGCTGCCCTCCTTTAAATTCTGTTCTCTTTTGGGTTGCTGTCTGCATAGGTTTTTATGTCATTCCCAAGCTTCTTTTGTGTATGATCTAGTCATGGTAAGAGAAAAGCATTCCATGAAAATAATCCAGGGCAATTAAAATTCAGTATATTTTGAGGGTAGCAATCTTGCGGTACCCACAAGGACCTGGTTCCTCACTTACATGCCTGAGCGATATGAATCCAGCCTCAAATGAGCAACCACATCTCACCCTAAGCACCTGAAGCATCCGAAATTCATAAACACAAGCAAAAATCCAACAGAAAAATTATATTAGAAAGCAAATCATAAAATCACAAAGTGTTTTAGGTTGGAAAGGACCTTAAAGCCCATCCAATTCCACCCCCTGCCATGGGCAGGGACACCTTTCACTAGCCCAGGTTGCTCCAAGCCCTGTCCAACCTGGCCTTGGACACTTCCAGAAATGGGATAAATCATTCCTGTACTACCACCTGTGCAAAATCATTGTAGTTTTACATTTCCTGTGTATTTTTATACATGCTCAGAGATGAGGCAATAAGAATGAGTTTAATTATCTACTGAAATAAAATCCAATAATAGGCAAAGACTGTCACAATAACTTCCTGCCCACGAGAGTTTCTAGGGAGGGTAATATCCAACAGATACACTACAAAATAGGAAAAACATTAGAAATTGATATGAAACTCTAAGAAACTGTCCCTCTAGCTCCTGCCTGTAAGACACAAAGTAAAAGCCCAGAAAAGCAAAGCTATTTACCTAAAAATCTAAATCACCCTAATGCACTTAGACTACTGTGGGCTTGGCCATCTGGCTTAGAGGCTCATTAGTAAAGAAATGACCCCTTCACATAAAACACGGTTGGGTCACTCCAAGCTAATGAGCCTTCAAGTTTTATTGTTCTGTACACACAAGTGGATGTAAATCTGCTTGGGAAGTCTGGCCTTACACATCAGGCACACCTTTAATTGATTCTCACTTCTTTATTTAGTTACAGTGAAAGGACAGGAAAGAAAATAGAAAGAAATTTTTTTAAAAGCCTTTGTATTTCTGATCCAACATGTATTTTAGTAGTTAAATCCTGATATTAAAATAGTTGAGATTTTTTTGTTGTTGTTGTTTTCATTTTAAATCGGATTTCATAATTTCAATTAGAATTCATCCTGACAAAATAACTGAACATTTGGAATAATTAATAATTGAGCATTTGGAAGGATGATGGAGAGTGACAACTCCCCAGGCAGAACACACCAGGAGGGATCCGACCCCATAAAATCCAGGACCTGACTCTCACAACAAATACATTGAAGTTTTAAATCTTGTGAGTAAACCTTACTGCCTTTCCTGGGGGTATTGAGATACTGAAATCAGGCACCCTATATTCCCAAGTGAATCCCTTACAAATACATGTAAGGATGAACGACATTCCCTGACATCCATGGGATTTGGCTCATCCTATAAGCAGAAATCAAAAATACTGCATGAAGCACAAGATTTCATGCTCACCTACCCAGTCAGAAGAATAAGACATAATTTTCTACTGAATGAGTGGATTTATGACAGACATCAACAAAAAATTTCCTCCTCTCACTTCCTTTCTCTTTTTTTTCCTGTTTTCCTTTTTGTTTTTTTTTTTTTTTTTTATAATTTATATAGGAATTTTTTAAAAAGTAAAGGTTGGTGTTTACTCTTGTAGACTAATATGGTGTGCTGGCCATGACACTGACCGCTGTTCCACCTTAGATAACAAATTATTCACATTAAAGTTTGCCTTGCAAGGCCTTTAGTCATTAGACTATTGCTCAGCTTCAAACAACAAATAAAAAAGTGTTAAAAATAATATAATGGAATAAGAAATGAGTTCAAGTGCTTGAGTTTTGTAACTGTTAAAAAATTCTTATGATCTGATTGCATCCCTGTGGAGGACAAAAAGAAGTTACAAGAAAAAAAGGTCATTCATCAAATAAAAATAAAAATTTCACAGGCAAAATCATCATAAGGTGCTTCATAGAGAAAAGAAATACACAAGGAAATGCTTTGGCCATTTGACATCACAGCAGCTTCTGCTCTGCTGTGTCAGAAACAAACCACCCACCACTCAATAATCTTAGGAAATTCCCTGGGTGAATGGTCTCACAGCTTGAGAAAACTCAGCTTTGGGCATTTTGTCTCCTTTCCCTCCTAAATGCCATAATAAAATCCAAGCCATGTGATTTTCTGCAGCATCCTGGGTGCAAGGGGCTCCAGGTGTGGGGTTCTGTCATTCTGTGATGACCAATTCTGTCTCTTCCCAGCGAGAGCTCAGCCAGGGTTTGGTGCAACAGCTCAAGAGCACCAAAGGTTTCATGGCATTAACAGTCTCTGGGTAATTCTATTTTATCTACTTGCTCAGCTTAGCCTTAAAACCCAATTAAAGTGTAATTCATCTGATCCCAGGATTGAGGGCATCCCTGGCAATGCCTGACAGCCTCACAGCAACCACATCATTCCACACCATGTACTTCAGAGCACATCCCAAAGAGCTCAGCCACTGGACACTTACAACCACACAACTGCATTTTAGGGATCTCAGTAAACAGAAATATAAAAATTTCATTGCAACTTTAATGTATAATTACAGTCATGTTGCATCTGTCTGTGGTGCCATTCTCTTTGTGTTGTTCTTTTTAAATAGATGCTAGAATTGGACAAGGCAGCAAAGATCTAACAAATATATAAAATATAGGTGTGAAAAAGATATATATATATATACATAAATAATATAGGTAAATATATATATAAAATATAGGTATCATGAAAATGTGAGGTCAGTATGTTACCCTAAAATTAAACACTATTTATTTATAAAGAAGATAAGCTTAAAGCTTTGGTATAGGATCACAGAATAGTTTGGGCTGGATGGATTAATAATGATCATAGAGTTTCAACTCCTTCATGTGGACAGGGAGACAAATTAATTGGCAAATTATAGACAAATTAGTTTCATAAAATGTTTCATTTCATTCTGTTGTATCCAAAATATTGTAAACAGCTGCAATATCTGTTAAAAGAAAAAGTTCTGAAAAAGTTTCCAAATACTATGAAGATTGAATCAATACTTCAAATTCAAAAAATAATCCAATCCAAAAAGAAAATTGCTTAATCCTTCAGCTCATCTTAAAAAAAAAAAAAAAAAAAAAAAAAATCAATCCTCCTACTCTCACTAAGCAAGTTTTCAGGGAACTGATTACTGCAGAGACCTTTTTTGTCTTTCATTCCTCAAGTGAAAATATAAAAACCAACTTCATGTGCTCCCAACATCTGGCTAATGCACAACTCTGGGAAAAGCAACAAGTTACTGTGTCACAAAATGTATGCCCTTGCATTTCTAATGCACTTTGGAAGTGTAAAATCATTTCCCAGATTAAATATCAGACCCCACCAAACACTGATATATGTGGTTTCATATTATCATGAATTTCATTCCTGTAGAACTTGGAAATGATTCTGTACAAGAATCTCCATGTTCTCAAGTGTTCATGGTGTTCATGTACCCATAGCTGAAATAATTTACCAAAAAATGCAAGTAGAACCTCATTTCTTAACACCTGATTTCTATCTGACAGCTCATCCACTTAATACTCATTTTATTGAAATACTTTTTTTTCCCCAAACAACCTTTTGAATCTATTTGTTTCTGAAGAATCCATAGCTACTAACAAGGAAACATCTTTTCTCTGTGTACTGTTACATTTTCTTGGATTACAGCTGTACCACATCAGCATGCAGATCTTTAGTGATGCACAAAGCATTTCTGATGTGCAAGCATGCCCTCTTCTGGATATCCAGCACCATCATTTCAGCTGAAAATTCCCTAAATTACAGCAAATTCCTCCAACACTGCCTTGCAGAGTGTTCCTCTCATTTGTAAAAGCATTTCTGGTGTAAACAAATAAAAATAATCCCAACCAGTGCAGGATAAACTGCAGGTTTACACAGAACTGACATATTTTCTGTACTTTGGATTGCTAATGGCACTGTAAATACTGCAGGGACATTACTGATAGGAGAAGAGCTTGGACCTTTCTTGAGGTGAAGTGAATCCTTGACTATCCAAATGCTGATCTAATCATGTGTCATTTTTATCTGAGTTTTCAGTGCAACAGACAAACCAAAGCCATTCAGAATTTGCCCAGTTATAGTAAAAATTCAGTCCTACTGCTGAGAAGATTCAGGTGGTTTTTAAAGAAAATAAATCAAAAAGAGAGAAATCCCATGTCTTTGAAAATACATTTTGCACCCCTTTCAACAGTCAAACACTTCATTTATACAATCACTGAAGGATTTTAATGTGCAACACAAAATTTTTTGTAGCCTCCAAGGAAACACAGATTTTTGATGTGGTTTTTTTTGAAAGCTCACTAATTGCAGTAGGCCCATGCTTCTTTTATTTTGATTCATTCCCAGTAGCTCCATAAATGCATTGGGAATATTTTTCTTTGCACCCAAAAGAATACAACACCCAACAATGTTAATCTGGATTTTGTAAATATTGAAAGAAAGATTTGGACACCAAAAGCAGGTATATACAAAGCTAATAATCATATTACATGTATAGTATAAAATGCATTATAAACTTCTCCCATATTGATATTGACTTGCAGACATGGAAAAACAACAAATGAATAGCCCATAAATGCTAACTTCAGTAGAAATAAAATTAGAGAGGTTATGAATCACACTATATAGACAAGATTGATGGAGGACTTTTTTCAGGTGGACTAACAGCTTTAACAAGATCATTTTCAGACAGACTGCATCTGAAATTGAGGCAATGCTTTCCAGCATATCAAAAGCACTTCTGTAAGAACACACTTTAGAAAAAACAAAACAACTAACTAATTAATGCAAAATTAAATGAGTTGAACATGAAAATGCAATTTTGGGGCATTGGTGTGCTTTGACTTTGATTTTCTGAAGAAACAACACATTTTTATTTTCTCTGAATACACTAAGTTTAAAACTATCAAATACTCTCAAAGGTACCAACAGTACAGTCAGACCTTCTGTATGCATACATACATATATGAGATAAAACAATGAGGAAAAACAAAAACATTGCTCAAGAAAAGCAAGTTCCCTGACTATTGATAAAATTTGGGTCCACTTACTGAAGAATTTATTCCCTAGAGTACTATAGCATAGTTGCCCTATAGCAATTATAGCACATCAGAAATTAATATAATATTTTATAAGAAGGCAGTTTGGGTTGTTGGTCAAAAACAATGAAAAATCATCAAAATTATATTCCACACCATTTTGACTTTTGTGACTTTCATTCTGCCATGTGTTGGTTTTCTCCCAGCTTCCAGTTTAACAGGCAAACACTGCAGTTATACAATTAATGCAGAATTTTAATGTGGAAATGGCAGGGCACTCAAACTTTAATGAATTGAGACTGATATGACCTCAATTTGAATGTTGAGTAGGAGAGGCCCAGGCAGACTAAGCCCTACAGGAGCTGAGAAAATCAGGTTTGATTTTACTGTCAGTCTAGAAAACTTCCATGCTAATTTGGAGGTAAGTATCTTGTTAGAAACATCACTCAACCTAATACAGCAATTCAGCCTTACACTCCATAAACCTCCTCTGCTTTATTTACATTTTAGCATGACATACAACACTTTTATAATGACATATCATGGTCTGCCTTTAAAGACAAAGAGCAAAAAGAAGGCAAAACATTCTCTGGTTGATAGCACCAAGGAGAATCCAGCACTGTGGTCTAAAACCACCATTTCCTCTCACAAATATAAGAATCACAGAGTCAGAGAAGCAGTGAGACAGCTGGTGATGGATGAGATAAGGAAAGAGGGGAGCCCTGTGAGGCAGGAACTGTCTCCTTGTCCTTATCTGAGAACTTAACTGTGGTAACTCCCCTGTCCAGGAGGTCCTGGGACATTCACACATGGCCTGAAGGTGCTCACTCTGCTGAGGGGCCATGACGGGCCATGATGTGATGGGCAGCTGTATGGAATTAGAAGGCATCAAAGACTCCTGAACTGTCCCCTGATCCACAACATTGCATCACCAAGGTGTCCCTGATCTAGAGCATTCCATCATCCAGACGTCCCCTGATCCACAACTTTCCATCATCCAGGTGTCCCTGATCTAGAGCATTCCATCCTCCAGGTGTCCCTGATCCACAACACGACATCGCCCAGCTGCAGTTCCCCACCCCAGGGGAACTTCACCTGGGTACCTGGGTGTTCCTACCTGAATCTGAGTGAATAGAAACCCAATAAATGTGGTGGTTTGGAGGTTTCTTCCATCATTTGATGGGTCTAGTCTGTGACCATTATTTTGACCAACTACCATCAAAATTGCACTGAGCAAGTCTCATTGTGAAGCCTTTGGGTGATGAGATAGTTTCATTCTTGTCCTTTTCTTTCTCATGCATTTTCTTAGGTGATTTTTGTGCTCTTATATTACTAAAGCTAACAGCCAAAATGCCTGCAATATCTGTTTTCCTTTGCAACCAAATTATTCTACAATAAACCCTACATGTGTATATTTACAAAAAACACTCATTCAGGGTCATTTCACTCTAATCAACCCCAAGGGATTTATTATCAAGAACGTGGGCTACTCTCCCCTTTTAGAGTAGATTGTAACAGGTAGTTGTAAAGAGCAAATTACTTTTGTAATTTTAAAAATCTACTCATCCCAACAGGGATGTATAAATCTGCAATCAACAGAACCTGAATTCAGGACAATTTTAAAGGATATTTGTCATTTCCAAGCCATGAAGTTTCACTTTGTCAGAGCTTTTTTATTCATTTCTGATTGTAAACACCAGTGTGGTTCTCTGAATCTGATAAGAAAAACACAACAAACTCTGAATATGGAATTACAAAACCAGGAAATTCATGAATGAATAAATAAATCAAAACTAGCTTGTGGAATTGTAAATAATGCAGCATTTCTATAAATCTACTGAAAAATAATGGACATGCCTTATGATGAGGGCCTGACATCATCAAAATAGAAGAGACAGAAGGTTCCTGGAAAGGTGTCTCAAGTCACACTGCAGGTTGCATACTTAGACAGTGATTTATGCACAATTGTGAGCAGTCAAGGCACTCAGGAGGGATCCATAAGTGCAAAAATCTTAAACTGACCAAGAAGCAATGCAGAGAACATTTGGGAACCTATCCTATTCCTCCAGTAGTAACTACTGTGTTTCTGCTTGTTTCTTTCAAGTACACAAAGACAAAACTGCTCTAAAAGAGTCAAGTGAACAGTAAAATAGCTCATCTCCACCTTGAAATACAGGGGAAAGCTCTAAACAAGCTGCTGTCCTCTAAAAATTATTTGGCCAGCCAGGAATTTGACAATGGTACGGATGGAAAAACTGCCCTGCTGTGGCAGTCACGGCTGAATCAGTCGCTGCTGCTGCTCCAGCAGTCAATCTCTTGTCACTCATCCCTGATTCCTCATCTCAGGACAGCTCTGGACATTCCTCTGTCTCATAACTGTAATTTACTGCTCACTGTCACCCAGATTAACCTCACGCAAGTCAGCTCCAGAGCTGAAATGTACACACCAATTATTGCTGATCTTAAATATGAATTGAGATGGAGCTGTTAAATGTGACAGCTGGGAGCATCTTGAGAGTTTATGGATTTTTCAGTTGCTATCATGTTTTTCATTCTCCAATCAAGCACAATAACCAGCTGTCTGCTAAGGACATTTCATCTCCATGTACTGCAGCACTCTGTTTTTCCTTTGAGCCATTCCAATTTTTTGCTGATCTATTTGTGAAGAGAAGCTGCCAGCAGCCTTGTGCTTTCTCATTTGTTTTTCTGCTATGTCCTCTTTTGAAGAAATTACATTTTCTTCTTTAGAAGAAACACAAATTAGAACATATAGCAACTTAGGAGTAAGCAGGTATCAAGGACAGGTAGTAACTTTAGAGAGTAAGATTTCAAAGAGCAAACATTACCCACATGGTAAAGTAGGGTTTTCCTAGAGCACATTACAGAGGATTGCATCCAGATTATTCTGGAATATTTCCAGTGAGGGACATTCCACAGCCTCTCTGGGAAATCTATTTCTCAGATGTGATTCTCACGTCTAAACATTAAATCATCAGCAGTAATACAAGACTCCATTAAGAACTGATCATAGCACTCAGACACACAGAAATATCTGTCCCAAAAAACCATTTATAATGAAAAAGAAAAGCTCCTCTGCAATGTCAGCAGGGACTGGGAGCAGGAACACTGGATAAGAGGCAAAGCAAGGCTGGAGAATGCGAGTTGGCTTAATAATGAGCCCAAAGGCTTTAGAGGAGAAAATCATATTTGAACCAGCTGGGAAATGCCTTTTCAAAATCAGATTTGAATTAATGCCAAGCCAGTACTGGAGTGATTACAGAGGTCTTTAACACTCATGGCTTACTCACTTGTCAACTGCTTTCCAAATTTATCATTGATACACCCCAGCAACACAACATTCAGTCTGTCTCTGGCACTGGCTCTGATGATGTCAGAGGGAATTCAAAGCATTCTTTTTTAAGCATATTTTTCTAAAGATATAATTTTCTCTCTTTCTTATGTTAATCAGACCTCAACCCAGCAGCACCCAGAGTGTTGCTAGAAAGGGTGCCCAGCACTGGGTTGAGTTTGGCAGCGCATTTCTGAGCCAGGAGTTTAAGAGCTGGAACTCCCAGGTTCCTGGTATTTTTGCTCCCTGACAGCCTGCAATATAAATCATGAAGGATCCAGGAGAGAAAAGCAGCAGGAAACTAGACCCCAATCAGAGCTAACCATCCGTTAAATAAGGCTTTCATTTAGACAAATGGAAAACAATTGCATTAAGAGCTTCTGTGGAGCTGCATTTAGGTCTTCTCTGTAGGACAGAAGTCTGGAAATGTAATTTTATTTTGAAATAAATTATGGGATTTATCACACATGCATAAGAAGCTGAAAAATACTCTATCAATTTTCTCTGAGACACTGGCAAAAAAAAGTCATCTGACACAGCAAACTGAGAACTCTCTTGTCTTTGCTTCCCAAAAGTAACAGATTCTAAAGTTCAGTTGAGTTCATGAGAGAAATAATAGATATCAAGCTGGGAAAAGATTTTGTCACAGTTACAGATAAGGCAAATGAAGAATATGCATAATTCTGGATATACAAAGAATAATGAAGCAGTTTATAGCTCATCTCCACAGAAATTCTTGCAGAGAACTCCCAGGGATCTCCCTTCCAGAGGGTTTAGGTACTGTGAGACTCTGGTCAATGCAGTAACTATACAAATATATAATTATTCCTAGAACTCATAAAGAGCCTAGGGACTAATTAAAACCATTATTTGACAGGTAGGAAATGGAGCAAATCAACATTTATCTGAGGAGAAGGAAGCAGAAACCATAACACATCTTTTATAACAGTAAATAATACAGCTGCAGAAGCAGCACCATTTTCCCTTACCTAAGTAAAAATCTCCCCTCTCCTTCTTTCTACCAACCTTTTATTTTCAGATATTTCTTTGGTGCCAAAATTTTGAAAGTATCTACTTTTTCTTCAACTCATAGCCTTTTCCTTCAGCTCTTGAAGGTTTGTAGGAAGCATTTCTCTGAACCCAAATCATAGAAGTAGATGAATGAAAAGGAACTATTTTAAGCTGGAGAAGGACTGACCTAACATTGCCAACACCCTGCCCTTCATCGGCATTCTTTAAATATCATCACAGAGCATTTACTTTGCTGTATGCTCATTTGATCAACACTCATCCCAAAAAAATCATCATTTTCCAGCTATCATCAAACAGAAGAAACCCCAGAACATGAATGACTGATTAATTTCACAATCTCTAAAGCAAGAGCAGGATTGCAGTGGTTTAAATCCACACAGGCAGAAGATGTTAAAGATGTGCATCTCTGCAAAATCAACCTTGATCTGACTTAGGACTGTGCCATGTTTGGTGTGTCCCATTCACTTTTATCCTTCTGAAAACTTGTGAAAGTTTTAAAATCCTTTCCAAGTGAGATTTTCTGTTATACTGAACATACTTTTGAGAAACCAAGAAAAACAATCCACAGGTTTCAAGAAAATAGGTTTAGTACCAAAGCAAATTCTGCCATGGCAGAATGGATGAAATTCAACCTTTAGATAACAGGAGCTGCCTACAAGCTCAGGATCTGACTTTCTGTCCTGGCTATGGGATTTAATTAATATATCAGAGAAGTCTAGAGATATTTAATTTACCCCCTGCCCATATAAGATTATAACAGTTGTCATCTCAATGGCTCTTCAGGCTCTGTTGGCTGTATTGATCTCATCTCCAGTATTGATCTGGTCTCTGACAATTATAACTGGAGATTAGGCAACGGGGGCTCAAATGATTGAATGAAGGAAGGACTCTGGCAATCTGTCCATTCCTAGAGCATACATGACATGGAAGTTGGCTGGCAGCTACAAACTGACCCATGGAGGATTCAAATTCCTTGGAGGGGCAGATTGAGGAGTCAATGCTCAAAGAAGCATTGGAATTTTTTAAGCTGGTATCTTAAAATGGCATCCACCCTTAAAGAACTGAATTGACACCCCCTACTTTACCTGTCCTTATGTACAAAAAAATTAAATTTAGGCATAGCAATATCTAATCTTAATCCCATCCCTTGTAACTGCTAACATCAGTTTGAAAGTTATCATTGTAAAATTCTACCACACCAGATCTGGTAAAATCAGAAGTTCTGCATTTTATGTAAATTAAGTATATATTCAGTTTTTATAATGTTTACTCAATAGATATAAAAAAAAAATCTTACTTAAGTTGACTACATTTCAGTATACATTGACTACATTCAGTATAAGGCAGAAAAATAAATAAATTACAGGGGTTGTGCAACTCAGACTAAGAAGGACACAAAAAAGGGGAAAAAAAAAAAAAACTGAATAAAAACTATACTGTGGAAACCATAAAAACAGCTGCTCACACCATTATGTGTTTAAGTAAAAATGATGAAAATATTAGCAGCCTTCAGAGTGGTCATAAATGCCTGCAGGAATGTAAAGGTTTCCTCCCTCTGTAAATGCAGCCAGAAACAAAGTAAGAATGTTTCTGGTCCAAGGACAAATTGCATCATTACCAAAACTCTGTGTACTGAAAAAGAGGCGCCACAATAAAATGAGAAGCCACCACTCATCAATTCTTAAAGTTTTTTTCAAAAGACCTTTAAGGATTATACCAGTATTGCTTCTACAAAGCAAGATTTTGTAGGAAGAAACTCAGCAAGTTCTTTTCCACCACAAGCTCAACACCTGGTATTTAATGTTCTCTTTTATAACTAACACAGCAGCAAAACTTCACATTCATTCATGCTTGCACAAGAACCTGTCAACCATCATTTCAAAAAACTAAGAGGCAAATAATGCTTTTCAATTCAATCAAACAGCTATTCCTTGAGGTGACTCTGGTACATGGAACAATGTCTTTGAAAAGCAACATTTAAGCCTGAACTGTAAAATGAAGTGAATAAAGGTCTGAAGTTTGCACTATTGATACTGAATTCCATCACTCTAACAACTGTGACCGAACCAATGGAAATAACAATGTTAAAGGTCCATGCTTGAACACCCTCTTCAGCATTATTTTGATGATGATTCCAGCAAAATGGGATCAAAATGTGTCATCTGATACTCTGAGAGCAACCAAAGAAACAGCAAAGTAGAGGATGCTCAGTTTGACACATCTTGGCAAATATTTTAAATTTAAAACAGGTTTTTGATGCTGCTTTGGTCCTTTTCCCACATCCTCAAAAGGACATGGCAGTAGAACATCTGAGTTTTAATACACAACATTGGGTGGAGAGAATTTTCTGAGACAAGTTCTGTTTGTGCAGAACAAAGGTTATGCACTGCCAGTTCACACCATGTTGAACAATCCAACACCTCTGGAAACTCTACCCAGAGAGTTAATTTTAAGATTGTGTGAACAGCACTAGTGCTGAACTCACTACTTTCATGGCAACTGAGTATTTCATAGCTCCACCAGAAAGTGAAACCTTCAGTGGTTTAATCCATACACCAAAAAGTCAATCTCTTGTAAATATCTATGGGTAACATCCTAAAAATCAAACACAATGACCATCCCACAGGGGCAAGCATGCTGAAAATTACCCATATTCCTGTTCAATAAGAAAATCATTCTTGGGCTGTTTCACATTTATATTACTCACCATTGTTTTTGTTTAAAAAAGTATTCTACTTCCAAAAGAACTGCTAGTTATCACATAAGAAGAAGCTTTAATGCCAAATTCATGGGGAGCACCGAGATCGCATTTAGATTACTCACTATTATTTTCATTTTTAAAAGTATTCTACTTCCAAAAGAACTGCTAGCAATCACATCAAAAGAAACTTCAATGCCAAATTCAAGGGGAGCACTGAGTTCCTTGGCAGGTACAACACCACCCCCGGTGAGCTTCTGATCATACCCAACTCTTGTCAAACGTTTGCAACGCATTAAAAACTTCAACAACTCAACCAGCTCGGCACAAAGCCACGCTAAAACATCTGAGATACATTAAAGCAGCTGCAGCCTCAGGGGGGCTGAGGTGCCCGTTGTCACTTACGTTGTTCATGTACTCGGAGAGCAGGTCCTGCAGGGCCTGGCGCACGGCGTTGCACTCGGCCACGATGCGCTCGCGGCGGTCGTCGCGCGTGCACGAGGAGTCGGCCATGAGCGCCGCGCCGCTGATGATGCTCTCCAGCCGCTCCTCCAGCGACGGCCGGAACCGCGCCTCGCTGAACGTCATCGGGTCCAGGATGATCTTGTTCTGGAAGGAAAAGCAAAACGGGAAAATGGTCAAATGGGAAAATGGCGAGCGGTCGCGTGTTTCTGGCATTTTCAGTGCCTTTGGAGAGGTTTTTCTAGTCTTTCCTAGAAATAATTTATCATAGAATACCAGGTTGGAAAGGATCGCAAGGATTATCAAAACTTTCTTGGAGCAAATATCTACCACACTCTAAAAAAGTAAATATTAGAGAAATATGTATATCTATGTGTGTGTGTATATATATAAATATGTATATATATTGACAACCTTGTTACCCAGAGAAGCTGTGGCTGCCTCTGGACCCCTGGAAGAGTCCAAGGCCAGGCTGGACAGGGTTTGAAGCAACCTGTGATAGTGGAAGAGTTTTTAGTCTTTCCTATAAATAATTTATCACAGAATCCCAGGTTGGAAGGGATCGTAAGGATTATCAAAACTTTCCTGGAGCAAATATTTACCAAATTCCTGAAAAAGTAAATATTAGAGAAATATACATACACATTAAAAAAAGTAAAATAAAATAAATTAGTATGTTTTATTTTAAGATATATATATGTATGTATGCATGTATATAAATATATATATACGTAGATTTATATAAAAATTCATAACCATTGTCCCCAGAGAAGCTGTGGCTGCCCCTGGATCCCTGGAAGTCTCCAAAGACAGGCTGGACAGGGCTTGAAGCAACCTGAGATAGTGGAAGGTGTCCCTGGCCATTGCAGAGTCTTGGAACAAGATGATCTTTAAGGTCCCTTCCAACCCAACCCATTCCATGCTAAAGCAATATTATTTCTCCACAAATATTCTGAACGTTTCTTGGCTCTTCAGGACATTTATATGCAATGTATAATTTTTTTTATTCCTGAAGATAGAGAGGGATATTCTCTGTTAACAATTTCATTTTGATTATTTTAATAAGCAGCCTACACTGCTGAAATGTTACTATATTCCCTCAATATTACATGAATTTAAAAAACTGAGGAAGTTAAGACTGTAAGGAAATCATTACTAGACAATGACACACAAAACTACTAAATCTCTGACTTCCATTCTGTAGAGCATCTTTTAACAGCTTTTTTTTGTTTTTAGCCAGGAAAAAAGTGCTGGATTAGTTAACTAAAAAGGGAGCACTATATGAAGACAGTCTGGAAACACCTTCAGTTTGTCAAATAGTCATCTGGTTAGCAAAATATCTTTGTTCTACTAGAAAAAGAATTGATTTTCAAAGAGTCTTTTCCAACAAAAAAGGTTAATTCCAAATTATGATCACTACTAAACACTTGTGTACTGTATATATCAAACTTATTACTAAATATCAAACAGGTTTAAACCACATTGATTCTACTCTTCTCACAGTAAAACTTCATGTGAAGTTATGAGTTTTGAGTCACTTCTCAATTATGAGAACTGCTTTTCTCCTTTTGCAGTTCAAGGTAAGAAATACAAAAGCAATAATCACCTGCTCTCACTCTCAGGCACATTTACAACACCATGTAATTCAGGAACCTTTTGCTGGAATCATTCAAAGAAGTCTCCTAATTGCATATGGACAAAAAAATGCCCTGTAAGCTGTGCACTTGTTATTTGAGCTTTAAAAAAGAAAATAATCATGAAATAGAAATGAAAAATCTAAAAGCATTCTGATTTCTAATAATCACACCTATTTTAAAGCACATAAGATTTGTTAATGAGCCATTTTAATTTTCACAATGTTCTGATAGCTTTATGATTAGTCTATTTCTTTAATATCCAAGAGCAATCAGCAAGTGCAAGCCAAATGACACAAATAATTTGAAAAATAAAAAAAAAACAACAAAAACAACACAGTGTATTAAAAAGTACATTAAAATTTAGGAACATGAACACATGACCAACATGTGCATTTAGCACTGAAAATTGTATCTATTATTCATCAGAAAATGCTCAAATGGATTTATTCAAACCTAAAGACAAACTCCACTTTACTTTCTTAATTTCAGCAGGACAAGGCTCTTAGAAAAGATCTTATTTCTCAATAACACTTCCAGTTCACACACAGACCTCATAACTCTCACTCTTATACAGAGAAAGGAACCTCTGAGAAATCTGTAACTTCACTGAGTCCTCAGCAGTTAAATAGTAATAAACACAGGGAATTTATGAAAATCCATTCTTTAATAAAAGGAAAAATAGAAGAATTTTAACCAGATAACATATTGTTCCAGCTCCAGGAACTGCTGACTTGGCAGAAAAAATGCTGCATTAGCCAGAATGTGAAATTATGTCTCACATGTATCTTCTAGGGTCTGTGTTTCACAGCAGTAAGCAGAGCAGTTTTACAAGCACCTAAATTAGAAATGACTTCTCCAAGAGTTAGGCCTGTGCATATTTATGTAATGGGGCTTTTGAGCCAAACGGTAATGCTTGGGATTTTAAGAATTCAGCTGTATAAATTCATTTTCACAACCTCATATTTCACGTGGCAGTAGCAGGACTATGACTGCACCAAATGAACTATATAAGCCACTTATGGAATTAGCAAGAAAAAAATATTGAAAAGAATAGCTGCTTGTTTCAGATCCCTAACCAATCCTTCCAGAAATGTCTCCCTTTCCCTCCTCTTCCTTACAGCCCTAGGTGTAAGGTTCTGTACATAGAAACTTTCAGACAGATCTTACACCTCTCAGCAAGTCATGAATCAAATTTAGCTCCTTAGATTTGAAGACCCTGCACTCAATTCTTTTGTGAGACCCAAAAACCTACCTAACATATGGAAATATGCATGGGCCAATCTATTTGCATATGCAAATGCAGTGTCCTGCACCTCTGGACCTGCACAGGTAGGGGGTGACCTGATGGAGCAGCTCTGGGAGAAGGACCCGGATGCCTTCATGGACAACAAGCTGTCCCTGAGCCAGCAGTGCATCCTGGTAGCCAAGAACACCAATGGCATCCTGGGGTGCTTTAGGTAGAGCATTCCCAGCAGTGCAGGGAGGGGATCCTGCTCCTCTGCTCAACCCTGTGAGGCCACATTTGGAGAACTCTGTCCAGTTCTGGGCTCCTCAGGACAGGAGAGACCTGGAGCTCCTGGAGCGGGGAATCTGCAAAGGTGATGAAGGAAACTGAAGCATCTCCTGGCCCAGAGAAGGCTGAGGGAGCTGGGGCTGTTCAGCCTGGAGAGGAGCCACAGCTGAGAGGGGCCCTAAGCCCTGGCTGTCCCTGGGTGTTCCTGAGTGTCCCTGGCTGTCCCCGGGTGTCCCTGGCTGTCCCTGGGTGCAGGAAGGTCAGAGCAGGGCCCAGTCTCTGCTCCAGGGCCCAGCAATGGCACCAGAGGAAAGGGCAGGAACTGAGCCCAGGGAGTTCCACCTGAACACAAGAACTTCACTGAGAGCACTAAGCAGATTGTCCAAAGAGGCTGTGGAGTCTCCTCACTGGGGATATTCCAGAATTGCTTGGACACAGCCCTGTGCCCTGTGCTCTGCCTGAGCAGGGAGCTGGGACCAGGCGACCTCTGTGGGGCCTTCCAGCCTGACCCATCGGGGATTCTCTGCATTCCTCCATACTTTTTGAGCCTTGAAGATGAACAACCTACAGATCAAAGATGAACGATGTACAGATCAAATATCTCCAGTATGTCTAAACCCTGAAACCCAACTCAACATTTTCACAAGCAGATATGTTGTACTCCATTAATAAATTTAAGAATTTCTTTACAGACTACATACAAATAGTATTTAGATTTTAAATAATAAATTGTGTAGCACAGAGAATGCATAATTAACCCAAACCAGCTCTCCTCACTTTGAACTGGAAAAAGGGAATATACTTCTGTGGTATTTGTAAATAAGGAGAAATATTTATGATGATCAAAACTTGGCTCATTAAAAATAAAAGTCACTCAGTTGTACTCAATAATCTTTCAACCATATCCCATAAAACTTTTTTTTATTATTCATTTTTAGGCTTAAATATTATTAAATATTTGTTTGGGATATCCGTTCATGACAATTCAGAATTACAGAGTAATTTAGGTTGGAATGAACTCCTGAAAGTTATACTTTAAACATTTCTTTAAAACACAGACAACTTTAACATCAAGCCAGGTTGCTCAAGGGTTCATCCAGTCAAGATCAGAATTCCATTTTGGAGATTTTCCAAACCTCTCTGTCTACTGTTTGAATGCCTGATCAACTTCAAGGGTGATCACCCATGGGTGACTTTTATCCTTCCCAATATCCAGAATTTTCTCAGAATCACCTTGTGCCAGTTGCACCTCAGCCCAACACTATGAACCTCAGTTTTGCTTAAAATATAAAAAATAATGATGTAGTTACTTTCTGATGGGTGGTTATAAATAAAAGACAGTCTAGATGTTTATTTTAAACTCTTTCTCAAATATGTCACAAGGAAAGCAGGTTTTGGAATTTTGGGAAAAAGGAGACAGGATGAGAACCAGCTCCTGATGTTCAGTAACCAAAGAAATGCAATTTCTTGCTTACAAAAGATATTATTCTTCTTCAAAGAGAACCTGGTGCCAAAATTCAACTTCAGACTATGGTATTGACACCTATAAAACTCTTACACGTATATTAACAAGGAAATAATGTATTTTTGAAAAGCAGAAAAAATAGTTGGCAGGCTAAATAAATTTCTTTAAAAGTTGCAATTTCCCATCACTTCTTAAAAGCCACCTAATGAAAGATAATGTAAATGAACTGGAACACTTTACAGTTCTAATTAGTTAACTAAGATTAGAGCCATAAATCAAGGACTGATACCATAATTCACTCCTTATAATTAAGTGTTTCAAACCTCTTTATAAATGTTCAGATGACTGTAAACATACATAATTTTTGGCTGCAGTTGCTGAAACAAAATCCAAGAAAATTAATTTTAACATGATTGAAGATTTGTTTGAAAACTGGCAAAACTTGTGATATAATCTTCTTTAAATATAGTTAACTATTTCCTCTTCAACTCTTCTTTTTTCCTTAAATTATACCAAGGTGTGTTTACAGAGAAGTTGCCAAGTTGTAATAAATATTAGAGACTTTTGAAAATAAACCTCTCATACTAAGTACTGCTCTAAACCAACTTTCTCTTGTTCAGAAGGCAATAAACTATCTCATACACTAATAAACTAGAGGACACCACTTCAGAAATGTAAAATAATGGAAAAATTATTCATACTTCAACTAAAAAAATTGAAAATAGCCGTATACACTATGTAAATGTATTGTATAATCAGAGAACACATCATTATTGAAACTTCGTGACATCAATCTGCACTAGAATCTCATTTTCAACCATGCCAAAAAACCTCTCACAGTCTTTATAAGAAATATAATGGAAAGCAAAAGCAAAATGTTACATTAATAATTTAAAACAATTTTACAACTCTAAAAAACCCTAGAATTACTGTATCATTGCCTGCATTTTCCAATTAAATGGCTTCATTATTATGTGAAATTGCCTTATTGCTCATGAAAAATCTGCTCATCCTCAGGTTTCTGCACATAGAAAGTCTTAAGGAAATTTCAGCAGCTTCTTCAGAACCTCTGCCTCATTTATTTGTTAAACACATTAATTCATCTGTTTAGAATACCTCTTCAGGGCAGAGACCATTTCCTAACATGGTTCTTAAAGATTTAGAATCACAGAATGGTTAAGGTTGGGAATGACCTCTAAGCCCATCAACCATAAGCCTGCCACCATCATGTTCACCAAGTGCTACATTGTCCTGGTTTAGGGCAGATTTGGGAGGAAGCCTCCAAAGGGGACCCTCTAGAAAGCAAATTCAAGCAGCCTCTCTCCCATGGGTTTGGAAGGCATAAATCTGCTTTGAGAAAAGTGGAAAAAGCTGTTTATTTAACAAGCAAAGTGCTCACAAACATGGAAAAATTAATAACATTAAACAATGGAATCTCTCATTGCTCTGAAGAGTTGGCAAATTCAGAGAGAGTCCTTGTTGTGGGGTGTAGCTCAGCTCACTCAGTCTCTTATTATTTCCTCCTGTGCTGGAAAATGTCATGCCCTGGGCCTCAGTGGGCCACAGCTTTGAACTTTTGGTGGTTTTCTTGGGTTTTCAGTTCAGGGCAAGGCTTATCAGTTTCAAGAAAAAGAAAAGCTACCGTCTGGGGAACATTTTGCTTCATCTAGTTAAAAAAACTAACTAAAAGCAAAGGAAAGCTATGTCCTGCTGTCTGTGCTGCAGACAATGGAGCTCATGAGAAGGAATACAGGGGAATCTGGTGCAGTTTCTGCAAACAAACTGCACACTTAAAGGTGCAGAACTTAATAGCCAGCATAAACAGAACAATGGGGAATACACAGAATTCACAGAACTCACCGAATGACCAGGTTGGAAGAGACCCTCATGATCATCGAGTCCAACCCAGCCCCAACACCTCAACTGAACCCTGGCACCCAGTGCCACATCCAGGGTTTTTTTAAACACATCCAGCAATGGTGACTCCACCACCTCCCCAGGCAGAACTTTATCACCTTTCTGTAAAAAACTTTTTCCTTCTCTCCAGCCTGTATTTCCCTTGGTGCAGCTCGAGGCTGTGTGCTCTGGCTGTGTCAGTGCTGCTGCAGACAGAGCCCAGCCCCAGCTGAGCACAGGCCCCTTTCAGGAGCTGTGAGAGTGATGGGGGCAGCCCTGAGTCTCCTTTTCTCCAGGCTGAGCACCCCCAGCTCCCTCAGGGGTTCCTCACAGGGTTTGTGTTCCCAGCCCCTCTCCAGCCTCTTTGCCTCCTCTGGATGGGCTCAAACATCTCAAAGTCCTCCCCAAACTGAGGGGCCAGAACTGGACACAGCACTCGAGGTGTGCCCTCACCAGTGCCAAGTACAGGGGAAAAATGACCTCCCTGCTCCTGCTGGCCACTTACAAGCATCATAAGTCACCCCAGAATGTACATCCACAGGGTTTTTAACACTTCCTGAGACAGTGAATACACAACTGCCCTTAGACCACGGAAAATGCAACTTTCAAGGTAAATTCCACTGCAAAGTGTGATGGATATTTTAGATAAACAATGCCACAACTGCAAGACAGGAGGAGAAACTGCCTTTGAGTAGAAGGAAGCATATTATATACTGAGGGACCTAGTTTTTCTGAGTAACTTGGAGACAAGACCATATAAATAAGAGTGTTTGATGAATTTCTTTGTCAGAAGAACCCACACTACTGGGAAAATAAATGCTGTGTGCTCACAGGTTTGGTTTCTGCACCTTTGTCCATGTCTCCTGCAATGCTAATAAGGCTGCTGATCTCCTTTTTAGCAATAAATCAAATGTTCCTACCTGCCACAAAGCTGTGTTACACAGACACACCATATAGCTGGCATAGTGTGACAGTCCAATGCTAAACTGCAGCTTTCAATGAGCTGCTCTGGAGTGATGAAACAACACAGAAATAATTCACAGGGGCTCCAGGAGAGCTGGAGAGGGATTTGGACAAGGGCATGGAGTTCCAGGACAGGGGGAATGACTGGGTTAGATGGGGTATTGGGAAGAAATTCTTCACTGTGAGGGTCTTGATGGCTGCCCCATCCCTAGAAGTGTCCAAGGCCAGGTTGGACAGGGCTTGGAGTAACCTGGGATAGCAGGAGGTGTCCCTGCCCATGGCAGAGGGTGGAACAAGATGGTCTTTCAGTTCCTTTCCAAGCCAAACCATCTGTGATTCTCCGACCTTCCCCTCTGGCACACCAGGCTGGATGCACCCACAGCAGCTTCACGAGCATCCCTCAGGCAGGAGGGCACAACCACCAGCAGAAGCAGCAGCCCCACCTCCCCAGCCCCCTCTCCTGACTGCTCTCCAAATGTAAATGGAGATGCTGCTTCTCTGAAATAGTGGAGGTGTTCACTTCTCACCTACCTAAGCTACAGAAGCATCTCAGAGGTGCTAAATAAACACAGGCAAAATAGTAGCAAGTGCAGTCTAATTAGAACATTTCACCAAGTGCTCTTTTTGAGCTATTATAAGTAACCTGAAAGGAACTTAATTATGTTTTTGATTTAGCACTTCAGATATTCATACTTGCATTAACAAGAAATTAAGAAACCTGCAAAAATTTGAATAATAATGCAGTAACTGTTGTGACCATGTTCACAGGGGTCTTAGGATGAGGGAAGAGACGAGGATCTGACTCCATGTTTCAGAAGGCTTGATTTATTATTTTATGATATATATTATAATAAAACTCTACTAAAAGAAGAGAAGAAAGGATTTCATCAGAAGGCTGGCTAAGAATAGAAAAAGAAGGAATGATAACAAAAGCTTCTGTATCTGACAGAGTCTGAGCTAGCTGGCTGTGATTGGCCATTAATTAAAAACAACCACGAGACCAATCACAGGTGCACCTGTTGCATTCCACAGCAGCAGATAATCAATGTTTACATTTTGTTCCTGAGGCCTCTCCGCTTCTCAGGAGAAAAAATCCTAAGGAAAGGATTTTTCAGAAAATATCATGGTTACAAACTGTACAGCTACAAAAAAACACATTTCCTTACAGAAATGACAATTAGGTGTTTAAAGTGTGGTTTTTTTCTGTGTTTTTAGTATGTCTAACAAATTTGTGCTTGAGGGTTCATTACAAAAATTCCTTTGCCAATAAAGTGGCCTGCTGCAAACAGGTTGGCTCTTTCAACCACCAAAAGAAGCGGTAACAAAATTCTATGATAAACTCCAAACAGGTAGGTTTGATTGTTTGATTGCTAAATCTTTCCACAATACTATTTACGATACAAGAGCATTTCAGAGGGAAAAAATAAATTCATAGACATAAAAAAAATAAACCAAAAGCCCACTAGATGGTGCTCCTATACAGCAAATAGAGCTCAGCAACACCATTGCCACTGCTAAAGGGGAATGAGAGCAATGAGATCCTAATCCAGTTACCCAGGGATCACCGAGATCACATTTTTGCCATGCATTTGCCTTTCCTGACATCTCCAGTGCCATCCTTTGTACTCTGGAGCTGACCCTTTCCACAGTAATATATAAACAAGGCCATACATACACAGAAGGGCTTGTAATGGGAAATGCAGCAGGAACTGAAAGGAAAAGCTTGTTTGGCCCCCCAGCATCAGGACCCCAAAATTTACTCTGATTGTTCCTCATTTGAGACATCAGTTCAGCATCCTAAAACACAGGGCTCTGCAAACTGGTGAAGTTTATGGATTTAGTGTAAAATGCAACATTTTTCTGTTGGTTATTGTTTTCTTAATACGCAAAGCATGGCCAGTGTGATGTTTCCCCACTCAGAGGAGACCTGAGGAGTGCAGAAAGTGCCAAAGTATCTCACTACTGCATAGAAGTTTTAGAAACATTGAGGTACAGCCTGGCTGCCTTCACACAGGAAATGGTTGGCTTGACACTGTTGCAGTGCAAAAGCCACTTCAGCTGCACCAGCGACAAAAAAAAAAAAAAAATCCAACTGTGTTTTCGGGCTCCCAACACAGGAAATTTGTGGATTTGGGGGAATGAATTTATATGAGACCCACAAAGTTGATCAGAGGGCTGGATCCCCTCTGCTCTGGAGCCAGGCTGGGAGAGCTGGGGGTGCTCACCTGGAAAAGGCTCCAGGGAGAGCTCAGGGCTCCTTCCAGGGCCTAAAGGGGCTCCAGGAGAGCTGGAGAGGGACTGGGGACAAGGGATGAGGACAGGACACAGGGAATGGCTCCCACTGCCAGAGGGCAGGGATGGATGGGATATTGGGAAGGAATTGTTCCCTGTGAAGGTGGCGATGGATGAGCAGAAGGGACAAGGGATGGAGGGACAGGACAAGGGAGAATGTCAAGTTGGACAGGGGTTGGAGCAACCTGTGACAGTGGAAAGTGTTCCTGCTCATGGCAGGGGGTTGAAATGAGATTATCTTTAATGTCCATTACTACCCAAACCATTCTGAGATTCTTCCATATTTCATCCAAATCCATACATGAGTTTATCTGAATTTGCAGCACACTTTCCCCAGTGTATTTCTAGTTAAATTCAATATAGAGCTGCTATTATACAAAAATTGCCATTTGCCTGGGCAAGTGCTACTCAAGCTCAACAAGTCTGGTTTCAAATTTCTGTCAGATATGCAGGAATATTTTTGCAATTGTTTCTTAAGAATTTGAGTGGCGAAACAAACACATTTCAATTCTCCTTTCGAAGCTCACATTTTGTCCTGTTCTCTACAGCATCACAAATCACTTCTCTGAAGAACACACTTACAAGCAAATTGCAATTCCATAAATGTTCTGCAAAAATCCATTCTCAGATCATGTAGCAGTTATTTGTCCAAAAAGGAACATTTTAAAGGTAGTCACTTAATGACACAGCATTTTTTCTGTCTGCTACATTCCTGCCACATTTTGACAGCTCCTAATTTTATTACCAAAAAAAAAAAATGCAGTCTTTGCTATTGCTATACCCAGACACTTTGTCTTTTCAGTCTCTCTGTAATGTTTTCCCCTCATTACACACTTATTAGATCTTTCACTCCATTTAAGGTGCACTGCATTCTCTAGCCATGCAAAATATTCCTTAAGGAGCATTAATGTATTCACAAAATATGTTATGATAGCCCATTTATTAATTATGAGCTGCATTTAACAGCCTGGAGGACAGTGACCAGTGTCACCAGACACTTTCTCATTTCATGTAGTCATCTCCAAGACAGCTGACTTGCTCTGTTCAACAATTAATTAAAGATTGAGTTACTCTGCCTGTAATTTCTCAGTTCAAATGCTGCTCATGACAAAAAAAAGTACAACTTCAGTACCCTGGGACCTATCCCAAATACATAAGTACCTCAAGTACTATAAATCATTTTAACCACCTCTTTTAATTCTGAATCATATTAAATCATAGAACCATGCCTGAGTTGGAAGGGACCCACGTGGATCAACCAGTCCAATCCCAGGCCCTTCCCAGGACAACACCAAGAGTCTCACCCTGTGCCTGAGAGCATTGTCCAAATGCTATCTGAACTCTGTGACCACTTCCCTTCCTTTTCCTTTAAATTCCTTTATAAACCAAATTATTTTCATACTCGGAGTACTGAGTTTCATACTCAGATGTCAGAGAGTAAAGGAGTGACCCACAGGCTCAGCAGCTGAAATGCAACAAGGACCAATGCTGCAACTTTAAAGACAAAATACAGACAAAATATTAAAAAAGATAAAAAATTAGAAAACATCAGATAAAACAACATCAGCACAGGGCTTGCCTGTTTGGATTAACATATATGAAAACTAAGCACTATATATTTCTTTTAACAAACAAAATATCATTTTATTCCATTGCTAGAGGCAGAACTTGCACACACAAACACAAAAGGCAGGGAGAAAAGTCAGCTAAGCCATCTCATCAGTTCTTTCTGGAGCAATACAGAAAACAACAGATATTTGCTTTTGGCATCAGTGGAGGAAAGGGATTTTGGTCCTTTTTTCCTTTAGATATCTTCTCCTCCCCGCTCTAAATCAGAGGATTTATAAATTCTATTTAATTTTATTGCAGATAATTCAAGCCCTGCTTCAAACACAGGAATAATCCTTTTTATGGAGTTATGGTGCATGCATAGTAAACAGCTTTATATTTACAACACCATTACACCCACCCTCCCAGCACTGTACAAGAATGATTGCCCTCATTTTTCATATCCAAATCTAAAGGAAATTATTTATAATTGCTTAAAATGTAAAGCACTGTAGGTCTGAAACCCCTAGAATCTGAATTTCCACTGTGATTAGCACTTCTGAGGTGTTGTCAGCACATCCCACTGACACAGCTCCACTCCTCAGGACTCAGGAATTGTAATCCCAGTCCATATTCTGAGAGCAGGCACCCTCCTACTCACCAGAGATCCCAAGTGCCCAGTAAATCCTATTTTTGCCTGCCACTGCCCCCTCTCTATTCCATGATGGAGAACAAATTCCCCAACAATCTGTGTGCAGTCCTTGCTGTGGTACAGACAATCATGGAATGACAGAACTGTTTGGATTGATAAAGCTCTCTTGGGTCATCCAGTCCAACTCCAGCCCTGCCAGGGCCACCAATAAGCCATGTCCCCAAGTGCCACATCCCCATGGCTTTTACATTCCCCCAGGCTTGGAGACTCCACCACTGCCCTGGGCAGCTGTGCCAGGGCTGGACAAGCCTTTGGGTGAAGAAAACTTCCTTGATATCTAATCTAAACTTCCCTGGCACAGCTGAGGCTGCTTCCCCTTATCCTGTCCCTGTTCCCTGGAGCACAGCCCGACCCCCTGGCTGTCCCCTCCTGTCAGGAGCTGTGCAGAGCCACAAGGGCCCCCTGAGCCTCCTTTGCTCCAGGCTGAGCCCCTTCCCAGCTCCCTCAGCCCCTCCTGGGGCTCCAGACCCTTCCCCAACTTCAGTCCCTTCCCTGAACAAAATTATTCCTTTCTTTATTTGTAGATATAAATATATATTTTTACATCCACATATATTTTTACCCCTTTGCAGTTACCAAACACACACCAGTATCGATGCCATCTATCTTCATCTCATTTTCATCCAGCACAGTTTCCTGGTCTTTCTCATTGCAATTCTTCTCACTCAATAATTTCATTCTCTTTTTATCTACCTCCCCACCACACTCCAGTTTGATGTGCAGGTCCTGTCTCTGCTGCACACCATGAAGGCTGTGGGGAGGACACCAGATAAATCCATCCCACAGTTGAACATGTGCCAACAAAGCCGTCCCTCCATAACCAGAAGAGATGAGAGCTTACCAGATCAAAACTGCCATTTCTTGAGTGAAAACAGAGCCTCTTCAGAGTTCAAAGTAAGTTCTTCAAATATTTATCTATGCGACTTCCATAAATTTGGCTAAATATCATGAGGGGGAAATAAACTGTGCACCCCCATTTTCATTAAGGACTCAGAGATATTTCATGAGCATAAAATAGATGACAAATTTTAATAATAAATTACTAGTAAGACCAGGAATACCTGTTTTTAAATGATCTAAGAGTAAAGCAGCAACATGGAAGTGAAAGGACAAAGCAACAAGGCATTACACACATTCTTTTGTCATCAATCAACTTCAAATAGGACTTTAAAGGAAAAATCTACTAAGGAACAGATTTGTGAACTCTCCTTATTTCTACATAAATTATCTCTGAGAAGCAATAAATGACAACCATCTTCAAAACTTTGCTGCTAATAACTCACAGGTGACTTTACACAACCCCCCAGTGAATAGAGGGAGACAATTATCAAAAGACCTAGTTAAACACAATGGCTGTGCTTCAAATAGGTAGAATAATTATTTGTATTCCATGTGATGATATTTTGACTGAGAAAATGTTCAAATTATTCACACTGCAGTTATTTGAAGCTCTAAGCCACAGAACACTGATTCCAAAATCTGAAATAATGAGGGCTGAGAAGTGTTAAAATAATGGAAAAAAATGTAAACTTATTTTTAATACAGTCATCATCATAATGCAGGGGTTAGTAGGCACTTCCCACCAAATATAAAATTATTATTATGACTGAGACTGTAAAATAAATATTCTGTAAAATTATTTTCATTAGAATATACAAAGTTCCTTTCCCTTGCAGAAGTAATACAGTGCCACTGTAAACAGCAATGTTTTTTTTTTCCACCACCTTTTAACTCATGACACAGTTTCACTAGTCTGCTAATATTGCTTGTAAAACATAAAGGTAAATTCACAATCATCCCACCATCACCAGCTATAAATTTTGACTTTCTCTGGAGGTTAGGGAATATCATCTTTTTCCCTGGAGGCTAGGGAATATCATCTTTGATGCACCATTAGGTGTGAATAAATCTCCTTCAACAGCTAAGCAGTGACTTAGAAAATGAGTAATAGAATTGTTTCAGGCTCTGTGTCCTCATAAGTCAAAGTTTTCATTTAGTTTCCTAAAATAAGAAAGAGAGAATTCCCCAAAAAGGCTGTTTTTCTACACATAATTATGAAAAGAACATGCTACTATGGCTACACATCTCCCACACACATGCATGGCTCCTGCACCATCACTGAAAGTGGAAAAGACTTTACCTGAGCAGAAGAAGGATGAATATTCTTATACAGGAAAGGGACAATATCTGATGTCTTGCATAGTCTTCACTACATTTATTTTCACTAAGCACAACGACTCTCTTTGCATTGAACAACAGCCTTTTTTCCAGAAGGCAGCAGCAGCATCATCAGTTTGGGACTGAGAAGTCACATGTTTTCTGTCCCTGTTTGTCAAACCTTTGCTGTCCATAACGTGCAAAGTCCCACACAAAAGCTGGAGCACAGTCAGACCACACAGGGCTATTATTCCCAGGATCTTACCAACCAGGGCCCTGAAAACCCTGAGGAATTCCTTAAATCTTAAACCACAGTAACTGTGCAGGAAAAGCCACAGATGTAAGAATGGATGGAGGAGACAAGCCCAGTGCAACACGCTGTGAGATGAACCACCTGCACTGCACCTCCACTTCCAGCCCTAAGTGCAGCAGGACTGAGCAGCTCCTGGTGTCACAGATGCTGGGATTGCAACCTTGTGTCTTAATCAAAGTGAAAAGGACACCATTCCCCAGTAATAACTTCAACAAGTCTTTGCCTTAAGTCAAAATGAAAGATGAAATTATTGCCAGAGACTGTCTGCAATAACAGACAGTTATTTCTTTTCATTCACTGCCTAAAGTACAATCCTCACATGTGAGACAGGGAGAGATCATCAGACAGGACTGCTAATGAAATTAACAGCTAAACAATTAGCTGTCAGGAAAGTTGCTTAAGTGAAACTGTATCTGCTGCTGGAGGCTGCAGGACTTTGCCCACAGCTGAACTGACTGCTATCAACTCTGTTTGAAAGATGCTTTTTCCACGCCTTTGATTAACATAATTCAAGATTCAAGCTGAATGTTAATGTTTTCAGGACACTGAGCTCCATCACCATTTTCCTTTTTTTGTCTTGTCTTCCTGACTTCTAGACAAACATGATTTTACCACTCAAGCAACCTCAGATCTTGGTCACAACTAAACTGCCAGATTAATCAGACTTTGCATTTTCTATAGCCATGTAGTGAGATTTGTCAAGGAACCTAAGGATAACAAGAAGTTATTTTTCTCACTATCCCAGCCACTGCATATGAGCACAAATAACTTCTTGTAACTCCAGTCCCTTAGCAGCAAACAATTATTCCTCACCAAAACCAATACAAATCGATGTCTACCCTTTGTGTGGGATTCACATTCTCTGAAGCTGAGAGAAGCAGAAAAAAGAATAATCAAAACAATTCTTGTCTCATTCGCTGCTCCTGTGTTGTACCAAAGCAGAAAGCAATATGGAGACTGTTTACCCAAATTGATGGTGTTTGGTTTCCTTGGCCTATCAGGGCCAAGCACGTGTCCAAACTGTCTGTCAGCAGACAGTCACAAGATTCTGGGCAGTTGAGTTGGGTGCTTGTGCAGATTCAGTTTAAATGTAGTGTAATATAGTATAAAATAATATCATATAATAAAGTAATTAATTAGCCTTCTAATATCCATAAAGTCAGATGTGTCATTCCTCCCTGCATCCGTGGCTTGATTTTACTCTGCCTCTGCAGTCTGAGGAAATGGATGTGAACGAAAAGGGGAATTTGAGTCCTGTGTAAGAACAACTTAGTTTAAAGCTCTGTGGAGAAACACCTCATTCTCTACACCCTGTTGCAGTGTGATGTCTCGGTGAGATGTCATGGTTTGCCTCATATACCCCGGGTTTCTCCCTGAAGATTTCTTCCCCAGGCATGTCAATCACTCTCCTTTCCACACCCTGACCCCTGCTGAGCACTGTCTGTCAATCCTGGCATCCCAGAAGGGCGTTGAGAGATTGGCAGAATTCAAAAGATACTCTCTACCCTTGGGGGACGTTGGGCCATCCAGGTGTCCTTTGTCCCCTGAGACATCCCCTTCTGTACCTTGCTGGTGGTCCCCATATTCCTACCCTCTCCCCCAGGTAAAAGGACGAGCAAACCATGTGGTTCAGAGAGTTCTGTTGGAGCTGTTGCTGGATTCAGAGGCCTGTGAATCCAGCAGAACCGACTCCTTTCCTTCACCATCACCTTAAAGCTTCTCCAGCGGAGGGAAACCTGATCTCCTGCACGCCTGTACTTGCCTCCAAGTGCTCAGCTGTAACACCCAGCCTGCCAAAAGTGTCTCTAGGGTAAAACACTACAATTGTCACTTTTTGGCTCAGCACCAAGGGCCAGACAAGCTCAGGCACGTCCCATCCAGCTATATTGGTAATTATTCCAATAACACCCGGCTGATACTCACATCAAACTCATTCAAAGCAGCAGCGAGCTCTCCGATGCCAGTGTGGCCCTTGTTCTCATCGGTGGGTGAGGTGGCCTGGGCAGCGTTGGAGATGCCAGCAATGGCCTCCTGCACCTGCTTGAAGACGTAGTCCCTGTTGGCCCTCGTGGCCGCCACGTCGGGGTGGCGCAGGAAGGCCTGCGAGGCCGTGTACAACATGGTGGCGTTCTTCTTCAGCGCCCCGCGCGCCGCGGCCATCTCGTCCCTGCAGTGAGGGTCCTTCAGCTCCTGGGGGAGAGCACACAGCTTTTAGAGCTGGAAATTAAAGGCTGGAATTGTGTTAGAATGCATTGCCTTGAGCATCCAGACATGGACACCTTGCAGTGGTTTGGCAGAGATGGAATCCATGGCAGAACTGACCATAAATCACTAAAAGAATTCTCCTCCTGCCCAAGGAAGTCCTCCTGTGTCACTACAGCTGTTACATTCTGATCTCAATATTTTACCTAAGAGTCACTTTTCTTTTGCAAAAACCCATTACAAATGCACATAAAACATTCAAAATTACCCTTCCCAAACTGGATTCTTTCTGCTGATTCCATAATGGCAGCACTCCTGTTGCAGCAAGTGCCTTGTTTTTCTAATTACTACACCCATGTCCTTTATAAAATTATCATAAGGTAGACCTTTAAAAAAATCTAATTAGAAGTATCACAGAAATGAATACCATAGAATCATAGGAATTAACTAAGGAATTAACAGGAAAATCACAAGAATTAACTAGGTTGGAAAAGAGCTTTGAGATCATTCAGATCATTCAACCTATGAGCTAATACCATATGGTTTTAGTTCTTAAAAACCTACTGAATATGCCTCTCAATATTTCTAGTTTGGTTCCCTTCATATTTTGCTCTATTGCTCATATCATTTAGAGTTTTTATATTTAGAATATGACAGATAGTTTCTTTTGTTTCCTCTGACAACAAGAATCAGATACTGCACAATATGTTATCAGAATTATGTATTATTATTATTAATAATCTCTGATTTTTTTCAGTTATAGTGTATATCATATTGTATCATAGTATATATCATATTGTCCTTGAAAGCCTTACAAACATTAAGACAGTCCTCATAACATTCATTAGAAATAAAAAAATATTATTACTTCTACTTTAAAACTATGAACAAACCAGGCTGGAGAGCTGAATAGTTTATTTACGCCCACACATGGAATCCATTGCCAACACTGAAAAAGGACCTAGATACTCTGAATTTAAAGGTTCTGCCCACTGATTAATTTCAACCACATGCAGCTGACAGGTAACAATCTTCACTGGCATATTCTTGTGTCTTCAATGAGAACTTAAGAGACACAGACATCCATTAACTTTCACATTTTCCTCTTTTTCCCATATTTGCAGCTCTGTTTCCACAGGGAAAGTGTCTGAATGTACAGAAGAGCATTCTCCATATAGTGCCTAGATTTTACATTTTCATTTATTTGCCTTAGTCAGATGGTTTGCTTTCTGTAGTTCTGCAAGGAGCAAGCAGATGAGCTTGATGATCCTTACAGGTCTCTGCCAACTTGAGATATTCATTGATTCAATTTTAGTATAACTGTTAAAATGCTATTTTTAATAAAAAAGCCCCACAATCATGATTCAGAAGAAAATTGTCAATACTGCAATTCAGAAAATAAGGTAAATAGGTGGATGAATATGGAAAGCCAGCTTTCCAAATCCAGTGTTCAATGCAGTGCAAAGATGGCACATCCTTGAATTATTGGTGGTATTCAAATATAATTGAAGTTGGAAAGACCTTATACAACTCTACAGAGTCTTGAAAAGAGCAGGGTTCAGGGGAAAGCTATCTTTATTGCAAAGTTGTACAATAACCAGCCTTGA
This sequence comes from Melozone crissalis, assembly GCF_028551555.1. Taxonomy (NCBI): domain Eukaryota; kingdom Metazoa; phylum Chordata; class Aves; order Passeriformes; family Passerellidae; genus Melozone; species Melozone crissalis. Next base: position 4,102,539 of record NW_026535905.1, read on the forward strand.
ATAAACGTTATCATGACTTTCTGGTCTCTTTTTCAGCTGCCTTATCAATGAATAAATGGATAAATGAATAATTTTTTTTAAAAATCTGGAAATTATTAATAATGGTTCTAAGCACAAAGTAGATTTCTGTTCCTCCTGAACTTGAATTATACTGAACTAGCAAAGAGCTCGTGCTTTACCAGCTGTAAGAGTGACCTGAAATCTGCATAGGTTAGAATTAAACGGGAATAATCATCAAATTAAAACTATCCTTAACCTCCTGAACCACTTCCCTTTTCACCCTTCAATCTGTTATTAATTGAGGCCTCTTGGAAGGTACTTTTAAAGAAATGGCACTTCTGAAAAACATCACCACATTCAAAACTAATCAGTGTAATTAAATTATAGGCCATGACATAGCAATTAATGGTTCATTGTACATTTTAAACCAGACTTGGACATAAAAAAGGAGAACTTTAGAATGAAGATGGACTTTTCCAGCCACTCCTGTACTCACCTGTTGTCGCCTCGCAGCAACATAGTTCAGTTTAACCATTTCCTTCCCAAACTCCTTAAAGCGATTGGCTAAATCTTGCTCATTGGTTGCATTTTTCACAGCTTCTAGTGCCTCCTCTACCTACAACACAATAAATCAGCTCTGTCAGCATTTGAATCCACTCTTTGAAAAATCTGTGACTGTTCCACCCAATGCTCTGTCTTACATGGACCCAATTTAGGTTTCACATCCATCACTGTACAGAGGCTTTATGAGAGTCCCATGAACTTTAATTAGGTTTTTAATAGAGCAGCTGTCACTCTGCATTACTGTCCATTTACTGTGCTTTGGGATCATGTAAAGATAATGTCAAAGATATCACTGCTTTAATTTCACCACCCACACTTATCTGATGAAATATTTAATATCTGAGGGGTTCAAAACAAAATACATGAGTATGTTCTTAATGTGTGATACAGGCTTTATGGGAAAACAAAGAAAATTATCACTTCTGGACGAGAAACATTTAAAACGGAAATTCAAACTTACCATTAAGGTTTGAATTGACCCTGATAAATCCAAAAGACTCTATCTTTGTAAAACAAAGGATAGCTTCAACCCAGAATATTTGCATTATTTCTGTTTTCCTCAGCTTTGAGCTTTCATTCTTTAGTTATTTAACACTAGGAAAAGAATCTACCCAAAAATCCACACCTGCACTTATGCAGTCATGCTGTAGCTAACAGACAAAAATATAAAACCTCAGTTATACCAACAAGTTGATCCACCAAATGTATTGTGAACCTTTATCTTATACAAAGCAAGAAAAATATCTGAAGGGATGAAATGCTCCTTTCATGCAATAAGTAAAGGAAGCATTACTGTGACTAGATGGAAATTCAAAGTTGTACTTCTCTTCCTTGCAAGATAAAAATGCAATTCCAAGCAAAAACATTGAGAACTGAAAAGATGTTACTGACGCTTCTTGCTAAAAGCTGTTGTTTAGCTAAAAGCTGCAGTTCATAAGAACATGCATAACAAGTTTTCCCCTCAAAAGGCAAGGGCTTATTGGCATGGGGACAAGGAGGGGTTTGCAGCCCTCCAGACACTGTTGGGAATTGATAAATTCAGCAGTAGCTGGTGTCTAACAGTTTAGAAAGGCACAATTATGTGCAGAACCTGTCTTTTTATTGCTTGAGTTGCTCTGTGTTTTCCTACCACTGAGAGAGTATATTTTCATTTTGAGCTTTTACCTACTTACTGCAGATTTACAAATTACAGGGCAGCAGAGTAGCAAACTCATACATTTCTATTGGAAAATGCATAATTCAGGAGCATAAATTCATAGCTGTTATGCTGGAAATTATAAACCAAGTTCTGCCACTTTACAAGCTACAATCTTATTCAGAATCCAAGTTCTCTCTTCTTTTACTCTTAAGGAGAACAGAGTTTTTTTTAAAAAAATGAACTGACTGCTGCCTTACCATTAACACAAATTGCAAAAGCATCAATGTATTAAATAACTTGCTCTTGCAGAACTTCTTGCAAAATATGCCAATTTTCCATTTTCATCAGGAAACATTTACATTAAAATACCTGAAAATTTCATCTTTATTATGTTTGCAATGCCAAGCACAGGCATGACAAAGTGAAATACGTTTTTCTAAGTCCTGCTCCGTATTAAATAGAAATCCTGAAAATTTTGTCAGAGATTCTACTCTGATAATCAGATCTCAAAGGATGCTGATTGTACTCTATTGTGTCAGTCAGACCACAGATTCCAAAATTAAAAAATCAGTTATGAGAAATACTAGAAAGGACAGGAGCACAAGCTCCTTTTAATGAGAATTTTATGATTAAAATTTATTTTTTACAAATTCATACTGGAACAAATTCTCCATCCTTGAAACAACACTCAACTTCAACTGATCTGTTCCTCTGATTAACCAGCCTGGAGTTAATTACAATAGATCTATAATCCTCTGTGTGCATGACCACATACTATAATGGTACATGGTTTTTTAATGTGTTACAAAGCTCCAGCAATAACCACTATTTCTAATTTTAGCAGTGTAAAAGATATGCAATGACCAAGAGTCCTTCCAGAAAGCACCTGCATATATTCCCTGTAAAACACTAATTAAAATGCACCATTTCCTGGGAAGCCTTTGACATGCTTTCAGAGAAAACTGATTACAGCACAATTCAGCATAAATCAGGCTTCATTACTCTGACATGCAGAATTATTTTAGTTCATTAATTTTATGGGTAACTTACACAAGTCTTTGAAGGTTACCTTTGAGTAACTATTTGAAGGTTACTATTTGAGTACTATTGAGAATAGAATAGTTTTTCTCCATCAATTTTGTATAGGATAACCATTTTTCCCCCTAGTAATTCATTTGTCTAAAAGCAGTTAGCACTGTAAAGTGGTAAAATAAGGATATTCACATGTTCAATCCTCAGAAATAAATTATCCTTTTTAACATGAAAATAAAAGTGACAATTAAGGTTGAATGTTGAATTTTGTGAAGAGAACCAGAGATGATTCTACAAAAACTGAATTTGTAATACCATTAGATAAATGCAGAGATTACAAATCACACTGACAGACACAGCCCTTGCAAATCTGGGGTGCAAACTGTGCAAGTAAATGCACCCACTTACAAACCAGCACTGGACATTTGTATTTTACACAACAGAGTTCTCTGCTGCAAAAGAAATCTCAGATGGGAGAACAGAATTTCTCATTGCCCATGGAAGAGCTTGAATACAAATTTTCATAATAATGTTCAGAAAAAAGCTGTTGTTTATGATATTCAAGTGTTGGTCTTGCTAGGAAAGGACAATTTGAATTACAGTTGCATGGAGCATTATAGAGAGGAAAAATTTAAAGCATACTGGAGAGAGACACTGCTTACATTGCACATAACCAGAGCCATGTGCTGACAATTCTGAGAGCAGCATTTTATCCACTAAAGCAGAGCTCACTAGAACTTGTGCTGAAAAATCGGCCTCTTTCCTTATGAAAACTGTTTTCCAGCTATTCAGGTTATCTGCACACTTTGCAAGTTGAAGGGGTTCTGTTTTTCCAGAACATCAAATTGCAGTTGCACCATGAAAAAGACAAATTTTAAAAAAGGAAAAAAACCAACAAAACAACTTTTTGAACAGTTGTTAAAAAGAAGCAACTCTCCATCTCCTCTGTTAAACTCACACATGGACTCAGCAGGCTTTAAATATTCTGTATATGATTTTCTGCACAGTTTTATTTTGTTTCAGAGGTTTTTGATGATTTGTTTCTGCAATAAAAATGTAACAGTGCAACAGCAGCTAGGGAAGGTGGAAAAATGCATTTCCTACTTTCAACTGAAAATCTTTTTAATACTCCTGCATAAAAATGTGAATGGTGGCAGCCAAAAGAGAATATAAATCTGGTAATCTTTAATTCCTCTTTAATCTTTGATTAGACAGTTGTACTATTGTCTCTCTCCAAGTTAAACATTGGATCTTTAGATAAATTCAGAAGTTACAAAGAGGAAAAAAAAGAAGAGTAGATAACTATAGTACCCAAACTGTGCCAGAAAGTCAAAATACTGGGAAAGTATGTGGGATAAGATGTGAGGGGAGCAAATGCTTCAGTTCAGGTCAGAGAGCTGTTTAACAGCAGAATTAGTCCAGTCAATGAAGACAGCTCACAAATTTTGCTTTAAGTGTTCAAATATTAATTTCTGCAGAATTAGAAAATAAATGAGACTAATGCAGAATTGTGTTAACTCCTACCTCTGATCAGCACTTCAAGAGAACTAAGCAGAGAGTAAGGAATATGGACAATCACCTTCCTAAGTGATTTATCCCATTTTTCCATGCCCAAAGCACACAAACCCAAGAGAGAAGTTGAAAAACACCTACGATTTTGAGGTGTGAGAGGAGCCTCATGACATCGGCCATGTCAGCCAGGATGAGCAGGCGGGTGACGGCCGAGAGCAGGGCGCGGGCGGCGCGCACCATGGTGCCCCTCTTCACCGAGGAGCAGGGGTCGTCCGCGAACTCCGACGAGGCGATGCGCATCGTCTCTCCTGGGAGAGGGACACAGACAGTGCTCAGGTTAGTGGTCAGCCTTGTGGGTTTTATTTTTCTACAAAGTAGATAAACTAAGTGCTGCTGGGAAAAATAAAAAAAATCAAGAGAACTACAAAACCCTTGGGTTGAAAGGGGACTTAAAGCCCATCCAGATCCACTCCAAGGAGACCTTCCACTGTCCCAGGGCAATCCAAGCCCCTCTAACTTCTTGGACTTTTCCAGGAATCCAGGGGCAGCCACAGCTTCCCTGAGCAACCATTCCAGGGCCTCCCTGTTGTCATTATAGTGCAAGAGTTCTATTGTCATTACATTGCAAGGGTTCCATATTGCACCTCCTTGATGTTTCTCGTAGGCAGCTCCTCCAGGCACTGACTCCTCCTCATCCTCACAGCAGCCAACTGACTCCAGTTCCCCTCAACCAACTAATCCACTCTTTTATAACACTCTTCTGATTGGCTCCAGCTGTGGCCTGTTAACATCAGGCCTGCTCCTAATCCTTAATAATTAGCTCAGCTGCAACTCCTTAATGGGGTAAGATTACTTTCTATACTACCTTTAATTTCTTATATTGTATCCCCCTACACCTCCCCACCCTCACAGGCAAGAATTCCTTCTCAATATCCCATTTAACCCTGCACCCGGCAGTTTGAAGCCATTCCCTCTTGTCCTGCCACTCCATGCTGTGTCCCAAGTCCCTCTCCAGCTCTCCTGGAGTCCCTTTAGGCACTGGAAGGTCTCTCTCAAGCCTCCTCTTTTCCAGACTCTTCTCCCCACCTCTCCCAGCCTGGCTATGATTCACAGATTCTATATTAACCCAATATTTGCTGTAGTTAAAAAAAAAATCCAGTTTTTCTCCAGTGCAGAATCTCAAGAAGAAAGTACTCCTAATGTGAAATCAAAGCATATTTACATTGCTTTTAAGATTATTACAACAACATTAAAAAAAAAATCCCATAAGGCAAAACTTCCCATAAGACAATGCAAATAGTGGGGGAGAGATTTGAGACAGCCACAGTGATTAATTCCCATCAGCACTATTTTCCTTATTATATTTACCATTAGGACTGTGTTTTCAAATTATAATCTTCAAGCAGAGTATCTTGGATGATAAGCTGATAATATAAAATTTTAAAATACAATTCAAGTGGTTTATTTCTAAAGCTATATATTCCTCTTAGCTTTCCATAGGGTTGGCAAAACTCTCCATAAATTTCTTAGGAGATAATTAACAATCAATCATTGCTAGATAAAAGGAGAACAAATTAAACATACTTAAATGTTATATTGCTAAGCATCACAGAGCTGAAATTCAAGGTAAAAAAGAAAACAAGGTTTCTGGAGGAGGATCTCGCATTGCTGTCCCTACCATTCCAGGCATTTCTCCTGTGTGCCAAAAATCACTGAAACTAGGAGCAAGGAATTCTGACGCCACAAAGATTTTTTCTAACACATACTTTAATTCAAACAGTTGTTTGAAAATTTATCCACAACTTTTGGCTGAGAGCGTGCTAAAAATTGGAAATAAAACTTCACTGCTATTATTATGAGTCAGTGACTCAAATATTTCATATAAGAGGAGATATTGAGAGCGACCACAGAACAGCTGAGAGCCCAGAATGTGAGCAAGGGTTGGATGTGAATTTCCTAACTGGGAATTTGATCCCAGTGCAGGACTGGCTTCATCTAACCCAAGTAACATTGTAAGGAATCATCTTCCCTCCAATTATTTATGGAGGGAAACCAACAATCCCAGAGTAAATCAAGAGTTTGCTCCAAAATGCACTCTTGGAGCATGCTGAGCTGACTGAACCCAAGGGGACACAAACAACCACAGGAAATCCCAGCAAGGCTTTCCCTTATTTAAGCTCCAAGTAGGATTCAGATGAGATGGAAGTGATTCCAAGCATCCAGCAGCAAAACCCTTGTAAGTGAAGGTACTGAATTTTAGAGAAATCAAAGCTGAAGTGGCAGCCAAAGCAAGCTTTTGATTTTTGAATCAGAAGCCTGAAAATTGTTTAACTTCCATTTTGGTACTGAAGAGATTTTACCATTTTCTGCCAAATTAGCAGTGTGCAGCTTCAGATAAATATTTATAATGGACTATGAAAGAAAGAAATAATATTTGATAATTGGCCAGTGGCACCAGGAAAGCAAGAAGGAAAATTGTCTTCTTAGACGTGAACATCCAAGGAGATATCCCTTGCAAAAAGATTTAAAAATCAACACTCAATGGCAGAGGGAATATGCACAGAGGGTCAAATAGAAAGAGAAACAAACAAAACCAAAAAACCTTAAAAGAGCTTGGATTAGATAGTTAGTCTTAGCTCACATTAGGTGAAATAAAACTCCAAAATAATGAAGTAAAAATTATTAAACAGATGTAATCAAATAAGCAAACAAAAAAAGTACAAGTACAAAAGTTCACAGCAGGTTGTTTAAAACTTAACAAAATCTAATAGTTCATCATTTAGAAACTAATAACCAAAGAAAATAGCAGTTATGGGGAGGAAGACTCATGTCTCTCAGTGCCAACTAACATATTTTAATCCTTTTACAGCACTGATATCAAACTACTCTTAGGCTAAAGGTATCAGTGGAGCTTCAGCAAGGCCAATTATTCTTTAGAGAAACATTTTTATCTGGAAAAAGTCAACCCTCCATTTAGTTATCCATTTCTTTCCAAATGCATTTCAAGTTGTTCTGTAATCTATATTAAATTACTTTCAGTGAAAATTGGGTCGACACAAGAAACAAAGACATCTGCAGCCATCAGGTCTGCTTCCTTGCCACTGCAGTCAGTGAAGTGATAATATAATTAATAATAATCTTAATATTATAATAGCTACACTCATAAACCTATCAAGCTTCCATCTTAGAAGCAGCTCAGACATTTAACCCCAATTAATGCTATATGAGGAAACTCACTCCAAAATGAACTCCAGGATCTGACAGGTTCCTTTCGTTAGAGACACTTTAATGCCACACTGCCTGTATTTTTAGATAATTTAAATCCATTTCTTCTCATGACCCATTTGTCCTTCAGTTTCACTGTGTTCTTCTTCCACTCTTGTCCCTACTGTCCCTTTTTGGCTTTGTCATTTTTGTGAGGAGTCCTGACAGACGAAAGGCAGTACTTCAGTTCCTTCTTATTGCACACAATATCCATTTCCATCATCATTACAGCAGCTCCATGAAACAATTCTGCTTCTGGAGTACAGATGATAAGAACTGCAGGTTTTTAGGACCACTTGCAGCTATGAGAAATACTCATGAAATCCCAGAATATCCTGGGTTGGAACTGTAGGGATCACCGAGTCAGCTCCTGGCCCTACACAGGACACCCCAACAATCCCACCATGTCTCCAGAGCTTAACAACTGCAAACATCTGTCAACAGATAATTGCAGAAGTCACCAAAAAAAGCTACTGGAAGTTCATGAGCAGACTTAAGGCAAAACATCTACCTGAGAGAAAAGCATTAAACAAGGATTTCAATGGTTAATAGACAGAGGAAATATTTTTTTTCCAAAGCCTTGAGGTGTTTATTAAGAGACAGAAGATGGGCACTGAGTAGCAATGCAGAGAATAGCTGTGATCAGCAGGGGATGCTGACAATACACCAAACACCTGGAAATAATTACCAGAACAATGACAAATTGATTGGATGAACCACTCCTGAGCAGCTCCCAAATGGAAGAAGTTAATAAAGCTACAGCCTAATTAATCCATTTCTTTCAGATTTCTCCTTTTGTTCTACATGTCCATGATTAAAAAGACAGAACAACTGATCCATGACATAATGGAAGTATTTTAGAGTGCTCTCCTTGTAATTAGAGCAGATGCACTGTTATGAAGCTATCATAAATGATAATAATATATAGACCCAAAATGAGTAGTAGATTCCACACAAAAGAGTGAGAATTATACTAAATGATAATATGATAGATTTGAACAACCCATAACTGTTAATAAGGTGTATTTAAATTATATAAGCAGGTTTTAATCCTTTCGAAATGGATGTTGTCTTAAGAAACAAAAGCAAACCCTTCAGGATGCAAAGATCTGCAATTTTATCCCCCTTGGATGTGTCTAGAAATTCACCAAATAGAGTAGGATCACTCACTTTCCATGCTAGTATATAGATGAATAGTCAAATTTTAGGAATGATGACCTTAATCTAGTCCTGGATGGTTGGTTTCTCACTGTCTATATTCCTCCTACCTTATTAATCACATTTATTATTTACCGCATCTCTTAAAACATGATATTTTGTTTACAGTATTTTAAAAACCATTCTCCATAACTGAATATGTTCATTTCGGTATTAACCTCTGTTTGATATTATCAGAATGTGGGTGGGAAGTGTTTTGTAGACCAGTTTAATCCTGCATACTTATTAAATACAAACATGCATTAAAAAGTCTATTCAGAATTCCAAAAGCCTTACACAAATGGCTGTTTAGTCTTCCCTTTCCTTAAAACCTTTTTCCTATATCTTTACAACTGTGTCCCCTAAACTCATGTCCTCTTCCACTTGCAGCTGGGACTTTGTTCTCCATCTGTGAGAGGATGACCACCGTTCTCATCATTTTAGTGGATTTCAAGGCCAGAAAACGCAATGTCTGATCAAGCCCAAGCTTTTCCAGTCACATTCCAGCTCCTGGAGCTGTCGCTCTCTGGAACTGATTGTACAGACAATCCAGTTCACTTGCATTTGACTCACTCTACGTTTGATATTTAGACAGAGCGATGGAAGATGAATCACTCTGAATTTTAAAGCACAATGGATGGATATCCTTAAATCTAGTAGGTATTTTAGATTCAATGTTCTCTCTTAGATCCAAGAACATACCACATCATTCACTTCATGGACCATTAAGATATGTAATTTTAATTAACCCAACTACTTCTTTCCTGAGGGACTGAAAATAGCAAGAATACAGAACTTTTAGGTATTTAGCCAATATCTGTGACAATGTAAGACAATTTATCCACTAATGTTATGTTTTAGAAAGAACTTTTCTAATTAATAGTCAGATTAATAGTGCATTTGGAACATCACTGATACACTTAAGTACAATAAAAACCCAATTAAATTTCAATTCAAAATTAAATTATTTGGGATGTGAGGATACATTAGCATCTCTAATCCCTCTTTGTCTGCAACTCAGTTACTCCAAGGATTAACATCCTTCAGGGACATAGGAAACTGATCTGCCTCCACTGAACTGGAGAGTTCAGGGAACAACATGAACATTTCAGATGCTCAGCACTCTGTCTGGGAACACAAAAATGCATTGGACCTCTTGAGATATCAATAAATACAGAGGCAAATTTCAAAACTCAAGCTCAACTGAATTAAAATGTTGTTTTATTTGTATCCTAGTAAAAATCACACTGCTGAACTACAATGTTTGACAAAGCATGGAATCACAGACAGGTTTGGGATGGAAGGGACCGTAAAGCCCATCTTGTTCCACCTCCTGCCATGGGCAGGGACACCTTCCACTATCCCAGGGTGCTCCAGGCCCCATCTTGACTTCTCCTTGGACATTTCCAGGGATCCAGGGGCACCCACAGCTTCTCTGGGCAACCTTGCCGGGCCTCCTCACCATGAGAGAGAACAATTTCTCCCAATACCCCATATTTCAACTCTTAAGTTGAAATATCTTCTCCCTTGTCCTACCAACATGTAGTTCAACTACCAATTTTCCCACAGCTTCTATGTTCATACTAAAAATTTGAAATCTCTAATTTAAAATAAGTATCTTCTTCTTTATCCAAATGCTGCAAGGTTGTATCAAGAAGCACATTCAAAATAAGTAGAAGAGTTCATCACCTAAGTAAGAAACTGCAGTGGAAAATGTTAGGAGAAGTTGCTGTCTTTCTGGTAAATTGTGCATGGTACATTTATTAAAATCATTATTGTAAAAAAGGACTAAAATGAATGGAACTGACAAAGAAAAATCTCTAAGTCCTAGTGATTAACATCTTGAGTTTAATCATTTAATGGATTTCTGCAAAACAATTTATTAATTTAAATAGAATTGTCATTAATAAATCTAACATATCAGGTACAGAAGGGAACAACACTTGAAAAGCACCCAGAATTCATGGAAAAGGAAGCACACCAAGAAAACAACATTCAGCATTAGGCACACAGATTCAACCATTCTGGATATTATTTTCATTCTGGGGCATGAAGAGGCTCACAAATACTGTAGAGGAAAGCAAGTTCAAGGGTAGATTCTATCTGTGCGCAAGGCACCGTGAACTAAGTTCAAAATCATAATTAGAATCAGTTCCATCACTCTCTATCATCACATGAAAAGAAAATACCCAATAAAGAGCTTATTTGAAATTGATATTTTTTGAGATAAGCTTCACTTCAAAGGGTTGATATTTTCCAGCAAGATGCGTTTTCATACCAAAATTTATCAAAAAATCCCAGTGATCTGTGAAAAAGAGGGAGCAGCAAGTTGATAATGTCAGCACATGGGAAGCACTGTTAGAGGGGGAAGGATTGATCATGAGATTGATCAGATTGGTGGATTATCAGCTCCCTGGTTGTTTTGAGGGTCACTTTTGTGTTCCTGCTAATTTATGCCTTTCCTTACATTTAGATCCTACCTGAATGTCTTGAAGCAGTAAGAGAAGGAGAGAACACTGCTTAATCTAGGGAACAAACATGGCTAAAATTAAAAAAACCTTCCCACAACCCCAGCTGGAATTAAGAGGACAGGCACGTTAATGCTGGACAACTGAGGAGTTTGCAGCCTAGAAAGAAAAATTACAGGAAAAATTTAAATACAAAAATTTAGAAGGATACTCCAGTATGAAAGAGGATGAGAAATGAGAAAAGCAGACATGGGAGAGTCATCAGCACAGGGAAAATCTACAGTATAGACTTACAGTAAGAAAAAGATGAAAAAGACAACATAAAATACAGAGAGAGCATCTGCAGGTTTACACAGAGAAACAGACTGAAAGTACAAAAACATTTTAAAAAAATTATTTCAATTCTTCTATTAGTTCACATAATCAGCACACACTGTTTATAATAACCTATATTTGAGATTTGATGCAGTTATTTTTCTTGCCATAAAACCAAAGATTCTAAAATCATGCTCAAAGCCTCAGCTTACATAAAGATTACTTTCCAAAATTGAGAACTATGTTTAAAAATTAATTTTTGATGATTAAAAAAAAACAATTTTGACTTGGCAACATTTTAGTAACCTAAGAATTTATTGCCAGTTTCAGTGGGAATTCACATACATGCAGTGGCACCCATGTGTTAATAAAGGAGCTCCTTTATATAACTATACTCATTGCCTGAATGTTTAAAAACTGCAAGAGCTTCTGTGCAGAGATAATGAGATAACTGAGCCTCATGGTGTGAATTTACATTCCACTGCAGAGATCAAAACACAAAATCAATCTATAGCCCTCCATCAGCACCCAGAAAGGCAGATTGCTGTTGTGCACAGGAAAATGCACATAAACAAGACATGATTATCATTAGGTTTGTAATGAGAACAAAAAGAAATGATCATCAGTCTGAGCCTGGATAGGTAATAGAAAAAAAAAAGATGGTTGAGTGTTAGGACTGTCCTTTATAAATACCTGGGCATGGCAGAAGGGAGGCTGAGGGGAATCAAGGCTGGAGAGGGCTCTGAGCAACCTGGGCTAGTGGAAGGTGTCCCTGCCATGGCAGAGAGTTGGAACTAAATGAGATTTAAGGTCCCTTTCATCCCAAACCATTCCATGATTCTATGGTGTCCATCCATTACTGGATGCAGACCAAAATTCAGTCACAAAGGATGAGAAAAATGCTGAGGTACTAAATTCCTTCTTTGCCTCAGTCTCCCACAGTAAGAGGAGTTGTCCTTCAGGTACCCAGCGCTCTGAGCTGAAGGGCAGAGATGGGAACAAAATGAAAGAATGAAGCCTCCAAAATTGGTTCTACCCCTGTTGTTAATGAGTTTGTAGAATCCTTTTTTATTGGTTTTCAATGGCAGCAGCCAGGTTTCAGTTCTAGCTGGGCTTTGGCCCTTGCCATTTTCTCTCTGCATGACCTCCAAACATCCCAGTAGCTTTCCTGAGCTGCCCATCCCTTGTCCCTTTTCACGAAAGTCACTGACTCTCTTTTTTTGCCCAAGTCCCACCCAAATTCTCTGTTGAGACAGATACGTGTTGAATAAATAAAATAAGGAGAGAATTAAAACCATAAAGTCCACCACAAACAGGTGAGAGGAAATTGAGGTGACATTTTCTGAAGAAAAAACACATATTTCATCACATACTGTAGAAATCACATAATATGAACAGAGGGTAACAACTGACTTATCCACAACTAAAATACAGGAAAAAAAACAAAAAGCACAGATCTCAAAGTAAATTGAAACAATTATAGCTGAATGAAATTTGCAAACATCCAAAATCAAAATCAGTGGAGAGCCTACAATTTTATTTTTAGTAGATATGAAAATAATTCTAAATTCCATCAGCTATACAGAACAGGCTCCTTTTTCCATGTTCATATATAAACAGCAGCTGAAATATCTCACAGATCTAAAGTCTAAAAAGAATTTGTCTCTGATAAAGGGATTAAAACAGAAAGAACCAGATAGCTGGAGATCAGAATGCTATAATTTGACACTTCTCAGAGGAAATCAGAGCCTGTTATTTGATTATAACATTTTATATTCCCTCACTCTGTAAAGTATTACTGGCTTTTGTAGTATGTGAAAAATGTACTTCAGAAAAAGACGTGCTCAAAATGGCAAATGGAAAGGCAATAAATTAAAGCCTTTTATATACTGACTAAGCATCTTTTAGGACTCAGATATTGGAAAGCATATTTCAAATTTTCATGCTGTCATTTTTAATACTTCTCTTATCGAATACCGCTTTCTGAAACCATATCCAAAATTAAAGCCTAATCTGTATGGGAGAAAGAAGCTTTTATACAACTTTTGAAGTTGGAGGTCTGCCATGGAAAACACAGTCAAAAAATAAAGAACACAGAACAAAACGTACTGTAGGCAAATAGGAGGACTGAGCAGGGGAGGAAAGGAAGACTCTTAGTGCCCCAAGGACTGCTTGCATCTTTCTCATTAAATGCCACTGGGTAATCACAGAATCATGGAATAATTTGGGTTGGAAGACACCTTACAGCTCATCTTTTTCCATCCCCTGCCATGGACAGGGGCACCTTCCACTAGACCAGGTTGCTCCAAGCCCCATCCAGCTTGGCCTTGAACGCTTCCAGAGATGGGGCAGTGTCTTAGTTTAAGACCACTTATAAAGTTGGATGCTCCAAAAGAAGCCACCTCTGCTTAATTCCAACTAATCCCTTGCCACCAGTAAGGAAAGATTATGAGTAAATATAAGTGAAAAAATAACTGTTTAATGACAAATGGAGCAGCAACAGACAAAAAACAACTGTAAATAACTAGTAAATAACTGCTAGATACAAAACTACCCAATCTCACAAACCTCACGGTCACAAAGAGAGACCCAAAAAGTTGGAATGGGCCTTCCCAAAATGGCGCCCGCCTGGGGCGGCCGTGTGGCTGAGGGACAAAGGGAAGATGGCGCCACACCCGTCCCTTCCAAAAGGGTGACTGCGGGCCTCAGGAACAAAGAGACAAGATGGCAGCAACCCATACCAAAAAGGCAGGAGCCCAAGAGTAATTTTAGAGGCAGATAAAAATTTTCCAGCTCACGGGGGTCTGTGTAGCTCTCGCTGCTGGTTCCCGCCATTTTTACTGGCTCTGCCATGGCTGCTGTGGCGTGAGGGGATGAGAGGAGCGCTCTGTCCACACAGGCACATGGCAGCCTCCCCTCAGGACTACAGTAAATACAGTGCAACCTCAATGAGGGGGAGAGAAATGATGAGGAGGACTCCATCTTATCAGAAGGCTAATTCATTACTTCATTATACTATATTTTTCTATATCATATTACATTAAATCTAAACTGAATCTGTAAAGCACTTAACTGCACTCCACTGCACAGAATCTCCTGTCAGTTGACAGTCCTGACACACACACACACTTGATCCTCATAGACGAAGGAAACAAAACACCATCTTGTTTACTCTGGGTAAACAATCTCCATTTTGCATTCTGTTTTGGCACAACAGAGGAGCAGCAAATAAGAAAAGAATTGTTTTGATCATTCCGTTCTCTGCTTCTCTCAGGTTCAGATGTCCCACACAGGACCTTGCTGGCTTTTCTTGCTGCCCCCAGAGTTTGCAAAATTCACCTCGAAATGGTTTCTAATTGCAAAATGCATCTTTACCAGGGGCTAGGGTTACAAACCATAAACAAGCACCTCTGAAGAGAAGCTTCTGCCTTCACAAAAGTCGCCATGAAAGGAAGAGCCTCCACTCCCACAGCTTCTCTGGGAAACCTGTGCCAGGGCCTCACCACCCTCACAGGGAGGATTTTCTCGCCATTTCTAATCTAAACCTGTCCTCGTTCAGTTTAATGCCATTCCCCCTTTTAAGTGAGCAGAAATAATCCTGGTAGCATTGATCCAAACCCAAGATCCTCCCATGTTAGATGAATTACAGCAGTATTTACAGTTACATTCTAAACACAGAAAACATCACTTTTAAAAACTGAATTCCATTGCACAATTTACTCCACAGAATGAAATTTTATTGTAAAAGTTTGTTAGCAATTCTTTATTTTGTGTGTGTGTGTTTAATCACCACAAAGTCATTCCTGCAATTTTCCAGCTAGTTTTTGAGACTGAAAATTCACTGTTCAGTGACAGAAGCATAAAGCAATGACCAAACCTTAAGCTCATCTCCTTGACTCTTTCTCCCTTCAGTATGCCACTTCCCAATTTAAACACCCCAGACAAAGCCTCTATACCATCCTGATCTCCCACCAGTTTCCCTATCCTTCATCAGACAGCTGGTGAAACTCTCAGTTCCTTTGCTCAGCTAAAAACTTCCATCACTGACCTACACAGTCATCTGAGGTCACTCCTGTGCCAGGCTAAAAGGAATTTCCTTCCAAATACTTTTGATCTGACAGACTAAAATAACTGATTTTCCCATTCAAAGATGACTCAAACTTTTCCTTTTTTATTTCCTCTCTTTTTTTTTTTTTTAATGTTGAAGAAAAAGAATTCCAGCTCAGAATTTCTGCCTAATGAATCAACAGTGATTTCATTTCCAGCACTCAGCTGAGACTCAGAAGAAGTTTCAGTAACACATAAATCAGAACAGCTTCAAAAAGAGAGGTCAAGATGCTCACCCTGTGGTGCTTTGTAGCTTCACAGAACCATTCTGAGGGGTCAGGGACTTCAGCTGCAATCTCCACATTGAATTACGCACAGAGGGGACACAAATACAAATTTCATGCATGGAGGAAATCTCCTTGCAGAACGTTGCTCATGGTTAGCTCAAAACTTAATTGAAAAGGCTGTACATTAAATGCTGCTGAGGATTACTCAGTGTGGATTAAGCCTATCCAGTTTGGGAATTACTGCTGGAAGATAGAACAGGGCTAGACAACAGCCCATGGTACCTATCCCAGTTTGTAAGATCTTTTTTCTTGTAATAATTTTCTTAATTTAAATCCTAGTGAAGCTATTCTCCAAATTTGACCTGAATCCAGAAATTTCATGCATACTAATGGGTGGTAGAGTTAAATATTTACTGCAAAACATGGCCTAGTTACAGTCCCTTGATAGGGATTTTTTTTCTTTTAACTGTACTGAATTTCTGTAATACTTTCTCAAATAAAACCTTTACTAACAGAAATATTTCTTCTAAAAGAACAAGCAGTAATTTTAGGATTTGATTTTAATACTCAAAATATTTCTGGAAGAAACACTACTTCCCTATCTTTTAGTTTCTGAGTATAATTTTAGTTTTGACAACTGTCAGAAGTTGGCATGTTAAAGAAATTTTATTCTGATTTCTTCCTGACATAAAGCCACAATAGTATAAAATCTTCCAGAAACACAATGTAAGTAAATATAGGATAAGAAAATTGCCAAATGCATTAATTTATATTACTTTTCAAACTTATATCACTGCTTTTGCAAAATCTGTCTCAAACTGGCATGTTCAGGCAATATATCAAACATCAACTACCCTTTATAACAAATATACCCAAAAGATGAAAGTCACTTTAATAAATTTAAACTAACATGAGCTTAAACAAAACACTGAAAAGTGAAATGAATATCAGAAGAACTCCAGCCAAGACTAAACAGAAATAAATCTTTTGGAAATAGTGCAGAGAGCAGAGAAGAAGTGAAGATCCTTGGATAGCCAGCTGACTTTACCAAGAACCGATATCATCAGCAGTTCTCCCAAAAAGTCTAAACCTCATGTGTACAGAAAGTCATAAAATCATGGAATGGCTTAGGTATGAAGGGACCTTAAAAGACCATCTAGTCCCAACCCCCCTGCCATGCCCTGTACACGTTTCATTTTTTCGCCACTTTTAGTTTTCTTCTTAAAGATCAATCCTGATCAGGAACAGAGCGGAGCAGGACAAGACATTGGTGCTGTTGGGTTTGTTTCACAGAAATATAAAATAGTTTGGGTTAGAAGGGATTTTGAAGGTTACCTAGTCCATCCCTTGCAATGAGCAGGAACATCTTAACTAGACCTGGTTGCTCACAGCCCCATCCAACCTGACCTTGAATATTTCCAGCGATGCAGCAAGCACTGTTGTCATATATAACACAAGAGTTCTATTGTCATTACATTGCAAGGGTTCCATATTGCTGGAATTTTGTACCTCCTTGATGTTTCTCGTAGGCAGCTCCTCCAGGCACTGACTCTCCCTTGTCCTCACAGCAGCCAGCTGACTCCAGTTCCCCCTCAACCAGCCAACCCACTCTTTTATAACACTCTTCTGATTGGCTCCAGCTGTGGCCTGTTAACATCAGGCCTGCTCCTAATCCTTAATAATTGGCTCAGCTGCAACTCTTTAGGGGGTAAGATTAGTTTCTATACTACCTCTATTTGCTTATGTTCTATTCCCCTACAAAGCACGACATCTTTGGGCAGACAGTTCTAGTGTCTCACAGAATCATAGAACAGTGAGTGTTGAGAGGCTGATGTGTGGTCAGCCATAAATATAAATGATAAGCCATAAATATAAATGATACACATGTATATTATATATGTATTTTATACATCAGCTGTGTATGTGTGCTTGTATAGTGGATATTTTTGCCCCTGACAAAGGAAAGGAATGAGGAGGAGGACTCCATCTTATCAGAAGGCTAATTAATTACTTCATTATACTATATTATTCTATACTATATTACATTACATTACATCTAAACTGAATCTGCCAAGCACTCCACTGCACAACATCTTGTGACTGTCAGCCCACAGTCCCGAAACACACCTGGATTCCATCGGTCAGTGAACCAAAACACTCACATCAGAATCCAATTACCAATTCCCTTCAGGTGAACACTGTTCCATGATGCATTCCACTTGTGAACAAACACTGGCGCAGTAAATGAGATAAGAATTGTTTTTTTCTCTGAGGTTCAGAGAATGTGAAATCCAGAAATATTCTTGAGAAGAATTGTGTCTTGCTTTTCTCTGTGAAGAGAAATGTGGTGACATGTTTGTGTGCATGTATTGGAAATAGAGCATCAGTCTCGTTCCTGCTTCAAACTGGGGCCATGGAGCTGCAGCAGCCTCACTCCTGGTTTTGGGAACCCTGACCCTACATAACAACTCTTGGAGATGCTCTACAACATCTGCTTTTTCCTCATAAGTGTTTTAAAGCATTTTGGAGTAGGAATTTTGATGTCTTTCTGCAGCTCAATTCTCAGAGAGCTGAAAGATAATTAATGGATGGAAAAGAGTCTGAAAGAGCCAGCATTAGCATGGAATGGTACTTAAGGGCCCAGATTTCTCAAGAGGAGCATTGCAAACATGAATAACAATTGAAGTCACTTCCCTACATAACAAGCAATTCAAAATAGAACAGAAATAATTTTTATTAACACGGTAAGAGTTTTCAGGCCATGACTCCAGTGATTTGCTGAATAGAAAACTTCAAATCTTTGTGCTAAAAGCTTTCAGCCCAGGCATGAGCCACCAGCCAGACAAAAAGCAAGTTGCAGGGCACCTCATGACAGGTATTATTGGAAAAAAGAGAATAAGTTTATTGTACACACAGGTTCTTTCAGAAATGCAGACCAAGATTCATTCTCCCATCAAGCAGGACGGCCCACACTCCCCACTTCACTTTTCAGGATGAATAGAAGAATTCAAGTTTGTCTAAAAAAAACTGGTTTTCAGTAATTTCTTTCCACAGACACTTTTTCCTCTATCAAGAACTAGAACATTCTTTTTGCTAACTTCTGTAAGCAAAAAGAAGTTCTCATATACTTCAGTGAAAAGGTTATAAATAAGCATAGGGAGAGCATATGTTTAAGTTAAAAGATCAGGGGGGTTTTTTGGTCTAAAAAACCAGGTTATCTATATTCTAGATTATCTAGATTTCTCTAGAAACCATCTTTCATAGAATTTAGTTCTAGTTTTAAAATTTCATTCAGAAAAATTTCAAAACTAGATGGTTAAAGGCATTAGAGCACTAAAAGTATGACTTTTAGTGTGTTCTGTCAGAGAGAAAAAGTCACTTTCATGTCTCAGAGATGTTCATCCATAATGCCAAGATAGTCACAGAGTACACAGATCACATTCTTTTTCACAATGTCCATAAATCTGCATGAACAATAAATTAAGTCTACCTCAACTTTACCCTGCCTTCAAACACAAAAAACATCAATAGGTATTTTCTGTCCCTTGATGAATTTCATATTATGGTGTGAAATTTTATCTACCATGCTTGAAAAGCAAAAAAATTTAAAACACAACAACCAGCAGCTGGACTGAATCATGTTTCTAATGCAAGTTTCAGGTACATGCCAGAAAACTTCCAGGAAAATTACATTAAATCAGGCAGTCACCAGCACATACCCACAGACAGACATTGCCAAAGCCATTTACCAGATTGAATAAATTTACATGAATATAGCCCATTTCCTTGTGTTGCTTCTGCAGCATCCCAGGCTGTGTCCTAACACATTAAATCAAACCAGAGCCCAGTGGAACTGCAGTTCTTGATAGATTTTTGTGTCAATCATGGCCTGAATTTCTCCTCCACAGGGAATTTCCTTGTTCACTACTGATCAATAAAAGACCAGTTGTATTTAGACACGTTGTGAGTAGAGCATATGCTGTATTTTAATTCCTGTGAGTTCATCTTCACTTTGCTGCACGTCTCAGGGTTTGTATCTTCACTCTTTATGGTCATGGAATCATGGAATGGTTTGGGCTGGAAGGGACTTTACAGCTCATCTGGTTCCAACACCTGTCTGCCTTCCCTTCTCTCTAATATAAAAATACACGAATTATAAACTTCCACATTTCCCAGGTCTTCTTTGGCCCTCATCTGGGAGATCTTTTACACAACTCTGACAGTACCAGAATAAACACCCACACAGCAAAGTATTTAATGGCCCAGCAACTGGATAATATCAGGTGGTTTTGAAGTGTAACTGTTCCTATTATGGAATCATTATGGGATACAGGGATACACAGGGATGAGCTTTAGGCATCATTTCTTTTGTGTTGGGAAGGATGCAAGTTTGACAATAAAGTCTCACAGGTATGTGTGCTTGGCAGAAAGATTTTTGAATGTAGAGTCTGATGAAGGAATAGAGATGGAAGCAAGTTTTGATACAGAAGAAAAGAATTGCTGAGCCAGTCTCACTGGATAACCAAGGAGGCAAAGGGTCTGTTAGTTAGAAGGGGTTTTATGGCTTAGAGCAAAGGATAAACCCACCCCAAACAAGAAGATGTTTTTACCAAGCAGAAAGAGAGCACAGGCAAACAAGTCAGCAAATGTTGCAAGTAGAAAAAAGGTCTCAGAATTTTCCACCGCAAGAAAACTGAAAAACAACTTCTGGCTTAAACTGTAATGTACTGACTGTTAGTGATTGGAGAACAGTGACATGAATATGGTAATTACAGTAGTTATGATAGGCTAGAGATAAAAGTTAAGGGATAGATTGGTTCTTCTGTATGAAGATGCTCAGCAAAGAAAAGTATAGAATGCAATGTAACCCAAACTCAGGGTCTCCAGGCTGCCTGCAGCTGGAGCTGACAGCTGTGGGCACAGCTCTGTCACCCATGATCCTGGACTGCTGTGACACCTTGGATACAATAAACTGCATTTTGGAGAGCCCCTGGAGTCCCACATCCCTCATTTAGTTTTTTACACTTTTGGTTTTTGCTCTTTGTGTTTTTAGAACAGGTTTCATAAATCAAACCAGTTTATCACCAACGTTTTCTACAGCCAACAGAAATTACCCTTGCACGCTACAGAAGGAACAAGAATCTTAACACCGTGGACATTCTCATTCATTGCAAAGCATTTTGCACTGATAGAGAGCATTTTTTCCACACCTATCAATGGAAAGCAGGAGTCCCTGGAGTGAATTGCTGCCTTTAGTAGGACACAACACTACCCAGCAAGGCAGGGCAGGAAATGAGGAGAACACCAAGAGCCAGCTGTAAGTGCCACAGACATTTTTAGGCTGACGATGTAATTATCCCAGCGGGAACCCTGCCAGGAAATCAGCCAGGAAAACACAGCCTCAGTTCATTAATCCAGCTCTTTATGCCACCCAGCTAAACATATCATTTCACATCACACCAGGGCTGCTCTCATTTACACGGCTCGTGGGTGCTAATAATGGTGTGTGGCGTCTCCTGCTCTCCTCATTATGGGATCGTGTTGAACAGGCCCCAAAAAAAGCTGCTCCACTTTTCTGACAGGCTTTTTTCCCAGCCTGGAGTGTTGACAAGACATGAATGTGTGTGTCATTCTGTGTAATTCTGTTTAAGATCTTTTTCCTCCTCTCTGCTTCTTCATTGTTGTTTGGGTTGGTTTTTTCTAAATATAAGTTAAGAGAAGTAAAAGTCTTTTTGTCATGTAAAATGTCAGAAATTCAGTCTAGATAAAGAGTGTTTAGGTTGATACTTCTAACTCAGGAGAAGGCTCGTGAGGAAAAGCTGAGTCAGCATCACAAACCCAAAAGGGAAAATGTTAATAAATTCAGAGAGCACATGGGCACTCATGTCACCACTGAAGATGCTGAACTACAACTTGACATGACACAAAATAAGTCATGTAAGCAACAGAAACTAAAGTAGTTGACAAATGAAAAGTAATGCCAGAACAGCCAGCATTAGCATTAAAAATCTAAAAAAAACCCACCCAACCAAAACCATCACAATAACAAACACCCAGCAGAAAAAATAACCAAAAAGCCCATAAAACCCCACTAGAACACTGGAATATCATTGTACATAGATCATACAGCAAATACTTAACTTTTTCTGATGTACTGACAATTGAATGCTTAAGAAAATCCAAACCACACAGGAACATGAAAACAGAGTGGAGAGGAGGAAAAAATACCCTCAGGAGAGAACAGACTGGAATATTCACTAATCAGTGCTTATATACACAGAATTTAACCCTGCATTCTCTTATGATCACTTCAGTCCAATTTTTGCAAGATGAAAAAAAAAAACCCATAGTATAAGTTCTGGGGTAGTAACTCACTGAATATCAGTATTTTACACCCAAATCCTTTAGACTCCTTTTAAAATCTCAGTTGAAGATCTCTCAGTCTTGTTCTAAAACCCTGGGCTGAGAATACTGGCAGATGGTATCTTTAGATTGTAGGAGTTACAACGGAATAAACCTGAAAGGTACTTAATTCTGCTGCAATAAAAATAATTACAAAGTCAATAAAACTGAAACATTTTGTTATATGCCTATATATAGGCATATATTGAAAACATATTTTTCCCCTACCACACAGGTAAATTTGGAAGCACCTCATACCCATTTTATCTTTCGAAAAAAATTGTCAGACCTTGTGAGTATCCATTTATCACCAACACCCAGAAAATAATTGTCTTAATATTGTTATTATACTTGTATTTTTAGGCTTTGATTTTTTTATATATTTAAAATCACAAGTATTTCTATATTGCTCTTTTATCTGGTTGATAATTGTTAGATTGTTCAGAAACATACGTACCATCATCCTAGTGCTACATTTGCACCCACAGGCTTCAAACCACTGCTCAGATTCAGCCAAGTGAAAAAAATCACATCATTTTCATCAATCACACAGCAGAATAAAAACCAGGCTGAAAATGGAACAGTAAGCTCTGGCACTGGGCAAAGCTCCACTCCCATCAAGCATTTTTTCCTGTTGGAACCCTGAGAATTTCAGATTTTCTGTGCTGCCAGGCACTGACCCCCAAGAGAACATTGCATTGATCTGAGGTGTGGAGAAGGCTTCCAAAATGGAATGATAGAACTGGGATTGTGGGTGTGGAGCTTGAATAGAAGTGTGTAATATCACAGGGTAGGAAACTTAGAGTTTAAGATTTTAGAATATAGTAATGTATATAAAGCAAGATGGAGGTTGTAGGGCAGAGGCTGGTCCTTCTTCTTTAGGTACTTCTTCACCTTCTTCTCCATGGGTTTGGGTGGTTTTGTGAAATTGGATAAAACAGTCCACATTGCAGGCATGGATGGTTGGTCATTTGGTTAAAAGTAAAAATAATTTAGGTGTCATTTTTTAATTGGACAGTTTATCCTTGAAAGGCCTTGTAGAGAGAGAGATGGGGCTCCATTTTTACCTTGTTAATGAAAGTGCTGTAGAACTCACACTCTGTGAGACTGTGACATAGATATGAACTAATAAAAGATTTGAGTCCAAATAATAAATACGATCTCACAATTTAATCCCAACCTTGGCAGAAAAGAAGAAAAAAAATCCACATTTTCCCACATACCTTGTTTTCGAACATCATCTACAGCAGCAACCAACTCCTCCTTGAGATCCTGGCTCTCTTTAGCAATTTGGTCTCCTTTTTCCAAGAAGTTCTGAGTGGCCTGCTCCACTGAGGCAGCCAGAACATGAGCTTTCTTTGAGCGCCCTTTCTTCTTGCCAGACGGTCCTTTATTGCTCGTGTTCACCAGCGTCGTTACCTTTGGGCAGGAAAAACAAGCTTTTGTCAGTTTGAACAATTCTCTATTTATAGGAACAGCTAATTCAATCCTCACACTATTTTCTGTGCCCTGGCAGGGATGTAGTGGGCACATGTTTTGAATAGATTAAATTGGAAGTATAAAATCCAGCGGCACGTCCCCCAAAAGAGGGATTTCCTTTTAACCTCTCCTCAGTCTGGGCTAAGCCAATCAAAGCCAAGCAGCAAAAAGATAAGAACCAGGCACGGCAGGGCTGTGATGCCAAAGCATCGTTTTTGTTACTTGTTTTCATTTTTAAAAAATGAAGACACTGATGAAGTGGAATCTGAACACACAAGGGTCAGAAACCACTCAAAAAGCAATTGTCCCTTGAGATAATGTACTGGCAGTGACATGCAAGTGGTGACAAAAACATTGTGGCCCTTTTCCAGACATGAAAGGTACAAAGAGCTCCCCCTGCAAAGATTATACAGGTTAAAACTCTTTGCCTTAGTGCTGCTTCACTATATTCCTAATATTTTGTTATAAAACCACAGCAGGCAGCGAAATGATCCTACCAGTATTTAAACAGAGGGAAACTGCTTCCATGTTTGCAGAATCTCCTGAAGGAATTCTTTATTGAGCTGTCAATAAACTGATTAAAAAGCTTAAAATCACAGCCCAGTGTGTACATCCCACAGCTGAGTACTGGGCAAAGAGGGAATCCTGCATCACCCCAGCAGTACCAGGCTGCTGCAACGTAAAACTGGAATATTGAATTGGGTATCATCAGGTGTTAAATGCACCAAAAAATGAGCAGGGATGCAGTTCTCCCTAACCAGGATACAAACCTGGGCACCTGTAGTATTGTATCAGTGTTCTAAGCCACAAATTTGCTGTAAGAAAATAAATGCCTTTGTAATAAAGACATTTCACTAAAAACCAAAAGATTCTAAAACAAGTATGAAAATTCACTGTTGTCTCATCCCTGTTACCAGAAGAGTGACAAGCAAGTGACAAGCAGTTCTGACCAAAAAGCTTTTTACCATGCTTTTTGTGTACTTTTTTTTTTTTTCAGCCAATATTTTTTTCTAAATCACATCTTAAAAGTACAGACTGTGGAAGAACAAATATATGTACCTGTATCTATATATACAATCAGGGCTTGAAAATACCATATACATGGATATATTGGGAGAAAAAAAAAAAGTGATCCAAGGCCTCCTTTCAGGAAGGAGTCTGCTTGGCGACTGGAATGTAATATTCATCCATCATATGGTTTGAGGTTTTTTCCTACTGTTTATATCTACAAATAATATTTTCTTTATTAGCTTTTCCTTGCAAATATTCCTCATGAAATTTCCTGAAGATCCTTTCATAGTTGATCATTGTCACTGGCATCTAGCTATGGACACCTACAGAAATGCAAACAATTCTAACCCACCACCAAACCATAAGAAAAGTTTATCAGAACTTCCCAATGTGGAAATAATTATAAATTGAGACAAAATATTTAGTAATATTTTCCTTAGGGCCTTTTTGAAATAAAAGAACTGCTTTTTGTTATGCTGCTTAATATGCAGAAATAGATAAAAATCACTTAAATTGTCTGCAAGTGCTCAAAATCTTCTCAGTTAAGAACATCTGGGTAGAGCAGATGAACATGTGCAGGTGCTAGGGATGAAGAGGATCCAGCACTGGAACTTTTGCTAATGCTCTCAGCTGCTGAGTCCACAACTCACACAGTCCATAGGAATACCCAAATTACCACAGAAGATGGAGATTTCTTCTACCACTTCTCATAACCCACATGTACAATACAGCATTCCCAAAGTCAATCCTCTTTGTCAAAAAGAAATACTGGTGTGTTCTGTTTGAGCCCACTTCATAAATGTTTTGTTGCCCTTTTTTTTTTCTTATTTATTTTGTTTCTACCATTAAAAAATAAGTTTCCATCATGTCAAAAGGTGGGACTCAAATATAATCATGGAAGAGTGCCAGCAAGAGAGCTCAAGATCACAAATGGTGCTAGAGACTTTGTTTGGCTCTGTGATTTGTAAACTTGAAGCAAAGGCTTTAAAATTTTAAACAAAATCTACTGTCATGAAATATTAAAAAAAAAAAGAAGCAACATCTCACTACCCTCTGATCAACAGCATCCAGATGAAACAAGGAGAGAAATCTCCATGTGGGGCTAGGATGTTCCCCTGGAAAATTAATTTCTGGATTCCAGTCCCTGCACCAACAGGTTGGGTTCAGGGTAATACAGAGATCTCATAGGAAGAAAGCAACTCATAAAAACTGGAATATTGCCATTTTACCCACCTTGTGTCAGCTTCTTTAAATTACATTAAATTACAAGTTAGGAGGCTAAAAAAGCAATCTCTTCCAAAATTAGAATTCCTGTTTCACAAAGTCAGCTGTACTGGGACAGGGCAAAGGGGAAGAAGACTTCTGATATCAGTGACAGAAAAATCCATGGCATCCAAGCTTCCTTCCTATTTTTAAAAATCCAATAACCTATGAATTTATATAAATTGCATGAAAAAAAATGAAGCAAAAATAATAATAACCTTTTATCTTATTAAAATAGCTTGGTTTTTCAGCAGGGCTTTCAAGCTAAGTGGTTTATTTTAAATATCTTGCCCCACCTAAAGTGGCACAAAGGAAGGAATGTCTCTATCAGCTTCTGTTACTAATTAATGCAGAAGTCACCCAAAATTCTGTACAATTATCAAATATATCACTTGATAATTACCATAAGCTCATTCGGCAGCCTTGTAATGATCCTGGCTTTGTGATCACACTAGGGAACCTTGCTCTCTTATTTTATTAAAGAAGCTTCACACAGTCCTAGCACAGATCTCTGCTGGAATTAACAGAACTTCACTAATTAATAGTTCAGCCCCATCCTGAATTAAGGCCTCCTTACCCAGCCCCAGCAGCACAAAAGGAAGGTGAGGATGTCTTTACTAAAAGCAGGAAATTCTATTAGCATGGATTTCCCCATGGCAGAGGTCAGGTGTGGGCAGGGAATGGCAGAAGTGAAAGGGGACAGAGCTGATCACACACTCAATCCATCAATCCCCTGACAGCAGCTCCAGCCCACACAAGGACATTCCTGGCTCTCTGAATTCAACTGTCTTCCCTACAGATTTCTGAAAGGGGCGGGCCACGAGTTTCAGAGTTGTAATTCTGCCCCTTTGCCTTCTCTTTGCTCAGTATCTGCTCGAATTTCTTTAGCTACCCAAGACTTTCCATAACCACGTTAAAGACAAGCACGTATTGACAACTCTTGAGGCAAATATTATAGACCTTTTTTTTCCCTTTTTTTATTTTTTAATTATCTTGCTAATCCTGATGGCTTCTCTCTGGTCCCATCCCACAGGACAGATGCCTTGGTGTTGTGTTTTCAGCACAGATTGGGTGATGAAAAGATTGAGAGCAGCCCTTTGGAGAAAGGCTCGAGGACACTGGTGGCATATGGCACAGGGATTGGACCAGGTGATCTTTAAAGGTCTTTTCCAGCACAAATAATTTGATGATTCTCTGATTCTACACATTTAAATATCAATGACAGAGGTTGTTGGGAGTTTTTTTTCTGAGAGTGGACAGCATTTATAAATTTCCTTGTTTTTAATAAAGCAAAGCAGGCAAATCAAATACAGCTCTGCAAGCATGAAAACAATTCAGACAAATACTTGGCTCTGGTTGTGACAGTTGCAGTCAATGTAAAAGAGTTTCTCTGAAGGATGACTAATTATTTACAAAAAAAAAAATTTAAATTCACTATTTCCCCCTATGCCCCTTTTTTCAAGTAAGTATTATTTGGTCTTCCTAGTGGCATTTTTTGGATGTGAACAGCTACAAGTTACTCCTCTCTTCTCATGTGCTCATAGGTCACCAAGGTGCTGGAAACACTCAATGACCTGAGCAAAGACAGCCCTGACATTTCAGTGGAAAGGCCTTTTTTTCTTTTCTGGGTATCAGCTGCCCTTCCACTCCACTGCACCCTCTCGCTGCCTCACTGGCTGTACAACAGTCACCCCCTGAGCACTCAAAATCCCGCTGCTTCCAAAAGAAGTATGTTGCATCAAAGGGAAAAAAAAAAAAAATCATTACAACTGTCTGAAAACACAAAACCTCTTTTTCCAAACTGTCTCATGGTTGTATTTGCTTTTTTTGTTTGTTTGTTTCTTTGTTTTCTTTGGCAGAAAAGACCTTTCAAAACACCTGGAGAGAGAAGCAGATTGTGTCGGGGGTTACATGGGAAGGTCTAATTTGATTCCCTGCTCCAAACAAGGTGGAGAACAGACCTGGGCACTGTGTTTGTGACCTTCCCTTGGACCACCCAGCAGCACAGCAAACAGGGATGGGGTTTTGCCACACAAATTCCTGGCTCTGCACACCAAAGACTTAAGTTATGGTGTGGCTCTCAGCAGCAGCTCATTAGCTGATCCCACTCCAACTGCAAGGTGTTACTGAGCAAAGTACAGGAGAAAATGCTTTCAACAACTACTTTTCATTCACATACAAAACAGAAAACAGCTAAATTGGATTTTTTCCATATTTCTGCAGAAGAGAAGATAACTTGCTGGGGTTTTTCCCATATTTGTGCTTATTTTCTAGTGCCACACAAAAAGAAGGGTATTTTTTTCCCTATTACACCAATATGTGTGAACACAGATGTTCTGCTGAGCACGATTCAGTCTGAAACATAACTCCATTTTTTGATAATAACTGTTCTTCAATTTTCCCTATCAACTTGAGTAATTTGCCACTGTCCTTACCCCATAAATCATAACAGCTTACATAATTAACTCTTGTAATTATCTCCGCACGATTAG
This sequence comes from Melozone crissalis, assembly GCF_028551555.1. Classification (NCBI taxonomy): domain Eukaryota; kingdom Metazoa; phylum Chordata; class Aves; order Passeriformes; family Passerellidae; genus Melozone; species Melozone crissalis. The sequence continues at coordinate 4,131,010 of NW_026535905.1, forward strand.
CACCAGCTGTCTACCTAATTCATAGAACTCAAATTCTCTTTCTATTCTATGTGGATATTTGGATTCTCATTGATGAGCAGAACTTTGCCCATCCACGCTGAATTCCAGGGGTTTAACGCAGCTTTCTGCACTCCTTCCAGCTCCCCTCAGTGTTTGCAAACACCTGGGGGTGAGAGGCATTCAGGAATAAGCAGGCTCCTCTCCCTAATGCAGAAATTATTGGCTGGGGTGCTACAAAATGCCAGTGCCACACCTCCCTTTTGGCTGGGAAGCACCCAGATAACTGAGGCAACACTGATTACAGCCAGGATTTTTTATATTTTAATCCTCAGTGTAGCTTGAGGACAGCGAGCAGCCCTGATTCACATTTCTGCTGCCAAACACTGATTCCTGAACAAATCTGCATATTTATATTCTGCCCACATGATGCACCTTTAGGATGTAACTTGGAGATAGCAACACCATTGCTGCTAATTTTTATTTTTCTTATCAGTGCTCCCACCACAGGAAGAGGTTTACATCCTGGCCAATGTGATTGAATATTATATAAGGCACTTTAAAAGTTCTTCAGCAAGTATTAATTCTCAGTGGAATTTCTGACTACTTGTTATGCTATCAAAAAGAATAAAAAATAAATAAACCACCTCACACTTACTTTCCTCCTACAAATCTTCACGAAAAACTATCAAAAATGTCTACAACAGACACACAAGCCTGAAATATGTTTTCACAAAACATATTGTTAAGAAAAAGAAGACTACAAAAACACAATTAAATGAAGAATTATGGTTATGTTCCTCCTACAAATCTTGATGAAAAATGAAGGCACCAAAACCTGCAGCATGTTTTCACTGACTCTCCCATAACTGAAACAAGAATCAATTTAAATTAAGCTAATAAAATGTCTCCTATAATACAATTTGTCTCTAATTTGTAATAAATTAGATGCAAAGGTTATTAAATTCTCCTTTTGTGACAAATTTCTCCTGTTAATTGGCACTAAAGGACTGTGATGCTATTTAGAAGCCAAATATGAATTCCAGGAATTACCTGGTAGACAGCAAAAAGAGATTATGTTAATATTCCACTCATGAAAGACAGAAGATTTCTATTCCTCAGGTTTCCCAAGGATTCACTTGTTCCTGTACATTACCTTGAGGTTCCTCACACCATCCCATTGTCAGCTCCAGGAGTTCACCATCTCTTGGAACTGGCAGCACAAGCAGCAATATCCATTACTGTCCCCTCTCTGTGCTGGCAGGATTGCAAAACCTCACTTTTAAGAACTAAATAACCCCATTCCTGGGCACATGTTTCCAGTATCTTGTTAGGATTCTGGCAATTCCAGCTTTTGCCAAGAGAGAAAAGCTGAAGCAGGTGTTTAATTGGAGCAACTACACATTCTCTGGCAAAACCATTGGCTTAATCTGACTCCTAAAAAATCTGTTCAATGCTGTCAAATGTAAGAAAATGATGAAAGTCAAATTTTAAGATGTTCCTCTCAATGCGTAACTGCACAAAAGGGCTTGGTCCCAGGCAAGTCCAACAGCCAAAGACAGCAAAGAATCCACAGATTCCCATCGTTTCATTTTTTATGTTACACCAAAGCACATTGGGCTGTACCATTTCAAAAATTCATATCTATGCCTTGTGTTAAACATGCATTTTCTCTCATCTCTTTCTTCATTATGCATAAGAGTATTTCATGATCCCACTAAGATGAAAAGAGGAACAAGAATTCCTCCCTACACAATGGTCCAATTGTGGCAGGTGACCACCTGAGGGGCCAGGCCATGAACTGGGGGGCACAGCATTGCCCTGGGGGTAAGAAATGTGGGTTTGAAGTTCCTCAGGCTCAGAGAGAAGTGAACCAGGTCTTCTTCCTTCTGGGATGACCACGTTTACACCTGGGATAGTTTATAAGAAGGTTGGCTGCAACATCAGCATGCTTGGGCTTGAGGAATGAAGCCCATGAAGAAGAATGAGCCATTTCTTAACCCTGAAGGAAGATTTCAAGCTAAGTCCAAGCAAACTTGTTAATCACCATGTGATGGAAACTCCCCTCTGCAGGCTCAGAGTCCAGCATGTAAACTCTGGAAAGGATAGGATTTCAAAAAGCTCCCTTTCACATCTCTCCCACCACATCTTCTAAATCTCACTCCTAAGTTTCTCTCTTCTCCATGTGTTGAAAAGGAGAATTAATCATGTAACTTCTGTTTATGGATTACACTCCCAGAGCTGGGTGCCTAAACGGACTTGGCACCTCCAAACCTTCAAGTCTTCCAAAGCTCTAAATCAAGGATCCTTCTGGGTTTTATATAGCAGAGATTGAATTTTAATTGGAGCAACATTTGGCAAATCCTTCCTGCTTGTGATCCTGTCACTATCTTCCTTCTGTTTCTCATTGTCCAAGCGAGACAACATCACGTCTCCATGTGGGAACTTAAAATGCTGAAACCACCAAAGGCAAAGTTATGTGGCTCCAAATGATCATCTCTGTGCAACTCAGCAGTGGTTTAACAGACCACAATGCACAAAACATTCCTTGAAAGAGTAAAACATGAAGTTTATCCTACCCCAGCTAAACAAGAAAACTGGAATCTACCTGATAATCGGTAAATACACATTAAATAGAGTGACCTCAAAGCAGCCAGGAATGTCAACTTCCAGCGCTGTGCTAAATGACCTTGGCAACCACTGAGCAGTAATTGAGGATGAAGTAATTTTTTGCTTTTAGTAACTTTAGTTAATTTCTCATAGTCAATAAGTTATTACTACTGCAAGCCCCTGCTGACATCTGTTATTTTCCTTGTTAATTAAAACAGTAAATGTCACTGATGCCATCCATAAGTGCGTGTTTTTCTCCAGTTTTACCAACTTTTTATTTTGGGAAAAACTTTGTTGTGCTACTTTTGCACGTAGAAGAAAAGCCATCATCATCTCCAGTTTGCTGTCAGCATAGGAAGCCCCCCAAAAAACCTGCCCACCATCTATGTGAATGATAAATAAAAAGTACAAATCAAAGTATAAAGCAACACCCCATAACTCTAATAACTCAAATTCCTTCCAAAACTGAATACAGCACTGGTAGTCAAGCTTACAAACACATCACATGGAATATGTGAGATATGTAGGCAATACCTATGCATTAATATCACAAAATTAAGTCTCAAAGGGTATCAAAAATAAAAAAAAACTGTATTATGTGGGAGAAAATTATGTGTATTGTGTATTATTGTGGGAGAAAATCAACAAGCAAGTTTTCATTTCCATACTTAGTTATCACCATTATCAATCAGAAACAAAGCTACCTTGGCCTAAATATTATTAAGTAGATCTTCAAAATCTCAACAAATAAAAAAAACAAAAAAAACCCCAAAACAAAACAAAAAAAAAAAAAAACCAAGACAAGGAAAACACACACATCTGTAGTTGAATTAGAACCAAATGCAAGTGTATTTACACTCATCTCAAAGTACCAAATCACTTGAGAGCTATATACAAAAAAAAAAAGGCAAAAACCTACGTGGCATCACACTGCCTCCCATTCCACCAGCAGCATTTATTTCTCCTGGCTCTTTAGCAGAACAGAAAATAAATCCAAAGGGTCTGAGACTGATCCAAGGGAGATATTGCATTTAACCACATGAGGGCACACCACACTAGAGTAACAGAAAAGCTCCTGTGAAATCCCTGGGTTCATTGTACTTATGTTGTTTTATTGGATCTACAGGAGAGCACGAGCCTTGGCACTGTAAACAGCACACGTCTGACAAAGGGAAATTCTTAGCTGATATTTAATGCACTATTTTCTTGCCACTTGTTGTTAGCTTAAAAATCTGCTAGCAATGTTAAAAGCAGCAGTATTTTAAGATGTAGTTATCAAAGGAACTCAACCACAGAGCAGGCAGCAAGTTGTACTGCTAGGGGAAAAAATGAAGGAAAAAGTGAGATAGCAATTGCTTTAGTGAGGCTCTACAGCTTTTCATAACCAATTCTGGGGTTGTGAACTCTCCATCCCTTCAAGTGTCCAGGGCCAGGCTGGAGGGAGCTTGGAGCAACCTGGGATAGTGGAAGGTGTCCCTGCCCCTGGCAGGGGTGGAACTGGATGATTTCAATATCCCTTCCAACTCAAATCATTCTAGAATTACACTGAGGGACTAAAACACCTGCAAGTTTTATTTCCTACCTTACTAGATACCACATCTGGAATAGAAACTTCAATATTATCTTTCTTTAGGTTTTTTCTCCAATGACTCAGACATTGTACGAGGAGAAATAACACAAAAGGATTTAAATAATCCTGGACTGGATACCAAAATAAGACAGCAGGTAACTACAAAAGCAGGTAGAACAATATTGAAGCTTCTCACAGGCAGCTGATCTCTGCAGGCTGGAGAGAGGAGTTGCTCCACCAGGAGTTGCTTCCTCAGGGTAATGTTATTGTTTGTGAACTGCCCTAAACAGCACTGAAAACAATCTCATACATCACTAAATACCAAAGGCAAACGATTCCCAGGAGTTTCTGTTTCAGTTAATGTAAAGCACTGTAAGTGAGGGAAGTAAAGTATTTCAGACATATGTGGTGAGTTAGTGCTCTGGTTTCTCTGTAACAACTAATATATCTTTTTTTAATGAAAACCTTGCCCATAAAGAACGGCAGAAAACAGAAGCAAGCCATCTTCCACTCTATATATACACACAGATTAAATCAAAACTCCCCCAGAACTGATACTACTTAATTTTCTAGGGGGTCTATTCTGAATATTAAGAATAGTAATGAAATTAACTTCCTCCTGCCATTCCATTGCACTCAGGCTTATGTTACGAACAGCACAGAGTGTCCTGGTGAGACTGCAAATCCAGAGCACCTAAGAATTCCCACACAGGAAAGCAGAAGAGAGTATTCCCTGAAGGGCGCTTTATTTAGGTTGTTTATTTTGCACATTTCACACACTGTATAAAATCTCCATCGCCAACGTGAAATTCTCAAATTAGCACAGAATCACAGAATATCCTCAGCTGGAAGGGACCCACAAGGATCATCCAGGCCAGCTCCTGGCTCCGCACAGCCACGCCAACAATCCCACCCTGGGCATCCCTGGGAGTGGTGTCCAAACTCTCCTGGAGCTCTGGCAGATTTGGGGCTGTGCCCATTCCCTGGGGAGCCTGGGCAGTGCCAGCACCCTCTGGGGGAAGAACCTTTTCCTGAAACCCAACCTAAACCCTCCGTGGGGCAGCTCCAGCCACTCCCTTGGGCTGTGTCACTGTCACAGGGAGCAGAGATTGGAGCTGCAGACCCTGAGTCTTCTCCAGCTGAACAAGCCCAGTGACCTCAGCCACTCCTCATATGGCCCCCCTAGAGCCTTCAACATCTCTGTAGCTGTTGCGCTCATCATCATAACTCCATTTAGGCTGGAAGGGACTCTGGATATCAAGCCCAGCTCCTCAACTAAGCAGGGCCATCTTCAAAGCAGGATAAGGATTTGTTCCAGTACCGCAACGTCTGGTTTATTCATCAGTGTCACTGTCACATTTTCTGAAAAATCCCCTAATGTCCTGGGAAGCTGAGAAGCTCAGAGAAAAGGAAAACAATTCTTATCTCATTTGCTTCTCCTGTGTTTTGCTGCTTTGGAATGTGTCTGGAGATTGTTTATCCAACAGGTGATTGTTTCATTGGTTTCATGTGGATTGTTTTGGCTTATTGGCCAATCAGGGCCAAGCTGTGCTGGGACTCTGGAAAGAGTCACAAGTTTTTCTTTAGTATCTTTGTAGCTTTCTGTAAGTATCCTTTCTGTATTCTTTAGTATAGTATAGTAGAGTATTCTTTAATATAATATAGTATCTTAAAATAATAAATTACCCTTCTGAGAACATGGAGTCAGATTCATCATTCCTTCATCTGGGAACCCTGTGAATACACGACATGAGCCCCAAAAAGGACTCAGCACTGCAGATATGGTCTTAGAACAACTGCTGAGAGGGGAACTCTTGCTTCCCTTCACTCTCTATTATTTCTATGTTAAACCCACCAGAACAGCTCCATGTTGACGTGGCTCTCCAGTCCCATGCCCTGAATTTTCCAGCAGGGCTCTGACATTCTCCCTGCAGGGCAGTGCTCAGTCAGCCTCCACCCAGCCCACACCACAGCACCAGGTGACTCCATCCCCCTGCAGGACTCTGCACTGGCTTTTGCTGAGCTTCCCTTGCTTCTGCCAGCCCATTTCCCCACCTGCTGAGATACTCCTCATGCCAGCCCTACTTCTTGAGCGTATCAACCTTCCTCCCAAATTGGTGTTATCTGGAAATTCATTGAGAGTGTATTTCACCCCACTGCCCAGTCCAATGACAAGACATTAAACAAGGTCAGCTTGACCCCAAGCCCTCCAGAATTCCCTTGCAATTGGTGGACATCAATTTCCCACCCCCACTATTGAAGTCCAGGAGTCCAGCCAATTTTTGACCTCCTCTGTAGTCCCCATATCCCCTGAACATTGTAAAGGGACTGAAAAGACAGAGCCTGTATTTCATCTACAGTCAGAAAGCAAAGCCTATATTTCATCTATGTTTCTCTCTATTGTGTACCTTTTCACAGAAATACAGGAAAAAAAAAGCTATCCTAAAAAAACACCACCAGAAAAAGAACAGAATTTTGTTGTTACAAACAACTTGTGTGAGAGATTTGATGGAGTCTGTGGAAAGGCTCCTTAGGATCTTTTTTGTTTGTTTTTCTTTTTTCCTTAATAACAACAGACTGAGCTTTCAAGTCATTACTATACAGCTAAAATGAGACTCAAAGCCATCTTTTGATGGTCATGCACAGGGTGTATCTGCCATTGGAGATCAACCACTTCATCCACTTAGGCTGGGGGGATCTCACATCACTTTCCAGTACAGCATAGTTCATGAATTCCAAGGGTATGGTGCTAAGCTGGCACACAAACACAGAGTCACAGAATCATGGAATGGTTTGGGGTGGAAGGGACTTTAAAGACCATCTGGTTCCAAGTCCCCTGTCATGGGCAGGGAACACCACCCACTATCCCAGGTGGCTCCAAGCCCTGTCCAACCTGGCCTAGGACACTTCAGGGATCCAGGGGTTTCTCTGGGTAACCTGTGCCAGGATCTCACAGGGAAGAATTTCTTCCCAATATCTAACCTAGATTTCACCTTTTTCCGTCTAACCCATTACTTCTTGTCCTACCACTACAGTTCCTGATGAAGAATCCCACTCTGGCTTCCCTGTAGTCCCTCAGATACCGGAAGATGCTGTGAGGTCTCCACACCATCATCTCCTCTCCAGCCCCAACTCTCTCAGCCTGTCCTCATAGGGGAGTTCCTCTGGTCCCCTTCTCAACTTGGTGGCCTCCACTGGACTTGTTCCAACAGTTCCATGCCCTTCCCATACTGAGGGCACCCAAAATGTACCCAGCACAGCCAGTGGGGTCTCACATGAGCAGAGCAAAGGGGGACAATCAACTCCCTCAACCTGTTGGCCACACTCCTTTGGATGCACATTTATTTTGGAATTTCATCACTGGCGACCTGCCTCAAGGCAGAACAGATGCTAATTCAAACAGCCTGTTGTTCAGAGACTGAATTCCAGACATGGCAAAAGAGAACATTTCCAGAAACCTCCTTTGGTCAAACTTGAAGTAAGCACTGGCTCTCTCCCAGGCTTCTCCAGGAACTGATCCATCTCTGTCCTCCTCCTGCTGTTCTAGATATTTTGTCAGAAGAACAGAGAGCAGCAACATCAACCCACACAGAACTAACAGCCACTGCTGTCCCACACACTCCACAGACAGATCTGGTTGAGGAGACATCAACTTTCCTTTTTTTCCCCCTTTGTTTGTTTCAACAGAACCATGAGTAATACACGTAATTATGCCACTGCATATGGCACCTAAACCTTCCTGGTCACCCCAGCACCAGGCATTTGTCTGCCTACCCGATCCCTAGATTTGGGATTGTGGTTTTCTCCCCCAGGGCAAAGTTCAGGCTGTTTTTCCCCTCCTGCTGCAAATTAAATTCTCCTTCCTAACCCACTGTCCCTTTCCATCGCCACCATCAGCACTGATTTTCTGAATAGCAGCACAATACCAGGAACTGTGGATTAAACTTAACCCTGCGGGGAGGGAAACAACAAAATCACAAAATTTGAAGGGCTATAACCTCAACTGGCAGTGACAGCCAGGAAAAGTCTTAGAAATGTAAAAGAAAAGAATCTGATATATATTCCCAGCACTAAGTGGCAATTGGCAGAACAGAACAGCAGGTGCCAGGGAGAAGTTGGTGTGTCTGAAACACAAAGTGACATTAAATTGGTTTTCAGCTCATTCTGACTAAAGCAAAGAGACACAAAATAAGCTTTTTATTAAAACCCAAATGCATTAATTAACACTAAATATATGGACTTCAGGCTGTATTTGCAAGAATAAGCTATTTAACAGAGATGTCATCCTTAACAGCATATAATTCCATATTACATTTTAAAAACAATTATCTCAGTGGGCTATTACTGCTAAAAATTAAAAAGGAAAAGAACAGATCTTTTCAGTCAGCTTCTTAACAAGCACATCTAAACTGTTTTCTTTAATTATTAAAAGGAAAGCCTTTAAAAAAATGCCAAAATTCTCCCACACAACTGTTAAGAGTACACAAAGCCCTGTAACACAAATTTCCTTTCCCACAAAATACTGCTCAGGCAAAGAATGGTTGTTCTTCACAAATGCTACTTAGAAATGTTGAAAACCACCCAACATTAAGTCTTTGGGGATGCAGTTTCATTTATTTTTTGCCTTTAGAGCAATGCATAAAATCAGTAGAAATCTGTACATCTCTAAGTAGCAAAAAAAAAAAAAAAAAAAAGGCACAAAAAGTCAAAAAATTTGCAAATTAATCCAGCTGAACGTACAGTATGAGAAGTTATAGGCAGTTACCACACGGAATGTAACAGCTGGTAAAAATACCATCCATACTATAACCTAGGAGACTCCAGAGACTGGAAATAGTAAAATTAAGATTAGTATCTACGAGTGGTTTTTTATGTATCACAGTAAAAACAGGAAAAAAAGGATTAAAAGAACAAGCATTTAGTCAAACTAAACATGAAAATTCTTCCAGTCTGCCACTTGAAAGCTTGCACATTAGGCTAAGTACTGCTCCTACTGCTGCTTCAAGGTGTGTGTTTATACTTGGGTTGGGTATTGTTTGTGTTCTTTTATCTTAGATATAATGAACGTCTTTTTATTAACCGTGCCAATTGATTAAATTTTCATTTAAATATGAATGCATCTCCTGCACTGTTTCTAGATAAATTCTCTTTTTGGCTATTTGCTGTAAATTATATGAATATAATTATCAAGGAAGGAAGAAAATACCTGGTTTTCTTTCTTCCTTCCTTTCTTTTTGGGTTTTTTTGGTGGGTTTTTATTTTTTTTTGTTTGTTCGCTTTTTGTTTTTGTTTTGTTATGAAGAATACAGTTCTGAGTCCTTAGAGAAAACATTCCATTGTAATTTTAAAGGGAATTACATTTCTATAGAGTAAAAGACAAAGCCAGGTATGTTCTGGAGTGAGTTAACAGAAGGCAGTTTGCTCTTAAATCACTTTAGAAGATAATTCTACATCACTGAACAAAACCTTCACTAAGATTTATATATCAAATTCTACAATTTGTTATTTATGGGGATTATCCACCAGGATGACAGAATGATGAGTAATTGAAACCAATACTTTCTTTAATGCAAACGTACGAAGTTTTGGAGGTGCCACCAGGATAAGAGAGATACAAAATAAAGTTATTTATTTGATTATTACAAAACTGTACTGGAAAGATTCCCTGCATCTCCTCTGCCACAAGAGTAGGTTTTTTCTGATCTGCAGCCACAACAAGGATCTTTTTTAGGCAGCAGCACTGGCCCATCATGAACAGCAGTCGATGATTTGCAGCTGCTGGTTCTGCTCCACCTGCAGCCACAGCCACACCACATTTCCACTCAGCTCAAATAAATTGTGTTATTCACCCAACTGATGGAGTCAAACTCATGCAAAGCCCACCATGGCAAATAATTGTGAATTTGAAACCAAACCCAAGCTGCTCAAATGATTTCATACACATGATAATACAGCGCTAGCAGAACTAAGAGCCCTTATGCAAAGGTTGCTTGCATCACCTCAGTGTTTAGATGCTGTTTAGGATTTAGCTATCAAAAATTATGATCTTGCACTTTTTCCACTCAATATGTAAATATTGGACCTCTTCAAGGCAATTCTCTTTGGGACTCCTGACATTTAAAACAAAACAACGGCAGAAGGAGCAAATGAACTTTCTTACTTTAATGCAGGACAGCACATTCAAACTCTATTTCTACTTATTGAAACACTCAATTTAAAAATTCCATCAGGATTGTACTGCAAGCTGCTTTTGCTCTCTTGTTCCAGTTATTTACTTTCTCCTAATACTTTTTGCCTCAAGTTTCTCATTAAAAAATAAACAGCCAAACCTTTCCTGTACATACACAAGTTTTGATGACAGAGTGGTAACTAAAAGTTCCTACAAACTGAAAAATAAATGTCAGTCTTACAAATTACACTTATTTGTTACTATTTATTAAGTCAATAATTAAGTATTTCAAAGGCCTATTTTTAAGTTTTGAAGGCCTTTGTTAAGTAAACTGGTTTTGCAATAAATCTTAGGCCAAAAAAATGTGATTTGTTGTGTTGACAAACTTGGAAAAGTGAGAAGAGGATTTAGAGGAAGGTGTGGGAGTGGGATATAGAACAGCACATGCCTGGCAAAGGTTGTTGGGGTGTTTGAGGTTTTTTTGGATTGCTTTTAATATTGCACTGGAAGAAAAAAATAAGAAACACATCCTGTGGAAAACCCTTTTTAAAAGTTTCATCAGTTTTACATGATACAAGGAAGAGAAGAGACTGCTCAGTGCATGCATTTCAGATAAATAAAATCATCAGCACTCTGAAATTTAATTTTGAGATTCCTGAAATCTGTGGAAACCAAGAATCTGCATTTTTTATATAAACTGCTAAATAAATTTTTATTAAATTTGGTTAGTCAGATTGTTTCTGAAACAGGAAAACACCATCTCCAGAAAACAAAAATAAATTGATTTATGCTGAATTGTTCAATGTTAATCCACAACTTCAAGAGAAACTTGGATGAGCAATCCCTGCACTCATCCCAGCAGAGTCACACAGGTCTGCAACAGAGGGGCAGCGCCCAAAAACACATCCACAGAATTATAAAATTATTCATTTGTGAAGGAATTGCTTTTAGATGACAAGAAACTCTCTAAAGCTTAAAAACTATCTTAACAAACATCTTGAAAATATCAGCAATTAAGAAGGATGAGTCTAAAAAGAACAAGTGGTTTTTTAGGATGTAGTTATATGAAATTAAGGATGGGATTGCACATATTGAATAGCAGGAAATGTTTGTTTTCAGGAACACAAACAGATCACTGTGCCACACAAGAATAATTAGAAATATTTACATTTCTTGGGTGTCATTTTCTCTTTTCTAGTTTTCCTCTGTGTATTGTTGTTATTGTTGATTTTAGTAATTTGAAAAATTTGCACCTATGACTGTAAATACAAATTAATTAAAATAAAATCAGGAGGAAAAGTTCCATTCCTAAGCAACTAAATTAACCCAGGTCAGCACCCAATGATTTAATGCAGAATTAGACAAGCAGAAACTGCTTCAATTAATATATTCAGATTTCCAGAAGAATTAGAAGCTGGTCAGTACTGGAATAACCATTGATATGCTTATTCTCCCCCAAAGGCTTTCTTGGGAATTCAGATTTCATAGAAAATGTTCTAGATATTTTTTTTTAATAATGCTGACTATTGAGTAGGTGAGACAAAATTAAATTATATGGTAAAAAAAAATATATTATAACATGAAAACTAGGGGCAAACAACAAACCTTGCCTCTAAATGAGGCAGGATCTGCCTTTAAGTGACAGATGTTGTTTTACAAACACAATTCACACACAGAACACCTTCAATATTCCCCATATGTGTCACCACCAAGCAAACTTGAGATCTAAATAACCTGATGTTTTCCCACACAGGCAAGTGCAGGTGGATGTAATATGTTCATGAGGCTTAAATATTCCCTTTTATCCAGAAATGAAACAGGAGTCACAGAAAGGACATTAAGTGAGACAACCTCAGACAATTACCATAGAAACCCACTTACATCTGTTAAATATTTTTGGCCAGCAGATGAATTCAAGTCATTAAGTATTTATGCTCTCTTAAATACAATCTGTTAGAAATGGAATAATGATTTAATTTAATGCCCAAGCAAAGGGTTTCACACCTGTTACTTTCTGAAAGCCCCAAATATTTCCTGTTTAGCCACAGAGGCTCTGAAGGCTGTGGTTCCCCTGATGTTCCAACATCCCTGATAAACTTTTAGCTCCAGCAGAGGCTGGGAAGGGGCTGAAGCACCAAGAGGGGCTTGAATCCATCAATAATGAATCCATTATTCAGTAAGCTCATGATGCTCCTGCCTGAGGAATGAATCCCAACTCTGCCCTGCTCTGACCTGGGGCACAGCTTGCACTCACAGATAAAGTCCCCATTTAAAACGCTCTTGCCACAAAAAAAGCAGCTGATTTCTCTCCAGCTGATGAATCCCCTGATTTTTAAGAAGGTGTTAGGTTGCTTATTAGTCTCAAAAGTTGAGCAGCCAGCTCAGGGGGAAGCCAGAACTTCCTCGCCAAGAATATTTAGGCTAAGTGGAAAGGAATGATTTGTTAGGAGAATAAGAAGTCTCAGTGCTGACCTGAAACTATGCAGCCTCTAAAAATAATAAAAAGGAAAACCTACACATACACACACTCCAGAGGAGCACATTCCCTCATTCTGTTTAACACAGGAAAAAAATCATCCTTTCAGAGACAGCAGAAAAAACTCCCAGAAAAACCCAAAACACCACAAAGACTCCCCCAATACGTATTTAAAGTTGCATTTCTCATTGTTTCTGATTATCAGTCTCTGTGTGAAGACAGTGTGGTTGTTTACTCTTGACCCAGGCCCTGATCTCAATCCCACAACTTAATAAAAATCTTACAGCTTTTTTAGACTAGCACAATCTGACAATGTTTTTATTAACAAAAAATGTCTTGAGAACTGAAATGGGAGAAAGGTCAAAAAAAAGCATCAGAACCTTTCCTGCTTGCTCTATGAAAAAAAAAATCTTAATATTATGCCTTGTGTTTGTTCACATCTTTTTTTTTTTTTTTTTTTTTCTTTTCAGGAAATTGCTCAGACTGTAATCATAACCTTTCCCAAAGCCCAGAATAATATAACTCAATAATAAATGTAATTAAAATGTAACAGCTAAGATCCCTGGACTCAAGATCTCACATACAGAGTACCTCTGCCCATCAAAGGTCTCCATCAGTTTCTTTACTTTCTCTTGAGCCTGTGATAGAGATCTTGGAAGTGAAATACTTCAGCCTTCAAATTCAGCTGAAGGATAATAAATAAAAGGACGTAATAAATAAAAGGACACAGGAATAAAAGGACAGAGGAAAGAGACCCGAGGCCTCAAGAACAGTTCTGGCATTTGATATATGAATAAAGTGGAAAGGAAACAGATGGCACAGTATGCATAAAATCCACTATTATGCTAATGAAATTAATCAAACTAAAGCTGACCACAAAGCAGCACAGAGGGCACTTGCTGCTCTTAGGGATAAAATGGGAGACAAACTTCAGTGCTAAAATAAAAAGTTAGCACAGAGAGGAAAAAACAAGGATATACATAAAGTTATTGTTGTTCCAAAGAGATGCTGTGATGTGATTGCCACTGTTCAGAAAGGCAAAGAATGAAATTTAGCAAAACAAAAAGACAAAACATTCTGGCGGAAAAAAAAAAAAAAACAAAAAAAACCCCAAATCATTCTGGCACCATATGCATGGAAAGGGTGTAAAAATATTTGATCTATCTCACACCAAAACAGAAGCAGCTGCACCTCCCTGTCCTTCCCGCCACTGGCACAGCAGAACTCTGCTTTTTCAGACCTTGAAATGACCCCAAGCTGCACCAGGGCAGGTTTAAATCAGGGAAAGGTCTCTCACAGAAAGGGTTGTCCAGCATTGCAACACACTGTGCAGGGCAGGGGTGGAGTTGCCATGCCTGGGAGTGTTCAAAAAACCTGTGGATGTGGGACTTGGGGACACAGCCTAGTGGGGAACCTGGTGGGGCTGTGCTGATGGTTGGGCTTGATTGTCTCAGAGGTCTTTCCCAGCTTTAGTGGTTCTGTGATTCTGTGAATACCATCCACTGCATGACCTCCTCGGGAAATCTATTTCAATCCCTTCCCCAGTCTTGCTGCAAGAGAGCTACTCCCAATATCAATTTGCAATCGTCTGAGTTGGAAATTAACTCCATTATTTCTCTTCCTACCCACTCCTGCCACAGAAAACAAATCGTCCCATTGCCTCCTGGTGTATTTGAGAACTGCTTTCCACTTCACTCACCTTTCCTTAGAATAACTGCTCCATTCTGCCCCATCTTTCACAGAAAGTCATGTTTTCAAGGTTTCTAATCTTAGTTATCACTCTTACCTAGACACCCTGTAACTCAAATCTTTGCTCAATGCGGGGTTTTAACTGGGCATTACATCAAATCCTGGAGGCACAGACACTGAGCTCTGCTCTCTGTGACAGTGACAGACCCAGGGAAGGGCTGGAGCTGGGTCAGGGGGATTTCTGTGGGATATCAGGGAAAGGTTCTTCCCCAGGGAATGGGCACTGCCCTGAGGCTGCCAGAGCTCCAGGAGAGTCTGGACAACATTCCCAGGGATAGGATGGGATTGCTGGGGTGTCTGTGCAGGGCCAGGAGCTGGCCTGGATGACCCTTGTGTGTCCCTTCACGCTCAGGATATTCCTGAATCTTTCTCCTTACTTGACCAGCACAGCCCCACCAGGGCTGAAAAGCATGGCAGGAATATTTTTCAGGATGGATTTTCTCTGATCCACAGCTGATTTAATGCAGGCCTGTTCAGTAAATCACAACACTCTTGCCATGCTCATCCATGAGGCATTCTACAGTTCCTTGTCCCCTCTGTGAAGGCAGGTCACTGATGTGTATTTATGCAGTTAATTACACTTGGCCAAAGGCAGAGCTTTCTAATTGTCTGGACTGAATTAGATTCCATATTTTCAGATTATCATTTGCACTTTGCCAAGGTTATGTTGACTCCTCATTCTGTCTCCCAGCAGGCTTCCAGCCCCAGCTCAAGCTTGGTGTTGAAGGCATTTCTCCATTCCAACATCTGGACCTTTGGTTAAAACACTGAAAAAATCAGAATTCCATTCAGCTGACACACTTTTATTGACAGTGAAACCAGGGAGTAAATCTCAGTTCACAGCAGCTACACCTAAACCATGGCTCCCCCTGACAATGTCACTTCAGGCAGTATTAAAAGCTTTAAACAAGTCAAGGCACACAGCACCAGGCTCTCCTTATTTAGTCAAGTTTCATCCCTGACACAGGAGGTAACTGCAAAAATCCACGTTTCTTACAACCCGTACAAACACCACAAAAAGTGCTGATGACAATTAGCTGA
Source organism: Melozone crissalis (assembly GCF_028551555.1). NCBI lineage: Eukaryota > Metazoa > Chordata > Aves > Passeriformes > Passerellidae > Melozone > Melozone crissalis. The sequence goes on from NW_026535905.1 coordinate 4,146,622, forward strand.
GAATTAAATCACTGCTTCAAAAACAGGCAGTGGAACTGGAACAAAAAACTGAGAGAGTGATTGGAGAGAGCAGAACTTCCTCCCTGCACATCCCCTTTGTGAAACCTTCACCAATTTTGTGTTCTACCTCCTTTTTTGCCCAAATCTGAGGCTGAGGAAGTCTTGGCTCTTGCCAATTAGTGATTCAAGGAGAGTGATCCCTGAAGATTTACCAAGCCAAGCAATCTCCCACAGCCACCTGTCAGGACCCAGGACATCCCTCTGTCTGTCCTGAGCAGCCCAGACCCCTGCCAGGGGGCTCAGAGACCCTGGCACAGAGCCCAAAACACCTGTGGGTTTGATTATGACCCATGGAGCAAGTGACCAACCTCAGATGAAGATCTGCAAGCCATGACAAGTTAAGTAGAATGATAGTGAATTTATCACAGGGTGAAAAAGTAGATTTTGGGGTTTTTAGAATGGGGATTAAGGGGGGCATGATGGAGGGATCTGAGCATGTCCAGCCTTTCTCCTTCTTCTTCTTGGCCTCCATCTTCTGCTGTGATGGTGGCACTTTTAGATTGGTTTAGAGTAGAAGCTCACTGTCTGACATAGGTGATAGGTATTGGAAAGTAATTGTAAATATTGTACATGTAGTTTTTAGTATAAGAAGATAACACTGCCCCGGGGGCAAGCACAATGCTCTGTCTGACCTGCTGAACAGACCTTGGCTGGACAGGAGAAAGAATTTTATAGATAAGAAACAATGAACAACGTTGAGACCAAGAAATGAGGAGCCCTGACTCTTTCTTCAAGCGCCAGGCTGGGACAAGAGACTTTCCAACTTTTCTTGGGGTCACTCTGAGCAGCGAGAGATCCCAACAGCCACCTGCCCCTGGACACTGCTAAAGACAGCAGACAGGGCAACCCCCAGCTCAGCCAGGCAGCCCTTCCCAGCATCACATCTCAGCAAAGCACCCATCCTTCAGGGGTTTTGCTGCTTTTTAACAGGACTCTGCTGTCACAGACAACTTCTATAAAAAAATTCTTTCCTTAGGATTTTTTCTTCCTGAGAAGCTGAGAGGCCTCAGGAACAAAATGTAAACATTGATTATCTGCTGCTGTGGAATGCAACAGGTGCATCTGTGATTGACCCATCTTAGATGTTTATAATTAATGGCCAATCACAGCCCAGCCGGCTCGGACAGAGAGTCTGGGACACAAGCCTTTGTTCTCATTCTTTTCTATTCTTAGCCAGCCTTCTGATGAAAGCTTTTCTTCTATTCTTTTAGTATAGTTCTAATGTAATATATATCATAAAATAATAAATATAGAGTCAGATCTCCATCTCTTCCCTCAACCTGACTCCCCTGTGAACACCGTCACACTCTGCCTCTGAAAAGCAAAGGAATTAACAGGACTTTTGCCTCTGCTGCCTGGATGCAGCAGCTGATAATTCCTAATGTGTTATCCTCTTGGAAGGCTGGAAGAAAATTTCAACAGAAATTTCAAAATTTTAAAATTTCCATTTAAGCCATGCAAAGATTATTTCTTGGCTAACCAAGTACTAAAGAACATATTCAGTCCCACCTGAAAAACCTGTGTAAGAATTGCCTAGAAACTGGGTTGTTCAAGTCCATGGATATGGCCCAAAATCTGCCCAGATCTCCCCATGCTGAAAGCAGAGATGTGTTAGGGCAGCTGAGTGAGTGACAGAAAACATCCCTCATGTGCTGTGCCAGGGTATGGCACAAATCATTTTAATTTTCTTTTTTCAGTCTCTGCATAGTTAAGGCCATGATGTGTAATTTTTATTCTAACATCTAAAAAAACACCAGAATTTTAAATCTTGAGTATCTCCTTTAGCAAAATACAGATTTTTTTTTTTTAAAGGTTTTATCTATAATGCTCCTTCACAAGGAAAAGCACTTCTGTTTATTCCATCTTTGAACAATTTGATTTTATATTTATGTGTAGGAATCTGTATCTCAAAGCATACGTGATTTAAAATAAATCTAGGGATAATTGTGGAATATACAAGGTAAAACTTTTATCAGCCCTAATGCTTTTTAAAAATGTATTTTACAGGCAATTTCCTGTCACACATTAACAGCAAAGTTAACATAAATGTTTAAAATATTTTTACTCAACTATAAAAAGAATTAAGATTGCATCACTTAAGAAAAAAATGTCTCTTTAGTAGAGCTTCAAAAGTCAGTCCATGACAGTCCCATTGATTGCACAGGTTAAAAAAAAATCCAATTTTTTTCTATTTTTTTCTGGGTTTTTGTTTTTCTTTGTTTTGGGGTTTGTTTTGTTTTTCTTTTTATTTATTTATTTCTCTTTTAACTGCTACTTGTTCATAACAAGCACCAGCTAAAAAGAAACAGAGGACTGAAAGTTCCAGTTCTTACCAAGGAAGAATTTCAAGGAAAACCCAGCACAGCATTTAAATACATCCTTAGCACTAAACAAGTACTTGCAGTAAAATTAGCAGGAGTTTCAATTGTTTTCATAAATCAAGTGAATAAAAATGAACCAGTAAATCCCAGAGTCGTGCAGCAGAATTAGAAGATACCACGTCATAAACGCCACAGTATTTCTCACAGCACAAACTTGTAAGGATGAGAAAGTAAAAAAAATTAATTCCTCTCAGCTCATAAACAAATGAGTGGAGAATATTAGACTTGAGACAATCTGCTGTTAATACTCTGCTTTCAAGTATTTATGGATTTGCATGAAATTAGATCTCCCCTCTTGCTCCAGTTTCACACTCTGGCTGTTGCTATTACACTACATTTTTGTGAAGAGGCTCATTAACAGTGGTTTTAGCATTTCTGGGCCAGTGTCATTGAAAAATGGTTTTTTGCCAGTGTTCTGCAGGCTGTTTGCTGAGCAGACCCAGTGTCCCCATCCCCTGCATGGCCGAGCTGCAGCTCAGGAAGGCGCCAGAGGGAGAAGAGGCTGCCCAAGGTGGCATCGGCTGCTTTCCAAAACACGTCCAGGTGATTTCCACACCTCTCTCCTTCAGAAATCTCAAAAGGAACAAGTCAAAACCTCACAGGACCTTTCCCCAACATCTCAGTTTTTCACACAAATTATTAAAAAAAAATCATAATTTCACTCTCTTATGCCTGACTAGAAAAAAAAAAAAAAACAGTGCTTTGAGTAATGCAGATTTTAAATCAGCAGTGTTTGTATAACTCAAGAATCAGAGAATCACAGAATGATTTGAGTTGGAGGGGACCTTGCAGGACATCCAGTTCCAACCCCATTCCATGGCAGGGACACCCTCCATCAGCCCAGGGTGCCCCAAGTCCACCCCAGCCTTGGGCATTTCCAGGGATCCAGGGGCAGCCACAGCTGCTCTGGGCACCCTGTGCCAGGGCCTTGCCAAAAATAACAACACAATGCCTGCAAACCTTCCAATTTTAGTTCTGTTTACAAATATTCCTATTTTGGATGAGTTGATAAAGTAAAAGTTGGGTAAAAAAAAATGAGCTGATAAAGTAAAAGTAAAGTTGGGTAAAAATAATGTATTTTTATCATTTCCCACTGCAGGGCAACCATGCCAGGAAAAAAACCAACACAAGCAAAAAACCTATGGAGCAAACAAAAAATGTTTTACGGACATTTTCTTTCACAGCATCCTGGTGCATCATCCCTGCAGTACCACAGCACCTCAAACAAGTGTCACAAAACAGCAATCTCTCCTCTTCTGAGCTCTAAAACTTTCCAATTGCCTGCGGCGCACTCCAAATACTTGAGGTTTTTGTTATTTTTCCTCTTTCATCAAGTCAGACGGCTGCTCAGCTGTCTCATCCAGCAATGTTTTATTCCAATCAGCCACTTCAGAAGCAAGGCAAAGGCAGGTCAGGTTCTCATCATGAGCACATTTTGCTGATCTTTTACACACATCTGGTAAGAGACTCGGGGACAGCGTTGTTGTCATAAAAATTTACCTTGGGAGGAGAAGTCTGCAAGCAGTTTGTTTTGGATGAAATGCTCACGCTAAGTCAGACAAGGCTGTTCTGTGAGCACTCATTCCACGAGCATTGCAGCCCCTGAAGGTTGTGATTTCCCAGATTTCCACCATTTTCTCCCCAATACACCCAGTTCCCATCCCTCCAGCTGCAGAAGGGCTCCCTGTCCTCCCTATCCATGGGAACAGCTGCCTTCTGCTTCCCTGTGTGGAATAACTTACATATAAAAAATAAAAGTGTGTTCTAAATAAATAAATAGCAAACAGAAATGAACAGTGAACCATCATTTGCATCTCATCTCCAAGCAGAAGCAATTTTACAATATTAACTGTGCTGGGGGATACAATAAAATCAAAAGTCTTACAATAAAATAAAAAGTCTTACATGGGGGAAAAATATTCAAAACATATTTTCCAAATTTATTTAGAAGCAGCATCAAATAATCTCATTCAGTAAAACTTTGTTTTCCCTTCGTCCTTCCCCATCTTTTTTTTGGTGTGTGTGTGGATGGATCACCCTCCTCTAAAACACCTCCTGTACAAGGAAAAATATTTGAGTAACGTGTGAATGTTGCCATAAAATAATTGAGCATTCAGGTCTAAGGTGGTTAATCAGACTTGATCAATATGGTCAACAGAATGTGTTGACTTGATCAATATGGAAAATGTAATGCATAATGTTTTATATATACACATATATATATATGCACCTTGTATTGAGACAGAATCTCAATCAAATCCAAAATCTATTAAACTTAAATCTGGGCTAAGTCTCAGAAACATCTGAAATACAGAGATTTAGTTACATCAAAAGAAAATGTGTCAAACCAGAATAAAACACAATAAAATTGCCTCACATCATGTTTTTCATATAAAGTTCTTCAGTAACCTGTACTAGATTTACTAAAGTAAGACTGCAATAAATGCATTCACAAGGATAAGCAACATCATAAAAATCTCATGAAATGTAAAAATTAGTTGTGCAGGAGTATGAAATGAAATTACAAATGTTAATAAAGACTTTATGAATATCAAATTTCCCACATATTCTCAGTGGACAAAAGTGGGGCTTAATGACTCCAGCAAAAAGCACATTTTGATGCCACAATTAAGTTTTTGATAGTTCCACCCTACAGAAATGGAAATTCTGGAAACCCAGCACAGGCTCCCCTGCTGGACTTCAGTGAAATGAGATGCTGATTGCACACCCTCATTTTCTGGCTCAATAAGCTCCTTGCAGAGTGCTCGGGAGCTGTGGTGACAAATCCATCACCCCACAGAGTGCACAGTGACAGCCCCACGGCCCCACCCCAGCACAGCCTCCTGCAAGTTCAGAGCAGCCACCAACGGGGAAATCAATAGGAAAATGTTCTGTACAGTTCTGGGCAGTGAGATGGAGAAAAGGGATATAAAAGTGATTTATTACATTCAATTTTACACCTTCCTTTGAAGGCTCAGCATTCTGATGGCCACATCAGTAACAGACACATTAGAAGAGCCCCTGACTCACAGCAACCGAGTTGACTCATCCCCAGTGTGCTTCACCTTTGCATCTGCCAGCAATTCAGTGTGAAATTTGCAACTAAACCTGCAGCCCAGACTGCCAGCTCCCCAGAACAATTGCAACATGACTGATTTTCCAAGGAAGACTTCTTTAAACAAGCCTCATGAAACTCAATATGCAAGCAGCCAATAAATCCAGGCCCAACAGGCTGTTAACCCGAAACGATTTTCCTTAAAACAGGTAATTCCAAACTCATAAATGCAACCCTGCTGATTTCTGCCCTTTCCTGCAATAAAACCACACAAATTCAAAAGCTGTGTCGGAGTCAAGGGTAAGGAAAAACCTGGAAGCAGATGTTACCATGGGAGCCTTAAGGAGCACTGACACAAGAACTGTAAATGCAAGGACCTGCTAAAGGAGTCTGGCAGAGAAAATCCAGGACCACCACAGAGTGTGGCCTGGAGAAAGGCACAACAACCTCTGGGTTAAAATGCAATGGTTTTTAATTTCTTTTTTAAAAGCAAAGATTCTGAGAATAATTTAAGAATACCCAAGTGTTATATCCAGGAAAATAAAAGGAGGAAGAAAAAAAAGAGACTAAATTATCACAGGACCTAGAGTGATGATCTAATAACTAGAAATTTTTTTTTTTTTTTTTTTTTTTTGGCCAAGGGGGGGCATTTGAAAGAATAGACAAAAATGGTCAAATGGGAGCAGTAAGACAATCCTTCATAAAGTCACTACAGGAAGCTAAAATCTGAATTTGAACTTCTCACACCCTCACCTCCAGCGTTCCAAAACTGCTTTCCTTCACAAAATTCCATTCCATAAAGAACGAGACCTTTAATATTTTCTGTCGTTTTCCTTCCAATTCAAAAACATTTAATTGCACTTTCTTGACAATTCCTAAGTTTTATAGGTATTTTGGAACAGGATGGGGCTGGGGACAAACCCAAGTGATCGGTGAGAGCAAAGGGCTGGAGGGAGCTCAGGAGGATGAGGATGTTACTTAAAGAAGTAAACTTAAAGATGGAACTTAAAGATCCTTTGGGTTCCCTGTCCCAGCAGTTTTGTAGCAAAGGTTGCACAAGACTTTGGAAGGATTTATCTCACTTCAGGGCAAATCAGCTTTAGCAACATCACTGCTAATGAAAAGGAATGCTCATAAACGTCTTCATTTATTCTTAGTTTTTGACAAAATTGGTTTCTAATTTCTCTGCTGACAAAAGTATGTATAAAGCCATTATTTGATTATACACAAAATTCCCACAGCTCAGTACAAACTGATATTCCAGGCTTTCCATCTCATTTCCATGAGAGATGGAAAACAAAAGATCTATGGATGTTTAATGTCTTTGCTGGCTCATCCAGGGCTGGTGCTGGGTTGTAAAACCAAAACAGTCACAAAACAAAGAAAATAAATAAAAAGTGCTGGAATCAAACAACCAAAAACCAAAAAAAAAAAAAAAACCACAAAAAACCACAAAACCCCCACAACCAGCATCCCTCACAGACTGAGAAAACTGCAGGCCAATCACTTGAAAAAAGAAGACAATTTTGTAACTTGATTGTATCAATTTTACTCTTGGACACTAAGTTGAATGAAAAAGGCTGAGAAGTGTGCAGAACAAATGCATTACTAATCTTTCATTAAAGATGCAGAAAATATTATGCAGTGATCTGCTACACTGAGCTCAAAATTTCAGACTTCAGTTTCAAAGTGCTTAGTAACTTCTGTTCAGTAAAATTTAAACACCTGAAAAAGCTCTAGGATGATGATCACAATGATCATTTCCACTCTTGCAGCTTGTCTACTGCTAGAAGAAAATTAATTTTTAAAGAGACCAAATCCCCTAAAATCCAGTACAACCGCTGAAACTTTTACAGTGTCAAAAACCATCCATCCCACATTTTCTTTAACGAAAACCTAATGCTACTTTCTACCCAATATTCAAAACAACTAAAATTTAAATAGAGATGGACTCACACAATGCCCTTGGAGAGGGTAAAAAAAAACCTGACAGACAACCAAGGTGGAAACACAGGAAAACCCTTAACAAAGAGACTGAAATCTCTAGAATATGAAAATATAAAATAATGTTCGTACTTTCTTCTTGCTGGCCAAGCAAACCAGCAAGGAAATAGAAACTTCTGTCTCCAGAGCTGTCTGCCACTCAGGGATGGGGACAGATGCAGCTCACAGCCTGGATTTTCTTCTTCTCTGCTCAAACACAAGCACAATTGTGATAATTCACTTGTGGGGAATTTTGGAAGGAATTTGAGATGGCACTTCTGAGTTGTTTTTAATAATGTAAAAATCAAGAAAACTAACTGCATAAGTAGGAAGGATGAGTTTGGCTCAAATTGCTATAGTATACTTTAGAAGGTTACAAGACTTTTAATTACATGATTTTTAAGGATTTACTGACTAATAAAACACTGCTAACAAGGATATTTCTGTTTTTGACCTAATCTTTAAATATTTTGTCTTATGGACTTATACAGTATAAGTTTTTTTTAGCCAATCATGTTGTGGCACACAAACTTACAGTGCTGCCTTCTAATCTCTTTGTTTACTTTTGTACCTATTTTTTTTTTTTTTTAGTATCTTAAACTCTAAACTTTCTTTTAATTAGCTAAACTTGTCTCTGCTTTGAACTACAAACCTACATTCTCGCTTCTAGCACCTAAGTTTGGTAGACTTTTCCAAGGTCTCAGATCAAATCTTGTGTTTAATTCTAAGCTTTGGCTTGCAGGCCCAAAGTTCTGAGAGTTCTCTGCATTTTGGATTCCAACACAAAATTAAATTGACTTTCAGGAGCCCTTGAGAGTTGCAGTAACAGCATTAAAAATATTCTGTGGATGAGAAGGGTCATGTGTAAAGTCATGGCAGTGATTCCTGGCTGGAAATAAATGATGTGACCCTGATACATCCTGAACGCATGAGCTGGGTTCATATGAATTCAGAAACTCCAAAATGAATATAACTCTTTGCCAGTGGATTTAATCATCATATCAGTGACTCAAAAAGAAATGCTCATTTTAGCAGGGCACGGACCATTATAAAATCAACTCACTGATCACAGTGAGCACAACACCAAGGATACACCTGCCTGTTTCCAGCTACTCTAACCAGAATTTCAGTTGTGTCAGACAGGAACTGCTCAAATAAAAACCATTTACTTGGTTTTTGATTTAAACAATATATACCAAAAAGACAGAAAAGGAAGAAGAAAAAGTAGATAGATATCTGTCTATATCTATTTTAATATCTATAGATACAGATATTATAGTAGAGATAGATAGATAGATAGATAGATATATAGATAGATAGATAGATAGATATCTTCTCTTTCTTATGCCTTATATGCATGCATTTCCCTCACATTTTTCCATCCTTGCCAGGAAAGTATAAATGTACCTGCCAATTAAAGTATTTCAAGCAGAGTAGTAAAAGCTCAGTCACTCCACACTAAGAGTGTAGATGTGTGTAATTCCCTGGGAAAAAGCTGAATACATTAATACATCTTCCCTGGAAACAACTCCACATCCAGAAGCCATTCAGCACACTGGGTTCATTACGTTTTTACATGAACACCTTCCAAAGGAAGTATTTATTATTAGCTTAAGGAGATACAATACATTTTCATTACCAGGGAGCAAGATGAAATGAATCGGAAAAATTAATTCCTGTAGCAAATCTCCTCTCTCCAAAACCCTTCTCTGAAAATTTACAGATTAATTGTTGGTACAAGGAGATAAGGATTTAGAGGAAGAAAGTGCAGAGGTGTCAGCTTTGTCCAGTGGTGAGTCCAGCCTGAAGCTGGCTGGAATTGGCTCCATGGGCATGGGGAAGCTTCCAGCAGCTTCTCATTGAACCCTGTTGTTGGGAAGGATGAAAGTTTGACAAGAAATTCTCACAGATATGTGTGCTTGGCAGAAAGATTTTTGAATGTAGAGTCAGATGAAGGAATAGATTGGAAGCAAGTTTTGATAGAGAAGAAAAGAATTGCTGAGCCAGTCTCACTGGATAACCAAGGTGGCAAAGGGTGTGTTAGTTAGAAGGGGTTTTTATGGCTTAGAGCAAAGGATAAACCCACCCCAAACAAGAAGATGTTTTTACCAAGCACAAAGAGAGCACAGGCAAACAAGGCAGCAAATGTGGCAAGTAAAAAAAAGATCTCAGAATTTTCCACTGCAAGAAAACTGAAAAACATCTTCTGGCTTAAACTGTAATGCACTGACTTTTAGTGATTGGAGAACAGTAACATGAATATGGTAATTACAGTAGTTATGATAGGCTAGAGATAAAAGTTAAGGTGTAGATTGGTTCTACTGTATGAAGATGCTCAGCACAGAAAAGTATAGAATGCAATGTAACCAAAAGAAAAGTATAGAATGCATTGTAACCTAAACTCAGGGTCTCCAGGCCTGCCTGCAGCTGGAGCTGACAGCTGTAGGCACAGCTCTGTCACCCATGACCCTGGACTGCTGTGACACCTTGGATTCAATAAACTGCATTTTGGAGAGCACCTGGAGTCCCACATCCCTCATTTAGGCTCTTACACTCTGTAGTCCCCTCCCTACCAAAACCTGGCATGAAAACCCAATATTTTGGTTTATCCTTTTCTACACCACCAGTTTCTTAAGTGACAATTAAGCTGAAGTAAAAATTCTTAAGCAAAAATTAATAAGTTTCAAATGTTATGTATACTCAATTTTGTCTATTTTCATCTTTAAGACAGGTTTATAAAGAACAACACACAAATTAAATGTCAAGGTTACTTTGTTATGATTATGCTTTTTTTTTTGGCTAAACACCCTTTTAGTCATGAAGGAAGAGAGGAAATTTGTGCTTTGTTCCACACTGACCCAAGAAACTGAATGAGAATGAAAATTCTAGTGCTGGCTTCATTTAGGATATTAAAAAGACTTATTTTAAAAAACAGATATCTACAAAAAGGAAAATTTTTACTCAGCAGAGAAATATTCCTTGTGTATTCATCAAAGGTCATCTGCACATTATTGAATTAATCTGTGTTGAATAAGCCTTAATACTCTTATTATAAATTAGTAAAAGATTTGAAGATTCATCAGTGAGGACTAAAGTACTACAGGAGTACAGAGAAATAGACTAAATAAGAGAGAAACTCCAATATATGAAGGGGAAAATATTAATCATCCCATTGAAAGAGACAAGTAGAAGAGGACATTTCTTCGGAATCTGAGTATTTGCTGCTCATACACATAATATTCAAGAACACCAGCCTCTGATAAGCTTATGAGAAAAGATCCTGAAAATTAATTTACCAAAGAGGAAAATAAATATGGTAATTTACACCACGTGCTTAAGGCACAGTTACACCATTTTCTTAAGGCAAAACTTCATCTAAATTTCTCTGGCTGAAAATCAAGGTCATCTTTAAAATACATCAAAAGCTCAGATCTCTCTAGTTACCAAAAAAAAAATATTTTCATAAAACAGTCAAAATACCAGAAAGTCTACTTGGATCCATTAAAGATTGCACATTCAATGGAATCAATATTCCAAAGAAATTAACAAAGGAAACAAACAGAAATCAAATCCAAAATATCCATGTACCCATGGCCTGAGTCTTTTGAACTGCAAATAAATCACTCAGTGTTCAGAAATACATATTGAAGGGCAATGGAACAGAAACTGCCACTGCTTCTCGGAACATGGATCATTAGAATTAGGTTAATTAACACCTCAAAGCAAAATCTTGTAATTAGGGTATTATTTTTGTAATTAGGATTATTTTCTAGCCGTTCCAACTTTCGCAGACTGATGACACACGCAGCTAATGAAGTTAATGAAAAAGAAGAAAATTAGTAAGATTTTCAGATCACTCTGAAGAATGAAGCGAAGATGGATTGCAAACTTCAATATCCAAATTGCTCCCCAAGTCATTAGAAATATACATATTTAATCACAGAGGTGCTGCTCTAGTTTCTCTTTTCCCTCGCAAATCTGATCGATGACAGAAAATAAGGGAGGGAGGGATTGCTCCCTCCGTGATTCAGGAAGAGAGAAGACCCATTACTGCAGGGTTTTGTTCTTCCAGTAATTATTTTCCCAGTTTTATCACTCCTGGTGGACCTAAAGCACCTCACAGAGTTATTAAGGTTGGAAAAGACCTTTAAGGATCAACAAGCCCAACCATTTACTGAGGGCAACTAAACCACAGCCTCAAGTGCCACATCCACGTTTTGTGACCGCTTCCAGAGGTGGCGACTCCACTCCCTTCACAACTCTTTCCATGAAGAAATTTTCCAAAATATTCATTCTAAACCCCCCCTGGTTTAGATTGGCCGTTCCCTCTGCTCCTGTCCCCTCCTGGCAGGAGCTGTGCAGAGCCACAAGGGCCCCCTGATCCCCCTTTGCTCCAGGCTGAGCCCCTTCCCAGCTCCCTCAGCCCCTCCTGGGGCTCCAGACCCTTCCCAGCTCTGTTCCCTTCCCCGGACTTTCTCCAGTCCCTCCAAGTCTCTCTTGTCATGACAGGTCCAAACTGACCCCAGGATTTAAAAAGCCTCATGAGTGCCCCCCTTCAAAAATACATCCAATTCTTCATCAAAGATTCAGATAGCGCTGACTTTCCCATCTTTCCAGCTTGTATGTAATTTACCCTCTATTTACATTCTATATTCACTTAGCATTTTGTTTTCAAGGCAGAGGATTTTGTAGGATTACTAAAAAACCTTCACCGCAAGACAACCTCTTGCTGATACACAAACTGGTTAAGTCATAATACCTCTTCACTTACTAAATTACTACTTGTCCTGCAAATCCTACTCCAAAATCCCTGATGAGGCTGTTTCGTGTTTGGATGTTCTATTTTCAGGGTGTGAATCCCATATTCTAGCTTAGTTTAGATAAGAATCATAAAATGCTATTTACATTGTAAGTGCTACCAGAAATAGTCTCCAAATCTATACTGGCAGCAAATTTAAGACGATTTCTTTTTAATTGATAAGCCTTTGCATAGATGAAATGCATCCAAAGTCTTTAGGCTTCCATTAAAAGACAAAACCACAATAATTCACATAATTCTTCTCTGATCTCATTCTAATTTGTCAACAGCTCTTTTGAGAAGGGGAAATCCTTCCAATAATAATCTCATTAACAAATACTATGTTACAACAATAAAAATGTTTAAATAAAATTTACTTCACACCCAGCAGCTGATGCACTTGAGGATCATTTTATCATGTTTTGATGAGCTCACATTCAGTTGGATATTTGAAAATCTACTTTGATGTTGGTGCTTAACAAACCATACCAAGACCCTGCTCATAAAGTATGTGACTAAATTTCTTTATTTTAATACATTTGATTCACATTTAGTGATATTCAAAATATTTTTTTAAAGTTGCCCCCCTGTTAAAGCACTACATTTGTGTGACAAAAATATCCTAGACTTACAACCATTCCAGTTATATAAATAATTATATTAGCACTTGTATCTGCTGCAGTAATTCTGCAGTCTTTAATTTAACCATTGGGGAAAAAAATGTGTCAAACACTTTGAGTAAATGAAATTTTATGTTTTCAACAAGAATTTCCTTATCAGAAAAAATGAAAATCCAGTTCTGATTTTGTATCAATGCCACTGCCTTTCAATTATGCAACCAACTTTTAAAACATAAGGTGATATACCTATCCTGATTTAATCAGCATTTTTAACAGGAAAGAAAACTAATGTAATTTGCTAATATATTTGTTAACCCTGAGAAATTTTGGAAGTGACAGGAAGTTCACAAGATGTTTTGGAAAAAATCCCAAAACATAGAACTGCTTTTCAAGCAAACAGGGAAAAATCATCTAGAAATTCAACCAAAGCCAATTTTCCCTCAAAACCTTTAGATGTTCCCCTTCCACAGGGATGGCCCAAATTAAATCAACAGGATTGTAAAGAACCTGCTGAGTTGTGGATTTGGGGACATGAAAAAGACTCATCCCTGTTTCACTAGACCTCTCCATACATCTTCAAGGACACAAGCAGAAGAAGAACACTTCAATAATTAGATTGATCTTGATTAGAGTTTGGAAATCCCAGGCAAGAACATTTTCTGAAAAGCCTCCCATGAAAGCTGCCAGAAAACCATCTGCAGGAATAGAACTGGGTTAGAGAGCTGTCTAGACAAGTTCCAAAGATGCTATTTCAGGATGCAGGATGGAGACAGGATCAGGGACCTCCCTGGGCTCCAGCAATGAAGCTGCTCACACTAATTATTCCCTACACTTAAGGGAAGAGTCAGCCAGGCTGGACAGGGCTCAGAGCAAGCTGGGACAGTGGAAGGTGTCCCTGCCCATGGCAGGGGGTTGGAACAAGGTGATCTTTCAGGTCCCTTCCAACCAAACCATTCTGAAAATAAAATTATTTTGTCCGTATGAGAATAAAGACAAAACCACTTCCCGATAACCCCGAGCTGCTAATAATTGCCTAATGATGAAGAAAATTGAGGAGTTATCAAATGCATGGAGAATCCAGCATTTCACACAAAGAATTACAAATTAGAGCAGGTTCATTCTAGCCATGAGCTTTTTCAGTCGCAGCTTATTGCACACCCAAGATGATCCCAGCACAATCTGCATTTCCAGCTACGACACACCAGTGACAAATTTTCTCACCATCTTTCCACACCAGCTTGTGCAGCAGGAGAGGAGAAAAAGCAGCCATCATGTTGCATTGCTCTGAGTTAAGAACCATCATTCCATAAAGCAGAACATGGGAGTGATGGATGAGACCTAAATCCCCCAGAGTCCTCGTTCTCCCCCTTGCAAATGCCAACATGCACAAAATCCAAAGCACAAACATAAACACCTCTGAACAGTGAGTAAAATGGGAGGCACAGACTGACAAGGTCCAGATCTTACAGGACACTGCATACCAAAAATCCCCTGCAGCTTTCAAGCACGGAAGAGTAAAAAACAGAAATGACAAAATTTAGCTAAAGGTTCTCCTAGACAGCACAAAAAGTCTCCACGTTCAGAGGATCCCAACTGGAGCTGGCACAGAGGCACAAATGTTACTGAAACGATGGCAAACAAGAAAGAGGGATGGCCAGAGTGCAGCAGATGCCTCTGCAATGGTTAAAAAAAATCCTGAAATGAAAAGTCAGCAGGCAATGCTCAGTTCAGGAATTACTTTAAGCAACACATAGTAGAGATTTAGGACAAGAGCAAATGGCACAAGCTGTGCAATGGGAGGTTTAGATTGGATATCAAGGAAAATTTCTTCACTGGAAGGTTGGTCAAGCACAAGAACAGGCTGCCCAGGGCAGTGATGGAGTGTCAATCCCTTGCATCATTTAAAAACTGGGTGGATGTGGCACTTGGGGACAGGGTCAGCGGTGGCCTTGGCAGTGCTGGGGAACAGCTGGACTCAATTATCTTAGAGGGTTTTTTCCACTTAAACAATTTTATGCTTTTATAATGCTGGAGAAAGAAAGGAGGATTCTCTTCCTATTCAACATAATAACTTCATAAAAATGTTTGAAGCTCAGTTTCAGAGAGAAAAAAGTTCCATATTCCTCTTGTGGTATGATTTGACTTTGTCTCCCCAACACGGATCAGCCATCACCCAATCCATGCACAGTCCAATCTCCCACAACCCCAGGAACACCACAGATTTGGGACTGCTCTGACAGAAAGAGCCTAAACAAGAATTAATTTCTACTACTGGGAGAATAATCAAGTTCAGGTAAAAAAAAAAAAAAAAAAAAAAAAAGAATACTGACCTAATATTAACCTTATTATACAACTGAATTGAGCATGAATAATCAAAAAATAACCCTTTGTAATTCATTTTCCCTTAGGTCTGTCTTGAAGGCAACTTCAGCTGAATCCAGCTACCAAATAAAGAAATTGCTGGAGAATTCAGTGCAATTACTGAAACAAGCACAACAGGTATCAGGCATGAAGTGCTCCATTACCCACCTTCTCCCCAACTTGTTTGAAATATGCAAAGACATTCACTAACCCTACAAAAGTAAAGCTGTTGCAATAAAACCAAGGTTCACCAAATGTAAGTAATATCCAATTAACTGGAATTGTTGGGAATAGAGTTATGTTTATATATTTAGGCAATATAGAAATTTACTTATTTCCCAAACATAGAGTACAAGAGATTGGATTAGTGCTAAGTTCATTAATAATAACATCAGCCATGATTATTATGATCTTCTACATAAACAACACATAATAAAACTAGTTGTAATTTTATCCAATGACTTATTTACTTCATAGGTATAGGCAATTAATGTTACTGAGTGATACTATTATTTTTAAAAATGCAAAATCATTAATCATTTATTTTAGTCTGCCTTATGACAGACTGTTGCTTCCTTTAAGATGCTGTAACTGGCATTTAAATTTACTGGGAAAAACCCACAAAACATGCACTGCAATCAGAACTGTCTCTCTCCAGCAAATCTGGAAGGACCAAAGTGTGTCACACTGAAGGAAAACAGAATCAGTCACAAACAATCTGCAACAGGAACACTCACCATTATTTGTGCTGTTGTTAAAACTCTGGAATAATAACTAACAGTCCAAAATGTAAAGATCCTAAAAGGCACAACTGCTGCATGGTTCTGGTAATAAAGGCACAGTTGTAAACAGCCACATAGGCTGAATATTTAAAATTCCTAGGCAAAACTAATGAAAAGAACCACAGATTGACATTAGAAAATTTAAATCTTAGCAACAGAGATAATCTCATCTTCTCATCTTCAAAAACATGACACAGCTGCTCCATCTTTTCATCTGCTTGTACATACATGATTATTTTTTGGTGTTTTTCAACAAACAATTGCATGGATGTTGGTGGTTTATTGTTAGCAATTATTTCTTTTCTCTCCTTAACATATATATATTGCATTCATATTCATATTTAAATACCACTCAAAACCAACAGCAACCAAAAAAATCCCATGACTCCTCGTGGATAACCTCCAACAGTCTTATTTTCCAGCTATACATAAAATATCATGTAATGGCAGTTAAAACCTTCCTAAAAATGTAATTATTTTCTCTTAGGAAAACCACCCACAGTCTAACAAATAAAATTGCAACCCACTTGGTAACTCTGCAGGAAGGTAAGAGTAATAGACAGCAATCCTTTAGAATGTGTTTTAGTTGTATATTTCTGTATAAACATGTAATGGAATTAAAAATTATAAGACTCATATTAAAACAAAAGGTCAGAAAACAAAGTTAGCAACAAATACAATTACCTTATGCTTTTAGCTAATTATGACACTAAAGCCAGAGGAAATAAACACATTTCAATTAGTAATTTCAACCCAGAGGAGAACAGAAATTCTAATGATTTTTTTTTCCAGCACGTATTTCTTAGAAAATCTCAGTAATGGCAAGTTAATAAATGACATGACAGGCCCTGCCTGCTCCTCTTCCACCATGACAACAAGCACTGGGAGCGGGGTACCCCAGCCAGCTCCAGCCCTCTCACATCTCTGACAGCCACACAAAGTTTTAATTAGTTTGCTAGTTCAGGGCTTCCTAGAATAAATGCAGTTCTGTCATTTCTAATGCATTCTCATGATCAGTTAATGGATTTTTGGATTTTTTTTTTTTTTTTGCCTGCAGCTCAGACAACCTTCTTGTCTTCTAATTTCTTCCAAATCAGTTCCTAGGTTATCCATATTTTCTCATCTGGAACACTAATGAGCTTGTCTAAAATTCACTTTTAATGCACCATTCTCCTACCCTGACTCACTGAGGTGTTCTTTGTCAAACCCACATCACATTTCTGCATTACTCGCCAAACTATCAGTAGAGATCTGTGGTGTTTGTGAGGGTCCCCAGGATGAGGGCAGAGATGGGAATCTGACTCCATGTTCTCAGAAGACTGATATATTATATCAATATTATATCAATATTATATCAATATTATATCAATATTATATCAATATTATATCAATGAATGTTATACTAAGCTATACTAAAAGAAAGAGAAAGGACACATCAGAAGGCTTCACAAGAATGAAGAATAAAAACCCCTTGACTGACTCAGAGTCTGACACAGCTGGCTCTGATTGGCCATAAAGAAAAAACAATTCACATGAAACCAATCAAACATTTACCTGTTGGTAAACAACGTCTAAGCCACATTCCAAAGCAGCAAACACAGCAGCAGCAATCAAATAATTATTGTTTTCATTCCTCTCAGCTTCCCAGGAGAAAATCCTGGGCAAAGAAGATTTTTCAGAAAATATAATGTTGACAGAGACCAGTGGATGTGCACGATGTGCAAATCTGTCAGTCATGCGCCTACACATACACTGAGTTCAGGGTCTAAGTTCACAGATACAAAAGACTAAATTATCACTTTTGGAGCCCTAAAACTTGTGTACAACAATTTCCAGTTTTTCCAGCTTTGTCCAAAATCATACACAGCATGGAGAACAAGAGGGTACTCTATTCAAATGCAAAAACGAAACATGAATTTGTCCTGCTGGTTCTGGAAATCACAGGATCAGAAAAATTTTGGCTGTGGGGGATTCAGGATTTAATCTGCTCCAAACTGCTGGTCAAAATTCCTCTACACCTCCCTGGAAGGAGGTTGTGCCAAGGTGGGGATTGGCTTCTTCTCCTAGACAAAGACCAAGAGAATGAAGAGGACATGGCCTCAGGCTGTGCCAGGGGAGGGTCAGGTTGGAAATCAGGAGGAATTTCCTCACTGAAAGGGTGCTCAGGCATTGGAACTGCCCAGGGAGGTTTGGAGTCCCCATCCCTGGAAGTGTCCAAGGAATGGCTGGATGTGACACTCAGTGCTCTGGGCTGGGGACATTGTGGGCACTGGGCACAGGTTGGACTCGATGATCGTGGAGGGCTTTTCCAATCTGAATTATTCCATGGAAGTAGGACTGCCTCCAAAGGCTGCCCAGGAGCTTTTGTGAAAATTCTGTTGCATTTTGTGGCCATCAAACCTCTCTCTTCTATCCAGTGACCTGTTTCAATGACTTATGGAAGAACTTCCCATCTCTAAGATCGCCTTGTTAAGCAGCTCATTTAAATCTACAAGTGGACAGCAGAGCTCAAATTGAATGGGATTAAATACCTATACATTTATCTATTTATTTATTTGCCAAGAAAGGGTGCTCAGGCATTGGAGCTGCCCAGGGAGGTTGGGAGTCTCCATCCCTGGAGGTGGCCAAGGAATGGCTGGATGTGACACTCAATGCTCTGGGCTGGGGACAAGGCAGGCACTGGGCACAGGTTGGACTCTATGATCTTGGAGGGCTTTTCCAATCTCAGTTATTCCATGGAAGTAGGACTGCCTCCAAAGGCTGCCCAGGAGCTTTAGTGAAAATTCTGTTGCATTTTGTGGCCATTAAATCTCTCTTCTATCCAGTGACCTGTTTCAATGACTTATGGAAGAAATTCCCACCTCCAAGACCTCCTTGTTAAGCAGCTCATTTGAATCCTCAAGTGTTCTTCAGAGCTCAAGCCAAATAAGATTAAATACCTATACATTTATCTATTTATTTATTTGCCAAGATAAAGTTTCAAATTCGATGTTCTCTCTCTCTCTCTCAGGAAGGAAATTGCTTTGAAACTTTTTAAGGAGATCCCAATCTTTTTGCACGTGGCATCTTGTGGAGGCTGCCACGGCACAGGCAGAGGCAAACCAGAGATAATTCCTGACCTGAGCAGACTGCAAATGCTATTTCAGGCAGAGAAAAAAAAAAAAAACAAAAAAAGTCTTTAAAACTGGGATGATCCTTAACTTATCTGAGAAAAAACAGAAAGAGCAGCTGAACAGCCTCAGCTAGAAATGCAACAGATAAAGGCAATCTGAAGGTAACACATTTTTCATCACTTGGAGCTTTCGTGATTACGTTTGTGTGGCTCCTATAAAACAGCTTTCAGCCAAACATACTCCACTGGAATCAAAGTAGAGGGAAAAAAGCAAATCTACTTATTTCCCCTAATACAAGAAATCAAATCACATGTTCAAAAAGGAGGTTTTTATTTTATTTATTCATTTTATCTAGAAGCCTATGAAAAGAAGAAATCAGAATGGAAATATTCATATAAGTGGAATAAAACAATAGCCTAACATTTCTCTACCCTCTCTTGACAGCATTTTATTTTCCCTAGTCTCCTTGACACACTGCTAAAATAGAAACACATTGTTGCTCATCAAAATACAATCTTGGGAACATGAGTTTTTATCATTGAAGAAATCCAAGTCTTGTAGCTCAGCTTGTAATTCCTTGATTTGCATTTGCTCAAGCGTGCTATCAAACAGAGGTGTAGCTGAGCACAAAGTTAACCCAGCCCCTGGTGAAAATGTGAATCTACAATGGAACTCCTGGGCTGATGCTTTCTCTTCTCTGGGTAAAGCAGGGGAAAATAAAGCAAAAGGAGAAGAGGAAATTCCTCACAGAGGACACAATAACTTGGGTTTCACAACAGGGTTTGGTGCAGAGCAGCTTCACTTGCTGATGTTGATCAGTACCAGAATAACAAAGAACTGGCTGCCTCATTTTCACATGGTTTCACAGTGAATTCAGGATTCTAGTCTGTCTTTCATACCAAGAACAAAATTATCAGGGTTTATAATGATTTTAAATACCATGTTATGACCATGTGGAATGAAAGAACAAACTCTCTGCCTTGAATCTATAAAGTCATTAGACTTAGAGACTTCCATGTCCAGAATAATTTGTAGAGAAGTAACATAATTTTTTTTTTTCAAAAACAAAGAAAAACCAGCTTTGGAAAGTGGAAAGTGACTCACTGAAAGAGCAGAGAAACCATAGAGAGACATCATTTGCGGGGAATTAAAGAAGCAGCTTTCCCTTATTAACAGCAACTCAGAAACAAAAAGGCACCAGGCCTCGACGAACACTCCATAAAAACAGGTTTTAATAGTTTCTGTAATTTGGATGGTTGGTTTTGGTTTGTTTTCATTTTGAGCCTTTCTTCCATGGTGAAATAGCAAACCAGAAGCATTTCTCAGTCAGATCCCTATCTCAGACTGACTGTTAAGTTTCTAAATTGCTTTATAAGACAGACATAAGTAAATAGCTGCTGCTACTGTATTCCTGCTCACATTTTGAGACTATAAATTATTTAGAACAAGAGCCTCTAAACATGTTTGAGCAAAGCAATCCAACAGAGATCACGAACAAAAACTGCTCATGTTTTTATTATCAAATACGATTAAGATAATTATGTAAAGAGTAAATACAACATCAGGCTGAAGGAAGAAACAAAACAAACCAAAGACACTTGCCTGGGTAACAAGTGGCTCCAAGAGTCTCTCTACTGTGAGAGTCCTGATTTCCAAACTTTTGGGGTCCCATTTCAGAATGATAGGTGACGTTGCAGAAGTCATACTCCCTGGAACAGATAAAATCACACAGTATGAGAATTATTACCGCAATATCCACATATTGCAGAGCATTTATTTAAAGAATAAATATATATAGCCACATATTAAATACTTCTCCATAGTCTTGCTGGCGTTCCTGTGCTCCCAAGAACTCCCAGGAGCATCACTGCCATATCCTATGGGTGTTATTAGATGTTTATATTCCAAATTATTCCTGTACCTCCAGAACCACAGCAGATGGGTATGTCCTGAAGGAACCACATCCCATGGAGGGCACAAGCAGGAGCAGGTTTATCCTGAAGGACTTTATCCCACAAAGAGACCCCAAAATGGAGCAGGGGAAAAGAGTGAGGAAGTTTTATGAACTTACTGTAACCCCCATATTCCCCTGCACCACCCAGCATGAGAGGCAAGGAACTGGAAGAGTCAGAAGTGGAATAAAACAAATTCAACAACTCTGTTCAGATTTTTGAATCAACCTTCCCCCACAGTATTCAGCATTTCTTAATTCTTCATCAAGAAGAGGAGTACTCATTTAAAGACAAAACAGATTCTCCAGACCACCTTAGGCTTAAAAGCTTAAACAAAGCCCAAAATGAAGACAACAGCAAATTGCTGTCATTTTATTCACCATTTCAGGTTTTCATGCAATTTTCTTAACAGTTGAATTCATTTTGGAAATTCCAGATACAGAGAAGTCCAGCTGTCAGGCTGCAAGAGACATCCAGTGCACCTCACTGAGCTGGAAAGTGATCTGAGTATTTGGTGACAAGCAAAGCCACATGTAAATTAACCTGTCCACCAAACCAAGGAAGACAGAAAAATCTAATAAAAAAATGCTCATTTTAAATAATTCTGATTTAAATATTTCCCTATATTTTAAAATTAAAATGAAAAATTATAAGTCCTGTATACCATGAGAACTCTTAACAGGTAAAGACAAACCAGTAATATCATACTGGATATCATGTGAGATTCGAGTCAGGCCCCTCTGCATAGAACATCCCAAAAGTTTCAAATTGTTTTCTTCAGAAAGCAATTTTACTACTTTTAACTTAGCGACTTCGGTATTTTATCTTAGCTTTTTTAATCAATAAGCTAATTTCAGTACTAAAATTTAAAAATAAATAAATGAATTAATCACCACCGCAATTAAGGGAACAAAATCAAAAGAAATTCAGCTATTGCTCCTTGAATCACAATCCACGTCATGAAGTCAGCAAGGCACTTACTCAGGATTTAGCAGCATTATCCAGAATATACAAAATAAATTCTACTGCTCTGCTCAGGAGAGTGCCTGGAGGAATCACTATCAATCAATATAAACAGGCTGGTGAGTCTCTGCAGAAGATTCTCACTGGGGTTAAATACTTGCTCAAAAAGAGAGGCATATCTGAACTCCCTGATCAATATATTTATAAATCACATATAAAACCATCATTAGCCTCCCCTCACTTGCAAACATTTGGTAACAGCATTATCAGATAATATCTAGTGAGTGCTAAAATCACTATTATTCAGTTTCCAGAAACCCATTAGGTTTCATGTTTTACAGTGCTGAAAACACCCAGGCATGATTAAAGGAAATTGTGAGACAGTTTCTAGTTGCTGCAAACATGGGTGATGTGGGAGCCATCATTTTTCCAACAGATAATATTTAATTATCTTTCAGAGCCTGTTTCTTTTTTATATAAAGTTGGTTGCCACTCCAGTTGGTCTCTGGAATTCAAAATATAAACCTGAAGTAGACAATTATTCTAACTGGTTAATTATGAGTTAGGATATTTTCAAATGTGTCACAGTCTTTTCACTAAGCACACTTCTCCTCACTAACTATTCACAGGAGTACTCCAACTTGTCGTAATTCAAAAACAAATTCAAAGCTGTACCATAGTCCAGAGCCTACAAAAGCAAATTAACTTCAGTGGATGGCAGTCACGCAGGTGATACTAAAAATACCTGGGTGATCACTTCTTACAGCCAGAATATGGCCAGAATATAACCTTAACTAAAAAAACAAATATCCCTCAGAACTCAAAATAAAAGGGTAATTTTATTCTAATTTTTATGACCTTTAGTTACTATTAATAAATTTTTCTTTATACCCTTTTAAAATTTTAAACCTACTTTACTTTTTTCCCAATCCTACCTCACAACAAAAAATAAATACACTAATAATTAACCAACACTAAATCCACCACAGTGGCTTTCAAATACAAAAAGGGCACATGCAAGAAAAAATCTTATTAAAAACTTATGGCAGTTTTTCATTTGCAGTCAAATCTACACCACAACAGCAAATAAGTAAAAAGTAAAATTAACGCATTTTTATCAACAATCCTTCAGTTGCTGTCACAACAGCAATTTTAAATGACAAGACTAAAGAGAAGTTACCTGCCCAGTGTTTATGTAAGAATAGATGGAGTGTTTCTTCCTTGCAACTTCTGCACTGAACTTCCTACGCCAAACAGGCAAACAGGGACTGCTCAGTCGGATAAAGGACAGGATGCTCCGAGTATTTTATGACTATTTGACCAAATATTCCCCAGAAGTAGCTTTAAGTACTCCACTGAAAGGAAATATAATTTAATAGTGCTGTAATAATACTGCCATAGAAGTATACAGACCTTGCAGTCCTAATCCTGAAACTAGCTCCAGACTTCCTTCAAGAATATATTTTAGGAATTCTTTTGCCTGTGTTTCTTCTTCCTTGAGCATGTGCCAAAATGTCTGTTGTTCTAAGCTTTTAGCTTTTCCTAAATACAGCAACACAGAAATGTCTCTATCCAGCTCAGTAATGTTCAGTGTGAGCATTTGTTTAGCCAGTCTGTCTCCAAAGCCTATCTGTAAAGAAAATAAGCATTTACTTTAGCAAATACTAACAAGTATTTACTTGGACAAGTGGAACAAGCGGAGCCAAAATCCACATCTGTCACCGTCATATTTTCTGGAAAAATCCCTTTGCCCAGGATTTTTCTCCTGGGAAGCTGAAAAGGCTCAGAGAAAAATGAAAACAATTCTTATCTCATTTGCTTCTCCTGTGTTGTGCTCACATGTGGAATGTGTTTGGAGATTGTTTACCCACAGCTGACTGTTTCACTGGTTTCATGTGAATTGTTTTGATTTAATGGCCAATCAGGGCCAAGCTGTGTCAGGACTCTGGAAGGAGTCACGAGTTTTCATTATTATCTTTTTAGCCTTCTGTAAGTATCCTTTCTGTATTCTTTAGTATAGTTTAGTATAGCATTCTTTTATATAATATAGTATCATAAAATAATAAATTACCCTTCTAAGAACACAGAGTCAGATTCACCATTCCTGCCTTCATCTGGGAACCCCGCAAACACAAGACACAGCAGTAGAATACTCCATTATATAACAGTCCCCAGAATTGGAACCCCACACCACCCTTGCCACCAGTCTCTTCACACAGCATAATTTCACTTTTTGGAACATCCTACGAACCCAAAATGTTCAGCATGTGGAATTGTTTGTCTGTCACACTACAACTCCCTGGTTTTCCTTCACAACAGATCCACTCTCCCTGTGACTCACACAGAGATTTCTGAGGGTCAAAGCTGCTCACGAGTGACTGCAGCTCATTTCTGTGCTGCAACTCCAATTTAAAAATATTTAAAATCTACATCGGCAAAAGCAACATTTGCTGAAGCAAAGTGATAATTTTTTTAGAAATATAAACATTGCCAGTCTTGAGCAGACCTCCAGCTGTTAGTCCAGCTCACATCTGCAATGCAGACACGAAAGACAGATGGTAAACATTTCATCCAGAATAAAGTAAAAACCCTTTCTACCTGACTCATAGCAAAGCTGTAGGATTAATCAGCTGGCAGGAGTAAACTGGCAATGCTTGGCAGTACAAGTCCGTACTTCCAACACTCTACTTGCTACTGGAAGTCAAAGAATTATATTTATTAGTAAAAAAACGATGTCCAGCAAGGTTGAGAAACAGTAAGGTGAGAGGAGTCAAAAGGCTAAATAGAAATAATTTAGCAAAACAGTAATAATCTTTCCAAATAGTAAAGTTAAAAGACTAGCTTTTTACTCAATAATACTCAATAAAAATACTCAATATTTAATACCTAATGTTTAAGGCATTTACATGGAGGAGTGAAGAAAATCTGCTTTACACCTGATTCTCCATCAGTCACCACCCTGGATTTCGATCTCCATGTCCAGATCAATGGGGCAGTTCCACACATGGTTTAAACCCATCTGATCGCCAGCTCAGCTCCTCCTGCAGGTTTCCACTCCTCTCCCTTGGTGAATTCCACCAGGAGCAGACAATAACTCACCCTGCCAGGCTCACAGCAGCACAGGTGACAACCAAAGCCCTGGGAAGAGCAGCACAGGTGGAGGGCAGGGCAGCCTCTCCAGACACAAAGTGGTTTAAGATGAGTTAAAAACACAGCCTGCACTTCCTTGGTTCTTATCTGAAGATTGAGAACCACGTCAAAACAAACACCTCTCTGCACAGAGACAGACTTCTGCCAGGAATATGGAATTCCTTCCAGCAGGATACACAAGCCCTTGAGACAGACAGAGAAAAAAAAAATCTGATTTCACAGACATTTGCTTCACTGGGAGATGGAAATCTAAACACATGAATGGTTATACCCTTGAGTCTGCCTACAGAGAATAACAGCGTTTAGAGATGCACGAGCTGGCTCTGGATTAGCTCAGGCACAGGGCAGGCAGGAGCACAGGACAAACCAGCTCAGGAATCAGAAATCCTACAAACACACACAGCCCTGGAGAGCCCAGCCCTGGCTGACCTGGCTGGCAGAGAGCTGCACTGATATATTTATATACATAAACCTACATATCCATAGCCAAGATCCTGTTCCCTGACATTTATCTGAAGTGCTGAGCAATGCAGCTGCACCTCTGCTCTGACCTGAGCAGCAGAAAGTGAAGCTGCAAGAGCTCTGATCCTCAAGGGAGCCTGGTTCCCAGCACAATTCCCAACCCATTTGCTCATTCTCTGCCTCCATTCAGACGAGAATACAAATAAAGACAGAAGGACAAAAAGCAGCAGCACATAACAATTACAGGGAGAGGAAATACAGCAGAAATGCTAAGAGGACAGAGACTTACTATGAGGAGTAAAAGTGCAGTGGGAAAGGGAATGGAGAACATGCCTTTCTGCAGATAAAAAGCTCTTATCATTAGTCAATGACAGCCCAGCACAGCCTCCAGCAGATCTGGCTGAAACAATCAGAGCTCAAGTGGGAACTTCCCATCACCTTGCTTAAAAAAGTGGAGAAAGGAAAAAAATAATAAACAGAGCAGGATGGTTTGGAGGAGTATAAGGAGTGTTTGTCTCCACACTTGAACAACAACTTCTTGACATACTCATTTATTTTGTTTAAAGAATGTGACTCCTCTCTTCTTTCACAACTTGGGTGGTGAAGAAACAAGCCAAACTAAACCTTTGGGCCCCACTCCCAAGCCTAACCACACTGAAATTTTTTAATTGGAGCTTTTCTAAGCTCTCAGCTTCCCTTTGGATTCACAGCCCTCTCCCCTTCTAACCCCTCCCCTCTCCCCTAACCCTCCACGGCAGGGCGAGATTCTGCTTCGGCCTCAACAACACCAAGTTCTTAAATGGAAGAAGTCCATGATGCAAACTCAGATTTCAAACCAATAAACCATCAAGGAAGGAGGGAAAAGGGCTTTACCTGCTGTTATTATAGAGCAAAAGTTCTACTGTCATTACATTGCAAGGGTTCCACATTGCTGGAATTTTGTACCTCCTTGATGTTTCTCGTAGGCAGCTCCTCCAGGCACTGACTCTCCCTTGTCCTCACAGCAGCCAACTGATTCCAGTTCCCCTCAGCCACCCAATCCACTCTTTTATAACACTCTTCTGATTGGCTACAGCTGTGGCCTGTTAACATCAGGTCTGCTCCTAATCCTTAATAATTGGCTCAGCTGCAACTCCTTAATGGTGTAAGATTACATTCTACACTACCTTTATTTACTTATGTTCTATCCCCCTACAATTCTCCCTTTTCCTTTTCATTACAGAATCACAACATTTCTAGAAGGACACGTTCAAAAAAATTAACATTTTGACACATTCATATATTTCATTCAGAACTAACAGTTGTACAACTGTTCAGACAACATATTATAGTACACATATATATATTTCTAAATGTTAGTTCAGTTTTGCAGCTTCCTCAGTTTACAAAGTACTTTTCTTCAAGATCTTTTATACTCATGGCTAACAAACATTAATAGCTACAATTGATATATTTTACCAATAGTTTAGTATTCAAGTCCTGTTTCCCCAGATCCACAGGGTTATATAGTATAGTCCCAAATCCACAGGGTCGTATAGTTTAGTATTTGAGTCCTTCACCCCAATCACATCGGGGTCACCATTTATTGCCATTATATTGCAAGGGTTCCATATTGCTGGAGTTTTGTACCTCCCTGATGTTTCTTGTGGACAACTCCTCCAGGCACTGACTCTTCCTTGTCCTCACAGCAGCCAACTGACTCCAGTTCCCCTCAACCAACCAATCCACTCTTTTATAACACTCTTCTGATTGGCTACAGCTGTGGCCTGATAACATCAGGCCTGCTCCTAATCCTTAATAATTGGCTCAGCTGCAACTCTTTATACTTTTTATACTACCTTTATTTACTTATGTTCTATCCCCCTACACTTTTCAAATATTACTGTAGTAACAGAGCTCGTGGGACAGAGATTATGAAGAGCCCCAACACAAGAACTGGCTAAAAAAGCTAAAAAAGGCAATGATGGAGGGATTGACATTTTTCAGTCACATTAACCAGCTCAGTCTTAGAGTTAACAACCTACACCAAGACCTGCATCAGGTGTGAGGCCTTCAGAAATCAAGGAGGCCCTGAAAATCTCCCAAGGAAGGAGCAAACATCAGTTTAAGAGTTGGAGTAACAAAGATGTCCCATCCCCACCCACCTGCCTTACACTCTGCTTTGACCAGAAAGTGAGAATGGACCTCAGAATTCTGTGCAAACCTTAAATGCATGCAGTGTCCAAATAGCTTTTATCTACCTTATGTCCTAGGAAAATAATTCTACTTTAAGGGCTCACACACCTACAGCTGAGTCTGAGTGTCTATTTAGTCTCTCCCATCATTCAGCACTCAGGTGAAGTTTATTATTTAGACGAGCTTCACTCCAGGGGGATGTTATATCCAATATCCAATCCTTAAAACACCTAAATTTCTAATGGTTGGTTCTCCATGAGAAGCCTGGTGATTTAGGGAGTGCTATTCCTAGGAAGGATGAAAAATAGGATTGTTTGCATTTCTATGTTTTAATAAATATTCCAAGTAGAACCACATGAAAAGTAATTTACTCCAATACGAGTAAGCAATCAAAGTGCTTGAAAGCTGCTTTGAACAGCCATACATAAAATTCCTATATTCAAATAATTCATCTTGCATTATTTATACAAGCATGCTTTTTTTCCACTGAGCAACTTTTACAGTCAAGGTAGGTGAGTTTCCCTAAAAACTCAGTGAAATAAAAGATTTTAAGGAATCAGTACCACAAGGCAGCCAGGCACCAGCATAAGGCTGTCCTGTCTGTTCTGTACAACCACAGATTTTCCCCCAGATCGCTCTGTATTCACATAGCTCCTCAACACCTCCTAATAAAAGTTCTCTCACAGCTCTGGACGTGATCAAAGCCCCTGAGCTCAGTGCTGCTGAGAGGCTGGTTCATGTCAGGTCATGCTGCAAGCCCAGGAAAACCAAATCATTTTAAATCAGGTCCTCGGTGCAGATCCTGCACTCTGCCTTCTCTATCCATCACATTTCCCCCCAAATGATGCAAATTTCTACATACAGCAAAGTAATATCTGTAAAAGACAGATAAATTACTGTAGATATGCTGAATTTACAGAAATTACCTTCCTTTTTAGTAAAAAAACTGTAAGTTTGGAAACTTTTTTTTCTGCTTCCACTTAAGGCAACATTACCTTACAGGAAAAAAAATCCAAACAAACATTTCTTCACTTTTTCTATTTCACTTCCTACTTTTCTTCATTGTATGAACTTGGCATTAGTAACACCAGCTCACATTTTACAAAGGCAGAGAGAAGTATTGAGAATCTTTGGTTTAAATTAACACATTTGCTCCCCTTACAACAATAGAATTAGCATCTCAAGTTCCAACAGTGCTTCAAAAAGAGTTCTTGAACTTAATCCTAACCATGACTTTGCAAGCTTCTGTTCCTGCATGTAGGGGTCATCCTTTCACCAAAAGAATCCTATTTACAATTCCTCATCCTTGGAAACTACAATTAACCTTACCTCAGTATTACCCTGCAGCTGCTCTTCACTTCTCTGAGAGAGAACTCTTTATTCCAGGCAGATCAACCACTGCAGCCTCCAAATGAAACAATTGACAGATTTTCCTATGGAGAGTCAAAGCTTCAGGGGGTTTTGAGCTTTTTTTAGTTTGCTTGGCTTTTTCAGGAGGCTGTTTCCCTGCTGGTTTTACTAGAAATGGCAAGGCTGCAGCAGCATCTCTACACACATTTCCCTTTCATTAAGTTTTAAATTATCCAATTATTCATCATTTTAATTAAGGGGTTTTTTTCTTCTGTTGTTCCTACAGGTGCAATATGTGAACTACAGACATAACCAGCCCAAAGATTGCACAATTTCACTGGATGAGAAGAGTCTCCCCTTGCCCTTGGAAAGTCCACAAGCCTCCACACTATGGAGAAGGAGCTGTGCCATTTTCCAACTCCATAATTAACACATTAAACAGGGCTGGCTTCAAACAAGGCCCACTGGAGGCACAGCTGACATTTTCCTCAGCAATTAATATCTGGGGTCATTAACCACCTCTCTGAACATTCCCACCAACTTCCAGCTGCCACATCATCCTGTACCTGATCTGTCCAGCTGCTCATCAACTGCCTCTGAGAAACTCCTAAAAATCTCAGAGAAATTTATCATCTAACCCTGTGTTCATTAAATCTACTCTTCCTTTAACATTTTACAGAAAGTTGCTTTATCCTTAGAAAAATCTGTTCAGAATAGGCCTCATTCTGAGACAAGCCACAGCTACCACTCCATAATTATCACCAATCCAAAATAAGGACAAAGTAAAAATCTGCATCAATAGAACTAAATGTCAAGAATAAGAACTGAAACTGCTTAATTCTGCTTGGTCACTTGTTATTGAAAACTTTCCTGATGTTATTTTTATGCTGATGGATGTTTTAAATAAGGCACAATGCATGATAATATCCAAAAAGTTTTATCTTCCCCAGCTGGGCATTCACAGGATTTGCTGTAGTTCTGTTAGTTGGGAAAACCTGAAATACAATAAGAACTGCATCACATTATATTCTCAACTGAATTCATTGAATTAAAGATAATAAATGTTTCCTATTCAGAAAAGTCCTTTATTCAAAAGGAAGGTATGCAGACAATCATGGGACATGCACAATTTCTAATGTAAAAGATGCCATCTTTAAAGAATGTAACTTCCAACGGAGAAAAAAAAAAAAATAAAGTTTCTCCCAAAACTTATGCACAACTTTGGAAAAATGTCATGGAAAGAGAGAGATAAGCCTTCTAACACCTGACCTCTCTTATTTTTCCTGAGTGTACAGAGTACTGAAGACAATCCAGAAAAGAAGGAGAGCAAGGCTGACAATTCAACATTAATCTCTTACAAAACAATGGGAGAAGCTGACACTTGAACATGTAACAAAGTATTACATGGGGGGTAACAATATTAAACTTGGTATCATAGACTTACAGATTTGTATTTATGAGAATTTTAAATACCATAAAAACAAAAAATAACCAATTATTGTAACAGATTCCCCAGTAAAGGAAAAGTGAACGAAAGCTGAAATTTCACAGGTTTTTCATAGAAATAATCAGCTTTTAAAATATTTTTAAACAGGGAAAAAATATGTATGAGGAACAGGAACCTGAGATGGATTTTTCATCCCTGCTCATTTTAAATTCAGAACTTTACTGTCTCCAAGATAAGGAATGCTTCAAGCAGAACTGACTTCATTAGAAGATACAGTGCATGATATGGAGGTGATTTCACTAATCACATCTCTTCCTTCCTGCAGGACACTGTCAACAAAAAACAAACAAAAAAGGCAAAGGATGGGATTTGGCTTCATTTCAAAAAGTCCTGTACAGCCACACAAACACCCTCAAGGTCATTTTGCAGTCCCAAAAAAAACCAACCAGGTTTCCAGAAAAGTCAATTCACATGCTCCAAGCAGGAACTGAACTGCTTTTATCCAGCTGAATTCCAGACCCCTTGAACTCCAGCAGTGAACACCCCACAATCTACAGCACTACCTTCCATTAAGATAAGGAGCATATAGATTTAAGAGCTCCCACTAATTATAAATGTGCTGGAATGGGTCAGACAGGCCAGTGACATGGGGAGATTTATGCTCCATGGCAACACAATTCATGGAGCAGGAAAGGCACTGGCACTGCCTGGTACAATCCACTATTTGTTTAAAACTACCCATAAAACACAGAGAAATGTTTGGTCATAGAACGGTCACAGAATTTTAAGCAATATTTCTCCAAATAAAGGGATTACTTTCAGAGCTAGAGATGATATAATCACAGAATCACAAAATGGTTTGGGTTGGAAGGGTCCTTAAAGCTCATTTTGTCCCACCCTCTGCCATGGGCAGGGACATTCCCACTAGCCCAGGTTGCTCCAAACCCCCTCCAACCTGGCCTTGAACACCTTTCCAGACAGAAAAATCCCAATCTAGTGGCAGCTGGTATTTCCATTACACATACACAGCAGTAGAATAAAAACTCCCCATCACGGTCATTAATTTCCTAACGACCAGTATTTTAAAGTTTCCTCTTTTACGTTTTCCTATGAACAAACCCAGTTTTCAAGGCAGCAAGTTTCTTTGATTTGGCTCACATCCCTGTCTTTAATAACTCCAGAGCATGCTGCCAGCCACCACAACGATGCATGAATGTTCCTGGGCTTTAGTGGGGTATTTGCAGCAGAATGAAAGAAAACCAAGCAGATAATTCAATAGTGACAAGTGTCATCACAGTTTCTCTTCATTGCACAGGCATGGAAAGTATCCAAAATCACCGTTTGTCCCTGATCAAGGGATGTTCAGCCTTTAAGCCTGAGTTCTTTTTTTGTTTTGTTCCCTGCATCCCACCAGGCAGTCAATAGGTGATTCTGCTGCCCTCACTAATCCATGGCATCCTATCACTCCTTCTGCTGCCACGTACAAAGCACTCTAAGCTTATCCCTCGTGGCTGTTCACTTGGTTTTAACTACATGTTTACATCCCACCCCTTAAATTCCCCATTTGTCCTCGCTAATTCCTCTGTGCCAGCCTATTTCTTCAAAAGTAATTCTTATCACTGTGGCTCCAGCCTTCTACTGTCTCAGAGCAGACTGACGGGGCTGTTTCTCATCCACTCCATTCCATTAATGCTCCACTTTGCAACAGAAAATCTAATTTATCAACATCAGCCTGTATTTTTTGATTTCTGTGTAGTACTTAGAACTAAACATGTTTTTTCCCCACCTATTCCATAAAGAAATCCATCATCCCAAGGACATGGGAGAGGTTTTTTTATCCCAGATGTAATTGTGTTGTCCTCTTAGCTTTAATTTGCTGTCCAAGCCACCACGACCTGCAACACCTTCAGAACATAAATAACTTTTCAATAATGTTGTGCTTTACAAAGGCCCAGCATTGTATCCTATAAAAGATATGTTTAGATGCCTCAGATTTGTGTTAATCAACATCTGAAATAGGGAGAGAGGAAAAAAAAACCAAAGAAGAAAAAAAACCCCAATCAAACCAAACCAAAGAACCAACCAGAAAAACAAAAAACCAAACCAAAACAAAGAAAACCCTACAAACCAAAAAACAAAATCCAAGGAAAAAACTTACTGGCAAAATTAATTTGGATTTTTTTAGTGTTTATCAGTCAACTGTCATACACAAAGATGTGTTAATTCTACCAGCTAGAACTTCTATGGTCACTGTTTTAGAAATTTTGGGAATTTTCTTTTTTTTATTTTAGCTGCTGATATTTCTGGTGTGACCACAAGTGAAGACAAGACAGTTCAATAAATCAGTGTCCAGTCTAGACTACATCTGCAACTGGTACCTGAAAGAATTTCTCAGATGGATCACTGAGACTTTAATTGGACCTGTGTCAACCCCTACTTTGAGTCACATCCATTCACAGCTTTTCTTTCACCTAAGTGAACCAAAAACACTACAAGGGCTTTGAATCAGTGAAACTAGAATTTATTAGGACACAACTTGGCCATTACAATAAAGAAAATACAGGAAGAGAGAATCAAAATTAAAGGGATTTATGAACAAATGTAATCTCCTTTCAGGATTGAGCTCTTCCTTTGGCTTTGCTCTCAGCTCCAGCACTTTGGGGAGGTTTGCTGGGTAGCATCACATTTTTCCATGTCTTTGGCAGCCTCAGAAATTCCATTTCCACCCTGTTATAACATTGGCAGGACAACTGTTTGGGTATCTATTCATGGCTCTTCAGAAGGCATCAGGTTATGGGAATGCTACAGGTTCCATTCTCACTTCTGTATCTCAATACAGAAAAAGAAACACAAAAAGAATTCAAACTATACAGAAAGAACTCAAACTATAGATAGGCCAACATTTATTATTTTCCTTTACTTTGATGTCATTTCCCTCTCCTCTTATGTTTCCAGGAAACCTAGTTACTGACAATAAATTAACTGATCTCAGGACTGAGCACATTACTGAAATGCAAAATGCCAGCCCTCAGAATTTGATCATTTACCTGTTCCTCCCTTCTTTCCTTCCAAACAAACAAGAACCATGCAGCAGGATTGCTTTGAAGTTTTTACAATGGCAGTGAAAAAAGACAGATTAAATTTAACTTTGATAGATGCAAAGTGATAAAAACCAGGAAGGACCAGGATCCTGCCTGCATACATAAAGATGGACTCTGAATTGGTTATTAAACCCAGGAATGCAATCTGTGAATTATAATAGCTTTCTGTAAATGCCAGCTTAACACAGAGCAGCAACAAAAATAAGGTGAGGAATTATTCTAAAAGGGAACAAGAACAAACCAGAAAACACCATTATGCCAATATAAATCCATATCATTAATATAATTTAGCCATCATTTTCCTGCAAAGAATATTGCAGAACAGAGGAATACAGCGGCAACAAGGGCACTCAAGGACTTCAAGGAGAAACTACAGAGATTAAAAAGTCTTCACAGTGCAGAACAAAAGAATACCTAAAATCATTGAAACATAAAATATCCTGAGCTGGAAGGCTCCCACAAGGATCATCAAAGTCCAAATGCTGGTGTGGCACAGGTGAATCCCAACAATCCCACCCTGGGCATCCCTGGGAGTGGTGTCCAAACTCTCCTGGAGCTTTGGCAGCCTTGGGCTGTGCCCATTCCCTGGGGAGCCTGGGCAGCGCCAGCACCCTCTGGGGAAAGAACCTTTTCCTAATAAATACTAATACTAATACTAATACTAATCTTTTGTGTAATGGATAAAATTATACAAGGTTTTGCTTTAGTCTTTCCCAATGGAAATTAAAAAAATTAACAAAACCCTTTTGGCGTTACCCAGAAAGGTTTGGGAACTCCCTGTCATAGTGCACTACAGATGTGAGAAATTTACACATCAGCTCATAAAATGCTTTAATTCATTCATGAAAAGGAAGAGAAAGGGGAAAAACTGACAGAACAGACAAAACCCCCCTAACAGACTGCCCTGAAGGTGCTGAGCTGCAGGCTGCCTGAGGCTTGAGAGAGGGCCAGGACACCTATCAGGGAGTGCTTTCCTACACTTTTACCCAGAGGCATCAACCACTTCATCCCCTCATTAAACGGAGTGTAAAGCTGTTGTCACCCCAGCCTGCTGCCTGCTCTGGGATGGAGAGCAAGACAAATCACTTGGAGACAATCTCCAGCAGATAAGGAAACCTCCAGGGTACAAAGGATTGGGCCAGCTCTTAGGAGTGAGATAAATCTACTCCTTTTCCACTTCCCGTGTGATAAAGCAAGCAGGGCACGTGGTGCCAGGGTCTTAGAGCAGGAATGGCTTTGCCCTGACAGGGAGGATCAGGAACCAAGGAATTCAGTGGATCTGAGGGGAAACGCAGAGATCACAGCTCCAGTTTGCCTTTCAGGCATCAGCAGCTTCGTTTACTGAAAGAGGCACACAGACGAACCATTCAGCTTCACACAGAGGCACTTGTGAAAATTACTTTTTATCATAGACCCACGATGTTCCTGGAAGTGAGGAATCACCACTGAGAAGGGCAGGCATGGAGAAAAACTCAAGGGTTGAACTGGTGGTGACATTTCCTTCACTATCTACACGGCAGTGGCACAGTGGTTCTGCTGTCAGTGCTCTCACATCCTGACAAGAGGGAGGCTCAGACGACTCTCCATGGGCTGCTGGTGCCAAAAGGGATGGAAAAAACAGCAGAAAAAAACAGATTCTAAACATTATATACGATCTATTTATCAGGCAGAAAGAGAAGCCTTTTCTTGTCTTCTAACACAGAATCAGTAAGGCTGGAGAAGACCCCCAGATCTTTAAGTCCAACCTCTGAGTATCACCATTCCCACTTATTTTTATCTCCACCTTTAATGAAGGGATGGGACCACAGTTGGGCTAAGAATGATTTATTGCTCAGATAAACATCAGTCTCAGAGGCTGTGAGATTTCAGAGGAGCAAGCAGTCAGGCACAGCTCAAAGTAGCCACAAGTTCTTCATTACAACGCAATACACAACTTTCTAACCCAATGGACAGCAGCTACAGGGTTTATTTTGCTTTTCTGATCTATCACTTTTACTCAGTTCTACTGCACTGTGGATATTTTATCCAATGAGCTGCTATCTCACATGCACAGATGAAATATATGTTATATATATTGTAACTTCTAAACTCTCAGCTTGCTCTATACAACCCCACCCCTACATTATAAACCCTTCTCTATCTTATCAATACAGTTTCTCACTTATTTAAGGCATATTCTTACTTACAACTATAGAAACATAAGTTTATGATTTTTCTACTTAATATCTGTGTACTTTTTTTTTTTTTTACATCAGTCCTGTGGAAGTTTTTATCTCTCCATTTCCCACACCCACTAAACCGTATTAAGCACCACATATATTCATTTTTTTGAAATTCCAGGGTGGTGACCCCACCACCACCCTGGGCAGCCCCTCCAATGCTTGGCCACTCTTTCAGTGAAAGATTTTCTCCTGCTATTTTCTCCTGAACCTCCCCTGATGTAACTTGAGGCTGTTTCCCATTGTCCCCTTCTCCGCCCTTGTAAAAACCACCTTTAAGTCCCTTTCAGGTTGATCAGCTCCTTACTGTCATTTTAATTTCACAGGAAAATAAAAAATCACATTAAATCAAGCATTCCCAATTTTTTTCTGCACCTCTTCACTTCCCCAGCCCCTCAACAGTTCCCACATTCCCAAAAGCAGAAATACACATTTAAATCCTCTACACTACTTTTAATCAATGATGATCTTGCACAATTACTTAATTGTAAGACAGAAGCTAATGAGGAAATTCAAAGGAAAGTGAACTCATTTCAAGAAATAGAATTCCATTTAACAGCACTTAATTACTTCCTCAGATCACAGAAAGGAAATCAAACATTCCTACCAGCAATTATTTTTTTTAGTATAATCAGAGCAAACTCAACTGAAACCAGATATTAATAAGAAAATACTTGCCTTCTGAAACTTTAATTCCAAACATATAAAATACACTATAATTAAAAATATATCAATAAAAGATAACTATTCTATTTGTACCATCACAAAAACCCATCCCTAAACTCTCACAGTGGATGAAAAATTAATTATGTAGGAGGTCATAGTATGAAACCCCAGGTACTGAGCTTCCATTACTTTGAATTTCCTTGTTAGACAGAAATTTGGGACCATCACCACAGGCCTGGCCTCATGAGAAAACTTTTGAGCAAGGATTGGTAATAACTGATAAAATTTTGGAAGAAAAATCTCGTTCTACACAATTCCAGCAGTCTATTGCAAGTAAGCAAAGTGAAATAAAATAATAACCTGAGGTAATCTTGCAACAAAATGTTTCACAACAATGAGCACATTTAATCAGATCCATAAATGAATCTCACCTATTAATATATGCCAAATCCAAGCCATGTCATACAGTTTATAACTGAATTACACAAAATGCTAATCCCAGAATTTCACTGTTATCTTGCCTACTTCTGTGTGGCAAAATTTGTTTGCACAAACACAGGTTTGAAGACTACAACTAAATGGGGTCATGTAAATTAAGGTAGTGTTTGCTAAAAATTGCAATCCTGGAAATCAGATTTATGGGTCAGGGGCTTTTGCCAGGAATATCCCAGCAATATGTGTGTGCATTATTTTTAACTAAGACAACACAGCTTATTATTCTCCTTACAAAAATAACAATGAAAATTAAAATTTATGAAGGGCTTAATATTTTATTTCTATTGCCACTGAGATATCACGCTCAAAGCCTACATTCAAGTAGACCAAATAATGCCATGATTGTAAATATTTCTGGTTATCAGACACATTGACAGCACTTATTTGGCATCATTTAGGCCACGTCCTGGGCTTTTTGTTTGGAACCATCTCAGGACAAAGGCAGCACTCTGAGGATGGGATAACCCAAAGGGAACAAACCTTCAGCAACATCTTCACTCATATCTGCACCTCCTATACAACTCTCTTCAGATGGGGAGCCACAAACTTATCTCTCCCCATTAATGTTTTTGATGCTCTGCATTCCCTCTCCAAACATGGTATTCACGAGAAGAAAGCATGAAATCAGAAGAGATTATTTTGTGGAATTAATTTTGATCCTGCCATCAGTGAGACAAGTGGATAAGAGGAGGGTGAAAATGATGATTTCTTAAATGTTCTTGATACAATCAGTGTTCTAATCACCACTGCTGTTTCTCACTCTTATTCAGAGTTATCCATCCATCATCCACTGCTCCATTCTCTCAGAATGCCCCAAGATAATATTTCATTTTACCAGCCAGAGGAATGCAAAGTAGCTCAGTTATCCTGGGCAGATAAAAGCCAGACCCGGTGTGGACCCAGCCGCTCCGAGTTCCATTAAAATAAACTTAATTAATTTAAATGTAACATTTTCAGGAGCAGCTTTGTACACAGTTGACCTTGCTCCCTGAAACAATCTTCTGCACTCTCCTGTCTGAATCACAGAAATTGTCTCCTTTGTCACTTCACTGCACTGTGGCTGTGATTTTTCCTTTTCATATCCTGTCCTTATCAGCTGCAAAACTACAAACACATCTCATAAATTACACTGTCTCAACGGTATAATTTTGTACTGTTGTTGTAAACTGCAGCTTAAAATTACAGCTGAAAACGTATGGAAATCCACACTTATATACTAAATATTTAATTTGCCTTCTTGGGAGATAATTTAAATATATTTATATGGCTGAAAAATTGTTGTTGATTGAGGAATTATGAATTTTTGTTCTTTATTCTTACTCTCCCCAAATGCAAAATAAACATATAAAGAAGTACAGGTACTTTTAAGTGAAGTAGGAAATTAGAGTTATTCCTTCTACTTAAAAGGAACAGAAAAGCATTTATAGTTCTTCCTGGAATTAAAAAGAACCATTTCACAAGTGACTCTAAATTTCCATATCCATCACAAAAGAACATAATATATGGATAAACATTATTAGGAACACCAAGGTGTATAAACCAGCTTTCTAACAGAGGAGACAATTCAACTTTCATGGTTAAACAGGAATAAAGCCTAACTTGTATATCAGCATTTATACACCTTCTACCTCCTTCTCTCAAGTGATAATTGCTGAAGTGTTTAAATAAAAAAACTGCCCATAACGTGTTTGAAATCATACATATATATATATATATATATATATATATATATGAATATATACATATTCATGCATAATTCTGCATTTTGCATGCCATATCAGAAATTCCCTACGACTGCTAGATGAGGAAAATAGTTTGGGACGTTCCAGGCATTACCTGCCTTTCCCAGTGCCCACTCCCAGCATTCCAGTCCCACAGGATTCCCAGCCAGGACTGAGAGTGCCCAGCCCGTGTCCAACCTCACCTCAAGGATCCCTCAGAGTTTTCCCCTCCCACAGTCCGGGGCTGAAATGGGATTTGTCCCAGGGTTGTTTTTTCATGTAGCTCAGAGCCAGCCCAGCACTGCACGCTGCTGATCCCACAGAAGGCTGCAGCATCCAGCCTGAATCCCAAAACCTGAATCATGGCTCCTGCTTACAAGAACCTGATGAGTTTTTCATGCATTTATTTGCCTGCAAGTTACCATTTCCTATTATGCAACATTAGGCATGAGTGGTTAATTAGTTTTTCCCATATGCCAGCACATACGTAAAGTCCAATTATTAGCAGTGTTAGCTTACACAAATTACCTTTAAATCCAATATTTGCACATCTTCTGGTCTGCACAGCCTCCTCC
Source organism: Melozone crissalis (assembly GCF_028551555.1). Lineage (NCBI taxonomy): Eukaryota > Metazoa > Chordata > Aves > Passeriformes > Passerellidae > Melozone > Melozone crissalis. The sequence goes on from NW_026535905.1 coordinate 4,186,051, forward strand.
AGAAAACAGCATTTATGCTGTGGAAGGTTTTATTAGTTCTTTGAAGAGATCTGTGGTCCTGATATTTAACCGAGTATTTAAATTGTCATTTGCGTCACCAAGGTCTCCTTCAGCTGAAACACTTCCCACTGTGAGCCAGGCTCACACAAGTAACCGAAGGGCTCAATAATTCTGTTTCAAATGTAACATTACTCCTGCTCAGTGCACCACTAAAACTCATGAACCTGAGAGTGCTGGATGGAACTTCCAGATAAGGCTGAATGACATTTTCAATTTCATTAAAACAAAAAAAAAGAAAAAAAGGCAGAGCATTCTCCCACTCAAATCACTGAAATCTCCATTTACTGAACTCCCATTCTTTCCTCCTTTATCAGGAAAATAAGGAACTATATTTGATTAATGACTCCACCACCATTCACAGTGAAATCCTCTGGGCACAGAATACACATTTGCCTTCCTACCACTGCCACACTTTGATTTTTTAAGCAGTTACTTTTCCTAAAACCTAGGTAGAAACTCCACAGGTAATCAGGGTAGTTTATACACGATAAAATACTCAACTAGATTATAAGCAAAATATAGAGCCAGGTTCTCAAATGAGTATTTACTTTGGAAGGTAAAATGGGAAGGAAAAAGTTAAAATACACCAGCAACTCTCAAAAAGCTAAACAAAAAGTAAAGTTCCCTTTGACAGCCACATTACAATAGTCAAGATTTTTCATGAAAGATGTTAAAGGGAGAAAAAAAAAATAAAAGCTAAATTTCACAAAATAATAAGCAGAACAAATCAAGGTAAAATATATATACTTCATTTAGGACTCTGGTATTATTAAGCACTTCAGCTTTGCTTCATGCTGTGTAACTCCCACAGAAACTTCCAAGTCATTTTCTTGTACTGCAGAAAAATGCATTAATTTGTCCCTTTTTATTTTTTTTCTGAGGTTGCTTTTGTTTGGTTTGGAGGTTTTTGCAGGGGGTGTTATTGGGGTTTTTTTGTTTTTATTGTTGGTTTGGGGGTTTGGGGGGGTTTGTTTTGGTTTGGGTTTTTTGCTTTTTTTCAGTTTGTTGGGTTTTTTTGTTTGTTTTGGTTTGGTTTTTCTTGTTGCTCTTGTTGTTTTCCTTTGCCGTCTATGGAAACCTAACACTTGGGTATTAAGGAGACATCTGAACAAGGTTTTGGACAGAAAGAGTTTCAGTATTTGCCATGAATACACAGATGTTTACTCATGCCAAAATGTGAGAATGGCATTCCCTCTGTGACGCAAAGGGAGCAATCATCTCAAAAAGGGACCACACAGAAATCAACCTTGTACCCAAGGAAACACAACAGCAAAGCACCTCATTTTTCACGTCACATCACATCACACAAGCAGCTACAAATTCTAAAGGAAGTACGCTAAAAGGACTACTTTCCACTAAAAGAGAAAGAATATGATTTTACAAGCCCAATATTATGTTTTCATTCATAAAATCTGGGAACGGGGCCAGACCTGACTGCATACATTCCATTTGACCTTTCAGGAACATTTATTTCAGTGCAGAACCTCCACACCAATACACAACTTCTAATTCCACCACTAATGCCAGTCACAGATAGCACCTCCCAGTGAAGCTGGAGTTATTTATAAAATCCTTCAGGGATCATAAATCCCATAAATTATCCATCCCACAGATCACACCAGTGAGCCTGGCTGTCTGCAGGAAGTGACACTTCTGGATGCCAGTGATGCAATTCACTAAATTGTGTAGATTAACAGGGAATCTTGCAATCGTGGTGGTGACTGCTCCAAGGAAGCAGCTCCACTTTTTGATGACTCTTCAGCTCAAAGGTGACCAAATTTTTCAGCCAAGAAGAACATTAGCTTAGCCTGGTAATACAAGGTGGCTCCAACCTACTCGTGGATGGAAATCATGGCAGCTAGAAATGAAATAAATTGTGGTGATTTCAGAGTTTACAACTCTGCAGTGCCCACGTGAAAAGATGCAGCCCAGGATCCCTCATCCTACTCAAGGCCAGAAGCTTACAGGGTGTGACGGTGTTCACAGGGGTTTTCAGATGAGGGAAGAGACAAGGCTGTTGACTCCATGTTACAGAAGGCTTGATTCATTATTTTATGATATATATATTACATTAAAACTACACTAAGAGAATAGAAGAAAAAATTCTCATCAGAAGGCTGGCTAAGAATAGAAAAGAATGAATCCACAAAGGTTTGTGGTTCGGACAGAGAGAGAGACCCAGCTCTGACATGACTGGCCATTAATTCCAAATATCCACACGAGACCAATCACAGATGCACCTGTTGCATTCCACAGCAGCAGATAATCAATGTTTACATTTTGTTTCTGAGGCCTCTCAGCTCCTCGGGAGGAAAAATCCTAAAGAAGGATTTTTAATGAAAAGATGTCTGCCACAGCAGGGAGCTGTCAATATCAGAACAACCCCTCCACCCCACACTCACTTTCTCTTCTCCTCAGGAACCTTTTGAGAGCCAGCCCTACCACAGGTAATCTTCCTCCTGTGTGTCTGTTACACTGGAGTAGAAGACACTGAATTTTGTTTCAAATCCTTTCCTCAGCCTTAATTTTTAATAATAATTTCAAGATGCCACCTCATCTGTGCCATCCTCTTTCTTTGCAACAGACAAACAGCATTTGCAGCTTGCCAAAGGACAGAATAAATAAATTTCGTTTGTGAGACATTCAATGGTATGATTTCAGCTATACAGGTACTGTGTTATGCAAGAAAGGAGAGCATATATTACATTTAGAATGAAAATTTGGTGGTTTTACCCCATTTAGAATGAAAATTTGGTTGTCGTCAAAGAGGACTTGGTTGCTGAAGTAACTGACAGCTCATTAATTAAAAAAATAAAGGAGGCTTCCATTATCATTACTTTTCAATATATATCAGATTTTTTAAAGAACCAGCATTTTCCACAGAAAAAGTGGGGGCTGTGTTTGTGCCTGGGATTGCTCTGACCCGGCGCAGCACCCTGCACTTGGCATTGCTGAATTCATGAGTTTCCCAATGCCCAAGTTATTTGCAGTAACTGAAACAATTCACACAATTTATTATTTGTTTGAGTCGTGCAATCTCAGCAGATTCATTAAAAAACTTGCCAAAATAAATTTCAAAAACTATTTAAACATTACATGAATTTCAAAGCCAAACTAGATTCTAATTGGATTTTTTTCGGCCTTTTTATCATGAACCTATGAAAAAGCTGATACTCGAGGTTCATATATTCTCATTCTTCAGATTACTTGAAATAACTTTATTTTTCTTTTTAGGCTATACTTACTGGTACCGCAGTCAATCCAGCACATTTAAGTTACAATTATGACCCCGAGTGCTGCAGATTGAGATAGGATTCACCAGGACCCTGGCAATTCAGGAGTGTCAGACACGAGAGGATCTCACAAGAGCAGAGATTTCTGTCTGCCCTTACAGACCATGATACAGGCTCTAAACCTGCTTTATTGAAAGCAGCTGTAATTTTCTCTATTGCCTTCAATTGGTAAAAGATTTGACTTCCTATTATATGAGATTGATGATGACTTTGTGGTGCTTAAAAGCACCAAAAAATCTCAAATGTGATTTAGCCCCCAGTCTTTTTGAAAGGCAGCTATTTTTTTCCAGTTTCCCATTTCCTTTTTATTATAGACACACGTTATTGCTTTATTAATAACCTTTGGAGAATACCTCTAAATTTGGTGCAGCAGATAACTTGTCCCAATTCTTTCTTCTCTAAGTAGTTTTCAAAAACTTTTCTGTAACTACCTTTTCCCATCAACACAGCATTTCAAAGACATTTTTCTTCCTCTTGACACTTTCTGATGATCATAATTGCATTTTTGCTGGTAAAACATACAGTGAGGCCCAGTGCATTTAAATGTTTGGAAATAAAATTAATGATCAAAAATACATGTAAATGGGAGGGCGAATTTGGATTCCTTTTGGCTCCCTTTATAATATCAAGCCAATGAAGTGTGACAGACTTAGCAGAACTGAACTTTATTCTTAGTCAGAAATAAAACCACTGACCATAAAGCCAACATCCAACGTGGCCTGCTTATTCTTTTAGCCAAATTTTTCTATTTCCTATTTTCCTATTACACCACAAACTCTGAAGCGCAGAGACAATTCGTGAGCAGAATCCCTAAAGCCAAAAGGGATGGGACAGTGCTAAGTGACCCAGGATGGGATGATTAATCCAAGTATTTGCACTAAAAGGTTGACTCCTATTTTTCAGACTTTTCTCTGTAATCTCTTCTGTTACTTAAATGCCTCATTGCATACACAACAAAAACCCAGTGGGAAAAGAAAAAAGGAATTTCCATAGCAACTATTCCAAGGAACACAGTTCAGTCATTTGTACCATAAAATTTTATGGACTTTGACCAAGGCTTCTCTTCATCTATTTTTTTAAAAATCTGGCTTAATCTATGTTCAAGTGGAAATATTAATATTGAGCAGGAAGAATTTCATAGGAACTTATTAAAAACTAAACTTCACCACATGAATGACCCCATGAGGAACTGTATTCTAAAGACATTACAACCAAGAATTTGTTTCAATATTTGAAACATCTACAGTGACATCACATAAAAACAGAATTTACACAGATTTTTAAATCAAAAAATTATTTTCCACAGCAAAAAGATGCAGAAGCAAAGAATAGTTGAGTGCAATGGGGTTTTTTAATTTCTTTTTCCATTTAGATTTTTTTTTAAGGTTTGGAGTAGATTAATTTTGTAAAATCTTTGGGGATTTGCACATTTTGCTCTCTCATGACAAGATATTACTATGAGTGCACTGTGTAGGGTATAATCACTCTTTTGGATGAACAAGTACAAACTATCAGCTCCAAACATCTCAGAAGAGATTTTGATTCTATTGTGCAAATCTCTACTATAATCTCAGTCTCAAAACATGGGATATTTAATCTTATAATATCAGAGATGACAAGATGCATGATACTCCAGAATAAACTCATTTAAGTGAGATTATTTACTTAAGATACCTGGCTATCTTCTCGCTTATTACAAAATATATTGGTACTGGTTCTCTTGACGGGAAAAAGGGAAAATTTTTTCTCTTCTCAAGAGAAAATTCCCATCCAACAGTGCAAAATCTCATTGCCTCTTCCTACCAGGGAACTCCCCCGATATAGAAACAAAGGCTCATTCCCAGAATAATTTTCCTTACACAAGAAAATTCAGGATAAATTGGTAACCCAGGGTGGAGATGAGAACCAGAAGAATGCAGACACTTGACAAGCAATTTTTTGTTTGCCTGTTTTTACACGACCTACTTGTCCTCCTGTTGAAGCCACCAGAATCGTGTCAAAAACTTCATTATTCCTGGGTAAATTCATTCTTTGCTGCAATACTGAACTTTGCTGAAGCAGCCCACAGTAGAGTATTTATCAGTATTTATCCTGTATTTATCAGTATTTTTATCTGTTACCAACAGAGCTCCAAATTAGCCCCACTCAGAGCAGAATGCCACATGAAACAGTGGCTGCAAACAGAACAGACACTATCTTAAGCCCATTTTCTCATTATTCTGTAGGACTTCGGATGACAGATCTGAAAAAATAATAATTAAGGATATGTAAACAATGTGACTGAAGCTACCTCCAAGTTCATAACAGCCAGACTAAGAAATTCCTGGTTTAAGGCACTAAAGGTTATAGATGGATGAGGTTTTTTATTAAAATCATTAATAGATAATGGCACTCAAAGGCAGAGACTTCAAAGCAGCCAATGTTTCAGCAACATGTGAGAAACAGTTAATGGTAAAAGGAAAAGTCTTCAATCAAAAGCAAGACAAAGAGTGTTTTTATCACTGAATGGCCACAGAATCTGTTAAGTGATTAAAAGCACACAGAAAAGTCTGTTTACAGGTACAGAAATAATCCTCACAGGTACTGGTAGGGACAGACAGGTGACAAAGAGCTCAACCTTTGATTTAGGTCAGCTCATCCTTATGAAAGCTTTCCCATTTAAAGGGGATGTGCTAAACACAACAGAAAATTCACTGTAAGCTTCAAGAGAAAAGGTGTGGTGGAAAGGGGAAAAGGAGAGTGCAGTATGTTCATCTAAGATGGATCACAAAGTCATAGAAAAATCAAAATTACTGACTGAAGGGAGTACAGAAGCTTTACAAAAACAGAGAGAAAATCAGGGCATTGAGAAGAGGATTCTCCAAGGTGTCCCTGTGCTCCTTCAACCACTGACTTAAGAACTAAAATAAAATATCACAGAACCAGGAAAACCAAATATATCCCTATTTATTAAAGTCAAAAGGCCTTCACCTGTTATTCACAGTGAAATTATTCACAGTGAAAGCTCTATAAATAATGGTGACATAAAGAAAAAGAAAGGGAAATCAGGATGTGAAAAGCCTAAGTAGAGAAAGCACAACTCAGGTTCTCTTTAATCATATAACCTCTCATGAATTATCAATTACAAGAAGGGATTAATACCCATCAAAATTAAACAAAATCCTACTCACCAGAACTTCCAAATCCTCCCAATACCTGGAGGAGCAGCAGCACCACTGAGGTCACCATTAAAACCAAACCTCAAAGCAGGAAAGGCCAAAAAGCTCATTTGATTATGCAAAACATCCAATTTTAATCAAGCAGTCAGTTGATTACTCTGGGGAGAGAGGTCACTTAAAAATAACACAAAACAGGACTAAACATTGACTCCTGAAAGGAGTGGGGAGGAAAGGCAGGACCAAAGAAAAATCTGCCTAAAAATGCTTTAAAAATGTGCTTTTCTCCAGCTTCCCGGCAAATTTCCAAAACTTCTCCAGGGGCAACTGAAATGTGGCTGGTTCTGTCATTTTCACTCAGACATCTACACACAAAAAAACCAAAAATCTGCCCATGGGCGAGTGGCAGCTGCAAGAGCATTTGCTCCACCTTCCTCATTTTTGCACAACACAGCTCTGGAGTGAAACCTGGCTTCACATTCCTCAGACACTATTTCAAAATAATATAAAATAATATAATATTTAAGATCATCTTGGTAATTTATTTCCGTTAGTAAGTTAGTAATATGATCTCAAATTGAGCCTCAAAAATCAGAATCAGTGAGACAGGATGTGTCACTCAGTGTCCTTGACACCTGTTCTATAAAATGAATTATTAAACCTGCCCAGATCTCTTCCACTGCAGCAAATTAACCAGATCCTGTTAATTTGAAGAAAAAAATCACATCAGAGATCAACAGCAGTGTTTGTTCTCTTATAGCACTTACGGGTTTTAATCTCATCAGGTTTAGAAGTTCTGATCAATACAATGAACTTCAGCTCACCAACATGAAAATTAATGAGCAAAACTGATTTAAATTGCAAGGTTCATCAATTCATAATGAAGCTGAAGAGAAAACCTCTTTATGGTTTCCTTTTTGCAAGCTTTTGGAAATCTTATGGAGGAACACTTTTCAAAATCATGTTTTATTGTTTGGTTGGTTTTTTAATCAGTAATAGATGAAATTTTAGGCCAATCCTCAGTTTATTTATTACAGAGAGAGGCAGAGTTAAAATGTCCTTTATTCTCTGCAGGAGCTCTCGAGGTCAGAGCTCCATCTGCATTTTTTAGTGCTATGCATATACTCTAAATCACAGTTGGATTTATGTTCCAGTTTTGGAATTTATATCACATCTATGTCATGTCTAATTCAACACCTTCATTCAAGGTTCAGGCTCTAAATGGTATTTGAAAATCCTGGAAAGTTCTGTTTCTTTTATTCATTTGAGCATTTAAAGAAAAAAAAATCAGCATAATAACCAGAAATCTCCCACTTCTAAAATTGAATGGATATGATAATATACATTCATACCCAAAAAATAAATAAAATCATTTACAGCTACAGATAACATTTGTTACACAGACTTAAACAGTAAGAAAAAGAATTCACCCACCCTGCATATATATGGTCTTAAAATAAGAACTATTTAAATATCAATATTCTCTATGGTAATTAAATTTTCCATCCAAAAGTTAAACATTAAAAAAAAAATCAAGTCTATCGAATAATACTATCCAGCACTCTTTAAATGCAAATTATTCTAAAAATTTAAAAATTAAGGAAAGGGATTTAAACACCTCATAAGCAGACAGACAAAGGGGAAGACAAAGGAAATGTAGACTATAACATTATGTCAGTCTGTCAAGTATTGACTTCTAATTTTAATTTTAATGTTAGTATTTTCCATAGATATGATGCTTACAATAAATTGTTTTTACAGTGATAGATGAAAAGTAATGTTTCAACCTGAATATTGTGGCCCTTTTATTCCCCTTTTATTAGGAATGTAAATGACAGATTGTATTTAAATGTAAATCAACTAGTTTTAGAGGTCACTGATCAAGAGGAATGATTTGCCTGTAGAAAAGTAACTGATGAGAAAATGGAACAAACTTCAATTTATTTTTTTTTTCTAATCACAATTCTTTAATATGAATGAGAAATGCAACAAGGAAACCACAAAAACTGAGATGCAGGATGCCTTTCCTCTGGTGATCTGCATTTAGAAACTGTGGAAAAAACTCTTGGAAAGATCATTTGTGATTACAACAGACACACATTTAAAAACATTGTTTAAGGGGTAAGAATCCTGCATTGTCAAAAGAAAAAGCCATAAAACCTGATGGGTCTTTTCCCCCTCTAATTCCTTCAATTTTGGGCCTTGTGAATCACACATTACCCCACAGCAAAGCAGAGCAAGTGTTTTTTAAGACACAGCTCTACTGCCTAAAACATCAGCAAAAAACCCCAGAGAAGTGCTGATGGCTTTTCAAATGTAAGTTGTGGCTGCCAGCAGTGTGTGTTTATGTTACACAGATTTGCCTGTGCCCTTCTACACTACCTAATAATCAAAAATAAAAGCACAGAGGTATCAGTTAGTTCCCTTTCCATACAAATGGGTTATCATGTTCCTTATCAAATACAGAACGAATAGTCTGTGTTTGGAAGAATATTACTAATCTAAACAAAGTGAAATTAAAAAGTTTTATCCACTGTGTGTTATCTGGAAATACAGGGTGAGAAAGAAAGATACAGAGAAATAATAATGATGCTACAACCACTCAGTGATAAGGCAAGACTTCTTTATTATTCTTTAACTACCTAAGAGTATCTCTATTAAATGCAGCTTTGAGATTTTCAAGGAAAAGAATTATGTTTACAATTTATTTCTGTTCTGTCCAAACATTATTCAGCAGTCTAGTGTCTATAGCTAGTTTCAACGTTTATTTTTCTTTCAAAAAAAAAAAACTTTACAACACTAAATAGTAGCTGTAAAGCAGTAACTTGAAGCCATTCTGGATTTAAACAAGCTTAAATGGAACAGAATTTCTTGGAAGAGGGAGCTGAGACAAAGATGAACAAAATATTCCAACTGGGCAGTTCAGCATCTTTGTCATGTACAATGCCTCCAGAGGGAAGGTGGGATAAATTATCTCCCTGCTGGCCTTTCAGTTCTTGGAAATTTGAGTTTAGCTCCTTGGGGTGACATTTGTGCTTTGCCTCCTTTGGATTGTGGTTGCTCTGCACGAGAATCACAAAAATCACAGAATTATTTAGGTTGGAAAGACCTCCATGATCATGGAGTCCAACCTGTGACCAGTCCCCAGCAAAGGCCTGAGTGCCACATCCAGGCCTTCCTTGCACACCTCCAGGGATGGGGATGTCAACACCTCCCTGGAAAGTCCTTTCCAATGCTTAACAACTTTTCCATGAGGGAATTATTCCTGATGTCCACCCTGCCCCTCCCCTGGCCCAGCCTGAGGCCGTTCCCTCTCCTCCTGTCCCTGTTCCCTGGGAGCAGAGCCCGACCCCCCGGCTGTCCCCTCAGAGCCACAAGGTCCCCCCTGATCCCCCTTTGCTCCAGGCTGAGCCCTTTTCCAGCTCCCTCAGCCCCTCCTGGTGCTCCAGACCCTTCCCCAGCTCTGTTCCCTTCCCTGGGCTCTCTCCAGCCCCTCCAGGTCTCTCCTTCCATGAGGGACCAGAACTGGACACAGCACTCAAGGTGTGGCCTCACCAATGCCCAGCACAGGGGGACAACCCCTGTCCTGGTCACTGCTGTTTCAGAGCAAGGAGGGGACAGACTTTCACAGGAATAATTCAGTGAATTCCTAAAGCAGAATGTGGGGGAAGGAGAAAAGGACTGACCAATCCAACTCCCAACAGTAAGAGATTCAACAACTCCAGGGCTGAAGCAGAAAAATCCCTCTGGCCTAAAATGGTGGGGGTGGGGATGATGTCCTTCAGGCAGCTTTGTCAGTAGATTCAGTTAGGAGGGAAGTCATTTTTTGGGATCTGAAAACTGAGCTGGACTTGAGGGACAAATGTGTCAGCACAGGCAGGTCCTTGCTGGGTAATAATTGACATAGACTCCATGTATTAAGATTTCTTTATTAAGAAACCCATCCTTTTATAGACAGTTATGATATACAGCTGGACTATTTGGTCCTCCAATCAAAACACCATCACCTTTGGCTAATTAAGAAACTATTTGTTTGTTTTACCATTTGTTTGGTAAGCAAATCTCCATAACACATTCTACATGTTCACAGTACCAGGTGCAAGTTAAGGCAAGAATTGTTTCTCATCCTTTTCTCTGATCTTCTCCTATCCTTTCCCAGAATGATGCCTGGGAAAGTTATCTGTCTCTCTTTGTGGCCAGAGAGCTGCTGCCACACAAATGTGTTTGGAAATGTAATTTCTGCCTCATGGAAAAATTCTCCAACCAACTTTCAGCCTAAGCACCTTCTCTTCCTGGGACAGAGATTGTCAACTCAGCACTTCTTATTAAACAAACATATGATTTCTCAAAACCTCCATTTTCCTTATCTCCTAATTTAATAAAACATCTCAAAGCTACATTTCTATGTTGTAGAAATGACAAATCTCCTGTATTTTCCAAATATGTACTGGAAAAGAGCATGGATTTCTGGAGCAGGTCGCACTCCAGAGCATCTGAACCCAGCACCCTTCAACCATGGGCTGTTAACCATTATGTTGCCACAGTAACATAAACCACATGTCCAATATCCCATTTCTGAAACTCTGGAATAATCAGAACTAAAAGAGTGATAATTATTTTTTTCCTTAATATATGAAAGCCAATGTGCATCTGAAAACTTCATATTCTATGGAACTGCCAATCTTTTCAATAAACAGACCAAAGGAGGAAAGAGAAATCTGTCAGAGGATAAATCACTTAAAGTGCCTGACAAAAAAACCAAGGCTTTTCATTTTAATACTGATAATTACAGAAATTAAATAATGCTGGCAATGGTATGATGATAATTATACACACAGAAAAAAAGGAGCAGATTAAGCAATTTATTTAGAAAAGCTGTCTCATGAAAATACATACTTTAAATTTGTATATTTTTTAGACAGGAAATGGTGATATAGCTTTATAAAGATCATGTGATTATCATCCATTTCTCTTAGAAAACAGAATTTCTGACATCCAGATTTCTGATCTACACTGTCCAAGAGCATCACCTTCATATCCAGTCAAATAACAAAATTTAACACAACCAATTTTGGCTATAGCCCAAAATTTAATCCAAAGAAATAAAACCAAAAAACACATTTCAAGCCATTTCTTTTTCTTAGAGCAGACCCAGCTGGATGTGCTGCTCAGAAATCTAATTAGAGCTGCAACTGAAATTATTGTCTTTTATTCTAGTTGATAGTCCAAGTTTACTACACACTGGCATCCCAGCAAGATGATGAGCAGTAACATCATGGTGAAAACCTGTCTGCTCATCTCGTCCCCCATTTCCTCCATTCCCAGGACTTTTGCCATATGAGAAGATGCTCTGAGGGCTGGGGCCAGGCTGGGAGAGCTGGGGGTGCTCACCTGGAGAAGAGAAGGCTCCAGGGAGCTCCTTGCAGGGCCTAAAGGGGCTCCAGGAGAGCTGGAGAGGGACTGGGGACAAGGGATGGAGGGACAGGACACAGGGAATGGCTTCAAACTAGAAGAGGTAAAGTCTAGATTTTATTTTAGGAACAAATTTCTAAATGGGTCATGAGGCATTAGACCAGAGAGCCCAGAGAAGCTGTGGCTGCCCCTGGATCCCTGGAAGTGTCCAAGGCCAGGTTGGATGGGGCTTGGAGCAACCTGGGCTGGTGAAAGGTGTCCCTGTCCATGGCAGGAGGTGGAACTGGTCCTTTCCAACCCAAAGGTCCTCTCCAACCCAAACCAGTCCATGATTCCATGTCCTCTCCAACCCAAACCATTCCATGATTCCATGTCCTCTCCAACCCAAACCAGTCCATGATTCCATGTCCTCTCCAACCCAAACCATTCCATGATTCCATGACCCATCAACATTTCTTCCTTTACTCCAGTGCTATGCTACTCCGTCTCCATTTCCTGCATCAAAGAAATGCTCAAAAAAAACAGTATTTTGCTGTTTTGTAAATGTGGGAGGCCTTCTGCTCCTGCTCCACTCCCCTGAACACCCCTTCACCCTCAAGGTACCCCAAAAGCTGCATCTCCTGAGCTGTCCCATTGCTCACCTCAAGGACAGCAGCACGTGAACCACAAACGGTGCCTAAGCTGTGACAGTGAAACACAGGCACCAAACAGGTTAACTGCAAACTGCAGCCTCTGGTTTCTTATTTAATTCTGGTGTGAACAAATTAACAAACTGCTATTAGCCTCAGTCAGAACTGAACTGGAGGAGGAAGAGCTGGGAGGAAATTTCAGGTGCCACTGAACTGGAACTTATCTAATGAACTTGCTGGTTTGAATTCCTGGCTACATTAAGTGCTGTTACTCTAAAGGCTTAGAGGGATCTATTATAACAATTAAGGGGTGGGGGAAAAAAACCCCTTTTTTTTAATTCCAAATTTAAAAAATTTAATACATCTGATGCAATTATTTCTTGTATGGAATAACAGGCCCAGGCTTTTCCTCTGTCAATCCCACAGTTCAAATTCACCACAAATTTGCCATTAAATTCATGGTTGGGCTCAGTGATCTCAGAGGTCTTGACCAACCTCAGCAGTTCAATAATTCCACAAAGGAAATCAAGAAATCACTGTCTCTAGAACTGTCTTTTTATTCCAGCTTTGCCTTTGCAGGTCCCAGATGAGATTTCTCAATCATTTAAGATTTCATGCCACATAAAGTTTGCTGTACAAACAGGAAATTCAGCATTTAGGCAAATCAGCAGTTCTTTTCAACCCAGTAATTATTTCTTTTATAAAGAGAGAAGTTTACAACAATGTTATGCAAATTGTGTCTCTAGTTTTTTGGTCATTTGCTTATTTTTTTGTAAATCATGAGCAAACTGTTGACTTTTAAAGTGTTTGAGAAAAGTTTTAAACAGCACAACTGCACCATGGAAGAGCTTGACTATACTTTTATTGCCCTATGAATGGAAAACTAACTCTTTTAAACTTGCTAATTCATATAATTATTCTAAAATATGACAATTTCTTAAAACACAAAATTTTTTGTGTTTTAAGAAACATAAAAAATGCCTACAGAGGCATTTTCAGTCCTGCTTAACATCTGAATTCTTCTACCTTTGTTTAATCCCTGCAATGAGTCTAAATTCCATCATACAAAATTGTTCTGCTTGAAATCTTTCCTGAAATTATACCTAGGGCATCCCAGCCTAAGGGAGGGGAGGGTTTAATATCAAATGTTAATGTAATATGTTCCACCTCATGATTTTCTGTGCCAACTTCCATGTATAATTTAGAGTTTCTTCAAAAGCATGCATGAGGGCAGAAATTAATAGATTTAATGATGATTGATATTTTTGTCCAGCTTTTGATTAACACTGAATGCAGCAATAAAAAACTGAAGTAAAACACTGAAATTATCAAATACTGTTTGCATACGTCTCTATTCAAACTGTGATTTTACTGCGACTTCAGCCTTAATCCACACAGAAAGACTGTTTAGCCTTGCAGGTAACTTGTAGAAAACTCTTCAGTAAATTTTCACTTGTTCCAAAGTATCAATGCAGAGCTTATTCAGCCAATATTTGCCTCCCAAAATCAACAGAACTATGTTCACTGCTACAAAAAAAACCAGAAGTGAGATATAAGAATATCTGCATCCCTAAATCAAATGTGGAACAACTGCCCAAGACTTACATCAACATTCAGGTGACCAAAATAACCACTCCAAATAATGTTTTATTGCTTTACCTTTCTTTCACCAAGACTAACAAGCACTGAGCAAATCCAATGCTTTAACTGCCTGCTACGAGCACAAAAATCTCCCTGATACAATCCATTATCCACCTGCCTGCAGAAAATCAGCTTAAATGTTCCTAAGACTCCTCAAAAGAAAGATTTTCAGCCTGTTCAAGCTGGCTGTCCATTACGTGAAATAAAATATTTTCCCAAGCAGCTTCTATTTTCTACTGAAGAAAGAATTAAAAAACAAAGAAGAAAAAGGAAATAAAGCAGGTAAAGTGATGGAAATTGCAATTACCACAAGGATAAAGGGAGCACAAAAGTAGTTCAGCCACAAAATCTGATTATTTGGTAAACTGAGATTATTCATGGAAACCAATGCAATATAAAAAAAAATCAGAAGTAAAACAAAACAGAAAGAACAAAACTAACTGCTTCTGAAGGGAGTGGGAATAGTGTGGAAAGGAGAGACTAACAGGTTTTAAAAGTCATATGGAAAGCAACAGAACTGCCATGGTGCATTCAGTTTGGATACTCAGCTTTTAGAGCAGCTACCAAGAAACAAGAGGTACAGAAGGAAGTCATGTGGCCTCTAAACTTTCCATCTAGAGAATCACACTCCCAGTCAAAAATGAAATTATTATCTCTGTCCCGTTACACAGGTATTATTTTTGGATTTCTTCTTATGTTCTTCAATCCAACCTACACTTAAATCTTCCAAGATACTGCTCTTGTGACATTGTGACTCATCCTATACCTGGAGCAATGCTTCCCCCTCCTCTTCTTGATGTTATCATCCTGCACCTCACTGTCTGCACTCTGCTAACAGCAATCTTCTTCCAGCACATGCACTCGGAAAACTACTACAAAGGCACTTCAGTTTTTTGTAAAGTCAGTGCTTTCTCAAACTTCTCCCAAGAACTAAATCACCTCTCTGCATCACTCTGCTCACCTTCACTTTTAAAGCTTTTCAAAACTTCACTCAGACACCCACTGGGCTGCAGTTTAATGAGCCTTCCCTGCTGCAGCGCTGATGGTTTCAGCAGCATCCACCTGCTCCTCACCACCTCTTCCCATCCACATGCTCTGCTCCCAGTTCTGCTCACACAAGGACTTGTTCAGGTGCAGAACAAACTGAGTGAAACCAAGAAAAAAAAATATCCAGGTTTGGAGTAAGTATTTCTAAAATGAAAGTTAATTTAGGGCACATCAGCTGTGCATAAATGACAGAGCACAGCTCAGGAGCTGGAACAAGATGAGACCCACCAACAGCAGCTGCTTGACACAGCCCTGGAGCTAAGGAATTACTCAAAATAAGCTTTCTGCAACAGGACATTGAGTTCAGCTCCAAACATCCCATAAAGCAGCTGACCAAACTGTTAAACAGGTAACACTGCACCCTCTCAAGGGCTGGGCTTGACACCCATTGTATTCACAGGGATGCCCTGACAAAGGCAGGAATGATGAATCTGACTCCATGTTCTCAGAAGGCTAATTTATTACTTTATGATACCATATTATATTAAAGAATACTATACTAAACTATACTAAAGAATACAGAAAGGATACTTACAGAATGCTAAAAAGATAATGAAAACTCCTGACTCTCTCCAGAGTCCTGACACAACTTGGCCCTGATTGGCCAAAGAGTGAAAACAACTCACAGCAGAATCCAATGGAACAATCACCTGTGGGTGAACAATCTCCAAACACATTCCACATGAGCACAACACAGGAGAAGCAAATGAGATAAGAATTGTTTTCCTTTTCTCTGAGGCTTCTCAACTTCCCAGGAGAAAAATCCTGGGCGAAGAGATTTTTTCAGACAATGTGAATGCCACAGACACCTGCAAGGAAACTCTTCCAAAAATCCCTTCCCTCACTGCTTCCTCTCAGCCTCCTCCCAGGGCTTGGCTTGGCTGCACTAAGGAAGGAAACCCAGCAGTGGTCGGGATTGGGATGGGTTGGTATCACAAAGCTTTGCCTTGGTGACCAATTCTAACTCTGTGTTTGCACTCCATCTGCAAAAATCCAGCTTTCACCTGGAACAGAAGGGCTGAGTCTGGTTTTGCCAGGTATTTGCACTGCACCTGGCACAAACAGAATGGGAATGCTCAGAACAAAGACTCAGACCCAAAGGTACTGCAGTAAGTGACACCCCAGCCTCCCCTTCTTCTCAAAGAGTCATAAACACCATTACAGAAACCATCACTACCCACATGACAACAGCAAGGTGAAGATCTCTTGTTTCCCATCTCCCTCTTTTTTCTTGAAACAGAAATTCAGTCTGGAAGTGCTGATATAATGTTCATCAAATCCCAGGCTGGTTTGGGTTGGAAAGGACCCAAAGATCATCCAGCTTCCCCTCCCACCATGGGCAGGGACACCTTCCATTGTCCCAGGGTGCTCCAAGCCCCATCCAGCCTGGCCTTGGACACTGCCAGGGATCCCCAGATTCTCTGAGAAACCCGTTCCAGGGCCTCCCCACCCTCACAGGGAACAATTCCTTCCCAATCTCCCATCCATCCCTGCCCTCTGGCAGTGGGAGCCATTCCCTGTGTCCTGTCCCTCCATCCCTTGTCCCCAGTCCCTCTCCTGGAGCCCCTTTAGGCCCTGAGCTCTCCATGGAGCCCTCTCTTCTCCAGGTGAGCACCCCCAGCTCTCCCAGCCCGGCCCCAGAGCAGAGGGACTCCTGCCTCAGAGCATTTTCTCACATGGCAAAACTCCTGGGATGAGATGAAACACAGGAATAAAAACCAGGGAGCTCCTGCACCATGACACAGAGAACCCTGATGTGACATTCCCTCCTCTCTCAAAGTGTCTGGATGTTTCAGTGCAGTTTTTACAAACCACCTGTGTTCTGGAGCAGGTGGAAACGCTGTTTGGAGAGCATTTTTCTGCAAATGGGATTTGATTAGTACATGAACCTTCCATGTAATGTTCTTATAATGAGTAAATGAGTAGGTGATATAAACCTCTGGAAAAGCAAAGACTGTAATGAAAACCTTATTATCCTTTTTACAGTAAGGCTGAACAGGAACTGATGCTATGTTTAAAATGATCATGGTTTTATTCCCACCCCCAGGCAAACCTGCATAAACTCAATGAGCAGCGTGATTTCATTAAATGTATGTATAATGAACAATTTTCTTGTCCTTTGAAAACAACTGATTTGAAGGAAGACTGAGGCATTATGACTGACAGCCGGGTTCTGCAGCCTTTTCAATCTGCACAGGATTTCCTATAACATACTGAAGGTGAAAGAATCACAAACACAGAGAAAAGAGAGGAAAAACAGCCTTAATAAGCTGGGAGCACATGAATTTTAAACAGCTGAGAGGCTTTGAGGAGTTGGTGGGAAGTCTGCTATGCTGAAAAAGCTGTTCAAACATCCCCTCTGCTGAGCCTGGAAGAGGATGCTCAGGACACCCATGGACTTCAAAGAAACCTGGAGCTGTCATGGATTAGAAACTGCCCTGACCCCATCCATTTGTACCCAAAGCAGGCCAGCAGTTGTCTTGGGAAAGCACTCTAGGAAATGGCAGAGGGAAAATATTTGGATTTCCAGATACAAATCTCTGCTCTTGGGAAGGAGAGAGCAGCAGGGTGTGAGACAAATACACAGAAGTTACTCAGCTAACTTGGTTTAGTCCTAACTCCACAGAGGAAAGAAACCTGGCTGACCTCTAAAACTTAGAACAATCCCTACATCAGGAAAAAAAAATAGCATTTAAATGTGGAATTTTTCTACATCTCTTAAATAATGAGGAATGAAGAACAGTGTTTGATCCTTTAAATATCCATCATTCTAGAACAGTACTTTTTCACCTATACCCACACATTTACAGGCTATCCAGGTCCAGTGAGAAAGAGCCTGTGTCAGATATTTCACTGAGAATCCTCAAAATTCACTCATCTGGAAAAGCAGCAGCCAGACCCATATGGTGAGATGACATAAATCTGAGATTCCTGTGGTTCTGCACTGCCACATCCTCTAAGTGGCCCTTACAAAATTAATATGGAAAATTTAAAGATTATCTGTTCTCAAAATAACTGAAATTTTAAACACAAAAATAAAATTCAAACTTATTGCATGAGGTTCAGTGCAGGGCATTTTAAAGATTTTAAAGTATTTTTTTCACTGGTGCTATGGTGTTATTCTCAGAAGGAAACTGATTTCACCACTAATGGATCTGAGAAGAATCTGAAGAAGCAATACAGAAGGGAATAGTACCAACACAGAGGAAAAAAAAAATATAGAGGGATATATTTAACAGAAAATCCAAGACAAAATGGTACAGTAACTGCAGAGTTGTATTTTGAATTGTTTGCAACCTGTGCAAGCAATTACCATCACTCTGTGCTCTGACCACAGAGGAAACCAACACATCTAATCTGGTTTTCAGTCTTCACAAAACCTCTCCACTCTGACTCTTACTGGAACTGAAAATCCCCCAAGTCAAGGAGAAAGACAGAAAATGCACTTTCTTCTTTACCAACATTAAAACTAGCAGTAACTTCTTGTATAAATACATAAAAAGCTGCATTCTGATGGGATTAATTAACAAGTGATTAGTATTTGCAGGCTAAAGGAAATACGAGCAGTAAAGAGGTGACAATGGAATGCCAGTCCTTCAAAAAAAAGCAATTTTCCTGACATCAGATCAATTTTTCCACAGGGGAACTTTTCATATACAGTTTTCATCTTGATAGTGAATCTTTGATCAGTGTCTCTGAAAAAAAAAATAATCTCTGTGAAGATTAAGAAAAACAAAGGAATCCAGATAAACTCGAAAGAGGCAATGAAACTTTCAGGCTATCAGGTAAATAAATTATTACAGGCTCCTTGGTGGAATACAGAGTGTTTTCATATAGGATTAGGATGGAAAATTATAGGGTTTAAAAACAAAACAAAACAAAAAAAGGAAAAAAAAAGGAAAAGAAAGGAAAAGAAAGGAAAAGAAAGGAAAAGAAAGGAAAAGAAAGGAAAAAAGGGGGAAAAGGGGGAAAAAGGAAGGAAAAAGGGAGAAAAAGGGGGAAAAAGGGGGGAAAAGGGGGAAAAAGGAAGAAAAAGGAAAAAAAGGAAAAAAGGAAAAAAGGAAAAAAGGGGGAAAAAAGGGGAAAAAAGGGAAAAAAGGGGGGGAAGGGGGAAAAAAGGGGGAAAAGGAGAAAAAAGGGGAAAAAAGGGGGAAAAAGGAAAAAAAGGGAAAAAAGGGAAAAAAAGAAAGAAGGAAAAAAGAAAAAAGGGAAAAAGAAATTTAAAAGGATAAAAAGGGAAAAAAGGAAAAAAAAAAGGGAAAAAAGGGAAAAAAACAGCACCTTCTCAAAGGAAGTAATATATTAAGTAGTGCTACAAATTGGCAAAAGGCAGGCAGTGGCACTGTCAATGCAGGATCTAATCAATGCTCTCTGTGCTGTGAAACCTGACCCCTGAGGCAGGGCAACAATGCATGGTGAGCTCGAAAATAATTCAATTTTAGTGACATGACATCACTCATTGTATCTGTTTCCTCCAAAACACCTTTAACCAACATTTCAGTCTCAGCCATCTTTTCTGGAAGCTTCCCTGAGAACAAGGATGCTCAGACTCTCCCTGTTTTTTCTTCTGGGCCTCATCCTCTTTGCATTTTACCTTTCCTACCTCCTTTTGCTACTGGCTGCCAACTCTCTGCAACACTTCTTGCTTCCAAAGCACTTGAAAAAGATTCATAATTGCTTTTCACATCTTGAACGTTTCTGCAGAAATATTTTTGGCCTCCCATGTAACGATTTGGGCTTTGAATACTTGCACATTTTGATACTTTTTTAAAAAACTTGTTTTATCTAAAAGTGGCTTTTGCTGCTGTCCTGAGTCCTCACTGCCTTTCCCTCATTTTCTGTTTTAATGAGTATTATTTATTTTCCTTACTTCCTTGAGATGGTTGGGCTCTATGATTTCCCAGGTCTCTTCCAACCTAAATGATTCTATGACTCTGTGAAGTTTCTCAAGAACAAAATCCCAAAGTGCTCTTTTTAATTGCCTTTTAATCATATCTCCCTGCATGTGTAGTTCTCTTTGGAGACTAAACACTACCATAGTGAATTTGCCTTTTTCCCCCACCTCCTACAAGGCTTTGAACCCAAATTTCTGTGATCACTGTTTCAGATGTTTCCCACAGTAGCAGTTTTAGTCCCAAACTCGTTCAAACCCAAGTTTTTCCTCTCCTGTGATCCCTGACTACACTTCAGTGAAGTTGTCTTCAGACAAATTCTGCCTCATCCTCTCTGAGCTTTTCCCACTTTGTTGCAGAACTTCAGTCCATGCAGTATAATTATACTGCCTGTTAAATTAACTCCTTTATCTAATTGGATTCTGAGATTTCTGGAAAGTAAAGCACAACCTCACATCTTCCCTCTATAACTTGTACAGCACCACCAGTCCCCAGAAGGAATTCCTGCCACCACTCTAGGAAAAGAAAAGGAGGCCAAGAGTGAAGTGAAAGAGAAAAGTAAATCATTTCTAATGATTAATAGAAATAAATAAATAAAGCAGAACGCTCCATCATAAATCTCCCTGTTCAGATTGCAGATATCATCAAGCTCAGTGACCAGGGGCAAAAATGGGTAATGAAAATGCATTTTTCACCAGCGCATAAAACGAAGAACAACGTGGGAATAACATGGGGAAAAGTAACTCTACATGTAAAAGGGTTGGCTTGAAGATAGCAACCGATCCCAGAGCCCTCTGAAAAACTAAAGCTCTGCACAGCTTTGTTCAGGAAAAAAATGCAAAATATTGTATGTCACTATCTATTATACATCTGCATTCTTAATGCCTCATGTCCTTGCACCTCCACAAAGGTCTGGCAGAACCAGAAGATGGATCTGTAGAGTCTCCACGTCAGGAATGCTTTCCATATGAAGAGAGTCTAAACACACTTGATTATTCAATTTTTAAATAAATCCCAGAGAAGAAATATGATTATCTCCAAGTTTCTCTCATCAAACCTGGCCTTGGACATTCACATCCCTGGGATGAGAGAACCTTGGAGAAAGGCTTGGAACAACCTGGGACAGTGGGAGGTGTCCCTGCCCATGGCAGGGGGTGGGACTGGGTGATTTTAAGCTCCCTTCCAACCCAAACCATTCCATGGTTCTGTGTGAAGACAGATGGCACAGAGTGGAACAGAGCTCACAACAGCTCCTGTGACACAAGAACTCAAATGCACCTCAAATTCTTCACCCATCAGATTCCAAACCACCCAAGAGGCAACATTTGTCCCCTCGGACTGGTGGAACCAATTGCAGCAGGATGTTTCAGAAGTGAAGGGAACATGAAGGAGGGAATCCATGAAACAACAACATTTCTGTCCTTAATTAAAAACTCTGGTCCAGTTGCTGCCCTGAGACTCAGGGAGTCCATGAGCAGCTGGTTCTTGGAGCCAGATGGAATATCCAGGGATCCATCACACCACACACATCCTCTTGTATCCAACCACCACCACAGAAAGAAGGACAAATTTCATTATTCACTTCCCCTGTGATCAGCGTGTTTAGTATTTTCTAAGTTGCAGAAAATACAACTCAGATTGTTGTACAATCTTTGTACAACACAGGGCAGAGTTTGGCATTCCAGAGATGTCATCAGACCAACCCACAATTCTGCTAAAATCCTAACTCATAAAAGCCAAGGAATTTCATCAAACTTTCAGTTTCCAGTTCACTTTCAAACTTTTTAGGCATCCACGTGTTTGTGTTCAGGTTTAGGAATCAAAGCTCCTGAAATAGAGTCAATGGAGGCACTCCCAAAAATTCTTCAAAACATCTCAGACAGATATTCCCACCCATACTAAATTCAATTCATCCCAGTATTTGCTGATTTACAAACGTGTAAGACTCCGCTTCCCAACTTTAATTAAAACCTTCCTCACACATCTGTTAAAAGCAAAAATAAACTAAAAAAAAAACCCAAACAAGCCCAAAAAGCAGCAATAATAAACTTCATACTCCACTTCCCAAAGCTGGATTTCATTCACAAATCTATCAGGTTTTATTCTCCACACAAGATGACTCACTGCATGTTCACCCCCTTCAATCTTCAAACATTCTGTTAATATATGCAGGAAACAAAGCTACAATGGTTTGCGTATGAAAAGGGAGGTTTTTCTACAAACCTAGAGCTTGCAAAGGTGCAAGAATTTGCCTTGTACAGAAAAGAATATTTAGTATACAGCAGAAGATTTAAGTAACAGAGACATTCTTTCAGTGAGATTTATCCATTATTTATACATAATAAGACAGAAATAATGAAATAATAGAGAAATAATGATAATAATGAGGAATTATTTTATATGAAAGACAAACAATCAGGTAAATTTGGTCCAAAGCTAGAGGGAAATATCAGCCAAATATTGGTAGGGATTGCCTGAGGTTACCATTTCTTTACCTAAGAAATGAGCAGAAAGGCACAAAGCCCCAAAAGCTCACTTTCAGTCTGAATTTTATGATGATACACTACTCTTGGTCAAAATGTAATGGAGAAGGCGAGAACGCTGAAAACAGTAAAAACCAGAATTTACTCTCACTCTTTCATCAGCCTGTTTTTATGCTATTTGACAGGAAGCCACCCTAGCAGCCCCTAAAGAGTAAGAACATCACAAATCTTAGTTTTATTGCCCTTTTCATAAAAAAAGTTCCTCAAAAGCTCATGTTTCATCAATCTTCTAACCCCAGATTTTTTTACTTTGATGGTAAGTTTTAAACAGACAGGTATTTTCAACTTCTTTTCTTGTTGTGCTTTCCACTTGCCCATCATAACACCAAACCTCTCACAGAATTCCTTCTACTCATTTTTATTTCTCAATGCAAGGCAGAAAAGTGCCTCCACTGCTTTTCTCCACTCCCCATTCTGTGCGTGGCAGAAATCTCTATTTCCTTTGTTTGATTTGAAATCAAAGAGAGTTGTAAGAAACTAGACAGCTCCTCACAATAGCAGAGGAAACATACAGAGAGCTCTGTTTTTCTCAAACACAAGACCTATCATTTTACCTCATCTAGAGAAGAAATAAACTCTACAATTCCTTTAAATCAGGCCATAGGCTACAGCCTATATTATCAATCATAGGCATTACTCAAATCCAAACAGTTCCAACATCCACAGGCCTTCTCTGTTAATAAAAGCAGCAAGACAATTTTTCAAACTGAAATACTGTGCAACAGTAGCAGAAAACAGAGCAAATTTAAAATAACCAAGTAAAATGAACAAAATAATTCTGTAGGTCCCACCATCCTCTGCTAACTGATGAGGTTGTGACTCTTCTTCCTCCCAGATCTTCAACAAACTTAACATTTACTTCAGGGACAGGTTAATCAAAACCTGATGACCTTTACCTCTCAATTTCCCCCAATCTGAGACAGATGCCACACAAGTCTTGGTGAAAATAGAGACCTGTTGTGCTGTGGGGAAAACTCACTTTTTTCCCTTAAAACCAGCTCAAACCATGTAATCATTTAAAGGAAAAAAAAAAATTACCGAGGTGTTTCTGGTTTGTCACCTCCTGGATTTAAATGGAAGTAGAAATATGGGCTCTTTGATCATTACAGAATGTTTATGAAGCTGCACAGAAATAATTCACAGTGCTGGCCCGTGACAGCAAAGCTGTTGGCAAAGCAGCACAAAGGGAGACATTGATTTAATTTCCAGCACCTCAGCGAGCCCTGGGTGGGTGCTGGTACTACAAAAGAGAGGAATCATCCTTGCAGAAGAGGCTCCTCCAAGCTCCCCCTAAAACCAGGGTAGATTTGGGCAGAAGGGCTGCAAAACCCAGGAGTCAGGGATAAAATGTGACATTCCTTCTAGAGGACAGGGAGCTGTTGCTTAGAAACTGTTTACAGACAAATCCTGCTGGTGTACCTAAAAAAAAGAAATAAATTAGGTCATTCTTGGCTGTAGGTAGGAGAGATTTTATTGATATAAACCCCTCCACGTCCCTCTCTACTGTCAATAATTAACAATGCTTTAGGAAGGCTGCCTGGATGCTCTTTTAACCAACAACTGCACGCTCCCAGTGACAGAATTACCCATTTGGAAACAATCTGGTGGGCAAATTGACATCAGAGTTCCCTCAGGAGGCTGAGCCCAGGCTGAAGGCATAGACTGGAGCATCTTAGAATGGGACTGGCACCAAAAGTGAGATCAAAAGGGGGTGGAGGCAAAGTGCAATTAATCTTCTTAGTTGTTGGTAGGAAGAAAAAAAGAAAAAAATTAAGGAAAAAACATGAAAATATCACCAGGCCAAAGGAAAAAAAAATTGGTTCTACTTTTTAACCACCTGATGAAACCAGGTCTGCTAAAATGAAAGGGGAAAGGCCACAACACCTCTTTGAAGCCATGGGAGAACAAAGTTTGCCTCGAAGAACAAAAGGTGAGGCTGGAATTGGATCACTTCATTAAGGGAGGTACTAAAAGGAGTTCCTAAGTACCTAAAACAAAGTTGCAAGCAAGCACTCATTGCTCACAGAGAAAACAAATTCCCTTCAGAGCAGATGGGAAAGAAAAATTATATCAATCCAGAGCCAGTCTTCTCCTCCACATAAATAATCCACGCTTGAACAATTTTTCCTCATATAAATAACTACATTTATAAGAAGCCTCAAGTAAGAAGGCTCTTATATCATTATTCACTTAAAGACCACTCCAAAAATTCAGACAAATCACTGCTTTCTAAGCAAAAGAAAATAAAATGCACAGCTTGTGGTAATAAACAGCTCATTGCCATCATCCCAGAGAAAGGCATTTTTTTTTCCCTTCACTTAAAAACAAACGTAGCACAGGCTTGTTTTCTTATATTGAGCAAATCACATGAAATGAATACAAATATCAAAACATGGAACCTAATGTGGAGAAGGGACAAATGTGACAGAGATAACCTCAAAAAACAAAGTTGGTAGTGTCATCATTATATTTTCTGAAAAATCCTCTTTGCCCAGAATTTTTCTCCTGGGAAGCTGAGGAGCCTCAGAGAAGAACGAAAACAATAATTATCTCATTTTTCTCCCCTGTGTTTTGCTGCTTTGGAATGCGGTTGGAGATTGTTTCACCCAACAGGTGCATGTTTCACTAGTTTCAGGTGAATTGTTTTTATTTTTACTTAATGACCAATCACAGCCAGCTGTGTCAGGACTCTGGAGAGGGTCATGAGTTTTCATTATCATTCTTTGTAACCGTCTGTCTGCATCTTCTTTCTATTCTTTAGTATAGTTCTAGTATAGCATAATATAGTATAATATAGTAAAATATAATATAGTAAAATATAGCATAATATAATATAGTATAATATAGTATAGTATGATATGATATGATATGAAATATAATATGATATAATATAATATAATATAATATAATATAATATAATATAATATATTGGCCTTCTAAGAACATGGAGTCAGATTCATCAATTCCTCCTTCATCAGGGGACCCAGCAAATACCACATTGGTAGAACTTGTGTAGAACAAGCACCTCTGGTTGAAACTTCAGGGGCAGATCTCAAATTCATCCACAAAGCCCCCATTCTGTGTAGTGTCAGCAGAAGGTCACCACATCATCCTTAGGGCCAGAAAAACAAGGATCAGGAGGGGCTGTGTAATTTAATCAAAGTTATTTCATTCTGAGGACAGCCACCAGCCTGTGTTGTGACACCCTGAGTGACAAGGACTCCCTCAGGATGACTCTACAGGTGCAGTTAACATGTAAGACACAAGTTTGGGGTTATTTCAAGGGTTATCACAACCTTAAATGGGTTCAGAGTCTGGGAAAATTGTTTCCTTCCTTCATTCAATGCATGGCTTCCCACCCAGGAAAGGGAGTAAGATCCCACTCCCCCATACCACAAACAGACAAAACCAGCCAGGAATAAAAGAATCTTAACAACCACATCTATTATTATTTGCAAATTCATCCAGAAATACACTTTGGATTAAAGCAATGCTAATTATTTAAAAAATTAAAGATAACATGGCCCATTTCCCAAAGGCTCCCAAAGCCACACGGGAGACTTGTGAAGCGTGGAGGAGAGGCCAACCTGATTTTTATTCATGTGTTGCTGAGCTTATCTACATGGGAAACAGAATTATGCTCTACTTAGCCCTCTGTCAGGTTGTTCAGGTTCTAAAATAACTGTTAATGAAATCACAAGCCTTCAACACAAACAGCAGCAACAAAAATAGCACCAGGACAGAAAAGATTGGACTGCAGCAACTCTGAGCCACAGTGGAGCATAAAAGCATCTCCCTACATTCAGCTGGCTTGAAATAAAACACAAGGAATAATAGATTGCATTTTACTGAGGCCTCACTACAATGATTCACATTTTCTAACAACCTTCACAGAAATGCAGCTCTTAAAAATTAATTTTTTCCTCTGGCTTAAGAACCTAACTTAGCAAAACCTAATTCAGCATGGGAAGTGCTCATTAGTTTGACACATAAGATATCTGGGAATCACCTGAAGCACAATAATTTATCATAATAAAAAACAGCATTTCATATTTTTTAGCTTTTTCACGATATTTTGCAGAACTCAGTTTTAACCCATTGAAATGGTTTTAGCTTTAAAAATATCACTGGCACATAATTTTCTCTCCATTATTTAGAAATTTATAAACATCCACTTTTTTGGTCTGAAGTTTAGGAATAACTCTCAACAAAATTATTTCTTTAAAATAATAAAATCATTTCTTAAAATGTTTCATAAAATATTTCCTAAAATAATAAAATAATAGGATCACACAGTGGTGTGGGTTGGAAGGAACCTTTAAAGATCATTTAGTTCCAAACCTCCTGTCATGGGCAGGGACACCTTTCAGTAAAAGTGAGTTTTTCCTTGGCATTTTCACGAAAGGACCTGGAAAAATAAGATTAAAACCCCAACAGCTTCTTTAATGGTGATTAAACATGTGCAAGGACTGTCAGTGGTGGTGTGGTATCACTGCTGGGACAGAAGAAATCCAAGTGATTACACACCTCCACCAAATCCACTTGTTTTATTTAGTGGGATCCAAAAATGAAAACACAACAGTTTCTCCTCAGACACCAAAACTTCCTTGGAGGAACAAATAATGAATTTTTTCTAACACGCTGTGATCATGCCCTTGACAGATCTTGCATTTTCTTGTGATGTTTTCCACAGAACTCTGTGTTTAGAAACATGCCCAGAGTTAATTCGGATTAATCGCATGAAATATAAGATACACATGTCTGTAATACCCAGAATTTAAGAGATTTGAAATTCTATTTTCACTTTGCCAAAATGCTGGTTCTCTCATGAAATTTCACCATTATTTCACGTACCCTGCCCCACTAAAGACTGACCCTGAGTTGTGGTTCCTCCACAACTCCATCTTTCCATCTTTCCATCCATGTGAGCACCTTTGGGGAGAAATACAGTGAAATTTATGAAGTAACTGAGTGCTTTGGTAAGGCTGGGGCTGTTTCTGGCACTGAGTTATAACCCAGAATGTTGAACAGAATCAGAGCTGCAGGAGCCCCATGCTCTAAGTGAAGAGCAAAGCTGAACACTGCCAGGTCTCTGTCATATTTGGGGAACTCAATCCACCTGTAATATTTTCTTCTACTGGCCCAAGATGACAACAGAAGCTTCTCACTTCAGAGGAAAAGCAGGCTTTGGATTCAACAACAACACAAAAAATAACTCATTAAAATGAAAGGTTGAGCAGTATGTATTGTGTATTTGCAGCAGCTCAGAAATCAGATGCAAAGAAGAGCTGATGTACCAGACACTTATTGCTAATTTTTTTTATTGTTAAAATAGAAAAAAACCTGCTGCTCACATAAATCATTTGCTTTCAAAAGCATGTAACAGACACAATCAGTGCTCATGACTGCTCTACAAGGTAACACAGAAAAACATTTGAGTTTTCCAGAGATAGAAGCAATTTATGCATCACTGTAACAGCACACAGCACTGGCTCCAGCTCCACTTAAAACACACAGAAACAATCCCCAGCCAAAGGCAGAACCAGCTCCAGAAGTGTAGGGTAAGAGCTTTGCAACACTGATGAAAATTCTGTAATTAATTTCAGAGGATCAAGGATTTAATCTTGCATAATCTGAATACCCAAAGTAGTCCCTTAAACAAGACAGCCAGAAAACATCTGCAACACTGGAAGAGGCTCCTGGTAAAATAAATCTTTCTACTCAGTCCTTGTTAAGTGTTCCTCATGTTTTGCACATTTCTTGAAATTGGAGAAATGGATTTCAGATTCGAGGCACTGAATTTACTGCAAAAAGAGGATTAAGTGAAGACCAGAGTTTAAATTCAGTATGGGTGCTTTAGTTTTATTTTAATACATAAAGGAGTTTTACCTGCTCAGACACAGGACTTTCTTTTTTTGTATTTATTTGTTTTCCTCTTAATAAAAGGACCTCTAAGTACCTGAAGCTGTTAAAGTGCTGCTGTGATGTACCTGTCCCACAGCAGCTGTGCTTTGCTGTATTTCCCATACCTGAGCATTGCAGCACTTCCATTCCAATTTCTAATTAAATCAAGGTGGAAATTATTAAAACCACGTTTTTTTAAAGAGTGATTTCAAAATTCTTTCCTCATTTACATGATCTTGCTTTCACCCCAATGAAAAACAACTTATTAACGAAAAACAGCAATGAAAGAGAAACATCCAAACCAGCCCAGCCAAGGAGTGAGTGTAGAAGGTCACTCAAAAATTTTGAAGACACAATCAGTCTGTGCAATTCTCAGCAGTAATTTCAAGCACACCTGAAGTGTTTAAACTCCAGTGTCTTATTTTATAGAGTCACAGAATATCCTGAGCTGGATATCATTCCCCAGTGTGTCCACACATCCAGGATTTGCCCTTGATACACTTCCTATGGCATTTCTCTGGGCAATGTGGTTTTCAGTCCTTCCTTAAAGGTTCCTTTTGTGTAATCAAACACTGATTTCCCTCATCCACCCATGTCCTAACCATTCCACAGCCCATCTCACTATTTCAATAAACATTTAATTACTGTGGATTAGCTCCCAAGGGTTAACCAGGAAAAGCTTTAGACATCACAAATCCTGCAGCGCCCCAAGGGTGGCACAAAACTTTTTTCTGGATATTGTGGCAACAGAACAGACCTCACCCCACCTTTAATGTGTTTATGGTTCAGAGAGAGCAAAATAAAGAGATCCACATTTTTACACCATTATGGAAAACTGATATTAAAAATACCCATCTCTAGTGTTTCCTCTTCCTCCTGACTGATCTTTTTATGAAAAACCAGCCAAGAAGCTGTTCTTGGCCTAAGTAATTTTTTGTTTCTTTTGGCTGACTGTCAACCACCCAGCAAAAAATAAACTCATTAAGCTGACAAGAGACCTGAACACACTCATGTTGTCAGTGCATCTCAGCATCACTCTTGTGAACCCAAAAGCAATAAAAAAAATTAAAATAAAGTTAAGCTGACTCCACCCTTAGGATGCAACCAAGTTTGCAAGGATCTGTCAGTCCAAAGTCAGTGTCTGGCAGCATCTGAGCTAAAGGGGATGTGCAGCTTCAGCACATGTCAAGCCAAAACAGTTCTAAAACTAGCAGCAAAAAAGGAGAGCACGGAGTGTGGAGCCTCCAAAAAAGCATCTCTGCCACAATTAGAGCTCTCAACCTAATTGTGTTTGCAAGCCTACTATTTTTGCCTCCAATCCACACTGCTCTCCCTGTGTTCAATCTGTCCAGCTAGCTGGGATTTTTCCTTTGCTGCCACCACATTTGTAGTTTGCTGAGCAGATCCCCAGCTTAAGGTTCACACAGAGCCTTGTAATCACTGAGGTTTCTACTTAAAAGCAAAAGGGAAAAAAAGTTACCATGGCTACTACAGTCACTCAGCTTTCTCAACTACTTCAAGACATTAATTCTGAAGGCTTTTTGGCTATGTTTGCACAAAATGTATGCTTCCATACTACTCTGTCATGTAAATTAGGCTGTGCTGCAGCGTTTGAGATCACCTGGGACCATTCAATACCTTTTGGCTGGTGCTCCAAGAAGACTCCACAAGAAGCAAGGTGATAGTTTCACTGATCACATTAAGGAAATTATACTTAAATGTATTAAATATAATTGAAAATAATAATGAAATGTTGTTTCTTACGCAGCCAAGTGAAAGTAAATATCTGAACATAGACATTGTCTAGTTCTTAGGCTGAATTTGTAAACAAAATTGGCAGTAAGTACAGAATTAGAACAAAGCAAACCACAAAGTACTTGCAGAAAATGCTTTGGAAATGCACTTAGATTATTCAGAAGGTAAGGAAAACATACAGAGAATGATAAAACGTGTGTAAGATTTGATGCTGGTCTACATCCAAACCCTGCATCAGTAGAAGACAATCCTGCCCAGGACTTGTGTCCCCACTGCTCTTTAGCACCTCAAAATCACCTGAGCACTTCCTCTACCCTCACCTGCATCCCCTGGGCTCAGGCCTGAATGCAAGGATTGGAATTTGAGTGTGAAATAAAAAAAAACAACTTTGTTCAAGGATGCAAGAGTGTGCGAGAGCATGGAGGGATTCAGTTTGCTGCCTCAGCCACACACAGAATTCTCCCTGAGCCACGCGAGGAAGATTAAATCACAGGATAGAAATAGCTCTCCTCTTTCCTTTTCTTCACCTTCCTGCTCTTGCTGGGTATCAGATGTGACCCAGAAACAACACTCAGCAAGGCCAAGAGTCCAAAACACACTAAATAAAATGCAGCTTGAATTTTAGGAGGAGCATGGGCCACCCATGCAAGGCAAGGAAAGCTCAGCCAACCCTGCAGCCTAACAGCCGCGCTCCTGCTGAGCAGGACATTTGTCAGAGCATTTTCATCCCGATTCTCCCCCTGCTCCACCTCATCCTCCTTCATTCACAGCCTTCCTGAGGATTTCTTGTTCTTAGAAGTATTTCTGGGAGCATCCAAGCCCTGGGAATGGAGATGACGGAGATAATAGAGACGTTTAAAATTAGACTAAGCAGCTGTAATTCTGAATTTGCATTTCTGACTTGATTATAGTAAGCACTGAAGACTATCTGCACAAGAATTAGGAAGGAGTTCATGTGCTGCAATAAAAATATGTGAATCTCTCACTTTGACCCCATTAAGGTGGAAAAATAAAAAAGATAACAAATGGCACTTTTATGGAAGTTGTTTCTTTGCTATTCTCTAACTTCATTTTAAAGAGTCACCCGTGGATTTTAATTGCAAGAATTAAAGTAATCAGCTTTCCTATATTTTCAATTATATTTTCCTTATATTTTACTATTCTCCAGATTACTCTGGGCTTTTCTCCTTTAGTATTTTAGTACTTATGCATTTTACACCTTTCCTTGTAAGTCTCTACACTCTTTTACCTTAACAGTCAACATTTGTAACCATGGCATAACAATTTATGAAGCACTTTGATAAATCTTCTACCAAAAGCAAACACAGATGACACAATTTTGCTTAAATATTCTGTCACAGTAAAAAATTTCTAGAATCAATCTTGTTCTCTTCTTGTAAAAAATAAAATAACCATTTTCATAGTATGATTGTTTTACAGATATGCAGAAGAAAAAAGTAGTATTTGGGTTCTATATTCAAAGTTTCTCCACAAATATCATGAAGAATTAATCTTGAGTAACTTACCACAGCTGGTAATTTTATATCTGGAAGGAAGCCTGATAACAACATTCAAGAAAGTTAGTATTTAATGACAGAGGACATCACACCTATTTTCTGTTGATTATGTTCATGATTTACTTAAAGATATTAATTTACAGAACCCTCTGAATTAGTTTAAAGTTACAGAACAGCCTTGAAGAAGAAATTTCAGTATCCCAAAAAGCATACAACAAAATGTTTTTCTAGAAGTAGCAAAGGAGAAAAAAAAGTATCTCAATACATAAAAACAAGTGCCTCAGATTATCTGTTTGCAAATAATTTTTATGCCTCTTTTTGAAAGATTTTATTCATTTTTCTTAGTGTGGATCGTCCGGTAAGGACACAGCTCTTGCCACTGACGTGATGGCACTGCAACAGAACTAAAACCAGCACTGACCAACATTTTACAACATTTTTTAAGTGCTTTACTCCACAGTCTAACTTGAAAGTTCAGTCTCTAGGAAGAAGCCTTTTGGAGTTCCTTTTGATGTTTGAAAAGACATAGAGAACTGATAAAAGTGGTTTTGTCAGCTCTGCACAGGATGGACGCAGCTTCTGTGTTTAAAGCATAAGGAATATTTCCAGTTGAGGCTTTCCTTACAAGAACAACTGAGAGAAGTGAGAGATTCAGCTGCTCCTGCTGTGCTGAATGGACTTTAATGGAGAAATGCCACAAAAATGAAATATGCAAGAGTGAGTGCGTTTTGTTAGTAAATAACAGCATATTAAAAATTAAGCTTGATTAGCTGTAGAAAAGGGCAAAGTGAATAATCCATTTAGAAGCTTTAAGTAACTTAAAAGCTTAAGCCCCATTTACAGAAGTCACCTGGGCCACTGGGAGCCTCCCCTGACCAAAACCACTTCCACTTTTTGTGTTCAGAATTTAAGTTCCACTTACACTCAAATTGCCTTCCATTTGATTATTCTTGTCTGCATTAAGCACATTGTAACATATGCTTGTTGCTTTTTTAATACAAAGCTTCAAAGAAAAGGACAAGTCCACAGGAGAAAGAAATGTCACATAATAATGACTGTAACACCAGTAAAAACAGCAGAGTGGAGTATCTACAAAAACATCTTTAAAATACTCTGAACACAGAAATTCTTTTGTGTAACTACAAAATCTACTGGTTTTCTTACCTCCCAAATGCAACCCCTGTGAAATGGTTTTAATGTCACAGGATTCAGCTTCCCTTAACTGAGCAATTCTCATTACTTAAGAAGCCTGAAAACTTGAGCAGTCTCTGCTGCAACGCTGAAAATGTCTCTCCACTGTTCTCTGTAGCAGAATACTAATGCAGGGGGTGATGTGGCTGAAAAGCACAGCTAGACAAAAAATATTCCAAAGGAGGAAAAAAAAAAGAGGAAGAAAAAAAAAAAAAAAGCCTGGCTATCAGAAAATGCTGATTCAGCAGAGCTGAAGTACTCCAAGGAAAGGTGTGCTCTGCCCACACAACCAAAGAAAAACTAGAGAAAAGCTTTCCTCCTGCCTCTAACAAAGTCAAAATGCTTTGTCTGATGACAGCACAAGACATCTGAAACAATAAAATGTGTAGGGGGGTGGGGGGAGTCCTGCTAGGGGAAAGATTGTTCGTTTTGCTGGCAATTTTAAAATTCACCTGTTTGTTTATTGCCAAAACAAAAAATTATTCAAAACACAAAGAACACAAACATCCTGCCTTGCAACCAACTGCACTGGTAACTGATGGTCACAGCAGTTTATTTCCCCAGAGCAGCTGATCTTTTGTTGGATAAATATGACTTCAACCTATGCTAGTGTTTGGAAACATTCAGGAAAGCCTTTCTGTAACCAACCAGTGCTTGGAACCAGATATCACTGCTCACTCCATGTGTGATGCTGAGGAGAC
Source organism: Melozone crissalis (assembly GCF_028551555.1). Lineage (NCBI taxonomy): Eukaryota > Metazoa > Chordata > Aves > Passeriformes > Passerellidae > Melozone > Melozone crissalis. The sequence continues at coordinate 4,219,791 of NW_026535905.1, forward strand.
CATGGGAAAACTGAGATGTGGAGCTCTTATCCAGAAACCTGATACAAAATTCATTTCCAGCTGCAGAGTGCTGAGCCTGCCCAACCAAAGACTTGATACAACAGCGTTATCACTCTGGGATATATTTAGATGCACCATGGATTCCTCTAAGACAGTAAGAAGCAATGCAATAACTTAAAATCAGAATAGGATCGTGGAATGGTTTGGGTTGGAAGGGACTTATTAAAGACTATTTTGTTTCACCCTCTGCCATGGGCAGGGGCATCTTCCACTCTCCCAGGGTGCTCCAAGCCCTGTCCAACCTGGCCTTGGACAGTTCCAGGGATCCAGGGGCAGCCACAGCTTCTCTGGGCACCTGTGCCAGGGTTCAGCACCCTAACAGGGATGAATTTCTCTGTATTTCTAACCTAAATTTCCCCTCTTTCAGTTTGAACATATCACTTGTCCTGTCACTGCAGTTCCTGATGAAGAATCCCACTCTGGATTTCCCGGAGCCCCTTCAGACACTGGGAGGTGCTGTGAGGTCTCCACAAAACCTTCTCCTCTCCAGACTGAACAACCCCAGCTTTCCCAGCCTGTCTCCATGGGGAAGATGCTCTCTGGTCCCCTTAACAACTTCTTGGCTTCTCCTCTGGGCTTGCTCCAACAATTCCATGTCCTTCTTATATTGGGGGCACCAGAACTTACAGTGGTGTTAACAGTGGTTAACACAACTTGCAATGGTGTTAACTGAGTTATCAATCACTTTTTTAATACAATAAACCTGATTTCTGGTCTTTGTTGTCACTTCAACCTTTTTTTTTTACAGTAGTCTTTAAAAAATCCTGTCTTTTATCCTTCCTAGCGCTGCTCAGGGCAGTCTGGACTCAGTTCGCTCCCAGCCAGGTTCAGGTGTTGTGGATCCAGCTGGAGGATCTCCCCCATCAGTGCTGGAGCTCCAGAGAGGAATGAGAGCCTCAGCTGCCCCTGCTCCCTCGGAAAGCTGTGCCTCCGCAGTGTTTTCACAGCACTCAATCCCAACAAATGCAACAAATGCAGTGTTTATACGAAATCAACAAGTTTATCACAGTCAGGAGTAGCTCTCACTCTCCTGTGTAATACAGCTTTCTTTTTGTAACTTTCATCTTCCCATTCTGGTCTTTTTCACATCTCCTCCTTGCATCTCACCTAAAGCAGCTCGAAGGGAGGAATTCCTACAGACCTGAGCCACAAAACCTCCCATCAAGTTATGTCCTAAGCATGCCACTCTAAAGACTAACAGGTTAGTGCTGCTACTCTTCATTTCTGCACATTGCCCTTCTCATTTCCAGCTGCATATTGTGTTATTTATTTACTTCTGCTTCCCTGTGAGTGAGGCACAGAGAAGATGTGGCTGCCCCTGGATCCATAGAAGTGTCCAAGGCCAGGTTGGACGTTGGATCTTGGAGCAGCTGGGATAGTGAAGGTCCCTGCCCATGGCAGGGGATTGGACTGGATGAGCTTTAAGGTCTCTTTCAACCCAAACCATTCTGTGATATTTTTTTTATTATTTCTGTATAGCTGCCCTTCATCTTCCCATGATCATTTGATATTATATCTAAATTCAAAGTATTCCTTTGCTTTATACACCTGTGAACAAACTGTGAAACATGTGGATAAAGAGTTCAGCTTTCTTTAGCCAAGCCTTAGAATAAACTGTATTAAAAGCAAAGCCTACTCACCTAAAATGTAACAAAACATCTTTCTCTTGTTCTAGACAGGCAAAAAAAAAAAAAAATCTCATGCTGGTGTGCTCAGACAGCATGTAATACCTGCAAGGCATTGTCATAACTACTACAATTTGGCCACAAAACAGATTTCAATAAATACTGTGGTTATAATTCATATGTAACAAGAGGAAAAGTGTTAAGGGACGAAAAAAATCATACTTTTTGAAAGAGTAAGTGTAAAAAACTAATAGGTGAGGATGAAGACATTTCTTGGCAGCAGGAAAAAAAAGCAAGGGGGAACTGCAGGAACAAAAGAAATCTCAGCTGTCACACAGGTGTGGTGCTGAACAGGGACTCTGAGCTACACCAATAGTGCAAAAGGACAGATGCACTCAAAGAGTAATTCTGCATGTGCAAAGAAGTTGATGATTCCCTGGTACCTCATGAGAAAATTAATTACTTTTCCATCTCATTGTAAATACCATGTTAAAACAGTGTTACTCTGCAGTAAATATTGTTGGTCAGCAGGACCAAAGATCACCATGGAGAAGCACTCCCAGAAGTGTCCAAGGAGTTCTCTGTCCTACCAGCATGGATTTTTAGGAATTCTGAAAATCCTGGGGTAATTCCAGCAGTCTGAATGAACATTTAGGTTACAAATATGCTGTGGCTGCAACCATAGGAAGGTCAGAACAATGGCAGTTCTGAACAAAACAATAATTTAAGAGAAATTATAGGGGACTCAACTGATACCTCAGAGCTCTGTAACAAATAATAGGAAGTAAAATAATGAAAGCTGACTTTCTAAAATGATTGATACTTCCAACTGGCAGAAATATCTGTCTGCCTGTATAAACTTCTCTGGCATTAGTGCAGTGTTCTGTGGGAGCCTGACAACCAAACAGAGCCAATTAAACTGGTGAAGAACTGGTTAAGTGACACCTCAAAAAGAAAAAAGAGCAGCTTTTGAGAAGAACTCATCACAACATAACCCAGATTATCATGGAGATCCCCAAAGGAGAGCCACTACCACAAAACACCTTTTCAATTATTTGTAAGTCTACACCATAAATCATGACATAATTTGCACAAGTAGAAATTGATAGAGCGCTACATAACTGAGATAAATCAGTTCCAAAAAGCCATCAGGAGTGTTGGGTATAATCAATCAATGCCAGAAACAAAATGTTATTTAAAAAAGCCACGTACAAAGTTGTAAAGCTGCAATCAGGAAAACTCATGCCAGTCTAGGGAATGATGAACTCTTGTGGAAAGAAACAGCCCTGCAAAGGGTTTGCCACAGTGAGAGTACCCAGAGAAAAGGAGATCAAAATGCAGGGCTGCAAATGAAGGTTTAACATGTAAATGTGATGCAGAGGCAGGAGAGTAACACCAGACAGGTAATATTTAAACACACAAAACACTCCTGAGACAAAGCTCTGGTGTGCTGCATCCAGCTCACGTTTTCATAAAAATGCTGAAAAAGTGGATTTGAAAAAAAAAAACAATCCCCAGAAACTGAGTTGTGAGGAAAATGCATGCAGTGACAAATTTAAAGAATTTCAGCTCACTTGGTTTTTCAAGTAGAAAAGAGAGGGAATACTGGGTTACAGCAGATAAATACTTCCATGGTAAGAAAATACTTTGAGTTCTTCAGCACAGTGGAGAAAGGCACATCATTAACCAGTGACTGGAAGCTGAAGCCAAATAACTTAATAAACAGCAGATCCTCTACCGCTCACTGTCTTCTGATCAAAATCCCAATTTTTCTGGAAAACACGCTTCAGCCAAATACACGTTACTGCATTCAAGAGTAACTGGGTGAAATCCAACTGACTACAGCAGTCAGGGGTCAGAGCAGGAGATCTAATTGCTTCCTTTGGCTTCCAAGCCTCAGTCTACAAATACTCCTGGTTTTCAGTGCTTCAAAGGCATTTCAGTAGTACCATGCATGCTCAACATTAATATTAAAAGAGCTCTCAGCAAATCTGCATGAATTACAGTTGTATTTCCATGTAAGGGCTCGAGTGACACTGGAGCTTTCCTGTTGAGGCTTCTGTCACCAGCAGAGCCCATTAATGGAATTACAGCTCCCTTGCACCCAGCTGAGGTGGTGTTTCTGTAAACAAGCATTTACACAATTGAGTGCAGAACTTCACCCTTCATGTCAGTACTTTTTCTCCTCTAGAAAGAATCCCGTTTGACCAGGAGTATGAAAAGGCTGATACAATGCATTGCATCAATCACAGGTAAGAAAGGAAAACCAGCAGCATTGTAATAGCCACAAAGCCAGGAAAATCTGGTGTTCACATCAGCAGCAACCTTTGAGCCTGCCCGTGTTTATGCTCCTCATCCACCTGGCACTCCAAAACACACCAGCACTCACGGCAGTCTTGACAAATCCAACCTTTTTCAGGAATACATGCCAAGGTAATGGACAACACACACGTTAGATATCCAGGCTCACAGAGTTGCGCTGTAGCATCGGCTGCTGTGCTATCTGTCAATTTCTAAAACAACGGGGGAGCTGAAACGTTTCTATCCTGGTGAAGAATGAACTAACTTCGAATTCAGCAAGCAGAAGTTTGAAAGAGCTGGAATTGTCCGAAGCACCGCCTGCAACCAAATCAACGCTCCACAGGAGAGAGCCACAACCACCAAGTGACAGAGAAAAAAGAACCTTAGAAGAAGAATCCAGGCATCACACACAGCCAGCGAGACACCAGAGCGGGCACTCACCCCTCCAACCTCCAGAGAAGGGAGTGCCTGCTAAAACCCGCTGTAAATATGTATAAAAGTTTCTTTCCCGAAGCCCTGGCACTCGGGTGTCCCGCCGAGCATCCCCAACGCCACCTCCCAGATGGGCACGGCAGCCAGGCAAGCCTGGCACTCCCCATCACCACCACCACCGTGGCCGAGAAAAACTTCTCACAAACCGAGCAGCCCCACAAGGAGACACTTGGGCTGCCGTCGCTTTCCAGCCAGCATCCCCGGGGCTCCTCGCAAAGACAAAGCCACGCTTTAAACTTTCGCTGTTCGCCAGCGGAGCGGATCCTCTGTCGGGAGCTGCCAGCTCTCGGGATGTGCAGCGGGGGCTTGGGAAGGTCTCAGAGCCCGGGAGAGGCCTGGAGGGAAGGGATGAGGATGGAGATGGAGATGGGGATGGAGGAGGTGCCCGCAGCCCCCTCCCCGCTGCCCGCGACCCTTCCCCGCACACAATCGGAGCAGCGGCGACCGCAGAGCGCAGGGACGCACAGGGCGATGGATAAAAGGGAGCAAGGAGCCTCCAACGCCTGAAGAAAGGAGAATAATCTCAAACAATACCCACCAAAAAAAAAAAAAAAAAAAAAAAAAGACTTAAGATAATACGGAGCCAGGTTTCACCTCGAAGTGATGGCGGGTAAATAGATGAATAAGTGGAACAACACACCTTTGACCCTCTCTTTTCTTCCCTAAATATAATCCCTCTCTTCCCATAATACACACACCACAAAATGACCATTAATTCAAATCTGTTCTTTACAGGAGGGGGGGATTATCTCTGTGACCGACTCTGTCTCTTTCCCTCTCCCGGTCTTTCACTGCGCGAGAATTGAAATTGCATTAAAAAAAAAAAAAAAAAGGAAAACCGGAGGGGGGGGGGGTGGGGGGGAAGGCAAGATTATTATATCTGGAGGGTGCGAAATGTGGGCACGGGGAGAGGGAGCCTGGGGGATGGGGAGGAGTAGAGAAAGGTGGCTAAGGAGAGAAGAAAGGAAAGGAGGACCAGGAAGCGCAGGGAAGGATGAGGGGAAGGCGAGATAAGGGGGAAGGAGGATAAGGAAAGAAGGATGAAAGGAAGGAGGTCGGGAGGAAGGATGAAAGGGAGGAAGGGATGAGGGGAAGAAAGGAGGATGCTTTGCCCTGGCCTCACCTCAGCTCGGTGGGTGGGGGTGGGAGAATCTCTCGTCGCCGCCGCCGCCGCCGCCTCCTCCGCCACCTCCTCCTCCTCCTCCCCAGCAGCGCCGGTCACTGACGGGCCGGGTGTGCGGCGCGGCTCCCTCGCCCGGTCCCCGCCTCCCCGCTCGCCTCGCTCCCTCCTCCCGCCGCCGGCCCGAGCCGCGCTCGCTCGGCTCTGAGCGGAGCCGGGCGCTGCCGCCGCGGCCGCCCCGCCACAGCCACGGGGGGAGGAGGCGGCAGCGCGCCTGCGCCGCCGGGCGCTGCCGACGAGGGAGGGAGGGATGGACCCGCCGCTTTCCCGGCTCCGGGGCCGGCCGTGAGTACGGAGCGGGCACGGCTGCGGCAGGTGGGGGGCTGAGAGCGGGGCACGGGCGCTGCGGGAGCGGGGGACGCGGCCCCGGGGCGGGCGGTGCGGAGCGGGAGGCGCAGGGGCGTCGGGAGGCACGGGAGGGATGGAGAGGCTGTTTACGAGAGCGGGCTGTGACAGCACGAAGGGAATGGGTTCACACTGAATGAGAGTGCGTTTGGATTAGATAATAGGGAGAAATCCCTCTGTATTAGGGCGGTGAGGCCCTGGCACAGGTTGCCCAGGGGAACTGCGGTTTTCCCATTCCTGGAAGTGCCCAAGGCCGGGTTGGACCGGCTCGGAGTGAGCTGGCACTGTGGAGCTGTCCCTGCCCAAGGATCGAGATGGTGCCCTTCCAGCCCAAACCACGCCGCGATTCTCTGCAGGCAGTGCCGGCAGCGGGAGCTCTCCGGGCACAGCCGGGTGGCCCGGGCACAGCCCCGGGAGCTGTGGCAGCAGGGCTGGAACGGGGAGCTGGGGGCGTTCTCTGGCTGCGCCCCCGTCATGGGCCCGAGCGCTGCCTCAGGCAGGGGCAAGGAGGAGCGGTGGGGTGTGGATGGACCGTCAGGACTGATTGCGGGAGCCTCGGTTCTCCTGTTCTCTTCAGCTACAGAAACTCTTTGTGTGTCTTTCTTCCTTGGGTGTTGGGCAGCCCTACCTGACAGGAGGGTGTAGGGTCCCGGGGAGCCAGCGACAGGATGACAGGTCACAGCCTTAAGCTGCTCCAGGGACGTTCAGGTTGGACTTTAGGCGAGATTTCTTCACAGAAAGGGTGGTTGGACGTTGGGATGGGTTATCCAGAGAGGTGATGGAGTCATTCATCCCTGGAGATGTTTAAGAAAAGACTGGACGTGGCACTCGGTGATGTTGGATCATTGGTTGGACTCGATAATCTCAGAGGTCTTTTCCAACCTAACTGATTCTATGATTTGCTGACTCTGTGCACCAAACACCAGGGTTTGGTCCTCTCTGCAGAGCCTTGCATTTTCATTTCTCCCTTGCTCATCCTACCAACCTTATTTTTTTCTTTTTCGCTACGCTGGCAGCACCTTCTGCTGTCTCTCTTGGCCAGAACGTGCTGCCACCATCCTGCTCCAAACCCCTGTGGTGGAGGAAGATCCCTGTGGAGCGTGGGTGTCACCAGGGGATTTTGCCATTCCCATGCAAATCCCACTGACGTTCTGTCGTTCCAGGCATCCTTTGCACCTCTTGTGGCATCCATCTGCTTCCCTGGCTTCTACAGAAACTCACAGGCAGCAAGGAGGGGAGGGGGAGGAGTCCTCCCATGCTTTTATACCTTTTCTTGACAGTTTTAGGCTTGCAGGGATCTTGCCAAAACAATTTCCCTGCCGCAGCCTGTATGGGAATGATGCTAGTGGTACAGGTGCCTGATGGGCCTCAAGTAGAGGCAGCAGTTTCCAGTCTTTTTCTTCTCTTTTCCCATATAAAAATACAGTCAGGATCATTTAAATATGAATTTAAATTGTGACCAGATGCTGCATGGCACATACTTGGTGCAGCCGTGTAGCTGGAAGTAGTCACAGTCAGTAGTGTACAGAAATACTTGGAATTATTATAATTAACATAATTAGCTAATATATTAATATAATTGTATAATATATATTATATATTACAATATATAATTATATAAGTTATATTATATTATATTATATTATATTAAATTATATTATATTAAATTATATTATATTATATATAATTATAATTAATATAATTATTATAACAGTGTCAGGTGTGAACAGAGACCATGCTAGGCTGACCTCCCCTTTAAGATGAGATGCAAATTCTTGGTGCAAGGCAAACTGAGGGTTCAGTTTGTGCTTTAATAGCTTTTCAGGTGGCACCAAATTCCTTTCCTAGGTGCTGTTATTGTCCTTCCCACCCTGTTAGATGGAGGTGTGTGATGTTAGGAAACTGTTGCCTACAGACCTTCTGTTTCTTGCCTATATTTTTATAATCCAAATGTTTTGGATTGCTGGTTGTTCTAAGAAGGGGCAGTGCCTTCCTTTGGATCTGGCTGATGTATTGAGAATATTAATGGCAGCAAGGAAAGTTCCCAGACAGAACATGGTAAATTACCTACTGCTTTATCACCCTGCATTACTTTGCTAATTGAATGTCAGCGAAATGTTCCTCCAGGCATCTGACTGAAATGAGCATGAGCTATAGTCTACATGTAAGACCACAAATAATAAATAAGCATGATTATGAAAAATAGCATTTCTGCCTTTCACCAGTAGCAAGGCTTCAAATACATCTCTTGTAAATTTGAACCTAAGGACTCATTCAGCTGGTTTCATATGTTTTTGTTTAAAGTTCAGAAATAAATGAGGTTGCTGACCTAGTTCAGATCATTTTTATGTGAGACAGAAGACATGGATTGCTGGACTGTTGCTAAGAGATATCACAGAATTCCATGAAGAAATCTGAAGATCTGGAAGCGCTCTATGAACTTACTTGTTTCATGGTCCTGAAGGAAGCTCTGTCATTTCTTTCTTTCCTTAAGGTTATTGAGTGACTTTTTAAATCACCTTTCTTTTTATCACTGTTTTAAAGAAAAAGAAGAAAACTGAATTTGATACTACTAAAAACTTTGATGCCACAAAAAACTTTGTTTACTAAAAACTGAGGTAAGCTGCTAAGCTGCTTAGTGAGTGAATGTAGCTCACACCAGCCAGGGGAGGCAGCTGACAGCTCCAAACAAATGCCTTTGACTCCATGGCATCTCCCACTGCCAACAGCTACAGAGAGAGAAGAAACATCACCAAACCATTGGAGATATTGGGCACTTGGACTAGCATGACAGACAAAAGGACTGTTCTGATTGAGGGAAATATGCATGGATGCTTTTTTTTTGGTTTTTTTTTAGTTCTGTGTCAACTGTGGAACTGCCTGTCATGATCTAGAACCCATTATTAAGTGGGTTTTGTGCAACATGAACCCTCTGCCTGTGCCCATTGACCTCCTGTAGGTGGATCAGTCCTTAGCTGTGGAAAAGGCCCTCAGGGAAGGAGTGGGATCATGGATGGAACTCTGTAAGGACAGAGGGACCAGCCAGAAGGAGGATGCACAGAATTCGTGGTGTCCTGTGAGCTCTGGGAACAATTCACAGGATTTACATGGCAGGATGAGCACTGAGGTTCTCTGAGTGCATTCCTCTTGGAAGAACTCAAAGCTGTGTGGTCCTTGGGATAACAAGGAAAGGAAATCAAGGGGGGAATAAGTTTCTCTGCTCAAGGAACTGCTTTGGTAATTGTGGCTTTACAGGCAGATTGTTGGTTCCAGGGTATCTATCACACAGCAGATTTCAGCACACAGCAGTCTGGTTTTCAAATGTTAATCTGTAGTTTGCTGATGTCAGACAGATCTGAACTTGACTTTCTAAATCATCTTTTTTTTCCCATTTTCTTTCTTGAATAACATCATTAGAAAGAAGGGACCTTGACATGATGTAGTGTAGTGTAAATAATTTTCTTCTGCCTACCATTAAAATCCAGCAAATACAGATTTTTCTCCATAAAATTACATGTGGCGTGTGTTCTCTGACAAAGTTATTTTGATAGTGAGGACAACAGCCTAAAACTTTTATCTTTTCCAGCATACAGGAAGGATTTACATTGAGGATAGATCTAAAATTAAACTGAGCATGTTTATAAATATAATCACAAATCAAACTATTATTTCTTCATGCTAATTCTAGCTTTTTGTCTTTTTTTTTAATGTAACAATCAGTTTATCTCTTTTTTCCCCTCACAATTCTCTTACCTGGACATTTTGCTTTTGCTGTAGTATCTGTCATATAATTTATCTCATTTTTCCCTCTGTTTTCTTGTATTTTCCTTGCATCTAAGTACTGTACAATACCAGCTTCTTCAATTAGACTAAATATTTGACATGTTCTCAGTCTTACAATAGCTTAGTCTGCTTCTTGAAGTATTACAAACTGTGTTTTTATCTCTACATCTCACTCTTGTGAGAGTACCATAGCAGGAATTTTCCCCCTTTGCCCAGCAGAAAGTCTCAGCATTGTGTCTGTGTACACATTAAAAACCCTCCACAACTTTTACTCATCTTTTTTGTTGTAGAACTTTCTTCTAGACCAAAAGAGATCATTGCTGAAAACCATTTTGATTGCTTGCTTCAAGAACTTTTTTAAGTTCTTACATCTTCTCAATACCTCTGTGTCTAAATGGGCTTTTTAAACCACCTGATCCTGAATGCCTGTTCCTATTTGTACAGCATTTGTGCTTTAGTGAAAAAGAGAATTTTGGAGAACAAGGAAACCAAGACTAGTGAGGGTTTTTAAGGGAAATAATCATTTAAATGATATCTAAGTGAGAGAAATTGAGGAGGATCTATCTCACAGGCAATTCAGACAGACTGAAAGCTGCAGGTGGAACTTGGAATACTTGAAGCTTCTTTTAGGCCCAGTGATGTTTAATGACAAACTAACTTGTTGCTTTAATGTAGATAATTGGCTACCTGTGCTGAAGGGAGGTTGCAGCAGCTCCCAAAAGGTCTTTCAGTGCCTTGTATAATAAGACATTTTGTTTTGGACTTGACTGAGTGGACATAAATAACCAGGGATTGACTAACATCACTCCCTGTCCCTGAACACATTTGGGGATCCGAATTTCAGTTTGGGTGTGTCATTTTTGAGCAATACAGTGCTCAAGTAAATGTGTCAAAAATATTTCCTGCACTGAATATTTCCTTCTGTGCTGGGTGTTCCATGAGCAGCACAGTGAAGCCTTCCAAGCCTGCAGGATATTTAAATTGGGTATTTTATGGAGAGTCACTTTTCACTGTCACATTTGCTGGAAAAATCCCTTCACCAGGATTTCTCTCCTGAGAAGCCTCAGAGAAAAAGGAAAACAATATTATCTCATTTGCTTCTCCTGTGTTTTGCTGCTTTGGATTGTGGTTGTTTATCCAACATGTGAATTGTTTTGACTTAATGACCAATCACAGTCCAGCTGAGTCAGGACTCTGGAGAGGGTCACAAGTTTTTATTATTACCTTGCTAAGCCTTCTGTAAGTATCCATTCTCTATTCTTTAGTATAATATAATATAATATAATATAATATAATATAATATAATAATAAACTAGCCTTCTAAGAACATGAAGTCAGATTCATCCTTCCTCCCCACGATGGGGGACCCCAAAAACACCACAGTCACTTGCAATTGGGCTGTGACACAGAGGCCTCCACCATGCCTTGCTCTGGCTCAAAAGCACCTGCCAGGCAGAGCATCCTGGGGCTTAGCCTGCCTCAGACCCCTGAAGGGACTTGCAGCCAAGCAGCAGATGCAGTTTGTTTGGAAAAAACCCCACAGGGGGTCTGTCTGTTAATGCCAGAGAGGATGGGGCAGATACCTTCACTGCTTTCAGAAAGCTGGATTTAAAAATTCAGAAGAAACACAGAGAGTACACCTGCTGCTTGCTGGTGTTGGACTTAGATCAATGCCCACCATAGCAGGCTGTTAAAAGGCCTTTTCCTTAAATAGTTTCTTCTGAAAACCGTAGGAACAGGCTTTAAATTTTGTTAAAATTTTTCCTTTGAACTTCAGTTGATGCCACCAATTATCAGAGCAGGGGGTTGTGTGTTTGTGGAGATCATCTGTCACCTTTAATTGCAAGGACACTTTGCAGTAGATTCATTGGGTCTCTGTATTTCAAAGGAGGATAGAGAAAGAAGGGTTTAGAAGTTTTGCATATGTTCAGAGACTGTGATACAAAATTTGGAATATTCAGTTCAAATGCCATAACTTCTTTTTCTCACATTTATAAAATGAATATATTTCTGTCTCAAAGACTGAGACTCAGGGAAATGTATCTTCTCTGCTCTTCTTCAACAACTAACTTGACTTCTTTAAAGCTGCCTCCATTTCTCTCACCCCAGAGCTTTCTTAATTGTACAAATATCTGAAAAAAAATCGTTTTCTTTCCTCCAAACCCCTTGTTCATACAAGCAGCTCTTAAGCAGAGAGTTCTGTTTCCCACGTTGACCCCCACCTTGGAGCTGTTTGTCTCCCATCTGTTGTTTGTAAACACTTCATGCCTCGTGCTGCTGATGTTGTTAGCTCCTTGGAAAACAACTTCTATTTTCTTATGTTTGCACACTACATCAAAACAACAGGAAATCTGTCCATGCCTGGGGAGCCCACGCAACGCCAGGATCGGTTTTTTTCTTGCTGGGGATCTCAATTAGGGAAACTTGTCAGAGGTAAACAGTGATGATGCAAGCTGTAATTCAGTGTGGTTCGTCTGTGCACAGAATTTGTGTTCTGGGAGTCCTGGCCAGGAGGAAGAGCAAGGAGAGGGAGACACCAGAGGAGGAAGGAGCTGGGCTGAGTGTGTGAGAGAAGGGACAGGAGGTGGCAGAGGGTGAACGGATTAAGAACTGCAGGATGGATTTTTGGCTCATGCCTTTGCAGAACTAGTTAAAAGTTGTCTTCTGGAACTTCCCTGTCCCTAGAATCCCTTTTTTTTCCCAGCCAAAGAAAAGCATAGGGAGAAGGATTAATATCCAGATCTTAACTGTCACAAATTAAGATGGACTTCAGAACTGTCAGTCTGAGGGGCAGAAAGGTTTCTGGGCTGCCATGGCTGCACATCCAGTTCAGGATGTCCAGTTCTGTTCTTAGAGAAATCAGCCAGTGGATTTGCTTCACTGCAGGGAAGTTACTGCCCTCAAACCTTCTGCTTTTTCCACTATCACATCTTGTGCTTTCTACACACAGGTGGGATGGAGAGCTGTCCAATACTTGCTCATCACAGTGAAAATTACTGGATTCCTCAGAGTCCCAGTACTGTTCTTCCATGTCCTGATTATTGGGCTAAATTTTGATCCTTTCTCAGGCCTTACTATACAATCTCCTGTTGCCTTTAGGAGATTTATAGAGGCAACAGATTTATATAAATCTCTATAAATTAGATTTATATAATGTTGCATGTTGGTAGTCTAGAACAAGAAACTTGGGTTTAAAAACTTTTCCTCTTGTTTATAGTTTCTGTTTGCTGTACATTAATGGTTCTCTGTGCTTAAAAAGGGTTAAAGCAGATGGTTGTGATATATTGTTTCCTAATGAAAAGAAATGCAATCAAATGTATTTTCTATCTTTTGAGCACAAAGCAGTGACCAAGATTTGTTTTACTTAAAATAATGTTTACAGGAATTATTTCCCATGTCTTAATGAATGTAAAGACATTTCTAATTTCTTTTTCTTTCTCTTCACAGAAGCCCAAGACAATGCATCCTTCCAGTAACTCCTGTAAAAATGCACAAGAGACCTTGAACAGAAACATGGCCTGAAGAAAGTTAATGAAATTGTTAATAATCTGTGTCACAAATGAGAAGACTCTGGATGGTTCTGGTTTCTTCCTTCAGGCCTTGATGAGTCATGAATATGATAGAAAGCTAATTTTTCTAATGAAGCAGGTTCTGTAAGTAAAAGAAGAGGAAAAATCAAGGAAAAACCTAAAATACAGACATCTGATGACAAGAGCTACTACTGGTGGTGACCAGTGTGTTGTAAGCTGGAATTTTCATGAATCTTAATGGATGTTTTGACCTAATTTACAGAGTCTTCCTTGTTAATTAACTTTTTTAGAAAGGTCAAACCCTTTTTTCCAGTCAAGGTCATGTACTTCAACTAAGAAATCTTTTTTCATTTACAGAACAATACAGCAACACAAAATTCAGATGTTTTTCATTCTGAACATATCAATGGATCATGAGCAATATGCATGGACTATTTAACACCCCTTTGCCCTACTCTCATTAAATAATTCCTTTTTATGTTTTTGTGTGTGAGTGATCCCAGGGTTATGCATTTGTCCAGCAGCAGGCTCATCCTCTGGAGCCTGGAGATGGAGGTAATTCCACACAGAAGGAAAATGGCATTCCAAAAACCCACGTGGACCTGAGAATTGTGAGAAAAGTGTGAGAAGAATACTCCTTGTAAAACAAGGGTGCCACAATTAGATAAAAACCTCAATTTCAGTATCAGAAATGCTGTGAACATTTCAGTTCGTTGAAATGTTCATTGAATTATGCAGCTTTATTGCTTCTGAAAGTGCTTGTACCTCTTGGTCAGGTCAAGTGGTACCTAAGGGCTCACAGGCCTTACATAAAGCGCACTGTCTTGGTTTGGAAAGACAGGTGTGTGCTAAGGAAGGCAGGAGCCTCCCCTGAAATGGAGAATGTAAACCCTCCCCACCCCTCCAAATTGCTATAAATTTTAAATTAAGGGACTCTCAGGCAGCAAAAGTTATGGGAGTAGAAATAACAGTTCTTTAATAGGGAAGAAAATAAAAGGAAAAAATAAACAATGCAGTAAATCAAAACAACACTGACAGAGTCAGAACACAACCTGACACCCTGTGGGTCAGGGTGTTGGTGGCAGTCCCATTGGAATTGTGGCTGCAGCCCTCCTGCAGTGTCAGGGGTGGTTCTGTTGGAGCAGGGATCCTGTAGAAAGGGTGCAGTCTTCCTCTGAAGATCCAGTGGAAGAAGAGGCAGCTGCTGTTCCTCTGGGAAATGCAGTGGAGAAGCTGTGCTGGTGTTCCAGAATCTCCAGATTATATCTGGGTAGCAATGCTTGGCTCCTCCCTCTGGGCTCACGTGTCCCAATGGGATGCTGTAGTTCTTATCAGCCATGCAGAGACATTCAATAGCTGTTATCAGCAGATGTCCCCTCCCAGGGGAGGAGTGATTGTGGTCACTCAAAGAGAGAGATAAGGCGAACTGCCCACTTGACAAAAGACAGCTGCCATACAGATGGTAGTAGAAAACATCTTGCCTTGCAGTCTGGAACACACCTAAAACAGGAATGACACTGCAGGAATATTGACATTTTCAAATCATTCTTCCTATTTGAATATCAGCTGAATGAACTGCCCCTTAAAAAAACCCAAAAAACCTAAAGAAAGAAAACAGAAAAGGCTTTTTTATTGAGTTGGTGAACCTGCTCAGAAATACTGAAGGGACGCAGCAAACCACTGTGGTCACAGGACTTGCACTAATGTGGGGAGAAAAAACTACCAGTATCCTAATTGGGGAATTTCTGACAGGAAACTAGGATCCATTCTACTTCATGATTTCTTCATGCAAACCACATAAAATATTTTATAAAACCTGAGTGATTTCCATAACAGAATTTTGGCAATTTAAAGCAAAACATTTTGCTGTGACAGTTCCTAAAAATCTTTTAGCTTTGTTTTGTATTATAAATATGTCAAAATGAAGCCATTTCTGTCCAAACAAAAATTTTCCAGGCTTTTAAAAAATATTTTTTATTTGCCACAGTTAAGATGAAGTCTGATTTCAAATGCTGTAACTTAGATCTGCATAACCATAAACCCACAAGGACATAGCTTTAGTCTTATAAATAAGTAATGTCATTAGATACAGTATTCTTATTTTAATTGACTGTGGTTGCTACTATGTATAACAGTGATTGAAAAATAAAAGTCATTTAACATTGGTGAAACCTTTTCTAGTGGTTTCTGAACTGGAAGTCAACAAGCACAAGCCATTGCTAAAAATGTTATTTGTTTTGGGGTTTGTCTCAGTAGTGAAATCTAAGTGGATACAGGGAATTGCATCTGTCCTTTGTAAATAAGAATCTCAAAGGTGAAATCTCAAAGACATAAAAATAGCGCAGATTTATCATGCAGACATCATTGATGAAACCCCACATAAGGAACTCATTTCATTTTCTGCAGGTGGACCACTGTAAGTAAAAAAAGTGTCTTTTTATGGGGGATATTTACCAAGTTGGCAGTTCAGTCTTTTTTTCAGAGGTATTGAAAGGACTGGGTATTTTCAGATTTGGGATTTTTTACATCAGGAAAAAAGATGTTTAAGTTGGAAAAGGAGTTGGCAAAGATAGAATTTATTTGTGTGAGGCAATTCAGCTGCTGAATTACAATTCAAGCAATTTCTTAAATTTAAATTCATATATATTCCTCCCTTAAATTAACCCAGATGTGTCCTATACAGGAGTTAATGGTTTAATCACAGAATATCAACTGATGGCATCTCCTCAGAGGGGCTGAAATGTGTTCCTTTTGCTGTAGTCTCTCAAAAAGTGATTCAAGAACTACAACATGGCATCAATAAATACTTGAATTTTGTCAGGAAAGTAGAAATCATTTGATTAGTGGCAGTTTATTTTCTGATGATGTGAAGTTGCTGAGAAAAAAGGAAAAGCGAACATCCCAAAGTGAGAAACAAGCAGAAACCGCACTGAAATAAAAGCAACAGAGGGTGGAATATTCTGAAAAAGCATCTGGAAAAGAGCTGATTTAAGATCAAGGAGAGGAGGAACTGCAGGAGCCAGTGGTACCTACATTTTTTCAGCACATGGTGAAAGGCTTTGTGCTCAAAGAAATAGAACACAGACTTTTCTCTTGGTCTTTTCTAGCCCAAGCCTTGGAGGTGCCTCAGTTACATAAAGCAGTTGGGAATGGAAGAGAAAGGTGCTCAGCAGAACTGTGATGAGATGTCACAGAGCCCTGTGAAAAGTGATTCTAATCATGAAATTTTAGGAAAAACTCCTAGTTTGTTGATTTCTTATATATTCAAGCTCTAGCTAACTTCACTCTTCCCTTCCACCCACACACACTGACATTAATACAACTTTGGCAATTGAGTTGAAGGACCAAGATACACATATTTTATGCTTTTATTTTAATGCTTCAATGTTTTTTTCCCCCTTAGCAGGTTATAAATGCGTATGGGTTTGGGAGAGTTTGGAGTAATAGGGAGCAAAATGGAAAGTGCTTCTGGGAAATTGCTTATTTATATAAAGCTGATGAGAAAACAAGTGTTTTATGGGGAGCCCTGACTCTCTTAAAGGATATTTGGCTCAAGGACAGGGTACTTGCTGGAGCACAAATTTAGGTGTGTCTGTTATTGCACTGCTTTGTGCTGGGAGTGGAAAAACAACATGTATCAGGTGCTTTTTATTATATTTTTAATATTTATATATAACATATTTATTATAGATATATGCTATATAATGTATATAATATATACATTATCTATATTATGTATTTTTATATATAAAATTTATTTATTTATTTATTTACTTACTTACTTATTTATTATATTTATATATTATTTTCTTTAAATACCAGCATGTCCTGGTAGTATACAGACTGATTCTGTGTCCAGATTTCTGCTGTCACTGAGCCATCAGACAATCAGCTGGGCTCTAGACATGGAAAATACATTTAAAACTGGGAGTCAGCTTGTGTAGCACAACTCCTTTCAAGGCCCAACAGGTGTAAATGTACCAGGAAAAAAGACATGAGTGCTAAGAATATCAGTAACTGCTGCACCAGGTGTGATCACATGTGAGGGAGCAGGGTCATAGAAATCATAAGAGCAAATGACAAAACAAAGATGTTCCAGAAGATGTGGAAAGAATCAACAAAAAAAGCAAAATTTACCATTTAGTCTCTGATTTTCTGAAGGTGAGTGGCCAATAAAAGGCATCCCACAAGGTGCTCAACTCTGTTACTGGTAAAATCTCAATTTACCCAACAGTAAAATGCTGTCAGAGTAGTTCAAACCTGTGATTTATTTGATACTGTAAATGCTTTTAAAATCTTGCTAATGATTTAAGAAAAAGACATGGAAACAAGCAGAAAAAAATGAGCATTATCTAAAGTCAGTGTGGGTGTGGTGCCTTGACCCATTTAGACTATTAAGAAATATGCTGCATTAAAGTATTGAATATATTTTTTCATTATGTATTGAGTGGCCAAAAATATCTTAAGAGCCTTTTAAGGTAATGTATAATAACTTCTCTTCCCCAAAAGTGGGTCAAGGCTTACGTAGTCTGCATTTCCAACGTGGGTCCCTCCTAAGAGGAAAATCCCAAAGGTACAGAAGGAGCTAACACAGCAAAAGGGTCCACATCCTGTATTCTGTGATATCCTTTGACCTTGGTCTGCCTAAACTCAGAGCAACAGCCACAGGATGTGGTCTAATACATATTAATAGCAAATTAGGTTGAAATATTTTTCTTTGGTGCTGCGAAAATGCAATAATTTGATGATTTTGTGTACTGGCTCATTTTTTTTTTTTGCCTCCTGATAAAAACTCCCTGTTTCCCATTAAAAGAGCAAGAGGAGGTGAGAGGAGGGAGGCTCCAGGTTACTGCCCACAGCACAGGGTGGTGTAAGAATAAAGGAATAACATTCTCTGAATGTGACATTACAAAGCACCTAATGGGATTAACAGGGGTGAAAGGGGAAGGAGTGAGCACAAGTTGCCACAGGATCCTCCACTTGCTCAGTTAAAACCTTAATTCTTGTGCATGTTATTGGTTGCAGAGAATTATGAAGCTGTAAATTAGAAGGTAATTTGATGAGTTACACCTGCATGGACATCAGATTCAGGTTGAAACTATAAAAGTAAGATATTGAGCAAATAAGCTTAAATAATACCGTGTTATGCATCTTACATCTCCCTTCTGGGACATTTTTTGCAATGTTCTTTCCAAACACAAAGTTTCAGGAGTGTTTCCTTAATATGCAAATATTCAGGTGTTCCAAGACATTCAAATACACTGAGGACATTTTTTTTTCTCTGTAAGGTGACAGTGGTTATCTCTTGAAAAATTGCCTAATCTTTTCCATGTTTTATCTCCAGTTTCCCTCTGAAAACTGTATCATTAGAAATTGTAATGAAACTCAAAAAAGTGACCAGAATAGCTATTGACAGAAGACTTGGCACCTTCAAAATGGGACTTGGATGCTCAGATATTTAAATGTGGTGGAACAGAGCTGAACTGCCCTTCATGTGAGTTCAGAGCATCCCTGGTAGGTGTGAGGTTGTGTAAAACACCCATTAAACGTGCCTCATCCGGGAAGACAAAGGGGAAACATTTTATTGAGTCAATCTAAATTGCTGAAGTAAATGATCGTCATGACAGAGACTTGGGAAATTATGTGTGCTTAGACTTGGAAAATTATGTGTGCTTAGATGTGGGACTGCAGCAGAGCAGAGGAGGTGCTGGCCCTGGCTGCCACACAGACCTCCTGCATGCTGGCTCAGATGTGCCTTACGAGCCTTCTGTGCCTTTCCATTTCATCCCAGAACCACTTCAGTGTCAGGAAAATGGAAATTAGAGAGGCCATCTTCCAGTGCTGAAGGGAAAAGTGGATTGCAGACCAGCAGAGTACAGTTTCAGGCAAGAAATGGTTTCCAAGCTCTTCGTTTCTCATGCCAAACAGGAGATCTGGGCACTGCTTATCCTCTCCTCCTGCTCAGCAAACAAGAAGGTTCCAGCAAATGACATACAATTAGGCTCCTTTGAGTTATTCTATCACAATATCTCTCTGTTAGGAACTCTTACAATCAGGTATCAGCTTAAGGCACCCAAATTCTTTATTACCTCTTCTCTTGCCAAATTCATCCTGGTCCTATAAGGTCAAACACCCTTCCCCAGACAAAACCCTATACTAATGAGAATGAGACATCATTTTTTGCACCACAAATTTAAAGAGAAGGAAGGAAAACCTTTCAGCTATAGACTTTTCTGTACTAACAAGAATAGACTCAAAATTATTTAAGTATGAGAGACTAAAACAGTCAAGATATTGCAGCTTTTCTGGGAAAGCTCATTTTAATGGACCTCCATATACAGTTATGCACAGAATAAGCTTCTCTATGAATAGCATTAAAAGACTCACCTTTCTCTGGATTTCTGTCCTATGTTTTCTATACATTCTCCTCAAAATCTTGAAGTATCTCCAGCTTTTATTGTGCCAGGTTTTTGACCCCCTCACTGCAAGAAATGAGCACATGATACAAAAAACTTGGCTTTGCCAGTTGTCCTGGTAATGCACATATGCTGTCAGACCAGCTGGCTCCTGGCAAACAGCAGAGGTAAATGTCAGGTTCTTCCCTGTCCCTTGCTATGAGGAAAGCAAAAAACTGTCCCTGAACAGCACAGTGCAACAGCCACAGAGTTCACTAACTCAGTTTTGTTTCAATAATCTCCAGTATAGTAAAAAAAATAACTAAAAAAGGGTCAGGCACATAGAGGGAAAGAAGGAAGCACGTTGCTTTTAATCTCTGATGAGAAATTTAAATTTTGTAGTTTTCATTTAAGTTTTCCCATCTTAATCTAAGTGGTGTTATACAACTGATGAACTGTCTTAGGAGCATTTTTTTTCTTCTATCAATAAAATTGTATTTATTTCTTACCAATGAGAAATGAAGGGCCAGATCATCAGATGGGAGAGAGCTGGGTTACTCCATTCAAGTAAGATTTATAAGTGGCACTTGCTGGTTCTGGTCTGCATATCTGCTTGAATGAAGGGAAAATAAATCCTCCTACCTGATTTTGTCATGAGTATCTTGTTAGGGATCAAATCGACCTCCTCCTCCTCCACCATTCATATTTGGGAGTTTTTAGCCAGATCAGGTCCATCAGCAAAGTGAGAGAGTTGTGGAATAGTGGGGAATTGTGCTCTGACATTTTTGGGGGGTCATGCACAGCTGTGGGATGAGCAAGGATGGATGATACTCCCAAACTCATCATGGCTCAAGCTGCACCAAGGGAAATACAGGTTGGATAATAGGAAAAAGTTTTTCACAGAAAGGGTGATAAAGTTCTGGAATGTTCTGCCCAGGGAGGTGGTGGAGTCCCCATCCCTGGGTGTGTTTAACAAAGCCTGGATGTGGCACTGGGTGCCAGGGTTGAGTTGAGGTGTTGGGGCTGGATTGGACTGGGTGGTCTTGAAGGTCTCTTCCAACGTGGTCATTCTGTGAATTCTGTGGTTCATAAATTTGGGAGGAAAAATGCGTGGAAAATGTTTTTCTGTAGGAATAAAAAAAAAAAATTGAGGAACGTTCTTGCTCCCGTGGACTGGCCAGGCTGGACAAAGCATCCAGGCTCAATGTGGCTGTTGAGCAGCCAGTGACACCAGATGAAAAGAGCTTTAGCAAGGGAACAAAAGCGACACTGTTTTATCTTTACTGCTGATTAAAGTCTGTAACTACTGTAGCTACAAAATTATGCACATTTTAAACAAAAGCCCGCACCATGTCACAAGCAAGAAAAACAAGTCACAGGGTGCAAGGCAAAGCTTTCCTCTGAGGCACTGGTGGTTAACCAGTCCCTCTCCCACAGTGGCTGCAGTGTCATCTGAGCTGGGGACACGCTGCCCTGTGCCAAGCCGTTGCCATAATACAGCTTTAACCCTTCCCTGGATTCATCTGAGCCACCAGAAATACCAAACTGGGGCAGAGAGAAGGGGTTTTAAATGATACTGCCTCCAGTGAAAGATAGATTCATCCCAAAATACCCCATACCCCTCCAAACAGTAAAAAAACTAAACCTGGAAGGCCAGACATTAAAAAAAATCAAACAGAAAAATATCAATGACATCCTGTTAAAGAAAGGATTTAATAAATAAAAAAAAATATACCAGTCATAGTTCTAAACAGGTACAACATAACAGATAAGGAGGTCTGGAGGAACTCTGGAGGGGTTTGCTCAGTGTTAAATGATGATGAAACATCTGTGCATTCCATCCATCACTGATTATGGGAAAGAACATTTGATTTGGCAAATTACAGAGAGGCTTAACCCTTCAGCTTTTACAGAGGGGGAAAAAAAGAACAGGTTATACAGCCTTGGAAATATTCAATTTTTCTTTTGTGTACACAGAAGGAAATTTATGTTCAGCTTTTTTGTGTGTACAAGGCTGTTTCTCAACAGCTAGTCATTAAAAATATCAGTTATTCTCCCACCATGAAGAGCTTTCAAATATACCAAGGAAATGTGTTTTGGTTAAAAAAGAAAATCATTTAATTAAACACATAAATGCAGATTCAGATCCTACATATGAAAGGCTTGAGGTTTCACATTGCCAAACTCAAACCTGTTTTAAGAGCTGTAGTCTCAACTTGAATTCCAAACCGTTTTGCCTTCCTAAAGTTAATGTAGAACAAATAACACTGACCCTCAATGATTTTTTTTCTATCTTGATCCATTTCATATTGCTTTGTTCATGTTTATTAACCCTTCAAAAAGCACCTTTCTTCACTGGGTTTCTACCAAAGCAATTAGAGGATAACATCTGGCCACAAACCCCCTGCTGGAGCAGGCGCCTACAAAGGGCCACCTAATTTGAGGAGTTTTCAGTCTCATCCACAAAATAACAACAATCCTGAATTTTAACCTGTCATAGAATTGTGGAATGGTTTAGTTTGGAAGGGACCATAAAGACCAGCTAAATTCAACCCCATGCCATGGCAGGGACACCTTCCACTGTCCCAGGTTGCTCCAAGCCCCATCCAGCCTGGCCTTGGACACTTCCAGGGATCCAGGGGCAGCCACAGCTTCTCTGGGCACCCTGTGCCAGGGCCTCACCACCTTCACAGCCAAAATTTCTTCCCAATATCCCAGCTAACCCTGCCCTGTGTCACTTTAATTTATCCCAGAGCCAAATCTTTGAATGTGAGCCAAAAGTCAGTGCTAGCCCAAATATCACTGTGTCTCTAGAAGCTGCTGCCTTAAATCTCCTCAAGATCCAAAGCCTGATTGCTCTTTGCTCAAGCTGACACTCTTGCTTGCAATTCCCTTTCAATCTGAAAAAAGGCCACGATACAGGGCAAGGTTGTAGCAAAAGCATTTTGGGGAGCCTCAGAAGAGCATCCCCTCAAAGCAATTGCCAGCTGTTTTTTCCAATTCTACTGTGTTCAAACTTCAAGACAATAGTTCCTTTGAGAACTTGAATCAGGGTCTAACATTTCCAGAATGCACAGCAAAGCAAGAAATGTCATTCACTCAAGCCATCACTGAAATGTTTCTAATTACGTCCCGGGCTAATTACATTACAGTATCGCTTTTAAGTAGTGGTTTTCAAAGTACAACCCTTGGCTTAAAATTGATTCCTCATTTTTAGGCAATTCTTCCTATCAGCTTGAACCAACAGTGTTTAATCAGGTGATAAGTTTTCACATAGAATTGCTGGTTATAGTCCCAAACCTGCAAAGAGCTGCAGGAACAGAGGGGGAAGGGATAATAAAAATATTTCAACAAATTGACTGGATCATTCAGGTAGGAATAATTAGTGCAGTTATTTTATATGATATCCTAAGGATATACTGAAACTTGCTGTCTTTTGTGTGATACCAGAAAAGGACACTGCAGATCCCAGCAGAAAATAGACCAGAAATTTGAGACCAGCATTTCTGCCACTGAATGGGACATTTCCATACAGCTGGAAGCCCTGAGTCTCCAAAAATTGTAATATAATTCATTTGAGAAGCACTGGAGACACAGCTAATGCTGTGCCATCGTCTTTTGCTTCTTCAGTAATTTGGCTCTGATGGCATGAAGAAGCCAAACACCCCTGGAAGTGCCCAAGGCCAGGTTGGACAGGGCTTGGAGCAACCTGGGCTAGTGGAAGGTGTCCCTGCGCATGGCAGGGGGTGAGAACAAGATGATTTTTAAGTTCCCTTCCAACCCAAATCATTCTTTGATTCCATCATAGCTTAAAATTCAGGATCATTGTTATTTTGTGGATACAAGACTGAAAACTCCCAAAATTGGGTGACCCTCTGTAGTTTCCTGTCCTGGTGGCACAACAACAACCAGTTCTGTTTGGTTTTCTCTCCCACCCTCATCTCCCATCAGCAGCCACGTGCAGCCAACTCAATATTCCTCAAGTAATTGCACACTGATGGCCCAGAGGGTTTGGGAGCTATTGAAAACACACCAAACATACCAAAAGGTGATTTTTTTCCTGTCCAAACCCTCTCCAACGTTTTTCAGGCCCTTGAAGTGACAACTTAACTAATTTTTCTGATATTTAACATCTTGCTAAAGGTCTAAACTAATGGGCACAGATAAATCCTTGAAGGAATACATCTTCTCTTGCCAACATTCTTGGCAAAATTTATGTCCTTGTTAATAGTTTTGTACTTATACATTAAACAACCCTTAAGTTCTCCCACTTGGCTGTATAAATAAGGTTTTTATTCATGTGAATATTTCTGTTCAGTATATTTGTTGAGAGATACCTGACCCAAGTTTAAATCTGGAAAGGACAGGAAAAGTAGAAAATTTCCATCCTTTCCTGGCATTTGGTTGGGACTATGAATAAAAAATTCACACTAAGGTCCAAACATTTTTGTGGCAGGTGTTGCACAAACATTAAATCGAGGCATCATTGCCCAGAAAACTTTATAGATTCAAACAAAACCACATGAAATTGGACAAAAAGCCTGAATTTGCACATAAATGAACATAGTAAAGTATTAAAACATTTTGTGGTCCATTGATGTCTCTGAGTATAGGAAATTTTTCTATCAAATCTTTTTGATGAAAATAAAAAGCTGAATCATATCAAGCACAATATATGCATAATGTTTCAAAAAAAAGGAGAATGCTGAAAAGGATAATTTCAAACTAAAAGTAGTGTTTAAAAAGTCAATTTCTTTATAGTAAAAGATAGAGTTTAAGAAAGAATTCTAATTACTTTGTTTAAGGTCAAACAAATACTCTTTCAAGTCAAAATCATTTAATCTTTCTTTTCATTTTTTGCCAGGCTGACTAGAAATGAAAGTAAAATGAATTATCACAAGAAAATATTTCAGTCCACAGATAATAACAAAAATGAAATGAGGTAATTAGGCATTTCTAGTATTATTGTTGCTGTTAATGCAGGGTAGAGGTTGGAAGTAAACAAGTAGCAAATGGAAATCGTGAGTAGGTTACATGAGAAAAAAGAGCTGCAAACCAGGATTTAAAGAAAGATAAAGTAGTAGATGTTTGGATTTTAATGTGAGACTTTTACATTTGATGAGCAGTCCAAGGAACAGTGTGGAGATCCAGGATTAATGGTCAGATGAACAGAAAAGTTTGAGAATGATGGGAAAGCTTGGAGTCCTAATGAGTTAATGGATGAAAAATCTGGAGCTGAGAACTGCTGGGCTGTGAGCACAAAGCCAAGGAGCCACTCCTTGCTGGAGAGGTGCACTGGAGGCTCCAGCTGAGCCATCCTGGCTTGGGCAACTTCCCCCAAATTTAGGGTTGGGCTCCTCTCAAAACCAGAGTGTGACAGGACAAGAGAAATGGCCTCAGATTGTTCCAGGAGGTTTAGTTTGGATATTGGGGAAAATTTCTTCATCCAAAGGGTTTTCCAGCCCTGGCACAGCTGCCCAGGGCAGTTTGGAGTCCCCATCCCTGGAAGGGTTTAAAAGCCATGTGGATGTGGCACTTGGGGACATGAGAAAAAAGAGGTGTAAACCAGGATTTAAAGAAAGATAAGATAATAGATATTTGAATTTCAATTTGATACTTTTACATTTGATGAACAGTCCAAGGGACAGTGTGGAGATCCAGGATTAATTGTTTGAGAATGATGGGAAAGCTTGGAGTCCTAATGAGTTAATGGATGAAAAATCTGGAGCTGAGAACTGCTGGGGTGTGAGCACAAAGCCAGGAAGCCACTCCTTGCTGGAGAGGTGCACTGGAGGCTCCAGCTGAGCCATCCTGGCTTGGGCAACTTCCCTGAAATTTAGAGTTGGTCTCTTCTCAAAACCAGAGTGTGACAGAATGGCCTCAGATTGTTCCAGGAGGTTTAGTTTGGATATTGGGGAAAATCTCTTCACCCAAAGGGTTGTCCAGCCCTGGCACAGCTGCCCTGGGCAGTTTGGAGTCCCCTTCCCTGGAGAAATTTAAAAACCATGTGGATGTGGCACTTGGGGACATGGGTCAGTGGTGGCCTTGGCAGTGCTGTGTTAAGGGTTGGACTTGCTGATCTTAGAGGGATTTTCCAACCTCAATGAGTCTATATGAGAAGTAGCAATAAAAATGTCATGGATATAAACGTCCCTCATTTGTTTTCCTCATTTTCTCATCCCTTATTACTGTCAAAAGCCCCAGAAGCATTAAACCACCCTAGGTGGTACATGAGGCACAAAGTCTCAGCTCACCTTTCAAAGTAGTTCTTATTTTCCAGAGGGGAGAAAAAGTTTAAAACCCTTAATTCCAGGACTGGTTCTGTGCTACCTGAAATCTACAGTGTGATCTGTCTGTTATTTCCCAGTACCACACCTACGTGGAAAAATCCTCATTGAAGAGGCTGTTTTACTTCCTCTATTTCAGATATACAATATTTGACCTTGTTTTGCTGCTGTGTGGACAAAGATTATAGTGTTCAGAAGCCACGCTCACCCCTGGATAATTTGCTTGTCTTTACTGCAGTAAATTTGTATATTGATCTTTATTACAGTATCATCTAACAGGATGTTTAGCATCCACACTCTGTCATGCAGGGCTCTGCACAGCTATGAGGCAAGAATGCAGAGTAGGTATTATACCACACAGGAAACAATATATTTCTATTTCACACATGTAATTTAGGTTTATATGCAATAAAGAATTGTATGTGCCTGAAGAAGGAATTTTCCTGATATCCAATTGACTGTAACACTTAGAAAAGATTTCTCCTGGTGGGTGGGGTGGTTTTTTTCCAATTGTCCTTCCATGATTTCTTTTTCCTCCCTTACATTAATTTTGTTGGCAAATTTCTCAGAATTTCACTGAGATTAATTTTTCTGCCTATTACACAACTCTACTTCTTTTTTTTTATTAATAACCTCACACTTGTTAGCATTTGGAAGGATATCATAATAGCAGAGCAGCCATGCTGTTTTCATTGGCCATTTCAATGAAGAAAAATAGGCTGTGTGTGACATAATAAATAGACATAGGAGAAAAATTAAGTCCTATTTCTCAGAAGAACATCCAAAAGTGAGCCTATATATATAGACTTAAGTCATCTAAATGACTTGATGCATATTTTTATTTTAGTATCTGCAGGAAGATGGATCCCTGCCCATTAAAACTAAAATTTCCAGAAAGACAGGCACTCTGATGTATCATCTGTCAAGGTAAAGGGACTGAGAACCTCTAGCTGACTGATATGATGGATTTTCACTTTCCTACTTACTTCAAGAAGGAAGAAAGTGTGGAGCTGAACAGCTGGTAACATTTGCTAAAAGATTATGGTGCTGAGATTCTGATTTAAATTTGACTTTTTGGTCGTAAACACATGAACAACACATGAAATGTTCTTATTCCTTAACATATTTTCACTTGAAAAGAGTGATTCAGCTGCTTCCTCTGTAAAACCTATATAGGATTAAAGAGCAAAGAGGTCTCCAGCTGAAAAAGAATAAGAGATGTATTTCCTGGAAAAGGAAGTCATGCAAGAGGCTCAAAGCTTTCTTTAGGGTAGCTGCTACCACCTTCTGTAAGACTGTTGAAACACATGTAAATGAGAAGTTTAAAAGTATATATATAGAAATATTTGGCAACATAGTGAGACTCTTCCCTACATTGTCCCCTTTAGGCTTAGAAGTACAAAAGACTTTCCTGTTGTACAATTTTGAGGAGAACCACATGAAAATATCTCTGGCTACTCCACCATATGATGTAAATTTGGAAATATTTTAGCAATGATGTGAAACAAGCCCACAAGCTGTCACAAATACTGTCAGCACTTCTTGTACCTGCAAATAAAGAGAATATCCCTGGTATTTTCAGCCTTTGCCCAATCAGGATGTAAACTTTATGAGTTATTTTGGCAAATTTCAGAGGAAAATATTGCCTCACTAAAGCCAGACCAGGACCTCCAAACCTGTTCAGTTAAAAGAAAATAAATAAATCAATCAAGAGATAATGTTTTCCAAGCTTTTTCATCAGATGTTGTCTATCAAAAAGCCATCCAGAAGTGAAAAGCTGAAGCAGCATGTGAGACTCTGATTAAAATAAATTATAGAATAATTTTGTGGAAAAGACATCTAAGATCATAGAGGAAGACTATTTTAGTGGTTTTCTGAGAGGAGTCTTTAAAGAAAATGTGAACATGATCCATCAGGACTCTGTAAAACCTAAATAAAATCTGGATTATAAATGGGGTAAGTGATCAGACTGCACCCCTACATCATTCGTCAACAAGGGCTTTCACTGATAAAAAATAATACCAATAAAAGACTGATTTCACAGAATGGTCTGAACCCTTTGATGAGGTGGCCTGATTTAAGCTACAGAAACTTCACTAAAACCAGGGAAATCATACAAATAGGAGCAGAAAATATGTCAGATATTTCAGATATGAAGCCACGCCTTGCAAAGTAGTCAAAGCAGCGAGTCCAAAAGAGTATTTGGATTTCTAGAGGTCTGGAAAGCCTTTTTTACAGCCAAAGACTGAACAATATTGATTTGCTTAGCTTATCTGAGGAAAGATTATGATTAAATCACCTTCTAATCTATAAGTAGGAACATGGAGAGAAGACTTCTGATAATGGAAAGCTCTTTAATCTGGCGGACAGAAGCATGGCAAAAGCCAATGGACAAAATCACTTAAATCATTTTGGAAATGAAACACACATTTTGAAACCATGGGGGTTCTGTGTAACAACAAAGCATTTTATTGATTCCCCATCATTTTGAGTCTTTGGGGTTTTTCTGGAAGAGTCCTAATGTTGTCAAAAGTTGATGCAAGAAGTGATCTGTGAAAATGCATGAACTGCACCAAATTGAAATTAAGTGAACATGTTGGTGTCTTCTGAGTTTATAACCTGTAAATCTTCAATATTAGCCCACAGTTATGCCCGTCTGTAGCTTCTGAGATAGGCTGTACTGTCCTTTGAAGAAAAATCAAGTTGATGGTTGATAGTTCTATTATTTTCTTTTCATTTAATGACATCTCCTAGTCTAGCTGGCTGGTTTGTGCCTGTTGGAAAGGAGAGTTGGTGTTATTTAACACTTCCAAAACATATGGCTCTGGGCTACATTTTGTACACCACAGCTCACAGACTCCAAGAATTAATGTCTTGTGTCCATCATTCTCCCACACACATCACTTGGTATTTTTTTTCTTTTTTTTGGTTGTCCCTGATATTTTTTAAGAAATCCAGAAAACTTCCTAGACAGCAGCAGCACCTAAATACTGTTATAATCTTCATTTCTGTGATGTGTTGAGTTGTCTCTGCATCTATTACTGCAGCTGAAGTTTTGGATTTGATTTTAAAAGTTTCAAGTGAGACCAATCTCTGTGGGAATATAACAGGATATTGCTAAATATATTTATTGGCAGATTAGTTTATTGAGCAAGAGGGAATGATTTGACAGCATTTTCTAATACCTGTAAATTATAGTTGGTTTGTTTAATGAAAAAAAAATAAGATAAGCTGATTTAACACAGCAAAGTGAATATAGATACCAAGCTATAAAGGGGGTGTGTGGAGGGTGTTGTAAGTTGTGCTCATCAAGCACTGGAGGACTTGAGCAGAGGTTTTTTAGCAGAAATGTTGAGGGAGGGCATATCACTCCTGGTAAATAGAATTGGTGAGAAGTGATTTTTGACAAATAATGCAGGAACTGGCAGTAATTTTAACAAACAGTTCTGCTGGGTGGGAGTGACTCACTGCAGCACAGTAAAGACTTCATTGTTAAAAGTACTTACACTCACATTAGGAGCCTGAAATCATCCCAGACATAATGGCCCACTCTGAAAGAGCAGGAAACATTAAACAGATTGTCCAATCCAGAGAAAATAATCATAGGAATATTTATTGAAAGGCAGCTCACCAAATAACATATCCTGCAGTTCAATCCAGTGGGTTTTGCTCTCCTCATACCAAGACTCCAGCCTGTGATTTCAACTCAACAGCATGACTCTGTAAAATAGGTCTTTCCAAGACTGTAAAACTAGGAGAGATTTTGGGGCAAGGGCTGTATAAAGACAGAAGCAACAATAAAACCCTTGTTCTGTAAAGAGGAGGGAAACCAGTGCAGCAGCAGCAGCAGCATGATTCATCCTCCTTAACTTCAGCCATCCAAAAGGTAGGTGTGGAATCAAAGTTAGTCACTCCTTTTTTGTCACTTGTGGAGGAAGATGTATCCTGCCTGCTTCAGAGAACTACTTTGGGAACTGCTATTTAGGAAGACTTCCCTCTCTCCACTGCCATGGAGGATACCCAGGGGAGCAGCCAGCAGAAAACATCTTCCAAACTAAATCTAGGATTGCTCTATCTCTAAATTGCCAAGAGAAGCTGTGGCTGTCCCATCCCTGGAAGTGTCCAGGGCCAGGTTGGATGGGGCTTGGAGCAACCTGGGATAGTGGAAGGTGTTGGGGGTTGGAATGAGATGATCTTAAAGGTCTCTTCCAACCCAAACCATCCTGTGATTCTCAGCAGTCCCACTCTGCTGGAACCAAGGCTCTGTAATTCACTCTCTCCAAGGTGTATGCACAGAGGAGTGTTGGTTTCAGTGCATACACAAGGTGTGGTAAAATAACTAAATAGAAGAGAAATCAGGAGTTAAGCAAAGTAAAATTAACCACAAGACCTCAAGAATCACACCTGGCATCTTCAGCCCATAGCAACAAAACCCCAAATGCCCCCATTCCTAATCTCTGTGAATTGAGGCAAAGTAAAAAAATGCGTTCAAATGAGATGATTTAACCAATATAATGTCCCAGTTGCTGAGGGTTCAAGGGAAAAAAAAGTAAAAATTAGAATGAAAGTATAAAAAAGGAATGAAAGCGAAGTTCAGATTGGCATTGCATTAGATAGTAAAGGAACAGGAAAATTATGGCAGCACTGAAACATCCCTGGGGGTGGTTAAAAACCACATATGTGGCCCTTGGGATGTGGTTTAGTGTTGGCCTGGGCAGTGCTGTTGGACTTGGTGATCTTAGAATGCTTTTCCAACCTAAATGATTCTGTGATTTCCCTTTTTAACAGCTCTCTGCTTCAGAATGAATTACTGCAGGGTTTGTATTGATTTACAATTATTAGACAGTTATTGTAATTTATGTTGATAAAGCAATAAGGGAGCACTGAAAATATTTATTAAATATGAGAAACTTTGTGGCATTTAGGCATTAATCAAAGTTGATCATCTACAATATATATGCTAATAAAACATTAGTGAATATTTAACCTGCAAACATGATGAAAAAAGCTGATAGATTACCTCCTTCAGGAACAGAGGGACTTTGTGGGAGGGAATTTTGAATTATTTAAATTGTGACACAGCACAGGATTTAGGAGTGGGAAGCAATTTTACTGTGAGATTTTCTTTTTTATTGCCGAGTTCCTGATAAAAAGAGTGATGGAACTAATTTTGTTTCTTTTTGATTTAAACATTAGCAATCCTGGGGTTTGCAGAAATATTAAAGATTGTTTTAAGGGTGAGTCAGATATTCTATTGTATAATGGAATTATGGGCCTTCTTTGAAAATCAAATAATAAAATAACATGAAATAAAATAATATGCATAATAAAAAAAGAAAAGCCCCAAGTAACTCAGGCTTCTCAGTACTTTGTTGCAGAAGTCAGAGAAAGAAGCATTAAGGGTCAGTTTAGCATTTGCCTAGGAGACCTGATTAATTGGAGATTAAATGATTGTTTGTTCAGCAAATGGTGCAGACGACTGGGCATGCTTCCCTGACCAGCTGAGCCAGGCTTTGCTAGGCACATCTCCAGGCCAGGGGACACTTCTCCTGCTCGCCCTGTCCTTGGAAAGGTGGAGGGATGCTGGAAGGGACACTGCCTGGAAAGGAGTTAATCCATTAACGCCTCCTGGTTGATTAGTTTTCTGCTTCGACTCATTTAAATTCTCATTCTGCTGATTGTTTCCTTTCAGGGAAGGCATTTGTGGAAAGGTTATCAGCTTCTTGGAAGGACACAGCAAAGCCTCCAAGCACAAACCTAGCTCACTTTTCCAAATAAACAGCTGCAGACAAATCCTGGCTTCGCTGATGGGAATGGAATTTTTCAGAGAATTGCAGAATGGTTGGGGTTGGAAGGAACCTCTAAGATCATTCAGTCCAATCACTCCACTCAAACAGGTTTTGAATATCTCCAAAGAAAAGGACTCCACAACCTCTCCAGGCAGTCTCCTCCAGTGCTGTCACTCTCACAGGATAAATTATTTTCTTCATATTCAGGTGGAATTTCCCATGCTTCAATTTGTGCCCGCTGCCCATGATCCTGTTGCTGAGCACCACAAAAGAGTCTGGCCCCTTCCTCTTGACACCCACCATTAAGATATTTGTCTGCATGGATAAATCCCCTCTCAGTTGTCTCTTCTTGTGGCTGAACAGCCCCAGCTCCCTCAGCCTTCCACTGTAAGGGAGATGCTCCAGTCTCCTCTTCATTCATTGTTGTAGCCTCCACTGGACCATCTCCATGGGGCTCCATATCCCTGTCCTGGGGAGCCCAGAGTTGCACAGAGCACTTCAGATGTGGAATCTGGAATGAGCAGAGGGGCAGGATCAACTCCCTTAACCTCCTGGAAATTCTCTAAGAAATCCCAGGATCCTGTTGGCCTTATTGGCACTGCTTGTCATAGACACTTCTTGTCCACCACCACCTCACATCCTTCTCCCCAGAGCTGCTCCATCAGGTCACCCCCAGCCTGAGCTGGTGCCTGGGGTTGTTCTCTCCAAGGTGCAGGACTCTGCATTTCCATTTGAATTTCAGAACTTTGCTAAAATTCAGGATTTTTTTTTTTTGGCCTAACAAAGGAATCAAGCACCAATTACTTTTTGGATAACATTCCACTGGTAATAAAAATGAAAAAGTACCAGATGTTTGTTGGACATCACCCTAGTTCTTGAAATATCACAGAATTCTAGAATGGTTTGGCTTGGAAGGGATCTTGAATATCATCCACTTCCAAACCCCTGCCATGAGCAGGGACACCTTCCACTATCCCAAACTGCTCCAAGCCCTGTCTGACTTGGCCTTGGAAACTTCCAGGGAGTCAGTGGCAGCCACAGCTTCCCTGGGCACCCTGTGCCAGGACTCACCACCCTGAAAGGGGAGGATTTCTGGTGCTCAGGGTTATTCTTCCCCAGGCGCATTTACCTTTCTTGAGATTCACTGTGTTTCTCTTTACCCGACTCTCCAACCTGTCCAAGGTCCTGCTGAATGGCCCCACAACCTCCAGGTGGATCAGCCACTCCTTCCAGCTCTGTATCATGATCAAACCTGTTCAGGGGACACTGTCCCTTCATCCAGCTCCCTGCTGAATAATAAGAACAGGACTGAACCCAGCACTGGCCCCTGGGGCACACCACTGCCTACAGGCCTCCAGCTGGACTCTGCTGTCGCAGACATCTTTTACGGAAAATCCTTTCCTTAGGATTTTTCCTCCTGAGAATCTGAAAGGCCTCAGGAACAAAATGTAAATAGTGATTATCTGTTGCTGTGGAATGCAACAGGTGAATCTGTGATTGGTCTCATGTGGTTCTTTCTAATTAATGGCCAATCACAGTCAGCTGGCTCGGACAGAGAGCCGAGCCACAAAACTTTGTTACCATTCCTTCTTTTTCCATTCTTATCTAGCCTTCTGATGAAATCCTTTCTTCTATTCTTTTAGTATAGTTTTAATATAATATATATCATAAAATAATAAATCAAGCCTTCTGAAACATGGAGTCAGATCCTCGTCTCTTCCCTCATCCTAAGATCCCTGTGAACACGGTCACACTCTGCCACTGGTCACAATTCTTGGGCTCAATTAAAGTGATCAGCAAAGACCAAAATGTTTCAGCTCTGAGCAATGTGTGTGTTAGAAGCAGTAAAAATTGGTTGCTTTTCAATTAGGACAGGGGAAAGGAGGAAATGGGCCATAACTCACCATGTTCAGCATGGGTGGGACATGCAGTGACAATCCAATTGCAGTAGAAAACTGCTTTCAGCAGGAGAGCATAAAATGAGGTGTGAAACATGAGGCTTTGTAGATAGGGAGTCTCACTACACAGAAGTTGGTTATAATTACTAGAGGAAATGATAACATTATGGCAGAGACCAAGGACATGCATAATGCATTATGAGAAAGATTAGTCTGAGCTGCAAGGGCTTCCCTTAAACTATCCTAATTTAAGGTCATTCAAAACTTCCCCCAACACCTTATTTAGATTGGCTGCAAAAGTACAGCAAGCACTAAAAATTTCCTCTCTAATGTTTTGATCTGTGAGCCATTAATATTTCCCTTAATTTAGCTGGTGTGCTATTTACAAATCAGAATCACCTGCCTATGGAAATGGATTTGTTGGAGGTAGTTATTCCATTACAGGGGATGATTATTTTGCTGTTCCCCACCTCTCCACCAGTTTATACCACCAGACTATTCTGCTTACTCACAGGAATGAGTCTTCACAAGGATTTTTACTTCCCAATCACAATATTGATACAAAATACTTTCCATTCTTCCTAGGTATTCACGGCACATGCTGTAACAATCCGTCTGTTACCAACACCCTGCTCTGCAGAATGTTTAAACTGTGTGAATTAGGAGTAAGAATGGGTAGGATTGCTTTATTTAACTATACCTGTGATTTGCTTAGCACAGTGGGCACGGGAGGAAGCAGAAAATAGCTTGGCTGATGTGTAGGGTTTGAATTTTTAATATTTTTGACTATTATTTTTAATACTATCAGCTGTGCTGCCCCAGGAGTAAATGTAATAATAATATAGCCAAGCATAGCTGTTAGCAGAGCTCTGGTCTTAAAATACTTAAATAGAGATGTTCTGCTATAGTTTCTCTGAGGATTTCTCATAGGTGCAATCAGTGACAGA
Source organism: Melozone crissalis (assembly GCF_028551555.1). Taxonomy (NCBI): domain Eukaryota; kingdom Metazoa; phylum Chordata; class Aves; order Passeriformes; family Passerellidae; genus Melozone; species Melozone crissalis. The sequence goes on from NW_026535905.1 coordinate 4,254,423, forward strand.
GGTACAACCTGTCTTTATCACAACCTGTCAGCAGCTCTGACATTTCCCAGGACTTTTCCCCCACCACATTTGTATCCATGATTCATCTGACTGTGCCACTTGGACATTCACAGATTTCCTTCTGTTTGCTCAATACAAAGTAAAAGTGATGAAATTCTCTTTTACTTCACACTATTTAATAAATCCATTTATACACCAGTGAAAAGCTACAAAAAATTATTCTCTTTATCCACAAGACCCACATATCCAGAGCTTCCTTTTGTGTCCTAGATAGACTGGAGGGTGGTAGTGAGGAAAAAAAAACCCTGTAGGTATATCCAGCAATTTTCTCCTTGGCAGCATTTAAAGAGGAAACAAAAGAAGTTAATTCAGTGCATGCTTCAATGTGGTAAATTTTAGACAGAAATGCTGCTTGCCCCCAACATTTTTACGAGCTCCAGGTGGAAGTTCTACAGCCTCAATGATTCTGCAATATCTGGAGACAGCACAACCCATCAAAAGTGCAGGAATCATCCCCATCCTTCCCGTCTGCTGCCAGCAGAATACACAGCCAGCACATTCCCAAAGTGTCCCTCAGGCATTTCTCTGTTGGATTCACATAACATGTCAAAGAAATGATTTTTCTCTTTGATTACTGCAGTAAAATAAAAAGCACTGAAAAAGCAGCATCTCAGAAACTTACCTTGCAGTTACATGAAAAATCCAGCTCCCTGCAAGGAAAGGTAATGAGGAGGGAGTCACGGTCGTTACTCCTCGTTGCAGCACTTTGGAGTAACAATGCCATTTGGAGACCCTTGCTGCAGGAAAGCCAGGAAAAGCAAGTCAGCAATCAACCCCACAGGCCAATAGACCAAGATATATCAACTCCAACTTTAGTGCATTTGGACTCTAAAGTTCCCTGTGTTGGCTGAAATGCAAAGGCTGGAGCACAGCAATATTTTTCTGTCCTGTTGGCTTTTTCTACCTCTTTCCACCTGGCAGTGACACTTAGTAGTTAAAGCAGGAAATGGAATTCTGGCTCTAAATGTCTAAAATTGAGTTATTGCCTCAATATAGATATGAGAAATAAATACATATGTACAGCTTTAAGGTACAGGTGCTTAAGTTTTGCTAAATCAATTTAGAATTAAGAAACTAAGCATCTTTCAAAAGCTTACAGATCCCTTTCAAGTTCTAGTCCTGCCTTTTCCCCCCCCCTTCTTTTAGATTTCTGAGACAACAAGAAACATCTGTGGGCTTTTTTACTGCTTTACTTTCAGCCTTGCCAATTATGCGCTGTTCTAATTAGAGTCAATGAGAAGTGTGGGCTCCTACTTCCCCTGTTAAAACATCATCAAATGAAACAGAGCATTTTATTCCAGCCTTTTCACTTGATTCAGCACGTCACAGGTGTGGCAGTGAAGTTGTGAACATATTTTTGAAGCCCTGAGAAGCAGAGAAGATGGAGCTGGTTTTGTGCATTAAGAGCTACAATCACTTGATTACTCTTATTTTACAACAGGTCTAAGTGGAACAAGCACAAACTGACCCAGAGAGCACAGTGACCTCCCAAACAGTGCAGGCTTGGCTATGCAAGGTTGTAACTACCAAAAAAATATTATTTAAGAACTCAAGACAACATCAACTCAAGAACATTGAATTTAGCATATTTTCAATACAGCAGGAGGATATTTGAGGTCAAGATCCCAGGATCCCCTGTTCAACATTCACTATTTCCCTTTCCAGCCCCTCTACCCATTCCTGCTACTAGACTTGGCTGGCTTCACACCACACTGAATTGGAATTTTTTTCCTCTTTGCATTAGAGAACAAATTCAAAAAACAGCCATGTGTATCATGGATAGAAAGGCAGGGAGGGGATTTAAATCAGCTGGGAAGTTCTGGGGTTGGAAATGCTTGTTTATAACAAAGGGAAGCTAATGGGTCTTACTGAGTAGCACGATGTTCAACTCTGCTTTCTCACCACTATTCCCCATCACACAGGGCTGCAGTTACACATTTGTCTGGGGAAGGATAATGAAGAAACTGTGAGTAGAAAACAAAGAGCTTGTTACCAGTCAAAGATTAGCCCGTGTTGTAGCCCAGACATTTCCCTGCAAGCAATATAGCCAGCAGAGCATAAAACTACATTTTACTGTTCAAGGTGCATTCAAATACAGTGATGATAGCAGAAAAATACACAACTTTTAACAAGACAGCAAAATAACTCAGATTTCTTATTTGGCCAGGAGATTAATTTCCTCACAACTTGCCAGATATTCAGGAGGAAAGCAGATTTCTGCTTAGAGCTGTTTGTCCCATCAAAGCCCAATGGCTTGACTTGTGTCAAAAAATTGGGAAGGCAATCCCAGTTTTGATACCATGTGCCTGATTTGGAGATCAATGATTAACTTGAGAAAATCCAGTGTCCTGGCTTTCAAACAGCAGTGGAATTACATCTGGAGGAAGATCAGACTGGTGCTGTACCCTGTAAAGGGCCAGAAATGTCAGTCACCTGTCACACACGATGTTGGGATTTGTCACAGGGTATCAGTAGAAGAGAGAAAGTGGTAAAATATAATTCAGGATATAAGAGAATTGATTCTGTATGGCTTCAGGATGTTTTCTAATTAATTATTCAGAGGAAAAAAAACCAAAAAACAAGTGCTGGTTCCCAATGGAAATAGAGAACAAAGTTACTTAATGAGCTGCCACAAAACACAAACAAGTTCAGTTGGCATTATGCAGATAAGCTCAAAGAACTTTTTCAAGATTATAGTTTAAAAAGGGGACATATTTCAGAAGTTCTAACAACATTACCTCACCATCCAGCTGTTTATATTGTACTTCCAGCTCCTTTGAAAAGATGCCAAAATAAAGTAAATTTGAATATTATCTACAGAGAACTTCTCTATGGAATAATCACCAGACTGCTTTTCATTATACCACAATTATATCATCAGCATCTAATGATCAGAATGCAGAGCAGCTGATTATTTTCATAATGCAATTACTTCATTACATCTTAGAAAACTCAGCTGCATGCAAACAGTTCTCTCCAAATAACCCATTTGTCTGACTAATCATCTGATGGGAACTCCCCTCTCTCTCTTGCCCCCTTTTAAATGTTCACCTGTTTTCCCTGTGCTTCCTGTCTAACTTGGTCATTGCAGCATTAATCACTCAGGAGGAAAGAGGAAGATGGGCTCTTTCTCAAAATATACACAGAGATCCACATTTTCCAAGTGAGGCAAACGAAATTGTTCCCAGGGATTTGCCCTTGCCACTTTTTGTGTGTCCAAACCCCGAGGTATGAATATAAATCAGGAATTTGTGCAGGGGTTTATTAGCTGACAAATGCAGGTGGCTGACCCTGGTACACACACCCAGGCACTTGAGTGTCTGGTGGGTGTTTTTTAGGCAGGCATTTCCAAATAGCTGACTTTAACCCTCTGCTCCTCACTGTCAAGAGGAATCTCTAAGGCTTTTCCTAATAACTGCTGTCTTTCATGTATATTTTTAAATAACTTTAATCCTAGTGGAGCTAACCAGATAAAAAAAGTTATAAAAGGCTGCAGTGTTTGATTGTTCAGCAGGATTGTTTATACAGAAATATGGGAATAAAAATAATTAGCACTTCTAGGGACTTCTAGCTGAAGATCTGAAACCTTGTTTGTGGAAAAAAAAAATTAGTTAGGTTTACATTTAGTCCATGCCTTTTGCAAAACTCGGTGACTCAAAGAAGAAATGTGAAGGCCAATGTACTGCTTTTTTTGTTGGTGGTGGTTTTTTGTGGTGCTTTTCTTAATTTCACAAATCCCAAACAAGAAGGCCAAGATTACACCTCCAGATTCCTAATCCCTCTCCCCAGCAGATAGCCATGGATCAATTACATGCTCAGAAAGGGAGAACTTAACTTACAAAAGAAAATATTTCAGGCAAATCTACTGAGGCCTAGACATAAGAAGAATGATATTTAATTGAAAGAGAATCTGAATTAAATGCCCATATGAGAAACAGACTTATGAGATTGTAAAAGAAAAATTATTGTAGCAATTATGATGGTAATAACAATGCTATTACAGATAGGATTCCTATTGTAAAGGCTTCTGTCATTTTGGGCAAGTAATTTATTCATTTTCATTTCTGTAGACTGGTATGTTGATAATCAGCTTTACTCCAAAGGGTTTTTTTGCAATTTGGAAGGGGAGGAAATTCGTAAAATTGCAGCTCCTTATGCTTGAAATCTAATTACAGCTCTAGAATCCCCTCTGTCTAACGTTTTACTTCACAGTGGCCCGAGTCACATGTATCACAGCTGGGTTTCTCTGCAACTGTTACACCTCTGCAATTTAATTTTGTTGGGTAGGTGATGAACAGCAAGTTTAGGCTTGATTTTTAAACGGAAATTTCCACATGAGCATCTCACTAAACCTGGCTCAACAGGACACAAGCATCTCCCTAAACCTGGAGCCAGGACATGAGCATGTCCCTAAATCTGGATCAACAGGACAGGAGCATCTCCCTAACCTGGAGCCAAGACAGGAGCATGTCCCTAAACCTGGATCAGCAGGACACGAGCATCTCCCTAAACCTGGAGCAGGACACAAACATGTCCCTAAATCTGGAGCCAGGACACAAACATCTCCCTCAACCTGCAGCCAAGGACATGAACACCTCCCTAAACCTGGAGCCAGGACATGAGCATGTCTCTAAACCTGGATCAATACGACATGAGCATGTCCCAAACCTGGAGCCAGGACACAAACATGTCCCTAAACCTGGATCAGCAGGACACAAGCATCTCCCTCATCTGGAGCAAGGACACAAGCATCTGCCTAAACTTAGAGCCAGGACATGAGCATCTCACTAAACCTGGATCAGCAGGAAATGAGCATCTCCCTAAACCTGGAGCCAGGACATGAGCACGTCCCTAAATCTGGAGCCAGGACACAAACATGCCCCTAAACCTGGATCAGCAGGACAGGAGCATCTCTCTAATCTGGAGCCAGGACACGAGCATGTTCCTAAACCTGGAACCAGAATATGAGCATGTCCGTAAACCTGGATCAGCAGGAAATTAACATCTCCCTAAACCTGGAGCCAGGCTGCCCCTGAGAAAGCAGCAGCAAGATGCTGGCTTCTCCCTCCTTGTACCAGCAAGGAGGTTTGGTAAATACAGAAAGAAATTCTTCAGGATTCTCTTTCTTGGGATTCTCCTTCTCAACTGCTCTTATTCCCAGCAGCTCTGGGAGACTGTTAGCTGAACGCTTTCCCAATTTCTTCAGGACTTTAAGCCAAGCCATTTTCACTTAGTCATATTTTACACTGTTTTTTAAGCACATCTGTCACCAAAACATTGGCTGAATTTATAACGAACCCCCTAAGTTTGTGGCAAATAAAGCATTTAAACAATCATCTTGGAAACATCTAAGTAAAAACCACCTTCTTATGAACCCTTTGAAGAACTTTAGGGAAACAAAAAAGTCTTTTGGATCTTCCAAAAAAAGCTTGGCAAACATTTTGCTGCAATGTGATATCTTCACATCCTAAATAGAGAAATAAAAAACCTTATTTGTGCCCCTCATTAGGTGCTTGTTGTTCATTGTGCATGTCACACTGGTGGAGTAGAAGGGAGATATTACCCTGTGCACATCTTTCTTTTCACTCAGCTGGACTTCTGCCACTGGTTTCAAAGAGAACATGTTATCTCATAATTAGAGAAAGCCCAGGAAAAACAGAAAAATAGGTCATAATGTTCAAAACAACTGTGATTCAATGCTTCTGGCCAGTTATTTTCCTACACAGTGATTAATTTAAGTTAATTTAATTTAGCTTGTTTTAATAATTGCATAACTTTTATCTGGATGCCCATGCCAGATGGCTCAACCAGCCTGAAAACAGGAAGATGCTGTAATTGTGGCAGCCTAATAACATTTATTTACTACAAGCCTGACTGTCTGTGACACTCATCAGAGCTCTGCAATATTGTTCTTTGCACTATGTTGCTCCGGTGCACTTCACTTTTAGCCACACAATCCTTGCCTCTCCCAAATTCTCTGAGAAAATTTGGGGTTTTAATGCACTTTTCCCCTTTTGTGCTTCTTGTGAGAACTCAAAGTGCTCCAGTTCTGGGTTCTGCCTCTTTGCCTCTGCAAATCATCAAGTTAAACTGTGTCAGCCTCCTGGACTGATCATGGCCTTGATGATTCCTGAATAATTCAACAATTATCTCATAACATTTGGACAATTAATATTTCTTCAGGTTCTTAATTCCTTGATTCAAAATTGAGGAAATATTCTGCCTCCAATTTGTTACAAAAAAAAAAAATTTTTCATTTTTAAAGCTGGGAAATGAGTAACTTACTACTTTCAACCCAGCAGCATTTCCTTTGGTTTATTTCTGCTTATTTAATTTCCGTTTGCTCACAGTTAGGAAGCAGCAAGTAATTTTTAATCTCAGATTTAACATGAGCAATTTCCAATATTTGTTCTCTCTGACCTGTGAGTCTCATTTGACCTCGTGCAACCCAAAATTCCTGGCAAAACTCTTGTATGACTTATTCAGCAATGAGGCAAATCAGGTGAAAATTCCTCTGAATTAGATAATTTGTAGGGAAACATCTGAATTTTGAAGCCATTTTGGTACATTCAGGTTAGATTCTTTTCTTTACTACTCCTTTACAATTACCAGACTGAAGATCACCTGCTCTGACAGCTGATCCATCTATCAAGCCATGTAGAGAAAATATGGATTTTCTTGAAAAATCCACTTCTGCTGCTGGTTTGCTGCTGTAATGGAGAGAGAGATTGTTGTAAATACACACCCTTGAGTATGTTGATGCAAAACTTTTATTTCCCATCAACATTAATTTATTTGGGGCATTTGCTTCTGCCATGCCCATTTGTGTTATGCTAACAAAAACACAAATACTTTTGTGAGACAGCAACAAGTCCTGTAGAAACATCTCTTTTTCTCAATTTTTACAGAAACAATGAAGCTTTTTAGGTAATGGGGACTGCTTTTTATTGCTGAACTGAACCAAATATTTTCCTTAGGAGAAGTAAAAATCAATTGACTTGAGGTGAGATTTCATTAAAAGGGACTAAACCCTATTTTCAGTGAAATCAAATCAGTGGGAAATTTGCTATGCATGACCAGGGACCCACATTCTAATTACAATTAATCAGTTATCCCATGTATTTGGCTGCTCTTTTCCTGTTCTCAAATAATTTGCAAATCACACTGAATTTCTTGCATGCTTATTTCTTGTCTGGAATTGTTCAATACTAATTTGAGTGAACCCATTTCAGCTCATGACGTGTTCATGCACTATTTATTTAGATTTAAGGGGTATTTTTTCTTTTTCTGAATGAGACATGGTATTCTTCTTCCCTGAATAGATGTCTGAAATATCAAAGTGGGGATGATTCAAAAAGAAATGATCATGTTTTTTTGGAACTCTCATTTTGTTTATTGAACAAATAATATGTGTTCAGGTTTTCATTTTCCTTCCCCATTATACAGTAAAAGCCATGGGGAAAAAAAAGATGGGGAAAAATAAAGAAGACAATAGTCAAAAATACTGGTGTGCTTTTTTGTTATGTTTGAAAAACCAATGACTGCAAAATGCTGGGCAAAAAGAAAAATAAGATTTCTTGAGAAATGATGGTTCTCTTAAAAAATGAAATAAAAAAATCAATGATGTCTCATAGGAGGATGTTGAATAAGAGATGGAAAATAATAATAGTATAATATTGTGCATGTAAGAATATAGGTGCAGAACTGAACATTGGGCAAATACCTGATTATACAGAGTTCAGTACAAAACAAGAGCTGAACAACTATTCTGAGTGTAAATGAACATTTCTGAATGCTGATTTTACAGCAGTCAGAGAGGTCCTGACTCACTTTCTGGGGAAGGGATAAATTAGGATGTAAACTCAAACTCATTGCTGGAAAAATTCCCCTTGATGTGAATGGAGTTTGAGTCAAGAAAGGGAATAATGAGTTGGAAAATGAAAAGAAGCAATAGAGTGGTAAGGAACTGTCGGGACGACTATGAGGGCAAGAGCTAGACCCTTTTTGTTTAGGCACAAATCCCAAATTTCATCCCACAGCTGGAACAGGTGCCAGAACCAGGGACTGGCATCCTGTGGGTGCTTCCCAGGGAATGAAGCACAGACCTTTGGGTTTACATTCTAACAGAGGCAATTCCTCTCCTCACCTCCAGTTTCCTGTAGCATCTTTTTTGATCCATCACCTCCGTTCCTGGCAGTTCACCGTTTTTTAAAGTCATTCAGGAAAATTTACAAATGAACTTTCCCAACATGCTACATCAGAAACTCCATTTAATTTGTCTTTATGGTGTCCCAGGATGATTAATTATCTTCTGGAAGTGCTCTGTGTATCTCAGACTTCTGTTTTACTGAATTTTTTAGTGTTACCTCTTTGTTGCCTGAGAGTGCACCTGCTTTTAATTTTATGCAGATGATATACAATTATATCTTCAGAGGGATTCAAATGACAATGTTTCCCTGACTTTTAGTGCTGCATTTCTGACATAAAGCTGTGGTTTACTACGGGTTTTAACACAGCTAAAATCAAATAATCATATACCTTGAATTACATCGGCTTAGGCATTATAAAAGAAAAAAAATTGAGAGCTGGGGCCTCTTCATTCTAAATTGGGCCAGTATCAGGAAAAGATTGCACGAATATTTTAATTTTAAGTGCTTTTAAATCACTATGATATTTTCTTTTCGACAATTCCCATTCTCACATACAACTGTAGCAGCAGAATTTTGAAAATCAACTTAGAAATTTATAACAACCTCATTAGAAGCTTAATTTTGCAACTCGCAGTCATCTAAAAAGTGATTTTAGGCATATAACATGATATCTTCGAGCACCACTGGCACTTTGAATAAAGAATCATTACAATCAAAAGTTGGCTAATGAGCTATAGAAAATATTAAGCTACAGATACAAATAGTGTTTCCTGAAGAGCTTGTAACATGGATAATTCAAGAAACAGGAACAGGTAGAATTAAAAACAAATACAATTATTTTTATATTCTTTTTAATTTCTTTATTTCTTTTTATCATTTTAGCAGATATCTAAGTATTTTCTGCATGTTGGCAGAAATTTCTTGTTATAATTTTAACAGATACCCAAGTATTTTCTGCATGTTGTTAGCACAGGATTATGTACAATCCTTGTCAGGTATGTGTAGAGCTATGCCCAAATTCCTGTGTATGAAATATTTACTTCTTGGGACTTCTGCTGCTCAGAGTGACCCCAGGATGTGTTAGAAAATCTCTGTTCCCAGCCTGGCTGTCAAAGAAGGAGTCAGAGCTCTTCAGTTCTCATTCTCAAGGTTGTTCATTGTTTCTTGTCTATAAAATTCTTTCTCTGGCCTGCCAAGGTGTGTCCAGCAGGTTGGGTTGAGGCACACTGACCACTCTCAGGGTGGTGTTATCTTTTTATACTAAATTTATTTACAATAATTTTCCAATACCTATCACCTATGTTAGACAGTGAGCTTCTACTAGAAACCAATCCAAAAGTGCCACCATCACAGCAGAAGATGGAGGCCAAGGAGAAGAAGAAGAAGGAGAAAGGCTGGACACGCCCAGATTCCTCCACCTTGCCTCCTGAACCCCCATTCTAAAAACCCCAAAAATCTATTTTTCACCCCATGACAAACTAATTATTATTCTACTTAGACTTTCATGGCTTGCAGATCCTCATATAAGGCTGGTAATTTTTTCCGTGGGTCATAATCAAAATCACAGGTGTCCTGGCCTCTGTGCCAAGATCTGAGCCCCCTGACAGGGGTTTGAGCCATCCAGGAGAGCCAGAGGGACGTCCTGAATCCCAAAATTTACTCACTGAATACAATATTACTACTACTTCTTCTAGAGCAGAAATGCACCAATCCTCAAAATACTCCTTAATCCTGGCCTCCTGCCAGGTGTGACCATGCCCACCCCACCAGAACCATGGGCAGGTTGTCAGAGTGCTCTGCCACACCATTAATGTTGCATTTCCACTGCCCATCTCCCCCTCAGAAAGGAGAGATCAATGCATGCTCCAAGCCAATCTTGGATTTCCACAAACTATTTTGGAGTGATATGATTAATGATGGCATTCCAGACAAAACTGCAGCAAAGTTTTTGTCATTTAATAGCTCTGCAGTGTCCTTAGTAATAATAAAGGAAATTTTGTTATTAAGAGCATGTGTAGATTGGTAAAAGGCATCTATTCCTGGCACAGAAAAACAAATTTACTGGCAAACCTGCTGAACTGGTTTGTTTTTTTTTTTTTTTGCATTCTTAATTCCTTTTTTATTAGGTAGCATTATTAGGAAAAAATAATCGTCTTTCCTGGCTACTCTGGACATGAGAGAGGGATTCCTCTACTGCATTCAAATTAAACACAAATATTCATAGAATATTGGTTTGGGGTTGGAAGAGACCCCTAAGATCATCCAGTCCCACTCCCAGGGACACCTTCCACTATCCCAGGGTGCTCCAAGCCCCATCCAACCTGGCCTTGGGCACTTCCAGGGATCCAGGGGCAGCCACAGCTGCTCTGGGCATCCTGTGCCAGGGCCTGCCCACGCTCACAGGGAAGATTTTCTTTCTGTACAAGATTTCACAGCCTACAGAGACTTCACAGGACTCATCCAAGGGTTCTAGTTCAGGGCTTTGTCCTCAAGCAGAAGGTGGTTGATGAAATCAGGTGCCTGTGGAGCACTGAGCACTAATTCTGTCCTGTGTGTTACATCAGTGCTTATGATTTATTCTATTTAGCCAAGGAGGACATGCACAGACAAAGGCTTTAGGAAGATCTGGCTCAGAGGAAGAGGGAAATGGTTATTTTATTATCCAGTGGCCTCATCATTTCATACCCATTGGTAAAAATGCAGCAAACCTCTGGGCTGAGTGATAACTAAATTATACTTTCCACATCTGCCCTTCCATTACACCCTCTATCCACTCATCACAGAGTGTAACTGAGGCTTTGCAGCTATTTATTATAATTTTCAGTGGAGCACAGTTGACCTTGTGTTTGTAGACAACTTTTTTTGACCCGTTCACTTTAAAGAAAAAAACACCTCCAATCAGTTTATAACAGTGGAACAGAGGGAGGAATATAATGATATTGATGAAATGGATATAAGACTACCGAGGCTGCATTTTAATTCAGTCCTGGTGCTGTTTGCATCTAATAAAATTCCTCTCAGGGAATTTTTTTTAAGCTGACCTCTTCAAAGTAAATCACAGCATGATTCACTGTACAGCCAGTTTTCATAATCACAGTGTGTGAGATAAAGCAGAGCTGCAGTCAGGCATGCAGCTACAGGACAATTGCAAACCATCATCCTGCTGGGAATGAGCAGAAAAATTCAATTAAAGCTCTACTTTTGATGAAGAATTGGTGAGGATTCATTGCAGTTGCAATGAAAAGGAAGTGGCTCTCAGGATTTCAGCACCCAGGTCCTGGCACTGCCACCAGCCCTCTAAAGGTGGCCTTGTAATGGAAAGACCATTTTTCCATGGTTCCTCTGCAGCTGGGGATTTCTGGGATTATCTGTGGTCACTGCTTCACTACTAAATGTCTTGGTTTGAAAAGACAGGTGTGTGCTAAGGAAGGCAGGAGCCTCCCCTGAAATGGAAAATATAAACCCCTCCCTCTGAATTACTATAAATTTTAAATTAAGGGGCACTCAGGCAAAGATATGGAAATAGGAATAACAGTTCATTATTAGGGAAATTAAAAATACAAATGCAATAGTACAAACAGAAACGAACCACTGCCAGAGTCAGAGCAGTCCCTGCCCCCTGTGTGTCAGGGTGGTGTCCCAGCCCCATCCCATGGGGGCTCAGCCCTCCTGCAGTGCCAGCTGTGGCTCTGCTGCAGCAGGGATCCTGCACAAGGGGGGAATTTTCCTCTGCAGCTCCAGGGCTGCTGCAGATGGGCCTGGGCTCCCTCTGGCACTGCAGGGCAGCAGAAAGCTGCTCCTCTGGCAATGCAGGGGGCAAAGGCTGCTGGGGTGTCCCAAACCTCAGATTGGATCCAGGTAGGAATGCTTGGCTCCTCCCCTGGGTGGAGCATCTCTCCATGGGATGGTGGAATTGGATCAGCCCTGCAGGGACACTCACTGGCCATGAACAGAAGATAATTAATAATTAATGGCCCATGAACAGAAGATAATTAATAATTAATGGCCCATGAACAGCAGAGATATCCTGGAGGGAGGATTGGTTGTGGCAGAGATAAAGAAAACTGCCCAATGAACCGAAGATAACTGCCCCACCTCTAACAATGGTGATAGGATACATACCCCCATTTCCAACCTAAAACACCAAGTAATGTAAGAACAGTTCTATAGGGTAACATTTGGCCCACTGTGTGTATTTTTAAAGTATTTTCATGGTGGAGTAACACCAGTCCTTCAAAAACACAGTGCAGCAGCTTCTCCAAAGGCAGTCCATGATGGGAACCAGCATGTACTAAGCTGACACACCTCATTCCAAATTTACTGATTTCCCAAATCTCTCCTGCAGCCTGACCTGAGAGAATCAGCTGATTCCATCCATGGATTATGAAGCTTCCTACCCCATGGCAATACTTCAGTGATGTACAAAGTGATGATCTGCTTTTGGATTCCACAAAGTCTGGGTGAACCCCACACTGGTGATCTGGGAAGAAGACATGAGTTTTAATGCTGAGTTTTACACTGTGAGATGATTTGCAATAAAACTACTTCAAAGAAGAAATAGCTTTAAAATCCTTCTTAACTTAAGCTCTTCTTCCTTCTCCCCAGCCTTAATGCAGCTTTATTTACTTTTAAGATAGGGATTCACTTATAGGATAGTACTGAATGGTTGTCTCAGCCAGGCTCTTTTAAAACTATATTTGCCTACTGCATGTGGCCTGTTATGAGGTTTAAGACATCTTTTAGAGGGAGAAAAATCAACAGCAGTTGCTGATATTTACAGCCATAAGGTCCTAATTTCCTCAGATTCAGGGATCAAAATGCAGAGGGAGAAAATGCTGAAATAGTAGAGTCATTTATAAATTTTATAGCAGCAAATATGAGACAGAAAACAGCCTCTTACCCATGTGTGCTTTGAGTACAGGCAAAGCAAACAAAATATTAATACAATATTTTTCTAGTGAAAATGAATAGACAAAAAGAAAGAAGCAGACACAGATCTTCTTCTTCCTCACCCTATTCAGACCCTGCTGAGGTATCACTGCTCTCCTGGATGGGAGTGGCTGAATTCTGTTCCTTGCATCACTGTCTCCTCACTGGGTAGCTTGAATTGATTACAGCTGGGGCTGCTGGGATCTACCAGTTTTCTCTCCATTAAAAGCAGATTTTTTTCCACTGAGACACTGTGGGAAATACACATGTAGGCCTGTGGGAGTGGAGTCAAACTCCAGAAAAAGAAATGAAAACAACCTCACAGTTATTTATGCAAAAGATCCTAGTGAGTCTGGAGTCATGGATTGGACTGAATCACTTTTATTTTTATTTTTTGGTTCACATCTCTGCTTCAGTTCCTGCTGCCTCATGTCTAGTTTCTACATCTGTGACAGGTAATAAAGATGTTTTATTCATCCTTTTTGCTGTTCAATGTGTGGAGAAAATGCTGGCAGACCAGGATATTTCCCTGAAACTCTCCTGCAGAGGCCCAATTTAACCATCCTCATATTCTGTCAATTTCCCTCTCACTCTGATCCTCTCTAGCCATGGAAAACAGTCACAGCACTGTAAAATTATAAATTATAACAGTACCCAGGCTGCCCCAGAACCAACAGGTGGAAAAAATAAATTTATTCCTCTAAGGTGAGGTTTTATCTTAAAATAATTCACATAGAAAAGAAAGAGAAGAAAAATCATGAGGACTATCAGGAGCCAGCGTAACTTCCAAAACTCTGAGATCACAATCCGTAGTACTACACACTTATAGGGATCCTGAAATATTTCAGATTATCTGCCATATGCTCCTTGTCGAAGTGATTGTGCACCACTAAGCTTTCATTAGAAGCAGAATTTCTTTTATTGTGAGTTTTTAACAGTTTTGCTTTGAATTTAGAAATCTTTAAATGCAACCAGCACAGAAGCCTTTTTTTACTGAGGTTTTCTTATCACCAATCCTGCTTTGTACTCCTCTTTATTGTGTCTCAAAGGAACAGCATGGTTGGCAGCCACTAGCTGTGATTGTGTTCAGGGCAGGACTGGTTAGCAGGAAGAACTTCTTTCAGTGTGGAAAATAAATAAATTCCCACATGCATTTCAGTGCCTGCCAGAAATCGTCTTTCTATTTACAACTGAATGACCTGAATTACCTTTTTACACATACAGATGAACCAGGTCTCTGAAGGTAATCAAAAGTCCACTGCTCCATTTTAGATGCTGATCTCTGAAGCAGAATAGCAAGAAAGTCCAGAATTGTGTACAGTGGAAAATTCAGGTTTCAAAATGTGTTTTCCAGGCTGATGTAGAACAGAAATGAAGTTTTCTAAATGCATTTTTTTGGTGACAAATACAAAAGAAACTTTTGCTTTCCTTAGAGCACACACAGAGTCTGGAGCCCTGTTGTGAGGTGTGGGGAGGCTGGATTCAAATTCCTCCTGCTTGTCTGTTGAAATGACAGAGAAAGAAGTAATCATGGGTATTCACCTTCTCAGAGTCTCCTGGATTTTTCTGTCATTACTCTTTATTGAGCCTTTTCTTGGGGAAAAGTGAGAAAAATTGCATTTGATGGGAGTATTTTTTCACTAAATAAATTTACTCCTTGGGTATAGTTTTCATTTGGACAAATGATCCCGAGTCTTGCGTACATCTGTGAGTGAAGGTGCCTCTTTTCCCAACCCCTTTGTGCACAGCCTCTGCTCCCTGCAAACCCAAGGTGTCACTTTGGGCTTGTGCTGGCACAGTGGCACCTCCAGCCTGAGCCAGTGGCAGGGCTGACCCCCTCTCACACTCCCCAGCCAGGCTCCAAAACCCCTACCTGTAGGGGGACACAGTATGGATAAAGGAAGGTAATGTAGAATGTAATCTTATCCCCCAATGAGTTGCAGCTGGAACCAATTACTAAAGATTAGGAGCAGGCTGGATCATAACAGGCAACACCTGTGGCAAATAAGAACAAGTGGCATAAAAGAGTGGATGATGGGAACCAGAGGAGCAGAGATGGCTCCTGCAAGGACTAAGAACAGACAGTGCTTAGGGGAGTTGCCTGTGGCAAACATTGAGGAAATATGCAACTCTGAGGCTACAAAATCCTTGCATATAATGATAATAGAACTGTTGTAATATAAGACAACAAATGGTGATCCCAACGTGACTTGGGAGGATAAAGAACTTGACTACTAAACTATATTGATCTGACGTGATTTGGGACCTGTGGATTTAAATACTAAGCTATATGACTGATGTGGCTTGGGATGTGATTTGGGACCTGTGGATTTAAATACTAGACTATATTACTGATGTGTTTCAGGATGTCATTCAGGAAGTGGCCTCGTGATTTGAAAAAAAAAAAAGGACTTGAATACTGTACTATATTGACCCCATGGAATTGGGACTAAACTCTATTGCCCCATGGATTTGGGATGACCTGTGGATTCAGGATTAAAAACCATATTGCCCTGTGGATGTGGGATGACCTGTGGATTTGGGACTAAACCATATAACCCCCCGGATTCGGGAAAGCCGGATTTGACCACCGGATTTGACCGCCAGATTTGACCATATAACCCCATGGATTTGGGGAAACATGATTGGCAAAATGTATTGGTGTTTGTTGAATATGAGTATAAAGGACCTTAAGTGCTTTGTAAAGCTATGGAACTGAACTGACATTTAGAAATATATATATATCTGTACAATAATATGCCTTTTGGACTGTTGTGTAACTCATAGTTCTAAATGAAATGTACAACTATGTCATAACGTTAAATATGTACTTCTGGAAATGCTGCAACTCTGTGGTTAAAAGAAAAAAGGGGGAATCGTAGGGGGACACAGGATGGATAAATGAAGGTAATGTAGAATGTAATCTTCTCCCCCATGAGTTGCAGCTGAACCAATTACTAAAGATTAGGAGCAGGCTGGATGATAACAGGCAACACCTGTGGCAAATAAGAACAAGTGGCATAAAAGAGTAGATGATGGGAAAAAGAGTAGATGATGGAGTGAGATGGCTGCTGCAAGGAGTAAGAACAGTTGGTGCTTAGAGGAGCTACCTGTGACAAACATTGAGAAGGCACGCAACTCTGAGGCTACAGAATCCTTGCATATAATGGTAATAGAACTCTTGTAATATATAAGACAACACCCACCCACCCTGTGCTTCCAGAAAATGCATCCCCAAACCTGAGCAACCTCATTAAAATTTCAAATACCCACCACATAACTGCTATCATCTCTAAATTCCCCAGCCAGCTCCTTTCTGACAAGGTTTGATGTGGTGTAATGCAAAATGCATATTTATCCTTGTTTTTATAACATTTTGTTATTGCCTCCCATCATCAGGCCATACCCTGGAACTGATGAGATTGCAGCTGGTTGGGGCATGCATCACCTAAATATTATAGAGTGCCTTCTACTCTTGATTTTCAATTGTCACAAGCCACCAAAGATGTGCTGTTTCACAGCTTGGGGCTCTAAGTCACAGGAGATAAAGTGCATATTGAAAGAGTAAATTGAGTTTTTTGCTTTAAATGGAAGGAAAGTCATAGTTGGGGTAGAGAAGAAATAATAAATCTATTTTCTGGAACAAATAGCAGCTCTCATGGTTTCCAGCAATAAAAGCAGGAAGAAAAGCCTAAAGACATGAACATTTAAACAAACAAGTTGAAGATCTTAAAGAAATGACAGTGGGAGCTCTGAAAACTGCTGCCAACTTTCAAAAAGAAAAAAAAATCCCTCTTTTATTTGTTTGGGTTGTTTTTGTACAGGAAGGAGGTGGGGATACAGAAAGCATTTTAAATAAGAGTTTCCTAACCACATGGATTGAGGTAGGAAACTGTGTTTTTCATACTGGTTTCATGAAGAGAAACTGTTATTTTAAAAAATTTTAAAGAGAAAGCTGTTAAAGAAATAACAGGGGGTGTAGAGGAATAATAAAATAACAGCAGATCCTCTGAACTGTGAGGCTGTGGGGAGGAATAAACAACCAAACCCCTGTCTCTGGTGGATGTTACCCTGTTGGATGGGCTTTGCATGGCCAGGTTTTGGTGGTGAGGGGGATACAGGGGTGGCTGCTGTGGGAATCTGCTGCAATATCCATGGAGCCAAATCCAGGAGGAGCAGCCCTGCAGCCCCCAGGTCAGTGCAGGCATTGAATTTGTTTTCTTTGTGATGGAGTGTGGTGGGGGATCTCCCTCTGTGCTTATCTCAACCCATGAACCCTTTTTTAGATTTTGTCTCCCCTGTCCAGCTGTGCAGGGCAGTTGCAGAATGGCTTTGGTGGGTGCCTGGTGTCCATCCAGGGTCAACCACCACATTTCCCACAAGAAAAGCTGAGGATGTTGCCCAAATCCCTTTTTGGGCCCTTCTGTACTCATTAGTGTTCAGGCACCCAACTATAGCAGCAGGAATGTTCACATTTCCCTTGGGGCGGCAGGAGCTTTGCTGTGCTTTATAACCCAGTTTATCTCCTTCCTCCCTCTCCTGTGAGAGCCAGAAATCCACCTGCAATTTCTGTCTTGGATGTATCACAGAAATAGTTTGCGTAGGAAGGACTTTAAAACCCATTTTTTCCAGCCTTTGCCATGGGCAGGGACACCTTCCACTATCCCAGGTTGCTCCACGCCAAGGATGATCCAACCCAGGATGGGGCAGATCTCCCTTCCTCACTTAAAAGCTTGAGGAATGGAAGCCTAACCATATTGCAGCTTCTTACTTTGCCTCTTTTTTCTTTCTTTGTTTAATTTATGATCCCTTGGCAAGTTTATGGCAAACCATCCAGCAGAGGTTCAGCAGAGAGATCTCTGCAGAGACAGGGCCTGCAGCAAAACTGAAAGCAAGGCATAAATATGTTACTTATTTTTCACATCTAATGTATTCTCTTAAAATCTCTGCACTTTATTTGGAAGCTGAGCAACATGGAGCAGATTCCAGTGTAATATTTCATTAACTCTGTTGGAGTGACACCACTCTGTTGGTGTGCTGTGTTATTTAATACTTAGCCACAGACTCCACTGAGATGTGGAGTCAGATGCCAGCATTCTTGCTAGAAAAAAAACAATATTCATGTTAAGAATTCACATCACCATTTAATTATTAATTGTGCCTTAATTGGCTGTCATAAATTCATTTGCCCTTTGATCTACAACAATGATTCTTTGGGGTTGTTATGACTGCCTGCAAGCATGAGTAATGACTTTGACTTCAATGCAAAGATGTTAGAATAGTGTTGCTGCTACAGCTGAGGTGACTGAAAGAAATTGAGTTGTGGAGATGGTGGGAAGGTGGAGAAATCACAGAATTCCAGCATTTCCAAGCATGAATATTTCACACCAGAGAAGAATCAGACCAGCCTGCCAGAATAGTGACTTCTCAAACAGCTATTCTTGCAAGTGAAAATTAATAGAATATAATTTATTTGGCCTTTCAGTATCTAAACAGGGTTCAAGGGAGTTGGAGAGGGACTTGGGACAAGGGATGGAGGGGTGGGGCAAAGGGGGAATGGCTTCCAATTAACAGAGGGCAGAATTAGGTGGGATATTAGGAACAAATTCTTTCCCTGTGAGGGTGGGCAGGCCCTGAGAAGCTGTGGCTGCCCCTGGATCCCTGTAAGTGCCCAAGGTCAGGTTGGATGGGGATTGGAGCAACCTGGGATAGTGGAAAGTGCCCCTACCCAAAGCAGGGAGTTGGCATGAGACGAGCTTTGTGTCCCCTTCCAAGCCAAACCATTTTATAATTCCTTAAAATGATAAGATTCTGTGATAAAGAAAATAAACAAATAAAAATTAGATCAGAATGAAAGAGCCAAAAGGTGCTGCCTATAAAAGAGTCAGGTCCTGTTTCTCAACAGCTCAGATAAACCGGGAGGCTGCTCTCGGGCTGAGCCATAAATCTGAGCTGGCTTAGTGCAAAGTGATACCAGCACACAACACAAATCTGTCAGGCAATAAAAAAAGCTTTTCAAAAGCTTTTCTGAGTGCATGGGCACAGCCCCCTGGAGCTGGGGAGGAATCTCTGCAGAGGGGGGTGCTGGCAGAGGGGCCTGTGCTCGCAGCCCCTGTCCCGGCGCGGGCGTCTGGCAGCAGAGTCTCACATCCCTCCCTGCCACTCCTGCACCTCAGGAGACACAAACTCCTCCACAGAACACCCTGGAACAAGCACAGACACTTGCACAAAATGCCAAAAGTCACGAAACTACACGGAGGTGCATGAGAAGGAGTATTTTTAGCTCTAGTGGATAGCTCTGCATATATAATCTGTAGAAGGATGTTTTTCCTCTGAGTTCTCTGGTAGGTTTTCTGTGGTATTTGCTGGGTTCCCAGGATGAAGGAGGAATTGAGAATCTGACTCCATGTTCTTAGAAGGCTAATTTGTTATTTTATGATATATATTATATTAAAGAATGCTATACTAAAACTGTACTAAAGAATAGAGAATGGATACTTACAGAAGGCTTAACAAGATACTCATTAAAAACTTGTGACTGCTTCCAGAGTCCTGACACAGCCTGACAGTGATTGGTCATTAAGTAAAAACAATTCACATGAAACCAATGCAACAACCACCTGTTGGATAAACAATCTCAAAACCACATTCCAAAGCAGCAAAACAGGGAGAAGCAATGAGATAATATTAATTTTCTTTTTCTCTGAGGCTTCTCAGCTTCCCAGGAGAAGAAATCCTGGCGAAGGGATTTTCCCAGAAAATATGACAGTGACAGTTTTGCACTGGAAAATGCATGTTATAAGCAGAGTGTGTCCCAGGCCAGTACAGGAACCAGCTGCTGACTTCTGCACGAGCAAGTTGGCGGCAGATTTGATCCAGGTCAGCAGCCAGAGCAAGAACATCCAACTGCATTATGTAACTTGGCAAACTCCTTCCCTTTCCAGGCTCCTGCATACTCAATGTACCTCACTCCCTGCAGCTTGGAAGCACAGGCTTTGAGGGAATAGATTTGGATTTCCTACATCCTGCTCTAAAATAACCTCTCCCCTATCCCCATGTCCCACACATTGATTTTTAAGATCTTTTTGTGCACTACAGGTTTTTGGCTCACATGGATCCCAGCAGGCTGAGGGCAGGATGATACCTGGCTCCCTTTGCAAGGAGGAAACTTCTCTCAGGCTTGCTGCTGCAAACATTGCTCTCCATCTCCAAGGAAACAGGCAGGGAGAGTCACTTCTATTGCCCAGCTGCTTCCAGAGATTCCCAGGAATGCTGGGGGTCCCTCTCTCTAAGGCAACGAACTGTGATTTTTGCATTTTTTTTTACTGCTGTTGCTCCCAAGCTGTTGTGTGACCTTGGGGTGAGTCATTTCCCCTCTCACTTTTGGGCATTTTGAATTTGTAACTCATTCAGGAGCCCTGCTTTCTGCTTTTTTTGTTCTTTTGTTGCAGGTTTTCTTTTTTTGTAGGGTTTCTTAATCACTATTTTTCTTATATTACTTTTAAAAAAATCCAAACCACTGAGATTTTATTGGGTTCTCGACATCTTCTCTACTTCTTGCAAAGTGAAGAAGAGAAAATAATAAACTCTTTAATGACTGCTATGGGCATCTTCAGATGTCCATAGTGTACTGGTGTACTAAGGGAATGACTAAATCTGACTATCAGAGGAATTAAAGAAAGAATGAAACTCCATCCTGCTACAGGATTTCTCTTTCTTGTAACAAATTGTGGAAAAGTTCTCAATTTTTCTGCATCTGTGTGTTTGGGGTGGGGAAGGATGGTTTAAAATTTCATCTTTAATCACAGAATGACTTGAGTGGAATGGACCTAAAATACAATTTTATGTCCCTACTCATAGCAGGGACATCTTCCACCTTTAACCAAGAGGCTCAGCCTGACACAGGAAGGATTCAGAGCTATTTTCCTCCCAAGGCATCTCACCCTGTGTGTTTGGCAGCTCCTGGCTCCAGCCAAACCACCCACCTGCCTGGCCCCCTGCCATGCACTCAAATAAACTGCACTCACCACTCTCACACCTCCAAGTGTCAAGAGGCTCCTCTCTTGGCAAAGGCAGAGTGAGGAATTTATGCCTGAGCGCTGCTGAGTGACAGCAGAAAAACCTCTGCAGAAGCACAAACAAAGCAGCAGCAAGGAATCCCTCCCTGATGCTGATCTATTATTCCAGTCCCATGAGGAAGGCAGATGTCAGACAGCCCAAATCTATTTCTGGCTCACAGTCTCACCTTTTAAAACCTTGATTCTCCATGCAGAAGGTGGAGATGATCCTCAGATCCAGAGGATGCAAAGAGAATTAAAAGTGCTTGAAAGGAGCGTGCTACAGTGCCAAATATTTGCAGTAATGAAAAGGTACCTACAATATTGGTGACATTTTGGGTGGATACTGAATTAATCACCTGTTAGGACACCTCTTCCCATTCCGCCCTTTGTTCTCTGTAAAACCACAGAATCATTTAGGTTGGAAAAACACTCTAGGATCATCCAGCTCAACCATTCCCCCAGCACTGCTAAGGCCACTCTTAACTCCTGTCCCCATGTGTGGTATTTTTGGGTCCCCAGATGAGGGAAGGAAATGATGAATCTGACTCCATGTTCTTAGAAGGCTAATATATGATATGATATGTTATCATATGATATGATATGAATCATACAGAAAGGATACTTACAGTTTAACAAGATAATAATGAAAAACTTGTGACTCTTTCCAGAGTACCAACACAGCTGAGTGTGATTGGTCATTAAGTAAAAACAATTCACATTAAGCCAATCAAACAACCACCTGTTGGGTAAACAATCTCCAAGCCACATTCCAAAGCAGCAAAACACAAGAGAAGCAAATGAGATAATTATTGTTTTCCTTTTTCTCTGAGGCTCCTCAGCTTCCCAGGAGAAGAATCTTGAGCAAAGTGGATTTTTCAGAAAATGTGACAATAACACCCAAATGCCACATCCACATGGCTTTTAAATCCCTCCAGGGATGGGAACTCCACCACTCCCTTGGACACTCTGTGCCAGGGCTTTAAAACTCTTTCTGTGAAGAAATGTTCCCCAGTACCCAATCTAAACCTCTCCTGGTTCACTTCTACTCAAGGGTGCATTGGATGTGTAGGAATCCATTTTCACATTTCCCTGCTATCTGTGACTGCCTCAGGTTTTGGGCACACGATGTCTTTACTGGGTTATGAATATCTTCAGGCTTTACTGATTTCAATCAGTCTGTTGGCACTGAGCACCTTTGGAAGCTGGCAGACTTGTCAGTGTTTCATGGCATCCAGAGCCAGGAGGTTTTTCTAGATTTTTACAGATTTAATGATTCAGTTAAGGAAACATAGAAGGGGTTTTATGTAAGGCAAGAAAAAGAATCCAGAGTTCAAGTCCCCTGATTTAAACTTGGAATCATAGAACTGGAGAATGGCCAGGTTTGACAGGGAAAAGTAGGGGTTTGCCAAAGCTTTCCAGGGAAATGGCACTTTTTTTTACTTTATTTAATGAAGAGACAGCATATTTACATTACCAGTAGTAATACTTTTCAAATGAAAATGAAGCCATGAATGCACATCCTTCTCTCCCTGAAATTCCCTTCATTCAAGGCAAGCTTTACATAACCTAACATTTCTATACCACTGATATCAGACTTTATTCTTTAGTAATTACTGGAAGTGCACACAGCCACTCAGCATTAGTGCTGTTTCATCTCTCTGAAGGATTGAGATCTCCATGTCTGGGATAAGCTGAATTCTTTGCCTTTGATTCATTGAAACTCCAAACATTTTACACACAGAGCAAGCACAATAATTTTTTAAAAGTGCTTTTTTCTCACCAAAGCTTCAGAGTCAGTGGTGAGGACAGCCCCAGGAACAGGCAGTGTGGAGCACTCACCATGGCAGCAGCTCACATTAGCATCCTGTGGTCAGTGCCTTTTGCTTTATTATCCTCTCCTTAGTTTATCCTCACATCACCTCTTTGTGGGAGGGTCTGGGCTGCAGCTCGCCCACCAGCAGCTGAAAGCTGTTCATTTCCCCCAAACCCTCCTCACTTCAGCCTTGCAGTGTTTGGAGAACTGGGGGGTGTGGCATTCACATTTTCTGAAAAATCCCTGAGCCCAGGATTTTTCTCTTGGGAAGCTGAGAAGCCCCAGAGAAAAGGAAAACAATCCTTATCGCATTTGCTTCTCCTGTGTTGTGCTCATGTGGAATGTGTTTGGAGATTGTTCACCCACAGGTGATTGTTCCATTGGATTCTGCTGTGAGTTGTTTTCACTCTTTGGGCAATCAGGGCCAAGCTGTGTCAGGACTCTGGAAAGAGTCAGGAGTTTTCATTATTATCTTTTTAGCCTTCTGTAAGTATCCTTTCTGTATTCTTTAGTTTAGTATAGTATTCTTTAATATAATATAGTATGATAAAATAATAAATTAGCCTTCTGAGAACATGGAGTCAGATTCATCATTCCTTCCTGCCACAGGGGTCCCTGAAAATACAAGACTCCCCCAAACCCTCCACGCTTCAACCTTGCAGTGTTTGGAGAGCTGGAGGTTGAGCAGTCATCATGAAAAATGGGATTTTGTGTGGTTGTACAAACGAATTTGAGTCTACACCAATTGATTTGTCTTCATGTTGTATCAAGCTCCCTTGGTGTGCAATATGAAATTTTTGCTGCTTTTCTTCAGGCTCTCATTCCCATATCTCCACATGGGGCTGATTTTGGGGGGTTGATTTCCAGGCTAAAGCACAGGGAGGGAGAGGGACTGAGTGACACCTGGATGTGCTCCCTTTGTCCCCTTGAGCCTTGTGGGCGGCTCTGGGAGCCCAGCTCTGCCTCTGCCAGCTGCAGATTTTCCAGCCTCAAACAGATTTGTAGCAATCAGCAGTTCCCAGTTTCCAGAGGGACACAGCTACATGTTTCTGGATCGCTGCTGGTTTTTCTCATCTGAAAGCTCTTCTCCACAGAACGAAAAAAAAAAAAAAAAAAAAAAGAAAAAATAATAAGAAAAAAAAGCCAGGGCAAAACCTTACAGACTTCAAGAACTTCCTTTTTTCTCAGTTTCCCCTGAGCCTGTCCAATGTTCATCAGCCTGTTATCACTTCTGCCCAGCATGGTGAGGCCTCTCTGAAAAATAAGACCAAAACCAGCTGAAATAAAGCATAGGGAAAAAAGGAAAAACGGCAAAAAACCCAGACTGGCTCTCCTTCCTAAAAAATGATGTTACGAAATGTTAAGAGAAGCTCAGATGTCCCAAAAGCTTTAAACCAGACTGGGGTTGTATCTCTTTATATTTCCTTGTGGATATAACATCTTTGTTGAAAAATGGTTGGTTTAAAACAAACCCACAAACTCTTCTGAGTGGCTAAAAATAAACTTTGAAATTATTGACTTTTGCAATGTGGCCTATATTTTTAATGCTAATATTTTTAGTGCAAATACAAGGCTATTTTATTACATCAAATTTCATGGCACTGCAAACACAGGAGGAGTTGAGAAGTCAAAAAAAAAAATGGGCGTATTTATTCCACATAGCAAAATGGAAGCCATTTCAATTTTCAGGAGACCAGTTTTCCTGTGGTTTCACCTGTTGCACTTAGATATGTCAAATGATTGTAACACATATGTTCTGACACACATTTGAGGAATTACAAAGAATTAATCAGAAGTCTGAGCTGCCAAGTTATGTAATGCAGGAAGGGAAGGAATTGAGGTCAGACAAAATCTGATGCTTGTACAACATTAAGATTATCCAAATAAAAACAACACTTCTGATTTGCTAATTTTTAACAGTCCTGGGGTGTACAAGGTAAAAGAACAAGTGTATTCAGGAAGAAATAATAAACCCCCTATGGCAGCTGTCAGAACACAAAAGGCAAAATAAAATGCCTTTTTTACAGGTATTTAAAGCCACAAGCATCAGTTGGAGCTTGATGTGACTTGCAGATAAAAAGAAAATCTGTGAGTCGTAAATATGCACAGGAGGAGGAAAATCACAGACACACCACAGGGATGGCATTGAAGCCCTCTCCACTCCAGGCATTCCAGCTAATTGCTCACTGTGGCAAAGCCCACATCCAACATTCAGTGTCTGGCACAGGAGCTGCTGATTCCTGATGCAGATGATGGAGAGAAGGTCCTTAAAAAGGATAGAAGCTCAGGATCTGTGTGAAATGAAAGAACACAGCTGATAAATTATGATTCAGACAATGCATACAGTTATTAATTGCCTAAAAGCAGCTCAAAAATGCTTCTCCTGCTACAGATCCACCTGTCCTGCAACAAGAATTTTAACACATGGCTTTGATTTGAGCTGGAATAGAGTGAAGGGATGTGAAGGGGTCCCAAATACAAACACCTTCATAGGACACCCAAGGATAGACTGTGATCTCCATGTTAAAATGCAGTGACTCAGGGAATGGTACATTCATCCTTGAGGTGAGAGTGCTGCTCTGAAATCCATCCTCAGCCTGAGAGCCCTCATCTCTTCCAAGAGAACAAGAAAATATTCAGCCCCTGACACACAGGCGTCATTTAGGGGGTCATGAAGGAATAGCTTAGGTGAGGTATTTGAATAGTTTAGATGAGGTATTTGCCACTGGGCTGTTTTGAAGCTGCTGCTCTTTCCAGCCAAAGAACAAATCAGGGCACCAAGAAACCCCATAATATATATTAAAAAAATCAGTTTACTGCCAATTTTTGCTGACAGATAAGAGGAAAAGGTAATTCTGCATTCTCTCCATCTTACCTGGACAGCTCAAGCACATTCTATGACTGCTAAATTACAGGAACTGTCCCAGGAAGCAACTGAAAACCAGAGACCTCCCTCTGCTGAAGCACCAGGCTACAGAGAGACATATTTATGCCATTTTTCCCTCCTGTACACATGCATCAAAGAGTAGCATTAAGAATTGAAGTACAAAGTACCCATAATAGCCCAAAGTGGCAAAAGATCAAATTTCTCTTCTGCAAGGTGAAATAAGTGGGCTGAAACCCTTTCAGAATGAAAAAGGAGGGGAAGCTGAGCCTCCTGCTTTCATGCTGAGCTTTCCAGCCACCACCAAATGACATGAAAGGTGCTGAGTGTCACTTTGAAAAGACAGCACTGAACTCCAATCACAGCTTTCAAAAAGAAGGAAGCAATTTCAGAGCATCCTTTTATGCAAGGACAGGTTAAATGTTTGTACACTCTCCATGCAAGGGCTGGGTGTGCTGGATGGATCGTTCTGACTTTTTATGAATAGTCCTGAGGCCCCAAGGCTGACCTGGCCAGAAGAGCCAGAACATCACAGTGAGATAACCAATGGAATGGGGTTTAGAGAGAGCCAAACTGCCATTTAAAATGGGTAAAACAGTTTCTGGAACAATCTCAAAATGTGGAATAACCTCCAGATGTTTTCCAGGGGGCATGGCTATTTTTTTAATCTTGTGTTACACCTCCTCTTCTGTGCACAATCACTTTGCCCATTTGCTGACTTGGGCAGAAGAGCCAGAAGATGACAATGAGATAACCAATGGAATGAGGTTTAGAGAGAACTAAAATTCCATTTAAAATGGGTAAAACAGGCTCCAGAACAGCCCCAACAGTGTGGGATAACCTGTGACAGTGTTCGGAGGGGTCTGAGGATGAGGGAAGAAATGAGAATGTTGACTCCATGTTTCAGAAGGCTGATTTATTATTTTATGATATATATTATATTAAAACTATACTAAAAGAATAGAAGAAAGGATTTCATCAGAAAATTAGGTAAGAATAGAGAAAGAATGGAAACAAAGGCTTGTGCCTGACTGAGACAGTCTGAGCCAGCTGACTGTGATTGGCCATTAATTAGAAACAACCACATGAGACCAATCACAGATGCACCTGTTGCATTCCACAGCAGCAGATAATCATTGTTTACATTTTGTTCCTGAGGCCTGTCAGCTTCTCAGGAGGAAAAATCCTAAGGAAAGGATTTTTCAGAAAATGTGTCTGTGACAATAACCCCCAGATGTTTTTCAGTGGGCATGGCCATTTTTAAACTCTCATGTTACTCCTTCACTTTTGTGCAGTGTGTGGAGCACAATCACTTTGCCCATTTGCCATGTTTGAGTGATTGGTAGGTTTTGCTGCCCATTTGTTTAACATTTCCTCTGCTGAAGGAAACTCACATTGCCTTAGACACTGATCTGTGTCAGGTTCACCATGGCACTGCTGGCATATCATTATATCAGATTGCAATGTAACACCAAACTGCTTTGCCTTAATCATGTTCTATCTTTCAAGGGGCAAAGGTTCCCATTTTGTCATTTTTTTCCAACTATAGGAGGCTCAAAAAATATCAATTTAACAGTGACCTGAAAATACAAGTCAACATAATGCCTTGTTTCAGAAATAGAAGGTAAGAAAGAAGATTTTTGCCTCAGAAAAATGGTTCCAAGAAGCATACAGAATAAACAACAACCATATACACCGCTACCAAAGATGTTCCATTTTTACAGGTATTTAAAGCCACAAGCATCAGTTGGAGCTGATATGAGCAGAATTAATTGCAGCATTGTGCAGCAGAGTTGGACACATTGGGGAGAAAGAATTTGGACATTCCCACAAATGGAAGGCTGAGCAGTTTGCTGCTGAAATCTCTGTGTTTTGTTCAAGAATGTTCAGGTGGATGCACTGATGTTTATCACAATGTGGGCACAAAACAAAAGCTGTCCAGGGCTGCTGTAAGCATGCCAGAACAGTCTCAATGGGACTGCTCTCACAAACATTTTGGAAAGCTCTCTTTTCAAAAAAATCTCTTTGCTAGTGCATTGTGTCGTGTTGTGGCCGTGCCTCAGCCTTGCATGTGATTTGATTTGATTTAGTGGGTCAGTGGAAACGATTTGGGGACACGTGGGAGCTGTTCCCCCCCTGCATCACGGGGTGGTCAGAGGGAAAGATGGAAATATTTTGGTGCTTTGAGGAGGATTCCACAGAATTGCTCATTTGTGTTCCTCATGCTGCAGGCTGGGTACATTTAAAGCCTGGAGGGTGGCTCAGTTTGCAAATAATGCCTGAGTCACCACTTAGATGGAAATAGAGGGGGGGGAAAAGGATTTTTTTATTTTAGAAAGATGTCATGTGAGGATGGTGACACATCCTACACAGATAGGCCATGGATAGAAACATAGAATCATAGCTTGTGTTGGAAGGGACCTTAAAGATCATCTAGTTCCAGCTAATAATAATCATCAGCTCTGTTCTCTTAAGAAAATAGGTCTAGAAGTAGAAAAATCTGCCAACTAAAGATAACTTGATATCAGAGCAGGGAAGAAGATGCCACTTCATCACTATATCCTTTAAGGACATGGTTAAATTAGTCATTTTCAGAGACAGTTAAAACACACTCCATTTGTCCTCAAATTTTCCTCAAATTGTCCTCAAAACAAAGTTGTCCTCTACCTCCATGATGGATCCTACAACGAGAACCATCTATGGTTTGCCAGACAGGATTTCAGGAGATGGGAGGTGCAGGTGGATTCAGCAGGAGTGGATGCAGAGCTTTCAAGCTGAACCAAGACAGTCAGTGAAGGATAATTCCCTTTTGAGGTGTCAGCTCTGGATGCCTCCTGGAGCAGGGAATGCTTCCCTAACTCTTGGGAAGGATGAAAGTTTGACAAAGTCTCACAGACCTGTGTGCTTGGCAGAAAGATTATTGAATATAGAGTCTGATGAAGGAATAGAGATGGAAGCAAGTTTTGATATAGAAGAAAAGAATTGCTGAGCCAGTCTCACTGGATAACCAAGGAGGCAAAGGGTGTGTTGGTTAGAAGGCGTTTTTATGGCTTAGAGCAAAGGATAAACCCACCCCAAACAAGAAGATGTTTTTACCAAGCACAAAGAGAGCACAGGCAAACAAGTCAGCAAATGTTGCAAGTAGAAAAAAGGTCTCAGAATTTTCCACTGCAAGAAAACTGAAAAACAACTTCTAGCTTAAACTGTAATGCACTGACTTTTAGTGATTGGAGAACAGTAACATGAATATGGTAATTACAGTAGTTATGATAGGCTAGAGATAAAAGTTAAGGGATAGATTGGTTCTACTGTATGAAGATGCTCAGCAAAGAAAAGTATAGAATGCATTGTGACCAAAATAAAAGTATATAATGGACTGTAACCTAAACTCAGGGTCTCCAGGCTGCCTGAAGCTGGAGCTGACAGCTGTGGGCACAGCTCTGTCACCCACAGCCCTGGACTGCTGTGACACCTTGGATACAATAAACTGCATTTTGGAGAGCCCCTGGAGTCCCTCATCCCTTATTTTGGCTCTTACACCCAACCCTTCATGGCTGTGGCAGCTCAGTGGATGTCACCTCTCAAGAACAAGAACTGAGGCATGCACAAATGGATGGCCAAATTTGTCATCTTGAAATTAAAGCCAAAGGTTTGAAGGTTGTTTTCAAAAGCAATGGGATTTTTCTTGGTCACTTGATCAGCAAGGAAGATAAAAAAGGTTATATTGAGGAGCTTAAGGAACATGTTTACTCTTACTATAACCTACATAACCTATATATTTATCTATATTTATATATATTTGTATATATTTATATTTGTATGTATTTACACTTGTATTTATTTATTTATTTATTTATAAAATATTTGTATGTATATTTATATAATTTAATATGTATGAATATATATATAATATTTTTTACTATATTTTGGCAGCACAACAAGGTTACAGTACTAAATTATATTGATTAATGAACAAAAGTAAATAATTTTTCCACCCTCAAACATCACAGCTGGATTGGACAATATATAAGAATGTCATTCAAATTTACTGATCTCTTTATTTAAGTACTTACAGCAGCAATCAGGATTTCCAAGAGTTTAGGGGGGAAAAAAGTGATTACAATAAAGAAATCTCCAGCCATAAACTGATTTGCAGCCTCCCTTATTTCCTTCTTACTTTCTTCCCTTTCCCTTCTGTGAGGCAAAAGGCAATGGGAAAGGAGTCCCCCTAAGCCAGCATTGAGGGATGTTATGTGAATAATTAATGGCAGTTTTCTGGTTTGTCACATTAATAAACCAGAGGCTAGAGAAACATCTCCAGGACGTAAGAGACCAGAGGAGAAAGGGTGCAGAGGTTAAAGTATAGTCCATATATTTTTTTTGGCTCATATATTATCAAAATGGGAGGAGGAGAGGAGTTTTCCAGACATATAATTTTGAAATTGTCCTTACAGAGCAAAGCCCTGACTTCCTGTGTCCTGGTGCTCTTTAATTCATCAATTATTCCCTCTTAAGGACTCAGTGGGCGTAGGGATGAGGCAAACCCTGCTTGGAGTGCAGGATTTTGCTGTTGACTTCTTCACCCATACTTGAGCTCAGAGACATCACACAGGATGGATGGATGGATGGATGGATGGATGGATGGATGGATGGAAGGATGGATGGATGGATGGATGGATGGATGGATGGATGTTAGGCAAAAGAAATTTGCAAAATTTCAGAGGAAAAAATCAGAAAAACTATTTTAAAAATTATTTTTAGATGATACCAGCTGCCAAATGTTGTTTTTTACGCCATATACTGACAAGTGAACAGCAAACTCAGGCCCACAGGGAAAGCTGTGCCTTACTAAGCCTCTTGGAAAGTAATGTTTGGCTGTCATGCAATTAAGTTTATTTGAATTAATCAGCTTCTTGAACTGTCTGGGCAAATGTTCACCCTGGGGACAGTTGATCTGTAGCAGTTTTCAGTGGTGCATAACAAAATTACCCTAAAAATTGAACTGGAGGCCTGGGTAAACACCCACCTGTAGGTGATTTCCCATGAGCTATGGAAATTCCTCTCCACAGCAGTCACTGGCCTTAAAGTCACCTTGGTTGGAAGAGACCTCAGGAGATTCTAAGCCAAATTTTCTGCTAAGAGCAAGGGCAGCTGAGAGGGCAGCCCAGAGGGCTCAAGGCTTTATTGACCCTCTCAGCTTTTCAAGGATGATATTCACTCATAGCCAGGCTCTATGTTTGTTGCATGCACAAAATAAAATATGTGTGGTATTCGCATTCTTTGAAAAAATTCTTTCACCCAGGAGTTTCTCCTGGGAAGCTGAGATACTTAAGAGAAAAATGAAAACAAAAATTATCTGATTTGCTTCTCCTGTGTTTTGCTCATGTGGAATGTGTTTGGAGATTGTTCACCCACAGGTGATTGTTCCATTGGATTCGGCTGTGAGCTGTTTTCAGTCTTTGGCCAATCAGGGCCAAGCTGTGTCAAGACTCTGGAAAGTCATGAGTTTTCATTATTATCTTTTTAGCATTAAGTAAGTTTCCTTTCTGTATTCTTTAGTTAGTATAGTATTCTTTATTATAATAAAGTATTATAAAATAATAAATTAATCTTCTAAGAACATAAAGTCAGATTCATCATTCCTGCCTTTGTCAGGGAATTCCCTGCAAATACAATAAATGTGTTCATATAAATTGCTTTCAGTTTACTTTTTTTACCTTGTATTTGCAATAAGAGCATGCAAAAGACCAGTGAGTGCAGTTTAGCTGATAAATGGCTCTGCTTTAACCACAGCAGTGTCAGTGCTTGCAATATTTCCATAGGGACCTACCTGTACAAACAATATTTAAATGAAGAGGCTGCTGACCCAGATTGCAGCCTCTAGATGCTACTGGAAAAATAGGAAATGAGCACCACAATAATTGAAGTAAATAATTGAGCATCCTACAGGTTAGAATGAGGTTCTTGCAGTGTGCTTATTCCCTGCAAATTAATTTTGTCCTATTTTAAGTCTGGTTGCAGAATAGCTTTAATTTTATCTCCACAAAAATAGTATAAAATAGGTCTTATTGGTGCCACAATCCCTTTTTGCAGGGAGATGGTCTTGTAACCATTGGATGCACCAAAGGACAACTCTACTGCTTAGCTACATCTGTGGACATGGAGGGATTAAATTTCTGCAAGCAGAGCTGCCAGCAGTGTATTTCTGCGGTGTGCACATTTTCAAGGCAAGATAGGTTTCTCTGAAGAAAGAAAACAAAGTATTACCCAGGGGTGTTTGGGACATTTCTAAGAAATTGCCTTTTCTTTGATGAAATGCAGTTTCATCAAAACATTTTTTTTTATTATTTTTCTTGAAGCAAACTAGATATCAATTTTCTCAGAAAAGGCATTTGGGTGCAGACAGGATTTCTTGTAGAATTGAAAAGAGATGGGGATAAGGGACACAGAGCCACCATCCCCTATTTCAAAGAGATAGGAGGCTCTGAATTTTGTATTCACAACACAAACACCTAAATTGGAGTGGTCTAGGTGCCACAAGGAAGCAACATGTGCCACCACTTGCTTTCCTTGCTCCACAGTTTTTGTTAGAACCAGTTTGCAAAGGGAGCTCAAGAGGCACCTGAGCTCCAACCATGTCCCCTTGAGAAAGCGGCTGAACCATTCAGGGGCTGAGATCCTGAAATGTTTTGGAAATTTCTTGGATTATTTTTTTTTTTCAAAACATGTTAGAACTTTCCTTCCTTCCTTCCTTCCTTCCTTCCTTCCTTCCTTCCTTCCTTCCTTCCTTCCTTCCCTCCTTCCTTCCCTTCCTCCTTCCCTCCCTCCCCTTTCCTCCCTTCTTTCCCTCACTTTATCCCACAA
This sequence comes from Melozone crissalis, assembly GCF_028551555.1. Taxonomy (NCBI): domain Eukaryota; kingdom Metazoa; phylum Chordata; class Aves; order Passeriformes; family Passerellidae; genus Melozone; species Melozone crissalis. Next base: position 4,287,183 of record NW_026535905.1, read on the forward strand.
TTAATGGTTTTTTTGGGCTTTTCTCCACACACAGACATATTATTTTTCAAATCCCACTTTTTTTTTGCCAAGACAGAAGAGCTGCTTCCTGCCCTGCTCTGGTATTAACTGCTTGGTTCCTCAGGTTTGATCCCATTGTTGCTCCCTGCACATAAATCTTGTTTAGTCAATAGGATTTGCCTGCCTGAAGGAATGCATGATCAACTGCATAGAGAAGCATAAAATAGATTTTTCTGTTTCACATCCTTAAAATGTTTTTTTTTGTTGGGAAATAATTCCCAAAGCTGTTTCTGGCTAATATTTCTTTTCCTTCACTGAACTATTTTCTTACACTTTTGGCTTGCTGAAGGGTATGAACTGGAATCTCATTTATCAAGTCTTTTGGTTTAAATTTTACTTTTCCTTCTATTTTCTGAGTTTGCTGTACTTTAACATTTATTTCAACATTCTATTTCAACACTTTGGCTCGATGCTTTCTCTCTCAAGAAGTTTGAATCCTTGATTCAGACAGGCTAAGCAGTCCAGCACACATTGAAGAAATCTGGCAATATTCCAGAAATCCTTAGAGTATTGCAATATGAGATGGAATATTGCAGGCAAACTGGAGAACCCATAGTGTAAAACCCTCAGAAGTCTTTAATGACTATGAAATAGATGCAATAACCTGGCCAGAGGGGATGCTTCCTCCAAACATCCTTTTCTGTCACTTGCTTGGTTATGTCACTTAGGGCATCTATCTATCTCTAACTTTGAATGTTGACAATTATTTTGAAAGTGTTTAAGCCCTTGAGCTGAGAGTTTTCAGGAATATGTTGCATATGTTAATTATTCTTTTTTAAAAATTTCAGAATTTGACTTCTATCAGTTCATCTTTTGGACAGTGGCCAATACCATATCTTGTGCAGCAGGAGAGGGAAAAATTAGATTTTATATTTATCTCTATTTCATTGCTTATTTCAATGTTGTCCTCACAGTTTTGTTTTTTTCTGAATCCTTTCTCTTCACAATAAATTAATTCACATTAGATGACAATGCTCAAGATGTCTGCACACCTCTGACTTAGGCCATGGTTTTATAATATTCCCAGCCTTAAAACCTTTCCCCTCTCTGAATAAATCTTGGCATTTTGTTTTCTTCTTGATCCCTGCTGTGCACTCAGCAGATGTTTTCATGGAGTGGTCTTCAGTGACAGCAAGATCTTTTTTTTGAATAATTACAGTTAATTTATAACTCAGCTATGCATATGAGCAGCTGAATTGTCCTTTCCAGCATGTGTCTCCTCAAATTTGTCTGCAGTGAATTTCATGTCATGAATGTTGTGCAGCGAGTTCAGTCTGGCCATCTAGAATTCTCCAAAGTCTTATTTAGCCTTGGCCAATCTAAAATACGTCACATAAAATGCATTTTTCCTGGAACAAAAAAAATTAAGAAAAAAAAAATATTGCTGAAGGCCTTGTTCCAGATTATTTATGATATTTTTTGATATTTGTCTCAGCTGCTGCCTGGATTTTGCAAGATATTTTTCATATCAAAAAGAAAGTAGAAGCCATCCTCCAAGGAGTTCAGTTTTGAGGCAAGGGATCCACAATATAACTGAAATATTCAAGGTGATCATTAACTACAATTTGCTAAAATAAAATAGTTTTTAAAGCATAACTATATAATTTTTGATGACTTTTGGCAATAAATCCCCAACTGTTCATAGTTACACTTCAGGTTACTCAGTGTCCCTGTAGGAACATTACAGGGTTTCATTCTTCTGTGGATTCCTTAGACAATTATCCATGAAATGTAGCTATCAAGTCTCAACCTTTTTTATCTTTTTACCAGTTTTTAACACCAGGCAGAACCTTACCCCATGATAGATGACTTTCTTAAGCAACTTTCTGTAAGGAATGTTGTTAAAAGCTTTTTAATAAATAATGTTAACTGCTTCTTCTCTCACCACTCCTTTACCAACATCCTCAGGCTCACACCCAGCAGTCAATCCCTACTGAGCAGAACATTTTGTCACGAGCCAAGAACTAAACACACATCCCAGAGTTTGGTGGGGAAGAATTGTATTTGTGGGGGTCCTAGATGAAGGAAGGAATGATGAATCTGACTCCATGTTCTTAGAAGGGTAATTTATTATTTTATGATACTATATTATCTATTATATTACTATATTATGTATTAGTATATTATTAAAGGATGCTATACTAAACTATACTAAAGAATACAGAAAGGATACTTACAGAAGGCTAAAAAGACAATAATGAAAACTCGTTACTCTTTCCAGAGTCCAACACAGCTTGGCCTTGATTGGCCATTGAGGCAAAACTATTCACAAGAAACCAATGAAACAATCTCCTGTTGGTAAACAATCTCCAAACACATTCTAAAGCAGCAAAACACAGGAGAAGCAAATCAGATAATTATTATTTTCCTTTTTCTCTGAGGCTTCTCAACTTCCCTGGAAAAGAATCCTGGGCAAAGGGATTTTTCCAGAGCTGGATTTCACCATGTTTCCAGTTTTGCTGAACAGGTGATTTGCAGAGCAGATTAAGCTGAGCAGGGACTTGGACATCCAAAGTATTCTTTATTATGTTATCTTAATCTCTCAGCCTTCTGCCTTCATCTTTTTTTTTCATCCCAGCCACCTGCTGTGTGTGTAATCCACGGATTGGAATTCTCCTGGGATGCTGAGCACTCTGCTTTGCTACTTGCCTGCCCCTTTGTACAAGGAAACAGCTACCCCCACTTGATTTCCTAAAGAAATGTTGTAGATGTGTGTAGTAGTAGTAGCCTTTCCAGTTGTTGAAGATTGCAATGCAAGATGTTTTCCATTACCATCTGTATGGCAGATTATCTTTTGTCAAGTGGGCAGTTTGCCTTATCTCTCTCTTTGAGTGACCACATTCACACCTCCCTCAGAGGGGACATTGCTGATAACAGCTATTGAATGTCACTGCATGACTGATAAGAACTACAGCATCCCACTGGGAGATGTGAGCCCAGAGGGAGGAGCCAAGCATTTCTACCCAGATATAATCCAGAGGTTTGGAGACACCAGTACAGCTTCTCCACGGGATTCCCCAGAGGAACAGCAGCTGCCTCTTCTTCCACTGGATCTTCAGAGGAAGAATACATCCTTCTCTACAGGATCCCTGCTCCAGCAGAACCACTCCTGACACGGCAGGAGGGCTAAGCCACAATTCCAATGGGACTGCCACGAACAGCCTGACCCACAGGGTGTCAGGTTGGGTTCTGACTCTGTCAGTGCTGTTCTAGTGTACTGAATTGTTTATTTTATCCTTTTTTTTCCTTCCCTGTTAAAGAACTGTTATTTCCTGCTCCCATATTTTTGCCTGAGAATCCCTTAATTTATATAGCAATTGGGAGGGGTGGGGAGGGTTTACCTTCTCCATTTCAGGGGAGGATCCTGCCTTCCTTAGCAGACTCCTGTCTTTGCAAATCAAGACACCAGTAGTTTGGAATGTCAGAGAACTTTCCTGAGTGCTTGGGTGCTGTTTGTGAGGGTAACATTGGCAGGCTGGGAGGGATGGGGCTGTTCAGCCTGGAGAAGAGAATATTCCAGGGAGATTTTCCAGGACGTAAAAAGATTTCAAAAGAGCTGGAGAGGGACTTTGGACAGGAGATGGAGAGATAGAGAGGACACAGGGAATAGTTCCCACTGCCAGAGGGCAGGGATGGATGGGATATTGGGAAGGAATTGTTCCCTTTGAGGGTGTTGAGATCCTGGCACAGGGTGGCCAGAGCAGCTGTGGCTGCCCCTGGATCCCTGGAAGTGTCCAAGGCCGGGTTAGACATTGGGGCTTGGAGCGCCCTGGGATAATGGAAGCTGTCCCTGCTCAGTGCAGGACCTGTAAGTTGATGATCTCTGATGTCTCCTTGTCTGGAATTCTGTGAATATCCTCATGGAACTGAGATTCCCACATTCTAGCCTTGCATAGCCCTGCTGGAGAAGTGACCATCCATTTTGCCTCAAAGCAGGATGGAAACTGTTCATTTTTCTGTAGCTAATTCCCAATGAGAGGAGGTTTCAATGTGTCACTTGTGCCTGCAATCTAACATTCATGGCAGCCCACAGAGCACCCAAACAGCTTTTAGCTGCAGTTCTGTTTTCTTCCTTCTCTGCTCAATTTATGCCAGACCAATATTCTGCAAAGTATTTCAGTATCTGGCAGCACAGAAGATTGATGTAGATCAGGCTTCTCAGTTTCCCCCATCACCAACTTGGCAATGACAGCCAAAGAGAGGAGCCTTTTACAGCACTGAATGAAGAATAAATCTATACAAATTTAATTAACCTCTGCAGAGCTTATTGAATCCTAACCAAGTTTAGTCACAGTTCTGTAAGTTTGGAAGTGCTTGGCATATTTTTGACTCTTGTACAATAGTTTGAGCTGGCTATATATACAAATCAAATTTGTAAAATGAAATTAATAGTTGCACTTATTGGGGTTTACTGGGGTAGGAATTGCCACCTACACATACAAGCAAAAAAACTACTTCTGCTATAAATACAGCTTTTATTTATTTTTCTGGAATTCAGATAACTAAAAAAAGAGGAAAGCCAAAATCAACCAAGGTGACATGAACCAATGGATGGAAACAAAATAGCAACATTCTTTATTTTTATTCTGACTGGGTTTAACATGGCTGGTGCTCTTTGGGTCCCAAAGATGTCAATGTGAGTTATGTCAGCTCATGCTGAAAGAGTGGATTGAAAATTAGTTGTCTGGATTAATCCACCCCACCTCCTCTGTTTCAAGAGGATTGAGTTAAAAACTTTATTCCAGCACTAAGGAGCCCTCAGTGCTACCTTTGTTATTTATTGTTGTTCAAGGCTGTCACTCCTCCACCTCGGGGTCACTGACCAAGGCTCCAAAGCAGGGTGGGCAGGGGGTGTTTTGGCATTGAATGGATTGGCTCTGAGAATTTCAGGAGGGAATTGTGTTGGAGGGAAGTCTGAGGAAGGAATAAAGCCATGCTGGATTAGGCAGCAAGGCTTTGCTGAGCTGCTGAGGGAAGCCAGGAGGCAGCTCCTTGCAGTAAGGACATACAGACAGGTGTCACAGACATCTTTGATGAAAAATCCTTTCCTTAGGATTTTTCCTCCTGAGAAGCTGACAGGCCTCAGGAACAAAATGTAAACAATGGTTATGTGCTGCTGTGGAATGCAACAGGTGCATCTGTGATTGGTCTCATGTGGTTGTTTCTAATTAATGGCCAATCACAGTCAGACTCTGTCCGAGCCACAAGCCTTTGTTTCCATTCTTTTCTGATGAAATCCTTTCTTCTATTCTTTTAGTATAGTTTTAATATAATATGTATCATAAAATAATAAATCAAGCCTTCTGAAACATGCAGTCAGATCCTCGTCTCTTCCCTCATCCTCGGACCCCTGCGAACACTGTCACAGACAGGCACAAATAACCAAATCCTTCTTTTCCACACACAATCTGGTCCCTTGCCCAAGCTCTAAGTGAAATACAACTATTTCTGCTGCCTTGGTGACTCTTTCTAACAAAGTGGAAAGGAGTTCTTGCACCTGCTGATCTTCCTCTGCACTTAAATCCTTGTCCAGGTGTTTCTGTCCTTTCCTAGAAATCCACAGGAAGACTCTTCACCTGTCTGACTTAATTTCTGAGAGTCACACAGCAAAATAAAATGCTTTAAAGAAGTCTCACGAGGAAGCCAGGTGTGACAAAGAGCCAGAGCTTTAAACAGGACCTCAGGTGGGTGCTTAGTCTGACTGGCCCTTAGTGCCAGCCCAGATTCTGGCTTTATACCAAAAAGAGGGATTTCCATGGGCTAACACTGCAGGAACCACAGAGGGGATCCATCACTCATTGCCCACACTGCAGGAACCACAGAGGGGATCCATCACTCATTGCCCATCCAGTGTTGTCATCCCAAGGGGAAAAACAAGGTTCTTTTCCATTAGAAAACACTTTAAAAACATTGTTGTCACCTCTCTCCTCAGGAGTTTAAGGGAGCAAAATACTTATACTTGTGAAGGTGGTCTGAGTGGACAAACCCCTGAATGAAAATCAGGCCCTGAGGGTTTCACACAGTTTCTGGGTCTGCCACCCACCTTCCTCATCTTCCTCTCCACTCTCATTGTGGATCTCTCTCTCAAACAATGTATTTATCTCTTTATAATTTTGCTTTTCTGCAGACATTTTAGCTCCTCTTATTGATATCTTTGAGTAAGATTTAAAGAGTAAAATAAGAATACATTGGAGCTGTAGGGTTTTCTTTTTCCAATTTTCACCATTAAAAATATCATATATTCTGTCTTTCTTTTTAAACAAAGTTTCCATTTTTGTATTTCCAGTACCTGAAAGGAGCTTACAAGACAGCTGGAGGAAGACATTCTATGACAGCATGGGATGACAGGACAACAAAGAATGACTACAAACTGAAAGAGTAGATTTAGATGGGATATTGGGCAGAAATTCTCCCCTTTGAGGGTGGGCAGGCCCTGGCACAGGGTGGCCAGAGCAGCTGTGGCTGCCCCTGGATCCCTGGCAGTGCCCAAGGCCGGGTTGGACAGGGCTTGGAGCCACCTGGGATAGTGGAAGATGTCCCTGCCTATAACAGGAGGTGAAACAAGATGATCTCTAAGGTCCTCTCCAACAGAAACCATTCTTTGGTTCTGTGTTTCCATGCTTTTTACAAAGATTCATCATAACTTTACTATTTTTAAAAATCTAATATAAAGCATATTATTTTGCCACTCATGAACTCACTTGTTTTCTCCAAAGGGATGTAAGCTCAGAATATCTAAAAGCCCTTGTAAATCTCCAGAGTAAATATCATGGTCAAAAAGTTCATTTCTTTGCCATGCTGTGACTTTCTGCCATACAGTGAAAGGTCAAATGTGCAGCAGATTTACTGAGGCCAGGACAATATCCTCATAAATTTTGCCTCCCTCCTGTAAAGGGCCAGATACCTGCCCTATTTTTCTATTTTTCACACCTCCATAAAAATATATAAATGTGCTAAAAGACAGGTAGACTTTATGTCCTCTAATTAATAATATCCTTGAAAACAGAAACAAAAGCAACCTCACAGCCCTTTTAAAGGGAAGCACTTCACTGCACATATTTGTCTTGGTGCAGAGACAGGAGAGGAAGAAATGAGATAAATAATGATGATATGATGCTCTGTGTGGAAAGTGTTCAGATGCTGTGGAGATGATCTTGACTTTGATATAAAAGACTCCAAAGCAGAAGAAAAGTCATCTTGGATTAGTCCCAAAATTTCAAGTCGACTTGCGAAGCACAGACAACACTTGTTCCCCCTTTTAACTTTAAAACACTGATTTCTGGAGCTGCTGCTCACATCACACAGAGCTCCTCTTCTCTGTCTGATGAGAAATGGAAAACTCTCAGTGCTGAAATATCTTCTTTCAGCTCATCAGCTGGCAGGAGCCATCCATTGTCCATTACACACCTCTTTGCACCAGCTGAGCTCCTGACCACAGATGTGTTTTCCTGGCAGTGAGTAGGAAATGAGCATTCAAGTGGAGCAGTAACAGCTCTCTATCAATTATTCATGAGAAGAAGAAGAAGAAAGAAGAAAAAAAAGTCAAAAAAGAAAAAGATGAAGAAGAAGAAGAAGATGAAAAAGAAGAAAAAGGAAAGAGGAAGAAGAAAAAGAAGGAAAAGAAGAAGAAGAAGAAGAAGAAGAAGAAGAAGAAGAAAGAAGAAGAAGAAAAATAAGAAGAAAGAGAAAGAAGAAAGAAGGAAAAAAAAAGAAGAAGAAAAAGAAGAAGAAAAAGAAAAAGAAGAAAAAGAAGAAGAAAAGGAAGAAGAAAAAAGAATAAAGAAAGAAAAAGAAATAGAAAAAGAAGAAAAAAGAATAAAGAAAGAAAAAGACAAAAAAAAGAAGAATAAAGAAAGAAAAAGAAAAAGAAAAAGAAAAAGAAAAAGAAAAAGAAAAAAAGGAAAAGAAAAGGCTACATTGTCCTATTCAAAGAATGTCTTAACTTTGGATACCTCTGTGGCACAGGGAGGCAGGAGTGTCCACACTGCATTTCTCCTGATTAGGGGAAACAGTTTCAGCATGGCTCAGAGCCTTTGGTGACTCATTTTTCATTCCATATGTGCACTCATGAGCTTCACTCACCCTTAGTCCAGCTGGAAAGGATGTGGAGAGAGGAGAAATCCAAGCTAATGTTTGAAAACCTTGAATGTAGAATAAGCTAAACCAGTGTTTTCTGTAATTGGAGGACTCATAGGTTATGTGTCATAGTTTGGGACCAAGAGGCAAATGCTGGCTCTGTAATGGAGCTGGAGGTCTTTGCTTTGCAATGACAAAATTCCTCCACTTGCTTACAAACTCTTTGTGTCATTAGATACTTGATTTTCAGCTTGCATGGAAACACTACTGCTCATGGTGCTTCCAAATAAAACGATATCAGGCAAGAAAAATTCCTTCTTTAGGCCAAATGGAGAAAAAGCCTCAAAAACTTGACATGATTTTGTGTAAAATAATACAGTGGCTGCTTGAAGCCAGAGATTTCCAAAGTCAGAAGGAACTAGGAAAGAGAAACACTAAAATTTAAAGTGCTGGTGAGGAGAGCATGAAAATGCAATTTTTCACCTACTTATGAAGTTTGTTACATGAACATCAACACCAGGTGGGTTTTTTGCATATATTCCTCATCTTTTCCAGCGAAACATCATCAGCCTTCACAGTAGCTCAGTGCACCAGGATACTGGCACTTCCCAATATATCAAATATAGACCCTCACGTTCTGCAGTAATGGTCATTACTCTGGGCTATTGTGCAAATAGGTCTGAATGGATCCTTTAAAATCCCACTTTAAACACTGCCAGGAAATGAGGGATGCGTGATCCAGTTGCAGGAAGAGCTGGGGAAAGGAATATGTATTATCCAAATATGCATTTAGCTCAGAAGGGGAACTGAATACTCCCAACCCTTGTGAGCAATACCACGAGATTAACTCACTGCAGGCTGTCAAGGGCTTGTCAATGTATAATGTTTAATTATATATATCTTATGTTATAATTACACCTCGTTAGAAGCTTGGCTTGTTCCATTGTCAAGGCATGCTAATAATTGCTATTTCTAGATAAACCACAAACAAACACAAAATACCTATTAGGATGATTATCTTTGTAAGTAGAAAAGAATTAGGCTCAAATTAGGTTTGTTTCCTTTTTTTAAAGGCAGCTAATTATTTAATTTTCTTCTGCTTACTTTACCAGGGTTTTGTTGAGGATAAACATATTTTCTATCCTGGCTTTTAGCCAGCAAAAGGAAGAAGATGGAGGGTAAAGGAGGAGAGAACCTTACTCATTGATTTGTAGCCTTCATTGCATAAAGGCATAATAATGATCTATTCCTTTGTTCTGCATTCCTCAGGTAGGAAAAATAATCATTCCTAAGAAACAGGATTGCCACACCTGGTGACAGAGATCCAGTACAACCACTGCTGTTAGCTGGCTCTCATTAATAACTACAAGATTCCTGTCCGAGCATAATTAATTTAATTTTCCATATGTTGGAACTTCTCCCAGTTTCCTTTTGTTACTCAAAGTGCCATAACTTGGGATTCATATGTTGTTTTCTAGCACTTCTTAGTCACTTTTTAAAGAAGAAAGGCACTTTTATTCTTAGGCCCTTTATTTAGAAATGTAGTGTTTAGTTTCCATTCCACAAGTAAGTGGTGGAGAGAGGCTGATCCTTAACTCAGGTGCTCTGCCTTCCTGCTCTGAAATAGTCTTAGGAGAAAATGAAAATAAAATTTCCATTTACAAAGTGGAATATTGTTATTCAGTACTTTTTTTTTAATAGTATAGGGGTAGTAGTGACCTCTGGAAATAGTCATAGTAGAAAATGAAAATAAAATTTCCATCTACAAAGTGGAATATTATTATTCAGTACTTCTTTTTTGTTTTTTTAAGTATTCCTTTTTTTTTTTTTTATTAATAGTATGGGGGCCCTTCAGGTGTGTTAGGTCTTATGTAAAGTCCCAAAGACTCATCTGGTCCTCAGTGGAAGTTATTGAAACATTCCATTTTTCTTGGGTTTTTGCTTCATAGGAATTGCACTGTTTGGCACCAGACACAGACCTGATCCTTTTTCTAGCCGGAATTCTCATCACAAAGTCTCTCACACCTGTCCAAATGCTACTGAGGGCCTAAAATAGAAGCGCCGAGGTCACATCTGTTCTGCACACAGAGAGGAATGGGTGGGAACTTCAAGGCAATGGGAATGAAAAGGAATTTGTCAGTATGGTGGTGGCTACCAGTGGGAACTCTGCCTGTCAGCAGGGCATCACAATCAAAAAAAACCTCTCAAAAACCCCCTCACCATATGTGGGTTTATCTAAGCCATGTCCTTACATAAGAGTCATAGATGAAGAAGTGGAAATGAGCAACGGCAACGTTTTTGCTTCATCACTGGAGTTTTTGGAATAATTTGCTGCACAATTTTTAAAAGGTAGCAAGGTCCAGCCCCTCCACTTGTCTGGAGCTTTTCCACTGGTAGGATGGTGCCTGGATAGCGTAGTAATGGTCAGCTGAAAGGGGAATAATTAGTATTGACTATATGATTACAGGAGGTTTATATTATATTATATTATATTATATTATATTATATTATATTGTATTATATTATATTATATTATATTATATTATATTATATTATATTATTTATAACTCTTACATAGATAGTCTGATACAGTTTTAGATTGGTTAATCTATCTAAACACCAGCTAGTGTCTAATTAAGAAACAACTCTTTGGTAGACAATCTCCATAACACATTCTACATGTGCACAACAACAGGTGCAGCAAGTGCAGATAATAATTTTTTCTCATTCTTTTCTCTGAGCTTTCTCACAGCTTCCCAGGAAAATCCTGGGAATGAGCTGTCTCTCTCTGTTCAGAGGATATGTGATTACTACACCTGGAAACCAGCAGTGCTGAGTGACTGAGAGCCAGCAGCTCAACACACTGATGGGGACATGGGGGAGCTTAGAGTGAAGCCTCGGGGGGGGTCATTGCATGGCTCTTGTGTGATGTTTAAATATATGGAATATAAATGGGAACCAGGCCATAGCAGGTGTAAGGTGGGATATTGTATTTGTGGGGTGCCCAGATGAAGGAGGGAATGATGAATCTGACTCCATGCTCTCAGAAGGAAAATTTCTTATTTTATAATAACATGTTATATTAAAAAATACTAAACTAAACTATACTAAAGAATACAGAAAGGATACTTACTAAATGCTAAAAGATTATAATGAAAACTTGCGACTCTTTCCAGAGTCCCGACACAGCTTGGCCCTGACTGGCCAAAGAGTGAAAACAACTCACAGCAGAATCCAATGAAACAAACCAACAATGTTGGTAAACAATCTCCAAACACATTCCAAAGCAGCAAAACACAGGAGAAGCAAATCAGATAGTTATTTTTTTTCTTTTTCTCTGAGGCTTCTCAGCTTCCCCGGAGAAAAATCCTGGGCAAAGATATTTTTCCAGAAAATATGAGTGTGACAGTGGGGCAGAAGAAGAAGGAATGGTGCCTGAGATTTATTTGAATTGGATCCTCCCTGTTTGCTTACTTAGCAGAATGTTGGACATGAAAGCTCAGTCTCTGTAGAAATGTTGGGAGACCCAAGTGAGTGGGGTTGGCAGAAGAGGGAGGGATCTCAGACTTGGTCAAACCCATCCCTGTTGTATTTCTCCCCTCCTTTGCACACTGTAAAAGCACACTCAGGTTTTCCTCAGGAAAAATTCCCTAAATTTAGGCCCCAAATTTATAGAAATGAAGATGTAACTATGATTTGCAGAGAGTCTTGTCCTTTAACAATCAGATTTGATGATCTCAAAGGTCATTTCCAGCCTTAATCCATGACTCCACGATGCTGCAGCCACACTAAAACAGGGCAGCTCTTGTGTCTCAGCTCTTGGAGTGCTTTTGCTGTCCTCTCCTGAGTTCCTGCAACATCAAAACCTTGTTTGCCAGGAAGCAAAATATCAGGAAGTGATAGAGCAGGACAAACCCTCAGGAGGATAGAGAGCTGCAGGATAAATCTGGGGGCAGCATGGGCCTGCTTTGCCAACAAACAGCCACTTTTTATGAGACAGTCCTATTAAATAATGATGACTCACTCTCCAGACAGTAATTTATTTATATGCCTTCTTTAATGGTTTGCAAATCACTGCTTTAAAAAATGTCCAGCTGGAAGACAGGGAGGCTTGGGAGACAGGGAATCAGCTTGATAGAGAATCAGATTAAATAAAAATGACATGGAATTTGACAGCCAGGACACGTGGTTGGAAATAAAAAACACAACCATCCCCCAAGCAGAAATGCAGCCTCATTGCTGGGACTGGTTGTTGTATCTTGAAATTCCAGGTTTTTACTGGATCCAGCAGGACACAAACATTGAGGAAGATGGGAGGAGGAAATGAGATGTTGGCTGATATTTAGTGACAGCATTTCTTCCAGTCTGAAACATTGATGAGCTTACATTTTTTCAGGCCAGAAGGGATTACTTTGATATCATAGTCTGAATTGGAAAACATAAAAAGAAATGCTATGCCTTGTAAGAACAGACCAGTAGAACCAGTAAGAGACAGAAGATACTTTTAAATTATAATTAATATTGGAGAAATGGGTATGGTTAACACAAAGAAAATTAGCATATCAGCCACAGGGGAGGTGTCAGTGCAGGCTGTAGCAGGTGTGACAGCCAGAGCTTGGTATCTCTTGGTATCTGGACTGGCAGGAAGGTAAGGACAAGTGGAACAGGCAAGGCTAAAATTCCTGTTTGATTTCTAATTCTGCCATCAAGGATGCCCCATGCCTGTGTGCCTTGAGTCCCCCAGGAGGATGGGGAGGGTACTGCCCTCCTCATAAGGTCCATTCAGTGTCATAGGTACTGATGCCTTAAGTTTCAGCTTTCATATTTCTCAGATCCTATGCCACCTTGTTGTGGAGCTCTGAGCTTCATAATCAGTGTTAGCAAGTTCTCTCCACAGGGTTGTTAGACAAAACAATCCTTTTCCAACTTGAGGAACAAGGACAACCGTTACAGCCTCAGGCCCAAAAAGCACAAACAACTGTGAATGGAAGAGAGCAGACAGGGAGGATGGGACTTCATAACCTAAAGATGTAATTGGGCAATTAACTCCAATATGTAAATGGACCAGAACTTATAAAAGCGGGAGACTCCGTGACCAGTTGACCATTTTTTTGACCATTTTGTGTTCATCTTGGGTGCAGCCCTGGCTGGGCTCTTTTGCTGCCCAAGGTGCATCCATTGAGGCCTCCTAATTAATCCCTACTTTATTCTTTAGCTCTGTCTAGTCTTTGTTCCAAATCAGCCTCTCAAGGCATCAGTACAAACTGCTTTAGAGAGGGCCAAAGTGGGGATTACCAAGGGTCTGACTCAGTTTTAAAGATGATGGAACTGAGTTTTGAACATATTAATGGTGCATTTAAAAATCCCCCCTTAACTACAATTAATGCCTAAGCATTTTTGGTTATGGTCTCTGCCACTGTCCCAGGAAGCTCCCCCATTCCCCTCATGCCTGTGACATCCTGGATATTTGTGCAGCAGCTCTGCAGCCTGGTACAACTCAGCTCCTCTTGACATTTTGCTTTGAGATGATTATTAACTGCAATAGAACCTGGGATTTTTGACCCTACTTCCATATCTGAGCACCTGCCTTAATCTGTGCCTGGGTGCACAACCTGCATTCTGAGCTACTCTCCCTGTCTGGAGCTGGTGCTTAAAACCCTCAAGGGAGTTTTATTGTTTGCTGGACAGCAGGAACTTGGCCAACTCCCTTAGAATCACAGATTCACTTAGACTGGAAAATACTTATAAGAACATAGAGTCCAATTTTCACCCAGCACTGCCAAAGCCACCACTGACCCCTGTCCCTAAGTGCCACATCCACATGGCTTTTAAATACCTCCAAGGATAGGAACTCCACCACTGCCCTGGGCATCCTGTGCTGGGGCTGGAAAACTCTTTCTGTGAAGAAATTTTCTCTATATTTTCCCTGGCAAAATTTGACCTTATGTCCTGTTCCTTGTTACTTGGGAGAAGAGACTCCTAGTTGCGATCTCAGGGAGTTGCAGAGAGCCATGAGAGGCTCCCCAATCCTCCTTTTCTCCAGGCTCAGCCCCTTTCCCAGCTCCTCAGCTGCTCCTCATTCTCTTTAGAGGATAAATTACAGCTGTTTTGGCAACCTGGCCAAACACCAGGGCTGTCTATGCCCCTCCTTTGAGGGGGCAGATGTTTCACTGCAGATTTAAGCAGAGCCAGCCCCAGCCTGCCCTGCCCAAGCTCTCAGCTGGCTGGACATGAGCCAGCCCTGTCAGGAACCACAGAGCTCCAGGCCATGCATGGCTGCTCTCCTGCAGATGTACTAATGTGGTTATGCAACTTCTGGTGGGGAGCAGTGAGGGGAGTTCAGGCCCTGGTGAGTGTTGACATCACCACAGTTTCTCCTCTAGTGTTCACACATTGATGTGTCCCTTAGTCTGGGGTTTCCAGAAAGCTCCTGAGATCCTTCAGTCTGAGAAATCTGAATTCCTGTTTTTTATCCCACTCCCAACCCTGACATTGAAATCCCCTTGCCTTGGTTCACATTCTCTGCATGTTCATTTTTTTAGGGGTATCCTCAGCTCCCCTGAAAATTCAGAGGTCCTTTCATGGGAAGCCAAATGCAAATGGAAATAATGACTCATTATTAAGAGAATTCTCCTAATTCCAGGATATTAAAGGAGCACAGACTGCTGTAATTTCCACAAATAATGTTTTCCATGTTCTCTCATGTGTCAGGAGGAGATGGTAACACATCAGTTAAAAACAATTTTTTGATAAATCCAGAGGCACAACATCAATTGATGCTGTGGATCAGGGCCACAACCTGCTTCCAGGTGACCACCTTGTCCATGGGTAAGTGCTTGTCCTGATGGAAATCATTGCCTATCTTTGCCTTTGCAAAACTTTCCACCTTATCTTAGGAAGCTGTGTGCTTTTAAGTGTAAAATGAATGCACCTCTGGAATTAATTAATGCTGTAGAAGGGGCACAGGTAATTGACTTTCACTAAACACCTGCCCTAAATATCTGTGAAGTGATTTTGAGCTTTAGATTTTGGCAGGCATTGGTGACTTTTGCTGCTGGACATGGGTGTGACACAGGGCTCTGATGTGCCACTGAATTCAGGCTTTTAAAAATTACCATTAACATTTGATTAAATACTCTTGCTGCCAAAAATAATTACAACAAAATTAGAAGGAAATCCAATGATCTTCTCACATCATTTCTTTGCTCCTGTGACTCTAAACCTGTGGTTATTTGTGCTGAGTTTTTGCTGTGAATTTCAGGAACAGAGAAGCATCCACTGTGGAAAATGCTGTGTAAAACCTGTTTTAACATTGGCTAAGTCAGATCTCTGTCAGCTCTGTGTTTCTTGCATGCAGTGATCCATCCCAGACCTCAGCATAACTCGATTAATTCTGCATTTCTTCTGAACAATTTCCATCAGCAATTCACATCAGTTGGCTGCAAAGTGTTCCATCAATAAATCCTCGCCCAATTCCTGCTTTATTAAGTAGAGAAACATCTGGATTTGGGGCTCAGGTGTATGTTTCAGCCCCCACCCATGGAAGGCACAGCTCCATCAGGAAGGGCTGCGTGCGCTGCAGCTGGGGGTGGGATACCCTGGAGATCTGGGATGATGCTGGTGACAGCGCCCTTGGACAGTGCCTGGATGGAGATGGGGGTGTGTGGAGGGGCTGGCTCCTCCCTGCTGCCTTTTTGTGCAAATTCACACACCCAGCACCACACAGGGCCCAAAAATAGTGACCTTTCAAGGTGCAATCCAATCTCTCTCATTACAATTATTGCACCATGTGCTGTTATCCTCAATTTTCTGCTTTTCTGCCTGCTCCTATCTTTTTATTTTCTCCCCGCTGTTCCTCTCTGTGCCTGGATGGCTGTGGAGAGCATTCAGTTCCACTCAGTTGTGATTTCAGGGAAATCCTTCCTGACGTGCAGAAGCAGCATGGTTGGGGATTTTGCTCCCTGTCCTTTTTCTGAAGTGCGTGCATTCCCTTGCACGCTGCTCTGTGCACAGGCTTTGCTCCTCAAGAGACAGGGAGGAATATTGTTTTGCTCTCCAGACACTTTGCAATGCCACAAGCTCTTGGTGCAGCACATTTAAAATTTAGCAGTGAGGAAAATGAGGAGATGTGTATGATGGACTATGCAACACAGCAAGGAGTTCTGGTGATTTTCCATCTTAAATATGAACTTCAGTATAATTTAATTATTATTTTTCTATTCTCTCCCCTTAGTTCAAGGTTTCATATCAACAACACAGCACCATTCAAGTCCTGCTTGCTGAGACATCTTTCATTTGGGGTCAGAGTCAGGAATTCAGTGATTTTCTCCTGTGTAAAACCACAGTGAAGAGGGAATTGCAGTTCTTCAGCATTGGCTCTTTTTCCTGAGCTCTCTTCTAGATTTTTTCCTCAAGAAACTTACACTTGAAGAGCCTGATGGATATCTGCTAATACCTTCTTGGTATATGTCTTAAAATTTAAACAAGACAGGTAGATTTTAAAAAATGGCTTATTGATAAATTATCTCTTCCATTGGAATGAGCTGTTTTTAAAAATATAGAAATTAGACGTGGTGGAAAATGGTCAAGGAAAGACCTGAGTTATAAAAATCCCAGTGTTTAAGCACAGATTGCTGCTGTTGAAAGGCATTCTTGACCTGATATTGATAATTGCTGCAACATTCAGCAGAAATTTATCTTCCTTTCTCCTCCACCAAGCAAATTAAAGTATTATTTTCATGCACATCCATGGAACTGGTTTGTTTCATTTTCACTTTGATAGCTATTTTTTCACTGCTCTTAGCCCTGTTTAAACAAAGCCTAATAAAGCACTGAATAGCTGTAAATTCTTTAATTTATCAGGTTGCTTACTTGCTTTCAATCCCTGCCTTCATCTTCAGCTTTCTCATTATCTACCTGGAGTCTTCTGTGGGCAAAACTTGGTTTAAAAATATGCAGTTCCAGGCAGAAGGATTATGACACTTTTATCCCTCATTCTACCAGTCCAGCCCTCATCTTGAGCACAGTGACATCTCCAGCATTTAGAAAGGGTCTTTTCCTGAATTTTTTTTGTATTGTCAGTTATCATTTAACTGAGGGGACACAAAGGACATAAAACTCTATGGAAAAGCAGAATAGAAGCTGATTTCCATGATTTCACAAATAATTTCGTCTTGTTAGGAAAAAATAATATTATTTATTTTTATAAAATAATATAAATTGGTTGGACTGGGAAATAAGACAGGAGTCTCAGCAGGTTTTTGTTGCTGGTTTATGGTTTGTGTTGCTGTGATAATCTGAAGATTTTCAGTATAATGGGATGTGTCTCCCACAGACAATCAATAAGTGTTTGGCAAATCACAGAATTCTTAAGGTTGGAAAAGACCCTCAAGGTCATCAAGTCCAACCTTTGACCAAGTACCACCCATCCCACTGAACCATATTGCAAAGTGCCACATCTATTCACTTTTTAGCCCCCCCAGGGATGGTGACTCCACCACTGCCCTGGGCAGCCTGTGCCAGTGCTTGGCCACTCTTTTAATTAAGAAATTTTTTCTAATATCCAACCTAAACCCCCCCGGCAGAACTTGAGAACATTTGACCTTGCCATATGAAATGGCTCGTTAGGTGACATCCTATTAGGATAAATTACTTTCTGTTCCCTGTTTGACCCACACTGGCTCTTCCTTATATCACAAATCAAGGTAGAATCTCTCTTTCCCCACTCACATCTCATTTTAATTTCTTTCTTCTAGCAAACAATAATGTAATATTTTCTGTTTAATATCTTTGCTGAACCGGGCTGGCTAGAAGAGTGTGCACAGCTCCAGATGAGACAACAGCTGCTTTGGAAGCACAATTAACATTTCCTGATGGCTTCTTGAAGCATTCAGCCTGAAGCCTCCAGAAGCACATTTGTCTTTCTGATGGCTTCGCCATGTCAGTGCCTCACAGCCATCCCCCGACTGACCAACACATCCTCTCATGTTTTCCTCTCAGCTGTTTGCACTGGAAAACTTGAAGCTTTACTAGATTAATAGTTCCTAATCTCCAAATGTGTGACCTTATCACTTCAAAGTGTTAAATCTCATCCCATTTCTGTTATTCCAGCTCCTATTCAATTATTTCAGCAGACTGAGTGCCTCTGTGTCAGTGATGCCTCTTGTCATCAGTTTAATTAGTGTACTCTTGGTTTTGCCAAGTTTATTAGTGAAAGCATTATCAAGACCATTGTCAGCACCCAATACTTGTAATTATCCTCAGAAAATCACTTTTCTTCTTCAGCCCAGTCCACTGACATCCTCTTAGTGCCTCTCATCCTCTTACTTACCTTGCAGCTACAGTTCCTCCCTTGTTCTTCCACTGAACTTTCTCTGGAACAACTTATTAAAAATTTCACTCATATTTAAATGAGCTAATCTAACATCTGAACCAGCAGTTTCCAGGAGATGAGTGTCTGTGACAACAAAGAGCTCGTTTCCATATCAGTGACAAAGAAGGAAATGCTTTTCCCTTTGTGATATCAAGATCCCTAACTGGTGACATGTGCCACACAGAGCTCCATCCCCTTGGAAAGGCAGCTTTGAGGACGAGGTTGGATGACATGTGTCTTATCTCTGAGGTTCTTCAAAAGGAACTTCTTCCATGATAAAAAGAATCAGACTTGAGAGACAAGGAGAGGAGGAGAGCTCCAATTCGTGGCTATGAGAACAGATTTCCAGATGGGCTGCACAGTCTCCAGCCTTTCTCCAGGCTGGACAAAGCCTTGTGTGACTTGGTCTGACCTCAGAGTTGATCTTGCTTTGAGCAGAGGCTCCTGATAGTCCTTCCAACATGAATTTTCATAGCACCCTATGATCCCACACATCATTTTACACCTTCTTTCTGAAAATGTTATCTGATCTCCAGGGCATCCACAGCACCAGCAGAGAGAAAGGCAGTTCTCCAAAGGCAAAGCTTCCTCCATGAAGACTCAGTTAAAATTCATTGACCTCCACTGGGGTTTTTGGGTAGATATGTTTTCTTATTTGCAGAACTGAGAATGTGATAGAAAGGAAAAGTGTCTGAGTACCTGCTGTTGTTTTTACAGGAGGTTTGTTCATAGTTTTTAATATTTTTTTTCTATTTTCCACTCTATAATTTGACATGAAAAGCTCCTTTCACTACTCTGCCTAGAATTGTTACGAAAAAGCTTTCTGCATGTACGTGTTCAAAGAGCATAAAATAAAGTGGCCTGAATTGCTGGGAACAAACCTCAAGCTCCTCACAGACACCCAGAACAAACCACTGTGTGCACATAGCACACCACAGTGTCTGCACTCCTTCCCAGCCCATAAACTCTGACATGGAGGGAAAACATGGAAAAATATCACCATGGGACAGGGGGTTGCTGAGGCTGTGATTGCCTGGAGCTAAGGGCTGAAATTTCTTCATGAAACACTGAGACAACTGTTTTTTTCCCTTCTGTCCTGAGGGCAATATTTCACTCTGCAGCTCCTCAAAACAAAAGGCCAAGGAAATATTACAACAAGTCCCCCAGTGATTTTTTTTTTTTGCCACACAAACCCATAGAGCCCCCATGGTTTTATTCCATTTCCTTTTAAACACCAGCTACTAATGAATAACGTGCAGGTTGAATGTGTTTCATATACGGAGTAGAAAATAACTAGAAGAACAAAATGCTTAGGCTGTAAAGCCAAATAAGTAAAACTCAGGAAATGCCACAGTTTAAGCTGTTCATGCAACTTGACCTTGACTTTGTTGTGGCTGGGCTCTGGGTTGCAGTTATTGCATTTTATTTTCCAGAAGGCACATGTTGCAATTAGGCTGTTTTATTCTGCTACTCTCTGCCCCCACTAAGAAGTATCACATTTCCAAGAAAGCTCTGCTTATTTTCACTTGGAGTCCTCAAGCCTTCTTGTCCCTCTTGTTCTCAACTTCTGTCCTTCCCCAAAAAGTGAAATAAAATTAAATAAATCAATCAACCAACCATTGGAAGTAGGGATAAAGTACCCCTTGCACTTTTATTTTTGCTGTGAAATGAGGAGAGCTCAAGGGTGTTGCTAATTTCAATGTGGCCTTTGTGTGAGAAAGCTCTGTTTGGAATTAAGTGGAAGGTGGCAGTAGAAATCTTTATATTGGTACACAGGTCCTCTGGAAAAAAAAAGCAGTGTTTTCCATTGGAAAAAAGCGGGGTTCTCCATTGGAAAAAACCAGTGTTTTCCATTGGAAAAAAGCAGGGTTCTTCATTGAAAAAAACCAGTGTTCTCAATTGGAAAAAAGTCAGTGTTCTCCATTGGAAAGAAAGCAGCATGCTTCATTGGATAAAAGCAGTGTTTTTCATAGGAAAAAGGCAGTGTTTTCCACTGGAAAAAGGCAGTGTTTTCCATTGGAAGAAAGCAGTGTTCTCCATCTCTATTGGAAAAAGTAGTGTTCTCCATTGGGAAAAAAACCAGTGTTCTTCATTGGAAAAAAGCAGGGTTCTCCACTGGAAAAAAAAGCAGTGTTCTCTATCTCCGTTGGAAAAAATGAGTGTTTTCCATTGGAAAAAAAGCAGAGTTCTTCAATGGAAAAAACTCAGTGATCTCCATTGGATTCCTGGGTTCTGGTGCTGCTGGGAGGGATTCAGAACTCCAGCAGTGGATGCTGCTCTGGAGGCTGTGGTAAAATCTCCTGAGGTTGCAAAGGGTTTCTGACACTGGGAGAGACAGGAATGGACCAAGCCACTGAGTCACAGCCCAGCTCCTTAACTGGAGGCCCATTCTGCCAATTTTCCCTTCTTCATTCCTACATGGAATGATAGAAACCTAAAGTCATGGAATGGTTTGTGTTGGATGGGAGCTGAAGGAAAATCCACTTCTGGGGTGGTGCTCACAGGGGTCTCAGGACAAGGGAAGAGATGAGAATCTTGACTCTATGTTTCAGAAGACTCATTTATTATTTTATTATATATATATATATAATATTTAAACTATACTAAAAGAATAGAAGAAAGGATTTCATCAAAAAGCTTGAAAGAAAAAGAATGGAATCATAACAAAAGCTTGTGACTCTCAGAGAGTCCAAGACAGCTGACTGTGATTGGCCATTAATTAAAATCAACCACATGAGACCAATCAGAGATGCACCTGTTGCATTCCACAGCAGCAGATAATTATTGTTTTTCTTTTCTTCTGAAGCCTCTCAGCTTCTCAAGAGAAAAATCCTAGTAAAAGGACTTTTCATAAAATATCATAACTACACACTTCCAACCCCAGCCACAGGCAGCAGCAGCTTCCCCTCTCCCAGGTTTTGCAGAGCTCTGTCCAGCCTGGCCTTGGACACTTCCAGGGATGGGGAATCCACAAACATCAAACACTGGGATTACCCCAGGGATGGGCATGATACAAATTCACTGAGAAATCATCTTACCCTTCTCATCAGACAGTTTATGAACCTCTTGTGAAACTACCTCTCTTAGATTTTTGAAAACAACATTTCTCTCTCCATTAGTTTTCTTTCTTGGCCTTGCAAACCCATATGGAGGGAATTAATTTTACACAGTCATTGTCTGTCAGTTACTACTTTATGCGTCAAGAGGTTTATTTGGAAAATTAGGGTGCTGCTCCTTCAAGCATTAAGCAGATGTTCACTGCTCATAGTCAAGGCAGCCCCCTGAAATCCATTAAATTATTTGTGTGTGGGAGGCTAAACAAACCTGCCTGCATTTGCAGGAGCAGGGACCTCTTAGCTAAAAATAATGCATGTTTTGGATAAAAGTCCAAGATCTCTAGTTAAGACAGCTGGTCCAGAACTTGTCATAGAGATACTGTTTGCTCTTTTTTTTTTTTTTTTTAATTGTTTTTATTCAGTGATCTCCAATTAACCCCATAAAGGAAAAAGGGCAGCAGACAGACCTAGACACAGAAATAGCAATGGTAATTTGTCTGTTTGTGTTCATATAACCCCAGCATATGGTGGCTCACCCTCCTCACAATGTTCTCCTCCCCCAATCTGATTAAAATTGACTGAGAAGAGATCTATGAATATTTTTTTTCTTTTGTTGGCATCACATATTAAAAGGTGACAGCTCTATCATATCATAGCACAAACCTTTGCCTGATGTCTGAGTCACACATTTCTCCAGGCTGACAGAACCGTTATTATTCTTACACTTTTGGACACATGTGACCACATTGTAGAGCACATTGATGCTCCAATATGCTTAGGAGTTTTTACTTCCTGCAATTTTTTTATGTCATTTTGGAGCTATTTCCATGCTGAGCATAGACCCATTTAAATTGTTCCTATTAATGACTACCAGTCATTTTCAGACACTTGAATGCAAGAGTATTTGCTTTTTTTCAATTAGTTTTTAGAAATAAGCAAAGAAAGAAAGTTTTTTGGGGTTTTTTAGGTTAATTTTTTTTTTCAAATATGATCAAAATCACAATCACAATCACAGATTTGTTTGGGCTGGGAGGAACCCTAAATACCATTGGGAGGGACCTTAAATATCATATAGTTTCTCTCCCTGCTATGGGCAGGACCCTTTTTACTAGGAATTTCACATTTTAAATAACATTTAATATAACCTTTATTTTCTTTCTGATGGAAACAGGGTGGAACTGGAGTAGATCCCAAATGATGACAGAAATCTGTCTCTCAAAAGTGATTCAAAGCACTCAAGTGCTTTGTGCCTCAGTTTCCTCATTTGCAGAGTAGAAATATTAATGGCAGGGGTTTTGAGACATCCAAGCAAAGGCCAAATTTGTATTTAAGCAGGAGAGGAGACTCGTGTAACCCCATCTGTGGCTCAATATCCTTTGGAGGTGGGTGGGGAGAGCACAGAGCCTTCCCTCTCCACTCAGGAAGGGCTCAGCACCCTGAGCCAAGCCCACTCCTCCTGCACTGCCAGTTCTGGTTTTGGTTTTACCCAGAAGAAAATTTCTAATTTCTGATTTTACCCAGGAAATTTCTAATTTCCTTGATTAGTGCAGCTGAAATGCAGCTGGGAGCCCCTTCTGCTCCCCTCAAGCCATGACAGCCCTGAAATCTCTGCTGGTCAGGTTTTTCCAGCCTAATGGTCCCTGTTGAAATCACCTCTTGACTTCTGGCAGTGACAAGGGCTTTGTAAATCCTTTGTTCCAGAGATCCAAACAAAACACACTTCCCTAAACCTTTATATTTATAACAAAGGTCTTCACATCTCTGCAAAATTCAGCTCCTTCCACAACAAGCTGCACATTCTAATTCTTCATGAACATCAAGTTTCTGGCCCTGGACTGGAATTGCAGATGTAGAAACAATTGCAGCAACAAAGAAAACCACAAAACAAAACCAGAAAAAAAGGAAAAAGAAAGACCATTGTCTTTTCCATGCAGGCTTATTAGACATCTATCCATGCTAAATGATTATAGAGTGAGTGAGTCCTCTTAAATCAAGCACAATTTTTCTCAGGTATTCACTTGTAGGAGATTAAAGTAAGAAAATGATGGCATACTTTGACTGTTTGGGCCTGAATGCTGTTTAATGCCTTTGAAATGAAGGAGGTAGTGAAAGAAGGATTTTGGGAGGGGAAAAAATAAGAAAACAATAGGAAAAACTGATTAATATTGTCATGACAAAATATCTTCGTTCAGGGGAAAACAAACTGGGTTGATGTACTGGGTGTACCAGAAGCTGAAAAGATTTGTGGAACTTGGGAATTCAATTGCTGCTTTTCCTGGAGTGATTTTCATATCCTTCTTCTCCCCCACCCCTAGTCAGGAAATCAAGTTCATCCAGGGGTTTGGAAACTGAGGTGCTGCCTGCTGAAGCAATTTGTGCTGTAATATTTGTAAAATACAGGTTGGATGGGGCTTGGAAAAATCTGGGACAGTGGAAAGTGTCCCTAAGCATGGCAGGGGGTGACCTGGATGGTCTTTAAGGTCCCTTCCAAGCCAAACCTTTGTGTCATTCTATGATTAAATTTTTGATGTGAAGGAGGAAATCTTTCCAAGAACACCTCTGCACATTTCCATTTTTCTTAATCTGTTTCTTCACAGTCATTCAACCAAAAATCAGGGGCTTGAATCTGTACAGCAAACAAAGAAAGGAACACTCAATTAGGCAAAGCACTGCGAATGAGGTGGCAAGGACCAAGGGGGAGGCTCAGGCAGTGGATTGTCGGATTGTTGTGGGGTAGGATGGTCAGGACAGATGGAGACGAGAGATCTCTGCAGCTAGGTCAGGAACTTGGGGTTTATTGCAAAGGGCCTGGGAGCAGGGCCCTGCTGGGAGCTGCCAAACACAGCTCAGAGCAGGCCTGAGAGAAGAGAGGGGCAGAGAGGATGAGAGGGTAAGAGAGTAAAAGAGAGTAAAAGGGGTAAGAGAGTAAGAGGGGCAAGAGCTAAGAGAGCGAGGTTCCCGTTACAATACAATAAATCCTCTTCTGTGTTGAATATTCTAATTCTCAGTAACCAATCTAGTCCAAGATACAAATCCTATAGCATTTACACAGAGCCTATAAGAATCATTGCATCACCACACTGTGTTACATTTTAAACCCTAAAAACTCCTCTTTGGGCCCCTTCTGCCAAGCTGGCAGGGTCTGCTCTGACCCTTGGGCCTGTCTGCAAGCAGAGGGTGTTGTTCCATCAAAAGGGGATTACCTTCAGCCAGCCACACCATTGTTTTCCAGTTGTTCAGTAACTGAGGTATCTCAGAGCTTGCTTTCATTTGAATCTCACTTATAGTTTCTATATTCTCAAAATCTTTTGCCAGGCAATCATATTTACAAGGCTTTCCTGCTTCATCTTCCCCAACAGTGGATGATCTTGCTTTGGAGACATTTGAACTCCTTTGGGTTCTCCTGGAGAACTTCAGAGGCCTCAGTCTGTAACCTGGAACAGCAAATTGAATTGAGGTGTTAAGGATGGGAGATCACCTTGAGGTTCTTTGACTTCTTGTTTTGTTGTCTCTTTGCTGAGGGGTTCAGGCAATATCAGACCAGACTTCTTCCTCTGCAATGACAAAACTCATAGAATTGAAGAATGAAAAATTTTTCTGCTTGTGCTTTATTTTTATATCTCTTTTTTTGTTTTTCCCTCTAAAAGAAGAATAAAGCTTTGAAAGGAAAAAACCTCCCTCCAAGTCAGGACACTGTAGAAGCTGATATATTTCCTTAAGCAGATTGAAGAACCCTTGGGTCAAATTTTAAACCTTCCCTGCAGGTGGTGACCATTTCCTGAGTCTCCACCTTGCAGCCTTATCCTTTTACAACCAGCTCTTCCCCCTTGAACCTGAAATTTTTATTTCAAACCTTTACCCATTAAAGATAAGAAATGAAAAGGCAAAATCAAAGTGAGTTATTCTTGTGAAATGACAAATGTGATTAGTGTTATTGCAAAGAAGAGGTGGTGAAGCTGCAGTTTTGATCTCTCCCTACTTTGGGAGCCACAGACATATTGAACAACAGACTCTAAGATCTCATGCTCTTGGGCAATGGGCTTTGCCTTTTGAAGTGCTTCCTTTTTTCCCCCTCTTTTCCCTCTTCTCTCTCTCTGTTTTTGTTTTTGGTTTGGGGGTTTTTTGGGGGTTTTTTGGGGGTTTTTTTCCTTGTTTGGGCAGGAAAATCAGAGAAAACCAAACTTAGGTTTTTTCACAGTCTCTAAGTGATCTCTGAGCTGGGATGGTCCCCACAGTTTGCAATGTGACCACCAGGATCAGGATGTGTGTTTTGAGCTGTTGGTTTTATGTTAGCATGGTGATAACTCTTCCCTAAGTCCCAAGGTGCTTTGTGGATATAAAAGGGCAAGCCCTGTCTCACAGCTGGGATGTCTGAGGTGCAGGGAGGTTAAGAAACCACTTAATTTAGGGCAGTAAGTAATGGAGCTAGGAATGAATATTCACATCTCCAGGCTCCCATGCACTTATTTTGGAAATGAAGTAAAAAAAAACAAACCATGAAATGCACAAGAAAACAATAGAATCATAAAATATCCCAGCCACCACCACCAGCTCCATCTGCCACCCCTGCTCAGTGCAGAATAAAACCACTTTTTTTCTTATTGCTCCCTGGAGTGCTGTTTGTCATCAGCCTTGCTGAACTTTTTCTCCTGCTTTTCTCAGTGTTAATCACGATGGTGGTGGCTCTAAACTGTGTTTGAGGGGCTAAAATCTGTGCTTTGCAGCAAGTTTGTGCTCACAGCATTTGCTTGAACTCTGTGTGAAATTCTCTCAGAGAAAGCTGATCAATGCAAGTGGTTATTAACTAATTAGTAAAGACTTCAGTTGTTAATCAAGAAATCTGCCTGAATCGAGGTCAGTGCAGGAGGGAGTCACAGCATCAGGTCCTGTTCTTGTGAGGAGAGGAAATGAGAGGAGCTCCTCTGATCTGAGGTGTTTACAGGGCTCTGAGTTAATTCTAGAGCATACCTTTAAAGAGGAAGAAATGCTCCTACAACAAATCACTCATCTCACCACCCTCAGACACCTAAAATCCACATTGTGATTGTCTGCATTGTGAATTCCTGTCAGAGCCATTCAAATTGCCAACTCACATGTGGACACTGGCCCTACATAAACTCAAAATTTAGAAGGAAAGTGAATTCCAAATGAAAGTATTTTATCTGCACAGCTGGATGTGGCAATCAGTGCTGTGGTTTAGTTGTTATGGTGGTGTTTGATCAAAGGTTGGAGTCAATGCTTTTGGAGATCTTTTCCAACCTTAAGGGTTCTGTGATTCTCTGATTTATTTCTTGGTTTGTTAAAAATATTTTCTTATCCCTGAGTTTATGTAATTTCCATACGAGTCTTTACATTTGGATGGAGGAACAATTACAAGAAATAAAGGCTGAGGAGAGAAAAGGGTTGGATGGAACATAAAAAGATCATCTGGTCCAAGTCCTGGCCCTGCACGGGACAGTCCCAAAAATCAGATAAAGTCTCAGACACAGTGAGAGTTCTGTCCAAACACCCACTGGGCCCTGGGTCCATGATCACTGTCCTGGGCTGGGAGACAAAGGACATTGGTGTATTTCAAATTTCATTTTGGTGCAGAGGGTCCAAAGCATATAAAATGGAAATCATTAAGGCAGCACTGCACAGGAGTGCAAACGATGATGATGATGGCAAAATCCTGTAATTACTGACTCTCAAGGAAAAAAAAACAGATTAACTTAGTCATTACTAATTATCTGCATGCATAGTTATCTCCTAGAGACCCTATACTGGACCCACAGGGCAGGCCCTGTCCATATTGATAAAAACAAGGTCTGTACCTTGAAAACCTTATTCAGTCTGATACCAGAATGAGAACTGGCTGAAGAAACCAGGTTTTCACCACAACACAGGCAGTTTTGTGGCCTTTTTGCTGTTTATTGCTGTGAATGAGGGTCCTCTATTGAAGGTAGGAGCTTGGTGTTTTGTGTTTCCCTCTGCATGTTTTATTTTGCTAACGTGGTTTTCTCCTTGATTCCAACAAAGTGGAACAGATCAAACTCACAGTTTTATAAGGACAAATTCTCAGCAGAATTTCAGCAATGGGATACAAGTTAAGTACACCTTACAGAGCCCCTATTTAGACTAAAAGTTAAAAATAAGGCAGCAAAAGTACTGGTGTTCAGAGCTCACTGTTTCCACCATCAACCTCCCTGTTTTATAGGATTTATAAATCAGCTTTGAAAAGTTTCTCCAGGCTAAATTTTGGCAGAGAAGGTCACAGGCAAGACTTGGTTTACTAAAACTCATTAAAAAATGGTTTGATGTTTTAAATTACACTGAAGTGAGAGAGGAAAAATTCTATTTCTATGGCTTTCAGCATTTCCTCCCCCAGCATCCCATCCAATTTGAATTAAAATGTGTCTGAGTAACTATGCTATGGTACCACTTTCTTTTCTTGTGGTGTTGCCATCAAGTCTTTCTGTGGGTAAAGCAGTCCCTTTCTAATCTCCAGAATGTGCAGCTCAGCTGCTGAACACAGTTGGAAAACATTTCCATTTTAGAAGTGGTTTGTTTTTGCTTTGAAAACTTTGTAAAATCTGTGGCAGCTTAATTCATCTGAGACCAGCTGAACCCCCATCTATTTCTCTCTGCTGACCTCAGTGGACACTGGAGAAGCAGTGTAAAAAACAAAAATGACTCCTTTGGAAGGTTTTCATTGCAGTTTTGATAAGGGTGGCTGGAAATGGGAAAGGCAGATGGAATTTTGCTAAACACAAAGGGACCCAAGTGGAAAGAATTCACCCTGAATATCCATTCCCAGTGAAAGGCTCTACATTAATTATTGCCACTCAGAGCAGGGATTTGGAGACCTTGCAGGGGCAGTAATTAGGAAGTGCTGGAGCCAGAAGGGGTCTTAGGGATCATTAGGATGGGAATGGAGAGCCAAACCATCACCACAACCCTGTTTGAATCCTCATCTCTTGTGCCTCCTGAGACTTATGTTATCTCAGAATGGATAATGCACCTCAAAAAGAAGGGGAAAGCCACACAAAGGTGGCAAATATGGCCAGAGGTGTGTAACAACTTCTGCAATAAGGAAAAATCCTATAAAATAGTTCCTTTAGCTTAGAAACAACCAGGATGGACATGATCAGACACACAGAAAACAATGAGAGACACTGAAAAAGTGAGCAGGGAATCATTACTCTTCCTTTCTTGAAATACAGAGAATAGGGGACATCCAATTCAATTATCAGGCAAGCAGCTCAAAACAAACAAAGTGAATTAGCATTTCATATGGAGCCTAATTAAATTACCACAGAAAGCTGTGGAAATTTAAATGATTGTGCTCAAAACCTGACAAGACTTTTGCAAGGAGTACATATAAGTTTGGAACCATTAACTTCAGTGGCAAGTCCTTATGTCACTGTCTGCCTGAAGGATTTAATAGGGAAAAGATTTCACTATAAATGTCTTCTTAGTTATCCACCTTCCCTGAAGATCTGCCACTGGATAGTATCAGAGGTAAGGAATTAGCTTTGATGAATTTTCTATCTTACTCTACACAGTTGTTTATAGATTCTGTTCTCACTTTATTTTTGGGTTTATAAATTCCAGCCCTGGAAAAAATGTGTTTGATTAATTAAGTTTTATAGCCTGTGGGAGGGGAAGTCTGTTCTGAAAAGCTTAAGAAAGAACATAAATCTACAAAAGAATGCCCAGCTGAGAGAGAGACTGTAGAGATGGGGAGGGTCAATTTTCAGCAATAATTGTGGCTGGGTGCATCCAGTTATTGATCCACCTCACCCTCATCCTGCATCTTTTCTGGGAGATTCTACATCCACCCTTAAATCTGCAACTGTCCTTGCTGCTGCATGGTTGGGATAATGAATGTGAGCAGCTAGGGCATTCCTGAAATAAAATAAAGCAACACATCCCTTTATGTTGGCTTTGGGAGCAGGATGGAGCCCAGGGTCACACATTTCATAACCATTATTGCTGCTGGAAACCAGAAGCAGTTTATTCATCAGGTGTGACACTGAATTGTCTCACTGATTTTTTAAGATTTTCTAAGCCTTCTGATGTTTACATTCTTGTAATGAACTTTCTCACACACTTTCTGTAAATTACATTGTTTTGCATTCTTTTATGAAGGAGGAGGAGGAATTTGATGGGCTGTTGGTTTGTCCAGTGTCATTGGAGAGGTGGCACTGTCACCCTGCAATCCACTGTCACTTTTGGAAATCTATAAATGTTGGAAATTAAAAAGCCCCTTTTTACCTTGGAAAGAGCAGTGAGTCCTCCTTGTGTTGTTTTGTGTCCTACAGTGATACTAAATTCCTTTTCAGGGGTGAACATTGGTAATGCCACAGCTCCAGGATTCTTGTGATCATTGAGGAATCACCATTTTCACTCAGGAAAAACAAATTTAAGGATGAGATTCAACCTGCTGAGCAGATGGAAATCGTGATATCACAGGATCACAGGATGGTTTGGGTTGGAAGGGACCTTCAAGACCATCCAGTTCCACCCCTTGCCACGGGCAGGCACACCTTGCACTATCCCAGGGTGCTCCAAGCCTCTCCAACCTGGCCTTGGACACCTCCAGGGATGGGGCAGCCACAGCTTTCCTTATCCCAAGTCCCTCCCCAGCTCTCCTGTAACCCCTTTAGGCTCTGGAAGGGGCTCTGAGCTCTCCCTGGTGCCTTCCCTTCTCCAGGTGAACATCCCCAACTCTCCCAGCCTGGCTCCAGCCCTCAGAGCAGCTCCATGGTCTCCTCTGGTCTCACTCCAGCAGCTCCCTATCATCGGATGCTCAATCTGGGATTTCTCACAGTCAATGAAATAATGAAATCAGTGAGTCCTTACAGATTCTACCTCCTGAGGCTGCTGGAGTAGTTTTCTCTCTAGGCAGTGACTGAGCCAGATCTCAGCTAGGCCTTGAAATCCCAGACAGATGGAGACAGCAGAAATAAAACCTACTTTAAAATTTATTTATTTCCAATAAAAGGCCGGTAAAAAATAGCCAGGAAGATAAAACACAATTTAAATAGCCAGGTAAGATAACAAGACATAGAACTAATCATAAATCTCTTGAGTTTTTTGAAATTTTGAAGCCATTTATCTTTGTCCAACACACCTGGCTACCTCTGGGAAGGCATATCAGGAAAAAGAAAGTCCCTATAAAAAGAGAAGCTCAGAAGTGCTGGGAATTAATTGTTTGTGGCAGTTTGCCTGTTTCTCACACTGTGTTAACAAGAGACTCTTGTTCCAGAGCACAGGTACCTTGGGAGTTTCTTTATTGGTTCAAAGGGTTTACTGAGACCAAGTTATGAGTTGTTCTTTGAGTCCCACTCCAGGTTATTGCTTTTTCTTAGAACACCAAATTGTGTAACATAACGAAGTTTTTGAAATAATCTCTGCTCCCACCTAGGAAGGAACTGCTGTTCTCATAGTAACTGAAGAGAAGCCTGAAGAAATAAGCTGGCAGTTACATCAATTCTCAGACATACATAGAAGGAATATCAAATTTATCTGTTCTAGAAACTTCCTGCAGTAGGGGCCAAGCTTTGGGCTGGTAATACCTTCAGAAAGTGTTTATCTTTCTAAACATTCCTCAGACATTATTTTAAAATATATTTCAATAGGTAGATCCATAACAACAATTTCTGAAGGCTTGGATTAAGTGTGGAGGCAAATAAGAGAACATCCAAATCCCTGCTGTGATTCAGCAGCTTTGGCTTTGTTAAAATGCCCCTGTCCAATCTTGTAGAGGACTAAGGTAGATGCACTTTATCAACACAGGACTTTATCTGTGAGATGTTATCACCTGCTTAACTCAATGCATTGAAAATAGTCAGGTTCACGAATTTAATCTTCAGAGATAGTGAGTTTTCCTTCTGAAAATCCTGCTTTTACATAAAATCAAGAGTAGTCTTAAAGAATATCAATGCCTGTTAAGGTTTGAAGCTTGTTTTTCTGTTGGGGTTCTTAAAAAATTATTTCCCCATGAGGAGAAATTGCCAACAAACCTTCTTTAAGATCCTCACTGACATGTACTGTATTTTGAAAGTGGTTACCATAATCAAGATCAGCAGTTGAATACAATCTTGAGAGACAAAAGGAGCTCTTTAACACACCTGAAATGCCTTGTTCTTATGAGCAATTAAATTTTACTTCAGAGGTTTATTTTTTTTCTCTAAGAAACAGCCAGATAGTACACATAAAACTCAAGCAACTTTTTTTTTCCAACAGAAATTCTCATTAGAAAAATTGGTTTAGACCAGTTCTACAAAACATTCTTCTAAAAATGAACATTTGAACATGTTTCTTGATGTGGATTTGGCTTCTTATTTAAGAGTACAAACTTAAATTGCTTTCATAAATTGCTTTCAAAAAAAAAAAGAGCCCTTCAACACATCAGAATTTCAAACCATTTTGTGAGAGTTTTGGGTAGACACTGTCAGGCACTTTGCTGGTTGCATTTAGAGCAGAGTGAAGAGCTTTAACATGGTGTTGACAACACTGGCTTAAGCCTGTTTGCTTTTGTTCTAAATACTACTGGCCTTTTTTGCCCTAAACCATTGCAAAGTCAAAGTAATGAATGGGTAGACATGACCATTTTATGGCCTTTTGTTTTTGCAGAGAGAGAGAAGAGTATTATCTGCCTGTATTGTGTGCAATAGTTGCTGTGCACCCAAGCAATAATTATTAAAAGATGCAGCCAAATATCAATATGACCTGAAATGCTTCACTGCATCCTGCTGCAGCTCATGCTCTATAAAACACCTTTATGAAGAAGATTGAAGAATCCAAGTGGTGCTTTGTGAGTGTTCCCCATGGAAAGTTCATTCCTGGCTGAAACTCCTTACCATGGAGGTGTTTGACACCTCAGAATTACCCAGAGGATGGCTCTGAGGAGAGTGGGACATAGAACAGGGAATTAAAACATCTCCACAGCCCCAAAATGACTGCACAGCACCTCACTTGTCTGTGGGATGTGCAAACAGCAATCTGAGCTGTGACAAATCTAATCCCTGACACAGGAATTAACAATTTTCCTTCTTTACCTCATTGCCAGACAACTCAATGTCCCCCAGGTGGAATTGTGGATCCTGTAAGGTTAATGCACATCTGGTGACTCTGTGCTGGCCAAGAGGCCTCTGGAAGCTCCCTGAGGACCATCCAGTGCCTGTAGATCATGGGCTGGAAACCACAGGCAGTCATCCAAACCTGAAAAATCCAGGATGGAAATCAAAATGAAGTTTCCAAATTCAAGAAGTCCATGGCAGTGTGTCCAAGAGAAGAAATGGCTCAGATCCTACTTGGCTTCCAAGCTTCACTGATTTATGAATGAGATGGTAAAAGCCCTAAGAATTTAATTTTAGGACTACTTTATGTTTTCTGTATGTGTCCTTGGGAAAAAAAATGGTCAGCATAAGAAACCTTTTAAAATTTGGATGGAATTTCTGATCATTTAACAGTCCTAAAATTATTTTTCAAGGTGCTGGTCATTTCTGTGGGGAAAATTTTAGATAAAACCAGAGATTTTGTGCAAGGTCCCACATTTGGAGCTGCTTCATAGTTGAAATTGGTGGATATATGGCAGCAAGTTGGAGCTCCTGGATTTCCATACTGAGCATATGGGCACATGAAATAATTCTGACAATTTTAGAAAGTGTTGGTCACTGCACTGATTCTGTTCATAAATTTCCCAGTTTTTCCATAGAGATCTTCAGTACATCCAATACCACAACTGTCATTTCTAGGGGTATTTACCAGTTTTATACCCTGAGATATTTGAATATAGTCCACAATAGGTCTGGCTGAAATGACAAACTGCTGACTTTAACAAAATGAAAATGTGTTGGAAGATTATGTGAAAGATTGAAAGCACCAGAACTAATGTTCATTGAGAAATCTCCACCTATTCTCTGAGACAGAGTGGCTGAACATGCTTTGTCTTAGTGTCACTTATATTTTGAGGTAAAACCAGATTATCTGAAATAATTCTGAGTGTGATTTACATAACCCATTCAATTGCACACATGAAGTGACTTGATAATGGCATGGCCAGGGTCACATTCCTTAACTTCCTTTTGATCCATTAAAAAAAATATGTGAATTTGTCCATAAAATCATAGGACCAAGGAATTATAGAATATCCTGAGTTGGAAGGGACCCACAGGGATCATTGAGCCCAACTCCTGTAGCTTTGCAATTCCTTTTCAACATATTAATTGTTGAAACAATTGTTGAAAGTCAATTTAGTTAAGCAAGCCCATTTTCAACATATGTAATGCATTATTTTCAGGCCGTCCTTCTGCTGGCTTGAGCCCTGCTGCAGTTTTAAATTCAAACAGCCTGGAAAGGAACTTTTTGCCTGAATCCTCTTTCTGTTGAAGCAATGGCAGAAGTCAGCTCACTTCAAGGGGAATAAGATCTGGCACTGGTGAAGATGTTTGGCTGAAGTGCTTTTGCCTGAACATCACTTTGTTGGGATGTGATCCCTGTTTTGCAGAGAGTTTGGATCTCTTCTTAAGGATATGTCCCTTCTTAGGTACAATGTGCAAATTTTATGCTTCCATTATGTGCCTAAATTGTTGCTGATGACAGCCAAGCCCAGCTCTGTTTCACAGAACTAACTTCTCTTACTTTTTACTGACTAAACTGGAGCTGAGGCACACAGAGGTGCCACACAAGGCCTGGAAAACCTATGCTACCTTTGATTGATGCATTGCAGTGCAGTGCAACACTTTTAATTTTGAGCCGGAAAGGGTGATTCCCATTTTCTTTAAATATCAAACATTCCTGTTTAGCCTTTAGGACATATTTCTGCTTTACCAGAGGCAAGTGCTTTTCCTTCCCTTCTTCCACCTGTGCTAAGCAGCAGGAAAAAAAAAAAAAGGTCTTTCTTCAAAAATTCTCCCTTTATCCTCTTGGCATGAACACAAGCAGGAAGCAGGAAATTGTTTCCTTGCAAAATATCTGATAAACTGGCACTTAGAGCCTGACAGTGGAAAGACACAGCTTTTTATTTCCTTGGACTGAAGTGGAAATTAAAGTTATGTTAGCTGTCTCCTGGGGTATTGATCACAGCCCCACTGCCTTTGGAAGGCTGCTGATGTGCACTTTTTGCACATATGACCTCAGTGAGAGGTGTCCTCAAGCAGAGCCCCCGTGCAGCCAGCAAGGGTTGCTGGATTCCTGTGGAGGGAGCTGTGGATTGCAGCCTGCAGGCTGGGTCTTGGGTTTATGTGGTTGAAATGGCTCCTGAGATATTAAAAAGTCTTTTTTCCCAGCCCTGTGACCAAAGAAGAAGTCGGGATTCCTCGATTCTGCTTTTCAAGGTTGTTCATTTTCTCTTATCTGTTCCATTCTTTCTCTGACCTGCTGAGATCTGTCCAGCAGGTCGGGTTGTGGCACAGTCCCTGCCCTTGGGGTGGTGTTAGCTTTTTATACTAAAAACTATGTATACTTTATTTACAGTAATTTTCCAATACCTGTCACCTATGTTAGACAGTTTGTCTCTACTCTAAACCAATCCAAAAGTGCCACCATCACAGCAGAAGATGGAGGACAAGAAGGAGAAGAAGGACAGTACACACCCAGATTCCTCAATCTTGCCTCTTGAACCCCCATTATAAAAGCCTCAAAATTCTACATTTCACCCTGTGACAAATTCACTATCATTCTATTCAAACCCTCATGGCTTGTAACTCTTCACACAAAGTTGGTAACTTTTCTCATGGGTTAAAATCAAAGGCACAGGTGTTTGTGACACCGTGCCAAGGTCTCTGAGCCCCTGCCAGGGTCTGGAGTCCTCCAGGGCAGCCAGAGGAATGTCCTGGGTTCCAACAGCTGGGATGTTTAGAAAGGGGTAAAGAAGGCAGGTTGATTTTCCTTCTGCTTTTCCTCTCTGTTTCTTTAACCTAATAATTATCTTTGTCAAAATTGCTGGAGAAAATCATGAATTAAAGGACTGAAATGGTTTGCTGCTCTTTAGGTCTACAATAATGCAGCCCATGGAGGTTTGCCCTCAGCCATGAAAGAGACAGGTTGAAATGCAGACAAAATGCTTACCTGGCTGTAGGATGTCACAGGAACACATGAAAAGTGCGAGACTGATGGAAGGGGTCTCTACAGGAGGG
This sequence comes from Melozone crissalis, assembly GCF_028551555.1. Classification (NCBI taxonomy): domain Eukaryota; kingdom Metazoa; phylum Chordata; class Aves; order Passeriformes; family Passerellidae; genus Melozone; species Melozone crissalis. The sequence goes on from NW_026535905.1 coordinate 4,322,873, forward strand.
CTTGTTCTTCTTTCCCCAGACAAGGACAAATTATTTCTGTACCATTTCAGACAGATTTAATCTCCTTCACTCTACAAAAGTACCCTGCACCGGTGTTTTCACTCTATCCCTCAGTGCTGGTGTCCTACAGACACTCTTGTGTGGTGTTTGTGCATTTCCAGGATGAGGTGAGAGATGAGGAATCTGACTCCATGTTCTCAGAAGGCTGATTATATTATATTATATTATATTATATTATATTATATTATATTATATTAATTACATTACATTACATTACATTACAAGAGAAGGATACAGACAGAAGGCTTACACAAGAATGAATAATAAAAGCTCATGACTGACTCCTCAGAGTCTGACACAGCTGATGGTAATTGGTCATTAAGTTAAAATAATTCACATGGAACCAATCAACATGCACCTGTTGGTAAACAATCTCCAAACCACATTCCAAAGCAGCCAAACACAGGAGAAGCAAATCAGATAATTATTATTTACATTTTTCTCCGAGGCTTCTCAACTTCCCAGGAGAAGAAATCCTGGTGAAGGGATTTTTCCAGAAAATATCATGGTGACACTCTTGGTCTCAGCCTCCACTTCCTTCAGCTCCACAGCTCACTCACTCAACAATTTGATCACTCTCCCTCCTCCTTTCTGAATTCCCTCCAACTGGACCGTATTTTCTTTCATCTGTGGTGTCCATGACTGGACACAGTGCTCAGTGGAGCTGCAAGTCCAGTTTATGCCTCTCTGAGGGGTTTTTGTCTCTGCAAGAGCCTTTCTCATCTCAAAGTCCTTCACTAATCCCAGGGTTCCAGCCAAGAGCCAAAGTGTTTGCTTAGAGAACAGCAGGATGCAAATGTTTAAACAGCTTTGCTCTGGATGAAGAGAAATCTGTTTATTTTATATTTTTTTTAAGTTTTGGGTCACTAGGACACTAAATAGAGGGGTCACTTAAACTGGCATTAATCAGATCAGAATCTCTCACTCAGGTGCAAACCTGACTCTCTGCCCACTGCCTTCTGGGAGGCACATGGATATATTCTCTGCCTTGGTGTGGGGATCTGCAACCTGCTGAGGTATGAAATGAGGGGCTGCCCTCAGAGATGGGCTCACCATGCTGGGTATAATAATGGCAAAAATGTGCTGAACACTTCAGGATCTGTCAGAGGATTTGGTTTGGAACAGCTCCTTGAAGCTGGTCAACAGGTAGAGATTTATTAATGTTTCCCTATCCAGCTTCAGCCTTTTGTTTTTCATTTGTTTTTTGGTGTATTTGTCATTTAAAACAAAGTTTTGTCAAAATTAAAAGCACTGACCAGATTTCAGTCTTACTTGCTAAAAGTTTTACTGTATCTAGTCATAATTTTTCAGGCTAATGTATAAATAGAAAAAACCAAAAAATTGAAAGGGACAAAAAAACCCCACAAAAAACCAACACGAAACCAGGGAGAGTTTAGAGAGGAAATAACAGAATTTTGTGGGAATTTCCTTGCATTTTACTGTACTATTTGAAATTTTTCCCTGTGACTGACACCTTGTCTCCAGTGTGTATGGCAGGCTGCAGGCTCGGAGCTGAATCCTGTCTAATAGTTCCAATTTCTGTGTGCTCAGGACTGATGGAATCAGACTTCAGAGGAGACAAATGCTTGTTCAAAGATAAAATTTCCCTACTTCCCATAACTGAGAGTTTCCAATATGAGCATTTTTATTTAAGCCATTATGTGCAAATATTCAAGATGATTTCAAGAGCAGATTCTATGGAGCCTGTTTCTCTAAAAATGCCCTACAAACCCCTCACTCAAGCTGCTGATTCATGGGCAGTTAATATCAGATGTACAAATATCAATAAATTATCTGCAATTCTATTCCTTGTTTGAAAACCAGGGCTGATTTCACTCACACCTTAAATTTAAACCTGGGTTTGACAATAATAATAATATCCACATCAGTCATACACATGTCCAGATCAGCTGCCCATGTCATGGAAAGGACAATGTCTTGTCAAGGGAAGAATTTAAAGGCTCCAGATCAGTTTATGAATTTGTATAACACTGTGGGAAGCGTGCCAGGGCTGTAATGCAAGCCTGGCCTTTTATGAAGCCCACTGAATTGTGTTATTAACCTTGGAGTAAAAGAAGAGAGGACCATTTTCAAATGTTATTCTGATAATTATCATGCACAGGCAATAGAAAGCAAACAGCAACCTTCCCCTGGACACCTACTCCTCATTTGCACATTCTAATTACTTACATTTGCATACACATATGAAAACACGGTGCTTTCCCCATTAGTGCTGATCATATTCCTCATTAAGTTAAGTAAATACCCCCAAAATACCAACACAGTTGTAGCTGAATTTGACATTATTTCACACAGACTAACAGCCAGTGCATTCTTCTGGTTTTTGGTTATCTTGGATAGTAATTTTAAAGAAAAAAACTACAACTACAAGGTTTGAAACTGGAAATAAATGAATCTGTGTGTCTTGGTTTGAAAAGAGAGGTGTGTGCTAAGGAAGGCAGGAGCCTTCCTTAAAATGGAAAATGTAAACCCCTTCTCTCTGAATTATTATAATTTTGAAATTAAGGGACTCTCAGGCAAAGATATGGGAGCAGGAATAACAGTTCTTTATTAAGAAAAATAAAAATAGAATTAAAATAAAAATTCAGTAATACAAAACTCCACCACCAGAGTCAGACCATGCCCTGCCCCCCTGTGTGTCAGGGCGGTGTCCCAGCCCCATCCCATGGGGGCTCAGCCCTCCTGCAGTGCCAGCTGTGGCTCTGCTGCAGCAGGGATCCTGCACAAGGGGGGAGTTTTCCTCTGCAGCTCCAGGGCTGCTGCAGATGGGCCTGGGCTCCCTCTGGCAATGCAGGGCAGCAGAAAGCTGCTCCTCTGGCAATGCAGGGGGCAAAGGCTGCTGGGGTGTCCCAAACCTCAGATTGGATCCAGGTAGGAATGCTTGGCTCCTCCCCTGGGCGGAGCATCTCCCCATGGGATGATGGAATTGGATCAGCCATGCAGGGACACTCACTGGCCATGGACAGAAGATAATTAATAATTAATGGCCCATGAATAGCAGAGATCTCCTGGAGGGAGGATTGGTTGTGGAAGAGATAAAGAAAACTGCGCAATGAACAGAAGAAAACTGCCCCACCTCTGACAGATGGGAATAGAACACACACCCCTTGCCACACCTTGCATTTGCAACCTAAGACCCTGTGAATCCTGAATCCAGCTCTGGGCAGCCTTTGAATCACTGCAGCATCACCATGGGCTCAGGAGAGCCCTCTGCTCCAAACACAGAGAGAGTTTGGAGGGGAGGGTGGGAATAAACACATTACAGTCCTGCCTGGAGCTTAGGATGGGTGTTGCATAATTGTAGGTGTTATTTTGTGGGTGGGATTTTGGTGGACCTGGTTAGGGAGTGTGGAGATTGGTTTTTAAAAAGTGCTGTGAAATCATCCAGGCCACCACTGGAGCCTCTTGCTGGCATAAAGCCTCAGCTCAGAATATTAGGGATGAATTGATCATGACACCAGGATGAATATTTAGCTTAAACCCAGAGTTTACATTGCAACAGTAATATCTAAATCACAGAACTGTAGTTTAGCTTGGGTTGTAAGAGATCTTAAAAACCAACTAGCTCCAACTCCAAAATGTGCTGCATGCTGTGACATAGCTCAGTGCTGGGCTGGTTTGGATTCTCAAAGACATGAGCTCTACAGCAATCCTACTGTTCTCCTGCCCTGCCTTGAGCTTCCATCTGCTCTGCATCAGCAGAGCAAAGCCAAGCAGGCACAGAATGCTGATTTCTGCTCTGGGAGCACATTCCTGCTTCCAGGTGTGCTGCTGCAAGTAGAGGAGTGCTGGCATAAAGATGTCAATTTGCTGAAACCCTTCAGTATTTCAGTGAAGAGAGGGACAAGCTCATTTTTCCTGAAGGAAAAGCTGTCAGTGAGGAAGCTGAGAGGTGCCCTCCAAACTTGGTGGTGTTTAAAGGATGCTTTAATAATCTACAAGAGACAGAGAGCAGGGGAAAAGGGGAATTTGCAGGTGACTCCTGTGGTTTCTAAGGCAGGAGAAATTCTGACGAAAGGAGCCTTCCAAGCTGTATGAACAACCGAGGAAATTCAATGTTGAGATGCAAAAATAATGCATAGTATCTTGAAATACTCAAATGTTTATTTTATACAGCTGGCTATGGAAATTCTACATTTTTTCAGCTCTAGTAGATCTGTGAGTCATTATAAATAACTTAATGAAAGTGTTTACTGTGGAGGCAAGGTCAGTGGAACAGAATTGTAAGTGTGCAATGAAAACCACAATGGGGAATAATGAAGAAAATTATACAAACCTGTGTAAATCAAAATACTTTTTCACCTTGAATGCCATGTGCAATTCCAGGCACCTAAACTCAAAAATGGACACGGGAGAAATGTAATTGATTCTGTGATTTGTAGCAACAACTATTCAAAAATGAGATCATTCATCTTAGAGAGGAAAAAATGATCCACACCATTATAAGCGTATAAACAAATGAGCTATAGAAATGATGTAGCTGCAGAGCTCTGTTTAGCACTTTCTTAATTTTTTAGAACAAATACTATTTCCTGAAATAGAAAGGCAACTTTTTTTTTTTTTTTTAACAGGAAAGAGGAGTAATTCTTGCAGTAAAAACATAATTAGCCTTTGGACTGCTTTGCTACATGGTATTGTGGTGATCATAAAAGCTTAGAGATGCTGTTCAATAGCAGGTAAAAACCTAGGATTGCTGGGGTTTGTGTCCTCTTTGCTGTCCTCATTGCCACCTCTCCCACCTGCTGGACTAAGGAGGTGGCCTGTGTCCCAGGCAGGACACACACACTGATGGGTTAATAGTATTTCTTTGAGGAATGAGATTAACATGTTAAAACCTTCCCTCTTTCTTCTTTCTTCCTAAAGGCTGGTGGAGCTTGACAGCTCAGAGACTCCTCTGGTTGAAACTGAGAAAGATGTTCAAAAGGGAAAGAGATAGAAAGGTTATAAGATCAAAAGAAATGAGGATAAAAGAGCCCTGCTTGTCCCTAGAGAAATGTAATTTGCTCTAGGCTGCAGTTCAGTTTTCATCCTGGAGCAGCTTCTAAGGAGCCTGATCCCAGAATGCCACCAGGCCTGGGGAATTGCAGAGGATTCTGTGAGTGTTCCCAGGGTTGGCTGAGCGCTGGGGTTGGGCAGTGTTGGAGCCAGGAATGTGCCACTGGTGAGGGTGGCTCTTCCCTTCCTCCTGCCCTGCTCCAAAGGCAGCAGCAGGGGCAGGATGGGGCTGGGGGGAGGCAGGGCTGGATGCAGAGGAGCAGGAGCTGTGCTGGGGGAGAGCCCGGGCTGAAACCCAAATTTGACACAGCAGAACTTGAAAAAGTTGCAGAGAAGCTTGATCAGGAAACTTTGCCAATCTATTTCTGTTTGCTGGAAAGGTCGTGCGTCAAGCGAGGCTTTTTACTTCCTCCCTAGCTGCAAGAGCTACATTCCCTAGTAATTGTGTATATTTACTTTATACTCAGATAAGCCTTTTATTTTCTCTGACATTTTCCCTGAGAAATAAGGATGTCTTGTTTCTGATACTCCTTTTTCAGCTTGCAGCACTAAAACAGCAGATGCTGCTTCAAGAGAGTGAAGAGTGAGTACTTCCAACCCAACATCACCTACCTGGCATCAAACAAAACTGTGTGCAGGAGTAAAAGGTCTCCAAGAGACATTTTCTTGTCCCTACACATCTTTTCTGTACAAACACAGTTTGGAAAATAAAATGCCTTCTGCCATCACATGCAGCTAGAGATTATTCAAAGTCAGGAATTGCAATAAAAAGCAACATTTTTGGAGCTGTGCAGCATCCTGTGCAAATAGCCCAGATTTTATCTGTACCCTGCTGTTGCTGCTGCCAGAGAGCAGTGGTGGAAATATTCAGTGGTACATTTTGATCTCTGCATCCTCTGTTTTGCCTCAAACACTTTTCCATTAGTGCTCCTGAAGCCTGCAGTGAAACAAACTCAGGAGACGACTCTGCAAGGCCAGGTTGTAACTCCTTGATCTGCCTTCACTTTTGGAAGCCAGCAAAACATCAGGTGCTCAGGTTTTGAGAAGGAGATGCTCTGGGGCTTCAGAAAGAACAGATTCCATGAAAAATCACACTTGTTACCACTGGGATAAATTTAGAGGTGTCTCTGCTCTTCCTGAGCAATATCTGTAAACTCACTGAGACATTCCTTTTGTGGGATGTACATGAAAAACCCCATAGAGATGAATGAGGTTTCTAAGAGGTCAGGCCTATTTGCACCTCATTCAAGGGAGACAAAGTAGCAAAACTTTCAAGTGGGAAGTGTAGAAATGCATCCTCAAAATTCTATTTTTTTTTTTTTTTGTAGTTTTAGGAAATGTATGTGTGTGCCAAAGTATCTCCTTGTTCTTCTGATGTTTTTATCAGATCCATGCAAAATGCAGTTGGTTCCAGCCTTGAAATGCAAATTTGTCTTACACTGTTCTTGCTGCCAGTAGGAAGACTAAAAATACATATGTAATGATGTTCCTGGAACATTTTCAAATGCCTTTAGATGATGATTCCATTTTTATTTCAAAATAATGTTAATTTTGCAGGCTCATTTCGGCCAAAATGTATGGACCTGTACTTAAATTCAAAATTCCTCTGAGGATAAAAAACTCAGCTATTAGAAGAACTTTGCCAAGTAGGTAGGTCACCAAAACAGAGCCTGAAACAAAAAAAAAAAAAAAAAACAAAATTAGGTTTTGCCAATTTATAATACATACATCTGGTTTTGTGATTTTCTTGTTACTTTTAACATTCTTTGCAGTGCTGGAATCCCAAAGCAGCCCACAAGCCTGGTAATTCAGGAAGGCTTATAATTGAGGCAGGTCTGTTTAATTTCGTTAACAGAGAAAAATGAGAGAAGCAACAAAAAAGAAGCATAATCATCATAACCAAAGGCAGTTGTTACAAAGGCTTCTGACTAATGCCAACAGCAATTTTTGAAAGTGGGGACATTTTAAGGCTGATGCCTAAAAATATGGGTTTAGGAAAGCATATATAAGTGACTATTTAAAGTGTCAGAGTCAGGGAAACATTCTTGCTAAAACCGTATTTTAAAACTGTCCTGAGTGGAGGCAGAATTAGATTGATTTTAACATAAAATTCTTTAAAGAGACTTCATGCTCCTGTGTGTTTTTTGAATGGGAACCAGGAGCACTCAGACCTCCTGAAAAACAGGAATTTTAGAGATTTTGATCATGTAAGTGTAGAAGGACAAGATGAGACATCTTGAGTTGGCTTCAATGTCAAGTCTTTAAACACAGATGTGCTTGTGGAGTTCATCTTGTTAAACACAGATGTTCTTGTGGGATCCATCTTGTTGAACTCCAAGCATCCAGTGTGGATATTTCTGTTGGGTTTGGTTGTCCACTTTGCCTCCAGGCAATGGAGAGAAGAAGAAGCGATGAATCATCTCATCCTGGAGCAGTTTTCTAAACCTGGTCACATGAATCTTCCCCTCCAAGGGCACATTCCTCTCCCAGGAGCGTGGGATGGGTGTTGGCACCACGGATGTCTGAAATTTGAAGTTACATCTTGTCCTGGATGCTAAAATCCAGGCACCATCCTGTGAACATTTTGCTTCAGTCTTTCTCCTTCCCTTCACCACCTTTAACGTATGATACAGCAATGTCCCTTTAATGATTTCTTTTCCACAGGGCTCAGAGGTGGAAGAGATTTATGCTGCTTGGTAAATTTAACTTCATACTCGGCGCAATAAAGAATCTGAAGGTGCACTTAAGAGTTATAAAAAAATCTTGGCTCTCAAACCATAAAATTTCCACAGTGTGGGTATTTCAGGTGTCTTATTGCTGAATGTGCTCAAAGTAGCCTGAATGGGCGTTGATGATGGGAAATCAGTATCAGGAAGGTGGTAAATCAATGTGTTGTCTGGATAGCAGGGTGAGGTTAAATATCACAAGCAATGATATCAGAAAGTGTTTTGAGAGATAACCACGAAGGAAATGCTGGAGAAAGAGGCCTTAAGGTATAGCTAATAAAAGATAACGTGGCTAAGCTGGAGTGATTCAAGGTGAAATTCAATTCCCAGAAAATTCTTGGTGCTTTGACGAGAGCACATTTTGCTAGCACATCTACAGCTCCTGAACAGGCATGCAAGTATCAATCAGAATGAAATATAGTTTGATAATTAGCTGCAGAAAAGGATTTGAAATGATACAGAGCATCAAGAAAGAAAGTAAATAACTGAAATGCTTGGCAAAATTACGTGTGCTTAATGACAATCAGCTTCATTTAAAATTGCTGTAGGGACTTAAGGTCATTTCAGTCATCAGACAGTGATGATTTATTCCCTAGAAACTAACAGGCACACTCCAAACCTAAATAGAAATGAAGGATTTGCAGCATATTACAATATTCTATATTGGCACTGAGCTAGAAGCCTTCCTGAATGAAAGCAAATGACTTTTTGTAGCTGTAGCATGGTAATTGCTTGAAGAACAGCAACAAAAATCCCAACAAAAAAAACCCCAGCAAGCTATTTCTGAAATACAATGCAGCGACAAAATAAGAAATGGAATTGAATGAGAAAAATATATCTGCTGAGGACAAAATCAGACAGCAGGGAGAATTTATAGCCCTGTGCTAATTTCCTACTATCAGACACTGAGCTGGATGGGAAAATGACAGAGAAGAACCTTATCTAATAGATGTGGCAGAAGTGATGGGTTTGAAAGATGACAATCTTCATCTGAGCCGATAACAAATATTCATATTCATAGAGCCAAATGTTAAACTTTCTCATGAAAATGAAGTGTTTGCACCTAATATATTTAGAAATTGGAATCAGGAAGAGCTTCCCTTCCCATCTCATCCCCTATAGCTTTTTGGAATAAACTAAATGGCTTTACTGTGCTCGGGAAATCAGGTAAGTGCCTGCTGAGCCTGTTTGCTCATTTACTCCCATCACCAGCTAAAAGACTTGTAAATGTGTTTGTAAACAGTGAGTTATGGGGTTCTGAGTTTGCAGTGCTGCAGGATAATGCAGGTCACGTAGTTCTGTACATTTACTGCTGCAGGTTTTCAAACCAAACACGAGCAGGGTTTGTGAGGGGAAGGGGAGGCTGCACAGAGATGGGGTCAGTGCTTCGCTGCCTGACAGTCTGCCCTTTAAAATACAGAGTAGCAGGGAATGAGGCAGCTTTACCAGGATTTAAACCTCAGCCTTTTGCTTAACTGCATAAATCTAATTTGGTCTGGTTTGCATAAGCGCCTGAAAAGCTCAGGAACACCAAGGGGATGCCTGAGCTGCAGCTTTGGGGTCTCTTGGACTCTGTGTTGCATTAGGGTCAGCCTTGGCATAATCTTCAATATTTCCTATCTTAATCTGTGGCAGTGTGCACCTGAAAGTTCCTAGCAGACCTAAAATCAGGGCAGTCAAAACTGAATTTTTATTCCTTTCCCCACCAAAATCCACTCACTTTAGTTCTTCAGACACAGGCAATTTGTGTGCTTCTCTCTGCTGGGTGGGTTTGGTTTGACTCTGACTCATCTCTGAGCACTCCTGGCACAGCCAGATCTGAGCTATATTTAATTTTGGGTGATGCAATGACTTCAGCATTGAGGAACTCTCTTGGTCAGGTCATTCTCATCTCACACCCTCATTTGCTCTTTCCCCTGACAGCCTCTTCTTCATCCATGTAAATCCTTTTCAAATAGAGCTGAAATGACTGTTCCTGTAGTTCATCATTTAAGGGAATAGGGCACTTTCCCCCCACTTTTTTTTTTTTTTTTTTTGCATTCCTTCATTGGAAATCTGCACAGAATTCAGCACAAAACACTTGTGCACTTTCACAGAACCCCACAGCCTTGACCAACCCTTCTGATGGACTCCTGGTTTCCTTGTGCTTCCCAGTCAAAGAATCTGTGTGTATGGCAGACATGTCATGGTTTAATCATCAAATATTGATGGCCAAAACTGCAGGAGAAACATATCCACTGCTTGTCTTAGGGGTGGATGTCTGAAGTGCTTGGTAAGACCATTTAACACTGAAATATTTACAGTGTAAAAGGAAAGCCCTGCAAGCAATGTTGTGATGAGAGAATTGAATGCTAACACATTACTTTATATAGTAAAGAATTATAAATGCAGCCACAAAAAACAAAATCAGGCCCTGGAGTCTGGGCCTGATGCAACCTTATTTGGGTTGTTATTAAATCCCATCACTATTTATGTCTATTAGGGCACAAGGAACTGCAGCTCAGGACTGAGCATGAGAGTGGGAGCAGAACTCACCTGCCTGCTGCCTTTCACATAAATATAGATGATGAAATCAATTATACAAGAACCAGACTCCTTGCTGGCTCATTTCTCTCCTAGCAAGGAATCACTGAAGCTTCCAGAAGTTCAGTTCTTCCTAAACTCCTCAGAAGCTGGGACAACACATTATCTAAAGGAGATTAGATTAGATTCTCCAGCATGTCTGAAACCATGAAAAATTAATATAATATAATATAATATAATATAATATAAATATATTCACTCACCTGGGATGTGTGATTACTTCTGCACTGACATGCAGATGCTTGAAGCATCCTGCTGTCTTAATTACAGACCAATCCTTGCACTTATGAGGATATCACACATTTATTTTGTAATGTGAATATCACTATATATATATTTTTTTCCCCCTGGTTTGTGAGGAAAATATTCCAACCAAGTGTAGCTTGATTCTGGTTAGCTGGTGTCTTAATGGTGAGAAAAGGTAGGAAAGGGAGGGAAAAAAGTGTTGGCTTCAGGTAAGATGAAGGCTGAGATTGGTGTGATATATTTGGCCATGAACTGGTTAAAAGACAGGAGTGCAGAGCCTCCTGGCAAGGCAGTGAAACAGACGGACAACTCTGCCCAAACTAGGACTCCTCTCAAAGAGGGAAGTGCTGGAGAATCTGTGATGAAAGAGATATAAATGAATATTCCAGGAAACCGGTAGGATTTGGGCTGAATCTTTAGCTGGTGCAAAGTGGAGTTCAAGGAGCACTGAACTGAGGGTTGGACCTGTTGAACTTTTCCTATCTCTCCACTAAATGAAGTGGTGGAGAAAAAAAAAAGCAGTGTTGCCCCTACCCAGGTGTGTGAACAGCAAAGTGTCTGCAGAGATAAGGGGAGAGCAGAGAGAAGATATTCCATATGGAGGATATGCAGCAAGACAAACCAGGACACCACAGAATACTTTGCAAATGTATTCCCAGCCTTAAATAAAACATTTTTCTGCTAAAAGAAACATTTCAAGAAGATAACCCAAATCCAGACTGGCTGCAAATCACTGAGGTAACCACAGCCTGTTAGAAATGTTGGGGTCACCTTCACCCCTCCTTGGGCAAGGTGAGGCAGCTCTTTCCACCCCTAGACTGGACGTGCAGCTGGCAGCCAGTTTTTGTGCTTCCACTGCACTCAAGGCATGCAGGAACATTCCCTCCCATGCCATACAGTCTTTTATTGCTGCTGGGCTGCTAAAGGATTATCCTTAATTCAGGTGATTTGCAGAGCATTCCAGTAACACTCTCTCACTGAGCCCTGTGCAAGAGATAACGATGAAAATGTATTTCAGACTGGAAAAAAGCTTCCTATCTCTTAGCCAGTCAAAAGTAATTCCACAGCAGCAAGGTACTATACTCTGAGATGGATTTTAATCTGCCTTACACCAGTTGAAATTAGAGAAACTTCAGGTGGAATCAGTAGAGTTGTGGTAACATAAATCAAATCCTTTTTCAGCTCTGCGTGAAGGGAGAGATTTTTATTTTTTTTTTTTCCCCAAATAAAGGAGGATTGAAAGGCAGAGTTCTCTTTCCCTACACATCCCTTCCCTGAATGTACTGATGAATTTCAGGTAGAATGAGTTAAGACAGGGCTGTGCACAAAGGGGATCAAGTAATGTTGACAAGAAGTAGCTGGTGACAACAGCAGTTAATACCAAGGAGGCTGAGAGAGGATTTAGTGGTTATGGCACTATTACACAGGGTGCTGGAGATAAGGCAGCAAGGAGGCAGCAGGAACAAGAGTCAGCAAAAGACAAAAGGAATGAAAGGAGCAGCTTAGTCATTAGGAGAGCAAAACCACTTGGAGGTGTTTGTGCCCTTCACCCGTGGGCTTGGCTGTGGTGGCAGCACAGGAGGCTGTGCCGCAACAGGAGAATGGAGCTCTGCAGGTGGGGAAGGTATTTATTTACCATGTTCTATATAGCCAGGCAGCTACATGGCCCCCTCACCAGCACTTTGCCCAGTTTGCTTGGCACTCTCACCACACCAGTGCATTCACTGGTGAAGGATTTGTCTCCTGTCCCCATGGTGGTGCCCACAGGGTGCAGCCCTGTGACTCTGCCACTCTCTTTCCACTCCTGATATCACACAGAGGCTTTGTGCAGTAATTTACTCCTCCAGCCTGTGTCAGGAGATTGCTTTTCATAAGGTCAGTGGCACTTTCAAAGAGCAAAGCAACAGATTTTTGCAGGATGCAGCTGCCACGTCCTGAGCGGGCGCCCAGGCGCCATCGCCAGCCAGGCAACAAGGTGACAGGAACATTGATGTACTGACATGGAGCAGGAAAAAAAAAGAATTTCTAAGTGCTTTTGAACTGCTTGGAGCTCTCCTTTAGCCAATAGATTCAAAGAACTGGAGACAACAAGCACAAAACTGTGCTGAATAGGGATGAAAGGAGCATGGATTCAATGCTTTCACCCAGCTGAGTGCATCAAGCTGCAGCTCTGTGACAACCCCCTGGTCCTGGCACTTGGGAACTGCAGACAAAAAGCCCTGGCCCTGCTGACCAGCTCACACTCACAGAGGGATAGGCTGCCAGCCCCAGGCATGTGTTCTGCCCGGAGGATTGATAATTTTCATCTCTCTTTTTAACCACCCAGAGGCCAGGACCTCCCTGGAGTTCGGTATTTATCCGCACTAAAGAGTAAAGTTTTACTTTTTAATAAGGAAAAGCAGGTGGAGGCTGCAAAGCTGTGGCTTTTATCAACAGAACATCTTTTTTCCTATTTACTTGTTTGTTTAAGTGTGAGTATTTAGGGAGTACCACGAAAGAGGTGCTCATCCATGTGTACCCAGTTGTCTTTTGCATGCAGAACAATTTGGAAGATTTTACCTTGTGAGAACAAATACTCACCTCTTTTAACTGAATAAGAGTATTCTTTACCTTCATTACAAATAACTGTTTTTCAGCACGGAGATTTCAAATGTAAAACAGCAAGAGTAACACTAAAAGTGGTTTAAAAGGGGGGGACAATACCCCAGTTTAGCAGAGAGAGAAAAACAACCTTCACCTCCTTTTTGTCTCTCTGTTTTTAATGCGTGCCAACTGCCCCAAAACCTGTTCTGGCAGCTGGGGACCAGCAAGCCGAATCTGGGCAGGTGGATTTCCACCAAAACCCTTTGATCCTCATCCCCAGTCCTGGTCAGGGTGTAGCCATCACTGTGGCCATGCAGGCTTTTAGGATTGTGGCCACAGTGGCCACAGTGACCCTGGGGCTGTTCCTGCTGGCAGCAAGCTGCAGAGCAGCCCCAGCGGAGCTGAGGATGAGGCTCCTGGATGTGGTCATGCAATGCTTTACATTTGGCACGAGTTCCCCTCAGCTCTGAGCAAAGCTGTGCCAGGAGAGTGGTGGGAGCTGCACTGCATTTAAATGAGAGCCTGAAAAGAGCTCGGAGCTGCTCAGATGGCAAAGACATCTGCATCAACATCCTCAGCCCAAGGATATGAAAGGCACACATCTCCAAGTGCCAGGGCACAGTGTTAAGTTCACCAATGGCATGCAAAAATCAAGACAATGCAGTCTTGGCTACTGATCTGTTGAATCTGTTACCAAAAAGAACCTTAAAATAAAAACCACCCCAAGAAACCATTCAGCACAGATGACTTCAATGAGACTCTCCCCAGCTCCTGCAGCAAGTTCATTTCCCACAGAGAATAATTGACAGAGAATGGCAGTTGCAACCCTTGTGTGTGTGTGAGAGCGAGAGAGAGACTGTCTCTGTATCTCAAAGCATATTTTTATGAGGTTCTGGAAAGAAGCTGGTCTGGGATAATTGTTGCTGGAGACACTGAGAGGCACTGAAAGCACCAGCAGGCATTTTTGACTAAACCCAAGAAATTCGTAAAATGTAAGACACAGTGTGAAAGGAGGGGGGGAAAAAAGAGAAGAAAAGAAAAAAGAAAGCCCACTAACCTCCCCCAGACCCAAACTCTGCAGTTGTGAAGCCAAAGGAGCCCTCTGAAGACAGACAGTAAAGTCGACTCCCTGCAACGGAGAGTTCTTGCAATAAGAGAACACACAAGTGAAAATTTTTTTTCTTTCCTCATGACCTGGAAAAAAAGTCTTTGATATTCTGGAGGGAATTAGGGAAAAAAAAATTTGAAAGTGAGTGAGCTTCACTAACAGCCTTCTCCCCATCCCTGCCCCTTGGCAAAAGGATATTTTCTGACAGAATGCTCTCCTGTTTGAAAATGCTTTTTGCCTGCTATTAATTATTTTTCTGGAAGTTTTCAATCTCCTTTCTGAAGGCTTATCTGTCTGATTTATTCATATTTCTTAATGTCTGGAGTTTTACCTTATAGACAACAGCAAAATTAATTGTGTGGCTGGGAAAGGGGCCTGGAAATGTGTGATGCTTGGGAGGGCCAGCAGTCAGAAGGTCTGTAGTAATATTTTAGGTTTATAACACAATGCAATAAAATATTTTAAAAGCAACAACTTAAATCAGTAGTGCATTTTGCTCAATTGCTTCTGGGAGGTTATTACTTAGCTGGAAAATTCAGAAGTAACTAACAGGAGTTCTCTTAGCAAGGAGAGAGAAACCTCAGCCCTCAGATATTTTTCTCTGCCTCCAAAAGCTACCAAAAAGGAGATATATCCATATCCACAAAAACCTTTGCCTTAGCTTATGAAATATAGGTAGATTTAAAATCTTTCCTCTGCAGCACTTAGCAAGTGAGCTTTATATGCAATATGGGGAGCAGAGCAGCACTTTTCCTATATGGATTAGCACACAGGAAATTTTCTTTTCTTTTTAATTATTCTTCCCACATATAATTATGTTTGAGGTCCCCTTTCATGCTGTGAATGGGTAGAGGACACCCTGAGAGTGGGAATGCCTCACTCCACAGATTGTGAGTGATTCCTCAGCAGTGCTGCCTCACAGCAGATTTTTGGATAACACATGGAAACAATTCAAACTGGCATCAGCTGCTAAAGTGGCTACAGCTGCCCATTAAAAAGTATTTGCTTTTCACTGCCATTAAAAAAAAAAAAAATTTGATTTTTCATCTTTGCTCTACAGTTGAGACTCTTTTATGCACCTGTCAGTATCATGATGTTGCCTGAAGAATGAAATTTCCTCCAAGCATCTGTTTCAGCTGATTGAATATTCTCTTACTGTATAAGATGAGTCCATTGTCTGATGAATGCATGGGATTTAATTTTTGAACAACATGTCAGGGACTCCTAAGCTAGTGTATGCAAATTCTTTACCTCTGTGAAAGAGCCATCATCTTTGCATCTTGATGGATCACTTTCAAGGGACATGACAGATAATTAATTTATTACATATATATTTGGTTGAAAATATAAAAGGGAGATTTAACAGAGAGAACAATTAAGAAGATGCGAAAAGTTTACAGAATTAGGAGTGCTGGCAGTGCAGATTGGGTTTCCTCACAAAGAGCCTTTGTCAGGGACACATTGATATTCTAGGTAAGTCCAGACACTTCTAGGTTTTTTTTTGTTGTGGCTTTTTATTCATGGTTCTCTTTAGATTATCTTTTCTCCTTTTTTCTTTTTCTTTTTTTTTTTTTTTTGGTTGTCTGAGGTTTTACAGTAGCTGCTCTGAGATGTACAAATTACAGAGCTAAACACAAAATGAAGTGGAAATGGGAAATTAGTTTACTGTGCAGTACACTCTGGCTGATGGATGGCTACAGTTCACTTTCAGCTTGCTTTCAAAACAATTCTGCTTTAAAAGTAATCTTTGTGAGCTGACTTTCCTTTTCACTCTCCCAGAAAGGAAAGTACAAAAAACCATAAAAAGGCTTGTTCTTAACTTGAATTGACTCGACATCATTACTTTGAGATAAAACCCGGGCTCAGACAAGGCAGTTTGGCACTTTAGCCCAGGTTGCCACTGTAAATTAGAGCCTTCCTGAGGAGACAGCCCCAGGCTGGAGTAAATCAGGAGCAGCAGCCCAGGGGCTGGGAGAGCACCTCTGATCCAGACAAACCCAGGGAATAGCAGAGCAAAGGAGGTTGCTGTGGCTACAGAGGGAAAAAAAAAAAAAAACAAACGCCTCAACTTTTCCAGGAGTTTTCCCACAAATCAACAATGTCTAGTGCTGGTGGGTTTAGCAAACCTGCTTCAAGCTGGCATTTAAATGTGAATGGCTGGGCAGGAGACCTGACATCAACAGCCCCACCAGGCTCAGATTATTTTGGTTGCCCACCCAGTCCTTTTGTACCAGAAACTTTGGGTAATATGGTCCCAAAATGGCCAGAGCCAAAGCAGGTCCATCCTGGCTGAGCAATCCAAGGATTACTGCACTGCTCAGTGCTACAGAAAATGTTCTGTATGTATGCCAAGCTGCTGCCTGCCCTGCCCTCACAACTGGGTAACTAATTCTGTTAGGTGGGTTTAGCAAACCTGCTTCAAGCTGGCATTTAAATGTGAATGGCTGGGCAGAAGACCTGATATCAAACAGCCCCACCAGGCTCAGATTATTTTGGTTGCAGCCTCTTTGCCTGCCCACCCAGTACCAGAAACTTTGGGTAATATGGTCCCAAAATGGCCAGAGCCAAAGCAGCTCCACCCTGGCTGAGCAATCCAAGGATTACTGCACTGCTCAGTGCTACAGAAAATGTTCTGTATGTATGCCAAGCTGCTGCCTGCCCTGCCCTCACAACTGGATAAGCAATTCTGTCTCTCAAGGCTGTTTGATAAAGCTTTACACCCATCCTGCATGTCCATGAGGTGACACAGCTGCAGGGATATGAAAAAATACTCTGGCTGCAGTAAAAGCAGCTAACAACAGTTCCTTGGGGCTTTCCAAAACCAGATTTATATTTTTTTTTAAAATCACCACAAGTATCAGCATTCCAACATCAACCTCGCGCATTGTGGAATAATGCAAAAATTTCCTTTTGAGATTTAAGTGCTGTGGGCAGGTTATGGATCTGGTTTTTATTAAAACAATCGGGATTTTTCTTCATATGCTGATTCATTCAGTTTTCTTTCTGGTTTCATAGAAGAGAAAGTGCCAGAGACAATTACAGGCCAGCTGCCTGGAGGGCTTAAGGCAGGTTGTGGTTGTTGCGGGGAGTGCAAGGGGCTCTTTAGCCACATGGTGAATAATCCTGTATAAAATTGGAATAATAGACTGATTTTGGTTGGAAGGAGCCTTAAAGAACACCTCATTCCAAACCCTTGATGTGGTCAGGTACACCTCCCCCTAGACCAGCTTATTGCTGAATGCCTATTTCCTCTATTTGATGCTTAAAACAACATTTTTAGGTGATTGCTTGACAAGCTTACCACTGATAACAACAGTGACAGCAGCACAAACTCCTACACCAAAAACTTCATACCTGCTCACAGATTTTTATCCAAATCCTTTGCCTTAACCCTCACCCCAAACCCCCACTGACCAAGGCTGAAAAGGATGCTCAGGTCCTCACTGCCAAATTGTTCCTCCTAGAAATAAATGCTGCTCTGGGAGGCGACAACAGAGCTCCTGGTAAATGAAACTGGGAAAATCAGGGAGTGGCAGCAGATTGTTCCCAACCAGGGGCAGTTTATCACTGGATATGACAAGGGGACTGCTGGCAGGCAGTGTGTATCCACAGGGGAGGTGAGGTAATGCAGGCAGGAGCATTAAGTTTCCATGGGGTCACGTTTTCATAGCTGATGGCACAAAATGCAATTAGAGAGGGAGAAAAATTAGATTTAGTGACTTCTCATCTATAAACACAGGAGCTGGAGCTGCATTTCAAAGCAGTGCACAGTGAGATGGAAATGACTGAGTGGCTGCTTCGTTCGAGAGACCTGCTCCTCGAGTCTTTGACCAAGATAAGGAATCAAGGGCAGTTATCTCAGTGTGGAAGAGATTGAAGATTAGAGATCTCTTTTAAAATATTCATAGAATGCTTGAAGCATTCCATCAATGGATATCAGCAGTCCCTGGAAAAGATTTCATTCTGCAATACAGACTCTGATGATTTTATATTCTTATTGAGGACCAGGAAGGGAAGATGGTTCCTCCTTTGTACCTCCTTTTTCTCCTCCAACTTCTGTCTGAAATGAATGTTTTTCCTGCAAAGTTATTATATCATCCACTTCATTAAGTGATAACCTTACCCAACCTTTTTAATGTCCAGCACCTATGTGGCAACTGACTTTATTCTTCAGTTTTAAAAGGGAATAAACTGTTTTGATTTTATCTTGCTCTACGACTTTGAGAAGCTGGTGTCTCCAAGTTGGTAATCTGCAAAACCCTGCTCTAACCTTTGTTTGGACTTCTAGCAGCTACAGCACTGATTCTTAACCTGTGCTTGGATTTCTAGGAGCTACAGCAATGACTCTTTCTGGCAATGATGAGAAAAATGCTTATTTTTGTCTAAAATCATGTTCAAGGAAGGAGTAATTTGGTTGTATGATGCAATACCTATTTTTATGTGGCTCTATTTTCTAAAAATGGTATTTTCATCATGCTTAAATAAAAACAAACATTAAAACATAAATGTCCAAGCCTGTAAATGTTTCTTTGTTCTTTAATGGAACAGAGGGAGAATCTGCCAATCCTTTGTCAATCCTCTGCTTGGCTTCCCTGAGAAATGAGATCATATAATGTATTTCTATCAGGGTTTAAGTTATGTCTCAAATAATAGTTGTGAGATTGTGTTTTCTGAAAGGGGAAGGAAAATAATTGCTTTAACCTCGAGTAGAAACCATTACATTGGGGATGTTTAATGGGACTTTAACCACATAAGAGTTAAATGTTTGATTCCAGTGCTCTGCCTGTAGGAGCAGGAAATTAAGGAATAGTTTTACAAGGCTATTCATCTTACCTCAAGATAGATAACCAAACCAGGAGCCTGGATCCTACCTGTTTCCAATGAAAGAGTTACTTAATGAAGTATGACTTAATTAGTTGGTATTTGACGTCTGGCTGTGGGATAAATCCTACCAAAGTGAACATTTTGAAAAGCCAGGCTGAAACCACATCACAAGGAATATTCACATAGACAGGAAGACATGTATAAATCAGACCACTTTTCCTCCTTTGCAGACATCATCACTCACAAATCATCTTTAATGTGTGTTATAAAAATAATTAATGGCCCAATTATAACATTTTTTTTCCCCACAGAACTTCAAACACCTAATGTGTGTAGGCATGCTCAGAAAATCCCAGAAAGTGCCTGTTTGCATCTGGAGGAGCCTGGAGATCTTTGAAAATCTGCTTCTGAGGGGATTTGAAAATGTTTTTAGCCTTTTTTTTTATATGAACTTTCCTTCTGTTATGTTCATTCCTTACAATAATGAAATGCAGCGTGGTAGAACGAGGGAGAGATTCCCTCCAAATAGGTTTGGAAGCTGCACAGCAGCACTTACAAATTGCTTTTTTGACTGGAATGATTCAACATCAGAGAGTTGTTAGCTCCAGTCATAGATGCACAGATCTGGTTTGTTAAAGGCTGGCTTTGCCAAACAAATCAACATCTTGTAGTGTTGCAAGGAAGCTGAAGCTTGGACTTCGTATTCAGCAAGAAGAGGCTGCTGGTAAATCCCATAGCATTGCTTTTGTTTTAAAATAAACTGTGGTGTGAATTCAACATAAAAGCAGACATGGAGCATGTTGTCTGATATTTTGGCTTGGGTTCTAATCAACAGTGTTTACTCAAGTGAAGCGTGGTGATAAATGCACTGAATCAGAAGCATGTTGTGATGTGCTGCAAAACCCTCAGTGTTAAATTGGCTTTTTCCCCTCCTGACTGAAACTCTTTCATTGTTTGAACAGAGACAACAAAAACCAATTTCTTCAAGGAACCTTGTAAGTCAAACTCTGCATGTATCAAAGCCTATTCTATGAGCTTTAAGCTTCTATAACATCACTTGTAAAAAGGAAATTATTTAAAGATTCAAATTGAAAACCCTGAGTTTGATTTGGGCTTTTTGGATTTTTTTTTACTTATGTCTCCAATAAACTCTTATCCTTATGATTTTCTTTATAGTTTTTCCTAATTTCATTTATGCAGTGAGAATTGGGAATGCCAGCACAGAGTCACAGAGAAGTGTGAAGGAAAGAAGCCTTTGCATAAGACTTGGTAAGATTTTTTTTTATAGTTGCTGTGAATATTTAGAAGACTCATTTCAGCACTGCTGCATTTCATTGTTTGGGCCTCTGGGCAAACCAACCTTCCTTCCTGCCCACTGTCCTTTGTGGCATTCATATTTTCTGAAAAATCCCTTCACCCAGGATTCTTCTCCTGGGAAGCTGAGGAGCCTCAGAGAAAAGGAAAACAATTCTTATCTCATTTGCTTCTCCTGTGTTGTGCTCATGTGGAATGTGTTTGGAGATTGTTCACCCACAGGTGATCGTTCCATTGGATTCTGCTGTGAGTTGTTTTCACTCTTTGGCCAATCAGGGCCAAGTTGTGTCAGAACTCTGGAGAGAGTCAGGAGTTTTCTTTATTATCTTTTGAGCATTCTGAAAGAATCTTTTCTGTATTCTTTAGTATAGTTTAGTACCGTATTCTTTAATATAATATAGTATAATAAAGTAATAAATTAGGCTTCTGAGAACATGGAGTCAGATTCATCATTCCTGGCTTTGTTGGGGCTTCCCTGCAAATACAATAGTCCTTTCCTCCTGCTTCCCTTCCTCCCCCTTCAGTCCCTTTAAATCCTGTCAATGCACAAGAAACAAACTTCTCCCAGGAAAGCAGCAGAAACACAAATCCTGCAGGACACATTTCTCCAAGCAGGCACAGCCTCCCCAATCAACCCAGGATCCAAGGAAAGATGAGCCCCTGGTGAAAGCACCAGGGAGGCTGTGGGGCCACTGCTCTGCTCCGTGGGCAGCAAAGCACAAATTCAGAAGTGCTCCATTCTTCCTGTGACATTTATGACCAGATTTTCCAGCTTAGTTCACTGCCTCGTGCCCAATGTCCCGAGGAAAATCAAAGCCTTTGAAGCCATTTTCCTCGATGATTTTCACTCCAGTCCATATGTTAGAGATCCCTGCAGACCCCAAGCCTGCCCAAAGGGTGCATCAGGATGAAGACAAAACCTTGACAAGAGGAATTTGGGCTTTTTTCCTACATGGTCATCGGGGTCTTTGGAAAACCTTGTCTTGAATCTCAATTTTCCATCACACAGATGGAGAATTATCTTTTCCTCTATTTTTTGTACATCCTGTTTGCTTAAACTCATTCAGGATGGTCTTTGGTGAAGCACAATGGGACCTTAATCCTGGAAAAGTTCATGGATTCTTCAATAATTCAGATAGTGCAGAATCACCTCAGTTCCCACAAATGAGTATCGTGCATATAATGTATTGATTTTTTTCCCCCACTTAGTGAGCTTCCCCTTTCTTTTCTCCTTTTTCCTCTGATCTTTTTGATAGATAAAGGAGATACAGATAAGGTCAGAGGCCTAAGAGAGAAAGAGCAATTTAACTGTGCAGCAGTGAAAAAAGAAATCTGAGCAAAAAAAAATATCAATCTGCAAAGGAAGAAAATTCAAAAGATAAATAAGAAGCTGAAGAAAGACCATATTTAAAAGAAAATTCCCCTTTAAAGGAAATGAAAGATGAAAGGCAAATGATCTTTAACATCAAAAAGCACTATCCAAACAGAAGTCCAAGATGATTTTGTTCTAAAGTAGTAAAGGGGAGAAACAATTAGACTTAATATGAAAGATGGAGAGAGAGATTGAGGGAATTTTAACTCAACAGAAAGCAGTGCTAAGAAACAGAAATGTAAAGTAAATGGGAACTAGCAAGAAAGGAAGAGGCTCAGAAGGCCATGCAGCAGAATGTTATTTTCAAGAGACACATCTCTAATTCCTTGAAGCTTGATGGGAATACCTGGTATGGAAGTTTCAGGTGTTTTTTGACAGATCTGTTCTGTGATTTTAACTCAAAGCTGTCTTTCCCATCAATGCTTTGTCCTCACTTCCCCCCCCCATTCATCACCAAAATGATGAAACCTCATGGTCCATTACTGGCCAAGGAAATCCAGACAGCAGCATCTGTGCAGGAAATGCATTCTCACAGCAGAGCTCATTTCAGTGGTGACCCCACACAAGCAGCTGCTTGGCAATAGACTGAAATCCATTTAAAAATGCCAGCTTGAAAGAGCAGCTGAAGGAAAGCTGGGCACACTCTCCTGAAATATAGGCCAGGGGTAGCTGGGTGCATTTTTTCTTGGAATTTAAAGTGAGGAATCCTACTCAGTGACCTTCCCAGCTAAACCTGTGTGTGACAGAACACATAGAAACCCAGAGGTAAAATAAATGCATTGCAGCCCCCCTCTCCACATAGAAAAATATAAGAATTATATAATTCAAAACAATTTTCAAGGCAATTTTCTATCTCTGCTATCATTCACTAGGAATAAATGTCCCAGCAGTGGGTAAATGATAATCCTTACCAATCTTTGGCAAAAAAATAAAGTAAAAACAAAAAACTCCAATTTTCTTTTGTTAACTGTTTGCCAAAGAGCTTGATTTAATATCATGTAGGCATGGAATGTGAAGACCAGCCTGTAACCTGTGAAGTGCAGAAAATGAATGTTAAAGAATGCATGATGGGTCCCAGATAGGATGAAATATTAACAATATGGAGTAGGGCTGTGGATATTGCAAGCCTGCTGCCATCTAATTAGAGTACATTGTCTCCTAGCAGAGTTATAATACAAATGGTTCTCCTGCATATTCCCAAATTCT
This sequence comes from Melozone crissalis, assembly GCF_028551555.1. Taxonomy (NCBI): domain Eukaryota; kingdom Metazoa; phylum Chordata; class Aves; order Passeriformes; family Passerellidae; genus Melozone; species Melozone crissalis. Next base: position 4,345,911 of record NW_026535905.1, read on the forward strand.
CTGCTTCCCACATACCCAAAGTGCCTGTGAAAATTCAGCATATATTGTTGTTTTGACCTAAAAAAAAAAGTCCTTTATTTTTTGTTCCATGGTGAAGATGAGCTCTCACAGGAATTCAAAATACAACTTTCAGAGTTTCTTTTTTTCACTCTGCTGCATAAGGTGATTGAAAATAAGGGTTGAAAACAGTTTTGCTTAGAATTTTTTAGAGTTGGTGTCTTTCCAAACATCCTGAAAAGCAGAACCTCTGAACATGTTAAGACCTGGGTTTCTAGCAAATATGTCCCTAGACCTGTGTCTTCCAGGATGTTCTAAATGTTTGGAATTTGGGTAGATGTCTTGTCAGGTTCAAAACCATCTCAAGTTTCGCTTGACTCACACAAGCACTCCTCTCATGGTTATTTATAAAAATTTTAGATCTTTCAGGAATGAATTCTTCCCTATGAGGACGGTGAGCCCTGGCACAGGGTACCCAGAGGAGCTGTGGCTGCCCCTGCATCCCTGGCAGTGCCCAAGGCCAGGCTGGACAGGGCTTGGAGCACCCTGGGATAGTGAAAGGTGTCCCTGCCATGGCAGGGGTTGAGCAAGATGAGCTGTCAGCTGAAGATGCCCATTTCTCAGAACAGCAGTGTACAGGTGAGAAATTTTTTTTTTTTTTCTGATCTTTTCAATGAGATAAAAAGTTGGAGGGAACTTGGCTGTTCTGCAGGGTAAAGAATTGAAAGCTGTGAGCTAACCCCCAGGTATGGGACTGTGTCTGAAATTAATCTGTGAAAAGAGAAGGGTCTGAGCACTTGAAGTCAAAGCTTGGAGGTGCAGAAGAAGGAATTACAAGTGAGACCTCACCCCTGATAAATCACAGCTCTACTAATGACCAAAGAACAGCCTTGTCCTTAATGGTTCACAGCTGTGACTAATACAGATAAGTGTGATAAGAGGGGTGGGTTGGGCAGTCAAGGAGAGCCTGGAGGAAGGGGACCTAGAAGAGGTGAAGGAGCTCTGAAGTAGGAACAATCCAGAGAGAACATAAAGAAGAACAAAACAAGGAAGGGAGCTGCTGCTGTAGAACATCTGCTGTGAGGTCAGTCTGGGTCTGATGGAGTTGGAGCCTGCAGTCACAACTGAGCTAGGTAAAAAACCTGTGGTCAGAGGCAGCAAGGAAATACTCGCAGTCATATTCCAGCAGGAATAGCCAGCAGTCAGAGAAGCCAACAGTAAGAACTTGCTGTAGTCAGAGTCAGGATGGCTGAACTGTAAAGAAGAATAAACCAGGACCCTTTGAGAGCCTGTCTTGGCTCATTTCTACCCCTAATGAGAGGTCTGCTGCAACACCTGAGACTAACACAGGCTATCTAAAGGCAACCAATAAAAAAAAAGAATAATCTATCTATTGGGTAGATTATCTGGGCTGCAGCACAAGGGAAAAGGAGAGCAAAGGCCACCTCCACCTACAAACTGGAGAGGTAATGGACACTCCCTTACCTGGATCTATGCTTTACAGGCACAAGAGTAATTTGTAATATAGTCCACCTTGAACTGGGCATTGATGGTGATACCTTTAGGTTTTCAGTTTTTCTGTTCTTTGGAGTACAGCTTTTGGCTTTATATTAAGTGTCAATAGGATCTTTTCACAGGGAGGTGAAGACAAAAAAATCCTGTTCCAGCTGGAGACTCAAGGACAAGCTCTTCAAGCTTCAGGCCCAAAGCATTAACAACATGAAAGAGGAGGGTGGGCAAGCAAGCAAGGAGGATGAAATTTCATCATTTGAAGCTATTAATTGGAGAGTTAACTCTTATATGCAAATGGACTAAAACTTATAAATGTGAGAGCTTGTGACGAAGCCCTCTTTTGCTTCCACCTTGGAGCCATTGAGGCAGAGCAATGACTGTGGCTCTGGTACTGCCAGGGTGTGGCCTTTGAAGGCCCTTCAATAAATATCAAAAAATATCCACTTTATTCTTCTTAACACCCTCTTGCCTCTGTTCCAGCTCCTTAAGGCATCAATGGGATAATGATTTGCCTACTTGATCATCTTTTTGAGAGCATCATAAATGAAGATGAAGCTGATTAAAGAGGAAAATCCTTCTTTGGTGAAGCAAGTGAAGTACTCGAGCAGGTAGCTGTCATCAAGGGCCACAAGAATGAGACACTGGAGGGCTGACCAGAGGCAGAGCTCCAGGTGGTCAAAATCATTGTCCCTGCAACAAAAGATCACACTTTTAATATTGACAACAATTAGTGTTTAAAAGCCATGAGCAAGTCTCAAAGATATAGCAAAGCTGGCTGATAAATAATGCCTTAAAACTGGATGTTTACTTTCCTGCCCTGAAGCTGTATTTGGGTTGTATTTGCAAGTTCTCCTTCTCATCAGAGATTTCTCTCCTTTCCTCAATGCCACATTTACCATGCCTTGGTTTCACCTGCTGGTATCAAGTGTCAGCACCTCAGCAGTGTGATCCTACACAGGGCATGGTGTGACCCAGGAGGAGTCATTTTATCACTGTAAAATCATAATTACTGCAATCAAAGGTTCCTGCACATCTGTCAGTGCAGACCTTGCATCAGAATTTTTTTTCAGAAGGTCATTTTCCTTCGTCACCTCACCTGAGTGTTTCATGCAGCGCTGCCTTCTCCTTCACAAGGTATGGCAGGGAATGTTTCAGGCCTTGCCAGATGGCCACTACTTCAGGACTGGGAATACTTAGGTGATAGTTTCTCAGTTAATTCCGTGTTTCTGTTGTGTGTTTCCAACCACCCCTGTCAGACAATCACTTTCTCCCTCTTTAAAAGGAGCATTCAATTAATTTAAAACAAGAAACTAGACTGCAGCTTCACTACAAAGTCTGAGTGTATGTAATAATAAATCACAAGCATATTTTGGTTTGCATCTTCCATCTAAGGATGCAAAGAGTTTCACAAGAAATCTTGTGTTTGAAGCAATGCTCATGAAATTGTTAACTTGAAAAGGCAGCTCTAAAAAAGAAACTGCTGGGGATTTGCCTATGATGAATGTAGGGCAAGATCAGCCTGGGAGATTTCACAGTATTTTTCCCATGATCTATTAAATGTGGTTGTCATGTCCCATCTGACACAATCTCATTTCCAACTGACTTTGTTGGGGATGGTCAGGGCTTCTCATGGAATTGAAGGCAGACTCAGCCCCTGGCACTGACTGCACCTTCCAGGAAAGCACCAGGCTTTGACCTTCGGCCTGACATGGATCACAGCCTACTCTCACCAGTGCAGAATTGTGTCAGGTGAATGAACAAGAATTTCCTCTTAAGAAACTCTTAAGAGGAACAAGAACAAGAATTTCCTCTTAAGAAAGATTATTAGGCTAAAATTGTTTTGGTAAGAAATAAAACAGAATATTTGCAGATGATCAGCTGAGGCGTGTGGCACAAAGAACTCCAAACGCAGGTCTTGCCCAAAGTGTCCCAAAACTTTTTGCACTTACAGGAAAACACCCAAATATCTGGATTTCAGTTTTGTTTTTTCGTGGTCAGGGACTCTCTGATTCCTGTGGTGACAAGTAACAGCTCACTTGTTATCCTTGCTATCCATGGGAGCACTTTACAGGAAAAGTGTGGCTTTGCTCATTAGCATCCCAGTCATGAGAGTCATCCTTATCCTCTTTGTCATCCTAATAAGGGTATTTGAACAGGTGTCTTCTCCAGAAGGACATGACAAATCTCCATCCCTTACAGATACAAAATTCATTAGACATTTCTCTTTTTTTCAGTAATCCATTTACCTTTTGTCACAGACCAGCAGTTTTTAATTCTTGGTTTCCTACAGCTCTTTATCTTCTCTCAGACTGGAGAGGAGTACATGCCTGTCTGATCCAGCAGAAGCTGCTCTCTCCAGCGAACTGGAAGAAATATGGCTAAATCAGAATTCAGCTAAAAACAGGACTTCCTGTAGCTACTGCAACACTGATTTTTGTATTGTTGGGAAGACCTAAGATGCTGTTTTGTTTTGGTGCTGCATTGTTTTGTATGAGATGAACCAGACAACTGTTTCTTTGCTACCTCTGCTCAGACTTTTCTTACCTCTTCCTACAAGGTGCCAAATTAACTCACAATTAACAAAAACTGTGAATTTTCAGACATAAGCTCCTCCAGGTGATGGCCCATTTTTGGCAGAAATCCTCCTTTTTTCTTGACTAGGGGATGAAGTTCCTAATATTGTCACTTTAGCAAATGCCCTCAGTCAAATAGTCTGGGGGTTGTGAGGGAACCCCTTTTTTACTTTGGGCTATTTTAGCTGTTTATGTGAAGTGTAGTCCAGAAGACCAAAAAACAGAGCCCAAGTTCCCATATGTACAGACCACGGTGTAGGGATTGGGCAATCATTCAGTCTGTAGGGCTGAGTTACTGATCATGAAGCACAACCAAAGCAGTTTGAAGGACACAGCAGTGGGTGCAGGAGCTAATCTGAAGTACCTGATCTCACTGACAGCCCTTCTTCCTTCCAAGACACTGTTCCTCCCCAAAAAGCAGAGTTTGGAGTAAAGTTGAGTGTGGGAAGAAGGGAGGGTTGGAGGGACGGTGTTTTAAGACTTGGCTTTCCATCTTATTATCCCCACTCTGATCTGAGAGGCAGTAAATCAAATTTCTTTCCCCTGTCACATTTTCTCTCCCCTGTCCAGCTGAGGAGAGAAGTGACACGGTGGCTTTGGTGAGCACCTGACACACAACCAGGGTCAACCTGTCACAGACAAAACACTGGAAAAAGAAATCTCAGGCTCCAGGTATCACTCATGAGTCTTTCCCCAGTCTCCTTGACTGTCCTGTGTGTGTTTATCCACTTAACCCCAGGATTTTGGTTTTTAATTTCCTTTTTCGAAATTTGTGATTTTACTTAAGAGTATGATAAAGTTAGCCTCTTTCCAGTGTTACCAAGATGGAAGAAGTTACAGCTCAAGCACATAGTTTATGATGGGAGAAAAAAAAATAAAAAAAGCTGAATTTGCTAAGCCATGTGGGAGAAATGGGCTTTAATAAGGGCATAGACCCAAGCCTGCCAATTCCCTGCTTGAATTTCTCTCAATGTCAGGAAAGCACGTTTGTGTTGAACTTTCTCAATTGCCTCGAGTTCAGCCCAGGATTAGCCTTTGCACTAATCTTCAAAATTGGGAATGACCTTAACATTTCCTGCAAGGTGAGCTCAGACACAAATACGGGAATCATTTGAATGCCATAAATTACCTCCACTCTCCTCTGTGTGTGTGTGTGTGCATGTGTAAGTGAATAAACAAGTCCTTATGTTTTGTCCTTCTAAAGAGCCTGTGGAAGGTTTTTTCAGTGCTAGGCTGACAAATTGAGTGTTTAATTTCCTAGAGATGCAATCAAATTCTGCCTGCTTCTAAATCCCCCTCCTCCTCTTCAGCTTCCTCTCCCTCACTTCACATTGTCTCTGAGTGAACAACACATTTCTGTCCTCTGCATCCAATTATGTGTATGATGAATTTTGAAGCAGGAGAATATAAAATATATGAACAATGAGCAAAGAATTAAGTAAAGTTTTCCACGGCCTAAAGTAAACCAACCAGTTTGTTACTGCATCCAAGCTTGGACCTCACATGAGCAAACAAACTGATTCCTCAAAAATGGGAATCTATTAATGCGCAAAAACCTCAATAAAAAGTTCTGACCCTTATCCTAACCCTCTCAGATCTAGTCCTACCAGGCCTCCCATGCCAGGGCTCTGCAAAAATTTTATTATTAAATTGTAAGCACAACACATTCCTAGCCGTTCCTAGTTCTAGAGCAGTTCCCAAAGTGGAAGGAATATATCTGATAAGTCAAATAACCCGACAATCAGTCTCAAATTCCCCTGTGTATATAAAATTATGTTTAATTTCTACTTCTGCCAAAAAGCATTTAATCATGTGCTTAACTCTGAGTCCCATCAAAGGCAATTACTGTCAGGAGGACACGGTTTGGTATTTTTGTATGCAGCCCAACTACAGATTCAATATTGAGGTAAGTGCTTGCTTAACATTTTCAGGAGCACTCAAATACCAACAAATTCTGGGTTCAAATATATTAGGTGGACACAGACTTGATTTTCTGAGTTACAAGCTAGTTAGACAAAACAGTCTCTGTGAACTTGTATTAAAATATGTTCAATATATTTTAAAGTCATCATAGATAACTGCAATAATTTATAAATGTCAGGTTAGTCAAGGCAAGCACTAAATCAGCTGTGGGCAACAACCTGTAAGGACTATGGTGGAACAAGTGACTTTGAAGCTAAGCCTATCTATATTCAATTTTAAAATGTAGTTTTTAAACTGTTACAGCAAAATAACCTGTTCATCTCAAGTTTAATCAAAAGAAATATTGCAACAATTGTTTCTTATAGTGAACAAAATTACAAACCACTGATAGTCCAAAGAGAACTACAAGAGAATTAGGAGTGAATAATGAGCTGGATTCATCTTGGCTGCATGTTGAGGTCAATGGTTTTCCAAGGAAAGTTTCGTACGTGGAATTGCATATGCTTGATCCTCCTGTCATACCCAACACATTTACATGTTCAGAGATGGACTGGGAAAGAGTCTGGAGTAAAAGTCTGGTGAGAAGCAGCTGAGGGAGCTCAGCCTGGAGAAAAAGTGGCTGAAGGGAGATATTATCCATTTCTACAATTCCCTTGCAGGAACAAGTGAGGGTCAGGCTCTGATCCCAGGCAACAAGGGACAGTTCAAGGGGAAATGGCCTCAAGTTGTGCCAGAAAAGGTTTAGACTGGATACTGGGGACAATTTCTTCACCCAAAGGTCGTCCATCCATGGCACAGGTTGTCCAAGGCAGTGGTGGTGTCCCCATCCCTGAGGGAATTTAAGAGCTGTGTGGATGTGACACCTGGGGACACAGGTTAGTGGTGGCCTTGGCAGCTCTGGGGGAATGGTTGGGCTTGATCATGCAGGTATTTTTCAATATAAATGATTCTATTCTTCTAATTCCTTACTATTTGTCTTAGCACCATGAAGTTGCAGTGCCAGAAGATGATTATCCTGTGTTGGATAATCACACTGAAAAGGGAAGATCTTCCCTGAAGAATTTAAATGTAAAAAGAGACAAAAAACAAATGAACACAATTACCCTGGGAAATAGAGGAAAAGAAAGGGATAGAACTGTTCAGTATCACAGGACACAGCCTCAGGAGAAGTTTTGAATTTTCAGAGAACAGAAACACATCTGGGAACACATGTACCTGTCACAGTTACATTTGCCCTGACAGCATTGTGCCTTCCTGTCTGTCTAAAGGGTAGGAAAACATAACCTGTGGAGCATCCCTATTCCTCTTTTCCAGCTGCTCATGGAGCTTAGGTTTTTTGCTTAAACCAGATGCTGGGCATGTCTAAGCACACCTAAGACAGCAAAAGCTAGGAAAGGTGAGCCCCAAGTGATGGGAATTTGAATGAGAGTTTTGCCTCAAAGTCAAGCAGAAAAGGCTGGTATTTTACTTGTTTTTATTTTAAGGTATGCTAAGAAAACTTTTCCCTGCCCTCAACCATGATCCCTTGCCTGAAGGATGACACAGGCTGTCTGAATTTGTGGATGAGCACAAGAATGGCTAAAGAGAAAGAAGATAGCCCAGAGGGATTGCAGGGAAGGATTATAAACTCAGTTCTGACCTTGCTGAGCTTGAATTGGTACATAATCACACAGAAGACGATGTGAGTTTGCCTGGAGGGAGACTGGAGTAGAGAGATCAATCTCTGAGCTTCCTGCTTAGAAAGGATGAACATTTTTCCTGAGATTTACCTACGGGTGATTGACAGATCAAGATCAAAAAAGACCAAGGAAAATGGCCTTATAAAACACAGAAAATATTTACCAGATGGGAGGAGGAGGAGGTAGGGTGGAAACAAGAGTCTGAATTCATTATTTGATTCTGGGCTTGCTTGATGACACCTTGGCTACAACTAAACTTGCTCTGGTGTAATCTCTTCTTGTCATTGCAGAGGGGTTCAGAGGTGCTCTAACGCAGCTCCAGCAGGAAGATATTGGGAAATCTTCCTGGAAATCCAGGTGGTTTCCAAATGTTATAATCCTTGTTCTTTGAAAGCAGAAGGTGCTCAGATTAAGAGCACAGTCATCTGCTGAGTGAAGTGTTTGCTTTCATTCCTGGAGGCTGTCACTCTACTGCCAAACTAAGAGGGGAGGGGAAAAGTAATCTCCAGACCTTAACTGCCTTTTTGAGGTTTGATATGAGGTAATCTAAGTGTATTTTGGAACACAAAGACTGCTGAGGCAGCTTTGGGGGTCTGCGCAAGGTGGAAAGGAAGTTCACACATTCTCCACACAATGTCCCAGGAGCAGCCCCATCCCCAGACCACTCCTAAACAACCAGTAATGATAAAAGAGCCCCATGAAACATGTCAGTGATTAAACAGCTTGGGCAGCCATGGATTAGCACTTTAACCAAATTCCCTGCTGCATTTGACGTCAAACAGTTCCAGAAGCTGGAGGAGCACTCCCTGGCATTGGTCTGCTCTTATCATTTATTCCCTGAGGAACAAGGAGAGCAAAATCCTCTCACACAGAAAACTTAGAAAAAAAATCAACAACCCAGAATTTGTGTGAATCGAATTCTTCAGTGAGAGTCACATCTTTCTTCTGAGCCATTCCACTTACTTAAAGGCACTTCAGTGAGAGGACTATATTAAAACTTAAATGATCTTAGGTTTTCTCTATAGTCAAAAGAAGGAAGTAAAAGAAATTAATTATTTAGAAAGTTTAAATTCACCCTTCAAGAAGCATTTTTGCTATCCAATATTTGTATATTTAGTCAGTATTTAGTCAAACTGTAGTACAATATATAATTACAAAATAATGACATTTTTGCCTATTCTACAGGCGATTACTGTTCTCCAGCTATCAATCAACACCAGTGATAAAACATTGATTGCTAAATAACTTGGATATTGGGATAAAAAACTACCAACCCATGAGGCAAAACTTCCAGTCTGTCAGAAGTAGGGAATAGAAGTTGGTTTTCACATTCACAAGCACTGCTAACCTAAGAACAAGCAAATAAAAGAACATCTTTGCTATATAGGAGATGTTGGATAAATGCTAGAAAGGAGAAAAAACATCCAATGCAGAGAGAGGAAAAAAAATGTTAATTTAGTTCTAGGTCATGGGATAGGGATGAAAACTTAAGTAAAGGCAATAACAGCACAACTAATGCATTTGTAATAAAAGATGAAACAATATTAGCAGAGGTTGTTTGCAGAGGAGTTGGATTTTACTGTTGTAGGAAACTTGAGAAAGCGGAAAATGAAATCCCAGCAAATACAGAGAGCAAAGAAGAACACAAATGAGAAAATGTTCTACCTGCTCAGGTGGTCCCACTGTTGCTTTCTTCTTGAGGAAGCCACAGGCACTGTCGGCAGGAGGAGGTGATTTGTATTCAACTGTGCAGAGGTGAAGGCATCTTCTCCACCTGGCAGCAGGGGCAGTGTCTCTCCTACTTCACAAAAGTGGATCAGAACAGCAGCATCTCCCAGTTTCCACTGGACCAGCTGTAAGTTTGTGGTTTTGCAGTTTACAGCCACATAACCAAGCCCTGAGCTGCCCCCAGCCCTGCAGGAGCTGCAGCCTCCTCACCATCCCTTTTTGTACTCACCCCAGACCTTGCCCTTACACCTCATCAGGACACACAGCTGCTGGCCCCACTTTTGTCCATCCCAGGGAGGGTGGAAGGAGCTGGGAATCTGTGCCAGGGGCAGCTCTTTGCTCCTGATGAGCTGGGCAGTGTTAATCACTGACTGATTAATTAATGCCTGGAGGTGTTTACCCAACACCACCTCCAGGGAGATCAGGGCTAATAACAGATCTGTCACCTTGCAGCTCCTGTAAAAGCCTCTCAATAGCATTTTTCATATTTTGAGTATGGTTTTTAAATACTCCCAGTCTTATCAGTCTAGGAATGCTTGATCTCTGGATTTTTATTTGTGGGTACTTAGAAATAAACATCCACAAACACAAGCACACACCCATGTATGCAGGCGAGAGGCACTGGGCACTTTAGGTCACTGGAAATTTGGTTTGCTGCCATCAATCCCATCCTTTTCAATGTGGTCTCATTTCCTGTCTGGTTTTATCAATACAGAACAATCACAGGGAATAGAATAGAATAGAATAGAATAGAATAGAATAGAATATCCTGGGATGGAAGGGACCCATAAGGACTAGCAATCCAGCTCCTGGCCCTGCACAGGACACCCCAACAATCCCACCCTGTGCCTGACCAAGCATTGCCTGAGCTCTGTCTCTCTGGGGTGCCTGTTCAGTGCCCAACCACCCTCTGGGGGAAGAACCTTTTCCTAATATTCATCCTAAATCTCCTTTTTGTGCCATTTCCCTGAGTCCTGTTGCTGTTCACAGAGAGCAGAGATTGATGCTGCCCCTCATGAGGATGTTGAAGACCACAATGAGTCTCCCCTCAGTTTCCTTTTTCTCCAGTTTCTTCCTTTTTCTCCTTTTCACAAACCTCCTATGGGTTCTCCTCTAGACCCTTCACCATTTTTGTGGCCTTCCTTTGGGTTTTATAGCTTTGTAACCTTAATTCTGATCTTATCCTTATGACATGTCTCAGGAAAATGGACCAGCCAAAATCTAAATGATGGTCAAAACCTGCCTGGTTTCTAACTGCATCAGCATCCTGAGCTGTGTCCCTACATGATATTGCATAAAAATATCAATGTTTCTGACAAATCTGGTAGTGCCAGTTGGAAATAAATGCAGAAACATGAGGCTGGGGGTGAAGGAGACAGAGTGGCTGCAGTAACTCTGGTTTGGCTGAGCTAAAACCCCGTGGGACTGTGTCACATTCCCATGCTCTGGTAAAATCCCTTCACCCAGGATTTTTCTCTTGGGAAGCTGAGGAGCCTCAGAGAAAAGGAAAACAATTCTTGTCTCATTTGCTTCTCCTGTGTTGTGCTCATGTGGAATGTGTTTGGAGATTGTTCACCCACAGGTGATTGTTTCATTGGATTCTGCTGGGAGTTGTTTTCACTCTTTGGCCAATCAGGGCCAAGCTGTGTTGGGACTCTGGGGAGAATCACAAGTTTTCATTATTATCTTTTTAGCTTTCTGTAAGTATCCTTTCTGTATTCTTTAGTATAGTATAGTATTCTTTAATATAATATAGTATTATAAATTAATAAATTAGCCTTCTGAGAACATGGAGTCAGATTCATCATTCCTCCCTGCCATGAGGGTCCCTGCAAATACAATAGGACCGCACCCTTAGAGCGCATTTAGGGTTGTACAGTGATTTTCAGGCATCCTCACACACACACATGGCCAAGAGCACGTGTGGAAACAAATGTGGCAGAAAACCTTGCACAGACAGAAAAAGTGCTGTTTATAAAATCTTCAGGGAACGACTGTACCTTGTCTGTCTGTAAAGTTTCTAGCACACAATGGCAGCCAAAGAAAAAAAAAAGAAATAAATTGAAAGATTAGCAGGCCTCTGGAACAGAGAAGGTTGGCGAGGGAAACGTTCCCAATGTGAAAAATTTCGCATGTGGAAATGAGGTGTGAGCCCTGCCATCAATTTGAGCCGCGGCTGATGGAACACAGCGAACGTGCTGGGGTGAAGGCAGCACAGACAGCAGCAGATGATTCACAGCCACATGGCTCTCATCGTATTAAATGGAAATGAGGCATCCACAGCCCAGGCTGCAGCTCAGGGGAGGATTGTGGCTGTGGCCATGAAATAGCAACGGGTGAGGGATTTTCCAATTATTCAAACAGCAGTGAGTGAGAAGGGCTGCCCTCCAGCTCAGAGATGCCACGAGTGCTGTGGCCACAGTCACACTTCCAGGGGAGTTATTTACAAAGTTTTATAAGCTCCCTCACTTCAGCACACATTTAAACCTTAACTTTAGGGCTGTGGGATACAGGGACTCATCTAGATCCATGAAAACCTCTCCCCTCCCCAGGAAAAATGTTGCCTCATACTGGAAACCCACACTGTGTGTCTTCTGGTTGAGGTCCAGTCTTCCAGAAACAGTGAAAGGTTCATCAAAGTCAAGGGAAGTGCTTCTAGTCTTCCATCATCTTTGGATCAGGCTCCTAATGAAACCATCTCTTCCAATGCATCTTCAGGTGGTGGTGTTTGAGGGTCCCCAGGATGAGGGGAGAGACGAGGATCTGACTCCATGGTTCAGAAGGCTGATTTATTATTTTATGATATATATTATATTAAAAGAAAATGCTATACTAAAACTACACTAAAGAAAGACAAAGGAGACATCAGAAAGCTAGAAAGGAATGAATAATGAAATCTTGTGACTGACCAGAGAGTCTGACACAGCTGGCTGTCATTGGTCATTAATTAAAAACAATTCCCATGAGACCAATCAAAGATGCACCTGTTGGTGAGCAACCTCCAGACCACATTCCAAGCAATCAGATAATTATTGTTTACATTTATTTTCTGAGGCTTCTCAGCTTTTCAGGAGAAAAACCCTGGTGAAAGCATTTTCATAAAATATCACAGTGAGATCTTCACAATGGGAAAAACAGCTCCAGAGCAATTTTGAAACCATTGCTCTTCTTTGCTTTTTGTTTTTTGTCCTTCACCATCTGCCCTCCCTTCTTCAAGTGAGAAATAAGAAGTTTTTACGTGCCACAGAGAGAGATGACAGGTGAGGCACAGCTCATAAGGTGTGGAAGCTGTGGACATGGATCACTCCTTACTCCTACAAGCATGAGTAAACCTGTGATGGCACTGGAGCAATGAGTGTGGCCTGAAGCTATTCCTGAGGTGATAAATTCTCAGCAGGAGTGTGGGTACAAATGCACAAAGGCAATTGCAGATATTGCAAACCCACCTTTTCATTTTCCTCATCCTGCCAGGTACTGAGCAGTGCTGAGTCAGTTTTCTGTGAATTTTGTTCTCTCTTCCTTAGGAAGTTGCTGCCAAAGCACAAGCACTTCAAACTAACAAAAACAAGCATCTTCTACAGAAATAGGAGAGCTACACAACATCAAATCAAATGGGATTTAAAAAAAATAGAAAGAAAACACCTCCCACGAAGCTTGACCATCCTCAGCTCAAAATTCATATAATCAGTGGAAATACTGAGATTCTCTTTTCACAGCTTGTTCTGTTCATCTGTCTCAAGTGTGGCAAAAGGAATTGCTGAGGATTTGCTGCTGCTCTTTCCCTCTATGTCTGTTCTGCCACCTTCACTGATTGAATCATACATTGGAATTTTTTTGTCCCCAAAAGGAAACAGTTCAATTTAGGCTCAAGGCTTGACTCAAAGCCAGCAGAAGTCATTCAGTGGGGGAAAAGATTTTCAGCCTTTTCTTTTCATTCACCTTCACAGACCACACAGGACTGCCCTGCCAGGCCATCAGTGTGTAATCTACACAGGGATGCATAGATGCTGAAATACAGGCACTGAAATAGCATTTCTGTATAGCTTTTTGTATAACTTTTTGTATCTGCAGTCAATGAGAAAACATCCCACCTATTTGAAATCAATATCTAAGGCTGGGATCAATGGTGCTTCCACAGGTGCCAAAATCCTTTTCCATCGACTGCTGAGAACCCAGACAATGACCTTAGGTCAGGCACTGAGCTTTTGGATGCATCTACATGAATGAGTAGTCTTTGCTGTAAATTCTCAAGGCTTTCTGCTGCTTTCAGTAGTCAAAGGAGAGCTTTTCCCTCCTCTGATACTCTCAGCAGGACAGCCTGTGAATCAATCTGCATACTGCTTCACAGACAAAAAATGATATTTTTTTTCCTGCATTCAGCAGGAGGGGCTGTAAATGTTGTCCTCTTTGCTTTTCTTCCCCCCGAGCAGCAATAGGTGAGGCAGTGAGATCTTAGCAGAGAGGAAATGAAGTTCAGGAACACTCAGTAGAATATCCTGTCCTGTCATGTGGGAGGGATGAAAAGTTAAACTCTCCCCCGCGGTGGAGATAAAAATTTGTCAGGTTCTGGTATGGATGAACATCCCTGTTACCAGGGACATCATTTTCAGATACTGTGCTGCTCCAGGTCATTCTTAAACCACACAGGCTGTTGGAATGATTAAGGTACATAATGTGAACTCAGAGACTCATGGTTATTCTCACAGACAGCAAAAATATGATCTTATTTTTTTTTCTGCATTAGTGGTCAAAAAATAAGTTAGGATTGTGATAAGAAAATGTGATTTGTGGGCTGGATTTCACTTCTGGCTCTTTTACGCTCACCTGGAGTAGTGTCTAAAATGTCAGTAGAGTTGTAGGATTTCCACAGTTCCCCTGAGTGTGGGTAAAACTCAGACAAAGCATTGCAAGCACATCACAGAAAATAATCTGACTGGGGTCCCACTGCTGTGGGGAACAGGAGCCGTATCCACTGCCTCAGGTAGGTGTGAGGAAGCCCTTGAGCACCTCATTTCAGAAGCAATCAGATCCTTTCCAGGCTGCTGAGTGAAGAAGAAAATATTTTTGCAGCCTGGTTGGTTGGAATAGTGGATGAAAGGTTTTTAAGGTGCTTTTAGTGTATAAACCTGGCTCAGATCTGCCCAAGTCACCTCTGAGCCCCTCTGTCCCACCAGTACACTTGTTTTCTGTTTTCTGTGATCCTCTCTTATGTCTGCCAGCCTGCTCTCCACTGCTGTACACTAAAATAACCTTTCTTTAAGGCTGATAATAAAATAAATGTGAGTGTAACAATGCAAAGAACGTTGTATTAACCCCCTCCCAAATTCTCCTTGTCGACTTTCTGCAGTTAACTTGAAAAGCATAACAACGTTAATATGCTGTCAACACTCAGCTCTGCAAACCCAGCTGGGATCTGAAGATAACAGATCAAAACCTGTCACTGGAATGGGGGCACAGTGCTGCTGGTGAACAAGCTGTCCTAATATTTACAGGTTGTTTTAAACAATAACAATGTTCTGATTCCCCTGCTGATACAATCCCTTGGCTCTGGGGGTGCATTGCAAATATCCTGGATATTGGCCCAGTGTCTCCATCTGATACAAAGCTGCTGCTGATGGCTGGCTGCAATATTGGATGATGTATGGCCCTCAACTGCTGGATGTGGCAGGAAGATGCATGAAGCCATGGGAGATAAGAAGGTCACAGGCAGAGCTCGCTGGATAAATGCTTCCTTGAGGAGCTCTACTGGCTGATATCAGTCACTGGTCCCAAGGGGAAAAGAGCATTTATGAAAGTCACAGACATAAGTGCCTTCAGAACACATCCCACAGAAAGGCTTTGATATAAAAGTGTTTACATTCCATGATTGGGGTTTGGAATTTTAATTTACTGCCCTGGTCAGGCTAAAAATGAGCTGCTGGAGGTTTAAATGCTTGCAAAGTGTTCCTTTACCTTCCCTTAAATAAAATATCTAAATATATTTATTGTGGCTTCTATCTACTCATTTAAGCTCAGCCAGTGATGTTTTAATTGCAGCCAATAACAAATATACAGGTACTGGGTTGGGTAAATGTAGCATTCACATTCTCTAAACACAGAGACATAATTTTCTCCCTCAGGGATTTTTTTTTCCTGGAGAAGCACAGAGAGAAGAAAGAGAAAACAATTGTTATCTCTACTTGCTGCTCCTGTTGGTTTTGCACATGTGGAATGTGTTATGAAGACTGTTTACCTGAAGTGATTTGTCAATTAGATTCTGCTAAAAATTGTTTTGTTTCCTTAGCCAATCACTGTTCTAGCTGTCTTGGGACACAGTCACAAGTTTTCTTTAATATTCTTTGTAGTATAGTATTTCTTTAATATAATATATTATAATGCAATAAAATATAGTTTAATAAAGCAGTTGTTCAGCCTTCTGAATCAATGGAATCAGATGCCAATAATTTCCTTCATCAGGGGCACCCTGACTTTACTATAGGTAAGTCCCTAAGTGCATTTGAACCTTGAAAAAGTAGAAAAGCCTTTCATCTGTTTGTAATTCATGGCTAAGAAATCTGAATAAGATTACACCCAAAAGGCACAACCGGCAATTTTTTTTTTCCTGTGTGTTGAAGCAAAAAATGCTGCAGCAGGACAAGAGGCTGGGCATGGGCACTCACAGCCCAGAACCTGCTGTGCCCTGGGCTGATCCCCAGCAGGAAAGGGGGGATTGGATTCTGATCCCCAGCAGGAAAAAGGGGGATTCTGATCCCCAGCAGGAAAGGAGGGATTCTGATCCCCAAGCAGGAAAGGGGGGATTCTGATCGCCAGGAGTAAAGGGGGGATTCCAATCCCCAGCAGGAAAGGGGGGATTCTGATCCTGAGCATCAACAGGGGGATTCTGATCCCCAGAAGGAAAAGGGAGATTCTGATCCCCAGAAGGAAAAGGGAGATTCTGATCCCCCAGCAGTTAAGGAGGGATTCTGATCCCCAGCAGGAAAAGGGGGATTCTGATCCCCCAGCAGAAATATGGAATTCTGATCCCCAGCAGGACAGGGGAGATTCTCATCCCCAGCAGGAAAGGGGAGATTCTGATCCCCAGAAGGAAAAGGGGGATTCTGATCCCCAGAAGGAAAAGGGGGATTCTGATCCCCAGCAGGAAAGGGGGGGATTCTGCCCCTCTGCCCTGCTCAGGTGAGACCCCACCTGCAGAGCTGCCCAGCCCTGGCACCCAGCACAGGAGGGACCTGAAGATGCTGGAGCAAGTCCAGAGGAGACACCAGGATGATCAGAGAGATGGAGAAGAAAAGGCTCTGGAGTGACCTCATTGTGGCCTCCAGTGCCTGAAGGGAGCCCACAGGAAATCTGGAGAGACACCATTGACAAGGGTCTGGAGTGACAGGACGTTGGGGAATGGCCTCACACTGACAGAGAGAAGGTTTAGATGAGATATTAAAAAATAATTCTCCACTTCTGAGTGTGCTGGGGCCCTGGCACAGGGTGCCAGAGAAGCTGTGGCTGCCCCTGGATCCCTGGAAGTGCCCAAGGCCAGGTTGGACAAGTCTTGGAGCAACCTGGGATAGTGGAAGGTGTCCCGGCCCACGGCAGGGGTGGGACTGGATCTTTAAGATCCCTTCCAACCCCAAACCATTCCACAATTCTGTGATTCTCGACAATAAATGTGCTGCATTGTAAGTATCTTGAAAGTCATGGCAGTAGAGAGGGCTTTTGGACTGATTATTCTTTATAAATAAGTGCCTCAGAAGTGCACTCTTTGGAAGAAGGACTGTACTCAAGAGCATTAACAAGGCCTAAGCAGATGTGAATATCACTGTAATTTCCTTTTTCTGGGTTTAGTATAGTCCAGATGTCAACAGACGATGAAATGGAAGACCCAAAAGCTCAAAAGTGTTAAGAAATCAAGACATCTTGACAAATGGATACCTGCTTGTCCAATATAACCATGACTCAGTGAAAAAAATTTAATTCATTGCTTAAGTAAGATTGAACATCCTTAGAGGACGTTTTGGGAATGCACTTCAACAATCCATGAAATACATTCAGGAACACAGCTGCAGGGAAGGAATAAAGTGTAGGCAATTATACAGAGGCTTGAAAAAGATACAAACTGGGCAAATTGTATGAATGTCATTGAATAAAAGCCTCCATTTTCATCAAATTATTCACTACATACTAGCAAGGTACTTAAAAAATAAAAAGGGATTTTTAAAAAATGAATGTTTGGGTTTGGATTTAGGCAACAGAAATGAGGTACCTTAGTCTGTCTATCTAAACACTGCATGAATTTTCATTGCAATTAGCATATGGAGATCCCAGAAGCAGCACTAGAATTTAAGGGTCTCCAACAGCATGGGAAAAAGGGATCATTTTATCTGCGTGCTAAATACAGGAGTGGTGCCAAGCTTGGTGCATCGCTGGTGTGAAGTTTGGCCTCGGGTCATAATTGCTAATACAAAATGCAATCCAAGATTAAAACCACCCCAAACAATGGGGTTTAATGACAAAGATAAGGAACTGCTTGATCTAAACTCTCAGAGGCTCATCATTCTGAAAATGCAGTGACTTGGACACTTCACTGTGAAAGAAGGTGCAATTAGGTCTGCATGTTTTAAAATCCTTATCTTAATGAATGTAGGAGTTAATAGATGACTACAAATGAGAAAAGAGGGCAACAGCTCTCAAGAGTTAAGCAACAGTTTTGTCTGTACTTTTTTGAGTCTAAAAGATGGTGATAAAGCAGGGGCTGGAGTGAAATGAAAAGAGAAAGTCACAAGAGTTTGTTAAGTAGAAACTTTGAAAGCAGAGATAGATCTGATTGGTCACCATATGAAACACAGGCTGAAGTGTAGGGCAAAGCTTGCTTTGAAAGACAAAAAAACATACTGAAATGATGTCAAAGTTTGCCCTTAGTGAGTGTTATCTGACATCCAGGATCTGTGCTGCCTCACTCCTTTAAGGCTGTAGTGTCAAATCTCTTTGACTCTGTCATCCTAAGGATTTTCTCCAACTGCGGCCAACAGAGCAGCTGAGTCTTGCAGTAGAAATGGAATAAAAGGAAACCCAGATAAAAAGACAGGTAAGAAAGGATGAAACAAAAAAGCAGAGAAGGACTGAGGTGAGGGATGACCTTTTCCACATTTCCCACGTTCCCAGGACTGCAACACTGCAGGGTAGAAGCCAGATCCTCAACTGCTGTTGAGCTGATAGGGGGAGACCCAGATTCAGCTTCCCAGACTTCACAAGGAATCCCAAATGGAGGATCCCTCTGTAACAGGTGGAGACTGAGAGGAATGGCAGATTTGTCTTTACAAATGGTCTGCTGGAAGATGGAACCAGCACTGGGAGATAAAAGAAGCCATGGAAAGGATTCCACTGATTGATGAATGGAAGAAGATATTTGCTTTTACTAATAAACTTTAGGTTTCCTGAAAAATTAAAAACTCCTAAATTCGGTAAGAATTAAAAATTAAAAGGGAGGGTTATACATTAGAGGGAATCTTTGGTATCAGGCATATTGGGAAGTCTGTACCTCTCAAGTACCTCAGAAAAGGGGAAAGAGAGAAGGGAAATGCAGATGGGAAATTAGGATAAAAAGGAGGCTGTGTCCTCCAAAAATTTGAGAGATCCCCCACGGTCTCTCTTTTCTTCAAATAAAGTTAAAGGACTCTTCTGTCTCCCTTTTGGACATAAACCTCTGATGTTTGTGGAATTATTTTTCTAACAAGACCATCCCACAGCCCAAAAGACAGGGAGATACTTGTAAAAGAAGAGGCACTTTTCTTCCTTTGCTGGTTTCAGAGCAGAAGTTTATTCATGTTTGCAGAATTCAGCGTCGATTTTTGAGGCATAGATCATGGATTTCTGAATATGGGTCGTTGTCAATCCCAAGATAACCTGAAAGGGACTCAGAAGCTTTCAAGGCAGGGTTGAGGGCTCTTTTATAATCTCCAATCTGTCTACTAAGGGCTAAAGTATCAAAAACAGCTACCTGAAGGTGACAATCAGATTATTTTAAAAGGTAGAAAGGAAGACTCAGGGAACTACAGACCAGTGAGCCTCACCTGTGTGCAGGGAAAATCATGGAGCAGATCCTCATGGATACAACGTTAGGGCATGTGCAAGACAAAGAAGTGATTTGAGACAGCCAGGAGGGCATCCCCAAACTGTGCTTGACCAGACTGGCGCCTTCTTGGAGGGACTGACTTCAACAGTCAACAAGGAAACACCAATTGGCTTCATCCATCTGTGCATAGAAATCAGACTGAAAATTAATTTTAGACTGACAAATCCATGTTTTTTAATATAAATTCCCAAGTGGATTTCTCTTTCTTTTTTCCTGCTGGGAAACGATGACAAATGGTGCAAGAGAATTAAGCTTAGTATCAGGGGTGAATGCAGGCAGTTGTGTGCCTTTTGAAATTCTGGCGAGATTTCACAGATCTTAGGTCAGGCTTCTTTCAGAGCACTGTGCTTAGAAGAATAAAACCCTGTGTCTTGAAAGGGTAGAGCAGAGTGCAATTAGGCTTATCTGGAATAAAAGGGATAGGTATTAAAAATGTCAGAGATATTGTGTTTCACTGCATTATTTGGTGACTGAGTGGTTAGTTCTATGGGAGGACTATAATTCTGATGTCAACATGTGAATTATATGGATCCAGCCTGCTGGAACAGATCACAGATGTGTGAGAGAGATTTTGGTTTTGACTGTAAAATGAATGGTTTAAAGGGAAAGGGAACACACTCAAACACCTTTCAAGTGATCAGTGACATTTCAGCTTTCATTTTAACCAAAATGTTCTATGTTTGGATGCTGAAAATATTGTTGTTCAGTAGAATCAATGCTTAAAACAAAACATATAATGCAGTCTTTTAGGAATAATTTCAGTCCTGGTCCCCATAAAACCCACCCCAAACAACAGCAGTCCAATAAGTAAACAAAACCCAAACCACTGATAAAATAAATCCATCCATGGGAACTTAAAATTCTTTCCTCGTCAAAGAGCACAAGGAATGCCAAGATTTCTGGAAGCCACTAATTATATTCAGAGCATAGCATGTCCTGAAATTCAGCCTTCTTCAAGGTGTCTCTAGCTGAGCACCTGAATTACCTGCAATAATTAATTGCTTTTCCAAAACCTGGAGGAGGACCCAGATTCCAGGAGTTGCTCCGGGTCAGAAGAGCAATATTTGGTCCATTGATGAGATTTCTTTCTCGTGTCACACTCTTCTGAGGTGCATGAGAGAGAGGAAATGCACAATTTTCAGAGTGAGAGTGGAGCTTATGCTGAGCTTGGAAAGCTTCCAGCAGTGTTTTAGATGCTGCTGCAGTACAGAGAAGCCCAGCAGTAACAAACCTTGTTTGCCATTAGATGTATTTTCTAAAATAAATGTGGAGGTAAAATTGTCAGCAAATTGGACCATCTGAGGCTTTTTACTTTCCTCCTGATTTATAGCTATAACACCCCTGCAAATTCTAAGCTAGTATCAAATCCCTGCAGAATCTTTATCCTTCTTAAGCCAAATAATTGTCTTCTGCAGGAATACAAATTTTCCTGTGCCTCTAGGCTTGCAGTCTTTGATAGAAATTTCTTTTGGATGCTAATATATTTGCTTATATTACAGAGAGAAAAATCTGCTTGCTACCAGTTTCTGGTAGGGGGAAGTAATATAAAACAACACCATCAGTGTGTATTCCAGAAACATGATGAAAACTAGGAACAGGAGAAGGAAATTATGGATAAATGGTCCTCCTGAATATATGGGATTCCCCCAAATATTGGGATTATTCACTCTAAGTGGCCAAAGGGGCTACAGAGGACAATGAAAATTAAAAGCTTGGCATGGATCACTCAGAGGATCAGATTTATTCTGTTGCAGCTCTCCAAAAATTTGGCCTCTTTCAAAGTGGTTATTTGGACTCTCAAAAGCTGGTGTGGGGAAAGGAACACCTCTGGAGGATTGGCTTCTCATCCTAAGGCAGGGGTCTGTGATAGGTAGATAATTTTTCTTCAGAAAAATAGATCCAGCTCATACAGTTCTCATTTCCAGCCAGTTTTTCCTTCAGCTTAAGTAATTTAAATATTATTTTCCATAAAGAGGATATTGGAGGGCCAAAAGCCCACTTGCAGCTCGGCTGATGTGACATCTGACAGGAATTGGGACTCCAGGTGTTTCCAGACTTTTCCCTCTGGCTTGTCAGGTACCCCTTCAGTTTTCAAGGATCCTCCTCTTTCTTTTTCTTCTACAATCTCATGGAGAAATAACTTTAATGGTACAGCAATGAGTTTCATAGCTTTGGTTGGCTCCTTTATTTTTCTCTGTGTGGACGTAAATTTGTTTGCTCTTCGCATCAGTAAAAGATGATCATTGCAAATCTGGGATGCTAATTGGCTTGTCTCTAATTACCTTCTTCTGCCTTGGGCTGATCCCCCAGTGTGGGCACCAGGGGAGGGGGATTCTGCCCCCTCAGGTGAGACCCCTCCTGCAGAGCTGCTCCAGCCCTGGGATCTCAAATATCAGAAGGAGCTGGAGCTGCTGGAGAAAGCCCAGAGGAGACAATGGAGATGTTTCAGGGCTGGAGCCAGGCTGGGAGAGCTGGGGGTGCTCACCTGGAAAAGAGAAGGCTCCAGGGAGAGCTCAGAGCCCCCTGCAGGACCTGAAGGGGCTCCAGGAGAGCTGGAGAGGGACTGGGGACAAGGCATGGAGGGACAGGACACAGGGAATGGCTCCCACTGCCAGAGGGCAGGGATGGATGGGATATTGGGAAGGAATTCTTCCCTGTGAGGGTGATGAGGTTCTGCCACAGGGTGCCCAGAGAAGCTGTGGCTGCCCCTGGATCCCTGGAAGTGTCCAAGGCCAGGTTGGATGGGGCTTGGAGCACCCTGGGATCATGGAAGGTGTCCCTGCCCATGGCAGGGGGTGGCACTGGATGGGCTTTAAGGTCCTCTCCTCCTCAAACCATCCCATGATTCTGTGGTCCAGACACTTTCCTGTGACACATTCTATGACACTTTTGCATGGCTGACAAGATGGAGATTTATGGAGCGTCCTTACATTGATTTGTTCATGTGATTTTTTAGTTCAGGTTTTTTCTCACAGATGTTGTCAAATGTTGTCTTCAAGCAACCTCAATTCCACTGACACAGGGAGCAGAACTCTAAACCCCCAAGGACCTCCTGACAAAGGGTAAATTAAACCCTTCAAGTCACCTCTGTGAATTCACACCAAGACAGTGACACTGACGTCCTTGTTCCTGCCTGAGTGGGAAAGGAATTTGTCTAACATAAAAAAGAGGTACTAAAAAAACCCCAAAAACCAAAACAAGCAATCAAACAAAAACCCATACCAAACTAAAACCAAGCCAAAAACCCTAATTTCTTTTACTGACATTGCTAAAGTACTATAAGAAGTAAAATATCTGTATCGGCAGGAACCAAATCCTTAAAACTAACTAGATATCTGACTCATAATACTCCATTTAGGGATTGTCTCTTGATCCCTTTGGAAAATAAGCTTACATTTTAAAACATGTGATTTCCTCTTTTATTAAAAAAAACCCAAACCAACCCAAAACCAAACCTCCTTTGGAGTTTATGCACCTTGTTCTGAGTAAATAAAAGAGTTTATAGACTTAAAATCTTCATCCTACAGAGATTTTTTTGTTGCTTTTTTTGTTGCTTTTACCCATCTTTGGACTTAATTACCAAGACTTCATTTTTCATGTGCAGAAGTTTTGGAAACAAGTCATTGTTCCTGCAGCTCTGCAGTCTGTGGGAAATCATATTTCTGAAGCTGCATGAGTCTCAACAAAGCAGGATTTCAAAATCTTTATTAACCATAGGTAGCTGCTGCTCCAGTAACCCTATTGAGTTCTCCTTGTCTCTTGCTAAGCAACAAAACAATTAACTTGATCCATGTCTTGGTAAATTTAAGTCAAATTTTCAGCAGTTAGTTACAGAAAAAAGGTAACAACATTACACTTAAGGCTGTACAGTTTTCATTTCAGGAGAAGTGATAATGTTTCCTGCAAACCTGGAAGCTCTGAATTACATCATTAATTTGAAATGGTTATTGTAATCTCTGCAATGATTAAAGTTTCTAGGGCAATTTGAAGGTAAAAGAGAAACCTCAGTGCTGTTAAGGCAGAAAAAAAAAATTATTAAATGAATAGTTGAGGTGACAGTCAGAGAGTTAAGGCAGAGAGACTGTGGACCTTGTTCTGTGCTGATTCCCTTCCCCAGCAGTCAGGGGAAATTTTCCCACAGTGCCTTCATTTATAGCAACACCTTTTCAGATGCATTATAATCTAACACTTATTGTTCAAATTCTCCAGCACTTTAAAATTAAAAATCATGTGATTCCACAGTTTCTCCCTTTTGTGAATAAGTCACAAAGCAGGATTTTATCTCTGGGATTTTCCTGTCAATGCACACCACACAATGGGGCATTTGCTGCTATTCTGATTTTGCAGCAAGTCTGATTGAAAAATCCTGGTTCATTTCTGAACTGAAAGCAGGAATTAAGGTTTTATCTGTCCTTTTTTTTTTTTTTTTGTTTAAAACAGGTCTCAGCTGGAAACTAAGATATGTATTCTCACTCTTTTAAAAATTAAACCAATAATTTGGACAGGTGGCATGTTATATAAATCACACATTGCATAGTTGGCTTGCTTTAAACAAATATTACCGAAAAAATAATTTCCTCTTGGTAAGTGACTGTGAATTGATCTATGCTGCTGTTCTTACAGACTATTGTATCCTGAAAGAATTTCCTGCCATTTTATTGAAATAATCTTGGGGTTGTCACTGCTTGAACTGCTACAGCTGCAGTTCGTCTCTTCATATTTGAGTTTGAGTTGGTTTTGGTCCTTCAAAGATCAAAATTGGCTTTTCAAGAAAAACGCAGCTACTCCTGTGTGGCTGTTACAGTAGAAGCCTCATTTCTTGGGGATACCCAGACACCATTTTCTCATTGCTGCAGCACAAATCTGTAATGTGGGTTTATGCCTTATGCAGCACAGATGCAGGGAACAGAGTTACATCAGTGCAGCAACCTAATGCAGAGGAAAAGCTCTTTACCCCTGAAAGCCATTGCTCCTCAGAGAAAGGGATGTTGCAAAACACGTGTCCTCTGTTAGAATCAGTGCTGGTTAGAGTTTAACTTTTCTTGAAGCATTCTGAAAAAAGAGATGCTGTGGTTTTTTTGGGACCCCCAGGATGAAGGAGGAATTGAGAATCTGACTCCATGTTCTTAGAAGGCATATTATATATATTATATTACATTACATTACATTACATTATATTATATTATATTATATTACATCCCATCACATCATATCATATTACATTACATTATGCTATACTAAAGAATAGAGAAAGGATCTTACAGAAGGCTAAACAAGATACTAATGAAAAACTCATGACCTGTTCCAGAGTCCCAACACAGCTAGACTGTGATTGGTCATTAAGTAAAAACAATTCATATGTTGGATAAACAATCTCCAATCACATTCCAAAGCAGCAAAACACAGGAGAAGCAATCGAGATAATATTGTTTTCATTTTACTCTGAGGCTTCTCAGCTTCCCAGGAGAAGAAATCCTGGCAAAGGGATTTTTCCAGAAAATATGACGGTGACAAAGTACCACAAATACAGCTGAAAAAAAATGTCTGTTTGCTTTCTCTCATACCAACAGGCTCTGGTGGCCAGTGAGAGGAGCCCAGGGAACAGCTGGAGCTGGGTCAGGGGGATTTATATTGGATATCAGGAAAGGTTCTTTC
Source organism: Melozone crissalis (assembly GCF_028551555.1). Taxonomy (NCBI): domain Eukaryota; kingdom Metazoa; phylum Chordata; class Aves; order Passeriformes; family Passerellidae; genus Melozone; species Melozone crissalis. The sequence continues at coordinate 4,371,101 of NW_026535905.1, forward strand.
CCCAGAGGGTGCTGGCACTGCCCAGGCTCCCCAGGGAATGGGCACAGCCCCAAATCTGCCAGAGCTCCAGGAGAGTTTGGACACCACTCCCAAGGATGCCCAGGGTGGGATTGTTGGGGTGGCTGTGCAGGGCCAGGAGTTGGACCAATGATCCTGTTGGCTCCAGTCCAATTTTGGAGTTTCTAATTTTCTGTGACCTTAATGGTGCTGCCCTATTGAGTGTGCTGGATCACAGAGCAGCTCCTGAGAATCCCAAATTCTGTGCCTCCATTTCAGATGAGAGACTGCCTCCAATTCACACCCCATTTCCCATGTAGGCATTGGGCAATGCTGTCAGACAACACCAAAATTCCCCTTTCTAGAAAGAGGACTTTATGGAGATATTGGAGCTGGTTTTCCACACTTGCATAATGGCTCACTTTTGTGTCTTCTTCCAACTTTCTCCCTACCTGTTCTACAAGGCTTGCCATGATTTTGACTTTGGTCTGCCAGTAAAATATGATTGCATTCTGTTAATTATTTGATAATCACTGTTCTTTCCTCCATCTCAGTGAAGTGCACGTGCTTCTGACAATGCTATTGCAGGGAAGAAAAGCTGGTGTTTCACAGGGGAAGGCAAACCAGGACTGAATTTACAGGAAATAATGAGCTGTTAAAGGAGGGCTTGTAAGAAGCACTGAAAGTGTGGGGTGGCTGATTGTGGGTTCTTGATGTCAGGATTGAAGGCACTTGAGAGGGTACTTCATGTTTGGACTCGGGGTGTTGATTATTTCTTATTAGTGTAACAGCCTTATAACCATGAGTTCTGCAGCCTTTCATTAGCAAGGCACAAAATGGCCAACAATATCTTGTTCCAAGGTCTTTTTAAGACTAAACTATCCAGTTAAGAGCTGACACCTGGATTATTTTCCCTTTTAACCCAATAACTGATCCCAAAGAGCCTGCAATGCAGATTTTCTGCCCAATTACAAAGCATCACCTAAGTCCAACTCAACTTTTTCATATGAATCTCTTGAGAATCACCAGCTTTGGAAAGGATCTCCATGATTATTGAGTCCAGCTTTTGACAGAACACCACCCTGTCACCCAGAAGAAGAAGGAAAAGAAGAACAACCAGCCTCCACCCTAAAACCTCCATCTTGCTTCATATTTATTTCTACATTCTAAATCCCCAAACTCCAACTTTTCCACCTTGTAATATTACACACTTCTAACCAACTCCACACCCTTAATCCCAGTGCTATCAATCAATTTTGGAAATCTTCTCCACAGCCTCATGTCAATGCAGTGTTCTCCTGTGGGTCTGTGCTTTTCAGCACAGAAAGTTTAACATTCTCAGCATCCAGGGTTCCAACAGCTGGTGCCAGTGTAGAGCTCTCAAAAATACATAAAACTAAATACCTAAGGCTTAAAACTAGGACAATCAATTCCCAAATACTTACCTAGAAAGAAATAAAGCAGATTTTAAATATCTATCTGTGGGCTTTTTGATCTGTAGTTCAGGGAGGATTCCCTCTTTGTTTATTGTACTGAGACATAAATATAAATCTAATACAGGGAGTGTCAGGAGCTGACCCTGCCTGAGGATCAGTCCCAAAGTCCTTGCTTGAGAATAGAAATTAATATAATAGAGATGGGCTTTATTTCTTTGTGTGATTTTTTTTCCCCCCTAGAGCTTAATGAATAAAGATAAACATTCTCCCATTAACTGGGAGAACGGGAATGACTTCTTCAGTCATGTTTGCATTCATTATTAGCTTCAAAAAAAGACACAGCTACATGATCTTGTGTCTACAAACCCAGTTCTGCTCCTCCCTCCATCCTCTCCTGGCTTTTGCAACTCAGTCAATCCCAAAAGTGATTTGAAAGGGAGGAGGTAGGAGCTTCAGAGAGAGAACTCAATATCCACAGGGTGGTGAAGGGAATTAGCACTCTCTGAATTGAAAAGCCAGGAAGAGCTGACATTAGACAATTTATCTGGTGGCAGCTGGCCAGCCTCACAGGCAGTGCCCCACTGGCTGGCAGGCACCTCTGAAACTGGGATAACACACCTTGTTTCTCACCCAGCAAGACACTGAGAGTCTCAGAGGGAGAGCTGGAATTGATGCTGTGAGGGCACAAACCTGTAACAAAGCTGGGTTTTAACCTCCTCTGCTCACAGAGTGATTTCCTTCATCCTTGCTTCATTACGCTACCAGGAGCCATATCAATTTCATTCCACAAAAATTACTGAATTTACTCAGGAGAAACCAGGTGAAATTTGGAAAACTTAAATTAGATGACTCCAGAAAACCCTCTGGCTTTAAATTCTGTGAAGCTGTTAAAAATACACAGATCAAAAAGGATGAATAAAGTGAATTCCTATGTGGCCTGTGGCAGTGGATGGTAGAAATGGACTGTTTGGCTGGCCATGACCATCCAGATGTGAATCAAGGCCATGCAACTTTTAGAGCCAGTGATAAATACACAACTGAGATTACATTTTAATATTCCTGATCAGTGTATGACACCTGACACTGCCCAGAGAAGCTGTGGCAAAGCTGGGCTGGATGGGGCTGACATCAACCTGGTACAGTGGAAAGTGTCCCTGCTGGAACTAAATCAGCTTTAAGGTCTCTCCCAACCCTAACATAATAATTCCCATCATAATTCTATGATTCTATCATCCGATTTCAGAAAAGGTGGCTGTAAAGCACAATAAGTCCACAGGATAATATCAGTCACCATGAAATTACTTGCTCAACTCTAATATTTCCTTTCCTTTATGAATGGGATTAACAACAAAGGGATTTTAAGTGGAATGAATGAAACTGATACAAGAGGAAGCACCTGGGAGAAGAAAATAAGACAAGTTGGCCAACACACTCTTGTGCTTTAGCTTTTCACCCCTGGAGACTTGACTTCCAAGGTCTTTTAGAGCCCAGCAGAGAAGAAGAGACAGAAGAAAAATGGGAAAATTCAAGGCTGCTGGCCAAGTTTTTGCATAGTATGCATCCCTTGAGTAGTATTTGCTCCTAAAGAGCAATTCCATCAGGGACCTCTGATTCCTATGTGCCTTCCCAATGACGACGTTACCCTGCTGGTCACTGATGGGGGAGAGAGGAGGATCAGGCTCTCTGTACACAGCCCTTTGTGAGGTGCCCAGGCAGGACAGAGCATATCAAAGAGGATTGTGCCTGACACAGCTCTTTTTTAAAGGCATGTTTGGTTTCCCAGAGAAGTGGGAACCTTGCCTAATCCATAATGACCCAAATCATTTCGCAATGCATCCTTCTAAGCGAGTTTGCCCACATAGTTTCTCACTGACAAAATCCCTTGATTTTCTAGGGGTGTAGAAAAAGATTAGTGCACAAAAGACCATCTGTCTCCAGGCTGCTGACAGGCTAAAAGATGGACTTTTCCCTCTCTGTGGAGCAGGTTGAAACCCTCCCAATCTGGAGGCAGCGAGCGTTCGTTATCTCTGAGAAACACCAGCCTGCAACAAGCATTTCCTTCCCTTGATTTGCTGTCCTGGGATAATCCCCTAGCTGCTCCATGGGCTGACCTGTGTGTGAGCTCCTGGAGCTGCCCACACCCGAGGGACACAGGTTCATCCATCAGGTATTGATGGTTTGGCTCCAGGATTGGATATAATCAGGTCTTTCTGCCAGGCACACAAGCCTTCCATCAGGAAAGCTTTCCATCCTGATTACTGATAAACTCTTCTGGGAAAGAAGGGAGACTTTCCCATCTGTCAGAGGTAGCAAAAGGACATTATTTCCTGTGTTGTGGTCAGTGCTGTGCAGTGAGAAGCAAAAAACTGAGTCTCATTATTGCTCACACCAGTGTAGCATTTGGGGCCTGAGGCTTTTTCATACTGTCTGCTTTGCAAACTCAAAATAATAACCATTTCCCTTCCTGGGGGATTGCAGCATGAGTAGGTGAGGCAGGCAAATAAAATAAAGACTTATATTCCCGTTTCAGAGATGGAAGACAGGTATGGAGAGACTGAGCAATCTGCCCAGAATACCATGGGGTGCAAGGTCAGAGGTGGGAGACATTCAAGTCTTTTCTCAATTTCTTTGCTATTTCTCTGCAACTTTCCAGTTGGGTTTGTTCACATTCTGTCACCGCAGGTATGTGCTGACACACTGAATAGAACCACATTTGATAGTTTTTAGCATTTACAGTAGAGAGGCACAGGAATCAGAATCCACTGTCATGGATCACTCCATCCTTGCTTTTAGGTGTCTCATAAAAAATATAGTTACTTCCCCATTACACATCACACATGCAGTGGGCTAGTTTAATATCAAGTTAATATTTAATAGTTTCCAAAATGTTATGCTGTCCTCAGGGAAAGATGCTTTCTGAATGTAAAATGTAATCTCACATTTGGTGGATTTGAGTTTTGCACATGTCATTGGATCAGCTACTGCTATTACCAGATAGGCTTATCTAGATTCTGACAGAGCTAAAAAATTGCATGTGCGTATCTTTGGGTTGTGGTCTGTGTATCCTACCAGCCACATTCAGCTGCTTCATTCTGGGGGTCTTTTATTTTTCTTGGAAAGGAGATTTGGTTACCTGCCTTCTCCCCTCCCTGCATGGCTTTTGGTTATCAGAATTCTCATTTCCCCATCCATAAAGCATGGATAATAAAACAGGGCTGTCTGTAGTGTGAAATTGAAATTCCTGGCAGCAAAATACAAACACTGTAGCACTGACATTCCCGGTGGGCCATTGAATGTGAGAGGGGGCTTACAATACCTTCCTTTTGGCCCATGTGTTTTAAGGAAGAGGAATGCTTCAGTCATAAAGTGTTTAATGTAAAATTGTTTTTACCAGTAAAAGGAAGGCAAGACCAGGAGAGAAATAGAAAGCCAGGAGAAATGTTCATGTCCTTTCTAAGTGGACAAAGGACGGAGACTCCAGTGCTGGGTTTTGGGTTGGTTTGTTTGTTTTGGTTATTTTGTTGTTGTTGTTGTTTTTGGTAGGGTTTTTATGTTGTTGTTGTTGTTGTGGGGTTTTTGGTTTTTTGGGATTTTTCGTTTGTTTGTTTGTTTTTTCAGGGGGTTCACATAGTTGTCAAAGCTTGTAAGAAAATCTACTGCAAATCCTCTTTCCTGAGAGAAGGTAGCTTTAGCTCTCACCAGAGAACTTCCAGGCTCTCCAAGAGACAGGGTTAATACTACTTTCTATTTCCACCATCCATGTAACACACAATCACAGAATGGTTTGGGTGGAAAGGGACCTCACACACCATTAATTCCAAACCCCAGCAGTGGGCAGGAACACCTTCCAGCACAGCACCAATCTCCACACCAGCTGCCCCAGCTCGGGGCTGTGCCATGTCTGTGATGAGCTTGGCAAAGCAGCAGAGTCACAAGGTTTTGCTCTTGGTGCTTTTTCCTACAACTGCTCAAGCTCAAACTTGCCATCGAGGTTTTCCAGCTCTTTGGCCATTTCTGCCCAGTTTGCCAGTAGCAGGACGATGTGAGAATGACTGTGCTGCATCAGATGGAGAGTCCTCCCTGCCCAGCATCCTTTTTCAGACAGCAATCAGCTCTGGATGCCTGGGAAGAGCTTGGGAGCAGGTGTGCACATCATCCTGCTTCCTCAGAGGGTTCATCCACTCTGTGAGCTGGTGGCTTAGAGCTGTGCTAAATGACAGCTGGTGTTCTCACATTTAGCTCTCCTCAACTTTTTCCTATGAATCTCTTGAGGAAAGAGATTTCACCTTTGGAAAGGACTCCATGACCATTGAGTCCAACTTTTGACAGAACCAGAGGTTTTGACCTTGTCACCCAGACCAGAGCACTGAGAGAATGTCCAGCCATTCCTTGAGCACCTCCATGGATGCATTCCACACCTCCCTGATCAGCCCATTCCCTGACCACCCTTTCAGCTAAAAAATTCTATCTCTTGTTCAACCCAAACCTCTCCTGGTACAGATTGAGGCCTTTTCTTCTTTTCCTCTCACTGGCTGCCTGGAGAAGAGGCTGATCCTCACCTGGCTTTATTTCAGGGACTTGTAGAGAGTGGTGAAGTCTCCCCTGAGCTTCCTTTTCCCCAGGCTAAACAAACCCAGCTCCCTGAGCTGCTCCTGGTGCTCCAGACCCTTCTCCATCTCTCTTCGCTTCTCTGGACATGCTCCAGTCCCTCAATTTCTTTCTTGTCCTGAGGGGCCCAAAACTGGACAAAGCACTCAAATTGTGACCTCAGCAGTGCCCAGCACAGAGGATGGGCACTGCTCTGGTCCTGGGGCTGCACCACTGCTTGCCCAGGCCAGGTGATGTGGCATTCACATTCTCTGAAAAATCCCTGAGCCCAGGATTCTTCTCCTGAGAAGCTGCGAAGCCTCAGAGAAAAGGAAAACAATTCTTGTCTCATTTGCTTCTCCTGTGTTGTGCTCATGTGGAATGTGTTTGGAGATTGTTCACCCACAGGTGATTGTTCCATTGGATTCTGCTGTGAGCTGTTTTCACTCTTTGGCCAATCAGGACTAAACTGTGTTGAGGATCTGGAAAGAGTCAGGAGTTTTCATTATTATCTTTTTAGCATTCTGTAAGTATCCTTTCTGTATTCTTTAGTATAGTTTAGTTTAGTATTATTTAATATAATATAGTATAATAAAAAAATAAATTAGCCTACTGAGAACCTGGAGTCAGATTCATCATTCCTTCCTTCCTCTGGGCACCCCACAAATACAATAAGGTGCCATTGGCCACCTGGTCACAGCTGGTGCATGTTGAGCCACTGTCAACCAGCACCCCCATGTCATTTTCTTCCAGGCCATTTTCCAGTCACTCTGCTCCAAGGGTTTGGTTTATCTCTGCACTGATGTAAATTAGGGTTGGACCATTGTATCTTGCGCTCACTCAGGCTGGGTACTTCACAAGAACTTTTTAAATGTTTATTTAAACATGTGGAGAGGCTTTCTGCTGTGCAGGGAGTATCGTTTTTTAAAAAAGGCTTTGTTTCACCCTGAGAAAGCCATGCTACTTTACAGAGAAGCTAATCCAGACTCCTACAGCCTGGAAGCTGAGATGGTGAGTTTTAAATGCCAGCTGACAAGAGTGTAGAAAGGAGTAGATTTCATTTCTCATACTTGGATTGTTTGCCTGCTTCATAACCTCCTTGCTAGGAGCAGTCCAAACCCACTCCAGACACTTTTGCTGCCCACTGTATATCTGCAAGTTTTTTCTACTGCCACATTTTCTGAGGGTTGTGCTTACACCACTCTTATTTCAAATGGTAAATTTTGTGGTTGCTGTGGATCTGGCAGAAGCAGGGTGAGGTATGTCCAGACTTGTGTCTCTGCATCCGCCCAAGATGGGCAGCTGCAGCTCTAACATGGTCCTGCCTTCCTTGCCAGAAGATTAGGGAAGGATTATGAAAGAGAAGGACTCCAAGGGGATCATCATTCCATGTCTGTACTGCAGCAATCCTCCAGCTGGCATCAGCCTCCATTTGCTCTGTGCTTTACATGTGGGATCAACAAGGGAGATGCACAGAGAGAATCCAGGAAAGCCTGGAAGTAGAAGGCAAATTTTCTGGCACTTTTCATTCTTTTATATTCAGTGTAGTGTGAGCCTGCAAGACAACTGCAGTACACATGGGAAGGTTGGATTGAGGATTTGGGCACTGCCCAGCATTTGTATTTCTGCTCCACCACAGACTCCCCATGGCCTTGGGCAAGGCATTAATGGCCAGTCTGGAGCAGAAAGGTCAACCTTGTGGAGGCTGACCTAGAACAGAGACTAGATGGTATTAAAGAATAAAGCAGGGACTTATTAAAAGGCTTCAATGGATGCACCTTGGGCAGCACAAGAGCCCAGCCAGGGCTACATCCAAGATGAACCAAAATGGTCACAAGATGAACCTAAGATGAACCGAAATGGTCCTAAAATGCCCAACCACTCACGGGGTCTCTCACTTTTATAAGTTCTGCTCCATTTGCATATTGGAGTTAATTGTTCAATTATAGTTTTAGATTATGAAGTCCCATCCTTCTTGTTTTTCTTTCTCCAGCCCACGTTGTTTGTGCTCTTAGGCCTGAGATTTGGATCATTTGTCCTTGGTGCCCAGCTAGAGCAGGAATTGTTTTGTCTCCCTGCTCTGTGTAGAGAGCTCACCATCCTCTCATAGGAAGCCCAGACCCACACACTAAAGCAGCACAGAGTCTGAAAAATAGAAAAGCCAAAACCTGAGGCATCAGGTGTGAACACACCAAGCACAGAAGCTCAGTGAGAGGGACCACCAGGTGAGTTTTGGTGTCTCCACAGACACTACAATCCAATACAGAGATGCAGCTTGTGACTGGGCAGGGTGAAAGCTGGTGTGGACTTCTCAAAGTTGGCTACTTTAAGTTAACATGGCATAAATATGGATATTTCCACATCAGACTCCCTTGCAAGTCACAAGACAGAGCAGAGGATGGAAAACAGGATCATAAGTTATGATCATGAAAATCAGTTCTACAGCCCAGCCCTGTGCAGAATGGAGCAGTCACACTTTCCCTATCCCATGGCCCAGATCTGATGCCACCCAGTCCCCAGTGTCCCATATATGCAGCCAGTGTCCTCACCACTAAGATGTTCCAACCCACCTCTGGAAACTCCAGGCAGAAGTTCAATATCCATGGGGATGGAGGGAAAGTTTTTTTGACTAAACATGCTGTAAAATATAAAATCTTTGTAATTGTGGGGTTATTTTCTTGAAGGTTAGCACAGATATCAGAAAAACCCCCACTGATGTCCCTGAATTATCTCTTTTTTTTTTTGGCTGGAGTTCCTTTCCAAAGAATTTGGGTCCTTGTCAGGTGACAGCAAGTGCATATTTTAAACACACTACAATGAATATGTTAAAGTTATGGGATTTCTCTGAGAGTTAGAGTGAAAAGGTATTTTCCCTGGATATGTGCTTCCTGGGAAAAATCTTCAGGATATGAGACAATGAAGCACCTCCTAGAGCAGAGGAGAAATGCAAAGCATGAAACTCTTAAAGCTCATCAGAGAGCAGGGCACCTGCACCAGGCAAGGCATTACACAAATGGACATGAGATGAGCTAAAAGGTCATTTTTATCCTCCATTTTAAACATGGATCCAGAAGGAAACATGCTAACAGCAAGGCCACCTCCTGCTACCAATTATTCGGAAAGGTAAGAGTCCAGATTGTGCCACAGAGAACCACTTAGACCTTCTCATCAAAATGTGACTGTGGCAAAGTGAATGCTCTGGGAGGTCAAATGCATTTCCACTCAGGGCAGGATCACTTCCAAGAGCCTGAATGAAGGATTAACAAAGATGACTTGACATTTACCTGGATTCATGTGCAGCTAATAGGGCTGATAAAAGTGCTCCATGAATAATGCATATTGGGTAATTCACAGATGGAAAGATTCATCTTCTTCCATGAGCAGAAGGGATGGGGGAGGGTGGAACATCAGACAGAAAAGATTGGTCTTTAGATCCATAATATCTTTATCAGTGGAAAGAGAGGTCAAGGTTTCCTGGTTTAGTATCTTAAGTGCTTCCATTAAGGAAGCAATTTTAATTACTTAGAAGGTCACAGACCCTCTTTTTGTTTTGAGGGGGTTTTTTTTATGGGGGGGGGAAGATGGGATTTAGAGTAATTAGCAAAGTGCAGCTGATTTCTTTGGGGGTGGGACATGGAGGGGCTGAGCACAGTGCCACAAAGGCACAGAGCAGCTGCGCTCAGAAGGAATCTCTGGAGATTCTCTGCTCTAAACCCTATGACCACAGAAACACCAAATACAGCAAAATCTCCAGGCAAGCATCCAGAAAAGCTGGGTTTGAAAATCTCTGAGGATGAAAACTCCACAGTTCAATTGCCCTGACAGGAAAAATGGCTTTTTGTGGTGGTGTTCACAGGGGTCCCAGGATGAGGGAAGAGATGAGAATCTTGACTCCATGTTTCAGAAGGCTGATTTATTATTTTATTATATATATTATATTAAAAGAAAATGATATATTAAAACTATACTAAAAGAATAGAAGAAAGGATTTCATCAGAAGGCTGGCAATGAAAGGAATGGAATAATAAAAAAATCTTGTGTCTCACCAGAGTCTGAGACAGCTGGACTGTGATTGGCCATTAATTAGAAACAACCACATGAGACCAATCACAGATGCACCTGTTGTATTCCACAGCAGTAGATAATCATTGTTTACATTTAGTTTCTGAGGCCTCTCAGCTTCTCAGGAGAAAAAATCCTAATAAAAGGATTTTTCATAGAATTTTTCCATGACAGTTTTTTACCTTGTATTTAAATTGTTTCTTGTATTTCCATTTACGACCATTGTCTTTTGTCCTGTTACTAGACATCACTTGGTCCTTCTCCTTTACTCAGCCCTCAGGTATCTAAACACCTTGAAAAGATCCCTCACAAAGATAAATCAAATCAAATCAAATCTGTCTCAAGTCCCTCAGCCTTCCTTCACTGAGAGAAGCTCCAATCCTCATTCCCCCTTGAGGCCCCTGAGCCAATGTTACCGTGACCTGTTTGTGGCAGTATTTTCACCATGGATGCAGCGATTCCTTGTGTTCCCAGGGAAAGGTGAATGCTTGGGGGAACATTTTCATGTCCCAGACTGCAGCTGGCAGGAACAACCATCCACTCTTGTCCTGCAGTTCATGGAAGGGGTGACACAATGATTACCTGTCACTGTTCATCTGGTGTTCTTCAAAATCCAGCCTGTGAAATCTCTTGGAAGAGAGGCTTGGAGAAAAGATGTCCTGCCTGGAGCCAGGATTAATGAGGTTGAATCCTACTGGTGGCCACAGAACTGATTCAGTTTGGAAAGCGCTGCTGTGGGGTTTTGTTCATTACTGTGATGGGACCACAAATCAAGCACAACTTTCCCAAGGATGTGCCTGGATAATTCAGTAATATCTCCTTGAAGACCACAGTGCCCTTTAAATTCAAAACTCTGGGTTTTACACATAGTGGAACAATTACATTTTTAATTAGGACAACTCAAAGCAATTTGGTGAAGCAGAGGAAGAAAGAGAAGACACTGTGTCCTTGCTTCTCCTTTTGATTTCAATCAGCTCAGTGGTTTTCTGAGTTTCAGCAAGTTCTAAAAGGCTGCTTTTCTCTCTCCAGCAGTCTCCCAGTCTTGGCCTGTGGTTTTCCAGATCCTTGCTAAGCTCTCTGCCTGTGTCCTCCTGTGCCTGCCCTATCCTTCAGCCCTAAAACCTCCTTGAGAGGAGGCTGAGACCAATTAAGACCAAGACAAATTAAGACTGAGACCAATTAAGCCTGGAACAGCTTCCCAGGGCAATGGTGACAGCACCAAGCCAGACACAGCTCAAGAAGTGTTTGGACAATGCTTTCTGGCACAGGGTGGGATTCTTGGGGTGTCCTGTACAGGGCCAGGAGTTGGACTCGATGATCCTGATGGGTCCTTTCCAACTCAGAATATTTCTATGTTTTTATGATTCTTAGTCCCAAAGGAATGACTCCCTGTCCCTGTGCAGATTTCCATATGTCCCAGTCACTTTCCAAAGGCATGTGGCATATGACACATGTTTAAAAAGCCAGATATCCTTCACCATAATCAATCAGCTGAAAAGTCTCTATCCTGTTGATGCAAGAGGGCAGAAGGAAGTTCCCCTGGCCATCAAAATTCTCCTTTCCCCACAGTTAAAATTAATCTGTACTTCAATGCAGTGTCCTTGAACCTTGAAGGACATAAGCTTCATTTCCCTCTAAATTAGAGCTGGATTTTAGTCTGAAGTTGCATTTAAATGAAGGGCAAAATTCCTCCTGCTTTCGACAGAAGGAAAATTTCCTCGCTTGAGTTGAATTTTACCCAGTCAAGAGTTCACACTTGTCTTGGTAAATAGGAAAAGACATCCCCAAGCTGGTGAAAGGGATTCTGACCAAACCCCCTGTGGCTGCACAGAAGGGTGAAGTCTTCAGGGACACAAAGCCAGGAGATCTGCCTCCAACTCTGGATCTGCAGGGACAGGACCTGGCTGTGCCTTGACTTCAGTGGCACAGCGTGCACAGAGCTCCCATCATCACAGCTGTCCTCTGCCACCACCACGGGACCTCAAAGAGTGACACTACTGCCAAGAATGGAGATTTTAGAGCTCCCTAAAGGGGCTCGGCTCGACTGGTCCTGAGCAGGTGACACCAGTGTCACTGAGAAAGGGAGAAAACCCCAAGGAACAGCAAACACTGGCAATCCACGTTCTGCACAAAATCCTCTGGACTGTATTGCTTCGAAAGCAGGATATTTAATGAGGGGCTGGGCTCCTTTATGTGATGATTTGTAGCACTTCAGTCAGAAGTTTGGGCTCTTTGTACATTCTCACACTGTGTGAGACTGAGTCTGTCTGTGTGTGTGACAGGCACTGGCAGCCACATCTCCTCCGGGACATATTTGTGGAATATCAACTATTTAGTGCCATCTTGTTCACTCAGTGGGCAAGCCAGAAATGACTGTGGAACAAACCCAAAACAAGCCTTTCCTCCCCTGGAGGAGCTGATGCCAATGCATCTCTTACCTTGCCAGGCATGAGCCAGGTGAAATCACAACCTGAATGTCCTGTGGAGCCTGATCCTTGCTCTCTGTCGGATGTGTAGTATCACAAGTGAGGTTTCCTTGCTGCTCTGATACTGCATCCAAGGCAAGGATTATTTTTTTTCTGTAAATTGTGGCTGGACTTTCACAAGAGGTTGAGTCTGAGCTGCTTCTGAGTACATTGGACTGAATGCAAAGGGATCTGAGATTCAGCCACCAGAGTGGAGAGAGGAATGGCAGAAATAAATAAATGAAATAAATGAGACCACAGGAACCTCACTTCATGCCAAATGAAAAAAAAAGCCTTGCTGAATAAAAAAAATTAAATATTTGCAATTCAGTGTACCGGGAGAAAAACAAATAAGAAATAAAGGACCATACTCCCTAACTAGAGAAAATCGTCATCAATTTCATCGTCCCAGCTGCCAAAACACTGACCCTGGGTAGGAGGCACAGATTTCACCCCTGATTTTGCTTTGGTGTGTACAGAAGCCAAACCTCCACATCCTTTAATCCTTTTCTTATTGGTTGTAAGTGGTATAATTATTTCTGCTTTTTCTTTCCCAGCTTGCTTGTCCATTCTGGGTGTACCTATTTGGGGACAGGAGTCCCCCCTCCTGTGTGTGAGTGCCCCTCCAGGTGCTTGGGTTCAGGGACTATTGAACACAGAATGTGACCCCTCTGCTAAGAGGATTTCAGGGAGAAAATACCACTACAGAACTCACCCGAGGCTGCAATCTCTGAAACAAGCAGCTCATCCATGTAAAGCAAAGGCTCCAGGCTCCAGGGAACACTGACATGGAGGTAGAGACAAGTCTGAGCTGGGCTCACTAAATCTCTGCTTCATTTCACTAAGGCAGGGGAGAAGAATGAATTTTAGCAAGCAGGACAATTAATAATCAAGCCTCATGTCAGGTGAAAGTGTAATTAGCCATGCCAGATGGAAGTGCATCCACAGGAGGCATGGAAAGCTCCCTCTCCCTTGGAATATGCCACATTGCAGCCACACCAGGTCCTCCTCCAGGAAAGCAGGGGCTGAAATCTCCTCAAGCAGAAGATGGAATTGCATTTAGGTTTATATTCATGGACTAACACCACAAGCCCTGGGTAATTGGTTAACATGACTTGCTGCGATTATTTTGTAATGCTTATGCTCCTCTCCCCCTCTGTTTTCTATTTATGCTGCAGATATTAGTGAGTTGTCTAAAATCCTGAGTAGTTTTGGGGAAAACCTATATGATGCTATCTGTTGGTAAATTAGCCTCTCACCCTTCCATTTCTTATCCAGTCCTCAAGTTTCTTCCATGGAGGAAACATCCAAGTTATTGTAAAAGTAATTTTATTTTATTTTAAAACAACCCTTTAGTAAACAAGCTGCCTCACTGCAGGCTGCTCACTTCCATACTGAGGAGGAGGAACTCACCTAATAATAATTCAAGTACAATGCTTCCCTTGAATTACCCCCAGGAGGCTCCTTTTATCTGGGAAAGGTATTGGAATATTCACACCTAATCACCAGGACACAGAAATACAGCTCTTTAAAGGAGGAAATCAATTTTCCCTTTGCATTTGAAATACTAACAATGTACTTTGCTGGGGCTAAGTGGTTGGATAAGATCATACATCCAGTGCTGATGATCAGCCTGAAAGGGAGGGGGCAGAAGGTGACAGTAGGGCTTAGTGATAGCAGTAACTAAAGAGAAATGTATTAATAAAAGGGAAAAAAGGAAATTGTTAGATGGTTCTCTCTCCTCAGTTCAGTTCCACACCAGTACAAAACCCCAACAGTGTTGGTCCCTCAGGTTAAAGGTCTGTTTGCCATCCTTTGTGACATATACAGGGTTTTTTGCTGTTAGCAATATCCACTGGGATCTGTTACACAGACAAATCCTCAACACTTACCTGGAATTCTGGTCTCTTTTCCCTCTACTGTACCCCTTCCATTACTTGCTTTTCTGAGTTACATTGGTGGCAGCAGTTCTGTCCCCTGAGATCACATTAGGAACTTCCAGAGAAATTAATCTGATGGAAAATTGCATTGTCAACAAAGCTTAATTTTTTTTTTCATGAAAAGCATTTCCTTCCTGTAGGGAATTCACAATGTCTGCTTAAAAAAACTCCAAACGAACCCCCAAACTTAAACACTTTCATCTTGAATCTTTCATTTTATGGCATGAGAAAATCTATAGGGGTGAAGTTCTTTTGTTTGCTTGTTTAAGAAAAAATCCATTACCCTACTCAATGAGACTTCATGAAGGAAAATACATGTGGATTAGATATTAGGATGAAATTCTTCCCTGTGAGGGTGGAGAGGCCTAGGCACAGGGTGCCCAGAGAGGCTGTGGCTGCCCCTGGATCCCTGGAAGTGCCCAAGCCCAGGATGGATGGGGCTTGGAGCAACCTGGGCTAGTGGGAGGTGTCCCTGTTGTTAAATAATATTTAAGATCCTTTCCAACCCAAACCACTCTGTGATTCAATTTACAGAGGGTAGCTGAACAAATCTTACCTATTCGTTCTCTACAACATCCTTGTCTCCTGAGAATTTCACTTGTCCCTGCAATCAGCCCACAGTGCTTCTTTCTTTCTTTTCTTTCTTTTCTTTTCTTTTCTCTCTTTCTTTCTTTCTTTCTTTCTTTCTTTCTTTCTTTCTTTCTTTCTTTCTTTCTTTCTTTCTTTCTTTCTTTCTTTCTTTCTCTCTCTCTCTCTCTTTCTCTCTTTCTTTCTCTCTCTTTCTTTCTCTCTTTCTCTCTTTCTCTCTTTCTCTTGCTCTTTCTCTCTCTCTCCCTCCCTTCCTTCCTTCCTTCCTTCCTTCCTTCCTTCCTTCCTTCCTTCCTTCCTTCCTTCCTTCCTTCCTTCCTTCCTTCCTTCCTTCCTTCCTTCCTTCCTCCCTCCCTCCCTCCCTCCCTCCCTTCCCGTTTTCTCTGTTCTTTTCTGTTCTGTTCTCTTGTCCTTTCTTTTCCTTCTTTCTTTCCCTCTGTTTCTTTTTTTTCCCTTCATTCCGTCTCTTCCCTATTCCAAGGTCAGTGCAAAAAATTCCAGCTCTGGGAAAACATGGAGAAATCTGGCATTCACTGTTTTTGTAACCCCAAACAGAAACCATATTAAACCTGAAGTTTAGTGAGTCTATGGATGTATGCATGGATAGTTGTGATTTATTGGATGTGTCAGGGGTTCATTTCATCTTTAAATAGGAAAACCATGAGGTGTGACTTGATGACTTATTAAAAAAATGTCACACTACCTAGGAAGAGTGACACCATAAAATAGTTACACACACAATTCCTGAGAGTGGCTTGTCAGAAGGATATCCCAGCTTACCATTTAATGGGAAAAAATAATTATTCACAGGTTGTTAGTTTTGCTTTTTACAAACAATGAGTCCAGTTAATTTTGTCATATCACTGGCTTGTGTTTGCAAGCTTCAATCACTCCTTTAAACCAGCCCAGCCCTCCCAGGGCACATGGAGTGAAAAGGCATCATTTTAATGGGCTTGTAGCTAATTAAAATGTGTGACATTCAGAATGTGGCTGGAACGTGGCGTAAAAAAGTAATGACAGGACAATACATCATGTCACGGACAAGTGGCTAAATGTGAGTATGTGCTGGCAAATACCATGGTGAAAAATCAGCTTGAATCAGGCTCCTCCAAGCATTCAGGAATATCTATTTGTTTGCATGTTTCATCCAGAAGTGGTGGATGGGTTCTCACTAGGGATAAGTTTCATGACCTGTTTTGCAATTTTCCAAGGTTCTGTCTTTGATGTCCTGGTGTGGATTGACCTCTGTCCTCACAGGGGGGTGGGTGGGTGGCTGCTGTCAGGGACAGTGTGGCAAACAATGTTTGATTCCCAGGAGCAGTGTTGCAGGGAACAAAAAAAGATTTATGGGTTTTGCCTGATATTGTGTATTCTGGGCTGCTTGGTCTCCTTCAGTGCACCTGCTAAGGAAATGAACACATTCCACTATCCCAGGTTGCTCCAAGCCCCATCCAACCTGGCCTTGGACACTTCCAAGGATCCAGGGGCAGCCACACCTTCTCTGGGCACCCTGTGCCAAGGTCTCCTTGTAGGATTCACATTCTCTGAAAAAATCCCTTCACCCAGGGTTTTTCTCCTGGGAAGCTGAAAAGCCTCAGAGAAAAGGAAAACAATTCTTATCTCATTTGCTTCTCCTGTGTTGTGCTCATGTGGAATGTGTTTGGAGATTGTTCACCCACAGGTGATTGTTCCATTGCATTCTGCTGTGAGTTGGTTTCACTCTTTGGCCAATCAGGGCCAAGCTGTGTCAGGACTCTGGAGAGAGTCAGGAGTTTTACTGAATGCTAAAAAGATTATTATCTTTTTAGCATTCAGTAAGTATCCTTTCTGTATTCTTTAGTGTAGTATAGTATTCTTTAATATAATGTAGTATAATAAAGTAATAAATTAGCCTTCTGAGAACATGGAGTCAGATTCATCATTGCTGCCTTCATTGGGGCAGTTTTCCAGCAAATACCTCCCCACCCTCACAGGGAACAATTCCTTCCCAACATCCCATCTAAACATTCTTATTCCAGCTTAAAAGTGTTCCCCTTTGTCATATAACTCCACATCCTTTCCAAATCCCCCTCCAGTCCCTCTCCAGGTCTCCTGTACCCTTTAGGCACTGAAGGTGTTGGACGCTCACCCTGGAGTCTTCTCCAGGCTGAACAATCCCAGTTCTCACAGCCTTTCCTTATAGGAGACATGCTCCATCCCTCTGGTCCTTAGAAGAGCAGTTTCAAACAGCAGCCTGGCTTTCAGAAGGCAGCTCACCAAAAAATCTCAGCCTGAATCAGAAGGGCTTCAGGAAAAAAAAAAATAAATTGGAAATGATGGTTGGGTGGGCCAGTTTGGATTGTGTTTGCACAACCTGTACTAGTGGAAGGTGTCCCTGCCCCTGGCACTGGGTTGGAACTAGGAGGTTTTTAAGGTCTCTTCCAATTCAAATTATTCTGTTCTATAACTGAGGATCCCAAATAGACAATGAAAGGAAATATTGCTGTATGGGCTGATAAAGTTAAGTATTTTTGTGTCCTAGCCTTCTTCCTTTCTGCTTTTCAAACTATTCCTATTTATTGCAGATAATTAATTCTTTTTCTTTCTTAGCTGTGAGTGTTGGCTCGCACTACTAAAGAGCCTATAAAGGCCCTTTTACATTTAAAATCTTGTTAAAATTAACCCCAGATTCTTAACTTAGCAGTCAAAATGGACTCCATGCTGAACACAGCAATTCTTTTTAAAAAATGGAATTAAGAATATCTATTTGTCTGATTTTCAAGGAGACTAATGTTAGAAAAGAGAAAAAAGGGGATAAAGAAAGGAAACAAAATGTACCAGTACTGTTAAGTTTATTGCTTTTATTATCATTTCTTTGGCTTATGTAAATTTAACTGAAATTTTTCAGACCATTAATCCATAACATCAACTATAGCCCTTTTTGTTCTTAATTAAAAATGGATGGATTGATAGAAGAGGGATGAGATTTTCAGAAGTACTCAATGCTGACCAAACTCTGCTTTGATGAAGTCAGTGCTAAAAACTCCCCCAGAATCTATTGAGAACAGAGCAGAGCAGAGCTGAGCATGTCTGAAACCTCTTCCAGAGTTAAGTGTGGTGAGGGATCATTTCTGAGAGCATTGCCAGGGTTTCAGCATTGTGGTTTCCATGAAATTCAATTTTTTTTTTTTTTTGTCTTAAAACTGGTTTGAGCTGTTTAAAATCTACATCCCAAATGGTTTTTTGAACTCTAGCTATTGAACTGTTGTGGTTGGGTTCAGAAATTTGGAGTAGCTTTTGGAAAAGTGTGTTAAAAACACACATAAGGGATTTGCGAGACACCATAAGCAGCAGTGTTTGAAAGCTGAAATGAGACAAATAAATGTGGCGAAAATGGATTCTGAAAGTCTCAATGTGTTTATTACTTGCAACTGACTCAAGTCCTAAAGGTTAGTTGTAGTTTTAACACCTCTGTCCTCTGGTGAAAACCAGAAAGCAAAAAAGAACCAGACACAACAGATGAGTCCTGGCGCAGAGCTGGGAGAGAGGAACCACCCTGCAGCATCAGGAAAGAGAATTCATGTTTTAGAACACAATGGTTTAGGTTGGAAGAGACCTTCAAACACATCAACACATCCCATTCCTCCCCATGCCATGGGCAGGGACAACTTCCACTATCCCAGGAGGCTCCAAGTCCTGTCCAACCTGGCCTTGGGCACTTCCAGGGATCCAGGGGCAGCCACAGCTTCTCTGGGCACCCTGTGCCAGGGCCTCCCTGCGGCATTCACATTCTCTGGAAAAATCCCTTTGCCCAGGATTTTTCTCCTGGGAAGCTGAAAAGCCTCAGAGAAAATGAAAACAACTCTTATCTCATGTGCTTCTCCTGTGTTGTGCTCATGTGGAATGTGTTTGGAGATTGTTCACCCACAGGTGATTGTTTCACTGGATTCTGCTGTGAGTTGTTTTCACTCCTTGGCCAGTCAAGACCAAGCTGTGTCAGGACTCTGGAAAGAGTCAGGAGCTTTCATTATTATCTTTTTAGCCTTCAGTAAGTATCCCTTCTGTATTCTTTAGTGTAGTATAGTATTCTTTAATATAATATAGTACAATAAAGTAATAAATTAGCCTTCTGAGAGCATGGAGTCAGATTCATCATTCCTGCCTTCGTCAGAGCATTCCCAGCAAATACAATACCTCCCCACCCTCCCAGGAAATAATTTTTTCCTAATACCTACTCTAAATCTAAACAGTTCAATCAAAGTCTTAAAACATCTTAAAATTCCAAAATTACCCGTTATTCAAAACATCAGAGCTGGTGTGGCAATGTTTCAAGCCAAGCTTGAAATTTTTTGCTGTTGAAGCCCATTTTGTTTATCCTTGTCAGGTGGAAAGACAAAATGTGCTACAGAGGCTCATTTCTGAAGGGATAAGATGGAGAACAGGACATAAAGTGACAGAACTGGCCTGGTGGCTGTGTCTGTAACTGGCCCGATGCCTGTGAAAACATACGGTCCCTTTGCCACCACAGAGGCTGGAGGAGAGGCAGTTTAATGGGGCTCTGCACACAAGTTTTAGAGCCTTTCATAGCACAGATATAAATGATACATTTCATCTTTATGCCACCCTTCTAAATCACTAAAAAGTAAATTCAGTTAATGCTGAAAGGCAGAAGCCCTGAACTGCTGCTGCTTTGCTTTGCTATTTATAGTGTCAGGACCAGCTCTGGCTTAATCTTCTGGGTGTCATTCAATATATTTCTGACCCAACCAGGTAGAACAGAAGACTTTGGCTGTATTTCCAAGCTCTCAGAGGTTTTAAGACAATCCCACAGCTTTTGCTGCAAGTAGTTTTTGCAGTGTCCTGATTAATAATCTCAGGGAGAGTGTAATTGTCCACAGGAAAACATCAGCTGCAGACCAGAAAAGAAAATCACCCCCCCAAAATTTAAAAAAAACCTCAAACAACAAAAAGCACCAAAAAAAAAACCCCAAAAAAAAAAACAACAAAAAAACTTTTAGAAAAGGGACATATTGACTTCATTTTCCCAGCAGATGTCTTTGCTGAAGCCCCTCCCTTCCCTGGCTCCATTTGTGCCATGTTAATTGTCATAACTACGGCCTGTAGCTCCTTGGTAGGAGAATTGTCACAATTAGCCTGTGACTTTGCACCAGCTGTCTTGGCATAGACAAGACAACGTGCTTTGGACTCTGAACACCTGCAAATCCAGTCCATGGTGGATGTTTGAATGCTCAAACCAAACAGATGTTGCATTTCAGGCTTGTTCTCTTGGGGGGGCTGGGGGGAGAGAGGTGGAAAAAAGTCTGTATGCTGGGATGCCATAATTTTCCCTTTTTGAGGTTTATTCTGAGCATTCTCTTCCAATGTGCTGCTGGAGGGATGGCCCCAGCAGTTATCTGGAGATGACACAATTTGTAGGGTTCCATATATTGGTAGCTCTGAGTAGCTAAATAGAATGGGGGCAGGGGGTGAAAGAGAAAAAAAAAAAAACCCTCCACATTTATTTTGATTTATTTCTAATTACTCCCTTTCCAGGGCTCTGAAAGGACAGTTTGGTTTGGTTGGTGCACTTCTGGATGAGTGTGATCTGGGAGCTGGCAGGCAGCACTTTGGCAGTTTTACCCCAGTGAGTTTAATAACCCAACGAGAATTGCCCAGAACAGTGGGATCAGATTCATGGAATGAGCCATGAATGCATTTCTGTTCCCCAGTAACTGCTCAGTGGGATTATTCAAGAGATTTAAATGTGGGTGGCATCAATTTGAAATGCAGATGGTGTATCTTATTAAACACCATTTCAGCTATTTGTAGTGCTCAGAACAGTATTTGCCCTGAATTTAAATAACGATGTACAGTATTTGTTAAAAAACATGCTTGGGCATGTTTTGTTTAATTAGTGGCTTGAAATTTCCTAGCATATGGCTTGTCATTTGCTAAAAAGATATGCAATTATGAAGTTCCTTGAAGTTTTACTATTTAAAAGCAAAATTAACTTGGTGTGTTCAGCAGTTAATGGCAGGCCATTAAATATAGTATTTACTAAACAAAAGACATATAGGAGCAGCTGAGTGTGCCTGTGCCATCTGTACCTCGAGCCCTGCACATCTTTCAGTTCACAGGAGGTAGACTGGACCCACTCTGCTCCCACAGTTCATTACCAGAGTTTTCTGCACTTCAGTGCAAATGACATCGTGTCTGGTTATTATCTTTAAAGGCCTGGATGCCGCTTTAGAAGCATCAATTTAATTTTTATACTTCAGGAAAGCAAGCAGACCATCTGCTTAGAAATCCCAGCACTTTCTGAAGAGCTGCAGATATTTCTTTTCCCTGTCAGGTTTTGAATGGCCTTTTAAAGTTTTTGAAACTTTTCAGTTGCCTGCCTGTTCATTTTTGATTAGGAAATGGAAATGAGAGTCTGGAAGGCTGAAGGATGATGCATGAGGTTTTTTTTTCCTCCCCATAACTTACCTGCTCAGCTTCTACTCCTCATCACGACAGATGAGTAATTCAGTGTCTGCTTCCCTCCACCAGCTCAGCTCAAGCCAGTTCCTCCATCCAACACCTCCATCACTCCCCAGTCCCAGCAGAGCTGATGGGAAGACTTGCCTCAGGCATCTCCACCACCCCTCATTGCAGGCAGTATTATGCACTCAAATGAGTCACAGATTGGAGGATTCTCATTTTTTCTCCTGAGAGCGGCTTATCTCGGGAAGGGAAGCGCAGAGGAAAGCAGTGGAGCCTGATGAAGAAGTGAGAAGGGAATGACCCCCCAGCCTGACACATTCCTTTCCTTCACAAGTCTGATTTCATGGCTTTATCACGTGCTGCACTTCTTCAGGCACAGACAGCAGGATTCATCTTGGTGCATTATAGACATCCACACAAGAGCCAGGCCCTCCCAGGCTGAGAATTTATGCAAGAAATAGGCTTTTTTTAGGGTTTTACCTCTTCTATACATTTCCCTCTTGAAGAGGCGAGTGACAGCCCTGAAAGCCCCGTTTCTGGTCATTAACTATGAGGGGAGTGTAGATATCTACACTGAGATACAGACTCCTAGTGAAGAGCTCACAAAACTCATGGTTGAAATCTTCGGGAATCACTGAAAAGTCACTGTGAATTTCAGGAAATTCAGGGTTTTGCTTTGTTTCCTTTCTTATCACCACTATATGTTTGTTCAGTAAGAACAAGATGTTCAGCTCATCAGAGGGACAACCAAAGTTGTGATCCTTTTCAGGGTGAGCTGTCAAGCAGACAAAAAGAGAAGGAAAACAAACAAGAGGGGAAAAGGTGGGAAATCAGAAGCATTAATCCATACCTCTGTTTCTTTCTGGATGGTATTTATCTTCTCACCTTAGCCAGGGTTGCCAATACTTTTGCTTATATTTTACCCATTTTTCATCCCACTGGCCTGATCACAGTATCCCACCATCCCACTGATCTGCTTCATTCCCTCTCACCGTGACTTTTTCAGGATTCTCTCTTGATTTCCAGACAGAACTCCTGCCTTTACTACAGTTCTTCCTCCTGCTCACTCCTCACCCTGCCTGCTCCGCTCCTTTCCCTGATCACTGCTGATTTCCTGCCCCAGCTCTGTTATTTTTTACATGATTGTCTGATCTCTCTGTCTAATGAACAACTCCCCTGACTCCCAGCTCCCTGCTAATGAAGATGGAGAGAGCTTTACCTCTTCACTCATAGAACCCTGGGCAATATCAGGTAGCAAAAGGAATTATTACACAAAAATAGGTCCATAATGTGCTCCCTCTTTCTTCTTCTGTGACTGAGAGTGACTCCTTCCCGGGGAATTTTTCTTTTGTTCAGCTCTGATTTCCCTGCCCAGTGATCAATTGGTTTTTGTGGGGCAGGGGGCTCATGCTCTGCACAAATGGGAAAGGAAGGGGAAGGGAGAGGGAAAGGGAAAGGGAAAGGGGAAAGGGGAAAGGGGAAAGGGAAAGGGAAAAAGGAAAGAGGAAAGGGGAAAAGGAAAGGGGAAAGGGAATAAAAGGGGAAAGGGAAAAAAGGGGAAAGGGGAAAAAAGGGGAAAGGGAAAAAGGGGAAGAGGAAAAAAGGGAAAGGGAAAGGGAAAGGGAAAGGGAAAGGGAAAGGGAAAAGGAAAAAGGAAAAAGGAAAAAAGAAAGGAAAAGGGAAAAGGGAAAAGGGAAAAGGGAAAAGGGAAAAGGGAAAAGGGAAAAGGGAGGAACACTTTCTGCCAGACCAGATTGTTCATCTAATGAATTGTCTTTGGATTGGTGGGTTTTTTTGACTTTTTAAGAGCTTCAAAGTGCTGCATTTTTGGTCCAGACATGATGAGTTGAAACAGTGTTAGATCCCCTGAGTGGATGTTCCTTGCTGGACAAAGGGCCATTTTTTTTTCTGCAAAATATTGAAAGGGAAGAAATTAAAGAATGCCTCAGATCATTCATTCTTTTTTGGCAATAAACTGGCATTCCAGCAGCAAAATAAGTCCACACATATCAGAAGAAACCAATGAGACTTGATAGCAAAGCATTAGAGGCATGATGGAGGGAGGGAATCACACAAACTTTTAAAAACACAAACACATTTAAATAAATATGAAAATATGACTTTTCATCCCTACCCTCACATATTCAAATGGGAATCACTGTGGTTCAATTTTGACCTTTTCAGGTGCCCCAAAGTCTAAAACAATGTTTATGACATCCAGTTAAGGGCAACTCCAAAAATACATTGAATATTCAGAAGAAATTACAATAAGGATTCACCACAAGGAGCTCATTCCTCCAGGTTGTTGAGAACCAATACTTGGGGTCTCTGTGTCTGGGGATGTCATTTCCCAAGAAGAAGACGTGAAAGACACCTTGACAAGTTGTCATTAAAGATTTCATGGCAATAGCTGTGAGTGCAGGAATTCCTGCTCTGTTGCCCTGGCAAAATTCACATTCAGATGATTACACTTTGCCTGCTTACACTCAGGCTGCATTTTCAATTCCATGTGTCATTGTCCTTGTCTTCTCATCTTAAATTATTGTACAGTGCTACTGTGCATTATTAAACAGTTGCCACATTTCATCCCAGTGGATCTTGCATTTAAATTATGGATTTACAAAGGTTCTGCTGCTTTGTTAAGCTTGCCAGTACAGCTGGTTGAAGGTTTACATCAAGAAAAAAAAATTTCCATCAAAGAAGACTTGAAAAATCACTGGGTTTCATTAAAAGTTCTCAAAATCTTTTCCCTGTTTCATTTTTTCCCCCTAAGTTTCTGGTTTTTCGAATTGAAAATTAAATTAAATAGAGGTATATAAGAGAAACGCTGTTACAAATCAATGCTATTATTAACAAAAAAGCAAATTTTTCCAATTAAACACTGAAAATCATTCCAACAGTATTTTAGCCATCTGCTTTCTGGATATTGCAGTGAAATAAAAAAATAAAAGAAACAAAGAAGGAATCTATTTCAAGCAACTGAGAATGAAAACAATGGCTGAGCTGCAAATATCACAGCAGAAATCTTTCAATTGTTTCCAGCAAGTCCTTTTTGTGCATCATCCTTTGAAACTTGAAAATTTCAGAAAGAAAAACTGCCTTTAATTCTGTTTCTTAGTACTTGTATCCATAAAATGAAACCCAAGTGCAATTCGTTTCTTAGATTAGAAGCTCAATGAGACAGGGATCACTGCTCCATGAAATTAAGCACGTTGGGTGTAGGCTGAGGGAACATTCCTGAAAATACAAAGTATTAGATGTGTCCCAAGGAGGATGCAGGGGCTGTCTAGGGGGTTTCAAGAAATGGAGAACTTAGTAACAGGCAATGATATAAGATAAAAATATTAGAGGATGGTTGAAATCTGTCACAGACCTATTTTCTGAAAAATCTTTTGCTTGGATTTTTTCTCCTGAGAAGCTGAGAAGGCTCAGAGGAAAAGAAAAACAATAATTATTTTCTGCTGTGGGATACAATAGGTGCATCTTTGATTGTCCATGTGAGTTGTTTCCACTTGATGACCAATCACAGGTCCATCTGTGTTGGGAATCTGGTCAGTCACAAGATTTTATTATCATTCCTTTCCTTTCTAGCCTTCTGATGAAATATTTTCTTCTATTCTTTTAGTATAGTTTTAATATTTTATTTTAGTAGAATATATATCATAAAATAATGAATCAGCCTTCTGAAACATGGAGTCAAGATTCTCATCTCTTCCCTCATCCTGGGACCCCTGTGAACACCACCACAGGAATGAGATATTGAGGAGAGGGGTTGCCTGTTGATATTCAAGACCAGGTTGGATGGGCTTGGAGGCACCTGGGATAGTGGAAGGTGTCCCTGCCCATGGCAGGGGGTTGGAGCTCAAAGTTCTTGAAGTTCCCTTCCAATCCAAACTGTCCTGTGAATGTGTGCCATGATTCCATGGCAGCTGTTGTGCTTCAGCTGCTGTTCAGTGGCAAATGAAGAACTGAGATTGATGGGCCCAGTCAGGGAAACCATCACAGAGTCTGTGTGCTGTGCTATCTTGGGGATAAAACAATCCCCACATGCAAAATTAGAGCACTCAACACCCTTGGAAGAGAACTCAGGCTATTTTAAGACCTGTGGAAAGATCTCTAAGGATGCAGATTCCCTAGAAAATTTAAAAAGCTCTAAAGCATCTCCATTTATTTATAGACAGTTTCACAAAGTCAGCTGCTATAAGGCAGTGAAATCTGTGTTGCGAAGTCCTTTTTAGAATCAATGCATTTCTCAGGATCACAGTTCTGACTGGGTGAGTTCTGAACTCCACACTCAAATGTAAATATTTTTTATGGCTTAAAGCACTGGCTGCAGAGGCAGCCCTAGGCAAACACTGATGTGCAGGTTGAGTAGGTAATTTTGGAAAGCAAGAACAAGCCAAGATGTGCCAGGCTTTGGAAAGACATTGCCCCGTCCTACTCTTAGGAAAAATTTTCCTTTGTGTTGTTCTAAGTCCAGAGTCTTCTTGTCTGACCATAAATAATTTCCAGCTCTGAGAACAGATGGGATTCTGCCTCGTAGATTTCATAGTTTATTGTGGCTATTAGGAAGATTTCAGGAGATGTGTCTTACTGATATTAAAAAAAAAAGAGACCTCCCATCACCACCGGTGCTGGATCCAGCCTATGTTTTAAAGGAAAGCTGAGATTGCTATCAAATAATCTGCTTTAATGGGCTGGTACTCCAAGGGGAACATGAACACAATGAAGTTGGAAGAAAGCACCACTATTCTTCATAATTACAACTTTTTTTCACATCAAACTAGATTAAGGGAAGTTGCCTCACAAATTAAAGACGGCTTTAAAGCTGTTTGTAGCTTGTGTGATGCACAAACCAGCAGGTAGGAGTCTTCTGAATGACTTTGAAGGGACTGATCCTTTTTTCATCCAAATTCAGTAATCAAGGCAGAATCTGCCTAAGTGGAATCTTCAAGAATTTTAAAGTGTTTAAGGTGAGGTTTATTGTATTTGCAGGGAGGAACAATGAATCTGACTCCATGTTCTCTGAAGGCTAATTTATTATTATTTATGATACTATATTATATTAAAGAATACTGTACTTTATTATACTAAAGAATACAGAAAGGATACTCTCAGAATGCTAGAAAGATAATAATGAAAACTCCTGACTCTCTCCAGAGTCCTGAATCATCTTGGCCCTGATTGGCCAAAGAGTGAAAACAACTCACAGCAGAATCCAATGGAACAATGACCTGTGGGTAAACAATCTCCAAACACATTCCACATGAGCACAACACAGGAGAAGCAAATGAGATAAGAATTGTTTTCCTTTTCTCTGAGGCTCCTCAGCTTCCCAGGAGAAAAATCCTGGGCAAAGGGATTTTTCAGAGAATGTAAATGTGACAGAGGTTGAATGGGGCTTGGAGCAGCTGGATGCGGTGGAAGTTCTTGGATGGTTTTCCAACCCCAACCATCCCGTTATTCTGGATAAATGGACAAGGGTTTTGTGATAGCCCAGTTTAGAGGTCACTAATATGGCTAAATGAGACAGAATTCTTAATGGACAGCAGGAATTGCATGGGTGAATTCCAACTGTGCAGCTCATTTTGTTTTCAGACAATTCCATGAGCATCAAGTAATTAATCCTTAAAGAACTTTAAAGCAGACAGCTGGAAAGGACAGTCAGGCAGACATGCCAGTAAATATTTAGTTTCGTCTTCTTCCTTTTGGTTTGTTTGGGGTTTTTTTTGTTTTGTTTTGTTTTTTTTTTTTGGGGGGGGGGGGTTTCTCATGGTCTGTATTTATGGAGTAATTCCACAGGTGGGTTTGTTGGTATCAGCTCGTTAGAAGAAGAGGAAACAACTGTGACATGGTAGATAAGACACATTTTCAAAAAAATAATCCTAGAGGTGACGTAACACTGCGAGCAGAAATCACCTCTTTCAGTGGCACATTGCAGAGAACAAGTGAAACAGCAAAATGTGCAGTGACACAGATGCTCAGGGGACTCCTGCTTTATCCCTAACCACAAAGGCAAGACTGTCCCTTCTGTGCCAGAGGAGGGGCTGCCATGGCAGAGAACAGCCGCATTAAAGCCTCCCAGCCCTGAGTTTCTCTGCTCCTGTTTCCACCCACTCACCCCTCAGGCCAGGCTGAGGTGCAAAGCCTCTGACCTGGCACTCAGACCCACCAGGGAATTCTTGTCTGGGCAATATGAGGCTGGATTTTGGCTGTCTATTGTAAATGCAGGGCTACCAACAAAGGAAGGAATGATGAGGAGGACTCTAACTTAGAAAAAGATTAATTTATTACTTTAATTTACTAAACTATATTAAATCTTAGGTTTCTATGGTTGAGATGACTCTGAGGTATTAGAAAGTGTTTTCTTTCCCAGCCCTGCAACCAAAGAAGAAGTCGAGATTCCTTGGCTCTGCTTTTCAAGACTGTTTATTTTTCCTTATCTAATACATTCTTTCTCTGACCTGCTGAGATCTGTCCAGCAGGTTGGCATGAAGAACAGTCTCTGCCCTTGGGGTGGTGTTAGCTTTTTATACTAAAAACTATGTGTACTTTATTTACAGGAATTTTCCAATACCTATCACCTATGTTAGACAGTTTGTCTCTACTCTAAACCAATCCAGAAGTGCCACCATCACAGCAGAAGATGGAGGACAAGAAGAAGAAGGACAGGACATGCCCAGATTCCTCCATCTTGCTTCTTGAACCCCTATTCTAAAAACCCCAAAATTCTACTTTTTCACTCTGTGACAAATTCACTATCATTCTACTCAAACTCTTGAGGCTTGTAACTCTTCACACAAAGTTGGTAGCTTTTTCCATGGGCTAAAATCAAAGGCACAGTTGTTTGTGACGCTGTGCCAAGGTCTCTGAGCCCCCTGCCAGGGTCTGGAGTGCCCCAGGGCAGTCAGAGGAATGTCCTGGGTTCTGACAATTAAAAAATACTATACTAAACTATACTAAAGAATGCAGAAAGGATACTTAGAGAAGGCTAAAAAGATAATAATGAAAAGTTGTGACTTTTTCCAGAGTCCCAACACAGCTTGGCCCCAGTTGGCCAAAGAGTGAAAACAACTCACAGCAGAATCCAATGGAACAATCACCTGAGGGTAAACAATCTCCAAACACATTCCGCATGAGCACAACACAGGAGAAGGAAATGAGATAAGAATTGTTTTCCTTTTTCTCTGAGGCATCTCACTGCCTTCCAGCTTCCCAGAAGAAAAACCTTGGGCGAAAAAATAATGTTCAAAGAATGTGAATGCCACAGCTCTCCTCACCCCCACCTGTGTCAAGGGGCTCAGACACACTCTATGAGTCCAGCCTGATAGATTTTCTACCCTGAATTATGCCCTGGCCATCTTCCAGCCAGGCCATTGGGGACTATGATGTTGTTAAATCTGATTCCCTTGCAGGGTCAGAATTGATCAACACAAAGCTTATATTTGGCAGCACAAAGGAAATGTTTATTGGCCAATTCCTGTCCCCGTAGGAGATGTGAGTAAATCTCCCTTTGCCCTCACAAAGGTCAGCTTTTCAAATTACCCTCATCCTTGTACTGCACCAGGCCATGAGAAAAGGTGTTGAGCACCTTTGTCACCCTGAGGAGAGGGAGGGCTGTGGTTAACTCAGCACCTTTCAGGAGCCATTCTTCAGGGCCCTCTCATTCCACTTGAGCCAGGATTCAGTTCATGCTCCAGCTTAAGAAGGAATTCTGCCTATTTCAGCTGGTTTAGCTTCAGCAGAAATGTGAAACCAATCCTCTGGCTGGATTTCAGCTTGGATAATTACATTTTGCTCACATAAATTACTATATTAGTTTCAAAGAGGGGAAATTACTCTCCGCTAGCTCTTCCAAAGCTATTTGGTAGTGTTAGCAGGGAAGATGAAACTGGGCAACCCACCAGAGAGGTGGCTGTGTTTTGATGGGGGGTGAAATTCCCCTTGTAGGGAACGTGTTTTGTGCAGGGAACTTCAGTCCATGCCCAGCCTACATGAAAGATGGAGAGCTATTAGCTCCTGTCTGAGCCTCACAGCTCTCAGCCTGTGATGTATCTCCCTCAGCCTGACTCTCATGTATCAGACTGGCTCTCTGACAGCTCTTCTGGGATGGCTTAATAAAGCCCTATTAAATCCTCATTTTCCCATTGTAAGCTGGCTGGATTTTGAATTTCTTTCCTCTATCACCAGCCCCCTTCCTTTAGGATCCTCTGGGCGTTGTTTCCTGCTGTCACCCAGGTTAGCTGCAAGGCTGCTTGGCTCTGCATCCATCACATCTGGAGGAGCCAGGATTTTCCAGACAAGATAAAAATCTTGTTGGTGACCAGAACACCCAGTTCTGCATCCCAGTGTCAGAGCATCCATCCTTGCCTCTGCCTGGCACAAACTGCAGCTTCCAAATGATTCCCTACTGCTTTGAATAATCCTTCTAGAGCCTGCTGTGGGAAATATGCTTTAACTTATCTTCACCCTTCTATCTTTCTGAGGCAAGCTGGTTTTTCCCCTCTGTACCACATCCAGTATTCTTATATTATATCTTGGGCATTAAATCCATCACAAGTTTCATCTTTCTTATTCTTTCCCACCCTTCTTAAATTTCTCCAGTGTTCTCATCTATCACATCACTCATTCCAGCCTTGATGTTTCCATTGTCCTCACTTTTGGTGTCACTCTCATGCCTGAAACATCCTAATTTTTCTCATCTTTTAAGTATGAGACCCAAAATGACATCTTGCCTGAGTCAGGGAATCAGCAGCATTATCTTTATGATTATTCATTAAACAGAAGTTTTAGGACAGCTAATGAATATGCATAAAGTTATTGTTCCCAAAGTCTGATTGTTCAAACACTCGTTCTGTGAATTGTTGCTGCAGGAGGAAATCTCTCCCGTGTTTGAGGAGCACAGCAAAATACAAGCAGGATGAGAAGGTTTTGAAGTGCAATGGGCAAGATTTTCTTGCAAAACTCATGATATTTGGAGGTGTTGAACTCATTCATTTGGTCAGACCTGGTGTTTTACAAAGGTTTATGCACATCTAATCTGAATATTGCCAGTGCTCTCACAGATTGGGACGTGCAGGAGGGAGAGGATTGGCCTGAACCATTGCATGGGTTGGACTTTCTTTGGGCAGGAATTTTAGGTAATTCTACCCATCAGCTGCGATCTCACCTCATCTTGGCTGCTGAAAGGATTATTATTTTTTTTTAAATCTAAGCTTTCTCAATTTCTTGAGGTTGCAGCAGTTTTAATGGATTTGAGGTTTCTGGCCTTGCACTGTTATACAGAGACAGAGCTCAACATTGAAAAACAAAAAAGCACAAATACATTCCCTGAATGTCCTCATAAAATATATGAAATGAAAGAAATATTGTATTAAAATTTCCCATTAAAAATATGTGTTGCTTTTTTTAAATGGGATTTTTAATGAATGAACTCTTTGTGCATCTGTTCTCCCTCAGTCCTCTCATGGGCAAAGCATATTTATGTAATAATGGGATTTGAACAAACACGAGAAGGAACAGGGGTACTGGACATGAACAGAAAGTCAAGATATTTGCCCTAAATAACAGCAAGACTTTGGGCTCCTGTACTCCAAGAGAGCTTTGTTGAGGTCATCTACTTGTTAAGCCTTAGGCAAAAGCCACTTGGAAAGGAAAATTTGAGTTCCATAAATGATCCTGAAGCCATGAAAAATTTTAAATCTTGAATCAATGGCAAAGAGGATGTATTGCTTTATTTTTCCTTACTGCACTTTTGTCCTGCAGAACTTCAATATTCCAACTTTTCATTCCAAATCCACTGAGGTAGTCTGATCACACCAAGGCTACCTGTGTTTCTCCAAAAAAAATCAAAATGTGCTTCCCACTGGCCCCCAGGACAAAGGGAATCTGCACTTTCTCCTGTGTGGAAAAGAGTTGGACAGGAGCTGGGATCTTGTAACCTGAGCAGCCGTGCTGTCAAATGGGCTGGGAAATTTGGGTTTTAGTAAAAGGACTTGAAGTTCTGGTGTGCCTTCCCCATGAAAAGAGCCAGATGAACTCTTGTGATGCTGGGAAGCCTGGGAACACCTGATCCTGAAGAATCCACACTCAGAGCTTCCTGCAAATCCACCCAGCAGTCAAGGAGCCCAAGTTCATGACTACTTGTAGGCACAGTTTTCTTGGTCTTCACTGAAAATAGATCCTCTAACTGAAGTTACAGCTCTGCAATTACTAATGGAGAAGCATTTTGCTCTGAGAACTCCTAATTTTAGTTAAAATTCCTCCAGGGCTTCAGGGCTGCTCTCCAAGGCACAGCTTTTCCACTGGGCTGTTGGTTCTTTAATTTTTTCCTGTTTCTGTTAGGGTTGGGATTGAAAGTGCTTGAGATGGTATTTCATGTTCAAACTCAGATGTTTATTATTTCTTATCTATATTACAGTCTCACAAGGTCTGAGTTTTATAGTGTTTTACTAACAAGTTACAAAATGGCCTCAAATCTATCTTTACAAAGTCTTTTAAGGAAAACTATCTAATTAAGAAATGATACTTAAATTATTTTTACTTTTAACTTAATAACTAATTACTTGTGTCTTACAATGTAGGCTTTTCTGTCTAATTACAAAATACTACTTAAACCTATGAAGAAAGTGAAGAAAAACTAACCACTACCTTAAAACTTTTATCTTAGCTTTGTATATATTACTATATTCTAAAACTTGAAACTCTAAGTTTTCTACTGTGTGATATTACACATTTCTATTCAAGTTACAAATTTATAATCCCAGTTCTATTATTCAATTTTAGGAACCTTCTCCACAGCCTCAAGTAAAATACAGTGTTTTCCTGGGGGTCAGTGCCTTTCAGCACAGAAAGCCCAAAACTCTCAACATCCAGAATTCCAGCACTGGACTTACAGGGAAAAAAAGGGAAATGTTGACTTCTTATTTTTCACTGGGAAATTTCCCCTTTCTACATCACTGAGATACACCCACAGACCTGCAGAGAAATGTTTTCCTCTTCCAAAATAAATTACATTAAAATCCCATAGCACGTTACAGGAGCCAATTTTGATATTACCTTTGAAATACTGGGATTCGTGTTTTAAGAATTCTTGCTTTGTCACCAGTTCCAACCTGAGGAAATGCCAAATGGACATGAGCTCAGGTGTGCTGGGAAGGAGGGCTGGGGTGTGATAGCTGTGCTGTGTGGAGTGTCAAATCTGAGGAAATGCAGCCAGACAATGTGACAGCAGGGATTAGACTCCATAAAAATTTCAGTGTTGTCCTTGAGAGAGGAGTCCTGGAACAACTGCATTGCATAACAGCACCATCACTTATTAAGTGCATCTTGTAATTGGTTAGGAAGCCATTAATGACAATTTGCTTCAAACCCAAACAGCTGGCTCTGTGACCCTCTAGGTAACAACAAATACAAGAGCAGGACGAACAGGAATAATTCAAATCCACAATATATCCACCTTCTGTTCTAAATCCTAAGGTATTAACTTTAAATGTATGTTTCAATGACAAACCAATCCTGACACTTTTTCTGTTTAAACATGTAGGCTCTGATTCTGGAAAAAAGGAAGTGGATTTAATTATTTGCATATTTATTTATTTTATTTTATCAGTTCAGCACTAGTTTATTTTGGTGTAATCACTCACATTCATGTCAAAAAACACCCTCAAGAATGCATTGTGCTCTTAAGAGCATCACCATCGTAAATCAGGGCAGCTGCACTGACTTTGGATATGCTGCCATGATTTATTTGATTTGTAGCAGGTGTGGATCCAACTCTCCATTCTTGGGTGCTTGGTGCCAGCACAACCCATCATTGAACTTTACTAGAAGGTTTCTGATCAATACCAAAAAATTGAGGATTTTTTTTTCTTACCCATGACAAGGATTTCTACTTCTCTATTAAGATTCTAAGCCTGCAAAGTACTCAAACTCAACTTTCCTGCAATTTTCAAGGGCCTCTCATGGAGTTCAGTGGGAAACTGAGGCTCTTGACCCTCTGCAGGACAGGACCTAAGAGTTGGGAGGAAATTACCTGGCATCTTGTACAACCTGCTAATGTGCTTGCGCATTCATGCACAGTAATTGATCTTACAAGCTCCTGAGTGTTCACTGGACTTGCCATTATACCATGAATATTTTATAGCTGCACCACTGTAATAACAGTAATTATATTTGCCCTTTTGCAGAACCTTTTATATAAGGGTTTCAAGGTGGTTTATGGATGGTAATTAAGCCCCATGGTCTTCTTGTGGAATAAGAATTATTATTACCCTTCTGCAAATGGGGAAGCTGAGGTACAGAAAATTCTGAACTTGACCTTGCCCAAGGTCATATCTCAAATCGCTGCCAGGATGAGGAGATAAATTCAAGGATTCCTTCTCCAGGGTTGCTGTAGTTATTTATTTGACTTGGATTATGCCTCTGACTGAAGACAAACTTTTAAAGTTGAAACTCTCAATATTTTCCTATTATTTGCAGTATTGCACATTTTTTCTGTTGTGAAGAGTTGCTGTGCCTCCCGTCACATCAGAAGGTGCTCTCTGAGAGGATTTTGAGGTGCTGCACCCACAGATCCTCATCCTACAGAAAGATGCCAGTGGGGACCTGTCACTAAGGATTAACCCAGGCTTGCAGGTACCAACACAAAACCATTAATGCCATCCACAGCTGGGAGCAAAGCCCATGTTTGAAAGGCACTTTTCTCTCAATTGCCTTGCTAATAGTGAAACAAAGTCCCAAGGTAGATTGTAAAGTCACTGCCTGTCATTGAGATGGATGGAAATGACTGGCTGTGATTGCTGCTTTGATAAACTTATTTACTACGGGAGTGCCAGCCCTTGGCTGGGCTGTAAAAACGGTGTCATTATTTTATAATGATTGTATAACAAAAAATACCTATTTAATGAGGGGAAAATGAGCACATTTCCCCAGAGGTACCTCAGTCTAAGTGGGGTGCAGGCTCGCAGTCAGAGCAGAGCAGGGCAGCATTTGGGGAGGCAAAATTCCAGCGCGAAATTCCCGAGCAGCGAGCCCACAAGCACAGCAGAAGGGAGCTGTGGTATTTTTATCTCAGTGGCAGCTCAGAGGGAACATGAAGTGTCTCCACTTTTCCAGCTTCAGATTTAATGTGACTGGAGCCACATGTGGGATTTCCCTGCAGCTGGGGAGCAGATGGTGCCAGGTTATGCAATGTGGGATGTGGGGACAGCCAGCCAATGTCCCGACCTGCTGCTCCCCGTGGCGCTGAGCGGCTCTGGGAGAGGACAACCCTCAGAAATAGGCACATAAATATAAACTGTTCTGCAAAAGTACACAATCCTGGCTTGACAGAAGTAACTGGGAAATTATCACTTAATTCTGCCTGCTCAGAATGTCCTTCAGGGAGTTCAGAGATACCTTTGGCACTTAGGAAGACACTGTAATTACTGTAAATGATGTAAAATCCTTTAAGCTATGAGAGATTCGACCAGCCTGATCAATACCTTGCAATAACAAGGTTTAGCTTGGTAAGAACTGTTGTGCAGTAATAACATTGTTTATGATTTATTCTGTTTAGCTTCCAAGTTTTTAGTCCAACAAACCTGGGTATTTGAGCTAAACAGAGTGCTGGTGGGCTGAGTCTTGTGGATTTTGTCACAAGGAAGGAACGTGCTCCTGGCCTGGCTGGAGGTTGAAAGGGAATGAGGAGGGTGACAGCACGTCCAAAATAAGCAGGGACAAAACAAGACCACCCTAACCACAGAGAAAGTGCAGACAACACACATTGAGAAAGGAGTTATTCCCTTTGCACAAGTTTCCCATCCTCTTTTTTTGTTTTTTCCCATTTTTTTGCTTTGTGGGATCTATGCATGCTCCTACCCCAAACAACAGTGGGGTTTCCTGTTCCTCTACAGCTCCTGAAAGGTGCCTGTGCTCAGCTGGGGCTGGGCTCTGTCTCCAACCCAGAGCACACAGCCTCGAGCTGCACCAAGGGAAATACAGGCTGGATAGCAGGGAAAAGTTTTTCACAGAAAGGTGATAAAGTTCTGGAATGTTCTGCCGGGGGAGGTGTTGGTGTCCCCATCCCTGGGTGTGTTTAACAAAGCCTGGATGTGGCACTGGGTGCCAGGGTTTGGTTGAGGTGTTGGGGCTGGGTTGGACTCGATGATCTTGAAGGTTTCTTCCAACCAGGTCATTCTGTGAATTCTGTATGAGCAGCAGCTTTCCTTTTATTCTTTAAAAGAGGATAATTCATGGGAAAAACATCCAAAGGAAACTACTTGCCCTGTCTTTGGCTATAACCACTCATCTGAAATAAAATATTGGACGTGGCAACATCCACTGAGTAATGATCCACAGATTGCAGACAGCAGCTCTCTGCACTGTGTGTTCTGAACAGAACTATATTTTAAGTTCAAGCTCTGATTTGCAAACACCTTAAAATGCCTGGAAATTTCACTGCTGCCTTTTTCTTATTCATTTCAGCTCCTGTGCCTCAGCACCTCTCAGCTTTGATGCATTGAGAATCATTAGTAAGTAAAGCACTTTGGATCTATGCTTCTGAGTTTATGTTTCTGAACACAAGCAAAACCTCATACCCATTAGTTATTTACTGAGCTGGAGACTGCTAAAATATATCTCGAGGAAGTTCAGAGATTTTCTTTTATTTCAGCTCATCTTATTGGGGGTTTTGTTAATGGAAGTTTCGGCAGGTGAGGAGCTCTTTTATTTTTACATGCACTATATTGCAGTTTAAATGCCATTTCATTAAAAGCTGTTTATGAACAAAACACTTGAAAGCAAATGTGAATTGCCCAAAGCATTTTCCCCATTGTCTGTGATTAGGCTGTTCCCTGAAATCAAAGATTTGATGGACTTTTGAATTTTTTGCATCACAGTTTTTTATCCCATGCATGCAACAAATGAAAACCACGAATTGGAGTGGACGTGGCATTTTGAAAACCACAAAGCACTTGATTTATTCAAATTATGTTTACATAGGGATTATTTCACCCACCAGTGAAATGCAGCTGCCTCTGGCTTGAAAAACGTCAGTCTTTAAAAAGAAACATTGCTAAGTGAAAAGAACTTTATCTCATATAAAACTTGAGGAGGAATGTAGGCTTGCAGAATGTAATTACTCATTTGGATCTTAGCCCAGACACCAAAGCTATCATTGCCTCTTTAGCAAGAGGAACTTGGAATCTTAAGTGGTTGCACATAATGAAAGCCTTGATTCTGCAACCTTTTTGGAAAATAAAATTACTATTAGTAGTACAATGCTTCCCAAATATTTGGATGTAATTGCACTTATGATTTACACCACACTTTGAACAAGAGACCTCCAGAGGCTCTGTAAAAGTAAAGGTGGCTTTGATTTCCAGAACAGCCCCGTCCACTGCTGCTGGATCTCCATGTTTCAGAGCCTGAAAAAATGCTGTCACAAGGGAAATAAGTGACTCTGTTCTGGCTCCTGCATCCATGCAGAACTTCTCAGTGTTCCAAAAGGGACGTTTCCTGCATGGACCACTGGCAGCTGCAGTCTTGGGACTTCTGCTGCTCAGAGTGACCCTGAGATGTGTTAGAAAATCTCTTTTCCCAGCCTGGCTGTCAAAGAAGGAGTCAGAGCTCTTAATTTCTCAGTCTAAAGGTTGTTTATTGTTTCTTATCTATAACATTCTTTCTCTGGCCTGCTGAGGTCTGCTCAGTGGGTCAGACAGAGGCACTCTGGCCGCCCTCAGAGGCAATGTTATCTTTTTATACTAAAAACCACCTGTATATTATTTACAGTAAGTTCCCAATACCTATCACCTATGTTAGACAGTGAACTTCTACCTTAAACCAATCCAAAAGTGCCAGCATCACAGCGGAAGATGGGGGCCAAGGAGAAGAAGAAGAAGGAGAAAGGCTGGACATGCCCAGATTCCTCCATCTTTCCTCCTGAACCCCCATTCTAAAAACACCAAAAATCTATTTTTTACCCCATGACAAACTAATTATTATTCTGCTTAGACTTTCGTGGCTTGCAGATCCTCATATAAGGTTGGGTAATTTTTTCCACAGGTCATAATCAAAATCAGAGGTGTCTTGGGCTCTGTGCCAAGGTCTCTGAACCCCCTGGCAGGGGTTTGGGCAATACAGGAGAGCCAGAGGGATGTCCTGAATTCTGACACTGCAGCTGCAGGGATGTGGCCACTCAGTAATGACTGTGACAGCAGGAGCTGCTCTGAAGGATTGGTTCACCTCCCAGCCTATTGATTGTGGGGTTTGTAATGGCATTTTTAGCGCTGGTGTCAAAAACCTGGATGGGTTTGTGATAAAACTTACGTGATTTTTAAAAGCAGTGAGGTTCCAGAGTGGGCACATCCGTTTTCTCTCTGATGTCCAACATCTGTGCAATCATTTCCACCCACAGCAAAATTGGTGAGGGTGTTCCAGCAATAAAGTTGTTATATTTTTCCTTCTGTATCCTTGGCATTTTCATCAATTTCCCCAAAGGATTCTCTGTCTTCCCTTCCCAGATTTTGAGCTATTGCCAACTGTCATCTGAAGATCTGTGTTATTTTAATGTTGTCTTGGTAAAATATCTGTGCCAAAATTGGAGGAGAAGAGAAACATTGACAAAATGGTACTAAAATCCATATTTTACATACTATGGTACTATGGTCATCTCATAAAACTTATTGGAAAGATAGAAAGAGAGTTATGGAGAAAAGAATGGAAGTTTGTGAGGAATGACACATAAATGAAAAAAACCAAGGATGTGGAGGTTTTAATTTTTTTCTTAAACACAGAGTTTTGGCCTGTCTTAAACTGACAAGACTTTTGGTCAGTGTTACCTTACAAGATGTCAGAGAGTCTGTTATGTAAAATGTCTAACAATAATTAAAACCAAAATAATTCCTCGCAGTTTATGACCAGAGAATGATAGAGTTAAAGACTAATAGAACTAAATAATCATAAAATTAAAGAGTCATGGAATGGTTTGTGTTAGAGGGGACCACAAAAACCATCTCATTCTAACCCAGTCATGGACAACTGTCTCTAGGTGACCTTGCCTGAGGAGGGAAGTTGGACAAGACCTCCAGACCTTTCAAAGTCAATCTTTCTGATCCTGTGATGCAGTAATTCTGTGACTCTAAATAACTTTCAGCCTTATGAAACTGAAGATCTTCAAAATAAGATCAGAGATGTAAAAACATCTGGCTTTACAGATTCCCCCCATCTGCCAGAAGTACAAGTACAAGTACAAGTACAACTGGTCTTCTTCTAAGACCAGTTGGTCTGAAAATTCCCTTTTCAAAGTTTCAAATGCTTTTTCCACCTGGTTTAAAATATCCTAAACCAAAAGGATTCTAATTACACATTGCACCAAGGAAGGAAAATTGTAGGTTTCCTTCATCCTCCTGTTGGATTTTGTGCTGCCCATCAGAGAGAGGGCAAGAGGTAGAAGCAGGTCAGTGTGTGGAGGAGCAGAGGGCAGCAGGTGAGGAAGGATGATAGAGGAGTCTGAGAAATTGCTGGTAATTGTGGTCCAGCCCTTCAAGAATTCCTATTAAGAGGCAAAACTAAACACAATTTGTTTTTCAGTAGCCCGTGAGTCTTTCATGTAATGAGAGAAACTTTGGGTTTTTTCCCTCTGCTCTGTGTGTGTTTGTGGCCACATTGCAGAGGGAGGAAGGATCTATTTGTTTCCTTACAAATTGATATTTGAAATCTTCTCCCCTTTTAACAAACTCATTCATCTTCACAGTACCTTTGCTACCAGGCAATTTCTGCAAATTAAGCTGAACATTCGATCTGTGTTGTTTTTAATGATCTTTCTTGCCAATATTTATAATGTGCCTTGAAAGCTGAGGCAGACCATGGGCTAGATATTTAATATTAATTAATTTGTCACTCCCCAGAACACGCACATGCTGAGGAAACGAGTAAACATGTTTAATTCTGCCAGAGGGGTTGAAGGCACTTGTAAATTACTAATTCATTTTAAAGGTATCCCTTCCTCCCTTTCTTTGGAGATTCATTTCTTCATGCTCTCCCCTCCTTTTTAATTGCTCCAATCTCACTTCTGCAACCTGAATTTCACCTCCCTTTTGCCCACACTCCCATTGCCTCTGACTCTTCCCAGCAAGATTAATAAAACTTTTTATAATTGCTATCAGTGCCTATTCAGTAGCACCCAATGGGGCAGGGAGATTTGGAAAGCAAAGAGAGGGTTTTGGAGAAAAAGATCCCAAAAAAACAGAGGACACAGAGGTGACTATAATTTTAAAAATTCATGTTATTTCTGTGCTGTGCTAAATGTCATTCAAGAAAGGCCAAGAAATGTTCTGCCATTGATACAATGTGAGTCAAGGCTAAGATAACAGACAGAATATATCAATATTAACAACAGATAAGGCAAAAGAAACCCTGTGACACAGTTTTGGTCTGTGTGATAAGGAAACTATAAAAGTATTATGGAGCCAAAGATGATCAGAAAATCAACTTTTCCTTCCCTTTTCTGTAACAGAACTTAAATCTTGCCTTCAGGACATCAGTAGCTTTGGGTCTGCTCTCTGCCCTTGCAGGATTTATTTGTTCTCAGAGCATGTAGGGTTGAGTTGAAGCATGGTGGCTTTTATGCAGAGATATGTCAGGTGATAAATTAAATGTCCAGTGCAGTGGTGATTATGCAGAGATTTTCCCTGCCTTCTGTGTTTGTTTTCTGTTTTCCATTTCCAAAGCAAAATGTCACACTGCTGGGGTTGTGTCTCGGTGGAAATCAAAGAGGTTGAGGAACATTTTGTCCCTCTCAGCAGCTTTTTGGAGGTGATGTTGGTTGGATTTGCTGCACCCTTGAACTGTCTCAAGCTCAGTTCTGGTGATTTTCCTATAAGAATGCCAAAAAAATTTGTATATCAGAATTGTTTGTTTTGCTGTCAAATGTCATGCAAAAACCATTAGTCTGAATTAAATTCCTTAATTTAGATTGGCTTTTTTCTGCTTTTATCCTTTTCCAGTAGATCACTATACCCATGTAGTCTTAAATATTTCCTAAAGCTCTTCCTTAGGCTAAAATATCCCTTCCTATATTTTTCCCCTCTCCAGCTGCCTTATGCCTTATGTAATTCCTTCCTTATCATCTCAAGTTAGTACGTTTTAAATGTCTAGTTCCCCCTTTCTGGATTAATGTGTGATAAACTAAAGCATGGCTGCCGTTGAGAATAGCACAATGCCACTGATGGAATTAATAAGGAAGGAATGAAAATATGCTTTCAAAGTCTGCCCAGCTCTGTCCTAGAAAGTCCTTCAGATGGGCGTGAACTGGGTTTAAGAGATGTTAACAAATCCCAATAAACCCAAGCAGATTTCACTGAGCTCTGCATTTCCTGAACTCCCTGTTACCTCACCTCCAGCTTATTGGTGACACGCCAGCAGATTGATTTGCAAAATTTCTCTCTTTATGACATTCTATAAACTACTTTATGGGACAAAAGACAGATATATCCCTGTCTTAGCAGAGCTTCTAAATTGCAGCTCAATTAAAGTGCTGTGAGACACAAAGGGAAGATAAGGGCACAAGATAAAAATCAGGGGGTTGTATTCTTGCACAATGGATTCCCATTACCCTAAACAGAATCCTACAGGGAATGGATGTCCCTCAGCAAGATATCTTTTATTGCACTGTAAATACAGCAAGGAAATGCTCGAGTTTTCATTCTGTTGGGCAGGGAGAAGGAAGGTCAGTCAGAAAAGGAGAAGGGAGAGCCTTTAGGGAATAAAAGGGTGACAAAAAGAAGGTCCTTGGTACAGGGTGACCCTCATTGGGCAGATTCCTGGCAAAAAGGCAGCAAAGCTGTGTGGTGGGAGTCAGAGTAAGGCAGTGAAAAGGCAAGGTGAAAATCTCTGGGTGTGCCAGCAGAAGGACCAAGTCACCTCCCCAGAGCTGCAGGTTCTGCATCCCCCTGGAGCTCACTGTCATGGGAAGCTGTGTTGCAGACATCTCTCATGAAAATCCTTTCCTTAGGATTTCTTCCTCCTGAGAAGCTGAGAGGCCTCAGGAACAAAATGTAAACATTGATTATCTGCTGCTGTGGAATGCAACAGGTGGATTTTTGATTGGCCCATCTTGGATGTTTATAATTAAGGGCCAATTACAGCCCAGCTGGCTCAGACTCTCAGCCCGAGCCACAAACCTTTGTTATTAATTCCTTTCTATTCTTAGCCAGCCTTCTGAGATGAAACCTTTTCTTCTATTCTTTTAGTATAGTTTTAATGTAACATATATTTTAAAATAGTAAATCAAGCCTTCTGAAACATGGAGTCAAATCCTCGTCTCTTCCTTCAACATAAGACCCCTGTGAACACGGTCACAAAGCTGCTCTTTGTGTTGGTTGTGTCCTGCTCTTTTTATCTTTTTCTAGGTTTGGGAAGTGGTGCAGAACCTATTACACAACAAGCACAGAGAGAGAAGGGTGATAAGCCCTGTGGTAAAGGCATGTGTATGTCATTACACTTGGAAAATGTGATGCAGTCACAGCCAAACTGAAGGCTCTTGGACTCAGCAGCAAAGCACACATTTATTTCAAACTGGCCTTGAACAATTAAGAGAGATAAGAAACACATTTGGGGACATGAAAAAACAGTATTTGGCTACTTTTTAGAGATCTGGTTGTGTTTAGGCAAATTAAACTGCCAATAACTATTAAAGCTGTTAAGTTTGCTTATTCAGAATGACAATGAAGATAAATAATCTTGTCTTAGGAAGAGGTAGAACAAATCATGCCCAGAAACAAGCCTGAATAATGATTTTAATCATAGAACCACAGAATACTGGGTTGAAAGGATCTCACAAAGATCTTGAGTCTGACTCCTGGTCCTGCAAAGGACAACCCCAGCAATCCCACGCTGTGCCTGAGAGCATTGTCCAAATGAGCTCCTTGATCTCTGTCAGGCTTGGTGCTGTGACCACTGCCATGGGGAGCCTGTTCAGGTTCTGTCAGAATCTCTGCTGCTCAGAGTGACCCCAAGATGTGTTAAAAAATCTCTTTTCCCAGCCTGGCAGTCAAAGAAGGAGTCAGGATTCTTCTGTTTTCCTTCTCAAGGTTGCTCGTTGTTTCTTATCTATAAAATTCTTTCTCTGACCTGCTGAGGTCTGTCCAACAGGTCGGGTTGAGGCACACTGATTGCCCTCAGGGCAGTGTTATCTTTTTATACTAAAAACTACATCTCCTTTATTTACCATAACTTCCCAATACCTATCACCTATGCTAGACAGTGAGCTTCTACTCTAAACCAATCCAATAGTGCCACCATCACAGCAGAAGATGGAAGCCAAGAAGAAGAAGGAGAAAGGCTGGACACGCCCAGATTCCTCCATCTTGCCTCCTGAACCCTCATTTTAAAAACCCCAAAATTTTACTTTTTCACCCTGTGATAAATTCATTAACATTCTACTTAAACTCTCTTGACTTGTAATTCTTCATATAAAGGTGATGATTTGCTCCATGGGTCAAAACCA
Organism: Melozone crissalis; assembly: GCF_028551555.1. Lineage (NCBI taxonomy): Eukaryota > Metazoa > Chordata > Aves > Passeriformes > Passerellidae > Melozone > Melozone crissalis. Next base: position 4,414,125 of record NW_026535905.1, read on the forward strand.
AAGTCACAGGTGTCTGGGCTCTGTGTTAAGGTCTCTGAGCCCCCTGGCAGGGGTTTGAGCCATCCAGGACAGCCAGGAGGATGTCCTGAATTCCAGCAAGTGTCCAACCACCCTGTGGGGAAGGATCTGATTGAAGTGAAAGGATTGATTAAAAAGAAGGAAAAGATGAACCTTGACTGATGTAAAGCAGGGTGCTTTAGAGCAATTAATTAAATGCAGATAGCTCCTCCCTGTGAGGGTGCTGAGGCCCTGGCACAGGTGCCCAGAGAAGCTGTGGCTGCCCCTGGATCCCTGCAAGTGTCCAAGGCCAGGTTGGATGGGCTTGGAGCAAGCTGGGACAAAGGAATTTATAAATTGGAACTTTGGGTGGAAAGTTTGGGGCACTGACTGTTTGGATTCAATAGCGAGGATTTTACACCATGAAATATTAGAGAAATGAAGCAATCCTGTCTTTTGAGAGGGATGTATCCTACAAGGACATCCTGAACAAGCAAAACATGCAGGTTTAATTCCCAGCCTCTTATGAATAGCTGGAATATTCTTAGCCAAACAGAATTATGCAGCAAAGCCACCCCAAAAGCTGTTCAAACCAGTGTGTTTTATTGTGCAACTGAGACGGACTGAGAGCCCAACTGGTGGCTCTCAGGGAGCTGCCAGTGAGTGATAATTCAGTGCTTTTAGTCACATCCACATTCACATTACTTGGAAAATAACAGAGGGAAAAACAATACGAAAAAAGCCAGAGGGGTTTTTGCTGAATTTTATTGAACTAAAAAATGGAACTATGAAAAGAAGTTGGTCAGGCAATAAGATGTATGCACAGGAAATTTTCAGCTTCAATAGGAGGATAATTGAAAACTGCCAAAGTTTAACATTAGCCTATTAGTAGTGGTTGAGCCTTAATATTAGAGCTCCAGATGGGGGAAAAAATGAAAGGCTTTCCTCCTCCTTGTGGTATGTGTTGCACTGCAAGGAAAGAGAGAAAGTACCTAGAGCAACACATAATTACCTAATACCAGAAAATGGTCCTTCTTTGTTAAAATCAGCAGCTTGTGTTGAGATCCCTAAGTGGCTGTCTCCTGGGCATTGTTCTTTAAGCGCTATTAATTGCAGCTAATGGTATTAATTGCCTTTTGCATTTGTCTGTCAAACGTAGAAAGAGCTATATATTGCAAATTCTGTCTTTTCCTGATTGTCTTTTTCAGAAATAAGGTTGGGGAAGACTGAGGAGAAGAGACTCAGAGATATCCCAGCCCTGTGTGAGGAAAAATCTCACAAATCTCCCCAAGGAGAGTTGTAGCATTTGTGCTCAGACTTTGTAATAATAACAGGGTTTGGTTTAATATTTTATGGAGGGATCTTTTAAATTGGATCAGAATTCTGCCTTAAGTCTTCATTAAAAAGACATCTACCCCCCACCATGCCTAATTCTTCCCATGGAGTTGCAGATTCTGCTGATTTTGTCTTAGGGATAACAAAGCATCAGATCTGCTCACGGACAGCTCTCATTTCACAGGGATCCAAACCCTGGCATGTGCTGCAGTGTGAGTGATGCTGAGCCTGCCCCACACAGCAGCTGGGAGGGGAGCACAAGTTCCCCTGATGTATCTGCCTGTGACCATCTACAGCCTCGTGCTGGGAGCCTTGCCCACTGAACAAAGTCAGCCACAGGGCTATGTCTCCAAAATATCTGTTATTATAGCTCAGGAGTCTGTAAATGCCAAAGACACAAACCAATTCCCATTATCTTTTTGGAACTGGGGCAAGAAAACCACCATGATTTATTGTATTTTCAGGAACCCCTATGGCAGGGAGGAATGATGCATCTGACTCCATGCTCTCAGAAGGCTATATTATATTATATTATATTATATTATATTATATTATATTGTATTATATTATATTATATTAGGCTATATTAGGCTATATTAGGCTATATCATGCTATACTAAAGAATACAGTAAAGATACTTACTGAATGCTAAAAAGATAATAATGAAAACTCCTGACTCTCTCCAGAGTCCTGACACAGCTTGGCCCTGATTGGCCAAAGAGTGAAAACAACTCACAGCAGAATCCAATGGAACAATCACCTGTGGGTGAACAATCTCCAAACACATTCCACATGGGCACAACACAGGAGAAGCAAATGAGATAAGAATTGTTTTCCTTTTTCTCTGAGGCTTCTCAGCTTTCCAGGAGAAAAACCCTGGGTGAAGGGATTTTTTCAGAGAATGTGAATGCTACAATGATTTATCTGGGTTCTATAAACACTGAGCCTGACAAAGATCTGCTGCAGAGGTTCTGCTTCCAGTTGTTCTGTCCTGGACTGCGCAGAGCACAGGGGGAGCATTTTACAACCACAGGAACAAAATTCCACACGTTGTTCCTCACTGTGCTGTCATTTATAAATACAAAGATTAATGGGTTTTATGTAGGATTAAATAGGATACCCTACAAAACCCTCAATGCTCTCAGGCACAGGGTGGGCTTGTTGGGGTGTCCTGGGCAGGACTGGATGAACCTAAAGGATCCCTTCCAACTGCAGATATTCTGTGATTCCATGGTGATAATCAAGCTGCACTGGAGCACACAAGGGGCAGAGGCAGAGCCTGCTCTTCTAAACCATCTTTTACTCCCATTTGTCAATGTGGGAGTTTGTCCATGTAGACAGACAGACACCAAGAGAACAGACAGCAAATACTGGGTGTATCAAGATTATAGTCTCCCTTCACTTGTATTTACACTGGACTTTCAAGTTAAAATTTCAAAATGTAGATGTTGAAACATTTTAAAATGTTACAAATTTAGCAAGTTTAGATCAAACTGTATATTTCCTTTAAGTCATGCTACTGTATCAGGGTGTTTGATGCCAAATTTGGAGCAGCAATCAGTGATTTCCAAGACATAATTGGAACAGCTCAATTGGCAAAAACAGGCATTTGAGCGCCTACCTTACAGAATTTATGTCAGCTTAGAAATGAGGAATATAGAAATCCTCAGTGACTGCTGAAAAATGTGGTCAAACATAACTCTATAGCCAGGGGATTTACTTTCTGAAAAGTTTAGACCTTCCTATAATGTAATGCAACATTTAAAAAGCCACTGTGCTCTCTTGAATCCATGTTTTTACTTGCTTTTTGGATTGTTGGTAACATCCCTGTGGGACTCAAAACCCCCAGGGAGAAACTGGTTTCTGTGTGACCATTTCAGTGCAGGGTTTCAGGTGAACCTGCCACAATGGGAACACACAAAGTCAGAGCAGCTTGTTCTCAGATCAGAGAGGAACTGAGACAGTGGAAACTCAAGCTGTGCTGATACAGATCTTTATCCGACCTGGAAATTAAAAATCTGCTCTCATTTGTAGCTGTACTGATCCAGCAAGTGCTTCCTGCACAAGGCCTGACATGAAAAATTATTTTAATAAGTACTAGAGATGTGTTTCAAGATTTTCTAAGGGAAAGTGTAAACCATGATAAATCTGGTACAGAGAAAGAAAGAAAGAGAGAGAGGGAAAAAGATGGAGAGGGAAGGGAAGGGAAGGGAAGGGAAGGGAAGGGAAGGGAAGGGAAGGGAAGGGAAGGGAAGGGAAGGGAAGGGAAGGGAAGGGAGAGAGGGAGAGAAAAAGAAGGAGAAAAAGAAGGAGAGAGAGAAAGAAGGAGAGAAAGGAAGAGAGGGAGGGAGGGAGGGAGGGAGGGAGTGAGGGAGGGAGGGAAGGAAGTGTCGGAAGGAGGTGTTGGAAGGAAGTGTCGGAAGGAAGGAAGGAAGGAAGGAAGTGTTGGAAGGAAGGAAGGAAGTGTCGGAAGGAAGTGTCGGAAGGAAGTGTCGGAAGGAAGGAAGGAAGGAAGGAAGGAAGGAAGGAAGGAAGGAAGGAAGGAAGGAAGGAAGGAAGGAAGGAAGGAAGGAAGGAAGGAAGGAAGGAAAATCAGAGGTGGATTGTTGAACTCATTTAGCAGCCAAGCACTCCTAAGCCAGCAGCTCTCTGTTATCAATGAGAGCTGTGCTCCAGGCAGAATTTCCTTGGCGCATTATTGACCTTTAAAATTGCATCCTACTTCCAAATATTGCTCCATGCTGCTATCTTTTATTATACTTGGCTTTCTTACAGCATTTGTTTATCAGTCTGCTCTTCTGTGTTTACCTGCAGCCTTTCAGAAGCAATTACAGAGGATGGACATAACTCAAAAGAGCAGGTGCAGCACAGAGACAAGAGAGGCTAAGGAAAAAAAGGGGATGGGAGTAGGGCTGGAAGAAGGAAATAGTGATAGAAATGATGTAGAGGAATCCTGTCACTTCTCATTAGGATTTGACAGCACTGCAGCATAAAATATGCACAAACTGGCCACCCTTGATCAGAACAGATGTCAGGTGCACAATCTGTAAAATAACACTGAGAAATGCTGGTTCCACAAGGCCAGAAATGACCCTTTGATTGACTCAGACCTCAGAGTTAACCCCAACCTCTCTTTTAGCAGGTGAAGTTGGTAAAAGCTCTGTTTAAGTGCAAAGTGGAAGGGCCTAGAGGTGGTACAAGGGATCATCCTGCTGCAGCCAAGCAGGGATTCTGTGTGATTTCAGGAACCACTGATAAATTGGTAAATTAGTCTTCCTTGCCTTGAATAGTACAGTAAATACAAATAGAATCTAATTTCCTCCTGATGTGGCTTTCTTCAAAGGATTTTCTTTCTGGAAGTGTTCCCAGGACATGGCTATCCCAATAAAAGCATCATTGTTCCTGCTCCTGTTAACATTTGACAACAGATTTCTCCTGATCTTTATTCAGAATGAAAAATAATTAATCTCTCTGTATGAACAGTTCAAGCAATAGATCCATGAGTAACAACAAGTGGGAGAGAGCACTGTACTGCTTTCCAGGGACTTCTGCACTGTCTCATGGAGTAGAAAAATACTCTAATAAATACAATAATATGAAGAAAAATTGAAATATTGCAAAAAAAAAAGTGGAGTCATAGAAGTTTTTGGGTAGAAAAGTGTCACTGACATATTTTATGAAAAATCCTTTTGCCAAGATTTTTTCTCCTGAGAAGCTGGAAAGCTTCAGCTTCTCCATGTTTTGCTGCTTTGTAATGTGATTTGGAGAATTGTTTACCCAGCATGTGAAATTGTTTTTAATTAATGACCAATCACAGCCAGCTGTGTCAAGGCTGTGAACAGTCACAAGATTTTATTTTTTATTCCTTTCTTGCCTTCTGATGTCTCCTTGCTCTTTTTTTAGTATAGTTTAGTATATCATTTTCTTTTAATATAATATATATCATAAAATAATAAATCAGCCTTCTGAAACATGGAGTCAAGATTCTCCACCACCACATTTGGTGACCCCGAGTGAGGAACACCCCACAGAAAAGGACTTCAAAGTTCTTCTGGTTCCACCCCCCTGCCATGGGAAGTGACATATTCCACTAAACTGGATTCCTCCAAGCCCCATCCAGTCTGACCTTGAACATTTCAGGGTGGTAAAATTGTCCTTGAGTCTCCTTTGCCTTGATATGTCAGCTTGCTGATTTGTCAGGTCTGCTCTTGCTGTCTCAGTGCACGGGGCTGACACAGCCACTCTGAATTTCTGCAGGCTCCTGTCAGGCAGTGGAACAGCAGCACCAGGAATAAAGGGTCTTCCCTTATTCCTTTATTCATAATTAAAATTATGAGCAGCTTCAGATTGACAGCTGAGCAAGCACTGAGCAAAGTCACCCAGGCTAAAGGATGTGTGGTGGCCACAATATCAAAATCAGCTTTGACTCCAAGAAACACCCTGGGAATTTCTTGGAAGAAGCTGGATTATGTCCTTTGTGAGCACTGGTGAGCTCCATGTTGCTCTAATTGTCTTGGTTTGGAAAGACAGTTGTGTGCTAAGGAAGGCAGGAGCCTCCCCTGAGATGGAGAATGTAAACCCTCCCCACCCCTCTGAATTGCTATAAATTTTAAATTAAGGGGCTCTGAGGCAAAAATATGGGAGCAGGAAATAACAGTTCTTTAATAGGGAAAAGAAAAAATAAAAGGATAAAATAAACAATGCAGTACACTGGAACAACACTGACAGAGTCAGAACCCAACCTGACACCCTGTGGGTCAGGGTGTTGGTGGCAGTCCCATTGGAATTGTGGCTCAGCCCTCCTGCAGTGTCAGGGGTGGTTCTGCTGGAGCAGGGATCCTGTAGAGAAGGATGTATTCTTCCTCTGAAGATCCAGTGGAAGGAGAGGCAGCTGCTGTTCCTCTGGGGAATCCAGTGGAGAAAGCCGTGCTGGTGTCTCAAAACCTCTGGATTATATCTGGGTAGGAATGCTTGGCTCCTCCCCCTGGGCTCACGTGTCCCAATGGGATGCTGTAGTTGTTATCAGCCATGCAGAGACATTCAATAGCTGTTATCAGCAAATGTCCCCTCCCAGGGAGGTGTGAATGTGGTCACTCAGAGAGAGATAAGGCAAACTGCCCACTTGACAAAGGTAATCTGCCATCCAGATGGTAATGGAAAACATCTTGCATTGCAATCTTCAACACTAATGAAGACAAAACCCAAGGAAAAAAATGCAATTGAATATAAGGGGCATTTAAACCCCCAGATCTCCTACACATTTTCTACTTTGTGTTGTCTCCGTCTCAAGGTTTAATCTGGTGGACTTCCACTGCCATGTGCAGGAAAAATTAGGGAAAAGTTACACAAGGATCAGATGCTGCTTGGCTGAATCCCAGAGCCTTTTCCAGAGCCATCCCTTGATTTGTGGAGCCCTGTTAGCATAAGCCATCCTCTCCACCTGTGAAGATGAATGAAATAGCCCCTCTCTGTCTCACAAAAGTATTATAAACCCATTATAAAGATTACAAGGTGCTTGGAGACCAGGAAGGTGTAAGAATTATTAGCAGATTATTGTGTAGGAGTTGCACTGGGACCCCTGAGCTCATTTTCATGCAGACCTACAGTTATTTGTCAACAGTTAATGATTTTTTACCTTCATCTGCACAAATTAAATTTAAAGTTGTGGTGTAGAGCACATTTCCCATTATATCTCAGTCAGATCCATTCAAATCCAGGGTTATCCTAGCCTTGGAATCATGTTTTCCAATGCACGTGCTCAAACAGGGCAGGTTCAGATGGAGCAGGTTGCCCAAGGAAGATGTGGAATCACTGATGCTGGAAATGTTCAAAAGAGGTGTAAATGTGGCACCTGGGGACATGGTTTAGTGGTGGCCCTGGCAGTGCTGAGGGAATGGTTGGGCTCAATGATCTTTGAAGGTTTTTCCAGCATTAATTATTCTATGATTCTATGAATAGGATAGTTTTGGGAGATGAAATATTTATTTTTCCTGAACTTGTAATCAGATTTTTCTGTGGATCAGCAGGGAGGCCACAGAGTATAATGAAAACATTTGCATACACTTTAATAGGCTTTGTGTTGGATCCACAGCATTGTGGGATAACAGAGTGAATTATTATTTCTTCATCTAATAATCCCACACAGCAATGGCCTTACACATATCCCATTGCTTTCCAAGGATAAAAATACCTCCTTGATCAATTTTGCCTCCTTGTTAAATTATTCTGTCAATTATTCAATAATTTGGTTTTTCTTATGCTTACTGACATCACAAACACCATTTCCATTTATTTTCAAATATCTGTGTGGAATTCCTGAAGAATTCAAATCCTCTTTATCACAACAAACCACCATGGAAAATAGGTGTGTGTGGGTGTTTGTGTCTTCATGTGTCCTATCAGGAATTTGGCTCATTTCCCTCTGATACCATCAATGTGTGTTTGTGTGGTTTAGGACTCAGAGAGCTGCATTTTTCCATGGCTTCATTAACCATGTCAAACCTTCAGTTGAATGTAATTGCAAGTGCCAGTCTGAAGAATTTCATTTTGTGGCCATCATCATTAGGCAGAACTGCTGGGGGTAGAGGAAACCCACAGAGCAAAACACCAGAGTGGGAGCAGCTATTGCTTTCTCATTTGGTAGCAGGGATTACTCATCAGACCATATTTATTTTTCTCCTTCAAGCACATTTTCACTTAGTTCTCCATGCAAGGGAATTAAAAATTCAGGGAAAGCGTATCTGAGTAATCCTTCACCTTGCACTGCACACATTTAAGAACAGCACTTTACACTGATGTGAACAGTGAGGAGAGCAGCAAGCTGGAAATTCACTTTAGAGCTGTGGGCAGTGTTTGGCTCATCCCCTGGCCTAAATGGCCTAAATGGCTCTTGAATAGCCAAGTGCATGGCAGCTGCTTTGGTTGGGGTCCAGGACAGCAGGAGCCTCACTGTGCTCCAGATCTTCTCCACAAAAAGTCCTTCTTTCTTCCCACATGGCCCAACTCTCCTTTCATCCCACATGGCCCAGCTCTCAGCATGCTAAGCTCAGATTTGCTGGTTTGGCTGTGAAAAGGGGTTTTAAGTTAATGTAGATAAATAAAATGCCCCTTAGGCTTGATGCCCACCCCAAAATAATAAGATCAGGGCAGCCTCATCCAAGCTGGCCTTGAACACTTCCTGGGATGGGGCATCCCCAGCTTCTCTGGGAAACCTGTGCCAGGGCCTCACCACCCTCACAGGAGGAATTTCTTCCTATTAGCTAATTTAAATCCACCCTCTTTCTGATTAAAACCACTACATCTTGTCCTGCAAGTACCAGATCTGGGTGCTGGACAGGGTCATTGAAGCTTTCACAGAATCCTTATGATATCATAGAATTCTGGCATATTTTCTGTGCTGGGAATCCTCAGAAAAAGCAGCCACTCATTCTTCAAGGCCAGGTTGGATGGGGCTTGGAGCATCCTGGGATAGTGGAAGGTGTCCTTGCCCACGGCAGGAGGGTGGAATGAGATGATCTTGAAGGTCCCTTCCAACCCAAACCATTTTGGTATCCTATGATTCCTTCTGGATCTTAATTTCTTTTGTGAAGTTAGAGGGTTTTTTTGGATCACACTAAATAAAACATTTCAACCCCTCAGGAAAACACACCCTGATCATTTTGGGCTCTTTACTCAGTGAAGGCAAGGCTGAGTGAGAAGAAATACCAACATGTCCTTTCTTACTCAGCTCTGTCTCTCCCCTTACACCCTGGTGGTTTTAGAGTGCTCTCAGAGGTGAAAGTTTGAGTCCCTTCGAGCAGAGAATGAAATTGAACCTGGAGAAGTGCTGCAGCAATTCCACTTTGGGTTCAAGGGGGTTGTTTGTAGGGTTCTTTTCTCTGCTCAAGTGCTTTGATCTCCTATTCACACTGCAAACCTGTGGGATTGCTCTCTGCTTTCCTGCTCCAGGAGAACAACTCCCAGACCTGGATTCAGCACGCACTCCTGGGTGTTTTGTGTAAACCACTCAGGCCCTCAGGCAGAGTCACAAGAAGAATGTTTACAAGTAATTTGGAGATTCAGATGAGAATTAAATGTGAAACAGGTACTGGCAATCACGCTCTTCCCCTCCAGATAAGTAATTTGCTCACAAGCATGAACAGAGAATTGGGATATTTAGAAAATTTTCAGATTAAAAAATTACTAAATGTCTTTGGGTTTGGGGTGCTTGTGACAGCTGAGGAATAGGACTTTTTCTACACCTCACAATCACCCAGCCCTTGATTTAATTTGTCTCCTTGTTTTGTCCTACCCATGGCTGTGTTGCAGACTCCAGAATTTTGTGAAAGTCCCAGAGATGCACTGGAAGGGATTCCTGAATCACAGAGCTCGTTATTTCTCTTTCCTTGCCTTAGGAACAAGGAACCACTTTCCATCAGAAGGAATTTACAGGCCAACTTTCAAACTTTGACTGTGACCTTTAATATAAAAAAAAAGGTGCAGACAGAGTTTGTCTTTGAAATGGGAACATAAAAAGCAGAGCAAGGGGCAAAAGGGCCTCAGATATTACAAGTGAGCTGCAGCTGAAGATGGAAATGAAAGGGAATGACTTGAAGAAAGTATGAGATGTCTGAAGAGAGCAGAGTCCAATATAAACAGCTTTTCCAAGTGCACTCAATCCTCATTAACATGCTCTGGGGCGTTGTTCCTCCCCTGTGATGTGTTTGAAGAACGGTTTGAAAATTTACTATTGCTTCTAGCAGGTAGGTTTAATTCCCCATCTAAAGCTCACTGAAGTCAAGGAAAAAAAAGGCTCTTGTTGAGGTTGGTGGACCTTAGCTCAGTCTCTCTGACATTTAGCTGAGGTAGCTGAAACTGGTTCCCCTCGAGCCACGCAGAGGTTCTGTGGAACTGATGGAACTGAGCTTCCCCTCTCTGTGTGAGGTATAATAGGCCAGAGTTGAACACATTAATGAAAAGGGAGGTCAGAAATTTGGCTTTCTTGTTAGCTCTGTGTCCTGCTGCTCACACACTCCCTCCTGGCCGTGGGGTGGATGAGAAAAATAAATTTGTGGGTTGAGATAAAGATGGTATAACAGGACAGAAAAAGAGAAAATAATAATAATAATAATAATAATAGTAGTAGTAGTAGTAGTAGTAGTATTAATAGTAGTAGTAGTAGTAGTAGTATTAATAGTAGTAGTAGTAGTAGTAGTAATAGTAGTCATGGACATATTTTCTGAAAAATCCTTTAGTTAGGATTTTTCCTCCTGAGAAGCTGAGAGGCCTCAAAAATGAAATTTAAACAATAATTACCTGCTGCTGTGGAATGCAACAGGTGGATCTGTGATTGGTCTCATGTGGTTGTTTTTAACTAATGGCCAATCACAGTTCGGTTGTCTCAGACTCTCTGGTCCATCACAAGATTTTATTATCATTCCATTCCTTTCTATTCCTTTCAAGCCTTCTAATGAAATCCTTTCTTCTATTCTTTAGTATAGCTTTAGTAAATAATTTTCTTTTAATATATTATATATCATAAAATAATAAATCAGCCTACTGAAACATGGAGTCAAGATTCTCATCTCTTCCCATGCTGGGGTTGCCTGCAAATTCCACTAATAATAGAAACACCAACACCAATAGTAGTAGTAGTAGTAGTAGTAGTAGTAGTAGTAGTAGTAGTAGTAGTAGTAATAATAATAATAATAATAATAATAATAATAATAATAATAATAATATCTATACTAGTGATGCACAATGCATTTCCTCAGACTGATGCTCACCAGTTTCCAATCAGAGGTTCTGGGCCAGCTTTCCCCAGTTTATAAAAGCACTCCATGATGCCATATGGGCTGGAATATCCCTTTGGATCAGCCTGCCCTGGCTGGGTCCCCTCCCAGGTTCTTGTGCCCCCAGCCAGCTCTGGCAGGGCAGGGGGAGAAGCTGAAAAGTGTTTGACTCAGTGCAAACAGTGCTCAGCAGCAGCTAAAAATCCGTGTATTATCAACATCATTCTCACACTGAATTCAAAACACAGCACTGTCCCAGCTACTGGGAGGACAATTAACTCTGTCCCAGCCAGGGCATACTGAAAAGGTCCAAAATTTGTTAAACACTCTAGAGGACTTTGAGACAAAATCACAAAATATTGGGGAATATGTATATGAAATATGTATATGTATATGTATATGTATATGTATATGTACATGTATATGTATATGTGAAAGCCAAGCAATTGGAAACAATTTAAGTTTTTTCTTTGTGGTTAAAAAAAATAAGAAAGAAAGGGAAAAAGGCAAATATTTGGTTCTGCGTTGCTGCAAACATCAGTTGTAGCAAAATAAGGTGGATGCAGAGCAAGATGCACTGCAGGAGATCAGCACCTGGCCTGGCAGAGCAGCATCCAGGGCTCTGGAAATGGATTCTCAAAAGCAGCTAAAACCCCTCAGATTCTGCATGCAGGAAAAGGCAGAAGGCAACAGTTTACTTTAATTTCCCCCCATTCCTCAGGGTATATTTCTTGTAGGGAAATCATTCCTATTTAGGACTGATAAACATTATCTGTTCTCCCAAAAGCAGGAACTTCCTTTGCAGAGCTTGGCACAGGGTTATTCCAGGTTTCCTCTGCACAGTAGGTTGTTTCCACTTTGTATTTACAAGCCAGCTTTGTTATCAGAGCACCTGCAGGAAACAGAGCAGATCAAGTGCTTCTCTTTTCCCATCACCTGGATTCCAAACCCTGTCCTCAAGGACAGAATCATATCCTGCAAGGTAAAGGAGCAGCTCCTCATTCATTTTGCTGGAAGTTTTCACTGTTCAGACACAAAGTGAGTGTAGATTACCCAGAAAAGGTGAAATGAGGAGATAACTGTGATGTGAAGCCATTAGGATTCTCCTCAAGAAGAGGGTTAGGGTCTGAATTCAGGCTGGGGACAAAGATACTGACCTCCTCTTCAAGGACTAGTTCATTGAATAAAAGAATGGATCAGGATTTTTAGCAAACCCAAAGTTCATCCAGTTCTGTTGCTGCGGTGTTGTAAGGGTCTCCAGGAGAAGGTGACAGACGAGGATTGACTCCAAGTTCTGAGAAGGCTGATGCATTATATTATATTATATTATATTATATTATATTATATTATATTATATATCACATCCATCATATTTTAATGGTATACTAAAACTATAATAAAGAAAGAGAAAGGAGACATTAGAAAGCTAGAAAAGAATGATAATTAAAACCTGTGATAGACTGAGTCTGACACAGCTGGACTGCGATTGGTCCTTAATTAAAAACAATTCACATGGAACCAATCAAAGATGCACCTGGTGGTAAGCAACCTCCAAACCACATTCCAAGCAATCAGATAATTATTGTTTGTATTTCTTTTCTGAGGCTTCTCAGGAGAAAAATCCTGGCAAAGGGATTTTTCATAAAATATCACAGTGACACAGTTCTATCCCCTACCATGGGCAGAGACACCTTCCACTGTCCCAGGTTGCTCCAAGCCCCATCCAGCCTGGCCTTGGACACTTCCAGGGATCCAGGGGCAGCCACAGCTTCTCTGGGCACCCTGTGCCAGGACTCCTCACCCTCACAGCAGATGCATTGTGTAAATGCAAAATGTATAAAGTAAATGTTAAGTTAAATATAGATATATATTATAAATAATTTTTCAATTGTATAATCTGAAAAACAACTGCCAGAAGAGGGTCACCCACTTTTCACATGATTACATGGACTTTTCACTTATTACCTTCAGGTGGTGTTGCCTTTTTCTGCCTCTCTGCTCTCCCCACATCTCTGAAGTCAAAAGGCAAAGTTTCCAATATCTTTTCCTCTTTTCTCCTTTTCAACCAGGCACTGTGATTTGGGTTTGAGACCATGCAAGGTGGGACAGGACACTCAACCTCAGTCTCCCAGGCCCTTGCTGAGAGCTCCAGAACAGGTAAAGTCAGGGAAGGGTTCACAGCACCCCCAGGCATGGCAGAACAGAAACATTTTCCCTCCCCGTGAGGGAAAAACACAGGAGTGCCTGTGTTTTCATGAGGAAATGATTTAAAAACCCTAAAAGAAATCAATAGCTGCCTTGCAATGGACCTGCAGATTGGCCTCTGCCTGCGCCCGCCACACCCCACAATATTTGCTGTGTTCAGTGCTCTGTTTCAGACATTTCCCACTGAAGTTTTCTGTAGGTTATCTTTCTTAAAAGAGCTAAATATTCATATCCTCAATTGCTTCCAAAGCACTCTTTCCAGATCATTATGCTGAAGATTGTTTTCCTGTGTGGAGTTAAAGGAAGGCTGTTACTACTACCTACAGAGCTTGCTCTACCTTGACAGCAATTGTGCTAGTGATTTTTAACTCAAAGGATTCACCTTTTCAACTTTTTATTGCTTTTTTTAGTACTTCTTCACTGCAATCTTGAGGATAAAATTGGTTTTTATGAACATTGGAATAGAAGAAGAAATGGTGTTAAGTTTGAAAGCCCGATTTTTATTCCATCACCTCAGTTTAAGCCATGTAGTATCACCTTCACTGATGTAAAATGCCAAGCTCCTAACAGAGGAGCAGCAGAGCTGTTGAGATGTTTTACACAAACCTTGCCAACCCTCACTACCAGCTGAAAACCAGATGCTATTTTCCCACATCAAGACAACTTGAATTTCTCCCCTCTGCCCAAGAAAAGCAAATATAAAGGTGTCTTTGCCAGAGTTGGACTAAGCCTTGTAAAGAAAATCATCCTCTTGACATTATGCCATAACCAATTGAGCTCATTCTGTGTTCTGACCTTTTCCTGGAGGTCTGGGCCATGGAAATCAGATATTATACCCTGCAAGAAGCAGCTGCATCCCTTCCTACATGACCCTTGAATGTCCTGACAAAACAGAGACTTCACATAGTTGGTTCAGTCAGTCTTCTACCCCTTGGCACACATAAAAATATAAAAATATGGGAAGAAAAGAAGAAATATTTTAGTTCTAAAGCTCACAGGTGACAAGACAAAGCATTTCTGGACAGCACAAACATTTCCAAGGGTTTAGAAGGTGGGGAAGGGACCAACAGGCTGCAGGACCAAGTGGCTTGTTATTGTCTTTGTTTGCCCCCAGATAGAGAAAGGAATGATGAATCTGACTCCGTGTTTTCAGAAGGATAATTTATTATTTTATTATACTATATTATATTAAAGAATACCGTACTATACTAAAGAATACAGAAAGGATACTTACAGAAGGCTAAAAAGATAATAATGAAAACTCCTGACTCTTTCCTGAGTCCTGACACAGCTTGGCCCTGATTTGCCACAGAGTGAAAACAACTCACAGCAGAATCCAATGAAACAATCACCTGTGGGTGAACAATCTCCAAACACATTCCACATGAGCACAACACAGGAGAAGCAAATGAGATAAGAATTGTTTTCCTTTTCTCTGAGGCTTTTCAGCTTCCCAGGAGAAAAATCCTGGGTGAAAGAATTTTTCCAGAGAAAGTGAATGTGACAGTTTGTTACTTTATACAAAGGGGAATTGATGTTTTAGGTGCTGGAGACAGAGGTAAGGAGCCACTGGAACAAAATACAAGACTGAAAATAAAGGTACATCTTTTCAGTCAAGGCATAAAGGAATCCAAAAGGCATCCAAAGAGAACACATTTAGCACCAAGTGGAGTCCAGCTCCCTCCCAGATTTGTCCCTGCAATACATCCCATGCTGTGAACCCATGGAACATGTTTGGAATATACCAGTAGCCTTCAAAGCTGTTTTTGAGCTAAACACTGTTATTTATGTCCCCAGCTGTGCCAGGGTGATTTCTTCCTATTATTTTTTATTGCAGTGCTAGAGATACATAACAGCTGCTGCACCCAGCCTAATTTTCAGCATGTTGAGCAATGGGATTTCTCTCAGTTTCCTTGTGAGGATCTTCTGCAGCCTCACAGATCAATCTGTGTGGGAGCATCTTGCTTGAGCCCTGCTTCCCTGTGTTCATCCCATCACTTGTGAAATTGTGCACAGACCTTTTCATCAGGAAAATGGTTGTTCCCAGGATAAATTTTCATGTTCTGCTCCTCACTCAGACTAAAGGGTTTTATCTGTGCAACAGGGAATTTCACAGTTATGGAGTCAACATATTTTAAACCTCCATGATATATTTATAGGTCTCCTTGCTATACATTGGCTCTTTTCCTTAAAGGTTTTTTAAATTCTCCCTAGCCTACTAGAGATTTACAACAAGTTCACAGATCTTCTAACCTTGTTTTATTTATAAATTCAGACATCAAAACCCTACTGCCATAAGGAGGAATGGGTTTGAGGAATTCATCACAAGAATATTATTTTGTGCGCAAATTCTGTTTTGTTCTGGTTTGTCAATCTCCCCTTCAAGGTATCCTTAGCAGAAGCTTTCTGTGTGTAATTGGGTGATGAAGGTAGTCAATTAAGAATCCCTGAAAAGTGTTTCTTTATTGACTAACAGCCTGCAGAATTGCATGTTCTTCCTTCCTGAGAAGCAAGGCTCTTCATCATGATTAATTACTGTCAAATCTCCATAGGTTTGTAACAGCAAGATAGAAGATATCTACCATAAATCACCAAATAAAGTATTTATTAGAGAAAATAACAAGAGGAACATTTCAACTGTCCTGATGAATCACATGCAGGTCTTTCTGGCTAAAGTGCCTTCTCTCAGCATTAATAGAACCTTCTTCCTTTTTTTTTTTTTTTTGTCCTTTTTTTTTTCTCCCTGGAATATTTCCTAGCAGATCTGTTGAAAAAGGGTTCTTCCCTTGTACCATTCTTCTGCATTTTCCTGTTGTGTCTGGAGCAATGCTTGAAATAATGTGTCAGATTTAGATGTCTGCTATCCATAAAGCATGAAGGCAAGCTTGGAAAGGATTTGGAAAGGAGCTACAGGAGCAGAACCGGAGAAGAAATATCTAAAAAAAATTTGATTTATTTTCAAAGCTTGTGTACACAATCTGAGCTAAGAAAAATGCAAGCTCATTCCTTGATTTTTACTGCCAGCTAAGAGGGCTGTAGTGTAGAAAAAGTGACAAAGTCATTCATAGATGAAATTTGAGAAACCATGTCTATTTTTTCTATATAATTATTAAACACAAAGCACTCAGCTTCAAATTGAAGCCTTTCAGCCTTGTAGGTACTTCTTTAGAGCATAGGCCAAACTAGAAATTTACTATTGTATTTTCTATGTCTCAAAAACACACAATGGACAATCCTCTTTCCACCTTTTAACTGAGTGACATCTTTACTTATCTGAAAGCAAGGGGGACAATTAAAGGCAGACAATTTGAGGGAAGAGCAAGGTCATGATTGAAGAAGTGCAGCAACAATTCATTTAATGGGAAGGAACTGTGCAAGTTTTTAAGAAATTTAAAAATTAAAAACTTTATTGGGGAGGTGTCCTGTGTTGCAAGATATGGGTGGGTTTGTGTATTTTGTTATCATCTGTTAGAGGTGGGGCAGTTATCGTCTGTTCATTGGGCAGTTTTCTTTATCTCTGCCACAACCAATTCTCCCTCCAGGAGATCTCTGCTGTTCATGGGCCATTAATTATTAATTATCTTCTGTTCATGGCCAGTGAGTGTCCCTGCAGGGCTGATCCAATTCCACCATCCTATGGGGAGATGCTCCGCCCAGGGGAGGAGCCAAGCATTCCTACCTGGATCCAATCTGAGGTTTGGGACACTCCAGCAGCCTTTGCCCCCTGCATTGCCAGAGGAGCAGCTTTCTGCTGCCCTGCAGTGCCAGAGGGAGCCCAGGCCCATCTGCAGCAGCCCTGGAGCTGCAGAGGAAAACTCCCCCCTTGTGCAGGATCCCTGCTGCAGCAGAGCCACAGGTGGCACTGCAGGAGGGCTGAGCCCCCATGGGATGGGGCTGGGACACCACCCTGACACACAGGGGGCAGGGCATGGTCTGACTCTGGCAGTGTTTTTTGGTTTTATTTTTTTGTTTGTATTATTGCATTTTTAATTTCCCTAACAAAGAACTGTTATTCCTATTCCCATCTCTTTGCCTGAGCACCCCTTAATTTCATTATAATAATTGAGAGGGAGGGGGTTTACATTTTTCATTTCAAGGGAGGCTCCTGCCTTCCTTAGCAGACATCTGTCCTTTCAAACCAAGACAGGAGGCAGCTGAGTATCTGTCTTTAATCCCTTTCTCTTCAGTCCTGAATGGCTTTGAAACAGGAAACACTGGTAATGTTGACGAGGGAAATCTGCTCCACAAGGCTACCCAGAAAGGCACAGCTCCACAGAACCCTTTTGCTAAGACAATAGAGACTCAGAAACCCAAAAGATTGATTATTTAAGTGCCAAAAGCAGCAGTGGAGATCACCAATTGGTTTCTCAATAGAATAAAATGCTAAGAAGGTAAAGTATCTCCTTTTCTCTGCTGTGCCACCACAGACACCCACATGGTGAGAAACATCTTTGAATCCAGACTTCACAAAGCAGATCAGCAGGTTCCATGTGAGAAACCAGCCAGTGCTTGTGCTTATTCCCTGCTGAACAACCTGTCCAGCTGTTGAGAATTTAAAAAAACACCGGGGTTTTCATTGCATACCCTGGTGCCAGCTTCAAGCTCCAATTCCCTGGTGAAGAAATAATCCTGGTGCTCCAGATCCATTGAAAGGGGTCTGCAGCACTGGAAAAAGGGGTTTGACAGCATTTTGGACTGCCAGATTTGCACTCTCATAGCCAGCAGAGGGAACCTCACTCTCATCTGAAACAAGTGGAAATTTGCTTTTCTTTGTGCCCACTATTTAGCTGGGACAAGGGCAATCCTGAGGAAAGGAGGTGATAATTAGAAATGGCAAATTATTATAGAACAAGGGAGAAAACCATAACATGGGGGGAATGGGAGAGGTGAAATGACAGAGAAATGTGTCAAAATGAAGACCAGAAACATGACATTGAACAAATCTTGACATTTTAGTCTTAGTGTTAATTGAATCTTGTAAATTTACTCTTTATCTAATATTACATAACAGTTGCAAACATTTGAAGAATCAATTCTTCGCAGTCAATGCAAAACAAATGAATATACTACTGCATTTTCTTTCCTAAACAAGAGAATATTTTCTGATTCCTGTTAAAAATTATATATTTTGCAGCTTTTATACAGGACCATAGTTTGTTCCTGTTGAATTCAGGGTGTCTTCTTTCTTGGGAGGTGTTGACCAGCTCTAGAAACAATGAGAAACATTTGCTTCTGTATGAATGAAAAGTTATTATGAATTTTCTAAGCTGGTGGGTTTGCAAAATACGAAATACACATTATATCAAAACAGAAGAGATGGAGTTGTAATCACTCTGATGTGTGACACACAATTAGCAACGTTTGGAAATTTGCATTTATGAATAAAATTGCAATTGAAAGGGATATTCAGCAGGCAGTAATGATGTTTAGAGGACACAGCCAAGGTATGTTCATACAACAGAAACCAGTGAAGCATAGGTACTAAACAAACATGAGCAGGGATAAACACATTTCTTAATGAAAAAGTCAGAAAAATCCTGCCATGTGGAGCACTTTCATCATCACCTCCATGGGCTTCTGAAAGGACTGAACCCTGGCAGCAGGACTGGGTGTTGGATCACTGTGATATTTTGGGGTTCCCCAGATGGAGGAGGAATGATGTATCTGACTGTAGGTTCTTAGAAGGCTAATTTATTATTATATTATATTATATTATATTATATAATATTATATTATATTATATTATATTATATTATATTATATTATATTATATTATTATATTATATTATATTAAAACTATACTAAAGAGTAGAGAAAAGACACTAATGAAAACTTGTGACTCTTTCCAGGCCCTCAACACAGTTGGACTGTGATTGTTCATTAAGTTAAAACAATTTTATTATTTTAAAAACTATATTATATTATATTATATTATGTTATGTTATGTTATGTTATGTTATGTTATGTTATGTTATCTATACTAAAGAGTAAAGATACTAATGAAAAAAAACTTGTGACTCCTTCCAGAGCCTCGACACAGCCTGACTGTGATTGGTCATTAAGTCAAAACAATTCACATGAAACCAATGAAACAATGACCAGTTGGTAGACAATGTCCAAATCCCTTTGCAAAGCAGCAAAACACAGGAGAAGCAAATGAGTTAATATTGTTTTCATTTTTCTCTGAGGCTTTTCAGTTTCCCAGGAGAAGAAATCCTGGCAAAGGGATTTTTTCAGAAACTATGATGGGGACAGCAAACACTGCTCTGCTCAGGTGAATTATGAACCATGAACAGGTTTCTCATTCCTCTCCCTATGCCTGCTCCTCCCCAGCCTCACTCTTTGTCAAACCATCCTGCTTGGAGATGGGCACGAAGGAGGGGATTCAAGCCCAGCTGACATTTGAATGTGCTGGAAAATGTTGGTGGCTTTTTTTCTACCTCTTCCCTTTTTCTGATTTGGTGACCCTCCAATGTTTTTCCCTGCAATATTTCATCCAGACAGGTTTGGCTTTATTACAGCCTCAGGCATCCATGCATGCAGGTGTTCCTAAGTAATCCTTGGAAGTACCAAGCATGAGCATTAAGGTTTTGCCTCAGGTGAATTTGAGGAATATTTGAATTGGGCAAGAAACAGGTATTTTTGTGAACAAGTGATGTAACATATCCATAAACTATAAAAATGTGCTGGAGCACGCAGGGTGCAGGTTTTTCCAACCCAAGCCTACAAATGAGGCACCTACAATTTTTCTAGAAAAAAAAAAAGAAGACTAAGCACACCTTTGCCAGCCTGAAATGTGTTTCAAGGGGGTTGGTAAAGCAAAAAAAAAAAAAAAAAAAAAAAAAAAAAAGGTGAGCAAAAAATGGTAATTGCAGGAAAAATGCCAAAAGCCAGCTATCTATGAAAAGTAGCCTTGCAGGTTAGCACAGGAATCAATTGTTAGCACCTCCTGCCCAGGCACATATTGATAAATTGGAGGTAAAGGATAAATTTGAGATAAAGACAAGGAGAAAAATGATTAGTAGGAAGAAGGGACTGACAGCTGAGAGAAGAGCAGAATTAATGAGGTAGAGCTTGGCTAAAGGAGAGCTCGGGAAAGGGGCATAAATCTGCCTGTCTGTAAGCTGAATACCAAACCAATACCAAAGGCAGGGTTCTTTGGGTCAGATCATAGCAAAATTGGGGGATCTGGGAAGGAAAATGGGGAAAAGTATTCACTAGAAAATGCTTGTGGAGGGTGGAAAGGAAGATTCTCATCCATTTTGATTGCCTCTGATCTGTGTCAGACCCCTTGCTCCAAAGTGCTGCATTTGAAACCTCTCAGTTCACTGTTTTTAAATGCCATGTTTTGACTTTATCCCATTTCAAATGATGCTTTGAGATTTCATGTCGTTACACTTTACTGTTTACAAAACACTTTTGTGTTTCTGAGCTGTTTTGTTTGACCTGAAACATTTCATGGAGAAGGGCTTTTTATATGGTAAGAAAAACCAAATGTGTTTCCTTTCCAATCAACCTTGAATAATTCCCCTCCCCTCAGTTTGGCAACAAAACAAAACAAAAACAAACAAAAAAAATCAATTATTCACAGAACTCTACTCCTGGGGGCACAATTAAGAATAATTGGAAGAAATTAAGCAAGAGAGAATGCTGGTTTCAATAGCAGGGACAGCTTTTCCCCTGGTGAGAAGCACAGGAGATCCTGAAAGTCACCGAGTGTTGCTTGTGAGATTCTCAGTGTCATTCCAGCATCCCATGGGAGTTGCCAGCAGAGTTAGGGCACTACTAAACACCCTGAGACCACAGTTTAAAATAAAAACTGGTCATAACTGTTTGGAAATTTTCTTTGGGCCACCAGGCATCCAGGTTGTGTTGTCCGAAAAAGGGAGGTGACATCCCAAAATCATCTCACTCCCTGTCCCTATCTTGTACCACTGCTCTGGGCAGCAGCTTGTTTGACACAACCTATGCAGGGCTCTAAGTTCTTTTTTTGCAGAATCATTGCTGTAACAATTTGGGCAGAATTTTGGATGGGTTTAAAAGAGTATTTGTATTTGAGGAACTTCAGGCTGGGAGGGGTGCAGGGGGACTGGAGGTCAGACTGCAATTAAAGCACAGAATTATGGTATAGCATATATATGTCTAACAGCAGCAGTATATATAGCATAAAACTGCAATTAATCCATCTAACTCCAACCACTGGGGATTGGAACAATGGCAACTGTTGTGACCCTCCTTTGGGGGTGGAACTCAGTGAACTTTGAGGAACTTTCCAACCCAAAGCATTCCATGATGCCATGACCCACTCTGACATCCACATGTCATGGCTACCTGAGTTTTACTTCTGTAA
The DNA here is from genome assembly GCF_028551555.1 of Melozone crissalis. Classification (NCBI taxonomy): domain Eukaryota; kingdom Metazoa; phylum Chordata; class Aves; order Passeriformes; family Passerellidae; genus Melozone; species Melozone crissalis. The sequence goes on from NW_026535905.1 coordinate 4,435,782, forward strand.
TTCCCTTCCCTTCCCTTCCCTTCCCTTCCCTTCCCTTCCCTTCCCTTCCCTTCCCCTCCCCTCCCCTCCCCTCCCGTCCCCTCCCCTCCCCTTTCACTTTTTCCCTTATCCAAAAACCACCCCTGTGTGTTTATACTGGAAGACAAGGGACTACCTCATAAAAATTTCCATGCCAAGTGTGTGATTTACTGATAAAACTTTAAATTTTTGCAGACCTTCTGACTAACGTTGCTCCTTTTCAACCGTGGGCATGTGCAAATCTTGGCTGCTCCCTTCCCCTTAGGGCTGGGACACCACCGGAGGGTGTATTGATATTTTGTAGGGTTTTGTTTTTAGCTGAGAAGCTGTGCAATATAAAAGTGAGCATTTTAGGAAAGACTGCTACATTTAGCACCAGGTTTTCCAGGCAGAACAGCAACATAAAGAACAAAATTGAGGTTCTGTGCCAAGATCCATTTTCCAGACACAGTTTGGCATTAATTACATTTACAGCCTTTACCAAGGGAATCTCATGGAAGGTTTTCCATTATTTTGTGTGGGAGTGACAGATGCAGGGTGTCCAGCCTCACTCAATATTATCTCCCACATTGTCCCTCCATCTCCTGGAGTTCCAGTGCAGTGAAATGATTTATTAACATTCACAGCAACTCATCAGCTGCTCCTCAGCCAGATCCATCAGAGTCTCCTGAAAGCTGGCTGATCATGAAAAGGGGGAACTTTGGTAGGTTTGGTTCTTTATTCCTTGATTTATTAAACCACTTATAAACAGCATTTCCATCACTAAAAATACAGAATGGCCTCTTGGAATTTTCCAGGTGGAAGTGTTTGGGGAGCACTCTGTGATATTGCTCATAGTGGTTACCTCTGTCTCTTGCTAAGGTTTCTACTACTAATAAGAATTCTTTTTGCTCTAAATATATCTAAAATTTTCTGTGGCACTGCTTAAAATGGCTTTTACCCTCATACCATCAGCTTCTCTTGTCAGTTAATCCCAGAATTGCTTGGTCATAGAAGTTTCCCTCATTTCTTAAATTTTTCAGTTTTCCTCACTTTTATTTTGACTTTATTTTTTTGTTTGTTTGTTTGTTTGTTTTTTCCTATTTCTGCTTTTCATTCTCTCACTGAGAAGAGTGTTCGGTTTATTCCTATTTCATCTTGACTTGGTGGATTTTTTGGGCTTTGAATCTATATGCTAAAAGAAAACCTGATTTTTCCATCTCTGTTTTTTTATTCCTGCCTCTGTTGGCTCATCATTTTCTTCAGCACTGGGAAATCACCCTGTTGAATGACCAAGTGAAAATATTGCTGCTTAGGCCTGTCCTCTATTTATCCTGCACATAATCAGGTTGTGACCACTGGTGCCTTAGCAACCATCATTTTCTAGTCCAGTGATTAATTCAGTTTCAGTCATCACATCTAGATCCCCAAAAGAGTTATCTTGCATTCTGTGTGGCACATTTTCTCTGAAAATTCAGGGTATTCTGGTGGAAGCAGGCTGGATGATATTAAATTAACAGCAGAGGAGCAGACACCAAGAAAGAAACTCACATTATGTTGAAATCAGCATTTCACAGAGAAAAACAAAAATGGGGAGCAATGGGGAGGTTTTAAACTCTCACAAAGGGTGCTTAGAATGGAGGCCAAGCAACCCAGCAGAAATACAGCAAATATAAATCAAATCTTCTCAACTGGCCCACACATCAGTTCAGGGAGGTGCACAAAAACACTTTAGCAAGTGAGACATATTTAATAAAGATGGTCCCAAAACAGCTGGAAAGCCTTTTGAGTTCAGCAAGCTACTGGGATGTGAATGTGTATTTATTTGGTCTGCCTCTAAGTATTTCCAAAGAGCAAACATTTAAGAGTCCATTCTAAGACAAAATCCATCTGTTTCTGCAACAGTTTTAAAGAACAGTTTACTTTCTCTAAAATTAACTTGTCTGACACATTGTCATGCTTGGTTACCACAGCAACAGCAGCAACAGCCATGCCACAGGATATTAATTTCATCTGAATTTTTGCCACCTAACTTTTTACTTGTATGTGTGTAGATGTGTGTGTATGCAACTCAGAGTTCTGCACCAAGCTCCCAGCCAGCTGAAAATGCCCTTTTTTTGCAGACAGGCCTCAATAAAAACGCCCATACCAATATTTCAGTCCTGAGATTTATTTTTTTTATCTAGATGCAACCAGCAGTGTTCTCAGTTCTCTATAAACAGAACATGCAAGGCTCTTTCCTGCTGAACCCCCAGATTTCCTGGGTTTCACACCCCAGTCCTGACACCCCCAGAGCACTTAGAGCAAGAGCAGGGGGCTGAGGAGGTTGGGAAAATATTTTTGAGACACCACAGGAGCGCAGATTGGACCTAAGGGCATTTTTACAATTTTCCCATTTCCCGCTTTCCCCATTGGAAAATTTCAGAATGGAATTAGTTCCAATGGTGTTTGATTTATAACAGGAGCTCAGGGGCTTTACCATTGCACCATCACCATTATAACAGTGAAGGGAAACTGTGGATTTCAACAATCTGCCTTAAAAATATGTGTGAGATCTTTCCTTGTCCTCCCTTCCCCCTGTGATTTCACCATCTGCCATCCACAGCAAAGCAAACCCAGACTGATTTTCTCCTGGTCATTTTACAGAGCTGGGGATTGCAATGCAGGCAAAGCAGGGGGAAAAAAATCTGCCATCATTTGTAAAACCGTGTAAAGGTGAGCTTAAAATTGCGTTTAAGATGACAGAGAAGTAAAGGGTATATTCAGCTTTGATCTTTCAAAGCTGTCAATCTGTTGGGTGGCCATAGAAAGCCTCAACCTGCGAGAACAGGAGTTAAAAAGAAAAAAATCAATAAGAAGAAATTATGCTGGCAGTATCAGAATAGATAATTATTTGAAAGATCACTTCCTTGCCCAGGAAAAGTGCAAACCAAAGGAAGAATGACTTGGGCAACCTGCCCACCACAGGAGAAGTGAGGAGACCTGGAAAAGCTCCTTAGATCCCATGAAACACCATCCATCAAACCCTGGAGAGCCTGTCAGGAAAAGGGGTTGTGAATTAATACGTTGTGCGTCATTTACAGAGTGATGCATTAAATAAAAGCATTAAATAAATGCTTTTATAGCTTGCATATTCTAATGGATGTTTCTTCCTAAGTCACGTGCATTTGTTGTGAGTTGAATCAATTTTTATCATCATGTTAACGCAGGCTACCAAAATGAAAAATAAAAGAAAAAAAAAAAAGTTGTTTTGCTCCATTTCCTGATCAAAACTCTGTCTGCAACAAAATTACTGAAAAACCCCACCCTTCCAGAGGGTTTATCCTATTTTCCAGTCCTTTGAATGATGCCCAGGAGGAAGATTGGCCTTAGACATCAACTGGGACCCCCCCAAAATGCAGAACAAGAGTAAAACGGAATAAATCCTGTTCTTATAGCGAGCCGACACAAGAGGGTGGTAGAAGCATGTCCGGAAACCTTTGGCTGTCATGGAAACATCTGAGGCTGGGGAGCTGCGGCTCCGATGAGCATCCATGGATTTGTACCTGCTACAGGGCTCAGAGGCACCCTGAGCTCTCCATCAGCATCCCAGGTGGGAGGAGAGACAGGAGTCAGGATGTTGGGAAGGATGAAAGTTTGACAAGAAAGTCTCACAGATGTGTGTGCTTAGCAGGAAGGTTTTTGAATGTAGAGTCTGATGAAGGAATAGAGATGGAAGCAAGTTTTGATACAGAAGAAAAGAATTGCTGAGCCAGTCTCACCGGATAACCAAGGAGGCAAAGGCTGTGTTAGTTAGAAGGGTTTTTATGACTTAGAGCAAAGGATAAACCCACCCCAAACAAGACAATATTTTTACCAAGCAGAAAGAGAGCACAGGCAAACAAGTCAGCAAATGTGGCAAGTAGAAAAAAGGTTTCAGAATTTTCCACTGCAAGAAAACTGAAAAACATCTTCTAGCTTAAACTGTAATGCACTGACTTTAGTGACTGGAGAACAGTACCATGAATATGGTAATTACAGTAGTTATGATAGGCTAGAGATAAAAGTTAAGGTATGGATTGCTTCTACTGTATGAAGATGCTCAGCACAGAAAAGTATAGAATGCATTGTAACCAAAAGAAAAGTCTATAATGCATTGTAACCTAAACTCAGGGTCTCCAGGCCTGCCTGCAGCTGGAGCTGACAGCTGTAGGCACAGCTCTGTCGCCCACAACCCTGGACTGCTGTGACATCTTGGATACAATAAACTGCATTTTGGAGAGCCCCTGGAGTCCCACATCCCTCATTTCAGCTCTTACAATGCACAAAGCACACACCAAACAGTCTCCTTCAAGGAGGAAAGGATGATGCTCTACCTGAGTGGGGACCAGCCAGAGCAGAGCAAACCACCAGGTAATGAATAAAAAGGAAAAATAAGCACAGACAAGGTGTTGCAGACAGGATGCATCACTTGTAGGAGGTGGAGCACTCCCTTAAAATGAGGGATGCTCACTTCCAGCTGCAGGTGGGTTGGGAAGGATCTCCCTGGGATGCTCTAAATGACAAGGATCTCCTTGGGTGCTCTGTGCCACTGGGGCTGGCAATACCCATGGTTCTTGCTCCAGAATATCCAGTTGGTCCCTTCTGAAACCAGACTGGAGCAAGACCAGGAATTCAAATATCCCAGGCAGCTGCTGTTACAGCTGGATGCCCTGAGTGCCTTTCCCTGCTCCAGGACCCAGAGAGAACTTATTTGTTAACATCTCCTACATCCCAGCTGTGCTGAGAGCCTTGCTTTGAAATGCTGTCCAGTTCCCCTTGAAATTAAATATTGTGTTTTCAAATCCCCGTTGTGGGCACAAGACTTTTCCTGTATGGTGATTGGTGGGTGCCTTATGCCAGGGAGATAATTCTAGGATGTCCCAAAAGATGTCACGTTGCCACTGGAGACAGAAACAATGTTGGTTCACCTCAAATTGTGCTGAATTTTAATATAGCAGGGAATTTTAATATATTAGGGAGAGGTTGGGTGCTGGGATTAGTCTGTAGTCAGTGCTGTTTTCTTGGAGAAACAAATTCTGCTTGATCTGTGCGAGGAAAGGCTGGCAGAAGGGAGCACAATTCCACCGCTGACAGCAGAACTCGTCTGTTCTGCACAGTCTGGGATCAGCCCATCAACCTTTCCCACATCCCAAATCAGAAGAACATTTCAAAATGCAGTTGTAATTTTATACTTGAGAACTTTTTCCAGCTGGGTGCCTGTCTCCATAGTTTTCTCTTTTCAACTTAAGCAGTAGAAGAGCTGCAAATCGATTTTATCAGGATTTAATTAAATTTGTGCTGTGACCTGCAATGCAGTGTAATCCTCACGAGTGAAATCTCTGATTGCTGAGCATGGACATGAGGGTTTGTTATTGGGACCTTCTTGCAATCAACTGGGCCCAGCCTGAATTTCTAATTTATTCAGGATAGTCCTGGGCAGATGAAATTACTTCTCTGCCTGCAGCCTGTCCACTTCAACCTGAGCACATGAGGCAGATTAATGTATTCAGAATAATGTAACATTATAATAATATAAATAATTCAGAATAATGTAATAATGTATTCAGAACCCCCAAAAATCTGCACCAACCTTAGAGTTCAGAGTGGGACTCCCAAGGAAAGTTCTTCAGTGTCAGGACAAATACCAACATTACTCTCCATGGCAGCATCTCCCTCCTCTCTGAAAACTCAGGGGCGAATCAATGGATGCTGTGAATTCTCTGGAATGGAGATTTTGATTTTGCAGTGCAAGCCATTGACTCCTGACTGTTTGCAACAGTAATTAGCTTAATTACCATCACTGGAGCATTGAGCAGACACTTTAAATGTCAACATAGGGATTTAAAAAAAAAACTGTATTATAACTGTATTTAAACATGACAGGCATTCAGCACAATTCACCTTGATGTGGAAGGTAGCAGTCAGTCTGATTTCAATGCCAAACTCACTGAATTCTTGTCCTTACACTTTTTTCTTTTCACTTATTTTTCAGAACTCAGTCCAGTGCACAATTGTCTGCACTTCCTTTGGGAGGAAGCTTCATTTCCAGAGGGAAAAAGGAGATTCTAATCCCTGTGCTCACCCTGGAGTGCTGAGGATATTTCCAACCCCCTGAGCCACTGGAGACATTTGGCAACTTGAAAAGCAAGGCTGGGGCCCTGGGGTGGATTCCATCATTTGTGGGAAGATTTGGAGGGTCCAGGAAAAGGCTTTTCCAGCCTGAACACTTCTGGGATTCTGTAAATCCACATGGGACTCAGCTGCCCCTGGCTTACACAGCTCACTGAGACTTTCATCAAGGGGTGCTGTTGCTGCAGTTTAAATTTTAGTGCCAAATTAAATTTAAATTTAGTTTATTAATTAATTGAGTTTAGTGCCAAAGTCAGCACCAGGATTTGTAGGGTCACTGGAGATGGATAGGCACCTCCTGGCAGGGAAGGGTTGTTTAATCCTAAAGCTTTTTCCATGGGGCACCTTTGGATATGTGACAGCCACAGAAGGAACCTATATTACAATAATGTAATTTATATTGCTGGTATTCAACCAAAAAGAGAGATAGAAGAATAAGAAACTCTGCAAATGAACATGAACACATTGCATGATTCAGTTCAATGATTTATTAATATTCATAAATAACATTAAAATTAGTCATGTCTCACATAGATCATTGATTTCATCCCAATTGCTACAAAGCATTTGGAATTTCCATAGCATTCCAAAGGGAAAATATAATATTGGAAAGCTGAAAGATGCTTTCCAGCAGAGCTTCTACTCTTAGTCCCTGCTAACCAAAGAGAATCTGATTTAGAAATTGTCTATAAATTGGAAACTGGCAAGGAGGTTAAAATGGTACCTAAAGCAAACATTTTCAAATTGTAATGCTGTATTATCTGCTTCAATATGGATTTCACTGCTCAGTTTCAGGCATTTCACTTTGAAAGCATTAACTGAAATGTAGAAAACCCAGTCCTAAGCATGGTTAATGAAGAATAAAAAAATTCCACTGAATAATTCACAAACATTTTATGTACTGAATAAGGAAAAACTATTTGAGCAGTGCAAAGTGAAGCAAAAAGCTTTAAAAAGTATTACATGAGAAGTCAATAAAAACACCCAGTAATTATCCACAACAGTTTAATTTAATAGAATTTTTAATCAAAATAAGCCCTTATTCTGTACATAAAGGCATTGAAAATTAAAATTATGATGGGACAGAAAGCCTTACCTTGATGTTGGGACATTTTTAATCTATTTCCAGCTTGTCCCTGGAAATAGACATTGGCTAATAATTAATGCTTTTGTGCTTTAGCTTCTCTAGCTCTGAAATCAAAATAATGTGGTTTCTGACTTATCCATTTGAAATTTTGTTTGTCATAATGTTTAAAGGATTTCAGGATCTCCATACAGAAAAGCGAAATATTTTAACTATCACTGTGAAAACCCCATCCTGTATATTCCTACCTGCTTATGTGAAGTACAGCTGCAGTTTTCTTGGGAAAAAAAAAAAATTAATGTGTTGACTTGGTGTAAATGGCTTTGCATGAGCAGCTGAGCACAAATTCCTGATGCTGCTTGGTTTGGCTCTGTTGTGAATACTTAAAGAGTCATCCAGGGTTTATGATCATGGAGTCATGGAATGGTTTGGGTTGGAAGGGGCATCAAAAATCACCCAGTGCCACCCCTGCCATGGGCAGGGACACCTTCCACTGTCCCAGGATGCTCCAAGCCCTGTCCAGCCTGGCCTGGGACACTGCCAGGGATCCAGGGGCAGCCACAGCTGCTCTGGGCACCCTGTGCTAGGGCCTGCTCACTCTTCCAGCCAGGAATCTGTTCCCAAAATCCCATGTAACCATGATTTCTTCCCAGAGCAGAAGAAAAAACATGGGGGTAATGCCTTAAAGACAGCTCCATATAAATCCACACCCCACAGGCATCCACTTGTGCAGAAATTATTGCTGTATTCCACATAATTCCTGACAGTGGACATTCCCCACTTGTTGAGAATTACTGATGTGGGCTTGAGAAAGGCTGTCAAGCCTTTTGTCAAGTTTTTGTGATGAGTTTGGATCCAAAATCTGCTGAGACTCTGCATCTGTCACCTGTGAGTGATTTAATATCATTCAGTCCCTTGTTTATCAAGATCATTTCACTTCCAGGGAGTTCCTGCTTAGGGCTGGAGCATTTCTTTATCTCAGAGATGAGCTGGGTTAATGCTGCTCTTCATTTCTCTGCCAGCTTTGAGTGTTGGACCTGCTGATTCTCATTTTTTTGTTAAAATAAGAGCTGAGCAGGGCCTATCAGTTTTAAATGCATTAATACGCTTGATGTATTAATACTCTTGATGTATAAGTGCTCTTGATGTATTAGTCTTCAGGGAAAGTGATTTAGACAGAGGACAGAATGAATTCTTGTCTTGTTCCCACATAATTTAGGCAGTGTTTTCTATGATGATGCCTTGTATTTGGCATTTGTGGGTGCTGAGCCCAGTTTGGGGCTCTCCAGTGCAAGGAACGGTGGTGAATATGGTGGAGAATAGAAAACTACAAGGAAAGGTGCAAGGAATATGGTGTGCTTGGATCTGAAAGCAAGAACAAGGGTGGATCACTCAACAGACAGAGCTCATGCTAAATCCAACCTGTTCTGTGATGCTGTGATCTTATGCAATGTGAAAAAAAGGCAAAGGTTTAACATCTGTCACTGACATATTTTATGAAAAATCTTTTCATTAGGATCTTTTCTCCTGAAAAGCTGAGACGTTTCAGCTTCTCCATGTTTTGCTGCTTTGGAATGTGATTTGGAGAATTGTTCACCCAGCATGTGAAATTGTTTTTACTTGATGACCAATGACAGCCACCTGTGTCAAGGCTGTGAGCAGTCACAAGATTTCATTATCATTCCTTTCCTTTCTATTTCTTGCTAGCCTTCTGATTAATTCCTTTCTTCTATTCTTTTAGTAAGTTTTAATATATAATTTTCTTTTAATATAATATGTATCACAAAATAATAAATCAGCCTTCTGAAACATGGAGTCAAGATTCTCATCTCTTCCCTCATCCTGAGACCCCTGAGAACACCACCACAAACATCATCAAATAAAATCACAAAATCATAGATCTGTTCAGGTTGAAAAAGATCTGCAAGGTGAAGTTCCTGACCTCCAGCCCCTGCACACCCCCACCAACATCCCCTGGGAATTGCTTTCCTGTCCTGCCATTCCAAAGCTGCCTGAGACCTCTTTCCTGCTGGAAGTGGGAAGGAAATCCCTGCAGCCACCACAGCTCATCAAGTCCTCCTGTCTAGCAGTCTCTACTCCCCAAAATATTGCACCAATTAGGGAAAGGGGGATCAGGAAATAAAGGCAATCCTGCCCCATCAAACCACATCCCTCTTTGGGTGTGGCAGCATCCACCTCCCTGGCTGCAGGATTGTTGGTGGAAGAATGAGATGAGGACTGGAAAGGTGAGAATAGGGAATTTCTCTGCCAGGATTGATGTTCCTACCTCTTAGCCTGAGAACAGAGGATACAGAAATATCTAATGCAACTTCCTATAAACAATATAAGTCCATCACATTGCAGTTGAAATATGGGTCTCCTCGAGCCAGGTCTCACCAGCTCTTGGAGATCTATTTCACACCCAAGAGGGCTCAGCTACCTTAGAAGGCATAAAATCAGCAGCATGGCTTCTGTAGTACTGCTGGAAATAAAAAGGTTTTAATTAAAAAGCAAAATAACAAACTCTTTACAGGAAAAACCAAGCCAGGTGCAAGAGGTTCTTGCTCCTGTGAAACACCTCACAAAAGTGATTCGGTTTTTTGTTCTTTTTCTAGTAAATTGCTCAAGCAGGACTTTTTGGCTTCTGTCTAATTAGCTATCTTTCAGTTTGAGGTGAAGTCCCCAAAGTCCTATGAGATGTTTTTTCACCTTATTGAGGATAGAAACTTCTGAGCTTATTTCCTTTTTAAGGACACAAAGCATAGATTTGTCACTCCATCAACTGTGGACACATTCCCATATGCAGTCAGTGTGAAAATCTCTCCAAGAGTCACCAGCTGAGGCAGACTGGCTCACCAGCAAGGCTGTGCTCTCACCATCCTCACATTCCCATCCTGGATATTGCACAGCAGGGACACACCCAGCTGCTCTCCATGAAAATGGCTTCGATTCAATCCAAAGATCCCCAACAAAGATCACCCAGTTTCAAGGCAGGTTTTTCCCTCCACATATGTTGTTTTTATCACTACAGTAGGTCAGCACAAGAAAGGACTTTCCTTGAAAACAGGTTCTGAACAAGGCATGTGAAATAAGTGGACTGGCACTGGGAATTTAGATCAATAAGGAGCTCTTGGATAGGGAAAAGAAATTTGTCTCTGTTCTGCTGTGGATTAGGAGAGTAAGATATTGATTTTTGCTTTCAGCACAGTATTGACACAAGAGGGAATAGCGCTTGATGACAGAGTGCAGTGGGGCTCAGGCCTCTCTTTGTATGACATGCAATCTCCAGTGAGCTGTGGAACATGAATGGAAAAATGGGCAATGATCACTAAAAATATAAAATAAAATAAAATAAAATATCAGCAATAGAAAGATGTCTGGTAACAAATGCCATTTCTCCAGAGCATCACTCATCCTCATCCATCTGAGCAACATCCTGCTCCAGAACTAATCCTGCAATTACAGGAATGTTTGCTTAGCTAAACACAAAATGCCTCTCGAGTGCAGTAGAGGATTGCTGGGCTTATGCTTTCAACAAAGAGAAAGTGCAGCAACTTGGCCAAGCACAATAATCTCCTGATGGATACACTCAGCAAACAATAGGCTTCTGCTTGGTGTTTGCTGTCAGCCTCAGGGCACCAGCTCCATGGGCCTGAGGCTTCAGGCTCAGAAAATTGAGATTAAATAAACTCAGCTGTGGCTTCTTACATCCCTTTTCTTCCTTAATGTTGGAATACTGAGGGGAGCAGATAAATTGCTAAGGAGCTGCCTCTTTGAAGACTTTCTAGTGCCAGGAGGCCCCGAAGATTTTGGGAGAAAAGAATTGTAGATATGAGACAAGAATTAGGTGATTCGACCCATGAGGAGAGAGATCACAGGGAAGGAGATAACATGGGATGGCAGAAATAAGCCACTCATGTTTTTCATGAAAATAGCTGTTGCATTTTTAACACTTTCTATAAAAATAGGCTTTCATTTGTTTGTTTGTTTGCTTGTTTGTCATAAATAAATAATCCTTCTCATTTTTTTGTACCTTTTTCCTACAAAAGCAAGATTTGGCACAATTTTGAAACGCTGCTCTCATCCTTCCCCAAGGTTTGTGGTGTGTAATGCTCTTATTCCATTGAAAAACACGGGGAAAATTGACCCAAAAATGGATATATTTGCATTTCTAAAATGCCACCAATACAACAGGGGCAAACACCTGTTGTATGAAACAGGGGATAAAAATTACAAGTTCCTCAGATCCTTTTGTTTTGTGGAAGTCTTGTTCCATAAAAAAAAAAAAATGAAGAATGAAAAAATGGGAAAATGAAGCAGTTCAAGGATGAAATATATGCACAACCATCTCCCACAAAGGAGACAAATCTCTCTGGCAGGAATCCCTGGACAGAATTTTACCACATGGAGTCATAGAATCATGGAATCATTAAGGTTGGAAATGACCCTTGGGATCAAGTCCAAGTGTCAGTTTAATACAACCACCAACTATCTCCTCGGTTTCTTTCTAGGTGTAAATGTTATGTTCAGGCTTAGGCAGGAAGGTTTTCCTTTTTCCACCTTTTATCTGCTCTTCAAGACATCTCCTGAATACATCAGATCTCAATTTCTTTCTTGTATCTGTGGAAATTTCCTTTGGGGTCTCTCCACCTGACCACGGTACCTTTGCCCTCCATCAGAAACCATGGCAGAGCTTGCTGAGAGATCTTTTCCTGAGCTTTTGCCTTTTTTTATTAAAGATTATACTGCCAATATCTCCTATCCTGGGCAGAGGTGCAAAGGGTGGTTTGAGAGGCCTCAACCACCTTGAATGTTTATGATTTATCACCACTCTTAAGCAGAGTTGATCTTTAAGCCCCCCTCAAATAATTGTTAGAGCCAGACAGGGTTAATAATTTCTAATCAAGCATGATTAGCATATAAAATGGGATATTGAGATTTTATAAGTCACTCACTGTGTATTAGCAGATGAGAAATACTCCACATTGAATCCATGCAGAAAAAAATTGTAGAATTTTTTTGGAGTTAGCTGAAAGAATCAGGAAGTTCCATATGTGGTCTTTGCTCAAGGTCAGTGTCTAAAAAATTCTGATTAACTGAAAATTGGGAACTTTTGGTTCTGTAGGTCCTAATTCCAGCTACCTTTGGTTTAGAACGACCAAGAAGGGAAGAAGAGGTTCCTCTTTCCTTAACAATTTATAAATCAATAAATACAGTGAAAAAATGCATTACTTGACCTAAATCAGGTTTAGAGAGTCAATTGTCTTACAAAGTACACCTCAGCCTAGTATATATTATAAATATTAGGGTCAAGTCCCATCCATCATGGGAAGTTCTGATATACCTATTATAACAGGCCTCTACTTTTTTGTCTCTTCAGTTGCAATCTATAATCAACATAAAAGTTTATAGACTTATTTCTTCCAATATATGAAGGAGAGTTCACAAATTTGAGTTATGAACCTGAAATTCCCTATCCACTAAAAGGAACACAGCCTGGTGGATTTTCCCATGAGTGATAGAGTAAAAATCCACCTTTCTTTATGGCCCTTATTTATTGCTGTCTGAATATATTTGACATATTGCATGAAATAATCATGCTTGGAGAGTCTTTTTAAAAGACTTTGAGAAAATGGGAAAAAATGAGGTTTTTTTAGTTATGTTTGTGAATGAGGGCCCAGCATTCATTCAGCACAGAGCTAAAATCACAGCACTTCACTTTCTCCCTGAGCTTGCTGAGAGAACCAAATCCAGGAATCTCCAACACCTCAATTGCTGCTTCACTGAGCTCCACAAAACTTTTATTTTGTTTTTTGGACCAATAAACAGAAAATGCGACACGTCTGAAAACTTTGACACAGAGAGGCTGCTAGAAAAGACAGCTAAAATGCCACTTGTCTCTAAATAGGCCTGATGGGAGAGGAAAAAGGAGCATTTTAGGATGGTGTGTACATATGGAAGGCTCCCATCAGTGTGGATATTTCCCAGAATTGATCCTGCAGCAGTTAAAGTCTTAGACGTAAGCTGAAGGAGCAATAAGTTGGGGTGAGAACCTTGCTGATCCAAAAATTGACAACTTATTATTATCTATGGCCTAAAACTTTAGTCTTTCCTTAGTCAAAATTCTGGAGTTTTAAACTCACATTTTTATATAGATGCAGTCACAAGAGTCTGCTTTTTTAGTGGATTAGACTCTAGTGGTTCTCAAATTTTAATCAAAATAAATAATTTTTTTTATGTTCAACTGGGCAGGTGCACCATGTTAAAGCACTCAGTCCATGCTGCAGCTGGGCTTTTATGTGCTGGTTTTTAATTTTCATTTCCCACCTGCAAAAGTCCGTCAGGTGAGCTTGACCCCAAGTTTGATTGCCAGCCATAGACACAAAATGCACGTTGCTTTTTATTGCAGTTTAGCCTGAAGTATCTAGGTATTAAATTCCAATGGAAATCTGAGACATGGCTCATAAAATGTCATGAAACACCTTTTATACCCAAGTGCCAGCCACTATCCATCTCACGTGACAGCCTCTTCCCAAAGGGGTTCTGCAAGGAAAAGATAACCATGCAGCCAGGAGCTGCTTTAATACACATGCATTTATTTAAATGTCACTGGTTTTAATAATCCAGTTAGTCATTGATCTTGCCACCTTGTGGGTGACATCCTATCCCATGGCATAGGATAGAATCCAGATGATGTTTAAGGTTCCTTCCAACCCAAATCATTCTGTGATTCAGTGGTTAATATGGGAGCTTCCTAAATTTTCCTACAAGAAGAGTTTTCCTACAATTTTTACATCATCTTGGTAATTGTGGAGTTCTGTTTCCCAAAATATTAATAGTTTTGTTAACAAAGATTTTTTTAAAAAGTTTTTATTGGTACTTGGTAACATTTTCCTTGTTAAAATCTTACAACTCAGTGACTCATTCCTATAAATCATATTTCTCAGTTTTCATTAAACCCTTAGGATTTACAAGAAAATTATTCTGATTTTTAGTACATTGTTCTGACCTCTTCTGTCTAAGCAACATCAGAAAGCTGAAACACTATTTGATATAGGAACAAGGACATAATCTTAACCTGGCTTACATATTCTCTCAGTTTTAAAGAAATCTTCATGTTTCTGTTCTCAGCCTTTTGTAACCCAAACAATCCTCAAGATGGAGGCTCACGGCAATTTCAAGCTGGAAGCTGGGGCATCTAAGGAAAACATATGGAGGAAGTAATGAGGTTTGGTAGTTGTACACATTTTATCACATTTAACGTCCCCCCTAGGGCTGAAATTTTACAGATTCATCTGGGTCCTATTTCGAGTTCCAAAATTAGGCCAATACAGTTTTTCAGCGCATCCTTCAGATCAGCCCTCTCAGGAATCCCACTCTCTCTCTTTGGTCCAGCTCAGCTAGAGTAAGATGCAGCTCTAAAGAGGAGAAAAACACCTGATAATTCTGTTTTGAGCTGGTTCGTCTGTTATTTCTCAGTGACAATCTGCAAATTTGGGCGCTTCTCTGGGGAGTTCCGCATGAGCCCCATGTGCTGCCAATTTCCTGCAATTGTCTCTGCTCTCAAGGGCTGCTGCAGCTGCCTGTGTTCACCCAATTGATGAAGAGGAAGATCCTGAAGTCCTGTTTTTTTCATCCATTCCAACAGACCTTGGATCAGGTCTTGATGGCTCCCAGACAAAGGGGAACATAAAGAAAGCAGCCTTGTGCAAAGATATTTGGGTAGGGGAAGGAGGGGAGGGAAGAGAGAGAAAGAGGGAAGAGGAAAACAACCTCTTCTTTAATAGGGATAAAAGTTGAACTTTTGAAACTTTCCTGACTTCTCTAAGTTGTCAAAATCATTTCAGGTATGTGCTTGAATATGTTGCAGCTGAAATCTGCTATTCTGCTATTGCTTGACCCCATCGAGACCTCTGCTGAGTTCCTGTCATGTTTGAGAAACTCTTCTTCAAAATGTCCTCAGTAACAAGCCTGATAGTATTTGGAAATAATTGGGTTCCATGTCACCTTTTACTTTTTCCTAAAAGCCATGTAGTTTTCTCCTTATTTCACTTCCTATCCGTGGGCATTTTTTGCTGTCATGAATGAGGAGAAACGCTTTTTAAAATTTTTTTATTGCTACCTGCAAATAAATTCTGCTATTGCAGGCAAGTATTCTATGAAAGAGTCATTGGAAAAATCATCTGAAAAATACCGCAAATATTATCCCTCTCATAGAATCACAGAATGGTTTGGGTTGGAAAAGATCTTAAAGACCACCCAGTTCCAACACTGACCATGGGCAGGGACACCTTCCAACTATCCCAGGTGGTTCCAAGACCTGTCCAACCTGACCTTGGACTCTTCCAGGGATCCAGGGGCAGCCAGAGCTTCTCTGGGCACTCTGTGCCAGGGTCTCACCACGCTGTTTGTAAAGAATTTCGTATTTTAAGTTCTACCTCATTTTTTACTAAATTCATGACATCATGAGTATAGTTTTTTGTGTAAAAAAATGTTACTTCCCATTTGGAAAAGGGGAAAAGTTTGGGAAAGATAGTCTGAGGAAAAGTGCTTGTTGCAGATGTCCTTTAGCCCAGTACAGGGCTGAATATTGCTGTTCCCAGGAGCATTCTCCCTAAAAGTCAAGACAGAGGTGGATAAAGTAACTGATGGGAGAGCTCTAAATTAACGGGGAGGGTAATTTCTGCAGGGCCTTCCACCCACTGTAGCTCATTCCCCACACACCCCATCAGTGAGCATCACATTATTTTATTTATCATATTAATAAAATAGCATCCAATAGGTTTTCTAAGGCACTGGAGTATCCTAAGCTGATAGATCCATGCTCCTTGTTGCAGCTGTTTACTTTACTTACAACTAGAACCAGCCCTCTGAAATAATAACTTGTGGTTAATCCAATGTCTTAAGAGCAAAACCTCCACAGAGTTGAATGGGATTGGAGTTGACTTTATTTTTTTTCACATAACAGTGGTCTCCTGTTGTAAATTATCAGTCCCAGCAGTGGAAGAAGCCAGACTTTCACCTTGTTTTCCCTCCCGTTCCCCCAGCACTGGTTTTGCAACTTTTACAGGGAATTGTCTTCTTATCATTTTCAGCAGAAATTACAAGCTGGTCTTTTTCCACATCATTAATATCATTCCTGCCTCTGGCAGGGTGTGCTGAGCAGAACGAACTATCCCTTAGCCTGGAATCGGAGGATGTAAGCTTTCTCACTTTTTGGCCAATACAAGAGGGGCTGGGGTTTATCCAAACCCATTCCATAATGCCCTAAATTGTGGCCTCAGCTCTCTTCATAGAGACCAGGCACGCACAACTTCCCAAGGATATTTCCTGAGAATCACAGCGAAGAACCTCAGAGAAAGAGAAAACAATTCTCATCTCTATTCTCTGCTCCTGTTTTTCTTGCATATGTGGAATGTGTTAGGGAGATTGTGTACCTGAAGAGATTCAATTTGGTAATTGGATTCTGGTGATGGTTCTTTATATTAATTGGCCTATTAATATAGACAGGTTTGTTTCCTTTTCCCTCTTTCCTTATTTTGTGTTTTGTTCCTGCCTTTATTTCTTTTTCTTATGGTTCAGAACTTTCACAATTTATGCAACCTTTATGTAAGTCACTTTAGAAATTTAGTTCAGATGACTTGTTCTGTGTGGCTGGGGGACTTTGCCAAGGATTTCTGGTGAGCAGATTTGTGGGTGTCTCTGTGTGTGTGGAAAAGGAAAGGGAGAGTTTTGCATTGCAGGCAGTGCAAGCAGGACCAAGCCAGACTTCTGATTTGCATAAACAAAAAAAAAACACATAAAGGAAATACCTGCTCTTCTGAGTGCAAAAATTTAGTGAAGAAAATGAAGGAAGTTTTCTTTGTTGGGACTGTGGATGAAAATGGAAACTTGGCCTAGGCTTTAACTGATGCTTAATAAATTATCCTAGAATTCCTTTGAAAAATTGCCCTGAATTACACAAACTTACAGCACCGTGACTGTTAGAATTACCAAACCTGTGCAACATTTCTCCAAGAGTTCAGTTTCATCCAAATTTCCCTACAGATCAAACTGAAGCCTAATGATGCAGGATGACTTAAGGGCTGGAACAAGATGATCTTTAAGGTTCCTTTCAGCCCAAACTTTTTGTGATTCTATGATTTTTGTGACTTGGGTAGAAAAGCATGCAGGCAGAAATAAAACCCAATAAATGCCATGACCCATGCAACAACCAAAAATTAATATTTAAGATGAAGAAGGAGGGAAAAAATAACCACTTTATACCAATGTACAAGCCTGTCTGTATGTGCACTGTAAATATTTATCCCAATATGACTGCCTTTCCATCAGGATAGACCTTATTTAGCAGAAGGAAGAGAATAGGATTAATATTGGTACTCACATTCGTTTGAAGGAGCCTCCACCATCTGTGAAATTAATGTGACAAAACAACATTTTCACACGTCATTTATTTTTAATTTCTTTTCTGTTTTTTAAAAAAAATAGTCTAATTAAAGAAAAGATTGTGAAGGAGAAGAGCAGGAGGGGAAGAAATCTTAATTCAGAACTTGAAAGCACCATATTGCAATTTGGGATGAGAAGAGGGAAAGATGAATTTGCATCTTGATGCCTTTCATATTTATTCAGTAAGAAAAGTGTTTATGGAATGCTTTAGGCACAGAACGTTACAAGCATGATCAGAATTTCAGCCACTCAAAATTACCAATGAAAACACGTTCTCTCCTTAAATGGAGGAAGTTCAGAAGCCAGAGTGCCCCTAGGTCAAATGCTACAGCTTTGGTCCAAAAAGCAGCAAAATCTCCTTTGTAATCCTGTGAGAGTGGCAGGACCCAGGGAACAGCTGGAGCTGGTTCAGGGGGATTTATGTTGGATATCGGGAAAATTTTTTCCCCCAGAGGGTGCTGGCACTGCCCAGGCTCTCCAGGGAATGGGCACAGCCCCAAATCTGCCAGAGCTCCAGGAGAGTTTGGACAGCACTGCCAGGGATGCCCAGGGTGGGATTGTTGGGGGTCTGTGCAGGGCCAGGACTCAATGATCCTTGTGGATCCCTTCCAACTTGAGATATTTTACAATTCCATTAAATGTTTTCTTCCCAAAATGATTTTAACATGTACCCTTAGTTTAATACATTGAAGCTAAAAATTAATTAATATATGTTGCTAGAACAACGTGTTTGGTTTCTCCAACTGGACAACTGAATCAGAACAGGGAAATCAAAAAAGCTGATACAAAATATAAGGGAAGACTAACCAGAGCCACAAAAATCTGTTCTTGGCAGCTCCAACATTCATTAGTAGAAAGTGATGAACAAGAAAACTTTCCATTCTGCTTCCACATAAAGTGGGAGTTGTCAACACTTAATGCCAAGAGGTCACAATGTTTAATGTCTTTTTTGCTTCAGCCTTCACTAAAATAATTATCCTTGCTCAGATACACTGATAAAACTTGCACAGGGCAAAAAGGCCAAGTTGGATAAGGCAAAAGGTAACAAAACGAGATATAAAACGCAGGTGGGTGTGGTGCGAGGAATCAAAAACTCACATATAACTTCATATTGTTTAATTACCTTTATAGAAAAAAACAGTTTTAGTAACTCCCAAACAGGTCCTGATTCTTCTATAGAGTGGAAACCTTAATGAAGAAAACTGCAAACAAAAAAACTCAAACCAAACCCCCAAAAACCCACAAACAAACAAAAAACCACCACACAAACAGAAAAAAAAAAACCACCCAAACCCCAAAACATACTGACAATATTTTTAAAACCCTCAAAGTTCAGCACTAAGGAATCATCATCATCCCCAGGATGAACACACTGAGGAAACCAGAAGTTAACATGAAACTATTCAGTAACAAGAAATGTTTCAGGCCAGCCTATTTTCCTTTCAAGACACAATTTTAAGGGGAAAAGCTGTTGATGTCAACTCTTTTCTTTCATGAACACTTTGTTTTTATTTTCATGCTAACACTTTTTGTGTTATCATAGAGAACATCCTTGTGGTGAGATGTGGAAGCATTAGCAGAGTGTCCAGAGGGTGCAAGTGCCCTACAGAGAGGTCAGAAAAGACCTGAAAAAATGTTCTCAGGTTCAGTTCACACAGAGCCACATCACTGAAACTCTCTTGAGTTTGGTGCTATTACAGTTACTCTCACCCTGATTAATAAAATACTATGATTTTAGGGTTATAGACAAACTAAAATTTTGCAGTACTGGAGAGGATAAGTAGAATTCTGAGTATTATTAATAAAGATGGGAACCATGGTGCTATTTATTACAAACAAGTGCAGCTTCCTATATTTAGACAGTGGTAATCTGCTTTATAAATGCAGAATAAGGAAAACTGGTTCAACCGCAAATCTACTGAAAAGAGATTTATTGAACTTCAAAGTGAAAACTATTAACAAAAACTTAAAGTGAAACAAAAGAATCACATTTCTGGAGAAGGACAAACATTATGCTGGGCAGCAAACTGCTAATAATTTATATATATTATATAAAATATTAGCATATTAGCTCCAAAATACATATATATATATATATATATATATAAAATATATATATGTACTAATAGTGGTATACTATTATACTTTGATTTTGTTGCCCAGAGAAGCTGCAGCTGCCCCAACACTGGAAGTGCCCAAGGCCAGGCTGGATGGGACTTGGAGAAGCCAGGGATAGTGGAAGGTGTCCCTGCCCATGGACAAAGTTGGAACTGGGTGGGCTTTAGTGTCCCTTCCAACTCAAACCCTTCTGTGATTCCATGAGTTGGAAACCACACCGGAAACCAGGACAACACCAAAGGGAAAAGAAAATGAAGAAACTGCAGTGATTGAGCCTAGAGAAAGCAACAGCAGGTGAGGCTGTGGCCAGGCTCTTCACACACACCACAGGAAACTACAAAGGCAAAAAATTGTTTTCAATATACAAAGAGATACGGCAAGCGATTAAGAATAATTTCCAGCTAGCAGATCCCTGAGGATAAGAGATAAACTAAATTATCCCTTTGCATTCTTATTTTTTATTCCTACTACAGGACCTCTTTGAATTTGACTTTCTATTTCTGCCTCATAGAAGAGAGCAGAAATTTGGTTTTTCTTGTTGTTTTTTGTTTGTCTTGGTTTTGGAGTTGTTTTGGTTTGGGGTTTTTTTGGGTGGGGTTTTGAGCATATTTTTTTTTCCCCCCATGATTCTGATTCTGGGGATCATTTTAGACAGAAAATTGTCATATATATATATATATATATATATATATATATATATATATATATAAAAAATAAGATAACATATATAATATATAATATATAATACATATGTTATATATAAGATATGTTATATGTTATATTATATATTTTATATATATTTTTAAAATATATATATATTAAATAAAAATGAGCACTGCACCACTCTGCTGCTCTTTTACAAGCCCACATTGCTTCTTCCAATTACGAGGGAAATTATTGTTGTAACTCCTTTTGGACCTAATCATTAGCCCATTACTTCAGACATTCTTTCACTTTCCTACTTGTTAAGTTGTGGTGTATTTCCCCGGGGCTTGCAGTAAATCCATAAATGCCAGCAATTTGACACGGGGATGCATTGTTAGAGCAGCAGGAGAGGCAGGGCAGTTCCACAACCAGCACATTTCATCCCACAGGCACTGTGGGGCACAAATAATGGCTGTTTTATTCCTAGCCTTGTAGAAACCAGATTGCAGATGCTTTGCTTGCACTTTGGAATGTTTGTCCCCATGGGCCAAGGCATTTAGAAATCTGGCACTTTGATGTTGGTGTGATATTTCTCGCAGGCTCCTCAGGAAAGCTGGCATCATGTTTTGTGACATATCTTGCAGATAGCATTTTCTTTTCGATTGCTCACCCAAATGTTCCCTGCCTGTTGTACACAATACAAATTAATATCACAAGCTGCTGTTATATCCTGCTGCTAAAATGCAATTTGTTCTTTGTGTGTTCTCCTGTGAAAAGCTGCTGAGGTTCATTTCTAATGCTCAAATTAGAGAAGAAACTCAGAAATGAGGTTTGCAATTAGGCAAGGAATTCGATAAACATCAAAGAATTCATGACTGCTGCTTTTTAAAACCAAAGATCAAAATAAATTCCAGAATGCATACGAGTTTGAATAGCCATTTATGCAGTGAATAAAGAATAAGAGAAATGTTTGACTTCCGAAGAGTTCCAATTATAGAAAAAAAAGTTATGATAAATGTGTAAAATTTTAATTATGTGGCAAATATTGCCTAATGTCATCACTATGAAAAGAATGGATTGAAGTGGATACACCTCTTCAACTAAAAAAAAACCCAAACAGATGCACAAAACTGTTTTCATCATTTGAAAGCAAGTAAGTGACTGAAATTTTGAGAGAAATTTAGATTAAAAAATATTTATTATATCTTACAAGATTAGTGTGAGTCAACAGGAACACTTTGTTTTTAGCTGAAACTGAAGAAGCCTTAACCCGATTTGCATATTTGGAATTGTACTGCTACTTTTTATTTTAGCCACAGCAAGGGGATATTTTCGAGAATTCTCCACACTTTATTACTAGACACAAAACAAGAAAGCAAACACACAAAACAAACATTTGCTCCCCAGGTGACAAAACTATATCTGTTGACCCCATGTCAGAAAAAAACACACTAAGAGAACTGAGCACAATTCATAATTATCTACTTTATTACTTGCCTTGACTTTTGCTGACCAAGGAGTTCCAGCAGGCCTTTTGAAGCCTGTGAGATTTTAAAGGATAATTACTGCAAGCTCTGCTTCCCTATTTTTCAGTTGAGCAATTTTTCCATGGAGAGGTTTGCAGGGATGTGAAGCTCCAGCTCCAAATTCACCAGGGGCAGATGTGAGCTGTGGTGCCCCTGAACACCTTTGGCTCAGGTAGGAGGGTGAGCAAGTCCTGTGTGTATTTTAAGATGAAAAAGGGCTGTGTCTCAGTGACCATCCAGTCTCTCCAAGCATTCCCAAGCCACTGGAGCTGTGATGGAGAGCATCAGGCTCATAATTCCACATGGCATCATTCAGGGATTTGCACAGGAATGTATTTTAGTTTTATGTGCATCACATAAAGCTCTGTTCTGCCTCCAGCCTCCATCCCCTGCCTCAGCAGTCAGAGGGAGCTGGGCATTTTCCCCTTCAACTGAATTAAGCAATAAATTTATCTTCTACCCAGGGACCTCAGTTTGGCTTCTAGCAGGAACATGCTCCCAGGTCTCTGATATATTCCTTATAACATTAATATTTAATAAGCTAAATCAAGGTCTAGATTTTCTCTACAATTCAGCTTCAGATGTTTCTCCCAGGCAGCAGGAGACTCCACTACAAGTCCCTTTTCCTACTAATATTTAGTTAGTTCTTTCTTGAAGGGTAAAGACCAGGAGATTCCCCTTTTCACAGCAATGTGCATCTCATGGGCTAAGGTGCAGACACAGCGGGTAGGAGGCATTAGCACAAGTTTTCACCCTTTTTCTCACCTACAGGAGGTAAAAACAAACCAAACTCTGCACCACCTTCAGGATTTGAAGAGGAACATATTTTGGTTTTATGTGCATCACATAAAGCTCTGTGCTGTCTTCATCTCCTGCAGGCTCCTGTCCAGCCTCAGCAGTCAGAGGGAGCTGGGCATTTTCCCCTTCATCTGAATTAAGCAATAAATTTATCTTCTACCCAGGGACCTCAGTTTGGCTACAAGCAGGAACATGCTCCCAAGTCTCTGATATATTCCTTATAACATTAAGTATTTATAAACCTAAATCAAGGTCTGGATTTCCTCTGCAATTCAGCTTCAGATGTTTCTCCCAGGCAACAGGAGACTCCACTACAAGTCCCTTTTCCTACTAATATTTAGTTAGTTCTTGCTGGAAGGGTAAAGACCAGGAGATTCCCCTTTTCACAGCAATGTGCATCTCATGGGCTAAGGTGCAGACACAGTGGGTAGGAGGCATTAGCACAAGTTTTCACCCTTTTTCTCACCTACAGGAGGTAAAAGCAAACCAAATTTTGCACCAGCTTCAGGATTTGAAGAGGAATATATTTTTGGTTTTATGTGCATCACATAAAGCTCTGTGTTACCTCCAGGCTCCATCCCCTGCAGGCTCCTGTCCAGCCTCAGCAGTCAGAGGGAGCTGGGCATTTTCCCCTTCAACTGAATTAAGCAATAAATTTATCTTCTACCCAGGGACCTCAGTTTGGCTACAAGCAGGAACATGCTCCCAAGTCTCTGATATATTCCTTATAACATTAAGTATTTATAAACCTAAATCAAGGTCTGGATTTCCTCTGCAATTCAGCTTCAGATGTTTCTCCCAGGCAGCAGGAGACTCCACTACAAGTCCCTTTTCCTACTAATATTTAGTTAGTTCTTTCTTGAAGGGTAAAGACCAGGAGATTCCCCTTTTCACAGCAATGTGCATCTCATGGGCTAAGGTGCAGACACAGTGGGTAGGAGGCATTAGCACAAGTTTTCACCCTTTTTCTCACCTACAGGAGGTAAAAACAAACCAAACTCTGCACCACCTTCAGGATTTGAAGAGGAACATATTTTGGTTTTATGTGCATCACATAAAGCTCTGTGCTGTCTTCATCTCCTGCAGGCTCCTGTCCAGCCTCAGCAGTCAGAGGGAGCTGGGCATTTTCCCCTTCAACTGAATTAAGCAATAAATTTATCTTCTACCCAGGGACCTCAGTTTGGCTTCAAGCAGGAACATGCTCCCAAGTCTCTGATATATTCCTTATAACATTAAGTATTCATTAAGCTAAATCAAGGTCTAGATTTTCTCAGCAATTCAGCTTCAGATGTTTCTCCCAGGCAACAGGAGACTCCACTACAAGTCCCTTTTCCAACAAATATTTAGTTAGTTCTTGCTGGAAGGGGAAAGACCAAGAGATCCCCATTTCATACCAATGTGGATCTCATGGGCTAAGGTGCAGACACAGCAGGTAGGAAATATTAGCACAAGTTTTTACCCTTTTTCTCACCTACAGGAGATAAAAACAAACCAAACTTTGCACCAGCTGAAGGATTTGAAGTTCTGCCTCTGCAACAAAATCTTTAGAGATGACAGTGCAGGAAATTTTAGGGATTTTTTAGTACAAAGCCCTTTGTAGGAGTTTGAAACCTGCCACCTTCTCCCCCAGCAGTGCCAGCAGCAGCAGCTCAGGCACTTAACTCAGGTTTGTGGAATCTCTCAGACAATTGGAGGCCTAATGGGCAGTGCTGAGTTTAACTCTGCTTTGCCTATCTCTCAGAAAACATTTGTCCTCAGACACTTTTCCCCTGGGAGAGCTCAGCAGTTCTCATTTCCAGCACATGGCAGCAAAGAGAAGCCTGCAAGTTTCCTTCAACCAAGAAATAATGGCAAAAAGCTTCATTTCTGCCACTTGTTTCCTGAGACAAACTAACCTGGGCTTTGTGCTGAACACATCAGCCTCACAACCCTTCCTGGGCTCCCAGTCCCACTGCACAGAGACATGGAATAAGCATTCTGCTTCCAAGAATTTATATTCCCAGGAGGAACGAGACAAAGATGGTTTTGTTATAACACATAACAGTGCCCGCAGAAGACATACACAGCACCACTAGAAAAAGCAGGAATGATACTCAGTGGTATCTACAGATTTTTTTTGCAGCAAAAATACATGTGTGACCAGAATATTTTGAATATGCAGAACAGGGGATGGAAGTGTCAGAGCAAAGAGAAAGATGGAGAAAGATTATTTACAAAACACATAGTGACAGGACAAGGGGGAATACATTCACATTGCCAGAGGGCAGGGATGGATGGGATATTGGGAAGGAATCCTTCCCTGTGAGGGTGGGCAGGCCCTGGCACAGGATGCCCAGAGCAGCTGTGGCTGCCCCTGGATCCCTGGCAGTGCCCAAGGCCAGGTTGGACAGGGCTTGAAGCACCCTGGGACAGTGGAAGGTATCCCTGCCCATAGCAGGGATGTGGATTGGATGGATTTTTAGTTCCCTTCCAACCCAGTCCATTATTATGTAGTTATATTGAAATATAATAGAGAACAGTCACTTTTCGAAGATCCTGGATGTCCACCAACATGGATGAATCACTTCCTTCTTCCACTGCAGGGCAAGATGTGCCGCAGAGAAGTGACAACCTGTGATTAGAAATGGGCAGAGTGGGAGACAAGGGGTGGAAGGTGGGAAGTCAAACACAAACTTTTCAAACTCACAAACTTGTAAACACGGCAACCTCCAGAATCTGGTGACCGGTCCCAACTGCACAGACAATAAGGCAAATTAGTAAGATTGATGTTTGAGTTCTCTTCCTGCTCAAACTCCATGGCAAAACTCAATATTCATAGAATCACAGAATCATTAAAATTGGAAAATCTTTCTAAGATCATCCAGTCCAACCATTCCCCCAGCACTGCCAAGGCCACCCCTGACCCCTGTCCCCAAGTGCCACATCCACACGGCTTTAAATCCTTCCAGGGATGGGGACTCCAACACTGCCCTGGAGTGTTAGAGTCCCCATCCTGGTGACATTTCTGTAAAAAAAATTGAAAAGTCCATTTCCACAAAGAAATTTTTCCCAGCATCCAATCTAAGTATGCCCTGGTGCAACTTGGAAACACAGAGATTGAACTTCTGTTATCTATTCACTTTGAGAGGGTAAGGATACAAAGAAATAATTTTACAAAGAAGCAGCTGGCTTTTTATAATTTTTTTTTTAAGTTGTTCAGAACAATTTCCCAGCTGGTAGCTGCAAGTGGCGACTTTGTAGCTATTAAAATGACTCACCAGCACAGGAAAAGCACGGTTTTTAGAAGGGAGATTGCAACCTGGCCAGCAGTACTTGTGAAGAAACGCTGTAAGAAAAAAAAGATTAGCTGGTCAATTTATCAGTAAATAAATTCTTTTTCCACAAAAGAGTCCTTGTCAAGCTGTATGACCAGCATATTCAATTACCTTCCAGAGTAAATATAAACCACTTTACAAGATTCTTTCCCAGAAATAAAAGAAAGAGGAAGATAGAACTGAATAGAAAATGGTGTCCTAGCCTTTCCAGCCTCAGTCTCCCAGACTCCTTTATAATACTTTCCTGAACTCATTTCACTGGAATTCTAATCTTCTATTTTATGAAATATAAACGGGCTTCTAATAATGGGAGCAACATGGAAATTGCAGATGCTCAGAACTTGGGTATGATTCATCCACTTGGGAATATAGAGGCTGGTTTCACTCCCACTCACAAATCAAATGTCTTTTCCAGTACCCAAATGAACCAGGGTGCCCCACAGTGGCCAAAGCCTCCATACCTTTCCTAGCAGACATGACTTTGTGTCAGAAAATATCAACAGAGATGAAATATTGCTGATTTTTCAGTGTTTCCAGGAGAAGAAACATGGTGCAAGCATGTTTTGTGAGCTGTAAAGTGCATTTTGGGGCAGAAGGTTCTGGGGATTTAGGAAGAGTTCTTTGGTTGATTAAGAGTAAAAGTTTGGGACAACATTGATGGGAAAGTCAGCATTTCAAATAACTTCCAAGAAAAATTAATCATAGGATCATGAACTGGTTTGGGCTCGAAGGGACATCAAAATTCATCCAGTGCCACCCCTGCCATGGGCAGGGACACCTTCCACTATCCCAGGGTGCTCCAAGCCCTGTCCAGCCTGGCCTTGGACACTTCCAGGGCAGACACAGCTTCTCTGGGCACCCTGAGGACCTGCCCACCCTCACAGCCAGGAATTTGTTCCAATATCCCATCCAACCCTGCCCTCCTTCAGCTTAACGTTGATGAGTTGCTTTCCCTCACCAATCTTTGCTGAAGTTTGTAGTAATTATTATTTGTAATATCCTCTGAGCAGAGAGAGACATGGTTTGCCCAGGAAAATCCTGGGAAGCTGTGTAGAAGCTGTGGGAAACATAGATGAAAGAATTCAACCAATTATTATCTGTCTTTCTGTAAGCATTGTTTATAGATATGGTTCTCCAGAGTGTGCCATTCATAGTTCACCAATAGTGGGACAGAAGATTCCTAAAGGCCAGTCAGGCCTTAGGTTCATCATTGTTTCTATAAGAACTGCAGATTTCTAATAATAAAGTATCTTTTCATACCTTCTGATGGAGTCTGTATCACCTTTGGCTGTCCCTGATACCCCTTTGGGGATAGAAGTTCAATTTCTGACCATCCTTGCTTGACCACATCCAAGTACTTTAAAAGGGACTGCTTGCCTCTATTTTGCAGTTTTAGGATTCTTTCCTGAACCTACTGTTTGGGTTTTCCATTGAAACCATGTTCACACCATAGAAAAGCCACTTGAAAGTCTTAAATGAAACACTGATGGCAGCCTGAGTGTGTGAATGTATTAGTACCTTTCTGTGAAACAAAAAACCCCACCAAGAGACAGAATCACTTTCCAAAGCCTCTTGTTTAAAAAAGGAACAGGAGTAGTACTTGAAACTTAGCACCTCAATAGAAGATTTTTGACATTTCTCACCTTTAAGTCCTTTAGGTTAAGAAAAACAATCTTTACTATCTGGATCATATCTAAATCTTGGTCTCCCAAAAGCCACAACCAAGATAAACCAATGAGAAAAGATTTTCTGAGAGATTAATTTTTTTAGAGATTTACAGAGAGTTTGCAAAGATGGCAATTCACCCCTAACTTTGACTTCATGGGTTTATTATAACGTTTATTTTCACTGGAGAGAGGGGAAAATAAAGATGGAAGGAAGGAAATTATTGAACTTGCAAAAGATACATCTACATTTTGTCTACCCAAGTGTTTGTCAGGGATCTGGTTTTGATTGGGTTCCTCTGAGATTCCCTGATAGATATCCAGGTTTGGGCTTTAAAAAATAAACATACAAAACTGAAACTGATTGTGCTGGAATTCAGTTCTTCTTCATTACCATACAGCAATTTCTTCATTGCAGACACATCAGAATTCCCCCAGAAATACTAAATTTTCAGTCATAGAAATGAACAAATATTCTGGAAACTGATTTGTTTTAATTGTTTGGCTCATCCCCAGCAGGAGCAATGCAATATTGACAGTGTGTCCTCCCCCTGTCATGGACACAACCAGTGCTGTATTTGAGCCAAGAGGGGAAATATGAGCACATTCTGTGCTATTTTGGCAAAATTAAAAGTCTTGAAATGACTGTGGGGGAAAGCCTTGTGGTAGAGATATTAGAGTTTCACAAGTAGAACAGACAGCCTGCATGAATTTGGGCTGCGTTGACTTTCTTCTGTGGCCAAGCTACAAGAAAACATTTCAGGTCGACAGCACTCTGAGCTGAAAGATTTGCCTCAGGCTAGGGGTTTCAATTTCTTCCCAAGGAATCTTACACTGGGAATGACAATGCTGTTTGAAAGGTGAGTAAGTAAATCTCCTTGGAGGGCTTTTCCCTCAGCTGATATCTAAGAAATCTTGTTCTCTTTAGATTGAACATAGAGGACAGTGCTTAACATGCTCCGAGCACAGGGGACAGCTACAGAATTCTTAACCCACGTTTAGAAGGAATCAATATGTTGGATGAAAAGTTCTATTGTCTTATATGTCAAAAGTTCTCTTATCATTATGTTGTCTTATATATCAAGAGTTCTATTGTCATTATAGTGCAAGGATTCCATATCACCAGAGTTCCATACCTCTTTAGCGTTTCTCATGGGCTTCTCCTCTAAGCACTGACAATTCCTGGCCCTTGCAGTAGTCATCCAACTCCAGTTCCCACCAATCCACTCTTTTATACCACTTGTTCTTATCTGCTGCAGGTGTGGCCTGTTAACATTAGGCCTGCTCCTAATCTTTTAGTAATTGGTTCAGCTGCAACTCTTTAGGGGATATGATTACATTCTATACCACCTTCATTTACCCATACTGTATCCCCCTACAAATTTCTTTGTAAAAACTAGCTGGATTGAGAATAAAAACAAGCCCAATTTAGCAGATCTAAGGACCCGTGCAAGGTTTACTGCAGAGTGAGGACTTTCCTTTCTGTGAGCTGATGGGGCCGTAGGGCAGTTTTAGGGGTATGTGAAGGTGTGGTGGCTTCAACCCACCCTTAAAATGCTCCAGTTGAGGGTACCTCATGGAGGTTCCTCACTACTCAGCACTGGTGACATCTCCCTGCTTGGCCAGTTTGGGATCCCAAGCACAAGAGCAACAAGAACATGTGAGAGAGGATCCTGTGAAGGTCCCTGAAGGTGACTAAAGGATTGGAGCATGTCACATGAGGAGATGTTGAGCCAGTTAGGGCTGTTTATCCTCCAGGAGGGAAGATCTTACCAACATGAATTGGTAGCTGATTAGTACCTGGTGTGGGGACCCAGATTTTTCTCTGGTGGTGCCCATTGAATGAACAAGAAGCAATGGCAGAAATTGAAATACAATAAATTCCATATAAATACAAAAAACACTTTTCCTGTCTTGGAGGTTGCATGCACACCCCATAGCAGCCTTTCAGTCTTTGGAGAAGGATACTTCATCAGGAACTGTAGTGACAGGAAAAGGGGAAATGCCTTCAAACTGAAAGACAATAGATTTAGATTAGATATTAGAAAAAAATTCTTCCCTGTGAGGATGGGGAGGCCCTGGCACAGGTGCCCAGAGAAGCTGTGGCTGCCCCTGGATCCCTGGAAGTGTCCAAGGCCAGGCTGGACAGGGCTGAGAGCAACCTGGGATAGTGGAAGGTGTCCCTGCCCATGGAAGAAGGGGATCAAAACTGGATGCTCTTCAAAGTCCCTTCCAACTAAACCATACCATGATTCTATGAATAATAACCGAAACCACAAAGAAGCACATTCCAGCTTTTTGTACAACAATCCAGCTCCACTGAAGCCTGTGAGGATGTGGCCAAAGCATTGTCACAGCTGTCCTTGCAGCAAGGAGGGAACACACGCCACACCACAGAGGATGGAGCAGGGGACCTTGGGAGCAGACTTTCAACATGCAGACACTGACAATGAAGCTACAAGGTTTTAATCACTGTTTTACGTGTGTCACGCATGCCACTCTCTTATTTTGGGAACAGCTTATTACTCTGTCTGGTCTGCTGCAAATGCTAATGCATGTAGATACTAATCAAGATTCCTGCTCTGCTTTCCTGCCTCACCTAATTGGATTGCATTAGAGCTCGTTTGGGAGTTTGCACTCAGAATCACAAGTGGAGTTGGATCACATCTCCCAGAATCACAAATGGAATTGAATCACATTTCCCAGAATCAGAAGCGGAATTGGATCACATCTTCAAGAATCACATGTGGAATTGGATCACATCTCCCAGAATCACAAATGGGATTGGATCGCTATTGTATTTGCGTTCCCCCCAGATGAAGGCAGGAATGATGAATCTGACTCCATGTTCTCAGAAGGCTAATTTATTATTTCACGATACTATATTATATTAAAGAATACTATACTATACTATACTATAGTATACTGAAGGCTAAAAAGATAATAATGAAAACTCGCGACTCTTTCCAGAGTCCTGACACAGCTTGGCCCTGATTGGCCAAAGAGTGAAAACAACTCACAGCAGAATCCAATGAAACAATCACCTGTGGGTGCACAATCTCCAAACACATTCCACATGAGCACAACACAGGAGAAGCAAATGAGATAAGAATTGTTTTCCTTTTCTCTGAGGCTCCTCAGCTTCCCAGGAGAAAAACCTTGGGTGAAGGAATTTTTTCAGAGAATGTGAATGCCACAGCAAATGAACCTCAGGAGCTCTCCACAGAGCCAACTTGAACCCATCCATGGGATGTGCAGAAGTTGTGAGCATAGCAGGAGGATGAAGAAGCTTGAGAACGAATTGACTTTTAAGGTGAAAAAACAATCTTTATGTGGCATGTACTAATTTTAAAGAGAAAGGTGAGTATTAAAGAGGGAAAGGAGGTACTGGAAGGGAGATTCTTTGCAAGAAGTGAAGGTGCAAAAACCCCAGTATGACAATCGCCACTGTCCTGGTGGTTATGGTTATATTTTACATATTCAAACTCAGAGACTGCACAGCAAAAACTCCTTTGGATTTCCTATAAATCAACTCCCCTGTTTATTATAAACACAGCCCAGAATGGGAATCAGCAAGAGCAGTGATGAAAGAATTACTTCTGCTCCTCTGAGAAGCCTGGCAGCTTTCCCTTTGCTAATGCTTCCTCTCTGTGTCTCTGAAGAGTTCAACCCTATTTGCTGCAATCTTCATTGTGGGTGCTCAGTGTCTGAATTATCCCTGCCAGCCTGACAGTGAGCAATAGCTCTCTAAAAAGGCCTCAAAGGCCATTTTAAATGTGACAAAATGGTCTGTAACAAAATAGGTAAATGTAAAAACCTCATGGGATTTATATGAAAAGCTCCTGAAGAGGAAACTATTTGCTGTCTGTGTTCAGCTGTTCTGTTAAAACATCTTTTGCTTCAACACTCTTCATGGATACAATGCTAGTACACTTTCTTCTGGGGAGATGTAGCTTTTCTCACATGAATGTCTATCACCTCAGGGATAAGACACTACTCAGGTCAAGAAACATTCCAGGAAAAAAAAGAGTCCCATATGGGAGCCGTTTCAGACACTTTATTCTTTTCCAAGGCCTTGCAGAGCCTTGTGGAAGATCCTTCCACATGTCAATCATCTCCACAATCCCAGCTTCTGATTGAGAGGTGTCATAGAATCTCTGGTAATGGTGGGAAATGGTAAAACAGAGGAAGAAAAAAGGAAAAATCTTCTGTGGTTCAAAGTACTTCTGTCTATGTAAACTGAACCA
This sequence comes from Melozone crissalis, assembly GCF_028551555.1. Taxonomy (NCBI): domain Eukaryota; kingdom Metazoa; phylum Chordata; class Aves; order Passeriformes; family Passerellidae; genus Melozone; species Melozone crissalis. Next base: position 4,467,771 of record NW_026535905.1, read on the forward strand.
TAATCTGTATATGCTAACTTACATGTGAAATTTTATTCCATATTTATGAGTGCTGAGGGTTGACAACCATCTACATGAGATGACAGAACAGTGTCTTAAATCACTGTTTTCTCAGCAAGCAGCTTCTTGGGACTGGAAAGAAATGAAGAAATAATGCTTTAGGATCAAAAAAAAGCCCTGTTGGATAGATGGTTGCCAAAGACTTCATCTTCTGATAACTATCTTTTTCTGTCTCTGCTGGAACAGAAGTTGATGAGCTTTGTTGAGGCACATTTTATGTCTGGGTTGGTTTTTTTGTGACCATTACACACAATCTCTGTGTGCTGCCTGAACTCCCTGCCAAAGCTGGGAGGGGATGAGGCCCTGGGTGGGATTCTTACTTCGTTGTCATTGGAATTTCTTCTCAGGGGAGAGGAGAGAAGAGTGTGTTATCAACGTGTAGGGATGTGCCACTCTCCCTACCACAGCGAGGAGCACCTCAGAGACACTTTTAGCACAGAAAACTTCACAGGAAGTGAATTTGGCAATCAACCTGGCAGCTTTCACTCCAGTGAAACCATTATTTCAATCAGCCACGTAATGTCTTTTTTTTTTCCCAAAGTAGACACTGCAGGGTGTAGCCTGAGATGTCTAGATTTTATTTCATAACTGCTCTGCTTTATATTTCATTTGTTTTAGCTTTTCTCTCAGCTTTGCCAGCTATTGGGAAGCTTTATTATTATTTTTACAGCTTTCCAAATGCATTTCAGGGTTATAACAAGCATTTTTAATGTCTTGAGGCAGTTCCCTCCTGCCTGCTGCTAAACTGCTTTGAGTAATGTGGTTATTCAAAAAAATAAATACATCTCTGCAATGCATCTAAATATGATCCTCTCTGAAAATGAGTTTAAGTTCTATACCACATCTTTGGCTCAGAGGTTTTGGGGGATTTTTTTAATCCTTCTCCCTCAAGTCTTTCAGTCACAGCTGAACTTTCCAGGAATAAAACTTCCAAGAGTCTTATACATGATATGATGAAATTCTGCAACAGAAATGACGCAAACTTTTATCCACTTGTTGGAGTCAGATTATTTCAAGAAATAGCTTCTGCTCAAAGCACCATCTTGTTCCTCTGCTCTGAGTGCTCCTGAAGCAGCCATGGCTTTCATCACTTCACTTTTAAGGAGCCTTATGCTGTTTCTCTGCATGCTGAACTACAGGCAGTGGGGACCTGTCAGTCTGAATTACTTTCATTCTCAGAGTCATTATCAGGAGGGGAGTAGAAGAAAATCTTGTTAAGAAATAACATCCTCTGCTTTTCTGTGTAGCCACATTTATTTTAAAAAAATGAAATCTTTAAAGGCACCTGCTTGGTGAGACCTTCTGAAATTAGCAAAAAAGGACTAGAGAAAGGAAAATATCTTTAGAGGTTTTCTGCTGCACCCACTGAATTTAATGACTGAAAGGCCTTCTTTCAATCACAAGCACCTTAAAAAAAGAAAATAAAATAGATGCAGAACACATTCAATGTAAAGAAAGAAGTCCTAAGGAAAAGATTCCAGCTGGCTGACTGTCCTCTTTTAATTCTTGTGTCACTGAGACCCAGCTGCTGCACACCACAGACCAAGCACCCTTCTCTGGGGCACCTTTGGGAAGTTTGGCTGCAGCAGAGCCCTGCCAGCCATAAGAGATTGTGGTGTTCATAGGGAACAGCACCTTGTGCTCGCCCTCCAGTGCAGGAACAGTCCAAATGGGCACCTCAAGGTCTCACAGAATCATTAAGGTTGGGAAAGACCTCTGAGATCACCAAGTTCGACTGTCAACCCACCACCACCATGTTCATCACTAAATCCTGTCCTCATGTGCCATATTCTCATATTTGGGATTATTTTTCAACACATTTGGGGGTGGTGACTCCAGCACTGCCCTGAGAATCTTCTCCCAGTGCCTAACAAACTTTTCCATGAAGAAATTTTTTTCTGTTATCAGTCTAAACCTCCCCTGATGCAACTTGATGCTATGTCACCGTAATATTTTCTGGCAAAACCCCTTGTCCAGGAGTTTTCTCCTGGGAAGCTTAGAAGCCTCAGAGAAAAAGGAAAACAATTCTTATCTCATTTGCTTCTCCTGTGTTTTGCTGCTTTGGAATGTGGTTTGGAGATTGTTTACCAACAGGTGATTCTGTCATTGGTTTCATGTGAATTGTTTTTACTTATTGACCAATTACAGCCCAGCTGTGTCAGGACTCTGAAGAAAGTCATGAGTTTCTCATTAGTATCTCTTAGCCTTCTGTCTACATCCTTCCTCTATTCTTTAGTATAGTTTACCATAGCATTCTTTAATATAAAATAGCAATATAAAATAATAAATTAGCCTTCTAAGAGCATGGAGTCAGATTCATCATTTCCTCCCTTCTATGAGGGTCTCCAAAAATACCACAAGGCTGCTTCCTCCTGTCCTGTCCCAAGGAGACTCTGGGCCTAAATAAAGTGTCTGTGGGTCTGTCTGTCTTGGTTTGGGCAGAAAGAGGGTGATGGTCAGTAACAAAAGGATGGAAAGTTGTGCAGGGGAAGTGAATGGGGTTTGGGTGGCTTGACTCAGCAGCTGCTCTGTGTTACAGCTCTGCCCACACAGCAGCTAAAACCATTTCTCACTGAAGGGCCATTGAATTAATTTCCAACATCTTTTTTAAAAAACGATAACCAAGCTGGCTTGGGGAGAGCAGGCATAGGTACCAGGAGATATTTCACAGAGCTTTGGGATAGACTTGTAGCTGCTGAGGAAGTTGATTTTACCTGCTAGAGGAGGGAAGATGCTGACAGAAAATTGGGCACGTGGGCATTTTGCATTTCTTAAGCAAACTTCATCTTCCAGCAAGAGTTCCTCAGGAAATCTTTTACACAGTGTGATGATATCTGACAGAAAATTGTAGCTGCTGATGGAGAAAATGGTATGTGCTTAACCAGAAAGGACTTATCCATCTGCTCCTCACTAGTAAAAAATATCTGATTATAATGGAAAAGGTCTAAAAATTTTCTTTAGTTTTCAATTAAACACTTCACTGCACAAAGCACTACATAAGATTTTATTTGGGCTCCTGCTCAACATGTTGGAACAAGATGATCTTTAAGGTTTCTTCCAATCCAAACCAGTCTATGATTTTATGAACTCTTTTTTTCTGTTCACCAATGTACAGACACTTGTTTTAAAAGTCACTAACTTTCAAAATGGAAATGAAAAAGACAATCTGATATCTGATGCTTGGAGACAAAGTTCATCTACAACTCAAATGAAAACAACTTTGAACAGCCCTTGACAAGAAATGAATTGAAAAATAAAAACCATGAGGGTAATACGAAGGTCACCATGAAACTTCACATTGAAATGCTGTTCCAGTGTTTAGAGAAGAGTGAGCTGTGAAAATATATTGCTTTTGGCCCACAGAGTCAGACTAATCATAGGACAAGAATGATCCAGCAGAGGTTTTTAATGGAGCTCTGGGATTGCTGGGATGGAGCTCTGGGAATTCAGTCTCTTCTGTGTGATTAATAAACACCCAGTTAATGGGCAGAAGGGACCAGCAGATCAATCATGGTGACGTCTTGCAGAACAAAGCTCATGAGAGCTCACCCACTTATCCTGCACTGCTTCCAGAAAAATATCCAGTCCTGTTCCATGAAGAGCCAAAGATGGAAATTCTGCTGACTCCTTTGGGACCTTGTTTGACTCTTAAAAATCTCTGTCCTTCCAGCCACTGGAATACCCCTAGTTCAACTTTTCCAGCTGTTGTTTCTCACTAATATTTTCTTTTCAAACCTAAAAAACTGCTCTGCATTTGTGGTTATCTCCCCACAGAAAAAGTAACATTGCTGTAATTATTATCTAATACTAATTATAATTTATTATTGTTCTAAGTAATGCTGATAATCAAGTTTTCTTCCTCATGTTTCTTTTTGATAAGAGTTTATCACTGTATGGCACTTCTCACAGTCCCCAAAAACTTTTTGCAGCTCATTTCTTTATTTCTCCAGAATTGTCCTGGGAGATTTTGCATAATGTGGACACCAGTCCAGTAATGCTCCAAATGTATATATTCACTAGATATTGACAAATTTCAGTTTCTTGTTTGAAGGGTTTCTTCATGTCATGTCCTTTCATGACAAAATAATAAATTTTTCACATCCTCAGTGTTGTAATGAGTATTACATTACACATTTTACAATTTCTGATTTCGTATGGCCAAATGTTGTGTCTGACATGAAAAAGCCTAATTAAATCAAATAAAGTACTGCATTATTTCAGTTCAACTGGTAATTTGAAGAAGCAATGAGATGCATTGCATTACATCTGTGCAGTTGCACCAGGCAATTTTTCTAAAGGAAGTCAGTTCTGGTTCAGTCCTCTGCCTTCTACCTTGGCTGTTCAACCTGAATTTACTGATCACATCATCTTCCTCAAGGAGAGGAGGCTGCTGTGCTTCCTGATTTAGAGCTCACTCCTCACCCTGCAATCACAGCTCTCACTCTAGGAGTCTGTCACACTGCTGATGGACTGAACCATGGAACTTTTTATGCAAATTCACACCAGAGTTTAAATACTCCCTGGCTGTGAATGTGATTGATAGCACATCCATAGATTGTCACATTCACATTCTCTGATAAAATCCCTTCATTCAGGATTTTTCTCCTGGGAAGCTGAAAAGCCTCAGAGAAAAGGAAAACAATTCTTATCTCATTTGCTTCTCCTGTGTTGTGCTCATGTGGAATGTGTTTGGAGATTGTTTACCCACAGGTGATTGTTTCATTGGTTTTATGTGAATTGTTTTGACTCATTGGCCAATCAGGGTGTCAAAGGCTCTGGAAAGAGTCAGGAGTTTTCATTATTATCTTTTTAGCCTTCTGTAAGTATCCTTTCTGTATTCTTTAGTATAGTTTAGTACAATATTCTTTAATATAATATAGTATAATAAAGTAATAAATTAGCCTTCTAAGAACATGGAATCAGATTCATTATTCCTGCCTTCGTCGGGGCATTCCCTGCAAATACAATAATAGAAGTCTGTCATGGCTGAACTCTAGCCAGCAACTAAGAACCACACAGGCCCTTGGTCACCCCACCCCTTCTCCATTCCCTGGTGGGATGGGGAGGAGGATCAGAAAAATAACCAAAACCCCATAGGTTGAGATAGGAACATTTTAATAATTTAAATAATAATTATATGATAAAGGAAGGATGAGAAGGAGGAAAAGAAGGAGGACAAGAAGAAGGGGAAGAAGATGAAGATGAAGAAGAAGAAGAAGAAGAAGAAGAAGAAGAAGAAGGAAAGAAGAAGAAGAAGGAAAGAAGAAGAGGAAGAGGAAGAAAGAAGAAAAAGAAGAACAAGAAAAAGAAGAAAGGAACAAGACCCAAGAGAATAAAGTGATGCCCAATACAATTGTTCACCACCAGCCCTTCTCCCAGCAGTGATTGTCCCCTTGTCCCCTCCTGGTCCAGTCTTCCAGGTTAAGTATTGGGAATGATGTTCTATGGACTGGAACATTGCCTTGGCCAATTTTTCCAGCTGTCCTGTCCACGCTCCCTCCCAGAGCATGAAAAACCAAAAAGTCCTTGATGTAGATAAGGCATGACTTGGCAAGAACTAAAACATCAGAGTGTTATCAACATTATTTCTATATTGAATTCAAAACACAGCACTGTGTCAGCTACTGGGAAGAAAATTATCTCTGTCCTGGCCAAAATCAGGACAATGTCCCACAGAGCCTCTTTCTTGGCCTGCTCTGTCTCCCAGAAATGGTCTTACTTGTCATAAGATATGCACTGGTCTCATTTTTGCTTTGTCATCACCTGGCTAAAAATTATGAGTAATATTTTATACAGATGCATTCTGTCTGTCTGAATTTTGTGAAAATGAGGCAATCTGAATCTGATTCCTTCCTCTCTGCAATTTTGTCATGGGATTCATCAAATCCCATTGTGTTCTCTCTGAAGACACTTCTCTCTTAAGTGCTGTGAGTCAGTGGCAAAAAGGTGACAGTCAGGGAAAGATCAGAGAGAGCAACACTCACAAGTTTGGTAACTGTCTGTGGAGAGGAAAAAATGAACTAAAAAAGTCTCAAAATATGAGATAGACCTTTTATTTATTAAAAAATTGTTATAAAGCGTGTACTTGTGATACACACACCGTAATCAGTAAGGAGATGTTGCTACTTGCATCAAAACCCTCCCAATGATTTATAGAGAATCCCAGAGTTACAGAATGGTTTGGGTGGGAAGGGACATAGAGATCACCTCATTCCATCCCCTGCCATGGGCAGGGACAACTTCCACTATCCCAGGGTGCCCCAAGGATGTCCAGCCTGGCCTTGGACACTTCCAGGGATCCAGGGGCAGCCAGACCTTCTGTGCCAGTGCCTCCTTACCCTCACAGGGAAGAATTTATTCCATATATGTAACCTAAATTTCCCCTCTTTCAGTTTGCAAGTAGCATTTTATTATTTTATTCCTCCTTGCAGGTAGAATTTTATTTCCTTAATAAAATCACTCCTATTACATATGGTAACAATGAAGAAAAACCTACTACATTTTCCTTTTTGAATTTGTGATAGGATTTTGTTGTTGAGAGGTTTTCATGGCAAGGATTTCCAAAGCCATTTAACCACCTAAATCTGTTGTACTCTGAAGTTGCACCATCTGGTTTTTTTTCCAGTGTGATCTTGATGTGCTCAATGTAAGCAGTTCAGATACTGAGCTCTGCATATTTACTTTGGTCACATCTCTAGAGTTATTTACCCTCTTGTTTTCTCACCCTTTTTACCCTAAAGCCCTTCAGAAGGCCCCATTACTCAAATAATTACTTTAACTAAACCATTCATGCACATGACACTGGATCATGTGTCTGCATTGGACTAAATTAAGGCTTTTGGCATCGAGCCCCTGCCCAAAAGAATTCCCTGTGTCTGCATCTTGTTACAGGCTGCATCCTCTCCAAATGCCAGGCTCAGCTCACAATTTTACAACCCTTTTGAGCAAACACAATGGAATATGGTTATTTTGCAGAATTTTGCTATAAATCTGAAAAAGGAAAAAAAATTGTCCTTTGGAGATTTACTGGTCATGGAAACTTACAGGGTTGCTCACCCACATGAAAAAAACAAAAATTCTTTACACAGAACTGTTGAATCCATAATTTTTTTTGCATGTTGTTGGCTTTCACTATAAAAAAGAATTTTATTTTTTTGAATCATGGGACTATTAAAACAACTGAAAGACATGGGACTGAAGATAAAGGTGATTTAAACCAAAATAGAAGTCCCAATTTATACCACTTCATTGTTATTTAAAACAGATTAATTTAAAACTTTAAAATGTTCTTCTGTAAATGGTTGAAATCCCTGGTGGGGCAAAGATAACCGAGCTGGACTTGGTATTTTTTATTTTTTGTGTTCAAAGGGTCTTTGCTCAGAATCTTGCAGGAAACTGGGCATTTTATGAGGTCAGACCAATGCATTTGTTGGTCAGAAGCAGTCACATTGTCAGAGCATTTGGAAACAGAAATTCTCAACCTTAGGTCTTATTCTGTCCTAATAAGAATGATATTTAGGGGAGATTTATTGAAGTAATTAGGTGTCCCAGAGGTGCAGATTTTTATTAGCTGGGCCATGGTTGGCTTTTAGTGCAAACCTCATCTTTGGGCTCCCAGGTTCAAATGGGATTTCAGAGCCAGGTTTGCTCCATTTGGACTAGAAATGAGCTGTGAAGGACAACAATGGCAATGAAAGCCCACCTCACACAAAACCATGAAATATCCTGAGTTTTACAAGGATAATCAAGTCCAACTCCTGCACTGAGCAGCCTCAAGAGTCCAGGAGGATGGAGAGATGCTTTCTCTCAGAAAGGAGACAAGGATATTCATTATTCAGGAAGACGATGTTTAGTCTCAGAATACTTCACATTATGGGCAAATTTAATCAGATTATCAGTTTAAAGACTTGTACTTAATCATCCAGAACATCAAAATAGTTTAACTGGAGTTTAGGATGGTCACAGAAAGAAAGAAAGAAAGAAAGAAGGACTGAAAGAGATTAGCTGAGACAGCAGGAACATCTTCAGCCTCAGAGGTGTCTCAGAGCAGACAGAATGGGTTTACACAAAGTTGTGCTTCTCCTGAAACAGGAGGATGGACAAATTGACCTTCCAAGGTCCCTTCAAGCCCTCTCAACTCCAGTTTAATAATTCCTGTGCATAAAATAGGAATGGATTAATTCAAATGCAGTAATGACAGGGTCTGAGGTGGGAGCTGAGAACCACAGGTCTGCCAGGTTTGTTGCAAGGCTGCTTTCTTTTCCTGCCCAGCATTCTGAGGTGAAAGGATTTATTCAGGCTATTAAACAAGAAGTTCTTTGCATGTTCCATAGCTTGGCGGCGAATTTAATTTCCTGAAGTTTGTAGAAACATGCACTGAAATTAAGGACCAACCAGAAGCACATCTTCTTCCCCTACCCTAAAGGTTATGGGGCAACATGAGAAAAAGGCAGATGAACCAAAAAGAGCCTGGTCACAGGGAGAATAAATAATTTAGCCACATTCCAGCATTTGATTCTCTCCGTGCTTGAAGAAAAATGTTATTAATTCTGATATAATGTAATTGTCCTTTCAGGGTCACATTTACAAACCCCTAAGAGCTGTTTTCAGCTGCAGCACACATTTGTTCTGCCCAGGTCAATCTCTTTTCCAATTATCAGCCTCCAGATCCCTTTGCAAACAGAATCAGTGCATGCAACTGGCCGTGAGACTTTTGGGAACAACAAACAGAATGAGGTTCTGATGAAAAGGTCACTCCTGATCCATACCTGACATCTCTCTCACTCTGTTCTGAAGCTGCTGTGAAGGGTTTCAAACTAAGACAGACCTGTGTGTGAAGTCTGACACTTTATATTGAGTGATATGGGTGACAGGTAAAGAAAGGGGAAGAAATTAAAATCTCAGCTATTTTTAAGTTTATTTGCAAGCAGAAAGACTGAATTTGTGTTATTTTTTTAAGGATTAATCTCAGCAGATTGACAGAAATCAATTTAAATATTTTTAATTCCACATAGACCTAGGCCTTTTTTTCCTTATTGCTGGTATCCAGGCATACTTCTTGGTAACCTGAGACATTTTAGTAGGATATCCCCTCATCCTTGGAAGGGTTCAAGGCCAGGCTGGACAGAGCTTGGAGCAACCTGGTAGAGTGGAAATTGTCCCTGCCCATGGCAGAGGGTTGGAACAAAATTATCCTTTACGTTCCTTCCAACCCAAACCAGTCTGTGATTCTATATTTGGAAGGGAGGGGGAAAAAAAAAGAAAAAAAATTTAAAAAGAAAGAAAAAAAGAGCAGAGATTAAATAGATTAAAGATGCCTGAGGAGCAAAATGATAACTTTCCCTGAGAAAGCATCTCTGACAATTTTACTTCAAGTGCAACAAATATCCTAAGCCAGTAAAGAACGGTTGTTGTTTTCAGGACTCCCTTGTGTCTTCCTTATGATAACTCATATTTTTTTCTGCCTGAAAGACAGCACAAGGACAATAAAATACATATAATCCTTGCTCACCAGAATAAGTCAGTGAAAATTTTGGGGGTGATCTATGTTGTTTTTCAAGAATGAGATGTCTATACAGGAAATATGAAATGAGGCATGAAGATAAGCAATAATTTTTAATCACAGACACAGTGCTTAATGGAACATACCATTGAAAACAAACAAAATGAGAGGGTGGAAGATTTGTTGTTGAGGATCCAAGCTCAGTGATTTGAATTTTGATTATTCTGGATTTTTTTTTTCCTTTCAACAGAGAAGGATTGAGCACTGATAAAATGTTTCATGGAGACATCTGAGCATAACCAAATGGAGGGTTTGGATGAGATTTATCTCTGTTCCCTTTAGCCATCTCTTTATACTGAAATCTGAGGAGCTGTGGACCTGAGCAACTCTGCTCCAGGTGTGTCATGATCTTACACAAGACAGGCAAAATCACAGAGTCCCAGAAAGGTTTTGGTTGGAAGGGACCTCAAAGATCATCCAGTTCCAACCTTGCCATATGCAGGGACAACTTCCACTATCCCAGGTTGCTCCAAGCCACATCCAACCCGGCCTTGCACATTTCCATGGATCCAGGGGCAGCCACAGCTTCTCTGGGCACCCTGTGCCAGGGCCTCACCACCCTCATGGGGGAAATTCCTGCCCAATATCCCATCCATCCCTGCCATCTGCAAGTCTGAAGCAATTCCCTTTGTCACGTCCCTTGTCCAAAGACCCTTCTCCAACTCTTCTGGAGCCCCTTTCGGTCCTGGAAGAGGCTCTGAGGGGTCCCTGGAGTCTTCTCCAGGTGAGCACCCCCAGCTCTCCCAGCCTGGCTCCAGTCCTTGGAGCAGCTCCATGACCTCCTCCAGACCCTCTCCAGCAGCTCCACATCCTCCTGCTGTTGGGGGTCCCAGCACTCCCACTGACTGAACCATTGCAGCCCTTTCCACACCACTCTTGGACGCTCACCATGTACTGGAGTGTGGCTCCACACACTTTTGGGACCTGATTAACTGTCCTTTCCCCCAGAGGTCTATTCTGATGCTCTTGGAAATGAGGAAAGCACTGCCAGTTCTCCCTCTCTGTTTTTGTACCAGGGTGCTGACTCTACTCCTCAGTGACCCTAGAAGGGCCAAAGGCCAGAAGTCACCATTTTCCCTGCTGAGCTCAGATCTGGAGGCATCTAAAGAGAAAGATCCAGGGAGCTTATCACATCTCTTACTGAAGATTTATTAATTGCAGAAATGTATGCCCCATTCAAGAATTCTGACTTGGCTTTCCCCGCCGTGAGCTGTGCTGGTGGAAGGGGGAGGCACTGTTAACCCAGGAGAGGCTGCAGCTGTGAGCACCAGGGGGAAGATACCAGCCCAAATTTCTACAAATATTACATGGAAAAAGCTCTTTACTTGTGTTTATTGGAAGGCTTTAGCTGGGATTATCACTGAGCTCAGTCCATTCCTGCATGAGCTGAAGGACAGGATCTCATGAGCACTGGCCATAAAAGATGCACATCCTTAATCCCTGGACTCAGAGATGGATGTGGACTGCTCACTAAGCAACTATTCGCTCCTCTGAGGGTTCTTAAATGTTAAAATGTCCACATTTGAATCCACTTCCTGCAAGAACAGCTTCAGTTACTGGTAGCTGAGGGAAGAAAAAGTCAACAGCTTAAGGTCCCTCGAAAATCTATTGCTTGTCTTTCCCTGCACTGCAAAAACAAGTGTTAAAGCACAGGGTGAAGCCACTGAAATGTGTTTTCAGTAACACCAGAGGGGGCAGAGCCAGGCAGGGACAAGTCACTTTGGGATGTTAATGAGCTGCTTGCTTGACCCTATCTGTGACCCAGAGTGAGTTTGTGTATTTAATTTATTTCATTTATTTCACCCCTTACTTGCTCTCACAATGCCAACCAGCCTCTATGGAAATATTGAGCTCTCTCCTGATATTAATTGCTCTGCAGTGTGCAAGTTTCCATGAGTAATGGGTGGGAAAGGGAGCATCCTCTGCCTTCACAGAATCATGGAATGGTTTGGGTTGGAAGGGACCTTAAAAACCATCCTGTTCCAACCCCTTCCATGAGGCACCTTTCACTGGACCTGGTTGCTCCAAGCCCCATCGTGATTTAGTGGGACAGTTCATATTTCTGAGGTGAATTATGTCTGAGTGATGAATTAAGAGGCAGGTGTGACGGTGTTCACAGGGGTCTTAGGATGAGGGAAGAGATGAGGATCTGACTCCATGTTTCAGAAGGCTGATTTATTATTTTATGATATATATTATATTAAAACTATACTAAAAGAATAGAAGAAAGGATTTCATCAGAAGGGTAGCTAAGAATAGAAAAAGAATGATAACAAAGGCTTGTGCCTGACTGAGACAGTCTGGACAGCTGGACTGTGATTGGCCATTAATTAGAAACAACCACATGAGACCAATCACAGATGCACCTGTTGCATTCCACAGCAGCAGATAATCATTGTTTACATTTTGTTCCTGAGGTCTCTCAGCTTCTCAGGATAAAAAATCCTAAGGAAAGGATTTTTCATAAAATGTATCTGTGACAGGCAGGGACTTGCCTTCTTCTGAGTCTGTCCATGTACAAATGAGCCAGAACCACCATCCCCTCTGCTGCCTTCAATTTTTTTGCCTAAAAACCTGGAATCAGTACCACAAGCAGCTTTAAAGCTGTGCATATCTCCTTTAAATATCCAGGAGTCACGGGAAGCTACACTTAATGAGACCCTTATTGTACAACTGGCTTCTCTCTGGATGGGCAGAAAAGAAGAGTGAGTTTGGGGACACACACCAGCCTGGCAAGTGGCAGTGAGGGACAAGCGTGGGCATTTTCCCTGCTGGGATGGAGAGGGGAGGTGTATTCCTCTAATCCTTGCAGGAAAGCCCACAAGCCTCAAATCTTATGACACTGCCCAAACTTGGAGAGTATTGGACATTAAATACCTTCCACAATTTGCATGAAAACTGGGGTGGAACACTGCCATATCCATGCTGCTGGCTTGGATTATTTTACAGCTTTGTGGCCTCTGGCTCGGGGCATCATCCCACTGTGCTGAGCTGTAAAAATACAAAATGAAAGGATTCTCTTCTTTCCCAGTCCAACCACATGACAATAAACAGCAGGCAAGTCGAGGAGGAGGGGATTGCTCAGCATGTAAGGAAGACTGTCACTGTCATATTTTCTGAAAAACCTCTTTGCCCAGGATTTTTCTCCTGGGAAGCTGAGAAGCCTCAGAGAAAAAGGAAAACAATGTTATCTCATTTGCTTCTCCTGTGTTTTGCTGGTTTGGAGATTGATTACCAACAGGTGCATGTTTGATTGGTTTCATGTGAATTGTTTTGACTTAATGACCAACCACCATCAAGCTGTGTCAGGACTCTAGAAGAGAGAGTCATGAATTTTTATTATTATCTTTTAGCCTTCTGTCTGTATCCTTTCTTCTGTCTGTATTCTTTAGTATAGTTTTAGTATAGCATTCTTTAATGTAATATAGATCATAAAATAATAAATTACCCTTCTAAGAACATGGAGTCAGATTCATCATTTCCTCCCTTCAATGGGGGTCTCTGAAAATACCACAAAAGACAAATGGCTCATTTCATGTAACAGCAAAGGGGAAAAGGCACACACGAGAAGGGACATGCTCAGATGAACTTCCCCAAGTCCAGCAAAGTGTGGGAAGGGAAAATTCTGCAGATGTGGCAATCTGCAAACTTCACACTTCGTAACAGCCAGGACATGGAATCAGGAGAGCTGTAGCTCTCTAGCAGAGATAACAAAATAATTCAGAAAGATTACCTAAAAGCACCACAAGTTTCAGATATGACCTGGGTTGACACTAAAGTCCACATAAAATCCCACAGCTTTTGTCACCTGTAACTGTTCACAGCATTTCCAGGCAATGGAAACACCTGTAAAAGAGTTAACAGGGCACAAGGCTCATCAGAGACTCCCCCCCCCCCCCCCCTCCCCGGTGTTTTGCCTTCTTTTATCCAATCTGAGGCTTCTGACAGCTGAGCCACCTCATTTAAAGGTGCTTGAGGGTGGTTTAAAGCCTCTGCTGTCAGCTCCCTATGTGCTGCTCCCAGGGACTGTTGGGCTGAGGTGCCTCAGGTAACAAATAGAACTTTCCAAGGGATTAAGGGGGAATAAAATTTGCTGAAGAGTTCCAAGGGGAAGATTAGTCATTGTGAGTTAAATGGGTTTAATGTGAGCTGATGATTGGAACATAGGCAGAGAAAGCAAGAGGTAACTGAGTGAGGTTCTTCTAGTATTTTGGGTGTCTTCAATTCTGTATCAAATGAGACACATGATAGTCCTAACAGGCAGTTATTTTTCTTTTAAATGTGCTGTCTGAACCCAATATTAAATACAAACCAAAAACACTCTGGAGTTTCAGTTTTGAAAATGATGCTATAAATCAGTTAGCCGAAAAAAATTACCCAAAAAGGATTAAACCTAACAAGTTCCAAGGGAGGTGAACAAGCCCACTGCTTGCTGTTGGGAGATATTTTCTTGGTGTAAGTTGTCTTTTAGGTCACCAGGTCTGCATAGGTAAATCAGGGAACTGCTCTTGTTAGCAGCATGCCTCTCCCACACAGAACCTTAAACAGCAAAAGGCTGGTAAAGTATGGAGGGATTTTAAAAAAGAATGAAAAATAAGGACATCCCTTAATTGAAAATCAAGGCCATGTGGTTAATCTGGTTACAGCACACCCTCTTCCCATCACAAAGAATCATGTCTGGGTGAATCTGGTCTTCCCAAACTGAGTGTCCAGGTGCGCGTTTCACAGCTGGGGTAAAGAGTAGGGATGTAAAGGAGGTTAGAAAATGCTGTAGTTAATTTTTAAAATTTTAATTGATGTAAGAGAAAGGTGCAGCCTCTACTTGGAAATGGCTCTTTTCACATCACAGGCTTGCTGGTGGGTTTCTCTTTCACCTGCATGAAACTTTATGGTCCCTGAGCAGAAGAGTCCCTAAAGCGTGAGTAAGGAAACAGAGAGTTAATGATACATTGGGTTTCTCTTTTTAAAAAGAAGAATGTTGTATGAAAGGCTCAAAGGTGCAAAAAGAGAGACCTGCACATGGCTCTGTTTATGGAGAAGGCTGCTTCCTATCCTGCTGCAAATTCCTGGGTGTTTAATGGAGCACAGCAAGACAATAAAAAACATTTCTGGGTTTAACCATGAGGAGTGGCCTGGGCCAAACAAGACCTAAGGACTTTATCAATTTTTGCAACTAGACCTGCTGGAGCCAGATGGGTGTTTGTCACTTGTCCTGAGGAAAGAGCTTCAAGTTGTGGCAGGGGAGGTTTAGGTTGGATATTAGGGAAAAGTTCTTCATGGAAAGGGTTAGCTGCTCAGTGCAGATGTGGAATTACCATTCCTGGAGGGATTTAAAAGCTGTGTGGGTGTGTTGTTTGGGGATCTGATTTAGTTGTGTCGTTGGCAGTGCTGGATTAAGAGTTGGACTTGATATTCCTGAAGGTCTTTTCCATGCTTGATGATTCTGTGGTTCTTTGACTCTGTGCTCTGCAAACCTTTGACATTCAAAGCCTCAAAATTAAACAATACTAAGCAAAAGGAGTTAATTTTAAGGTATATTCCTCAGACAAGCACTTCCAGTGCCACTTGTATCCTTGGGAAAAATCCTCCTCCCAAGCCTCTAATCACATCTTTGATGTGTCAGGTGAGTCTTGTAAACACATGAAAATTTCCTGTGCTAAATTGCACAGGGAGGTGTCACTCCCAGACACTCTGGTTGCCTCTGAGTGCTTTGCAAACATCAGATGGTTCTGAAAGGCCTCAGGGTAACTTCTCTGGGCTGGAAAGCTGCATTTTGGAATGCTGTGGTTTCCTGAGTGAATGGATTTGTGCTGTGCAGCAGGTGTCAGCACAGCACAATATTTCATTTCTTCTGGGATCAAGTCTCAATAATTTGGTTCTGGTTACTCAGCTGTTAAATCTCTTCCTGACATGTGTGTAATGCAGCCTGTGCCTGGCCCTTTTTGCTGTAATTTCTTTCATTAGTGCTCAGTTGTGTTTTTCTCTGCTTGCTGAGATGGTTCCTTGCCTTATTAGGCTGTGCAATCTCTTGATAATTTTTTTTTCATCATTTAGTGTTGCAGTAAAAAGACTGAAAAGAAATTATTGCTATGCCATATAACGCATGATAAATGTTTCAAAGACATTTAGGAACGTGACTCAGCTCTTAGATAACATTTTAGTTATCAGTGTTCTAATCCTTGCAGCTTTAGGTCCAGATTTTAAGGCGTTTAGGCAACTGATATGCAGTAAATTAAAAAATAAGAAGTGCTAGGTCCTAGATAAACTATCTTTGATTCAGATTTTCATCTGTGAGCTTTCAGATTGTGCTGAATGCTAAAGCCAGACTTGCCTCTATCCCTTTGGGGAGATAACCAAGCAGGAGGAGAAAGAATGGGAGAGAGACCATGTGGAAAACAGAAGACAAGGTATCAAATCTCTTCTCTAACCAACTCTGGGAGATGGTTTTAAAATCCCAGAAAAGAACTATGAGTCTCAGACCATCCTGCAAACACATCTCTTAAAATCTTCACCTGAAGTAATTCCATTTTGGATAAATAAATACTCATTGGAAGAAGTGTTTGACTTTGTGGCCTTTGCCAAGACATTGGGAAAATACACTGACCAAATAGTAACTCATCTTCTGGCTTCTTGGTTCTTAGGTGTGTTGGAAATTGAACTATTTGCACAAAACAAAGCAACTTCAGTCTGATTAATTTATCCAAACCTCACATTTTCAGCAGTGTCTTTGCAGGAAACCTTTAGTTTTCTGCTTCCAATCCAGCAAAATGAGGTTTTCCAAATCCCAGAGTGCCCTAACCATGGGGCCAGATAAGGGCTCTGTGTAAAGGGCTAATCCCAGATTTCCTCTTGATTGCCTTTGGAGAGCCCCAGAAAATGAATCTTCCCAGGGAAGCTGGGATGTCACTGAAGTTTTGTGATAATTGTGTTTACTGTGATAATTGTGATAACTCTGCCCATTGGCAGACAGAAAATTAGGTACTGCAGGAATATAAATTACAATGGGGTCATGTGGGGGGACAAAAGTGAAATTTGGAAGTCTTGGCTGCACCTGAGCATCAGGCATCCAAAGAGCTGCTGATTCTCCCTCCCTCTGCTGTCTCCACTCTCACCAGGAGCAGTTTTTGCATCAATGCCTTGGACTCGACATTGTGATCTCCTGACTCTGGGCTGGTGACCCAAAGAATGATTTTATGCATGTTGTCTGAGCAGATTTTGTTAATTTTCAGCCTTGTTGTTCCCATTGCAAGGATAATTTGGCTCTTCTTTTATTGGGAGGGATTTTGCAGGGATCACCTGCCCAGTGCTGCTTTCTCTGCCCAGGAGAAATTTCCTCTCCTTTTTTTGGGTCCTGGTGACCACATCCAGCAGTCTCCCCATAAACCCCCAAATTGCTGCAGTGACAGGTTGGAAAATGAGGAAAGCAGAAATATCTTGATCTTTTTGAAGTATCTTCTAAGTTAAATCAGGAAGGAGCTAGAGCTGTTCTCTTTGCTAAGCTCATGGTCAAATGAATTTATTAAATTTCTTTTTTTGATCAGCTAGAAAAACAATTTAGACCTGCCCAGATCCAAAATCCATTAAGCCACATAGGGTGTTTTTATAGCTGTTAGTGAACTTTGGGCAAGAATTTGAGAATGCAAAATTCAACCATTTGCAAGGAGTGTAATTGAATAGGGGAGAGAAAATGATGTTTAGAATGGCTGTAAAACATTTATTTTGACATTTTGCAATGTTGTTTCTTGCAAATTTACCTCTAAATGAGATTATAAAATGTTTGCCACTTTTCCCTAAAAACTGAAGCCATTTTTGATTGGTGGAAATGATCTGGTAAATTTTGGCAGAACTTTGGAGCAGAGTTATGGGGAAATTGATGAGTTGTTTTTTACTTTTCATTCCTCTGAGAACACTACTTTTTTTCTTTGTTGTAATGACAGGGGAATGAGATGCCTCATATTCTTTGGAGATGATTTTTTTTTAAAAAAACACTGTTCGTTTATGAGATCCTGTGTAACGGGCTGGGAAATTATCCAAGTGCTTTCTTACAAGATACCTCCAGATACTCCCACAAATAATCCTAAATGTCCTTAGATCAATTGAATGCAGGACAATTTCCTAATAGGTTCCCTTACTACAGAAATCGCCAGATTTTTTTTGCTGTCACTTCCAGCCCTTCCCAGCACCCACCTTTTCATCTGCCCTGGACACAAATCTGTTTACTCTGCAGGATTTAAGTGGCAGGGGATTTCTTTTTGTGTTTCTCCACCAATTACTACAGAGGGGCTTTGATCCTTTTTTGTGGGTTTTGGGATTCCCCCAAATGACTGTGTAAATAAAAAGATGGTCATGCATTAAGCAAAAGAATGAGAATGCTCATGAAAGCATATTCAAATCAAGAGAAGTGGTAAAGTGGTTCTCTTGCCAACCATTTCTGGATGCAGAAAATCCCAAATATTCAGAGCATGGAAATTACAGGAATATCCTGGCTTGCTGTGGGGTATTTTCTAGGAATGCAGGCAGCTGTGGGTGTGATCTTGTCCACAAGCACATCAAACAGGTTTCTTCTACCAGCACATAAATTCCCCAACTTTAAAAATAATCATTTATTAAGGCTGTTTTGCTGTATTTCTAGCAAGTTGTGCAGGTGTTTTGTCTCGAGGATTTCAAAATGATGTTATCCCTTATCAGGTTCTTTCACAGAGTGGTTGCTCAACTCCAACACTCTGGTTTGTACATGATAAACTCCATCAATTGGCATTCACACTCTAGCCTGCTTTTCCTGACAGGGAGGGTGAGCAGTGAGAGGAGCTGGCATCTGGCTTAGAGCATCCTTGGTCTCCCTCTTCTGGCCCAGCTGGAAGGAGCTGAGCATCCAGGATGTGCTGCAGCTCAGCATCCCCTCCTGCCAGGTGCTGAAGGGATGCTGGGGAGGAGAACAGGTCAGGAAGGTTTTTTCTAGGATGTCAAGAAGGTTTTTTCCAGGATGTGGCTGAAAGTACCAAGATAGCAGTGGGAATTTGCAGCCTTGCTCTCATTTTTTAGTGCATCAGCTACAAACTTTGAGAAAATCATCAATATCTCTTTACTACACACATGAAATGGGGGAAGGGATAAAGGAGATTTGGAATATGATTGGGGAAATGTGTTCAGGTTGTGACTCAGGATGTTCTGCTACTGCTGAGCTCCGGCTCTCGTGTTTTACCTGCTGGATGGTATTAAGGGTTTAGAAATTATGAAACTCAGTTACTAAGGTAAAATACCATTAAAATATCCACAAATAGGGGTTTTTTTGTGCATTTTTATATGGGTGCAAGTTTTGTCTCAGCAGGGCTGGGGCAGTGACTGTCCACTGTGCTGGGCATTGCAGAGCAATGGAATTTTGGGGTCAGTTTGGGGCCCCTCAGGACAGGACATTGAGGGATGACCCAGGGAAGGGTCTGGAGCACCAGGAGCAGCTGAGGGAGCTGGGAAGGGGCTCAGCCTGGAGAAAAGGGGTGTTGGGGGGGACCTTGTGGCTCTGCACAACCACTTGAAAGAAGGCTCTAGCCAGGTGGGTTTCTCTTCCCAAGTAACAGGACAAGAGGGAAACAACCTCAAGTTGTGCCAAAGGAGCTTTAGGTTGTATATCAGGAAAAATTTCTTCACCTAAAGGGTTGTTCAGCCCAGGCTCAGCTGCCCAGAGCAGTGCTGAAATCCCCATCCCTGGAGGGGTTTAAAAGCCATGCAGATGTGGCACTTGGGGATATGGTCAGTGGTGGCCTTGGCAGTGCTGGGTTAGGGATTGGACTCTGATTTTAGAGTTTTTTCCAACCCAAATGATTCCACGAGTCTCTAAGTCACCCTGTCAGCAAGATCAGGTGGTACCTTGAGTTTCTTCTAAAGGGATTTTGATGTGAAGAGGACATTTTGTATTCCTTCTCTTTGCCTTTGGCTTTCTGAGTCTTCCTGCCACAAACTGGCCTGCAAGTAGTTTTTTTTTCCTTCTTATTAAAAAAAAAAAAGTGGTGGTTACAGCTGTTAACATCTGACTTTGAAAAATGCACTATCAGACTTCTGTATTTCACAATACCAGGGTTTTGTGTATTTTGAAGCTGGGCATTAAACTGTGAGTAACAGCATCACCCACTTGAATTGACTTCCTTTTCCCCACACCTGGCTAACATATGTGGCACAATATGTGACATTTAGAAGGAAATTTGGCAAGAGAAAATTTAAAAATGGATGTTAGATGGAAGTATAAGCTCTGAGACACAGGAAGAGACCACAGCAGAAATGGTTTTTTTAATGTAAAACTGAAATACAGGGAATTATAACCCACTCTTTGGCTGTGTATGGTCTTGTTTCTCACACTTTTGGGACTTTTAACCTGAAATTTTATGCAAGAAAACTCTGCCTATATATGTAAAAAACAATATTAGAAAAGATGGATTTGTTTTTGCTGTGCTGCTTGTTGCTGCTTCTGATTTCTATTTAATGTGTCTTCTCACTGATGATTTATGTGTGAAGTCAAAACAAGAATTCTGAAGTTTGGAAAAGAGCTTATTCTGGTTATGTTGGGGTGGGAATTGCCCCTCTTTTTTTTCTGTCTTTACACCATTTCCTTTTGGGAGATGTGGAGAAGTCCTAGGAGGAACTGCAGATCAACTCAACACTTGTTCAACTTTTTTAATGCCATGATTGGGCTTTAATAATAATCATGACAAATAAAAGAAGACAACAAGTCTTAATCTTGTCAAGAATCTTAAAATGAGAATATCATCTTAAACCTGACAAGGTGCAAGCCACCAGTTCCTACAAGCAGTTGCCCATTGATGCTTAAATATCGCGACTTGCCCAAATCTTTAATTCTTTTGCTCAGATGAAGTAAATTCACTTTGCTGCAGCAGAGATTAAAGTTAGCAATATTATATATTACAAATATAGAGTGAAAAAAATAATATATTAGAAATATAGGGGGGGAAAATAACTGTAGCAAGATTGAAAATGGATCCCACTTTGTTAGGGAAGGGGAAAGTTGGCATTAACACAAAATCTCTTTAAGCTGAGGATTTAGGAGCAGAGGGATGCAAATTGTGTGTAAATTTACAGGAGCAGATGTGTGAGGATGCCCACCCATGTGATGTGGCATTTTTTGTGCTATTTCTTGGGATTTTTGAGGTCTAATCAGTGCAGCATCAAGTGCCCGAGCTAACCCTAGAGGGCTCTCACGACTCAGGAACAGAAAGGATGGGACTATCAGAGAAGAGACTTCAAGCTCTCAATTTTCTCCTTTCTTAAGAAAATATCTGCTTTATGCTTATGTATGTGCATTGGCAAGGGTGCAACATCTGTGTTTGAAACAGAATTAGAAAATATTTGAGGTTTTACTTTGCCCTCTCCTTCATGCAGGGAGAGAATTTTGTCACTAAGCAGGATTTTCAAAACATTTCTCAAATCTGTTGACAACTTCAAATAAGCCATTAAATGTCAGCTGATGAGCTTCAATTCTTGGAGCTTCTTGTGAGAATTATGAAAATAATTCTGAATTGGAAAATGTAAAAGTAATATACCTTCCCTTCATTCAGAAGGCCTGGTTCTTAAAAAAACAGTGAAATATGAGATCTGTGATAAAATTTTCCCCTGTGAGGGTGGTGAGGCCCTGGCACAGGGTGCCCAGAGGAGCTGTGGCTGCCCCTGGATCCCTGGAAGTGTTCAATAATCCTCAGCTTTTTTTTTCTCCCTCACAAACATACCTTTAAAACAAAAATGTACTTTGAGGGATTTTTTAAAATAAATATTATAAAAATATATATTTATACACATATATTTTTATACATCTACTCCTTTGAACTTTTGGGGCCAAGTCCAGGTCCTATTAATCATATTTACCCAATCCATAACATTCCCTTACACAGTTTCATGTGCTGGGTAATTTTTCTACATTTACTGGCTAAAACTGTAATTAAACCCTTGAACTTAAAAGTGAAAGTGCCCTGATTAAGGAAATACATCCGCAGCATTAAGAGAACACTTTACATTAAGGATTTTCAAGTGAATATTTCTACACTAATGATTTTAATCCTAATGAGGACTTGATGTTCTGCTCCTCCAGAAGAAAAAGCCCTGGTCTCAGCACTAACTGATGCAAGCTTTTATTTTTCCTGACATTCTAATTATATATGAGAACAAAAACAAGACAGCACTGCTGGCATGTCAGATGGAAATTTTTTTTTAAAGAGGAGAATGGCAAGAAACTGGTTGTAGCCAAACCGGAAAATCCCACATTATTATTCAGGATTTGTTTGTTTGGCTTTCAAAAAGCAGGAAGGGATTAATGGCAAGCATATTACCTTTTTCAGCTATATTGGCTGATTGGAAAGCATGTTAATAAGATGGCTAATAGATGAAAGATAACCTGGCTTGGGTGCCAGTGTACTCAAACCAAAGAAAAGTGTAAAACACAAAAAATAAAACTAATCTACCAGAGGGACAGATTTTTTTTTTTCCTGAAGCATGACTAATTCCTCAGAAAGTAATGCTGCCTTATATTTTAGGGTCTGATATAAAATACTCATTATTCTTTTGCCTTTTGAAATGTTCACCCTCAGTTTTTATTCAAGCATGGGAAGTGGTGCAGCACTCACATCAACAAAGAGGAAAACTTTTCCCCTCTGTGGCAACTTTCTCTCATATTAAAAAAAAATCTTCCAAAAGAGAGTAGGAGAAAGTAGATATAAATATCTTAACATTATTATTACAAATTATATAAATATCTTAACATTATTTGAACAAAACAAATTGTGCTCTTGCTGCTGGAGGTCGGGGAATTGAACCCTACTTTGATATCCACTGGGGTGTATCTCAACATTCCTAGTAAAGAGAGCATTCCCATGAAACATTTGATTTAAAATCAAATAACAGCTAGGATGGGAAAGGACAAGCAGTCATAGTGTGGCCTCCTGAAAAGAAGAAAGGAGATTGGCTGGTAAGGGATTATTATTCCACAGTTTAGGAAGGACAGACTGGCAGAAGGAGCTGATTCATGCACAGCTTTGCAAAACTAGAGGTTTGGTTTGTACTTTTTAAGAGCGTCAATTTCTGCAAGTTGCCACCATGCAGTGGAAAAAAAAGTAACTAAAATTAAGCTAAAATCTTGAGAGTTTAAAGCATGTAACCTACAGCTCCTTCCTCCTAAAAGAGGCACTGGGGAATGCTGAAATGTTTGGGTATTTATTTCTTTTCCTTCTAGTCCACAGTGTGCTACCTCCTACCCTCTAATTCTGTCTGTCTTCCTGCAAAACAAGCCAAAAATACATCCACTAGATAAAAATGAGAAGGATTTTTTGTAAAATTAAATTTTAATTTCCAAGGGGCCCAACTAAATATGCTGTGCAAGTCTTGTTTCAGGCCCAAAGTACTACAGTATTACTGAATTAACTGTGGAATCTCAAATTCAACATCTTTTCCTTGAAGCTATTAGTGTTTTACTGCCTGAAATCCAGCTGTGAGAGAAAAATCCTCCTCATCCTTGTAACAGCAGAAGAGATTTGGAAGGAGTGTGCTGTACATGTAGAATAACTATCTTTAAAAAAAGAAGTACAGGATGTTCAGTGCAGGCTCTGTGCTTCATTGCATGATTCAATAACTCTTCGTTGAACAGACAAAGACTTTTCAGATGCTTGTAATAATGTGCATTGCAGGAAAATAAAAAAAGAAGAAAGTCTGATAGATTTTGAGTCTTTGCATCAAAGGGTGAGCTGAGTAACAATTAAGTAAATGTAGATTTATTTGGTTCTGATTTTTCTTTAAAAAGACTGTTTCAGGCAAGGCAAACAGAACATAATTTCTTTAATTGGCATTTCCTGAAGCACATAAAGCATGTCAGAGAAAATTAAGGAGAAAAAAGAACCCAATGTCCCCTCCTCATCTTATCATTTTTCCACCTTTAAGAAAGCTAAATAGGATAGAAAGAGGCTGCTGGAAAATGCCAGGCTGGGAAACTTCAGCCCAAACTGGTTACAGCTCTTATTTTAGACAGCCTTTGGATGTTGTACGATTCTTTCAGCAAGGCTGGGCTGAGAAGGGCACAGGGCAGATGTCTGGGGATGTTTCTAACCCAGGGCAAAAACTGTGTCCCTCAGGGCAGGGCATGATCCTGTCCTTGGGGCTCCCGGGGTGGCAGGGAATGTGCCAGGTGTCCCTGGCTCCATGGAATGTTCCAGCATGGCAGGGACAGGGCTTTGGGAGACTCTGTGTTGTATTCACATTCTCTGAAAAAAATCCCTTCACCCAGCATTCTTCTCCTGGGAAGCTGAGAAGCCTCAGAAAAAGGAAAACAATTCTTATCTCATTTGCTTCTCCTGTTTGTGCTCATGTGGAATGTGTTTGAGATTGTTTACCCACAGGTGATTGTTTCATTGGATTTCTGGTATGAGTTATTTTCACTCATTGGCCACTCAGGGCTGTATTGAGACTCTGGAAATAATAATGAGTTTTCATTCTTTTTTTAGCCTTCTGTAAGTATCCTTTCTGTATTCTTTAGCATAGTTTAGTATGGCATTGTTTATATAATATAGTATCTTAAAATAATACATTAGCCTTCTGAGAACATGGAGTCAGATTCATCATTCCTCCCTGCCACAAGGGTCCCTGCAAACACAAAACTCTGCTTGGGTGTTTCTTGCCCTTTCATGGGGATGGCCCTCAGGGTGGCCTGGGCAGGATGGGCCCTGTGCTGTCTCCAGCCAGGCTCTGTGGTCCTTTCAAGCCTGTTATCTCTGTTGGATAAACATTTCTCCCATCCCCTCCAGGCCATGGCTTTGACAATCATCCTCTCCTGGCTGTGCTGGCCATCCTGCCTGGGCAGACACAAGATCCACAGATTGATGTGGCCATGGCCCAGCAGATGTGGCAGTGTGAGGAATTTCTGCAGCAGGAGATGTTGTGGCTGTGGCAGGAGGTTGGGCCCTGGAAAAAGTTTTCCTCCACTCTGTGTTTTACTGGTTCTTTTGGGCCTCTATGGCAGCTGTGATCCTTGAATTCTGCATGCAAAAGCAGCCCCTGCCTTGAGCAGAACAACTGCAGCAGTGAAGAGGATGAGGAGGAGGATTAAGACCTCAATGGAGCACAAAGTGCTGCCAGGTCTTTGGCTTGGCCCACCCTGTTTCCAGTGCAGGAACTGCCTGACCTGAGCAGGAATCTGAAGCAGCTCCTGGGTAACTTCTTGATCAACCAAGACTGTTCAGAGCACTCTAATGCCAAAGATTTCCTACACATACTGGGATGAATGATGGCACCCATGAATCCTGGAGGGTCCTCAAGAATTGAATCTTCTACCAGCTGCTTGTGTTCCTGCAGCCACCCCCTGGTCACTCCTCCATCCTGGAGCAGCACCCAGAGAGGGACTCTGACATCACTGAGGTGCTGGAGTGCTCCATGGATGATGGGATGAGTTTTTCCATGTGTTTTCCCCACTCCTGGGCCAATGAGCTGCCTGAAGATCAGAGCTCACTGCTCCTAGAAACCCTCTGCACAGGCTCCTGCTCACACCTGGAGCCAATCTCCAGCTGGGTGCAAACCTGCCTGTGTTCAGCCTGGCTGTGTTTGCCTCAGTGGTGCCTGATGCTGCTCCTGCTCCTTGTGAGCAGCCCCTCTGAGGAGCAGAGCTGCCCTGAGATGGTTTTGGAAACCCCTCTGAGGAGCAGAGCTGCTCTGAGATGGTTTTGGAAGCCCTCTGAGGAGCAGAGTTGCTCTGAGATGGTTTTGGCAGTGCAGGAAGGCAGCACAGGCTGATCCTAGTGTAGGTACCAGACAGCTTCCCCAGGGTGCTGGTTTAACTGGGGGAGAGTCAGACTGGGGAGGGCTTAGGCCCATGTGGGTTTGTATTTTCATTGGTGCCTAAAACTTGAAAATTGAGATATTATTGTGAGCAGTGCTTGATACAGTGGCAGGGTCCTTTCTGCTCAGCTGGTGTCACCTCCAGCCTCATCCATATCAGTGTCCCAGCAGTGATGGGAGCTGAGGGGACTAGGAGAGCTGAGGGATGATGGAAAAGCTGAGGGGACTTGGGGGGCTGAAAGGGATGCACTACATACAGCACCAGGGGTAAGAAGAGGAGAAAACCACATGTGCTGTAGCATGAAGCTCTTATAAAACAGCTCAGTCAGCTTTGGAATGAAAACAGAAAATACACACTAAGTCAATCAGGAACAAATTTGGTCAAGAATAATGGAAAACAAGTTGCTGGGGCTGTGTCTGGGCTGTCTGGTGATCCCAGGTCTGGTGTGGTGGTTTTCCACAGCACCGAGGCATGGTCAGGAGTGGCATGAAGTGTTCACATGAATCACAGCTCCTCCGTGCCTGTGGGAGCCACACTGATCAACACCACCTGAATATTTGGCCCAGGGGTTGGGTTTTCTGGGGACAAGTGATCAGGTTTCAGAGCACTCTGTGGAAATTAATTTTTAAGGGTGTTGCTTTGGTCCCTTGCAATGTGAAATGATGCAGGTTGCTTTTTTTCTCTCTCTCGCTTTTAACACAACAACAATTTTTGCCTTTGGGGACCTGCTTTAATTAACAGCATTCTCTGGTTGCACATCAAAGAGCTGGGGAATGAAAATGAGTTAAAACCTGGGCTTTTGGACTCTAGGAGTTTCTCCATCCTACTAAAATTGCAGGATATGAAAGTTATTTTTCTTCCTTCTACCAATAAAATATTTAGATGGATTCAGCTAAATCTGTTTTCTTGTTTTGAAAAGAGCATTAACAAGTGTTTGAAAACCACCTTGAGTACTGTGTGCAGGCACTTTGAGTCTTCTGTTCACTTTTGGGCCCATCACTTGAAGAAAGACCTTGAGAGACTGGAGATGGGTTTGGAACATGACCCATCTCCAGCCCCGCAAGAGAGGGGCATGTCCAGAGATGGGTCTGGAACAGAAGTCCTGTGAAGAGGAACTGGGGATGTTTAGCTTGGAGAAATTCTCAGGGGACACTATTCTATTAAAAATGCTCTAGAAAATGGGCAAGCACAAAGAATTTCTTCCTGTCTTTCTCCTGCCATTTTTCAAAAATTCACAATCCTGGAACATTCAGGACTATCTGTTTTTCTGTGGCTGCTGAGAGCAAGAGTAGGAGGGCAGAAGGACTCAGTTTGGTGTTTATTTGTAGAACATGAGTGAAACTCTGGGTGCCACAACTCTCTCTGGAAATGTAATGTTAATTGTAGTAATTTCACTTGAGCTTTTGTAAGCCCAAGGTTTTTTATTATTTGAAACAAGATGATTTACAGGTTGACACCCCATCCCTGGAAGCATCCAAGGCCAGGTTGGGGCTTGGGATCCAGCCTGGGATAGTGGAAGGGTGTCCCTGTGTGGTGGTGTTCACAGGGATCCCAGGAAGAGGGAAGAGATGAGGATCTGACTCCATGTTTTAGAAAACTGATTTATCATTTTATGATATATAGTATATGAAAAGAAAGTTATATATTAAAACTATTCTAAAAGAATAGAAGAAAGTATTTCATCATAAGGCCAGCAAGGAATAGAATTGAAATGGAATGATAATAAAATCTTGTGACTGACCAGAGAGTCCGAGACAGCTGGACTGTGATTGGCCATTAATTAGAAACAACCACATGAGACCAATCACAGATGCCCCTGTTGCATTCCACAGCAGCAGATAATTATTGCTTACATTTAGTTTCTGAGGCCTCTCAGCTTCTCAGGAGGAAAATCCTGGCAAAGGGATTTTTCAGGAAATATCATGACTACATCTCTGCCCATGGCAGGGGGTAGGAGCTGAATGGTCTTTAAGGTCCCTCCCAACCCAAACCATTCCATGATCCCATTTTTTTTCAGGACCAAATTATTTCCTTACCTTTCCTTGTCCTTTCCCCAGTTTTAGACCCTGTAGGTGCCCAACCAGAAAGGTCTCATTGAAGAATTCAGCAAGCTCTGAAGCTCTCTGAGGTGCCTACTCCTCTTCCTCTTACAATGTGAGGCAGGTCCTTCCCAACAATTTTCTTCCATGAATTTGCTAGAGGAGGGATTGGAATTTTCGCAAACACAGCCAAGGACATTTGATCAAATTTAAGAAAAATGTTAGCAAAGTTATCCTTAAAGCCCCTTCAAGATACTTCATATCTTGAATTATTTTTTTCCTTGCTGTTCCCTGTTAGATGACTTCTTATGCTGACACTGTTTTTAACATTCTGACCCTTCAAAAGCTGGACTTTGATAATAACAAGAATTTTTCATTCTTTCCTGAGCAGAAGGAATTTTACTTGATTAAGAATAAGAGCATAAGGAAAATTCCTTCTGGCCCCAAATTCCATTAATATCTCTATTTTCCATGCTTATTTTTTATATAACTCACAAACATCATTACAACCCTGTCAGAGGAAACGGGTCACTGCAGTTTATAAGTAGCTTAAAGCACGCAGCAAGCATGTCACTGATACTGAGGTGCTGAGAAAAGCCATCAAAGTAATATTTCTGGGATATTTTTAAGTGGTCACACTTCTAATTTGCATCCTACAGGCATAAATTCTGTGAAACTAGGAGAAATGTCTTGCTTTTTTTTTTTTTTCTTTTTCCTTTTTTTTTCCATACTGTGCAAGCAATTGAAGTTCCTTTAGCCTAAACTGAGAAATTAAAGCCTTACTTTACCAGGAGCTTTTTTGTGTTATTCCAAGAAGCCAGGAGCTCATTGCACCACAAGATTTGTCCAGAAATCACAGAAATATTTGTGCCACTCACAGCCTGAAAGGCCAGGACCTGACTCCTTTACATGTCTCCTTGGGGACAACCAATGCATGAAACCCCTCTGCAAATCAATTACTTGCTCACAGAAATTTAGAGCATCCGGAGAATCCTTTGTGCAGTTTTTCTCCCAGTATGATGCAAAATCCAGTGGATCTATGACTAAAAATGCTCACAGATACAAAATTGCTGCATCTCAAAGAAAACAAATTCGTCCAAAGACTGAGTAATTGCAGTCTTTTTAAATTCAAATTAATCCAATTCTAATCTAATTTTTAAAAATTACTCCTTTTTTGTTACTATATCGCTGCAGTCAAAAGTAGTCACCACCAGCCAGAGGGATGAGGAGTAACATCCTCTTTTATTTTGGCCTTCTGCCTTTTCAAAAATTCTGGGGTGATTCTGTGATATTCTGAGAACTGGACAGCCTGAACTTTTTATTACTTTGTGACCTCTGGCCTGAAGCATTCACCTGAACAATTAATGTGACAAAACTAACTACTATATCATGGATATTTCCAGGTCCCTACATTGTTTCAAAGAAAAATTTCTTCTATTCCACCAACCCATATGTTTGTGAGCATAAGATAAACCTGAATTTCACTCCAAGGTTTTTACGACTTGATTTCCCATTTTGTCCTCACATTTTACTCTCACTTGGTGGTGATCTGTCCTTCACCAAATGCAGGTAACATCACTGACCTGTCTCAAGAACCAGCCAATTATTGATCTTTGGAGTCTGGCCATCTCAGTGACACTCTAAGACTTGCTAAACACTGTTCTGCACAAAGCCAGAGCAGATTAGAAGAGCAAAAATTGTAATCTCAGTTTAATTTGACCAGTTTCTTATACATAAAAATGTCTTCAGTTTGTTTTGTTTGTTAGGGATTTTATTTTTTTTTTTAAATCCAATATTGTAGTACCTTGGTGTTTAGGCAGCTTAATCATAATTTAAAATTAATTGTAAATGCATGCAATTTCTTAAAAATGTTAGCAAGGATGAAACTCCTTCTGCCCTGCCACTCTGATATCCCACAGTGATAGGCTGCCTAAGAAAATAGAATAGTTACATACCTGGAAGCAGTTAATCTCCTTCCAGGTAGTACAGAAGCTGAATCCAACATTTTACTCCCTCTCCCTTTATTTCAGTCCTTTATTATTCTGGGCTTCAATTCATAAGAGATTGGTGAATAAACCAGAGCTGGGCCACTCATTATGGATCTAGTGTATCTGTGTATACATATCAGGACTATATATTTTCATTTACAGAGTCCAACATCTCAAATGGAAAGGAAAAACTACCACAGAACATAGATTTCTCTCCATCAGAAGCAGTCAGAATTTCACATTTTCCTTAACATTTGGTTTGAGCCAGGAGCAATTTGAAAGAGCACCTGAAATCCTGCACTCTGCAGTGCAAATCAATTGTAAAACCTGTTAATACTGTTTGGATGTTGCTATTTTTACAAATTCCTCACTTGTAATCCATAGAGGAGAACATTTGTCATCAATTAATCCTTTGTATAAACTTCATACCTTGCATGAGTGAAACAGGATGTGAGTCAAAGCAGGCAGTGATTCTGGGAGTGCTGTTCATTACAATTATCAGGCCTTTAGCAGCTTTGCCAGCTCTTGCAGAAATGTTTGATGTTCCACTTTAGAACTTGAGCAACTTCTGGTTATTTATCAAATGAGATTCTGGGCTGGAAGGGGAAAAAAAAAGAATGGCAAATTTTCTAGCTGAGAGCTTGAGTGCTTGCTGAAAATCTCACTGCTTCCTAAAGGTTGAAAAGGATCTTCAAGGACTCACATCTTGATAAGAACAAGAAATTCTTTAAGAATAATGGAGTTTTCTGAAAATGTAACTAAAATCCAAGCAGAATCTGGAGAATCTAAGATTTTCTGCAGGAAGACTTTTTCAATTAGTATATTAATGTTAGTCCAGATCCAGTTGTTAGGTAATTTTCTCATGTCAAACAATATTTATTTCAGAAATGGGCTGCCCCTCCTCTGTGTCTGACTCATTTTTCACTGCTTCCATTTCCACTTCAAAATCTGGAATCCTGCATGCTCCATCCTCAATTCTTATATAGGTGAGTGGTCTAATTTTGTTTTTCATGATGTATATATTAAAAACCCTTTATTTAAAGAACTTCAGCCTTGTTCAATTGCAACGTGTGTTGTAACCAACCTACATCTGTAATTCCCCTTAAGGGCAGATGTCCTTAGTGCAACCAAGTACCTAAGAATCCAGAAGAGAGAGAAAAAAAAATGTTGGACTAAATTATTATGAAATAGACTATTTTAACTCATGTCCTGTCTCTCTGTTACACCTACCTGCTCTATGCTGTGCTCTCATTTTTCTTTTAAGTACAAAATCTCATTTTCACTTCTTAATTTTCAGTAAGATCGCTCTCCCTAGCAGAACAGCCCAACTTCATTGGGATACCACCATGTTTTCTGTGATTTTGAACCATTTTGAAGGCAATAAAATATAAAAAGCAGAAATGGCATATTTAGCTTTAAGGACGACAACTGAGAAGAGTGGTGAATTCCCGATGTGAAAATGGGATGCTTTTAGGAAGGTAAATTTCAAGCTAAAGCCAGGCAGGAAAACAATGGGTGAAATTATCTGGGAAATCCTGTACCAGAGATCAAGCAGGAAGATAAATTTGCTCCCATTTCCTTCCTCTCTGACTTGCACCCATGAATCCCAATGGTTGGAATCACCACCTGCATAATCTTCATCATCAGTTTACTGCTCTGAAAATATTTGTTTCACTGCTCCTCTGCAGATTTCACACACAAATGTGTCACTTCCTGTGTTTTTGTGGCATCTGAAGTCACTGGAGTGACAGAAATAACCAGTTTCTTATATATTTGTGGAATCCTGTCAAAAGTTGTGGGATTTTTGGCCTGATGGCTCCTAAGTCGTGCTGAAATCAGGTTTTGGGGGAGGAGCAGAGTTATCCTAAACTGCTGGAGGGACTTGCTGAAAACTTATCCCAAATTTCCAGGGGTGGAATGAAAGAAAACAGCCTCAACTATTGTATTTGCTGGGAATGTGTTGGAACCCAGGACATTGCTCTGGCTGCCCTGGAGGACTCCAGACCCTGGCAGGGGGCTCAGAGACCTTGGCATAGAGCCACAAACACCTGTGCCTTTGATTTTAACCCAGGGAAAAAGTTACCAACTTTGTGTGAAGATTTACAAGCCACAAGGGTTTGAGTAGAATGATAGTGAATTTATCACAGGGTGAAAAAGTAGAATTTTGGGGTTTTTAGAGGGGGGGTTGAAGAGGCAAGATGGAGGAATCTGGGCATGTCCTGTCTTTCTTCTTCTTTTTCTTGTCCTTCATCTTCTGCTGTGATGGTGGCACTTTTGGATTGGTTTAGAGTAGAGACAGACTGTCTAACATAGGTGATAGGTATTGGAAAATTATTGTAAATAAAGTACACAAGGTTTTTCGTATAAAAAGCTAACACCACCCCAAGGGCAGGAACTGTGCCTCAACCTGACCTGCTGGACAGATCTCAGCAGGTCAGAGAAAGAATGCAACAGATAAGAGAAAATAACCTTGAGAACCAGAGCCAAGGAATCCTGACTTCTTCTTCAGTCTCAGGGATGGGAAAAAAGACTTCTTAATACCTCGGGGTCATCTCGTCAGGGATGCCCTGATGAAGGCAGGAATGATGAATCTGACTCCATGTTCTCAGCAGGCTAATTTATTATTTTATGGTACTATATTATATTATATTAAAGAATACTATACTATGCTATACTAAAGAATACAGAAAGGATACTTACAGAATGCTCAAAAGATAATAATGAAAACTCCTGACTCTTTCCAGAGTCCTGACACAGCTTGGCCCTGATTTGCCACAGAGTGAAAACAACTCACAGCAGAATCCAATGAAACAATCATCTGTGGGTGAACAATCTCCAAACACATTCCACATGAGCACAACACAGGAGAAGCAAATGAGAGAATTGTTTTCCTTTTCTCTGAGGCTCCTCAGCTTCCCAGGTGAAAAACCCTGGGCAAAGGGATTTTTTTCAGAGAATTTGAATGCCACACTCAACTTTCATTTCTATTGCATCCGTGCTGTGTTTCATCAAGGGCACTGTGTGACCTTTCCTTTTGGCAGCACTGCAAAGTGTCCCCAGAGAGCTGCATCCAAAAAGCTCCAGCATTTTATTCCATGTGCACAGAAGTAGAGTGTTCTTGTCTGGGGGCTGCTACAATTAATTAAGCTAAAGGAAATTTGGTTTGGATGTTTGGTTCATTAGTTTTCACAGCTGAAGTGAAGGATAAAATCAGCTTTTTTATGATTTGCTAGAGGGGGAAAAAATTCATTCATTTTCTTTTTATTAAATTAAACTTCCACATCAGCTGATTAAAGTAATGGGTTGTTTCCATGTGATCCTTTATCCCTACTCCTTCATGCTTGTACACCAAAGAAAGCTCATTACAGATGGAAAAAAAAAAGAGATAAATATCACAGTCATTTTCCAATAACAATTCCCTTTTCTCCATGTGGCTGCTTTTCTTCAGAAGGCATCTGCTCACCAAAAATAAACATGAGGATATTAAATATATTTTTTCTTGTAAGTCATATGAGACCTGATCATCTACTAAAATTGAAACTTGTCTGGGAGATATTCAATCACAATTCAAAATCTTACCAGACGTGCAGAAAACAAGCAGAAAGAAGGCATTTCTTTTCCTGAATTCAGAAATTGTTTGCAAGAACTACCTGCCTTAAGTTCTTAGATTCACAGAAAATGCATTGGTTTCTTTCCCAGGGTCTCTTTCTCTCAAGGCATTCAAACTTATTTGGTTTTATTGAAGAGCTGTTGAAGGGCCATGAGCAGTGATTAAGTGGCAACCACAGAATATTAAATATTAGAGGTCTGAATAGCATATGGATGGATATGGAAAAAAATCCACTTTTATTATATATTTCTATGTCATATATATATATATATATATATTTAAAAGATGTTTTACCTTCAACCATGATGCACATCTGAGATGTGGATTGTCATCCTGTATTATGTATATGTAACTTGTTGGACATCATGGCACAGATTAATCTCAATTTTAGGCAACTATGTCTAAATACACAGTCAAATACAGGCAATTTGGGGTTTAGGTAGCTTGGGAATGCTTTGGAAAAGCCTTTCCCTTCCATCTGTTAAGGTAATTGAAGCTTGTGTAATTGTGGGTTCTACCAATTTGTGAATCAAGTTTATGAGAAAAAGAATCTTTAAAATGTAGAAAGTAATTTTTTGTAATAAATCGTAATTTTTAAAAAAAGTGTCATAAGGCAAATAGCTTCATGCTTCACATTTAAATTTCATATCTGTAAAAAAGCATTGCTGACATTATGTTATTTAGTTATTCAAATTAAGGCTTGTTACACCTGCACCTTCCAAAGGTATGAAAAATTGGTGTGTTCATATCTAATGAAATATGCATTTCTGAGCTTTGCGAATGTTGCAAGAGATGCTAATTTTGTTTAAGTGTTAACTGTTTCTTTGCTTTTAGGGATTTGGGGCTTGCAGCTGATGGAATTGGATACTTCGCTATCCTCAAGCTACCTCCAGGGGCCAATGCTAGAAGTGATTGATTTGTATGTAAGACCAAAATATGGTTTTTATCTGGACTCTTCAACCTTTTTAAAACCATAGAATTCATCCCCAAACAGGGTTGTACAACCTGGGGTGACAGATCCTACACTGCCTCAACAAGGAATTTTATTTGCATTGATTAAATCCTGTTGTGCAATTAAAAACCATAAGCCAAGGAAAGCTTTGCATTTCTACAGCAGTCTACCTAAAGAGCTCACAGTTTCTTTATCAAATGACATCCAATAATTTTAGATGCTGTATTTAGTGGACTGCCTTCAATCTGACAATTATCACCAATTAACAGCAGCAAACTCAATTCAAAATCAACATGAAAACCAGCAGGTTGGTCATGCAGACACATCTTTCTAAGACATATTAAGATTTCCTGGCTGGAAACTGAATCTAGGAAAATCCAGGCCTATAATTAAGTCTGAATATTTCTTACGGTTGTTTCAATTAACCATAGGAACATCTTAGTAAGGACTGTGTGAAATTTGTTGTCACTTGAAGTCTTTAATTGAATCTTGAGGCTCCAAGTAAATCACAGGCTGTGGGCTTGTTGAAGGGAGACATAGAATAAAGGACTGCAGTTTGTGTTATTTAAATAACAGATGGGATAATTGCATTTTATATCCTGTGAAACATGCCAGCAAAAAAGTTCAAATATAATTGAATTAGTTGAACTAATAAATCAATACTGAAAAATTGCCAGCATGACAGATCGCTTCCTCTTTAGTCTGAGGGCAAAACAAACCCCAGCCTGTATCAAACATATTTCCAGGGCAGCAGAGGTCATGAAAGTGAGCACATATCATCATGTCTTTAATGTGAGTGCTATTCCACAAGCCCTAATCACTCACTGTGTCAGAAATATGTTAAAAGTAACAGGAACCGCTCTTTATCTCATCTAATACCATCAAAAAAAAAAAAACAAACCCAAAGTAAAACAAAAAAAACCCCAACAACAACAACAAACCTAAAAACAAACCCAAAAACACAAAAAAACCCCAAACAAACTAACAAACAAAAAAAACCACCAAAACCAACCCCAAGTGATTTGCTGAAATTTCTCCCAGTTGCTTCTGAAATAGCAGAACAGTTTGCAAAGAAAAGCCACTATGACCCAGCAGCTTCTGAAAACACAAGGTCTAATTAATTTCTGTCATTCATTAGCTCCCTCTGTCACCTGTCATCCCTGATGTGAAGGTTTGTGCCCCTCTAAACCTCTGCTCACCTTTGCTGACCATTCATTCATGAGTTCAATCAGAAGGTAACCATGGCAATCCTTTTAATTTTATTTTTCATCCGATCCTGCCACAATTCAAAGGTCTTTCTACTCAATAATTTTCCTGATCACAGACAGACCACAGAACATTACCTTCATTTTGTGACCATTTTAAAATAGAAATTACCAATAATCTTGTGGATTGGTACCATTTCATTCAAGTGGATTTTCCCCTGATTGCTATCAGAGGATTTTATTTCAGGGTCATTGTCCCACAGTACATTTGGGTTGAACTATTCCATCTGGTCTTTGTGGAATGCAAACTACCCACATTAGGTCATTAAGGAGTTACAATAATTATTTTGCAAACATTAAAATGTATTTTTTTTTTTATCAAATACAGTAGGTTTCCTGAAAGAAGGTAAACTGGGAATGGTATTGGGAAGAAATTGAAGTCTTCCACAGCTGATCTCATCTCAGAAAGTGATTCATTATCAAACGCACTGAAGAATACTTAATTTCATGCCAAGTAGCTGCAAACAAGGGCAAAGAGCCCTTCCAAATTAATGAAAGTATATTAATAAAAATGTTTTTAATAGATCCTTTGAAATGTCATCAATAGCACTTGGGAAAGAGGGAAAGAGGCTTTAGTAGGAACCTGCTCTGAAGCACACAGAACAGAAGAATAATGGTGATTGTAACCAAGGGATGCCCCAACGAAGGCAGGAATAATGAATCTGACTCCATGTGCTCATAAGGCTAATTTGTTACTTTGTGATACCAAATTATATTAAAGAATGCTATACTATACTAAAGAATACAGAAAGGATACTTACAGAATGCTCAAAAGATAATAATGAAAACTCCTGACTCTTCCCAGAGTCCTGACACAGCCTGGCCCTGATTGGCCAAAGAGTGAAAACAACTCACAGCAGAATCCAATGGAACAATCACCTGTGGGTGAACAATCTCCAAACACATTGCACATGAGCACAACACAGGAGAAGCAAATGAGATAAGGATTGTTTTCCTTTTCTCTGAGGCTCCTCAGCTTCCCAGGAGAAAAATCCTGGGCAAAGAAATTTTTTCAGAGAACGTAAATGCCACAAATGGTGATGCTCAGGTCTCTGAGATGCTCCACAACACACTAAGGAACCATTTTGGGGGGTGACAAAAATGTCTGTAGCTTTTGTAGTGCTGGAATAAAATCCCATTTCTCCTGCATTTTCAGCATTTCTGAGTGACAGACTGCAAGCATGTGGCTTTTGCAGAAGCAGCAGCAGATCTGGAGAAAATTACATTGCCAGACATTTTTTTCACTTTTTCTGCCAGTTAAGGCAAAATGGGTCTTGTGGAGCATGAGGACACCTTTCCAAGCATCACTGAAGGGGTATCAGGGACAGCCAAAGGTGACACAGAGACTCCATCATCAGAAGGCATGAAAGGACACTTTATTATTAGATATCTACAATTCTTATAGAAACAATGGTGGACCCAAGGCCTGATTGGTTTTTTGGAATCTTCTCTCACACTATTGGTAAACTATGAATAGCACACTCTGGAGAACCATATCTATAAACAATGGCTACAGAAAGAGAGATAATAATTGTTTGAATCCTTTCCTCTAAGTTTTTCACAGCTTCTCACAGCTTCCCAGGAAAATACTGGGAGAACCATGTCTCTCTCTCAGAGAATATGTGATTACTACATCCAAAGAATTACAAGGAGTGGCTTGAGGAGAGAAACCTTCCCTGGTGGATGGAAGACCATCCTTCCTGCCCAAGCAGGACCAGAAAACCACTTTACCCTGAAATAAGTGGAGTTTTCCATGGCTGCAGAGCTTGTTAGATCAACACAGACAATCTGTGAGGTGATGGTCCCTCATGGGGTATCAGAACTGTAGAAGCCTTCACACAGACAATATCCAAGCTCTCCAACCTTTGATGTGCCCCCAAGGCCTGGTTTTCTTCAGTAAATTGATTTGACTGTCACAGGAAGAAAGGTGGAATAAAAATTAAAGTGAAAAGGAGTGACAGCTCATTCACTGCTACCTGACTTGTAGGATTAATATGATGTGAGGCTGGTTTGATGAGAATTAACATTTTAAGGAAAAAGAGTATTTTAATGAAATGGGAGCATCTGCTGCTCTGTTACTTTGGAGACGTGAGGTTAAAAAATATGAAGTACAGACTGGAAAAGATGGCTTATCCTGACCAGTTTTCTGGGGGATTTTTTGGCTGTTGAAGATGTAACAGAGCAACAGAAGATATGACAGAACCACAAACAGTGGAGAAGAACAAACTATATTTGCATGTAGTGCTCATTTGCTTGGCAAACCACAGGGTCATTTCTGAGGATTTAAAATCACAGCCCCAAAATGGGGAACACTGAGTAGTAAAAAGCACAGAGTGAATCAAAAGTGCTAATATCTGGTCAAACACAGATAAAATCCTTAGGTAGCTCCATAGGTGCTTTGAATTGTGAAGAAATCTGAATTCTGCAAGGTCAAATACTGTAAATTTGTGCTGTAAACACCTGCTCACCCCCAGCCTGGACTGACCCCCAGGTGCTGTAGCCATTCCCTGCAGGATGTTTGCCACCAGATCTGGGCTTACATTGGAGCTCTTTGGCTCAGCTAATTTGGTTCATTCACTCACCTAACTCAATGACCTCAGAGGTCTTTTCCAGCCTTAGTGATTCTATGATCTCAGAGATGTTGAGGCTCATCACTTTTTCCTGAAAGGAATCAGGGAAAATCACCCCAGGCTGGAGTGTCACACACGTCCTTGGGCCTGCATCTCTTGGGCCAGGCTGAAAATTGTGCAAATTCAGGCTGAAATTCAGGTGTTTCACAGTGCAGCAATGGGTAGAAGGAGCCAGGCACTGCCATCATGATATTTTCTGAAAAATCCCTTTGCCAGGATTTTTTCTCCTGGGAAGCTTCAGCTTCTCCATGTTTTGCTGCTTTGGAGAATTGTTTACTTAGCATGTGAATTGTATTTAATTAATGGCAAATCACAGCCAGCTGTGTCAGACTCTCTGAGTCTGTCATGGGTTTTTATTGTTTATTCTTGTCTAGCCTTCTGATGTCTCATTTTTCTTTCTTTAGTATAGTTTTAAAATACAATACAATACAATACAATATAATATAATATAATATAATATAATATAATATAATATAATATAATATATGTACCATAAAATAGTAAATCAGCCTTCTGAGAACTTGGAGCCAAATTTTCATCTCTGACCTCATCCTGGGGACCCTCAAAACACCATAACAGGCACAATTTTACACCTAGCAGCGCCACCACTCACTATTTCAGCACCAGTTGTATTGTAAACAACACTAGAGTTCCCAACACAAGCTTTTCAGGCTTCTTGTGGGTTACACTGATTTTTCAACCAATTAATCTGATGTGATCATTGCTGAAACATGTTCAGAGTGAAGATGCCTGGTTGTAAGACAAGAGCAAAGAAAAAAGAAAAACAAAAACAAAGATAAAATGTGTGAGGGAATTTTGGTTTTACACAAAATTACATCAGTTACCAGCCTTCCCTCAGTGGTGGCAGCATCAATTTTGTTTTTGCAGCCCCTTAAGCTTTACACTTTAAACATTCAAAATTTTAAAAGTTTTCCAACTTTATCAATCTTGTGTTCACTGCAGACAGCTGCTTCCTCCCCTTGGTGTTCTTCCAGATATTTAAGCTGGAGCAGGAGGAGTTTGACCACACTTAAGTGCAGCAAAGCTCCAGCTTGGGAAAAAATGCATGCTGGAATGGGCTGGTGCGGATTAATTAAAAAATTCTCATCTATTTAAAGCTCACTGCCTGAGGCAGGCACCTGTGGGCAGCAAGGGCTTCTAGAAAGGACCTGGGATCACTGTCTGAGGGCTCCATGCAGGAAGAAAAACAAATTTCTCAGTCTGGGGACTGCCTTGGTTCCTGCTGGGCGAGAAGGCAGAGGAATCTCTCCTTTGAAACAAACCACAAGGGCCTGCCTGTGGTGTGTGCTGGAGGAAAAGCTGCTTCTTTTTCCAGAGGGATTCCTCTGTGTGAACTGAAACCACTCACATCCCCTGGAATCACCCAAGGAGGCCAAAAGAATTACAGTAATGTCAGGTTTATTTTTAGGGAAAAAAATTTAGAAAAAGATAAAGCAAAGGTGGTGGCCGAAGGACCTGGGGATATTAACTCCTACCTTCAGAGGTCACCTCATCACAGCACTGCCAAAATTAAAATAACTGCCTAAATTAACTTTTGACTTCACAGAGGGTGTAATTTGGGTAGATTTAAGTGAGAGGGGGTGGAATGACCTTACTTGGAACTGCAGAGCTCTGGTGAGATGTGGCAGCTCAGAGCTGCAGCCCCGTGCTGGGCAGTTTGTGCAGCTGTGTGCCTCTGATGGGAGAGCTACGCCAGGAGGAGGGAAATATTCCAGAGGTCAGAGTGCTCACCCTGTCAGATAAAAAAAGAGTGCTAGTGCTGGCAATAAAGCAGTCATATTTTCACAAGTGCACGGGATAAATTAGATTAATTATAAAAAGAATTTATGGTTTTTGGAAAGAATCTGAAAGTTATTTATAAAGCCTCTAGAACCTGCTGATTTTTAATTTTTGATACCCTTAAAGCTAGAATCATTGTGTGTGGCCTCCAGAGATGAGTTAGTCCATCTTTTGATCCCAATGTAGAATCAGGTATATTTTTGACTTTATCAGGCACTTTGTCCAACCTGTTTTCAAAATATTCCATTAATAGAGTTTGAGCAATGTCCCAGACAATTAATGTCAACACTTCACTACCTCTGCTTTTGGAAACATCTTCTAATTTTTTTAAAAAGTTTTATTGTTTTTGTAAATTTATGTGTCTCACTTCTTTTTCTGCATACCACAAATATGGAACCAGATTTCTTCCTTGTTTTTGCTGGAACAATTTCTGTATATGAAAATATATGGAATGTATACCTGTGAATGAAATGGGGGTGTCAGCTGTGGATGTCTCCTCTGTGACACATTGCAGAGAGCTCCTGATGCCCCAGGAGTAGCAAAAGAAGAACTTTGTTGTGCTGCTATAGGTTTTTCTTTTCCCTTCTGAATGTTGATGGGTAAGGCTAAAAGGCAAGTATGATATTAAGGACTTGTGACAAATGGTGTTAATGGGGACTTTCCCTTTTCCTGGGAACTGACTCCATTTAAATTGCAGCTGATGCTGTAATAAAAGAAATTGCAAGGAATCCGTTCCCTGGATTGATTATAGTATTTTTTTATTGCAGTGAGATCTTTATGAGCATGTTTAAATGTGAAACTGGATAAAGGTGATATAACGAGGCAGCTAAACCACTCTCCCAATACCCACTGAGGTGCAAGAAGGGAAAAATAAAAGGCAGAGATGATGTTTAACAGCTCATAAGCAGCAATTTTATCCTTTTGTGCCCTGCCAGGAGCCAGGTCCCGACACCATTAACTACTTTGGGGTCAAGGTCAGCAGTAGCTGAGCTGCTGAACCTACAGATTGGAACAAGCTGCTCTGTGGGGAATTTATTTGGCTCCTCCAAGGCAGGACAAGTTGGTGGTAAGGCAGGAATTGCTGCTGGTGATCATTAGATGGCAGCCTTCCTTTAGCTTAGGGAGGGAAGGCTCTGAATTTGCTGCATGAAAAACCATTAAAGCCAGATTCCTCCCACCTGTTGTCACCGGCAAGTTTTCATATTAGTTGCTAAGTCGACCCACCACCCACACTGAGCTCACCTCAGCCACCCAAACCTTCCCTGGCAGAGCAATCCAGACCTTTTCCTACCTCCAGCTCATGCCTGACTCACAGAGATGCTGAGCAGTGAAAAATGAGCACGTTCCTCCCTCTGCAGACACCTCCACACCAGCCCGGGCTGGAGGGATTCATGCTCGGAGACCCAATCCATGCACTGGGATATCATGTGGTTTGGCAGGACTGACAGGATTTGGGAAAGGGAGAGAGCCCTGGATTGTGCTGCAACATTCAGTGTCATATTCAAGGAGCATAAAAATCTTCTTAGCGATCTTGGCTTGATGCCTTTTCATTCCTCATCAAACTCATATTTTCAGGCCATGATTTTTTTTTTAATTTACACTCAATAAATGCCTTTAGGGTGCCCATGCTGATGGACTCTTTTTTTATTCATTTTAACAATAAGAAAAAAATCCCTTTTCATCAGAAGATTTAAGCTGTATGGGAAGATCTTTTAATTGATTTTGGCATTCATCATGCATTGAATTGACTGCTTAGCCAGGTCATGATATTTAATGCCAAATTGGAGGGATTTTAGGGGGTGTCTCTTCTATTTTCTGCTTTGAAAGGCAAGTTGCAAATCAGCCTTAACATTCTTCCAGATTTGAGTGAAGAGAACTTGCTTAATAGAACTTACATGAAATAAAACAATCTCTCCACACTCCATGAACCAATAACGCTTTGCTCAAGACACAGAGAAATCGTGTAATAAATTGCTACAGAACTGATTAGGATGGGATCAAATTACACCTAAAATACACCTCCAGCTTCAAGGCACTCAGAAATGAAACAGAATTAATGGCATCTAAGGTGAGGAATCCATGCTGATTAGAAACCCAACTGGTGTGTTTGCTAAATTCATCAGTGCACCTGATAGCACGTTAAAACCAATAAAGCAGCTGACATTTACAGGTTGAAAATGTAATAAAACGCAGCGTTTCAGTAACTCACAGTTTAGCAATTCTCAAATTGATGCTCCTGCCACGGTAAATTACATGGAATCATTTAATTTCTCCCAGCACCTGCTCTGCAGTTTATTTGCAGACGTTTTGCCACATGGAAGTGGAGCTCTCATTCATCCCTGCTCCCAGTGGTGGCTGTGTGAATCCAGCTCACAAGGATGCAAAGGAAAGGGAAGCTGTCTGAGTCACCCAC
Source organism: Melozone crissalis (assembly GCF_028551555.1). Classification (NCBI taxonomy): domain Eukaryota; kingdom Metazoa; phylum Chordata; class Aves; order Passeriformes; family Passerellidae; genus Melozone; species Melozone crissalis. The sequence goes on from NW_026535905.1 coordinate 4,509,907, forward strand.
TGCTTTTATTATGTTTGTACGTAAGTGTTGGGACCCTGGATGCTGAGAATTTTAAACTTTCTGTGCTGAAAGGCACAGACCCACAAGAGAATACTATTTTTGACCTGAGGCCAAAGGTCTCAGGGAGACTTTTGGGAGACCTCAGGGAGAAAATGATGCATCTGACTCCAGTGATATCAGGAGGCTAATTCATCACTTTAATATACTATATAATTTTATATTATATTACACTGAATCTGCACAAGCACCCAACTCAACTGAACAGAATCTCGTGACTGTCAGCTGATAGTCCTGACACACACACAGCTGGATTCAATGGGTCAATTAATCAAAACACACCAGAATCCAGTTATCAATTCCCTTCAGGTGAACACTCTTCCATGATGCATTCCACTTGTTCCAAAACACAGGAGCAGTAAATGAGATAAGAATTTTTTTTTCTTTCTCTGAGGTTCAGAGAATGTGAATCCCAGAAATATCCTTGGGAAGTTGTGCCTTGCTTTTCTCTGTGAAGAGAAATGCAGCTACAAGAAGGCTTCCAAAACTGATTGATAGCACTGGGATTATGGATGTGGAGTTTGATTAGAAGTGTGTAATACCACATGGTGAAAAACTTAGAGTTGAAGGTTTTAGAATATTGTAATTTCTATAAAGCTAAGATGGAGGTTTTAACTCTCCTTTTTGACCTTCTTCATGCGTTTGGGTGGTTTTGTGTATTTGGATTAAAAAGTCCACATTGCGGGCACGGGTAGTCGGTTATTGGGTTAAAAGTAAAAATAATTGAGGTGTCATGTCTTAATTGGATAGCTTAGCCTTAAAAGACCTTGTAGAGAAAGATAGTGAGCCATTTTGCAGCTTGTTAGTAGAATGCTGTAGAACTCACTGCTTGTGAGACTGTAATATAGATCAGAAATTATAAACATCTGTGTTTGAACACGAAATGCCATCTTGAGTGCTTCAACCCCCACCTTCACAGAGGCAGAAAAGAAGCCAAGAACCAACTCAGAGGTCCCTGTTGTGCTTGGCATTGCACTGAGAGGAGCACACAGGGTTTATCATTCAAGTAGAAATGTTTCAGTCAGGATGGAAGGAGAGTTATAACACACAGCAGCTGATTTGCTCTTATTCCTGCCTGACACATTTTAGGGAAGTTGTTTTTTGACTGTGTGGACAAGCAGAAAGTGAGAAACAATAGGACGTTAAAGGATCAGGGAGACTAAAAGGGAAGGAGGGACATACAGGGAGAAGGGAGAATTGTGGAAGGAAGGGAAAAAACAGGAAAAAAGCAGAAAAATTCAATTGTGTACTACAGACAGCTCCTTGCAGCCAGAGGTCTCAACTCAGATGGATAAAAAAAAAATTTGCAATTTCTCCAAGGTGCCTTAGTTAGGGATCTGGTTGTTTTGCATTTGCAATAGTACATAGATGGAGACAGAGGCCAAAAATATCAATCTTTAGAGTTTCTTCTCTGCCTCCAGTGAGGATGGACCAGGTCTGGAGGGACTGGTCCACCAGACACAGGTGCCTCAGATGGGTATCTAAATTTAGATGGGACTGATTCAGGTTTTGCTGTTTCCAAAGGATGTGTGGTTTGGCTGGAGATCTCCCCAACATCATCCCACACCCATTGAGTTATTGGGAGGAGGATTGACCTAAACTAAACACTCTACAACTTTATTTTTCCCTTGAGTCTTTGCTTTGTCTGCTGCTATTGCTGCCAGCTGGAGAATTTGGAATTTTCTTTCTCTAGTTCCATTTCATCCCCCACTGGCACATGGTGGAGTGCAGTGGAGGTTGGAGAGTGTCCTGGTGTATCTTGGCTAATCTGCTCTTCCTCTAGCATCAGCTGCAATTTAAATGGAGTCAGTTCCCAGAAAAAGAAACAGGAAAGTTCCCCATTAACACCATTTGTCACAAGTCCTTAATATCATACTTGCCTTTTAGCCTTACCCATCAACATTCAGAGGAGAAAAGAAAACACAAACAAAAAACATTCTGGATAAATGAGATTTGACAGAACTTTCCTCAAGAACAATGGCTTCAAAACTGGCTGGAAGAAATGCTTTTAAAAATAGACCAAATTGATCTGTCGCCTTTGAAAAAAATCAATCTTAAGAAGAAAGAAAAGTTCTATTATTCCCTTTCCAGATTCTCATAATAATTTTTGAAGTCTGGGTTTCACCAAGGACGCCTTTTCAGTTTGTTCTTTTGAAAGAGTTAAAGAATTCATCCATTCATTTGTCCTTTTTCCTTCTTTGGTATGGCAGCATGATACAAAACACCTTTCCTGTATGTATGGAAATAAAGGATGTAAACCCAAGTTCCAAGACAATAAAAATATCATCACTATTGATGAAATCAGGCATATTCCTACTGCTACTGAACAGATTATCAGAGTTGCTTTCATTTACTTACACATAATTTATTTTTTAATCTCTCTCTGGCTAAACCAAACCAGAGACGGTGATATATAAAATAAAAGTCAATTAACAATCGCTTCCGTGTGAATTCTGGTAAGCTCAAAGAAGATGTAGGCAATGCTCCAACTCCAAAATGCCCTCAACAGGACTGATGGATTCATCCATCTGCTGATTTTGCACACCCAAATATTTGATCTAATGTTCACTCAAATCTATGGGAGGAGGGTTGTTGGATGTAATGGGCTCTGTATAAGATTTTTAATTTTAATCTACTGCTAAATGCATCTGCCACATCCCAAAAGAGACAAAAGAAGAGAGAAGAGAGGTTTCTCATTCCTCACCAGCTCACTGGGATGTACAAATGCAAGGCTTTTGGAGGACACACACTGACATGCATTGGTAAGTTATTATGAGAAACTGATAATTGCATCCCAGCTAATTAGTTGCTCAGAAAATAATTACCACTTGGCATCAAAGGTGCTTCGTGCCTGACTTCAGGTTCATGAGGGATGTGGCTTGGCCAAGCTCTCCAGCTCAGAGTTAGTGACTTTTTTGGGAATTTTGCCACCCTGAAGCCTTGGGGAAGCATTGGAAACTGGGTTGTGAGCTGAAGCAGTGTGACCATGATATTTTCTGAAAAATCCTCTTTGCCCAGGATTTTCTCCTGGGAAGCTGAGAGGCCTCAGAAAAGAATGAAAACAATAATTATCTGAGATTGCTTGGGAATGTGGTCTGGATTTGTTTATCCAACAGGTGCATCTTTGATTGATCCCATGTGAATTGTTTTTAATTACTGACCAATCACAATCAGCTGTGTCAGACTGAGGAGTCAGTCACAAACTTTCATTATCATTGTTTGGCCTTCTGATGTATCCTTTCTCTATAGTTTAGTAATAGAATAGAATAGAATAGAATATATAATATATAATATAATATAATATAATATAATATAATATAATATAATATAATATAATATAATATAATAATCAGCCTTCTGAGAACACGGAGTCAAATTCTCATCTCTCACCTCATCCTGCGGAACGTCACAAGACCACAGACATGGACACTCATTTCATCTGGTAGCTTTGGGAACAATATCTATGTCAATATTTTTGTGTCAAGATCTGTGTTTCACACAAAACTGCACAAAAGAACTTCAGCATAGACCTTTGCATGGGGAAATGTAGGAAATACTCTCTCCTGAGAAAGCCTTTTCCTAGACACAGAATGTGGAAGTTGCTTTAAATCCTAAATCATCCAGGGGATGATTTATCCTAAATCCTAAATTATCCATCATAAATTCAGGGATTTGTACCATTTTTTTTCTGGTATAAATCTGCTAATTTGTTATTTGACTCCTACATTTAAACAAAACTCTCTGTAGTTTAACCTACACTTTTCTCAGTGTTTGTTTGCATTAAGTGACAAGCGTTACAAGCCCTACAATATATCCCAATGTAATTGTTGCATTAATCACCAGCTGAATACATTAATTATCAAATGATTGCATGACAAGGAAGCCTTCCAGACAACACAGAGCTAGATTTATCTGTGCTGTGTGCTGTTACAAGTGCTCACACCTTGGGTTAGGGTTTCTAAGTCTTCAGGATCATTGCTAAGGTGTTCCTGGCTCTTTTCTCCTTTCCCTTTTCCCAGATTCTTTCCCCAGAGTACCTTGGTACACACTTTACACTCTCACTTATCTCTATTTTCCTCTGTGATTATTTAGGATGATTACCCCAGAAGTAAAGGGACAGCAGAATAGGTTTATTTCTTTGAGATAACCCTTGACAGTTGCATCTTCTGAGTAAAAACCCAAATTTCTGCATCATCCAGAGTGAGTGGGTGGGAATTGATGGATTCAGAGCATGCAAATTCTGATTTTAGATGCATTCAGCCAGTCCTTTATGTTCCTGACAGGACATAAAAACACAAACAAGCTGAGAGCAGCTTCACAATGCTGAAGACCTCAAACATTTTGGGTTTTATCAGTAGGGGTAAGAGTTCAAACTTGCAAATATAATGGAAATAAAACAATGTTTTAAAATCATTAAAAATACTTAACTTCTCGGTAAAACTATTGAAATATTCAAAAAGCTTGAATGAAGACACATTTAGGAGAATTCTGTGATTAAAAAAATAATTAATGGACTTGTCCAAATCAAAATGACTACTCTATGAACTTTGGAAAAATTTGATATCTTTTTTTGATTGTTGGCAGTAAGTGGTCAGCATCTTCACACTGTCACATCTTCATTGCAAACCCAGAAAACTCTGGTCTCACCATGCCCTGACATCATATAAATTATATATTATATATATACACTATATAAATTACACACATTTTAAATATTAAGAAAATTTCCCTCTGGGGAAGGAAAAAGAAGTAAGTTGAATATGGCTGTAAATTTATTATTTCAGGGTACTAAAACTTCATACTTAACTTTATGCATTATTGAGATTTTAATATAATTTACTTTAAAGAAATAACTCACTGTATTCACTGGGGCTGTGTTTAGTAATAACAATGTTCAGAGAACATAATTCCTCCTTGACCGGAAAGAAACTTCATCAAATATTCAACATAAATTCTTACAAAGCAAATATTTAATTATTTTATATAGTCTTGTAAATATTTAATTATTTTATATAGCCTTGTAATTGCAAAGTAATCATTTGGTTCAATATAAATTTCCTCCATTCTAATATTTAATTGCAATTAAAAAAAGTTCAGGCAAAACTTGTAATAAGTATTTGAAACACGAACAGGATTTTAACCAGACAGGTTTCCTTGACACCTCTAGTAAACATATTGTCCCTGGTATCATTTTAAACTGATTTAAAGGAATGCAACATGTCCAGTTTGGAGTTTGATGCATTGAATGAAGCAGAAGGCTTTACATGAAGTTAACTTTACAGCAGGAAGATAACCAGACATGAAGACATTACCTGTTGATTAATATCCTCTTTAACTCCATGCCCTCAATGTGATTTTTTTCCCATTTTATTGACTTAACAGACTGCAGTTCTGCCACTGGGTCCCAGATACACTCAGAGATGATTTCACAAAAACCCTCCAGTTATGCTGAGAATATCATCAAACTTTCATTTGTCTGCATGAAAGATTGAGTAGAAAACTAATTTCCCCACAGAGAGCAAAGTGCAAGTTGCATTGAGAAAAGGGAAAAAAAGGAATCAAGGCCACCCCCACAAAATGTCAGAATCAAAACTTAAAATAAAAATCAAAGTATGTAGCCCACACTTCAGACTACTTAAGCAAAAAGATTGGTTAATTGGCTCCTGAATAGTGAGCATTGATTCACACACACTGAATAATGGATAATAAAGGCAGGTTTGTAACAGGGAAAAGCCAGGCAAGCTCCAAGGCATCCATGGAATCCCAGGGAATATCCTGCAGGTTAAATTGGTAAGGTAGAAAAGCTTCTTTTTGATAGGATGAGAAAAATGCAAGCGAGGAGATGACGACAATACAAATTACTATGTGAGGAGATGAAGACAATACAAATTACTATGCCAAGCTATGAGGAATACAATCCAAACCAAAAGAAAACATTTGTAGTAAATGCTCTTTGAGCTCTGTCAGGTTTGGGACCGTGACAGCTTCCCTGGGTAGCATCTTCCACTGCCCAGCCACCCTCTGGGTGAAGAAACTTCTGCTGATACCCAACTTAAACCTTCCCTGATGAATCTCCAGCCCTTCCCTCATGAAATAAACACTGGCAGGAGATCTTTCTCCTTTTTAATGCCTTTATTGAAAATGGTCATCTCAGGTGGGGAGAACCGATGGGTCACACGCAGCTGCTGCTCCCAGGAGTGGCACGGAGGAGGAGGAAGAGTGGAGCTTTGTCCACTGGTCTGTGGGCAGAGCTGGGGGTTCCATCCTCATGAGAACATCAGGACAGTCCCCATTTTTCATTTTGACATTCAAGGTCCTCTGTCCAGCCGACATCTTTTAGGTCAGGGTGAGGGATAAAAAGGCTCTTAGCGGATGCTGGATTCTGTTCCTCACATCTAGACGTCACTTTGATTTGTCAATTTTGTGTTGGCTTGTTGTTTTAGGGGTTTTTGGCTAGTTTTGGTGAGGGGTCTCTCCCATTGCAAGCTGGATCCGATGTCATTTCCATGCCGACTCGATGTCCTTTCCTCTTCACCGTGTGGGTGCCATCCTCCAGGAAGCAGCAGGGTGTCACTCGACAAAAAGGGGAATTCTTAACCATCAATGACAGGTAGTTAACGAAAACGACAGGTGATTACAATAACAGTTAGAACTCCACCCTGGCAGCAACTGGCCCAACCTGTGAACTCTGCAACCTTTTAAAAAATGGGCAGCTTTTCTACTCATAACACCTCAGGTCCTGTCACTGGTCACCAGGGAGCAGAGATCACTCTTGCAATAATGCTCCCACTTCACACACAGCACCGAAGACACCAAAATCAACCTGAGTGCTCAACCTTGCTTATATCCTTTAAAAAATAGCAGCAGAACTGCCCAGCACAGAATCACTCAAAATGTGTTTGATAGATTAGATAAGAAGCCAAAGACACCCAAATTTCTCTGCCTCCTGAGCTGCTGAACGCTTCTCTTATCTCCTTCTGAGCCTCCCAGATTGCAATCAGCGGGATACTTTGGGCTGTTCTCCTTGACTGTGATGTATTTTCAGAATTATTTTAAGGCTGTCTGTACTTGCTCTTGTTAGGGGCTGGTTTTCACTATGCAGATGTATTTAAATGTATTCATCCTCCCCCACCTTTCTGTGTAGTGACTGTCAGCTGTGTCTGCACAACCTGCCAATTACAGTAACTTCCAGAACAATACCAGCCTAATTGATAGGCAGAGTAAATGAAGGAGCAAGGAGGAGATGATCAATGCTGGAAAAGGAGTCCACACCATCCAGAGTGGTCATTGGGTGTTCTACTCCCTTAAGGACTTCAAAGCAGCTTTTTGAAATTCAAATTAAAATGCATGAAGTGTGTGATCCTGCTTGCTTCACTCAGGATAGGACAGAGTGGAGGATTTTAAATCATTCAGGATTTTAGAGCCTAATTCTCTTGTATTTGAGCTAAGGTCCTAAGTTCTATGAGGGAGGATCTTACAGAGAAGGATCACTCACAATATTTTGTTTCAGCTGTGTAGCTCCATATTGCCTTCAAGGGCAGACAGTGCCCAAGCACAGCAGCACAGTCCTCAGGCTTGATACAAATCTAGATATTTTCATAGTTTTGAGTCTCATTTCCATATTTCTATGTACTCAAATACTCCAGCTGTGGAAACGCTTATCTTACCCATGAAAAAGCATGAGATAAAAAGATAATTCCCAAAAATGAACCTCAGATGGCAGACTGAACCTTTTCTTGTCTTTGGGATGATGAGCAGTTAAATTCTACCCTCAGTAACATCTGCCTCCTCTATTCTTGCTATGGTCATGGGTTGATCTCTTGGGCTGCAAGAAGGAGATAAAGTCCTGGACAAAAGATTTCTGGAACCTTTGTGTCGTGGGTAGTGCCAAAAATTTGAGGCAAATACCATCTTCAAGCCTAAAGCAGAGGCTTAGATTGTAGATCTGTCTCAGTTTGTCTGGGGGATTCAGGCAGGGTTACTATTACACACATTCCATCATTTTCCTTTACTTCAATTACACTTTGAGTTTTTTGGGGCGTTTTATTGAAAAAAAGTCTGTGAGGAAGACTTCAGGACATTAAAAAACTGCTTTTCTGTAATATTTACACGAGATTCTGGGAGCTGAAATTTCTCATAGGAGGCTGTACCTCTCTTTCCTCCACAAGTTCTATTCCAGAACATACATAGTTATATAAATTATCATGAACAAACACTGCAGTATTGATGTCACAGTGAGCCACGCTGCCACCTCCCTGCTGAAGGCACTGCTGAGGGTCAGGGGAACGTGGTGATTTTAGGAATTGAGTAAAATCTTTCTAGGAGAAAAAGTACAGAAATGTCCATCTCTTTTGAACCAAAAGGGAAAGAACTAATAAAAAAACTGGCAGAAATCAGGGCATCCTAGAAGACCAAGGCTGTAAATCCTTAAGGGCACTGCTGTTACTTCATTGCAGGGAAACATCACTTTAATTTTACTGCATGGAGTCCTCCATACTGAAAAGTGTTCCATGCCCAGCTGCAGCTCATGGAAATTCACCTAAACATTGCTTTACAACTCATTTTTTTTCCCCCAGAGCTTTATCCCAAACAAAACACAGATTGTTGAGCCTGAAAGGACCCAAAGAACAACATGGTGGTGGTAAAGCTACTCCAAATCTTGAGGAAAATAAAATACATACATATGGGAGCAAGTATAAGGAGGTGAAAGTGACAAAGAGAAGTAAAACAAGGAAAAGCTCTTCGTTTGTGAATAGAAAATATAAATATTATACAGAAATTTACGTGCTGGAATAACGATTTTAGTAGCTATTTGAGGTATTCAATAGCTATAGAATAAGATTATTAATTCAACCATCATCATCATCTAGATTTTATATTTCTTTTGTCCAGAAAATCACTGAGCACTTTACAAAGGAGGTCAACAATAAGCACTATTTTAGATTCTAAAATCCACCTGACAGGATTTTAAGCAGAAATCCCTCTGGAGCCTACTTTTGAATTTTACTCATGATGGTTTCTTGCTTTGTCCACCAGCAATATTTGCAAGTCTAAGCAGCCTGGCAAAATCGTACCAGGTGATGTTTCTCCCTTTTAATATGTGAGTGACATTTTTTTTCTCTCCAATGACTCATCAGAGCAGAACCAGGGAAAACAACTTTGCTTTTACACATTTCTAGAGCAAGTAAACAAGGCTGCCTTAAGATTTTCCTTGGAGGGCTTTTCCTTCCATGTAATATTGAGTGGCACCCTGTTCTCCAGTCTGAAGTGCTTCCACCTACACTGGGATCATTCCTTGACCTTGTAACAGCCTTCACCCACACCTTACCTAGAAATAAGTGTGAGTGAGATCATCCTAAGGCATGGTGACTGTAATTCAAGCATGAAAGCACAGTGAAATCCAGTTATTTCCCTCCATCTTTAGCTGTGATCATTGGGATATTTTTAGTCAAATAAAACCAGGTTCATCATTACAATGTAGTGAAGAAGAATTTACAGTATTTGCAAAAAAATTTTTTGAGGGTCTTGAAGTGGCCATCACCATCCTTCAGTCTTTTCAAGGGCTGTGTCAAGAAAAAGACTAAAAGAGTTTGCTTGATGAGTGGAGCAATCACTCTGAATTTCTTCAACCAACACTAGGAAGGAAATAAAACAAACCTCAAGCAAGCAAACCAAAGACCAATTAAAAAAAAATCCTTTAGTAGATTTTTCTCACTGATTGACCATGGTAAATGACTGCTTTAAATATCAAATTGCTCAGAAGTTTAGAAGGCTGGAGGAGAAATTGTTCTGTACCTCCTGCAACTCCCTTCATGCCCCATGTTCAGGGGTGGGTGCTCTTTTGGCGATATATAAATTTGGGTAGAGTGAGGAGAGACACTGAGAGTGAATAATTTTATTTTATTCTCTGTGTCAGGTCACAATTTGAGTAAAATCCACTAAACCATAAAATTTTATACACGGCCATATAAAGCAAGGGACATTAATTCACATTTGTTTCAATCTCTACTCTTCAACCAAACTTCAGCTCAAAGAGGAATAACCCACATTTCCACCATGCTTTGAATTATGAGGAAGTGCTAGCATTCCACAAGTAAAAACTCACCAGATAAAACCATTATTAATCTAATTTTGTCCAGAACTTACCTAGTCTCAATGAAATTAGACATCTCTATGAACTTTAAAACCAGAATATTTTGGAAAGCCTGAAAACTGTCGTGGAAAAGATTTAGAAGCCAAAACATTTTTTCAAAGAGCAGAAAATAGAATTTATTGCTTAGAAATTTGTATTTTCCAAATTTCCTCATGTTCTAACACAGTCATAGAATGGTTGGGGTTGAAAGGGACCTTAAAAACCATCTTGTCATGGGCAGGGACACCTTCCATAGACCTGGTTGCTCCAAGCCCCATCAAACCTGGCCTGGAACACCACTAGAAAAGTGGGGATTTCCTACTCCTTGTTGATAGGAAAAATTAATATGATGCCTCAGGTTTTAGCTTTTATATTTTCCATATTCTGTGCTGCTTTAGTGTGTGGGTCTGGGTTTCATATGAGGGGATGGTGAGCTCTGCACAGAGCAGGGAGACAAAACAATTCCTGCTCCAGCTGGAGACCAAGGACAAATGATCCAAATCTCAGGCCCAAGAGCACAAACACTGTGGGCTGAAGAGAGAAAAAGAAGCAGGGTGGCACTGCATGGGCTAAAGCTGGAATTGGACAATTAATTCCAATGTGCAAATGGAGCAGAACTTATAAAAGTGAGAGACCCCGTGACCAGTGTCCATTTTTGTGACCATTTTGGTTCATCTTGGGTTCATTTTGTGACCATTTGGTTCATCTTGGGTGAAGCCCTGGCTGGGCTCTTGTGCTGCCCAAGGTGCATCCATTGAGGCCTCCTAATAAATCCCTGCTTTATTCTTTAACTCTGTCTCACCTCTGTTCTAGGTCAGCCTTCTCAAGGCATCAAGGTAACCCCAGGGTTGAACACAGTTGTGCCAGTACAGGTTTGCCTGGAGTCTGGATCAGATCTCAGTTCTGCAACAAGGGATGTGTCCCTTGACTGTGATTCCTTTAACAAATTTCACATAAAGCAGCAACTTAGAAAAAAATCTCAAATCTCATCTCTGTAGCATAAGACAGGCTTATCATTGTAAACAAGAGGTAACAGCCTAGGGGCAAAGGAGACAATAACACCTGAAACAGCACATGCCATGGACTTGGGGATATTTTGAAATCAATTTATCCACCAGCTCCATTCCCTGACACATCACATATGCTTCCAGGTATCCTGAGATGCCACTGCCTGTCCCAGCTTTCACACCAGCTCCAAACTCTTTTATTTTGCTCATCCACTGAAAAAGCAGAGTGTGGAAGAGAGCTCCCAGCAGATGGAATTGATACAGCAAATATAAATAAAAGTCCCTGGCAGAAATCAAACTCTCGTTTCCCCATCGTTCACTGCAGAGGGTGCTGTCTGCCCACATTCCTGGTCCCTAGGAAAAGGGGGAAAGAGAGTTGCGAACTATTTAAAAGTTTAAAAGGCCTGTTGAGGGGTATCACCCAAATGCTCTAAAGTCTTCCACAATTAAAAGACATAAAGTCGCATTTCAGAGTCACGACAAAGTCACAGAGGATATTGTCATAGCCAGAGTGGAATTCTGAACAAGCACAAAGCAATGTGGTTTAAATAAAAAAAAACCAAAAAAACAAAAACAAAAAAAAAACCAAACCAAAACAAAACAAAAAAAAACTCGAAAAAACCAAAAAACCAAAAACAACAAACAAAAAAAACAAAACACACAAAAAAACCCAACATTTTCCTCCCTGCTTTTAATGAAGTTTAAGTCTTTCTGAAGTCATTCATGTAGGCAGTGATGCTTCAGTATAAACAGTAACTCCTTCCTGATAAATTCACAAAGTTTTATGGATCTGCTTTCATACTGAAACTCTGGAAAACAGTGGAAACATCAGAATTTGGTTTGAAAAAAGAAAAGCGAGGCTCAAAGATGGTCAGTCCTGTCCTGTCCTTTGCACCTCTGTGGGGATGTCAAGGCAGATCTTGATTTCAGCTGAAGCCACTCTTCTGATAGCACTAAAAAATCAAGATTTTTTCCCCAAAACAAGAAGAGTTTATCTGTTGTCCTGCTTAACATATAACAGTATTGTTTAAAAAAAAGATGAGCATCTTTGGCATGCTGGGAAGATGCCAGATCTGCTCTCACCACTTCCCATCAGACCTTTTGCTTTTTCAATTTCCAGCTTTCAATTTTCCAGTCTCCTTCTCTGAGCAGAAACAGAACAATCATGAAGACAACAAAAGGGATTTCAAGGCAGAGATGGATTACAGCTGATTTTGGGAGGACAGGAGCTGCACCCCTTGGAAACAACCAGTGAGCACGGCTGCCATAGCAATGGCACAGAAATTTTTGCCCCATCCCTTGTGCTGGATGTGTCCAAGTGCTAAAACAGACTCTCCATCCAGCCAAAGCGACCCTCAGGGTTCAGGGAACACTCCTGTGTTTGCTAACACCTTTTCTATTCTCATTGCTATAAAAAGGTGCGCTAGCATGAAACCCAGGGAATATGGGGCTGGGGGAATTTCAGGAATGGAATCCTTTCCTGTGGTGTGATAAGAGTTATGCACGGTAGAATCCTTCTCCATCATTTAATCTTCAATGAAAATTTGGACTTTTTGTTCCCAATCTTGCAGCATTTCAAAGCTTTCTCCTGGAGCCAAGCCCGAGTGCTGTTGAAGTGGTTTCACTGTGTGAGAGGAGAGCAGGGACACAGAGAGGGGGCACAAGGTTTAAAACCCAGAATAGTTTTAAAAATCATGACAGCTAAAATTAGGGAGGGAAAATAAGCAGTTCTGACTGTTCTTATCCCCAGTCTTTGAGTCTTTTCCTAACAATTCCTTTTTCCTTGAATTCTGCCTGCATGAATCTAAGGATTGGAAATATCAAGGCTTGACTGAGAAAAAAAATTAACTCTTATCTACAGTTCTAAGTCAGTTGTTTGCTCGCCTTCCACATATTAAATTTGCCTTGACTTCTTAAGGAAAGCCCATGAAATTTGAGGTGAATTGGGTGAAGATCCTATTGCTTCTATCCCACTGAAGAATCTTTTGCCTCAATTATATTTTCATTGCATTAGAGTGGTGAAAGTGAAGTCACAGAGATTTGGAACCAGTTCTAATCAATACAATTTATATATTCAACGATAATATGAGTTCATGGAGTTGTTTAAAAGGCTTTCCTCAATGAAGACAGACATAAATCTGTGGTAATCATATTCTCTGATAGAGAGACATGGCTCTCCCAGAATTTTCCTAGGAAACTGTGAGAAACTTAGAGAAAAGGATTCAACCAATTATTATCTCTCTTTCTGTAACCATTGTTTATAGATATGGTTCTCCAGAGTGTGCTGTTCATGGTTCACCAGTAGTGTGAGAAGAGATTCCTAAAGACCAATCAGGTCTTAGGTCCACCATTGTTTCTATATGAACTATAGATTTCTAATAATAAAGTGTCTTTTCACGTCTTCTGATAATGAAGTCTCTGTGTCATCTTTGTCTCCAATACCCCTTCAGTAATAAATCTAATTAAATCAACTAATCTTTAAAAATCTTCTTTAAAACCTCAAGTTTCTGCAAATACTTCCCATAAACCAAGGGCCAAGGGGCACTTTTGGGTGTGCATAGAGCTGACAGACCCCTGACATTCCATGGACACCCAAAAGCCACCCCAGGAGCAGCAGCTGTGGGACACAGACATGAGGGATGCACCAGGACACCTCAGACATGAGGAGCAGGTGACTCACAATCCACCCCAGGGTGCCCAGGATTTGAAATTAACGTGCAAAAAACAAGACAGAATCCAGGTAATAAATTCCTTTGATCTGAGCTGTTTCAAGGGTCAATTAACCTTAAATTTAAAGGATAGGCACTATAACATTTAGCCAGCTGAACTCTTAGAAAATTATAACTTCAGGGGAATTTTGAGAGGGTAGAGAAGGAAGTACAGTGATATTCTCAATTTCAGAGAATTAAAAAATAAATTAATTTAATAACTGGCATTTTAGCGAAACTGCTTATCACCAAACAGCTCTTTTCCCAGTAAAGGTGAATTCTGCAATAGTAGAATTACACATGGTAACTTTTCCTCATATCACAGACTAGTACTATCTTTAAATTTGCCCTAACTATTTTATTTAATATTTATTAATATGCCAATAATAGCAAATTTACTATCCTCTTCTTAATTCTTTTTTTTAATTTATATGGAGTACATATTTTCTATTAAACTCTGCCTTTCATGTCAACAAAACTCACCAATATCAACTCACCATCAAGGACTTACATATATCAGCACTAAATTCCTCAAATATCATGGAAAATTGTTCACATTAAGAACACTCTGAGTGTTGCAGTGCTCTAATTTTTACACCATATTTCATGTAAAGAAATACTGTGTAGATAGTACCATAAAATATTCCCTGTTCAGCATTATATTTCTACAATTAATTATAGAATTCAAGCCTGACAAGATCCTGGAAGATTTTTCTGGTCACTGGCTCACATATCAAGATTCAATTCTGCAGCAAGTGTAGAGAAAATACAACAAATATCTGCTATGACTCTCAGCCATACAGGAGTTAATTGATGCAAGAAACTGTATTTGATACTAATTTTGAGTGGGGAGCAGGAAAATGCATATTTAGCATTTGTGCAGAGGTTTCTGAGTCACAGAGCAGAGATCCAGGATGAGATGGAAACAGCAGAGACCCTCTGACCCCTTCACTGACCTCACTAACAAGAATTAGCTACTGTGTGAAACTCAGGGAACAGGAGCATTTGTAGGTGTTATTAACAGGGTGACTCTCCACCATGACTCTACACATGATAAATTCCTTTTTACTACTGTGAAATGTATTTCTGCATTGTGGCATTTTCAGTTGCTGTTACCTTCTCTTCTACCTTTGAGCTGAGCTTCACAGAGGCAGCAAAAATCAACTCTGGACCCAAGGGTGAAAATTTTGAAGCTTCAGGGAAGCACAGTTGAACTTCATGATAAATTATCTCTTTTTTTCTAGATAACAAAGGCAAATAGAATCTAAAATTTCATAGGGTAAATTGTGTTAATGTGGGATACTGGTGGAAAGAGATACTCACTGTGAGGATAGAAACCATTGACTCCTCATGGCTTCCCTGTCCTCCACCCCCACAGCTTGTGATCCAAAATAATTAATTCATTATATCATTAATTCAGTGCAGGTAGTTGGTTGTGTAAGCTCCACACCTGCTTTTGCAGAGAACTGGACTTAAATACATTCATTACTTGGCTTCCATGGGATTTCTGAAATCTCATAATAATGCAGAAGAGATTCTGAGCTGCTGCACTGTCTGATCCAGATTCTTCTGGAATACACAGGGAAAATCCCTCAGGTCTTTTCCTTGTTCTTGGGATTTGCATGGAGTGTCTCTCCCACTTTGCAAACCTTTTTCTGAACACACCTAACTGTTCATTAAAACATCTCCTTGTTATCACTGTACAGTGGAAGATTTTAGTTTCACATCCTGTCAGATTTAATTACAAACTTCATGGTTTCCTTCACTACGTGTGCCTCTGACGATGTTTAACCAATCTCTTTTTGTTCAGGGAGGAGTAAGGTTTACACAAAAGCTCTGATTATGGTAGAGATAATTGCATCTCAGTTTTTGGAGGATAATTCTACTTGGGCATCTATCCCTACATGCTCACAGTCACCATCTCCACAAAGCAACTGCCAAAACAATACCAATGGGTAAATCACAGTAAAGTCACCAATAATGTCATTTTTCAAGGTGCAAAATGATATTTTGTGTTCTCCTCCTTCTCCCAGCCTGCAGGGGTTGCAGTAAGTCCATCACACGCTGTCTCTGCAGCTCCTTCCTCCTTAGGGGAGGACTCCTCACATTCTTCCCCTGCTCCAGCCTGGGGTTCATCCCACAGTCCTTCATGAACTTCTCCAACACAGGTCCTTCACCTGGGGTTCAGACCTCCAGGAACTGCTTCAGGGTGGGCCCCTTCCCACTGGGTGCATCCTTTAGGAACAGGCATGTTCCTAAATGGAATCTCCATGGGGTCACAAATCCTGCCAGATAATCTGCTCCAGAGTGGGCTCCTCCATGGGCTGCAGGTGGATCTCTGCTCTCCATGGAGCTCCCTGGGCTGCAGCTGCCCCTCCATGGGCTGCACCAGGGGCTGCAGGAACCTCAGATCTGACACCTGGAGCAGGCCCTGCCCCTCCTGCCCTGCCCTGGGTGTGGAAACCCAGGGCACTGGGAATATTTCTCTGTCTGCTCTGGGGTGCCCTGACCCCCAGGGGACCACTGACTCTGACCCTCATTCATGGAGAAAGTTTCCCAGACTTCAAGATAGACTGGAATCCACAAAAGTGTGAAATAGATTATAGAGAGCAGTGTGGGTGTATCACTGGGTAAGAAATTTAGGGTTTGGGATTTTTAGTATGGATAGTTGTGGATGGAAGCAAGATGGAGGGCACAGGGTGTCCTCCTGGGTTTCTTCTTCATGCTGCTTCTTCCTTCTTCATGGGTTTGGGTGGCATTTTGTAATTGGGCAGAAAAATCTGCATTGTGGGCTCTGTGGGATCAGTTATTGGGTTAAAAGGGGAAATAATCCAGGTGTCAGTTCTTAACTGGATAATTTAGTCTTAAAAGACCTTGGAACAAGAGATTTGTTGGCCATTTTGTGCCTTCTAATGAAAAGCTGCAGAACTCACAGTAGTGAGACTGTTTTACTGATAAGAAATACTAAGCACCTGAGTCCAAACATGAATTATTGTCTCAAGTGCCTTCAATCCAGACCCAGAGAAACCAACAACAGGGACCCCCACATTGGGGGCAGCAGGGCTGCTCCTCTCACATCTTCTCACTGCAGCTGTGCAGGTTTTCCCTCCCCCTTACACACATTATCCCAGAGGCATCACTGCTGATCCAGCTGGGTCTCTCTTAAATCTGGCTGGAATTGGGTCCATGGACAGGGTGGAAGCTTCCAGCAGCTTCCCAGAAGCCACCCCTGTACCAAAGCCTTGCCATGCAAACCCAATGCACCTTTTAGTTCCTCTTCTTAACTTGTTGCACACTTGGTCTGACCAGGAGTTCAGAGTAACTCACCTCAGGTTTGTTCTATTTTGCTTCCAGATGCATTCAGGAAGCAAATATCCTCTTAAAGCTAAAGTCTTTCCTTTTTGAACTGAACTCTACTTTTTATCCCCTTTTAAATAATCACAGTGGCACTTCCAAGATCTTTGTCACTTTTTTTTTTTTTGTTTACTTTGCCTTTGATTTATTCTGGGTTGTTGCCTGACATTTTATGCTATATTGGTGGTTGATGTGAGCTCCTCCACTGCACCTTCAGCACAGACAACTGTCAGTGCTTCCATCTTACTGACACTAAGTGACAAATTGCTTCATGTGGAAGCACAGAAAACACAGAAAAAAACTGCTTCAATTACTTTTTCCCATGTTCAAAAGAGATTATTTTTATGTTTGGACACAGCAGCAAAAGGGCCAGTGGCCTTGAGTCAGCTGAAATTCTGTTTTCCTTCTGTGCCTGTCAGTATGATTGGATTTCCTTTTTCTTTTTCAGTCTTACATTTTATTTTAGTCTGTGTTGACTTCCTCAGCACATTGGCACTGAGCATCCCGGAGGGAGGAAGGGAGGGAGGGAGGGAGGAAGGAAGGAAGTGGCGGAAGGAAGTGGCGGAAGGAAGGAAGTGGCGGAAGGAAGGAAGTGGCGGAAGGAAGGAAGGAAGGAAGGAAGGAAGGAAGGAAGGAAGGAAGGAAGGAAGGAAGGAAGGAAGGAAGGAAGGAAGGAAGTGGCGGAAGGAAGGAAGTGGCGGAAGGAAGGAAGGAAGGAAGTGGCGGAAGGAAGGAAGTGGTGGAAGGAAGGAAGGAAGGAAGTGGCGGAAGGAAGTGGCGGAAGGAAGTGGCGGAAGGAAGGAAGGAAGGAAGGAAGGAAGGAAGGAAGGAAGGAAGGAAGGAAGGAAGGAAGGATCTGATGATCATGCCTTTATTTAGTAAAATTTGCACATTACAGAATACTCTGATGTGGGGAGCACTGTCAAAAAGAGAGTCCTTGCCAGGGAATGATATAGTGTATTTGCAGCACATGAATTTAGGTCATGTCTTGAATGTATTTAGGTGAAATATGGTAAAATACATATCATATTTATGTACAGTTGGTTGGATTTTTCCCTTCTGAAGTGAGTTTAGAACTTTTGTCTCCCTGCTTGCACCAGCATATTTCAAGAAAACTTCCAGTTTCAGAGCTGCTTTAAATTAGTCTTGTCTTACTCCAGAGGGACAATCATGTGGCATTATTCTTTTTTCTTTTCTAATTTTTCTTCCAGAATGAAGAAATTTTGCTTTGCTGAGTAAGATGAGAAGGAAGAGCAAAGCAGTTCAACACCAGCCCTCTGTGTTTTCCGATTTTGAGATTTCACCTTCACATTTGAACACCACATTTGGTTTTAATATATTTCCACATTTTATTTTTTATATTTTATAATTTGTTGTCACTGTGAATTTACACTCACCTGAGTATATTAAACAGAAATTTAATTTAAGGAATTTCAGGATTAAAATAAAACCATCCTCCCCTGATTAAAGCTCAGTGTTTAAAAGAGTGGTCAGGGCAAAATTCAAACAGATTCAGTGCTCTAGGGCTGATCAGGGCTCCCTTTTCAACCTCACTTCTCTAGACTGAAGGGAGCTGAAATTACCCTTATAGCACCATGCTCACCAGGACTGAACTTAATAGTGAAAAAATGAAGGCTTTGAACTTGCAGGGTTGAAAGTGGTGGGTTTTGATGTGATGTAGAAGCTTTTTGCTCAGAAATGACTGAGAAGAAGGAGCTGTGTACACGAAGAGATCACAGAGCCACTGACTCCTTCGGGCCTGTACTCAGAGAATTCCTGGATTTGGACGCACTGCTGAGCCAGGAAAACACATGGATGTCCCTTAGCCATGCTCAGCAGTGCCCCAAGGACAACAAGGCACAGAATGAAAGAAACACAGAATAATTTGTGTTGGAAAAACCTCCAAGATCCTCAAGTCCAACCTGTTGCTGATCACCAGTTGGAGCAGAGCACCAAGCACCACATCCAGGCCTTGCTTGGACGCCTCCGGGGATGGTGATCCCACCACCTCCCTAGGCAGCCCCTGCCAATGCCTGACCACCCTTTCCATGGAGAAATTCCTCCTGATGGCCAACCAGACCCTCCCCTGGCCCAACCTGAGGCCGTTCCCTCTCTTCATGTCCCTGTTCCCTGGGAGAAGAGCCCAAACCCCCCGGCTGTCCCCTCAGAGCCACAAGGTCCCCCCTGAGCCTCCTTTTCTCCAGGCTGAGCCCCTTCCCAGCTCCCTCAGCCCCTCCTGGTGCTCCAGACCCTTCCCCAGCTCTGTTCCCTTCCCTGGACAGCTCCAGCTCCTCAATGTCCTTCATGAGTTGAGAGGCCCAACACTGGACACAGCCCTCGAGGTGTGGCCTCACCAGTGCCCGGCACAGGGACAAAATCACTGTCCTGGACTGTGAAGTTCTGTAATGAACTGTGAAGTTGTCACATCAGACAGGAAATTCAAACATACCAAACTCTGTTGAAACAAAAAGTTTATTATTTTTTTAAATATGTGGGACAAAATGTTCTGAGAAAAACTCCTGAATAATTTTGCCATCAAATCTTATTGTTCCATACTGGAACAGCAAAACACAGGAAAGATCCAGCCTTGGATAAGGAAGGGAGAGACTCAGCTGGTTTTTTTTGTACACTAAATGTCTTCAAAAGGCTTGGGCTAAATTAACTTCACTTTAGGACACTTGCAGAGCTAACAGACATTAGAAGTTATTTTTTACTCATTATGGGTGATGATTGAGCTTTCAAAGATGTTAAAAGCTGCTATAAAACTGGAGAGAACCATCCATGCAAGTATAATGATAAAAGTTTCTACAGGCAGCACTTCACCTCCATCCTACCTAAAAAACAGGTTTTGCTAGGAAAACAGTTTTGGCAAAAATCTAGTTTTGTATGTGACTAAACTAACATCCACTGTTGTTGTTGTGTCACTTAGTGCAGCTCAGGTGCAGAAATAAACATGTTGTGAATAAATATTTGATCTTTAGTCTTTGCAGTACTTAATGAAGCCTCAGTGTATCTTGTCCTCAGGGCCTCCCAAAGTGAACTGGGGCCTCTCAGGAGGAAGGAAAAAGCAAGAAGAAATCCCTGGAAGCTGTCATGGTAAAGTTCAGTTATGCAGATGCCACAGAAGCAGGTAAAGACTCTGAGCAGGCAGGAATCCTGCCTGTCTTGGTTTGAAAAGACAGGTGTGTGCTAAGGAAGGTAGAAGTCTTCCTTGAAATGGAAAATGTAAACCCCCTCCCTCCAAATTATTATAAATTTGAAATTAAGGGGCTCTCAGGCAAAGACATGGGAACAGGAATAATAATAAAGAACAATAGTTCTTTATTAGGAAAGAAAAGTAAAATAAAAATGCAGTAATACAAACCAACACTGCCAGAGTGAGAGCAGTCCCTGCCCCCTGTGTGTCAGGGTGGTGTCCCAGCCCCATCCCATGGGGGCTCAGCCCTCCTGCAGTGCCAGCTGTGGCTCTGCTGCAGCAGGGATCCTGCACAAGGGGGGAGTTTTCCTCTGCAGCTCCAGGGCTGCTGCAGATGGGCCTGGGCTCCCTCTGGCCATGCAGGGCAGCAGAAAGCTGCTCCTCTGGGAATGCAGTGGGCAAAGGCTGCTGGGGTGTCCCAAACCTCAGATTGGATCCAGGCAGGAATGCTTGGCTCCTCCCCTGGGCGGAGCATCTCCCCATGGGATGATGGAATTTGATCAGCCATGCAGGGACACTCACTGGCCATGAACGGAAGATAATTAATAATTAATGGCCCATGAACAGAAGATAATTAATAATTAATGGCCCATGAACAGCAGAGATCTCCTGGAGGGAGGATTGGTTGTAGAAGAGATAAAGAAAAATCTGCTCAATGAACAGAACTGCCCCACCTCTGACAGATGGTGATAGAATACACACCCCCAGCCACACCTTGGTAATCTAAGACACCGCCATGTGCTTGGATATGAGATATTTATCTGTTCATTTTTGATAGAAGCACACACTGATGGAAAAGAAGGATCTGCTGATAAGCTTGTAAAACAGTCAGTGCCGTCGTGTTATGAGAATGAGGCAGGTACTCAAAAAGAATAATGGAGTTTCTTTTACTTTCCTGAGCATGTATTTTTTTATTTTCTCTTAGAAACACAATTTGGACAACCCAACATGGGTTTTTTTAAGATGTATCTTTAAATCCCTTACTGTGTGGACCATAACAATATGAAGTTATTTCACATATCATTACTGATTGAGCACAGTGCAAATTTAAAAGCAGATATTCTGCAGAACCATCTAACACTCACTCACTTCAGCCAGAACTCTTTCAAAAGACCATGATTCATCAGGGAACAGAACAATTTCCATGTCTAAAGCTCCTTTTTTTTTTTTATCGTGTCTCTAAGTACTTCACAATCAGTGGAGAACTGTCATTTTCCAGCCCACTTTATGTCATGAGCTAAGTGACTAACCTGTTCAAAGTGTTTAGTGTCAGTTTGGAAAACAGAAAAATCCAGACAAAAGGAGAAAATTAGCATCCTGAGGAGTACAATAAAGCTCATACAAAGATGAAGATTCAAATAATCTCCATTCTAATCTTCTGAAAAATACCCAAAGGCCTATGAGAAAGGAGTTTCTCTAAATTTTTGGCTGATGATATATCTGAAGCTGTTTTCCCTAAACAGAAAGTTTTATCACACTAGAAAAGTTGGCTTTTAGAATGTGTGAAACTTTTGAAGAGCCTTTGGAGCATTGTGTGTGAAGAAACGAAAAAGATAAAATGCAGGCTTAGTGTGGGTAGATAATGACAAAATAACTTGATATCTTTCCCTGAAAAATTAAGATTTGCATTTAAAAGTATTGCAAATTTAAATCTGCGAGTGTGGGTAGGGTACAGCAGCTGCTGCAGTGCCATGGGGACACAGCCAGAACTCCGCTGAGGGGACACCAGCAAAAGGGGAGGTGACATCAGGCAGCAGGCAAAGAACTCACTGGCAGAGTACCCCAGGAAATAGGACTCAGGCCTCAGCTCATGTCATGGTTTCTGTTATGAACTGGCACAAAATGATGATCCCATATAATTCAATTTCCCAATGAAAAGCTGGAGGGCATCCTCTATTAACAGAAAAATCAGGACTTTATATCCTAAAAGCTGCATGACCTCGAAGACTGGAATTAAAAGAAAGCTGAAAGGAATTTAAAAGGGAAAAAAAGTAAGATTACGTATTTGGAGACATTTCTGCAGTGAGCTGGAACACAGCAGTTGGAAATGGGTGAGAAAGAGGAGCAGTGGTGCAGCACAGCTGCTAACAGGGTGAGGGGGAAATGCTGGGCTGATGCCAGCAAGGAGGAAGCTGAATGCAACAGCCAAAAACTGTTCCCAACAGACTCAGGGAAAATTGTTGGCCTGGAATGAGAAATGGAAGAGATCTCACTTGAAATGCAGTGCTCACATCTCTCTGTTCATGGCCAACAAAGATTGAGCCCTGAGGAGGTGTAAGGAGAGATCGTCCTGGCCAGGGAGTGAGAGACCACTTTGGGCTCCAGGTTGGAACCCCAGGTACTGAGAATTTTGGGCTTTCTGTGCTGAAAGGCACAGACCCTCAAGAAAACACTACATTTGACCTGAAGCTGTAGAGAAGGCTTCTGAAATTGAATAGTAAAACTGAGATTATGAGTGTCTAGTTTGAACAGAATGTGACAAAGTGTTTGAATAGAATGAGTGAAGCAACAGAAGCCTTGGTATTCCAAGTAAAAGGCCAAGGAGAGCTGGGATTGTCCTCTGCCAGTACCCCAGTGGAACAAACTCCAGGGATAGAAAAGATCTTTTGAAGCTGAAAAAACAAATTTAGAACAAGAGCATCTGATTTGAACTGTCAATGGTGCCTTTGAGCTGATAGCAAAAAGATTTATGGGCCATTCACTTAAGAGTTGGACTTGATGATCACTGCGGGTCCCTTCCAACTCAGAATATTCTGTGATTCTGTGATTTCACACTTCAGGACTGGTGGAGCCTTGGAATAGCATTTAATAGAAGAAAAAGAAATAAAAGTGGTTTTGTAACAGCTGCCATGTGGGATTCAACTTCAGTTTCCATCTCTCACAAGAACAGAGGATGCTCTTTCTGAGCAAAGTACTATTCTCTATTTTGGGCTAAATTACCTCCTGGCTAAGTGCTCATCTGTGAATCTGCACAGCAATGCAATGATGATTTCTTTTCTAGCAGATGACAGCATGGAAAATAATGGCACCTCTGCAAATCTTCTTTTACCCTCTCAGAGTAGGGCATGATGAGAAAAGACTCCTCTCTTGAGCCTGGGAGATAGATGGAGATGCTGATGGGTATGTGGCACATCACGATGAGAGCTCCTCTCTAAACTGCTCAAGTTCAAATGTTTACCCCATTGACCAGCTAAAAAAAACCTGAAATGTGCTGCTCTACTTTGAGCATCTTGCAATTCAGACCTTTTTCTTTAAAAAAGAATAGTATTGGTTGCATATGATCTCTTAACCACTGGAAAAAATCCACCAATGTATTATTCCATTTACGCTCATCTCTGGATTGCCTAATGTTGCAACTGGGTTTTATTCATAAAACTAAATTTTTATTCATAAAACTTCTTTTTCAATTCAGTTAATATGATTAAATGAAATTAATAAAAAAGGGAAATGGATTTTTGTTCAAGATCATTGGCCTGAATTTCCAGAAACACTGCTCCTTACAGAGTTGCTTCCCCTAACTTTAACTTCTTCCTCTTTTCTGTTTAAAGGAAATTTCTCACTTCAGCTTTCAGTGTGCAGAACAGAAATGTCCTGTGTGATGTGACCTTGAAGCTTCCCTGATGCAAGGAACAAAACCTGGTGCTCTCCAGGGGGCTGATCATTTTGGGGAGAAATATTGAAGATTCTCACAAGCACTGTGTAGATTCTCTCTTATTACTACTTTTAAACATTTATAATGAAACAGAATTAATCTGGACTCTTTCTCTTCTCAGCTGGTGAGAGGTTTGCGGATGTAATGCACTCTGGCACCTTCTCAATCAAATTTATTTTGCATCCTTTGCTCCTCCTCCATTTTCCTGGAGCTGCCCATGTCCCATCACTTGTTTTTTTAAGCAACACTTGGTGTAGCAAGCACCTGTGAAAAGTGCAATACCAGACATTGCTGGGATTCTCTTCTGAAACCACCTCTTTTTTCACCATTATTTCCTTTTTTAACAATCTCAAAAACGTGCTCTTGTACCCACATCTGGTGGGAAAAATCAGAATTCTTTGAGGCAGTAGAGCAATGCAGAGCAATGCTGAGTGTATTCACTGACCAAACAGTGAGTTGTGGAGCAAAATTCTTTATTTTTGGTCATTTGTATGAGGTAATGAGGTAGAAAGCCCAAAACTATTGAAGTAAAATTCTGGCTAACTGATGGTTTTTATGGGTTGTAAGAAAGTAAAAAACCTCAGCAAACATGATCCTACTTCAATCTTTCCCTCCATCTTTGGAGGAGGGCCTGGCATAATTTCTGGCTGACTTCAGCAGAGCAAGAACCCTTCCTTGTCACTGTTATTCCAGGTGAGACTTTCTAACAGCTTTGTTTTAGCAGGATGACACTGAGAGGAATGTTGTTTATGGTCGGTGTAAAAAAATGCAGAATTTGGTTGGAGTAAAACCAGAGAGATGGGGCCTATTTCACTGGGGCTTTTTAAGGGATAACTCATTTGGACCTAGTTTCAAAGACAAGTTTTAATTAAAAGCACATTGTGCAGATTTGTAAGAAAGTGGCTAACTGGTAGAAGGTCAGCTATCTTGTAAGCAGCAAGTCATGGGAAAATTGTGCTATTATGGGTTACATAAGCATAACAAAGCTTTCATCTATAATTACTATTAAATTCATCCTCTTTGAATAGGCTCCACAGCTCTGCTGGCCTTCAGGGCTTTAGCTAACACGGGGTTTGACTTTTTGCTAGTGAAAGATACTTCCCAATCAGCAAAGAATATAATGAGACCTGATTCCATCCTTTCAGTGGGCAGAGGAGAGAACAAAGGCAAAACAACACAGAGAGAGCTGGGGCAAAAATTGCAACAGATAAAATTCAGCTGGTGTTCCAGAACAGAGTAAATTTAACCCCAGAAAGTCTTTGTTCATTTATGTAACCTTGAGGAAGGACATGTCCTGAGATGACAGCTGATAAAAGGGGACATTACTTGTCATCTGCCAAGAGTAGACAGGTCTTGGGCAGAATGTTGTATTCAGAGAGAGGAGAATGATTGCTTATCACAGCTGTTCCAGAAATTGTGCCAGGGAATGGATTCATCCCCAAGTTCAGAGGTTGGAATCAAGATCAGCACCACAGACATCATCTACGTTGGCTGTAGAGAGCAAGGGAAAAAGCAGAGGGCTAAAGTCTGGCAGATGGAACAAGTATCACCAAAACTCAACACAAATCTTTCAGTGTGTCATGGAGCTCCTGGAGTGGGGCCAGTGGAGGCTGCAAAGGTGATGAAGGGACTGAAGCATCTCCGAGGAAAGGCTGAGGGAGCTGGGGCTGTTCAGCCTGGAGAGAAGGCCCAACTGAGAGGGGTCTCAGCCCTGGGCGTCCCTGTGGGTCCCTGGGTATCCCTGGCTGTCTCTGGGTGTCCCTGTGTGTCCCTGGCTGTCCCTGAGTGTCCCTGTGTGCATGGAAGTTCAGAGCAGGGCCCAGTCTCTGCTCCAGGGCCCAGCAATGGCACCAGAGGAAGGGGCAGGGACTGAGCCCAGGGAGTTCCACCTGGACATGAGGAAGAACTTCACTGAGAGCACTAAGCAGATTGTCCAAAGAGGCTGTGGAGTCTTCTCACTGGGGATATTCCAGAATTGCTTGGGCACAACCCTGTGCCCTGTGCTCTGCCTGAGCAGGGAGCTGGGACCAGGTGACCTCTGTGGTGCCTTCCAGCCTGACCCATCTGGGATTCTGTGATTCTGTTGCAAACATTCTAAATACAAAGATGGACTTCTAGCTTTAGTTATTTCCATGTTGCATGGTTATAACCAAGAGCAGGAGAGCTCCTGTATGTGTTTAGGCATATACAGAGCTAATCTTTGATGTCCTTCACTGAGATACATTTGCTTTGGTTCTGCTCAATTCATTCAGCTGTATAAATGTCCACAGAAAAACATCTATCATTAATGAATTAACATCTAGCATTAATGAATTTACCTCTAGCATTAATGTATTAACATCTAGCCTGCTTGAAGCTGGACATGGCCTCTGATCTTGTCTTAAAGATCACTGGTGGTGGCTTTTCCTTTCAAACTCTTTTCCTTTCAAACTGATAAATGCCCAAGTAAGTCAAATGAGTCAAAACAAGTTGCATCTGAAATCTTGACATTACTTCCCATCCAAGCTGAAACATTACCCTGCTGACTGGACGTGAAAAATGCAGTCTCAGGTTTATTTTTAAAAAATTGCACTCAAAGAAAGCATCATTAGCTCAGGTGTAGAGAAATGCTGAGTATATTTACGGACAAAATAGTGACTTGTGGAGCAAAGTTCTTTATTTGTGGTTATTGGTATGCCCCAAGCTAATGAGGTAAAATTCTGGCTAACTGATGGTTCTTATGAGTTGTAATAAATCTAAAATATTTTCTTTCGACAGCATGACATTGAGACATTGCTTCTTGAAATTATTTGGCCCTAGGACTATAAATCTGCTAATTATTTCTATTTTACCAGTTAGGATAGTGCAGATTGTATTGTAAGATTTGAAGAAAATGTCACCTAAAGAGCAGAAAGTGCCCTAAATTTTGTTGCTGGTACATGACCAAGTAACTCATGATTGTGCTTTTATGATACTGTCTGGACCACTCAGTTTCTCTACAGTGGTTCTTCAGCCTCTATGCTAAAAACACACTCAGGTTCTCCCTTCTTCATGTAATTTCTCAGGCAATATTATGTCAATTTATATAGATATTTATTTTCATTGAAGCTCCTTTATTTCCCTGGATATTTTCTAGCTCTTTCCACAGAGTACACACAAAGAATTATTTCTCTTTCTTTATTACATAACACAGAGCCAAAGATCTGCTCATCTTTTTTATTACATGAATTATAAAATATTTAAAGATACTTTTTCCCCCTTAAATATTTCAGTAGATACATAGACTAAGTGATGTGCAAATTCTCCTTCTGGGGAGACAGACTTGTGCTTAACTTTACAGATAAATGCAACAGGACCACCTGTGCATGCATTTTTAAGGCTGGAAACTTAATGTGCCATAGAAGAATAGCTGCCATAGCCACTTTTCAAGGAACAAGACATGGAAGTGTGTTTTCCCAACAGGTCTATTTTCCTTATCACCTGCTGCCATTTGCCTTGAGGAGTAAAAAATTACTCCTTGAAAATGCATTCCAAGATTAAGAATTCAATGCCCATGATGTGCTGCATGTGAGTTTTCCTCATATGGGAAAACAGCATGAAAACACACAAACGTCTGGGCAAACATCTGGGCTTTTCTCTCCCAGTTTCCACAGCTTGAGCAAACAGGTGATTTTTGGTTGACTGTCAATGCATAATATTTCAAATTATCTTTCCCAACTCCATTTATTTCCCTCAGTTTCTCTTCCTCTCTTTCCATATTAAGATTGCTGTGTTTATTTTTACCTCTAACCCAATGAGTTAATTCAGAATATTCACCTGCAGAGTCCATTTTTTCATGTCTTATTCTCTTTCAAATAACAGAGTTTGGCTTTCAGCTTTGGAAGTGCCTGTGCAGTGATTCTTGCAAGTTTATAGCATGGGAATGGGATTATATTTTTCTATCAAATATTACAACAACAGGATTTTCTAGACATGGATTTCAACAAGATGGAATAGGAAATGGCAAGACAGTATACGGGTTTTCAGTACTTCTAGTAATTTCTGCCTTTCTTACCCACACTTACAATGTATGTCTTGGGAAAAGAAAATATATTTGCTTGAAGAGTATATTTATATTTACAAAAAATGGCTTGAGGGTGCCTGCCTTTCAATAAGACCTGAATGTACATAAAAGATATTTCTACTTCTTAATTAGGATCCTTGAAAATTCAGGCTAAATATGTGAGTGAACACTGTTCATCGCTCGAGGGTTAGAGGGCATCTTACAAGAAATATAAATTTATAATTGCAGAAGGTCTTGAAATTGGAAAGCAAAATTGAAAACATGACAGTGCAAATATTAGCACAACTCAGAATGATCAAATTAATCCAGTTCAGCTGGTCATGATTTCCAAGAGTTTAAAGCTGACTAGACCAGAAAGATTAAATAAAATTGAAATAATGTTTCTGCTTTATACCTGCTTAAAGTAATCCAGGACATCAGACTTAATGAAGGTAAGGATTTTAGGTGATGAGTTTGTGTATGTGGGAGGCAAAAGAGGATCCTGAAACAACAGCACTAAAGCTGCTTTGAGGATTCTCCCTGATGTTTGTGCTATGTACCTCTGGATACAACGTAAATACAAATTAATTTCCATCTCTGCTTCCATTTGGGGAGTTGTTTCCTACTTCTTCCCCTTCTTGTTTGCGTCTGGGTATCCTTTTGTCCTGGTTTTGATGTTAACAAATTTACATAGAGAGCTTTTCTTTTCAAAGGACCATTTGATCATCTAAGTATTGTATTTGCAGGGATGCCCCAACGAAGGCAAGAATGATGAATCTGACTCCATGTGCTCAGAAGGCTATTTTATTACTTTATTATACTATATTATATTAAAGAATGCTATACTGAACTGTACTAAAGAATACAGAAAGGATATAGACAGAAGACTAAAAAGATAATAATGAAAGCTCCTGACTCTTCCCAGAGTCCTGACACAGCTTGGCCCTGACTAGCCAAAGAGTGAAAACAACTCACAGCAGAATCCAATGGAACAATCACCTGTGGGTGAACAATCTCCAAACACATTCCACATGAGCACAACACAGGAGAAGCAAATGAGATAAGAATTGTTTTCCTTTTCTCTGAGTCTTCTCAGCTTCCCAGGAGAAAAACCCTGGGTGAAAGGATTTCATCAGAGAATGTGAATACCAAAATCTAAGTCAGATGAATTTTTCCTGTGACCATGAGAGATAAAACTTGTATGTCAGTGTGTCTGGATCTCCACTCTTCGGGATCTGAAGGATCTCCTTCTCTCAGCAAGCAATTAACCAAAACCCACATGTCAACATCCATCTGACAGTCCTGGGGCAGGGGCTTTGCTTCAATCTGCTCAAAAGTCTCACGAAACCATCATGAGATAACCCTTGGACACATCTGCATGAAGTGATCTCATGGTTTTCCTCTTTTCTCCTGAATTGTTCTTGACTAATATCTGTCTTCCCCAAATACAGCCAGTCTCCATCTGAAGTTGGTACAGCTGCTGTTTTCCTGGTTCCAGTTGCTGTTACAATAGATGCTCCAATTGTCCTCTCAACTTATCTCCAGTTTACTCTGTCCAGATCTTCTCTTGTTCATCAAAAAGTATTTTATTTCCTTATATTACATCCCAGTGCAGGAACTTACACACTTTAAAAAGCAAATATCCATCTTCTCCTCTGATAAACTCTGATTTTTATCCCCTTCTGACTGTGAGACCTTTAAAATAATTTAGTGCTTCTTTTCTGAACCATCTGCTTTTTTTTTTCTCCCCCAAAACTTTCTGATGCAGAAAAGCTTCATGTCACAGAACTCTCAGAGGCAGTAGCCATAAGAAAGTTAATCCAGTATTCAGAGTCAAATTAAGAAAGCTCTAAGTTGTTTTTATTGCAGGAGAATCTGCAAGACAGATTGCTGTAAACATAATACAGAAGTCCTTGTAGAGAAAACAGATTGAATTTTGGGAAAGGCTGTTGGTTTTGCTGACAGAGATGAGATTCCAGATGATAAAAGAACAAAAAAATTGTTAGTAATGGTAGTAACAGTAATAAAAAATCCCCAATTGTGCTGTTCCAAATCTGCAAGAAAGGTTTACTTTTAAAATAAAAAGAACTATCCGAGTTAGACA
This sequence comes from Melozone crissalis, assembly GCF_028551555.1. Taxonomy (NCBI): domain Eukaryota; kingdom Metazoa; phylum Chordata; class Aves; order Passeriformes; family Passerellidae; genus Melozone; species Melozone crissalis. The sequence continues at coordinate 4,540,138 of NW_026535905.1, forward strand.
TGTGAAGAAATGAAAAACTACAGAAGGTCTACCCAACAGTTAATGGGATCAAAATCCAAAGTGAAGAGATAAAGCAAAAATAAAGGACCTTAAGGTTGCAAGCTGGCTTCAAACTGAAGCTTGAACTGCAGTTCAAAGTGGAAAATGTGGATTTATGTCAAGAGGCCACAGATTGAGATCTGCCACCTGCCCTGAAGACTTTACATTCAGAGTAAATCAAAATGAGTTTCTCTCTGGGGATTGCTGAGTGCCCCTAGAAGGAGCCTTATGATCATAAAAAATGCCTTGGGGTATTTTGAATAAACTTTTTTGTTTAGAAATAAATGACCCGAACTCTGTTTTCTGTTATCCTGCAATAAACCCATTGTAACTCTCCTGATAAAAACTTGGCTCGGGTGCCATTGCTGTATCTAAAACACCAACAAACTGTGGTGTATCCAGATTGTAACAAAAATTGTAGAAAAAATATTCCTGACACAGTAAATCTGGGAAGATTAACTAGAGACTCCTTAAATTTTTGGCCTAACATTTTCAATTTCTGGACAAAAATAAAATAACACAGAAATACAGAAACTAGGGCAAAATTTCCAGCTGAACACATGATTTGTGTGAACCCTCTTCTCTCCCCAGCTGATAAGAAATAACAACACTTTGTCTCTGAATCTAGGTCATAGATAAAGGTATTAACATCCCCATTCCAGTGCTGTAGAAACTTTTCCCAGTTTTTCCAAAATCCTACTGCAATGGATAATGGAAGCAAGGAACAGAGGCTTAATATCAAAACCATCTTTACTCTAAGTGAAGCATCAAAAATACAACCACCAAAAGGAAAAACAGAAAGGACATAAAATAATAGTTTAAAGGGAAAAAAGGGAAGAAAAACCTGATAATTAACAGAAAAAACATTAGAAAACAATAGATTGATACATTATATATATATTCTATACATAAAATAATATAAAAGATACATATTATATATATGTATGTGTGTATATATATATATATATATATATATATATATATATATATATATAAAATAGATCTAATTTTAGAAAATAGTAAATTGTTGCCATTAAGCTGTGCTCTGGCCATCTAGCCAGGGACTGCAAAACTGAGCAATGGGGAGGCTGCAGGGAAAGGTTGAAATGATTTAAAGATCTCAGTGTCCCTCAAAAGACAGGACTTCAGACTATTTTTGTATTTTTGTAAAAATTGACTTTCTTCCCGATCCAGGGAATATGAATATGTGTTCCTGAGGAGTGAGGAGAGATAATCAATAAAGTGAGAAAGATGCAAACACACAATGCCAACAGGTGGCTTGGTCACACATGCTGATCTCTGAGGCATTAGAGCTGAAAGGTAGAAAAAGTGTTTTCTGGAAATTTATTTTGTGCACAGCATTATTCTCACTAGGGCCCTGTTCATTTCCTGACACAAGAGGCAGTGTCCCATGTGCACACTTGGCTCTTCCTGTCCATCCAAGCACTAAAATGGAAAATTCTTAAATTAAAATATTAATGCATTTCAAAAAAAATTAGAAACTTAGAGAAGTTTCAACAGGTATTTTCTCCTCCATTTTCCTATCTCATCATGGGCAAGGAAAGTAATTTCTAGAAGATACCATTACTCAGAGCATTCAGATACACAGTTCAAGAAAATTTCATGGAATCACAGAATGGTTGGGTTGGAAGGGACCTTAAAACCATCCAGTTCTACCATGGCAGGGAGAAAGCCTCAAATTTTTTTTTTCAAACTTTGCTCAAAGCCTCATCCAACCTAAACACATCCAATTTAAACCCATGAGGAAAATTTCTTTCCTATGTGTTTGTTGCAAAGTTAAAATTTGGGCTGGAAATTGCCTCTCTCTAGTATATTTTTCAAAGCCTTTGAGGAACGTGGTAAATGATGGGGAAAGATCACAGTGCAGGTGGGCAGGGATGTATGAAGGGGGTTTGGGATGAGGAATGAGGCGTGGGAGATGCCACTTGTTCACAGTTGGGAGTGTTGGAGGAGGTGATCCAAATGAAAAACAAGTATCCAAAATGGAAATTAGAATTTTGCACATCAGTGACTTGTGAAAAAAATGGATGTCAGTGTGTGGCTGTTTAAATACAATTCCAAATTACAAACCCCAAAGCCTTAAATACTTCTAAACTAGAGTTTAATCACATTACACAAGGGTAATATGATGGGATTCCCTTTGCTGTACCCACATGACAAAATCTCCTGAGTGGCTCTGTGCCCAAAGAGCCCCTCCTGAGGAAGGCCAGGAAAGAAAAGGGCACTGCAAATTTAAACTGGAAAATCCAAAAAGTTGGTTGTGCCACTTTAAAATAACACATCATTTAGCCTCTACATGACATGGGCTTTGAGTGTTTTGCAGCAGTGGATGTCTGATAAACAAAAGCAGAATTATTGCTGAATAATTTGGGTAAGTAAATGAAACCCTTATTATGACTGTGGTACCCAGAGTGTGCTCTCGCTGTAGGATTTCATCCAGAAAGGCTGCAAACAAAGCACTGAGAATTAGCTACGGCCAGATGAGAGCAAAACAGCAACAAATGAAGGCCAGGGAAATGGGAAGATGAAAGCTTCATGGCAGCACGACTGCCCTACTTCTCTGAGCCAGCTCATCTTCAAAGCAAACTGAAAGCAGATGAACCTGGGAGCAGAATCCACCCTGAGCTCTGCTGCTCCTCCTCAGAGAGATGAGAGGATCCATCAGCCTCCTTCTCCTGGCAAGGGCTGGCTGTTCTCACCTGGGGGTATTGGAAGGATTTCAGCACACTGGACCTCTCCATGCCCCCACAAGACCAGTGTCTGTTTTGTTCTGTGGCTGATAAACCAAAGCGTGGGGAGGTCAATTGACTCCTGGCAGCAAAGCTCCTCATTCCTGCAGAATGTAATCCCTCTTCCAGTACTCGCTGTCCTGGAAAGTCAGCCAGGAAGATATAAATTTAAATATTTAATAGAACTAAATATTTAATCTGTCTCAACACCCACCTCTTCTCTGCTCTATTCCATTTCTTCACTCCTCCTCTGTTTCAATGTGCTCATTTTGCCTCTTCCTTTACCCCCTCAGGTGGTTGGTCTCCCTGCAGCCCCTGGTTGTACTATTTTTACCCTTTTATTCATTCTGCTGCTGCTTTCTTGCCTCTTTTATCCATCACCCAGGAGTGTGCAATGTTTTCTATCACACACTGACTCGTTGAACAGAAATTCTGGAGAAACAAAGCCCCTCATCTAGGTATTCCTCCCTTCATCCTGGTATTGTATTTACTGGGTCCTGACAAAGAAAGGAATGATGAATCTGACTCCGTGTTCTCAGAAGGCTAATTTATTATTTTATGATACTATATTATATTAAAGAATGCTATACTAAACTATACTAAAGAATACAGAAAGGATACTTACAGAAGGCTAAAAAGATAATAATGAAAACTCCTGACTCTTTCCTGAGTCCTGACACAGCTTGGCCCTGATTGGCCAAAGAGTCAAAACAACTCACAGCAGAATCCAATGGAACAATCACCTGTGGGTAAACAATCTCCAAACACATTCCACATGAGCACAACACAGGAGAAGCAAATGAGATAAAAATTGTTTTCCTTTTTTCTGAGGCTTTTCAGCTTCCCAGGAGAAAAATCCTGGACAAAGAGATTTTTCAGAAAATGTGAATGTAACATCCTGGTTTCCAATTTTGGGACTTATTTGACCCCTACATGGCTCAGTGCTGTATAAGGACCACAAGAAATGACCACATCTCATGTATTGGAATGAATATGCCCAGAGAAGCTGTGGCTGCCCCTGGATCCCTGGCAGTGTCCAAGGCCAGGTTGGACACCCTTGGAGCACCCTGGGATAGTGGAAGGTGTCCCTGCCCATGGCAGGAGTGGGAGTGGATGACTTTTGAGGTCCCTTCCAGCCCAAACCATTTCCTGTCTCCATGAATTGGGTGTCCCCAATACCACCACAGCACTTGCAGGACCAGTTCCCAGTTCTGTGCCAGTGGAGACCTGAGGAGAGTTTTGAAAAGGGCTGGAGAGCTGCTGCTACTTGAGATCCTCTTCTGAAAACTATCAACTCCATCTCTGCTGGTGCCCAGTGATGTTAAAGGCTGCTCTGGAAATCACCACTCTCCCTCTCCCCTACTGGGCCAATCAGATGAGCAAAGGATGGGAGGGAATCGAAAAGCTCATCCAAATTCCAGAGCAGGAAGGAGAGGGAATCAGTTTAGAATCCTGAAATGGTTTGGGTTGGAAGGGACCTTAAAGATCATTTAACACACCCCCCACCCCAGTGTGACTGTACACAGCTGACAGGTCACACAAGTAAAGTATTACTGGAAGAAGGAACGTGTCAATGTCCTCAGGAAAGCAAGGAAAAAGACCCTGACACAAAGATGATCAGAAAGTTAAAACTTGCTGATTTTTGTAACACTTGGGAGACAGTTAAACTCTCACCATTTCACATTTATTATCATTTTTCAGTCGAGTTCTGAACACACAGAAAAAGGCTGATTGGTTGTCACTAACATGACAGTGTCTGTACTAACTCCTCTTTTATTCATCTATAATTTTTGAAGCTGTAGATTTGTGTCAATAATCTATTTGTTCAGGAACTTTCTGCATTCCAACCTCCATCTATGTTGTCACCCTCCCAGAGACAAACTAAGGCAGAAGAGTCAATATTGTTCTGCTGCAGCATTTCACACACCTGTCCTGGATAATTGGATATTAGTCACCTGTTTCAATTCCCTGGACTTCTACGTGGAAACACAGTGAATAGTAATGGACAAAGACTTTTTCCTCATTTCCAGCTAAATCAGTCCATCCACATCCGAACAGGAGTGTTTGTATGAAGAACAATTGTTCTTTAACCCCCTGACTTAACAAAACAATCATCTACACAAAGGAGTGAAACAGCAGAGTACCAAAAACAAGCAAGTTTGACCTGAGCACCTGTTAGGAATAAATGTTCTTTTGGCTATTTGCAATCAAGGCATGCAAAACACTCTTATTTGTCCCAGATTTTGTGTCAAAGAGAAACACAAGCAGGCTTTACTGGAAACTTCAAAGACATTTCCAGTGACACAGGGGTTGGATTTATGGCCCAAAGATTTGCTTAGCTTTTCCACAGAAGCAGGCAGTTTATAAAACAATCCAAAATCAACTCTGGAGCTCCAAGACACAGGACAAAATAACTTTTTCCTGAGTCAGGGTAGTGTGCAGGGTAAAGCACCAGGCATATGCTGCCCACTGACATCAACAATAGGGGAAATTCTTAAGCCCACTGAAGCCTGTAAATGTGTTTTTATTTCAGAGCCTGATATGACTGTGTAGTCAAACATTACTTCTCTTGGACTTTGGGAAACTTCCCTTCATCTTCATGTATAAAATACAAGTTTCTTCCAGCAGGGTTGGCATTTTTGATCCTGGTTTCCACAGTGCTGGGCACCTCTGGTTTCTGAGTAGGCTGCTCAAGTCCTGCAGCCCTGCAGGTGATTGCTCCCACTACTCCCGTTCCTGATTCAAAGGGACTTTCACAGAAAAGTTCTTCTTTCATCTCAGTGCAATCAGTCGGGAGCAATTGTGCTGGGACGAATTTTAAAAGCCAGGTTGGAATCAGCATGTGTGTAAGAAATCAAGGGAGATGACAGGCAATGGCCAAAAAATAGATCAAGTGAACTCTACTTTGCTGTAAATAGTAGGACACTAGAGGGAGCGTCTGTCCTTTTCCTTCCAAAGACTTCTCGGAAGACTCAAGTGAAATAATTTCCTGCAAGCAGTGAGTGAAATGCAGCTGATATTCAATCACACAGAATCACTGGAGGTGCACAGGCACAGCACTGAGTCACCACACTGCCTTAGCACCCTGACCTCTGCTCTGCTCGCTGCTCCCTCTCTCCTTCCCTGTTTTCCCATCCCCAGGTAGGATTGGAACCTGCTCCCTTCTCACTCTTCTGTGCTCCGCTGAGCTCCTCCTTCCCCCTTAAATAATTGTAACAACAAGGTCAAGTTCTACTGAATTCTTCAGGTCGGCTGATAATCCAAAATAAATCTCTAAATCGAAACATCATAAACAGATGGAAAATTTTTAACTTTGTAGTTACGGTTGGCAAGTAACAGTTTTGCAAATATTAAGGAAAGATGAGAATATTCATTTAGATATATTTTATGTACATATATTTCTAAGTCTGATTTTTTTCTATATTATACAATAACATGCAAAGTATCCAAGTAGGATCCAAAGAAAAATAAACCTGTTGAGACTGAGGATGTGTTTCAGGGCATGTTACCTGCATTAACCCGCAGCATGACTAAAAGTGAGGGTGAAGCAGATATTTATCTCCAAGTCATTAGGTGCCAAACAGGTCTTTGAGGTCCTCTTTGTTGGGCAAACAACATTCAGAGCCGAGCCCATTAACAGAAAGGGAGAAAAGGGAATTTCAGCCTCCCTCTGGTATCTCAGGGGCCATAGAGCTACAGCAAAGGAACTCAGAGATAAGAGGAGACTTCTTAACAAGCACATGCCAGTAATTTGGGAGGCTAATTGGTGTAGAAAGCAATATCCCGAAAGTTCCTGGAGAGATTAGATGGAAATTAATTAAAATGATTTAAAACACTTTGGAAAACCAGCTATGAGAAGTGACAGTCTTGGATAGGACCTTAAAATAACTGATTAAGTGGAAATAAATGCAATTGGATTTGGACAACTGAAACATAGAGAGCCAAAAGGGGATGGATTAGAAAGTGATTAGGCTAATCTTGAAGGGCTAGTGAAATGAGAGGAACTTTCCAATCCTTAAATGCTGTCATTATATTTCTTAATGTGTACAATATTTGGTTTTGAAGAAGTGGAACATAAAAAAGAGGTGAACAAACAAATAAATTATTTAGAAAATGGACTCAAACCACTCCTGTATGCCCCCTTCCATACACCAAGGAGAAGAAGGAAAGCAAAACATTTAGGAGAAAACAGATAAGTGGAAATACTCCCTTAGAACAGCTCACAATATCTTGAGCTCCCACATTTTTGCAGAATTCCAAGAAGGATTAGAAATTCCTACAGACACTACAAGCAGGAAAATTACTGCAACATGTTGGGGAAAAAGATGTAGGAGAGGCCCTTAAAGGTTAGATAAATCATTCTCCAGAGTTAGGAACAGCTGCATCTGTCTTCCTCTCCTAAATTGCCTTATCCCAGAAAGAGTTCCTCAGTTTCTGTGCAACAAAGCTCAGCCTGTTCTGTACAGCTCCATGTTGCAGCTTTCACCATCCTTGTGTTAGGAAAATTAATCCACAAACACCAGAGGTTTATGTTCAAAAAAGGAGACAGAGGAATCCTTTCTGACTTTATTCAAATAAAGGAGAGGCCATGGGGCTTTCCCCTGGGGTCTCTCCAATTTTTGGAGGCTGCAGCCTTCTTTTTATCCCAATTTCCTGGCTGCATTTCCCTTCTCTCTTTCCCCATTGGCTGAGGTCATTGAGAGGTACAGACTTCCCAAAATGCCTGATACTGAAGATTTCCCTCTAATGTATAACCCTCCTTTTTAGTTCTTACAGAATTTAGAGGTTTTTCTTCCCCATTGTTTATCTCTCAATGTCTAATTTCATTTATCAGCAAACCTAAAGTTTATTTGGAAAAGCAAATATCTTCTTCCATTCATCAATCAGTGGAATCCTTCCCATTGTTCCTTTTATCTCCCAGTGCTGGTTTTATCTTCCAGCAGACCGTTTGTAAAGACAAATCTGCTATTCTTCTCACTTGTGCTATAGATGGATAATGAGATGATTTGCTCTCACAAGGGATGACAATTGTGTGAATATTAAGGAAAGCTTTAGTGATGTATGGTTATGTTATTGTGGTTTAGATGTCCTCTGTTCTCCCCACAGTTCCCTTTCCCCCTGTATTGATGCCATCACACACCCTGGGCTGTCCAGGACAGGTACAAAGGAGCTGCACAGGTGTCCCTGGCATGGGGCAGTGGGAATGGAAAAGCTTGGGGGTGCTCAGGGGGTGAGGCAGGGCCAACACCTGACCCCCAATCCAGTGACAAGAAAGCAGTTTGCACTGATAAATGGCACAGAAGAGCTGAATGACAGACCTTGGGAGGGGTCAGGGCTGGCTGATGCAACCCCAGGGGTATAAAGGACTGAGCATCCACCTTGAAGATGAACTGACCATGTGATATCCATGAGGGCGCTTCCCAGTGCTGTGAATTTTTCCATGTGTAGTCCTGCTTTGGGGAAGATGTATTCAGCTTTCTGAGGGGGGTTTGGTACCACTCAAGATGTCTCAGGGCCTATTGGACATCTGTGTGGAGCAGGCAGATGTGCACAGTGGGATTCCTGTGCCATCCTGAGCTGTTAAAAAAATTCCTGAAAATATGTTTGGCTTCCTGATCTTGGTTTTTCAATAAATTCTAAGCCTTTTCCCTATGTGAACCTGTACTAAAGCACAGGGGTTTTCGTGACCCTGTTATAGAGAGGTTGTTTCAGAACCCCAGAAATTTGGGAGCTATGAGCCTTCTAATTTCTTTTCAACTTTACATAAGGTCATGGAAAATGCCATCACCTTTTGCACTGCTGTCAACACATTCTTTAGCACCAATTGCTCCTTTTATATTCTCTGCTGTTTTCCTGAAAAGCGTGAAGAGAGAAATTTTATCGTTGACCTCGTTGTCAGGTAACTAAAATATTTTGCTTTCCTCTCAAGAAACTTTCTCTATTCGTGGTACTTTACAAACCCTTGCATATTCTCATAGGGATTTCACCCCATTCCCATTTTACCAGTTCTGGAATCTTTGTCCCATGTTTAATGTCCCTGCCTTTTCTGTCTTAGTCCTGCTTCCCCTTTCTGCTGCCTGTGGTGCTGAGGATGGATCCCAGGACAAGGAGAATTTCCTGGGTTGTGAGTGCACATTGCTGGGTCATGGGGAGCTTCTCACCAACCAACACCCCCAAATCCTTCCCTCCAGGAGAAATCCCTTCTCCCCAAAACCTGTATTTGCGCTTGGGGCTGCCCTGACCCAGGTGCTGGCCCCTGCTCTTGCAATAAATTACAGCTCATGAAGTTCTGAAGGCAGAATGGGTCTTGGGTTTTTTGTGATGCTGAAATGGCTCCTGAGGTACTAAAAGTCTTTTTTCCCAGCCCTGCTCTCAAAGAAGAAGTCGAGATTCCTCGGCTCTGGTTCTCAAGGTTGCTTATTTTATCTATGACATTCTTTCTCTGACCTGCTGCGATCTGTCCGGCAGGTTGGTTTGGGGCACACTGACCACCCTTGGGGTGGTGTTAGATTTTATACTAAAAACTATGTGTACTTTATTTACAATAATTTTCCAATACCTATCACCTATGTTAGACAGTCTGTCTCTACTCTAAACCAACCCAAAAGTGCCACCATCACAGCAGAAGATGGAGGACAAGAAGGAGGAAGAGAAGAAAGACAGGACATGGCCAGATTTGTCCATCTTGCTTCTTGAACCCCAATTCTAAATCCCCAAAATTCTACTTTTTCACCCAGTGACAAATTAACTATCATTCTACTCAAACTCTTGTGGCTTGTAACTCTTCACACAAAGTTGGTATTTTTTTCCATGGGCTAAAATCAAAGGCACAGGTGTTTTTGACTGCATGCTAAGGTTTCTGAGCCCCCTGCCAGGGTCTCGAGTCCTCCAGGGCAGCCAGAGGAATATCCTGGGTTCCGACAAATAGGGATGATCCTTCCAACCTAGGCAAGTATCTGCATTATTCTGCAGCATTAGGTGCTTACAACACTTCACTCCTGTTATCCTTTTCCTTACTTGAAACAGAAACAAGCCTTGTGGCAGGCTGGCAGGGGATCCATACAAAAATTTCCCTAGTTTCTTCTACCAAAAAAAAAATAATTAAAAATATCAAGGTGGCAGCCTGAGGGGGCAAACCACCTACTGCCTCTTCTCACTTCTTTCCTCATCTGAACACAGCAGGTTCCGACACAGCCCAGCGGAACGTTGTTTTCCCAGCACAAGAGCAAACAAGGACAGATGGGGGATAAAGTGAATAATCAGAAAAACAGAACAATAACAGGGTTAGGATCTACCTGCTGGTTACTTCACATCTTCACCAGGATGTGCATCTGAAAAGCAGTGAGTCTGCCAACCAAGAACAAAACTGTGGAGTTTCATCAGTGCTCATTTGCAAACTCTCTACCCCAGCACAGAGACTTCTCTGGAATTATATATGACCTGTAAAGTCAAACAGCAGACTCCAGAACAGTGATCTCACCTGAATATTTTTCCAAATACCTTTGATTAGAAATTGGCTTATGCCATTGGTCCATTGGTTAACACAAGCTTCCATGAAAACTGAGCATCGTTTGTTTCCCTCTCGATGACTTTGGACTCACAGATATTTGAGCACACATTCTTTCATTGTTGTCAGGTTTTTATTTCAAAGACCTGTGGATGTGGCACTTGGGGACATGGGTTGGTGGTGGCCTTGGAATGGTTTGGCTTGATGATGTTAGAAGTCATAAATAAAACCCCACCATGCAAATCACAGTGGATGTTGTCTTATGATTCAAAGTGTTTGGGTTTATAAGGAGAAAGAAAGCAGTAAAAGCAATAAAATTTGCACAGGCAAAGCAAGTTTCATACACACCTATGTTGATGCCTCCAGAATAAAGTTTTCACCAAATAATTCATGCATGAAACCTCATCACATTGACAAGAACCAGAACAACTTTGGAAGGCAGCATTCACTCCTTCAGAATTTTTAGGTAAACAATTCAATCCAAGCAGCACTTTGTGGACAAAAAGCCTCTCTGCTTCATGGATTATACAGAAGGATAAGGCCTTGAAATTAAAACAGATTTTTACTATTTGAGCTAAAAAAATTATTAATTTTTTTAATGTCAGAAATATTAAGTTCTTAATCTGCATGTATAACAATTGCCAGACCATGTTCACATTATTTTTTCAGTAATATTTGTCATGTAAACACAGTCAACTGTATTAGTTTTTGTGAAAATTCTTAATCCCTCCATCCTCTTTAAGCTATAGTTTGTTCATTTTAGTAGACAAGTGCAAGCACTCTTGTGCTATAAACCTGTGTGTCTATCAGAAATCAAAGGTGATGTGATTAAAGTATTTCATTTTCACTTCCTAATCTGAGCATTGCCAGGAAATGCAAAGACAAAGCAGATTTATATAAGTATAGAACACAGTCACAGAATTTTCTTCAATCAGTTTGCTGGAATGCTATTTCTTCTACTGAAACTCTTGAATTTAGAAAAACACCACTTCCCATGCTAAATTCTGAATTTCCTGAGGGAAAGTTACCAAATGTAAATACATTCCAGTGAAGTTTCAAGTTGCTTGGCACATATCAAATTTAATTATTTTGCCTGAATTATCTTTCTTCAGCTTAAAATTTTATTACCAAGATAAAAATCAGTCATTTATACTGAATATATTAATTAAAAAGAATAAAAGAAAAACTCTTTTCTTGAACTGATTGAAATTTTGAAGATAAACATACAAGTGCTTTATTCTAATGAGATAAATATTTTTAAATATTTTTTTACAGCTATGGTTAGTGTTCATTAATCACATTTTTTCCTGCATTTTTAACAGAACTTTACAGCCTTCCTAGAAAATATAAGTCACCATTTACTGTAGAAGAAGAAATCAAGTAATTAATTGAAGAAAAAAGTGAATGTTCTTACAAGCTGAACACTTTGTAGAAAATAAAGTGGATGTTTTCCATCACCTGTGGAGGACATACTGTTTCTAAGATAACCTGTGATTTAATAGGAATGGGACAGGACAGGAATATTCTCTCTGGGATGTTTATGAAGAATATATTGAACGAAAAATTACTTATCCTCCTTGGCCACCAAATCATCTTGTCTGCAAGGCAGTAAAACTGAAATACAAACCCAAACAATTTAAATAGGCATTGTCTAAAAGGGTACAAATCTGGGACTTTTCAGCTCGGAAGTTCAATTTCTCTGCACTGACTGAAAACAAGGCAATTAATTCAGAAATACAGAAATTGTCTTTGTTCCTTCCCTTCATACACCTGCCTTGAAAAATGCAATTATGGGGTTTGTCGTCTGTGCATTTCTTCTTTCGGCTTCCTAAGGCACTCCCAGAAAGAGCAGGGCTGAAGCAGTTGCTCATGCCATTATTTACTGATGTTCCTGACAGTCTGTCAGCCTCTTTCCACCACAGAAACTCATGGGGTGTCTGCAGATTGAGGGCTGAGCCCAGGCTGGGGCTGGGGACACTGGGATTGACAATGAATGATCAGCCTTGGTCTTGGATAAATGAGTTGTCCAAGTTCTCAAGTAACTTGTAGCTGGAATGGTTTTTCAGTGTCCTTAGAGATAAATGTTGCCTTACATTAGTGTCACAAAGATAGTTACTGTGCAGGAAAATCAAACTGCTTTTTGGGGCTGAAAGAGAATGGAAAAGGTCAGGAGGTAGCACCTGAGAAATCTCATGAAAGTTCTTTTACTGGCAGCTGTCAGGGAACTGTTTATCTGAGAACTTACTGTAGTTAAGGATTTATTGGTTTTGTTTATCTGAAAGTTTATTATTTCTGAGAATTTATTATTCTTGTTTATCTGAGAAATTATTCTTTAGATGGGGGTCTGAATCAGCTGAAATACATCTGCCTCCAAATGTCATGACAGACATTTTTGCTTATATTTAATTGCTCCTACAAGCCCACACAGCAACATTTTAAAGCAGGGCTGAGATCAAGAAGTTCTTGGTTTAAAATTTTCCTCTTGTCATCATCAGCTGATGACTCCGAAGAAGAAAAATGCCCAGGGTGCACATGCAGGATGCTGTTGTTCAATATCCAGAGACGCAGGGACAATTCACCCCCCCCAAGGAAACTGGCTGAGATGGATGGAATGAATTAGTTCCCAATTCTGCCTCTCTCTCTCTGCTGAAACTGAGGGAAGTTTATGAGGATAACTTGTACCAGACAACCAAATTTCAAGCCAGGAGAACTCTACTCAGCTCCCATTAAAAGCCATGGGTAAATGAATTGTAGCACTGATACCTGACAAAGATGTAAAGCCTAATATTTGACAAAGTGCTTTTCAAAATGCATGAAAACACCTCTATTACCACAACATAAACAAAGACCTGTTAAATGAAGAAAGAAAATGTTCTGTCCATGGTAGAACAGACACAGAGCACAAGCTTGACTATCCTAATTTTACAAAACCTGAGAAGAAGCTGCCTGGTAAATCAAAGCAAAGTTTTGTTGTGAGGAAATGAAGAATTCAAGGTCACAGTGTGGAACTCAGGGCCATTTGGGCTTGGAGTCAACCAAAATGCTGCATCCAATGTACCAAAATGTGACCAGCAAGACACATTGAACTGGGGCACTGCTGAACATTTCAAACTCCCTCCCATCTCTCTATGGGCTTCTTTTCTGCCATCCTTGAAATTCTACTCAATGCCAGGGTTAAACTGTCAAAGATATATTTGTAAAGGACCTGGAAACACCAGTCACACTGCTCAGGATGCAGTCAGAATATTACATTTTAAAGTATTTCACTTTTTATTGGGTTTTAATGTTCTTATTTCGATGTTCTGATCCTGCGGACTGTGCAGAGTTGAGCGCCAGACCCATTTTTATTGACAGCAGGGATGTGCACGACAGGGGAGTGGTACAGCAGCAGATAGTCAGGTATAAAAAGGGTACTTGGATGGCTGCATTCTGCCATTGTTGAGTTGCCAATCAAAACCCACATTATTATTCAAAAATAGCTTGTTACATCCATGGAGATGGAACTCGCCTGTCAATCTGGAGTGTTTGTAGACACAGCCTCAGACCAAGGTCTAAAAATGGTTTGACTGACAATTGTACCCTGCAGTGAGAGCAGAATCCTTTCCTCCCAGTTTTAATTACATGCCTCTTGTAAATAAATGTAGTTTAAAAATATTAACTAAGATGCAGCTGTGTTTAACTATGATTTTTTTTCCCCCCTCTAATCTTCCAGAGTGTTCCTCAGTATTTGTGCAAGGCTTTGAAGCACTGCATGACATGGTAAGTGTTATTGCTATGCTGTCTGCTGCTCATGGAAATTACAGCACAGCTAAAAGAAGCAAGAGAATTTCCACTGTAACCCAGGTGTGTTAGATGCTGAAAACTTCCAGAAAACAAAAGGGTTTTAAGAGGGAAACTTTTCCTGTCACTCTCCAAGTTGAGCAATTTGAAAGGAAAATAAGACCCACCTTTTCTCGCTTGGCATTTCCATTCCAGCTTGTTCTCTGACTTCCACTCTTCTCATGTTGAGTCAAAATAACTTTCACAATCCTGAGTGCAACTGCAAAGTCCCAGCTCTGAAAGCCTTGTACTTGATAATTCAAGGACAATGAGTCAATTGAGTTTAGGCTGGAAAAGAGAATTTCTGCTAATTCTATGCAGTGTGTGTTGTTCTGTACTAACCATTAAGATATAATCGAAGGTTATTTTAATCAGGATGGGTTATGAGGTTAAAGGACTTTTTTATCTTTCACTAAGTTGGAAACTAAATTTTCATTACACTTTGTGTCAAGGAGACCAGCTACATTTTTTAAGAACTTTTTCCAAAAAGACTCAAAATATTTTTTTAGTTTTTTCCCGAGTTGTCTGCCTTGAACTTTTTACATTTCTGTTTTTACAATTGCCATATGGGCTTCAGTTATGATAATTTGTGTAGGGTGCCTAGGTATTTTTATACATCATTTTTATGCCTTTTAAAACAGGCAGATGGAGTTGAGCTGAAGTTTGTAGAGCTGTAAACAAGTGGGTATAAACCTGGAGGGGTGTGAAAGGCTGTGCTAACAGTGCTCCATGTTATTTGTTTAATAGCAAGAAAACATCAAATCTCTTAAAATTATATTGGCATCAGAAATTGTTGAGTACTGGAAGAAGGAACACAACCAAACTACTGAGGTTCATTGTACCAAACAACCCTCCCAGACACAAGAGGAGCCCCTGCTCTCCAAAAGCTGCCTTGCAGAGGGGATAAACACAAAGGAGTGAATGAATAATCAGACAGAAATGGGCAAGGAAAGCAATGAGCCCCCAATAAATTTGCTGGATCAGCCAAACTAACAGATTCTGTTAACATTTCCAATGTGCTCAGAGGGAAGATATTAAATGTGACCAATTTACTTTTTCTTTGTTCCATCAGGAGAGCAAAAAGTAGATGCCAGCTGGAGATGCTAAAAAAATAGGTTGTCCAAAAGGACCTTTTTCAGATCAGAAACAGGTAGAGGACATGTCTTGGTTTGAAAACACAGACATCTGCTAGGAGCCTTGCTTGAAATGGAAAATGTAAACCCCCTCCCTCTCAAGTATTATAATTTTGAAATTAAGAGGCTCTCAGGCAAAGATATGGGCATAGGAACAACAGTTCTTTACTAGGAAAATTAAAAAAAAAAAAAAAACAAATGCAATAGTACAAAAAAATCCAGAAACAAAATTACTGATAGGGTTAGAACAGGAGCTGCCCCCCTGTGTGTCAGGGTGGTGTCCCAGCCCCATCCCATGGGGGCTCAGCCCTCCTGCAGTGCCAGCTGTGGCTCTGCTGCAGCAGGGATCCTGCACAAGGGGGGAGTTTTCCTCTGCAGCTCCAGGGCTGCTGCAGATGGGCCTGGGCTCCCTCTGGCAATGCAGGGCAGCAGAAAGCTGCTCCTCTGGCAATGCAGGGGGCAAAGGCTGCTGGGGTGTCCCAAACCTCAGATTGGATCCAGGTAGGAATGCTTGGCTCCTCCCCTGGGCAGAGCATCTCCCCATGGGATGGTGGAATTTGATCAGCCATGCAGGGACACTCACTGGCCATGGACAGAAGATAATTAATAATTAATGGCCCATGAACAGCAGAGATCTCCTGGAGGGAGGATCGGCTGTGGAAGAGATAAAGAAAACTGCCCAATGAACAGAAGATAACTGCCCCACCTCTAAGAGATGGCAAATAACATAAATACATATTTTACAACCCAGGACAGAACACTGAGACCCCTCACCACAGCCTCAGGCTGTGTCTAGATTTCTCTCCACCATCACTCATCAGGGAGAGAGCTGTTTGCTTTCAGAAAGGGAGATAATGACTGAGTGATGTTTATTATCCATATTTAATAGGTTAAATAGGGCAAATAGGGGTAATTAACCATGCACCTAAACTCCTCCAGAAAAAGCAGTAAAACATGGGAAATACCCAAATCTGCAGCTGCAAGGGAAATGAATGTTATATCACAACTGTTGCTTGATTTCTCTCATTATTAGTCCTCCAATTATGATAGGGTGAAGTTATTAATTAACATTCAATCTGGGAATTGTATGAGAGAAGGGAGCGAAAAGGAGGGGATTCTCTGCACAGCACATCCTGCAGGGCACAGTCCCAGTCAGGATCTCCAGACAAATAAACCAATGTATAAATAAATGGTTATTTCAAGTACCTAAAGCTGTTGGTGTGATTTATATCACTACCCTTTATCAAGTGCTTACTAAATGCCATAGCCTTTTAATACAATTTCTTGCACTCTTGTGTCAATTTTTGGAGTGGTTTAGGGCACTGAAATTCATTATAGATAGGACTACAGTGACATTTGGTTTAATTAATTTCTCTGTTATGTCACAGCTTGAAAGAGAAGCAATCAGATATTACTAAAATATGAGAGCACTCTGCTTTTTTCATAGTTTGGAAGAATCTTCAATTTGCTTATGGAACTACCTTGGAAGTTGATGTGTAAAAGCAAAATAGTTCTCCACTCCTCAAGGGTCATTGGGATTGGATTTTTTTCGTTCTTTCTTATGGCAGAAGCTGGTGTTGATAAAGTTCTTGTGTTGCTGGTGGCAGGACCTCTTTATTCCTGTTTTAATCAGGTACAACGGAATTCCTGTCTTACAATGGCACTTCCTTGGGATTGTTAGTAAAAAAAATTATCATAATTCCCAAAGAGAAATATTAGGTTTAGCTTCTTTGATGACTGATCCTATGTCCAAAGAATCAGGGATAAAAGTTAAAGCAATTTTATCTAGTCCTAGCAGTGGTTAAATCCCAGCTCTTCCGTGGAATTCCTTGTGCAGCATCCCTCTGGTTCAATGATCCACTCAAGCTTAGGTGGGCATTATGGCTTTTCAGGACAGGAGCTGGGCTCACTTTTCAGGCAATATGCCAAAATTTAGAGTCCTTTGGAAATGGGAAACCCACCTTCAGTCCTGGAAAGTCTGTAACCTGCAGGTTGGACTCTGGAGAGGAATTCACTAACTTTAAAATGTGCAAAATAAACAAAAAGAAACTGGGGGTGCTTTGGGCACATTTTAAGGTACTAACAATGAATGATGCATCAGTGGGACTGGACACCCTGTTAGTGAGACCTGAGCAAAGATCCTGATAAAATGCAAGTGGCTTTTTAAGAGGGTTTTAATTTTAAAGTCAATTTCATTTAAAAAAAAAAAGTAAAAATAAACAAAAAGAAACTGAGATGCACCAAGACAGGAACCTGAGATGGTGTATGACAATCCCTGAAAACCCCAACTCACAGGAGACACTGAGATGCTGTGGTATTTTCTGGGTCCCCCATGGCAGGAAGGAATGACAAATCTGACTCCATGTGCTTTGAGGCATATATTATATTAATTATATTATATTATATTATATTATACTAAAACTATAGCAAAGAATAGAGAATGGATACTTACAGAAGGCTCAACATGATACTAAGTAAAAACTGGTGACTGACTCCTCAGAGTCTGACACAGCCTGACTGTGATTGGTCATTAAGTAAAAACAATTCACATGTTGAATAAACAATCTCCTACCACATTCCAAAGCAGCAAAACACAGGAGAAGCAAATCAGATAATATTGTTTTCATTTTTCTCTGAGGCTTCTCAGTTTCCCAGGAGAAGAAATCCTGGCAAAGGGATTTTTTCTGAAAATATGACAGTGACAAGATGCTGCTGCCAGGGGCTGGTTTGCATTTATCCCAGTGATTTTTTAGTACAGCAGTCAAGAAAACCCAATATCTCCTTTTCCTTGCCACAAGCTGGCATATTCCTGCTTGTCTGGGGTTTATATTGAACAGCAAAAATTAGCAGGTGGGCTCAAGGAGAAAAGCTTTAAATCGTGCTGATAAATGGCAGCTATTGCTTGCATGGGAAGTAATTAAGACCTTGATGATAGGTTTAGCTCAGGAGCCTGAGGAAACAGAAATAACACCCAGTATTTGCAGTCATTAGGCACAAGAGGATCTTGCCAATTAAAATCCTGCAGTGAAGGGAAGGCATGAAGCACTTGCAGGGTGATGATTCACACAAACCAATAATGAAGAATTTTTCATGCCTTCACAACTGGATTTCTTCCCACCTCATCCCCAAATAATAACATCAGACTCAATTTAAGTTGAATCAAAATATCCTGAGGAGTTAAAAATTCCCATTCCTTTAAAAACACACCTGAACAAAAAGTTTAGTTGTCAGTGTTAAGTTAAAGCATCCCAAAAAGGAAAATGATGTTGATGGATATTTTTAGGGACCACAAGGGTAGATTTTGATGTGGTTTAGACCACGCTATCAAACCTATGTGATAGAATAGGCCAGTTTGACATTACTGCAAACACAAATTCATATTTTAAAAGAAAAAAAAAAAAGGTGTAATCAAAGGAAGGGATCAAAAGTAAAAATTAAAAAAAGAAGAAAAACAAAAAAAAAGTTTCTTGCAGCATAAAACCTTTGCAAAAAATTATAAAATGAATATATGCCACGTGGAGGTCATTTTACACAGCACAAGACTTAATTTCAGATACTTTGATTATTGTGAACAATATTTCACATAGGAAAATCTTCCTATGTGGGATGTGCCTTAGGACTTTGTCCTTAGAACTTAGTCCTGTGCCTTAGGACTAACTATCCCAAGTTTGTCCTAAAAAAAAAAAGGCTTTATGCTTTGTTTCCCTTGCTGCCCAGAAGAAAACTTCTATGGAGTTCCTAAACAGCAATGCAAAAATGAAAAAAAAACTGCAGTAACTTGTATTTTAGACCATTATTTAAGAAAAATACTATTTTTTTCCTCCCAGCTTTACTCCACCTCTGTAAAAACAGATTAATTGAATGTACTATCATTAGGTTAATAGTATTATTCTTCTCAAATGCTCTGGTTTAGTTGACAAGGTGGGGTTTGGTTAAAGGTTGGACACAATGATCCTGGAGGTCTTTTCCTATCTAAATGATTCTATAATTCAGTTTGCAACACAGGCACTCACATTATGTGCCTCCACCTGGGTTTTACTGGGATGAAATTGACTTCAAAATGAAAATCCACTTTAAAAGCCACTTGCATTTTATAGGGATTTTTGCTCAGGTCTCACTAACAGTATTCTGTCCCACTAATGCACCATTAGTTGTTAGTATCTTAAAATGTACCCAAATCACCCCCTAAATACAATAATTATGTAGAAATAATTGTGTTACATGGGCATTTCTGCAATTGCAGTTAGAGTTTTTGTGGAAATCTCTTTTCCCCATGCACTGATGAAGACAATCAACTGCCCATCACCCTTTCCCTAATTATTATCTGCTGCCATTGCATTTGGCTGCTCATCACTGAAGCCCAAAGCACTAAACAATTTAAGTGTTCTACCACTTTTTGCCAGAAACATCCAGAGAAAATGTGAAGGTAGTCTTCTTTTCTGTTTAGTATTTAAGGAAAATGACCCTAACATTCTGCACTCAGCTTCTTTGCAATGCAGTTTTAGAGAATTAACCAACTGCCCTCTGCTTGTTTTACAGCAGGATATAAAAAGTAATATTCTGTTTTTATCTGCAGCTTTAAATTGTAGAGAGAAAAAAAAACAGCAAAAAAACCCCCTAAATATATTATAATCAAGAGATAATCCAAAAGGCTTCATTTAAACAGATTTTTTAAGACACTGCAGCAATCTAAAGGTTATATAAACTTCAGCTAAGCTTCTTAATATAGGTGTTTAAGCATTATGGAGATTTGATTTTTAACTTAGTGGTGGTCAAAAAGGCCCTCAGCCAGCAAAGATATGAGTTAAATTTGAATGCTAAGCAGAGATTATTGGTTCATAAAGCCACCATAAAGAACAGATATTTTTGTAGCTAACATGAGTCACCCAAACTTAAGACTTTGGGCATACATTTCTTTCAAAATATCCATGTTTCTGGGGGGAAAAATTAATTAAAAGTAGATTAGCATGTTCTCAGAAAGAAAATACATTCAGAAAATGCAGAGTGCCATAGAGGGAAGGATATTACTCATTCTTTTCTGACCTACAGGATTTACTCTTTCCTTATTAAAATTTAAAAAAAAATAAAATCAGTAGACCAGAGCCTCTTTGCTATCCACCACATCATAAAGCCTTTGTGAATAATTCGGATTAAATAAACACCCACCAAAACACTGGAAGTGGAGAGGTTTCCTCCTCATTTCAGAGGCGAGAGCATTCAATAACCTGTGAGTGCCCTGATCAGGAGGACCAAACTTTGGAGATATTAATTAGCAGAACAACAGCTTGTTTGTTTCTCACTGGGGACCTGTTCTTTAGAGGGGCTCCGAGAGCTCACAGCACAAAAAGGATATTTTGAAAAAGCAGAGGAAGCCAAAGCCAGCAGCTTTCAGGAGCAGAGCAGGGCATTTCAGGAGGGATGAGCACAACAGGAGGGTGAGGGGTTTACTCTGATCACAGGCTCTGAGCAGGGGGTGCAGATGTGGAGGTGTAAATGTGGAGGAGATTTACACCAGCTTTGCTCCTAACAACCACCCCCTTGCCAGTCCCAACACTCCAAGAATTAACAGGAGAAGAGGAGCACCAGGAGCTGAGGACTGACACCAGCCTTGCTGTGCCACCCCTCCCCAGCTGAGTTTTCCTCTTTGATCTTATTTAAACTGCATCCTCAGAGGGAATCAATTGTCTGTGATCATTGCCAAATGAAAGCACTTAGAGCTGTTATTACTGAAGATATATTTATTACTGTTTAGGGACCTCCCCAAGAAGCTTCTAGCTTCTACAGGATTTCAAATGTAGGGAAAATAATAATTTTTAAAGAACAAGAAGTTTACATCTGCTCTTGTTTTCTTTCAACTAGAAATGTTCCTTCCATGGTGATTTGTGCTATTTATTTGCATAAGGAATCAGATTTCACTTTTTGCCAGCTTTGTGCTGTTAAAATTGCTGTTTATCCCTTTGCAGCTCCTTCTGCAGGAGTACTGTCTTGTACCAGTCTGGTAAATAATATACTTAATTTCTTTGTGTGCCAAGTGGAACACAAAGTCAGTGTGGGGTAGCATTTAGAGCTATCAAAAGAGCTCCCTGAAAAAGATTTTGATGAGATTTTACATTTTCTCTCAAAATGCCACTTAGCTTTATGAGAATCCTGGATTGTAACTTTTCAGGGTGATGAATAAAAGACATGACTCATGGCTATTTTTTCCTCTTTTCTTTTTTTCTTTTTTTTTTTTTTTTAATGCAGTTACTTAAAATATTATGTGTTTGTGAGAACTTTATTTAATCCAACAGAGCCCAGGACAGTAAATCAATGTTAATCAGGTAATACACCCAGGGGAAATTGGAGCCATTGTCCCATTAGGCACAATTATCTGTTACATTTATGAGCTCATCCAGTTAATTAATTATCATAAAACTCACAGTGTGTCAGAGTGAGATCCTCTAAGGGTTTCTCTCATGTTTACAAAGCATCTAAAATATTTTCCATTTCACAGCAAGGGTGCAAATGTCATGAAGTGCTTCCAATCCTCTCTGGCTACACAAAATACTGTTTCAAACAGGTTTCAAGAGATGGGATTGAGCCAGAGAAATGAGTTTCTATAAAGCAATTAATTATGAATTTTCCACCTGTTAGTTACTTGCAATATGTGTTCTTGTACATAGTTTTTAATCAAAAAAGGTGGGCCATAATTCAGTTACCAGACTCTGCAGGACTCAGAGAAATTTCGTTTGAGTTTTCCTCAGGACTGTACCTGCTGCAAAGGCATCCAAAGATGTACAAAGGGATCTAAGGAGCTGTAAATCCACATCCTGCAGAGCTTATTTTGTGGGAACAAAAAAATCTGGTGGATAAAAGAAGATGGAAAAGCAAGTCCAGGTGTAATCCTGCCTGCGTTCCAGGAAAGCCTGGACCTGGCTCAAACACCTCAGCATCCCCCCTCAAAAGGCTTCAAAACTGCATCCAAATAAAACCTTTGTATTCACAATTTGCATGAGTTCCTAGGAGATTTCGAGACCAAACAACAGCTTGAGTTATGTTCTCACCAGAGGCTCTGCTGCTTTTGCATGAATATGCTGCTCCTTCTGAGTGCTTCAACTCTTCACTGTGTTTGTAGGATTTGCACATCATTGAACCAGAATCTTGTTTCCTGTGCAATCAACAAATTCATACCTTTTTTACATATATTAATTGTGTCTAACTGCTCTGGGCTTTTACTGTGGGAAACAGCAGCTGAGAATTTTTCTACTTTGGGGCAAAAGCTGAAATAAAACCCACTATTTCTACATATGAAAGGAAAATATTTGATACGTTGAACTCTGCGTTCAGCAATAGGAGGGGGGAAGCAAAGAAAACTCAAATAGATAAGACAGAAATAACTCAGTCATAATTACAGTTGGTATATTCATCTTTGAAGGACTTGCTGACAGGTTTCTTTAGACAAGAACTTTGAGCAGCAGAAATCAGAGTAGCCCTGACATAAGTTGCAGGTTTCCCTCTCAGAATTCTGGCACAGAGAAGTGGGAGGAGCTGAGATTTGGTTAATGGCAGCCCAAATGTCCTTCTCTTCCTTTCAAACAACTGGAAAAGGGTTGCATGAGTCCTGAGGATTTGCAAGGAGTGGAAGATTAAGACATTGACTGTGATGAGAAGGTCAGGAGTGCTGCTGCCAAAGCTCCTACTTCCATGTGCCACCACCTCCACCTTCACTTACTGTGCTGTTGTGAGGCTCCCAGGATAAGGTGAGAGATGAGAATTTGACTCCATGTTCTCAGAAGGCTGATTTATTATTACAAGATATTATATTAAAAGAAATTATATACAAAAACTATACTAAAAAAAGAAAAAGGATACATCAGCAGGCTAGAAAAGAATGAATAATAAAAACCCGTGACTGACCAGAGAGTCTGACACAGCTGGACTGGGATTGGTCATTAATTAAAAACAATTCACACAGAACCAATCAAAGATGCACCTGTTGGTAAGCAACGTCCAGACCAAATTCCAAAGCAATCACATAATTATTGTTTCTATTTCTTTTCTGAGGCTTCTCAGGAGAAAAATCCTGGGCAAAGAAGATTTTTCAGAAAATATCACGGTGACAACTTACCTAGGGAAGGACTCCCAAAATTGCTAAGGCAGCTTTGGAGCTGTCGCTTTGCAGCTGCTCCCAATGTGGAGGATTTTATTATTGACGTATTGTCAATTTTTTAATTGACAATTTAAATTTGAATACGAAAATAAATTTAAATACGACAATTTAAAATTGACGTATTGACGATTTAATATTGACGTATCCCAAATACGTCAAACCAAGCTAAAATAGTCAGGTTTCAGCAATTGTCCAAAACATCAAATCTTATGACTTCCTACTGAACTCATTTTCAATCTATTATGTTTTCATTTCATTCTTCCTAAAAAGAACAAAGCCTTCTGTGCAGGAAGAGTACATTCTGTTGCTGTTACCTGGTTTTTAAGTCTGATTCCAGGACTTTCTCCTTTATTTTAGCCTTTCCTTTTCTTTTTTTTTTTTTCTGGACAGTTCTCCATCCTAACTTTCTCATTGCATTGCAAGCACATCTTGGTTTAATTTACTATTTGTTTGATTTTGGTAAATAGTACAGGGGAAGTTGTCTAAAGTGATGTGAAATAAGTTTTGAAAACAGTTGCAGTATTGAGAATGATAATTGGATTGGCCAGAGATGAGTCATAAGTAATGAAATGCAAGGAATAAAAATTTGATGCTATCTTGTTTGGCCGAAACAGTTTTATTCCTTCAGGCCAAACAGAGTCAATAATTATGTCTCCTACCTTCTATTTTTATGATTTTTTGGTAATTTTTTTAATATAATGGGATTATGCATCATTCTAAAAGGGAAACATGGTTGTTATGAGCTTGCTCTAAAAACATAGCTATTTTTGGTTATGATCTCATGATTATTCTGATTCCAGTCAAAGTCAATTCATTGCCTCTTTATGCATTATTACCTTAATATTACCTGTAAGATTTATGGAAAGTAGCAGTGAAGTAATAAATATGACCCTTCTGCTATCAATCACCCTTCACAAGAGACAATACAAAAACATAACTTGTTTTTACAAACGCCAAAATGAGAAGTTTCAAAACCAGACTTTAGCATGTACAGGAAAAAACACAGGAGCAGACAACAACAAAAGGAAGTGGTCTCAAATTGGAGAGGCTTAGATGAAATTTAGGAAAGAATTCTTTACTGGAAGGTAGGAACAGGCTGTTCAGGGAAGTGGTAGAATCACCAAACCCTGGAAGGGTTCAAGGCACGTGGCTGTGGCACTTGGGAATGTGATTTTGTGGTGAACACATGGTTGGACTCAGTGACCTTTCCCAAGCTACTGATTCAAAGAATCTATGAAATAAATGGAGGGAGAAGCCCCAGCTCTGTGGTGCACAGAAATATTTGTATCAGAGATCCAATTGTCAACACAGTGCTGCTGAGTTAATGGTTGGACTCAGTTGTCACCATGATATTTTCTGAAAAATCCCTTCACCAGGATTTTTTCTCCTGGGAAGATGAGAGGCCTCAAAAAGAATGAAAACAATAATTATCTGAGATTGGGTGGGAATGTGGTCTGGAGATTGTTTACCAACAGGTGCATCTTTGATTGGTTCCATGTGAATTGTTTTTAATTAATGACCAATCCCAGTCTAGCTGTGTCGGACTCTGAGGATTCAGTCACAAGCTTTCATTATCATTCATGTTAAGCCTTCTGATGTATCCTTTCTCTATAGTTTAGTATAGTTTTAGAATAATATAATAATATAATATAATATAATATAATATAATATAATATAAGTCTTCTGAGAACATGGAGTTAAATTCTCATCTCTCACCTCATCCTGGGGACCTCACAACACTACACTCAGTGACCTTTCCCAAGCTAATGGTTCAAAGAATGTAGAAAATAAATGGAGGGAGAAGCTCCAGCTCTTTGGTGCACAGAAATATTTGTATCAGGGATCCAGCTGAAGAGCAGGAAGGATGTGTAAATAAAATATATCAGAGCCTCCAGCCCTTACAGGTCTGAGGTCCCAGGGAAGAGGCTGCACCAGGACAGAAACACCCAAGGTGCTAAAGATGTTTGTTTTCAGCCCAAACTTTACTCAGCTTGATAATGTGGACTCAGCACCATCCCTACCATGGCACCCAGAGGAATGGGGGCAGCAGCCCTGGAGGGGAGGCTGGGTTTTTTCCACCTCTTCCCAAATGCAATTACCATTTAGGGAGTAGCAGGTTATCAAGTAATGCACATCAAGAGAAAATATTTCAGAGAAGAATTTGAAAGTCCTTATTCAAACTGCCTCATTCATTTTTATTGTTTTTTATTGTAACAGGTAAGAAAATATTATCCCACATACATTCTATTCAAGGAAAAAAAAACACCAACACATTTGGTTTGATGGCATATCAGAGACTTATGGCATTTTAGGAACCTTGAAAATGAATTCTAAATGTTTGTAAAACTGGATCTACAGCAGTATTTAACAATGTGGATCGGCTGTAGGGTTTAAAGAAGGGATAGAAAATCATAATATTTCATGAATTGTCAGGCCTCATTGCTTTTGGAAACCTTTTCCTCCTACAATGCTCAGAGACATGACTATGAGGACAAAACAGAGGGTGCCACAGGTCAATGCTGAATTATTTCCAGTATGGTCTTGTTTCCACCTTTGGCCTCTGATACATATTTTCATTATGCAAATGTTATCACCAAACCTTACAGACTTAAGCTCCTTTTCTACAACAGTCAGACTTCTCCTTTGCTGTGCCAGAGAAACTAATTTAGCACAGGGTTTGGGTGGGATTTTTTTGCCAGAGTTTCTCAAGATGAAGCTCAAGAGATGTAATAGTGATTTATTTTTCCTTTTTTCAAAGAATCACAGAATAACTTGAGTTGGGAGGGTTCTCAAAGACCATCCAGTTCCAAAACCATGCCATGGGCAGGGACACCTTCCACTATCCCTGGCTGCTCCAAATCCCATCCAACCTGGCCTTGGACACTTCCAAAGGATGTGGCACCCACAATTTCTCTATGCAACCTGTGCCAACGCCTCACAACCCTCACAGAGAACAATGTGATATTTTCTTCTTTTTAAGTTTGGCAGAGCACAAAAACAAGCAACAAAAAGGTGAAAAATTTCCATCTGATAAAAGTATAACACCAACAAAAAAGAAGTATATTCAAGGTTGATGCAGCCACTGCTGTGGAGTTGATATTTCACTTCACACAGGAACTTAGATGTTTGACAGCAGAGAATCTAGACAATAGATAACTTTTCCTTCAAACCAACAAAAAGACTGGACTTTTTTTTAAGGAAGATTTTCCTTACCTCACAACAGAATTGTGGGTTTATGAAAAGGAGAAATTTGGATGCTGTTCCAGATTGCAAGGCAAGATGTATTCTGTTACCATCTGGATGGCAGTTGTCTTTTGTCAAGTGGGCAGTTTGCCTTATCTCTTCCACAATCACTCCTCCCTCAGAAGGGGACATTGCTGATAACAGCTATTGAATGTCACTGCATGGCTGATAAGAACTACAGCATCCCACTGTGACATGCTCCACCCAGAGGGAGGAGCCAAGCATTCCTACCTGGATATAATCTAGGGATTCTGGAATACCAGCACAGCTTCCCCACTGGATTCCCAGAGGAACAGCAGCTGCCTCTTCAGGATCTGGATCTTCAGAGGAAGAATACATCCTTCTCTACAGATCCCCCTTGCTCCAGCAAAACCACCCCTGACACTCCAGGTTGGGCTGCAGCCACAATTCCAATGGGACTGCCACCAACACCCTGACCCACAGGGTGTCAGGTTGTGTTCTGACTCTGTCAGTATTGTTTTGACTTACTGCATTGTTTATTTTATCCTTTTATTTTCTTCCTTATTAAAAAACTGTTATTTCCTGCTCCCATATGTTTGCCTGAAAGCCCCTTAATTTAAAATTTATAGCAATTCGGAGGGGTGAGAAAAGTTTACATTCTTCATAGGGGAGGCTCCTGCCTTCCTTAGCAGACATCTGTCTTTCCAAACTGAGACAGATGCAGTTTCAGCTTCACACATGATGTGCAGAAGCTCCTGATGCATTTTTCTCTGTTGCTTGCAGGACACACATTTAGCTCCAAGCTGAAGCCATTGCATTTCCATATCCCCTGTGGCGAGTCCTGTGGGAAATGGAACTATGTGAATTCATGCTTCTGGGAATTTTTTTGTACTTCTTGGAACATTTTAAATTTCATATTCCTGGAAAGTGAGGTTGTTACAGCAAACCACAGTGATAAGGGCAGATTTATGGAGAGACAGTGCTATACCTCCTTCTTAATTACCCTTAGAAGCCAAATTCTTCTCAATGTGCTTATTCAGCTCATGAGGACCTATACTGGCATATAGAGTAATTCAGTAACTATGCAGGGGTGGTTTAGCTGCATTTCCCACTGGATTAATTTTCTGTAATTTCCAGGAAACCATGGATTCAATACAAATGGACTTGCAAGACCTCAGTAATGACATGGTTCGTCTCTCCAGATGAACTGAGGCAGCATTTGGCTGATAAGAACCTGCCAAGAGGGATTAATGTTTTCATTAATGGATAATCAATTGCTTCCCTCTTCCAGACATGAACATGAACACAGAATCAAAGCCCCACTATTCCACTGTGCTTTGACAACATGGTGATGAATGAGACAGATTTCAGCTATTTTGCAGCATTTTGGAGAGTTATTGCTTGACAACAGGGAGTTAAACCCTGCGCTTCCCAAGCTTAATGCACAGATTCTCCTGCACGCAAGAGACAAAATCATCGTGTGAAAACAGTTTAGGGGTTGATTTGCATTAAACGATTCTGAGCATGTTCATGTAGTTTACAACTAGCATCAATCACAGGGAAAAGATCAGCTATTGAAATGCTTGGGAAAGCTTCCACATGGAAAGCATCTTGCAGAGTTATTGTACAGACAGAGAATATGAAATTTATTTGGTTTGTGTCTTCCAGGAGACTGTCTTTGATTAGTCCTCGCTGAAAGTCACAGGATTTGAGCCTCAGATCTGGACATTCTGACCACTGGGAAAGGCTTAATCTTGTACTGGTAAATCCTTCCTTGAGTAGAAATGAATTATGCCTGGAAATGTCCATTTCTCTCCACTGTGCAATGTTCATCCAAGCCCAGACACATCCTAACACATCACAGACATGAGGAGCTTGATGAGATGAATCACAGCCCACAGATCAGAAAGATGAGTTACCACAGCAACCCTCACTCAACTTATCTTTGTATTGATAAATCAATACTTATTTACTAAAACAATTACTAATATTAGACTATATTTTAATGTCAGCATATTAATGCTATTTTATAATTAAATGTAGTGTATTATTTTTGACACATATTTTTGCTGCAATTTGTAATGCTAATTATCTATATTTATTAATTTAAGAAGTATTGACTACTTAAATTATGTAATTGTTTTTGTGGGAACAGCCCCTTAGTCTTGTAAGTTTCTTAACTCCTAAAATGTCATGTTCCAGAGAAATTCATTACTATCTGTTTTACAATAGTCTGAGATCACAGATTAATTGTCCAGTATCAGAGCTATCCACAGCAAGAGCCACAACTTTGGTAAAAGGCCCAACACATGGGATAGAGGGATAATGAAATCAAGGTTGCAGTCTGTCCAACAGTGCTGGGATCCATCATTCCAAACAGGAAAGCCAGGATGCATCAACTTCACAGAGATAAAGGGAAAAGAACAAACTATTTCATGTGGCATTGGCCAGAGAAATAGCACTTGGAAAATACATGCGGCTGATGTGAGATGAAGAGCTCTGTTAAGTGAATCTCAAGTAGCATAAGGACAATTTAAAATAAATTAATAAAAGACTTTGACTGTCATCAGAATATGAGGGACACTCATCCAGATAAAATGTTATATACAGATCTACAAGGTGCCTTGATTGTCAAACATTCTCAATTCCAGTGTTCAAGATTCCCTGAATATATAAAAAATACTCAATCAGAAATATGTGTATTGTACACGACCATTTGCAATATCATAAACATTAACTCTCCTCACTCTGTTGAAAGAAGTAAAAACAGATTAATGTAATTGGAAAGACATTTTTCATAAATTGAATGCTGGCACACTGGGTGTTATCAAGATAAATTCTCTGCTCAGAGGAGCTCTCCCTGTTCTGCCCACTGATTGCCCTGAGTGGAGAGGAAACATTGTGAGATATCCAAGTGGTAATTGGCAAATTCATCTGGAGTGAAAAATGCTCTGGAGCTCAGAGGAGAGATCAACCCTCAGCCCTTCCCTCCTGACTCTTCCCAGTCCTCCCAGGAACACCCAGGTGGGAACGAGCAGGAATCAATGCTGCCTGCCTGGGTGGGAGCAAAGTCCCATTGATTCTCCGTGGGGTCAAGGAAAGTTGAGGCAGTTCAATATCTCTTGAAATCAGCACCTCCAAATGAGGGATAAAGACCTCTCTTTCCAGCCAGCACTGATGCTGTACCTATTTTCAGCCCTGTTCTCTTGATTTGCTCAAGTTATTGCTGCAGTTAAGGACATGAATCGGGGAACTGCGGACAAAGGAAAAGCAGCTTCAGGATTGCCATTGTATTTGTATTTACCATTAAGAGTGACTCATCTTATGGATGGGCAAGAGTAAATAAACAGAGCTATATAAAGAAAAATCTGCAGTTCACCCGAGGCTTCCAAGGTGTAATAAGGTTGTTGATACTTGGTATTTTCAAGGTAAGTTAGGGCTTATCATGGAAAATAATATTAATAGGGCTTGCTCCTTTTCATATCCAAAAGGAATTAACAAATTTGGATTGCTTCTGCAGATGAAAAGCAAAGATGGGAGTGTCAAGCAGAAACAAAATTTTGAACTGGGACAGTCCTGGAAATCTCAGGCTGCAGAGCACTTTCTGAGGAAGGTTTCAATTAACAGAGACATTGACAGGAGTCAAGGCCATGCATTGGAGATGTAAGATGATAAATTCATGCCACAAGCTGTAGTTCTGTCAGAGCTTTGCTTAATGTGTCTGACTCTTCACCACACTGTGAATGACTACAGAGATTAATTGATTTTCTCCCCCAGAAAAAAACCTTAAAGACCTTCAGGCAATGGAGAAAGGTCTGTGGTACAGACCTAGGACACCTGACTGAAAAGATAATTTTCCTTTGTTTAGAGACTGCTGGAAGGAAACTTGGCCATGGCATCTCCGATTAATAAAAAACCAGTTCACTCTTGAAAGAAGCAAGAGTCCACGTTTAGATCTCCATTTTTGGACACAGAGATCTATAAATATGGAGGTAATTGTGGATACAGAGCATGAAATAGCTTTCATCTCAAAGTGAACCCTACCAGTACATTCCTTCCACTGGTCCTGCTTCCATAACTTCTCTGGATAACAGAAAAGAAACTTGATGTGGGCTTGGAAAATGTCTTGGAGAGAACCAGTTGTTCAGTTCCAACATTCTGCCCTGAAGGCACTGAAATAATGTCAGAAATAACTGATTTTGCTGACAAAAATAAAGTAGGCGCCAAAACATACCAGTAGAGCAGTGAAATGCAAATGTTGGGGACAGAGCTGAAGAAAAAACTAAACATGATTCACTCTAGATTATTTATAAATAAAAATTGTTAATTGCTTCAGTCAGCATCAAGAATAATTTATTTAGTTGCTCATTATGCTTTTTTTTTTCAATTATAGGAAAAGAAACACTAATATAACATGGCAGATATGCTCTTAAAACTCTGTGTTTAGGTAAGAGTTTCCTCACTGACCCCGAATTAAGGTTTCTAAAAGTAAGAAATAGCTTTTTTCCACTAAAGTCTGCTATTAAATGGGGAAACTTGGATGACTGTGCAAGGTTTGTACAAATAAATTGTCTGTTTGTTTTGCTGGTGGAAGAACATGATCCAGACTTAGAAGCAGGGTGGCCCCTTGTAAAGGAGGAACCTGGGCTCCAGGGTGTCCTTCAGACCTCTGAGCTCTGTTACACGTTGGGAAGACCATTTCAGAAATGGATTTTGCTGGTAAATCTTTACCATACCTCTCTTGGAAGCTGTAGAGAATTCCCATTTCACCTCGCAGTGGGTTTAAGGTTACCTCATGAGCATTTCTGATCCTGCAATGAATTAAGTGTGGCCTGGACACCACCATCATTCCAGATGTGGAGGTGTTGGTTTCTTTCACAGGGCTCTCAAGGCATTTATTTGGGTTTTGGTTGTGGCCACAGCTCTCTTCACAGAGAGCAGCAGGCAAAACTCTCTCCCAAGATTTTTCCTGGGAAAGTCAATGAGAAGTTCAGAGAAAAAGAGAAAACTATTCTTATCTCTATTCACTGATCCTGTTGTTTAGCACATGTAGAATGTGTTATAAAAATTGTTTGCCCAGAGTGATTTGTTAATTAGACAACAATGAAAGTTGTTTTAACCAGTTAAATCCACGTATGTCATGACTGTCTAGAGACAATCACAAGTTTTTCTTTAGTATCTTTGTAGTGTACCATCTCTTTAATATAGTTTTAGTATTGTATATTGTATATTGTGTATTTCATATTATATATTATGTATATTATATATTGTATATTGTATAATATTGTATAACTTAATAAAGCATTTATTCAACCTCTTGAATCATGGAGTCAGAGCACATTATTCCCTGGCTGAGGGATCACCTGTTTTTACAATATTAAGTTGAACTTCTGTAGCTTTGAGAAAGCTGCTGGTTGCTCTGCCTGTGGTGCCTCTAGATGTCCAAAAACAAATGTGGGAGCTGCTGTGGGTAGGGGTGTCCATTACCACATCAACAGAGATGAAGTTGCACCTTCACTGCCAAGCGAGGGTTTGAATTCACAGAGCTGAGGCTGAGCAGTGTTTAGGTGTTGATTTACTCTTTGGCTTAAGTCAAAGAAATAGGAATGTGGGAAAAAGTAAAGGTAAAAAGATTTCCAGGAAGCTGTAAAAGCAGGCCTAAGAAACAGAAAGAACAGAGAACTAGCTGAAGCTGCAAAGTCTGAAAGTAGAAAAAGTTACAATGGTATAGCAAGCTAGGACTTTAATCAATAGCTTGAGATTTCTATCTTGGCTAAGACAGACCTTAAGACTGCAGGAAAATATGCTTAGCAAGATAGAAGAAGGTTTCAAGATTAATAATGGCGTATTGTGTATTGTCAATAGAAAGAAGACAAGCAAGCATTGTGTGAAGCAGGTATACATGCACTTTTAGAAATTGGCTAAAACAATTGTCTATAAGCTTTAGCAATGTGCTATAGGCTAGAAAGTTTTTTAAATGTTCTGTAACAAATAAATCTTTGCTGCTACTGCATGTGAGCTTTGCCATCTTCCTCTTGTTTCAGTCATGTAATGAGGCTGATGCTGCAAATAAAGCTCCAGGAATGCACCCCAGCAATCCTGTCCTTTTTGTGAAAAGAAACCTCCCCAACACATGGAACAAGCCAGCTGGGTGTTCAGGTGGACAGCACACCCCCAGGGCAGGTGTGACAATGCAGGACAGGCACAGGCTGGTGTTGTATTTGCTGGGTGCCCTGTGGCAGGAAGGAATGAATCTGACTCCATGTTCTCAGAAGGCTAATTTATTCTTTTAAGATACTGTATTATATTAAATAATAAACTATACTATACTAAAGAATACAGAAAGAATACTTAAAGAGGGTTACAAAGATAACAATGAAAACTCCTGACTCACTCCAGAGTCTCGACATAGCTTGGCCCCAATTGGCCAATGAGTGAAAACAACTCAAAGCAGAAATCAATGAAACAATCACCCGCGGGTATACAATCTCCAAACACATTCCACATGAGAACAACACAGGAGAAGCAAATGAGATAAGAATTGTTTTCCTTTTCTCTGAGGCTTCCCAGGAGAAAAATCCTGGCCAAAGGGACTTTTCCAGAGAATGTGAATGCCACAGCTGGCACAGCTGGCACTATCTTCACTTCCAGCTTCACAAATCCTCTCTTCACCCTCACTAGACCTCAACTGAGTAATAACAGAACCCTAGAATGATTTGCATTCAAAATTACCTTAAAACTCCTCTCTTCCACCCCCTGCCATGGGCAGGGACACCTTCCACTAGATCAGGTTGCTCCCAGCCCCATCCAACCTGGCCTTGAATCCAATCCTTCCTGCTTTCCTCCTTCAGCTCTCCAGCTGGAGCATCTCCACAAAGTCCCTGAGCCCCACTTTTACCCCTCTGCAGGAATTCCAGCAGTGAGTCCCTCTGCCCCCACCCTGTGTCCACTCCTCAGTGCAGCCCACACTCCACATCAAGCCAGCAGAATTCCTGCTCAGCAAGGTGCAATTCAGGAGTAGGATAATACAGTAGGTGTTAGAGACAGCCCCATTTTGCACTGGGAGAAAATGGAAAGCCAGTTGCTCTTCATACAGGAGCCTCAATAGGAGCAGATAATTAACAGGTCTGTCTGTCAGCAAAAACCTGATAAACAATCGGTGCTACCCACAGATTTCTGTTTTTAGGCCTCCCTTGTGATTAAGGTGGAGGCATACGTACAGAAGAAAGCACAGATATAAAGACACACTTTTAACAACCAATAATGACTAAACCCCAAAAAGTTGATATTACCTTTGAGAAACACATTGTTGTGTTTCTCAAATGCTACATCCAGTCAGGAATTCATATTTTAACATTCAGGAAAGTCATACAAATCATTCAAGAGGAGGAAAGCATGCCCTACACTGAGAAGGCCCATTGGTGTAATTGCTGCCTCTCCTCTACCAAAACCTTGCCACACAAACTCAATGCCCCACTTAAACCCTTCACCCCATTCATTTGGGATTTTCAAACTGAGATTGAATTAGAAGAAAAGGTTACTCTAAGAATTCCTTTACATTGTGCTTGACACACTTCAGAATACATCTCTGTTTAAGCCTGGCATTGCCTAATCAATATTGAATCAAAGGCTGAATAATTACTTCAATCCACATTTTAAAATTAACCTCAGCTATCAGCTAAGCTCTTTGGACTAGAGATGGAACAAAATATGCCTGCATTGCCCTCAAAATGTTCAGGGTCCTTTCTGCCGAGCATTAAGATGAATGTAATATTGAATATTCATGCTTCAGAATTCTGAGTCTCCTGGGGGAGTTGAGCAGGATTTGAATTTCCCTTGGGAGCACCTGGGGCAGATCCATTTGTGTGTGTGTGTGCCTTGCTTTGGCTGGGTTTCATTCCCACAGCTGGAGGCAGGGCAGGAGCAGCACAGGTCAGTGTGCACCGAGGCAGGCAGGGAACAACAGCTCCTGCTCAGAAATTCCACTTACACCTGTGCTCACAGCAGGCACCAGGCTGGGAGTCAGGGATACTGTTGGGGAAGATGAAACGGGAGAGCCTTGTAAATATGATTGCCTGGCAAAAGATTTTGAGAATATAGAAACTATAAGTGAGATTGAAATGAAAGCAAGCTTTGAGATCCCTCAGTTACTGAACAACTGGAAAACAATGGAGTGGCTGGCTGAAGGTAATCCCCTTTTGATGGAACAAGCACCTGCTTGCAGGCAGGTGCAAGGGGCAGAGCAGACCCTGCCAGCTTGGCAGAAAGGGCCCAAAGAGGAGTTTTTAGGGTTTAAAATGTAACGCAGTATGGTAATGCAATGATTCTTATAGGCTGTATATAAATGCTATAGGATTTGTATATTGTACTAGATTGGTTACTGAGAATTAGAATATTCAACACAGAAGAAGATTTATTGTATTGTAATGGGAACCTCGCTCTCTTACTCTCTTACCCTCTCATCCTCTCTCTCTCTCTCACCCTCTCTCCCACTGTCTCTCTTCTCTCAGGCCTGCTCTGAGCTGTGGCTGGCAGCTCCCAGCAGGGCCCTGCTCCCAGGCCCTTTGCAATAAACCCCAAGTTCCTGACCTGGCTGCAGAGATCTCTCATCTCCATCCATCCTGACTGCCCTACTCCCCCAACACTCCTACAGGATACATCACAGGGATTGCTGCCATCCACTCCTGGAGCCTTTTTTACCTGCTCAGGCCCCACCTGGCATCCCCCACCAGCATTCTTCTAAGCTGCAGGCCCAGTGTTCTTCCATACCCACAGCACCTTCTGAGGAATGAAAGGGGAAACATCTCATGCTACCAGACCAACAGGGTCCTGGAAATCATGGGGCAGGGCAGGCAGGGGCAAACTTGTTTATTTCTTCACAGAATCACAGAGTTATTGAGGTTGGAAAAGCCCTCCAAGACCATCGAGTCCAACCTGTGGCTGATCTCCACCTTGTCACCAGCCCAGAGCACTGAGTGCCACACCCAGGCATTCCTGGGACACCTCCAGGGATGGGGACTCCAACACCTCTCTGGGCAGCCACTTCCAATGCCTGACCATGCTTTCCATGAAGAAATTTCTCATGATGCCCAACTTGAGTGTCCCCTGGCACAGCCTGAGGTTGTTTCCTCTTGTCCTCTCACCTGTTCCTGGGTAAAGAAGCTGACTCCCATCTTGCTGCCCTACAACTCTGCTTTGGACAGCAGCGTTGTTATGATGTTTTGCACCTATGTAAAAGATTACCCAATAGACCTCATGTTATTCATTATAAATTTTGGTTCATATTGGCAATTCTCCAATACTAGGAAAAAAAACCCCAAAAACCCACATTCCGTGCCTTTGAGCAGTTCTAAACATTTCAGCCTAGTAGTGAGTTGGTGTTTTCATTGGTGTTATCACTTTGCCCAGTCTCTGAGACACCACAGGAGGCTTCAGGCAGAGGTTCTGGTGCTCTTCCCATCCTTCCCTTTGGGAATTCAGCACAGAAGAGGGAGTAGAACCACTTTCTCCCAGGACTTTGGTTTCCTCCAAAACTCTCCCTTTGCCTGACATGTGTCCATATTCCCTGCCTAACATATGTTGCTGAACTGTGAGTGGGCTGTTTAAAACCATGCTTTACTGTTCCTTTTATTTATGTGTACCTACAATGCATTTGATTTTACCTAAAATACCTCTTTCTAGGCTGCAGATTTAATATTTATTGCCTGAACTGATAAGCAAAAAAGCATTGGATTATTTATTTAAAACATTTATGTCAAATGAGCTGCAATACTTATACAGGCACCATATTTAGTACATTTTAAGTAATTTTCAAATAGCATTCTTCTCTCAAGGAAAAACTTCTTGCTAAGTGACAATTGACTCCAAAGGGAATTTAGGATTTAATTCTATCCTTAGTCACTAGACAACTCAATACATCTTTATATCCACTAAACATTGAGTGTTTGAGGGTGAAGCTTTGCACCACCTCAGGTTAATCAATTACCAAGTCCATCTTGCTTTTTTGACATTTTAAAACCTTGTAACCTCTGCACTAATGAGAATTTCACTGTTATTTAACTGAAAAAAGGTGATGCATAGCTGCCCTGTAAGTCAAACAGACATGGCACAGCAGAAGATGCAGACAGGGTGTGAGGATGAATATGTATATGCTACTTAATTCACAGACACCTAAATGTGGATCTGCAGATTGAAGGAAAGAATTCTCCTGTAAAAAAACCCACCAAAATAATCCACCAGTTTTTAATGAGCACAAGAAGATTACTTTGATTTCCTGCTCTATATGACTGATAGAACCGTGATCCAAAGCAGAAACCTTTAATCCTTGCTCACTCTCAGCACACATGGACACACCAGAGGGCAGAGCCTTCTCCTCTCTGATACACAGAGGAAAATGTTCTTGCCATCAGGATGTTAACCCAGGACAGGGGAATCTTGCTTTTAATTCACTCCTCAATCCCAGTAAAGCACCTGGTAGGTTACTAAGCACCAGCTTCATTACTCTCTTGAAACCAACAGAGAAAAAAATCTCCCTTCTGTCTTCAAGAGCTGTTGCCATGATAAATGTTTTTAAAGTTACAAGCAGTTTTGTAACAGATATTCCCTACAGTGATTTCTGACAAATCTGCTAAAGATGAGGGTAGATGCAGGACAACCATTCATAATAAATACACCTGTTCATCCAGAAATACCTTTTTAAATTCTGCTATAAACCCAGAAGTCATCATAAAACTCATCCCTGAAATTTATCAAGTTGGAAAGCATTCACAGAGTTCTGCAGGCCGACAGAATATGTAAGTACAAAAAGGAGGTTTCTTCCTAAATACAGAACTAAATGGTCAGAAGCAGCATGAACTTATCCTCATTTTTTTGTTTTCAATGATGTTCCAAAGGAGAACATAAAAAATTAAGCGATATAGATCTTTTTTCAACAGCAGGTTCTCAGTTTTCCTATAAAATTAATATATTCTCTCAAATGCTCTTCAAATACTTTTATTAATGGGGAAGTTTTTCTGACTGTATTGATTTCTGAGGCAAAATCTCTTGGGATTTCTTCAGTAACTCCAAAAAACGAGAATCAATGTGATGGGTGAATTGGCTGAATCCTAACCAGGAATCAATGTCTTGCTCTTCTGAAAGGGAAGAGTAGCAAGGCAAGATTTGCATTTAAATCCTTCTGTTGTAGTTTTACCTAATTTCCTTTTATTTTAATTTTCAGAAGAGCCTTAATAATAAAAGTGGTTGATGTTTGCTTTGCAGCCTTACTGATGTTTCTACACGTTTCTCAAAATGAAGGAAAATGCCCAAACAAGTCCCATTTCCTATTCAGAGGACTTAAAATCTGAGGGGATTTTGACATCACCATGGCAGTGACCAAACACTACAACACGTACTGGGAGAACCCTGAAGATGCTCAAAGTTTAACTGGTTCTGGCCATGAGCTGCCAAGTGTGCAAATTTCAAGTTCTTCCTTCTTTGAGCAGGCTGGAGTAGAGAGCTCCAGACTTCCTTCCCACCCTAAATCCAGCAGTAATTCAGTAGGAATTTGGGCATACCTGGCCTTCAAGACCAGCTTTGTGCCAAGAGCCCTTTGAGAAGGACCCCAAATGCCTTGAGGTGCTGGTGAGTGGTTCTTTGTGATGGCAGCTGAAAGCAGAGGGTGGTGGATGTGCACAGCCCAGGGGTCAGTAAAACTTCCCCAAATGCTGTGGGGCAGGATGGTTTTCCTCACTGCCAGAGTTTCCCTTCAGTGTTGGGAAGAGTTTCTGCTGTGGAGGTACCTGTGGAGTCAAAACACATTAATCAAACCTGAGGAAAGCAGATTTTATCCCAGCACCTCGTCATCTTTGTGCTTCATTGCCCCAAGCCTGTTGTTAATGTCACCTCTAAAATCCCATTAAAAATGAACCCCTTCAGGGCCTGGGTTAGGTCTCTTCAGAGCTAACCAAGCACCCTTTAGACTGCTGTACAAATACTCCTATCAGACCTTGAATGAAAAGTTAATAAATTCCAAAATTGTCCTCTGTGGAGCAAAAGGGGAGCAAAGGCAGCAGCCACTTAAAGCAAATCATAATTCACAACCTGAAAATATGCAACATTAAGCACAGCCATATTTTAAATAGCAAGAATTACTTTGCAGGGCTGGAGAGGTTATAAACCACTTCTATTTGTATTTCAGGAGCACTTACAATGCTTTGTTTTGAAAGCTTTATATTATCTTGTAAAATCAGCTCTGAGAAAGACATTGTTTTGTCATTGTCACCACAGTGATGGCACCAACTTGTCTGTCTCTGGGCTTTGTTCTCTTTATTGAGAAACAAAGATGCCACATATTTTATTCTTTCTCCTCCTACAGGCACTGAGTGGGGTGTAGCTCTGCCAAATGGGAATGGCAATTGCTCTAAAGAAATTAGAAGCTCTCAAAAAGCATCCCAGAAATATTCTTCTGACAAAGCAGGACCTTACCCTGCCCCAAATTCCCTCTCATCTCTGGTGCTTTGCTTTGAAGCCTGAGAGTGGAGGCTTCTCAAGCATCCTGAAAATTCTGGATACCTGCAGGAGGAGTGTTCAGTGATCCCGAGCTTGCACACCTTTGGTTGTTTTCTTTAAAAATCAAAGTGTGCTGAAGAGAGCAGCTGACACAGAGCTGTGGATCTGGCTGTGACTGCTGGCAAGCTCCTTTGGTCCTGCATTCTTAAAATAATGACCAATTGCAGCCTTTGCATCTTGTGTATGAGTTGTAATTGATTCACGTGCTTCTCTGTCACCTTGGCAAACTTTTAATCCAAGGTCAAAGCTATTTTATTATGATTATCTTCAGTCTCCAATACCTTCCAAGAGTTCAGAGCTCTCATGGAGAGAAGAGCTAAAATGCAATTTCTAAAAGTTCACAAAATTGCTTATGAAAATAAACAGTAAGAATTAATCTTCTGTCACAAAATATTCCTTTTAATCCACTGGTGTCCTGGAGGACAGGAAGAGGTTCCTGGAGGAGTGGTTGTCCTCATGGCCACAGCTCACAGGAACCTTTTGAACTTTGCTGTCTTGAAAATATCCAAACCCCTTCTAGCCAAGGTCAAAGCACACAAATCCACTTATTTTCCCCTTTCTCTTCTGTAGCAAACAGCATAAAAATTTCATCAGTTCTATCCCCTTTTAGCTTTGCCTTCTAGAAATAATGTTTAAAAATTCCAACCCCCTTCAGCTTTGCATTTTATCAATTGTATTACCCAAGGGAGGGATTGATGATGACCCAGCCTGGGGAAAATGAGGAGCACATGGATGTTTTCTACACATGAAAAAGCTCCTTAAATCAGCAGCCCTGGGACACGGATTTCCAAAATGCCATCCATTGGAGAAGACCAAGTTAATCCAACAGATTTGGAAAGCCTCGTATCAGCTGGGACATCATCTGCAACAATATCCCTGACAAAAATACCTCCCACTCAGCACAGAGCTTGGCATGGGTCAGTAGGAATTGCTTTTTTTGGACCAGAAGAAATCTGACAGATTTTCAGCTTAAAAAAAAAAAATATGTGTAAACAACTCAAGTTTGTTGGTTCTGGAATATCAAACTTGAAACCTCCCAGTTTCAAACAAATGTGTTTTCAAACAACCATAACAAAGATTCATTTTTAACTTCTGTTTTTGGGGGGGTGTTTTCAGTGCTATTTCAGTAGCATTACATTTGAAGATATTTGGACTTCAGGCCTGGAAAGTGGGTACTTAGAGTACTTAAATCTCCAAATCCAGTGTGCTAGATGGGATTCACAGGAACTGGAACCGGAACCTTCCAAAATCAGTTCAGCTGGCAAGATGTGACACAGAGAAAAGATGTGCCTGAAGGAAAGGAACCTTTTCCTAGGGAGGGTGAAAGTCACTGTTCAGCACTGGAGGAAATGGTAACTGCTCAGTGGGGTCTTACACTCAGGGTTTCAAAGATGGGGTGAGGATGGAGGGAAGGGCACTGGGCAGCAGATTGAAGAGCACCAGCCACAGAGCAGGGACTTTATTGCTTCCAACAAAATTCCCTGGAGACTTTAAAAGATTTCTATGCTTTATCTTATGCCAATTCTTAAAAGCAAAAGTTATGGACGGACTGAAAACTTTGCCTCCTGATTCAGACACACTGCCATTAAAGGCTGCACTATTTTGGAATAATAAGACCACAGAATGGTTTGGGTTGGGAGGAACCTTAAAGATCATCTTGTTCCACCTCCTACCATGTGCAGGGACACCTTCCACTAGCCCAGGTTGCTCCAAGCCCTGTACAGCCTCGCCTTGGACACTTTCAGGGATCATGGGGCAGCCATAGCTTCTCTGGGCACCCTGTGCC
Source organism: Melozone crissalis (assembly GCF_028551555.1). Lineage (NCBI taxonomy): Eukaryota > Metazoa > Chordata > Aves > Passeriformes > Passerellidae > Melozone > Melozone crissalis. The sequence continues at coordinate 4,581,074 of NW_026535905.1, forward strand.
AGGGTCTCACCACCCTCAAAGGGAAGAATTTCTTCCTAGTAATCATTCCAAACCTATTCTTTTCCAGTTTAAAGCCATTCCCTGTGTCCCGTACCTCCATCCCTTGTCCCAAGTCCCTCTCCAGTACTCCTGAAGCCCCTTCAGGCCCTGGTAGGAGCCCTAAGCTCTTCCTGGAGCCTTCTCTGCTTCAGGCAAACAGATCCAGGTCTCCCAATCTTTTCGCACAGGACATCTGTCATGTTTCATCCTTCTAATAATTTCTGTGGCACTTCTTTGGACCTTCTTCAAATAAAAGAAGAACACGGACACCCTGCTCACAGCTATGGGGACACCAACTCGTGTCCCCTTGACTAGAGACACCTTTTGCAATCCAGTCCAGCTACAACTGGTGGTTCACAGTTTGCTGCTCTCATCCTGTCTTAGGGTGGTAGGTCTATTCTATCTCTTAGAGGTGGGGCAGTTATCTTCTGTTCACTGGGCAGTTTTCTTTATCTCTCCCACAACCAATCTTCCCTCCAGAAGATCTCTGCTGTTCATGGGCCATTAATTATTAATTATCTTCTGTCCATGGCCAGTGAGTGTCCCTGCATGGCTGATCCAATTCCATCATCCCATGGGGAGATGCTCCGCCCAGGGGAGGAGCCAAGCATTCCTACCTGGATCCAATCTGAGGTTTGGGACACCCCAGCAGCCTTTGCCCACTGCATTGCCAGAGGAGCAGCTTTCTGCTGCCCTGCATTGCCAGAGGGAGCCCAGGCCCATCTGCAGCAGCCCTGGAGCTGCAGAGGAAAACTCCCCCCTTGTGCAGGATCCCTGCTGCAGCAGAGCCACAGCTGGCACTGCAGGAGGGCTGAGCCCCCATGGGATGGGGCTGGGACACCTCCCTGACACACAGGGGGCAGGGCATGGTCTGACTCTGGCAGTGTTGTTTTGTATCACTGCATTGTTTATTTTACTTTTTTTTTTCCCTAATAAAGAACTGCTATTCCTATTCCCATATATTTGCCTGAGAGACCCTTAATTTCAAAATTATAATAATTCAGAGAGAGAGGGTTTACATTTTCCCTTTCAAAGGAGGCTCCTGCCTTCCTCAGCTCTCTTTTCAAACCAAGCTACATCTACAGAGATGCAGAGCCTGCAGTGCCATGTGCAGCCATTCCTGGCTGCTTTCTGGACTGCTCCACAGCAGCTCTTTCATCTGAGGAAATGGAGCAGCTCCACAGCCCTGACTCTTCTCTCTGACCTGGAGCTGCTGCAGCATCGTGAGAGCTGAAGGTCACAGAGCCTTTGGGCTTATGGGTGGGCAGATGTGCAGCCAGGACACATCTGTTTGAGCTTTTGGGTGCTCTGGGAGCTTTGCTGGAAGCTGCAGAGGAAAGATCAGAGAGGAGGCAACACCAACACCACATTAAAGGAAAACCTGTGCTCACTTAAAGGTCAGCAGTGCATTAAAGCTCCCAAAGCCACACAGGGATGTCTCTCACTGATAGACACGTTATTGATGCACTCAGGGGGGGACTCCAGTGCCCTTCCTTAAGTTGTGTCTGTGCCTAGAATGATGGGAAATATATTCAATGGACAGAATTGAGCTATTATCTTTAATTCTTTCTTTAAAAAAGAAAAAAAAAAAAAAAAAGGGAAAAAGAAAGATTGCTGGATGTCTTTGAGCCAGAGCCACCTAATTCGTGCAGACAGTCTCCATGGCAGGACAGCATCCTGGGAAGATTGCAAAGCTTCTTCCTGACCTTTTCCAGCCTTCCTCTTCCCTATCTTTTAATCTCAGACTCCAAACATCTCCCCATCCCCATTCCCCATCTCTTCCCCTTGGATACACACTTTGTTCTATATCTGACTACTACAGACATTCTATTTCAATATTCACTTGCTTGGAGTAAAATGCTTCAGTTCTTTCAGGCTTTCCTCATTGGGCATGTTTTTTTAGGAACTACTCTGTGTCTTAAAAAAGTAATTTTCTCCAAGAGCTTCTGAATGTGTTGTTTTCCCTGTAGACACCTAAATAGCACCACAGAGCACAACCTCTTAATGCTGACTTCCTTTCAGAAACTGTTCTATCTAATTAGTGGCTCACCAGAGACCTTCCTAAGCCAGACATCCATCCAAGGAAAAATTGCCTATGATTGCTACGGACTGAAAAACCCAGAAAGCCACAAGAAGAAAGGAAATTTTCTGGCTAATAATGTGTCCTCACGAGACCAAGTCTAGCTCCATTCTCTGAAACCACTGGAAAGGCACTGAGTTAAGCTTAGAAACTGAAGGGAGTTCATCTGGAAGTGACTGGAGGAGGAAAGGAAGGGGTCTGGTCAGCAGAGGTTTTTACGAAGAGTTTCTACCCCTTAAGGCACAGTGTATCATCTCCCTATTTAACCTTCTCAGCTCTACAGGTCTGAAATTTGCCATCTTTGCACATAACTGGCTGAATACTGAGCATTATTTTGGTGATCCTGGTGTGGCTCCTCCTTGATTTCTGGAGGAATTTCGTGACTCCACGAGACTCTGAAATGCAGGAAGGACCCAGAATGGTAACAGCACTGCTTGTACTGTGTAGTTTTGGTTGATTTTTTCACTGTGTTCTTTTTCCAACTGAAAAGAGACTAATTAGCCTCTCTTTTCTATGTGTGCTCATTGCACTCACTTAAGGAAAGAAACATCATCAGCTACAACTTCATCAGCTCTTCCCCAGCTGCCCACTTCTCAGCTTGCTTGTTATTTCTTACCTCATTAGCCTCTAACCTTAAGATAAAAGTGTTTATTGATTTATTTGTTTATTTGATTACAGAAGGCAAATTATTCCTAAACCTGGTTTTGTAATTGCTAAAAATCTGCGACAGGGAAAAAAAAGGGAGATTAGTATAAGTGTCCTTTCCAAAAAACAGGGGATCTGCACAATGAAAAAATCCCAAATTAGCAGCATTTCTCCACAGTGGAAAAGTGTGAGAGTGCTGACCCTGCCATGAGTCAGAGTGTCTGAATGGGCATTAATCACAGAGAGGGGTATTGATTGACTTCAGTCACGCTGCATAATTCATCGGCGTGAGCAGCTTATCATGCACTGCCCCTGCACAGCACAGCACCTCCTGCACCCTGCTCACACAACCTGAGATTTCATCATTTCAGAGCCTGAGGGCAGTTCTGGCCACTGTGTTCCTTCCCATTGCAACAGGTGAAGGACATGGGCACAAGGATCTGCTGTGGCCCAGATGAGGACAAGTGAACCATGAAAAGTAAGTAATTGGAATATTTATGGCCATAAATCCATGAAGTTAGTTAGGCTGGAATAAAAGCAACAATTTTAGAGTTTTTCTATGAAGCACAAACTAACTTTGGCTTGACAAAGTGGAATTAAATTAATGCTGGAATGTCCTTTTTTTGTTATATGCTCCAGCGTTACATTATTTTGTCAAGACAGAGTTTCTTTATTGAAGAAGTCTTTAACAAAAGGAGCCAGAGACTACAACAGCACCCCAGATTTATGGATTGAACTGAGAGGTCCTTGAATTTATTTACATTAGTCTTCCTTGTAAAATCACTGGAGGAAGTCAGACATCTCCAGAGACTTTGCTCAGAGAAGGGGCCAAATAAATTACCTGCCAGAGGGCTTTTCTGCAGGGATAAAAAAAAAAAAAAAAAAAAAGAAAGAAAGAAAAGGAGATCAGCTTCCAAATTTAGGCATCTAATTTTGGACCTGGAAGGTGAAAACCAAATCATTTTCCTTGTTGGTTTCCCAGAGTAACTTATCACTCTGCAATAAGTTTCATGGCTCCCTGCAGAGCATTCAGGTAGTTAAAGCTGAGGGCAGCTGGATGAAGATGAAAAGTTTGGGCATTGGGAAGAAAAGAGAGCAAAGTACTGAAAGCAGAGCATGAATGAAGATATTCAGGTCTTAACTGCCTTTAAACTGGCAAGTAGAACTCAAGAAAGTAATAGGAATGTCCTTAATTCACACCAACCTTTTGGTTGGCCTGATTTTCTCTGATTTTCCTTCAAATGTGAAGAGAAAGAGTCAAAGAATGTTTTTAAAGATGAAGTGTGGATGAGGTACATGACCTCCTGTTGCAGCAGTTGTTTTCCAGCACACAAAGTCAGAGTTGCAGTGACACTGGTCAGGTGGAGCCTAAGAGCAGCCTGAAGTTGAACTCACGGATAATTGGGTAAGGAAACAGGGACAGGGATAAAACAGGGCTTGCATGAAGGTCAGTCAGTGTCATTGAATTGAACAGTTGTTATTAAAAGTCCTCTTTAGTCATCCTTGAGTTAAATTCCTCTGTGACTCCAGTGGCAAGCTCCAAGTCTCACAGATTTGTGAGTAGATATGTAGAACATGTTGATTTTAATATTTCTGGACAGACTTCAAGAGACCCAGTGTTGTCTACACAGGCACACTCTGACCTCAGAGCCTTTGGATTTGCCATCACTAACACTTCATTTTCTTCCTTCCAATCCATGCCCAGCATCATTGCAATGAAGGTGGTAATGTTGCACACTCTGCTCAAAAACTGAATTTAAAAAGGGAAGCTTTCAGACCAACAAGAAGCCTTTTCAACCTGGGTACAATCCACAACACATGAAAAGTAGGAAATACAGTCACTTTTTAACAGGACAGGGTTTGTGTACTGGAAGAGTTCCTTGAGTTTTCAAACAGTGTCAATACTCTGCAGCCTGCTCCAAATGCCCATTCCTGAAGGCTGTGTTTTAGATAGGAAACAGAATTAATGATGTGACAATATCAAATATTTGCTGTGCCATGCTAAGGAGACCTCTAACTTCACACAGTAGCGCTGACTTAGCCCATAGTGGCAGCAAGAGCAAGTTAAAACAATCTTAGACTTGTTTTTAAACTTGGAATTTATTTTGGAATAGGAGTGTAGCCTGAGGCAGTTTTATGCTCTGGTTCACTCATTTTCTTAAACTATATTTTATATCTCAGTTTATTTTACAAGTTGTGGATTTTTCTAACCATATGAGAGACTCATGCAAAAAAGACTCTACAGACTATGAAAGACAAGAACATATTTTTGCATAACAGTGAAACTCTTAATTCACAAGGGAAAAAAAACCCAACAAAATTAAATCACATTTGCAAGAAGCATATGGAACAGATGAGGAGAGATTTCTATGTTCCTTGTATACAATCAGTATGACTTTAGTCTTGTGTCTTCATGGTCTTGAACAAAACCTTTCAGCAAGATACACTCCAGTGAAGATGGAAACAGCGTGAGTGATACCAAACACAAAATGCCAAAGGGGAGCTGTGTTTGCTTCTGCTCTCTCCCACTTAATGAGCAGATTTCCACAGCTACCACGTGCCCCAGTGCTCATCCCAAAGCTTCCCTGAGTGAAGAGACAATTAAGGCAACAGCTGAGTGCTGCAGTGTGTGATGTTATTCTAAAATGGAAATCTGGAGAGAGTTTATGCACAGGGGAAGATAAACTCAAGATTTTTTATTATTACTTTATATATATATATATAATTTTTTTGTTGTTATTGTTGTTTTTTAAATAAACTTGTGTCCTGTTTGTAGCATCTTGAAGCTGCTGATGGGAAATTTCCTCCTGTCCTGAGGGTGTTCCTAGTGGATATTCAGGGAATAACTCCCAGCCCAGCTCTCAGAGAGAACATGCTACCACACACAGGAATTCCAGGCTGGAGCCATGAATTCAATACCAGAGCAGTTAAACTGATAGGATTGCTGGAAGTCTTCAAATCTGTTCAAGAGATCATAAATTCCAGTTAACCCTCAATCCCTCTTGATGTCAATCCCAAATGAGAAACAAGATCTTGTCCAAGCAGATCCATGACTCTGCCTGAATATCACAGAATCCCCGATGGGTCAGGCTGGAAGGCACCACAGAGGTCACCTGGTCCCAGCTCCCTGCTCAGGCAGAGCACAGGGCACAGGGTTGTGTCCAGATGGCTCTGGAATATCCCCAGTGAGGAGACTCCAAGGCCTCTCTGGACAATCTGCTTAGTGCTCTCAGTGAAGAAGTTCATCCTCATGTTCCTCTTGCTTTTTTTAAACCATCCCTGGATGTGTTTAAAAAAAGCCTGGATGTGGCACTTGATGCCATGGTTTAGTTGACGTGTTGGGGCATGGGTTGGGCTCCATGATCTTGAAGGTCTCTTCCAACCTGGAAGTGGTTCTGTGAATTCTGTGAATTCTGTGAATTCAGGTGGAACTCCCTGGGCTCAGTCCCTGCCCCTTCCTCTGGTGCCATTGCTGGGCCCTGGAGCAGAGCCTGGGCCCTGCTCTGCCCCTCCTGCACACAGGGACAGCCAGGGACACCCGGGGACAGCCAGGGACAGCCAGGGACACCAGGGACACCCAGAAGCAGCCAGGGACAGCCAGGGACAGACAGGGACAGACAGGGACAGCCAGGGATACTCAGGGACACCCAGAAGCAGCCGGGGACAGCCAGGGACACCCAGGGACAGCCAGGGACACTCAGGGACACCCAGGGACACCCAGGGACAGCAAGGGACACTCAGGGACACCCAGGGTTGAGGCTCCCTCTCATCTCGGGCTCCTCTCCAGGCTGAACAGCCCCAGCTCCCTCAGCCTTCCCTGGGCAGGGAGATGCTTCAGTCCCTTCATCACCTTTGCGGCTTCCACTGGCCCCGCTCCAGGAGCTCCAGGAGTTTTGCTCTGAGAATTCCCTTACCCACCAAAGGCTGTGGAGCTGCCCATGGTCTCTGCTCCCATGAAGGGATGTCTCAAGGGGTCACTTTTGGGGCCATGTTGCTCTTGTAGGCTTTTCTGTGAGTTTACCTGACGGACAGAAGTGACGTCTGCAGATGACAGCACGAGATCTCCAAAATCTGCCAGCAAATTCCGCATTTTACCATTTTCTACTCTGAAGGATGTTCTGCATGTCTGTCTAATTATAGCAAAAACTGTACAGATTGTGTCAGAACTGCCCACTATTATCCAGCCTGTACCAGCCACAGCTGACAAAATATGCACATCCCCTAATTAGGAACATTTTAGAACTGACTTACTTAAATTAAGAAAACCTCCCAGTCTTCACTTTTTGACAAGTGACTCTGAGATTCTCGGAGGAGGAGGAGAAGGACGGCAGGAATATTTTAGATTTCTTCCCTCATTTCCTACCTCTACAGTGCACTAAAATAAATTACAATGTGCAAACAATACGTCAGAAAGAAAGGCTTTGGCTTGACAGATTGCAGGGCACAGCATTAAATATAATTGTGTTGTTCTGGAGATCTGAAGTACAGAATGTAACACACTTTAAATGCTTTGTTATTCTTGAGATCTCCAAATGTTTGGACATCCCAGGTGATGGCTTAATTCCTTCACCCATTGATGTCACTTTGTAAAAGAGCAGAACACAGCTTTACTAATGGTACAGGAGGACTTCTAGCTTGATTTTCCCAAATTCCAGTCTATGCTGGGGATAATGTGAAGAAAGGCAGCAATTCCATCTAGATTCCTTATCTACATATTACAGCTCACTGTCATTTTGTGGTGACAAGTGCATTTTTTGAGGTAGACACTTTTTTCCAAGCACCTGTAATTCTGCTCTCCAGCCCTAGTTTGAAAGTCTTTACTTCCAACTAGCTGCAGCTTGATGATGAAGAAGGAGCAAATTCTGCACCTATGAGGATCCTAAGCAATCCCAGGCTCCTTGTGTATGTTTTCTAATACACCAGGGCCAAAAACTAAATTGAATAATTGAGCTCTGTTGTGAAAATGCATATTTTATGATTGGCTTTTTGCAAGTATTAAAATGAATATTATATGTGTTATGTTAGAAAGTGATGCTGGATTAATTTGCTTAAGTAGTGTGTTAAATATAGTTTTAGGTTATAACATAATGTTAAAATAGAAACTGTGATATGTAAGATACTTTTTTTAAAGAAAGGACTCACACCAGATAGCAGCCACAGGACACCTAAATCCTTCAGAGAAAAAGAATTTATTGCCCTCTTATCAGAAGAAACGAACTTCTTCCTGCCTCCTCAGCCCTGAAGAGCCGTCAGGATTCAAGGGAAGAGTTGACACTGACCAGCCAGAATCCTGTGTTTGAATGGAATTGATGCATCATGTATGAGGTGTATGAATATGCAACAGGCTGTTGTTTTTAAGGGTTAATCCTCTGTTAATGTGGGTCCTTTTTTGGGCTTCTTTTGCCCAGAAAGAGGTACCTGGACTGTCTTTAACTCTTTGTTTTTATTGTCTCTTATTGTCCTAAATCCTAATTGTCCAAATTTTTATTACTCTAATTGTGTTACTATTTTTATAACCATTTTAATTACTATTAAACTTTCAAAATTCTAAAAACAAGTGATTGGTGAAGATCCTAAGTGCAGGTGTCATGTCTAAGAAGTGATGGGAGGGCAAGAAAGGGAAGAGAGAGTTATTCACCTCAAAAAACAAAGCGGAGATACCAATCTGGATCTCAGGTCATCACTCAGTGGATGGTGAGAAATTGAGCTGTGCCTCACTTGTTTTGTATATATTAATATTTTACAATTATTATTACTATTACTATCATAATTAGCTACTTTCATCCAAAGATTTTCATTCAAGAAAGTGGTATTAATCAAAATGTCCAGTCAAATTGATCAATGTCAAAATACAGTCAAAGTGATCTCAAATTGGAATTCTGGTTAAGGTTTTTACTGAAGAAGATTAATACAGCTTTCAAACAAGTTCTTGGCAGAAATAGAGTGAAAATCTCCAGGTTTTAGTCCATTTTATTCCAGAGCTCATTTCAGCAGGAGAGAGAATGTCAGTTTGAGTTGTTTTGCCACTGTCCAGCTTCGGGACTTTTAGCATCTGATTGGTTTCTGCAGGTTCATTTTTCAGCATTAAAAATCATGGAAATCCAAGTCTAGGGCTTGTGAAACAAAGAAGGGGTCTAGTCAGCTGTTACTGGGAATAAAAGTCAGGCTCAAAAAAATTACAAAAAAATCCAAGCATCCTATGATATACATGCAGAATTTGGTATGATTATTGCTTATTGATGACAAAAGCTATTTTTTAAAGAAAAAAAAATCACACACACACATATATATAGATGTATATTTTTGTGGTAACCCTAATGAACAATAATTAAAGTAATTTATCTGATAAGAGAAATCCTAAACTAAGCACTGTCTGAAATTCATTATCAATAATGCTTTTTCATTATATTTTCCAGGAGCTTGGTCTGTAAAAACTGAATATGGCTAACAAGAAAATAATCTGGGAGGCACAAGGTTAAAGGAATTTGATTTGCAAGCAGGTCAATGTGTGTGGGGAAAAAAACTATGAAAATTCAATATCTTTTTGATAACATTTTTATTGTTAAAGCAATTCAGAAACCTTTATGAAAACCACTTTGAAACCAAGGTGAGGAAATTTTCTGTTTCTGAGATGGATCAGAGTCCATCTCTGTTAAAATCAGTGAACGAAGAACTTGGAAAAGAAAACATTTTTATTAATAATGTGTTTAGTGAACCTGGTGTTTGGAGAAAGGGAGAACAGTGGTGAAACACCAAGACTCCTTTTGTAAAACATGATAAATGTAAAATACTTCTAGTCACAGACCAAGTGTTAGAACATCAAATACTTCTATTTCATCATTGGTTCAATAAAACTTATTGATTCCCTGCAGATGGCAGCTGTTGTTCTCTAAGCTGGCAAATTACAAAACTTCTTTCTCTATTATCATTCTTTCTTCATACCTTAAATAATTGATAAACTGCAAAATTACCCTTATGTAGTCTCAAACACTTTTTGAGAAATAAAAGGAATTTCATTTCTCTTCATGTATTTAAGATATTCCTTACTCAAGGAGCCACATCTCAGTTCTTGCCCTGCTGTTTTCAGATGCAATGTCAAGCTTTCCTCCGGTTCTATTTATTCATTATTCCAAGCATTAACTATTAAATCCATTTTGGAGCTCAGAGTATGCTGCCCACTAATTTCATGAGTGTCCTGATTTTCAGTATTTCTCAGTCTTGCACGGGGTGATGATTTTAATACCCATACTACAACCACTGAAAGGTGATAAAGTCTTTTAGTCATTATTCTAGACAGTTGTTTGTTGTGGGGTTTTTTTTGTCTGAAGAGAAGGAGCACAGCCTGAAGTACCAAAATGAAATGTTTAATGGATTTTATCTCACCCATGTAATATCCAGCCATAAATAGTTACAAAAATACCTCCTTGAAGTATGGAATATTGTGATGCCCAAAGCTGGTGGTTCTTAAATTGTTCAAAATGTCAAACACAGTTTTTCTTCTCATTTGCACCTCAAAGCACAGCTCAGGGAGATAAATATTTCCTTTTGGGTTTGGGTGTCTCTTTCCCAGGCACTCATGAGCACTGCTAATTAAACTGTGAAGGTTTTCACAACTGCTACTAACGAGCAAGTGGAGGAGGACTGGTTTGCAGGACAATTTGCCTTGTGAGCTGCAGAGAAGAATTAAGGCTTCTTTATTTCAGCTGTTCCTGAATTAGTGAAGCAACTCCTCTGTCAGCTGAGCTTCTCATTTCTGAGGGACATTGGAGCAGGAGCAGCTTCTTGGGTAAAAACATGAACAATCTGGGTTCTCCCTCCATTGTAACCTCCCTGGTTTTTGGGAAGGTGGAAGCTGCCTGAGCTGATGCAGTCCTGTCCCTCCTGGCTCTCATGGATTTCCCAGCCTTCATTACCTTCTGTGCTGCACACAGCAGGCCAGTGTGGGTTGTGTCACCTCCAAGTGACAAAATTGAGACCTTCTGGTCAAAATCCTGCTGCTTCTTCTCATGGAATCACAGAATGGGTTGGGTTGGAAGGGATGTTAAAGACCATCCAGTTCCACCCCCTTGCCATGGGCAGGGACACCTTCCACTCTTCCAGGTGGCTCCAAGCCCTGTCCAAGCTGGTCTTGGACACTTCCAGGGATCCAGGGACAGCCACAGCTTCTCTGGGCACCCTGAGCCAGGGCCTCACTAGCCTAGGTTTTAATTTCTTGATACATTCCAAATACAATAGTCAAAACTCCTGAGGAAAAAAAATGAGTCCTTCCCTACAGGGAATAAGATTGATTAATTCTTTTTTCCACTGTAGCTTCAGGATTCCTTCCACAAGCATAGGGAGGAAATCATCTCATCAATGGTTTATCTCATCCAATGGGTTATGGATTTCCTGAGGGTCGGGGGTGTACTAATCATATTCAGTATTATACTAAGGACTAAACACATTTAAAGTTATGCTGTGAGAGCCACAATCCTTAATGCAAAGAGGTGATATAGACACACAGAAAAAAGAAAGGATCAACATTGTAAATAGAATAAGCAGTAATGGCAGTAGGTGTCACATTGGTCCATTTAGGAAGCGAGAGGACCCTGAGAGCAAGGATGTGCTCAGAGGGAGCACAGCTCTGTAATCTCACCACTGCCTGCACCAATTTTCCAATCAAATGTTTCGTTTTCAGAGCTGAAGGATCTCTCACACTGAGACAATCAGGGCCTTGACAGAAGCCAGGGCTGTATCTGACTTGAGATGGCAGCAGCTGTCCAAAGCTGTGCTCACCCTGCTCCGAGCTGCACGATCAGAGCTGCTTTGTCAGCCCTCTGAGCAATTTACACTTCCAAGGTAGGGTTTGAGCTCAGGGACTTCATATTGGATTGGCTGAACGTCAGTTCCAATTATCCCTGCCCATCGTGTTCCCTCCCTCAGTGCCAGCACTCACTGTGGTGTCAGCCATGGATAATTGATCCCTTCTGTTTCAACTGCAGCTTGGTTGCTCCGCAGTGCAGCAGTGAAATCTTGTGAAAATGAGTGTTATCTGGGGAGCAGGGTTTAGGGGAGGCAGTGCCACTTCCTGAAAATGGCAGGACCTCAGTGAAAATGTCAGGAGGCTTCTGCAGAGTATTGCACATTTCTCCAAGAAGGCTGAATTCAAAGTCTCTGTTTGGAACCGAGTCCTTTGTTGGGGATGGTTTTGGGGTCACTCACTCACAAATACAGGTAGACACACAAATTACAAGCTTAGGGCTTCTACGTCTTGCAAAAAAAAACCTCAACAGGAATAAAGATTCTGTTCCAAGGATTTCTGACAACCTGCCATTGCTCAGCATGCTGAACAGCCCATCTCTGGGGAAAATTGGGTTGCAATGCTGAAATTTGCAATAAACTGCAGTAAATGCTGTGTAACAGAGTAGTTTAAAGTGTGGCAAATATTTCAGGAGAGCTTTCACAGGCTCCTCTGTGCTCACAGGCAATTACCAGTTTGTAACTCTTCCTAACAGAGATCCCCGTGGTCATAATTGCTGGTTTTCAGGATCTGAGAATCCCAAACATCTCCCTGATTTGCCCAGTGCCATCATCCTATAATTATGTTAATAGAAAAGACTATTTTTTCATTGTCATAATGAACATCTGCAGATTACAGTGGTGGGTTTCTTCTTCAATGTAAAATACATGGGATGGTACCATAGAAAAATAGGTGTTGTTCAAGTCTAGAATGCCTGCAGTGAGACAATTGACTGCTCTTCCTGTCCAGCAACATAAATGGATTAAAAGAATTAAAAAGGATTATTTCATAAGAGTAATGATTATAGTCTACTTAAAGTGTCCTAATTTATGATGGCTTTAATTTATAAACTTATATTTGTTCTTCCTTTTCACAATTTATTTTTGTCTCAGCTGGCTGAATGGTACTTTAAACACGTAAGGAAACAATAAGCTTGTGTAACCTGTTCTCATCACACATGGATCACTGGAAGTTACTGAAGGCAAAAAACAGCTCAACACCTCAAAACTCTGCTAAAAAAATAAGGAAAAAAAAGAAAAAACCCCATAGTCTCCAGATGGAATTAATTTAGTCTAACCTTTATTTTTTTTTCCTCTCCAGTGTGAGCTAGACACCCAAGGCTCTCCTAAGCATTCAAAGAGAACTGGGCAATTTTAAATCATGACTCACCAGACCTCCTTTGCACACCTGCATCAGGAGCTGACTCATCTTCCAGACTCATTTGGGGAGACTCACTTGGTTCCCAGCAGATGGCCAGGAATCCTGGAGTGATTAGCTCTGCTGAAGATGTTTGCACTGCTCGTGTTCACACACAGCCTGTGTCCTTCCTTGAGCAGGAGATTGACTGCAAAGCTGACATTCCCACCATCCAGATTGTCATGTTTTGTGAGAAAGGCTGAGAAAAAGACAGCTGAGAGACTAAGACAAGAAATTTCTCTTTTTTAAAAATATTTTTATATTGTCTATTTATATTGACCCTTCTTGTCACTTGTAAATAAAACCTCTTTCCTCTAGAAATGAAGTGAAAGTTCATCCATAAAAACATTTCTCTCCCTCCTGTGGAGCCAATCCACTTTAAAGAAAACATTTTCAATGGCAAATAATTGAACTGTTGTTCTTGGTGGTCAACTTGGGTAGACAAAAACTCCTCAGAAAGGAATAAATAGGTTGGTATCAGAATCCTCAGTCTGGGTTGCATTAGCTTTAAACACTAGAAAAGACCACTAGCAACTACTCTTCTCCAATTAAATTTACTCTAAAATTATCAACTAGCTCTGTTGAGAATTTATACTGAGCTTCTCCCACCATATCCACTGAAATCTGATTATAGAAAACCAATATCAAAGTGAACAAACTCTTTGTTTTGGAGACCAAGTAGATGTAAAGAATGGATAAGGAATATTTTGCTGTTTCTTGGATCAAACTTGAAGCAGGAGGTCCAGGTGACTCTGCAGGCTCTGTCTATGCTGCAAAGCACACATTCTCTGAAAAATAAAACAGGACTTCCATAGCATTACCAGCAAATTAAGTCAAATTTTATCCAAATATTTCCAAGAGATCCTTGGTTCTGAGATTCAGGTGTTAGTTTAGAAGGCATGGAACTGAAGTTGTGGGGGTTTCAATGCACTTGGACATTTTCTCAGCTTTGTTGGTGGATTGAATTCCATGTTCACAGAGTCAAAACTAGAACACACTAGGAAAAAAAAGAGATGGTTCTCATGTTAGGTGGGCAGTTCAGATAATAAAGGCAGGGAAAAAATGGGTGAGAGTGTCTCAGAACTGCTAATCTACTTTAACTCAATTACTGAAATGGTATCATGAACACAGCTCTAACAAAGTCTTTTAACCAATGTCACCTCTTCAATCATCTACTCTGACACTGTGGAGTTTTTCCCCCCTGCAACCATGTAAGATGGTGGCACTTCCCATTTTCCAGAAGTGTCTTTAACAAATGACAGGAAGACAGACATTTCTATCAAAATACTGATCAGACATACTGATGTCCCAGATGCCAGAACAAATCTGAGAGTTGTTTCAAGTCCTTGGCATCTGTGACCACAGATTTGGTGTGACAGCAGCATATTCACACATTTACTGCTGGGCTCCTCAATTCCAACTTCTCCACATTTGAAAAACATCATATAATCACGTCACCTTTTAACCTCAGTTCTAAAAACTCGGTTCTAAAAACTCAGAGGAACCTCAGTTCCTATGTTTTCCAAAATCATGTGATATTGGAAATCATGTGATCATCCCATCCCAGAATCATAGAATGGTTTGGGTTGGAAGGGACCATGAAGCTCATCTCATTCCAACCCCTTCCATGGGCAGGGACACCTTCCACTGGACCAGGTTGCTCAGAGTTCCATCCAACCTGGTCTTGAAGACTGAGTCTGGTCCCTGAAACACCCCTATTAATCTCTAGTCAAAGATTAAGGGGAGATTTACGCACCCTCTAAACCTCCCCTTATGACCTGTTATGATCACCCTGTGATCATAATTAATTTGTCAAAAGAATAAACTAGACCATTCTGTGATTCTATTGTTATGTGATTAAAAATCAGCTGAAAATGCTGAAGGTGGTCTTTTGTGAGAGAACAGAGAGAGCTGCAACCAGGGATGGATGCTGGCGATGGCAGATAGAAGGAAGCCATAAAAATTGGCTAGTGTCACACATCTTCTAAAAAACAAAGAGTGCCTGTCAGAGTGCTTTTTGCATTTTGAAAGTTTCTTTTCAACCAATGCTGAGCTGAAATGTGAAGGAATTGGTGAATTTGTCTGAGGAGAGATGTGAGTGCACAGGGACGAGAAGCTGTTACTGTCTGATCAAACAAATTTTGGATGTCAAAGATACAGAAGCCTGGAATGGCATCATGAGATAGCCTAAAGCTTTGGGAATCAGACAAAACTCAAAATTAATGCAGGGACTCCCAAAAGCCATTTTGTGAAAAGAAACAGAATAAATACATCCACTGCTCAAGTCTGTGTGATTCCTTTAGTCCTGGTCTTTGGATCTGCTTTATGAACAGTGATGCCAACAAGGAGCACTGTGCACTCTGAAAGTCACAGAAAACAGAGAAAGGGTGTTTGGTGCTAGGATACCAGGGGGTTTTTTTGTTGTTATAATGCCATTATGCCTGGGGTTGTGGAACTCTTGAAGCTGTTCATCTTCCTTTGCTATTTCTGTGTACAAGCACTTAGGAGAATTAATGGTGTTATTTCCTGTAATAACCTGTGGACCTGAGAGTTGCTCTGACTTAATCACACTCGTGTGTTGCCCACATGGTTTTTTAGGATGTGGAGACTCTGAAAAGCCTTAATAAAAGGAGCCAGAGCCTTTGATGAGTCACAGCTGGTTACTCATAGGTGGGATTGACTCCCAAGGGGTTGGTTGCCCCCTTGCAGACCTGCCCTTCAAAATTCCCAGAAGCTGTCGTGCTTTCTCCCACGCTGCCCTCCAGAGCAGGAAGAACTCTGTAAATATCCCCACAATCACCTTGTTGTCCCCTAAATCAAACTAAAAATGCCCAGAGAAGAAGGAAACAAACTCAGCAGGGAGAGTCCATTGCAGCATTACAGTTTTATCAATATGAATTTTCTCGTGCTGCTATTGTTGATTCTTTTCCAGCATGTTCTGCTTTGTTTTAAGGAAGTTTTCCAGGACAAGGACAGTCACATACACTGAAATTTTATATACTGCCCTGCAAAACAGCACCTAAAGCTCATCTTAGACATGAATAGCACCAGGCAAAGCATTTAGTGTAACACCAATAAATTGTGAGCATATGTGAGGCTTATAGACAATAATTAAATCTGGATTATGTACAGGGGCTGTATCAGACCTTGCACTAAATGAAGAATAACTCTTCCCTCTGATAATGGCTTTAGCAGCTGCTTGGAACTGATCAAAGGATTCTGAATTCGAACAGTGGCTCAGAGGGGTGTAACTGGTTCCAGAACCATCTGCAAACACTCGAGGAAAGGATTTGCCAGTGTTGTCAGCAGCGGCCAGGCAGGCTGGGAGATTGGGCCAGAGACAGCTGAGCCACTGGGGCAAATAAGCCTTTTCACAGTGTCTTCAAATAAGGGAGTTTCTCACAAAATTTCAAGCTAAATTTAAAATTTATATTGTTTGCCAGTGCCTTCTTAAACAAGGACATTTTGTAGGGGTGGAGATCCTTTCAGCTGAGAGATCAGATAAATTACTTGCACATAACCCACATCTAGATCAATGTTTTTTAAGAAGGGAAAATGTTTGCACAAAAATGGTGGCCTCTGTTGCTAGAGAAAATAGGTTATTCATACCAAAAACATATGGCCAAATATCCTTCTTCAAAATGTTATTCTGAAGAGATTTTAAAAAAATTCCAAAATCAACATTTTACATTTTGAGATTAAAACATAAATCAACAGTATACAATCAATGCCAAGCCTCTGAAAATAGTTTCTTCATAATCAGATGAAGAAAGTTATGAGCTAGAATTGAAATTCAGAGAAAGCCACAACATTTCAAGGCCTAAGGTTATTTTCAAGCAGCAATGTAATTGAGAACTCAGGAATCAAATCTATAATTAAGGCCAATTATGGGAGAAATGGGTAAAAATTCAGGACTGAGACATCTTAAAAAAACTTGTTTTAAGAGGACACTCAGAGCAGTCTTAACATGTTTATTCAATATATTCTGACCACAGTCATGACTCTTCACAGCTTTAAATGGTACTAATACCCTGGAAAAATTGTGCTGAATAAATAAAATACATTGATAAATATATTTTATAATATATAAATAAAATATATTGATTTAGAGGCCAATCACCACTAAGCCAACAGTCTTCAAATAGTTGTGTGGCTCCTTTCTATGAGGTTGGCAAAGACAAGCTCCATCAACTTCTGACAAAGATGGGTTCTGGTGCTCTCCAGCTACTCAGAAAAGAAAGATCTTACTGCTCACTCTGCAACATGCCAAGATAAAAGCCAAGAGCTTCAGGTTGTGTAGGTTTTGACATATTAATATATGAAAGTGTCTCCTGGCTGTTGGAAGGAAAAGGTTTTGACCAACAGATAATCACGGCCATTAAAAATGCCCATCAAAATGTCAGAATCGATCTAGAATGGTGAAAGGAAAGGAGAGGGTGTAAAGTGACCCCATCTCAAGAGATGACTCAGAACCAGCATTTTTTTATCTGGCAGGATCTGCAGTTTTTGACAGGAAAATAGTGGCAGTGGCTGTCAGCAGGGAAGAGCACTGCTGTGGAAATCTCAGATTGCTTGGATTTATCGAGCTTGACAATTGAAGGTTTGAATTTCATCATGGCAACTGTTGTTTCTTTTTGCTGCTTGACTGGCCTTAAGACCCTTAAGTGTTCAGAGAGCTGCAGATTTTACATGAACTCACTTAAAACAAATGTCTGCAGCTTCCAGAAGGCAGCCAGGGAAGGTTTGGGCATGAGAGCTCCAGGAAAGGCTGGAAAACACCCGAAAATCCAGCTGATCCTGAGCCGAAACAAGAAGAGTTTTGGGGGAAAAAAAAATGAGACATGCTTGACAAAAATACCTCGAGAGACTCATGAAATTTCTGGATTTCTGAAAATTTCTGAAGTTCTTGCTGGCTCTTGAGGTCACAAGCCCAAGGATGACCCAGCTGATCATTCACATGAAAAAATGCTTCTCTCCACCCTCATCACCAGTAATTAAAAAGTGATGAACATAACACTTCCTTGAGGGACACAAACCCATTTCCATCCTGGAGATGGAGAGGTGTGACTGATGAAACCTCCTAAATTTACTCTTAACGTGAGTGTGCCAGCCCAGTCTGGTGACACTGTGATTAACCAGACTTCTCAGGAGGGAGAGGAAATTCCATTAAAAATATGGAGAAGCTGCTTCTGACTGCTGGAGACATCTGGAAATGGAGAAATCTGTTGTTTCTATTTTCCCAAACAGAGTCAGACAATGGGACTCATTTTAAGAACAGCCTTATCAACACCTGGGCCAGGGAACATTACTAGAAATTACTAGAAATTTCTAAAGCATCAGTGTGTGCTAACAGTTCTTTTGACTTACATCAGTTTTCCCAAGGCCTGTAAACAAATAAATAGTTCAAAAAGTAAACTAAACTATGAAGGCAAAGTTGCAAAATAGGACATTTTGAAAATTACCCAATTGGCATTGATTTGGTTACTAATTGTGCCACTTGAGAGGCAACTGCTGATAGTCCTTTGACTTTGGGTAATGAGTGTCCTACCAAGGATTTGTGGATTCTAGAGCAATTCATAGACAGCAAATTTCACACCTGGCATGTTTTAGGCACCTGCCAGGTTTTGAAGGGTGCCTGTATCAAAAAAAAAAACCAACCAACTGTTCACCAAGAAACCAAAAAATCTGTGCAGGCAGACTATCAAAACTTTCAGGTCAAGGATGCACACAAAGAACTCAAAACTTGGCTTGGTATTTGCAAAGGAAAAACTGGTCTAGGGTTGGACTTTGCTTTCTGCTTTGAGGGCAAATCTACTGAAGTCTGGGATGCTCATTATAGATAGGAAATGTAATGTAGAGGGACTATATACATTATAATAAGCTAAAGTTTATTTCCCTTTAAAACACCAATTTTAATTAATTAACTTTTAGTTACATAATTATTGCCTGATTCCACTGTGAGTCACACTTAAATTCTTTTAAAATCTCTTGTTTTCATGTTAATATCTTGTATTTCTAAGTGCACTTTACTGGTTTTATTTTGCTTAAATTTGGAATGACACATACTTATCAACTTTTTACTGCTTTTCTAATTGTTTCTTATCCTTTCAGCCTTCATGCTATCACAATTTTTTTTTTGTCTGAGAATTAATAACGTTTGATGAGTTAATCTTGTTTTAGGCTTCAATCAAAAAATATTAGATCATTAGACAAAGTTATTGATGCCCAACACAGCTACAACACAACTAGGGGGAAACAGTGCCAGAAATCTTGTCACAGCTGAAGGCAAGGTCAGGATGGGTCAAGATATTGGTGACTCATTTTTGGCAAGAATTACTTTCTTTAGTTTTTAAAAATCAACAGTTCAGGGCCAAACAAAAAAGCAGATTGACTACAAATTCACTTCTGTAGCTGATGTTTCCCACTTAAGAGAGCTTTGCATCAATCTATTTCAACTTTTCCAGCTTTTTTACCTGTATGTGTAATGGCTCCAAATTTCCTGTATGTGAAGTGGCTTTTTTCTCCCTCACACAAACAAAAAGGGCTCAAAGTTTCTAGGAACTTTTTTGAAAAATTTCCTTCATATCAATCTAAAACAGGCATATTTTGGGAATGGATTTTACAGCTTTTCTTCCTGTAAATTGCTTTACTTTCTCTTATTTGCAGCAAGAAAGAAAAGAGGACTCAGGAGAGCAGAGAGCTGAAGGGAATCCTTCAAATTCCTTTTAGTACTTTCTGTAAGACAGGAGAAGAAAGCAGAGGTGGAAATAAAGCCATAAATCTCCATAGGGGATCCATCAGCCAGCTTCCTTCTGCCTCTGCCTCCCCTCTCACCTGAAAGCCCTGATGTGGCTTTACCTGAAGCACCAAGGAAAGGTCAATAAATCCCAGCACTGAGGCTGGAGGGCCGCTCAAAGGAGCCCTGAAATTGTTGGTATTTATTCTCTGTTGTTTCTGACCACAGACAATGCAGAGGCAGCTTGTTTAGATCAATATCTACAAAAAAGAAAAGTGGTTTTGAGCTGTTGGAGTTTTGCTCTGAGGTTGTCTCTGCTTTCACTTACTGAAGTTTTTATCCCCACACACACAGGAGGATTGAGGAGTGTGAGAGGTCTGAGTGAAGAAAAGCAACAGAATTTACCAAAAACAGCCACGGGGGGTTATGGTTCAACCATTGGAAGTGGATTGTAAGATCAGAGAATTTCAGAAGCACAGGAGGAGTTTTAAGGGACCTAAAGATCATCCACAGGCAGGAACTCCTTCCACCATCCCAGGTTGCTCCAAGCCCTGTCCAGCCTGGCCTTGGACAATTCCAGGGATCCAGGGGCAGCCACAGCTTCTCTGGGCACCCTGTGCCTGGGCCTCACTATTTGGAGGAATATATTTTGTGTTTGCAAATGCTAGCAGAAGAAGTTTTGAAGATTTTTACAAGTTTCCAAACTGCTCTGTGCTTTTATGCAAAAAACCCCAAAAACTGTATTCCTGAGCCAACAGAATCTATGTGGATTTCAGAGTATTTTAGGCACTGATCTATTGAACCAGAAATTTAACTCAGGGAAAACTCACCTTTCATAATCAGCTCCATGAGATGTAGAATAATTGATTCTATTTAAAAAAAAAAATAGACACATGTGACAGTGTTCACAGGGGTTTTCTGGTGAGGGAAGAGAAGAGGATCTGACTCCATGTTTCAGAAGGATTGATTTATTATTTTATGATATATATTACATTGAAACTATACTAAAAGAATAGAAGAAAAGGTTTCATCTCAGAAGGCTAGCTAAGCTAAGAATAGAAAAAAATGAATAACAAAGGTTTGTGTCTGGGACAGAGGGAGAGCCAGCTGACTGTGACTGGCCATTAATTAGAAACAACCACATGAGACCAATCACAGATGCACCTGTTGCATTCCACAGCAGCAGATAAGCATTGTTTACATTTTGTTCCTGAGGCCTCTCAGCTTCTCAGGAGGAAAAAAAATCCCAAGGAAAGGATTTTCATGAAAAGATGTCTGCGACAGACACAGATATTCTAGAAAGGGGGTGTGTGTGTGTAAGGCTACATTAAACTGCTGATTGCACCTGAAATACAGGAACAAAACTTCTGGATTTTAGCAGCCGTTCACTCCAGATCAAGATAAATCAAGTCAAACTGGAGGAGTCTTTCAGACGGGCTGGGAGGAGGGAGATGGAACAGAAATCTCAGCATGGGAAGAAGGAGGATTTTGTGTATTAATTGATGAGCTGAATGGAAGGTCTGATTGCCATCCATAAATGCATTGGGGTAAAATTGAAATCACCAGTGAAATTAAGACATGGAAGGGACAAGAACAAACATGACCAGTAATATATTTAAGTTGGAAATTAGAAAGGTTTTTGCCATTTCAGAGCAATGTAGCTCTGGAACAGCATCCCTCTAGGACTTGCTAAAGCAATTAGTTTGCTAAAGGTAATAAGCTAGGAGGTCTCACAAATCCCATGAGAATTTTGCAAGATGATAGGCATAACATTCAGAATGATCTGGAGAAATTAAAGATATGGTCTGAATTAAATAGGATGCTGTTCAATGTAGGAAATTAAAAGGTACTGCTTCTAAATGGGAATAATCAACTGCATGGAAACAAGATAAAAATTCCCTCCTACAAAGTTCTGTAGAAAACACACATGGAAAGAAGAGTGGGTACAAGAAATCAAGAGTCAGCCTGTAGAGCACACTCAGGAGGGTTTTGCATCAATCTGTTTCATCTTCCCAACTTTCATGCAGAGTTTCTGTGCATGAAGTGACTCTTTTCTCCCTCAACAATTTTCCCAGAAAGAAAGGCCCAGAGCTTTAAAGCCTTTTTCAAAAATTTCCTTCATATCAATATAAAACAAACATACTTTTAGAATGGATTTTACATCTTTGCTTCCCTAAACTGCTTTATTTTCTCTCATTTGGAGCAAGTAAGAAAAGAGAACTCAGGAGAGCAGAGAGCTGAAGGGAATCCTTCAAATTCCTTTTAATACTTTCTATAACACAAGAGAAGAAAGTGGAAATAAAGCCATAAATCTCCATAGGGGATCCATCAGCCAGCTTTCTTCTGCCTCTGCCTCCCCTCTCACCTGAAAGCCCTGATGTGGCTTTACCTGAAGCACCAAGGAAAGGTCAATAAATCCCAGCACTGAGGCTGGAGGGCTGCTCAAAGGAGCCCTGAAATTGTTGGTATTTATTCTCTGTTGTTTCTGACCACAGACAATGCAGAGGGAACTTGTTTAGATCAATATCCGCAAAAGGAAAAGTGGTTTTGAGCTGTTGGAGTTTTGCTCTGAGATTGTCTCTACTTTCACTTACTGAAGTTTTGAATTCTTCTTTAAATACTTCTTACCAAGTTTAAGTACTTTTTGCCAAGCTAAAATACTTTTTACCAAGGTGCCTCCACCACTGATGTTAGTGAAGGGTGTGAGGAGAAACACATCCTGCTTTTCTCAAACATTGGGAATGTCCCAGCCTCCTCTCCCAAAACCCGATCTACAGAAATACATGGGCAGTTCAAAGCCTAAAAAAAGGCAATAAGAATGGTGAGAATTCTGGAAAAGAGCTTCTAAATTAATATCCACAGGAACACAGTGCAGTTTGGTTTCAGGGAAAACTGCATTGTTTCAAATAAATGAAGTTAGTCAAAGTTTAGAGGGGAAAAAACCTGATTTTTTTACCTCTTATTTTTGTCATGCATTCTGCCTAATTTAATTTATTTGAGTTTGGTGCCAAGCAAATATTTTAGCTCTACTCAAAACAAAGTTGCAATGTTTCTTAAGCAAGTTATAAATCTGATGGACATATTTCTTAGAAGTAAGACACATCAAGAGTCAAATCTGAAGTAATGTATCAAACTTCATACACATCAAAAATATCATAAAAGCAACATCTAATAGATTCCCAGGAGCTAAAAATTCATCATTAATGAAATTATGTGCTGGTATTGATTATAGAACAAAACAAAAATAAAATATTTCTCTTTTTCCCAGGCTGGTCTACAAATAGAAGCAGCCCTGGAGCTTTTACAGATAATTCTACACAGTCAGAAGCAGTTATCTAGATTTTTCTGTCATTTCTAATTAATAATATCATGTCGTGGACATAAGAATTTCCAAGGCATGGTGACTAATTACCACATGGCAAAACATGTGCAATTGATCTTTTAAACTGCTCTGCTAATTGCAAACCTGCCACTTGAGGGTGTTCTAAATATTGATTTCTGGTGTAAAATCTCACTCAGCTTTTCCATATGGACGTTTCAGCGTTGCTCATTATCGTGGTGCTCAAGTTTATGAGGACATCAGCTTATTTCAAGGGATATGAGACAGTTAGGAAGGGAATTGCGCATTGAAATAGCTTGATTTAAAAAAAAAAAAAAAAAAAAAAAAACAAAAAACAAAACTGTTTCTAACATATGACAATGAGAAAGCCTGGAGGTTAATTATTCTCTGATAATATAAGTAAATTTGAAGCAAGTGGTGCTGTTTTTCAGTGTGCAACTGTGAATATGTAAATCTCTCTACTTCTGCCGTTTCTGGGTTTTTTGCCAAGGAAGCAGATCACTGCAAAAAAAACCCAAACCAATGACAACAACAATAAGAACCCAACAAGAATAAAACAGAACCAAGATGAGATCACCTCATGTGCAGATAATTTATCTCCACAGAATAGTTTGAGTTGGACATTAAAGCGCATCCAGTTCCACCCCTACCATGGGCAGGGACACCTTGCACTGTCCCAGGTTGCTCCAAGCCCTGTCCAGCCTGGCCTGGAACACTTCCAGGGATCCAGGGGCAGCCACAGCTTCTCTGGGCACCTGTGCCAGGGCCTGCCCACCCTCAAAGGGAAGAATTTCCTCTTGCACCTTTTTCAGTCACCACTCTTTACCCAAAATAATGGCAGAACTGGGAGGAGAGGTGGTGCCCCTGTGGAAAGCACAGGGATGTGTGTCCCAGGTGGCATCAGGGAGGGCAGAGCTCCTGATTTAAGTTCAAACTCCTCATTTTAAGTTCATTTAAGTTCATTGCTCTGCACAGTGAAAAAGTAGCAGAGGTGGCTGGAGTAGAGGAGAAATCCAGCCCAGCCTCTGCAGATGTAAATGCATAGAGAACAGCGAGAGGATTGAGAGATAATAGGATTAGAATGACTCAGACTTGTAGAGTTTATTAAAACTTTATATTCCACCCACATGGAAGGGAGAACAGCTCTTTCACTGGGGGGCCAGAGCTCTTGCACTAGTAGAGATCAAATATCTTTTCTGTATGTTTTTTCTGCAAAACTTTTGAGATATAGGTCAGAGCAAAAAACAAAACTAAAGTCCTCAGTATCATCCGTTTCCCTATTTTTTCCTTATCTGTTTATAACACTTCTTGAAAAGCATCTTTGCTAATGCCTACAAATGCACTCAAAGCTTTAAGAAGGTGAATGAGGAGAGTCCATCCCAGTTTGCATTTGAGTCTGGCAAGGGCACAGTTCAGTGCAGGGCAGAGGTTTGGTGAGGCTGTAGAGAATGTGCCCCAGTGAGGAGGGACAAATTAAGGCATCTGTGGAGTCTTTGCTTCTTTTTTGCCAGGGCTGGGATTAAATGTGTGAGATGGAATTTCTTGTTTGGTCTCAGATGTTTGTATGTTTCAGTCTCACAAACCCTGAGTTCTACAGCACTTCACTCTAACACACTAAAAATGGAGCCCCATCTCTCTCTCTACAAGGCCTTTTAAGAATAAACTGTCCAATTAAGAAATGGCATCTAAATTATTTTTACTTTTAACCCAATAACCAAATGCCTAATGCAGACTTTTTTATCCAATTACACAAAACCACCCAAACCCATGGAGAAGAAGGTGAAGAAGAAGGACCAGCCTCTGCCCCAAAACCTCTGTCTTGCTTTATATATATTACTATATTCTAAAACCTTAAACTCTAAGTTTCCCACCCTGTGATATAACACACTTCTATTCAAACTCCACACCCACAATCCCAGTTCCATCATTCCATTTTGGAAGCCTTCTCCATGGCCTCAGGTCAATGCAGTGTTCTCTTGGGGATCAGTGCCTGGCAGCACAGAAAGTCTGGAATTCTCAGCAACCAGGGTTCCAACAGCCATCTTTAGGTGGCTTTGCAAGAGCTAAACAACCCAAACCACTCACTTTTGTACAATAAGCCCAGTTCTCTGTATTTGAATATTTTCAGCAAGTGTTTAGTCTTGAAATCCTCTTGAAATCCTCGAAATCCTCTTGAAGTCCTTACATGTGCAATCCATCACAACCCATCAAGGTTTATTCCAATCATTGCTCAACACTTTGAGTTCAAATTACTGGGGTTGGGTTTGGAAGAGGCAGAAAAATGAAATCTTCCTCATTGCAGGAGAAAACACATTTGAAAGCTCATTTTAAAGGAGAATAATAAAGTTATCCTGGAAGACAGCTCCTGAGAGGCAACAATCCCCATAAGATTATTGATGAAACTTCAGCTACCTTGCATCAAAAATCAGCTGATAAGTTCAAACTGAAATATATCTGTGTCAATCAAATGGACCTGAAATGCATGGGTTTAGTATTCATTTTAGAGCTTGGAGATTTTGGTTAGAAAAGTGGAAATTTCTAGCAAAAGCATATTTTCAACTATCTGACATTGAAGAGGGGAGCCCTAAGCCCCAAGGAAAATTCTTTGCCAAATCTTAACTTTCTAACCTAAAAATGGACGAGGATGGATATTCTAGTATTGGTTCTTGACAAACTTTTCTCCTGTCATAGGAGGAGAAAAAGTAGCTGCAAGTATTTCCTTTTCAGCAATGCCTGCCTGGTTTTGTGGAAAAGGAAAAGAAATGACAACTCACTTCAGGAAATGCTTTTTATACACTTCACCTCTGACTTGTGGGGGAAAAAAAAGGAAAAAAAAAAAAAAAAAAAAAAAGGTTTAGAATCTAAGCACCAAGGTTTTTTCTTTCCTTCTCTTTCTGGTTTCTGTATTTTGTGGCTTTTTTCCTTTGTTGGTTTTGTTGGGATTTTTAGGAAGGAATAGTTCATAGAGCACAAAAATTATTCAGAGTGCATCATTCTTGGAATATTCAGTTCTTTACTATGTGATCTTTTCCTTGCTCAGGGCTACAGAGGCATCTTTGGTGGGTCTCAAACACACACTTCAGTGTTATTTATAATAAAGAGCAAAAAAGCACAAGGCTGCAGGGTATAAGAAAAGAATTCCTAGATTTATCTGGGTTTCTCAACATGTTGCTTCATTAATCTCCTCAAAAGGATACTGTGCTAACTGCACTTGTGTACTAAATGCTTTAATGGGGGTTTTATTACACTATTAAGTTTAATAACATGCTTCTATATAAAATAAATACATAGGCTGGAAAACAAGTAATCCCTCAGCTTTGGAACAGGCTTTGATTTCAAGTTCAAGTGCTCAAGATTTTAGGTTGAAGACTGGAGTGATGGTGAGGAGTGTTACTGATTAAATGAGCCGCCTTTCAAACCTGACAGGGGTTTTTAAATCAAGCAGCACAGAAGTTAAATAGAAATGGTTCCAAAATATGTTTGTGATGTAGTATTATTTAACTTTGTTATTCATAGTTGGAAAGGTTATCATTTAGTTATGATTAATAATTAAATGATAAATTTAATTTATTATTATATTATCATAACACTATATTATTAATATTATATTATTATTATAATAATTATCGATAATTAATCATTTAATTAATTATATCATTTAATTATGACTAAAAATCTTTGATAATCCATCCCTCCATGCTCCCACCACCAGCTATGGATGTAGGAGACATGAGCAATACGTGAAGTGGATTTCTGGTAAAAAAATTTAATTTGTCCAGGCTTTATTCCTGCATGGTTTTAATGGTGTGTTGTAGACCTTGTCCAAGAAAAAAGGAAATCATACAGGAAATATTGACTTTGGTGAAACATGACTCCAAAGCACAGCAACAGCCACTGCCCACAGATTATCACTGACCTTGGACAGGCAAATGGATGAAGAAATAAGGTGTAAATGAAGTATTGAGGCTTCATCTAATTGAAGCTTCATTTATATACCAATCTAAAGGATGAATTATAAAAAGGAGGTGCAACTCTGGTGTGTAACATGCTCCAGAAGGTGTCTATGGGGAGTGCAGGGTACTTGTCTGCTTATAGCAGTGTATGTTCAACCAGCTGCAATATTAATAATGTCAAAAACCCCCTTCAGATAATCTGTATAGAAAAATATCTGGTTTCCCTGCTCACAAAACTTACTTTCAAAAGGTCATGTGAGATGATTAATCATTTTTAGGACTTTTTTTTCCTTTGAGAAAAGAATAACATTTCTCACCAGCTGCCTTTCAATTCCTCCTGAAGTGCTGTGAGATAACTGAGATGGAATCACACCACTCTATTATTATTTATACATTCCTTACGCTCTTTAATTTCATCTGAAGCATCTCACACGTATCTTCAGAAACCTGAGTCATTTCTGCAACTGCTTCTGAGATTTATACCTTTCCTGACACTAACAGCCTAATTTTGCCTCCATGAGAAATAAGACATAGAAACCAATCTCCAAAATTTTATCTCATCTCTGGGTTCGGACACGTTGGGATTTCAGAGTCTTTTCTCATCCTGCCTTTAAGACACCATTTTGTACAGATACTTAAGGAATCAGTAAAACACTATTCTTAAAAAACTCCTGGTTTGGTGGGAGGGGAAGGGATTCAAGAGAATGGCAAGGCTGTGCTTTAAAAAGAGAATCAGAAATACCTCTCCCAGACTCCCTCAGCTTCTGTTTCTGGAAATGGTGGAAATAAATTATTAAACATTTCACAAGCACGTCATAGAGAGGTGATAAAAATATGGTCACTGAGGAACTGTCAAGAAGAAATTCTGTTAAAGCAGATTATTTCCTTCCCTGACTGATGATTTAGCCTACATAAATGGAGAGGAAGAAGGGGAAACAGGTCTTAAAAGTTTCATAATGCTCTGGTATGACGTTGTCCACAAAAATTAGTGAATATGGCCTATACTTTACTCAGAAATCAGAAAATTGTTCCCTAAATCCTTGGAGCAGAAGAAAAGGACATTCTTTTGGGAGCATGTTTAAGGTGGAAGTCCTATGGAATCTGTTCTGCTTCAATATTTTCACTGGTGATTTCACTATGGAGATAGAAAGTGATCTGGTAGCATTTCTAGCTAATGGGCTAGAAAAAAAAATTCAAAATACTCTGGAAAACAGAACTGGAATTTTGGTAACTTGGTAACTTCAACAGAAGTTCTGAAATCCTTTTGGAATAATTCAATTGAAGAAAATACCAAGCTGTTTAAGAATGAATCAAGAGGAATTCTGCAAGAAAAGGGTCTTTAGAGGGGTCTCCTCCCCACACTTTGGGGTTGAACACAGACAAAGTAGAATTAGCATGGATTCTCATGGAAAAAGTGGAATTCTGGACTATATTATCTAAGGTCTGGACTATATTAGTATGAGGTCACTGGTTTTCTCTATTTGTGCAGCAATGTCCTCACCTGGAATTCTGCCTTCAGGTTTGGGCACTGCAATTGCAATTCTGGTCATACTTGAGTGAGTTTTCAGAGAACTGCACTGAAAATGAGAAGAGGTTTACGAGCATGACTTGGAGAGAAAGGTTTAGAAAAACTGATTTTTTTAGTCTAGAGAAGAGGGGATTGAGGGGAGAGTTTTGGGGGGCTGATAGATGAAGTATTGTCCAACACATTGGAAGCAGATTCATCCCTTCTCTTTCCTGTCTCAGAGGTGACAGCAGCCTAGGAGAACACTTGATGTTCCTCCAAACTCTATGTGTGTTTGAGCAAATAGAGACAAGGGAACAGTGAATAACAGATACTGCACGTCCCTGCCCTGCCTGTACTTTTTGGTGTGATGTTATCAGACAGATGAGCACAGCACAAGCATGAATCCATCAGGCTGAAAACAGCCAAGGTCTCTGTTATTCTAGAGTCAGCTTTTCCAGAAACGCAGTTTTGGATTTTTAGCACTCATCAGCTCTCCATTTAGCATTTCCTTTGAAAGGAGCACACACTCTGCCAGGTTGTGGAAGGCAAAACGTCACCCAGGATCACTGTCATCAGCACAGACCTTGCTGGCCTTTGAAAACCTGGGCATTTTCCCTTTAGTGCTTGATGTGGGAAGAGTTCAGATGTCTAAGATGAAGAGGGGGCACAGCTATTTCTGCTATTAAAATGTCAGGCACATTAACACCTCCACAAATTATGTCAGGGTTTGTATTTTCCCTGAGACTGACCTGCCTGAAATGGAGTGAAATATTCAACATGAGTCAAACTATTCATTCAGCACTTTCAGTTATTGAAACATCCTCCTTTCATCCTCCTTTTCCATGAGCCCATGCTTTTCTTTCTCTAAGAGAATTTCTTAGGACATCCCACATATGATCAGTTTAAGTTTATAATCAACACACAGCTCATCAGTGCTTCAATTCCCCTAAAATACTTGTAAATGCTTGACCTTACTCTGTTTAGTGCAGTTTTACATAATGTTTTCTGTGTACATAAGAAGTACTAAATTTAAGAAAAGTGACAGGAATGCAAGCCAAGCCTTCAATGGAGTTTTTATGGGGGAAGAGTCTTCTGTACCAAAACCTTTGCTCAGATATTTGTGTTCTGTACAGGCAAATTTCCCTGCTTGACTGAAAGAGCAGGAGCTAAGGCATGTCAAAATCCAGGAATCACTTTAAGTGTGCTCAGGGCAGAACCAACACCCTTTTACTTCATATCTCTGCAAACTCCAAGTGGCAAACTCTCTGTTGAGGTGTCTAGTAGAGAAACGGAAAGTGATCCAGAAAACAGAAAAGGAACAGAAAACATCCCTTAATAATGTTTGGGATGACACAGGAAAAAAAACCCACAACAATCTGTTTTCTCCTCATTATTCAAAACAACCTAAAATATTGATAGTTTCCCACATGGAATTTGCGTTTTGAGCCTGCTGCTGTAGAGCTCTGCTGGGGCTGTTCCTGACCCCTTCACTTTTCCAGCCGTGGGAGCAATTGCAGCATTTTGTGGTTCAGTGCTGCCCCTGAATGCTCTGGAGAGAGCTCCTCACATTTATTCTCAGCAGCTCAGCCCCTGCACCAAGCAGAAAATCAGAAAATCACCACCGTTTCAGCAGTGCCTTTGCAAGTCTCCTCCTTTTTCTCTTTGGTTTTTGGTTTTTTGGTTTTTTTTTTAAAGAATGCTCAGCTGCTGGCTGCAAATGAGGGCTTCTGGGTCTGAAAATGCCTCATGGAGGCTGCTCCCATCCTGCTGTCTAATTCATGGGGTCAGAAGAGAGCCACAGCCACTGGTGGAGGTGGGGTGGATGTTTGAGGAGCAGGAGCTGAGACACCTGATTGAGATTCAGCTGGAGCAAAGAGGACATTCTGCACCAAACCACCATGTCAAAGAAAACCTGATGAGAAGTGAGAAGCATCTAAACTTTGAAATGCAATATCTCCTGACACTGTTGGATTTCTACCAGCAAATCTCTAATTTAGAAAGAAAACTATCATCAGATGCAAGTGTTTGCAAGGCTGTCAAATCCTTTCGTGCCAGTGGCTCTCCAGCAGCCTGTCAGTCACAATGACCTTGGGTTTTGAGCTGCTTGGAGTTTCTTTTCCAATAATATTTTCTCTGATTTTGAAATTCAAGATGCACAAAGAAGTCTGTTATGAAGAAACACGAGTTCCTCTCGCCAGAGAAGAGTTTTGTTGTTCCATTTTGCCAGAGGCTCTGGAGAAGGGAATGGGGAGCCACAGAGTGTTTATTTATGCAAATCAAACTGCATAAATGCAATTATTAGAATGCATTTTGCCATTATTCTTCTGCCCTGCAGAAATATTTTATGGCAAATATTTTATGGCATGGCCAGATTTCTTCCAAAGTTCCTGGGAGCTCTTTTCCAGTGTGGGCTCTGTAGTTGCACATACACTTTTTACTGATTGTACTTAAAAAGAAAAATATCCCTGTTACACACCAGGAGTTGTTCTCTAAAATAGGGCCTGAATTTCCAGGTGGGCAAGAAATTGAATGTGAGTCCTGTAAATGTGACCTTTGTGGCCATAAATGCCCATCTCCATCCTTGTCAATAAGAAAGGTCCAGGAAGAATCTTTTTCCACTTATACAGAACTTTTGATGCATTCTTTCCCTCACTTTTTTGGTGTAATTGATCAGGGTTGTTCTGAAGAACACTCATATTTCTACTGCTCTGTCGCCTATTTTACTCTGCACACCATAATGCCAATTTTTTTTTTGCTTCTCAGGGAATAACACACTCCTGAACTTCTCTCTGTGTTTGTAACTCCTTTGTGCTGTACAAGCCACCCAAAGTATCTTCAGAAATTCTTCATTTGTGTTTAAATGAAATCCAGATTTCTACTTTAAAATCTCTCCCACCACACATCTTCAATTTTTTTACTGTTTTGTTAGCTCTTGATTTTTTTTCCTTTTTTTTTTTTTTGAGATTTCCATAGATGCTCCATTTTTCTTTAAATAATTTCTACCATGACAGGCTATAAATTTTGTCCTAGGATCTCTGCCTTCTCAAACTCCCAGCAACATATCTGCATTTCAAATGCACTCAGCACAGTATCTAAATGCCAGCAAGGCATTTAACCTTGTCATTTTACCTGAAATTAGGTATTCAAATCCTTCCTCTTGGAGTTTTGCTATTTTGATTTATTAGTGAAACCCTCAGGTTGCAAGTTGCCATTTCAGGGTTGGCTCTGAAGGTGTTTTAAAAGCACTGCAGATGGAAAGGGGAATTCTCTGCCCTAGTAAGAGTTTGCTAGAGATTAACCATATGCCAAATTAATTTGTATTTGGGCCAGACCTGATTTAAAACGTTCACTCCATTATTTTAGAGGTGCATTTAAAAAACCCTTCACTCATTTATTTTATTGCTTTGGAAGCAAGGTACATTATAGGTTCTCCAGCCCTTTGGCTGGATCCTTAAAGAGATAAAATGTTCTGTTACACCCTAAAACATCCTGACAGGCACAGGACTGACCGGCACTGAGTGCCTGCAACCAAAGCTGCCACAATTCTTGAATGACATGAGGAACAAGGAAAGGGGTTTTTTTTTTCCTTTTATTTTTCCTTCTTTTTACAGATTTTGTGACCCCATATGCAGAGAAGGGAAACATTCCCCCCTTGCCAAACTGCACCCATGCTGCCAAGGCCCCAGAGGATGCTATTATATAAATAAACCCCTGGCCATTTGTTTGAAATGTTCTTTTCTGCTTCTCTTCCTCATTGCTTACCAGGCTTCTCTACATTTGTGTATTCACTGGAATGCTGCAAATTCTTGTACAATTCCTATTTTACACAAGGACTTTTAAAAGTCTGTTACCACAGCAAGTCTTTCCCCATAGAGAGACCATTTCTTCTGTGACATTGAGAACTCCCTCAGAAGATAAACCTGTCCTACAATTTGTGTAGCTCTTTGGAGCCTAACAACTGGATTTACTTCAATAACCTTAAATTGACATATCTTTATTGTCATATTGACATAGATTCCTTCTAATTCAAAAAGGATGTTGAATCTTTCTACCTAAATCTTGAACATCGTTTTAGGGAATTCTCTTCATTTGATGAAGTTCTTTTATTGACAGAAAGGAGCAAGTTTTGCCCATTTTGATAGAGTTCAGGTATCTCTGGTGAAGAACTTGGACTCAGAAGAGATTCAGCCTAAATTACTAAAAAAATTATTAAAGGCACTCATTGACACAGCCACTGCAAAGCACAAATGCTGTTCCCCCCAGCCTTGAAAGCTTTGCTAGACAATTTCTGTCAACTCATGAGAATCTAAACTTCATCTCACTGAAAACACATGAAGCCTGACATGGTCAAAGGCCAAAGTTTCTCACTTGGGCTTAGGAGAATGGACAAGTTGAGTATTCTGTTTCCACACTTTTTTAATATCTCTAGTCTGCACATTATGTCCATCAAAGGGGTCTTGGGAGAGACATCACTCACAGAAATGTGAATATTACTGGAAATGCCATTCACAGGAGGCCTGACTTTGCCTTCCTCTGAAGGCATAAAGGTATAACAAATAAAAAAGGTACAGTCACAATCTAAGTGATTGCAACATCTTTGCCAAATATGACCCAAAGGGCTTTTGGCAAGGGGGCATCATTTTCTTAAGTGGTTGATAGTGCCCAGGGGAGCCTTTCTTTATTTCTAACACTGAGACCTTGCCACCTGAATACAGAAGTGAAAGCAAAAAAGCAAAAGAAAAGTTTCTGTAGGATTTTGTTTTACCTACTTCACCCCTTGATGCCCAGTGTAGCAAAATCTCTGAAATCACAGAGTCAGTAGAAAAACCCTTTAAGATCATCAGTCCCAATCATTAACTCAGCACTGCCAAAGCCACCTCTGATCCATGTCCCCAGGTGCCACATCCACACAGCTTTTAAATCCCTCCAGGGATGGGGATTTCACCCCTGCCCTGGGCAGCTGTGCCAGGGCTCCCAGTCTCACAGCAACATCAGCTGTGAAATTTAAAAAGCCTTTGCAGTTTCAGTAATTGTGATCTCTAAAGGGAGCCAAAGCCACAAGTCTGCTGCATCATTTGAAGCTGTGTGTGTCCAATGGGGCATGGAGGCATATAAACCCAAGCAAAGAATGGATTCTCACTCTGCTCCTTTTGCAGAAGCACAAGTGTGTATTTTCCTATTTATTTTCAGGATTCTCTTTGTGATCTTTTCAACAGCTTTGGAGTTTTTTACCTTTCCCAGCCACATTTTGCATGGACCATCACAGAGACTAGGAAGGAAATTTTCATCTCCTGCATCACCACAGATTCCCCACTGTTGGCACCCACTCCTGCAGCTGATCCATCCCAGCCAGAGTTTCTCTAGGCTGGGCAGAACAGGCTGATCTGAGTCTTTATGTCACTCTGCACTTGTGCCAAAGCAAATCAGGACTTTGGCTGGGTTCTTGATGGCCCTCAATAATCTCTTCTTGCTGATTCCCAGTGTGTGCAAACAAGTCCGTACAGAGAGAAGCCTGACACTGAAATCTCTGGATCATGAGCCCATTCCCAGAGTGTTTTGTCTCCTTTTAGGGTGAGAATGAAAAGCATCAGGAGCCTCCATCATTTGGGTTTTCCTGCAGCAGCAACACAAGGATTTCACTCAAAGGATTGTCTTTTTCTCCTGTTCTTAACTGATCCAGTGTGCTTGGTTTGATTCAGTTGGGTTTTTCTCTGGAACAGAGGACAGAAAGGGATGATTTGGTTTTGATACAGATATTTTTGGATCCATTTAATATTTTCAATAATCTCCAGCCAAGCTCTTCCTCAAAATCACACACATATGTGTTGTACATATCATTTACTCTGAGTATTTATTTCTGTCATTCTTTGCAGAAGTCAAAGATCCTCAGCAGGAAAATACCTGTAGAGCAAAGTGAGACGAGAAAAACAAAAGTTAGATCAAAGGAGGATAAAGTTAGTGATGCTAAAAAGCTTTTGAAAGCCAGGATAGAAAATGTGTGTGAACAAAAGAACAATACATAAAGCTACCAGCATGCTCAGGGTGTTAGCTCTTAGTCACTTATTTCTCCTGCATTAGTTGTCAAAAAAATAATACTTCTTCAAACTTCTTCCCCCTGTTTAAATCCCAGTCACACACACTTCTGCTGCACGCCCAGATTGATTATTCACTCCATTGTCATTGCCTGTTGTTCACTGAATTCTGACCTTTCCTTTTAATTCAAGGAAATTCCCGCTACAGACTAGAAAAAAATAATCCCCTGTTCTAAGAGATGACTCATTTCTTTGCTGCCACATCAGCTTGCATGGCATATTTAACTTTGAAATATTACTGGAGAAAAGAAAGATGTGGATCAAAAGGTCGTTAGTAAGTAATGTTTTAGGAAGGAACAGGTGAATTCCATGGGAGTAAAGTTAAAAAGGGGATGTGAAAAGGTTCCCTGATAAAAATTGAAAGAGTCAGCAGTAAGAAAGAATGGATTGTCTTTAGGGAAGATCACAAAGCAGACAAACCAACCTGAATGCATTAAATTAAGAAAACTAGGAAGATGATCAATATTCTCCCAAACCCAAAGAGATCCATGCCAAGCTCAAACCCTTTGGACAGCAGCACTGCTCTAAGTGGCCAGAGGAAGATTATGAAACTCTGCCACAAGTCAGACAGGAAATGCACCAAGAACAATGAAGAAAAAAATGGGATCAACAATGAAAACTCTTATTTTAAAAAATCCTTTTCAATATGTGAGGAACAACTCACCCCTCCCCTGCTCAGCTGTTGATTGCTCTGAGCACTACCTGGAATTCATGGAAGATGATGAGCTTCTAAAAGCAAGGAAATGATAATGAGCATTCTTCAGAACTACACCTCTCTGACACTGGAAAGACAAAGAAGGAGAATTTGTTCCTAGGACTGAATTTCTTTCTTATTTCCAAGAACCTGGATGTGGAGAAAGGAAGAGATTTGTTTGTTGGATGTGGGCTCTGTCTTACCAAACTCACAGAATTATGAAATGTCAATGTTGAGGTGTGATTGTGACCCCAGAGAGAAGTTTAGGACTGTGGTCATATTGGGAAGAGTGAAGATGAATTAGCCATGCCACTGTTTGGAGCATTCAGATAAAAACCAATAAAATGTATTTGAGTGATTTTTCCCACCCAACAGCAGAAGGACAGTGTCTATTTGGGATAGGGGGAACACAAAATGATCTTAAAATACTCCACTGTACAATCCACAGTGGAAAAATGGGTGGGAAGCCATCACTGAGGAAAGGTGATGGAGTTTTAAAATATGGTTTTTAAATTTGACTGGATCAGAGACAAGTGTGATATTCCTTCTAAATCAATGCTCTTAACATTGCAATGAGTTCTGGGCTATCTTCAGGTAACACCTGGTACAGAGGGATCTCAGTCTTCTTTTCCTCCCCTAGTATCTTTTAGGCATTTAATAATGAAGAAGAAAAAGTTTCATAAAACTGATATTCCCTCAAAATTCCCTTTTCAAGCCTATTCCCAAACTGCAGTCCACAATTTCAGCTCTTCCACAAAGAAAAAACACAGATCCAAAATAAAACCACAGAATCCTAAAAGGACTTGGGATTGAAGGGACCTTAAAGAGACATCATTCCACCCCTCTGCCACGGGCAAGGACACTTTCCACTATCCCAGATTTCTCCAAGCCCTGTCCAACCTGGCCCTGGACACTTCCAGGGATCCAGGGGCAGCCACAGCTTCTCTTGTCTCTTTTGACACCAAAAATTCACCTCTGACAATGGTTGTTCAGTGACCATATTTAATTCATTAAAAAAACATAAAGAACTTACAACTCCTAAAGATGAAATTGGAGATCCATTATAACTCAATCACCAAACAGAAGCAGCCACAAATAGAAAAAAGAAATTAAAAATAATCTAAAAATTCCATGTAAAAAAACTGCTTTACCATGTTTAAAGTGTTTGCCCACTGAGATTTACAGGTGCCGTTCAAGCTTCTTTACAAAATTAGGTGTAATGTAGGCATTACTTTGACGATTTACTGTACAATATACCAAAATAGTGAGCTAAAACTCAGTAATTCAACTACACAGGCAAAAAAGGTGGGTCCCAACAGCTTTGATTTGACAAAATCTGCAGTTTGTCAGCACAGACCCTTAATTTATCAGGGAATTATCTGTCTAACAAGGCCAAGCTAACAATGTTATTGCTGAAAAGTTCAGTCTGGATAATCCATATCACACACAGCCACATCACAAGCAGGAAGGAAACTCCACTCTTCCCTATAAAACACCTCAAACTGAGGCCATGAGGACACCCAGGACAGCTGAACTGAGATTTGGGCAGTCCAAGAGCACAACCCCAGGCAGTTGTGGGGAGTTTTTGTCTGTTGGCTGTTGGTGTTTATCTCTTCACCCCCTCATGTTTGCTCTGTAGACTTGGCAATTTCTCCTGTTTCAAAAGAGTTTTGCTTAATTAATTAATGTTTGCAAAGGAGGGGATGTGGCAAATGCTGTTATAACTCTCTGAAAACTGCCTGATTAAGATGCAAAGCACAGGCAAAACAGCTGTCAGAACAAACTCCTGTGCTGTCAATGCCCTGACAATGCAGAAGACAGCTCTGGATACAAATTCATCAGCAATTAGTTCTTCCTTGAGTCACAAAATAAATTCTAAAAAGTGTCTCAATGAAATGATTCCCTGCATCTGTTTTTTGTTGCCAGATCATTCAGTAAAGGCCCTGTATTGCTTCCCTGGTAGTTTTATCTCTTCTGAGCAAGCAGTTAGCCAAAGTCAGTGAGATTATCACAGAGATAATTAATTTATCAGATACTTGCTGCTGTTAACATTTTCTTGTTGAAAGAGTCATTCTGGGTGAGGATCTTTCACTAAGATACAAAGCATCAGATGGACCAAACTGACATAAAATCATTGTCTCCCACTGACTTCAGACTCATGCTGACACCAGCAGAACCGGCCCATTTTGTTTCCCAGCACCAATTAAGAAATTGAAAAACTCTCATCATTTACTGGATCATAAAACTTTTCCTTTCTTCACTTTTTTCCCCATTATTACCTAAAAATGTCTTGATTCACAATACCAACAGCATTCTAAACTACTTTGTTTTCTGCAGCTGCCCCATGCTGAAATCCCAGGGTGAGCTGCTGGGGAGTTCTGACTGACAGACTTTTGGATCTTTGTTAAATTGCTGTGAATGGAAATCACAGGAGAACACAGCTTGAAGAACCTGAGCTGACACATGACCAATGAAATAACAACCATTTTCCCAACCTTAAAAGACTTTTTCAGAAGAAAAGTTAATCTTTACAAGATTCCTTATGACCTTGGGTTAAATTAGCCCTGTTTCCATGGGAGGCTCATTCTTTAGGCTCAGCCGTTGCTGGCTGCCTTTACATTTATTTACAATAGCACCTGGAGCCTTCCACTGAGTTCCCATTATGTTTAAGTGCTGCAGCACCTCATTGTAACAAATAAAATACTTGAAAGGATGCAGAACAATATCAGAAAAATGTGTTTAAGAATAATCAGTGAGTCTATTCTAAAGGCAAATAGATTTTATGAAGGATATGTATAGACAGATACCTAAATACTTTTATACATTAGTGAAGGAGAGCCCCTTTCTCTTCAAAATTATTATCTGATGCTGTAATTGTAGTGCTTTTCTTACTCCTTGCCTTGAATACATGAACAGACTTATTTTTCTTTCCATTTGATTCCACTGAGCAGAAGTGGATTTAACACTGCTGACAATTCAGGACCAATCTTCTCCAAGACAGAAGATAAAGCTGAGGTATTTTTTATACAGGTAGATTCAAAACCCATGAACCTGAAAGAATTTGGGTTCTGGGTTTTCCACAGCTGCTTTCCATACTACCAGACCAGATTTCCAGCTAACTCCCTCTGGAACAGTAATATCTTCAATCTCATCTTAATTTCTAATTTTAAATTCCTCTCTGCTGTTGTCCCAAATGTGTCCAAGGCACCTGTGTACACAAGTGTG
Organism: Melozone crissalis; assembly: GCF_028551555.1. Classification (NCBI taxonomy): domain Eukaryota; kingdom Metazoa; phylum Chordata; class Aves; order Passeriformes; family Passerellidae; genus Melozone; species Melozone crissalis. Next base: position 4,619,580 of record NW_026535905.1, read on the forward strand.
AATAAATTCAGCCCTCAAAGCAAAGAAAACTAAATAATTGGTTTACAGAAAGATCTGTAACTAAGACCACAACATGGTCTTGTAAAAAATCTCTCTCCATCTTTCTTGTAGGCTCTCTCCAGGTACTCAAAAACAGGGAAAAGGAGAAAATAGAATCACACAGGCTGAGCTTTTTTGACTTCCATTTCCAGTAACACACCTGAAAAAAAACCCCACCAAATTATCCCTAAAGATCTGGGAGACAAATAAGCCACTGAATTATATTTTTGTAAGGAGAATGTCAAGGCTCTTTTTTTTCTGCAACATGTTAATGTAGAGATGACACAAGAAGAAATGCAATATTTAATTTTTGGAAAGATTGCTGTGAAGACAGAATCTTTTTGTAGCTATTGAGCAATGTAAAACAAAAATGGAGAATGGAATATTTGCTCAAACAACAGGTAAAAACTTTGGAGTGAATATATTAAAGCAGCTAAAAGGAAAAAGCTTTGTGTTTATCAGAAGAAGATTTTAATAGTAAACATCTAGAAACTCAACTGTGGTGCAACTAGAGGTGACCTTGGAGAAGGGGAGGGATGGTCCCTTATGGGTGCTTATAACTTCAGCTCTGGGGGGCAAGAATGAAATATATTAAATGAATATAAGAAATCTGAATATGAATATAAGAAATCTGAATATGAAATATATGAAATTAAATATAAGAAATCTTCAAAATGTTAGCATTCAATCAGGCTTTATTGGATCTATCAAATGTTTTTCTGCTTGCTACCACCAGTTAAACATCAGCAGCTCCAATTCCTCATCTCCCTTCCCTGATAACACATGCACACAATATTTTTCATTTTAAAATGAGCCTCACACAACTTCAAAATACAAATCTATACACCCTGCTCTGGCTCTGCCAGCAGCTTGGATGGAGATGTCAAGGTTTGGGATATCAGCAAGAGCTGACGCAAATCCTATCTCCTGCTGGGAAATACAGGAGAGGATGTGAGGGACAAAACGGGAATAAAATGTCAGGAGCAGGTAGAGGAGACTGAAAATAGTTTGAGGCTGGAAGGCAGATTAGAGCAGCAAAAAGAGCTGTTATTTTACCTCTCATAAAAAATACAAAAGGACTTCCTGAAGTATATTACAGAATCACACGGGGTTCAGAAACTGGTTATGAGAATGATCAGGGCGCTGGAATAAAAATTTCAGAAAAAGAGATTGAAAGATTGTAGGGTTGTTTACAGAAGGAGTCAATGAATACAAGGAGTTGTGATGAAAATATATTAAATTTTGAGAAGTTAAAGGAAAGAGCTGCTTATTCTTCATTTGGCTGTATCTAAAATCTCAAAAAGAAACGTCCCTAAAGTTCTCCAGTTTATAAATTTCATTTAATGGAATTGCTGCTGCTTGAAATAGGTAAAGCAGTTATGAATTGCCTATTACTGCTGAAATGTGATATTGAGGATATATATATATATGAAAATAAATATATATTGTATTATATATATTGAAATAAAATTAAATTAATTGCATATATAAAAAATAAAATGTAGAAATACACTACAATAGAATAGAATAAACTAAAATAGAAATACAAATAAATATAATAAATACAAATAAAAATACAAATACAAATACAAAAATACAAACACAAATAAATCTAATATAAATACAAATAAATATAAACACTGAAATATAAAAATAAAATGGAACATTAATTTAATATATTATATGAAAATAAATATTAAATATTGGTCAACTATAATGATAATTACAGCAATAATTGCTCTGTTTTACCTCAGAAAACTTTTTTTCAAAGAAATAAGGCTAAATTTGCATCTCTGTGTAATACTTGAAATGCAGCTCACAGTTATCCCCATTACAGTGGATTTCTGGGGTATCCTTGCACAAAATTCATGATGGTTCCCTGTGAGCAGATGAGCAGAATGGACAAATGAAATGTCATTTGTTTTTTGCTTTTCCCTTGTGCTGTTACCACTGTGTGAAACTCTCCTGGCCAAGTTCAGCATCAGTTTGCTCTTGATGCAGTGTCTTCTTTTGCAACACATTTTATTACTCCAAAATCCTCCTTGGGGAAGAAAATTATAATAATTTCATCTATTTATATTCTTCTTCTGATCATACTCATAGAATAAACCACCAGAAAAAAAATTGTTCAGGTATTCAAAATGAAAATGAATTTAAAATTGCAGGTGCATAGGGCTCCCTTTTATTCCAGAAAAATCACCTTTAATGGGCTGGAAATCCTTTCCAAGCTCCTGTTTCTCTCACTATCTGCCCAAGGGTCCCAGTGCTTTGTCTTCTCTACTTGTGCCATATTTCCATTGTTCAATTTAGTTAATTTAAGCTAAAATCAGATTAACTGATCACAGCAGCACCAGAAGCCTTTCATAACAGCAAATGTAATGGTGAAATCCAGATTTTCTTCCCTCTCCCTGTTCTTCTGAACCTGGGATGTGAAACTTTTGCAGTGGAAGGGGGCTCTGTATTACAACTAAATTACCAAAGCAGAAGCATCTAGTTTCCCTCAGTTGTCTGGTCAGATTAAATAATTCTGGTTTGAAATTATTTCAGGGATTTGTAACCAAAAGTTACATCATGGGCTTGTAATCTGATTTCTCACAACCCCTGAACGCCAGGTCTAAAACAAGTTCACAGTAATGCAGAATAAACAATTCTTACAAATTATTTTCCTGAAGTGACCACGTAAGAAAAACTATTAATAATCCAACAACTTTCTCTACTAATTTGATAAGGAAATTTAGGCCCAAACCATTAATTGAAATATTATGTTGATATTTAATAATACTTAAAACATTATTTGTAACAGGCTGGAAAATTATACAATGTAAATGAAGTGTGTTTAATTGTATGTAATAGAAAAGTAAAAGAAATCTCTCTTTTAAAGAAAATTGTTTCTCAGTGAGTTGGAAATCCTCATGTCAGCCTAGAACTTAAAATATTTCAACAATTTCTCTGCTTTTATTTGTCCTTGCTGTGCTCAAGCAAGAATTGTCCACTAAATGTCTTGGAAAGAAGTGAAAATTATGAGTTGACTTTTATATGCATTAATTATTGGGCCTCACTTTGATGACCTCAGAAGAAATTTACCAACCAAGAAAATTTTAATTTCTCTTTTTATTTTATTTAGCATGAATTGTTTTTCTTCTCCCTTGTGCCCAAATTTAGAAGTACCAAAGGAACCCAGTTATATTATTAAAACTCTCAAAGTACCTGTTCCTTTATTAAAAAACAAACAAAAAAATCTATTGAATTAAAATTGCTTGGCACCAGCAGATATTAAAATTCATTAAAATATGAAAACAAAGAACAAATCAACCCTCAAAAGCGCTTTTTTCCCCTTGTTTTCACTTCAATACAGACTCTCCTGAATACATGCAAAAAGCTTAAATACATTACAGAAGGATTATTGACTCAGAAGGACTCATTTATAAAATAAAGTCTCACTGGGAGGAGCTCCACTAATTGGCAATTAAGTCAGGTCATTATCTATGTAGAAAGAGAATATCTGCAGGTATAAAAGTGGTAGCTCTGTTTAAGTTTTTTATAGGACTGAAATACTTTTCATGAAATAAAAAATCAATTATTTTTAACGTTAATGTTGGCTTTTCAGATTTTTTTTTTCAGAACTGTTTGCACCTAAGTTTTTAATTTTAATTGCAGAGATATGACAAAACCAACACCTCTGATTACCTGCAGAGTATGAAATAGGACAAAGCTTGGGTATTTCCAGCTGGTGTTAAATTCTTTAGGGACTCCAAGGTCTTTACATAAAGGTCTTGGGAGATAAAGCAAGAAGAAAATTGGTGTCCTGACTTTTGAATCCTTAGCATTTTCCTGACTAATTTTACTAATAATTTAATAATAATTTTTCCTTTTTGTGCTGGTCATAATGTTCTTGTGTGGCTGCTGTAGTAGAGAGATCACTGCAATCCTAATTTAGAAATTATGTCTCTAAGCTGTGAGGGCAAAACCTGCTGCACCTTTTCTCATCTCTTCTTGGTAAGGTAAAAGAAAAGGTGCAAAAATAACTTTCCCTTATGGGCATAAGGGAAAATACTGAATTTCAGGTAGTTTTAAATCAAAAAGTTGGTTTTTCATCTACCTGACCTGCTGCAGGTCCCTCCATCAACCCCTTTGGTACCTGTGTTCCTTCCTTGATCATCTCTCAGGTGCCATCAAAGGGAGATTAGACATAAACATTTTGCTAATCTGAATTTTATAAATGCTTTGGAGCATTTCCTTCTCCAGGGATAAGGAAAGCTGTTCAGGCAGGCTGATTTGCTTTTTGGAAATACAAATGGCACTGAACTCCTCTTCAAGACACCTCCCAGTGGTTTAAGACTCTGATATGAATTTGCATATGCATTGCACTGTCTAAGTACTGAGAAAATCTCCTTAAGCATCAGACTGGGGTGTAAATTGAACAGAATTTGGAGAAATGTTGATTTTTAATTTTTTTTTCTTTTCCTTCAAGGCTCAATTGAACAGCACTAAAAACACTGGTGGTTATAATTAAAGTAGTCATCATCCTAAAATTTAGCTTAAAAATTCACATTTCACCCTGACTGAAAATGATAAACGTATCAGAAAAATTGTAAATAACTTGGTTGGTAACCTACATGAAAGGAAAAGGTGGTTTTCTTCAGTACAAATGATAGTTAGGTAAAAGGAAGAATAAGTTTCTTTCTTACTGGCTCCAGGTAGTGAACTTGGTAGTGTCCTGACCCTTAAATGAGATCAAATATTGATGTGTGTTGGAGGACCCTGAGCCTGCACAAAGCAAAACACAGCATCTGAAAATATTCTCTTGTCAAATTTATGTGGAGATTTGAGGAAAAAATACCAATTTGCTGATTTGGTGTGCAAAGGGTAATTCAACTTTAGGTTCCTGGGCACTGCTGTTAAAGGCAAGTGGGTCAGCAACAGGGGACTGAAAAATTCAGTTTTGTGTGGGATTCAGCCCCTGTTCCCAAGCCCTTCACAAGTGTGTGTTCTACCAAGAGCTGGGAGGAGCTGCCCCATCTTCTGCTTAAATAAGCATTTATATTCCAGTCTGTATTATTGCTTATATTGTTCTCAGCTTCTTTTTCTGCCTCTGTCAAGGTCAGGATTGAAGGCACTTGAGATGGTGTTTTGTGTTCAGGCTTAGATTTATTATTTTTTATTCATACTACAAGTTGTGAGTCCTACAGCCACAAAGTGGCTAAGTATCTTTTGTTACAAGGTCTTTTAAGGCTAAACTATCCAATTAAGAAATGACACCTAAATTATTTTTACTTTTAACCCAATAACTAATCACTTGTTTTCCTCCATGTGGACTTTTCTGTCCAATTACAAAACACCACCAAAGCCATGGAGAAGAAGGTCAAGAAGATGGACCAGCCTCTGCCCTAAAACCTCCATCTTGCTCTATATATATTACTGTATTCTAAAACCTTAAACTCTAAGTTTTCCACCCAATGATATTACACACTTCTAATCAAACTACACGCCCATAATCCCAGTGCTATCAATCAGTTTTGGAAACCTTCTCCACGGCCTCAGGTCAAATATAGAATTTTCTTGTGGGGCTGTGCCCTTCAGCACAGGAAGTTTAAAAATCTGAGCATCCAGGACTCCAACAGCATTCCTGTTGTTCATATTTGGCTTAAAATAATCTTAGGAATTGAATACAGAGTTTGGAGTAAGGTTATTTCTCATCAAGGCTTTAACTGGTCACTAATTCATCTGAATGGAGTATTCCCCAAGGACTACTGGCTTGTTGAACTGCAGGAAATATTTTTTTTAAATTTTTTTCCAAAGTACTTTGACTCCTTCAGGCAAATCTCCATTTGTGGTTACTGATGGGATTGCAGGCAAAATTGGCCACCTTTGCTCTGGGATCTTCCCAGTTGCTGCCTCTCCATGGTGGGCAGAGCCCTTTTTCGTTTCCCTGTCAGCACAGCTCCCAAAAGAAGGTGCAGTTGGCCACAATTCTTAGAAGAAGGGGAAAAGAGGGTGGGCAAACAGATAGTTTGGATAAAGAGGATGTCACCATTTGAGATTCCACAGCAATCCACTTGCTAGACAATTTCCCTGGACCTGAGATTTGTTAATAGATCACATCCAATTTCTCTTCCTCAGCTGCTCATCCATAGGAGAAACAGGCTGGATTTTTGCTAGCAATCTTTTCTTTACGGATAAAATAAATTATCTTAAAATTCTTGACCTTCCTGCAAACCTTGAGCTGTGGAGGTGCGAGTATTTATCTTTCTGTGCTTGTTTTGATGCTTCCTTCTCATTCTGCATCTGATGACTTCTAATTTAAGCACCAATCCCACAGCACTGCCCATCCAGCTGTGGGCTGTCCCAAACATCTGTCTGACCTTTGTGCCACATGCAGGCTGCTGTGACATGAGCGCTGCAAAGGGCAAAGGGGATTTTTGGATCCTCCACCGCTTCTCGTTCCACCTGGGTTTCCACCAAGAGAACTTTTAAAATACTTCACGTACCTGGCAGCCCTCCGTTGTGCAGCTTTGAGCAAAGATTACCTGAGAAGTAAGTCCTTGTCTGCCCTGTTGCTGTGCTCCTGGAGAACATGATGTATTTTGTGTGGAGAACAATGCCCTGACCCTCTTTGCCCTGACAGAAACACCGTGGGCAGCGTGCCGAGCGCGCATTCCCGTCATGTTTATTTCAATCCTCCTCAGCCTCACAGCTCTTGCTGAAATTTATCGCATTGCAGGTCATGGGCACAGTTTCTTCAAGAGGGGGAAATGTGAGGTTACTGCTGAGGCTTTTGGGAAGTACTCCATGGTTTTAGTGGAAGGGTATTTGTCGCAGACATCTTTTTGTGAAAATCCTTCTCTTTAGGATTTTCCCTTCTGAGAAGCTGAAGCCTCAGAAACAAAATGTAAACAATGGTTATCTGCTGCTGTGGAATGCATCAGGTGTGTCTGTGACTGGGCCATCTTGAATGTTTACAATTAATGGCCAAACTCAGACCAGATAGCTTGGACTCTCTGTCCGAGCCACAGACCTTTGTTATTCATTCCTTTCTATTCTTAGCTAGCCTTCTGAGGAAACCTTTCCTTCTATTTCTTTTTAGTATAGTTATAATGTAATATATATGTATATATATATATATATATATATATAATAAAATAATAAATCAAGCCTTCTGAACATAGAGTCAGCATTCTCATCTCTCCCCTCATCCAAGAACCCTTGTGACCACTGTCACAGGTACTCACTGAGCTGCTGCTGACACGACAGCTGTCAGCTGTAGCACCAAGGGATGTTTTCAGGCATAACAATCTTCTCTGCATTGTCTCAAAGACCTTGTTGAATTTTTTTCCCCCCACAGTTGCCAAGTTACAGGTGAATAATGCACAGGGAGGGTTTCCAGTGCACACCAATGCATGAAAACTGTCAAGGACACTGTTAAAAGTCCCAGAAATTTTCTTACCACAGATCACCTTTGGTATCTTCACAAGAGACCTGGTTTCCACCACTTTTTCTTTCTTTGTGAAGGTCATAGAAATAGAGAATGTTTTGGGTTTGGTGGAACCTTAAACATCTTTTATTTAAACCCCTGCCATGGGCAGAGACACCTTCCACCATCCGAGGGTGCTCCAAGCCCCATCCAACCTGGCCTTGGACACTTCCAGGGATCCAGGGGCAGCCACAGCTTCTCTGGGCACCCTGTGCCAGGGCCTCCCCACCCTCATAGGGAAGAATTTCTTACTGAGATTCAGCAGTGCTCTACCACAACATTTTTAAGAATGTCACCATCTGGATTTACACCAAAAACCACAGGAGATCTCTCAGTGCTTCAATATTGATGCGTTTTTGCAGCCTTCTTGCAGTGCTTCTAAGAGAGGGTGAACCACTGTCAGGGAGCTCAGGATGATCCAGCGCAAGTTTTGACTTCTGGAACTTCAGTTCTAATGTTGGGTTGTTCCAGAATTTCAGAATTCACAACTATGAGTTCACATGTAAATTACTGACAAGTAAGTAAAGTGAGGGTCCTATGGTCAGAACATAAATTAAAAGAATCGCATATTTTTATCCCTTAATATTCTGCCACTAAAATTGAAGGTCAGAACATAAATTAAAAGAATTCCACATTTTTATCCCTTAATATTCTGCCACTTTCAAACGTATTGCTTGTTTTTAATAAGGAAGGCTGGCAACAACATCATCCCCTTTGTCCCAAATCTTCTTTCACATGTATTTTGAGATATTTTTTTTTTTTCCCCAAGTCATGAAGATCTGAGTGATTCTTTTCCTTGCACCCTCTGGTGGCTGCAGGTTCCCCTCTGGTCAGTGGAGAGCAGCAGCCTGACAAAAGCTGGTGTTGTTGGGTCACTGCTGTTCTTTCTTTAGTTATAAACACTCCAAGGAGCTCTTGGGTCAGAGCTAGGGTCAAGAGGGGAAAGAAATTCAAGGCTACATCCACAGGACTGAGTTCTATCAGACTCTATCTCCTTTAAAAATATATTTGGGAATCCTGTGAGTCACAATAAAGGACCTACAATATAATCAAGATTTACTTTCTTCCTCCAGGTACAGCCCAATTTTATGAAGACTAGGAATGGAAGTTGCATCAGCTTCAGAGTTTGGTTGTACAGCCTTCACTCAGGGCATTTTTCTTAGCTCCAGTGAGATGTTCTTTGCTTTTAAACAAGAATACAACTGGTTTGGAGTTTTAAACACTCCACATACAAAGGGGAATTTGCTGCGTGTGAATCTCAGCTGTAAGTTGCTGTGCCAATACCTTAACCAACAAATAAACATACACTTTCTGTCAAATGCTTAGGTGAAATATTTTTACTTCATGGAAGTGGATGTCTGAAATGACTCTGTATATCCTGCAGCACTTAAAATTCCTCTATGGTCAGCTGCAAGCACTGATATTGGAATATTGTGCGAGGGTGGTGTGGGGGTTAAAAGTCAGCTTTGCCTTTGCAAGGCAGAGTTCAGCAGGGCTTAACTTAATCTGTTATCCAGAGGGATTCTGTGGCCCAGGCTGGACCCTGCTGCAGTCAGGCAGTGTGGGGGCCTGAGCTGTTTGTGTTGTCAACAACCCTGCCAGGGTTATGATGGATCTCAGGAACTCTGTGTGCAGATCTCCATCCATGCCCACATCATACTAGCATCACTCTGCCCTTGGTTCTCCTCACCAGTTTTGAATTATGTTGATACAAAACTGGGGGCTGGCCCAGAGGGTTGTGTGACCCTTCAGAGGTACCTTAATAGGTCCTGAAATTCAATTTTCCAGGCTGAGCCCCTTTCCCAGCTCACTCAGCTGCTCCTGGTGCTCCAGACCCTTCCCCAGCTCTGTTCCCTTCCCTGGACACTCCCCAGCTCCTCAAAGTCTTGTTGTGAGAGACCCAAAAGTGAACATGTTAAACTCTCCAGCTTCCCTTGCAAATAAAGGTTTCACATCTGCCTTTATTGTTCCCACTTTTGGTCTATTCCTGGATTCCTGGTAGAATTTCTACCAGGCAGAGCAGATGTCAATGTTTATTTCACTCTAAGCAGAGAAATTCTTGACTTCCTCCTGTATGAATATCTCAGAAATAGATATGTTTATTATGTTTATGGCCCACATTAAGGGAACAGGCAAAGTTGAAAGTTAAAAACATATGGAGTTTCTTGTGTTATTGCAATAAAAATCCAGTGAGCTGTGAATTTCTTTTCACATATGTGGGGGTATTTCTACTGTTCAGTTTTCAGCTTTATTTTGACAGAATAAAAAATATTCAGAATTTTCCTTCCCCAAGAAGAGATGGGCATTGTCAGAGGGCAAATCCAGAGGAGGCCACCAAGTTGATCAGAGGGTTGGAGCAGCTCTGCTGTGAGGAAAGGCTGGGAGAATTGGGATTGTTCAGCATGGAGAAGAGAAGGTTCTGAGGCGACCTCATTGTGGCCTTCCGGTGCTTGAAGGGATCCTGCAGGAAAAGGGAGAGGGACATTTTACAAGGGTCTGGAGTGACAGGAGAAGGGGATGGAGCGTCCCACTGCCAGAGGATGGATGGGCTGGATGGGAAATTGGCCAGGAATTGTTCCCTGTGAGGGTGGGCAGGCCCTGGCACAGGGTGCCCAGAGAAGCTGTGGCTGCCCCTGAATCCCTGGAAGTGCCCAAGGCCAGGTGGGTTGGGGCTTGGAGCAACCTGGGATAGTGGAAGGTGTCCCTGCCATGGCAAGGTTGGAAAAAAATGGTCTTTAAGGTCCCTCCCAACCTAAACAATTCCTTGATGTTTCTGGTGGGGTTTTTTTTGCATCACACTCTAACTGTGAATTCCACAGAAACTCTCATGGAGCTATGGACACATCTGCATCTATTAATGGGCTCATTGTCCTGGGCAGGAGAGGGACACTGGTGAGACACCTCTGGTGAGTGGGGGCACACAGAGATTCCCCCTTGGCAGGACAATGAGAAAACAGGTTGTCCTTTCCTCTAAACACCCCACAGCAACTTTTATGCACTCCCAACATTTTCCATTCCACCCCCAAAGCCTCTTTGTCCCTCCATTCCCTAATAAGTTCCACACCCCAAACACCTGATATCTTCCTCAGCACAGTGGAGAAAGGGGTTTTTTTGGATGACTGGCTGTGCTGGGTTTCATAAGGTCAGTGATCTAATCCCTCTCCTCATCCCAGCCACTGAGGTCTGGTCTTCCCCAGCTCAGTGGGAGCCTTCACCTGGCATCCTCCCCCATCCTTGCCTTTTAGGGCCTTTTAGGGCCTTTTAGTTTGAGTCACCTCTGCTCAGCGCACACACAGTCCATGAGCGAACAGCTATTCATTAAAGGACGCACTTGTTCTGTGTGCAGGTTGTAAACACTGTCAAAAACAATTTCCTAATGCACATTCAGAGGTGGGTGGAATAAAGATCTCCTGGGCAAATCTTAATGTTGCTTACTACTGATTTTTTTTTTTTTTCTACAGCCCTCATTGTACATGAAAATTTTCTCTTTCTGCTCAAACACATTAGCAGGTCATGCAGGGCTCCTAGGTGTGATTTTTTTACCTTTTTCGTAAATGCCAGCAATCTTTCCTTATTTCAAAAGCTTTAGTTATCTCTCAGGGAGGGGAGGGGTGGTATTTCTTGGAGCAGGAAGGAACCTGAAAGCCTATTGACTGAGCTATTCAAAGGTTTTCTTTTTAAAAGCTGAATAATCAGATATATATGCCTGAATCCTAAGAACAGAATTAGCTTGTAATTCAACACTAGTTTTTCATTAGTTTTGGCAATATAGTTTAATTCTAAAAAAGAAAGGGGGAAAAAAAAAGCCATTCCTGTTGTATGCATGACTTTATCACTGAGCCAGCAGGGTTTTCTCACTGTCTGTTTGTCAAAAGAGAAAAGAAAACAACAACAAAAAAATCCCAGCAGCAAAATCTGACAAGTTTGGGGGTTTTTTTCCCCAGTGGCCAAAAAATATGCAAATTTATTAACAAGCCAGAGAATGAATAAAACTGTAAATGTTTGACAAGCCACTGTGTTCCATTAGATCAGCCAGAAGACCTTCCAGCTTTTCCTATTTTCGGACTTGTTTCCTCTGGTTTTGCTCAAATGGTTACAGTTATTTTCCCTTCTCCTCCTGTAAATATGCACACCCAGGGTGGCAATAAGTTCCTCAGCTCTCAACAGTGGTGATGTATTCAACAGCTCTGAGCACAAAAGTGATTTAGACCTCACCTGTTGGGTCCTTTACACAAATACTCATTTGTGAGATTTCCTGATAGGCAGAAACACTCCTAAACCTTCAGTTGGTGAAATTTATTTATTTTTCACTCTTTATGCAGCTGAGCAAGTGGAGCTGGAGCAGCCACTTGCTGGCAAAACCAAACTTTTATTCCCAGTCATGATAAATGGGGCGCTTCACCTTTCAGGAGAAATGTGCTTCACTCTGGACAGCCTCCCTGGGAACAGAGCTGCTGGTTCCTTTTATTTCAAGCTGATTGAGGAAACATCAGCACACAGAAAGCAGTTTTACCCTCTTCAGTGAAAATTACTTGGCTGGCCTTGATGTCAGAGCAGAGACCATGGGATAACTCAGGTTGGGAATCACTGATCCAAGCACCTGCACAAAGTAGAGCCAACACTGAATTTAGATCAGGCTCTTCAGGACTTTATTTTGTGTGGTCTTGAAAGCCCTCAAGGATGGAGACTGTGAAATATTTCTAAAAAACAACTTCTTCTGCATTAATTCATGATTGCAAGTGCCATAAAATGGATGTTACTAGTATGTATCAGCCTATTAAAAAAGCCCCAAGGTCATACAAGTTGGCATGTTTCACTGCCATCAACTTTTAAACCACTAAGTCAATGATAATGAGGAGTGTAAATGGTTGTTATTTTCCTTCTTAAAGGTTTATTTATTAAATATTTAAATGGAATTAAAATCCCTAAATTCCTGAAAAAGATTATTTGTTGGTTTTGCTCAGCAGAGTGTTAATACATTCATTTCTCTTCTGCTAACACTTCTGTGTGCAAGTGCTTGAATCAAAGGTAAATGTTTTCTCAATAAATCATGATGAGTGATGCCTGAACTGGTGAATAAATATTCAATACTAATTCAGTACAAGAATATCTGTGCAACTTGCTCTAGGTGACCCTGCCTTGGCAGGGGGGTTGCATTAAATGATCTTGAGAGTCCCTTCCAACCCCAGCTATTCTGTGAATATATTCTTGTATTTCAGAAAAATGAGAGGGACTTGTTCATTAATTAAATTTTACTTCCAATGAGGTTTATAAATAGAAACCTCGTTAGACAAATGAGCTGGTATGAGAAGCTTTAGCAATATTGCAAAATGTCAGTGTGAGATCCTTGATTAGATGGCAAAAGGATCATTAAGTACAGTTACAGTATAATTTTAAAAAACCTAATTACCACCCTACATTAATTCTTTTTGCATGAACGGAGGAGCTTATGCCATATCTCCAAAGTGGTTTGGGATTTTTATTGAGGTTGGTTTTTTTTTTCTTTTTGCATATGTTTACAGGATCTAGCACAGCAGTTTTTATCTCTGCCATTTCTTTAGGCTTTGAGTTGCTCTCATCAGCAGTGCAAGGTCACCTTCTCCAACCTGCTTTTCACAGAGGGCAGGAAACACAATGGTTTGAGATAAAGCAGGAAAAAACATCCCAGGGTTTTCAGCCCTGCCATCCATCCCTGTGATGAAACCATGGCACATAACCAAATCCATAAACAGAGAAAACTCCCTCCTGATCTGCAAAAACAGGTAAGGTTTGTGTCCCAGCTGTTCTTTCAACAAATTGTTTGGAGCCTCACTCATTAAGCTGCCACAAAGTCTTTTACACTTGTTCTGGATGAATAGGCCCAGAAATTATTTTATTCTCTCTTGTACTTTCCCCTTAACCTAATCGTTTTATTCCTGATATTTTTCACTGGAAGTGACATATGTCATGTGCTTAACAGTAGAACTTTTTGATTCTCTCTTAGTAAGTTTTACAACCTTAAATCTAATGAAGACAGTGGGATTTTTTTAAGCTTGGAGGGATGAATTGCCCTGTGAGTATCCTCATATTTTCCTGCTCTTACCAGTGCTAGAAGAATCTTAGGTTGTTCAAATAAGTTCAACCTGGGTGGAACTAAATAAAGGGAAGTGAAAGACCCTTGTCACCAACAAAGCAGGTCCTCCTGCTCCTTGTGTCAGGTTTCCTGAATGCAGAATAAATCAAGCAGTCTTCAGAGCTTCAGACCTGGGTCTCATAATGGAGTTGCAAACTTGCATTTCTCTGAGGGCATTTCTAAAAATTCTTTGTTTTACTGCACTGTGACTTGCTAGGAATAAGAACCAACTCTTCAACCCTTGGCCTGCACTTTCAGAAGCACCTTTCAAGGCTTTGTGTGCCTTTCCATGGCCTCTGCAGCACAGAAAGACATTGAGGTGTTCCATGATGAGGAGAGAGCTCCCTGACAACTCTCCTGTAAGGTTGCTCTAAACAACACCTTCCAGTGGTGCAGGTCCAAAGTTAAATCATAGCTGGTGTCCCCTTTTTTTCTGCAGGAGCTTCTGAGCACCGAAAACCTTATTTATGAAATGCAGAAATGCTGGGCCCCAGAGTGCACACAGCCATTGCAGTTTGGGAATGCCCAAAAGGCCAAGGCCTGGATATGCTTAAAGTGTTCCTCATGCATTGCCACAGAATCATGGAAGGGTTTGGGTTGGAAGGGACTTAAAGAACATTGAATTCCAACCTCCTGCCATGGGCAGGAAGACCTTTCACTGCCCCACCTTTCATTATTCAAAGGAACAACTTGTTTAGAAGCAGGACTATAAGGTAAGGAGACTAATTGTGTCTCACAAGGACAGAGAAAACATGGGATAACTGCAGGAAAGAACAAGACTTAAAATCATGCTAAATTCTGTATCAGCTGTCACAGTGCAGGGTGGGGACACTGAGAATCAGAGGCCATTTCCATACATCCATCTTCCTTAGCAACATTAGAACAGGGCTTTTATTAGGAAATAATATTTTTATTTTATTTAGAGGAAGGTGGTTGCTCTTTCTTCCAGCATTACTCAAAGAAAAAAAGTCAATGTGAACAAGAAGCTCTCCTGCTAATTAACCTCCCTTCATGAGAGCAGTGAGAAAATTAAAAAGCCAATGTAAACTCACAGAAATAAGGTGCATTAATACCAAAGGGTTTGGGTGATGCTTTTGTGTTGATCAGCCACAATGTTCAAATAATGAAGTTGCTCACTGGACTGAACTTTCAATTGATAGGACAGGTAGATCTGCTCAAGTAAACAACTGGTTCTACAAAAGCTTCTGCTGGTGCAAAACCCTTCATTTTTTGGTGTCACTGCTCAGGTATTTCCACTCAATAAACTGGTTCCATCTTCAAGCATATTGAATTCTTGATGCAATTGAGCACAGCAGTGAACAGGAAGAGATATTGGAGTTAAGCAAAACAGGCCAATTCTTCTTCTTGTGACATAAAATGTGTCAGCAGGAAAATGATGAGTTGCATTTGAGAGAAGACTTGACTGCTTTCATTTTCCTGTCTTGTGTTCTGTGATGGTTTGGGCATTACTTTTCCTTTTATATCAGTGTGCTGGCCATGGCTGTGATGCCCCAAGGGAGTCATCCTCAGGGGGTGGACACTGGCCAGCTCACACAGCAGAGATGAGAAAGGTGGAGAATAACCTTAGGAAATGTGGAAAATACTGTGAGAAATAACAGCAGTGGAGGCTGAATGTGCTCAGGTTAAAAACACAGAGAGAAATGCAGATTCAAATCATAGAAGTAGAGAACTTCCTTAGCTTTCAACATACACATGATTGCTTCACCCCAAGACATAAAAGAACTCCAGACTATTCCCCTATATATGATCATGGAATATGATCAGAATGTGTTTTCACAAAATCATGTGAAACTTTGTGAGAGGACTAGATAAATCATTTATTTCATCTTAAGTGATGAAATATGACCATAAGTGATGAAATTTGACCGTTACAGTGGTCAAATCCCCTTGATGGGAAGGGATGACCCAGATTCTTTGATTTTTCCAGAGTGTTTTAAACACCAGGTGATTCCCCATATGACTGTGATATCAGAACCAATATTCTGGTTCAATAAACCATATAATAAGTACAACAAAAAAAATAAAACAACTAAAAATGTTCTCTAATAAAAATATCATAAATCCAGGGTTTTTTCCTTTTCGGGTCTTCTACTGCATTGCCATGTTGTAGGGAGCTGGTGAGGAAGGCAGGATTTTCTGCTAATTAAGACATTGAGGAGCTGTCCAAAGAATGGAACTGAGCTGGGGAAGGGTCTGGAGCACCAGGAGAGGCTGAGGGAGCTGGGAAGGGGCTCAGCCTGGAGCAAAGGGGGATCAGGGGGGCCCTTGTGGCTCTGAGGGGACAGCTGGGGGGGTTGGGCTCTGCTCCAGGGAACAGGGACAGGAGGAGAGGGAACGGCCTCAGGCTGGGCCAGGGGAGGGTTAGATTGGATATTTAGGGAAATTTCCTCACCAAAAGTGCTCTCCAACCCAGGCACAGCTGCTCAGGGCAGTGGTGGAGTGCCCGTTCCTGGAGGGATCCAAAAGCCATGTGGATGTGGCACTTGGGGACATGGTCAGTGGTGGCCTTGGCAGTGCTGGGGGAATGGTTGGACTCAACAATGTTAAAGATCCGTTCCAACCTGAATGATTCCATGAATTATCCATACTTTTATTTAAGGAAGCCTGAATACTCCCTTCCATCTGAATACTGCCTACCACCTTCTCTTCCAACTTAGTGAGATCAGCAGCTCCTTTATAACCCTTACATGTTTTTCAGCTTAATATTGACTGTCTGCATTCATCACAATTTCTCTTAATTAAACTTTTAGCAATATTCTGCCTTCAGAAAACGATGAGTAATAATCAACATGTCAAAACTACTTGTATTTATCACTGGAGATGCATCATGGTCCTTAAAATGCTATAAACATATCATAAATTTATGGGTGCAAAATTTTGTTGCTGCCACCTCCAAACGCTTCGCAAATAAAAAAGAATTTGTGAAAAAGAAATAAGAGAAAACAAATAAGAGAAAAGATAAATTTCAACAATATCAAAGACTCTCTTTGGAAAACTGAAACCCTTCAAGATAAGGGGAAAATGCAAAAGCTGATTTGAGATACATCCCCAGGAGAGGAGAGGAAGCCTTGATGGACCTCAAATACCCAGATGTATGTGACTCTAAAAGAATGAAATTATCAGAGGAAAACTGCACATGGGTGAATCCTCTCAACCCAAAACTGCTCAAACAATGATCTTAATGGAGAATGAGCTTATTTAATGTATAAATTCATCTCTGGAGAACGAGCTTTTCCCCTCTGTCAGCTTCACCCATTTTCTTGACATGGTGCTGACTGTAAATGAAATTTTCTTGACAGGAATTCATGATGGCATCAGTAGCTTCAGGAGACCTTGGCTTGACAGGAGCTGTGGAGATGCTCCTCTGGGAGGCCCTGAATTTCCCCTATGCCCTTGAGGGCAGAGCCCTAAAAGACTCATCATTTTTAGTTCATACCCTCCTTGTCAATGCAGACAAAAAATTGCTGTTATTGGAGGCTCGAGACATTTATGTAACTTCATAGGGGAAAGATGTCAACGAATTCTAAGTGCATCTGACTATAAATTGGTCAATATACTGCTGGAAAACACAGTGGAGAAAAAGAGGGGGGAAAAATTCAGCCTCAGATGTGTGATATGGAATATAAGCATGCTAAAAATATTCTGTCCTGTGCCTGTATTGTTCTGGCTCGATGGGAAACTGTCATGGATTTGTTTTCTTATTGATACAGAATGCCAAACTCTCAAAATATCTGGCAGCATCTCTTAGAGGCTTGTGTAGCATCAAAGTTATATTGTGTCTGACATATTCTTCAGCTGGGAACAGTCAGAAATAGGATGGAAAATGCCTCTTCTTTGCTGTGGGTTTTGATTTCCATTAATAAAAGTTCCTCTGCGTGTGACACACGGAAATAATAACAATCCAGAATAAAATATCTAATATTACAGTAAGCAAGAAAACAGCACATTTTTCCTGTTCTTGGCTGTTGTTTTAGAAAAGTGGTGGATTTTTTTCCCAGTGGCTTTCACATTTCATTTTGTTCATTGTGGTACATGGTACAAATTCCAATAAAATAAATATAAATATATGTACCTGATATAAAATATCAAGTATTAGGATACTGGGGGGGGGGGGCTGGGTTATGAAGGACTTGTCCACAGATTTTTTTTTTTTAAGACTGCAAGCTGCAGTGAAAGTTGTCAGTATTCATAAAATTTAAATAAAGGTCATGTATTCTGCTCAACAGAGAAAAAATATACAAGTAAATACATATTATTCAATTCTTTTGGTTTGTTTACACTAGTCTTTACTCCTATTGTGAATATGTTTCCTTTGGATTAAATAGAAGGAAGAAGAAAAGAGAAAAACAAGTTTTAAAACAGTAATTTGGGGATTTCTTGCAACACTTACTATATTCTTTTTTCCTGTAATTGGCTCCCAAAATGAATTCAGTCACCAGCAGCACAGTTAGGAGGAAATCAATCAGTTGGTGGAATAATGGGGATACTTTTCAAGTGGTGATGCTGCAGCACTGGCAACACAAAAGTAATTTTTTTTCAGTAGGAAAGAAGTTGGATTTCCCCCTGTGGCTGTTGAAATTGAGCTTATAGGTAAATTTGTTTTCACAGAAGCAACCTCTCTTGTCTCCTGCTATTGAGGCACCGTCTGCTGGCGTCACGGAGTGGTCACTGCTGAGCACTGGAGTCTGCCTGCAGAATATTTATAACTGTGCCTACTTCACTGGGGGAAAAAAGTACTTTCCCAAGAACTTACTGGCTCATTATTTATGATATGTTGCTCAAAATCATAGAAATAAAGCGCTGGAAGAGAGCTCCAGAGCATGTTTAGTGTGAGCAAATATCAGTCAAATTCGGAGGGTGATTTTTTTGAGAATTAATTGGACCCCACATCATGGGCTTATAGTCCCTTCAGAGAGATGTGGCATCATGGAATCCCAGAATGATTTGGGTTGGAAAAATCCTCTAAGATCATCAATCCCAGCCTTTATCCCAGTACTGCCATGCCACCACTGACCATGTCCCCAAGTGCCACATCCACATGGCTTTTAGATCCCTCCAGGGATGGGGACTCCAACAGTGCCCTGGGCAGCTGTGCCAGGGTTTGATAACCCTTTCCATGATGGAATTTTCCCAATAGCCAATCTAACCCTCCCCTGGCCCAGCCTGAGGCCGTTCCCTCTCCTCCTGTCCCTGTTCCCGGCTGTCCCCTCCTGTCAGGAGCTGTGCAGAGCCACAAGGTCCCCCCTGACCCCCTCTGCTCCAGGCTGAGCCCCTGCCCAGCTCCCTCATGCCAGCAAATATCTGGATTTTGGATCATGTAAACAAAGAAGCCTTCTGATTTTTAGGGCAGAGTGGCTCTGGTGCTGCTCCTATTTCCAATTCTGCATTGGTCAGAAGGGTTTGGTCAAACAGATCTTAATTGTATGTGGTTCCAGAAGGAAATTTGGGTATCTCTCTCTTTTTATGACAACTCCAAGGAACATAACCTGTCATACCCATGCCTGGTACCTGATACAGCTGGCCAGCATCACCATGGAGTGAGATATAGCAGAAGATTCCTAATCCTGGGACATTTCTTGGAGAATCCTCACACTGCTGGATGCCAGGGGTAACCTGCAGGCTTGGCTGCATTGGAGACAGCACAGGTGTGTGAGGCTGGGGGCAGAAAACTTCCCAGGCTGTGAGAAAATCTTGATTTTATGAGCTTCCCCATGCTGGCCTGATGAGTGCAGGACTTGTCTTTCAGTCCCTGAGTGCTGCTGAGTCAGGATTTGGGAAGGTTACCCTGGAAGGAAACAGCAACACTCACGCGACACTCATCTCTGAGCAGATGGCTAAGAGGTGTAAGCAGCATCTTTATTCTGTTATCTGAGCTAACAAAAACACCCTGCAGCAAAAACAAATATCTGCTGTTCAGGAATCCAAACCACTCATTTTTTGCAAATTAATTTTTTTAACCTTTTTATTCCCAGAGCCTCCCAAAGGAAAAGCTCCTCGTGCTGTCTTTGTAAACTGTTCCCACACACTCAACAACAAACTAACAAGCCCGCTGATAATTTCCTTTGCAACTGAGCTTTCCTGGGACAAGTTTGCTGCTGTGGAAAAGGGCTCAGGGGAATGATTAAAAATGTTCAGTTGAGAGCTGGTTCAAGAGGCCAGTGGCTGCCTTGACAGCTGGAATGTGCCGGAATTTTGGTTTACCAAGAGGCATCCAAGCTCTTCTTTGACCCTCTGGGATTGCATTCTCACTGGTGGCTGCTCCAGGGATGGTTCCATCATTTAGAGCTCCCTTTGCCTTGCTCAACCAACACTGAAAATTTGGAAGACCACAACAGGAAAATATGTTAACAGTGAATAGCAACAGAGGGGATTATAAAAAGAGCCTTTCAGCAAACAAAGCAGTTTTTTGATGAGAAGGGGTATGGCAGAATTTTGGGTCATGAGTCAGTCTAATTTTAATAATCTGATAGGAGACGATGTGTCCTATCCTCTGGGATGGGAGAAGCAGATTTGAATGAATAGGAATTAACTCCAAAGGGAACCTGTGCTCACATTTCAAGGACAGAAGGCGTCCAAATTCAGCATCGTCTTTGATATTATCAGTTGTCATTAATGAGAATAAAGTTTCAGTTCGTATGGAAAACCAGTTTTCCATAGGAATTTAATTGCCTGCCAGATTTTCATGCCCAGCCAAGAGTGTATGATTTGCAAGGGGGACTTTAATAGTAATGTAATAGGTAATGTGGCTCTGTGGAGGAGGAGGCCAAATATCACTGTAAATAAATATTTTCCTTCTGTAGAACAAGCAGTGCAGCTCAATAGAGACACTTTTCATAGTTAAAGGCGTGAGTGATACCAGAGCCTTTAAGATTTCTCTTAGAGAGATCTCAAAAGGAATTCTGGCAAAGTATGGACTGAATAATGGCTGGCAGCAAACCCAGGTATCTTCTCTGGGTTTTCAATGGAGAAAGTTAATTAAAGGGAGGATGAGGTGGAAAAAAAGCTTGTAACAAAGCAGTGTTTGAGAGACTTGGCTGCTGGTGCCAAGGCTGCAGCCAGCTCATAAACAGCTATAAAAACACCCCCCAGTACTCTGTAACTGACTGGAAAGTCCTAATGAAACACTAAAAGCCACAAACTAAACATGGCACGGGATGAGGAAACAGAGGACAGCCTCACAATTGTGTGTTTTCTACAGGAGCCATAGTTTATAGGGCATCCCTTTGCAATGAAAGCTGGAGCTGGGCAAGAGCCAGGGCTCAGAGTTGGTGTAGGATTGTATTTGCTGGGAATATCCCAACAAAGGGAGGAATGATGCATCTGACTCCATGTTCTCAGAAGGCTAATTGATTACTTTATTATACTATATTATATTAAAGAATACTGTATTATACTAAAGAATGCAGAAAGGATACTTACAGAATGCTAAAAAGATAATAATGAAAACTCCTGACTCTTTCCAGAGTCCTGACACAGCTTGGCCCTGATTGGCCAAAGAGTCAAAACAACTCACAGCAGAATCCAATGGAACAATCACCTGTGGGTGAACAATCTCCAAACACATTCCACATGAGCACAACACAGGAGAAGCAAATGAGATAAAAATTGTTTTCCTTTTCTCTGAGGCTCCTCAGCTTCCCAGGAGAAAAATCCTGGGCAAAGATATTTTTCAGAGAATGTGAATGCCACAGTGTAGGAAATGCAAGGTGAGGATGTGGAGGCTGCTGGGTGCATCAAGTCATGCATTTATCCTTCTGCTTTCTACAAGCTGACCCATCTCTCATGTCAATCTTGTTGAATTATTCAGAAATGAGAGGAACAACGGATTTGTCTTTACACACAAGCTGTGGGTCTGTTGGAAGATAAAACTAGCACTGAAAGATAAAAAAACAACAGGAAGAATTCCACTGATTGATGAATGGAAAAATTATAATGGCCTTTGCAAACAAATTTTAGGTTTGCTGATAAATGAAATTGGATATTGAAAGATGAAAGAAACAATGGGGAAAAACCATAAATTCCACAAGATTTAAAAATTAAAAGGGAGAGTTATACATTAGAGGAGAATCTTTGGTATCAGATGTTCTGGGCAGTCTGTATCTCTCAAGTAGCTCAGCCAATGGGGAAAGAGAGAAGGGAAATACAGCCAGGAAATTGGGATAAAAAGGAGGCTGCATCCTCCAAAATTTTGAGAGATCCCAGGGGAATGCCCCATGGCCTCTCCCTTTACTGGCATAAAGTTACAGGACTCCTCTGTCTCCTTTTTGGACATAAACCTCTGGTGTTTGTGGCTTAATTTTTCTGACAGAAATAAGGCAGTTTGTGCTTATTACTCAACCAACAACCAGGTTTTTACCCTCACCAAAAAACCCTGCCCCTTGCTAATTCATGCTGTTGAAGCACTGAAGGTAGCCCTGTAGCCCCTACCTGTGCAGCTGTAAACTCACCACCAGATCCTCAAGTTCATGCTAAGCCCTGTCCTTATCTTCCTCACTTCTCCTCTCTTTATCTCTTCTGGTTCTTTGGCCAGTGAAAGCAGCCAAAGTACACTGCTGCCTGAGCACACACATCAATTTTGAGAGAACCTAAGACCTCCAAGTCTGGTGGTTTGTGAAGACATGGGGTTGACCAATAGGAAAGGGGACTTGTGTGGAGCTGGAAGCCTGTTTGGTTGGAATTGAGTGTCCATTCCCTAACGGGATGCTCCACTGGCCCCTGCCACTGATGCCTTCCCAGCCTCTGCGCTCATGGATGCTCAAGTGGGAAGTTTCTCACATTTCCCACATTCCTTTCAACACCTTTTTCCAGGTGAGTTATCACAGCTGAGCCTCCTCCCTGGCCAAAATCCCTTAAGCAACAGTACTTCTCTGCAAGCAAGTTCTTGGAAATTTATTTCCTTGGAAACAGGCTGTCTTGCTTCTCCTGTAAGGACTCTTGTACTCATTTGATAAGGCCAGAGGACAAATCTAGCCCACTGACACCTGGGCTGGTGCACATTCTTTAGCACTGACATATTGTATTTGAGGGGTGCCCTGTGACAGGAAGGAATGATGAATCTGACTCCATGTTCTCACAAGGCTAATTTATTATTTTAATAATTGTTTTATTATTTTAATTTATTATTTTATTATACTATATTATATTAAAGAATGCTACATTAACTATACTAAAGAATAGAGAAAGGATACTTACAGAGGGCTAAAAAGATAATAATGAAAACTCCTGACTCTTTCCAGAGTCCTAACACAGTTTGACCTTGATTGGCCAATGAGTCAAAACAATTCACATAAAGCCAATGAAACAATCACCTGTGGGTAAACAATGTCCAAACCACATCCCAAAGAAGCAAAACACAGGGGAAGCAAATGAGATAAGAATTGTTTTCTTTTTTCTCTGAGGCTTTTCAGCTTCCCAGGAGAAAAATCCTGGGCAAAGGGATTTTTCAGCAAATATGAATGCCACACTGACAGGTTAAAGTGACTCCTGTGTCTCATACACCTGGAGCAGGAAAAGAATTCTCTCCATGTTCAGCTTCACTGGTGTCCCTGTATGCGATGCCCAGAGAAGCTGTGGATTCCCCATCCCTGGAAGTGTCCAAGGCCAGATGGTTTGGGACTCTGAGCCACCTGCTCTGGTGGAAGATGTCCCTGCTCATGGCAGGGGGTTGGAACTGAATAATGTTGAAGGTCCCTTTCAATCCAAACCATTCTCTGATTCTACAATTCTGTGACTTTAGTTTTTCTAACTAAAGGCTGTTTGCATCACTTAAAAGAGTTCAGCCACTCAGATGTAGTGTGGAATTTTTTCAGGGTATCTACCACAATTACCATATTCCAGGGTCATCAGCCAAAAATAAGCACAGTGTTTATTTTAGAGCTGTGTTTAAAAAGGCATCTGAAACTGAGATTGATTCTGTAAAGTAGTCTGAAAAACAATAATTCATCTTAGCTGCTACTGCAACCTGCTCCTCAGTGCTTTTTTAAGCTTAGTAGAGACATGAATGGAGAAATTTTCACCCAATAATGTGACTTATTCCAAGAGCAGATGCACAACAGGAAACAATTAACATGCTGTGGATCTTACTACTGCCTATGGCACTGCAGTGAAAAATGTAGCTGTCCAAACAGCTTTTATTTTTATCAACAATTAATTTGTGCCCAGAAAGAATTGAGAAAAACTTGCAGGAAAATTCTCAGAAGGGCTATAAGGAAACAGAGAAAAAATTTGAGGAGGCAGGGCTTGAAAACATTTGGCCAGGATGCAATCCCAAGTGTACATTTGAAGTGAACACCTAAATATTTATAGAGGGAATTTTTAGTAATTCTATATAACTTCAGGAAGAAAATGATGCTCTGAATTAGTAAAGATTTCCTACATAACAAATTAGTTCTTTCTGTCAATTCATTATATCATACACAGCACAGTTTAACTTCTATTTTCAGGGATGCAACACCAAAAATTCAGATGAATCAGAGGAGTATCAAACTTGTAGGTCCTTCTTGCTGCTGAATTAGCTGTTAATGTAGATAATGTGGACAGAATCTTAATTTTCAAAGTCCTTTCTTACTTTGGGATTACAGCAAAGGGTATGTAAATGCACAGAGAGATTTTGGCAGGAAAAAAACGAGAATAAAACTATTTCACAGAAACACCTATGTTATTAATGTCTGAAAATGCAATGATAGTATGTCATGTAGGACAGCGGGAGAGATGAAATGCATTCTCTCTTTTGTGTCTAAGAGACAAAAAACCCCACAGCATCTGTAGAATTCAGTGCAATTCTTTTATGGGCAAGACCAGGCAAGACAAGAAAATGGAATTGATTTTTGGTGTGTTTGAGTTTATACACTATGATCTGTGTTCTTGGAAGCACTGCACTCTTTACATTCTCAATTCTCACATTGAAAACCAGGAACTACAACACTCCAGGCCTCCTCTTGTTGCAGTGTGGCAGGGTGGTAGAAATGATTCAGAGGATTCCACACCCTCTGACTGTAAAAATTTTGCAGCCTTTCTGCTCTCTCCTTAGAGCCTGGAATCAGCAGATGGATTGGAGATTTTTTAGTTTAATGTGGGAGAGTTACAGAAGCAAAGAGGAGCTGCAGAGCTGCTCATTTGCCATCTACCAGCTGGATCACACCCAGCTTTGAGGTACAGCCCTTTACAACTTTCCCAATCATGACCCTAATTAAATTACAACCCCAAAAAATTCAGGGTAGTCTCTGAATGTCATTTGAAGGCATGGCAGACTTGGAAAGGTGAAATTAATCAGCTTTGGGTTTGGCCTGAGGCTGCTGAAAGGGTAGTGGGTCATTTGTGCCAAGATTCGTTCTGAAAATTCTGCATTCAGATTCTCTGAAAAAATTCCTTCACCCAGGATTTTTCTCCCGGGAAGCCAAGAAGTCTCAGAGAAAAGGAAAACAATTTTTATCTCATTTGCTTCTCCTGTGTTGTGTTCATGTGGAATGTGTTTGGAGATTGTTCACTCACAGGTGATTGTTCCATTGGATTCTGCTGTGAGTTGTTTTGACTCTTTGGCCAATCAGGGCCAAGCTGTGTCAGGATTCTGGAAAGAGTCAGGAGTTTTCATTATTATCTTTTTAGCATTCTGTAAGTATCCTTTCTGCATTCTTTAGTATAATACAGTATTCTTTAATATAATATAGTATAATAAAGTAATCAATTAGCCTTCTGAGAACATGGAGTCAGATGCATCGTTCCTGCCTTCATCAGGGCATTCCCTGTGAATACAATAGAAAGCCACAGTTCTTTTCCTCATTCTCAACCACCACAAAACAAAGAGATCCTCAGAAACCTGTTGATATTTTGGGAGTGTTGTGATCTGCCTGCTTGGAGGGATGGGACTAGAGTGGTACCTTGGGGTGGCTCATGCTGATGGAACTCAGACCTCCAACCTGTTTGTTTGGGATTATCTGAAATTGAGCTCAGTCCACCCTGGGGCATAAAAGACTTCACACAGTGCCCTTCCTGCTGTGTGATGGGGAATGGATGCCCTGTGGACTCCTGATCCATCTCACTTATTGAACACTGCAGCCCTGGGTGATGCCCCTGCCTTCACACACCTGCAGGGCCCAGAGGCCAAGCTCTGGAAGAGGTGTCACAGCACATTCCCTGAATGAGACCAAAACAGAAAACTGATGTTTGAGCCCCCAAGATTCCTGCAAAGCCAGAGGGGACCATCTCCAGAAGCTTCTTCCAATTCTTACATAGTTCCACACATTAAAGTCATGTAAAAATCCCCAATCTGTTTATTTCCTGCCAGCACTTGGAGAATTAACATTAAGAGCAGCTTTTTTTTTTTCTAACTTCTTTTCCCATTTACCTCTCATAATAGCATGAGTAGGAAGAAAAATGCTCCTTCACTCTCTCCAATGACAGCTGTTCCTGGGTACTCACTCAGTAGAGTGTCACGACTGATGCCCAAAATGATGTTCATTGTGGTAAGGGAGGGAATTAGGCAAGGATTTGGGGAGGAAAGGGAATAGAGACAGCACCAAGAGGAGACAACATTCTCTCTGTAGGTAAACTATCACATTACAGATCTTGGCAATACAAAATACTTTCACTGAGAAGGAATGGTCTGAGGTCTCAGAACAATTCAATATTCCCACTCAATTTTTCCTCTTGTTGCCTAGCAAGAGTGGAATCTGCTGTTAATTGAGCCTCTGACAAATGACCGAGGCAAAAACAAGCTGATTTGAGGCCAATTACCAGCCACAGGGTGCTCATGACTTTGGGTCATTTCATGAGGTATTTTTAAGCTGACCACACATTCACAGGCAGGATGCTTTAAATAAAATCATAAGAAACTGGATGTAGGTTTCTCTGAGGACATTTGGGACCTTTCCAGTAGGGTTGGCTTGTGAACTGTGACCAAAAACATTTGTGCAATCTGACATCCCCTAGCTGGTGGCCTCTGATCCAAATCCAGAGGGAAATGGAATAGTTCAATACACTGATAGCAACAAACAGGAAACGTGATGCCTGTGCATGCTTCTCCATCTAATCAGAATGAGGGGGTTTGGGAACCTTTTTTGGGCTGTTTTTAATGGAACAGACCATCTTGTGGTGGAATTAGGTTTGAGTGTGGGCAGGAAATCCATGTCATTAACATTTGTGCATAGCCATTTGGAAATTGTATATTCTGTCACATTGTTCACCAGGTCGTTGTTCTCTGAGGCAGCCTCTGAGTGTACCAGAGGTTTCTCAGAGCTCAAAATGTGGAACCACAGCTCCAAAGTGGTTGTTCTCATTGGAAAACAGTGACTTAGAGAAGGCCTGAATGCTTCTGGAACAGCTGATATTCTGTACACAGGATTGTTGGGAAAAGGGTTAACGTGGTGATGTGAAAAATGTGTGGTGGAGGGGAGGAATTGTAAGTACAGAAATTATTTGGTTTGGTGCAGTCTGGGGTAAAACCCACCCCACAGATTCCTCTCCATGCTGCTTCAGTGAACTGGCTCTGCATCAGCTGCTTTAATTTTAAATCCCACAAGGCATATTTGGATTATGTAGCAGACACACCTTGGAAGGAGAGGAACTATATATCAGGATTTATATTCAGGAATACTTCATTGTCCTCTAGATTGGGCTGTTCAATCATTCTGACCACCATCTCAAGCAATTGGTGTCTGAGAGTCCTGTTTGACTCAAAGATCCTCTACATGGGTAAGGACAGGTTTATATTGAGCAGCACATAAAGGCAAAAAAACCAGCCACTATAAATAAATACTCTTTTCTAATAAGCACTAAATTAAATGGAATTAGAAGACATAAATATGTAAATTGTACTTTTAACCTTCTGCAGAGCTCATGATAAATGAAGCCATCAGTTTCTACACAAAAGCAAATTTCTGCTAAGGAAAGCAGTTGTAAACAAAAATTTCTTAAGAGATTAATTTTTGCTTCTCTTTTTTTTTTGTAAGCCTAAATTATTATGTTCACTGTCCAGAGTTCACAGGCTAGAGCAAAGAAGTTTAATGGTGAATGGTACACTCTGAAAAACGCAATTCTGCATTCAAAGTCACGTTCTCTGATGTGATTTTACATCCATAAATTTTGTTGGTAAATTTGTCTATCACCACTGGCCTATGGGCGCAGACTGAAATGCAGAATGTTCCATCTCAAAAAATGGGAACATTTTTTTGGTCGAAGGATGATCAAGAACTGCTGCAGGTTTCCCAGTGAGTCTGTGGAGTTTCCATCCCTAGAAATACTAAAAATCCCAACAGCTTTTACACTCAGTCCTCTGCAACCAGCTTTGGGTGACCCTGCTGGAGCAGAGGGTTGGACCAGAGATCTCCAGAGATCCCTTCCAAACTCAACTGCTCAGTGACTCTGTGAATTCTCTTGTACATGGGAAAATTATCAGTCCTCAATGTTCTTCCTTCCCGAATCAAAGCTTAGCAACACTACCCAGAAATGTCTTTGAGAACTGCAGGATACAAAAAGTATTTTGTTTGAAAGATCAGGGTGGGTATTTTGTTCACCACCTCCGAATGCACTTAACTGTGAACTTCAGTCTGCCTAACACAACATCATCTGCCAAGACTGAGCAGTCAAGTGGAAAATTAGCAGCTCCTGCAAGCTGTCCCACTCCTTTCCTGTAGCTGAGTGATTCTTTGGGTGTCCTGAAGTGTTTGGTACCCTTGCAGATCTCAAGGGGCGACCACAGAAGAAAACTTCGATAAGAAGATTTTAATTTCTCCTCTTGTTAGCAAGAATGAAACTTGCAGACAGGATGAGTCCATTTTTCTATTATAACGTGTTGGAATTCCAGTGAAATGCCCTCTGTTTGCAAATATGTTTAAAATGCCACAAAAGGTTGTGAAATGACGAGGCCATGATTCATCCCCCTGTCACCCCAGCTCTAACAAACTGCGTCACTCTGCTCCAATCACAGAGGTTTGGGAGGATGAGAAACAGATGAGAGCAATTAGATTTAGAAACACCATTAACTAATATAATGTAAAGGCAGGGAGTGAACAGTGAAGCAGAGGGTTTTACAGCAAGTGAAATAAGAAATTGTGAAAAAAGAAAAACGGCAGCTTCACATTTGGCTTGCTTTTCTTCTTTTGAGCATTTTTGTAAAGGGAATGTCCAGACTTTAAATGAGCAGCACATAGCTCCCAGAAATACATTCAACACTCACCACATAATTGTTTTCACTCTGTCTCTTCTCAGAAAGGTAAAAAAAGGAGCCAATATTTGAAAACTGGGATAGTCTAAGTGAGAGATAACAGTACTGAAGGCAGAGATGTAAAGAAATCAGGAACATAGAACAGAACAGTTGCCTGACAGAGAGAAAAAGGACCCTTGATCAAGAGGGCTTGAAGACACAGCTGAATAATGAATTAATGATTCTCACAGCCAGCTGAAGAAATGTTATCACCCTTCAGATCACACTGCAGCAAATGTGAAACTGAGAATGTGCTTTCTTATCTCAGAGTCTCTGGGGACTGTATATTCCAGGTACCTGATAAAGAGAGTTTCCTCTGCTGGAGAACTGCTGAAAGGCTGCACTGCAAGGCTGAATGAATATTAAAATTCAGTAATAGCCTTGGCTTTTTTTATTTTTTTCCTTTATTTTTGGAACAAGAGTAGAATTTTTGCCAGCAAAGGGTGCGGATCCACTCTTTTTATAAACGCTAATGGCCAATCCATTTAATGATGTAATAAGAGAAGGATTTGGGCAACTTTGGACACCTACAGCTATTCAAACTTCTGCTCTTTATTTTATATCAACAGGACTGTTGAGGGGAGGAGGGAGAGAAATTGGCCTTGGGGGGCTAATGGTTTTGCCACAGAACTAAAAGATCTACAGATATATGGAATTAATGGAAACAACTCATCCTTATAGTTAAACAGGATACCAGGGGCCCTTGAAGCTTCACTATTTTGTATGCATTTTCACAGAATTCACAGAATGACAGAATTATTTTTACTCTTCCTATCAAATTTGATGCACTATTAGTGTTCCATGTACTTGCCCATGTTTCTAAAATTAATCAGCTCTCCTGAGTGCTCACTCAGATTCCTGCCCTTTTCCCAGATAATTCACTCTGGGCAAGGAAGGTGGGATAAAGTGCATTTCTGTAAACCTCTGTAGTCCACTGATGCTGGAAATGACCAGGCCTTACTGGTCATAATGGTTCCCACTCTCGTCCATAAATTTTTGAGAGCGGTACAAGTTGGCATCCCTAAATTGAAAGATCCTCTTCTTCTGCTGTGGATGCTCCGTCCCTGGGAGTGTTCAAGGCCAAGCTGGATGGGGCTTGGAGCAATCTGGGACAGTGGGAGGTGTCCCTGCCCAGGGCAGGGGTTTGGAATTACAATTAATATTATTAGAATTATGTGACTCCTGAGCATAGGGACATAGGTAAGCTCAGGATTGTGCCAGACAGGGCTCCTGAAGCATCCTAAAGGAACTCTGAAGCCGTGGGACAGTCCTAAAAATTCTGTGGAAAGTACTTTTTCCATTAAAATCTTCATATTGAAGCCTCTTCTTAGATTTTTTTGGCATGTGGGTACAGCCAAGGGTACATCTTGGTTTGAGTCCCAGCGGCGATTAATGCCACTTTATCCCTTTCAAAGCTTTAGAATATAAGAGGGAAAAGAAGATCAGCATCTCTCCTCCTACCCTGTTTTCAATTCCAGTAGACAATCCCACGCAGCAGAGAGAGTTTAATTGTCAGTAAATCTGTCCCCAAAGGTGTTGGAATCTTTGATGCTGAGAATTTTAAACGTTCTGTGCTTAAAGGCACAGACTTCCAAGAGAACACTACATCTGACCTATGGGTGTAGAGAAGACTTCAAAAATTGATTAATAACACTAAAATTATGAGTGTGTAGTTAGTTAAAAGTGTGTAATATCACAAGGTAAAAAACTTAAAGTTTGAAGTTTTAGAATATAGAAATAAATATGAAGCAAAATAGAAGTTCTAAAGGAGAGACAAGTTGTTCTTCTTTACCTTCTACTTCCTTCTTCTTTACCTTCTTCTTCCTCCTTCTTCATAAGCTTAAATGATGTTTTGTAATTAGACCAAAAAGTCTAACTACAAACTTCAAAAGATCAGTTATTAAGTTAAAAAAGAAAATAATCTAAGTATCATTTCTTAATCAGATAGTTTAGTCTTAAAACACCTTTTAACAAAAAAATTTAACCATTTTTTGTACCTTACTAATAAAAAACTACAAAACTTATAGTTATGAAACTATTTCACTAATAAAAAAATAATAAAGACGTAAGTCCAAACATAAACTACTTTCTCAAGTACCTTCAATCCCAACCTCAAAAACCCACACAGAGGGAGCTCAGCAGTCATGCAAGCCCACACCAGCCTTCCCTGTTTGGAAACTTTATCTGAGGAACATGTACAGCCCATTTACTGCCCCCAAAATCTGAAATTAGAGCAAACTCTGTGACTACAGTGTGTTAAATACTATGAGCCAAGATATGAGGAGGAAAAGATGGATGAAAAATTATTAAAAGATGGCCTCTGTGTAGAAGTATTAGTTTAAGTGATACCAGAGAGCAATAATCCAAAGAACATGAAAGCTTGTAATGTATAAAAACCAGTATTTACTCCAGGAGTAACAACTGAGCTCTCCACATGAGTAACTGCAGCATCTATAACGCAATTGGTGATGCAAAATTGCTCAAGAAACTCCATTAAACTAAAGAAAATTTGCTAGAAGGGACAATAGAATTAAGGATGACGATAAATTGGAGAACGAGCAAGCCGAGGATGTGGAAAAGACCTTTTGCACAAATCAGCAGCTGGAGGAGAAAGACATTGAAGACAAATGGGGCAATAAAAGGAGCAGCTATCAGGATTTGTTCTGTGCCCTGCTCTTTGAGAAAAGACCATTACTCCAGAGACAGATTTGAGCAAGCAGGTGAGAAATATAAAAATTATTATTAGGCTCGTGGACCAAGAGGTTGATTTGAGTGCAAGTGATGGTAACTGCTGAGAGCAAGTGGAAACAGCTTAACCTCCATGAGAAATACATTGAAGACATAATCATTATATGGAGTGATTTTATTCTCTTCAATTAACACCTCCAGGCTTTGGTGAAGTGCCCAAGAATTTCTGTGGTTACTGATGTTATTTTTTTTTTTACCTCTGGCATTCAGTCTCCTGGCTGCATCGCCTATTGAATTGGGTTATTTTTCATTTTTTATTTTTATTATTATTATCATTCAGAGCTTTGGTATATAGCTAAGGAAGTGGCTTTGCAGAAGATTATTGTTGTCTAATACATCTTTAGGGGGTGGTGGTGTGTATCTATATATATATATATCTATATCGCTATATATCTGTATATATATATATATATATGTATTTAATTCCCCTTCAATTTATAGTGCCCCATTACAAACCTTTTGGGGATTTTTAGTTACACAGAAAAGAAAAACAACAGGAAAATTTTGTGGAACATATTTTCTATCCTTGCTGCTTTTGAAGATTTTACTTGTTCAATTTTTTAGTCCTGTGCTTTGTATCTCTTGTGTTGGAGATCAAAGAAACAGGAGAGATTTTGAATCCAAATAATACACAGTGAATGGTAGGACTGTCTTGTCTGAACACAATTCTCTGTAATTTTTTGCTCTCAGTGTAAGACCCTTTGATAACATGATGCCATCCTATTGATGTTTTGTTCTTTAGCTTCGTCCTTGATCCTGTGCCTGTAACACCTGCAGGGTGGTTGTTCCAGAACTGGGGCTTTAGACATCCTTCCAGGTTTCACAGTGAAAAGAGACCCCCTGCCCTGAAATGGTGACTATGGAAGGATGTTTTGGTAGTTCTCACTTTCTATTTCCATCTCCCAGCTCAGGAATATCGACAAGGATGGAATATTGAAAGATTGGTCCATACAGTACCTCTGGATATGCCCAGCATGTGCTCTGTAATGTCCAACCAGGATTCATTGGAACAGTTCCACTGACTGAGGTTAAATGCCAGCAAGAGGGAGCTTAATTTTCCAGTTTTCCAGAGCTCTGTGCTGCTCATGTGAAAGCTCATCTGATGTCTTGATTTCCGTGGGGGTGTGCTAATTTCCTGCCTGTGTTTAATGACCCCATCAGGTTCTGAACCCACACAGCAAACCCTGAAAAAGGACTTCACGCCATCACTTTCTGAGGAGGAGTCTGTATCTCCTCTAATGACTGTGTCCTAATTAGCTCTTATAATGATAACCAAAGATTTGACACTCTGTGATGTAAAACAAGTTTTAGTTTGAGTTAAAAGTACGTGGTGTCCTTTCCTTGAAGTTGGGAGTGTGGGGAGATGCATTATTGATGAGGATTTCTATATCAGTTCAGGTTGATTCTTCTTGGGACAGTCTTTTATTTCTATGAAAAATGAAAGCTGGTCCTGTGAATACTAACCTGCATTTCCTATGGAGATAGGAAATGGGCACATCATTTATGGGCAGGACACTGGAATATCTGCATTTTGAGTGGCTGTGTTGTTCAGGAGGAATTCAAGACTTTCAGAGTTCCCTTTCAATTAGCATTTCTACAGTTGCTATTTAATGATGCCAATATGGAAGGTATGGAATGACTGTGTGTGCAGAAAAGCCCTCAGTCACATTTGATCATTTGACTTCTGCCAGCAGAATGATTCAAGGCTAACACTAACTTTGGAGTGTTATTTGGTAGTTAATGTAACGTCAAGTCTTAATCAAATATACAAAAATGCTCTGTTGTGTATTCAGTAAATATTCTCTGTAATACTTTAGTCCATATTATTTACAGATTTCTCAAAAAACAACCATATAATACTTGTTTGTACTCCCTCATTGCTGCTGTGCTCTCCTGAGCACTGGCTGATTCACAAAGGTGGGTAAAATATCTTTATTTCCAGGCTCAGCTGTGCTTCACGAGGATGCAATACCTGTGAAATATTCGCTGCTCACTCTAGGCCCAGCGTTTTATCCAGTCCCATCTGTTCTCCAGCTTTCATGAAACCCTTTTAATCTCAGAAAAATATGTTGCTTATGGCAGGCCCTCCTTTCCTTGGTGATTTTTCTCCTCCAGGTGCTCTGTGGCAGCATCCAGAGCTCCCAGTGTCTCCCACAGCCAATTACTGTGTCAGGGAGTAGTTGCTGCACTGTCAGGAAGCACTTTTGGGATGACAGTGCTCCCTCTCATCCAGTGTCTCAGTGGTGACTCCAGCTGCCCACGATGACAATGAGCTGCAGCATCAGGCACAGAACCAGTCCATGGAGGCACTGCCAGCCCTCCAGGGGCTTATTGTGGCTTTTGTGCTGCAGATTACTGCCAGGGAATAACCAACAGGAGGAGTTTATGGATCAGATGTGCTG
Source organism: Melozone crissalis (assembly GCF_028551555.1). Lineage (NCBI taxonomy): Eukaryota > Metazoa > Chordata > Aves > Passeriformes > Passerellidae > Melozone > Melozone crissalis. The sequence continues at coordinate 4,653,572 of NW_026535905.1, forward strand.
TTTATCTGCTTGTTAAAGGCCAGACTGCACAGTTTTCTTGTGAAGGGTTCAATCTGCTTGGCACAATGAGAAATACCCAGCAGAGAAAAAGAAAAACCCACTCACTACAGAGGCATGGCTTGGGTGGAGCGGGGACAAGGATGATCCGTGTTATCTTTGATGGAGCAGTGGATGCCCTCAGAGATGAACAGATCAGCACCCCTGATCACCACCACCACATTTATGGCAAACTTTGTCAAGATTCTCCCTGAAATCAATAGAGAAACAGCTTGTAAGAAATCCCTTCTATCCCAAAATAGGTAGAGTAGAAATAAACCTCCTCTTACTGCAGACCACAGTTTAGAAATATTAAAGTTTAGAAATATTAAAGTCAAAATCTAGACTTGTTTGATCCAAGGCGAATCTGGGCCTTTGGCAGTGTAGCTGGATGGTCACTGCTGTACTGCTGAAAATTCCTCTGGATTCATAAAACTGTCAAAGTAAAAATCTTTCAAGGCATAGAGTGAGGGAGAAGAACTTTGCAAAATCCACCTCCAAACCCCACACTCCTTCCAAAATCCACAAGAGAATTGATTAGTTAAACACTTCCTCATGATTGTAGCAAGTGTTGCAAGGATAAGAACTCTTCTTTCTACCCACCAGAAAATACAAGCTAACGAGCTCCTCTAAAGGGCACTGGGAGCCACTTTGGATGTTTTCCAGGATAGTCCTGCTATTATACCTCAAAAGAGGGAATTTGCAAGTGCCAGAAGTGATAGTCCTGATATGGTTAAAAAAATGGAGCTGAACAGTAGGAGTGAGTGGCTTTCATAAGGGAGAGAAGCAACAAAAGGATTGTGTAGGAAACTGCACTGCTGAATACATGCATTAGTGACCCAAGAGAACTGTATTAATGGTGAAGCTGACAAAATTTTCTGAATCTATTTCAGAGCAATAAGTACAAAAACCACTTGTGAAGAATTGGAAAAACACGCTACAAGACTGAGTGAGAAATAAAAGCACAGAATAAATTCACTGTGGATAAATGTGAAGTGAAGGGGGAGATGAGTGTAAAGGTGGATGCCTGAAAACAAATCTGATGGGTTTTCATCAAATCATTATGACTCAAGTGAGAGCTTGATAGGGTGGCAACAGTTCCATGAAAGCCTCACTGCAGAGCTCAACAGCAATCAAAAAAAAAATGCTAAATTGAATGCTAAGACTCATTAGGAAAGAAATGGAAAGGAAAATAGATCATTATGGCACTATAAACTCATGGTCCTCCCAGACTCTGAGCTCCATGAGGCATTTGGCCACTCAGTGTGCTAAAGGGATTGTTATAAATAGAAAAATCATTGAGACTGACAATGAGTACAATTGAAGACATGGAGGGACTTCCATACAAAGTGCAGCTGCATTGGCTGGGTCTCTCTGTCCTGGAAAAGAACCTGAATTCAGGGATTGGACAGAGGTCTACAGAACCATGGACAAAGAGGAGTAGGGAATTACTTATTTTCTCATCAAATTCAAGGCCTGATCCAGCAGGTGCTCAGGTGAAAAAGACAGTTTTCCTACAGTATGAGGTAGACCTAGGAACTCCTTGGCAAAGGATAGAATTTAGGACTCAAGAGGCAACAAATCTATCATGAATTATTAAATTAGCTCCACAAGGGAACAACCACTTTCACAAAGATATAGATTGGATTGCTCAGCTAGAAGATTTATCTCCCTTCACCCTTTTTTTTGTGGCTTGGTATAGAAGTCACCAGACAGGACCACAAAAACCAGCAAAGATCTTGTGAGAACAAAGAAAGGAAATTTTGTTGGGCCATGTGCTGTCCAAGGTTTTAATGTGATGCCAGTGGAGTAGGTCCAAAATGAAGGAATTTTGTTTCAAACATCATTGCAGAGTGAGAAATTCCTCAGATCACTTGGATCAGCCCGGCTGCTGTGGCTGCCCAGTGAGTCATCTCATTGGAGAGGAGGCTCTTCACATCTCACAACCCCCAGCTTTGACTGCAGCCCTCTCTGCTCCTGACTGCAGAGTTTGATGATGCTCCCTGGCATCACTTAATTGGCTCCATCTTTCTCTTGATGGCTGGCTCCGTACAAAAGACAATTTTTTTATTTGATGCTCATTTCTGTAAATTTAAGCTGATGTATTCCGTTGTGAATCGGGGCAGCTCCTGCCCAGCCTCCAGTTCCTTCCAGCGGGCTGAGCAGAGCCAGGAGAAAAAATTGTATTAAACTGTTTATTAATAATTAATTAATTCCCTGTCCAACAGTAGGGTTTGGCAAACACTTAGAGAAATGTACAGAAATGAGGGAAGCTTGGTTCTTCTGCCAGGAATCCTACCCTAGCGTTTGGTGACTCATGAATTTCAAACAGAATCTTTGTATTCAACAATCTTCAAAGACTTTGCCTTCCACTGATTTTGGAATCCATGGATTTCTCAAAGCCAGCCATCCATTTTCAGGTTATCTCCACACTAGTGGCCACACCAGCATTAGCCCTAATCTTTCATCCCCATTTTAAAATTCTAGATTTAATATTCAACATTTCCCCTTCTGTATTTTCTGCAACTCAAAAGACAAACTTATCCAGCTCAGTAGTTCCTCGCACAGAAGCTGTTCTGCAGGCTTCACCTCTGTTTTTTGCTCCTGGACATTGGGGAAAATAAGTTTGGGAAAAGCAAATTACCTTGAGAGACAGAGAGCTTAGCTCACTGAATTTATTGCATCTCAGCTGGTCCTGGTATACAGCAGTGTGACCATGTTTAGCCTAAGGCAAGTGCAAGGCAAAGTATTTCACATACTTATTTTAGTTTGGGTTTTAGTAATGTTTGGAAAGAGTGGAGGTTTTGGTTTGTGGTTCAGGTTTTTTGGGTTTTTATTTTGTGGGATTTTTGTGTGTGTGAGTATTTTTTTGTTTGGTTGGTTGGTTGGTTTTGTTTTTCTTTTTTAAATTAAGGCTTGGAACTCCATTTAATTTTGATACTGGCTCCTAAATTTAACTTTTTGTCACTTTATGACAATCTTCATTTTTCTCCTGCAATGCTCTTTCACTCTATCACTCAGAGACTGAAAACTGTATTGAATATTTTTTCTTTTCATTCATTTAAGCAGCTTGTCTGTATTTCCAAGGTTATTTTGCTTTTTACTGTCTGCTTTTTACATGGCAGTACTTCTTTGCATTGCAAGATTAACACAACTTTATAATATTACAATGTCAAGGAAAGAAGAAACTGCTGAACCCTGTGACTACAAAAGGGAAAATATCAAGTACAGTAATTAGACTCATTTTGAATGGGGAAAGTAATATCCATCTCATCAGAAATTCTCTAATAAATTATGATTCAGGATTTTTTAAAGCACATGTATACAAGAATACTAAATTAACATTTCCTAGGTTCTTCTTCCCTCTCCACTTCTTTTGTGAATATTGGAGAAGGGTGGGAATGTTTGATTAAGGGGATCCTAATAATACATAAGTAACCAAATTAATGATGTGTTAGAGATTATGACACTTTCTTTAAATTCATTTTTATTGGTGTAGCAGGACATTCTCCTGACAACCTCCACAATCATATGTGCCTGTTGGGATCAAGTTTTTTCATTAATTAATTAGAAACAAAAGTGTCTAAAAGCATAGAGCTTGGGCCTTACTTGTGTGTGTATTCTACAGGATGCAGGAACTTTTATCTGAGCATCTGGAGGCATTGAAAAGATCAGATCTCAACCTACAGAGAGAAGAAAAAACTTTCTTGAAGGACAAATGAGAGTCCAAGAAGTATCTCAAGCTGATAAGACTGAGAAAGACATTAAGAAAGATATTAAGAAAGAAATACATGTAAAACAAAATTTGCAACAAGGCTGCCAAAATCTACAAAGAAAATGACCAGCAAAGTGAAGGACAGGGCTGGGTGACAGCACAAGAAATATGGAGAGTGTGACAGGAGCATTTGACATTTCCCTCTGGTCAGTGTGCAAGGATCAGCCCTTTCCATGCCCTCAGTGGAGTCCAAGGAGTTTCCTCCTCTTGAACAGCTCTCCAGGGAGCACGAGAAGTGTTTGAAGTGATCCTGTCTTATCCATAACGGGATCTGTCCCTCTTGAACCTTCCCTCTGGACAGCCAGAGCACTCTGGCCGTGGCACTGGGAGCAAAAATAGGAGCAACCAGTGAGTGGGGAGTGTTTGAAGGCTTGGGAAGCAACAGAGATACCTGTAGCCTGGCAGAGGGGTTTGTGAAGTATGAAAGGGCAAGCAGAGCTCCTTAGGTTCACTGAGAGGTGAGGTTTGGTTCATTTTCTTTAAAAAAAGCATGGGTTTTTTTTAAAGGTCTTTCAATATTATCAACATTTATTCATCTTGGACCTTTTTCTTTTTCCTTTCTTGTGGGATTTAATCCAACAGAAGGGAGGTGGCATGGAGAAGAAAGATGGTGTGAGGAACAGAGGGAGGTTCTGACAGCCTTTAAGAAACACTGGGGAGAAAAATAATCCCTATTCAGAAAACCTTTTGTATCCTAAAACTGAAGGTCCAGCTCTGACATCACACCACATTTAAAGAGATAGGGCAGATGAATTGAATCCTTTGATTTTTGTGTTCCTTTGGGAAAGAAGTGTCAGAAACTCACCATCATCACAAGGCGATGGATCCCATGGATGGCCCTTTCCCCATTTCACTGTGGGAGGAGGGCAGGTCTCCAGTTTATCAGCAGCGTTGCACATCAGGGAGCAGCACACGTCCCCCTTTGGCAGAAAATGAATGCCAAGTCCTTCTGCATAAAAAATAATTTTATTCTTGCCAGGACTGAGATGGGAACAGCCTCTCAGTCCTGGCAAGAATTACATTATTTTTATTTTTCCTACAACCCCTTGTTTTCTCTCTTCTACCCCCCTGTGTCCTCTTTCCACTTGACTGACAAATGATTTCTGAGCTTTTCTGGGTGTTTTTTGACAAAAACCAGACTTCTGAGCCTCCACACTTGCCCAGCTGCACTGAAGATGAAGAGATGATGGGGACATGAACATCCTATGTTCAATCTTCCAGGCGACCAGTTCTCACCCTTGGAGAGGACAAAATGACCCTGAAGAATAAGGGGTAAATTAAAATGTTTTGAGATTTACTCTATTCCAATTGTAACTCTTCCATTTTTGATTTTTCTCCTTATTACAGGGAATACTCCATTGGATGAAACACGCAGAAATTTTATGTGATCCTGCTGCAGAGTACTGGCAGGAGCAACAAGAGGTAGATTTAAATAGTTGAGTGAAGTTGACTTTTTAATTAACAGGCAGGGTGAGTTTACTCCTCCAGAGATGTGAGAGAAATCTGAGTTCCCCCCATTCAAGTACTACGATGCAAAATGTGGGTACAGTCAGGGTGAGTGGCCAAGGCAGGGGAGATTTTCTAAGCTTTAATCAAGACAACAATAACATGGAATTTTATAAATAACTGATGAAATTTTCATAGAAGTTCTTCATGACGTCTTGCATAGGTAAATGAAGGCCTGAGAAAAAGTGGGTTTTGAGACAGAATGTACCAATTACAGAGCTCAAAGACTGGAAAAGACCTCTAAGGGCACCAAGTCCAACTGTTAAATGTTAAGGGCTGTTGTAAGAGACACTTCTGGCTCCCACCATCCAGCTATGCTGCTCCTGTCAGCCTTGTCCTGTGCAATCCTGACTAAAACTTGCAGTGAGTCATACAAATTAATCAGAAATACATAAAGGTCGTGCACAGAGGGGGAGAGTTTTATTGATTCCTGTAGCCACACAGTTTTTATACCATTTCTAGTGCTTCCAGTCCAGATGTGAGTGTGGAGAAGGGGACAATGGAAATGGCGCATTCCCAATTTAGGCATTTCTGACTGACTTATTTTTTCAAGTACCTCTCCCTGATATTTCTCTGAAATTCATTGTTGAGGTTTTATCCTCATCACCAGCTGAGGTTGCAGTTATTAAATTGAACAAGCATGATCCTTAGTTGATGGAAATAAGCACACCCCACACAAAAATTAGTTACTCCAGATTCCAAGGCCTAGGTTATGCAAAAATCCCACCCAGTAATCCTTGCAATAAACCACATAGCCACCAGTTTACAGAGGTTTGTGACCCTACCAACATCTGCATGGCATTGTATTTAGACAAGTTATCAGAGGGCTCATGACCAACTTTAAAATTTTGTAGTTTCTTCAAAGAGAAGAAGTGAAAGGAATGATTACTTACATACTGGACCATTTTGATGGAGAATCACAGAGCTATGTGTTGCTTCCCATACCCTGCTAGGCCATAGGATATACCAATTTTCTATTTATTGCAGCCATAAATGAAGTCGTTTTCAGGAGATGGAGCAACGAATCAAATCACTGGAAATCCCTTCCTGGCAATGGTTATTCATTACAAGCCCAAACCTATTCTCAGCAGTCTTTTACACCTTTTGCTCACATAGTTTGGCTAATTCACCTTCCAGGAAAAGTGATTGATTTGCTCTTAAGTGACCCATTTCCTCCTGAGAGGTGTCGGAGAGCCCTTATCTATCAGACTCCTTGTCTTTGTTTTAGTGTAACTTGGCTTGGCTCCTGTCTGCCTTTCTCTGGGTTAGAGGGTGCAGCTCCTCAGCTTTCACACTGCCTGGCCCGAGGAGATGGATTTAGAGCAATCTGGCACAACCACTGTCTTAATGGAAAAGCGAGTGCCAGCTCTTTCATGTTTTGGACTGAACTTCACACCCCTTGCAATTTAGGAGACACAACCCTGAGAGTCCTGAGGGCCAGCCAAGGGAGAGCTCGTTCCTGCAGCCACCTCCAGAATCTGTGGTGAGAGGGAACAGCCCCATCCCACCCTCTGGGCTGATGTTCCCCTGCACATCTCCAATTTAATGCAGACCAAGTTGTGCTTTCAGTACTTATATGGTCCCTGCTGCTGTGAGATGGGTTCCTTGTTCTGATGGAAATTTTTAGCACTCCTAGAAAACAGTGCCAGCTGGAATATTCACCCTCTGTGTGTCCAGCAAGCAGCATTTTCCATTTCCTCAGTTAAAATCCTCTTGGCTACAGCGAGTGCTGCAGGAACCCACACGCGCTCATGCAAACGAAGAATGACGCAGATTGGGATCTTGCAGGTTGGAGCTGCAGATTTGAGGACAAGGAACAAAATTGGATGCTTCAGAACATGAGGTTCATCTCCTCCAGGTGTCAGCCAGGTCACCATATCTCAGCTCTGTGACGTTACAGAGCAATAATAGATGTGCTCTGTGCAGGCAGGGCTGTGCCAGCAGCACTCATCCCTTTATCAGGCAACTGCTTTTCTTGGTGCAGGCTCATGGATTTCCAATAGTATCTGTGAAAACAATCTTGTTTTGGAAAAACTTTTGGAGTGATAGGTTCGAGGCTTTCTGCATGTAACACTGGGCCAGTTCTCAGCTGTTGGCAGAAATAACTAATTGCATTATTTGCTTAATTTTTAATTCACGGCGTCTCATTTCCTGTTTCCTCTTTAAGAAAAACAAAAGCCTCTGATTGAGGTCCAGATTCTCAAACAATTTTTACTGAATAAACACTGATTTACGCTAGTTAAGAAAATAGCACATGGATTTTCCTGGGCTTGGAGGGGAGGTTTATGATTTTGGCTTTCTGGGTAAAACACATTTTGTCCAAAAACCATCCTGGGGGTGAGATATATCCATACTAATAGTCACACTCAGGAATTATATTTCATTGGTATTCCTTACTGTGCTGTTCCTGTCCTCTTGCACATGAATGCAAAGGACCTGGAAAATGTCCAGTATTTGAAGCTTGGTATTCACTGGTGGAGCTGATGACCCACAGGGGCAAAACTGGAATCCAGGGCAATGACACTCATAACCAAGCTATCTTTTTCAGCATAATCTGTTTTTTCCTGAGGCAGACACTCTCCTAATTCTGCAGAATACACAACACTCCTTAGTTTTTTCCCAGTTTTTCACAAGCTTCCCAGATGTTGGTGACCTGAGACAACTTGAGCCAGACATATAAACCCAGATGAATGTAATCAGGATGAAGTCTCTCCATCATCATCTACTGCTAGAACTTTGCACTTACAGCTCTGGACCAGGCAAGAATTTTGTCTACACCTCCCCATGGGTTTGTGCCCACACCAGTTCATTAAATGTGACCTCAGGGTAGAGCCCAGCTCTGTTGTGCAAAGGCACAGAGACAGGCTGAGAGCTGGGGTTGTTCAGCCTGGAGATGAGAAAGGTTCCAGGAAGATCTCACTGTGGCATCTCAGTACTTAAAGAGGACCCATAAAAAACAAGGAGGTGATGAAACTGGCAAATATTTTTATACTGGCAAATAGCAATAGAAGAAGAGGGAATTATTTTAAACAAAAAGGGTTTTAGATTAAACGTTCGGGAAAGAAAAGGCTTCCCTGTGAGGGTGCCCAGAAAAGCTGCGGCTGCCCCTGGATCCCTAAAGTGTTCAAGGCCAGGTTGGAGCAAACTGGGATAGTGGAAGGTGTCCCTGCACATGGCAGGATGGTTGGAACTCTAAAGTTTCTTCCAACACAAACCATTCTGTGGTAGTTTAAGGATCACTTTATCACTGCAGGATGCCATAAGTTGTTTGGAAGGAAAGCTGCAATGGGAGAGTGAAATTAATCTGCTTCTGCAGACCAGAAAGGCTGAAGGATATCCCCCAGAAAATCAGTGTGAGCATTACTACTCTGCTCAGATACCTGCTCAGCCATGCTTGCTTCTCAGCGTGAGTGGCAGCCCCCAAAATTACACAAGGGCTATAAACTTGTACTCCAAAAACTTGAGGCAGTAACTTGCTGAGCAATCCTGTCTCTGTCAGCAGCAATGATTGTGCCATGAATGCCAGCAAGTTTGGCTCTCCAGGATGTTATCTGCAGTAAAGGAGAACCTGGAGTGCTGTTCCACTTGCTGGAAAAAGCTTCAAGCCACAGCAAAGAAAGGAGGTTTTTTTTTTTTAAGGGTCTAAACCAGATTCCTACCTGTCAACTGCTGCTGAACAGTGTACAGAGAGCTCTGCTCAACTTTCCCTGTCAAAGACTTTGCCTCACCCACTTCCCTCACCTCAAAATCAGCTTCAGGAATGGTTTGCAAGCAACTATGTGACAAAGTTTCAGTGTTCTTGAGTGGTTTTTTTTAAATGTAGGATCATAGAATGCTTGGGTTTGGAAAGGTCCATTCAACTAGGTCAGGTTGCTCAAAGCCCTGTCCAAGTTGACCTTGAATGCTTCCAAGGATGGGGCAGCCTGTGCCAGTGTTTCATCACCTCGTTGTCAAAAAATTTCATCCTTATGTCTTGTCTGAACCTAACCTCTTTTAGTTTAAAACACTTGTGTTATTGCAGCAGACCCTGCTAAAATTCCATCCTCATCTTTTCTGTATCTCCCTTAGGTACTGGAAAGGACTCATAAGGTCTCACCAGACCTTCCCTGCTCTGAGATGAACACCTCAAACCTTCTCAGCCTGTCTCCATAGCACTCACAGCATCTTCATGGCCTCCTCTGGAGTCATTCCAAGCGGTCCTTGTCTTTCCCATGCTGAATAACAGCATTAACTCTTTTATCTAATTGCAAATTGACCCAATGCAGTCACAGCTTATGACAGGCCAAGAAGATCCAGCTCTCCCTACACCCAGCAGAGCTCTCCAGAGACTTGCACATACTGGGAATTCTGTGGATGAGAAGGGATGGGGCAACACTGCTTTATTCTGTAGATGCATTTTGCCAGGCCTTGACCTTTCAGATTCCTCTTCAATGTCTCTTCCTTGCCAGAAAAGAAAAGAGTTAACATTTTGCTCCTCCTTCTCATCTGAGCAGCATAGATTTTACCAGGGCATGAAAACCATAATCTCTGTCGCTTCCTTCCTTTAACCTTTAAAGGGAGTTTTTTCTTTCCATGAACTCTGCTTCTGCTCTGTAATTTGAACTTGCTGTGAGGAACCTGGTATTTTAAAACCGATATAGATTTCTGATCAGAGATGCTGATGCTTGAAAGGACCGGTGTCATCCAGCCTTCTCCCCGCCTCAGCTGGTTTTATTTCCTGAGGTTTAAATGGATTGTTCCTTTTTTTGGTTTTCTCATTGATCTGTCTCATTCCATATTTCAGTATTTTTCTCAGTCAAGGGTGTACATATTATCTCTCTCTTTTACTCCAACAGAAAAAAAAAATCCTCTGAGTGCATGAGCTCTGCACTGATCTCAGACCAAGATATCCTGCTCTCATTTTCCACTCTGCTCTCACAGCTTAGTGTGAAGCAGTTGGGATGAGAGATGACAATCTCTCTCAGGAGAACACTTACGTTGTTCAGTTCCATGTGATTTTGTGGTATTTAACATATTCTTACAGCATGTGACCAGCACCACACAATTAAGGAGCTCAGGGATGTTTAGAATTTTTTTCAATTTGCATTTCCAGCTGTCTACAAGTTTCAGAAAACCTGATCTTTGCTTATATACATTACATGCTAAGATACTGTACTTTGATTTGATTGCAGAAATCTCACCCTGTGAGAGATGTTACAACCCACCCTAAAACGTGAGGGTAACCCAGGTTCTTGTTAATAAATCCCTTAGAGTGGATTAGAGAAATAACACTGAATGACCACTGTCTGTAAATACACACATGCAGGGTTTGTTGGAGAACAATTTGATTGCTCAGGAAGACTGCTATGGAGCCATTTTGGTTGCTATTATCTATAGTAAATGGCAACATAAAAGCACAAAAATATCACTTTACAAAATGTACAAAAAAAGAGAAGAAAAGGAGCAAAAATATCTCACCACCCACAAGATCCACAATGAGACTTAGAATAATTTCACTGTCCCTTGGCCACAGACTGAACCCATCAGATGGTGACAAAGAATCCCCAAAAAGCCCACATCTGCTGGGTTTATATTCACTCAGGTTCAGGTAGGAAGACCCAGGTACCTCCCCTGGGGTGGGGAACTTCAGCTGGATGATGTTGTGTTGTGGATCAAGGACACCTGGATGATGGAATGTTGTGGATCAGGAACACCTGGATGATGGAATGTTGTGGATCAGGGACACCTGGATGGTGTTATGTTGTGGAACAAGGGACACTTCAGGAGTCTTAGATGCCTTCTAATTCCCTACAGCTGCCCATCACATCTGGGCCCATGATGGCCCCTCAGCAGAGTGAGCACCTTCAGGCCATGTGTGAATGCCCCAGGACCTCCTGGGCAGGGGAGTTACCACAGCTGAGGTCTCTGATAAGGACAAGGAGACAGTTCCTGCCTCACAGGGCTTCCTTCTTTCCTTATCTCATCCATCACCAGCTGCAGCCTGTGCTCACCCTCGGGTACTCTGCACAGCAGCAGCTTCCCTCTGATTGTCTGAGCCATCAGCATCCCAGGCTCTCTTCCAGGATCACTTCTGGATACATTCTTCTCCCTAGACCTGGGATTGGACAATAATATCCCCTTTATCTTGTCCCAAAATCCTGTCACAGCCCAAATTCCAGTCAGGAGGTGTATTTGGAGAGGTGTGGCTTTGATGGTCACAGCTGAGCAGTGATTTCTTTGCAGTTTGCTTCACAGCAGGCAAAACTCCTCTGATAATTTTAGCATTGTGGAAGCCATGAAAACATCAACCATTCAGTGTCCCACAGGAGATGGTGCTTAGTTGCTAAATGTTCCTTCCAAAGGGATAACCCTCCTGCTCCTCAGCAAATCCAGCAGCCAGTGGAGAGGAACCAGGCATGGACTCGGCTCTCTCCTGTCTCCTGCTCAGAAAGTGCCCACAAAAGCATGAACTCTTCAGTACAAAGACTTGTCTTGGTTTGGAAAGGTAGGTGTTTGTTAAGGAAGGTAGGAGCTTTTTTTGAAATGGAAAAATGTAAACTTTTTCTCTCTGAATAGTTATCAAATTTGAAATTAAGAGGGGGTCCTTGGGCAAAGATATGGGAGCAGGAAATAACAGTTCTTTATTAGGGAAGAAAATAAAAAGATAAAATAAACAATGCAGTACATCAAAACAAGACTGACAGAGTCAGAACCCAACCTGACACCCTGTGGGTCAGGGTGTTGCCAGCAGTCCAGTTGAAATTGTGGCTGCAGCCCTCCTGCAGTGTCAGGGGTGGTTCTGCTGGAGCAGGGATCCAGTAGAAATGTGCAGTCTCTTCCTCTGAAGATCCAGGGGAAGAGGCAGCTGCTGTTCCTCTGGGAATCCAGTGGAGAAGCTGTGCTGGTGTCCCAGGATCTCCAGATTATATCCAGGTAGGAATGCTTGGCTCCTCCCCTTGGGCTCACATCTCCCAGTGGGATGCTGTAGTTCTTATCAGCCATGCAGTGACATTCAATAACTGTTATCAGCAGATATCTCCCTGGAGGGAGGAGTGGGTGTGGAAGAGATAAGGAAAACTGCCCAATGAACAGAAGACAACTGCCACACAGATGGCAAATAGAACACAATTTGCTTGGCAATCCAAGACTGTGTTTGAAAGACTAACGAGTGGCAGCTTTCCTAAATGAGTGATACTATTTTAATGGAAGGAAGACAGAAGAACAATCCAATCAGGAAAATGTGGCGGTTTGGCTGACAAACAGATATTTCTGGGGTAAGTACATGGGATTGCTGAAGGAGTGAAGTCTGGCAGGGCAACAGGGATGTGACTCTCAGAGCAACAAAAAACTTGTGGTGACATAGTTCTCACCCTCCAGTTCTTTTCTAGGAGTTTATTCTATTGAACAGGGCCCTTTCTCAGACCAGACCGCATTTGGATTCTTGGAAATTTGACAAAAATATCTCCTGAGAACTGGCCTGTTTCCCCTCTTTCCAAGCTGACCTTTTAATGAGGTCTCATTTTGCTTCCATAAGCTGAGAACAGAGTGTACGAGACCAGCACAAAATGTGCATTGTCTTTCTAGGATTTCACATCTGGTTTATTCTCCTGCACATTTCCACTTTCCAGGGGAACAAATCATAGGACAGTTTTATTTGCCCTACAATGAGGGATGCTGTTCTTTGAGCAACCAATAGAATGAATATATTTACCCTTAAAACCACCTCTGTTCTCAGAGGTCTTAAAACGATCACTTTTTCACTGTAATTTCTTTTATAACTTAAAACAACTCTTCCACTTAAAATGGTTTTAGCTGTTAGGTTGGATTTTTTTTCCTCAAACAAATAAAGGGGGTGTTAGCATTGCTTGTGTTCCTGAAATAAGGATTAAAAAAACCTTTTTTATCTGACTACTAGCAAAATAATATCACATTCTGTGGGATTTTTTTGCAATGCAAGGCCTAATCCTTGTCTTATGCTAAGGATAAGCCAGAATGTGTCCAGCCTTGGATGTGTGATGCTGAGTTAGTTTTATGTTACACCAACCCCAGCATGGTTGTGTTTGCTGAAGAAGATCCAATTTCAAGCACATCACCCTCCAACCTAATACAGAACAAGAGGAAATGGCCTCATTTTGTGGCAGAGGACATTTAGATTGGCTATCAGGGAAAATTTCTTTATGGAAAAGGTTGTCCAGCACTGGAACAGCTGCACAGTGATGGAGTCCCCTTACATGGAGGGATTTTAAAGACATGTGGATATGGCACTTGGGGACATGGGTCAGTGGTGGCCTTGGCAGTGCTGGGGAACAGTGGGGCTTGATGATCTTAAAACTCTTTTCCAACCCAAATGATTCTGTGATCTACCAGAGGATCGCAGCTCACCGTCCTGCAGCTGAGAATTTGATCTTTATCCTACTGGATGTTTAATTGAAAATCTCTGAGCCAACATTTAGATATTTTCCAGCAGTTCCTTGCAGCTTAGATGGAAAAGACAAGGGATAAAAAATAACTGCTTGATGGGAGACAGGGATTCATGCACCTGCTGCTGAGATAAGTGACAGAGAACGAAGTGTTCACACTCCCAAAAATCGTGATAAAGCAGAGCTGGGCACTTGTAAGGGCTTGAAAAATGGAAGTGATAATATTTCGTGATTGTGCTTACACATAATCCTTGTTTATTGGACCATTTCTTAAGTGGTGTTTTGGTCTGTAGGTCTCAGCAACAACTTTAACTGATCAAAATACATTCACCCACAGAAGGAAATAAATAGCTTGGTACAACAGGATGGTGGCCTTGAGTATTCCAGGGTGAAACAGCAAACAAATTCTGAGTTTCTCCTGTAATTCCTCCCAGTCTTTACCATTGCAAAAAGGTTGACTCAGCCTGTCAGGTCAAAGGGGATGGGACATGATAACAACAGGCACTAGAGCCAGAGTTCCTAGGTTTGGGAGACTTTTATTATATAAATGTCATATTTTTAAGAGCAAACCAGAAAAGTGGATAGACTCTAGACATAGTGGATGTCTCAGGCAGAACCTCAAGGACTTTTGGAAGTCACAAAGCTGACACTGAAGGCAGAACTTGTTGGGCTGCTCAGGGCAGGGATGGGGAAGCCTGAGGATTTCTGAAGGCAGCTGGCACATCCCATTAGTTGTGAGAGAAAAACAGAACCCAAACAAATGAAGAGCTCAGCTCTGGACAAATACAACTTCAGGGTGACTCTGCAAACTGGATTCTGGTCTTGTCTCATGTCAACAGCTCATTACTGCTCTGTATAAAGTCCCTGAGATGGTAAAATATGAGGGACTGATGCTCTGCATCTTCTGGCTGCTCCAGATAAGGATCACAGCTTAAGAGAGTTGGTACTTAGTTACTAAATTTAGAGATGCAAAAGTTATTCCTTGTGCATATATTTTACTACTTCTGTGATGCACTTAAAATAACAGGTTTATGATCCATGTTTTTCTGTGGAAGAAATTAAATCACATTTATAAGGAATTGCCTTCTTCTTCCATGAGCCTCTTACAGATTATTTGCTGCAGGAGCTAGAGAGATTTTGTAACATATGTTATCAAACATCATTTGATTTTGTAACATATGTTCCTATGGACTTCAATTTTACTCTGAATTTCTTCATTCTGGTGAAAAAGGGTGTCAATTTACATATGTGAAAACTGCTTCTTCAGCCTCTTCTTCCTTTCCTCACTTGAAGCTCATTGATTTTCTCTGGACAGCTCCTCTGGGAGCTGCAGAGAGAACAATATTTGAAGAAATGGTGAGGCAGCTGTAACCTCACTAAATCTATCCAAACGAAATAATTCAATATTAACTCAGATGATTTCCTCTTGTGGTTGAATCAAATGGACATTTAATAGAATATCAGTATTTTCATATATAAGTTAAAAATAAAGGTAAACACATGAAAGAGCACCATGTTGGCATGACACACTGAAGCCAAAATTAATTAAAGCAATGACCTCTGGGCCAGACTGTTGGCTGTGTGCAAGGAAAACTCTGTTAAGCTCACTGTTCAAAGGTTCTATTTCAATTAATTCACTTTCAATTTAAAGCATGATGAGACTGCTGCTCCAGCCTTCATTTTGGAAATTTTCTGTGGTTATAGGGCCACAGGAGCATGAGGAGGTCGCTGCTGAACTGATGACTTTGGGGCATGCATTAACTTCAGGGATGTTAGGAAAAGGACTGGAATGATCCCGAGATGTGACCCCATCCCCTGAAGATCCCCTTCTTTGATATATTTCAAAACTCATAATAAATACTTATAACATGGATCAGGCACCTACAGATTTCTATTTATTACTGTCAGAAACAAGAGATATCCTGATTTAATCATCATTGCAAGGCCTTTTGTGCTTCCACCATCCCATCCTGGCTGTGAATTTGCCTCAATGGATAAACCCTCTTGTACTGGTGGCTGTGAGCTCATGACCTGTTTCCCTTTCCACTCCCTCTCACTGGAAATGTAAAATTTCACTCAAAAAAATATATCTTTCATGAATTTGACATGAAAATACCTGGCAAAAGCTGCCTGGCACACTGTGGCTCAACCACAGGGAGTGGGAAAACTTGTTTTAGTAGTAAATCAACAACAGCAAAATAAACTGTTCTGTTTTGCAGGTTTGACATTCAAGGCACTGAAACAGTAAATACAATTTGGCCAGGCCATAGATTACAGTTTTCCATTCCCCTCCACACTCAGCACAAGAACAAGGATACTGATTTTTGATTAACAGCAGTAAAGACACAAAGAGAATTCTTCTGTGAGATGACAGCAAAAAACCCCAGGATTTCCAAGTTTAAAAAGTCAGAGGTTTATGGAGGAGGTGGTTTCCATTTGGGAGGGAGAAAGTAATTGAATTTTTAATTATTTTCTTTTTTTTTTTTTTGTCATACAAGTACTGGTAAAGAAACTACTGAGGTTTTGCCTCTTCCTGACAAGGAATGTTATCATTTTAAAAATGCTTGTTTTCAATTTATTCATGTTGGGCTATAATGATAAAGTCTTTCAAAGCCAACTAGACTTACATTTAAAGTTAAGGATTTGGCTTCTAGAATCTGCTTTCTGGCACTCAGACTTCTGCTGGCGTCACCCAGTCCTTCCTTCTCCCAACAAATATCTAATATGTTGGCTTTAAATCTGGTAATTTAAAAAATACATAAATATATATTTAAGTTGCTTAAATGTTTTCCAAAGGTTATCTTACCTTTTATGGAATTAGTGACATTTCATTCCACTATAACATTAATCCAAGATCACAAAATGATAATGGGAAGGGGTCAAGAAGAGCAATCATACCAGCAAAATGCAAAAAAGAATATAAATCCCCAAATAACAAATAACCAAAATACAATAATATCAATTATTTTAAACGTGGAATTTGATATCCAACCTGAAGAAGTAAGCTTTGGCATTTTGTTGCTCGGCTAAAATTGATCTGGGTGCCAACAGAAATGCCAGCTGTGGGTTTTAATGTAAAAGGTTTGTCAAAGGGATATTTTTTGATACTTTTCTCCTTTCAATGAATCAATAGATTCCCTCTTGGTGTCCCTTCCTGCCTGTCCTGGCACACTGCTGCTGACTGAGTGCAAAAGGAAGGGCTAAGGCTGATTCATATCTGAAGACTTGTGCTGTAATGCACACATTGGTGTCTGCATTGCCAAGAGGAGATTTATTTTTGTTCTGAATCATGCAAAGGAAGAATATTCTACTTTAGTTGTATGACTCTTGCCTTAAACCATGAGGTTTTCTCCTCACCATTTTTCACCTCTAGGACATGGTTATTTCAACAAAATTCCCTTTCCCAGTGGTTTCCTGGGTCAAAACTCTTCCCTCCAGATGTTCTGCTCACGGTCAGCACAGACAAATGATCTGCTCCAAGTCCTTTCTTTGCCCAGCAGATGGGAATGCATAAATTATTGGCACCACCTATTGGTGAAAAAGGCAAATTATACAGGATTTGCAGGTCAGTTTAAATATCTTCAGTAAATATGGCTTCAAACATTGGCCCTGCTTTGATTTATTTAATGACGCGACCCAGCAAGGCCACTCAAGCTTTGCATTTCCCTGTGCCAGAGACAAATTTAAGTTCAGGAGTGATTTGGGATTTATTTGGCAAGGAGTCATGCAACAAAGGAGAGAGGGCATGAACACACAGGTAGAGCAGATCCCCTGAGTCCCACGTTCTTTTTAAGTTTTTTTTTTTTTTAATGCAAGCAAAGATGAAAAGGACTTTTCCACTCCAGCACAAGCAGCAGCCACAGCTGGTCCATGAGTCACAAATCAAAGTGGTTGCCTTTGGCTCCTGTGACCAGGAAAGGAGCTGTGTGGTACAGGACTTGCTGAGACAGGTGCAGAACGATGGGAATTTCATGAGCAAAACCCAGGGAATCCTGGTGTCTACGTGAAAGATGGTGATGTGGAAGGAACTGCAAAGATCAAACCCATGATTTGGAGGCAGAAGCATCTGTAATTCCTGTGCTCATCCTGATGCTTGTGTCTGTGGGAATGTTCTTTGACTGTGGAACAAGGCTGAGGTGAGATTTCTGTGGTGGCCCTCAAAGATAGAAGGTGGTGGGAGGGATCTGGAAACAGTGTAGGTGTTTTGAATAATTTCCTACCAAGAAGTTCTCACTTGAATTATCTATTGTAGGCTGGAAGTGGTGGAAAACCTCTGGGCCAGGAGACAGGTTGGTTCTTTGTGGTTGCTGATGAACAGAATGATTTGCATCCTCACTGAATAAAAGAGAGGGGAAAAATGGCATTTTGCTTCAGGCTGCTTTTTCTTTTTCTGAAATCCCAAAGAGTTATTTCGTGTTGATATTAGCCCTAAGTTATCTGCTGAGATGGATTTTTAGCTCTTGGTGTGCTAAACTGTGCATTCAGGAAAGAGCACTGGACTCTGGCTCAGCATGAACTAATTGAAATGTGGAAGGGATCTGATGGATACTTTGGTAATATTGCAGCTTATCCTCCAAAGTTTCTTTGAGGTTTTTTTTTTCCTTTTTCCATTCCTAGACTTGGAAAAACTCTTCTCCAAATTCTCCCACATGAATGATATCTATTTGTTATTCTGGATGTCAGGGTTATTTGCTGTTATTACCTTGCCCAGCAGGATGGGCTCTTGTGCTCCATTTTTTTTAGAAATATTAGAAATAAGTGAGAACTCTTGATAGACACAGACTCAGACTTTCTGAAATGTATGAAGCAGTGCTTGATCTGTCTACAAGGTGCATTTAGACACTGCCATGACCTAAAACTTTACCATATCTGAGCCATGCACTCTGTGGATTAGGACTGTACAAATAGTTAAGCCCGTATACCTCCATTTATTTTTAAAGAAAATATTGTTCTACACATGTCCAATTTTAACTTAACTAGCACAGGGATGAGGCAGTGCTAATGACAGAGAAAATTCATTTGTCACTTGGTTGTACTAACATGTCAGAAAGGATGTTCATATAGACGTTCCATCATGTCTGATCTGCTGCCTCCAAAAAGTGGCAGGGCAGCTTCAGCCTTCAGAGGATCAATTTTCTCTCAAAAATACACCTCTCTTTAGGGACTTCTGCTGCAAAACCCAACCAGAATATCTATTTATAACGGCTGTCTATGGTCATTGGACAACCTGAGGATAAATAGTAAAAGCTTGGAGACTGACTTTAGAAAGTGCCAATTTTTATTACTACTATTTAGATTTGTGAATGAGGCAGTGGTTACAGATTACAACCACAGTGTGAATCCACTTCAAATGAAATAAGAAAATAGGAATTTCCTCAATCCAACAAGCAGGATAACAAACCCTTCCCTGACAGCTCCTATGCTTAGGGACACTTAGGGCATCCTGATAGTTTGTACCTGTGACAATGCAGCACAGTACTCAGCAGGTTTTGACCAGAAAATGGTCACATTCTAAAACAAAAGGTCTGGGGGAAAAAATATAATTATAGGGGAAAAAATAAATATAATTATAGAGGGAAAATGTCAATTAATTTTATTTCTCCAGATCAGGCCTGGTCTGTAAAGTGGATATTTAGGGGCAGGTATATTATGGATGATGTTTGTTGTCTGATCTTCATGGGAGCTAAACATTGCAGAAAACAGCAATTTTTGAGGGTGTGTCTTTCTGGTCAGGACTTATAATCCTAGTTGATACTATCTTTATTGATATTATATTGAGATTATTATATCCAAGACAGAATTATAGAATGGCTTGGGTGGGAAGGGACCTTCAAGACAATCTCATTCAAACCCCCTGCAATGGGCTGGGAACTTTGCACATGACCTGAGCCCCATCCAGACCCCACACCGGCTGTGGGCAGCCAGCTCTGAGTATTTCTGGTCAGATGGTGGCAGATGAGCTTTATGGATGGCCTTTCCCAGGAGCCTGCAGCTGTTTAAATAGTCAGCCCTTGGGAGCCACAGCACCACAGCTATGTTTGACGCTGTTATACCTCAGCGGGGACAGGGAGAACCATGGGGACAAGAAGTCCTTCCCACTTCCTGGCCTCCACAGCTTACTTTAATTGGTAAAACTATGCTCCTGTCACTGGGGAGGACGTCATAAAGTCAAACATGAACAAAAATCTTAAGCTCAGGAATCTGTTTGCCCCAGGGCTCAACAAAACCCTTCTGGGTAAAGCTGTGTCTGCAGGGAGCCACGCACCAGCAGTGGGAGGAATCCCTTGGAAAGGGGACAGGCCTGTCACACCTCCCAGAACAGGACGTAGTAAACAATCCCTGTGGCTTCCTGCCAGTCCTTTTGTTTGTTTATTTGTTTGTTTGTTTGTTTCCCCAGTGATTTTTGGCTTTTCCATCTGGACAAGCATGCGCATCCTTGGTGCGGAGTCATCGTCTTTCTAGGGTGAGAGAAAAATAACTCTGCACACATATATATGAAAATCAAGGGCATTTTTGTCCTTCTTCCTGCTTTCACATTGAGTTCAGCATAAATTCACAGTTGGAAGTGGTATTTAGTAGTTCTCACACTTTCAAACACATCTTTTTCTTTTCTGCAGTTAATTGACAAAATTTTTATGGGCACAAATAATTCTGATTTGTGACTAAACTCTGACAAGTGCTATTAAACAGGCTCCTTTAATCTGAAGCTGTTTATGCAAGCCTGTTTCATTTGTGATAGGGATGGACATGATCCACTTTACAATTTTAAGAACACAAAGAACTAGGATTTGAAGATAAACCATAATCTCCATATAAGTAAGCTAACAGTCCCCTAGACACTGTGTTTCATACAGCCTGTATTATTCTCATAATACATCTGAGATAAAAATCATTTTTATGTGCTCAAAAGATAAAATAACTCTAAATACGATCCTGATAGTGCCTACAGTTGTTCTGGAAATCAAATTTATGTTTACTCCCTAGCCTCGCTGTTCTATGGTCCTCTGTATAAAATCAGTAAAAAATTCAGAATTTTTTGCCCTTAAATTTCTGTTGAATGACAGCTGCTGTTCTCCTGAGCCTACTACCCAACTCCAACCTTTTTATTTTCCAATAGAAAGGGTTTTTGGGAGCATACACAGGTCCCATTCCTTAAATTTTAACACAGCCTGAGCAGGTCCTTGCTTTTCAAGCATCACACAGTATAGGATGAGTGGGTTTCTTCCACCTCAGTTTTCCTCCACAGCGCCCCAGCCATTTCCTTTTCAAGTCCAAAGGGAAATAATTTTCCAGGTCTTCCATGTGGCTCTGGGACCTTTTCCCAGTCTCCCAAACGCAGAGATGTCTTCCATATAAGCACACTGCTTATCTTGTGTGGGAGTTTCCTTGGATCCCAGCCAATACTCTAAAATCAGAATAAAATCAGTAATTAATGCATTTTAAAGCTTGGCTTTGAGCATGCTTCTTACAAAAGCTTAGCAAACATTTTATCCCTGTGAAACTGTTAATAAAGCTTTCCCAAAACTGGGTTGTTTTGGGTTGGGTTGGTTTGTTTCTTCCCAGCAGGCAGAATCACAGTGTCCAAAATTCTATTTCACTTTTTTTTTTTTTTTTTTTGAGTTTAACTCTGCTTAAAAGCCTTAGGTATTGAGATTAACTCATTGAAAGCATGATTTGATCAGCAGATGTTCTGTCCGGTGTTGCTCTACTACATTTGTTTGATGGGTGTTTAACTTCCAGTGATGTGATAAATGAAGGGAAAATGGAATGTTCTGGGACATAAGGGAGAAGTGGTGCTTCCAACAGCCCTGAGACTGCAGGTCCATGTCACAAAGGCATGGGAGGTGTCATCCCAACATCTCCATGTCTCCCACTCTACAAGAGTTCCCTGTATGAGAAGTTCCCATGGCTGGGAGCTCAACTTTCATTCCATAGGGGTTTACTTTGGAAAGAAACTTGTTCCTGCAGCTCGTGTCCACGTGACCTCTTCCAGCTTCTAAGTGCAGCTTGGGTTTATTCCAGCAAATGCTGCTAGATGGAAAATCCAATAGCAAGAGGTTTCTTGCAGTTGGATGGAGACAGAATTGGAGACTGAGCTCCAAGCTGGCTCCAACTTTTGCCTCTCCAGCATGGACAGGATGAAATCTTAGCTCCAGGCTTTCCTACCTGATTGTGGAGCAGAGGAAGGACACCGTGTAATCACAATCTCATAATCAATCCTGTAAAAGTTACCAGATAAAAAGGTATAAATAGCTCTTGGAACAGGAACTGGAAACCCACCTCCACATTTCAGGAGACAGCCCAATTCCTTTGGCTTGCAGATGGCCTTCCTGCCGCCCCACTTTGATCCAGAGGAGATTTAATCCCAGATCTGCTGCACAAAGACTCAGTTTCAGCACAATGGACAAAGAATGCTCTCCCCTGCCTCCCCAACACGTAGGCTGCCTGCTGCCAAAGCCATTAGTGGAGCCTTGCAGGAGAGTTTGAACCTCCACAGAGAGGATCTGGAAGGCTTTTGGCTTCCCAGGATATGCTCAATAGGCAGCAGCAATTATCTCCTCTCTCTGCTGCACCCCAAGAGAGCAGAGAGAGCCTGTTTCATTCTTTCAAGGTAAAAATGGACTTACTGCTAGGAGAGGTGGCCTAGATAGTAAAGATGCTGGTGTGCAAGAGCCACACAACAAATCTGTGGAAATGGAAGAGTTTACGACACAGAGAATCAGAGAATCAGAGAATCAGAGAATCACAGAATCAAAGGATCACAGAATCACAGAATCAGAGAATCACAGAATGGGTCTGGGTTGAAAGGGACCTTATGGATCATCCCATTCCGCCCCTGTGTCTGTCAGATGTTGAGTATCTCTTTTGAAACCATGTTTTTCTTGAGGCTGAAGCAACCAGCTGAGGAGTCAGGAAACACTGAGTTATGTATTGTGATTCTGGTGTTCATACCATCTATTAATCCCCTCTTAAAATTGACCTTCTGTCCAAGATTGTCACCTAACCTAAGGTTTGAGCAGAAAAATGCTCTCCAAGGTATGACTGGTGGTAACCTAAGCTAGGTGAAGCACTGCTGCAGGCTGGATCTTTCCCTCTCTCTCTCTCCATCCTCATCTGGCCTCTCAAAGGCTCCATCAGATCCAATGTCTTACATAAAGACATTGGTTGGTTGGTTTTTTTTCATTTTTTAAAGATAAATGCTATTGAGAGTCCCTAACTTTTGGTGGTTTTAACTTCTGGAGGGAGGCTTTTGTAAAATGGCAGAGCTCACCCAATTTTTGTCTGCTTCCTCTATTTAGATGACAATTTTCCCATAGTAGGCTTGCCTTTTAGCAAGTGTGTGTCTAACTTGCTGGCACAACAGCATCTGAGTGTTAGAAATGTGACAGGCTGGAGGTATGCATTTGTCACTTAGAACTTGCTCTGCTTAAAAAAAAAAAAAAAAAGATATTTTGCTTTTAGATTGTCAGATTGTTTCAAAGTGAGACATCTACAGCCTTTTACAGGAGGCACTTTATTGGCACAAATGATATGTTATCCAATGAACAGTGATTATGGCTGCTCCCAAATCTCCTCCTTTTCCATCATCTGTTGAACTGTTGGCTTTTTTTTTTATAAAGTTCCCATACCAGCTGAAAAGCCACAGAGTTCCTGTGGGTGAATTTCAAATGAGCGTATCAGATGGAAAATATCGATTTCCAGTCAATTCCTTGAGAAAAAAAACCAACCAAACAAAAAAAAACAACAATACAGCACATATTTCACAATGGAAGAGTTCACAGAGGACACGGGAAATAGGGAAAAATGTTTCCTTCCCAGTTCAGTGCAGGAGCTACACAGAGTGTTCCAGCTCACAGAACATGCAAACAATGTCCACTGCTCGGACAAGGTCAGCAAAGCAGATGTGGCTTCAATTTTGCCACTTGTGCAGCGTGAGAACAATCCCCAGATAATGGGAAGACCTTATGGGGAAGCCATGGAGTGTCCCAGCCTGACACGATTCCCCAAGTGCCATTTTCACATTGCTCAATGCTCCTGGGGCTGCTGGAGCTGCAGTGATTAGAGGAAAAAGAATGACTTTGGGTTAAATATCTTTAAAGGCTGCAGGGGGAGGGGAGAAGGAAACATCCAGGGTTTTCCTTGAAGATAATTTTGAAGGATGCTTTGCTCCCCATGGAGTATTTGCACAAAAAGAGGTGTGAAGTCATCTTAGGATAAGATACATCCAGTCATTTCTTAGATTTTTCAGCCCCTCTTGGCTCTCCCTTCATGGCCCCTACCATAAAAACTAAATGTACACATGGCCTTTGTGTTGGTTTGAGTGATCTCAGGTTCCACACTCAGCTTATTGAAGCCCTAATCCTTGACAGAGGTTTCTGCAGTGCATTTCAAACAGGACAAGGAGATGAAAACATGAATTACTGTTAGCACTAAAAGCAGGGCATTTTCCTTGGAAACTTCTCACAAACCTATCAAAAAGTTAGACCTTGTCCAAATAAATACTCAGCTCACTGACAGATAAAGATTATCCATTTGCAGTGTTTTATCTTAATAAAAACATTAAGAAGATGGAATTCCCTTTCCAAGCTTTTGGAAGGGGAAGAACAACAACATTGTCAAGAGATGTATGTGACGGAGTAAATTAACCTCTGTAAATCTGAGCAAGGTCAGGTGACTAAGGCTGGAAAATCAACTTTAATTCTCCTTTATCACGTTGGTGCTAGGATTTGCTGGCTCTGGATTCCCTCACACGCAGATGTGAATCAAGCTTTGGTTTTCTGAGCATCTGCTGTTCCAAAAACTAGCAATGAATGGGAAGATGAAGCTAGAAAAAAAAACTCCAGTGTGATAATATATATTTGATTTTTTTCTCTGAGTATATTGAATCACTGGCCCAAGCACACTCCAAAAGCAATTACATTCTTCTTCATGCAGGAATCTCTGAACTGGTAGTCTGGGTTTTCCTGGGGGGGAAAAAAAAAAAGTAGGCAGAATTGAAGAATCACTGATTATTGCTTGAGGTTTGCTTTTTCTTTGCAACCAGCCCAACTGCTTTAATAGCATTTATTCTGCAACTGAGGAAAGTAATGGGTTAAAATTTATTTATGTGCCTTAGTGAAATGCATTTGTGTATAGAAAATTAACTAACAATGACCCCTTGTTATAGAATCATAGAATCCTGGAATCATAGAATCATGGAATCATGGAACCATAGAATCATAGAATCATAGAAACATAGAATCATAGGAACATAGAATCATGGAATCATAGAATGTTTTGGGTTGAAAGGGACCTTCTTTGAGAAAGACCAGAGTTTGAAAATAATTTTACCTTAGCCATGGCTTTGGAATAAAAATATCCGCCTTATCGGGAAATAGCCATGGATAAAAGCATGTCAATACACTGTTCTGAGAGCTCACCTTTTGTTCTCACCTGGTGGTGAGCTGTCCTGGTCTCTGGGAGGGCAAGGTGGAAAACTCGCCAGTTAGTGCACTGGACTCAGCTATTCTGTGGAAAAATAATTCATTTAAGTGTCAGAGGAATGAAGAGCTTCCAATTAATTTTCTTTTTTTACTCACAGAAGCTTCAACAGAAGGACTGGCACCTGGTTTTCTTGCTCCAGAATGTGGGCCCAAAGCTGGAGTGATTGAAAACTTCTTGAGCAAATTTAAAAGTCTTGAAGTCAGAAATCTGATCTGTGACTAACTCATAGTCTTTCAGATTGTGTCATGGAAATAGTTTCATTTAAAAGTAAAAATCTTTCTTTATTTTACCTCCACTCTGTGCAGGAATGGAAACAAATAGAAACCCAAAATTATAAGCTTTGGGTGATTATTTAACTTTCCCACACCATTATGAGGTTTCTTTTGCATTTACTTGTAAGAAGTGAGATGCCATTTGGTTTTAAGTGCCACAAGTCTTTCAAAGTCTAACTCCTGAAAAAAAATGCACCATCTTTTTCTGCATTTTTCATTCCAGAGAGATCACAAGATCACACACAGCAGTGAAAGGATTTTGCTCTGAAAGCAGCCAGGTGAGTTCAGAATTATCTCCCCATTTTGTCAACCACAAAAAACGTGCCAGAGCTCCTGTTATCCTCCTATATTGAAGGGTATGGAGAGGATAGAAGTGGGAATTTTGACATTAAACAATTATTTATGGAGCAGTTACATGAATGTCTGGCTTTAGGACCCCATTTTCACTGTGAATTGCCAGATTGCTCTTTGCCCCAAGCACAGCCAAGGTTACACCAACAGCTCTTCCTGGTGCCAACAACTCTTCATGCTCTGTTTACTGCCCTGGGGTCACTTGGTGCTGAAGTTATTGGTGAAAAATTATTTCTTTCCAAAGCAGGTGAGATCAGGGAATTGAGGAATGTTTCAAAGCACAACCCTGCAGTGGTAGAAGACAAGGCAGGAGACATCTTGCATGTTATTCATCCATGGTTTTAGCTTTCAGACTAAATTTTAACTTTCTCAAAACAGAAACAGGAGGCAATCATATCTCAGAGCAAGGACCAGAAAAAATTATGAGTTTCCTCTTGATTTTCTGTAGCAATATACAGCATATATTATAACAAAACTGCACAGCAGAACTGCTAATATTTTATGCAACACTGAGCAGCAGAATTGATAAGATTCTGTGCAACCTCATAAGGGCTCTGTGTGTGCCTCATTTCAAGAGGTATTAATGCCTAACTTGGAGATACAATTCCTTTATGCCTGTGCTGTACACGAAATTGGAAATAGCAGTGGGGATACAGTGACAGATCACCTTTGGATTGTCAGGATGCTGGGTGAGAAATTAGAATTTCTCCAATTTGGGGAAAGTAGTGATGGTGAAAGTCATGTTCTAGATAAGATTTAATGTGCTGCAATAGCTGTTGTGTAATTTTCTCTGCATTTCGCTAACTGTTCAAATGTCATTTGAGTTCATGGATATGAGAGATTACAGAAGTTCAATTTAATTTATCCAGAAAAAAGCTGGAAGCCTTCCTGATGCCAGGTCCTTGGCCAAGCTGAGTACAGATTTCTGATCCGACTCCACACTTCCATTTATCAGAAAGATTCACAGCAGGGTTGGATATCTGCCAAAAACCTGAGCAAATTCAGATGGAAGATCAAAACTCTCATTTTTGCCTTCCAAAGTTGCAAAACATGATGCCACTTTACCACAGGACGTAACAAGGTCACTTTTTCTTAAGTCTTTGTATCAAGGCAAGTTGGTTTTCTAGAACAACCTGATGCTGCTCAACAATTTAATTCCTGAAAACTGTGAAATTCCTCCTCCTCCTGCCTTTGTTCTGTAACAGGTCACTCCAGGTGACTCCTGACCTTAAACATAAAAATCTTTGGGTGTGAAAGGATTGAGTGCAAAAGGGAGAGAAGCACGACATTTAAAGGACACACGTGTTTGCAGAGAGCACAGGCTCCGTAGCCATCCACTTGGATGACTGCTTCCCTGCACATCCCATTCCCAGATGAAGTGATCTTTCTGCCTGGTTTATAGAGAAATGTATTGCATGTAATGGTTATTTTCTTTTGAAAAAATCTAGGGAGACATGATCTGTCGTCAGTAATAAAAATCCTTGCCCTTTCCATCTGAAAACAATGTCTGGGTTTTTACGGTTCGCTGTAGCAGTGCTTCCCACAGGGACGATTTTCAATATCACTGTGTCCTAACAGGAAAAGAGTGATATTTCTGCAAAACATCAAGAGTGTCCTTGTTCAGATGATTAAAGAACACCAGAACTGAGATAATGAGTCTTATGTCCACATTAATACATCCTTTAATCACCATGGTCATGCCTACCAAAAAATCAAGTCGTGCTTTACCTCAGAGCAGGGACTGATGGGTTGTTTTCCACCATTTCCTGTAGAGATGAGATCACAGAATTATGGAAAGATTTGGGTTGGAAAGGACCTTAAAGACCATCAACTTCCAACCCCTTGCCATGGACAGAGACACCTTCCACTATCCCAGATTGCTCCGAGCCCTGTCCAACCTGGCCTTGGACACTTCCAGGGATGGGGAATCCAAAACTTCTCTGGGCAACCTATGCTCCACAATCCTCACAGTAAATAAATTCTTCCCGATATCCAGTCTAATCCTACTCTGTTCCTCACAGACCTTACAGAGATACAAAAACTGAGCAGAGTGATGGCAAGAGAGAGGGAAGCTGGAAAGGCAGAGAGGAAAGCAAAGGTGAAAGCTCAAGAGAAGGCATCAAGGTTTCCCCCTGCACCTCCTCCTTCCTGAACTTTCACTTTCCCCACAACCCTTCCAGCCCTCCATTACCCACAAGTCCCACTTGCCTCCTTATCCTTGAAGATGTGAGGAAAATTTATAGCTGCAGGTCCATTAATGGCTCTTCATTTATGGTCAAAAAATGCTTCTGTACAAGACTTTATTTGCACATTAATAGATCTGTGTGCCCACCCCTTTCCTGACTTAGAATTATCTCCGAGTCTATAATTGCACGGTAAGACTTTCAGCCTCCCTTTCTCCTGCTGTGCTTCACAGCAAACACTATTTCATTGTTTTTGTTTCAATCTTCTCTGTTTCTTCAGCAGATTGATGGCACATTTTTACAGCTTTGGCACTAACACAGGGATAATGATGTCCTCACCCTGCCCATTTCTAGAGATGCTGCTGCATCCTGATGATTTCGCACCTCTGATGATTTTTGACACAATCTTCTCGAGACAGTAGCGGCAACCATGCAACGGTCCTGGGAATATCCTTAAAACATAAGATAAGAAAGCCCTGGAGGGGCTGGAGAGAGTCCAGGGAAGGGAACAGAGCTGGGGAAGGGTCTGGAGCACCAGGAGAGGCTGAGGGAGCTGGGAAGGGGCTCAGCCTGGAGAAAAAGAGGATCAGGGGGGAACTTGTGGCTCTGCACAGCTCCTGACAGGAGGGGACAGCCGGGGGAACAGGGACAGGAGGAGAGGGAACGGCCTCAAGTTGTGCCAGGAGAGGTTTAGATTGGATATTGGGAAGATTTTCTCATAGAAAGAGTTGTTAAAGATTGGAACAGACTGCACAAGGAAGCGGTTGAGTCACCATCCCCGAAAGTGTCCAAAACCTGTGTGAATGTGGCACTTGAGGACATTATTTAATGATGAACATGGTCGCGGTGCTGCTGGGTTGACAGTTGGACTTGATGATCTTAAAGATATTTTACAGCTTTAATGATTCTATGATTTTTTCCAGATTTAATGATTCTTTGAACTCAAGCTGCCTGGGGACAAAATTTTTCTAGTCCTTGCCTGTGTTTTCTAACTCAGAGATGTAATAGTGGCCTGAAGCTAGGGAAAAGAGAATTAAGAGATAATTTTGTATTTTGGTTTTGGTGGTGTCTTTTTATACATACACAAATGGAATATCCAACTGCAAAAAAAAAAAAAAAAAAGCTGAAGCTGTGTTAGGGAAAATAAGCGTATCCACTGATCCTGCATGTCTGAAATTAATGCCTCTGAGTTATTGGTTCTTCAAGCCTGGATTAGACACTGGAAAAAGACTTGTGGAAGTTCAATTGTGGATGAAAATAACACTGACAGACACTCCTCTACAACTCTCAACCCTATAAGCCAAGTTTATTAAGATTTTATGGAAAGAGAGCCATCTCATATATATTGTGACCTCTTATGTTTTTTAATTATGTGACTACACAGAAGAGGGAAATTCTGCTTATTGTCCTCTCTGAAGGAAGAACCCACTAAAATTCTCACAAAAAAACCCCAATATGAACTCTGCATCTCACTCTTGTCTTAGAGATACAAATCTTGTGCTAGCAGGAGCTCTCTCCAGTCCTGGAATTGTCTTCTGCTTCATACAGAGCCTCTACTCTGGGTTTTTAAATTATTTTCTTCTGAGCTGACAATTTCGTCAGCAGGCTAGAGGGGAAAATATGAGGCTGGGTCTCTCTCAGGAGCAGAGTACACATAAGTTGGCATCAAACCCCTAAAATACAGAGGTCTGACATGATGCAGTGGCATTTTTGAATATTCCTGGTTTAGATGAAGCAGCCTTGGAGTCAGACCCCAGAACTCCTAACAGGTTGTGGCAGGTGTAATGCTGAGAGGTGCCAGGCATGTAATTTTCTCCAATTAAAATAATTACAAGACGGATGATCAATTACTGCGCTTCTGAAAAATAGCTGGGAATCCCTCACCCATGGATATTCTGTTTGACTGTTTAATACTTTCTGTCAGAGGTATGATAATCACTGCTCTGTGTGGAGTATCACATTCCCCAGCTCCCTCACACCCAGGTGTCTTTTGGCAGGTTGTTTCCAGCTCTATTAAACTGGCCACACAAATGTCAACTAAATTCCATCCTCATGCAATTTCCTAACTGCTTCCAGAAAGCTGGCAGGATCATCAAATTTCCAATGGATCGGAATGGTAAACTGAGATAAATCTTTTCCTCTCTGCACCTTTGAATATTTGGTCTGCAACCTTGAGTTCAGGAACTAAAAATTGTTGTGAGTTTTATTGTATGCTAAGCCACCAGTGAACCACTTCTCTGTCACTGTACAGAGACTTGCTGGAAGCTTTTCTTCATCAAAAATTCAGATAAGGAGGCCTCATCATCTCAGAAGGGGAGAGAAACCTCACAAGGGCTGAGGAAAGAAAAAGCAGGTTGCCTCTGTGTCTTAGGCTGAGGAGTGTGTGTTCTATCCCCATCTGTCAGAGGTGGGGCAGTTATCTTCTGTTCATGGGGCAGTTTTCTTTATCTCTGCCACAACCAATCCTGCCTCCAGGAGATCTCTGCTGTTCATGGGCCATTAATTATTAGTTATCTTCTGTTCATGGCCAGTGAGTGCCCCTGCAGGGCTGATCCAATCCCACCATCCCATGGGGAGATGCTCTGCCCAGGGGAGGAGCCAAGCATTCCTACCTGGATCCAATCTGAGGTTTGGGACACCCCAGCAGCCTTTGCCCCCTGCATTGCCAGAGGAGCAGCTTTCTGCTGCCCTGCAGTGCCAGAGGGAGCCCAGGCCCATCTGCAGCAGCCCTGGAGCTGCAGAGGAAAACTCCCCCCTTGTGCAGGATCCCTGCTGCAGCAGAGCCACAGCTGGCACTGCAGGAGGGCTGAGCCCCCATGGGATGGGGCTGGGACACCACCCTGACACACAGGGGGCAGGGACTGCTCTCACTCTGGCCGTGTTTGGCTTTATTTTTTTGTACTATTGAATTTGTGTTTTTAAAAAATTTCCCTTAAAAAGAGCTGATATTCCCATTCCCATCTCTTTGCCAGAGAGCCCCTTAATTTCAAATTTATAATAATTCAGAGGGAGAGGGTTTACATTTTCCATTTCAAGGGAGGCTCCTGCCTTCCTTAGCAGCCACCTGTCTTTTCAAACCAAGACACTGCCCCAGGATCCCTCTGACTTGCTGCAAACACTGAGCCAAAGCAAAGCTGTCTGGCTGCAGGAGCATCCTGTGAGAGCACAAAAATGCAGGCGCTGTGGTGAAGTGGGAACATGAACTCCTGAGGGAACCATTGAGCATCAAAGGGGTGGGAGTTCATCAAGCAACAGCCTGGACTGCATCCAGGGCTGCAAATTAATCCACAGTTCATGTTTATCTCAAAAAAGATGAACACAGTAATGTTGTGGGGTTGTAAAATGGCTTTTCCAGCAGCACAGCTCTTCTGGACACCAGACTGAGAGCTGCAGGACAGGAGAGCCTGGGAGAAATGGAATCAGCTCCCAGAAAAGACCCAAAGGAAGTCCCTTCACTCACAAGAAGAAACACAGGGATGGAAGGGCAAGCAGAAACATGTCTGGGTGTCACAGAAGGGGAAGAGAATCAGCAAAGCCCTGCCAGCCTATGGAAATGGGAAGGCACACATAGGTCATGGCTTTTATATAACACAGAAACTACTGCAGGGGTTTGCAGAAATCATCAAGACTTTCAGAACCTTCTGGTGGAACAGAATTCACTGCAAGGCTTCATCTTCAGCAGCAGCAAATGAATCTTCACTCCCAAATTCTCTCCCTCCTCACCCTCAGCAGCACAGGGAGATGGGGAATGGGGGCTTCAGCCACAAATATCTCAGAGCTAGGGCAGCCTTTCTTCAGAGCTTTTTGAATTTTAGGAAGAGGATCTCAAGGGTTAAATGTTGTATTTATGAATCCTGCCAAGATTTCGTGGTGTCTCAAATATACTGGTGTATTTTTAGACAGACAATTCTAAAATTAAACACTCAGCCTTCCTAAAAACAACCTGCCACACTTCAATAGTTCCCATTGATGCAACATGAATACAAAATACATTTTAGTTCTCTACCACCAAACAGAAGGAAAATGTTTCTGCCTCTAAGCAGAGGGAGAGGAGCATTTTCTTGAAGTGAACAAATCTCACATCTCAATCCTGCCACTCGTAAAAGGCCCTGCTTGGTGAATCATCAAGTTTGTGGGGGAAGTAGAAGAACCCTGAAGACCTCTGCACTTAAAAATTCACGTGGAAGCCACAGTTTTTTTGAGCAAAACAATGCCTCAAAATCAGACATTGAAAGGGACAAGTATTGTTAGCTTTGTGAAGTGTTTGCTAGAGATTTTCATGATAAAATCAGGTTTTTGTCTAGGATACCAGAGGCAAAATCCTGTCTCCATGGGAGTCAGAATTTCTGAAGGATTTCCAAACCTTCCGAATTTCATCCATCATCTTGTCCTTTCTGTTTCTTGTTCAACCTTTAAATATAAGGTGCTGTGCAATAACAGCAGAACTTTTAGCTCCCTCAAAAACAGGTGCTACCCAGAAGAGGTTTTTATTTTGAGGTGTTCAGATGGGTTAAATCCATGTCAACCTTTCAGTGCTATAGAATTTTGGTTATCCTTGACTTGACTGAGGCTTTCAGCCTTCCTCTGATGTCTTTGGGGCTCAAAAACTGCAAACATCATCCAAGTTCAGGCAGTGGGGCCACTGCAGTTGGGTCAAAAAAGATTTATGGGCTTGGGAAGACAGCTCGAATACCTCCCATATCAAGCACTTTGCTCATTCCAGATGACACTGCAAATTTCCATAACTGTTTGAGGGAAACAGAGCCTTGCAGGACACAGGTTTTCTTTAGCCATTTGTGTCAAACAATTCCCTGTATTAATTTCAAAATCCCACATCCTTTGCTGCATGAAATCAATTGTAAAACTCTTACATGTTCCTTGGAGACCCCGTTCCAGCTGATTTTTTGAAACCTAAATGATTTCACCAGTAAGCTGTCATCTTGCTGAACAGAATAACAATCAGTGTTGGTTTTGCTCAGGTTTGTTGCCATAACTAAGATCCCAGAACAATTTAAAAGCTAGGTTCATTTTTCTTGATGGGAGATTTCTTCTTGAATACCCAGATTCAGCTTGGCTCCCACACTAACCACTCTCTGATCTCCTACAATGTTATGACAACCATACAGATATGTAAAATATTTGCTCTTTTTGAAAAGTAACAATAATTTCCACAGCCAAATGGAGCAATGCTGACTGTGGTGGTGGAGTTCCCACCCCACATCTCCTAATTACTTCACAAGTTCAAAGCCATTTTGCCATCAGGGTAAAAACTTTGTGAGTAAATCACTTTTAGATGACGTTAGTTAGCCCACTTGGGTTTCTGAAAAGCTCCACTGAGACCAGGTATAGGACTATTTTTACAGTCTGAGAATACTTTACATGGAAATAAACTGACTTTTAAATCTCCATCTCGAGGAGGTCTTGTGGGACTCTGGGTTGTTTGTGCATTCAGGATCCTACGCAGAGGCTGATGAGTGACTCATCCTGCCTGACACCTTATCTGCACAATACCCTGCAATCTGCACTCTGGGGCCACAGCACAAAAAAGGGGATTTTACTACTCCTAGCTGCCAGGCTAAAAGCTGAAGCACAAAATGGATGTTTTTTTCTTACTGTGTCTTATGAAAATCCAACATATTTTAAAATTTTTGTTTCGGATTTGCAGTTAAAACTAACAGGAAATAAACCTTCCTTGCCTCTGTTGGCTCCTTTGCTCTTTCTTGCCTTTGAAGTGCATCTCATTTGTTTGGGTTAATTGGTGTTACTTCCCTCCAAAAGAGAAATCTGCCTTTACACAGCACAAAGTTGGTTTCACATTCTTATCTATACAAGAAAACTCCAGTCCAGGTCTGCATGAGCTCAAGATTAGGCACAAGTGAGCAAAACAGCTCTGACATCAGAGAAGAGCAAACCTCTCCACCACTTCGCATGCGCTGATTCCTGGGGTGCCCAGTGCAATTTCTGGCTTGTCAAGCCACTCTGCATCTTTATCCAAGCCAAAACTCTGCATTTTAAAATCTTTTAAAATCTGCATCTTTATCCAAGCCCAACACCCTGATCTTCACCAGACTGAAGAGCAGAGTGATAAATGCCTGCAGTTTCCCTTTGAGTGAATCCATACCTTTTGGAAAAAAACTGTCCCTTAGGATTAAAAATAAAAAATAAAGATGACAAAGAATCAAGAAATCTCTGGGGAGGTTGTTCCAGTGATTACTTTCTCTCACTATTGAAACATCTCTTCTTTATTTCTGATCTGACTTTCTCCAGAAGTTCACTCCAGCCTGACCTTCACCTATTACAATGTCTTTTTCTCCTGCATGAAAAGACTGTATGCTCCCAGGAAGGATATTTCTGTAGATACAAAAATGTGACCAAGTCAACTCTTAACCTCCTTAAGAGTGAAGCTGAAGGGAAAGCGTTTAAATGTCTTGATAAAAGTTGTCATCTAAGGCCACTTCTTGCTGCTTTTACAGTTTTTTCAGTATTTTCACTGAAATATAAATATTGGACTTGAGTAAAAACATGTCAATTTCTCCAGTTAAGGTTGCATTCAATGAAATGAGTTCAAGAAGCATCTGGAGAACGTTCTCAGGCACCTGGTGTGATTTTTGGGGTGTCCTGTTCAGGGCCAGGAGCTGGGCTCAGTCATCCTTGTGAGTCTTCCATATTCTCCGGATATTCTGTGATTTTGTGATTCTGTTCTACAACCCATGCGAAAATCCTCTAATGGGATGTCAGAGCATCACATTGGCCATAGATGCAGCAGCTTTGTGTCACTCAAGGGTTTCTCCACCATAATCCTGCTGTGGGGGATATTGACCCCTTTAGTGCTGCTCTTTCAAATCCCTGGAGGAAATTTTTCACTCAACCAGGCAAACAGAGGGAAATGCTGTTTATGCCACTTTTTGTTCAAAAAATACACTGCAGGAGTGGAATGAAGTCACTTGGAGCTATTCTCCTTGGGAAAGGGGGGAACATAAATTGGACGAATGTTTGATCAGCTTGATCCCACAGGCTGAATTCTTGTTGTGCTTAAGGGTTAAGTGACACTGGGGTTGTTGATGTTCCTGCACTTTTCTGTCCTGGATTTCTTGTCACCTGGAAAGGTGATCCAGGCTGGACAAAAGAAACCTGTCTATGTTTGAACTCCACACCTGTTGATGGTTCACCTCAACTTCAGCTGCCTAAAATCTAAAACTCTGTCCTTTAAACCAGCAGAGACATTGCAATGTTATTTCTTTGTCATGCTCGTTGTGTTGTGGTACTACAAGATGACCTGACATGGGGATTTGGGCACAGAACCAGTCACCCACAGGGGTTTTCACCTTGGCTATTGCATTACTTTTGTGATGCCTCTTAATTTTGGATCTAATCTCCTAGATTGTTTTAATTCAAGGAACAGAAACCCATTAGATACATTCATAGTGAATTGTTTCCACTTTCCATTCTTGACAGCCCACTTCAGTCTGGAAATGTCTCTGAAATGGTTTGCTAAAAACAGGAGCCTGGTATGGTTAAAACCTTTTATTTCACTTCTCTATTGCATTGTCTGTCTAGACAGGATCTATTTATACTTGGCTGTACACCTAATTCAGACAAATAAGTTGATTTTGGTAGAAGCCAAGCCAGAAATGGCACAGACCTTGCCATCTCTGATCTTTAAACCCGAGCCATCTCACTGTGTACCCACCAAAGCTCCTGCAAATAAATGAGGGATTTCCAAGCAAGGACAGATGGGACACGAGTAGGAGGGGATTTAAAGTCACATCCACTGCATGCAAGATCACAGGCACAATCTGATCTGAGTGTAATTAGTCTGTGGAAGCCCTCAGAAACCCCTCTCGTTCCTCCTCTCCAGACTCCCACCACTGCTATTCATTCTCTGATCACTGCTACCTTCAAAGGAAGATAAAAACCTATAATAAGTCACACCTACTTGTAATGCCCTGCCTCATGGGCTGAAGTTATTTTCGAATCCGTGTGATGGGTTAGCAGAAGCCTGGCTTGCATCTGTCTTAATGAGCTGCTAATATTCTTTGCCCTGATAAAAGGACAATGCTTTCTTAGGGGGCAGCTAAAGCCATTTTCTTTTCTAATATCTTGACATAGTCTGTCACCTCTAACCCCTTTGGGCCAGTCCCCCCCAAAATCCAGATCAAGAAAAAAAATGCTTCACTTTTTCACTGGCAATGAAAGGATCACAGGATTATTTCAGTGAATTTTATGATGATTTCAGTAAATTTTATGATGTATTTGTGAACAAGTGTGGTATCTTCAGGGTTCCTCGTGGCAGGAAGGAAATTATGAATTTGATTCTGTGTTTTTAGAAGGCAAATTTATTATTCTATGGCATTATATTATATTAGAGAATGCTATACTAAACTATACTAAAGAATAGAGAAAGGATACCTACAAAAGATTTAACAAGATATTAATGAAAAACCCATGAGTCTCTCCAGAATTTTGACACAGCTGGACTGTGATTGGTCATTAAATAAAAACAATTCACATGAAACCAATGAAACGATCACCTGTTGGATAAACAATCTCTAAACCACATTCTAAAGCAGCAAAACACAGGAGAAGCAAATGAGATAATATTGTTTTCTTTTTTCTCTGAGGCTTCACAGCTTCCCAGGAGAAAAATCCTGGGCAAAAAAGATTTTTCAAAAAATATGATAGTAACAAACAGGAATTAGGGGAGGGGACAGGACACATCACTGGCTCTAAGATGACATCCACATTGCACAGCTGAATTGATTCTGTCCACTTGGGCCAGAGCTATTTCTGTTTAATTGCACAGAAAATGTTTGTGCAGAGTCTCTTCCCACTCCAGGCATTCTGTGATCCCATGAACCATGGCAGGTGCAACCTGGGCTGCAAAACACATCTTTTCCGTGTGACTATGAAACTCTTCCCAGGAAATGTACACTTGGATGAGGTTTGCCAGTTAAATCATGCTGAGTTATGGGAGGAAGCTGCTGAGAGCAAGACTGACAAATCACAGGTAGGAAGAGACTTAAAGGAACTCCTGCTCAGCATTCTCTAGACATAAATCTGGACATATTTACAAGCTGATTTTTGATTTATTCTTTTTTTCCTCCTGGCTGTTTTTCTCCTGAAGTGTCCTCATTTTATCATGTTCTCCAGAACTAGCTGTTCAGCAGAGACGATGTGCAGTTCTCAATGAAGGGACTGAAAAATAAATTGATTTTTTTTGTTGTTAGCTCTGTCAAAGGTTCTCAGGGCTCACTTCTCTTTCTTTCTTTTCAATGTCCCATGGCTGGGATCCCACTCCAATGGATGGAAAGGATCACAGAGATGTCCCAGTCTACTTTTGTCCATTGTCCTGGACACTGTTTTTGGAATTTTGGAGATAGAAATTAAAAGCTCAAGATAAGAAGCACATTCCCACATGGGAGATCTCCAAAACCCAAAAAGGGGCAAATGCCTTGCCCTTGGATATGTCTTGAAGGAGAGGGGATGTGGCTCCTGCTCTTGGCTCCAGTCAGTGCTGTCATCCTCTAAATGTGATTTGATCACATCCTTGGTGTCAGAACTCAGCACATCCCTCCAGGTGTCCAGAGTTGCTGAGGACCCCACCAGGGGGCTCAGAGACCCTGGCATGCTGCCCAGAACACCTGGGGATTTGATTTTGACCCTTGGAGCAAGTTGCCAGCTTTGTATGAGGACGTGAAATTCACACAGGTTTGAACAGTGTAATAACAAAATGATCACAGGGTGAAAATGCAGATTTTAGGATTTTTGGTATGGGAGTTATGGGGACAAGATGGAGGAATTGGGGCATGTCTAGCCTTTCTCCTTCTTCTTCTCGTTCTCCATTTTCTGCAGTGATGTTGGCACTTTGGGATAGGTTTAGAATAGAAGTGCACTGTCTACCATAGGTGATAGGTATTGGGAATTAAATGTAAATATGATATATGTAGTTTGTAATATAAAAGGACAACACCGCCCCAGGGGTGGTCAGAGTGCCTGTGGCTGCCCTGCTGAGCAGATCTTGGCTGGGCAGAAAGAAAATTTTATAGATAAGAATTAATAAACAACCTCAAGACCAAAAAGTGAAGAGTCCAGAGTCGTTCTTCGGTTGCACGGGCCGAAGCAGAGACACCCTGCACATCTGGGTCAGCAAATATCAACAGCAACCCGAGACCTTGGGGCAACACAGCCACCAAGAGCTACTCTGTGAATCCCAGGATTATTTAATCTTGATGTGGTTTTTTTGAGTTCCTGCACCACACCTCCAGCTAGGCTGAGAAGCAGAATCTAAATTGTTGAAGATTTTCTGAGGTAAGAAAAGGCCTCCGTGGCCTCTTAATTGCCTCAAAAAAGGCAAAGGCAAAGTTTAGCCATGTGCTTTTGGGATCCAGGGGCTTTGTCCTTGGTGTCTGTGGTGCTCAGTTGTGACAATCAGTGACACTTTTGTTCCATTCCCTGCTCTACCTCACAGGACTGGGTAAATGCAAGAATAAATGACATTTGAGGGCTGGTCATGCCCCTCATTAACAGGACCCTGCCAGTGCCAGGGATGGATGAATTTGAAGGAAGCCTGGGGATATGAAAGAACATCTTGCACAGAGCAGGTCTTGTTTCAAAGTTTCTCTTTTGACAAACTCTTCATTTTGGGAAGGTTTAAGGATGCCAATTAAATTCCTTGTGTTAAGAAAAGCCATTAAACCTTTGGACACTGAAAGGTTCAAACTGAGCTGGTTGCAGCTCCCAAAGTTTATCTTTCCCATTCTTCTGGGGGAAAATAAGAAAAAGTGGCAGACAACACACCAAGTCCTGAGCCATTGTTTGCCATACAAAATTAAAATACCTGAAACTGGAAGGAAACAAGAAAAAAGTCAAATTGCTCAATGCAGATCTCCTGTCCCATCACATCCTTGCTTAACTGCTTCTGTATCCCTTGCTGTGCAAAGTTATTCCACAAAAAAAGGGCATTTCCATGTTTTCAAGTGGAAACTTCAGGATGGGACAGGGCCACGAGGACCCACTAAGTGAGCTGAGACTGCCAGGCAAGGTGTTTTTACTTGAAATTAGTGAAAGATATTTTTTTCTTCTTTTTTTTTTTTTTTTTTTTTTTTGGTCTAATGACTGCCCTGTGAGCTTTCAAAAATTACATAGAAATTCTCATTCTCAGTTTGAAAAAAACCAGCTGATTTTGTCACTTCCAATGAATAGTAAGGAGACTATAAGGAGAGCAATGAGCTTGCAAAAGTGCACAACTCACTATGCACAGGACTTATGCTTTTATTTCTTTATTGTCTTCTGCTGATAAATCTTTTTCTAGTGCCCACACTGCCCACACTGCAGCTGCAGGGAACCTTCTAGACAGATTTGAGGGACTGGAGTTTGGGGATAAAGGTATAATAAGTCTCCAGGTGAGGATCAATCCTTTACTCTAAGTAAAAGTGATAAAACAAGAGGAAACAGCCTCAAGTTGTGCCACAGATTGGATATTGGGAAAAATTCTCCACAGAAAGGGTTGTCAAAGATTGGAACAGGCTGCCCAGGGCAGTGTTGGAGTCCTCATCCCTGGAGGGGTTTAAAAGCCATGTGGATGTGGCACCTGGGGACATGGTCAATGGTGGCCTTAGCAGTGCTGGGGGAATTGAGCTCAATAATCTTAGAGGGCTTTTCCAATCTAAACAATTTTATGATTCTATAACATCACAGAAGAGGATGTTTCTAAAGAGGTTTCCAGCTGCCCAAGAAGGAGTTACTGCAGCAAGCCTGTTGCTCCCACTCTTGTGCTTTTCCTTTTTCTCTTTGTAAATATTTCACCCAGACCCTTACAAGCACTTTTCACTTCTTAGCCAAAAAGGATCCCTGCCAGAGGCATTCAGGCATCCCACCCTGCAAACCTGGATACTGCTGGCAGGTTCCCAAGGCTGCCTCTGAAGGACATTCCACAAAGGCCAGGAGTCAGCTCTCCAAACCCCACCAGACCCCTTTAACCTGCTTTTCTTGGGGGGCAAGGATGTGACTGTTGATCTTTTTGGGGTGAATGTCCCAGAAGAGCATTCCTAAGGCTGGTAAAGCATGAGGGAAGGAGATTTTTATTGCTGATCCCTGTCTCCAGCCTAGTTATGGCCCTTCACAGCCCCTGTGCTCATGCAGAAATTTTTATTAATGATCCTGCACTGGTTTTCACATCATGAAAACCATCACCAATAACAACATTATCCAATGTGTGTTCTCATGCATCTTGTGCACCCCCATGCAGGAGTTTGGAGACCCTCCAAGAGGACTTCCTCTGGGAGCTGGCTGTGCAGCCAAGCAGCTCTCACTGCTATGAAATGTTTCCTGACCCACTCTGTGTTTATTCCCTGGGGGACCCCCTCACATTTCCTGCCCCGCTGGTATCGGCCCCTTCACACGCCTCAGATGGATTCCCTGCATCCCCAACCTGGACATTTGGTGACATGCCTATGCCACGGCAGTTCTGGAAGGATGGCTTACAAATTCATATTTAGGTGATTAAGCAGAAAAGCTTTTCCTTAGTTCTGGTGTTGGGATGAGGGTTCCTGCTGGTAGATGCAATCACATGGCTCGAGCAGCAAATTCGATGTGGCTGAGCTGTGTATTTGTCTCCTCACACAAACAGTCCTGTGGCTGGATTTATCCTTCTGATGGAGCACCATCAGAGGCAGAAAAGGGAGGCAGAGAGACCCCATAGATTATTAAAAATATTAGGGGTGATGAAATAAACTTCCTCATCCCCACCCCACAGCTCCGTGCAGTCTGAGGCTCAAGAGCAGGATTTATTTTTAATGATGACATGAAGTAGAATATCATTTCAGGAGAAAATGAACATGAAAAACCAGAGCAGTGATGCCCCTGCCCTGACTGGGGAGCAGAACTCCAGATTCCAGGTGGAAATGAGTAATTTCTTCTGCCTTCTATCCATGACACATGAAGGGGAGCACAATCACAGAACCACAGAATATCCACAAGGATCATCCAAACCAAACCCTGGCCCCTCACAGGACTACCCCAAAAATCCCACTCTGTGCCTGACAGCATTGTCCCAATGCTCTTTCAACTCTGGCAGGGTTGGCCTGACCAAAATCCCAAAATAATGAAGAATGAGATATTCTGAGAAATTACCAAAGCAAAACAAAGAGTCTGTTGCTATGGGAACAACATGTATCAAACTGATGTCAAACATGCTGCAAAATAATTTCCCCAAATTGTAAAATGCAGTGATGAAGGAGGCAACAAAAGGAGGCTGTCAGTGTTTTATTTATACTATTTTTTATCTACCTGCTTGCCTGTGTGGTGTGCATATATCACACCCACACTCCCACCCACAGCACACAGCTGTCTCTCTGAACTTTCTTAGATCTGCTCCAGAAATTCAGGTGGTGATGGGGGAGGAAGAAGAAGGAGAATATAAAATAAAATAAAATAAAATAAAATAAAATAAAATAAAATAAAATATTATTAAAAACAAAATAAAATAAAATAATAAAAATAAAATTAATAAAATAAAATAAAATAAAATAAAATAAAATAAAATAATACACATTTTAAAAATGAATAAAATAAAATAATATAATAAAAATATAAATAAAATAAATAAAATAAAATAATAAAAATTTTAAAAATTAGTAAAATAAAATAAAAATAAAATAGTATTCAGATTTAGCATTCAGATTTGGCAGGAAAAAAGTAACTCTGCATCTTTTTAGTACCAGATAGATGCAGGTTGAAGGGGGCAGATTTGGTTCTTGTGAAGATTCACAGATCCTTTCCTGCCACACTTCTTCCCAGCTGAATGGACCCAGCACAAACTGGTGCCTGGGGTGCACAAGGCTGGTCCTCCTCAGGTGCAGGAGTGTTCAGAGAGGTGAGAGAACAGAACAACTGATTTTTCTTCATCCCCCCACATTGCAAAGGGAGAAACACAAGCTGGTGATGCCTTTCTGCGCTTGTAAACATGGTGAGCACAGCGAGCTGCTCCAAGGGCAGAGCTGAGGCCTGTAAACTCCTCACATGGATCTTTCTGTAGCCACCAGAGGAAGCATCTGGGTCCCCTGATGGGATCTTGGAAAACCAAGAAGAGCTACCATAATTTGCAGCAAAGGAAGCAGAAGAGAGAGAGGCATCATCCCTGAGGGCTGGAAGGGGTTTGGAAGCAGCAGCTTTAGCAAGCAGCAATTATTTTTCTGTTTGAAAGAAGAAAGTTGTTTTCCCATTTGGCCCACACCAACCTCTGTCAGGCACTGTTTGAACTTCTACAGAGATGCAAGCACATTTATCCAGCTGGACACAGAGTTCCTCTGATATTCCCTTCCCAATTTTCTGAGAGCGCTTCCAGAGTTCATTAATGCAGATCCTCAGCTCCGAGAAGCAGTGGCCTCACTATCCCAGGAGTGTTATCCTAGTTTTGCCACATCCTGTTTCACCTTTGCTCTGCTCCCAGACATGCCTCTCCTTGTTCATACACCCCCTCTGCTAACTTGTTCCCCTCTGGAATCTCATCCTGTGGATCCTGCTAAACCTGACCCGCTCAGAATCATGGAACCACCGAATGACTGAGGTGAAAAAAGACCTCTAAGGTCATCGAGTCCAGGTGTCAACCACCACGTTTCCCAAAAAAACTCATGTCCTCCAGTGCCACATCCACACGTGTCCCAGATTGCAAGGTAAGATCAATTCTATCACCATCTGTCAGAGGTGGGGCAGTCATCATCTGTTCATTGGGAAGTTTTCCTTATCTCTTCCACAACCAATCCTCCCTCCAGGGAGACATCTGCTGTTAATGGGCCATTAATTATTAATTATCTTCTGTTCATGGCCAGTGAGTGTCCCTGCAGGGCTGATCCAATTCCATCATCCCATGGGGAGATGCTCTGCCCAGGGGAGGAGCCAAGCATTCCTACCTGGATCCAATCTGAGCTTTGGGACACCCCAGCAGCCTTTGCCCCCTGCATTCCCAGAGGAGCAGCTTTCTGCTGCCCTGCATTGCCAGAG
This sequence comes from Melozone crissalis, assembly GCF_028551555.1. Taxonomy (NCBI): domain Eukaryota; kingdom Metazoa; phylum Chordata; class Aves; order Passeriformes; family Passerellidae; genus Melozone; species Melozone crissalis. The sequence goes on from NW_026535905.1 coordinate 4,696,578, forward strand.
GGAGCCCAGGCCCATCTGCAGCAGCCCTGGAGCTGCAGAGGAAAACTCCCCCCTTGTGCAGGATCCCTGCTGCAGCAGAGCCACAGCTGGCACTGCAGGAGGGCTGAGCCCCCATGGGATGGGGCTGGGACACCACCCTGACACACAGGGGGCAGGGCATGGTCTGATTCTGGCAGTGTTGTTTTAGTTTACTGCAATGTTTATCTTATCTTTTTTTTTCTTCCCTAATAAAGAACTGTTATTTCTGCTCCCATATCTTTGCCTGAGAGCCCCTTAATTTCAAATTTATAATAATTCAGAGGGAGGGGATTTACATTTTCCATTCCAATGGAGGCTCCTGCCTTCCCTAACAGCCACCTGTCTTTTCAAAGCAAGGCAACATGTTTTTTGAACCCTTCCAGAGAGGGTTCCCTGGGCACTTCCTCAGACTGGCCATGGTTCATCTTGTCCCACCTGTGTCCTTGCAGGGACAATTCCTCTTCCACAATTTTTCCAGCCTCCATCCCACAAACTACTCCCTGAGAATATCCCAGTTCTTCTCAAACACAGCCTGTTCAGAGGCCTCTGCAAAGGCCAGACACCAAATTACACCACCAACCCATACAAGACAGTATAGGTGAATGGTGTTTTAAATACATGAAAACAAAGGCAAAAAAAGGTATAGCATCTGTAAATCCAGCAGCTTTTTATTCCAGGTGACTCTTTGGTCCATGGAACCTGCAGGGGAAGAATTGTGCTCCTTCAGAGTATGTGACACCTCCTTGATGGCCTCAACAAACTTTGGGGGCATAAACCTGGAATAAAACACTGCGCGTAATTATTGAGACGGATCTTTAGTGATGAAGCAGGATTTTGTTCTACACAAAACTGAATGCCTTTTTTATTATACCTTTATTCTGCGTTTCAGTTGATCAAATTTTGCCACTGGATGAAAGTAAGTTTATTTTTGATTTGTATTCAGGAGTAAGCCAATTTTGTGCAATCAAAACTGTTTACAGGAAGCACCTGATTTCAGTGAATTGCCTGTTTCTAAAACAGAATATCTGTGAGAAAACATGAGGAAAACCGTGATATTACACATTCTATCTTTGACACTTCCACTAGAAAAATTGATATTTTCTCATATGAAACTTTCACAATAAAACTGCTGCTTCTTCATACAAGTATCTACTTTCAAAGATTGAAACAAGGATAAGAGAGCCACCTTTCCTCCTCTTTTGCACCTGGTCTGTGAGTTGTAAAGTCAATTTACAGCTTTGAACTCAATGCGGATTTGCACCAGTATATCCCCAACACACCTAGTGAGCATCCACCTTTGCTAACAACTTTTCTCCAAAATGAAAATAAAACTCAGTGGACTGTGTGATATTTTGTTCTTCTGTCTAGATTTTAGGATTTAACTGGATTGAGGGGCTTTGTTGTTTTATTGTCTAGAGTTCCTAACCCTGGGGCAGCTGCATTTCTGCATTGTTTGAAGCTTACAAAATACTTTGGGGTCCTTCAAGGTAGCCCAAACTCCTGATCCCAGCTGATGGTTTGGAGCTCTGATAGATCCAGGGAAATGCAGACCTCAAGGGAATTTTAATCTTCTGATGAACTGCTCCAACATGTAGAAGGATATGTGGTCTCAATTCTTCCCAGATATCTTTTAGGAGATACCAGTTTTCTGAGCTGGAAATGAACATTTTCCTCAAGCCTGGCTTTGTGCTTTGTTTTTATTATCCACCTACTGAACTCCACACAAGGCACAAAGGACAGAGACCATTACACCTTCCAATATTCCATATAAATTTACTGGGAAACAGAGGGGATCAAAGAGCATCAGTGTTCCCTCTGCTTGTATCCACTGCATTCTTGTGTCTCCTGGAAATTCTGGAGCAGCCAGCCCTGAACATTTCAATGCCTGGAATTACAGAGAGGATGGGTGGAGCTTTCTTGTTTGGTTTGTTTGTGTTTTGTTGGGGATTTTTTGGAAACAAGCAGGAGGGATGAGCTGTTATTCAGAGCTGGCCCTGAGCCAGGCTGCAATTTCAGAACTCCAGCTAGCCTGGAGGTTAACCTTGGGAGAGAGCAAATCTTGTGCTTTCACTCCAATTAATGAACGTGAGTGCTGTTGCTTGGTCTTTTGGCAAAAAAGGAATAAAAAAAACCCCAGGTTTCTTTAGTCTGGATTGCTCCACAGTTACAGTGGGGTTGAATCCTTTCCTTTCCTCTCCTGCCACTGTTTATACATCACCGCTTCAGAAGCAGCACAGTCTCAAGGAATGAGACAGATCTCCATGAAGGAGAGCTTTAAAAGTGAATTTTCAAGCAATTCCAAAAGGAAACAAGAAAACTTTTAAAACTCCAGTGATGTCATGGGCTATTTTTGGATTTTGAAGGCCCAAGCCTGTTTGGTGAAGAGCCCAGCAGGAAGAAAGCCTAGAGATGGAATTTAAGCCCTTTGGACACAGCCCTCTGGTTTTATCCAGTGTTGCTGTCCAACCTTGAACCTGCAGCAGCCCTGGCACTGACATATGGGCAACTCTCCTGCCTAACAGAGGTGTTCTTGCCCTTCATTCTGGAATTTAATGAAGTCAAGGCACTGGGAAAACTCCCTGTGTGTCTGACATAGCACTTGCCACGTGTGATCCAACGAATTTTCAAGAAGGAATGTGATAAATTCATTGTGTGAATGGAGAAATACCAGTTTAGCAAGGGGGGCATTACAAGCTGTAGCACAGACATCCTCTGTGGTGGTGGTCAGCACATGGTGTCTGCCTTTTACCTCTCTATAAACCTATAGGTATGGATTTACTGTGGAAAATTAAGCATATTTTAGCCCACTGTCCAGCTGCTTTTCCTGTTGATCCTCCAGATATCCCTGCTCTGTTTCACTTCAGCAAACTGATAGGAGCCTGCAGGAGAAACAAACTGGATTTGGGGTTTAAATAATCTGGAACTGGCTTAACAAGTCAATTCATAAATAACAATCATAAATGCATCCTAAAAGTATGGGACTTTTTTTCTAAACAGATATTTTTGTCTCCTCTCTCTATTTCTGCATGCTCCCTTGGTTTTAAAGAGTGGTGATAACTATGGATGGGAAGAGCTTTTTTTTCCCAGAACTGACAGATGGATGTGATGATTTTTGTTATAAATTATTGAACACTGATAGTGAAATAAGATAATAAACCCGTGCCTGGATTCCCAGAGTGACATATGAAATTGGCATTGCAAAGGAGTGACCTGCTGAACGGAGTAAAGCTCACAAAAATTTCCTTGGGGGGGTGTTCCTTTTGATGAATGTACTTAATTAAACACTTTGGATACGCAAGAAGGTCGTCAGCTGGACTAAAAATACTCCGTGAACAAAGAGCCATAGGAAATAATGGGGTTTTGTTCTTCCCTTTGTTTACTCCAAGAGAAGTTGGAAGCCTTCCACGTGTTTGGGTTGGTGTAAGTGTCAGTGAAAGCAGAGAACCGCTGGTCTTGACTCACCAGTGGTTTCCAGCTGCGCTCCACAGACCTCTCTGGTGGGTGTGGGAAAGATCCTTGCCCATTGTTAGCCAGCTGAAATTCATAACCCAGATGCCTCTAACGCCACTAATGCAATTTCACAGCTGCCAAGCGGAGCAGGGCTGGAAATCACAAGGCCCAGGGGCTCAGCTGGTGCAGGCTGATAGTGCTCCATCCCCACGTCAGCAGCCTTGGCTGTGTCGCCGTGGCTGGACCAGGACAGATCTCATCATCTGCCTTCGTGTGGTCCTTTGTACTCTGTTCTGTACAACCTGTTTAATCCAGGGGCCACATGTGCCGGGCAGATGAGACTCTGCTGCACAGCCAAGGAGCACCTGAGGCCAGTGTAACCTCAGCAAAGGTCAGTAATTCAGGTGGTCACATTGCCAGTCCTTGCTCTTACAGTACCAGTGAATTCATGCACACCTCAGTCTTCACATATCCAAAGGGTTGGGAAAAGGTGGCACAAAGCCAGAGGCTCTGCCTTTTTTCAGATAAAATTTCAGTGAGAGAGGGAAGCTGGAGTGTGTTTGAGGATTTCTCCCTTAGGCTGCCCTGGAACACACACTGAACAAATGAACAGCCTGGTTCTGAAGGAGCCAGATTAGTGTCTCCAACACGTTGCATCACTGCTTCTGCTACAGGGGTTTCCAGAGTGGAAAAGAGGATTTAAGTGAAATAATGCTTTGGGAAAGCTGTATTTTTCCAGGAAATTTCTTTCAGGTAAAGGAAATCCCTTCCTGGGGATTTTCTACAGGGCCTGCTGTAGGCAGTTAACAGATGCAGGTAGTGGCTTCTGTGTTGTTTGTGGAAGAAAATTACTCCTCAAAATGGGGGATTTGGAAGGATTCATCTGCTTGGAATCAACATTTTCAGCCCTTTACTCCCCTTCCATTGGCCAAAGGAAGTTGGTCTCCTGATTATGAACCAAGCATGAAGCAACCAACAGCTATTGAGGTGGCACAAAACAAAAAAAGATCTCGAGCTCTGTGTACGTCTGGTGCCATCCCATAAAATATGAAGCAACAAAAAAAAATTAATTTTCAAAGCACAAACTTTTGAAGAGAGACAAGGTTGTAGCCCAAGTGGGTTGCAAATTGCAAGCACACCCCATCCTCCAACCAGGCAAACCAGGGATCCCCCCAAACTGGGTACTGCCCCCAAGGAGATGGAGGAATGACACAAGATAACTGAAACTTTGGGACCCAATGGAACCAAAAGGGTTGTCCAGCCCTGGCACAGACATCCCCATCTCTCTACCACTGTGTACATGTGGCACTTGGGGTCATGGTGGCTTTGGTAGGGCTGAGTTAATGGCTGGACTTAATGATTTTAGAGGGATTTTCCAACCTGAGTGATTCTCAGAAAAGGCCCATGAAGGCCTCTCAGAAACCTCCCTAATTTTGAAGCTTTCCATTATCAGCACAACATTCATTTGTGTGTCAGACAAAGCATCCACACCATAAAATCTGTGACGGATCCTTTGAAAGGGAACTGACATATTTGTACCCAGATGGAGCAGAAAATGTCATCCTGTCAGAAAAAAACAAACAAACAACCAACAGCAACAACAAACCAAGTTCCAGATTGCAATTCCTTTTGCATGCAAAGTCTTGGTGTACACTAAATAAAAACTACAATTTGTGGGTGGGAAAAGTTGACTTTTGTTTGGTTTTGGCATAAAAAAAGAACATAAAGCAGCACAGAGCAGGAAGAGACAGTAGTAAAGGGAGGCAGGGTAAACCTTCATGTCAAAGAGGGCAAGGGGCTACTAAGAGCTCTTCATGGAGCAGGAAAAAGAAAACTCTGTGTTTTCCCCTTTTTTCACAACCCCCTGAGTCACCCAACACAGAACTGTCACTCTGAGTCTTGCTCTCTTTAGGGGGTGTTAAGAGAAAAGAAGGGAGTGGGAAATTGGTTTATTCCAGTTCTGGGAGGTCTCCACTCTCACACACTCAGCCTCATTTCTGAATCCATACCAACGGCACAACACGACCAGACAATGACTCAAACTGTGTCAAAAATTTATCAGGAAGGACTGTTTTATAAATAAATAACATTCAGTCTACCCTTTCAGAAAGCAAAGAAGATTGGACACGCAGCAAGTCAGCAGAACAACCACGGTGATTTGATGATTTCCTCCCTGGTTGATGCTCCTTGCCCTGGAGGCCTCAATTCATCAACCTGAGCTTCTGTGGTCAGGGTGGACAACTCACCCCCAGCTGGTGGGAACAGTTCCACCAAGCAGATACAACAGGAATGGCCTCTGGTTCTGATTTTCATTCCAAGCTGGTGTTGGCATATAAACACTGAGATCTGAGCTCAGATTTAATTACTGCTAATCAAGTGAGACTCTGTGTGATAAGTCCACCTTGCCAGATCCTTGTGTAAAAGCAGGGTTTGCACGCTCTGATGTCAGCCAGGTGTTTTCTGCCCTGCATCAAAGAAAGCAAAGAGTAAAATTATTCTCCATCTACTGGAAATGTGCGTTTTTTCCACACCTGTTAAAAAGATTAATGATCAGGATCATTAGTGAGTCCTCTTGAACTTGGTTTGTGACAACTCAGGTATGTAAATGACAAACATTCCTTTTATTCCCAAATATGTAACAAACTGAAAAAAAAGGAAAAAAAAAAGGTTGAGTGATTAGAAGTACTAAAACTAATCAGCATAAAAAGGAAACCTGGATGAAAGTGAAATTTCACCTCAGAAGGGGTCTGAAATAAAACAAAAAGTTTTATTTCAAGGGTCACCAGATTAATCTGTGTTTTGATGTTTTCAGCAGAGTCATTCAAAAAATGAAAATGCAGGGCATAAACTGGGGGTATAAAAGTAGGGCAGGGGTATAAAACACTCCTCCAGCTGGGAAAAAAAGTGAGAAAACTTGCATATCAATTCACTTTTACAGACACACTGCTCAGCCACTCAGCCAGGGCATCAGTCACCCATGCCTGGACTTGTGCACTTCTTTCTCTCCCACCCTTTGTCACTGAGCCTTTACCAGCAAATAAAAATGTTCCTGCAGGGCTTGCTTGTGTCCCAGAGCTGACCCATCCTCCAAGAGCATTGCCCTGTGCTGTTAAATTGTCCCCGAGTTCCTCTGGGCAGTGACTCCCAGTAAATCTCAGTTACATGAAGATGGAGGGAGGGAGAACTGCTGAGGAGAAACAGATCTTAGTTATTTAGATTTTCACATGATTTGTCATTTCTGGCTCATGCAGCTCTTGCCCATTCAGCTGTGTGGTCTCTGAGTCTTCATTCACCCTCTTGAGCTGTTCTAAATGGAAGGAGCTCATGTCAAGGATTAAAAATTACATCTTTTTCTTTTTTCTTTTTTTTTTCTCAAATGGTCCAGGGCAAACAGACTCAGCAGTATAGATACCTCCCACCCCTGTGTTTGGACACAGAGGGAAGCAAAGCTTTCTGGAGTGAAGCCCAAGTGGAGGAGGATCTGGTGAGAATCAATACGAAGACAGAGCAGAAGCTGGAGGCAGGTTGTAAATGTGAGGTTAATTAGGAGCTGGCTGTGATTTTATGACCAAATCAGAGAGAATCTGTCTCTCATTTTGCTGCATCTGCCTGGCTGAGGCTTTTTCAGAGGCCTTTTTCATGCTCTTGTAAGAAGGCACCCCTGAGGTTACAGGGGGATCAGGGGATCCTGGAACAGGCCCAGCTCCGTCCTGAGGGGAGGAGGAGGAGCTTCTCACCAAGCAGAATTCAGAAAACATTGAAAGAGAAACGCTCCCTGTCTCTCCTTCCACAGTGAGTAAATCCACGCTTCCTTCCCTGCAGTGAGCCAAGTGAGTATTCTGTCAAAGCCACCAGTTGCTAGGTTTTAATTTGCCACGGGAGGCTGTGTCAGATCACAAAGGAAAGCAGGAAAACCCCAGCAGAGAGGGCAGCACCAGAGCAGTGCTGCACTGACAGAAAGCAGAGCTGCTCAGCTGTGGGGCAGCAGGAATTTCTGCTGGAATAGGTTGTTTGTAGCAGTTTGACACAACACTGGAGGCCACACAAATCCTTGTTCTCCATACTCCCAGCACTGCATTCAATTTAGTTGCTTTTAATGAGATAAAAGACAGCCCTGGGCTTGAGTCAGCTGGGAGCAGAGCCTAAATGCCTGTCTCAAATCCTCAATGTGCAGCTGAGTGCTGAGACAAAGCTGAGTAATCCTGGTAAATAAGGGTGTGGGATTGGGGGTATTAGGTCTGTTCCAGACTCAGCAGGTGAGGCTGGTGAGAATATGTGAGTTAGTCACCCTTGGATTGCTTTAGCATCCAGGAAAAGCTATTCAGACACAATAGAGGGTGATGCATCACCTCCTAAACTGAGTTTTCATCAGTGCATCAGGAGAATTCTCCCCTGGAGGCACCAGCTTCTCCCTTTTCCCTCTAATGGAAGGTCACAGTAACGGGCTTAGGGCAAAACATCTCATTTTAGATTTCTGAAAGTTAAGGGAGAGGATCACGCCCTGTAACCTCCCCTTGGTGGCATATCTGTGAAACAGGAATATTAGAAAATGAAGATAATGGAAATTGAGAATAATGATTCTGTGCAGCTCAGGGAAGCTTCAGCAGTGAGTGGCTGAGGGCACCAAGGAACTCTGCTGAAAGTGAGCTCAGCTGCAGTGGGAAAAGGAGGCAGCTCTTGGCCAGCCATGCCATGCTTCATCTGCCCTCAAACTGAAAAAGAGTGGATTCAGATGGGATAGTGGGAAGGAATTCTTCCTTGTCAGGGTGGGAAGCCCTGGCACAGGGTGCCCAGAGAAGCTGTGGCTGCCCCTGGATCCCTTGAAGTGTCCAAGGCAGACTTGTCTGTGTCCAGCTCTGGCCCCTCAGTCTAGGAAGGATGTTGTGATACTTGAGCATGTCCAGAGAAGGCAACAAGGCTGGTGAGGGACTTGGAACACAAACCCTGTGAGGAATGTTTGAAGGAGCTGGGTCTGTTTAGCCTGGAGAAGAGGAGGCTCAGGGATGACCTTATTGCTCTCTACAGCTTCCTGAAGGGAGGCTGGAGACAGCTGGGGTCGTTCTCTTCCACCAGGCAGCACTGACAGAACCAGAGGACACAGTCTCAGGCTACCTCAGGGAAGGGATAGGTTGGATATTAGGAAGAAGTTTTTCACTGAAAGAATAATAAAGTACTGGGGTGCTCTTCCCAGGGAGGGGGTAGAATCACCATCTCTGGATGTATTTAAAAAAAGCCTGGCCATGGCACTTGGTGCTATAGTCTGGTCGAGGTTTGAGGGAATGGGTTGGACTGGATGATCTTAGAGGTCTCTTCCAACCTCATCATTCTGTGATTCTGTGACTTTACACAAGGCCAGGTTGGACACTGGGGCTTGGAGCACCCTGGGCTAGGGAAAGGTGTCCCTGCCCATGGCAGAGGGTGGAATGAGATGGGCTTTGAGGTCCCTTCCACCTCAAACCATTCCATAATTCCATAAATCTCTGATTTTCTGCCCACAACAACCTGCAAGGTGCTTTCACTGCCTTGTCCCCTTGGAGAGTGCAGCCATGAGTTTCCTGCTTTACAGTGGTTGTTCATGCTGTTGTCAGCACAGAGAGCAGGGATGGTGTGGATGAAGCCCAAGGGAAACCCTCTGCTAATATGACAGGAAGGTCAGAGCCACTTCCCTGCATCTGCCAGAGCCACCCCCCTTTCCCATCCCTCCCCCTGCTCTGGGGACAGGCACAGCCCCACTGCCAGAGCCAAGCTTGTCCCAGGCTTCATCAAAATGCTCTAGAAGGAGTTTGCTGCTGCAAGAAGCCAGATTGCACAAACAGGCAGATGTTTGCAAGCAAATGTCCCAAGAAGATTGAAATCCCAAGGCACTTTTTTTTTGTTTCATAGCTCGCATCTCAAGTGCTGTCAGGATGCTCTGATCGCTCACTGGAGACAAAATATACAGAAAGGAGCAGCAGAGACAATAAGAGGCGGAAATTTCCAAGTGGTGCCTTCTTTCATGAGGAGAGATGGGGTTTGTTTAGAGGGTGCAGCAGTGCTCTGAAATCCCACTGGAGACTGGGGCCTTGGTGTCTATGGAGGCAAGGAAAGCCTGCTCCTAATCTGGTAAAATAGATGAAATATTGTCCTTCAGAGGAGAAAAGCTGCACTCCTGCACCTGATTTGTGTCAGACAACTCACTCCTGCCATCGAAGTGGCTGTTGTGTCCCTCCTGAATAATTCTCTTTTATTCCCAGATCCTCATTCAACCAACACCTTGTTTTTCTGCTCAAAGGGAGTCCTAGGTCACATTTCAATACATTTATACTCAGCCATCTCTTCCTTGTAACCTCCCCTGTGAAGGATCATCTGGCAATGTCATCTGTCATCTCTGTAATCCAACAGGCATTTCCTGACATCCAGGAAACCAAGGCTGGAATTAGTGGCTAAGGGCTTCTTCTGAAGGTCTGTAAGATTCTTGTAAAAGCACAGCTCTCCTCTCTCATCACCCACAGTGGTGGGATGGCTTCTGTAACTCCTACAGAGAGATCCGTGTCAGGCAGATACAGATTTCCCTGTGCTGTGTTCAATCCTCCCCTTCTCCTCAGAAATTATTCAGGTTTGTGCATATTTTCAGGTGCTGCAAATCTTTTTTGTATTGTAGAACCCAAAACTGCAACAACACCATGTCAGGGGAGGTTTAGGTTGGATATCAGGGAAAAGTTCCTCATCTGTTGGTGCTGGGCACTGCCCAGGCTCCCCAGGGAATGGGCACAGCCCCAAATCTCTCCAGGAGAGTTTGGGAAATGCTCCACATGATGGGATTGTTGGGGTGTCTGTGCAGGGCCAGGAGCTGGATTTGATGATCCTTGTGTCAATATTCCATGATTCCATAACTTTTTTTCTGCAGAAGTTCTCCACTTCTGTCCTTTCCTCAGGTTTCGTCATTCTTCAACTACTGTGCAGCTCTTTCCTGTCTCTGGTGCTCCAGGAGAATTTTTCCCATGGCTTCATGCAGAAGAAATTGCAAGAATAATTTACCCAGCCTCTGAGGGGACTGGCAAAAATCGCATCCAACAAAGATGGCTTCACAAACAGGGCCAGGGAACTGCTGTGCCCAGCAAGCTGGCCCTGGGATGGGGATTTATTCCAGCAGATGTGAGCTGGGAGCTCAGCTATGTGGTCACTGCTGTGTGAGACCCTGCTGAGTCACACTTGGTGTGTTCAGTCGCCCCGTGATCTCATCCCTTGAAACCAGTGCCTAAACAAAGCCAGTTTTCAGTTGGTTTCATACAACACAAGTCATTAACGTCACCGGGCAGGACGATGGCTGAGGGAGCAGCTCCCTGGGAATTTTGGGAGGGACCCTGGCCTGCAGCCCTCAGCCTGTCTCCCTACCTGTTGTCTTTCCAAACAAGCCTGGGACAGGCAAGCCAGCCAAGCCATCAAGTGTCCAGTTACTGGAGTGAGACTGTCTGGAGCCTCACATGAAATATGCCTGGGAGGAGTCCACAGCTCGAGGCCAAGGCTGGACAGGGAATTAAAGGTCCTATTTTGGGTGCCCTTGCTGAACATTCCACTTGAAGGAATGTCCTCCTTTTAAAAAGGAATGTGAAATGGTCAGACACCATTAAAGTGACAATTTTGTGTTTTGATTTTGTGTGTCATCTAAATACAAGCAGAAATCTGAAGGGAAGGGCAGGAGGAATGTCCTAAGGAACAACTCTTGGAATACTCTCAACCACATCATCCTTGAGCATTTTTTTTTTAGCTTAGGAAAACAGGGTCTCACATCCTTGAGAGGCTGGGATGGAACTTTTTGTACCTCTTTTTAAGTCCTTATTAAAAAATCCTTGTAAATACTTACAGTGTTTTGAATGTAATCTCGGAGAAGGAAGGAAGGAAGGAAGGAAGGAAGGAAGGAAGGAAGGAAGGAAGGAAGGAAGGAAGGAAGGCCTTGATATTTTACCTTTTATAATAAAAAATAGAACCAGACACGATCTGAGAGCCTCCTGCCTCAAAACAGTTTAGGTTTATGCTTTTCCTGGTGTTACATGGAAGACTCAGTCTTCCATAGACTGAAGATGTGTGAGGAAGCATTCAAAATTTGACTGTTCAGTCAATAATGTAATATTTTCTGGCTCTGTTTGGTTTATTAGTGGAAATGCAGCACTAGGTTTATGCAAGACTTTCTGAGTTTCTCTAGAAAACTTTTTAAAAAATCAACCCTTTTTGTCAATAAACCAGCTTGTAAATTGAAGATTCAGTTACAAATTCAGCCATCAACTGAGCACAGGTGGTTTCCCAAATCCTCTGCTTTCCCAGCCCACACAAGCAAAGGCAAGCCACTGGCACTTAGCATTTTCTTTGCCTCTGGATATCTCATGTTTTTGATATTCAGAGCACAGCAGGGCAATACGAGCAGCACCACGTGAAGGTCCCATGTCCTGTCAAATCTCCCTGCACAATTCAGGTTTGGGTTCGTGGTACTTTTCCATTTTCAGTTCCCTATGGGAGTCCTTCCACATCCCTGGGATGGATATAATTGACTTTTCTTCCTTGGTGATCAATAAAACCTCTGTGTTTTGGCTCTCTTTGGGATTTCTCATTCCCTTTCCTCATCCTGTTCCCTCCCCACAGTCATATTGGCCTTTGCTCAGATTTTTAGCCATTATCATTCCCAAAGTGTGGACAAATTCTGTGTAATCACTATTTTTTTCCCTCTCTTGGCTGCCCAACTGCTCCAGGTCATTCTTTCCCTTTTGACACATGGAAGCAAAGAGGCCTTTGCTCCTAGTTCCTCATCCTCTGCAGGATCTTCTTCTCTTCTTCTTCCCCATCCTGGGATCCTGTGACATCTGCTGAAACTCCAGATTTCCATAGAAAAGGACCAGAAAACCACAAAACCTTGCCTTGCATGCCCATGGTGCACAAATAAACCAAGTGCTAACCTTTTCCAGCTCCAGGAGGCTGTGAAGAGCAGACCTGCCCACCTAAACAGACAGGGAGAACTTTTCCATATCTTTTTATAACTCCCTGCTCTGTAATTCAGTGATGCTGCTTAATGCACTCAAAATTGGACTTTTTCCCTCATAGAAGAAAAGGTTAAATGGCCAGATTCCATCCTGCTTCCCACTTTGAATAGGAAATTGCTCCATAAGCAGCCTCCTCTGTGCAATCAGGGCTGAAAAAATCAAAGGCAACACTCCCTCAGGGTCTATCACACGTGGAGAAATTGATGCCTTGTGAAGGCTGACTTAGAACAGAGACTAGACTGAGTTAAAGAATAAAGCAGGGATTTATTAAAAGGCCTCAATGGATGCACCTTGGGCTGCGCCCAAGATCAACCAAAATGGTCACAAAATGGACAACTGGTCACAAAGTTCCACACTTTTACAAGTTCTGCTCCATTTGCATCTTGGAGTTCATTGTCCCATTCCAGCTTTAGCCCATGCAGTCCCATCCTTCTCATTTTTGTCTCTCCAGCCCACGTTGTTTGTGCTCTTGGGCTGAGATTTGGATCATTTGTCCTTGGTCCCCAGCTGGAGCAGGAATTGTTTTGTCTCCCTGCTCTGTGCACAGAGCTCACCATCCCTTCATATGAAACCCAGACCCACATGCTGGAGGTTCAGCACAGAATCTAAACAATATCAAAGCTAAAACCTGAGGCATCAAAATCAAACTCCATGCAGGAATACCTGTCCTGCCTCATCAGGGAGCAAGTTGTTCTCTGGAAACCAAAACTGGTTGCCAAATTCTCTTCTGCCAGCTCATTTCTGCATCCAGAGGCTTAAGGATCCCACAAACATGGGTGTCCTCAGGGCTGGGTGGAGGAAAGAGACCATCACTTACTCAGAGCTGTTCCAGTGATGCTCTGTGGCCCTGCAAGTCCTTTTTTGTTGTAGCAGAACTGCTCTTATTACACCAGAAAGTGATTCATTGGTGTTGAAACAGTGGCTCTGCAACCCAAAGCCCTGTCCAGGACAGAACCAGTAATTAGAGATTACTAAACTAGTAATTACAATAACTAGAGGACTAGTAATCCCCCCCCCCCCCCCCAGGATCTGGGGTGCTTCCTGACCAAGCACACCCCAAACCAAACAACACCAACAGCCCTGCTTTTCCATGGTTTTTATTTTCTGGTGAAGATCAAACACTCCAGAATTCGCTGATGACACAAATGCAAAAGAAGCAGCGAAACTCCAAGAAAATGCTCAATCTGTAAAATGACCAAGAGAATTTACCACAGGTCAAAGAGAGAAACAGGAAAGACACAGACAAGATCCACCTGCTTCCCCAATAACTAACGGCTTGTATAAATTTGAAAATTAGTACAAAATAAGGCAGTGACCTGCAAGTCCTGAAAAACTGAGCTTACAAAAAAACCCCACAACTGAAAAAAACTAATGCGAGCTCCCTGTATGGGATGTGAGACTGACAATGGTGTGAGGCTCTTTGCAGTTTCATTGGCTTGGTTGGTGATATTTTTGGAATCCCAGGCACTGTTTGCGAACAAAGAGAGTTCAAGAAATATCCATCAAAGAGATCCGGCATTTGCACTAAGAAATGAGAGTTTTACCTATCAACACACCTCACAAGGCAGGAAGTAAATAAAATAGCAATGCAATAAACCTGTGCTAGGCAGAATATATGTGCTATGCAGGCATGTATACAAAATGTTATTGAAAATAAAATTGATACTTAACATCAAAGGAAAAAATATTTCTAAGGCCACTGAAGGTAATTCATAAACTAACTCAGAAAATCCTACTTTTGGGCTGGTTTTTTTGCACTCATTTTTGTCAGAAGCAAATGATATTGTGGATAGTTCATCACAGAATGGTTTGGGTGGAATAATCCCCATTTCTGTCCGTGAAACCACCAAAAAAACTCAAAACCCACCAGCTTGTACAGCATAGATTAAAACTTCACATCATCCTTTCAGCCTTGAGTGTTCTCTCTGGGAATTTGAAATTATTGATGAGGGTTTGGACCCATCCTTCCCATTCCCTTGCTGAGGATCGGAGTTCGTGCAGCCTGGCCAGAGGATGACCTCTGCTAATTACCTCTGCTAATTACCTCTGCTAATTACCTCCTAATTACCTTTTGGGATGGATCAGGAGCTGTGCTGGATGGCAGAGTGAGTCTGGGCAGGGGATTGGCTTTGTGGAAAGGCTGTTCCTCACATCCTCACTCATTTTCCATGCTCCAGGATTCCAGGTGAATTTTCAGACCGGCCTCGGAAGGGTGGAGGGGAAATCAGAGCTACTCCTCGTCCCCATGGGACAGCACTGCAGGTATTAAAGTTAGCCTGGCCCTTGCCTTTAAATCCAGATGGCTTCAGGATTTAATTAGTAACTTGTTTGTGATTTTTCTTTTCTCTGTTGAAAACCAAACCGGCCCCAGTCTTATGAGGAATACATCAAACATTTAATTTATCAAGTACTGGGACAGCACAAAGGGAAGAGGTGACCAGGAAAACGCTTCAAATGAAAAGCAAAGCAAGAGGTGGCAAAGAGTGGTTTTGAACAAAGAATTATATCAGAATTTATCAGAAATAATATCTGCCTTTATCAGAAATGCACTCAGAAGAGCAGGGATCACTGCAACCCCCATTTCAGGAAAGAATTGGGACAGGAACCCCTCTGGCTCCGGGAAGGGGAAGCAGCACATGGAAAATGCCTTTCAGCCCACAGGAGAAAAATGGGTTTGTGATTAGATGCACTGTTAGGCAAATGCCAGCTTGATTTCAGCTCCAGTCTGAACCAACTCCCAATAATCACAGAATATCTCATGTAGAAAAGCTTGACAAGTTTTAAAAGGAAATAACTTTTTACTTTATTTTTGAACCTTTGGCAAATGCACCCGAGTCTGGATTTGAGCACCTCTGATGAATATTTTTCTCCATAGTCAATGATCTCTGGTGGCCCTTTGCTTTCCACAACAAAAACTTTTCCCTCTGTTTCTCCACTCAACCCTTCCAAAAGAATTTTTATGACTTCAAAGGGTAGCACAGGAGAGGTAGTTTGATTGTGAGGCCAGAAAACCAAGGAATTGCAATGAGATAAACCTGAATAATGGCTCCTGAGCGTACCTGGAACAGTTTCTGTGGACACAAAAGGGTATTGAAGCCACCACACAAAAATTATTCACTGATATGTAAACCAAAGTGCTCTGACACAGAACAGTTCAAAGTCTGTATTATCCCCAAAACAACCTCAGGATGATACTCCACTCCTCATTTTTATTTTGAATGTGAGAAAACACAGTGGTGGCAGAGCAAGGAAAGCCACAACAATTTCAGCCCCTACAAAAGAACTCCCCTTTGAATAATAAAACTGCCTTGAAGTTTAATGCTCAGAGTTCAAAGGATGCAGGCCAAATTCAGATCACCAAGCATGATTAAGGATTTCTTTGACCAGCCTGTTGACATTCTTGTGTGTATTAAAGACCAGCAGATGTAAGGGGGAAGGTTACCTCTGGTGATATTTCATCCCAGGTACAGCAAAAAAAAAACCCAAAATGACCCCAGAAAACATAACCCTGTCCTGATTCTGAGAATTGCTATATATTTTTGAAAACATACAAGAAATTGTGCATTTCCCCCTCAGCCAGTGGGAGGATACTGTGTGGACAAAGCAGTTTTGAAGTGGTTCACTGTTCTGCCTGTAATTGCAGTAAGATCTGGGGCTTGGTGGGGTTCTGCCTTCTATTCTTTACCCATTAATTATGTTAATTACAATGGGTTATATGTTCTGGTAGCTGTTAAGTGTAAACAGACGTGGGCTTATCAATGCCCCAGCAGTGCTTCCTACTGTTTCAACTCCCTTGAAAAGCAAGCACTCGTGCTCCTGCTTTGTCTGTAATAGACTGGTTTTCCTTTTCAGTTGGAAAACTCACAAGTGGGAATTTATTCTGAGGTGACAGAGGGAGGTTTTGGGTTGTGGAGTCCTCAGAACTCCTGCACTACCTGAGATTATCTCCCCCTGGGTGAAACCCACCTTTCCCCACATCTGTCTCCCCCAAACATGCAGGGATGTGGCAATTCCTGGAGGAAACAGAAGAGAGGTGATGGGATAGAAATCCTGACACTCCACCTGCAAGGGAGTGGCTGAGGCACCTTGTGGGAAACCATCCTTGTACATTTCCTGCTATTCACCCAAAAATATTCCCACCTTGCCTTCCAAAAACTCACCTGGCCTCCCACTCAGCAATAATGCTGCCTGACAAAGGATTTGGCTTAGAAGTAGGGAGGCAAAGAGGTTTTTTTCTTTTGTCTAAAATTTGTTTCAGACTCTAAATAGCAGATGAACTCTTCTGAAAAGCTTGCTTTGATGGTCGGTGACGAGCAGGTGAGCGTTTGGCTGAGTGCTGTAGAAAAATCAAGCCTGTGATGCTGAATAATAGAATATATAGACAGAAAAAAGCTGATCTCTCACTGACATTCTCCTCCAGCACTGCAAAATTGCTCTCAGCAACACATTTTCCTGAATCCATTTCCATGCTAGACAAAGGCCTGTGCTTTCAACCTGCACAGGGGGGAATGGATGGGAGAAAGAGACAGCATCCTGCTTCTTGGGCAAAAGGCCTCTTAATGAGCACAGCCTGAGCCAGCACAAGGATGGGAAGTTTTTTTCCTTCTCCCACCTTCTGACAAAGTCCAAACTGAGAGATTCATACTGCTTGGGGGTCCACCAGAGGATGGTGGGGGTGGTGATAAATTTGGCAAAGTGATGGTTGAAGTGCAGGCAATGGCCACAGGGCATTGAAAAGACAAGGTTTGTGCTTGTTTTTTAAGTCAGCTAAAAAAGAAACACACAAACCCTCCATGTTTATGGCCAGTAATCCTTTTTCCAGGTCCTGAAAACATTTTTCTCATTAAAGCATCCAGTAAAAGCTGAGGCTGAGAGAAGATGTTATCTCCCACACGAGACGCAGCCTGCGGAAATAAGATTCTTTGTTTAGGGCTTGCTAATCTGACCTCCTTTCAACCATAACCCCTGTCATCTTCATTTATTAAATTCTGTTATCAAACTTATTGGGGTAGAAATCCACAAGTACGCTTTTTTTTTTTTTGCCATTACTAGTAAGATCTTTCCCAAAAAGATGTTGGTTCTGAAATCATTAACAGGCTCACCATGTTTGGTTTTTTATCTCCCTCTTGGTTGTGCTTCTGCTGCTGCATCCCTTACTGGACCAGTGTCTCCTTCATAAAAAGGCAGAGTAACACCAGCCCCACAAATGCACCTGGTTTGCAGTGGTGCAGACAGGGTTGGGATTTGCTCCAGGTGCAAAGCCCTGGAGAATCTGACACAGAGAGCAGAGCCAGGGACATTCTTTCCCTTTCCTCCTCCTCGTGTGCTCCTTGCAACTTTGACCCTCCATTGCCTGTGCTGGTTCATGCCATGAGCCACGAAATGTTGATGATAAAAAGCCAGGATCAGGTGCTCCTGAGAGAAGAGAGTTCCCTTGCAATAGAGCAAATGAATCACTCCATTGCAGGGAGTGAACAATTCACCCCCTGGGTGTGAGAGCGCTCCTTAAATCTAAATGGAGATCAAAATGAGAGCTCTGAATGTGTTCCTGCATCAGCAGAGAGAAGACACCAACCCTACCCATTAACTCTCTGAAGGTGCATAATTAGGGTCTGGAGATAGAATGAGAGCTTTTTGAGTGAGAACTAAGGTTTGGCTTCTTTTTTTATAGAGTTAAGGGTGAGTTTTGTGAGTAAAGGTGAGTTTCTCTTCATCCCTGAAGTCTTGTAATCCCGCCAGTGACGCGGTTGGAAGTATTCATTTAAGAAAACAAATGACTGGATTTGGTTCAAGAATCAGCAGAGGAAGTCCTTGCTGTGCTGTTAGCTGGAGGTTAAGGTAGATGTGATGCTGCCTGTTGGGATTAAACACTGTAAAATTTGCTGTAAGTTTGGGGTAAACCATCACACGCTCTCTCTGCCCCCAGCCAGGCTGATGGGGCTGAGGAGGTGTGCAATCCCAAAACTGCCCAGCATGAGCTGATGCTCCTGCTGCAGTGTCCCATTCTCCACAGGGATATGAGCAGCCCCAGAGTCCCACTGGGTTTATTCAGGAGTGGATGACAGCGGGGGGACAATTTCCTCCCCCTGAGCACATACCCGGTGTCGTTGGGATATTAATAGAGGCTCCAGGGCTTCAAAGTAACAGCAGAATCTTTAATAAACTTATCAGCTGCCTTCAGGCTGTTGTCTACAAATCCCAGAGGGAAACGTGGTCCTTGGACTGCCTCACAGCCCGTGAAAAGTAATTAAGAAATCAAAACTATTGTCAGCGAGCTGAAGTTTGCTGTTTGGGGATCTGCGACTCAGCAGAAAGCTCTGAGGTGCCTGCAAACCAAGAAAAATGTTGAGAACTTACAGAAAGTGGAACTTACAAAAAATTAAAACTTACAAAAGAGAATTACCTAAATCAGCACAACCTCCAGCTGAACTGTTAATTCCCACACCTTCACTTGAGCAGAATATTGCAGAGGATGGTGCATTTCTTCTTCCCGCAGCACCACAACCCCCATGGAGCAGCTGCACTCCTGCATCTCCTGCCAGCAAGGGACAAGCTCTGGCTTTTACCCACTGTGACCTTTTGTGAAAAACACCAAGCACTTTGCTTCCTCCCTTGGTGGTGTGAAAAACCCCCAGCAGAAATGAGAGGTCTGGGACTCAGATTCCAATTTCTGTTGGAAGATTTTCACTGTCATTTACAGCCCGTGCTGATTTTCATGGGCTACCTGCTACCAGATGTGTGTTTGCATCTTGCTCTTCCCATTACTATTCCATCTTTACCTTGTAACCAAAATGTCCTCTCCTTTCACAGTATCTATCTACTATTGCATTTGTATTTTTAATTTTCCTAGTAAAGAACTGTTATTCCTTTTCCCACATCTTTGTTTGAGAGGCCCTTAATTTCAAAATTATAATAATTTGGAGGGAGGGGGTTTACATTTTCCATTTCAAGGAAGGCTCCTGCCTTCCTTAGCAGACTTTCCTGTCTTCTCAAACCAAGACACTGCCTCACCCAGCTCCTCTGAAAGCAGCTGGAGTAAGAGACCATTCATCACCCCTGAATTCCTATGGTGGGTGGATTTTGGAGGACTAATAGTCACTGCTCACCTCTGCAAGAGAATTCCTAAATTAAAAAGAAGCTGGGCTGCAGGCACGGGGCAGAGAGCAGCAGACACTCTGTGGTACAGGACATTCATCCTGCTTTTCATTCCATCCCTCTTCCCAGCTCCCCTTCATTACCCTGGAAATAACCCAAATAAACAACAGGAATACCTGGAGTCCTTCTGCATCAAGATAACACCCCTCAAAAAAGGGACCATCCCTGATGGACCATTAAATTTACCTCCAAAACATGGAATCACAATCTCTCAGTCAGTGGAGGAAAGGATCTGACTGAGAAAGGGTCGAGCACATGAGGATGCACCTTCCCCAGGCAGGACAAGTGTCATCCTTGGATAACTCTCAGTGAACATTGCTCCAGTTAATTTTTCCTTCCAGAATTCTATTCTCTTTCTTTCTGAAGCTGTGTAAATATTGGGCATCCACAGCATCTTGCAGTGAGAAGTGCCACAGGTGACAGGATGACTTGTGAAAAGAATTCTTTTCTATGCCTCCTTTCCATTTCTTTACACACTCTTCCAAAAAAATGAAAAAAATACCCCATTCTTGGGCTTTTAAAAAATTCTTTGAGTTAGATATGAAAAGAAATTAATTCTCATTTCTTAGAAATGGGTGAAGTTTTATCTGAAATCTCACATCAAGCCAGGAGACTTCAAGTCAGAAATGAATTGGAAGAACATCAGGGTTCAGCAAGAGTGGCAGGTGTGTTAAAAAGTGACTTTAATGAATTGTTAAGAAAGAAAATAAAGCTTTTTTAGTCTAAAAAGAAGAAGATTGAAGGGAGGATATAATGGTCTGCCCAAAAAAAAAAAAAAAAAAAAAAAAAAAAAAGCCAAACCCAAAACAAAATTGGATATAAAAAGGAAAGCAGATTTTGGTTAGAAATAAAGACAATTTTACTAACTGTAAAGTCACCCCACCTGGACAGATGGACAGATTTCCTGTCCACTTCCACTTCCCAGCTTGCCTGGCCCTATCCTTCCTGCCCTCCCAGCTGCATTCAGAGGCTCACCAGTGTTTGGTAGTGACACCTCAGCTTTTCTATCAATCTCTCCCAAAATGGCTTGGTAAAAACACCATCTCCAATTTCTCTCTCTCTCTCTCCTAAAGGCAAAAAACTGAGAAACTTAACAAATCAAATTTAACGATAGATCATAGTTAAACGACTTATTTGAAAGATAGAGTTTTACATCCTAACTAAAAGAGCTTTACAAAATAAGTTTATATACATTAATTGTTATAGTAACCATATCAGTACTAGTGCCTTGTGCACTTCACTGTTCACAGCAATCAATGAACAAGACCCTCAAAAAAGTTTTTTTCTGTTCAAGAGAGAGGGGAAAATGTGGGAAATGGATTTATAGAAAATTCTCAAAGCCTGACAGAAGGCTCAAACATCTCTATGCAAACCTTGAGATAAGAAATGCTGACTTAGAAATGCCATGGAATGGGACAGACATTGCTGAGAGAGAAATGGAGCCAGAAACAAGTTTCAAAAAGTAGCCTTACAAATAAGACTAAATACTTTGGAGAAATAGAACTATGAAAGATGTAATGTAATAAGACCAACAAAGGGTAATTTTAGATTATTGGTTTCAAAGGCATGGTGTGGCTAAAGCTGATAGGCCAAGAAACACTTATAATATAATGGAATTAAGAAATGGTTAATTTCTGATAATAATGGCGTGAATTATAACATCTGTATTGTCTCACCCTTCACATGAGACTGAAAACAGAATGAAAGTTCTTAAAACACCTCTCAGTTGCCCCATCTCTGAGTCAGAAAAGAGCTCAGTCCAACATCTCCCCTCTCCCCATTCCTGGTCCCTCAGCCAGCCCTGGACACAATGAGAGGATTTCTCTCCCCATCCAGGTAAGAAGAGTTTCAGCAGCACAAAGCCAGTTTGCTTTTCTAAGAGTTCCACTTCCCAGGTTACCTCTATAGAAGCTCCAGCCTGACTGTTATCCACCTTTGTATGAGTTTCTAGTTTTGGAAACTGCTTTGAAGGCATGAGTAGCTTCACCTCATTGCATTTAACTGCATTAAAACTCACTTTTAGATGTGCTTTCAGTGATTCAGCAGCCACTGCTTGTCTTGGCAACTTGTGCCAGGGTCTCACCACCCTCACAGGAAAGACTTTAGTCCCAAAATCTACTCCAAAATTTGTGTCAGCATGGAGCCATTCCCCCTTCTCCTGTGTTTGTTCCTCATCATTGCTAAAGCACCACTAATAGTGATTAATTGTTCATATTTGGAGGGGATTGAAGGTTCACACATGTCTGACAGCACTCAAGGAGTAAGGGACTTTGTGCAGAGGAAAGGGAAAGGACACAAGCAGATCTCCGCTGAAACTGAGCTCATCACCCCAGTGATCCATCCACCTGCTGTGATGACTCCAGGAATTATAAGGACCAGGACCTTAAAACAAATTCTCACAAACAACACTGAAAGTTAGAAGTGGCATGTTTCAAGTGGTTTTTTGTGGGTTTTTTTTTTTTTTTTTTTTGGAGCCTCAGACACTGTGGCAAAAATTTTTCAGGGCTCTGTGAAGTCCCCAGGCCTGTGGCAGGCCAGATGTTCGGTAATTATAAAAACATCTCGCAGACATATGAAGCAGAATAGCTCCAGTGAGGATACCACTCATCTGCCAAATGAACAAATAAAATCCAGTCAATTTTAATGGTATTGGTTTGTAGTGACATGGGGGTTTCTGCTCACTGCTCTAGAAAATAGAAAACCTTCAGCAGCCCTGTGGAGGAGGGAAACAGAGGAATAAAGCACCTCTGAGCAGGTCTCTTCCTTTTAAGCCTCTTTTCCTCAGGAAATAAGGCTGTACAGTCATGCTGTGTGTGTTATCTGCCTTCCTGTGCCAGCCCTAAAGAAAATTTAGCCCTTTTTAAAGCATTAACCAAATTTGACAAGCAGGGAAAAGCCTGGAAGATATTATGGCACATTAAAGATAAAATTTACATTAAAATACTGATTGGGAATGATCCCCAGCGCCTTTGTGCTAAGAATGGGGCAGTGTGCAGCTTGTTTCACTTCAGATATTCTCCATTCAAAGGACATGGACAATATCTGGGCTCCTTCTTTGTGTCCCTTGTCCCTCTGAGCAAGATGCTCTCCAACCCCATGGCCAGTATGGCTCCTAAAGGGACAAAAACAGCTTTTATTTTCTGCTGATCCTTTTCAGCCCGGAATGGCAAAACGCTGCAGACAGGGTAATGTGAGCTAAAGGCTAAGGAAAATTAAAGCACAAGTGGGCAAAGAGTATGGTGTTTATCTTTGCCTTGTTATTCATGCTGCTGTCTTTCTCAGTACTTCTCTCCCACTTGTCTGGCAGATTAAAAACACAAGGAGATAAAATAAAAGGTTTCATCTCCAAAACTGGTACTTTTTTTTTCTTTTTTTTGTGAATGGGTTTCAAGCCCTTTATGCTCTGCTGTGGATGGGACTCCTGCAGCCACACTTTCCATGAAAGGACTTCAAATGCTCAAGAGCTGTGCTAAACATTTGCCAGACGATGCAGAAAATCAATAATAGCATTTTGGAGAACTCCCAAAGCAGAACAATTCTTGTCTACATGCACAGTACTTGCACCCTGGGATCAGCTCTGTTCTGCTTCTGGGGGAACTGAGGTGCAGAAGCAGCCTGTGAATTTATTGCAGAATAAGCCAATACTCTTAAAATAGTGAATACAGCTGTAAGAGCCCCAGTGGGTGGTCTGCCCTTTTCCAAAACTCACTGGTGAGGCTTTTTACCTTTTCTGTGCTCTGTCCTGCACATCCCAGCTTGGAGATGCCAAGGGATGAGCCTGAGAGCCATGAAGTCCAATAAATTTTCATCCAAAACGTGACAAGCCACTGCCGAGCACCCACTTGCCCACAGGTGCCAATTGCTGCCTCAGTAGTAAACAAGGAACAAACAGAGATTTCACACATTAATTCTCTACTTTTTGACATATACAGTGAAGAATAAAAAGACTCAGAGCTTGTTTTCTAGCTGCAAGGCACATGTTACATTCACACGTTTTATTTCTCCCCAAACAGGATTGCCTTTTTTTGTTGTCCTGCCTTTTGAGAATGATCCTTGGCAGATGGCATCCCCTGAAACCTCTGTCTAGGAAAGCACCAGCACAGGGTGAAATCACATCCAGTGGGTACAGGATGGTGAATCAGGGCTGGAAACTCTTCCTGGGGCTGTTTGGTGGCATCATTCTGCAGGATGGCACTCCTGAGCCAGTTCAGGGATGCACAGACATGGATTAGCCATGTCCTGGGGGCTGGAACAAGTCCTGGGTGTCTGCACCCTGTGCTGGCAATGGGCTCTTCAACGAGGAGTTTTTTATTAATTAACTCCAGCTTTGTCCCCAAACCTCTGTTGTACAAACAGCTCAGCCCCAAATGACAAAGGCAGGATTTGCCATTTAGGATTGATGAGGGTAAATCTTGTCCTGGGGATTTCACACATCTCATTTCCACCTCTGGAGACCACTGAAGCAAGAGAGGCAAAAAAGCAAAGCAAAACCGCATATTGTCTTTATTTTCTGGTCGTGTCCAAGAGAGGAGGAATAATGCAAACACCAATAAACCCAATGGCTCTGCTGGGAGAAAATCCTGTTGTGTTTGGAAGAGGCTGTTGACAGAAAACTGGAAGCGTTGAAAGCGTCGTTTTGTTCGAGCTATTTATAACATTGACAGTGCTGGAGTTGGAGGCAGATTAAATGGGAGGGAGTTTTAAAGCAAACCACTCAACTGTGTTTAGGATGGGAATGTGCTGTGCCCCTGATACCTTAAGTTTTAAGTTTTTCTGTTCTGTTTTGGTGTGCAGCTTTTAGCTTTATATTAAGTGTCAATAGGATCTTTTCACAGGGGGGTGAAGACAAAAAAATCCTGTTCCAGCTGTAAACTCAAGGATAAACTCTTCAAACTTCAGGCCCAAAGCTTAAACAACATGAAAAGAGGAAGGTGGGCAAGCAAGGAGGATGAAACTTCATAATTTGAAGCTATTAATTGGCCAGTTAACTCCTATATGCAAATGGAGGACTAAAACTTATAAAAATGTGAGATCTCATGACCAAGCTCTCTTTGCTTCCACCTTGGAGCCATCCAGGCAGAGCCACGACTGTGGCTCTGGTACTGCCAGGGTGTGGCTTTTGAAGGCACCTCAGTAAATATCAATAAATATCCACTTTATTGCTCTTAACTCCTGTGGGAATGTGCTCCTTGTTGAGCGAGTGACAAAATTATCCTTTGTCTGCTTAAAAACGAAAAAAGCCCAGAAGTTTCTTTCCTCAATTAGCAAAGAAGACACCTCATAGGACTTGGGGAACTTCACCTCAAACTTAAGGATAGCCAGTAGGACAGAAGCCAAAAAGTCCCACCTGAGCAATTTACTAGAAAAAGAAGAGAACAAAGAAACTAATGGCTTTTGTGAGGTGTTTTACCAGGAGCAAGAACCTCTTGCACCTGGATTGGTTTTTCTCTGTAAAGAGTTTTATTATTTTGCCTTTTATTAAAATTTTTCTGTTTCCAACAATGCCACAGAAGCCATCCTGCTGATTTTATGCCTTCTAAGGTGGCTGAGCTATCTTGGGTGTGATATAGATCTACAAGGGCTTATGAGACCTGGCTCAAGGAGACCATATATCAAATTCCTCTAGCCTCTGCTCCAGCTCCTTAAGGCATCACCCCCTGCTCTGCTTTACTGCCCCTGAGCCCTTCTCTGACGTGAGGCAGAGCCACCTTTCACGCCACAATTTCAGGCTGATTTTCTTCGCTGCTTCCTGCACGGCCAGTTGAGTTGGTCAGGCATTATCGAGTGTGAAATCAGCAGGAAAGGCCCCCTCAGATATCAGCCAGCAGCAGGCTAAAAATACAATAATCTGGGCCACTGGACTGCTGTGCCACACAGCCCCAGAGCAGCGAACATCCCAGTGCCAAGAACTGTCCCTCAGCCTGCGCCGCAGAGCAGCTCGTGGCGGAGATGTGCAATGATCCCTCACAAATTTTATGGTCTGTGAAACATTCCCTGTGACCACTTTGAGTGAGCAGCCATCTCCCACAGGCTCTGTGCAGATGGCCAAAAATAAGCTCGTTTTCAAGCCGCCCTGCCCAAATTCTGCTGCCACTTCCAGGGCTGAAGCTCTGCTGGATGTGGAGATCATTGCATGGGCAAAGGTTTTTTACATGGGACTGTG
Organism: Melozone crissalis; assembly: GCF_028551555.1. Lineage (NCBI taxonomy): Eukaryota > Metazoa > Chordata > Aves > Passeriformes > Passerellidae > Melozone > Melozone crissalis. Next base: position 4,722,375 of record NW_026535905.1, read on the forward strand.
GCATTGTTAATCACCAAGTGCCAGAAGGGCTTTTCCAGCATAAAAAAATGAATCATTTTTGTGCCAATGCATTATTGAGATTTTTTTTATAAAGCATTCTGGGGGATTAAAGCTTTTTTTTTTGCCTTTCTCAGACAGTGGAGCAGAGTGGGCAGAGCAGTGCACAAGAGACTCAGTTCTATTTCCAGCTCTGACAATGGCATAAAATACATGAGTGGGGCAATTCACTTAACCAGTTGTTAAATGAGGTAAGAAATCTTGCCTTACTTACTTCGAAAATGTTTTGAAAACATTTTAAAAAACCCATAACAGATCAACATTAGAAAACAAAAGCCAGCATTTCTAAAGCGAGCTGCAGATAATTATTACTCAGAGGCAGCAAGAAAGAGCATGAGAGTCAGTGGTGACTTTAAAAAGCATGTAAATGTCATTTCTATCTTTTGTTCATCTTTATCTACTCAGTCCTTCCCTAAATTTCTGCTTTTCACAGAGAAAACTCCCAAGGTGTGACTTCGCCCACGATCAGACATATTTATTTGAAACTGGGGTTGGAAATGATTTTGACTTGTGAAAAAGCAAACACAAGACTTTTGCAGACAATCAAACAAAAAAAAAAGGTGAAAAACTATCTGAAACTATCTGTCTCCACATTTGTACTGAAGGAGAGAGGTGCTGGAGGCAGAAGGTGAAGCACAGCCTCTCAGGAACCTTGGTGGATCCCATTTCTGCATGTTCAGGTGACAGCAGACCTGGGATGGGCTGAATTTTGGGCAATTCTGACTCTGCAGACAGTGGTGGAGGTGGAAGGTGATGGGGGAGAGAAGGGAGAAGGAGGTCAGGATGGTCTCTTAGGGAGTCCAGGAAGGAAGGGACCTCTGGGGTCACGGAGTCTGAAATCCCACCACATCTTCCAGACCCTGGCAACACAGCCAGCTCAGCCTTTAGTCCAGGTGAGACAATGCCCATCTCAAAGTCCCTGCAAAAGAGGAGAACTGAAGCAATTAAAGTCTTTGATCTGTTTGAGGTTGTTTTCCTCCTTATTTTTCTCTTTTAGGAGTGAGGAGGCTCCTGCCCAGCAGGAAATGCTGAAACTGGACTGGGGTGCAGGCACAGCCTCCCGGCAGTGCCAATCCCATCATGTGTAAGAATCCCAGCATGGACTTGCATTCACCACCCTCTGCTTTCTCTGGCATGATGAAACACAGATTTCTAATTGGTTTCCTGCAGGTTCTACCCTTTATTTACCCCTTTCAGAATTTACCCAAATACATATTAAAATATTGTTATGATTTTGCTTAAATTAAATTTAATGTAATGATTTCTCAAGTATTTTAACTCTGTTTTGGGGGCATTTTTGTTGCCTGGCCATTTCTCCATTTGCCCCTGGCCATTTTGTTGTGAAAGTTTAAAGTGCTGGAGGGACAGTTGTGGTGACGAACTGGGATGGCTGATGGAGGAGACAAAACCTTTGGATCCCAAAGCTTTCACAGGGCTGGATGATTGAAATTATTTCAGGGGTATCCAAGGGTATTGATTATCAGTGTATGTGAATAATCAGTCTCATTTTTCCAGAAGAAAAGAGCTGCTAAGTACAGCCCAGTGCTTTGTGGCACAGTGCCATTCTCCCAGCTTTTAACATAAGCATTGACCCACAGGGGTCTGCTCAGGGCTGCTGCAGCCCAGACAATTCCATCAAATCTCACTGCTCTGGACTCTTCTGGAAGAGCTACATGGGTGAACTTCTCCAAAACAGATTCCAGTGTGAATAACACGCCCTGGTGCACAGCTGCTCCGTGATGCTGCTTCCAATATTTGCTCTGGAGCTCCTCAGGGAAGTGAACCTGATTTATTCAAAGCTCATCTGCACCAGGCTGCTAATGAAAATTGTTGCCAGGCCCTTCAGCATCAAGAGGATAACTTGAAAACAGAGCACAGCAAGGCTGAGTGATGGTGTTTCTTCCATGAGTCCCACCTGATGGGGAATTTGAGATTTCTGTGTGTCTTCCCAGCTGGATGCCCAGTGAGAGCCCTGACATCCCCTTCCACTCCACAAAGGGCAGGAGAATTCTCATTTTTAAATTAAGTTTGGATTTACTAAAAGATCTCATGAGAGGTTCTGCATTTCCAGCCTGTGTTTTGAGTGGCTTCACACTGAAAGAGAATGGGTTTAGATTAGGTAACAGGAAGAATTTATTCCCTGTGAGGGTGGATCACAGAGTACCCAGAGCAGCTGTGGCTGCCCCTGGATCCCTGGAAGTGCCCAAGGCTAAATTGGACAGGGCTTAGAGCACCCTGGGATGGTGGAAGGTGTCCCTGCCCATGGCAGGGGGTTGGAATGAGATTGTATTTATGTTCCCATCCAACCTAAACCATTCTGTCATTGTGTGATTCAACAAACAGGTCACTGCACACTCCACTGAATTCCTCCTGCTGTGCCCTTTAAAGAGCTGCTTGAAGAATTGGCTGACACAGAGGGAGCTAAAAGTCAGGCACCCACCTTCCAGGCATGTGGCTTTTGCCAGCAGCCCTTTAGATCTTCAGAACTTTCACAGTCTTTCAAGTTTTTGAGCAAAAGTCTTATTAAAATGCTACAACTATTATGCTGGCAGGCATCTTGTTGCTGTGCATTGCCCATGTGCCCTTTTTCTCACAGTTTTTCTCTGTCAGTCTAATAAATAAACTATGCTTTTTGGAAGGCATCTCAGTGTTGGCATTGGGCTCTCTAAGTGATCTGTGACCTAACACCTCCTGCATCTTCAGCCCCATCCCGAGGCTACCATTAAGCAGGGTTTTTTCTGCAAATTGCTGCCATGGATTTGGCTATTTAATGATGATTGGGTGACACTGGAGTGCTCAGATATGACCTCAATTGTTCTCTGCTGGACTGGGACACTCTCCACCCTCTGACTCCATGGCCTCTGTGACATGACACTCTTTCATCTTCTGTTAATAGCCATAAATCCATGGGTGAATTTTACAGGCACTCCAAGTTTCAGAGCTGGCTCAGCCTATTAGATTATTAGCAAAAGGCACATTTTGCAGTGGGTTAGGCATAGCTCTCTCCTTGGAGAGCACAGCCATGAGGGTTATCTCAAATCTGCCCAGGAAAGGATGCTCAGATAAGGAGCATGGTTATACCCCTTTGGACTAAGGCAAGCACAATGCCACAGAATTCCTACAATATTTAGGATTACACCCTTATCTTATTTGTCTTGGGGTCAGCTTTGTGTAACTTGAAGTCAGCAAAATATGGTTTATTTTGCTTAATTTCTCATTAACATAAACTTGTTTTCAGTACTAGGAGAGTCACCGGCTTGAAGTCTGAGAAATATTGCAGTTTTGGTCAAGTTTACCACAACTGAAAAACTTTGGAATGCTTTGGTTCTGTCACTTGCAAAAGTACACTCTGCTGAAGTAGACACTGATTATTCTCTCTTCCCCTCCAGCCCTGTTACCTCAGTTGCTCTATCACCTTGACATCCTTGATAAATGGATGTAAATGACAAATGCTAATAAATTCCTGCGCCATTCACAACAGGTCAAGAAAACAAGCAAACAGAAGATTAATACAACTGAATCAGATACTGCCTGCAGAATAATTAAACTATTGAAACACAGCCTCTTTCTGGTTTTAATAATGGATGTTTGTAAATCACTGTTGCCGCATGAGATCATTCAGCATCTCTTCTGCCTTATAACTTTCAGCCTAATTTTAGTAATGAGTGTTTTTCCAGTCAAACAATGTTCCTTAGATTTAAAGTTAGCACATTATTATGCACATCAAAAATAAGCACATCACCTCTAATATCTCCCTTGTGGCCAGGTTTCACTTTGCCTGACTGAATCGTTATGTATAATTAATATTGGTGTGATTACAGTTTGCCAGATTAAATGATGTGCCCGTGGAGTAATAACAAATCCACAGAAGATTTTTGCAAGCAGGAGAGAGGTAAGAAATCTTGGTGACTTCCTTCCACCTGGTGCAGCCCCCAGATCATATAATTTTTGTAATGTTTAATAGTTAAGTGGTGTTGAAATCTCTCCTGTTGGTCCATGCCACAGCCACCAATCAGCACATGGAATTATTCCCTCTCTGGAAGCTGTAGGATGCCACAAGTGCTGGGTGAAACTTCACAAGCTCTGGTAGATCCAGAAGTCTTCTGCAGTGTCATTTTTCTTAAAAACAAAAACAAAAAAAATAAAAAAATAAAATTTAAAAAAACCAGCACCTCAAGCTAAATAAATTTAAATTTTAGCATTTAGTTTTTATTAATAATATTCCTGTTCTATTCTATTTGCCATAGGAATTGGCAACAAAGTGGTGGAAATATAAGATATAGTCACAGATTTGATGGAGTCACCATCCCTGGAATTGCTGAAAAAGGTGTGGGTACGCCATTGCAGGATATGGCTTAGTGGTGAAAAAGGTGGTGGTGCTGGGTTGAAGGCTGGTTTTGATGATCTTCAGGTTTTTACAACTTTAATGATTTTATGAGTCTGTGATTCTGTGATTTGACTCTGAGAAAAAGCCTTTGAAGCAACCTGCACCTCAGTTTCCACTCTGATGGACCCCAGTGTAGGAACTGAAAGGAATTTGTGGACCTAATCCACAATTTGTGGAATTTGTGGCACTTCATAAGGCACTTCTGCCATGCACAGCCTTGGAGTTTCTGTGGATCAGGTTCATAAATCACAGCCCCAGTACTCCAGACAATCACAGCTCCCATTCCTGTTGCTGTAATTCCAATTATGTGTATTTTTTACCATCTCCCTTGGTTTTCAGTTACACAAAATGATCTCTAGATGGGCAGTTTATTTATAGCTTATAAGGGACCCAACAATTCAAGGCAGTCTGCACCAAAAGAAGCAGCTTGTTATCACTCTTTATTCTCCATCCTTTTATTTGCTGCACAATCAAACATGCGGTTTGCAGCTCTTTTGAATTTTCCAGCCTGTTAACTGCCCACAATTGTATTTTCTGAGTGAGCCTTGTAACTTCTTTGTAAAAAACTCCACTATAACTCCTTTTAGGTGTACAAAGATTTTTTTTTCCTTCCCCTCATAGAAAACAATCTAAATGGTGCAAAAATGGGAGGTCAAGTGTAAGAGACACTCTGACTGTTTTCACCTTGTTCTTCACCTGCCAAACAAGAAGTTGGCCTCATCTTCTCCCTCCTCCAATGTTTTCATCTGCACCAATGCAAGCACAGAATCATGTTTTGTGTTTGTTTTCCATATCCCTCTGCCTTTCCCTGTCTCACTCTATCCACCTCTAGGAGCTAAGAGCCACTGAGATCTCTGGATGCTTATAGAGTGGGGTTTTTTTTAACTCCTCGTGTTCTTAAAAGCCTCATTGCTGCTACAGAAACCCAGACAATCATCTTTTATTTTTCTTTGACTCCACTTTCTCCACCACCCCACACTCTGCTTTCAGCAGGCTACAAACTCAGCATCTCCATCAGCACTTAAAATGCTGCCCATGACCTGTCTTGGTTGGGAAAGCCAGGTGTGTGCTAAGAAAGGCAGGAGCCTCCCTTGAAATAATGTAAATGTAAACCCCCCTCCCTCTGAATGGTTATAAATTTGAAATTAAGGGGCTCTCAGGCAAAGATATGGGAGCAGGAATAACAGATCTTTACTAGGGAAGAAAATAAAAGGAATCAAATAAACAATGCAGTAAATCAAACCAACACTGACAGAGTCAGAATCCAACCTGACACCCTGTGGGTCAGGGTGTTGGTAGCAGTCCCATTGGAATTGTGGCTGCAGCCCTCTGTGGTTCTGTTGCAGCAGGGATCTTGTAGAGAGGTGTAGATCCAGTGGAAGAGGCAGCTGTTCTTCTGGGAATGCAGTGGGCAGAGGCTGCTGGGGTGTCCCAAACCTCAGATTGGATCCAGGTAGGAATGCTTGGCTCCTTCCCTGGGCAGAGCATCTCCCCATGGGGTGATGGAATTGGATCAGCCATGCAGGGACACTCACTGGCCATGGACAGAAGATAATTAATAATTAATGGCCCATGAACAGAAGAGATCTCCTGGAGGGAGGATTGGGTTGAGATAAAGAAAAGATTGGAAGAGATAAAGAAAACTGCCCAATGAACAGAGGAGAACTGCCCCACCTCTAACAGATGGGAATAGAACACAATTTGCTTGGCAATCTAGGACACCAGCTCTGGGGTAAAGCAGAAAGCCCTCAAAGGAATGTGCTTCACTTTTTTGTGTATCCTGACTCAGTGCTCTGAGGTTTCCAGCATGTCTGGAAGGCATTATACCCAGCACAAATATTGTCCTGCAGTAACTCCATCAGCTTTCTCCTGGTGCTGCTGCAAGTTCTATCAGTGTCGGTGCAGCAGGGCTGGCACGGGGTGATTATGCAAATAAAATCCCAAATTACCAAATTGCAATCACAGTGCAGGTGCTATTAGCACCTGATTCATCCATCACTACCTTATTAACCACTCTGATTAGTGAGAGCTGTGAGAAAACCCTCTGATCTCTGTCTAAATACAGCCATCATTGTGGTGATTTCATATTGGAGCCACATGGATCAAGCAATTATTCAATAAGTGAAAGCAAAAGGCAGCGTGTCACCTCCTGCAGCATGAGCCAGGTTAGAGATACACCAGCAAAGAAACAGCCTGGGAGAGCTTTTATTAGCACTGCCACATTTGGAGAATTTATCTGCTCCTAGATATCATAGGATCAAAGAATTATGGAATGGTTTTGGTTGGAAAGGACCTTAAAGATCATCCAATTTCAACCCTCCTGAACAGGGACACCTTCCACCATCCCAGGTTGCTCCAAGCCCCATCCAACCTGGCCTTGGACACTTCCAGGGATCCAGGGGCAGCCACAGCTTCTCTGGGCACCCTGTGCCAGGGCCTGCCCACCCTCGCAGGGAACAATTCCTTCCCCATATCCCATCTAAACCCACTCTCTTTCAGTTTGAACCCATTCCTCCTTGTCCTATCACTCCATACTCTTGTAAAAGTCCCTCTCCATATATGTATAGATATATCTGCTGCAGCTGTAAACTGGGTGACACATCCCAGAAACAAGCTGCTCTTTGTCTTGGGAATATTTAGTGTTCCCAAAATGTGATGTGGCTGCCAGAGTTCTTGATCTCAGTGAACTCCAGTTCCTCTTCTGCCTTTTTGGTTCAGAGTTAAAAAAAAAAAAAAATGCTTGAAGCAATCTATTGTAAATCAATCAACCCAAACCAATATTTTATTTCTTTTCAATGCATACATAAATAAATATAGATATGTAAATAAATCCTCCTTACATGCTTTGCTGGAATTTTCAGCACAGTGGTGGCAGGAGTGATTCCTACTGAATTCAGGTTCTGCCAAGTTTTCATTATATTTTCTGGATTCCTGGATTAGAAATGGATGTATGTATGTGATTCTGACCAACTCCCCCTGAATTCCAGGCACAAAATTTTCAATAACCATGGAGAAACTTGTAAAAAACCAAGAAAAAAAAGTGTTTAAAATATTTTTAAATTGTTTGTAGATCAAAAACTATTTCAGACAACTCAGGTTGCCTCATCTCCTTTAAAATCCAGAATATTTATTCCTTTAGGCATAGTATTCCATTTTCCCTGCTGGACAGCTGATGTGAGTGATTTGTGTATCTGGGTTAAGTTGGTTTATCTGAGAATTTTAGAGGGAATCAAAGGGCAAAATGTGTTCTGACGCTTAATTTTACAAGTACATTTGTTCTGCCAAACAATTAATTCTTTAAATTCTTCCAAATGGGAAGTCATGCTTTCTGGCCCACGAGCAGACTCGTTTTTTCTGACCATAGAGGATGAAAAATAACAGCCCTTTTTTGCAGCTATCAGTCCGTGTGACACCTATAATTTACAGCATTTGTGAATACAAATGGAAATAATGCCAGGTGAGGTTTCCAAAGGGCCTGGGAATCGCATACACTTTGGAAAGGCTGCTGAGCAAGGATCACAGAAATATCTGTTTAAGGGACTTGCCTGGCACTGGGTCTTGACAACTTTGCCTCAGTGAGGTAGTGGAGCTGGACTCAGCAGTTTCACATGTCTGGGCAAGAGCTGGCAGGATTCACCCCTCCTTAAATTCCTGCGTTTTTACGGAGCTGTCTGGACATGTAGGAACAAGATCTAACTATAGCTGGGTTCTGCTGCTCCTGCCAACAAAAACAGCCAGGGACTCGGGACATTAGCACCCTGTTATCTCTTTGTCTGTACATGTTGAAATCTGCACAAAAGGGGAATTAACTCTTTCCCTGTTGCTTCACATCCTTTTCTTTCCTTTTTTTTTTTTTAATTTTCTTTAATTATTCTGCACTTGCAATTCATTCTTTTCAGCATCTTTACCTTGTATCTGTACAAATTGAAATCTGCACAAAAAGGGAATTTACTCTTTCCCTCTTGCTTCACATCCTTTTTTTTAATATCTTTTCTTTAATTATTCTGCACTTGCAATTCATTGTTTTCAGCTCCTTTACCTTGTATCTGTACATATTGAAATCTGCACAAAAGGGGAATTAACTCTTCCCATCTTGCTTCCCATCCTTTTTTTGTTGTTGTTTTTTTATTTATTTTTTTATTTTCTTTAATTATTGTGCGCTTGCAATTCATTGTTTTCAGCATCTTTCGTTTGTATAATTTGATTTTTTTTTTAGCTTTGAGGATTATCATAGGACCAAAATTATCTTGATATTCACCCCTTCACACTTTCTAAAAAACATTGGGAAAATAGAGTTGATAAAAGCAATTATCTCCCCAAGGAATTGTTCCAGAGCCATCTGGGCATGGCCCTGACCAACCTGGTCTAGTGAAACCTGTTTTGAGCAGAGTGTTGGATTGAGTGGTCTCTGGAGGCTCCTTCCAACCTAAAATTTGGAGTTATGGTTCCATGAAATTCTGATTGAATCCTCCCAGCCAATACCAGTGTTGGCCAGACATCCTCATTGCCAGGGGAGTGACTGGGACCCAAGAAATGTGGTCAAATGAATGTGGCACAGTACTTAAATTCTATATCCTTGTTCACCTGGAGTTGTCTGTGGTCCCCTTGTTGGAAAAGTGGCACCACCAGGAATTTGGGAGAGCAGCTGACCAGCCAAAAATTGTTACTCATTACTATCAACAGCCCTCTGTCATCTCCTTTCTGTATTGACAGAAGAACTCATCACAAACTAGAAATTTTCTGTAAACCAAAGTCACCAGGAGTTCTGTGCCAAAAACAACCATATCATTAGAAAACCTTCCCATTTTCTCTCTTGGCTCCTTTTGTTGTTTATATCCAAATTAAAAATTTAAGAAGGTGTAATAAGAATACGCCAAACCCTGAAAAACCATAGAATGTGGAAATATTAAAATAATTCCCAGTAGATTCACAGCAATATGATTACACCCATTTTAAGCGTGTAATGTCATATTAAAATGGTTTAAGAGAGAAAAATAGTTGTTATGAAGTTGATTGATTTTTATTTACAGCCTGGTGCATTCCCATCTCTGCAGGGTACTTTCCTCTTTCACAGCAGTGAGGATTCCTGACAAATGTTCCTCCTGTGCTGCTGTCATTCATCCATTCTCCTGCATCACCCAGCTCTTTATTCCTTCTGGGGATGCAATTTTACATTTGGCCTTATTGATCTTGACTTTATTTTTTTCCAGATGATTTTCCCAATCCAGATAATTTTGGATTTCAGTCTTGTCCTTCTGCCTGTGCATATGGATTGCAAATGTGATCATTCTGCAGAATTTCTAGCTCATTAATAAAAAATTGCTGACTGGTACCTGCCCTATGGAGATTTATGCTTTTGTTCTTAATACATCGCTGTGGTCTGGTACTTCTCAGAGAATAGTTATAAATTATTTGCTCTTTTTCAGTCAAATTCCAGTACAATAAATAGCAGGATTATCTAATCTTTAAGTCTCAAAATTGCTTAGGACACTATTTAGTAAATAATGTCCAGACCTTAAGTCATATCTAATATCAATGGGGTTTTTTTCCAATCCTCCAGGCCTACTGTTTCATCAAAATAAATTAAATTAAAATTCTTCAGCATAAGTTGTCTTTAAAAAAATTTCAAAGTTTTGGCTTTTATTCATCCCTCTGTTCTCTTCTTCACACTTACAGACTGAGGATTTATTTCAAGATTATTCTGGAAACTGGAATGATGCTGTCTCACTGTATTCTTCTTTCCAAAGACTGGCACCCTGCAACTGTTTCCCAGCCCCACCCCATGTTCCCAAAGTCATTTCCATAACTCTGTGGGTTATTCCAGTTACCATCAATAACACACACAGGTGAATGATGCCAAGTCCAGATTTTTGAAACACCTTCTTGACAAATTTTTTTTCCTCCCATTTTAGTCTGACTTAATGTTTCTTTTCAGTAATGTTAATTCTGACAAGTAAGTTTCTTACAAGTTCCTTGAGCCGTTTTCCATGCTGCAATAATCTGTATGTCTTCCTTTAACAGGAATTTCCGAAGGCATTGCCAGTTCTTCACAATTTTTCAGCTTAAAAAGTTCCCTTCTGAGTCTTAACTTCTTCCATTTGAGCAAATGCATTTTTCTGAAGGCCATCATCAATATCTTGTCCTTTTCTTCCTAAGGCTCATCCATGCTGGTTTAGTCTCATCCAGACTTTCCTTTTTCTTCATGTTCTCAGTCTGTGTCTACCTGTTCTATTAAAAGTCGTAACATCTTTTTCCTTTGCTTAGATTTGTTTGTTTGGTTTATTTTTTTAGCTGCCCATCAAAAATTAATAACAAAAATTATTAATTTAATAATTAAAATTAATTATTAAGAGGTTATTAACATCCAGGCTTTTCCAGGTTCTTTACACACCCTGCTGCACTCTCCTTTCCAGACATGTCAAAGAATTCCTTCCAACAGGTATCAGTGTGATTAATTCAGCTAATTTTCCAGAAATTGATTCAAAGCTGCATTTCACACTGAGAGTTGGAAGATGGTTTTGGCACTTGATGAAGATGTCATGGAAACACAGAAAGGTTTGGGTTGGAGGAGACTTTAAAAATCATCCAGGGCCATGGGCAGGGACACCTTCCACTATCCCAGGTGGCTCCAAGCCCTGTCCAACCTGGCCTTGGACATTTCCAGGGATCCAGGGACAGACACAGCTTCTCTGGGCACTCTGTGGCCTTACCACCAGTTTTTGTTAAGCAAAGAGTCACTGCCTGTGAGTTTTGATAAAATCCTGCAGTTTTCTGAGTGTTTTAGGTGATGCTCCTTTCTTCTCCTTGATTTGAAGGCATCTAGCTAAAATAGCATTCTGTCCATAATGATTCACGGTGATTGCCAAGACTTAGAGGCAAGAATACAATACAAATGTACAAAATTAATATGCCAGCACTGGTCAGCTTGTGTAAGAGCATTTGGATGAACGTGCCAGTAATCTGAGTTTGTATCACACTCTGGCATGTCCTGCTTTGGCTGCACATCTCAATTCCATGACCATCACTGGGATCTGCTGCTGAGGAGCCAACGCAGTTTCTGGAGAGAAGCTCCAATTAAGCAAATCCCTCCTCTGTGCAGTTTCTCCTAATAGGAGCACGCTGCTTTGAGCACATTGTTTGCAAGGATATAACCTTGCTTTGCTGACTTTGGGAAAGTCAGCAGTGCAAGAATCCACCCAAGCTGTCCAGCAGATGCTTAGGAATTAAGCATGTCATATGAGAAGGAAACAACACATTTTCTAATCTTTGCCAACCACAGGGAGATTCATCTCTCTTACATTTCTTGTCCTGAGATGATGACCACGATAAGAACTGACTTAAATCCCAGAGACCTTGTTTTTCCTTGCAAATTGGCTTAAGCTCATCCCCTAATCAGGTAATTGAACCGTTTATGTGTCTTGGCTGGATCCCAGCCCGGGTTCATCTCTGATGAAATTATTCCAGGTCATTAACCAGTCTGGTGATCCTGAACCAGTCATTATGGGAAAATACAATTTTTAGGGACAGAGAAGCGAAGAGGACCAAGGCAGACTTCAGATAAGTGCTTTAGACCCTTTGTCTCAGCCTTGGGACAGATCTGTCAGTCTGCTTCCCAGAAGATTGTCCCAGATTCCCCTCCCCATTTTCAGCCTGGCTTATAGAGCTGATCCTGCCATGGGGTCAGGAGAGGGACCAGGACCATGGCAGGGCCACCTCCCCTCCTGCCAGCCCTGACACCCACTGAGCCCATTAGTTTTGTCCTAGACTGTGGTTTGGGGTAGATCAGGGCATGGAAGGGGCAGCAGAAGTTGGGGACACACATGAGTCCTAAAACGGCCCTGCTGAGGTGACAATACCCTCCAAAGTTCAGCTCTCTCAGACTTCACAACCTGCAGCCTCAAGGGGCAGCTGAGCCTGGCTCAACAGGGACCATGGCGGCCCAGGAAATCTAAATGTAGAGACAGGAAATTTGGCTCCTTTCCCTGAAGGGTCTTGGTTAACACCTTTGTTTCTTTGTCTTTAACTGTGGGAAAAAATGCAAAATATTTCTGAATTTCTTTCCAACCCATTCCTTCCACATGCCACCACCATCAAACATGTGCATTTTGTTGAGAAGAGAAGGGCTCTCCACTGGTGATGTTCCTGGACCTGATTTTAAAATTGTCTGCCTTGTACAGAGTCAGGGAGCACCAGAACATGGCATGAAAACATGACACATCCTCCAGCCCATTCCCTCTGTCCACCATTGCTTTTGGCTCAGAATTTCCTGATTTATGGAGTGCCACAATGGTCTGTGTTTGCTTTCCCACTGCTAACTTTCGTGGTGCTTGTTGTTTTACCCTGTTGAGCTCTGGGCTGGTTCATAGAAATCCAAGGTATTTATGGAATTACCTATTATAGAGCCAAGACTCTGTGGCATTTTTAGGTGTCTTGTGTGACAGGAGATAATTCCTCCAGTCCCTGAACTGACACACCTAAAGGCATTGCTCCAGCTGGATGTGTCACACTGTTCTCACCACATTCAGCTTCAGTTCCTCAAGCTGCTGCTGCAAAAAAATCCAAATTAGTTTCTCCTTCATTAATCCAGCTCATTGCTTTTAAAAAATTAGCCAATGCCCATGGAACTATTCAAAAACATTTACCTGAACTATGAACATGAAGGGGTTTTTGACACTAAATTTTGTGTAAAAATTACACAAAAATTCTTTTTCAGCTCCATATGTTTTTAAGATTCATTGCATCAATACCATAAAAAAAAGATAAATTCAGGAAGAATTTATCTTCCAGAAAGAGTAGGACAGGCTGCCCAGGGTGGTGGTGGCTGCTTTCCGCATCCATGGAAGTGTTTGAGAAATGAGCAGTGGCACCCAGTGCTGGTTGGCAAGGTGGTGTTTGCTCAAAGCTTGGAGACTTTTTCCAACCCTTGGGATTCTTTGAATCCTGGTGGAAGCTCAGGAGACCAAAAGACTGCTCTACATGTTATCTGAGTCCTGCTGCTTGGCCTGTATGGGGTTGTTGTATCTCTGGTTTTTGTCCAACAATTTCATGATTCCATTTTCATGGGAAATTCTGGGGCGATGAGATTAGTGAATCATCACATGCAACAGCCTCACTCCCCCTCTTTCCCCAGCATGAACATGAAGAGTGGCCTTGCTGGGATGACAAAAAAGCCTGGGGAATTTCCTCTGGCAGTGGCAATATCCTGGGAAAGAACCTAGGAGCAGAGCAGGCAGGTGGTCACACACCTGTATCCTCTGCTGCGTATTTGCCACCCAAACTCTCGCCAGACTATCCAGGTGCATTCTCCTCCTGCAGCTGGAGGCAGAGTTGATGTCACAGAGTCATAGAATCATAGAAAAGTTTGGTTTGGAATGATCCTTAAAGACCATCTCATTCCACACCCCTGCCATGGGCAGGGAAAACTTCCACTAGACCGGGTTGCTCCAAAGGCCAACCTGTCCTAGAACACTTCCAAGGATGGATCATCCACAAGTTCTCCTGTTATTTATCTCTGTCTTTGGTATCCTCACCAGCCCTTTTGCTCTCCTTTAATGCATTCCTTGGCAATTTTGGCTGAATTTTGCTTTAACAGCTAATCTGCAGCCAAAAGAATATCCAACCTTAGATAATCATAATTTGGCAACTGTGCCTCAGCCAACACTGTCAAAATGTGTCCACTGTGCAGGAAAATCCAGATTTTCTCACTAGTACAGTGCTGCACCCAACTGTTTCATAAAATAAGAAGTGATCAGAGGTGGGCCACTGTTCTACAAAGAGATTTTCATATAATGTTGTGCTGAAAATACACAACTGGGTGTTAGAGATCTCCTAAACAAATTATTTTCCTAGGATTCAACAAGCTAATGATTCATGCTAATTTTGCTCACATTCACCCTCTCTCCTGACCCCTCAGCACTTTGGTAATGTGACCCCAACACATGGAATTATCTGGAATGAGGAAGCATTCCTGGATGGTGAGGACCTGAGTTCTGGTCTGTGTTGGCTCCAGGAATTGGCTGTTATGTTCTCCACAAACAAATAGAACTTAAGGCAAACATTTGCTCCTCACACTTTCTCCAGCAAACACGGCTTCAAACATCAGGAGGGAAAAACAAACTCCATGACCAGCCCCTCAGCTTTCCATAACATCTGTGTTCATTTTTCATGTTTTATTTTCCCTCGTCCTGGAAGCAAAGCAAAGCAGGAGAAAGCATGAGCATCTAACCACAGCAATTTCCTGAATTCCAGAGAACTGCTGTCAAAACCAAGGATTCACTCGCTGCTGGGACATCTGTATCAGATTATTGCACTTCCCTGTTCACTCCTGCATGGTGGAAATCAGCTGCTGCTCCAACTCAGAAGCTGGGAGAAAATGTGTCATGTTCCTTCTGTTTTTCAGTGTATTCTTACTAATTTCCCTCTGCCTCACTTCCCAGATTTCTGCCTCTAATCTGTACCATTTTCTCCCACTGGCTGTCAAGCTGCTGATAGCACACACTTTTCCAGAAATGTATTTTAATTCTTTTCCTCTCCGTATATTTTTATTCTAGTCTCTACCAAAAATAATGATGATATTTTTAATGATGACTGATTCTTTGACCTGATTCAGCTCTAATTAGCTGACACAAGCAGATAATTCATTGTCTTCTCCAAAGCATTTTCCATTAGCCTTTAGGAGCCACATCTTTTGTCTGATTGACTCATTAGATCTCAAGATCCCTGATCACCAAGATCAGGATTCATTTCAATAGGTTATTCTGGGAGTTCACTCCTGATCTACCTGTCAGGCCTGGATTTCTCTTGAGAAACCCTATGGATTATTCACCAGAAGAAATCATGACCCTACCAAATGCCCTGAGATGATTTTTAATGTCCCTTCCAACCCAAACTTCAATGACTTCCAAGGAAATGCTTGAAAAGGAAAAAGAGGGAGGTACATGGGATACCTCCAGGCAAAGATGGTCTCTGTTAAATGGTGGCTCTTTGCACATTGATGTTGTCAAAATATCCTCAGAGCAAAGTTCAGCTCTCTCAGACTTCACAACCTGCAGCCTTGAGGGGCAACTGAACCTGGCTCAACAAGGACCATGGCAGCCCAGGAGATCTAAAGTAGAGACAGAAAAATTGGCTCCTTTCCCTGAAGGATCTTGGTTAATACCTTTGTTTCTGTGTCTTTAACCGTGGGAAAATATGCAAAATATTTCTGAATTTCTTTCCAACCCCTTCCCGCCATGTGGAATGTATAATTTGAAAGGCACCCTCGGTAAATGAGGTTACTTCCTCACCAGTGGCAGATCTGATCCCACTTTTGGGGTTTGGATCTACCTGGTAAGTCAGAAAATCAGGTGTGTGCTGCAATCACTGTGTGGTTGCTTGAAAAGTTTCAGCTTTGGGTTTAAAGGTTGACCCAACAGTGCTGCCCAAGGGCCCTTGGAGCAGCAAAAAAGAGGTGGAGGTGACCATGTTCCATTCTCAGCAGCCATTGGTAAGGCTGCTGCACTTCCAAGAGATTTGGAAACCACATGGATGATTCCCAAACCCCATTAAAGCTCATTTGCAGGAACAGGACTTGTACCAAAATGTAAAACCACCAGCGAAGAAATTTGGAAGCTGCAACTCCATAACCTTTCCCACCTTACACTGGCATCCTTACACTGGCAAGTCTGACTCAAGGCATCTCATTTAAGCTTTGCAAGCCTTGCTACATCCTCGGATGGGCATCCATGTGGAAAATACATCTCCACACAGCCCCTGGCTCCCAAAGCAGCTGCTCCTCCAAGCTCTGGAGCCCCAGGCATGTTTTTCTCTCTCCACTGCCCCGTTATCCTCTGGCCAGCAGAAAGCCCTGCCCTGGAAGGCCAATTCATGGGCTGCAGGGACAGAGCAGCCCAGCATCACTTGAGAACAGCTAATAGGAAACTGATGCTGCCATCCAAATTCCAGCGCCATTGCAACAAGGTCATTCCTTCAGCAAAATGTCTCGTAAGGGGCTGGGAACACAAACCCTGTGAGGAACGCTTGAGGGAGCTGGGGGTGCTCACCCTGGAGGAAAGGAGACTCAGGGCTGCCCCCATCACTCTGCACAGCTCCTGAAAGGTGCCTGTGCTCAGCTGGGGCTGGGCTCTGTCTGCAGCAGCACTGACACAACCAGAGCACACAGCCTCAAGCTGTGCCAAGGGAAATACAGGTTGGATAGCAGGGAAAAGTTTTTCACAGAAAGGTGATAAAGTTCTGGAATGTTCTGCCCAGGGAGGTGGTGGAGTCCCCATCCCTGGGTGTGTTTAACAAACCCTGGATGTGGCACTGGGTGCCAGGGTTTAGTTGAGGTGTTGGGGCTGGGTTGGACTGGGTGATCTTGAAGGTCTCTTCCAAACTGGTCATTCTGGGAA
Organism: Melozone crissalis; assembly: GCF_028551555.1. Taxonomy (NCBI): domain Eukaryota; kingdom Metazoa; phylum Chordata; class Aves; order Passeriformes; family Passerellidae; genus Melozone; species Melozone crissalis. Next base: position 4,739,208 of record NW_026535905.1, read on the forward strand.
TTCTGTGATTCTCTGGCCCACTCACCTCCAGACCAGAGAGCTCTCAGTAATGTGGTTTTGCTTTTACTGTAGAGGACAAATCTGTTGTGGCCTTCTGGCTTCTAAAGCTGAAATGCAGCCCTGCAGTCACTTGAGAGCCAGGGGAAAGAGAGCAAGGCAATCCCATGAGTGCCCTGCTAAAAACAAACATCTGGCTAATGCCTTCACATGGCCATTGCTGTGCCTCTTGCTAAATTCATTATTATTTTAGCTCTGTGGGTTGCAGCAGATTCAATATTCAGCAGCTAGAGACATTATTCAAATACATCTCAAATCTGGATATTTACTCAGGTGCAATCTCTTTGTTGGAAATAATATTCCCAGACTAAGCAACATTAACATCACTCAAGGGGACATTTCTTGTTGGACTAATAGGGAGATTTGCAGAACATGAGGGTTCACGTAGAAAAAAAATAGAAATGCATTTCTGACTGTGACCATGTTCACAGGGGTCTTATGTTGAGGGAAGAGATGAGGATTTGACTCCACGTTTCAGAAGGCTTGATTTATTATTTTACTATATATATTACATCAAAATTATACTAAAAGAATAGAAGAAAGGATTTCATCTGAAGGCTAGCTAAGAATATTAAAAAAAAGAATGATAACAAAGGCAGCTGTCCCAGACTCTCTGTCTGAGCCAGCTGACTGTGATTGGCCATTAATTATAAACATCCAAGATGGGCCAATCACAGATGCACCTGTTGCATTCCACAGCAGCAGATAATCATTGTTTACATTTTGTTCCTGAGGCCTCTCAGCTTCTCAGCAGGAAAAAATCCTAAGGAAAGGATTTTCATGAAAAGATGTCTGTGACATCTGACTTCCATGGGAACGTCAGGGGAGGCTGAGCTGATCAACAAGGTGCTGAAACAGGGATAAGATGTTCTGCTGCTGCTGTCAGTGCTGCCATAGGATTCCATTTTGCAATGGATTCCATCTGATCAGAAAATAAAACCCAGGCATCACAGAAGAGATGTAACTCTCTCAACCCCTCACTGCCCATCCCATAGAGCCAAAGAGGCCATGAAGATTCTGATGCAGAGAGACATGTGAGCTCAGTCCGAATTTTGCTTTGAAAAGGAAACAGAGAAAGCACCACCGGGAATCAAGAGGCACACAAAGCTGGTGACTGAAGACAGTGCCAGAGGAATTGTCCTGCAGGTGAAGTTTTCACAGGGAGCCACCCTCATGGCATGGCTGTGCCCCCACCATGTGTCCTTGCCCCCAGGTCATCACCTTCAAGCAGAAATTTTATTGACTCCTAACCCGAGGTGGAGATGAGGTGAGGAGCCCAGACGGGGTGAACTTCCTTAATGCCACAGAAATAAATGAGTCTGAAATTTATTCCTCATCCTTTAGTGCTTTAGGTGGCTTGTTAAAAACAACCCAAAGCCTCACACCCACTGAACCCACACCTTTTTAATCCGTCATGAGCTCCTAAAGTAACTCTGGTTAATTCCAACTGAAAGCAAAATTTAAGAACACCACCCAGTTTGCAGTCTAATTTTAGTCTGAGCCTGTGCCACTCATTTTTGTGCCATGTTTTAATATTTGCTATTACTTACTTGTGTTAAATTGAAGTGTGGAAGCCTGCAAGCTCCCTGTGTTCCCTTAAGAAAGCAAACAAGCTCCTGGGAAAAATTACAATGTAACTTGAACTTATAGAAAGAGTACATATTTATTTATCTTTACATTTATGCATCATAAAAAGAGAATTACAAAAAGGCTTCACTTTGTGGGGCTTTATCAGAATCAAGACCATGATCTTGTTTCTAAGGCACCCTCCTGGTGTAGAACAAAATTTGTGGTCACCTTTTTTCCCACCTCTGCCAACAGAGCAGCCCCTTGGACCCCCAGCATCACCCTGATGTCCTGCTCCTGATTGCTAAAGGCAGGTCTTTAAGCCAAACACTCAGGATCCTCTTTGCAAATCCTCCTCCCAACATCTCCACTTCTCTACCCAACTCCCTGTCCATCAAAAGATCAGCTGTTGGGTCAATATATGACTTTTTTGAGTTTTCTGGTTATCTTATGACTAACAGGATGAAAGGATGTCATGACAACTTCTTTATGGGTCATAAAAGAAGGATATAAAGCTAATAGAGAGTGTCCAAAATAGGGCTGCTGTTGGAATCCTAGATACTGAAAATTTTAAATTTTCTGTGCTGAAAGGCAGAGATCCACAAGAGAACACTGCATTTAACGTGAGGCTGTGGAGAAGACTTCCAAAATTGATTAATAGCACTGGGATTATGGGTGTGTAGTTGGTTAGAAATGTGTAATATCACAAGGTAGAAAATGTAGAGTTTAGAGATTTAGAGTTTTAGAATATAGAAATAAATATGAAGCAAGATAGAAGTTTTAGGGCAGAGGCAGGTTGTTGTTTTTTACCTTATTCTTCATGAGTTTGGGTGGTGTTTTGTAATTGGGCAGAAAATTCCGCATTGCGGGCTTCTAAGGATCAGTTATTGGGTTAAAAGGGAAAATAATCTAAGTGTCCTTTCTTAATTAGATAGTTTAGTCTTAAAAGACCTTGTAACAAGAGATAGTTAGACATTTTGTAGCTTGCTAATGAAAAGGTGCCAAAATCATAGTTGTGAAGCTGTTTCACTAATAAAAAGTAATGAACACCTAAATCCAAACATAAACTACTGTCTCAAGTACCTTCAATCCCAACCTCAAGAAACCAATAGGCTGTGAAGATGGTGAAGGGTCTGGAGGGGCCACATGAGGAGTGGCTGAGGTCCCTTGCTTGGTTTAGCCTGGAAAACAGGAGATGAGGGGAGACTCATTGGGGTCTGCAGCTCCTCCGCAGGGGCAGCTCTGATCTCTGCTCTCTGTTTGTCCTGGGTTGTAAAATATGGTTTAGGGGTATTCTATCACCATCTGTCAGAGGTAGGGCAGTTATCTTCTGTTCACTGGGCAGTTTTCTTTATCTCTTCCACAGCCGATCCTCCCTCCAGGAGATCTCTGCTGTTCATGGACCATTAATTATTAATTATCTTCTGTCCATGGCCAGTGAGTGTCCCTGCATGGCTGATCAAATTCCATCATCCCATGGGGAGATGCTCCGCCCAGGGGAGGAGCCAAGCATTCCTACCTGGATCCAATCTGAGGTTTGGGACACCCCAGCAGCCTTTGCCCACTGCATTCCCAGAGGAGCAGCTTTCTGCTGCCCTGCAGTGCCAGAGGGAGCCCAGGCCCATCTGCAGCAGCCCTGGAGCTGCAGAGGAAAACTCCCCCCTTGTGCAGGATCCCTGCTGCAGCAGAGCCACAGCTGGCACTGCAGGAGGGCTGAGCCCCCATGGGATGGGGCTGGGACACCTCCCTGACACACAGGGGGCAGGGCATGGTCTGATTCTGGCAGTGGTTTGTTTTCTTTTTTCTTTTCTTTTCCTTTCTTTTTCCCTTTCTTTTCTTTTCCTTTCTTTTTCCCTTTCTTTTCTTTTCCTTTCTTTTCTTCTATTGCATTTGCATTTTTAATTTTTCTAGTAAATAACTGTTATTCCTATTCCCATATCTTTGCCTGAGAGCCTCTTAATTTCAAAAACTATAATAATTCAGGGGGAGGGGGTTTACATTTTCTATTTCAAGAGAGGCTCCTGCCTTCCTTAGCAGACACCTCTCTTTTCAAACCAAGGCACTACATGAGTGCCAGGATCCAAGGGAACAGCTGAAGCTGTCCCAGGGAAGGTTTAGGATGGATTTTAGGGAAAGATTCCTCTCCCAGAGGCTGCTGGCACTGTCCAGGCTCCCCAGAGAATGGGCACAGCCCCAAATCTGCCAGAGTTCCAGGAGAGTTTGGACAACATTATCAGGGATGCATAGAGTGGAATTGTTGGGGTGTCTGAGCAGGAGCAGGGGTTGAAATAAATGATCCCTGTGTGTCCCTTCCAGCTCAGAATATCCCACAATTCTATGAAGTCCTACTTTGGCGTCCTTTTCCAAAAAATGTTTCTCAGGCTTTTATTTATGAGCCAAAGAATCAACCATGAGAGGCAGATTGTGACAAATCAGAGGGGCTTTGGTTCAGGCCTCATTCCATACCTGCCATTTGAGGCAGCTGATGGCCTGGATTTCTAACTGGTAGGAAAACATACAGTAATGGCAAATAAACGCTGACATTTCGGTGAAGTGAAATTTCGCAAAGAAATAAAACTGCCAACAGAAATATTTTTCTGCGATAACAGAGCAATTCTTTGTTGCAATTTTGACCTTTTGTAGCATTTTTATTTATATATTTGGTTCTGCTGTGATTTATCTCTTATGCTGTTATTTATTTCATTCTATACATCAGCGACTGCTTTTTTTACACCGTCATTAGCCATTTTTCTGCTAATTGCTAATTCTTCCAGTAATTTGGAAGTAATTTGCCTTATGTTTTGCTCATTTTTCCCTGAAAAAATAAAAGTGTTTTGCAATGTGGATCTAAAATGCTCTGCCTGGTATTGGAGTGTTTTATTATATGGCTTTTAACAGAGCAAAAGGCAAAAAAAAAAGAACATCCCTGAGGAATGCTTCATTTTGAACACATCAACATTCCCGCTGAAATAACAAACATGTCCCACCAGCTCTATAAACCACACTTATCTGCTTGTTCTATCTACCCATCCCACCTGCTGTGGCCCCCCAGACAGCAGCATGGCTCCCAGAGCCCTTCCCCTTCCACACAGCAGCTCCAGCCTCTCTCCTTGGCTCCTGCTCACTGGATCAGGCTGGGGCTGAGATGTGGGGTGGAGGCCAGCACCTCCTGAGTGCAGGTCTCCACAGAGATTCTCCAAGGGCTGGAGCACCCCTGCTATGGAAACAGCCTGAGAGATTTGTGATTGTTCAGCCTGGAGAGGCTCAGAGCCCCTTGCAGGCCCTAAAGGGGCTCCAGGAGAGCTGGAGAGGGACTGGGGACAAGGGATGGAGGGACAGGACACAGGGAATGGTTTCCCACTGCCAGAGGGCAGGGATGGATGGGATATTTGGAAGGAATTGTTCCCTGAGAGGAACAATTCCTGGCACAGGGTGCCCAGAGAAGCTGTGGATCCCTGGAAGCGTCCAAGGCAAGGTTGGACAGGGCTGGACTAGTAGAAGGTGTCCCTGCCCACAGGGGGTTGGAAAGAGATGGTCTTTGATGTCCCTTCCAACCCAAACCATTCTGTGATTATTTTTTCTTGGGTTTTTTTTTTTTTTCCTCTATGCAGTTGCTCCAAAATTAAATTAAAAACCTGTAAGAGGAAGGTAATAAATTGCTCTCTGCATCAGCTGGCAAGGAGAAAAGAAAGTTTAGACTAGACCAGAAACCTTCCAACCAGGAGGGCAGGGAACCCACTGAGGGAGGAGAAAGCCACCATAAAGGGAGATTTTGGAAAAGACAAATCCATCATCAGGAAAGGGACTTGGACCAGATCTCCATTTTCCTTCTCATTAGTGCTCTGGGACCACAGCACTTGAGTAGAGGAGCAAACATTTAAAAATCAAACCATACCCAGACCAGCCACATTCACATGAAAAGGAGAACATTAGGAAAAAATAGTAAATGTAGTAAGATGTGATAGTGGCTGGGATGGGTTGTGGGGGCAGGAAGGCAAAGGGAAAGGGAATTTTAATCCATATCTGAGCAGGTTTAAGTAGATCTCATTAGAGGATGCTCAGAGTTTCTTCTCCCCCACCTTTATCATGCAGTCAACAAAAGCTATTTTCTTCTCCTCTCTGCCTCATTTATTAAGCCATAAACATTCACAGCATAGCCTGGTTTTTCCTAGACTTAAATAAAATTGCAAGAATACAAAAATATTAACAAAACATGCATTCATCACAAAGACTTCACTTACATCAACAAAAATAATTCACTCTAACAAAGTCAAAATGACTTCTTAGAATCATTTAGGTTGAAAGAGAGTAACAGCACAACATGAACAAAGGTGGACAATTTACACACACATTCACAATTAAAATCAAATTTCTCCACATTTCTAAAGCTCTGCACAATTGCCCAGTCCAGGCTTTGCTCATTACATCTCCCAATTACTGTCCAGATCTCCAATATCTCCAGAGCCCCCATGTTTGGAAACAAAAGGTGCAGCAGAACAGGTTTGAACCATTCCTTGCAATCACTTTAAGCTCATTTTTATTATATTTGAAGACCTGTGTGCAGCACAGGAGCCAGCAGAGCTGGACAGGACCTCAGAGGGACCAGCAGTGAAGATTGATCCTGGCTTTCCTGAGGATTTTTGGATGCCCTACCCAAGGCAACTCAAGCCTACCTTTACAAACACTCAAATATTATTAATTTGCCTTAAATATTATGAATGTTATGAATCTGCATTGGCTGTGAGCTCAATCCATTTCTCCCAGCTCTGGATCCAGGAGATACTGCAGGCAAAATCATGGTTTGGGTTGGAAAGGACCTTAAAGATAATTTATTTCCAACCCCCTGCCATGGGCAGGGAACATCTTCCACCCACAGTACCACTCTGCTTGGTACAAACCCCAGAGTGTTTGCAAATGTTGATCAAAATCCTTTAAGCTCTGGTGCTTTGAACCAAAAAATTGCCTTTCCTTTCCAAGATTTGGGCATAACATGTAATTACAGCGTGACAAACACTGTTCAGCAGGTGTATGTGTGTCTTTTTATTATCTAAAGAGCCCTGTTCACATCACCAAATGGCTCTACTTCAATCCCAGGTTAGCCTCTGCTCCGAAAGAGTAAAAAAAGAGGGAGGAAAGGGATAAAAGACAACAAGAGGGAAGAGCTGTACCTTCTGATTGGCAATATACCAGGTGCTCACACACCTCTGTGTGTGTTTACTTCAAATTTCTCCATGCAGACCTAGCCCAACGCTTTTATTTGGGTTTAAGTGGATCAGCACAAACCTGTTCCTTGTTAGGAACAAATTAAAGATTAAATTAACCATAATGGCCCTGATTTGGAGAGAAGCACATGATGTGTTTCTGATGTACTTTAGCTGACAGTGACAGCACAGGATGTGATCTCTCCCTGCCCTGGTGGGGATGGCAAAGGCATCAGAGCAACCTCAGGGGTTTTCTGTGTGGTTGGGGCAGAAGTTGCAGCCCCCAGGCTCTTACCCCCACCAAAAATTGCCCCTTCCTCCCTCCCATCCCATCCTTGCACCCCACTCAAACCCTGCAGTCCATGCCAGCTCCAACCCCTCAGCAACACAGGACAAGTTGTGTTTGGAGACATCAGGAGAGGAGGAGAGCTCGCCCAGGGAGGGTAGGTGAGGATTCTTTTGCTTCTTTTTCGCCAGGATTAAATGTGTGAGATGGTATTTCTTGTTCGGACTCAGATCTTTATTAGTTCTTCTCTATGTCACAGTCTCACAAACCCTGAGTTCTACAGCACCTCACCCTAACAAACTAAAAATGGAGCCCCATCTCTCTCTCTACATGGTCTTTTAGGGATAAACTGTCCAATTAGGAAATAACACCTAAATTATTTTTACTTTTAACCCAATAACCAACCACCCATGGCCCACAATGTGAATTTGTTTATCCAATTACACAAAGCCACCCAAACCCATGGAGAAGAAGCTGAAGAAGAAGGTAAAGAAGAAGGGCCAGCCTCTGCCCTAAAACCTCCATCATATATATATATACTATATATACTATATATACTATATATACTATATATTATATATACTATATACTATGTATATGGTATATATACTATATATATGGTATATATACTATATACTATATATAGTATATATATTACTATATATATTTATATATATATTCTAAAACCTTAAGTTTTCCACCCTGTGATATTACACACTTCTATTCAAACTCCACACCCACAATCCCAGTTCTACCATTCAATTTTGGAAGCCTTCTCCATGGCCTCAGGTCAATGCAGTGTTCTCCTGGGGGTCAGTGCCTGGCAGCACAGAAATCTAAAATTCTCAGCATCCAATGTCCCAACAGGCAGGATCAGGGCAGACTCAAAATCTTCGTCCCATCTTTTCTCCCTACGTGCTTAAAATCCTGCTGTACATGAGAAGCTTCAGTCAACCCTTCACTTTGGAGGGAGGCACATGTTTTCTTTATCTCTGGGTGTCACTGGATAGATTAGATGAGATAAATTTATCTCCACAGCAATCTGTGTTGCTGCAAAGATAGGGCTACAAAATTCCATGGATGAGATCTTCCCATGCTGAGTTTAGCATCCCAGTAAGAAACAATCCTTCATTTTGGTGGCTGACATGTTTTCATCAAAACATAAGGAAAACTAATTTGACCCCAAGTGTTGGGTGTTTGGGCTTTTTAAAAAAAAAAATCACATTAAAAAAGCTGTTAAGTATTTGTTGGGTGGGTTATTTTAAGCAAAACCATCCTTATGAACATTTTTCTTGTGCAATGTTTGTTTCTATTTTCTTGTACTTTCAAGTTTTCTTCTCAGCAGGGCCAAAATCCCAGCACAAGGAAGTTGGGTGAAATCTTAAGGAAGAAAAAAAAGTGCATGAAAGAAATGAAGAAAATCAAAAATGTGTCATTTCCTGCAATGATTATCAAGGGAAATAAAGGAATAAAGAAGCTGTAATATTTTTTATCCACTCCCATACCCAGTGAATCTCCAGATCTCCCATGCTCTGACAGCACCAGTTAAATCATCCCACTGTCCACTTGGCCTGCCCTTTAAACCGACTATTTTCTTAAGGAAAAAAAAGTTGAAAAATCATGGATAAACACACTCCAAGGAAATATTTCCTGTGTACAGTAGAAAGAAGCTGAGGGAGAGCCCCTGTTCACCAGCAGGGTCAGTCCCCATCCCAATGTATGGAGGCAGGTCACTGGAAGGAAACCAGTGTAAACAGGATCTGCTTTTATCGGTGGGAAAAAAAAAAAACCCAGTCCTGTTTAAATTAGCCAGAAATATATTCCTATATGTTAAATATGTTATAGTCACAGGCTGCTGTGGCAAAGTTTACTGCAGGGTTCAGTCCTGGCAGGGAGCTGTCCCAAATGCAAGACCCTGACTGTCCCTTGTGCTTTGGGAGGGAGCTCATGAGGGGATGCTTGCACCACGAGCAGGATGCTTGAGGGGTCAGGGTTTGGCACGGGAGGGATGCTGGATGCAGGACCACAAAGGAAAACTGGCAAGGCATCCTTCTGGTGGGATGCTGGGGCTGGGGGTGACCTGTCAGACTGGCAGGGCATTCTCCTGGTGGGATGCTGGGGATGAATGGCCAGACTGGCAGGGCATTCTCCTGGTGGGATGCTGGGCCTGGGGGAAACAGGACATCTGTGCACAGCATCCTGCTGGTGGGATATTGAGGCTGACAGGGACATGCCAGCCATATAGGAGGTCATTGTGGTGGGATGCTGGGAGAGAGCCACGTCAGCCTGGCAGGGCATCCTCCCGCTGGGATGCGGTCCCGGGGGTGCCGCAAGGGTGGTCTCCAGTGGGATGGCGCTGTCCCCTCGCTGTCCCCGCTCTGTCCCCTCGCTGTCCCTTTGCTGTCCCCACTCTGTCCCCACTCTGTCCCTTTGCTGTCCCCGCAGCCCCGGGACCCGCCGGGCAATCCCTGCGCTCTGCTGCCCTCCGGCGGTGACGGGCGGGAGCGCCGCACTCCCGGGACTGAGTGATCCTGCTGGGGCTGCATCCCAATTCTAAGTGATCCTGCTGGGGGATAAACCCCACTGCTTAGTGTGCCTGCTGGGGCTGTACCCCAATTCTGAGTGATCCTGCTGGGGGATAAATCGCAGTGCTGAGTGCTCCTCCTGGGACTATACTCCAATTCTGACTGATCTTCCTGGGGGTTAAATCCCAGTTTTGAGTCATCCTGCTGGGACTACACCCCAATTCTGAGTGATCCTGGTGGGGGTTAAACCCGGTACTGAGTGATCCTGATGGGACTGGACCCAGGTTCTGAGTGGTCCTGCTGGGGCTGCATCCCAGTGCTGAGTGACCCCTCCTGGGGGCTAAACCCCAGTTCTGAGTGATCTCCCTGGTATTGCACCCCAGTTCTGAGTTATCCTGCTGGGGCTGCACCTCAGTTCTGAGCGCTCCTCCTGGGGACTAAACCCCAGTTCTGAGTGCTCCTCCTGAGGCTGCACCCCAGTGCTGCGAGACCCTCCCGGGGGCTGCCTCCATCCAGAGCGTGCCTGAACTCCCTCCATCATCATCATCATCATCTCGCCTGGACCCCCTTCATCATCTCGCCTGGACCCCCTCCATCATTATCTCGCCTGGACCCCCTCCTTCATCTCGCGTGGACCCCCTCCATCATCTCCCCTCTCCCCTCCTGCTCTGCTGCCGCTTTCACTCTGCCCGGGGCTCGCCTCGTCCTGCAAAGCCGCGCTGCCTCCTCCTCTCCTCCTCCTCCTCCTCCTCCTCCTCCCCGGCGGCACCTGACGCGCGGGGCTCCCGCCCGCCCCCGGCCCGTCCGGCCCCTCCCGCCGCTGTCGGTCGGAGCCGCGGAGCCGCCGGGCGCTGCCGGCCGTGCCCAGCGCAGCCCCCGGAGCATGCCAGGGCGGCGGGGGGGCTCTGACCGCGCTGCCCCCCCGGGGCTGAGCGCCGGGGACAGCGGGGACAGCGGGGACAGCGGGGGGCAGCGCGGGCGGACGGCGTGAAGCGGGCGGGGGGCACCGCGTCCTGCCCTCCCTCCCTTTTTCTCTCTTTCTCTCCATCCCTCCATCCCTGTCTCCTCCACCCCGGCCGGGGGAGCGAGGTGCGTCTTGGCGGGGGCTGCCAGCCGGGGATGATGCTGGGGGAGCTGCGCCTAGGCACCGCTTTCTCCTCGCCCTCAATGGAGCCCGCACTTTCTCTACAATGACTTTCCCCGAGCTGAGCAATGGCAGCTTGAGTGAGAACCGGACGGGACAAGGCGGCCAGAGCGCTGCCAACCGGTCCTGGGGGCTGCAAGGGGAGGAGACCCCCGAGGGCAACGGCACCACGCTGACTTTCGCCTTGGACGTGCAGGCGGTGGGAGTCGGGGTGTTCCTGGCCGTCTTCATCCTCTCGGCCATCGTGGGGAACATCCTGGTCATCCTCTCGGTGGCTTGCAACCGGCACCTGCAGACTGTCACCAACTACTTCATCGTCAACCTGGCCATCGCCGACCTGCTGCTGAGCACCACCGTGCTGCCCTTCTCGGCCACCCTGGAGGTGTTGGGCTTCTGGGTGTTCGGGCGCATCTTCTGCAACATCTGGGCAGCGGTGGACGTGCTCTGCTGCTCTGCCTCCATCATGAGCCTGTGCATCATCTCCGTGGACAGGTACATCGGCGTCAAGTACTCCCTCAAGTACCCCACCATCATGACGGAGAGGAAGGCGGGAGTCATCCTCGTGGTGGTCTGGCTCTCCTCCATGGTCATCTCCATCGGGCCGCTGCTGGGCTGGAAGGAGCCGCCGCCGCCGGACGAGAGCATCTGCAGCATCACAGAGGAGCCGGGCTATGCCCTCTTCTCCTCCCTCTTCTCCTTCTACCTGCCCCTCATGGTCATCCTGGTGATGTACTTCAGGATTTACGTGGTGGCCAGGCGGACCACCCGGAGCCTGGAGGCAGGGGTCAAGAAGGAGAGGAACAAGTCCATGGAGGTGGTGCTGCGCATCCACTGCCGCAGCGTGCTGGAGGAGCCCCTCTCCAGCACCCGCAGCAAGGGACACAACTTCAGGAGCTCCCTCTCCGTGAGGCTCCTCAAGTTCTCCCGGGAGAAAAAAGCAGCCAAGACTCTTGCCATCGTCGTGGGTGTCTTCATCCTCTGCTGGTTCCCCTTCTTCTTCATCCTACCTTTTGGTAAGTGACCCCATCCCATGCCTGGGGCTGAGCCCCTGGGGACCTGCTCCTTGGGACAAACTTTTCAGGACACAACTCATGCATAAAAATGAGGGAGAGATGACTGATAGGTGAATAAACCAGCGATGAATTCATTCAATTAATTAACACTTATTCAATATTTATTAAGCAAAGTCATATAATCAATCAGAGTAGATAGCAAATGAATAAAATAGCAGCTATAAATAATAATTGCTTTCATTAATTCATTCTGCGTTCAGCATTTTAACTAACAAAGTTTAGGCTAGGAAGGAAGCAGCTCTGTTTCATACAGGCTGTTTCTATGTCGTCTCCAACAACAGTTTTGCTGTCTCCTCATTCTCCTAGTTTGGGAACTGCACCTGGATATGCCCCTGTGGGTCCAGGGCTCCCACCTCTGTTGGAGATGAGTGAGGTTTATTCCCTCCAAGGAGTGTGTCAGAGCCTGAAGCACAAATCCTGACTTTCCCGGGTTGATGCTGTTGTGCAGGGACCTGAAACAGGACCGAGTGTTGTTCATAAGGGTGATGGGTGAAGATCCTTTGTGGTTTTCCAGGTCTGATCCACCACCCCCAGGAGCTGTGGCCCTGCTGTAGTGCCCGTGTGCTCATTTAGGGCCGTCTCTCGTGTTGTGCGCTAAAGTTTTGGCAAGTTGGTTGTGAGAAGGATGCTCCCCCCTGCGAGCAGGGGAGGCTGAGCAGGCACAGAGCCCACCAGGGACGTGTGTGAGTGTCCCCTTCCAGCACCAGGGACCCAGGATGTGCAGGGAAGCCAGTGCTCCTCGCCCTGACAGCAGGCACCCAGCTCAGGGCACCCGATTAACCCTCTGGAATGCTGCAGCTGAACCTGGAGCTGGGAAAAACGAGATCGAAATAATTCCTGAGCATCAGCAGCAGCCTTTGCACAGAGCTCAGCAAAGCAGGGAGGTCTGTCATTCCATCTGCCAGCTGGGAGCCACGTGTCCCACAGCCCATGGGGGACTTGTGTCCCACCAAGCCTGCAGCCAGAGGAGCATTCAGCACAGCTGGGGCTGCTGCACTTTTTTCTCAGGGTTTTTTCAGATCCTCTTGCTCGGGGCTGCCTCTCCAGTCGGTGGGAACAGCAATTGTGACTGCAGGACAGATTTTGCCCTGCTGAGGTTTCTGAGCTCCCTCCAGCACTGGGGCTGTTTCCCTGGGCTGTGTCTCCAGGCACAGCTGGAGCCCAGGGCTGTGAGACACCCTCCAGTGGGATAATCCCCTGGGATCCCTGGTGCCTGGAGAGCTGAGGGGTCCCTGGAGTGGTGGATCAGGGCTGTGCCTGGCTGCTCTCACCATGCTGCTGTCTGGTGCCTCTGCTCCAGTGTCTCCTGTGGGTGAGGGTGGTGTTTGGGGGTTTGGATCAGCTCTCCACAGGGGTGAAATCATTGCTGTGAGAATTTTCACCCTGTGGGAGCGTTGCAGTTGATGGTATAACTCAGGCAGGGAGCAGTAAGGCTGCACTGAGCTCCTCTCCCTGCAAGACCAGGGATGAATTATACCATTTGGCCGTGCCTCAGTTTCCCTTTCAGTGATCAGGGGTATTGGGGGGAATGGAGGGGAAGTGGTTTAACCTGCAAATAAACAGTTTGGGAATTGTGGGGCTCAGGGAGATGCCAGTCCTTGAAGGTTGAGCCCTCTGAGCATCCCCATTCTGATGTTCCCTTCCTTGGCCAGCCAGGGCAGGAACCAGCTCCAAACCTCATTTGCACCTTTCCACCTTAAAAATAACTAAATCACTGAATGATTTGGGATGGAGGGGACTTTAAAGATTGTTTAGATCCAACCACATGACAACCTTCCAGCTAATGAAGCTGGAAATCAGGATCCTGTTCCTCTGAGTTACTCCCAGTACTTTGAAACAGAGAAGGAACCTCAGACAAATACTTTTCAGTAGGAAAAATTAATTTTATTTAGTTTTACCATATCTGTTCTGCCTTGAGACCCTGGTGCCAGCTTCTCTGCTGATGTAAATCAGACAAGTCAAAGGAGGCACACTGATTTCCACCAGCTAAAAATCCAAACTTCATTCTTGAGGTGCCTCCCACTAACCCATTTGCTTCCTCCAAGCACACAACTGGCCAAGTCCTTTATAAACACAGCTTTGATCTTTGCTTCCTGCCATATTATATGTATAATATAAACACGGCAAAAGTTCATTTATTTTATGACTACAAAATATGCTGCCTCTGATTTCCCCTCCCTCCCCTTTATTAATGGCAATTTCCTATTCAAATCTGAGAATCGTCCAATGCTGTCAAGAAGGGAACAGAAACTTCTGATCTTGGATTTTGCAGCTCAGGAGACAGGTCTGAAACTTGCAGAAATCAGGAAATTTCACTGTAAATCCACAAGCTGAAACATGCTGCAGCCAACTCTGCTAAAGAAGGTTATAAGTGGTAAAGTAGAATGGGTTTTATTTATTTCATAAGACAAAATTAGGTGAAAGAATTCAGGAGCAACAGAAAATTATATTGATGCACACTTTAAATGAAAGTAAAACTCCCATGAAAAACAAGATATCTTTCAATTGTAGAGCAATGTATTGTTTCAACTCCAGAGTAAATTGGAATTTATTAAAATTCAGAGACATTTCAAATTGAGCCTTCAAATCGCACCGAAGTGAAATGAACAAGTGATCTCTTTTCTTCTGAAAATATCCAAATGTTTTGACTTCTTTTTTTTCTCTCTTTGACATGAATTTGCAGGAAGTCATCATTGAGTCACACTGTTCACTGAGGTCTGATTAAAATTTTTAGTAAAATTAAATTTTTCAAGTGACAAAAGACTCTCAGCTCCACTTTAAAGTCCTTCAGCACTCAGAAACTTCCGTGCTCGGTGTCTCTGTGTCTGCACACATCCTTGTCACTCTGCAGAGTAGCTCCCACATTTGTTGCACGGGGGTAATATTCATCACATTGGTGCTGAAAAGCTGAAATAACCAAAATTTTCAAATATTGTGTGTGCCAAATGCTGTCAGCCATTCCTCCAGGCTCAAATAATCTGCAATGATTTTTCTTTAAATCAGCTCAAACTCCCCGACACCACCACAGTCTATTTATCAGCTGAGTGATTTAACTCCCTCTTGGATGTGTGATCCCAGTCCCTGAGCACGGGGTGTTTCACCAGCAGTTTAAATACAATTAACAGCTTCTGTGGCTAATGAGGATCTTGAGCAGTGGGTTGTTCAAGCCAAGATGAAATCCTGGTTTGTGGTTTGTGTTTGGGTCCTGTCTGTGGAGAACAGTGGAGCTCTCCTGGGCTGCTGGGAGGTGCTTCTGGGGTTTGTGTCAGGGTTCCTGCTCCCTGAGCAAACACCTGCCAAGAGAATTCAGCCAGAGATTTCTCAGAGATGTGGGGCCAGGAGTTTAAGACTGGTTTGTAGCATGTAGCTCATCTCCCTTTGGTAGTGTCAAGCCATGGAGATGCTCCAAGGGCTGGGGCTCTACTCTAGAGCCAGGATGGCAGAGCTGGGAGTGCTTACATGGAGAGGAAAAGGCTCCAGGGAGAGCTCAGTGCCTAAAGGAGGCTCATAAAGGAGGCAGCAAAACTTGTTATATTGGCAAAAAATGATAGGACAAGGGGCAGTGGCTTTAAACTGACAGAGGGCAGGGTTGGATGGGAGATTGGGAAGAAATTCCTCCCTGTGAGGATGGTGAGGTCCTGGCACAGGGTGCCCAGAGCAGCTGTGGCTGCCCCTGGATCTCTGGAAGTGCCCAAAGCCAGGTTGGAGCAACCTGGGACAGTGGGGTTTGGGTGGTGCTGCTGGTCCCTTCCAACCCAAAACTTTTGGTGGTGATTCTATGACTACAAAAACATCCAGGCACAACTAATGAGCTGATGGTGTCTGCGCTGCAGGTATTTGCAGAAAAGTGGGATATATCCTAGTCTGGATTTTTTACTCGATGATCTCTGAGGGCTTCTTCAACTTTAACAATTCTGTGGCTCTGTAGAGGCTTCACTGGCTCTTCTGCTGATGGAAAATCCTGTTAAATTTAGGTGCTGTGTTTGTCTTTGCAGTAGGACACCTATGCCAGGTGGTCAGGGAAGCAGAACCCCCTATAGGTAGATAGGGGGTTTCTGATCCCGGAGGATGTAAGAAAGAGTGGGAGGAGGGATGGAAGCCTGATTCCCATCACTCTTCAGCTGGGGAGCACCTGAATCTCAATGTGAGTTCTCAGACAGGACCATCCCAGCAGTGGAGGCCAAGACCTTCTTCATCAGCACCTCCATCAGGAGGATCCAGGAGGAAACAGCCATCCCTTGGGATCAAGGATGGCCTAGCTGGTGCCCAGGATGGTGATTTAGGTACCTCAGTGCCTGTGGTTTTTAAGCACAGTCTGGGCTCCCATAGTGGGCTCCCATGTTTGTTATTCTTTAGATTTGGTCAGAAATCAGGACTGGTGTGAGAAAGAAAGACGCATAGTGAGAAATGAGGAAACTCCTTAGTTAGTACCACACAAGGGTGTCACACAAGGGTGAAGGCCACAACCCAAGGGTGAAGGCCACACAAGGGTAAAGGCCACAACCCAAGGCTTCCTTTGCCATGTCCATCCCCAATCAGCAGGTTACCCAGAAAAGGAAAGCCTGAAGAGACCCCTGGGCATGGATAAAACCCCGCAGACTGACAGTCCAACCTTTGCCTTGGGTGGGTGACTCGCTGGGTTTGCAGTGGAAGCTGCTGCTCATTCCCAGGTACGATGCAGAACAGTGAACTGGCTTTTCCACCTGCACCCTGAAGGAAAGGCAGCTGCTGCACCAGCCAGGCTCTGAAAGGTCTCCTTCAAGCCAAAATATAAATGTATTTTGAGTTGTTGTTTGACACAGGGCAGGAGCCCTTTCACAAAGCACTTTGCAGAGCTGTAGCAGTGCTCAGCTTCAGGAAGTGCCACTTGTAAAATAAATGATGGGGAAAACACTGTGAAAGCACGTTTCATGTGAGACCATGTTCTGATAGAAATTGGGAATCTAATTCTACTCTGATAAAGAGTAGGACGATTTATCATTGTTTTTTAATAAGGAAAGGGTTTACGCTATCACTCTGTGCCTGGGATGAACTCACCACCTGATGAACTCTTTTGTGATAGAAGCACAGAATGGTTTGGGTTGGGAGGGACCTGAAAGTTCATCTCATTCCACCCCCTGCCATGGGCAGGGACACCTTCCACCAAAGCAGGTGGCTCCAAGCCCCATCCCCTCTCCTGACCTGGTCACTCTGCTCTGGATGGAGCCCATCATCAACACCAGTTGCATTTCAAAAAGTGCTAAAAGTGCTCTGATATCCCAAGTTCTTATAAAAATGGAGAGATGGATGAAGGATTGAAAACTCCTGTACTCTCCCTCACAGAAGGAAGGTTCAGAGCGAGCTCAGCACCTGGTTAGACATCAGAAAATACTAAAAATCCACCACAAGACACAATCCCAGGAAAAACCCAAACTTCTGTAGTGTTGTTGTGCACAGGAGGACCTGATTTGAAAAAAAATGTGATTTGAAAGCAGAAGGATAAAAGTACATTTAATTACCTTGATTGTCAGGGCACTTCCTTGTATCTCCTGAAATTTTCTGAGTTATGGTGGAAGTGGCAGAACTGATGTAGTGAAAGGAATGCAAATTGCTCTGGAATAATTATGTATTGCCCAGAGCATCAGATCAAAGTGGAACAAGAGCAGTTGGGGTGAGCCATGCCATCTGCCACATGTCCCCCGTTGGTCCTGGTTCACAGGAACCAAACATTGATTAAGAACACCAGCAAAGACTCTGCTGGTGTCAAAAGCTGCTGGGACCAAGCTCTGGCTGGATTTATTGAACATCATCCAGGAAAGAGGCACCACAGGATGCTCCCATCAAATGGGCTCATGCCAAATTACCATAAATTAATTAAATTATAGGGGATGGATGGAGGGATGGATGGATGGATGGATGGATGGATGGATGGATGGATGATGGATGGATGGATGGATGGATGGATGGATGGATGGATGATGGATGGATGGATGGATGGATAGATGGATGGATGGATGGATGGATGGATGGATGGATGGATGGATGGATCTTCCAGCCCATCTCCCTTTCTCAGACCCAAACCATTTCTGAACCATTTCAAGATTATTAAACCATTAAAATGAGGGGAAATCCATTGTTTTCCCCTCATTTTTTGCTTTTGCTTCAGCAGCCCTCGGATGTGATTTCTGCTTCTCTTTTTCCCACACAATAACATCAGGGCTGTGCAGCAGCCTGCCAGAGTGTCATTCCTGGGGCATGACAGCAGGGATGTGTGCAGTGGGAAAGGCTCAGGGACCTGTGGGGATGTGCAGCCCTCTGGGGGAACACTGGATCCACCTGCAGGGATTGTGTCTGTCTGGAGAAACTCTGTGGAAAAACAACCTGGGAGCTGAGTTTCCCTCCAGGGAAAACACATTTCCATCCTGCAGGAGGGGCACAGGAGACAATTCCAAGTAGGCACATGGATAACAAGCCTATGACTAAATTATGCAGCCAAAGCATTAGACCGTGTTGATTCCCTCCACGTGCCCAAGTGCAGAAGACACCAAGGTGCAGAAAAACAGGGAAACGTTCCATGTTTGTTTGGAAATAATCAGCCAAAACCAATTATTTGGAGCCCAAGTGTTTCCTACCTGTGTGGGAAGCCATGGGCGGACAGAGGGGCTCAGTTTTTGCTGTTATAGCAGATGCCTTATTCTGGACCTCAGTTAATGATTTGGACACCCAGATTTGAACATCTGCTCTGCTTCTGCCTGGCCAAAGAAATGCAGTGACTGGGAGTAGGACCCAGATATTCCATGACTTGTGTAAGGGATTATTCTGCTTCCAGTCCACCCCCTCCACCACCAAATAAAACTATTGAAAGCCAAATGTCCATTTTTATATAGCAGAGTCCTGACGCATCTCAAGGCAGTTGCTATAAGGAGTGTACCACAAACAGGGAAAAAATAGACTGAAACTTCTGGGATTCAGTGAGCAAAATGTTACAAAATCTCTCAACAGGAGTTTTGGAACCAATACCAGAATAAACCACACAACAATAAACTCATCTATATTAGGCTGGGTTTGATGGCTTTATTATATTTGGCAAAACAAGTGTATTTCCTTGGGAAAGCAACCTGAATTATCTTCTGATGGATCAATAGGAGTTTTACCTGCTGTGATTACTGTGCTGTATTCTAGGTAGGGCTGATAGCACCTTTTAATACTATGGGATCCTTCTGGGATAAAGTCCCAGTTTCTGGTGTCAAACATTATCTATCAGGTGAAATTTTCCATTCTGTGTCTCTGTAACCAGCTGAGGTTGTTCTGCTCAATGTGAGACAACATGAGATGGACAAACATGTGAAAGATGAGAGGTAAAACACAGATTTTGGTTCTTGGGGTCTCTATCCTTGAAGGTACAAAGCAGGAGATTTATTTCCATCATTCCTTATGGGATAACTTGGTGTATTGACTCTATGATTGTAGTGAATCAGATTTGTTCACTGATTAGGATTTTTTTCACTGATATTTAGGAAGAATTCCTTCATGGGAAGGATTGTCAAACACCAACAAAGGCTGCCTGGGCAGTGGTGGAATCCCCACCCCTAGAGGGATTTAAAATCCATGTGGATGTGGCACTTGGAATGGCTGGATTTTGTGATTTTTGGGGGCTTTTCCAACTTGAATGTCTCTGTGATTCCCTGATTCCACTTTTGCCTGCCTCGTGCTCTCCGGTTTGGTGCTCTGTGAAGCTGTCACATGGAAACAGAAGGCTGCACTTCTCCCTGCACCATAATTTATGGGTGAGGTCAGCCCAGGGATGGATTAGCTGGAGTGGCTGGAACAGGAGATGGTTTTTAGCTGCTCCTAATGAATAGCCTTCCTCCAGGAGGGCTCGTGGCTGATGCCTTTGGAGCCAAGCCCAAGAACCACCAGATCTGGTGGCAGAGAACCAACTGCCAGCTTGATCAAGAGAGGGCATTTCCTCCTCCTGGGCAGCTTCCAACCCGAGGCAATTCACACAGCTCAGTCATTAAGGCCCCTGAAATGCATCTTTTATTCTTACCCCTTCCAGTAGCTGGAGGGGAAAAAAAAAAAGAAAAAAAAAAGAAAAAAAAAAGAAAGAAAAAAAAAAGAAAGGCAAGGCAAGACAAGGCAAGGCAAGGCAAGGCAAGGAAAAGAAAAGAAAGGAAAAGAAAAGAAAGGAAAAGAAAGGAAAGGGAAAAAAGGGGGGGGGGGGGAAGGGGGAAAAAGGGGGGAAAAAAGGGGGAAAAAAAAAGGGGAAAAAAAGGAAAAAAATTTAAAAGAAACATTTACAAGGGATTCCTGCTGGGAGAAATCCCTGCACTGGACAAGTCCAAGCAGCCTTTCCTGTTTTTCACAGTGAGCACATTGATGATATTCAGTTAAGGAAGATCAACAGGACTGGCCCCAAACAGCTCTTTCCAACACAAATCTGCCCAATTGAAGCTGTAGGAACACGGGATAGTTGGTGCCACTTGGTTTCAGGACCTGGAATCAAACTTGCTCCTCTTGTGTCCACCAGTTTGTTTATCTGTCACAGTTTATGGGATCTGTATTTCCCCCAGTGAGTCAGAGGCTGGAGCAAATCACAGGGGCTTCCCTGTCTGATAAACTGAATTAAAGAACTCCTGGCTGTATTCCCCTGCAAGGCTCTTGCAGTGCAGGGCTGCAAGTGCTGAGAAACCCAAGAAAAATCTGCAAACCTTCCAAAAAAATGTCCATGATGGGGAAAAAACCTGCCATAAGGCAGCCCTGCAAGAGATCTCCAATTAAAGGCTCAATTATGCAAACACTGAGCAGGGAACAGCCCCCACTGCACAAGAATGTGGCCCCAGACTTTGCTGGAAGGACTGTGCCAGAGCTCCAATCCAGGAGACAGGGCGAGACCTTGGTGGAAGGATTGAGGTGGGAAAAAGATAAAAAAGAAACTTGTTTGGAATTGGGGACAATCATATCCTAAGCCTAAAACTGAGGGTTTGTAGCACAGAGTCAGTGAGGAATGGGGGGATCTTTGTGGCAGAGGCAAGAGGGGCAGCAGGACAGGAAAGAGACAGGAGTGTCCCCTGCAGCAGGAGCCAGGCATGCTGAGGGGAGGATGTCACCAGCACAGTGGGCTTGTGTCACATCTCATCCCTGGCTGTTTTCCAGCTCGAGTTTCCTCAGAGCAGCTCCACAAATCACTGAGAAACAGCTCATGAGTAATGACAGGGATCATGGAGGGCACTGACCCCAAAATCATCCAGGGACTCAGTTTTGAGCAGAAGAAGCTGGAAATGGTGATGTTTCCTGCCCTCTCACCTGAGGGCCCAACAGGAGACCTGACACTTGTATCCCCCCCCCAGAAAGGCAATTTGGAAGGGCATGGGGTACACAGAAAACACAGCAGTGGTGGCACCATCAGCTGTGCCTCATCCTGGTCTGAGATCTGAGGACTTGGGTTCAGAGCAGCTTCCAGCTTCTGATCCTCAGCCTTGGCAGCCAAGTTCTCTCAGAGACACTTTCCAAACTGCACCAGAAAGGGCGTTCAGCCATGGGTTCTTTCTGTTCCCAGGGTTCCTTCCATAGGAATTATCTGGAAAGCTGTGAGGATGCAGCGTGGAGTCCAGCTGGCAGCCAGCCACGGACTTGTGGGCATTTGGGGAAACAAAGCAGAGTGACTTTACATCTCAGGGTTTGTTTTCTGTGTGTTCTTCACTCAGATATTATCATAGAATCACAGAATGGTTTGGGTTGGATCCCAAATATGATCCAATTCCACCCCCTGCCATGGGCAGGGACAACTTCCACCATCCCAGGTTGCTCCAAGCTCCATCCAGCCTGGCCTTGGACACTTCCAGGGATCCAGGGGCAGCCACAGCTGCTCTGGGCACCCTGTGCCAGGGCCTCAGCACCTTCTCAGTAATGAGAAAGAGAAAGAAGGAGAAAAATGCAGGATTTTCCAAATATTGCATCTCTCTCTTTCTTCTGCCTTGCAAAAAAAATGGATTATTTGGGATTAAATCAGGCTGTGCTTCACTTCCAGTGACTCTGCACAGTTGCAGCACTCCTGGGCTCTTTGCAGACTGATGTATCTGAGATCCCTCATGATGCACAAGCCCGTCAGTCAGGAGCTTCAGCCTCTTCTGTGTCAGGGGCTGTTCAAACAGTGGTGTTATTTCTAGACTGGAGCAGCTCACACTGGTGGGTCCAGATGGATGTGGGAGGCAGGAGAACACCCTGCAGTATCTGCATGCAGGCAGATTGCAGTTTTGCCAGCATTTAGGCAAAGGAGTGGTGCAGATACTGGCAGGGAGCTTCTGCTCTCCTGGGAAAGCCACCCAGGAGAAGGGAACAATTCCCACTGCATCTGATCACCTCCCTTGGCACCACCTCCGTGAAAACTTTAATCAGTGCTCCCTTCTCATCCATGGCTCTGGTAGACAAGGAATGCAATCATTCCTGGTAGACACAGAAGTTGGGACCAGACTCACAGGTGCCGATTTCTGTGGAGAGTTGTCTATCAGCAGGTGGACGTCTCATCTCCCATTATTGTCCATGCCTGCAGAGCCTTGATTGCTCACCAAGCTTGGATTGCAATTTACTTCCCTGAAATACCTCCTGTGCCATTCCTAAGGTAGAATGAGGAAACCACATGAGGTTTTGGTTGGAAAACAGGATGGAGAGAAGCTCCATGATCTAGAAGGACATCCAGGGTCCAGGAGGGACATCCCAGTGCATTCATCTCCAGTGGACTCTCCCTGAGTCCCCTTCCCTGAAAACCTTCATCAGTGCTCCCTTCTCATCCATGGCTCTGGTAGACAAGGAATTAAATCATTCCTGGTGTGCAAGCAGACACAGAAATTGGGACCACACTCACAGGTGAAGATTTCTGTGGAGAGTTGATGTCTCATCTCCCATTTTTGTCCATGCCTACAGAGCCTTGATTGCTCACCAGGCTTGGATTGCAATTTACTTCCCAGTAAATGAAATATGCCCAGTGCCATCCCTAAGGTAGATGAGGAAACCACGTGAGGTTTTGGCTGCAAAGCAGGATGGAGAGAAGCTTCCTGCTCTTCTAGAAGGACATCCAGGGTCCAGGAGGGACATCCAGGGTCCAGGAGGGACATCCCAGGGTGTTCATCTCCAGTGGCACAAGACACATGGGCAACCTCAGTGTCTGCTTTCAGATGATTGGATTGCACCCTGGATTGCTTTCCCAAAAAATTAAAAAGAAAACCAGACACCCTCGTGGAAAATACATCCAGCAACCTCCCCACACTGGCATTTCATTCTCTATCCCAAACCCTGGAGTCTGGGATCAGGCCTGCAGCTTGGTACCTTGGCATGTCAATGCTTTCCCTCAGATGCACCTTTCCAAAGGAGGATTCTGGAGCTGTGTCCTGAAAATTAAAATAAAGGGGTCACTGCAGCCTGCTCAGCTGGCCTGAGAGGAGCCAACCTGGCTTCCTTCACATTGCTGCCAAGCATTGAAGGGCACACCTTTGCTTCAGTGCAGAAATAGTAGGAAATATGTACAAAAGTCTCTGAAGGAAGGGCTTAGTTTTTGCTGATGGGCAGAGAAAGAAAAGTCATTTATGTGATTTTACTGGTCTGACCTGACTGTTTCTTCTGTAGTCTCTGTGGAAAATGCCAATCACTCATTTTTAAAATTTTAAAAGTAATACAATGGTTATAAAAATAGTAATATAATTAGAGTAATAAAAATTTGGACAATCAGGGTTAGGACAATACAAGACAATAAAAACAAAGAGTTATGGACAGTCCAGGTACCTCTTTCTGGGCAAAATAAGCCCAAAAAAGGACCCACATTAACAGAGGATTAACCCTTAAAAGCAACAGCCTGTTGCATATTCATACACCTCATACATGATGCATAAATTCCATTCAAACAAAAGATTATGTCTGAGGGGACAAAAGTGCCAACTTTTTTCTCTTAATCCTGACAGCATCTTCAGGGCTAATTGAGGCAGGAAGAAGTTTGTTTCTTCTGAAAAGTGAGCAATAAATTCTTTTTCTCTGAAAGATTCAGGTGTCCTGTGCCTTCTATCTCCATGCAAGTACCTCATTCCTCTCTTTAAAAAGTATCTTACATAGCATAGTTTCTATTTTAGCATTATGTTATAGCCTAAAATTATATTTAACACACAACTTAAGAAAATTAATACAGCATAACTTTCTAACATAACACATATAATATTCATTTAAATATTTGCGAAAATCCAATCACAATATATGCATTTTTCACAGTCTCCATCACTTGGCCTGTGCTCCAGGAAAGCAGGACCCGCTGACTTTCTCAGCAGATGGAAAACATGGATTTATCTGCCAGTTTGGCCTCTCCATTTAGGCCAGGTAGTGACAGTAGGGTCTTGGACAGGGTGGTGGTGCACACAAAGTTCATCCTATCACGGCTGTAGGTCTTTGCTCACCTGAGATGTGAGAACCACAAACACACAAGGCCAGGTTGGATGGGGCTCCGAGGAACCTGGGAGGTGTCCCTGTCCATGGCAAGGGGTTGGAGCTGGATGATATTAAATCCCTCCAAGCCAAGCCACTGTGCAATTCCATGATTTTCTAGCACATGCGATGCTCAGGCTCTTCCTGGGATTCATTAACAACCCCAAAGGCTGCTGCTGTCCTGCAGGAAGGATCCATGAACTTCCCCCAGAGGTCAGGGGAATGGGAACGTGGGTGGTTTCATTTTCCTGCTGCAAGGACAGGGCAAGGGAAAGTATTTACACTCAAAACAGAACTTTCCCAGTGTCTGTGGCTGCTCCAGTCAGAGGCAGGGAGGGAAGGGGGCTGGGTGAGGAGTGTTTACATTAAATGGGGCCATCAGCCTGGCAGGATGAATTCCACACGTTCAGCTGGAAAAGGTCTGTTCCTTCCTTGTGTACTCTCTCTGCACAGCCCTCAGCATGCACCCAGAGAAACCACAGGTGATTAAATTAACAGCCTAATGTATGGAACAAAAATAATTTGCTCCAAAAGCGAGCGTTTACTGCTCCAAGCAGAGCTGGGTGACTCACAGCAGAATTCAGATCAGCCATTGGAGAGAAATATTGCAGAAATATGATCTGTCTGCCATCCTACCAGGTGCATTGGCAAACCCTCAGGTGCCTTCTGCCTTTGTAGCTCTTCACCTTCTCCTTTTTCCTGATTCTCCTCCTGTCTCCTGTCTCCTTCTGTCCTCCTGTACCCCTCAGTGTCTCTTGTGGCAAGTACCAAGGGCAGTTGTGACATTTGGATAAAGGATTGTGTCTTGGTTTGGAAAGACAGGAGTCTGCTAAGGAAGGCAGGAGTCTCCCCTGAGATGGAGAATGTAAACCCACCCCACCCCTCTGAACTGGTATAAATTTTAAATTATGGGGCTTTCAGGAAAGAAAATATGGGAGCAGGAGATTACAGTTCTTTAATAGGGAAAATAAAAAAAAATAAAGGATAAAATAAACAATGCAGTACACTAGAACAACACTGACAGTATCAGAACCCAGCCTGACACCCTGTGGGTCAGGGTGTTGGTGGCAGTCCCGTTGGAATTGTGGCTGCAGCCCTCCTGCAGTGTCAGGGGTGGTTCTGTTGGAGCAGGGATCCTGTAGAGAAGGATGTATTCTTCCTCTGAAGGTCCAGTGGAAGAGGCAGCTGCTGTTCCTCTGGGAAATCCAGTGGAGAAAGCCGTGCTGGTGTCTCAAAACCTCTGGATTATATCTGGGTAGGAATGCTTGGCTCCTCCCTCTGGGCTCACATCTCCCAGTGGAGATGGAGTTCTTATCAGCCATGCAGTGACATTCAATAGCTGTTATCAGCAGATGTCCCCTCCTGAGAGAGGCATGATTGTGGTCACTCATAGAGAGAGATAAGGCAAACTGCCCACTTGACAAAATATAATCTGCCATACAGATGGTGGTGGACAACATCTTGCATTGCAATCTTCAACAGATTGTCTGTCTCTGCAGTTCCCCATGGATCAGCCATTCAAAACCATGTGGGCTTCATGTGTATGCCAGTCCCTGAACCTCTGCTGCTGTGCCTTGGGAGAGGCCATTCTGGATCTTACTGCATCCAGTTCCTGGAAATTTTACTCTTTGCAGTGGGAACATATCCGTGTCTCCTTGCAAATTCATTAATTCTGTGTCCGTGTCATCTTCTTTAAGTAATTGGACTCTTTCCTTGGATTTCACCCTTCTGGCAAACAACTTCTTAGAGGTCTTCTCCCCCTGTAGACCCTTTTTGTTGAATACACCCCACCTGATGATTTTCTCCATATTCCCCCACTGATCCATCTGGATTTACTCCCCTTTAGGTCACTGATTGTTTGGGTGCTTTGGGGGACCACCCTTGTACTTCACACTCAAACTCCTGAAAATACAGCAGAAAAAATTAATGTCTGGGCAAGCAGCTCTGTGTGGTGATAACCCTGATGTCCCTGTTAGCAGTGATCCTGACAGATCACACTTCCCACCTGGGGAAGAGATGAAGAAGAGAAGCACCAACGTTGTGTGGTGAATGTCCCCTGTGGCTGCCTCTGTCCAGGCTTTGCAGTTTGGTGAAGCTGGCACTGGGTTTGGGCAATTCTGGGTCATGTCACAGAGATCTGCAAGGGAAAGTGTGACAATGTTCACAGGGGTCTGAGGATGAGGGAAGACACAAGGATCTGACTCCATGTTTCAGAAGGCTGATTTATTATTTTATGATATATATTACATTAAAACTATACTAAAAGAATAGAAGAAAGGATTTCATCAGAAGGCTAGCTAAGAATAGAAAAAGAAAGAAAATGATAACCAAAGCTTCTGTGTCAGAGAGTCTGAGCCAGCTCACTGTGATTGGCCGTTAGTTACAAACAACCACATGAGACCAACCACAGATGCACCTGTTGCATTCCACAGCAGCAGCAGATAATTGTTTACATTTTGTTCCTGAGGTTTCTCAGCTTCTCAGGAGGAAAAATCCTAAGGAAAGGATTTTTCAGAAAATATCATGGCTACAGGAAAGTGTCCAAATAAAAAATGGTTGCTCCCTGCCATGCCCAAGTTCATTCTCAGGGTTAATTTCATAAGCCTGAGCATAAGTTAATTTCATCTTTTTCACTGCTGTTTTGCTCCATTAGGGATTTTCCTTAGGATCCTTCTTCCAAACTCAGCTGGAAACATCTCCCCAGGTCACTGGAGGAGTCACACCTTGAACCCTGAGGTCTCCATCTGGCAGTGCTGAAATGGGGATGAAGAAATGCTGCTGCCCTGCCAGATGTGAGGATGTGAGTCATCCTCATCCTCCCGCTCCAGCACTGCCTGATGGTCACCATGGGGACTGGGTCAACCACCTCAGCAACATGGTCTGGGAAAGTCCAATTTTCTGTCTCCCTATTTATTTCTTCTAAACACCTTCCTCTCACTCTTCTCCAGCCCAGGAGTGTCTGCATTTCAGGTTCACAGGCGACTAAGGAACCTTAATTTTATTCCAAACTGTATCATCAAGGAGGCAGCTCTACCACACACGTTTGGAAAAGGTGTCAGAGTCCACAAGAAATCACTTGGCTTTTGAAGAGACAGAGGGACTGAGCCAGCTCAGGGTGAGAAAACCCTTCTCAGGGTCTGGCAGGCACCCAGGCAATGTGGGCACTTTTTAGGGCTCTGCAAAGCAAGGCACTGAATTTAGGTGCGTGCATTGGGGTCACCACTGTTGTCACCCTGGTGCCTGTAGAGATCTTTGTACCCAGAGATTGTTTTCTTCCTTCTCAAGGTTAAATCCTTCCTCCTTGAGTGGCTGTTGGTCTCCACCCCACTCTGAATGTCTTTTTCGTCCCAATTCTGCTGGTGCTAGGCTGGTCACTCAGAAATTTCAGCACTAGCAGGTTTTCCCTTGTTTTCATCTTCTCCTTGGTTATCCTTATTGCTTGTTGCTCCATTTCATTCCCTGCAGGAAACAGAAAACACTGTGGCAGGTTTTGACAGGTAAACTGGAGTTTGGGCCCTGCAGGTTTCAGCAGAAACCACCAAGTCTGACATCAGTGCTAAGCCATCCATTCCCCCAAATACTGGCAACGAGTAAACCCAATCCCACTAGACAGATGTTTCCATTACATTTGGGAATGTCCACAAAACCACTCAAAAAAAGCCTACAAATGAAAAGCAAATTGAGCTGTTTATTGCCATTTACAAACAGGAAAAAAAAAAAGCCCAACAAAACAACCCAAACAAACAGCAAAACAACAAAGAGTGCAAGAATGTGATCATTTGGGAACAAGTGGTTATTTGTTATTTGTTATTCCTACTAATAAAATCTATTTGGACTGCAGTTGTGTCCAGGAACATGAGGGTAGGAGCTGGGTTTGCTGTTGTAAAATGATGATTCCTCACTCCAAAGACTTCACTGCTTTGTTTTTGTGAGTTTAACTGTGCAAATCATTGACCTCTGGGTACCATTAGTTTGTGGGGCTACCACGAGTGCACCACAGCAGATGCACAGAAGAATATCAAGCATTAAAATGTCTATGTTTTCAGTGAAAATTTGGATAATGAGGATGTGGAAGCACCCAGGGGAGGTACAGAAGGCTCATAATGGTCCTTTATCCACAGATTTGGAATGTAGTCAGGGGAGAGTTGGGCCAACAGAAAATTAAACTCTCTTTTTAGAAATTGTCCATAATTTTCTATTTCCTCTTGAGTTTTGATTAGGTTTGGTTTGTAAACTTAAATGTAAATTTATTTTAGTATAAAGTACTCCAACATGTGTGTTCCTCCCTACCCCAAAAGAAAAGTTTTGCTCAGAAAAGTTTCAACATTGAAACTTTGCCTTTGTTTTCCAAATTCTTTCTTTCTCTCTCATCTGCTTTGGCAAAAATAATTCTATGATTTTTCTCCACGTGAAAATTTGTTTTTGCCTCCTCCAGTATGTGAATGAGAGAGGCCACCAGTAAATTCATGGCACCGAGTCAGGATCAGGCACAGGGACAAATCCCTCCCAGTGTGACCTCCAAATCCCTCTCTGGTGCTCTGGGCATGGATGGCACCACCCAAACCTCCTCAGTTTGGCCAAGCTGGGCCAGCAGTGCCCCAGCAGAGCAGGAACAAGGGCAGGTTCATGACCTGGGAGATTCCCAGGGTGCAGGGCCAGCCCATGGCTTGGGCTGTTTCCACTCTGTCAGTGGGGAACATCCAGGGATTTCTCAGTGCCAGGACATCAAAGAGGAGATTATAACCAGCTGTCTCACAGGCCTAATGGATAGCAGACCTCTTGATTCCACAAGGAGGGAACCAAGGGAGGTCCAAAAGAACAACAAAGGATGGTGGATGTTCCAGGGTGTGAGGAGGGCAGCGACCACCTCCAGCCCAGGGTCTCCTCCAGGGAGAATCTCCCAGCTCCTCCTTCCCCCAGGGCAGAGTCCTTCAGTGCACTCTGGATTGATTTGTCAGCCAGGGGAATATTTTATGTGACCCAGCTCCTTCATCTTGTTTTTGTAGCCCAGTGCAAGGGCAGGGCAGGGTGTCAGAGCAGGCTGGGGCATGAAGGGAGAGCAGCCCTTGGGGTGATGGTGGGAGAGGAACAGCTGGACATGACCCAGCAATGTGAGTCACAGCCTGGGAAGCCATCCTGGGCATCCTGGGCTGATCCCCCAGCGTGGGCAGCAGGGCAGGGGGATTCTGCAGGTGAGACCCTCCTGCAGAGCTGCTCCAGCCCTGGGGGCAACAGCAGGAGGAGCTGCAGCTGCTGGAGAGAGCCCAGAGGAGGCCATGGAGATGCTCCAGAGCTGGAGCCAGGCTGGGAGAGCTGGGGATGCTCACCTGGAGAGGAGAAGGCTCCAGGGAGAGTTCAGAGACCTTCCAGTTGATATATAGTCTCCTCAAGCCAGGTCTCATAAGCTTTTGGAGATCTATTTCACACCCAAGAGAGCTCAGCCACCTCAGATGGCATAAAATCAGCAGGATGGCTTCTGTGGTAGTGTTGGAAACACAAAAGTTTTAATGGAAGGCAAAATAGCACAACTCTTTATAGAGAAAAACCAAGCCAGTTGCAAGAGGTTCTTGCTCCTGGTAAAACACCTCACAAAAGCGATTAGTTCTTTTGTTCTCTTCTTTTTCTGGTGAATTGCTCTGTTGGGACCTTTTGGCTCCTGTCCAATTGGCTATCCTTAAGTTTGAGGTGAAGTCCCCCAGGTCCTATGAGGTGTCTTTTTACCTAATTGAGAAGAGAAACTTCTGAGCTTTTTTCCTTTTTAAGGAGACAAAGTATAGTTTGGTCACTCTGTGAACAGGGGGCACATTCCTACATCCAGTGCCTATAGGGGGCTTTTAAGAAATATGGATAGAGGCTCTTTACCAGAACCTATAATGACAGAACAAGGGGTAACAGTTTAAAACTGAAAGAGAGTAGGCTGAGATTGGATTTAAGGGCAAAATTTTTTTCACTGAAGGTGGTGAGGCCCTGGCACAGGTATCCCAGAGAAGCTGTGGCTTCCCCATCCCTGGAAATGCCCATTTTTCAAGGCATGATTTGACCATCTCCAATAACTGAAAGAACTTTCTTCCAACAGAAGGTGAAATTGTCTGAGTGGAAGCATTTTGTGCTCCATTCTCATCAGAGACCAAAAGAATAAGAGACTCAATTTGCCATTGCTTGCAGCATTTCTGCTCTTCCAAATCAATGGCCAGCTTGGTGCCCCATCCATCCTGGGGAGGGAAGTGTTGGCTTTTCCAGCAGCCAGGAGTGCAGGGCTGAAATGTCTGGTGGCATCCACGCTGCTGCAAAGCACAAACCTGCCTCTATTTGCATTTTCAACCCCTGGAATTGGCTATTCCAACTCCAAAATTGGTGGTTTAGCTGCCTGCAGGCGATTGATTGCATCTCCTGCTTTAAACTGCTGGGAAGTGATGTGTTATATATGTGAAGAATGAGCTAGAAAAAAGAAAATAAGACCATTAAGGAGAGGTTAAAGTGGGAATTAAGAAGAGGTTAAAGTGGGAATGGAGAACAGATCCATCTGTGCAACCTCTTCCTTTCTCCTTCATTGATGAGCTATTCCAGAAGGTCCAGAGCTCCCCAGTGTCAACCCAGAGTCAGCAATAAACCCAAACCAGTCACATTTGATCTTCCTGCTGCAATATCTGGGGCATGGACTCAGCCTCCTGCACATCTTTCCACTCTCCTGGGTGCAGTGGCCCAAAGTGAGTGAAACATTCCTGCAGAATTTAACGAGATTCCCAAGTAGCTGCTCTGGGTGCTGGCCAGCGAACAAGGATTCCGTTGGGAAATGCCAGTTGGAAAACCAAGTGGAAACATCCCAGGTTTAACAGCCTCCTCCTCAATCACTCCTTGTAGCTCCAGGGCAGCCCTTCCATGCCAAGTTTCCATGGCTCTCTTGCCATGCAGCCATCAGAGTGAAATCTTGGCAGCTCCGGGCTAACCCAGGATTGACTCCTGGATCCAACGCCAGTAACCTGGAAGCCCCTGGAGCATCCTGGCTCCAGAAAGGGTTTTCTCGTGCTTCAAGGCTTTCCTGCTGCAAGTGTGTTAGTTTGGAGGAGTTCAGGACAGTCCAGATTGCCAGATTCATGAATTCCAAGGATTTCAGGATTTCCATTGACTGAACTCCTGTGTGGTTCAGTCCAGGGAAAGCCCGGGGAATGTACTTAGCTAAGGACTTGGCAATTTTACAGAATTCACAGAATTCACAGAATGACCAGGTTGGAAGAGACCTCCAAGACCATCCAATCCAACCCAGGCCCAACACCTCAACTCAACCCTGGCATCCAGTGCCACATCCAGGCTTTGTTAAACACACCCAGGGATGGGGACTGCACCACCTCCCTGGACAGAAAATTCCAGACCTTTATCACCCTTTCTGTAAAAAAAAACTTTTTCCTAATATCCAACCTGTATTTCCCTTGACTCAGCTTGAGACTGATTTTCTGCACTGTGATTTTCTGATTTTCTGCACACTGTAGCTATGGAAGTTTGGGAGAGAGGAGAGAGCCAGCTGTCCCACGGTGCAGATCCATCTCATGGTTGTTGATTGTTGCCATGGCTTTCTCCATGGATTTACAAGTGTTTCCATGTCAGCTGGTAGTTGTCAGGTTCCCAGGAATCCCTTCTAGGCAACAGTGTGCATTGCAGGTTCTAGGAATTAATCTTTTTTTAAATTCATAGTTCCTCAGAAATTTTAATTGATTTTTTTATTGTTGCTGGATTGGGTTTTTGAGGTTTTTGTGAAAGAAGACAAATACCAAACACTGAAATTCCCCCCAAACCACACATCTGGATTTCCAGGTAGCTCTGTTCCTGAGCATGGGTTGACACATTCTACAAAAGAACCAAGTCTTAAAAATTCCATCTCATAACATTAAAATCACAGGGATTTGGGCCACTGGCTTTGTGGAATTGTAAATGATTGGGGGTTGGAACTGTCTTAAAAGATGATCTTGTCCCTCCCTTGACCTCAGGTCAGAGGAAACAGATCTATAAAATGAGCATGTGGTGGAGTTACAAGGGAATTTCTGGCTGTCCTGATGTTACGAAACTGATTGCAGTGTGCAAATCTGCTTTTGCTCCTTGGTGTAATCCAGGCAGAATCTGCATCACCACAAGGCAGCTATCACTGAGGGAAAAGCTTTTCCATCCTAGAGCAGTGCAAATATAGAGTGTGTGACATAAATTCACCCAAAATCCAATTCCTGTTTAATACTTCAGCCTTTGCTGCCTCCTCTTTCCCATCTGCCCCATTGCCCCAATCTCGTGACATTTTTAACCCAGATTTCCACACACACAACACACACCTTCCATCCTTCCAACATCCTCACCATTCCAGCTGTCTGAGAGTGTATCTGGGGTCCCTGCAGCCTGTTTTAAACTCTGAGCTGACATTCCCATTTCTTTGCCAGGTCAGGAATGACATGTCAGTCTTTCATCTCTCCGTGTTTTCCCCTCTGCATGGGTAAGGCCACATCTGTTCAGCAGCTTGAAGCTTTGCTTTCCAGAAGAGATTTTATTTGGATCCAGGATGGCTCTGGGCTCAATTTCATGCCTGACAAGGAGCTCCTCCTTTTCTTCTCAGACATGGTGTTAGACAGGGTATTGATATTTTGTAGGTACTATTAAGAGATGTTAAAGATGCTATCAGACATGGGCAAGCACAGCTCAGCTAATCTGCGTATTTGAACTGGGAGGACAGTAGGAAAAAAGGAAATCCACCTGGAAAAACTCATCCCTAGAAATTCATCGTTGGGCAGCCACATGGCTGTGTGCAGTTGGAACTAAATAAACCTCATGTTCATGGAAAATTCATCTGTGGAGTGAAGGGATTTGGGCCTTCCAAGTGTAACAGGAGGATCCAAAAACCCTCAGGGGTGCAAGGGAAAGCATCACCTCCAGATATCCAAGGTTAAAGGCAGAAGTGCCTCAAATACTCTCTAATTTGGGGGCCACGTACAGGAACAGGAGCTCAGACACATTTTTCTTCACCGCAGCACGCACAGAGGCACATCCAGGTTTCAAGAGCTTGGTTCAGTGGGAAAAGCAATGGGTTTTTAATGCAGCACAAGAGTTGTGTGGCTGCAGGCAGTAATTCCTGCCCTGCCTTGGGTCATGCACTCTGGAATTCACACCACAGCATCCCCCTGGAGCTGTGTGGCCTGAAAAATTATTGGGATTGGCATCCATTGGCATGTGCAAGTGGAAGAGCTGGGATAAGGGACTTGTGTGCTCTGCTCTGGAGGCAGATGGCAGAAGGTCACTCTGTGTGCCATCAGGCTTAGCCCAACATTCAGTACACTGGGAATAAACTGCATTTATTGAGGGCATCCCCAGCAGTGGTGGCCTGGGGACAGCAGGGACACAAGGCCAGGCCAGGCTTTGAAAGCCCCTCAGAGCTGCAGGTGGCTCCTCAGCTCAGCAGTTTGTTGTTTGTTAGTTCTTATCTCTGTCACAGTCTCACAAACCCTGAGTTCTACAGCACTTCACTCCAACAAACTAAAAATGGAGCCCTCTCTCTCTTCCTACGAGGTCTTTTAGGGACAAAGTGTTCAATTAAGAAACGATTTATTTTTATTAAGAAATTAATTAAGAAAATATAAATTTTTAATTTTTAATTTTAATCCAACCACCAACCACCCATGGCCCACAAATTTTTATTTTTAAAATTAATTATTTTTCATTTTAACCCAACCACCACCCACCCATGGCCCACAATGTGGACTTTTTTATCCAATTACACAAAACCACCCAAACCCATGAAGAAGAAGGTGAAGAAGAAGGTGAAGAAGAAGGTGAAGAAGAAGGACCAGCCTCCACCCTAAAACTTCCATATTGCTTTATATATATTACTACATTCTAAAACCTTAAGTTTTCCACCTTGTGATTTACACACTTCCATTCAAACTCCACACCCACAATCCCAGTTCTGTCATTCCATTTTGGAAGCTTCTCCATGGCCTCAGGTTAAATGCCGTGTTCTCCTGGGGGTCAATGCCTGGCAGCACAGAAAGTCTGAAATTCTCAGCATCCAGGGTTCCAGCAATCTGTGTGTGTTTTTTAGGGCCTCGTGTATCCCCTTTCCAGCCATCCAGGATGAGTCTGGCACTGCAGCTCCAGCTGGAGAGCTGGCACTGCGGAATGCGTGTGTTTGTGAGCCTGCAGTGCTTGTGAAGATATTTCCTGAAAAAGAGCCATCCCTGTCTCTCCTAGCCTTGTGCTGACCTGCTGCCCAGAGACTGCTTTTACACCTTCACACTCAGGCTTTTAGCCCATCTCTCCTGTAACTCATAATTGGCATCCTGGCCAGTTCATCAGAGATACATTTGTATTTATTTCATTATTTTCTGAATATTAATTTTATTTTGGGAAAGTGGAGCAGCTCCAGCTCTCCAGTCTGACCGAGGAGAGCAGCCAGGTTGGGAAAGAACCATCCCTCAAGGATTTCCCTTACACCTTGCAGCCAGGTTTGGGAAGAACCATCCCTCAAGGATTTCCCTTACACCTTGCAGGTCCAGGGGGTGTTCACCCCATCTGAGTCACAGGGGGAACAAATCAGGGAGAGGAATCCTGAGGAGGGAATGGAGAAACAAGGGATCCCCATCCCACCTGCAGGAGAAGCAGAGCTGGTGATGGCAGCACTGGGATGGAAAAGCCCCCAGCCCCCAGTGCTGGAGCTTGCAGGGCTCCAGTGCCTCTGGCAGGGTTTGCCAGCTGCTTGGGGTTGATTTTCCTCTTTGGGGCATGGCCAGGGATGAGCTCGTGCTCTTTGTCACCTGTCCCTGAGAGTGTGATGTCACCACAGGGAGGAAAGCACAGGAAAGAGTCACTGGCAGGTGCTGCTTCCTTGCCCTGACAGGGAACAGAGAATATTTTGATGGGGATCTTCAAAGTGTCCCCAGTGAAAGCATTAGGTGTGAGAAGGGGAAGGGAGATGTGTATTTATAATAAGATTTTTTGGTTGTTTGAGGGTTTTTCCTTCTCTTGACCTTGGTTATCCATATTCTACTGGATTGAGAGAGGAAAGCTCACACATCAGGAGAGAGGCATGTTAATAGAAAAGCTCTTTTTCATGGTGTTTTCCATTAATACATCTGCTTTTCCAGCTCCTTGGGGGGCCCTTAGAACCACTCCCAGGTGGGCTGTGTGTCCCACAGGTACAGGGCTGTACCAGCAGTCAGATATTCAACACCACAGGGACAGCCCAGGCTGCTCCCCACAGCTGTCCCCAGAGATGCAGGGCAGTTTCAGCATCTCATAGGATCACCACAGAATGGTTTGGGTTGGAAAGAACCTCAAACATCATCCAGTTCCACCCCTGCCATGGACAGGGACACCTTCCACTATCCCAGGTGGCTCCAAGCCCCATCCAGCCTGGCCTTGGACACTGCCAGGGATCCAGGGGCAGCCACAGCTTCTCTGGGAAACCTGTGCTGCAAGAGCCTAAATGAGAGATGCAGGACTCCAGGGGCTCTCCAAAATGCAGTTTATTCCATCCAAAGTGTCACAGCAGTCCAGGGTTGTGGGTGACAGAGCTGTGCCCACAGCTGTCAGCTCCAGCTGCAGGCAGGCCTGGAGACCCTGAGTTTAGGTTACAATGCATTATAGACTTTTCTTTTGGTTACAATGCATTCTATACTTTTCTTTGCTGAGCATCTTCATACAGTAGAACCAATCTACACCTTAACTTTTATCTCTAGTCTGTCATAACTACTGTAATTACCATATTCATGTTACTGTTCTCCAATCACTAAAAGTCAGTACATTACAGTTTAAGCTAGAAGTTGTTTTTCAGTTTTCTTGCAGTGGAAAATTCTGAGACCTTTTTTCTACTTGCAACATTTGCTGCCTTGTTTGCCTGTGCTCTCTTTCTGCTTGGTAAAAACATCTTCTTGTTTGGGGTGGGTTTATCCTTTGCTCTAAGTCATAAAACCCCTTCTAACTAACACACCCTTTGCCACCTTGGTTATCCAATGAGACTGGCTCAGCAATTCTTTTCTTCTATATCAAAACTTGCTTTCATGTCTATTTCTTCATCAAACTCTACATTCAAAAATCTTTCTGCTAACCACACACATCTGTGAGAATTTCTTGTCAAAACTTTCATCCTTCCCAATCCTTTCACCACCAACCCTGGTGGTGGTGCCAGGGCCTCACCACCAACAAAGAGAGAAATTTCTTCCAGATATCCAGTGCTCTGTATGTCATACATTGATTTCCTCAGCAGCGCCAAAAAATAAATGGAGTTTTAATGTTGCTGGGACCCGAATGACTGCTCACAGCTGGCTCAGGGCCCTGCTCATGGCATTCACAAGGTCCTTGCTGACCTTGACACCTGTGGCAGCAGCTTTCTTTGTGAGGAAGGGCCCAGAAAAGCCTCTGCAGTGCTCGTTTCTTCCCAGCTTTGTTTGCTCTGGGTAATTATTGGTGCATCAAAGGATATTAAGCCTGGACATGAGAGCGCCGCTCTCAAATATCAACAGTGTAGTTCATTGTAATTAATTAAATGCTGACATGATTCCCCAACAAGCAAAACCTTCATTATGCTCAAATTAAACCCCCTGACAGAGATGTTTGACTCACTGTCAGTGCCTCCCAGTGCAGTGGAATGCATAGAAATGCAGACATCACAGCACACGTGTGGAACACAGGGAAAGAGCTTACAGCAGGGAATAAAGGTCACTGCTATTCCTAATTAGAGCAGTTTCTGAAGCAGACAAGCAGTTTCTTAAATAGTTCTTGCCCTTGTCATGTCTGAAGTTCTCTGTGTCAGGATAATTTTTACAACTCTTTTATATTCAAGACCCACCACGTTTTGGGATGGAGTTCCAAGGTTTGGAGGGATTGCTCTGACTGTCTGCAGTGATTCACAGAAACCTGCAGCCCTCAGCACCTCATTCAATAATTTTTTCAGCTCCCCCATAACTCAAAGACAAGTTTTCTCCCTGAAGAGACACTCAGCATTAACTCAGGACTGCAAATAATGGAGAATCCCTGCCTCCAATTATGTTTTTCCCAATTGTTTTATATCCCTGCTATTACAAATGGCTGCTTTCTTCCCAGAGTAAATTTATCTAGCTAGAACTTCAGGTCTTTAAATTTTTCTACCACTCTTGGCTAGATTAAAGATATGTTTGCTGTCAGGAATGGCTTCTCCTGTATT
The DNA here is from genome assembly GCF_028551555.1 of Melozone crissalis. Classification (NCBI taxonomy): domain Eukaryota; kingdom Metazoa; phylum Chordata; class Aves; order Passeriformes; family Passerellidae; genus Melozone; species Melozone crissalis. The sequence goes on from NW_026535905.1 coordinate 4,776,675, forward strand.
TCACCGTGAAGTGTGAGCAAATCACTTCAGTTTCTCCTGGGTAATGCAAATACATCAAAACTCTTTAATCTCATGGTCTAAGCTGAGTTTTCCAGACCTTTGTGTTGCCTTGTAGAGCTCCTCAGAGCATTTTCTGTCTCCTTTCTGCTCTGTGGGCACAGAAAAGGGATGTGATTTTCCATATGAGTAACCTCCATTTTTCACTCTTTCTTGGTCTCATTCACCTGCTCCCGTTCTTGGCATTTTATGATCTGAGCATGAGTTATTTTTGTAAATTCTCTGTGACATGTTGCTCCTAGGTGAATCACACCTGTCTTTTTGCCAGCAGCCCTGACAGCCATTCTGTGAGGGAGGTAAGAGCAAGTCATCCACTTGTTCCTGGAAGGAAAAAAACATTCCTCCAATGAATCATTTAACCAAAATATTCGCACGTGCTACTGCTCAGGGTGAGCACAGATACTGACCCAGAACTGACATTATTGCTAATAGATTCAGTACTGGGGTTGATGCTGGGAACTCTCATGTCCAGAAGATATTTTGATGTTTAATGCTCATGATTTTAGTCAGAGTTCGGTGTGTAACAACCTCTAAAATCTGTGCCACAACCTTTACATCAGGGATCATCACATGGCTCAGCTTCACACAGTAGTACAGAATATTTAATTATGAACAGGTTGATAATATCAAAGAAGCAGGTCAGTGGTGTTGTCAGGGCCAGATGGCTTCAGCTGCCAGGGAATTTGCTCTTTTTGGATATCTGGAGGAAGTTTGTAGGGGATCTGCATTGAAGGCAAGCTCAGTTTTTCCTCACAGCAAGAGCAGAGCCTCCTAACCCAGCCTTAAATTCATCACACAGAGAGGGGGCTCAACAGCTCTGCTCTAAGATTTTGTGACCAAAACACCCTGGGGACCAACTGGTACCCCCCCAGTGTCCCCCCAGATTTTAGACAGCGCTGCTGGTGGAAGTGCACAAGCACAGCCAATCTTATATGGCATGGGTTTTTTGTTCCCTTGAAATAAGAACACCTCAAAGTGACCAAAGAGGGAGGTGGCAACTCAGGAACTACTTGGTGATGATGGAAAAAAGCGAGGATAATAATTTCGTGGGGTGATTCCTTTCTTGATAAGGGCTGTCCACAAAAGCAGCGCTTTCTGAAAGGAGAGTTTGAAAGCATACCTAGAGCCACTTGCCTAGAATGAGAAGTAAACATGAAAATTTGAATATCCAAGAGCTAATTAGGAATCAAGGCAGGGAGAGTGCCCCATGTGCCATGTCTGATATTTCTGAGCATGGGAGCAAAGAGGCTTCAGTTTATCCAAGGAAAAGGTGGAAGAGAGGCAGACAGAAACTCATGGGCAGTACTCAAAGTGCCGCAAAAATGGAATGCAAATCTTCATCCTTTCCCTTCAGGTTCAGAAATTAAAAAAATAAATAGGGATAGGGCTGAGATGGAGCAGGAAGCATGTCAGTGGAGAGAGAGCCTCATTATCATAATGAGACACTTTGAGACACTCTTCTCTCTTCAGCAGAGATCCCATTGCCCTGTGCAGGCATTCAAACCAGGCAAATGCAGCATGGTTTTTGCATTCCTTCTCCTGAAATACCTCCTTAAAACCCCCTGTGGCTGTAAAGCTTGTACAAAACCACTGGGAGGTAATGGTTCATCTGCTCCCACCTTTCTTGGTCCTTCCCAGCATCGTCTCTCTGCTTGTCCCAGGCTCAGCTCTTTGGAAAAAACAACCAGGCAGCCAATTTTTGCCTCTTGTGTCAAAATACGTGGCTTAAGTGCATCAGTGCTAAATAATCAGAGAAAAGCAACCTGCTCTAATGGTGACATCCCTGCCCATGGCAGGGGGTTGGAATGAGATGATCTTTAAGGTCCCTTCAAATCAAACCATTCCACAATTCTGTGGTCACATCAGACAGATGTAAGAGGGGTCCTTCACAGGCAATCAGTGCAGCATTTTACAGGAGAATTTATCCCTCCAAGTCAAGGGCTTCAGGAACTGTTGGGAGTGATGAGGATGTTGTTATCTCACCACTCCTGATATATTTTTGGAGCTCAGTTCCACTGACCCATTGTTTTCCAAGAGAGGGGGGAAAATGTCTCTTTTTGAAGTGCAATGTGTTTAGAGTTTCATATCAGCTGAAAAATGTCTTCCAGGGCTGGGGAGAGACAGAACAACTGTTTGCTATCTCCCCTGAATATTTCCAGGTTGGGGCAAAAGACGGAAATATGGTTTGGGGTTTTAAGTTTCCCTTCTTATCACAGGAAAAAAGACCAAGAAAGAGAAAGTGGGCGATGAGAAACCATGGATTTTTCCATGCAAAGTAAAGCCAAAAGGGCTGTGCCTTGGAGCCGAGTGCGGAAACAGGGCAGGCGTTGGAGGATTTTCCCCTCCAAGCCTGAAAAGAAATAAGAAGCCGGCTGGCTGATCTTGAATAACCCCTCCTGAGCCTGCGGAAACAGCCACAATTTTTAATCAAAGCTGAAAATACCCACCTCCCCCATCCTTTTTTGTTTCCCCCCACCCTTTCCTCCGTGACGCCACGGCGCGGCTCTCTGGAGGATGCTGTCCAGCATCCATCAGAGCTGGCAGTGCTGGGAGGGGACGTGGGCTGCAGTGCCCGGCTCCAGTGACGTCCTGTCTGCCCAGTTCTGGTACAAACAGAAAAGCCCTGGGGGCTGGCACGGTGGAATTGTGCCGAGGAAGCTCCCACACTTCCTCTCGATACCGCGGTTTCCCAGCGCTGACATCCCAACCTTCTCCCCAGCATTCCCAGCCATCAGCCACCACTGTGGCTCACTGTAGGGTCCTTCCAGACCATTGGGGTCACCTCTGTTGGGGTTTCTGGCCACACTCAGCTGCCCCAGTGAGTTCTGCTCACCCTGAGCTTCAAATTGAAGCTTCAAACTGAAGTCGGGATTAGCGCCTCTTGCGCTGGGTTCAATTATTTTCCCCTGAGCTGGGTTGGTCCCAATGAAAAATTGGCTTTTTCCTCTGTGCAGCGCAGATCTGGCCTCGCTGAACATAAAATGCCATGTGTTCCCAGCAGGATTCAGCCCTTCCAAGGCCTACCCTGCAGCCAAATCTGATCTACATATTTACGAGCTCGTAAACAGGACGGGGCGGGTGAGTTCACATTCTTAGAAAACCAAGTGCAGAGAAAAGAACTTCTGAGTTGGAAAAACAAAGAGTAGTCTTGGGCCCAACCCAGCAAACACAGTGGCTTTTCCAAGACTTGGATGGCTTGCTTGAGAATCATTCCCCTCCATTCCTTTTCCACAGGATTTCCCAAGCTTACCTTTTCATTTGGGAAAAAAAAATTATGCATTCCCAATGTTTCTGAGCAGAGTGGAGGGGGCAGTTTGATAGAAAAGGGACATTTTATCTTGGGGGTGAGTGGAAGCCAGACTTGTGTTTGCAGAAGCCACCAAAGAACAGCAGTTCCTTGCAAAGGGAGGTTTAAGGAAGGTGTTAAAAGGAGTTGAACAGTAGAAGGCAACTGGAGGGCTCACCACAAAGCATCACTGTCAATAAATGCAAGGAGTAGTCTGGAACTGTAATTCCCAAACTGTGCTCTCCAGATCTTGACAGTCCATGAAGGCCTGGTAAATGGTTCATGGAAAACTAGAGTATAAGGGAGCCAGCCAGCAAGAAAATTTGAGGATTAACAGTTTGTCATGGAATCATGGAATGGGTTGGGTTGGAAGGGACTTTAAAGATCTCATTCTAGTCCTGGCCATGGGCAGGGGCATCTTCCACTATCCCCGATTGCTCCAAGCCCTGTTCAACCTGGCCTTGGACACTTCCAGAGAAGGAGAAGCCACAGCTTCTCTGAGCAAGTGGTTCCAGAGCCTCCCCACCTCCTGAGCAAAGAATTTCTTTCTGGTAACTCATCTAAATCCTTCCTCTTTCAGTTCAAGAACATTTCCCCTCATCTTATCACTGCCCCTGTAAAATCAATGCCTGTTGTTGGATTTTTGCCCATGAGACATTCTACCTCTGGCTTATTCCTGCTGAGATGGCAGCAAGTAGGAAGTCAGCTTGTCTGTAAATGTTTCCTTTCCCCAAGCTGGTGATCCTGGCTGTGCTTCCCCACAATGTGCTCAGGGAAGAGATTCCCAGGCTCGGGCACAGCACGAGCTCAGGATGCTCCAGTTTGGAGCACAGAGAGGCCCAGGAGTGCTCCTCTCTGGGCAAGCTCTGCTGTGCCCTGGAGGGAGCTTAGCAACCCCACAAGGCCATTGTGTTCATTCAGATCCCAAGCCAGATGGAAATTTTCTTTTTAAAGGCTGCCCTGAGCGTGTTTCCCCTGGTGAGCCATCCCAGCACGGATCTCAGCCGTGCTCAATCCAACATCAGCACATGGATCCCACTCTCCTTCCTACCCAGACAGCAGGACAAGAGCTCTTGACATGCAGCTCGGTTGCCCTGACATTTTCCTTCTCTCAGGAGACATTTTTTTCTTCATTTACATCTGGTAAATAAGAGCCTTCCTGATATCTCCCTTTGGATTTGCCAGGCTGGTCAGTCTTGTCTTTATTTTTTTTTTCATTAATTTTATTTATGTCCTATTGCTGAGTCTCATGATTCTAAGATTTGTTTTAAGCTCCCCTCTGGGGCTGGAGTCAGGCTATTATTTGTGAATCAAGGAGCAGGGAGTTGGACACACATATATCTTTCCCAAGCATAAGGAACACTGCAAAAATATTACCTTTAAGGGAGTCTGTACTAGAAGTCAGATGTCAAATGCCTACATCTTCATCTTCCTTTTAATTTTATGATTAATTTCAAAGTCCATCTTCCTGTTGACCATGCTTTATTCAGCAGTATCTGTGTCCTGAACCTGCTGCCCTTCTTGGGCCTTCTTCTTGGAGGATGAAACAAGCAGCTAAAAAGGCCAATCCAGGGCAGTGTTGAAGTGAATTGGATGGAGCAGAATGATTTGAGGGTATGGGTTGGAATTAGATGGTTCTCAAGGTCCCTTCTAACCCAAAGCATTCTGTGATTCTGCCATGAAATCATTGCCTTAACCATTTCAAAGACTTATTACAGAGTTTGGTATGCAGTATCCAAGCCCAGGTCTGGTGTCAGAATTTCTCTCCCTTCCCTCTGCCTGAGTAGAGTCCACAGAGCTCCTGTTAAAAATCAAGAAGCAGGGAAAACTCATGGAATGACAGAATATCAGGTTAGAAGGGACCTGAAGGACCATCTGGTCCAACTTTTCTTGGCAAAAGCACGATCTGCACAAGATGGTCCAGCATCATGTCCAGCTGAATCCTAAAAGTGGAATCCACCACTTCCCTGGGTAAATTATTCTGATGGCTAATGGTTGTCATGGTGAAAAATTGTGTGCTATAGAAATACCCCCAGGAATAACTTGTACCCATGACCCCTCATCTTTTCCAGGTGACTCCTTGTAAAAAGGGAGCCACAATTTCTTTGTGATAAAACCTCCCCCTCAGCCTTCTTTTCTCAAGAACTTAGCAAGTTCAGGTCTCTCAGCTTTTCCTCACATGGCAGCTTCCCAGTGCTTGGATCATCTTCCTGGCCACTCTCTGGACCCTCTCCAGCCTGCCCACATCTTTTTTCCATGGTGGGGACCAAAACTGAACCCACTGAGTGGCATAACTCCTTCTCCATCTCTGCTGGTGATGCTCATGTTGATGCAGGTCTTCCTGCCGGGTGGCCCCCACTCCTGAAGTGTCAACTTCCTCATTCTGTTTGGTATTGATGCCTCAGGTTTTGGCTTTTCTATTTTTCAGGTTCTGTGCTGCTTTAGTGTGGGGGTCTGGGTTTCATATGAGGGGATGGTGAGCTCTGTGCACAGAGCAGGGAGACAAAACAATTCCTGCTCCAGCTGGGGACCAAGGACAAATGATCCAAATCTCAGCCCAAAAGCACAAACACCGTGGGCTGGAGAGAGAAAACCAAGCAGGATGGGACTGCATGGGCTAAAGCTGGAATTGGACAATTAACTCCAATATGCAAATGGAGCAGAACTTATAAAAGTGAGAGACCCCATGACCTGTTGTCCATTTTTGTGACCATTTTGGTTTATCTTGGGTGCAGCCCTGGCTGGGCTCTTGTGCTGCCCAAGGTGGATCCATTGAGGCCTCCTAATAAATCCCTGCTTTATTCTTTAACTCCATCTAGTCTCTGTTCTAGGTCACCCTTCACAAGGCATCAATATCATCAGGAAAATTCACCAGGATATACCTGATCCCATCATCCAGCTCACTTAGGAGATGTTAAACAGCGTTTCTTTTTTTTACTTTTGTTGAGGCTGGGATTGAAGGTACTTGAGATGACAGTTTGTGTTCAGACTTAGGTGTTTATTATTTCTTATCCATGTTATAGTTTCACAGCAGTGAGTTCTGTAGTCTTTTATTAACAAGGTACAAAATGGTTAACTATTTTTTCGTATAAAGTCCTTTAAGGTTAAACTATTTAATTAAGAAATTACACATAAATTATTTTTACTTTTAACTTAATAACTAATTACTTGAAGTCTGCAATGTGGACTTTTTTGTCTAATTACAAAATATTACTTAAATTTATGAAGAAGGAAGAAGAAGGTAAAGAGGAATAACTGGTGTCTGCTCTAAAACTTCTGTTTCATATATATTACTATGTTTTAAAACTCTAAGTCCCCCTCACCTCGTATCAAAAAATCGCATTCCTAATAATATTCAGCAAATTACAAAGTTTAGCTATAACTTGGTCAGGAATCAAACTATGAGCAGCTATACTGTAAAAAAAAAAAAAAAAAAAAACAAAAAGGGAAAAAAAGGCAGTTTATGATCTCAAGCCCTGGAGCAAGATCTGTAGAGCAGAGCAGAGCAAATACTTCACAGGATCTTGCCCAAAGCCTGTCCTGTGCCCCATACAGTGCCCCCGTGGTCCTACAGCCAAATTCTTGCCTTGTGAAGTTCAGGATCTCTGGCAGAGCAGGAGGACTCTGTGGCAGCCCACCAGCCTGGATCTGCAGCATGGAGCAGAAGCTTTGCATTCCCTGCCCTGTGATGTGGCACCAGGGCATCTGGAGGTGGTTAAGGGAGCACAGTGTGCTGGGGCAATGTTGGGGGGCTGCAGAGTCAATTCCTTTTATTTTTTTTTGAGGATGGGCTCTGGAGGAAATTGTTCCCTGGACCAAATTAATCTGGAGGGGTCTGGCTGGACCACGCTAAGCAAATTAGCAGTATTCACAATTCTTGAAATTAATTGTGAAGTTTCTGTCAGGGGACAGTGTAGAGGAACCTGTGTGGCTTCAGTGTAGAGAAACCTGTGTGGCTTCAGTGTAGAGAAACCTGTGTGGCTTTTCACTTCATCTTCCACTGGTGAAATTCTTCCTGTGATCAAAGTCCTGTCCCACACAGGGGAGAAACTGGTGTGTGGGAAGCTTTGGCACCTTCTCAGAGAGCATCAGACCTCTCTGAGGTCTGATGATGATGACATTGAGGATGAAATCTATCAGGAGTAACCTTGGATGATGTGATGAGCCAGGAGTCAGTCCAGTCATCTGAAACTGCTGTGATCCATCCTGTGGCTTACACTCAGGATGGGATGGATCACCCCACTGTCATCACAAAATTTGCCCTCTAAGACAGTGACTGTAAGAGGAGCCCCAGGACCTGCTCAGGTGCCTGAACTCAGGCAGGTGATTCACACAAAAGGCACAATTTTGAAGAAATTTGATGCCTCATAAACATCCTCACACCAATTACTCCCACCAGTGGTCCAAATTCCCAGGATTACTCTGAGATCATCTCCGATATTTGAGGGGAATAAAGGGCAATTTTGGTCAAAGTCCTACTGATGTGCAGCACCTCAGAGAAAAGTTTTGGGGACATCACTAGGACCATACTCTTAAATGTTGGGAGACAGGTTTGAGGGACATGAATTGACAGTGAATGACCTGAGCAAGGCTCTGATTCCTTCTCCTCCTCTTGCTGACACACAAACTATAGTATTTGCAGGGATCCCCGATGAGGGGAGAGAAGGATGCATTTGACTCCATCGTATTAGAAGGTGAATTAATTACTTTATTATACTATATTATTTTATACTATATTACATTATGTTACATTATATCTAAACTGAATTTGCTATATACTCAACTCTGCACACAACTGCTCTGACTCTCGTGACTGTCAGCCAAGATAGGCCCTGGTAGGCCAAGGAAACAAAACCCCATCATTTTGGGTAAATAATCTTCATATTTTGGACAAACACACACACAGAAAATGATAAGAAATTTTTTTTTCCTTTCTCTGAGGTTCAGAGAATGCGAATCTCAGAAATATTCTTGAGAAGAATTGTGCCTTGCTTTTCTCTGGGAAGAGAAATGTGGTGACAACAAGCCACACTCAAATCTCAAATTTGAGATCCTGCTTGGGATTGTTGGTGTTTTTCAGAGCCCTTGACTGGTTTCTCCTCCCTTTGCAATCTGCCAGATAAAAGTTTCCCTGATCTCCATCACACCTAAAGCTTCCCTCCCTCCCCACACACCAGGTTTGGCACGGCCAGGGCCTCTCCAGGAGCTCCTCTCCAACCATGACCTGGGACCAAACACTGCCTGGAAGGTCAGCAGTGGTCAGGGGAGTGGTGACTTCTCCCTGTTTCTCTTTGGGCCAGACCAGGATGCAGAAACTGGACTCACAGGCAGCAGGGAGACACGCAGGCAGCTCACTGGGGCTTTCATGGGGAAGCTGCTGCTTATCTGTGACATTGTTTATGGGGTTGGCTGGAGGGCTGACAGGCCTGAGGAATTCCACCCGATATCCCAATGCCATCGTCCTCCAGGGAAAATGCTGGAGTGGCTGTGAACACGCTGTCCTCCTCCCCAGGCCAAGTAGCTCTTGGATCCATCCTAGCAGGGCAGTGAACTCCCTGAGCACTCCAAGGCACACCGAGGAGGTGTTAACCCTCTAGGGACCCTGGTATGCCTACGAATACCCAGTGGAGGCGGCTGATAGAGAACAGAGGAGAAGGTCAGGAAGGAGCAGTCAGAATCTGCGTCCCACCACTGGGAGAAGTCCTTGCTGAAATTCAGCCCCTTCTCCCACAGCTTGGCAGCTGCTCCAGGGAGGTTGTCCATCCTGGGGGCCTAGGAAGGAGCTGGAAAGGAGATGCAAGCTGGGGATTGAGCAGAAAGGGGCAGCTCATGGTTCTTATAATTTACTTTGTGAGAGTCAGGAAAAAAAAGAAGGAAGAGAGTGAGGGTGAATTTAGGTTGGATACAATGAAAGGTTTTTGAGTATGAGAGTGGGCAGGCCCTGGCACAGGGTGCCCAGAGCAGCTGTGGCTGCCCCTGGATCCCTGAAGTGCCCAAGGCCAGGTTGGACAGGGCTTGGAGCAACCTGGGATGGTGGGAGGTGTGGAATTAAATGGGCTTTATGATCCCTCCCAGCCAAAACCATTCCATGATTCTCTGGCTTCCTTTGGCCAGGAGGACCAACAGTGAGCAGCTGTGGTACCTCCTATGCCAGGGATTTTTCTCTATCAGCTGCAGTTCTGAACTGCTGCTCTGATACCTCCCAAGGCAGTTCTCAATCCCCTCCTGAACCTTTGAGGCACATCCAGGAAAAGCTGAGGTGATGGCACACCTGTCCCCACCACTTTCCTGATCCTACAGATGGATTTCTGGAGCTTCCTAGCTCAGAAACAGAGTGGTTCACACATTGTTATTTTATTTTTTTTTTTTTAATTTTCCATGAGTTTGGCCAATCAACTTTTACCTCCTGCTTGCAGGGACATCCACAGCTGAGCAACCTGCTGTGAGATGAGCCATGTCCTCTTCTTAGCTGCTCACCTGCCACCTCCTGTGGGAGGTTTCACCTTCTCTCTCCTGTGATGGCACCAGTAAAATCCATCTCTTCTGTGGGAGGTTTCACCCCTCCTCTCCTGTGATGGCACCTGTAAGGCCCAGCTCTCCAAAAGCCATTTTTGTGCAAGCCCATTCCTGATACAAAGCCCACACCAAGCAACAGCAACGCCTTTACCAGTGTTGAGCAGTCCTGCTGGTCCTTGCATTTCCAAGCTGGGGCAGCACTGGGACTTTGTCCCTTTGTTCTTCCCACCTCTCCCATGTCTGCAGCATTCCTGCTCCATGGACTATTCAGGACATGCTGCAAAGCAGGGACCTTTTACAGCAAAGATGCCCTTGCCAGCTAAGCCTGCTCATGAATTCTGGCTGTACTCTGGGAGCCAGGGCCAGAATTTAGATTGGACTGGCTCCATTTGCATTGGTGCATATTTTTTTTTCTTGTTTTGCTTTATTTTTTTGAGCACTGAACACTGGGACCAGCAGCTCTGAACAATCCAAGTGATATCACCTTCCAGTGAGTCATGGGGAGGGCAGGGTGGAGAAGGGCAGGCGAGGAGAGATCATGAGATTGTGTCAGCTCAAACAACCTAAAAAAATGGGAAATGTGTTTGGATTCAAGGAGGGCAGATTGCATCCACTGCCACCCACCACAGAGCGTCACAGTTTTGGGAATTATGCCCATTATGGTTCCAGAGATTTTTACCTGCCTGCTTTTCCCCAAATATGAGCATTAACAAGTAACAAAAATAAAAAAATTAACAAGTAACACATTACCAAGCAACAATAAAAAAAAAAAAAATTTAAAATGGTATGAGCACATACTTTATTGGCTCAACTTCTACATCACCAGAAAACTGAAGTTCAATTTTCAAATCATATTTAGTCTATAACTTCAGTCACTTTGCAAGCTGCAAGCAGGCTTTTCCTGAGCTCACCTACAGCCTTCTTAATTTCTGAATGGTCCTGAAGACAATTATTTAGGATTACAACAGGAATTATTTAGGGTTACAACAGGACATACTGCCCTTGCCCTGACCCAGCTCTGTCAGATTCAGATCTTGCAAGATGTGGGATAAACTTTTTATAAAATGATGGAAGGAATAAAATCCCCAGATGGACTGTTTAGACCTCAGCATTATTTTTTATTATAAATCCTGATGGTTGTCCCTAAGGTGGATGTCACCAACCCCTACTATCTCACCCATTGAGGTGTTGAGCTGGATGCCCATGAGAGGAGCCCAGAGGGCTCATTTTGAGTGCTCAGCAAAAGTTCCTCTTTAAACTAGACCAGGTTTCCTATTGGATTGTGACACAGATCCTATAGAAATCATGTTTCCTGTTCTTATATTTTGCCTGGTACTGCCCTTGATGCTTTGGGGGCCAGATCACCAAAAATTGCTTTTACACCGAGATAACAGACTGAAGTGCTGGTGCTTCACTCTGTGTTGCTATTCCTGATCTTTTATTCACATTTCTTGACCTTGGACACATACTTCTGTGTTTCCTGAGTCCATCACTCAGTACTGACTTTCACTTATTTATATAGAAAATGTCACAAAGCCCAGCCCCAAACCCCTCAAAGTGTTGTTGCATATTTGAGTACATTAAAGCAAGAGCTGATTTATTAGATTTTTTTACTCCTTCCTTAAAAAAAAACTCTCAAATCCTCATATGTTCAGCCTCCCAGCGCCCATCAGATTCTGATGCTCCAGCATGTGCAGAGGAGCTGTTCTGGGGATTCCCTGCCCGGTTCTGTTCATCCCAGGGTGAGGGAATGAGGGAACTGTGGCTGCACTCAGGACACGTCCCTTCGAGGGGCATGCTAATTTGCATGGTAATGAGGATGCTAATGAGCCCCTTGTCTTCATATGTACACAAGGTTCTCGCTGGGTGAAAACCAGCCAGAGTTGAAATTCAGAGAATTCACAGCTTCTTTTCCTTTTCAATTCGTGTTTTCTATCTGGATGCAAAAGACAAAGCACATAGTACAGGAACTGCATTGTGCCCTGAAGTGCTAAACACCAGATAGAAATTATTATTTTAGCAACCATCAGGCTGTTTAGGCAAGCACCAATCTCTTAAGTAGCCTGGCTCAAGCAGTAATTACCAGCTGAATTTAAAAAGAGACCCTTCTTTTATTTGCTTTGTTACCATAGTTTTTTGTTTTCTTTTCCTCTCTCTTGAAGCTAAGAAAACAAAATGCTCCACAGAGCTGCAGCTCCTCTGAGAACCCAGAGCACATTGCAAACAGGGTTCACAGCATCACTGTGGGGAGTTCCTGGTCATTAACCCTTTCTCTGTGGCGAAACTGAGGCAGGAAACCTCTCCCTGGCAAGGGAATAAGCAGGGTTGCATGTTCAGTGAAGTCCTTCATCTTCCCAGGTCCCATTTCCTGGCACATCCATGGTTCCTGTAGGTCCAGAGGGGTGGGATGGGGGCACAGTGAAAAAGGGAGAAGGTACAGCCATGGTGGGGTGAAGACTGGAGATGTTGTGTGGAAGGCAAAGGGGGATGGCCCCAGCAGCAGTGGGGTGGTTCAGAGCTCCTGGCTGTCACTCAGGGTGGGGTTAAATTCAAAACTGGTGATTCCAACAGCCCACCTGGAAATCTCAGCATTGTCCCCAGGAGAATAAACTCCTTTTATCTGGAACAACCAAGGTGGGGTCACTGCCCACAGAACTGAGCCCTGTGTTAAGGGAGCTGACAGGGAAGGCGGAGAGAGATTATTTATGGGGGCATGGAGAGACAGGATAAGGGGGAATGGCTTCAGACTGACAGAGGGCAGGGTTGGATGGGATATTGGGAATAAATTCTTCCCTATGAGGATGGTGAGCCCTGGCCCAGGGTGCCCCAAGAAGCTGTGGCTGCCCCTGGATCCCTGGCAGTGTCCAAGGCCAGGCTGGACAGGGCTTGGAGCAACCTGGGACAGTGGAAGATGTCCCTGCCCATGGCAAGGGGTTTGGGACAAGACGATCTTTCAGATCCCTTCCAACCCAACCCATTGCTCCATTCAAAGCCACCACCAGCAGCTGCTCATTCAGCTGCAAATGCCTGCATTTCAAGGAAGGCCCTGAGTCTTCCCAGCACAGAGATGTCAGTCTTGCTCACTGTCCTCATTCCATGCCCCCTTCAGCACACACTGACAGCCAGCCTGAGCTCCTGCCTGCCTTGGGTGGGCCTTCAGCAGATATTTAATCTGCTTTGCCTGCCCACAATGCTGGGATGTGTCTGTGTTCTCCCACATAGCCGTGGTGGAGCTGCCTACGTACCTAATGTTGAGTCTGGCTGAAATTTCTCCACTTTTTAGGGATGGGTGTACAAAAGCTTTGCTGGAACCAGTACTCTGAGCTTCCTGGAGAATGGTTTTCCTCCAGCAAACAGCCTGGGGAGATTTTATGTAGTGTCAGTCATGAATTTCTGGCTCCTGGCACCTGTTTTACTGTTTTGACACCAGGCTTAGGAGCGCCGGGGAAAATAATAATGATATTTGGAGTTAATGTTATTTACTAAAATACAAATCAACGCTCAGTCACATGGTGGCATGATTTGTCATCTGGAGCTAAAATTAAAAGAAATTAAGGCTGAGTCAGAAAGTTATTTCAGATCCAAGTGGGGAATGCTGTTCTGAGGCCATGTGGGAGCAACACTGACATCTTCTGGCTCAAAAAAAATATATCTCCAGCTTTTTCACTGAGAAAAACACCGGGAAAATCTGCAAAAAACCTAAGAAGGGACAGAGTGGACAAAAGTGTTTTAAAGTATCAAGGACAAGCTTTGGGGCAGTGGATATTGTCTGAGCCAATTTAACAACCTCCCTTAGCATCACCACAGAATCTGAACAGAGGGTGTGTGACACTGATGACCCAAAATAGACACGAGGAGGAGGTGAAGGGGTGCTGCTTTTCTCTCAGTGCAGGTGACAGGGCTGTGGCCATACTTTTATGCTGAAGTCCATAAGTCTGGAGGCAGTAAATTACCTGGAAGTCACATTCCACTAGGCCAGGTTGCTCCAAACCCCATCCAACCTGGCCTTGGACAGTTCCAAGGGTGAGGAGACACAATTTCTCTGGAAAACATATTCCAGGGTCTCACCACCACCACACCATCAGCCTTTTCTACACATGTCCCCTCTTCCAGACTGGATTAACCACCAGCTTTGTGACTGACACTACATAAAAGCTCCCTGGGCTGTTTGCTGGAGGAAAATCATCCTCCAGGAAGCTCAGAGAACTGGTTTCTGTGACCATGTTCACAGGGGTCTTAGGATGAGGAAAAAGACGAGGATCTGACTCCATGTTTCAAAAGGTCTGATTTATTATTTTATTATATATATTATATTAAAACTATACTAAAACAATAGAAAAAAGGATTTCATCAGAAGGCTAGCTAAGAATAGAATAGCAAAGAATGATAACAGAGGCTTGTGGCTCTGACTCTCTGTCCAAGTCAGCTGGACTGTGACAAATGTCCCACATGGGCCAATCACAGATGCACCTGTTGCATTCCACAGCAGCAGATAATCAATGTTTACATTTTGTTCCTGAGGCTTCTCAGCTTCTCAGGAGGAAAAATCCTAAGGAAAGGATTTTTCATAAATGATGTCTGTGACAGGTTCCAGCCAAAGCCTGGCTATAACTTCCCAAGAAAACTCCTTGTCAACTTCATTGTCAACCCACAACACTTTATCGCCTTACTCCATTGCATCCTTCCACTCTCTCTAATCACGTTCCTTTCAATCTCTCCCAAGGCTCTTTCTTCTGGAGGAAAACCATCCTCCAGGAAGCTCAGAGAACTGAGCAAAGTGGTCCCAGCAAAGCCTGGCTATAACTTCCCAAGAAAACTCACCTCCTTGTCAACCCATGATACCTTATCGCGTTACTCCGCCACATCCTTCCACTCTCTCTAACCATGTTCCTTTCAATCTCTCCCAAGGCTCTTTCTTCCCGTCCCTGAAGCCCTCAGAAATCGTCTTCAAGATCATCTTCTGGCTGGGATACTTCAACAGCTGCGTGAACCCCATCATCTACCCGTGCTCCAGCAAGGAGTTCAAGCGCGCGTTCATCCGGCTGCTCAAGTGCCAGTGCCGCCGGCGGCGCCGGCCCATCTGGAGGGTCTACGACCACCACTGGAGAGGGGCCTCCATCAACAGCTCAGTGCAGGACTCAGAGACTGACCTACGGCCCAGGATTAACACCCTGAACAGCTCCTTCATATTTAACTCCTCCTTCCAGGAGAGGGGCAGTAAGAGGCGAACGCTCAGCTTCAAGGGCTGGAAGATGCTGACGCCTTTCCAGAAGCCGGCGTCCACCCAGCTGAAGGAGAAGATGAACAGCCTTTCCAACAAAATCCGGGGGGGATCCAGCAAAGGGGCGGCCACAGCCACCTACAAGACAGAGGTGGAGTCTGTCTCGATTGGGATCCCTCATGATTTCACAGAAACCATCGACTACCAAACCCATGACTTAACAGACTGCTGTGGGCTGAGAGAAACAGATATTTGAGGCCTCTGGGGCAGCTGTCGATGGTTTCTTTAGAGGTATCCAGAAGAAACATGGAGGGATACCACCTGTGGGTCTGTCAGGCAGGCTGGAAGCAGCGGTCAGGTATTAAATGCAGTTGCCCAAAGGTTGTCCAAGCATCCCCCACGTGGAGCTCAGCCCCTTCTGTGGGGTTGTGGGTTCCTCAAATTAGAGCCAATGGCATATCCCATTCTAACAAGCCACAGCAGGAGGAGAAGGTGTGGATATGACCTTAGGGCAAGAGCTGTCTCCTCTGGTGGATGGCTGTCTTTGGCTTTGGAAGAAGCTGTGCAATTAAAGGAAACCAGGATGTCTCCTTTGCCTTAAAAACACCACAGTGAAACCTAATGGAAAGGTTGAATCCCAAAAGTTGCCAACCCTGCCTTAGTACATGTGGTCATGTCTCCATCCAGAGGCAGCAGCCAGGAAGGGCCCTGCCAAGCAGGAGCTGGCAGCTGATCCTTTATGTGGGTGGGTTGGGATCCTGGAGGTCCTGAATGGGACATCCAGACGAGGCCTTGGCTTTGGAAGGAGAGCAGACTGGGGTGTTCCCAAGCAAGGTGGAGGGATCCCAGCTCTCAGTCATCATCTCTGCAGTGGCCACAGCTTTGGCCCTCCCACATCACCTGGTTTTAGGCCAGAGGAGTATTCCAGATGTGTGCACTGTTGCCAGGGGGTGTGCAGGTCTCTCTCCTCTAATTCCATCCTGTGAAGCATTTTGCATTTCATTTTCCAGTGAAACACTTGCAACCCACCTTGCTTTAGTGAACATCCATCTGTGACACACAGAGAAACCAGCTCCTTTTGGTGTCAGTCACCCCAAAACCTTCCTGTCCCCTTCTTTGCTCTCGTTGTTTTTCTCAAAAAACGCAGGATAAAAAAATGCATCCCAGAGGCTTCACTCAGGACAACAGGAAACAGCCTCAGGTTGTGCCAGGGAAGATTGAGGCAGGATATTAGGAAGAATTTCTTCACTCAAAGGGTGGCCAGGCACTGGACCAGGCTTCCCAGGGCAGTGGTGGACTCACCATCCCTGGAAGCGTTCAAAAGACTGCAAATGTGGCCCTGGAGGAGGTGGTTTGATGGTGAATGGGTGGTGCTGGGTTGATGGTTGGATTCCAAGAGGTCTTTTCCAACCATAATGATTCTGTGATTCTGTGATGAGTGTCCTCAGCCAGCCTGTGATGTGGCTCAGGAAAGGTGGGATGGCTGAGTTGGGAAGTTTGCATTTCCACTGCCCATAGAGTCCAAGCTGAAGTGGAGCTGAGGTGCAGCTGGAGCTCCCTAAAGGAGAGGGATCCTCTCCCCAGTCAGGGTCACACTCGTGATCCTTCTCCCAAGGGAATTCCCACATGCTTCATGCATCCAACTTCTGGTGGTTGCCAACAATGGCCTTGGTTGTGTTTAAGTAATGACAATTAAAGTGGGTTTTTCCCTGTGTGAACACTCCTCAGGAGGGCACCACGGCCTCTTCCAGGAGACTCCAGGAGCTGAAGCCATGGCAAGCCGACCTTGACCAGGCAGCTCAGGACATGGTCACCCAAACTCTGCTTGGCCGTGGATTGCAGGCACTGGTTCCAAAATTCAGAGTGGTTTAATCAAAATTCAGACAATGAGCCCCAAGGAGGAACCATCAGGTTGAGCCGTGAGCAGGAGACATGTGGGTGATGGAGGCAGAGGAGGGATCTGAGGGGAAATGCCTCAAGCCAGGGAACTGAAGAACAGGAATGGGAAGTTCTGAGGGGTGGAAACATGGCACTGAACGTGTCCTGGGTGGAAACTGCTCCACACCAGCACTGCGCCTCAAACCCTTTCATGGAAGTGCCTGCAGCACATCCAGCTCATCCCACTAAAGGTGGGAAGATTACAGGCTGCCAGGCACAGCAAGGAGAATGTCACCTTTCTTTCTGATGTTCTAATTTGCATTAAATGAAAACAGAACAGGAGGCAAGTTGGAATTTTTTTTTTTTGTTTTTTAACTCTTTTGTGGAGTGCATATTGGGACAAGATTTCTGGAGTTGGCCCTGTCTCAACACCCTTTACTTGATGCAGGACAAACTGGACCAATTATTGCACAAATACCAGCAGATTTTGTCCAGATATTTTCCTCCCAGCAGCAAATCCCAGCACTTACACTGAACTCAGACTCACAACCACCTGCATGTTCTCCAGCTCTGCAAAACCAGCCTGATGTTGCAAGCTCTGTGGGGAAATAAAATGGGAAGAAATGGGAACTTCTGTGGGGAAATAATTTTTTTCCCCTGCTAATTGGCTTTGAAGGGAATTGAGACCTTACAGTGATGATGGGATGGCACAAAAAGTCATTTTTTAGTGTGAGGACTGCAGCTGCCACTGTTTTCCTGGGTGTTTTTGGGATCTTGATGGGAAGCACTGGGGATGTGGCAGAGAAGGGAGCAGGGAGAGGATACCCATGACCAGACAGACAGACAGACACACTTCACTGTGTTTATATAAATGTGTCATTCCCAAAATACCAGGCATTCTCCTACGAATGGGCAAACATCCCTCTATAAATGAACATTTAGCAAATGCTGGCAAGCAGTGCATTCCCATAAATGAGCTGGTATTACTGCTTACACTTCTCCCTGATCTTTTCAATATACTTTTTCCTTTTTTTTTCCCCAGTATTGAAATATTTCTATTTACAGCCTCCAGCTCCTTGAAAGCTTTTTGAGAAGGAAAAAAGGATTAGTCTGGAGGTTTGCTGCCTGTCCATCCCAAGTCTTTGCAGACCTACAAGGGAGAAAATAAAGTCAGTTTAAGCACACACATGGCACACACACACACACGAATGCCCAAATTCTGGCTCAGTTACTCACTGTAATTGATCTGGCCCCAAGAGATGCCCTGGAAGGAGCTGCAGGAAAGCCTTGAGCTCTGCTGTGCTGCATTCAGGCAAAATTCTTGGTTTTCACCCTGCTTTCATTTGGCATCTTGCATCAGAAGCAGTGCCAGGACTGGACTCTGAGGCTGCTCATGCAGAGCTTCCTTTGGAGGAGACAGGGCTGTCTTTGCTGGCAGGGAGGAAGGAAAATCTTGTATGAAATATGACCTGAGTGTCTGGAATTGAGCATTTCTCCTCGAATCCCCTGATTTCCAAGCTCTCCAAAGTTTGGACAAAGGGGCTCAGACTTTCAGGAGGTAAATTCAGTCCAATCCCACAGATTTCCCTGGATCCACAAGGGTGTGACCAGCTGAGGGAATGGCCCTGTTCCAGGAGGTTTTCCAGGCAGGCCATTTATTTTCCAAAGCCCCTGCACCTCAGTTATCCATCAGATCCCACCTCATTGCACTGGCTCTGTGTCACAGTTGCATTCCCAGACCTTGCTGCTCCAAGAAACCAAGGGTTGGGGGTGGAAAATGAGATTTTGTGTCACTGGACTCTCCCAGGTCCACGAGGGAAGGAAGGTCCCTGTCAGCCTGAGCTGGGCTGCAGCTGGGTTGCATTACTATTGTTTACAGTGTGTATATAAGTGTACATTTTCTTTAGCAGAACGTTGGAATTTTTTATGTATAGATTTTTATTTTTCATCCCCAGATGTATTTATTAGCCGGAGTAATTCTGTTTTGTGTTTCAGGTTTCTGCCAGATTGATGTAAGCTCTATGAAACAGAATGCACATATTTTTGTTTGTTTGTACCAAATACATGCACAAACCTGTCTAAAACGTTACTGTAAATTGTTGCTGTGTCTGATTTTTAAAACAAGGGTTATAGAGGATGAAGGAGGGAGGAAGAAAAGCCTGGAAATTATCCACTCTTGCTTATTTCTCTAAGACATTTTTTTTATTTTTGCAATTTCACAGGGATAATCTTTCCCACTTGGAAGAATTAATGATAAAAGCAAGTCAGGAGAGGACACTCTCAGTTTCTTGACACACAGGCATGAAGAGATTGCACCAGCCACATCTAGAGAGCAGGTTTGGATTAGATATTACGAAAAAATTCTTCCCAGGCTTTCTGGTGAGGCCCTGGCACAGGGTGCCCAGAGCAGCTGTGGCTGCCCCTGGATCCTTGAAAGTGCCCAAGGCCAGACTGGATGGGGCTTGGAGCAACGTGGGACAGTAGAAGGTGTCCCTGCCCATGGCAGGGGTGGAATGAGATGAGCTTTAAGGTCCCTTCTCACCCAAACCATTCTGGGATTCTTATTTATATGATGCATATCTGAGATTGGAAAGGGAAAGGCAAAAGGTAAAATCAAAAGGAGATCTAGCATGAAAACACTGGATCAATAGTTGATAGCAGCCAGAGGTGAAAATTATTTGGGGGAAGAAATGGAGACTGGAAGATATTGGAAATGACCTTGAAAATATCTTTGCACCTCTGAATATGTGTAATTTGACTCCTGTTTGCTTTTGGGATCGTTCAGTTCAAAAAGGGTAGAATGGACTTAGAATGGACCAAAGCTACAGGACAGTCTCCATCCAGGGAACATTTAAATCAAATGGCACTCTGATGACTGAGAATCATCCAGGTCTGTAAAACCAGCAGTGCTGGGGAGAAGACAAGCAGTGAGTGAGTGTTCACTGCCTCTCCTGGTACAAGAACTAAGTGACATCAAACCCAATTATCAAAATGAACCCAGTGAGCCAGGTAATTCTTCTCATGGCTCATTTTTGAAAGGGGGAACTCATCACCACGAGATATTGCATCTGTCTGTAGGGGTTAGAGCAGCAATTAGGTGCCTTGGTGACAGATAAACCCATCAAGGGCAGTTGGAAACGTTCATATAATCTCTGAGCTGAGAAACCCCTGAGGCAGCAATTGCTGTCAGCTGGGAGGATATTTCAAGGGATATTTCACTGCTGGCTTTTTTTTTTTTCCCCTCTATCCCTTCTGAATTTCAGAATTCAGAGAGGGGACCCAGAATGAGCCAGGCTCTGGGAAGGTCCAGCCCTGTCTGTGTCCCTTCCCTCTGCACATTGGCAGCCCATCCATGCCAAAATTCCACCCTGCACTTCCTGCCCAGAGGCAAAAATGAGGGGGGAAAATGGAAAACTCAAGTTTAGTCCCAAAAAATGGAAACCTCAAGTTTAGTCCCAAAAAAATGGAAAACCCAAAGTTTAGTCCCCATCACATCATCAAGGTCAGAAGTTTTTGCCATCCTTGTGTGCCAGTTCCTGCTGGGAAATTTCTTTTGCCGCTCAGAAACTGAAAACCAGCCCCTCAATAAACAGACTTTTACAATCTTTTTGCAGGACAGGGATTTTAGCTGGGACTGGGAGATGCCCCAGAAGTTTCCCAAGAAACTTCAACCATCCTGGGCAAAGGTTTGTGGTATTTTCTGGGACCCCCATTGGTGGAAGGAATGATGAATCTGACTCCATGTTCTTAGAAGGTTAATTTCTAATTTTATGATACTATATTATATAAAAGAATACTATCCTAAACTATACTAAAGAATACAGAAAAGACACTTACAGAAGGCTAAAAAGATAATAATGAAAACTCCTGACTCTTTCCAGAGTCTAGCACAGCCTAACTGTGATTGGTCATTAAATATAAACAATTCACATGAAACCAATGGAACAATCACCTGTGGGTAAACAATCTCCAAACACATTCCACATAAGCACAACACAGGAGAAGAAAATGAGATAATATTGTTTTCTTTTTTCTCTGAGGCTTCTCAGCTTCCCAGAAGAAGACCCTGGGCAAAGGGATTTTTCAGAAAATGTGAATGTGGCAAAGGTTCCCTTTTTTTTTCCACTTTCAGACCTCTAAGGGTCCCTCCCTGGGGACTCGCAGCACACAGAGAGACACCAAGGTCACTGACAAGAAGGTTTGGGGGTTTTTTTGGTACCTTCTGTGAGACTCAGCTCATGGATTAAAACCTCTCCATTCCAATGAGGTGTCTGTGAATGAGACATTGTAAATTCCATTAGAGAAAAAAACAATTTATTCTGGATTGAATATGAGCATTTCATGCCATTTGAGCCATCCTAGGTTATCCAAGACATCTGCACACATCAGGAAATAGGGCAGAAAACCTGATGTGCAAAAATGGCTCAGGATCATGGCAGAAGGACGTGGGCTGGGAGCTGGGTAAGTAAATGTTGGGGAAAGAACAGAGAGAAACTGAAAGTCTGATCCTTCATTTTCTCTTGGGAAGAGGACACAGGATATTCACTGTGGTTGAATGTATCCCCAAAAGTCAGATCAGGATGGACACCACCACCACCCAGCCCCTGTGACATCCCAGGACACAGAGTCCTGCCAAGAGGCCAGGAAGGATAAATCAGAGACTGTAAATGACACTGAGATCCCTGGAGGCCATTAAAAATAAAGGTTTATAGCAAAAATGTTCAGTTCTGTTCAGTTCAATAAACCAAACCTGCCCAGATTTAAAGATTTCCTGTGTGCAATGCTGGTGGGTCACAGATGTCCTAGGGTTTGAGGGAAGGGTGTAGGCATCAAAAAGAGGTTTTATGCACTTTCTCAGAACATTATCTGACATTTATTGTGCCCAGATCTCCAATTTAACTTTTTATAATACAGCCTCCAGCAGGACATTTTTTGGAGGTTGCTGGACTTTCTTCACTCCTCTCTTTTGCCTCCAAAAAGGCTGAGGCAAGGAGGGACTCAGCCCATTTTAGTCCAGCTCACCATGGCTAAAAATCTCACTAAAACAAAGCATTTGGGATTTTCACAGAAAATCAAGGTCTGATCCAGCTCCTGTGCTGGAAATTTACTCTTCTTTCCTCTACGGCTGCTGCTTTCAGGATGAAAAAAAAAAAGAAAAATAATTAAAAATAATTTAAAATAATTAAAAATAATAAAAGAAGAAAAAATATCCTTAAGTGCTATAGAGGATTGATAAATCTCACTGAAATGTGACCATATTTAAGTGGCAGCAGCACTGCTGAGAGGCACAGCACTGCCTGCTCAACCCCCTCTGCTCTCCCCTGGCAGATCCATGGTTGCTTTAAAACCTGGCAGAGCAAGGGGTGGATCAGAAATTTGAGTTCAGCTGTGGCAGGAGAGTGGTTTTGGAAAGAGAAGGTCCCAAATCTCAGAAGGTCCCCATCCCTGCCCAGAGGCTTCAGCTGGAATTATTAGGAAAGGAACACCTAATAACGGCATGGTCTTTCTCCTTGTCAATGGAGACTTCCCATTCCCAAAGCTTGCAGGAGGTGTTTGAAATTCATAAAACTCACAGGAACATAAGAAAAGACCCCCAAAAGCCCCAAACCCAGCAGAGGAGGGTTTTCCAACAGGAACAAAAAACCAAAATTCACTTAGGCCAAGGTATCCCAAAAGCTCTTCCTCATTTGCAAGTTGGAAATTGGAATTTCTCCACATGTCTCCTTGGGAGAAGGGAACCCCCTTGGGCAGCCCTGTTTTTCTCACAGCAAGGTGGTTTTTATGGGTTTCAGAGGTTTGCTGCCCTGACAGCACAGTTGTTAATATGTGAGTAAATTGCCATTGTTTTATGTGTGTTTATTACTGCAGATGATTCACTGGGCAAATCCAATTTCACTTTGATTGCCGTGGGGCTCTCATTTCTCAGCTCTTTCAGAGCTTCCAGCTTAAATGCTGCTTCTAAAAGCTTCAGGGAGCAGGGGAGGGGGTTTGACAGGGTATAAATGTGGTTTTATACAGGTGTATATTCATATATTTGTATTAATAGATATGTCTGTTCAGATCTGCACATTAACACAGATAAATATGTGTAGAATTTATCCTTCCAACATTTTTTCTGTGTTCTCTTTGTCAAACCACTCATGGGCCTGGGTCCCATGGGCTCCTCAGACCACCCAAAATTCCATGTGTTCACTGCTGAATCACCACACAAGTGAGGCAGAAATCAATAATGAATATTCTGACATTCCACTACTGAAACCACTTGCCCTGCTGGGATGTGGGGATGGGGATTCTCCACCTGAGGAGTCCAGGCAAATATTTATCACAGTTTTTTTTTTTTTATTTATCATTTATTTTTCAGGTAGGATGGGGTTTGAGGCTTCTGAGGCTCCTGTGAGCTGCATAATTCCATGTTCTGTGCTGTTCCATGTGTTTGCTCTCACCTTTTTTTTAAGGAGAATATTAAAAAGAGGGAGAGCAACTTTTTATTTGTAGTGTTAGGATGATGGGAAATAGCATTAAGCTGAAAAAGGGCAGGTTTAGATTGAATATTAGGAAGAAATTCTTCCCTGTGAGGATGCTGAGCCCTGGCACAGGGTGCCCAGAGAAGATGTGGCTGCCCCTGGATCCATGGAAATATCCAAGGCCAGATTGGACAGGGCTTTATTCTTCACAGCACACTCCCAAGGAATTAGAAACTGAGGTTTTGTTTCAATTTTTGTGCCTTGGCCATCTATTTCTGGTTGCACAACAGGTATTTATCCCACCTCCAGCTTTTCAAACTGAGCAAAGATGAATAATTGTGCCAACAAATTGCCTGTGAAAAGGAATAAACACACCCCTGCTGATTAATGTACCAGGAGACATGATTTAACTTTGGTATTCAGTCTCCACTTTCTCCAATCAGCCTCTAAATTATCATTTTTGCTCTGGCACAGAGCTGTTCCTGAGAGTCTCACAGGCTCCAACTGATCTTGGGAAGCAGGATTCTGTCATTCAGCAGGCAAAGGAATAGAAAATCCACTTTTCTAGAAGGGAGATGGAAAAAAAATTTAAAAAATAATTAAAGATTTTAAAGTAATAAAATTCAAATTAAAATTTAAAGCAAAATTGACACGGGGAATTATTAACAAACAGAGCAAATCTTCTCAAAAATGTGAGGGCAGGGAGGTTGAAATGCAAAACTTGGGAGAAAAGAGAGAATTCTTTTGCAATGCATGATCTGCTTGAGGGAAAAGTAATGGGGTTAATGTAAAAAATTTGTTCTCCTGCCCTGCTTATAAAGGAGGTCAGGCTCAATTATCAAAATGTGCTGTCTGCCCTTAAAAATAAAAGTTTTTCTGCCTGACTTGGCAAGTGCTGCTGAGCTTAAAGTATTGTCCAGAGATTGCACCTGTTTTGCAAAGGAGAAAATGATGTGCTGAGGCATCTGCCATGGCCCAAAGGAGCCTGAAGGGAAAGGTAAGGACACCTTTCCCTCTCCCTCTTCCTCTTTTCCCAAAAATTTATGAGAGCATGGAGTCAGATTCATCATTCCTTCCTTCATCTGGGGGGAACACAAATACAATACATCCTGGAGATCAGCAGCTTTCCAGGAGATTTCCCTGGCATAGGGACAGTTTGGATAAGGATGCCACTTTGCTGGAAGGCTAGGCTGCAAGGTGACCTGGACAAGGGAGCCCAGAGGCCACAGTAATGGCCAGGAGTTTGGAGGATGCATTCAAGGAGATGCTGAGGGAGCTGGGATCATCCACTCCACAAAAAAGAAGGTTTTAGGTGGATATCGGGCTGCACTGCTACAGTGGGGGTGCAGAGACAGAGCCAGGCTCCCCTCAGAGTTGATGGGATCAACACCCACCAAGGGGAATTCCAAATAAACAAATAAAAACTATTTCCTCTAAGTGCAGTGCAGCCCTGGGCCAGGGATCCAGAAGGACTTTGCAGCTACACCTTGGAGACACCTGAAACTACCCAGAGCAAGAGACCCTGGGCAACTTGATCCTGGCCCAGTGTGGGGCAAAGAACTGAATTAGACACCTCCAATGTCAATAATTCCTCAGTGCTACAATCCTTTGGAAAATAGATCCCATCCATGTGAGGCCTCCAGCTTTAGGAGATGGGTTTTTCTGTGAGCCATCTCCTCCACCTTTAAAAGGTTTTTCTGTAGGCCATCTCCTCCAGCTTTAAGAGAGGGGTTTTCTGTAGGCCATCTCCTCCACCTTTAGGAGATGAGTTTTTCTGCAGGCCATCTCCTCCACCTTTAGGAGACGTGTTTTTCTGTAGGCCATCTCCTCCAGCTTTAAGAGAGGGGTTTTCTGTAGGCCATCTCCTCCACCTTTAGGAGATGAGTTTTTCTGCAGGCCATCTCCTCCAGCTTCAGGAGATGGGTTTTTCTGTAGGCCACTTTTTGTCTTGGGTGAAATTCCTCTTAGTCTAGAGTGAGAAATGCCAACTCTTCTTCCATGAGGTGCAGAGGGCAGAGCTTTACATTTCATCCTGGAGAGAAACAACCAGATTAGAGGCTCTGAGGACCCTCAGAAGCAGCAGCTCCTATCAGGCCTCAGCTGCTCATACACTCCTCAAACAGCCAGACTTGGCTGGGCACAGTTTTAAAGACACTTCATTGAGAAACACTGGCTTCCATCCAGGATATTAAAAAGATAATAAATAAAAAATAAAGAAGTAAAAGTGCTCTTCTGCCCTGCTGGTTTTGATTTGTTTACAAGCAGGGGGAGAAGGCAGTCCCTGTTGTTTGATTTCAGATGTGCTCTGGAGGTCGGCACACCCTGCACCCCGGCAGCGCTCATAAATCAGGGATGACCTAAGTTTTCACCACCCAAATTTGCTCTGGCTGGTCAGAGCTTTTTGTTACATCTTTCCCGTCACCAGAAGGGTCAGCAGCTGAAAGAGCACCAAGGTCAAGTGGTGTGTTTCCAAGGAAAACCCTCCCACCCTGAAATCCCAGTATTTACGTTTGAGTCTCACCAAGGTGGGTGCCAGGAGAGAGGAGAGGAGTCCATGGAGTTAGTGTCACCACATGGATGACATCAAGCTCACATTTCCAGCTTCAGCAGGGTCTGGGAGCCATTTGAGGGCACAAAGAGCATTTAAAAAGGAAATGGAGAAAGTTAACCAAAAACGCGGCTGGATTTTTCTCGCTTTCTCCAGAAAAACAACAAAATAAAACAACAACAAAAAAGTGTGTAAATATCATCAGCTAGGAAAAAAATGCTGATGACTGGAAGTGAAATTTGCCATTGAAAGTGGAAAATAAATGTGGTGCGCTCAGAAGCATCTAGACTTACAGACTGAGTCACTTTTATGTTAATACCTCCTCGCCGCCTCCCCAGTGAATATGAAAAATGGTTTTATTTATTGTAATTGATGTTTATGATAAAAGCACTTCCATATCCTCTATGTACATACACAGTTACTCAGAAAGAAAATTTATTTTTTCTCCCCTTTTTGTTTTTGTTTTTCCATAAATTCTTCCTTGTTTTCTCTTTGGAAAGTGTGGTTTTCATGCAAAGCAAGCAGCAATATGTGCTCAGGTGTGTGAAGGCAGAGTTGGCTCACACGGGGACCACACTTCCATCTCCCCTGTCCCTGGTCACCTGTGGCACCAATTGACTCTCACTGATGAGGTGCACAATTTCATTTTTCATGTCCTTCTCCTCGTCTTTATCCTCCTCCTTAATGACTCTGAACTAAGAAGAAAATTGTTCCAGGTTCTGGAGGGCTCTGATCTCAGAGAGTTGCAATTCAACAGAGGCCCAAAATGCAGCTCTCAGCTGCAGAAAAATCACCTCCAAAGGAAATAAATAAAAATCTGACAGATGCTCTGATGTCTGGGAGGGCTGGCTGTGAGCATTCCCATATCAGAGCCCACTGATCCTGATCTCTCCCAATGTTGGGTGTCTCAGTTGTGGCTGGCTCAGATCTCTCTAATTAGGAGTCTTGAGCCACACCAGCCACACATTTCCTTCTCTCTCCACCTCCTTCCAAAACCTTGGTGGTGCTCGCAATACTCTCTATTCATGCAGGGATTGGGAAATCCCACTCCCAAATTTCTTCCTCAGTATCCAATTTATCTCTCATCTCCACAACAGCAAGATCTGTTCCAAGCCACCATCCCTCCTCCACTCGCACACTAATGAGCTGGAAATCATTAAAATTTGCATGATTTGTGGTCTCCTTGCATCCAGAATTCCACAAACACCTCTGCTTTTATCCTGGCACTGAGGTGGAATGCAGCCAGAGGATAAAGCAGAGGTAAAGATATCTTGTGTTTCCTGGCACTGAAGGACCTGCTGGAGAGCTCATGTGGCATGGATATCACAAAATCCCACCAGATTAAACCAGAGGCACCACAGAGGGGCCAGTTCCCTGCCAGGTACATCAGAGGGATTTCAACATTTTGATTGCATCCCACATAGAATCACAGAATATCTCCATTTGGAAGGGCTCCAGAATGATCATTGAGCCCAGCTCCCTGCCCAAACCCATCAGTGAAAAAAGCTGAATAATCACATGTGAAGGGACAAAATTGAGAGCAGATTCACCAGAAACTGCCTATGTCAGGAAAAAGAGAAAAAATCCAGCAAAGAATATCTTTGCCCTTCCATGAATGATTCAAACTATGCAGAGAAGCTGCCAAATGTTTCATATGGCTGATGATACCAGGGGTTTTGACTGCCTGGAAAAGGGCCAGTGCTATGATCAAGCATCTAAAACTTGTGTTTGGTCAGAGCAGCAGTACTTGTGGCTCTCAAAAGCAAACAGCCTCTACCACGCAGGCATGGGTCTCCAGAGGGGCTGACACCACCCACGTCCCCCTGGCATTTGGAGATGACAGCCACTGGCAGGATGGATGTGAAATCAAAAAAGAAAAAACAATCTTTTTGACAGAGGGAGCAGGGGCTGTCATTCCATGGACCAGGAGGTGTTGCATTATTGAAGTAGTTAAAGGGAGCTTATGAAAAAAAAGAGAAGCTTTTTAAACAGACAGTGATAGAATAATAGGGATGGTATAAAAGTAAAAGAGGAGAGAATTAAATTCGATGTTAAGAGGGAATTGTTCCCTGTGAGGGTGGAGAAACCCTGGCACAGGGTGCCCAGAGCAGCTGTGGCTGCCCCTGGATCCCTGGCAGTGTCCAAGGCCAGGTTGGACAGGGCTTGGAGCCACGTGGGCTAGTGGAAAGTGTCCCTGCCCATGGCAGGGGGTTGGACTTGATGGGCTTTGAGGTCCCTTCCAACCCAAGTCCTTCTGTGATTCTGTGAAAATTTCTCACTGAAATGTGGAGCAAGAACACCTGCCCAGTGAAAAATTGCATTTCTTTCTGGTAGTATTTCCATCCAGCAGCTCATGTGCCTGGCATTGTCTTTGGAGCATCTGCCTCGTGGAGATCCCTCTTCCAAAATCCCTCTAAATTACCTTGTCATTTGCTCTCTCTCTCTCCTTACCTTCAGTGGAACTCCTGCCTGTGCTCCCTGGGAGGACAGGGAGAGTGGATTGGCACATCCATTGTGACCCAAATGCTCCAGGAAAAGGAAACCTTTCCCAGCCCAGGATGAGTTGAGGTGGATCCATGTCCCAGATTGCAAGGCAATGTGTGTATTCTATTCCCATCTGTCAGAGGGGGGGCAGTTATCTTCTGTTCATTGGGCAGTTTTCTTTATCTCATCCACAACCAATCCTCCCTCCAGGAGATCTCTGCTGTTCATGGACCATTAATTATTAATTATCTTCTGTCCATGGCCAGTGAGTGTCCCTGCATGGCTGATCCAATTCCATCATCCCATGGGGAGATGCTCCGCCCAGGGGAGGAGCCAAGCATTCCTACCTGGATCCAATCTGAGGTTTGGGACACCCCAGCAGCCTTTGCCCACTGCATTCCCAGAGGAGCAGCTTTCTGCTGCCCTGCATGGCCAGAGGGAGCCCAGGCCCATCTGCAGCAGCCCTGGAGCTGCAGAGGAAAACTCCCCCCTTGTGCAGGATCCCTGCTGCAGCAGAGCCACAGCTGGCACTGCAGGAGGGCTGAGCCCCCATGGGATGGGGCTGGGACACCACCCTGACACACAGGGGGCAGGGACTGCTCTCACTCTGGCAGTGTTGGTTTGTATTACTGCATTTTAATTGTAATTTTATTTTCGTCCCTAATAAAGAACTGATATTCTTTCTCACATATCTTTGCCTGAGAGCCTCTTAATTTCAAAATTATGATAAATCATAGGGAGGGGGTTTACATTCCCCATTTCATGGGGGGCTCCTGCCTTCCTTAGCACACATCTCTCTTTTCAAATCAAAAACCACTTCTTTAGTCAAGAAGAACATGTAGAATGTCCCAGCTGTCCCCAGAGCAGGGGTGAGCAGTGCTGAGCCTCCTCAGCGAGGCTCCTTCTCTCCCACTCCTTCGTTTCCCAGTGGAAATGTTTGTCCTGGAGCAGCAGGCGTGGCTGCAGTGACGTGACTGCATAGCAAGGAGATGACACCGAGCACGGGCTGGGGCACGGGAGGAGCTGCAGGGCTGTGGGAAGGGACCCTGCTGCAGGCTCAGGGCAGGACTGGCCTGGGAACTCAAGGTCATGTGGGCACTTTGCAAAGTCCACAGCAGGGGCAGCTCAACAGAGCTCTGGGGGTGATATATTTGTATTTATTTATTTATATATATATATATATATATATATATATATATATATATATATGTATGTATGTATATAAAAATATTTATATCTAATTTATATTTATACATATATATTATAATTTATTTATAGTTTCTATTTGTATTTTATGTTTATATATTTATACATAAATATATAAATATATTTAGCTGTTTATGTTTATATTTTATGCATAAATATACAAATATAAACTATGTTTTAGTTGTTTATATTTATATATGTGTATTTGTGTGCGTATATAAAAATCTTATATTAAAATTTTGTTCTACAGAAATTTCGCATCAAATTCTACATATAATCCTTAAAATGTGTCTATATTTTAGATCAAAATATATTTATATATTTATAAATTATAAATTATTTATATATCTATAAATATATAAAATAATTATTTTATATTTATATATTTTAAAATATGTATATATTTATATATAAATATATCATTGTATTATATTATATTATATTATATTATATTATATTATATTATGAATATGAGTGTGTATATACATTAGGAGTATATTTATATTTTTTATATATTTATATATATTCTAAAGAAATTTTACATTAAATTCTACATATAATCTTTAAAATGTGTCCATATTTTCGATAAAAATATATTAATATATTTATATATAAAAATATTTAAAGAATATGAGTGTGTGTATTTATTAGGAGTGTATTTATGTGTATGTTTTTATATATTTATATATATTCTATAGAAATTTTACATCAAATTCTACGTATAATCCTTAAAACGTGTCCATATTTTAGATAAAAATATATTTATATGTTAAAAATATACAAAGAATATGAGGCTGCCAGAGCTCCAGGAGAGTTTGTACAGCACTGCCAGGGATGCCCAGGGTGGGATTCCTGGGGGGGTATGTGCAGGGACAAGAGCTGGATCAGTGATCCTTGTGTGTCCCAGCTCAGGATATTCCACAATTCCTGGCTTTTGCAGGAACCCTTTGCTCCTACCACACAGGAGCAAAAATTCAAAATTTGTCATCACAAAAGTTCAACCCATTGGCCCAGGGAACAGGAGTGGTGCCCGGAGCAAGGAATGATTGCTGCCCGTATTTGTGAGCACAAGCACATCCAGGGGTCACCAAGATGGTCTGAAAGGAAGAACCCATTTGGATTTTGAAGCAGGAAGGAAGCATCCATTGGGACTTTGAAGTGAGTTACCTGCAAGCAGGGACATTCGAGGTTTGCAGCTGTGCTGCAAATGAGTTCAGGGAAGGGAAGCTTTGATTTGCTGTCCCTCTGCTGGAGTTTCCTAGAGATTTAGAGCCCTCAGCTGGTGATTCAGAGCACAGCCCCGCTGTTTTCCGTGTTCCCATCTCAGCATGGGTGAGCGCCCTCTCTCCTGGCTAAGCCAGCATCTGCACCCATCCACATCACCCACAACAGCCAAAAATCCTCCCCTGAGCATCCCAAATCCCCTCCCAGCTCCTGGCATCTGCCAGCTCAGCCCTCACCCCTTGCCCAGCCAAACATGACATATTTAGCTCCACTATTTTTATTTTTTTTTTATCTCTCTCCTTATAAATCAGCTTCTCCAGCCCCTGCCTCTGCTGTTGTCTTTTCTCTTGGCAGTGCTCAGTTGCCAAATGCCTGACAAATGGCCCTCAGGCAGCCACCCTGGCCATGAGAAAAGAGATGCTGGTCCTCCTTCTCCAAGCATAATTCCCCCTTTTTTTCTTATTTTTTTGCTATTCTCCCACTCATGTCACTCATCTTACAGGCCCTCACAGCAAACCACCCACTGTGAACCCACCAGGATAACTGGGGCTGGGAAATCTCTCCCTGTGCTTCACTAAAAGGATTTTGTAGGGGGTTTTGCATTGGATCAGGTTGTAGCTGCTATCAGATTTATCAGGTTGTAGCTGCTATCAGAGCCCTTTGTTTGGAGAAGTTCTACACCAGTTTCTCACCCCTTGTGGCTTGTCCAGTGGAAGGTTGTCGAGTCTTTACTTCTTTTTTGCCAGGGTTGGGATTAAATGTGTGAGATGGTATTTCTTGTTCGGACTCAGATGTTTATTTGTTCTTATCTGTGTCACAGTCTCACAAACCCTGAGTTCTGCAGCACTTCAACAAACTAAAACTGGAGCCCCATCTCTCTCTCTACAAGGCCTTTTAAGGAAAAACTGTCCAATTAAGAAATGACACCTGAATTATTTTTAACTCAATAACCAACCACCCATGCCCTATAATGTGAACTTGTTTATCCAATTACACAAAACCACCCAAACCCATGGAGAAGAAGGTGAAGAAGGACCAGCCTCTGCCCTAAAACCTCCATCTTGCTTTATATATATATATTAGTAGATTCTAGAACTTTAAACTCTTAAGTTCCCCACCCTGTGATATCACACACTTCTATTCAAACTCCACACCCACAATCCCAGTTCTGTCATTCCATTTTGGAAGCTTCTCCATGGCCTCAGGTCAATGCAGTGTTCTCCTGGGGGTCAGAGCCTGTCAGCACAGAAAGTCTGAAATTCTCAGCATCCAGAGTCCCAACAAGAGGGGTCCATGCTCATGGCAGGGGGTGGAATGAGATGAGCCTTAAGGTCCCTCCCAACCAAAAACATTCCATGATTCTATATCCCCCCTCCATATCACAGCAGGATCTCACACAGAACCTGATTAATCAGTTATTTCTCCAAAGGCACACCCGAATTCCCTGGGGGATTCCTGAGCTAGCCAGACACCAAACCCTGGGCTCTGAGTGTCCAGGAGGGCTGCAGGGTGGCCAAAACCTCACACGTGTGGGCTCTGAGAGCT
This sequence comes from Melozone crissalis, assembly GCF_028551555.1. Classification (NCBI taxonomy): domain Eukaryota; kingdom Metazoa; phylum Chordata; class Aves; order Passeriformes; family Passerellidae; genus Melozone; species Melozone crissalis. The sequence continues at coordinate 4,809,104 of NW_026535905.1, forward strand.
GGGAGATGTCGCAGACATCTTTTATGAAAAATCCTTTCCTTAGGATTTTTCCTCCTGAGAAGCTGAGAGGCCTCAAGAACAAAATGAAAACAATAATTATCTGCTGCTGTGGAATGCAACGGGTGGATCTTTGATTAGCCCATGTTGGTTGTTTCTAATGAATGGCCAATCACAGCTCAGATGGCTCAGACAGAGAGTCTGGGACAACTGCCTTTGTTATCATTCTTTCTTTTTCTATTCTTACCTAGCCTTCTGATGAAATCCTTTCTTCTATTCTTTTAGTATAGTTTTAATATAATAAATGTCATAAAATAACAAATCAGCCTTCTGAAACATCGAGTCAGACCCTTGTCTCTTCCCTCATCCTAAGACCCTGTGAACACCACCACAGGGAGATCATCCAGCTTCTTCCATCCACCTTCCACAGCTCCTGCCAGCCCTGCACGGATTCCTCAGGCGCTCCAGGAATGGAAACAGAACCCACTGATAAAGGATCATATCTGTGCTCACCCCTCTGGGCTCCCACTGCTCTTCCCTCACATCCTCCTGTGTCTGTTTGCAGGTATTTCCTGGGAATAGTCAAATTATTACTATGTCTAGAGAGTATTTTAATGCCACGAGATGGCAGCACAAAATCATCTTTCCCGGGGTGTGCTCAGCTTGCAGAAGCTGCTCCAAACCCTGCACCATGGAGAACTCAGTGGTCTCACCTCAGGGGCCACTCCAGAAGGAGAAAATATCCATGTGCAGAGCCAGAACCCAGCTTTCCCATCCCTTGAACCATCTGCAGATCCAGCACCCACTCATTGCCAGCCCTGCTGTTCCACTGGGTTTGTCTCAGCATCTCCCAGTGGCTCCCAGGCTCCTTTTCTGCTCTGGGTCTGTGTTTGCAAATAAATCAGCACCAGGGGAATTCCCTGGGCACTAAGCCCCATCCTTTATTTTATAATAAAATCCCCTGAATATAAAATCAGAATCAGGGGATCCTAATTATAAAATAAAGCCTGGCTGGCTGGTGCACACTTGCACAGTTCAGAGCCCAGTAAGGATCCTGGGACACTCCTGTCAGGGGGGAAAGGGTCAAACCCTGCAAAATCCTGCTGGAGCCCTTAAATCTGCTGCTGCAGAATCCTCATGGTGCCCTCTGTGCATGGACAACCAAGATCACTTTGTGCCACCAACCGGGCTGGTTGAGCTCAGCTCAACCTTAATTCCGTGATTCTGGGATTGGCCACACGGTGACACTAACGGGGGTCTCTGCTCACACCGGATTTGGGCAAGGACAGGTGTGAAGGCAGAAGCCAGGACCTGCCCAGTGATTCCACCACTCTCCTGGTGGAATCAGGGCTCTGAGCACGCACTTCAGCTTTGGTAGAAAAATCTCTTTTTTAAAGCATTTCTTGCTGTCACCCTGATTTTTAAAGTTTTTCTAAGCGTTCTGATGTTTACATTCTTGTAACGAACTATCTCACACACTTCATGTGAATAATTCATTGTTTTGCAGTCTTTTAGAAAGGAAGAGAAATTTGATAGACTGTTGGTTTGTCCAGTGTCATTGGAGAGGTGGCACTGTCACCCTCCAATCCACTGTCACTTTTGGAAATCTATAAATGTTGGAGTCAGAAATTAAAAATTCTCTTTGTGCCTTGGAAGAGCTGCATGTCCACATTGTGTTTTTTCATGTCCTATAATGACATAGAATTCAAGGAGCAGAACCACAGAATTGTTTAGTTTGGGAAATTCTGAGACCATTGAGTTCAACCATTCCCCCAGCACTGCCGACACCATCACTGACCACATCCCCAAGTGCCACATCCACACGTCTTTTAAATCCTCCAGGGACAGGGACACCGCTCTGGGCAGCTATGCCAGGGCTGGAGAACCCTTTCCATTATGAAATTTTCCTTAATAATTTTCTAAATAAAATGTTGTGGATGATTTTTCCTGCATCACCCAGGAAAGGGACAGCCAGCGACAGCCATGCCCATTTCTCCCTGTCACCATCACCCAGGTGGGTTTGGAGCCCCACCTCTGCCAGCACCCTGCTGCCCTCCCCACACAGCCAGCCAGAGGAGCAATCCCTAATTAATTCTGAGTAATTAGGTGCCTCTTACCTTCCCAGCACCCACCAGCCTTCCTCACTGAGCTCTTGGAATGAAGATGTCACAGGTCTTGAAGGGAGGGTCACAGAGCCCCGTGGTGACAGCACCTCTCCTTGTCACATGCTCAGGGTGGCCTCTGGTGCTAATTTTAAATCCCTCTGAGTAAACAGCTGCTAAATTTAGTGTCTGTGGAACATGAGCATCATTTTAAAGGCTGGATTGCTGGTGAGTGATGGCAGCAGAGAGAGGGGGATTGGCCTGACCCAGATCCCTGCTCAGCACAGCCAGACACCATCATCCTTCTGTCTGCACAGAGCAGATAAAGGAGCTCTCAAACCCTGGCCATCAACACAGCAGCTTTCCTTGGATGTCCTGTGATAAAGAAACCACAAAATCACAGAATCATATAGGTCAGAAAAGACATCCCAGGTCATCAAGTCCAGCTTTGATTGATCCCCACCTGGTCACCCAGCCCAGGGCACTGAGTGCTCCTTGGGGACTCCACCACCTCCCTGGGCAGCCCCTTCCATGTCTGACCACCCTTTCACTGATAATTTCTTCCTAAATTTCTTCACTGAAGAGAAAAAGCAACCCCTTGTTTCTTCCTGTGTTATAGCCTCACATGCCTAAAGGATTTGGTTTTCTCCTCAGATTCCACTTTGCAGCAGATCTGGCTGCTGGGAAATCAGCTCTGGTTCCTTGAGCCTGAGCTCTGAGGGATTGAAGCTGGACAGAGTTTTTATCTCTCTTCAGTCAAGTGTGCTGCACTCTCTTTCCTCAGCCCAACTCCTTCTCAACTCAGAAACTGCATGAAAAGAGATAAAAATGGGAGAAAAACAGCAATAAATTCAACATACCACCATCCTTCCCAGCTCTCCAGCAGCCAGGAAGGCATCCCACCTCCACACTGCAGCAGGGAATCAGCAGAGCTCGGCTGAACTGGGAGAGAAGCAGACAGAGCTGGTGCCTCCTCTGCAGACATTTATCTTGGGATGCACTGACTCACCCTCTGGAGGGGGATTTTTCCCTCTCTCTGTCCCTTTTCCTCCCCTCCGTAACTCATTTATCAGCACAGCTCCCACCCCACACACACACAGAGGGAGGGGAGGCTTCACATGGGGCAGCAGATGCTGAGGCAGACACATCCCTCACTCCTCACATGCAGCTCTGGCCAGCAGCCAGCCAGATGGAGAAATGGAATGCAGGGAGATAAGGCAGTGGCTGAATGCCCATGGTCTTCACCCTGAAAACTTTTATTTTTGGAAACTGTTTAGATATCTTTAAACTGTGCTGATGGCTACATTGTATTGGCTTTAAAGAAGAACATGATTTATCTCACTGAGGAAGTTAAAAAAAGTTTTTTTCTTATTCCTGATGGCAATTTCCACATGGAGCAGACAAAACCTTGGGAGTCACAAACATCTGGACTTAGTGACTAAGTGACATCTAACATCTGGACTTAGTGACACACATCTGCACAGTCCAGGAGCTGCTTGGATGGGGTCAGTGCTCCTGTTACACAAGCATAAGGCAACAAAAGAATACCCTGAGTTGGGAGGGACCCACAAGAATCATCAAATCCCACTCCTGGCCCTGCATAGGGCATCCCAAGGATCCCATCCTGTGCTGAGAGCATTGTCCAAACACTCCAAGAGCTCTGGCAGCCTTGGGGCAGTGACCACAGTGTTGCCAGCTCTGCCCTAACCAGACCCTTTTTGGTCAGGATTGCAATGCTGGCAGAGGAAATCTCCAGTTTGGACACATTATTATACAAACACCATTTGTGTAATGTGTTTCTGACCTATTTTCAACCCGTTTTCCTCCTACTCCAAATTTTATAGGAAGAGAAAAAAAAAAACCCATTTTTGTAATGTTGAATAAAAGAGTTGGAAGTTACCAAGTGGAGTGTCCAGGAAGTACCACAGCACTCAGTCTTTTTATTACAACATTTATTTTAGTATAGAAGGCACTTACAATACAGAAAGAAAAAAGAAACAAAAGGAACATGATAGGCACCAAAAGTGAAATTAGAATTAAAATGACAGAGAAACAGTTCACCAGACCAAAAGGAGCACCCTTCCCTGTTAACAATACAGCACATGGAAATGAAGCTATTGATGACTAACATTTTTTTTAACAATTAGAGCTTTTTATTTTTTAATTTTATTTTTTAATAGAAAAGATAAAAGGTTGTTCTACTGCGAACTGAAATAAAAGAGAACCTCCTCCAGAGAGCTGCAGGAGGATGTGGGAGGTGGTGGTGGTGGTCAGGCAGGGCTCCCTCAGGGTGGGCACTGCAGCAGGTCCTGGTACATCTCGATGAGCCGAGCAGCCTCCCTCTGCCCCGAGAGCACAGCACCGTGCGTGGTGGAGTAATACTTCCTGTGGGTGGCCTCCCCTGAGAACATCACCTGCATGGGCTGCAGGGCACAGCACAGGGGCACACATCAGCACAGATTCATGGGGGGCAGCTGGGAGCATCACAGGAGACAAACCTTCTGCGCCCTCCCACACTGGATGGTTCGGGTTGGAAGGGACCTCAAAGATCACCCAGTGCCACCCTCCTTTCTCTATCCCAGATTGCTCCACCTTTCTCTATCCCAGATTGCTCCAAGCCTCTCCAACCTGGCCTGGGGCACTTTCAGGGATCTAGGAGCTTTCATCTATTCTGGAGGGCTGGTTCTCAAAACCCCCACAAGATGCCAGCTCCAAAAACCTTAACAAACCTGCAGGAGGCACAGAGCACCTGCTCGGTACCATCTCCACCCTTTGCTCCCCTAAATTACACTTCAGCCTTTGAGGCATTAAGGGAATTTTTCTTCTGGACAGCAGCTTCAGAAGAATAACAGCCATGTCTCAAAACCCACAGCGTTGTATCTCTTATACCAATAGTGAGGTGCTTGCTACAACTGCAACTCAGATTTGAGGCAGGAATTTCTGGGAGGTTTTCCCTGGGAACTACACAGAAAGATTCCTCCTAAAGCTCCTGCTGGGTTTTCTTAAGTAGATTTCTGCACTGAATAAAATTATTTCTGCTGAGGCCAAGCTCTGGTGGAGGAAATGGAGTGGGCAGCTCCTTGAATTTTGCATTCTCATCAGCCTTTGGATTTGGACACATAACCCTGAGTGATGGGGTGAGTTTGGCTCAATGAGATCCTGAGCTGTGTAACCACCTCCATGTGTGCTCCAGCTCTCCTTGCTAAATTCAGAAAGCCAAAGCAGCGCCTGGGGAGAAAACTCATCATGCCCTGCCAAGGACTGGGCCTCCCTCAGCCTGCACTGCCAGCACAGAAAGATTTCCTAATATGCACCCCTGACACATTCAGACCTAGACATTAGCAGGGTCATAAAAATAATAATCTTTAAAACAAATTTGCAAGTGCTTTCCTGAGGAATTCTGAACTGGGAATAGAACTGATAAGTCATTAAATGACAATATCATGATTCCAAAAGTCACACGCATGAGCTGCTCTTGATAAATTCAGGGAGAGATGAGGGAATCCCTGAGACACCGGTATTCCAGACATTAAAGAGGCGAAATCCTACACACACTATTTGTACAAAATACAAAGGGAGAAACACACTCCTGCAGGCCAAAGCAGGGATTTTCTCTTCCAACCTCTCTCCCCAAAAAGCTGCTGCCCAGCGTCCCATCAGTTTTATTGCCCCAGCCCCCACCTGGGCCATACTCACAGGAGATTTGGAGCTCTCAGCATAAGGCAGTGGTTTTGCCAGCTTCTCCACGTCGGCCCCACTGGACCCAACCTGGGTGTAGGAGTAGGATCCACGGAAGTGGGGATTGCTGCCCCAGGAGGACCGCAGGATCCGGCGAGGTTTCGGAATGTTTGGATTCCCTGCGTGGAAAGGGGAAGGCAGAAAGTCAGACTGTGTCCAAGATGGAAGAGGGCAGTGCCTGAGCAAGGTGTGGGTGCCAGGGATTCCATCTTATTTATTCAACATCCAGCCTAGCACAGGCCCCAAACCACATCTCTCTTCCATCACTCAGTTTTAACTATTTAAATAAGAGAAATTGCCTCCCTTTTCATCTCAGCTCTTCCATTTTCCAAAGTGTTGGGGGAGTCCTCACCCCTGGAGGTGTCCAAGGAACAACTGGATGAGGCACTAAGTGGCCTGGCCTGCGTGATAAGGTGAGGAATTGGTCACAGGTTGGACTCCACGACCCTGGAGGTCTTTTCCTACTTAAATGATTCTGTGATTTGTTTTGGAGAGGAGCATTAAAATGTTTAGGTTCCTAAAACACTGGGGAGCTTCAGGGAACCTTGGACACAGCCTGGTTTGGAAATACAAAGCATCTTCTGGTCACATTTGCAGTGAATAGCCTGGTAGTAATCAAGCATATGATTGATCTCATCAAAATTTAGGTATTGAGTGCCCTGTCTGAAATTGGATGTTTAGGTAGCCTTGTGAGAGAGATGTGCCTCCAAAGAGGAAAGAAGGCAAATCTTTGTTGTGTGGGGGCATTGAAAAACCTGTCAGGAAGTTCTCAAGACCTGAATTTTTTTAACTCATTCCAACAGCTTCCCATACAGCTGGCCCCCAAATGAAGCTAAAATCCAGGAGACTCTATTTATGTAATGCACAAGGCATGGAAAGAAGGCCTTTGAGGCTGGAAGCAGGATTTCTAGATTGCTGCAGTTTTTCCACTGCTAAGAGGATGTAGGACCTAGAGGTGAAGAATGCACCAACAAGAGGGTCATCATCAGCCACTGTCCCCATCCCAAAGACTTTGGAGAACGTGAGGTCCAGGATTACAGCCACCAGCTGGTGGCACAAGAGCCTCAGGTACAAGCAGGGAGAGTCACACTTGGAGATCCTCCTGCTGGGCTGGTTTTGGACCATCTCAGTGCCACTGCTTTTGTCGGAGTCCCATGATCATATCTGGCATGGCAGGAGAGGAACAGGGGGACATGGAGAATTCCAGTGAAGAGAAATTCCCTCTGCAGGAGCCAAGATCCACCCTTGAGGCAACATCACCTATCCAGGCAAGGTTCAGCTACTTGGGTTGAGTCTAAACCTTCCACAGCAAGGGGACTGGAACTGGATCATCATAAAGGTCCCTTCCTACCCAAACCATTCTATGATTCTTCATGGAAAGGGCTCTCCAGCCCTGCCAGAGCTGCCCAGGACAGTGATAGAGTCACCACCCCTGGAGAGATTTAAAAGCCATGTGGCTGTGGCACTGTTATGGTTTAAGGCCTGGCAAAGCCAAGGCCCCCATAAATATACCTTTTACCTGATATCTGCTGTGAGATGTGGCCAGGAAATAAGCAAAGCAGGCTCCAACTTAAACATAAAGAGAAGTTTATTAACTAAACTACACACACAATTACTAAACTACACACACAATTACTAACCTACACACACACAGGGAAAAAAAACAAGGAGAATGAGAACTACACAGAAACACTTCCTTATCCTCCTCCCACCAAATTCCCAAACACATTTACATTTCCCAAAAAATTATCCACACTCGGTCTGGCACCACCCTTTGAAAAAAAAAATCAAATCTTCAGCTCATAAGGGATAGACGGAGTCCTTCCTTGTGCCACGGACTTCTTGTCACAATCAGCAATCCGCCCGGTATCTTGCTACCTCGTGACATCTCCTTTCCATGCCGAGGTGCTCTCACCACCTGGCATGGGATGGGGCAGGGGCCTGCCTTCAGGGCCTTTTAAGAATGCCTCGTCTCGTTCCAAGCAGAGTACAGTCACAATCCTGGGACCTCTGTCCCCCCCATGTCTTCTATACCCCCTGGGGCCGAGGGGTCTCAAAACCAAACTCTCTTGACGCCGAGCCTCCGCTTCCCCCTGCAATACAGCCTCTGCCTCACCAGGAAACAGTCCATGGAAATACAACAAAAAAGAGTCCAGCAAAAACTGCCACTCCATCTTCCTCCATTCCTTCAACATCTCTCTTCTCCCTTTGCCAGACCCTCCTTACTGGCCTAATTTTCTTCCTTCATCTTCCACTCCTGTCCCTTTCCCAGGAAAGGCAATGTTCTGCGAAGCCTTCATTCCCCAAAGGGTTAAAAGGTCTCCCAGGCGGCCGGACTGCCCGCTGCCCCCCCCCTTTCTCCTCCCAGCCGTGCTGCCTGCCGGCACATGATATCAAGTTTCAAGATATACAGTTCGAGCACGGGCTGCATTCTCTGGGGGGGGGGGAATAAACTGGTCGCTCAAGGGTCTGCCACCCTTCCTCCGAACCCGGGCCTACCGTAGATGGCCCACGTGGCTCTCCCCTCCCCCAGCCCAGCCAGAAACTGGGCCGGGGGAGAGACTTCTTCACGCCGGAAATCCCAAGAGGGCTCCGAAGGCCAAGAGCCCTGCTTTTAACCCCTTGGGTTCGTAGTCTCAAGAGGCGGATCCAAATGTCCCACTGGTCAAACTAAGTGCCCATCTTAAATTCCAATTACCCATTGGTAATCACAGCAAAACAAAATATCCCAGATGTCCCATTTCCGGTCAAACCACGACAGGCACCTGGGGACATGTGGTGACCTTGGCAGTGCTGGGGGAATGGTTGGGATCAATGATCTTAAAGAGCTTTTCCAACTCAAGTAATTCTGTGATTCCAAAAGACAGTCAGCACAAAAAGCTGGAGTTTTGAGATGTTCACATCCTTTGCCTGCTTCAGACCCTGACTCTGTGACAACTCAAGATGTTCACCCTGCCATGAGACAACCCAAATTCTGCCACTTTCTTCATCCCAGTTTAGAGGGAGACACACAAATGTAAACCCTGGTTGGGCACTGCATTATTTAGCTCTCATAAACTATTATTTAGCTGTACCTTCAATTCCTTAAAATCAAGAGCAGGTCCTGGTTCAGCTTCTGCTTTCAGGAGTATCCTGTCAGCCAGAGCTATGGAATAAGGGGCTGGAACAAAGCAGAGGATGGCCTGCCCAGAATACTCTGTGAGCACTTTAAAACCAGGCCCCAGATCAAAATATGGCACAGACTAGCAAACAAATATATCCCACAAACAAAACACATCCTACAAAGCAATGTTGTTTCAGGAATAAGAGCTTTGCATAACAAAGGCCTCTAAAATATGTTCCTGCAAGACTCTTCAAAGCAGAAATGCCTGGAAGTGGAAAGCCCAAGGGAGTCTGAGATCTGGGAGCTCTCAGATGTGTCAAGGAAATAAGTGATCATGTTTTATTTTTGAGTGCTGTGGAAAGCCCAGGAGAACACACCATGGAAGCTGCCAGAGAACACTCCCCAAGCAGGGCCAAGGCAGGCACCCATCCCACTGCACTGCACAAAAACAGCACACAAGTTGTTTTCAAATAAAAGGAATTTCTGCAGTGGCCTGGTGGTGCCTCTTCCAAAGCTGGTACACGTTTCCATATCCACATCCATCCACATGAGCTCCTTCCAAGGTCTCCAGAACATCAGGCCACGTTAGCAGGACCCAAGTGTCCACTGTGCAGCAACTGTGCCCCTGCAATGCTGCAATTCTGCACCTTTTAATGCAAGCAGCTGTTTCTAGGAGGAAAATCAGGAGAGCCAGAGGGAGGGTTTGGTTGAAGGTCAGACAGGAGCACGCAGCACAAGCTCTGATTATGAGCTGTTGTTTGAAGACAGAAACTACAAAGACTGAGAGCCACAGTCCTTCAAGCAACATCCTTCACTGGACTTTCTCATTCTGCTTTTGAACAGGGTAAACAGCCTTTGTCTGCAGATAAAAGTAACACAGATGTGGAAACTTCTCAGTTTCCACCATCCAAAGAGATTAAATGGCTAAAGAAAAGATGCTGGCCTTCACTAAAAAAGGAAGGCACATATCTTCATGCCACAGATTTCCACTTGTGAAGCTATGCAAGACAACTCCCTGTGCCTCACACAATCCCATTTTTCTTCAGCTCCCGGGAGCTGTGGATACAGAGGTTTGCTGGTTATGGGGCTGACTGAATTACCATAAAATCAACTCACCAATCTAAATTAAGGCACCCAAATTCATTTGCCTACCTGAGAGCAGGGTGTAAGACTCCACCAAGGGAGATCTGTGGTGCTGCCCCTATACCAGTGACTACAACCACCAGAGTGGCTACCCCAGACACCCACGTGGCACTGGGAGATGTGATGCAGAACCTGAAACAGATCTGTTCCCCTCCTGGAGGTCAGCGAGGAAAACTCAGGGCATCTCCAGCTGCAGCCTGCCAGGTTCCAGTGATCCCTTCAGCAGGGAGCCTCTGGCCTCCTACTCTGGGAGCTTATCCAACAAAGAAGGCAGAGCAAGGCTCCTAATTGCTCAGAGGTATTCCATTTAAGCAGATTTGGAGGACACTGCTTTTCACCATCCAGTTGTGAAAAGCAGTAATTGCTGGTGGTTCTTAGGTTAGAACAATCCTCAGAGATTTTCACAGCAAAGCCAGATAATCCCCAACGCCGACCCGAGAGGAAAATTCAAGGTCAGTTCACAGACAGATTCTCAGTGTGAGCCTAAAAGAATGGATTTCACTTAAAAGATGGATTTCACTGGTATAACATACTCTGAAGCCAAAGAAAAGGCCACCACGAGCAACAGACTGGGAAAACACAGTGAAAGATGGGAACCTAGCTGGTAATGCATGAATTCTTTCTCAGAAGAGCATGGGGCATTTCATACCCAGCACATGAAAGGCCAAGGGAACATTAAAAGGCTGACAGTATCTGCTTCATTATTGAATATAAGGCTCCCTCTCTACTCAGCAGAGAAAAGCTGCTTCACAAGATGTCACAGAGCACCAGGTGAGGAAGATCTGAGCTGCTTCATGGAAGATCCAAGCTTCATGGAAGATCCTCCCACAGAGGTGAGGATCCTGGCAGGAGCAGTTTCCTACCTTGGTTAGCTGACCTGTGTGAGCTTGAGTGGTGGGAAAGGCTTTCAGAGCTGGGTTTGGTGGTGCTAACTGCACCAGAGGAGTGCAGCCGTGCTCACAAGTGGCTGTAGGTGTGTCATGGGCTGCTGGTCTAACCCCTCTCACACTCCCCCTGGAACAGATCAGCAGGGAAGAAGGGAGCTGCACAGAGAGCTGAGCACACTTCTGTTATTTCAGCCAGCCTGGCTCCTGGCCCAGATCTGCCCTGAGGTATTGCTCCTTCTGGGAACCTCTGGGGAAAACAGGAGCAAGGGAAGCAGGATATACCCAGCTCCCTTAGCCAGGGAATCCTGCAAGAGAATGAAAAATGAAAAGGTTTTCTACCAACAAGGGCATTGGGGGCAGAAAGTGGAACAGGTCATGTTGGGCAATGGTTGCTCCAAGAACAGGTTTTGTTTTCCTCTCACAGTTTTAATCAGCTGCAAGGCCACTTCTCAGCTGATGCACAAAATGCTCAGTGCAGGGCAAGGCCCTGGTAAATGCAGTCTGGAATTCTCCAAGGAGAGACAACCTGGGATTAGCTGTGTGGAAGAGCCTGATGGACAGTGACCAGGTGCAGCATCAGCTGGAACAGCAACTGCAGCACAGACCCAGGGCCCAGAGACACATATTTCCATGCTGGGAGGAGAGGAACATCCAACACACGTAAACAGTCACTGGGAAAAAGCTCAAGAAGGAAGAGGGAGAGCAAACTCCCACGTGCCAAACTACAACAGACCCAAACAGCCAAATTCCCACTGATGAATTGAAGTGGATTTTGGAATTTTATTTTATTTTTTAAATAGGCCTTAAGCAAGAAAAGCTGCAACAAACAACGTTGTTTGTGGATTCAGGACTGCAACAATTTGGCTTGTGAGAGAAGAGTCTCCTGCTAAAATTGTGTAGAGCAGCAGTTCCCTGCTGGGGTCAGGGGAAAGATGGCACATGGGGACTGATGTGACACGAGACATGGGGACACTCAACACCCCTGAACACCACCAGCTCAGGAGGCACAGCTGAAACAAGGATGAAAGCTTAGGCACTCAATCAGAGCTTTTCAACCCAGAGACTCTACCTACAGCTCCTGCAGAGAGTGGTAAAACCTCTTTTGGCTGTAGTCAGTTATGCAGGAAGTCCTCAGATTCCAGGGTCCTTTCAGGAAAAGGGTTCTTCACCCAGAGGTGCTGGAACAGGCTCCCCAAGGAACGGTCACAGCACCAAGCTCAAGAAGCACTTGGACAATGCTCTGAGGCACAAAGAGATTGTTGGAGTGTCCTGTGCAGGGCCAGCAGCTGGGCAGGATGATCCTGATGGGCCCCTTCCAACTCAGGATATTCTGTGATTCTGGGACTCTCTGGATATCCATGTTGCTGGTAGCAAATGGTCAGAAAGGACTGGGGAGAGCTGCACTTGGGAAGGCAAATGTCTCCAGTTAGCTGGAGCTCCATGGACAAGAGGTAAGGTTGGAAACCCCCTGAGTGCTGAGACTGGGCTAACACCAGCTAGCAGGAAGATGTAAATCATTTAATCACAGGAGCCATCTCTAAAATAGCATAAACTACATCTAATCTTGGAGCATGCTCCTCTTATAACTGCTTGCAATTCTGTATCAATTCAAAACCCTTATTTCAAAACTGCTATCAAGTCCACCACTATTTCTTTCAGTGTTACTGCCTTACACCTGCACTTGCACAGTGTCTCTCATCAGAGGATGTCAAAGACTCTCAGATACAAAAATCCCTTTTCTTGGGAAGGTGCGTGACCTCTAGAGAAGTGACTGTGAACAAGCTAAAGCCCAGCATCCAAGTGTTATTACTTTAAGTGATTTTATTTGGATTTTCTCAGTGTAATACACCTAAGATTTGTCTCAGTCCAACTGCTGTCCTTAAAGTGATGTGTGATCACAGAACATGAAATCTGTGAAGTCCAGAAAGGTTTCAGTGATGCATCCAGAAAATGGGAACTCCCAAGATCAATGAACTTTTTGAAATTTATGTCTTGGAGATTATTTCCATCAATCTAATACTGAATGCAAGTCAGGGGTGTGATTCAACCACACCTCAGCTGATCTAAGCAGATTCAGTTTCTGAAGGGGCCCTGCTGCTCTCCACAGCTGAGATCAGCCCTCAGAGCCCGACAGCTTCAGCTGCTGAAGAGTTATTTGTGATTCAACAAAGCAGAGGATGTGGAATCCTCCAGCACTTCTGCCCATCGCTTCCTGAGCCGGTTTATCAGCCCCTCTGTATAAATAGCTCTCAGGCACACCCAAGCAGGAGCTATGCTGGAAGCACACGCACATTCAAAGGGACACAAAATGCCAAAGAACTAAAAATGACTTTAAAGCATTTCCTTCCTTGTGGTTATTTGATTCCCCAGCCCCACGCTCCCTCTCCCACCAGAGCATGGCTGACCTGTAAATTTACGTAGCATTTCGGTGCAGGTTTCTGCCACAGTTTCATCATCACACTTCTCCATAATCAAAGCCTCTTCTCCACAGATCCAGCCACTGAGGACATGGCCGTACCTCTCGGGTGGGTACAGCACATCAAAGCTGCAGATCTTCTTGTACCACAGCTCCTCAGGGTAAGTCAAGCTCTCGCTCTCCGCCTCGTCTTCCCAGACAAACTGGATGCTGTTGCACTCAGAGCTCCAGAAAGGCTCTTCAAACTCCAGGAAGATCTTGTCAGTGGTATTGATCCCCAGTTTCTCAATGGCCATCACCTTCTCCTCAGGCAGGCGGGGATGGAACAGGCTCTCATGGCGCTTCTTCAAGACTCCCAGGGACACAGTCACAATGACGTGGTCAGCTGGGATGAACTCACAGTCCTCGCACTCTACGAAGACATTGGAGCCCTTGTTCTCCTCGGGGAGGTCACTGTTGTGGTCAGCCACCCTCTCAATCTCCTGGCTGACCGACTGGTTCCAGTGGATGCACTTGACCGGCTTGCGGAGCTGAATGACAGACTTGGGAATGGAGCGGGCCAGGATCTCCACGATTTTAATGAAACCACAAGGAATGACGTGATGAGCCCCGGGGATTTCGGTCCATTCCCCAAATTCACTCAGCGACACTTCATCCATGCTGTGGGAGCTGCTCTCACAACTCTCTACCTAAGGAAAAGCAACACAAAAGCAACATTGCCACAGAGCAACTCCTTCAGCCACAGCACAGCTCTGCAAGGGCACAGAGGAGCTGCATGAGATGACTGAATTCCACTCATGAAAGCACTGAATTCCACTCTGAAACCAGGTTAGTTTTGCTAGTAAAGAAGTGCTTGGCCATAGGATCTGACAAAAATCATTCCTCAGCCTTTCTTGCAACCAGAGAAACCATTTTGTCATGGTAAAGAGTTGGAGTTGCATCATCCAGAGTTCAGAGACCAGAGGGCTGGAGCCCCTCTGATCTGAAGAAAAATTGAGAGCAGAGGCTGCTCATGCTAGAGCAGAGAAAGCTCTGGCAAGACCTCCTGACACCTTTCAATACCTAAAGGTGCTACAAAAGAGCTGGAGAGGGACTTTGGACAAGGCCACGGAGTGACAGGAGAAAGAGTAATGGCTTTAAACTGATGGGCAACTTAAATTAGATATGAGGAATAAATTCTTCCTTGTGAGGGTGGTAAGGCCCTGGCACAGGGTGCCCAGAGAAGCTGTGGCTGCCACAGCCCTGGAAGTGTTTTCAAAACAGGTTGGACGGGACTTGGAACAACCTGGGATAGTGGTTGGAACCCAGGGATGGAACAGGATGGTCCCTTCCAACCTAAACCATTCTGTGAATCTGTAATTCCATTATGTCTTTGCTTCTGCACAATTCTGGGTTAAAGTTCTGGTTTCTATCCTTTAAAACCCTCTGCAGTGGCCAGGACCTGCTGCCTGGTGCTCCTACAGCAGAACCTGGAGTTGTGTTAATCAGATGCTCATTCCAAGGCTAATAAATGTTCCCATGAGGGGCCACAAAAAACTTCTGGCAGCTCTTTGTGCTGTCTGCAGCTTTCAGCATGCTGTCAAACAGTCAGCAATCAGCCAGCTAACAATCTGCCAGAGGTGAGAGGACCCAGCACAGGAGGAATCGGAGGAGACGGAAAAGGGAAATGCCAAGATGTGAGCCACGTGTGTTTGATGTGATTACCAAAGCTTTAGATCCATTAACCTGTTGGTTAATGTTTGTAGGAGTATTAAGCATAGCTGTAGCTCCCAACAATCCCTGGAACAAAGGCAGGATGTTTGGCCTGCCTTGTGATAAGCTTCTAATGATAATCCTGATGCACGGGACACAGTGATCTTAAAATCTTCACATCACTGGAGTCACAATCGCTCGCACACTGTAATTCTCTAAGCATTTTAAGGAACATTACAATTCCTTGCCTCCACCTTTGACCTATTTTCCAGACCTCTCCACACTTTAATGACTGTGCTTGGAAGCCTGACAAGCCTAGACCATCTCCCTGTGGAGCACCCTGGTGCAGGGCAGGAATCTGTGCTGGGACAAAGCCAAGAAGTCAGGGTTGTACCAGCAGCTCCCAGGCTGCTCCTGTGCCTGCAGGGACCAACAGGTGCCTTCCCTGTCCTGGTCACTGCCTGATGACTCCAGTGGGGACTGAGTGAAGACCCAGCTTTGGACTGTGCTGTAGTTCTACCCCACCCAAGCACTTCCCAGGCCTCCCCTAGGGTGACAACACAAACCCCGTGGCACACAGCAGGATCCTCACCCTGCCTGGATGCTCCAACAGCACACTCCTCATTATGAAGTTAAACACTGGTGGCTGTTTGTTTGATTCTTTCAGCCATGAAGGCAAAATGCCAGGGGGGAAAAACAAGCAACTACCAAGACTCTAACCCAAGACAGGTTAATCCCCACTCTGTCATCTGATAGTCTAAAGTATGAGAAGCTTTGTTGTTCTCAGTTATTTGCATGAGAAGGGATTTGCAAGACTTGCAGAAACAGCTCTGACTGTGGCAGCCTGGAGCAAGCACAGGAAAAACCACCAGGAAACCCAGAGCTGTATCCAATGACTTAACCCTGTCTGCATGGGTGCTGCTATTTGGGTAACACAATAAATAACTGAGCTTTACAGCTGTGGAGACACCCTGTGAGAAAAGGTTTTGGGTGAGAATGCTGAGGTATCAGGCTCAGGACACCAGGGTTCAAACCTCAGCTTTATGTCAAATCTCCTGTGAGACTCTTTAGGTCTTTATTCCTCTTTGGTTTAGCTTCCCACCTGAAAACAGTGAACTCATTACAAAGTGCTGCTTGCCTCCCCTGCCTCATTTCAGAAGCTTTTAAGTCATCCTAATTGAAATAAAAATGACTGATACACTTTACTCATGGAGTGCTTGATGCAGCATTAAGTCCTCATCCCACAGAGAACTCATTTCGCCAAGGCACGAAGGAGATAAAAAGAACTATGGAAGCCACGTGGAAAGCTGGTTTTATAAAGTCTATCTTAGATTTTATTGCTTTACCTTCAAAATGCTTTCTGGGGATTTCTTCAGCAAATTACTAGCATCATCAAAGTTACATTTCCTCTGGTCTCTGAGAGGTAAAAAAACACTCAGGCAGGATCAGAGGGTGCAGGTGGAAGTCACAAGATAAAACATTACTAAAAGAACCTGACAATAGAGTAGCTTCAGGTGGCAAAAAAAACCTAAATCTCACCAGAAAATTTAACAAGGCCTAGGAAAGCCTCTTCTATTAAAATAAATGGGGTTTTAAGGTAAGAAAAAAAAAAAAAAGAGTAAAGGCATTATTCCTTGCAGCCCACTGTCTTTGGAAGTGCATCAGGAGGGAAAGTTGTCAATAGAAACACAAACTGCAAGAGAGCACAGAAAGCAATTTCCAGGGTTGGGCAGGGCTCAGCCAGGTGCCTGAGGTTGAGGATTTGTTTGCTCCTAGTTTACAGCAAAACAAAACACCCAGTGATGTGCACACCTACCTTCAGGTACTGCTGGATCATGGCCAGTTTCAGCCTCTTGACGGCCTCCGTGTCATCCGGGTCGGCCTTGACGCGTTTGCGCACGACGTCCCGCGTGAAAACGCCCACGCTGTTCTGGCTCTCAGCATTGACTGGTTTACCTCGTTGGAAGAACTCCTGAGTCAGGTTATAGACCTGCCAGAGACAGGACACAAGGATGGGGTCATCCAGCAGGATGCTCCTTCAGCTGTCCCATTCCAGCACATTCACCTTCTCCCGGCAGAAGCCACCTCTCATAAAAAGCACCGGCTCTTCTCCCACCTCTGTGTCCCAGCTTGATACCAGTCCTTCCACCCTCTCCATTATTTAGAAGAAATCCACCAGAGTGGGTGAATTCAGTTTCACAGCTATTTTTCTGTTGTTCCATTTATGGGGATTTTTGAAGGAATTTTGAATGAGTTAGAGATGGGATTTTTGAGTTTTTTAGATGATGCGATTTATTTTTCTTATATTCTACACAGACAGGAAAGGTGAGCTTGGCTCACATCTTTTCTGCATGGTCTAGTTATAAGTCCTTTTAAGGATTTATTGATTAATAAAACACTGTTAATAGGATATTTATGTTTTTGACTTAACCCTTAAATATTTAGTTTTATGGACTTATGCTACAGTGTAAGCTTTCTTAGTTAATTATGTTATGATACATAAACCTCCAGTACTGTATTCTAAACTTGTTTACCTTTGTAACTACTTTTATTTTTTTCTACATCTTAAATTCTAAAACTCTAAACTTTCCTCTTTTTAACTTACCATGTTTCTGCTTTGAACTATAAATCCATATTGTCACTTCCAGTACTTAAGTTTGGAAGCCTTTTCCAAGGTCTCAGATCAAATCCTTTGTTTAATTCTAAGCTGTGGCTTACAGGCCCAAAGTTCTGAGAATTCCCTCCATTTTGGATTCTAACATCCCATGAAATTAGGGAGAAACAAAAAGCAGAGGAATTCTGTATGCACACATTTTACTTGAGCACACGACAGGCAGAAATCCATGGAAAACAGTGACATGACTAGTTCCCCTCACCAGGAGCCACAGTAAAAATCCCTTGTAACAAATTGCTCTTCTTTTTAACCCCATTTTTCCATACAAGCTACATAAAGGCAAGGAAATAACATCCACCTCACCCTCTGCTTGTGGCTGTCTGGAAAAACTTGTATTTCTATCTACAATATTGCCAGAAGAGCCTGCAATTGCATCATGGCTCTTCCTTTCTACAGAAAAAAAAACCCAAAAACTCAAGAGGAATCTTTTAACACACGAAAGCTTTCAAAAGATGCCTCTCAGAAATGCAGAACATCCTATTAATTAATGATTTGTTTGTCCAGAATGTGCCCCCTTCTCATTCATATCATGCCACAGGGTGAACAATACTCTTAAATCTCTGTTTGGGAAGTTTTTCCTGTCAAAGATGGTTTGATTACACCTTATGATCATTTTTTGGAGACAGACGATTTAGATATGTCAAGAAGTTGAAAGCTACAGTAAATATCTGGTACAAAGCCGGTAAAAAACTGGCAGCCTTGCCTTCCAAAAGCTCCTGGACCTTCCCATTCCCTGCTGATAGGGCTAATCCACTTTGGTTTATTTTCTTCTCACTCCCATTTTCCCCAAGAGCTTGATTTTATCTTGGGTTTTAGGAATAAAGTGAAATTGAGGAGGCAAAATAGAGGGAAGAGGAGGAAAAGGAGGAGGATAAACACATTGCAGTGGTAGGAGTGTGACAGAGGAGGTCTGTGAGCAAATGGAGGAAGGTGAGTTGACTGGGATGAGGAGGAAACTGAGGAAAATATGTGAAAAAATGACAAAAAAAGGGGGGGTGAAATAAATTATAAAAATAGAGAAGAAACAATCACAAGGCAAATGAGTGGGACTGGTAAAGACAGAAGAGAATTGCAGACACTGCCTGGGACAGGACCATTCCAAGGAGACTCCCAGACAAGAAAGGTGGGGCCCAACGTCCTGTATGGAACAAAGGCTTCCAGCAAAGGAAACTTTGGCAGCTCCAGCATTCCCTGGTTCTCAGGTCCCTGGATTTCTGAGGCCACAAGCACTTGCAGCAGGTCCGGGCTGCACAGACCTTGCGTCAGCACAATCAGCTCGGCTTTCATAAGCTGATTGAGCTCAGTAAGCAGATCACAAACTCACAGGACAAGCAAAGCCCTGCTAAAACCCAGCCACCACTTGGCCCACAGGAGAAGTGAACCTGACTCTGCTTTTGTTAACCATTCTATTATTCTTCACTGCCCCACAGGGAGCAGAGCAGGAAGGCACAAGTTCTCGTGCTGTAACCATCAAGGAAAGTCTTTCCTGGAGGTGCCATCCCATTGATCAGACAGCAGGTAAATTTAATCCCACCAGGATTTCTTATTTCTCCTGTTATTTCCTTGCTTTTCAAGTTCAAGAAGCATTTGGACAACATCCCCAGACCCAAGGTGTGATTTTGGGGGTTCTCCTGTGCAGGTCCAGGAGCTGATCTTGATGATCCTCCTAAATCACTTCCAACTCAGGATATTCTGATTCTTGGGGGGATGCTGAAACATCTGAGGAAGAACAGGAGGCAATGCTGTTGGAGGCAAGAAGCAAAAGGAGAAACAGCAGCAGGTCCTACAGAGAGATATATGGTCAGAATAAATCAATTAAAAAGATGCTTGAAATGTGTGTTTTAATGAACATGAGCATCAAACACATCCTGTGTAAGAAGCTATGGAAAAGCTACACTAGGACACCTCATTTAAGGTAGATTTCCAACCAAGCAGGAGTAAAATTGTGCTGTCTGGAGTCGGAATTATCCAGGCTTTCCCTCCCCAGATGAGGAAAGCATTTTCATTCCTATGGGAGCACCCCTGGGGTCACTGGGAACAGGCACTTGTCATATCTGAAAACCAATACTACTCCAAACATTTCAGCAATTCAGCAGCAGGGCTCCCTGAGACAGTAGAAATGGGCTTTCCCTCAAAAATCCTGGGAAAAGATAACAACAAGGATGACCTGAAAGATTTTGATATTCTAGTTAACCCTATAAAATCTCCCTGCATCCAAACCAGAGCTCCATGTCCAGCAAGGAGCTACACCACAGACAGTCCAGCCAACCTTTGCTTTTCTGTTATCATAAATCTGATACAATCAGGGAGCAAAACCAAAGGACAAAGTGCATCAACTCCCATCTCTTACCACTGGCCATCTCACATCCCAGCAAGACAACCTAAACATTTCCCACTCTAAAGCTCCTCTGAGCTGGGATGGAACAAGTGGCACTGGAAGCCTGACTGAAAAAACAGAAGTAAAAAACAGAGATCTCAAGTAACCATTCATTCTAAGCATTCTTCCTTCCCTCATTCTGAAAGCTTATACACAATCCTCCAGGGAATTCACAGAATCATGGAATGGTTTGGGTTGGAAGGGACCTTAAAGCCCATCAAGTCCAACCCCCTGCCATGGGCAGGGACACTTTCCACTAGCCCACGTGGCTCCAAGCCCTGTCCAACCTGGCCTTGGACACTTCCAGGGATCCAGGGGCAGCCACAGCTGCTCTGGGAAATCCATTCCAGGGCCTCACCACCCTCACATGGAACAATTTCTTCCCAATATCCCATCTAACCCTGCCCTCTGGCAGTGGGAAGCCATTCCCCTTGTCCTGTCACTCCAACCTTTGCCCAAAGTCCCTCTCCAGCTCTCCTGGAGCCCCTTCAGGCACTAGAAGATGCTGGAAGGTCTCCCTGGTTGTCATGCTGAGCAACCCCAGCTCCCTGGGTCTGCGAGACAGAAGGGGTTGAAGGTAAGAAATTAAAACAAGTTAATTGAATGTCCACAGTCCTAAAACAGTTTCACTTCAGCTTCCATCTTCTGTCTTCTTTCTGACCAGCTTTGGGACATCCCACAAGCAGGGTCTGTGCAGGGAACGTGGTTTCCAGCAGGGATGTCCCCTCTGTCACCTCCAGGCTTCCTCCTCCACGTGTTTATTTACTACCTACGTGCTCCTACACCACAGGAAAAGCAGTTTCTTAGGAAGAACAAAGCTAAATAAAGAAGTTTCTCCTCACTGAAGGAGGTCAGGAAAGCACATCCCCATCCACACTCCTTCCTGTCAGCGCCGCTGACGATGCCCAGCATTGTCTTTTGCTCACTTGGCTTAAAAACTGCTGTGACTTAATCCCTGTCCAGTGAAAAGCCCTGATGGAGATAGGGCTGTGCTGTTCCCAGGCCAGACATCTGTCAGTGCAATAGAGGCAGGGAGGGAACGGTGACTCTCGGTGGCCCTTTGGTCCTGCTGTCCATGATAACTGCGAGGCAAGGCACTGGAGCTTAATTGGGGATGGCAGGAAGCCCAGCACGGGGTGGGGGTGTGGAGGATGAAAAACGCTGTCATTCTTTGGCTGCATCCCTCCCCCAGAAGCTGTTGCAGCACACAGGAGAAAGCTGACAGATAACAAGGCCATTAATTAGCTGATTGTTAAAGGGAGGGCTCCAGGGAAGCAGCTCTTTAGGGACCACATCCTTGCTGAAAAGCTGTAAATGGAAAAGCTGAAAAGAAGTAAAAGCAGGCACTTCTCCTAAATCAGACAATGATGAACTGTGATCTTTCAGCTGCATTTAACCTGTCCAGCTCACCACTTGCCACTTCTCACTAATACCTGGGAATCAGCTTTAAACACCTCTCTGGAAAGGGAAATGAGGACTTAGCAGGGGACAGAGGAACAACTCTGAGATAAATTGTCCCTGTTCACATTTTCTGAGGAGCTAATCACACACACAGACCCCAAATGTGCAGACATTACCCTCAGAGATCCCACTGTGGTCATTTTCCTGCGAGTCATACAGATGTGGTATAAGCAAGAAGAGCCAAAATCCTCTCCCAGCCCCAGGATTCCCCCAGTTATCCTAGAAGGAATGGAGGGGAAGGTGGGAAGATGACAAATACATGGTGTGGGCATCACAACCTGGGGAAACTCTTTCCTTTTGGAGACTGACCAAATGGAGTGACAATGACGCTGAGCAGCGCCAGCCCCACACAGCACACCATCTCAGGAGGACAATCCTAAAAGTCCTGCCCTGTCTCAGGGTGGTTCCCTTGGCAATGTGTGGTTGGGAATCCAGGTGGATGCTCTGCAGGACTGGAGACTTTCCTTGAAGGCATTGCCCTCTTTCCACGAGAGGAATTCAGGTCACCTTGGTCACAAGTTCATGACAGATCCTGACTCACCCCAGTGAAGGGCAACAGCCTCTCCCAAGGAACTTTCTGCTGGAGAAATGAAGAGCTGAGCAGCCCTCAAGCACTCTGACTGCTCCACTTCCTCGTAACCAAATAAAGGCTCCTGTGAGACATCCCGACAGCTATTAAAAATTCAGGCTACTGCAAACAAAAATGCAGCAAAACTTGTATTTGAGGTAGAAGAAGGCAGCCAAAAAAGGTTGGATAAGTGCCTGGAAAAAGCCTAAGGACTTTCCAGATGAATTAGTGAGGCAAAGCTCTGGAGGTACAGGGGTGCTTTATCTTTCACTCCAGGAAAATTCAGCACAGAGAGACCTTGCCTTGCTAAAATGCAGTTTCAGAGACTCCACATGGCCCAGTGAAACTCAAGGGAGACCCCCTGCACTTTGAATTCCCTAGAATTTGGTGTCCAAATGCCAAGATAAATGGGGTTAGAGAGACCCAGCTGGAGGAGAAGAGCTGAAGGCACAGGCTGGAGCCCCAGGAGCAGCTGCAGGCAAAGCCAGGCAGGGTGTGAGTGAGGGGGAGGGTGACAAATTTAGCCCTGCTCATTCAGGGATACTTTTTCCACTGTTCATGCCAGTCCTGCATCCCTGATTAGGCTTTGCATCCATCATGGGCTGCTGGCTGTTTTGTGGGGGGTTCTTTCTTTTCAGCTCAGGACAGGGTGTGTCACAGCCTTTGCTATCTCAGTCTCTGAAGGGATGAGAAGACATGATGGAGGGATTGTAATAAAAACCTGAGGAAAGCCTGGGAGCTCCTGTGAGACAAAGGAAGATCCTGACCCCAGGATTTAGTTATCTGAAAGATGAATTTTTATCCTGGACAACTTCAAAATCAATCAACATTAAGAAAATCAATCAACTTTAACAAAACCAATCATAAAACCTGCCTCCCAAAAAAAAAAACCTAAAACCTAGAAATGCAGAACTGAAAATTCTTGCTGTTCCTCCCCAGCATTCATTTCACCACTAGTTAAAGCAACAGAACTTTGACCAAAAAAAAAAAAAAAAATTAAATAATCTCTAATGAACATACAAAAAACCCCTCATAAAATCACAGAATGGTTGGGTTGGAAGGGACATGGAGGATTGTATTGTTCCAAGTGCCCTGCCATGGGCAGGGACATCTTCCACTAGACCGAACTGATCCAAGCCACATCCAACCTGGCCTTGGACACTTGCAGAGATCTGGGGGTCTCACAGCTTTCTCTGGGGAGCCTGTGCCAGGTTCTCACCCCTCTCACAGTAATGCTGGGGAAGTGGGGGACACCCCAAAACACAAACCAGAAATGCCCTGCCACACTCAGCATGTGTGGAACACCCTCTGCACTTTATGCCAGAGGAAAATGTCCCCAAAGCCACAGGCCTGCTCCTGGCTGCCCTCCCTCCAGGGCACTTGTATTGCTTACAGCCATTTTCACTGGGTATTTTTATGAGCTTGCCTGGATTCCCACTTTTCCTAGGCAGAGCAGGGAATAAACCACAGCCAAATGCCTCAAATCAGCACAGATCCTCCAGCCTGGCACCCCGAAGAGGCTGAAACAAGCAGCTCAACAAAACCATGAGCTGCCCCTGCAAGAAATTCCAGCAGGCTTTGGAGGAAGGCAGGGAAAGCCCCTCCCAGCGAGAGCAATTAAGGGGCTGGCTGATGTCCCCTGCTTGGCTCCAGCTGTCCCTTAAGTATTTTTTATCACCACGAGTGGCTGCAGACATTTTTACAAGCCATAAATGCGAAAGCCTTTTCTGTCTCCTAGTGATAAAGATATCCTGTGGCAATGATAAGCTAATTAGGTGTTGTGTAAAGAAGATTAACTTTTAATGTGCTGTTCTCTCATGTCACTGGCTGCCCCTTTCTCTCCCCTTTAAAAGAAAGGGTAGATTTACCAAATTAATCATTTCTAAAGCACTGGTACCTTGTTAAGGCATTTATCTTACTGGGTTTATCTCAAAGCTAAGTGGCTCTCATCTCTGTATTCCCTTCTCATTCTGGAGTCTGCCCTCCCTTTGCTGGAGATTTTCCTATCATCTTCCAGACAGGATGATCACCAAGCCCTGCATGCAGTTTGGCAGAGTTCCATTTACATAAATAATGCTGCTCACTGCAGTATTTTCATTTACTCTTTCTAGCCCCAGTTGCCGTTAATCTTCCTCCACACACATCTCACCTGTCTTTTTTTTTTTCCTGCCTGGGAAAAAAGTCTCACTTGTTTTTTTTAACCCAGTAAAATGAAAAATTGTTCAGACGAATTATATCCACCTGCGTCTGTCCAAGATGTTGTCCACAGGTTGACAAATCCTTCCCAAAATTAGATTTCTTTGAAATTCCTACTACTCCTCTGAAACTGAAATGATTTTGTGCCATCCCAGCACTGATTCCAGTTCAGAAACACAGGACAGTGCCAAAAATATTTTCAAATGAAAAAAATATCCTTTTTCTGCTCCCCACCCAATTCTTGATAATTCTTTACAGGCTACAGTGACTTTTCTAATGCTCCCAGACATATTTTTAAACAAAGTATGCAAGAGTAACCTGAATCCTGTGAGTGTTCAGCCAAGAGTCAAATACTGAAGTTTGCTGTCAGATGAAAATCTGAAGGTTTTAGGCATGGTTACAGCCTGATGAAAACATTCATGTTTTGTTCCATTTTCTACAACCCACTGAGAGATCACATTACCTGGAGGGCCAGACAGTCTGCACTGACCCCTCTAAATGTACTTCACAAGCAGCATTAAAAAAATGTGGGGAATAATTATAATTAACTTTGGCAAGCAAAAGAGTTTAAATAACCTTCAACTGAAGTCCATGCTGGTTTAATCTCCCAGAAAAGATGTTCCTTTCCTTTTGATGCAAAAACCTTTCAATTCCTACAAAACTGCACTCACTTTGGCACACCACACAGCATTTCATTGTATTTATAACCAATAAAATGTCCCAGGGATACAATATTTAGCTGGTTGTTGCTAAGGTTTTGCATTCTACTTTGTTTAGCAATTTGATCCCTCCATGTCACAGACATATTTTATGAAAAATCCTTTAATTAAGATCTTTTCTCCTGAGAAGCTGAGAAGCTTCAGCTTCTCCATGTTTTGATGCTTTAGAATGTGATTTATAGAATTGTTTACCCAGCATGTGAAATTGTTTTTACTTGATGACCAATGACAGCCACCTGTGTCGAGGCTATGAGCAGTCACAAGATTTTATTATCATTCCATTCCTTTCCTTCCTAGCCTTCTGATGAAATCCTTTCTTCTGTTCTTTTAGCATAGTTTTAATGTATCATTTTCTTTTAATATCATATATATCATAAAATAATAAATCAGCCTTCTGAAACAGTGTCAAGATTCTCATCTCTTCCCTTGTCCTGGGACCCCTGCGAACACCACCACAGCTCCACTACTCTTTTAATTAAGTGCTGGATTAATTACTGGATCTCCCCAGAAATAGCTGCTGGTAGTGATTAAATGGATTACAAACATGGAAAGACTGTTATTCCTCACCACAGAGAGTTAATCCCACATCAGGGACAAATGGGGTGCAGTGAAGCAGATGAGAGAAAATTTAGCACTGATTTTTTTTTTTTTTCTGATTTCTACCTTTGTCCTGGAATGTTCTAACCGGGAACTGAGACCAAAGAGTCTCAGTGTTCCAGGCAAATCTAGCACTTGCCAAAGCAGCTGGACACCAACCTCGTTGTATAAATCACTGAATTCTTCAACCACATCTTTCGGGATCCTCTGCCCGCTGTTGGTGAGGTGATAAGCCACCCCATTCTTGGAGTAAAGGCTGATCCGCCCAACGCTCCTCTCGCTGTCTGTGGTCTCTTCCAGCAAACCATTGTCTTCTGCTAGATGATAGACTGGGTTTCCATGTGAACCATGAATCCACGTAGCTCCCAGCTCAAAAGTGGCATGCCCTGCAGGAGAGGAAGCCAAGCAAACTGGTTATGGAAGCCTGTTTTCCTGGAAGCTTCTCATAAAATGTGCAAAAGCAGAATTGCCCAAGGACAGCACATGTTTGAACATCCCTTAAGGGAGTTTTTCTGTGTTAGACACAATGCCAGCATTCTTCAAATTGGTCCTTTGGGATACAGGTTTGGGTATTGCCCAGAGGGATGGGATGTTGCAATAAAGATACCTGACAGTGACACACCTCTGATACTTAAGGAGGAATTCAGCCCTTCTCAGTTCCCAGCTCTCACCATGTAGGAAAATGTGGATTGCAACATTGGCCTGATTACTGAACCTTGTACTGTGACTAAAATGATTGTTATTTACAAATACACCTCAGATTAACTGCAATAAAACATGCATTTCCATTTCCCAAATGAGTAAATAGGCTGTATTTTATTACTTATGCCTTTGGATATTTCTATATCAGCTTCTTTAAAAAGAAGCACTGTCAGGCTAAACACAGAAAGCATTTTGTTTTCATCCCCTGTACTCTCTGCTTGAAAAACACAAAGAATGTGGTCAGCCCCACTCTCCCCATCCCTTACAACCATCAGGATTTGCACCAGGGCTTTGTCCCCCCCAAATCCAGCACTGCCAGACTGGACTGAGAGCACTGGGGGATGCTCAGCAGTTGAAACGAGGTGCTAAAAGTAAGCTTGGGTCATGTATGCCCCCGTATTTTGACAGATTCTCAGAAGGCCAAAGCTAGTTTAAAGTCTGACAGAGCTGGGCATCTCCCAGCACCCCTGCAGCAGTGTGGGAATGCCTGATTAAGCAGGATAATTAATAGGATCCTGCTCGCTGAAGAAAGGATGGTGCAGTTCCCAGCTATCATTTGCTGTTTAACATGTAAATGTATGCTCAGACAGAGAGGCACTGCAGCACTGAGCTGTGCTGCAGTCAGGTTTCAAGGGTGAGAGCTCCAAGGAATGCTGTTCCCTGGCTGAGCCCCTGCCTCTGAGGGAAGCTCCACAGATCTCATTTTCCAAGCAGCCCCTTTGTCAGTGAGAGCCGTGCTGACTGCCCTTCAAAAGCTGCACTACAGCAGGAGGTTTGGTTTTTACACCTGCTCCAGAGAGCAGCACCAACACACAGACCTGAACACTCCAGGTGCCACTGACTCCAACACACCCCAGAGCACCCAGCCAGGTGGAAATGACTGAAGACTGGCAGCCAAAGGTAGAGAGCTCATCAATATTGCAAGTGGCAGCCCCCTGGTTAATGCAATCCTCCTGCAACTCAGGCTGAGCCAAGCAGCAGCAGGAATGCTCCTGCCTCCTGCTCTAGGGCAGGAGTTTCTCTGCTGCACAGCAATCCTGATTTTTCAAAGAAAACAAATTGCCAGCAGGTCCTGCTGCTGCCTTAGTGCTTGGTGACAGTGATGGTGTGCTCCAAGTTCTCCTGTTGAGCTGTGTGGAACATAATCAAATAGCAACAAATTAAAAACTAATTCTTGCCGGTAATATTCATGCTCACTATCATCACTACCAGATAAGCCAGGTATTTACCAGGTGTAAGTTAAATGATTAGTTATTTTAAAGTGTAAAATTAAATAAAATTCTTTTAAACAGAGACAGCCAATTTACTTTCAGAGCCTTAAAGGATTTTAGGTTTAATATTAATCTACTTGAAATGAATCATCCCATACAACAAAAAAAAAAAAAGCCCAGAGAAACACACAGATTGTGCATCAAGCCTCCTGGATAGGGATGGCAACTTTCACATTTCCCTTTGCAGCCCTGGCCATTTCTTGGGTATCTTGTTGTGAGATAGCTGCAGTGGCTACAGATGTAATAGGTCATGTGCAGGAAACACAGCGCACAAACACACAAACCCTCTGCCTCACCTGTGCTAGAATCAAACCTCTGAATATCCAAATTACTCCCCTGGGGGGAAAAGCTGCACAGTCTGTGCACTCGAGGGAAAATACTGTCCCCTACAAGATGTGGCTCAGTGAGGAGAAGGATTCAGATATAACCCTGAGAAGGTGCCACAATGCCACAGAGTGGTTTGGGGTTTTGAAGGGACCATAAAGATCATCCCATTCCCACCCCTGCGATGGGCAAGGACATCTTCCATTAAACTAAACTGATCCAAGCCACATCCAACCTGGCTTTGGGCACTTCCAGGGATCCAGGGGCAGACCCAGCTTCTCTGGGGAGCCTGTGCCAGGGCCTCCCCACCCTCACAACAGGAAAGAATTTCTTCCTAATTAGTATTTCTGCTGAAATTTAAATCAGATCTTTAGTCAAGTGTGCAGACAGGAGAGGCCAGAGCCAGAACACGGATCCACCTTGGCAGAGAACTGCAGCCCACACCCACACAGGGCAACCTTGAAAGCTGGCATATGAGAAGATAAGAGAAAGATAACAAAAGACAGTTTGGAATTTTAAAACATTAACAAAAGACTAAGACTTTGGATGCCAGCCTCTGCTCTGCAACAGTTACATCTACAAACTCGGAGACTGCCTCCAGACTGAAACACCTGCTCTCCTCTCCTCTCCTGTTAATTAAGAGGTGTTAATGAGGAGGAGGTGGATTCCCAGAGAAGATGTGAGTTATTGGTGAAGGTGGGCAAAGATGAGAGATTCAGGCTCAGTACTAAAACGCCAGAACTATTTCACAGGTGCACTGGGAGAATGATCTGTGGCTCCCCAAACATTTCAGCTCTTTCACACTTCCCTCCTCTCACAGGCATCACATCCAGGATATTTTTAATGCAGCGGATTGTGTGTAAAGGACACACTTCCCATCCTAACCTCTATGCCAAGTCTCAGCAGAATGTAAAGTGCCCTACTCAAACCTCTAGAGATTAGATTTTTCCAACTGCCTTTCCATTGGTTTCCCTTCTGCAATTTCACAGAAGGCTGCTGTTTATTTATTGTGGTGAGTTTATCAAGCAAAACACAGTAAGTGATGTAAGCACCTAAGAAATAAAAATAAAGCAGGGTAGCAAGAGGGCAAAGGTAACATCCAGAGTGGGATCAGAAACAGAATGAGTTAATTGAAATCAGGAAAGCAATTCAGGAAGAGCAGAGAACTTTATGCCTCCTGCAAAGAAAAGAGAAGCAATGTCCTTCTGGATACTAGGAACAGCTTCAGTGACTCCTGTGCTACAAAGGACAATGTTTGTTCCAGGAGTTTTGCCTGTAGAGATTTTTAAATTGACCTGGCATTCAAATATTCAGAGTCTGCACCTTTATTACACACTAAGAAAGGAGGCTGCAGAGGTAGGAAAGCTGCAAATCAGGATAAAGGGATACACTGAAGATGTTTTTCCAGCAGCCTGATTCCCAGTGGGTAGCACCCTAGACAGTAAATTAGTTCTAGGGAAATGAATGGGGTTGTTTGTGAAGCAGAACAGCTTGGGGTTTCCCCTTTCCAAGGGCTTTAAGCCCTGAGAAACAACCCTTCAGCAGCCTGGAGATTTACTGGCTGCTCCTGGGAACGAGTCAAGCTGGAAAACCTGGGTGGAAAGAGTCTGCACACAGTTACTCAGTCACAGACCTGTTACACAGAGCTCTTTCTGTGCGAGAGAAAACAATCACCCCAATCATTTATTTCATGGAAACACAGGTTTGGAGCAGCCCTGGGTCTCAACTGAGGCACAAGACAGCACAGAACCATCCACCTGCCCCCAGAGGCACCCAAGGGTTTAAATATTTACTCTCCTGACACCGCCACACCTCAAACCATTTTGCACATACATACAACCCCATTTCCAAAGTTCATCTGACCTCGTGGCCACACAAACCCCACCAGCAGCCCTCTGCAGGTGCTGATGCCATTTCCAGGTGTCTCACTGTCCCTTCGTGGTTGCCTTAAACAGCTGGAACAGAGACTAGACAGAGTTAAGGGGAATAAAAGGATATTTATTGAAGGGCCTTCAAAGGGCAGTGTTATCTTTTTATACTAAAATCCACGTGTACTTTATTTACAATAATTTTCCAATACCTATCCCCTATGTTAGACAGTCTGTCTCTACTCTAAACCAATCCAAAAGTGCCACCATCACAGCAGAAGATGCAGGACAAGAAGAAGAAGAAAGACAGGACACGCCCAGATTTGTCCATCTTGCCTCTTGTGAACCCTCGTTCTAAAAACCCCAAAATTCTACTTTTTTCACCCTGTGATAATGAAAGAATGTATAGATAAGAGAAAGAATGTATAGATAAGAGAAAATAAACAACCTTGAAAAGCAGAACTGATGAATCTAGACTTCATCTTCGAGTGCAGGGCTGGGAAAAAAGACTTTTAATACCTCAGGAGCCATTCCAGCAACAACAAACCCGACAGAGACCCACACACCAAAGCTGCCTGAAATCAAAAAGAAGAACAAAGCCAAAAAAACCCAAAAAACCAGAAATCTGGCGAAATCTGGCGCATCCTCTCACCGAGTCGGACGCTCTGCACGCGGCCCCCGATGCGGTCGGTCGCCTCGAGGACTGTTACATCCGTGAATCCGCCTTCCAGGAGCGCCTTGGCTGCCGACAGGCCCGCGAGCCCAGCACCGATCACGACTATTCGAGGCTGTCGCTTTCTCCGTAGGCCACTACTAAGAGGATCATCCGTGCTGTCTGCAGATATTTCACAACTTTGCATGCCGTCCAAGCTCTCTTTCTAAGGAACCTGTAGGAGGAAGGGAATAGTTGTGTTCAGATCCAGCTTATCCTCTGCAGTTAAAAGATCAAAAATGAAGAAGTCCAGCAGAAAAGACTTGGTGAGTTAGACCCAGCCTTCAACATGAGATGCACAGAAAGGATAACTGAGGTCAAGCTGGGATGCAAAACAACTTTTTAGCCTAGAGCACCAAGAACTTCAGAAATCCCCACCCTTTCGTGCCATGCAGACTGTTTCCAAACAAGTCAAAGGACTTTCAAACGCCCATCTTTTTATATAACCTCCAAAAGTGGTAATTTTGTGGTGAAGGCTTTTAAAAGAAAGAGAACCACGTCCTCAGTGCTGACAAGCTCTACAACCCAGCTATGAAGCTCCACTTTGCCACTGTGGCAACCACAAAGCCTGAATTTCAGATCCCCTAAGTAGGGGAGGAGGTAAGGAGGATTTAGCTCAAAGCAAGGACATTGGATCCCAAGCCAGCCATTACAGAAATGGGACAGGCAAGAAAATGTTTCAAATGATGGAAGTCAACAAGAGCCACTCCAAAATTTCACAAAATGCAGCCAACATTGTCTTGCCAACATTGTCCTGCCACATCAGGCTCGGCCTCAGGCTTAGATGAGAGGTTCAAACCCACACCAGTCCTGACTAGTCCAAATCTACCCAAATCTCCACCTACCAATATATTCAACTGCTCCTACAGTTCTGTTTTTCTTGGCAAACTCATAGAAGACACCTTTTTACTGCTATCTACCTTTATCTCTCAGGTCCCATCACATCATTTCAGTAGGTGGGACCATGGCCTGAGCCCATGGTTATGGTTCAACCCTGAGCAGGGATTTCCAGTGCAGGATGTCTATTCACAAAAGCTAGCATGTATTTACCTGGTTCTGGGTGGTTCACACCTGCCCAGGAGCACAAAGAACAGAGATCCCTACCCCTCCAGACCTGAGCTGACATGAGAGGATAAACACTTGCAGAGGATAAACACACAGCCCAGGATTTATCAGCCCTGGAATCAGCTGATGCCCAGTATTTTGGATAAATCACAAACAGAATCCCTTGCCTCCCCCTCCTCCCTCCTCAAACAGAGATATCCAAGGAGCTCGTAGTGTGCTGCCTCTACCTGTTACCAAGCTGCTGGATATCCATTCTGAGTTCTTCCTCAGTTCTCCCAACACTTGGCCACTGACAAAGATTCCTACCCCTCTCTTCCATCACCAGAAGGGTCGACTTAAAACACTGCTGGCCTACTATAGTACATGATCACAGGGACTAATGAAGCAGTTTCATTTGGAGAGTTCCTTATTCTCCAGGATTTTAGAGAATTTATGTTTGTTGACCAAGCAATATCCACTGTCTGTAAGGGAGCTGACACCAGACTGCAGTCGGCAGGGATTTAGGCAGTGCCATGAAGAGGAGAATGGTCCCACTGGAGCTCTGACAACTCTTTTGAAAATGTCTGGTTTCAACTGAAACACCTTCAGCTCAATCCACCCTTCTGTGGACTCACCTGCAAGAGGGATTTGCACAGTGTGTGCAAACTCTGATTCTGCCACTGCAGCTTGTCCCAGCTGGCCCTGCATCAGCTCCAACTGCCACTGCAGCAGCTTCCAACGGCCACAGCCCAACAGAAGGTAGATCACAGAATTCTCAAGGATGGGACCTTCCAGCTCATCCCATTCCAACCCCTCCCATGGGCAGGGACACCTTCCACTAGTCCAGGGCGCTCCAAGCCCCATCCAAGCTGGCCTTTGGACGCTTGCAGGGATCCAGGGGCAGCCACAGCTTCTCTGGGCTGTGCCAGGGCCTCTCCACGCTCACAGGGAAGACCTTCATCCTAATGTCCAATCTAAAGCTCCCTCTAGTTTTAAACTGTTCCCTCCTTGTCCTGTCACTGTCTGCCTGTGTAAAAAGTCACACTCTGTCTTTTTTGTAAGCCCCCCTTAGGCTCTGGAAAGGGCTCTGAGCTCTCCCTGGAGCCTTGCCTTCTCCAGGTGAACATTCCCAGCTCTCCCAGGCTGGCTCCATCCCTGGAGCATCTCCATGGCCTCCTCCAGACTCTCTCCAGCAGCTCCAGGTCCTTCTGCTGTCAGGGATCCCAGCACTGCAGGTGGGCTCTCACTAGCGCAGAACAGAAGGGGAGAATTCCCTCCCACAGACATTGTACAACCCTCTCCCCTTCTCATTCTCCTGATAACACTTTGGTCCATGTATTTTCATTGCCACTGTAAAGGAACATCTTTTCTGCCATCTATATTCAGTAGATATTGAAGGGGTTTAGCTCAGTTCTTTAAGCATAGCTTTCCTCATCCTGGCATTGGCAAGCTGCTGTGAATTCTTCACATGAAACCTCCAAGAAAATGTTTTCCCTCCTGTTTCAGCATTTAAATACTGGAATAGGTGACCTGTCTAGACAGATGAGAAAATAGCAGGGTATTCTGTGTGTACAGAACCCTGATTTGGAAACCACCCTTAATTAGCCAACAACCTGTACCATATGATCAGCAGGGAAAGGCAATTAAAATTCAGCAAAAGCTTGAGCTTTCCAACCAGGATCCACATTCCACAATGGAATGAACAGGTGGTATAAATATAGAAAGCCCCCACTACACTTTATTTCAGCATCAATTATTCCCTCTGGTAGGCTCATGAGTGAGACAAACACATAAAACAGAATTCACAGAATGACCAGGTTGGAAGAGACCTTCAAGATCATCGAGTCCAACCCAGCCCCAACACCTCAACCAAACCCTGGCACCCAGTGCCACATCCAGGCTTTGTTAAACACACCCAGGGATGGGGACTCCAACACCTCCCTGGGCAGAAAATTCCAGAACTTTATCACTCTTTCCATAAAAAACTTTTTCCTAATATCCAACCTATATTTCCCTTGGTGCAGCTTGAGACTGTATCCTCTTGTTCTGTCACCCTTTGTGTGCAGTGCCCTCCCTTCAGCACTTGCCAAGCCACCAAGCAGGGCTCTCAAGCCAGTGGATATTTCCAAGTCCTCTGACACAAAGACAGTTTGGCTTTTTACTTCTTCTTGATTGCCAAAAAGGCTTGTTTCTCTTTTATTTTTTTTCTTTTCTCTTTTAATCACAGGGGTAAGAAGTGTGTTGGCTGTTGTACCGTGAATCTCTCTCAGACTGTAATTTTACTTGGTGTCCATCTAAGAGCAAGGGTAGCACTAAATCACAGCTTCACTCAAAGTAAAATTCTTTGCTTTGTCTTGCTTACAGAGTTCCTGTGAGACAGCCAAGAGGCACTGGTTACCCACAAGAAGAAAATATCCAAATACACATCTTCGTTTTGTCTAAAACATACAGCTTCAATCATCTTAGCTCTTGTGCTTGTAAATGCCTTACTCAGGATATTTTAATCACTTGTACTTTCAGACTTGCCCCTTTTTCTCAGTCTCTATCACCATTCTATCCCTGACTGCATAGGAGAAATTATCCTCCATTCATCCCCTCTCACTCCTGTCCATTTCCTTCGTTCAAAAAAAAACCCAAATGAAACCTTGAAAAAAATCCCTAAAATCAATCCCTCCCAAAAAAAAAAACAAAAAAAAACAAAAAAAAAAAAACTACCAACAACCAAAAAATCCTGAACATAACTGCTGTTTTCCAGCAAAAAAATCTTTTTGACAAATCTTTGCAAAAAATGTATCTTCTGAGATGGCCATCATTTTACCAAGCCAGAATCATGGGTTTCCACTCCTGGTATTTGTACTCACTACAAGTTCAGTGGGGTGACAACTTCATGATTTTCTTTTTTCCCATTATTTTGCCAGTAAAACCTTGCAGGTCACAAGGAAGAAAAGGAAGAAGCAAAAGAATTAAGGCAGTTCACAACTGCCCTCCTTACTACAACAATACTCTGTGACCAGGCAATTCTTCTAGGACCCCTCAGAAAAAGGTCGCTATGGCTCCAACTATTTAAAAATAGAAAACCAAAATAAACAAAGGCATTTCTCAAGGAAATCTGCTATTCTTAGCTCACCCAACTTCTCCTGTGGCAGTATTGTTGTAGCCCTGCTGACACAAAGACCTGGGCAAGGCAATGCTCTGAAAACAAGGCTTGTGTGCTTGAAGGCTTGGCTGAAGGTTGGTCAGGATTTGGGGGTTTTTGGGGGTTTTCCACCAGGACTGGTTAATCTTTAAAAAGTGACCTTCCTTCAGACTGTGTATCACACAGCAGGTTGTCATTTACCCATGGGCTGGGACTGCTGGCACTCCCAGACCAAATTCATGGTCATCCCAGTGGGACCCATCTCAGCCCTGTCACTGTTTCAGGTGTTCAGCTGGCATTTGCTGCCCACTTCATGTTCAGGGCATGGAGAGGAGGAGAGATCCATCCTGCTGACCCCTGGCATTCCTGCCTCAGGGTGGCTGAGCTGGATCGGAGCTTACAGACAGTTTTGAAAGGTCACCTGACCTTTCCGAGTGCTCTGAAATTGTGTTCAATCAACACAGCCTTCACACTAACAAGTGTAACAGCCAGTCTGGAGGGTGAGAAATGCACCATCAACACAAACAAATTCCCTGCTGACTGCACAGACCAGCAGAAAAAATTACCAGAATCACTTTATTCCCTGTAGGTTTTTATTTGATGAGAATTCAGCATCATCCCTAATCAGACAGCTAAGCAATGATATTGCATGTGTTTGAAAGGAACTCTGATAAAAGCAACAAGAGTCAGCTGAAAACCTAAATGGAAGCACAAGAAATAAACACACTACTATTTCCTCATTATTTTAAGTGCAGCTATTCAAAATACTATCAACACATGAAGGGGCACTGCACACACATGTGTTTATAATACAGGTTTGTCATCACAGCCTGAAAGTGTTTACAGAGAAAATCTGACACCAAATTAATTCAATCTAAGCAGACACAAAGTGAGATTGAGAAACCAAGAGCAGAAGCCAGAAAAAAAATCACAACAAAAATAAAATATCTAATTTTAACAATGACACTAATCAGCTGTTGAAATACTTTCCTCTAAAGACAGAGGGGATACTGGTTGAAGCTTTCAACTCAGGATTCAATCTGTCATAAACATTTACACTCCAGTCCCAGCAGAAGACCCAGGCTGTGGTGCTGGGAATTATCCTGCTAATTCACTGGAGATGGCCAGGTTTGAATTGCAAAACAAAATTTTGTGGTCTTTGCACCTTGGGAATCTACCATGATGAAAACAGTAAAAAAAAATAAATTAAAAAGTAATAATACCAGCAAACTTTTTGATCCAGAGTTTCAAAAGCCTTTTTTCAATAGATGTAATAACCTCTATTATTTCATCAGCTGCATAAGGAGAAGTGTTTATCTGAAAGCACTGTTAGATGAATCTGAAAGCAAAAGCTCCACAAAAGAGCTTTTGAAAGAGAAAGAGAAAGGTGAAAGAGAAAGGTGAAAGAGAAAGGTGAAAGAGAAAGAGAAAGGTGACTTAGCAGATGTAAAGACACTGCAGTTGTTAGGCCATTAACTCATTACACAGCCCAACACTCCTTGTGCTGAGCATGGTTGTAGTGCATAACCCTCACCTAAGTAACTACAATAACAAAATTTCCAGTCATCATCTCTAATGCACCTTTTTCCCTAAGCTGAGGGAGAAGTGCTTGGAAGGATTATTCTGCTTGGAGCAATTTTTTCTCCTTTAACACCTTTGCAGGTTTCAGGCTCAGGCTGTTCCCTGAGCACAGGTCAGGACACGTCACATCTCTGAGCAGATACAGAAGTGGAAGGGATTTCTGGGCTGGCTCCAGCACTGCCTGTCAGTGCCTCCTGATGCTGCGAGCTGTGGTTCTCCACAGCTCCTGGCACAACAAAACAAGCATTTTGTAACTTCTCCCTCCTTCCCCCTTTCATCAGCCTTCTCAAACACAAGCACATTAATCCTTGCTGCCTGTTATTTCAAGATGCTCTTTCCAAGCTCCCCATGCTGCAAACATGTCAAACTGGAAGATGTCTCTTTTTCCCTTCTCCCTCCTTTTAAAGCCAGCAGGCTGCACACCAAACTCATAACTCTTTTCAAAACCACCACTTACACCCTTTCAGGAGTGCTATTAATTGATCCTAAGTCCTCCACATCAGTCAGACATGGGATGACACCAGATGTTCCAAGCTGCCTTTGTACAGGTGTTGTGCAAACACCAGCCTGAGCCAGCTGCGTCTGCAGCTCTACGGGAGCTTTACTGCACTGGAAGCACAGAAATGAACACAGTTCTCCTTGAACACAGTGTTTCTCAATACTTGGAACAAAAGACACATGCAAAACCCCTGTTTGTCCTATCAGTGAGACACCATCCTATCACCTCTTCCTGCCTGAGCAGAGCAAAGAGCCTTGCAGATGCTGCACAGAGACACGGGAGGCTGAGTGAGCAACCCTGCCTGGTCTCAAGGAGGGTTTGAGGGGAACATCTCCATCATCCCTGCAGCACCCTCTCTGCTGCATCCCACACCATTTATCCTCTATGCCTCATCTCTGCCCACCAGCTCTCAGGATGGAAAGATGACCAGGCTCATCCTTGTCACCATGGTGGGACAAGGGACACAGACTCCCAAAAACAAGCCAGCACTCCCTGTGCCAGCAAGCAGCTTGGGTCCTGCCTTGTACTTCCACAGGCAGAATCTGAAATGAAGTGGTCTGATTTCCAGAGAGCTGCTGGAATTTATAGGGAGACAAAAACAAGTTGGAACTGAAGATAAATGCTACCATCCACCACAATTTATCCCTGTAAAAGCCCAAGCCATCAAGCATGGCTCAAGGCACTGAAAATGCTGCTCTTACATCAGCATCACCAGCTCCATTTCCAAATTACTGACCCAGCCCAGTGACTGACACACAGGGAGCTCAGGCTGGACAGACATCAAGGAAGGAAAGGCATTAATGACACACCACGTGTACTCTTGGACAGCAGCGTGCCAAAATGCTTCCCGTTTTTCCCACACACCAAACCTGCAGCTCGCTCCCAAACCTCCTCAGCACTGGTTTTTTGAAGGCAACAGGGACTTTCAGGCAGGCTCTGTGCTCTTCTTCCTCTAGACACACCCCAAAGGAGACAGGGAAACACAGCATTAACCTTTTCCTGTCCAAACTCATGTCTCCTTTACTCTGAGAAGTTGATCTCACCAAACGTAATTTCATTTACCCCCTCACTTGCAAGAATTTCCCCTCCCCTCATCTCAGGAGAGACAGGGAAGAGGCAATACTAAATTGTCTCCTCTTCCCAAGATGGGAAGAAGCTGTGCTTCTTCAGAGCACACAAAACAAATAAACTCTGTAAACTATTCCAAAAGTTATGAAAGAGAAGAAGCCCAAAGCTGGTGGATATTAAAGCTGAGGCCATCACACCTTATGCAGAATGCAGGCTGCCACCACAGCACCACTCTGTGCACTACTGGCCCAGAAAGTGAAGCAGAAATGTTTGAGTTCTTCAACAACAACAAAAACAAATTGTTCTGAGAAATGGTATTTTTTTGCAAGTATGATTCAGGACAGCCATCCCCTTTGCCTCCTTCCACAACACCATCATCCAGGAAAAACGCAGAAGGGAGGAAGAAAATAAACCACAGCACTCAGAGAACCACTCAGGCTGAAAAAGACCCTTAACCATGACATTTGACATTTTATAATTAACTCTCAATCAACAAAGATAGTGGAACAAGTTCCAGAATAAGATTTCCTGCTGCTTTGGAGGCACCGGGCACCTCTTTTGCCACTTGATTTTTCAGCAACACAGCGGTCCCAGAAACACTCACCCCAATAACTTCCAAAATCACCAACTGGGAAAATCTCTGCACTTTTGAAGGTCTGAAAGAGATTAATACAAAACAAAACAAAACCAAAAAAAAGGACACTGGATGGTGCTTTTAATCAGGAAACCACTGCACATTTTTACCACTGTGATCCAACTTGTTTTAATGCCTGCAAATATCCCTTGAGTCAAATGAACTTGTTCAAAGCTGATTCACACCAAGGCTACTTTTTAAATTGGGTAGTTGTTGACAAGTAGAATATATTTAACAAGCCCCAAGCGTCTTGGCATGCAGTATAAAGACTTCCTATTATGAGCTGGTTTTTTTTTTTCTTTTTTTAAAGGGAACATATGGGCAGAGCAGGTTGTCTGCCACGGGGCACTTCCTTACAGTGCTTGGCACTGCCAGAACTGCACGGATATCCAAAAAAATAAACCAAGGAACGTCACACCAAGAGCACAGGGAATGAATCACACCATTTAAAACTCGCTGATAAAATGCACCATTATGTGTTTTTCAAATCCTCCTCATCTGAGGAAAAAGAAATGAAAATAATTGTGTTCCTCTGGCTGAAGGGTACTGTGAGAACGTGGCAGGCTCTGCCAGCTCCCAGGGGCTGGGATGGGAGCTGCTCCCAGGAACACACCTTGGTGAGGGGGGCAGCATCTTGATTACAGTGTGGGGTTAAAATGGAGGACTAGAGGATTCTCTCCAGCATGACAAACTCCCTTTGGAGGCAGCCTTCATCCCCAGATGATTCCCAGAGAAACGGGCTGACAATGTAGTCTGGGCTACAGAGCTCCTCCTGTCCCTGCATCCAGCATGAGAAAAACTGCAACGCTGTGGTTCATGTGCCTGAGGCTACAGTATTACACAGCTGAAAGGAGTTCCACTGCAGGGACAAAAAGAACAGCTCTGGCTTGTTCCTTGGGCAAC
Source organism: Melozone crissalis (assembly GCF_028551555.1). Classification (NCBI taxonomy): domain Eukaryota; kingdom Metazoa; phylum Chordata; class Aves; order Passeriformes; family Passerellidae; genus Melozone; species Melozone crissalis. The sequence continues at coordinate 4,848,516 of NW_026535905.1, forward strand.
ACAGGAGCAAATCCAGTACAGGCACTGCTCTGCAAAGCCCCTGCAGACTGAACAAGCACGTGCTGCAGCTGGCACATCAGCATCCCCTTGTTTGGAAGGCTGCAGATAGGGAGAAGATGCATTCCACCTACACAGAATGCATCCCACAATATCCACCCATCACAGAGACAGCTGTTCCTGCCACAACACTCCCCTGCTGTCAGGAGAAGCTGAAGAACAGGGGACACCAGTTGTACTCAACCTGTCACAGTGAACAGGATATTCCCACCTCAACCCTGGTGACAGAAATTGTGATCTAGCCAAGAATTCCAAATTGCCTTTGGTCTCCAAATCCTACTGAGCACCAGGGATCTAGCAACAGCTGGCCAGAACCTAAACCAGAGCATCAAGGTGCAGTTTGGCTCTGTCAGCCTGACAGGACCAAGGGCTGATAGCTCAGGAACAACTCAGAGTTGTTGAACGAAACAGGACAAGCAACAGCCAGCCCCAAAGTGTCCTGTCTTCTCCTGTGTCACTGCAAGCTTGCCAGGCTCTGCTGGACCCTTAGTGGGAATTGTTCCCTATTTCCAGCTCCTCAATCACACTGAGCATTGGGAGGTATTGCCACTCCTACACTCCTGGCAGAAGTGTAGGAGTTTGGTGTTTCAGGACTGTAAAAGGAAGGAAAGACAGACAGTAAACTACAGGGGGAAAAAAAAGGTTATAAGCTAAAAACACTGGCATAATTAATAGAACAATGCTGCAAACAAGTTCCCTGCAAAAGTCACATTCCAGCTGCCAAAACAAGCTGTACCCTATCCCGTCTGCACAACCTTGAGATCTTATCTCTTCCACCCTCCTTCTTTCTCCAATTGTTTGGAAATCTTAATTCATAAAACGAGCCTTAATTAAATGGGAAATATGCCTGTGTTTGCACAACTCAGAACACAATCATGTCTCAGTCAAATAAACACTGGTGTCCATATTACACTTGGGAATTTGCTGTGGTTTGGGGTTTTAAATTCGTTGCAGCAAGCTTGGGAGCAAAATCTCAACAGGAATCTTTTCTTCTCCTCCCATCCTCTGTACCAGGAGGGTGAGACAGGGAACAAATCCCCATGCAGAGAGGCTCAGTACAGGTTCCAGCTCCATGTGTACAGGAGGATCATTTCAGGACATACCATATGAGACACGATAGCCAAAAGCAATTATTTTTCCTCACCACTTCTCAGAACCCAGACTCACCAAACTGCCCTGAAATAGCAGCACAGCTCTCGAAATAGCATTATTTCTTCTCTTTTTGAAAGCAACACCCACACTGAATCTTTGATTTTAAGCCATCCCCAAGCAGTTACCACATCTTTACCATTCAAGCCACAGGGAAAATCATTAAATCCAACAGCAACACTATGTGAAGAGAAACCAGAATTAAAAAAAGCCAACCACCACGTGGATTTACTCCCACATTAACTGGATCAACTTCAGCCTTGGAACAGAGTAGACGTGACTCCAGGAAAAATATGTCTCTCCAGGTGCAGCTGTATCAAAGAGACTTTCCCTGGGCTCGTGCTTTGCTGGAGCATTAAACAAACCACATGTTCCAGCTCTGAGGCAGCAGACACGTACCCAGGGCTGGCCTCGGCACGCTGCGATTCACGCAGCCTTCTCCATCCTGCTGTCTGCACAAACACACCCCAGAGCAGCACAGAGCCCAGGGCAGGGGAATTCAGGTTGGGAAGCAAGTCCTTAGATCCTGAAGGCTGGGTTATGGCTGGCAGAGTGGCTGGCTGGTCCCAAAAAGCTTCCCTTGAAGAAGATGGGAAATTTTCCCCATGGGTTTGAGTACGACGATAAGAAATATTTCAGTACAAAAGCAAAGAGAGTCCCCTCACTACAGACTGTGTGCACTCACCCCAGAGCAGCACAGAGCCCAAGGCAGGGGAATTCAAGTTGGGAATTAACTTCTTATATCCTAAGGCTTGGTTATGGCTGGCAGAGTGACTGTCTGGTCCCAAAAAGCTTCCTTTGAGGCAGACGGGAAATTTTCCCCATGGGTTTGAGTATGACGATAAGAAATATTTCAGTACTACAGACTGTCTGCACTCATCCCTGAGCAGCACAGAGCCCAGGGCAGGGGGATTCAGGTTGGGAAGCAAGTCTTTAGATCCTAAAGGCTGGGTTATGGCTGGCAGAGTGACTGTCTGGTCCCAAAAAGCTTCCCTTGAGGAATATGGGATTGTTCCCCATGAGTTTGAGTACGACAATAAGAAATACTTGAGTAGAAAAGGAAAGAGAGTCTCCTCACTACAAACTGTGTGCACTCACCCCAGAGCAGCACAGAGCCCAAGGCAGGGGAATTCAGGTTGGGAATTAACTTCTTATATCCTAAGGCTGGGTTATGGCTGGCAGAGTGGCTGTCTGGTCCCACAAAAAGCTTCCCGTGAAGAGGATGGGAATTTTCCCCATGGGTTTGAGTACGACGATAAGAAATATTTCAGTACAAAAGCAAAAGGCAAAAAGAGTCTCCTCACTACATCCTCACTACAGACTGTGTGCACTCAGGTCACCCAGAGATATCCAAAGGAAATCAGTATTGCCATGGAAAATCTTTTATACAGAACCACATCCCTGCTGTAAAGTGACAGGAACAATTCTCCCTGCTGAGTGATTTTCCTCCTGAGTGCAGAATGGAGCAGAGAGCAGAAACAGCTCATGAATCATGGAATCACAGAATAATTGGGGCTGCAAGGGATCTTTAAAGGTCAAACAACACCAAAGACAAGAAACAGAAGGGTGGGTGAGGAAAGAGATGAAAACACAACAATGACACCTTCACCTTTGTTCCCATCTTGTTGCAAACTTCAAAACAAAGCCCGAGGATGAAATTTTGTCTGGAGATTCCAACAGAAAACCTCCTCCAGTTGACTTCTTGTGCTTTGAGGTTTTAAGTGCCTTGCAGGTAAAGTGGAGCCTGGAGTGCTGTGGGATGCACTCCAGTGATGGATTACCACTGCTGCAAGGTGCCTTTCATTTCTCCCAACACACCTGAACTCAAAATGTTTCTTTTCTGTGACAATCAAGACATTTTACCAAAACAAAGGGAAGTTTACTTTAGTATTGATCCTCTGCATAAATTGTGCCTCAAACAGCTTCACAGAACTGAGATGAAATGTTGCTCAGAAAGAGAGTAATTAAATACCACAGGCTGAGGAAAGAAAAAAAAGATGTGTTTTAGATCTAAGACATTTTTCACAGAGCAGGAAGATTTGTCATATGGTAAACAGTAGAAATTGTGAATTGGGACACTTGTGATTTATTTCTGCTTCCACAGCCTTCCCATGTGACAGCAGTAAAAGAGTGACAATCCTTCCCATAACTTGCTCAAAATAAAGCACAATTCCAACGTGTTTAGGTGGGAGCTCGTTTTATTCAGCACACCACGCTGGATCCTTTCAGTACCTCAGCTCCACCGAATGTAAAACAGCACAAGCACCTGGCTGTGCCAGAAAAGCACTTCCACTAATGCCCTCTGAATGAAAAGGCATCAGTGTAAGGTATTAAATCCCCACCAGGACAGAGCTATGTGCAAGTCAGATGAGATAACAAGCCAGTAAATTTCAAATCACCACTTGCATCCATCCCATAACTGCATGCTGAAATCCCTCCAGCTAGGCTGGCGTGTTGGCAGGAAAAAAAACTGTCATTTCTAAATTTAGCAGACACCTCAATCATTGTGCGATGCTTCAAAAGCAATGGAGATGTAAAGTGGAATTTGTAGGGCACCATTTAAACTGAAATGAGAGCTCCACTCACTGAGCAAAGGCTTTTCTTAATACCCTTCCTGTTTGGACAATTTGATCCACTCCTTTTTTTTCCTCTACAACCACAAAGGTTTGTCCTGCAGTGAATGGATAGGCTTTTTTTCTGGGATAACTTCCAGGTTAAAGAGAAAGGATTTACACTTGAATGAAACATAGGCACTGTATTTGGAAAATCTGTTTTGAAAACTTGGGAAGGAAGCAAAGCCTCCTTCATTTAAAAAGGGACTCAATTAACATTCTCCAACAAGTCTTCCTATCGAAAGGACAGTATTTGCTGGGGAACATGTGATCTGAAACTCGTTCTCCCTGCTCACAATGTTCCTTTCTGAAATACAGGGCACTGCTTTGGAGAGACACGAGGATCTTTGCAGAGCTTTCCAAAGGAACTGCCTGTCACAGGCCAGGCCTTGACTCCAGACATCAGATCTTCTGTGACTTAAGCTCAGGAAACTTAAAATAGTGCTTAACAACCCTAATGAAGACCTAGAGTGACACAATCCTCCTGTGGCTCCCTCTACAAGGACAGCTCATCCATGCTCAGACACAAGGGTGAGATGAATCCACGGTGTCACAAATCTCACCTCCTCACTGTCCTGATAAAACACATTTTTAAAACTTTCTGCAAAGAGCACACTAGAGACCAACCAAGCAGGTGTTCTCCTTTTGATTCCTGCATGTCTGGGTGTGGGTTTGATCTTTAGCAGGCAGGGGCCAGACAGGACCACCCTAAGGGTTATCTTGGGTTTGAAAAACAATCCTGCGAGTGCTGGGCATGTCTAGAAATTGCCCATGCAGGAGTAAGAAAACAACCCATGCCATTATTTTTTTTCCAGATAAAGAGGGGGAAAATGCTACTGACAGTTTAATATGCACTTTTATTTCTAAATTCCCTTATCAACTGCGTATGACAGAGCCTTCTTCACTCTTTAATAAGTTCAGGTTGAAGTCAAGCCCAACTTGAAGTTGATGACGGATTGAGTCCACATCAATACCCAGCAGATTTGGGTGGGAGATAAAGGCAATATTGGTGTGTATAGATACAGAAAACATGCTATCAACATATCCAACACTTTGGGGAGACCATCTGTAGCAGCCCACTCTCCTTCATTTCTCCTGGATGCCTCCAATTGCAGCAGAAGGGAAGAGTTACCTGCAGCTACCCCCCAGCAGTGCCTCAGAGGGGCTGTGTAAGCAGAACAAGGACACGGGCTCTCTCCAGAGCCTCTTCCAGGAATCTGGCTGCTGAGATGTGAGCTACCCTTTGGGAAAAAATACTGGTTTTCCCTGCTGATCACACTTTTAGTGCAGGCACTAGATCAGGTGTGGACAACCATAGAAAATCTTCTGTATTCAATGACTATTCTTTAGTTCCTCCATCTGGGAGTTTGTCTACACCAACACAGACCAAACACCCCACGGTGCCTTCGCTTCATCCAAAATAAAAGAAATTTAGGGTTCTGTTTTTAAATAACATCTTCCATGGGAAAATCAGCAGGCTTTAAATTCACAGTGCAGTGGAACAGTGTCCTCACGCTTAACTAAAGTGCCAAGCACCCCACAAGTGCCTCACTCTTTACCCTTGCTGGTCACAAACACAGATGTCAGGACAGAGCAGCAGAGAATCCTCTGTGTACATCCCATTCAAACCAACCACGAGGTGCTCTGCACAGCTGGGGATGAGCTGCTCAGTGATAAACACACTTAATGGAGTTTACATTTGCTTAAGACACTTACAGCTTAAGAGGTTGGCTCGTGTCTGTCCTGCCTGGCTACAGGCAGATGCTGGACAGCACAAGGTGAAGATACTTCTCCTATGAGGTTAAGCAAGAAATGAATGAAAAGCTGTAGGCATTTCACATAGGATATAGGGCCAAAATTTGGGTTCAGTTTGGGGTTTCTGTGAAAACACTCTACCAGTCCTAAGGGAATCCAGAAAAAAAATGGAGAGGACACAGTTCACACAGTCACTCTCCCCTTGTCTAAAGAGCTACCATCTCTCCTTGGCAGATGCATATTTTGCACCCAGAAATGTCCCTTGCAGATCCCTTCTCCTGAGAATAGAACAGGTGGTGACAACTCATGAAATGTGCTCATACCCACATCTACAAGAATCTACATAGGTTTCATTGCACCTTTGGAAAGAGGCAACCCACTCCAAGAATTTAAAACTGGGTAACTGCAGTGACTGTATTTTTTCAGGAAAGAAAGGGAAGAGGATTTAATATTCAAACAGCTTCTCCTCTCCATGTACAGAACTGTGGAAGCTTTCTGATCCTGTCCACTGCATCTGCATGGGCTGGAAACAAGCTGTAGGACCAGCAATGTGCTGCAAAGTCCAGTATCACACAAACACACAGGATCCTTCTCTCTGTTCTGTCATGTTGGATTTAAAAATAGGTATTAAGTTATATCACACTTTTTTAATAAAAGGAAGTTAGAAAGGGATTTAACTACTAGCAAAACTGTGCTTTTGGAGGTGAAGTTGCCTGGCCAATATGGGTAGAGTATGAAAATCTCTGTGCTGGGACTCCAGCACTGATGTCAGTGCTGCAAACACACACAGCCTCTGCCTCAGAAAGTTACTGGGACTGAAGTGATGGGGACACAGCCCCATATTTACACCCCTGCCCCTCTGTGCACCTTCTTGTGTCCATTTCTCACCGAGCCCATCTTCCCCTCCCTGCTCCAGAGCAGATTAAGCTTAATATACTTATGCAGTTGTGAAGTGTCCTGCCTATTATCCAATTAGGCAGCTAACGAGATCTGAGTAACAGCACGTAGGCACTGATAGCTGCTGCCTGATAGCAGTACAGATTAGACACGTTCTTTATGCTCCCAGCCCTTGCAGAAAAAGGCTTGGGATTCGTTCAAAGGCTGCTCCGAAGGCTGGGTTCAGGTAATTGTTTAATTTTGTTTGGGATCCATAAACACATCACGTTTGTTTCCTCTTGATCTCCTGGAGCTGTCATGGCACAACTGTCCCGTTACAGAACTCCTGATCAATCTGGTGTGACTTGTTCAGTTGAATTGTCAGCGTGGACAGGGGCAGGTCTCATCACCTCTGTGGTTCCTTCTAGCATCAGAAATCTATGGAGCAATAAAGGATCTGAGCATCACCAGGAAAAAATGTACAGGACTGATAAGGAGATACAGAAATGAAAATGCTGTATTAGCTCTGATGCTGTTCCACATGACATTCCCATAAGATGCACCTAAGAAAACATTAATTAGATGTAATCAGCAGAAAATGGCTGCATGACAACAGCACAGTTATCAAGGGTTTGTTATCTAATTGGGAGGGCACTGGAGAGCGGGTCCAGCCAGGCATAAGAGCTGTGTAATATTTTCATTACCAGTTGGGATGACAGACTGGAATGTATGGCCATAAACCCAAGAGATGATTCAGCTGGGAGGATTTGCAAGCACCAAGGTGTACAGATTTCAATTTCTAAATTACCTTCATGCACTGATCCAATATCAACATCAGGTCATTAAGAAAGAGAAGCCCCTACAAACACAAAAACAGGGAGCAACTCTATTCAGAAAGATTTCAGAAAAGGCTCTTAGAGGGTCAAAGCAAAATTATGACATTCAACAATAAATGGTGCATGCCACAGGTGCATGAAGGCAAAATCCAAGGGATGAGCCATGGAAAGCACTCAGCTGTGCCTTGCAAAGTCCTGCCCTGGGCTGCTCACTCACTGATGCTTTTGGGAACAGCAGACCCGAGAGAACCTTGAGGAGAACAACAAAATTAAAAAACACCAGGTGTGAGATTTAGCTGCAGCCATTTAACCCAGAAATGTTCCTAAGAACAGACTAGTGCAGGCAAGCAAGCAGGACACAGCCTGAGGGGAGACCTATCCTTCCAAATCCAGCAGGAAAACTCAGAGTTTGGTTCCCTTGACTTGAACCCTGTGGCTTTAATCTCTGTTATAAAACAAGATAACAGCCATCAATGTGGTGGAAAGAACAAGAGTCCAGGGCTTATCAACATAGAAAAACAGGGAGATACCAACTGGATGGGTGAAACACACAGCTTTAACCTGACAGATAGGGATAAATGGGATATGGGGAAGAAATTCTTCCCTGTGAGGGTGGGCAGGCCCTGGCACAGGGTGTCAAGAGAAGCTGTGGCTGCCCCTGGATCCCTGGAAGTGCCCAAGGCCAGGCTGGACAGGGCTTGGAGCAACCTGGGATAGTGGAAGGTGTCCCTGCCATGGCATGGGGTGGGACTGGATGATTTTGATGGTCCCTTTCAACCCAAACCATTCTGTGATTCCATGACTCTGTGGTTCAAATTTTCTTGCATCACTGAGTTGGAAATGCAGCAGCCCACAGACTGAAGCACCTGATGTGAGAAAGGAATGAAGGAATAGGGTTGTTGAACTTGGAGAAGAAATGGTGTTTAGTGGGGGATCCAGTTACTGTCTTTACTTATCTGAGGTTTACTGAGCAGATGGAGCCTGAGTGGATGGCAGAAACCAAAGGACAAGGAGCAATGGGAATTATTGACGGGAAGGGAAATACTGATCAGACAGGAGGAAAAGATTCCTCACCATGAGGGCACAAAACATCAACCTGCCACTCTTGACTAAAAAAAGTCCACAGGAAACCTACCTTTGATCCTGGCCCTGTCTGGAGCAGGAGGTCAGATGAGAGAGCTTCAAATCTCCTGTGCCACTTCACTTACTCTTCAGCTCTAAGAAATCTTTATCAAGGAACACTGGAAAAGGGATTTTGCCCAAGAGTCTACATCACTTTACACCTCTTCAGTGCTAACAAGTACTTCAGACTCTAAAGCTGTCAATAAAATGCTTTCCACATGACTAAAGATCCCAGTGTCTGCAACTGACAGAGAAAAAAAGTAAGGAATGAAACACCAGAGCTTTCACTGCAGTTGGAAAGAGAACAAGAGAAACTGGGGACTCACATTACACAAGTTATCATACAAAAACTCTGCAAGAACACTGAGGAATTCAAAGATACATACAGATAGCTAAAAAAAAAAAAAAAAAAAAAAAAAAGCCAGACTGCTCCTCCCTACCTGCTCTTCCCACAGCAATAAATACAAGTCGATGCCAAAAGATGTTTCAGACCTGTCCAGACCAGCCTTCATTTTGGTGAGAGCTTCTTCAGCTGTCTCAGGACAAAGGCCCTCTGTGTGCAGACAAACCTTTCACACACACATCCTACTCTCTCCCACTGAAAGGTATGATAGAGGTGTTAATAGATCCAGAGAAAATGCCTGGAACAATACACGCTGGCAGCTTTTGGGGGTTTTACCCCCAAAAAAAATAAAGTGAAGGAGTTTACCTTAGCAAACAATGCTTCTAGTGCTGGCTGATCTGTTTTCTGTCATGTTTTATATTTGAGTGCTACCTCTCAGAATAATCTTCCCATCCACTTTTTACCAGCTTTAGAAATGCACGAATAGCTGAGTCCTTCAGGGGAACAAAGGGACAGCAGGTACAAAATCAGATGCACAGAGTGTAATCACGGCAGGGAGGGAGAAGGGAAGGTCACTCCTGAGCTGCAGCTGGCAGGTCAGAGCAGGAAAGCACAATGGCTGAGCTGTAATCAAGTTAATCATGGGGAAAGCCTTGGTCAGGGCAGCTGGCAAGGACTTCCTTCACCTTAGAACAGCCAGGAATTATTCTGGAACAGAGATCCAGAACACATCCCTGTGGAAAAGCAAGAAAAGCAAGTGCTCTGTTCTTATAGTTGGTAAAAAGACAAAGCCATAAAAAACCTTCCATGACAAAACACTTCACCAGTGCTTTGTCCAAAACTAAAATGCATTAATCACACCCCAGAAGTCTATTTGAGAGTCACACAATGGTGTTTGCTGGCTCAGTCCATGCAGGTATCAGACACAGCTCTCCAGGGAAGCTCTGGACGCTGCAGCTCAAGGGAGACGCGGCCCAGAGATTCCCAAAGGCAGCTCCAAGGACTGAACAGCTCACTCTGTACAGTAACAAAAGGGCAAGAGGGCAGCAATTCTCAACTGCTGCACAGAAATCAAAGTCAGAAACCAGCAAAATCTTGGTAATGGCAAGAACAATGACAGGCTTTCTAGGATCACCCAGGGACGATGAGGAAAATCCACCACTGGAGGCTTTTAACAACTGCTTTGGACAAACATCTGCTGGGAAAGTTTGGATAGAGCTGACCCAGCCTTGGGGCAGGAGGTCAGATTAGACAACTTAAGGTCCCTTCCTGCCCTGCAGCTCTTTGCTTGTAACAGAAACGTGACAACAGAACACGTCAGCAGCAGCCCCAAATCACGCAACTCCTCCTAATATTTCCATCATACATTGGAGACACACTGTAAGATCCCATGTGCAGATGCTGCCTGTTCCCACATGGTACCTTCTCCCTCCATTCCTGGAGGAGCCATACAGGGAGAACATCAAGAGCTGGACTGACAGAGCAGGCATGGGAAGAGGGGCTCCCCAGCACAGCCCTCCCAACAACACAGTCCCTCTCACATCCCACAGCATGGGGACAGTTATCAACAGGAGCCCATCCCCATTGTCCCTCCCATTTGTCCCTTCCCATCTCACCCTGCAGTCTGAGCAGTTCTCTCTTTCTTCTCTTTAGACTCTTCTTCTGTTCCCCCCTGGAACATTTTCATGTGTAAGATCTTCAGGACTGGATCCCTGCCCACCACAGCCCTGGATCCCACCCCAAGAGAATCAGGGAACAAAAAGATTAATGACCTGGTGCTTCACTGCAAAGCCCAGGGTCACACTCAGCCCTTTGTCTCAAAGGCCAAACAGAGACACCAGATGCCACTATGACACTGTGACAATGGTGTGAGCTGCCCACGACTAAAATGGACATTTAATTTAGTCTGCTGGGAGGACTTTATGCTCCTGCAAGCATTAATGAATGGCACGAAGCATCCCACGGGGTCAGAGCATCCAAGCAGCAGAGTAAAAACTCTGAAGTACCAATCTTTATCTCAGAGTTAAAGCTCGACCTATCAAAGCAGTTTTGACAATTTTTGCTTCCTTGTGTGCCCCCCCACACAATCCTCTTGGCTCATTCTTGAAAATCCAAACTTACAAACTTTGTCTATGGAACAACAAGGGAGGAAGGTGACAGAAGTGGTCCCAAAGAAAAATATTCATATATTTGAGAGTTTTTGTGAGCACATCCCAGCTATACCCACACACGTGTGTTTGTCAGTACACCCTGGCACATCTGAGGGCACAGTTATGCAATCCCAGAAAACCTAGATCCCAGTTTGCACTGTCCTTAAAGGACAGCCCTGACTGTACGTGTAGTGCTGACAGCGTCAGTCACGGGACGGGTCAGGGATTGGATCCAAATAAAAAATAACCCCATAAAAACAACAATCTTCTGCCAGGGTGTGTGGGCTCCCTGACCAAGATCTCACACCCACAGTCAAACAGAACATGCACAGGAATAGGATGACTCCTTTTCCTAGAAGTAGAATCTTAGATCTGTGTAAGTGACCCGTCAGCCTGTGCTCTGACGGCTGGAAAAGAGTTATGCAAGAGAGGAAACAAGCAGTGGGAGACAGGACAGCTCAGAGAAAACATCTCAGGGCAGCTCCACTCCTAAAGCCAGGCTCTTGCAAAACAACCCTGGTGCCAGCTTGCCAGGCTTTCCCAAAGGCTCTGGGAGCTTCAGGAGTTCAACCAAAGGGTTACCAGGCACATCTTCCTGGCAGAGTCCGCTGGGATCACAACGGTGACTGATTTCAAAAGAGAAAATCCTGTTAGAAGAAGACTGGAGATCAAAGCAGGAGGTTACATCTATATCCTGGAACATGCATCCCCTGGGACAGGAGAATTTTTAATTCAGTTTCAGACTAAGTACTCATTCAATAGAAACAGGTGAGCATGCTTGAATATTGCACCCGTACAACTTCTCTGGGAGAAAATCCATTCCCCACCTGCCCTGAAAAATTAATTTAACTGAACCAACTCTTATAAAGGAAAAGAAACTCCTCCTTTTCTATGCAATCCCCAGTTTAGGGATAGGCTAGGACTATCTGCCTCACCTAACACAAAGCATTTTCTGCCTACATCAGCTACAAGGGAGCTTCAGTAACTACTTCACAACACAAATGAACTTAAACCAACATGCTTTTTCTTCCTCCTTCTCAAAATGTGCCAACATCACCAAATCCTGTCCAATGTTTCAGTCATTCCTAGCATGCCAGCAACCTACACTACTCCATGCCACTCAGCTCAATCTACAGAACACACTTGGGAAAATCTGGCATTATCAAGAATAATGAATGGTGAAGAAATGAATAACTAAGTATCCATTCTTCAACAGTTATCTACATCCATTTAGTTTTCTACATCATCAGCCAGGAAAACAAATATTTTCTTTATTTCTTAAAAGGTAGTTCCTGCCTTTGAACTCAGCAAGTACAGACGCACACACTAAAAGTGGTATCAAATGAACTTTTCAAGCCATTATTAAGGCTTTGCAGCCCTTGAAAGACCTATTGGATAAAAGAAATGAAAGTTACCCAACCAAAAATTCCCTACAAGCTGAAATTGCCTGGGTTTATGTCAGTTCAGCTCTTTAGGGCCCTCCACAGCTGAGATTTCCTCACTCCCTTTGTGGCACTGATCTGTTCGGTGGCCCCCAGTGCTTCCTCCATCCCTCTACTCCAGGAAGTGAGGGAAACGTGGTCTCACAGCACGATGTGGAAAACTGCCCCAAAGAGGGAATATCCAACAACAGCCCTGTGTAAATCACTACTCTGGGGCTGCAAAATCTGCCTCCCTCAGACCCAGCAAGCTGCCAGCCACCATCACTTGGAATGAGAGAGCACCAACAATAAGTGCCTTGTTTAACTGAGACTTTAAAGCAGGGCCTGGTAGCAGAGAACTACCCGAGAATAGCTCAGGGATCAAACTCCAGCAGGAAAAGCAGGGGGGGGCTTTTTCACCCCTCTTGCATTACATTCCTGCTGCTGAGCTCATCACCTTCAGAGCAACCCGGGCCTCTCTCAGAGCCAAACCACTCCTGCTGCATCCTTACAACTTCCCTTCCATCCCATCCTTGCAACCTCACAGCCCTGGCCCCAACATGTCACAAAACAAAAACTTCAAGCTGCCATTGAAAATAACACCAAAACTGCACTTAAAACCAAGGGCATGATTAAAAGACACCAAACACCACCACATTCAGTGCGTTTAAAGATTTCCAGAGGAAAAGGTCACCGGAATATAGAGCACATCTCCCAGAGCAAACGTCCTTGTCACGCTGCTGCTGGGTTCAGACAGAAATACATTGTTATAAAAACCCTGTGTGCTGTGTTATCCACAGCTCAGGGCTGCTGAATCAATCACAGAATGGTCTGGGTTGGAAGAGAAATTAAAAATCATCCAGTCCCACTCCCTGCCATGGGCAGGGACACCTTCCACTAGCCCAGGCTGCTTCAAGCCCTGCCCAACCTGGCCTTGGACACTTCCAGGGATGGGGCAACCACAGCTTCTGTGCCAGGGCTTCATCACTGTCTGATTAAGGAATTCCTCCCTAATATCTAATCTAAAAATCCCCTCTGCCAGTGGGAAGCCATTCCCTCTTGTCCTGTCACTCCAGCATCCCTCTCCAGCTCTGTTGGAGCCCCTTTAGGCATTGGAAGGTCATCAAAGGTATCCTAAAGCTTTCTCTTCTCCATGTGGACAGCTCTGCAGCCCTGCACTGTTCCTCCAGCCTGCAACCCTATCCCAGGGCCCCTCAGGGGCACTGCTTCTCATGGAAACACAAAAACAGGACCTCAAACTGAGGTTCCTCCAAAGCCACTCTCCACACACCACCTGCACCACGCCAATGTGCTCCTCAGGCGCCACCCCGCACCATGGAGTCACCACAAAGATTTATTTTCCAAGTGGTTCATATTCCCACCCACAGTATTTCTGGAATCTTTCGTTAACACAAGAAGAAACCACTGAAATTTTAGATTATAAAAAGGAAAAAAAAAATAGGAAAGCTTTTCAACCAATTTCCACAGTGACTTGTATAAACTGAAGATTTATTACAGTGTACACACCCACGTGCCCTCAACACAGAGCAAGGAATGCCCAGACACAGCAAAGGCAATGCAGCAACAGAGCCAATGAAAATGGGATACAAAATCAAGGTAGCTGAAAATGTTCATGTTCCTTCCACAGGAAGACAACAAAGATGACTGTAACACAGTCTGGAAACACAATAAAGGTGGCTTTGAAGTGTCACTTGTAAAACTATTTGTGTCTCAGGATTCCATAATTTGATGAATTGGTTGCTTTGGGGGTTTTTTATGGCTACGCTTTTATTCCCTATTCTCATGTTCTCATGGTGGGTTACCATCTCTCTCTCACTTTACTGCTGTGCTTAGATCAGTTTTTGCATGCAAGCAGAGCAGGACAGATCCCTCAGCCACATCTTAAAGCCAGAGGTTTAGACTCGCCAGAGAATGAAGAGTTCAAATCCATTCTTCATCCACATCAACTCCAAGAGGAGATCTTTACAGCCCTTTTATTTATTATTTACCACTCTAACACAATGTTTTAGCTCACCAACAGAACTAAAAAAAATCAGTTATTTAATTTCCATAGACTTGACTTCATTAACTTCTGGAGAGGACTAATGTTTGTGGCCAGTGGGAAAGGGTATTTCTACATTTTTCCATTTTCTGGTCTGTTAATTACAATTACTGAGAGAAGGAGACAGCAGTGAGATTTGTGAAACACAGCAGGCTGCATTTTTAATAGTTTTGAAAAAAAACAAGAGAAAATAATATCTCTCTCTTTTGTATAACCCAATCATACAAAGTAACTCCACATACTTCAGAAGTCAGCATCACAATTTTCCTTAGACACTCACTTGGGCCAGCAGGAATTTAGCTGGAGAACCTCAGATTTGATTAGAAGGGATTATTCTTCAGTGAGATGAGAGGAACAGAAAACATGAAATGATGGAAGTGGGGTTGAGAGGCAGGCAGGCAGACTCCTGAGGCTGGTAATGAGATGCAGGAATACTCCTCCAAGCTTCTGAGGCAGAGATGGGCAGTGTCCGATGGCTTTTGAGGATGGATGAGTGAGAAAAACCCAAATTACACTACTTGGCTAAGGTGGAGGTCGGTTAAAGCACCATCACACCTCTTGGAAGCTGTAGGGAGCCCAGAAACCATGTCTGCTGTTTGCAAACAATTCGACAGAGTTCTCCAAACTCTACCTCAACCCCTCCAGTGCCACCAAGTCAACTGAGATTCCTCTATCCCACAAAAACACCGACTTTCAGAGACACCACAGCTGACTCGTGACACTTTGGTGGGAGAGACACAGCAAGGAGAAAGCTCAAAGCAGAGAGGGACAACCACGAGTGCCAGCAGCAGGGCTGAGGACACGGGAGCCCAGGACACATGCAGAGTGTTTGTGGCGCTCCAGCCACACGCTCCAGTGTTTCAGGGCAGCCTGGCACAAAGAGCAACAGCTCCAGAGCTGCTGTTCTACAGAGCCAAAGGATGGAGAGGGATAAATGACCACAAAATCCAGCATTTTTAGCATTTAATGACCTCTACATCCCCTTCCACACACAGCTTAGCCAAAATACCAGCTGCATGCTGCTCCAAACCCAAAGGAGTCCAGGTAAATGTTTGATCAGCCACACAGTGATTTGGATCCAGGCACTGAGTCAGACCCAAGCCTGATGGGTTTTTTGCCAGCTCAGTAGTCATCCAAACAGGCTCCCTAGTCTGGCTACCCACTCCACAAAAGTGGCACGAGGGAAAGGCAGTGCTGGTTTTTTTTTAGAGGCAAAGCCAGCTGAAACCACAGAGCTTGCTACTCCCTAAAAAACACAGTACATCTGTTCCACAGCAGAGCCACAAAAGATTAGTAAGTGCTGGCCTAACAATCTGGAAAGGGAAAAGGAGCTAGGAGAGCAAAATGTTATCACTAAGTCAATAAAACAACATCTGTAAAGGACTGAGAACATAACAGCATTCTTGCACAACACACAGAAATGCTCCTGGGCTGATTTCTTGGGCTCCACTAAACCTGTCTGGTAACTCTGGGAACAGAACTGCCTCGTACAGGCTACGGGAAAAGTGGATCAACAGGGTGAGCTAAGGACAGGGCTCGACTTTGTTTGTGCAGGATCACAGAGTGGACGTGTATTAGGCGATATATATGGTTTCACTTTTATGTAAAGCTCGTGTTTACATCTAATGTATCCGGCAATTACAGCTGGTCCCAGAACTAGGTTTGAGACAGCGTGTCTATAATCCACGGAAAGCAATTTGTGGGATGAGCAGAGCAAGGATGCAGCAGAGCAGCTCTGTGTAGGGGTTGAGAATGTAAATAAAAGATTTGTTTTGAGTTTCTGTAACTGACAACTTGCTTTGTGCATTTCACTACCCGGCATTGGGAACCCTCATCTACTACAGCGATCTCAAAGTCGATGGATTCGACTGAAAACGGCGGTGCGAGCCGCCAAGCCCCCGGTATTGTAACAGCTTTGTGTAAACATGAAAACAGCAGAAACACAAACAAGCCGGGAGCGAGCCTTCGCCGCTCGTCACCCGCATCCCCAGCACGGTGACTTCCCCACCGAACCTCTGCTCTCGGTGTCATCGCATCCCCAGCACGGTGACCTCCCCACCGAACCTCTGCTCTCGGTGTCATCGCCGGGAACGCCGAGGCGGGGAACGCGGAGGCACGCGAGGACTCGTGTCACATGCGGGAGATTCACCGACATCAACACACGCCAGGGGGAGAAAATAAACACCCAAACCAGCTCAAAATCCCAACACAACCGTGCGTGTTCTGTCCTTAGCGAGGGAGCGATCCGTTCTCCCACGGTCCCCATAAAAAGCGGCAGGGATGGCACCGGCTCTGCACCTGGGCTGGGGTGTCGAGGGGAGGAATGAGGGTCAGCAAACTCCTGGGGTGGTTTGGGGTGTGTGGGATGGGGCAGAGCGAATGTCCCTTGGAGTAGTTTAGGGAGGTGAAATTGTTGGATGGGGCACAGGGAACGGCCCCTCAAGGCGGTGTGTGGGACGGGGCACAGGCTGGTTCCTCCGGGGTCATGTATGGGACGGGGCACAGGGGTGAACCCTCAGGATGGTGTTTGGGATGGGGCACCGGGCTGAAAACTGAGGGTGGTGTTTGGGATGGGGCACTGGGCTGAACCCTCAGGATGGTGTTTGGGATAGGGCACAGGCTGGTTGCTCCGGGGTCGTGTGCGGGACGGGGCACCGGGTTGAAAACTGAGGGTGGTGTTTGGGATGAGGCACCGGGCTGGCTCCCCCGGGGTCATGTCCATATCTCCCCCATGTGTGGGACGGGGCACCGGGCTGAACTCTCAGCGTGGTGTGTGGGACGGGGCACCGGGCTGAACCCTCAGGGTGCTCTTCGGGACGGGGCACCGGGAATGGCCCCTGGGGCAGGTGTGCGGGACGGGACACCGGGAACGGCCCCTACAGCGGCTCGGCGAGGAGGGCGTGTGGGACGGGTCCCGGCTCTGTGCCCCCAGACAAAGCCCCCCGCCCTCTCCCCGCCGCTGCCCGGGCGCTCCGTGCGGGGACGGAGCCGGGCAGCCCCGCCGAGGCGGCACCGGCCCTCCCGCCGCAGGTGCGGGCTGAGGGGGCCGAGGGGACCCTGCCAGGGGACGCTCCGAGGGGACCGGGGCCGCCGCCCGCCGCGTACCTCTCTGTGCGGTGCCGGAGGGGACTGTCGGGGTCGGGGCGCCCGCCCGGCTCTCGCCTCGCTGCCTCCCGCGGCTGAGCGGCTCCCGGCGCGGCTGAGCGGCGGCTGCGGGCACTGCGGGCCGAGAACCAGCGCCGGCCTGTTTTCCAGCCGCCTCCCCTGCGGCCCGCCCCGGCTCCGCCTCGAGCATCCCCCGCCTCCTCCTCCTCCTCTTTCCCCTTCTCCGCCTCCGCCTCCTGCACCGCCTCCTCCGCCCCGCTCCTGATCTTGGGCGACTTGAACGTGAAACTAAAGATATCAGCGCTTGCTTGGTGAAGCAAGCGTGTTAAAGCTAATTTTCTTCCTAAGCGAGACGGGTCTTTTTCACCTTTTGCGATTGCTGCTGTACTTCAAGGCTGCTTTGATACCCCCGCTCCGGGGCGTTCATCAAACTACAAAGCGGACCCAGTGTGGAAAATAACTTCATTCCTACACCAGTTTTTTCCTATTCCTGTCCAGACAATGAAATTAATCTCATCGGAGTCCACCTCACAATTAAAGCCCAGCCTGTGGTCCAGAAAAACACAGCCCTCCAAAGTCCTATCCGAACACCGTCACAATTTCTTATCTCTCACCATCTGGTTTCTGCCACTCACTGATATCAGTGTTCACGCAGTTGCACGGGGTAGTGTGATATACTGGGAAAAAAATAAAGTTATATAAAATCAAAAATAGGCGTAGCTTTAAACTTTTTCAGCTTGAAGACTCCTAAAAGCTAGCAAAGGACCTTCTCCAATATATTTATATTTATATTTATATTTATATTTATATTTATATTTATATTTATATTTATACTATTATATATAAGGTATATGCAATGTTAACATATTTATACATAATACATATATGTACTATGTATATACTATATATACTATATATAAACTATATATTATAATACTATAATATACTATAAAATAAATATGTAATATATATTTATAAAAAATAAAAATTTTATATATATATATACATACTAAATTTGTATTGAACACCCCATCCCTGGAAATGTTCAAGATCAGTTTGGACAGAGCTCTGAGCAACCTGGTCTAGTGGAAGGTGTCCCTGCCCATGGCAGGGGGTTGGAACAAGATGATCTTTAATGTTCCTTCCAACCCAAACCATTCTGCAATTCTGTAAATAATAAGAATACTCTTAAGTGGCTCTGGGCACAGAGCCTGTGCCATGGAGGCTTCTTCCAAATGGAGGAGAAAGCCAAAAAAATCCAGTTCCAGTGTCACAGTTTGGGAGTTGGCACTCAGAGCCCTAAAGCAAAGGGAAGATGTCCCTGCTCCTTCTGAATTCGATGCCTTTCATGCAGCTGCAGGGTAAAAGTCTCCTCTCCAAGCAGCAGCCCCATAAACACAGGTTTTATTAAATTACAGCTTCTTTCCAAAAAAAGGTTGTGACCAGGATTGAGCAATGTGTAACTCAAGGGATGCGGGTCCACCATGGAGATGGAGCACTCAGACATCCCACAGCCTTCCCATTAAACGCTGGCTGAAATTGCTTTTTGGATGCCTGGAGGGAAAGTCTGGAGGAAAGGCTGTGCCTTGGATGGAAATCAGTCACGTCTGCACGCTGCCTTCAAGCATTTTAAGGTTTTATAAAACACGCTCAGCTGCCTGCCAGAGGTTTGCACCTGCACAGCTGGGCTGAGGCTGCTGAGCCAGCCGAAACATCTGGGAAAAAAAAAGCAGGAATAACGTGGATTTGGGGTTCCCAGCTTCCCTCAGATATCAGAGAACTGTGCAAACTTTTCAATTTCACATCTGCAGTGCTTGCAGGTTGTTTTTCTCCAGACTTTGAGCTTCCCTGACTGCTCTTCAGTGCTGCCATCACCACTGGACTTAAAACCCTTCAAAACCCCTCGAAGCACCCAGATGCTGAAGCCACTGTAATGTTTGACAGTCAGTATAATGCAAGAAGGATAAAAACTTTTAGAGAGCATCCAAAGGAGCAGCATGAAATTGGGGAAGGCTGAGGTCCTTCAGTTTTTTCTGAAGAGGTCTCACCATGGTCTGCAGCTTCCTTAGGAAGGGAAGCAGAGAGGCAACTCTGATCTCTGCTCTCTGGTGACCACTGACAGGACCCAAGGAAATGGCATGAAGCTGTTTCAGGTGGAGTTTTGTTGGATATTAGGAAAAGGTTCTTCCCCCAGAGGGTGGTGGGCACTGCCCAGGCTCCCCAGGGAATGGCTCCCCAGAGCTCCAGGAGAGTTTGGACAACACTCCCAGGGACAGGATGGGATTGTTGGGGTTCTCATGTGCCACAGGGACCAGAAATTGGACTGGTTAGTCCTTGTGGGTCCTTTCCAACTCAGAATATTCTATGATTCTATGGCCGCACGCTGTTTGGGATGTGGTTTGTGAGCCTGCCACCATCAGGGTGGCTGTCCCCATCCAGCACACCCCAGGAGCCAGCCTGTGGTGCGCTCTGCCCTCCCACACCCGCCTCTCTGGGTCTCCAGCAAGCCTACAGATGGAAGGAGAGCTTTGCAAATTAAAGGACTTCAGGTAAATGAGCCATATTCTTGTTCTAACCAGCTCTATCTGGAAAGAGAGGAATTGGCAGCAAGGCTGGGAAGAGCAGCCTTTTCCACCAGACCTGACAAAGTCAGAGGTGATAAGGAAATAGGGACAGTTGGATGGTCCAGCTTGGAGATCCTTATCTGCAGAGGATGGAAAGGGAAGCCAGGAATTCCTGCCTGGTGTCCTCAGCATCTCTCAGAGCAACACCTGCCCCTCAGGGCTGCCTCAAATCCAGGCTGTGTTTCTTCGTAGGCAAAGAGAATCCACGAAGGACAAACTGGTGCCCCCTGTACCCACAGAAAAGCTGAACCACGAGGGATGCTTGTCATGCAGCAGCTGGGAAAGCTGGGGAGCCAATTCCTACTGAATGGCACTTCTATTTCCTCCACAGCAAATAAACAACTGTGCTGCAGGGCTGCACCAGCTCTGCCTGGCTGCAATGCGAAGGATTTGAGCTAAATCTAGAAAGCTCTGGGTATTAGGAGTCCCCTGGGCTCTACCCTCTTTCTCCAGTTTAGATTTGGCAACAGAGCCAGCCCTAGGAATGCTTGTAAGGCATTTTAAGGGTAGACAGAAATGCAATTACCTGTGGGAAAATAAAGCTCAAATACCTTGCAAGCCCATGTTTAATACAGTGTTCGATGGATTAAGGAAGAGTAATTGACAGATAGGACTGGGGCTGGTGCCTTTTGCAGACAGTAGTCCCAAGGAAATTTGATGAAATCCTAAAATCAGCATTTTTTATGCCTTTGACATTTGTTTTCTATAAGCAGACCACACAGTGAATAAAGCATCTTTCCTGGGAAGCACTCTTGAAGGACAGGTTTATGACTGAAATGTAAAGCAAATGGTAAAAGTCTGGAGAGCCTAACCTAAAAAAACCAGGGAGGACAAAGACCTTGTGCAGCACACCTGAAAAGATTGCCCAGAGCTGCAATCCAGAGACATAATCAATGTGAAGAAAGAAAAGTGAAGGATTGCCTGGAAGATCTCCTTTTGGAAGGGTTTTTTGCACCACAGAATGGACAGAAATAGCTCAGGTCTCATGTCCTTCAAAACACACCTTCAGATGGGGAAAGAATTCCAGAAAACAAATCAGGAGAGCTCATGGTGGGCACATGGAGGGTGGGAGGGTACCTGGGCACTCTGTGAAGTTTTATTTCTGGGTTTGGGCAGGCTTGAAGTCTGGCCAAGGAGATCTATTGGATTGACTGATGCCTTTTTTTGTATTTTCTGCCAAGTAAAATAATGACTTAAAGCCATTAAGTGATTGTTCTTAAGATTTCTATTGACCAACATAATGCCTCATTCCTAGAAATGTCAGGTGAGATGAGCAATAAGCCTGGCATGAAGCTTTTTTTAGAAGCTTTTTTTAGAAAAATAAGGATCCAGCTGGCTGGAAGAGAGAGCAGGAGTGGCAAATAAAATCAAGCAGCCCAGAGTACCCCTCTGTGCTCCAAAAACCACATTCCTGATGTTTGGCATGAAAAGGTTTTGCCTCTTACTGTTGTTACACAGCATTTTTCATCCTCAGATTTAAAAATGTTGGGAAAAGTGCCGTTATCTACTTGAAATCAGGAATATCAGTACAAAGACCCCCAATATGAGCCACAGGGTGTGCTGTGCTTCAGAGATTGCCCATTCTTGCCAAGATTTGACTTTGGCATTAGGAATGTGTCTGCAGTGAAAAGGCCTCCTGAGTTTGGGTCAAGATTTTGGGGGATTCACTCACACACTGACATCTGGCAGGACCCTCATGAAGTGAAATTATAACTTGAACAGAAAATCTGTAAGTCAGAAAAGGGGCTTCCAGTTTTCTAACCCAGGAATTATTATCCTAAGGGTACCTGGGTACTGATTTTGGCTCCTGCTCTGGGCAGGGTGACACACAGTGACAAAGCTGCTTGTGTTTCCTCAAGAAGGACACCACGTACAGCCTGGAAAAATTACCTGTGTTGAATAACTACAGCAGCTCCAAACAAGCCCAGCTGGCTTTTCCATCCTCTGCACTGTTTGTTTACTAGAGAAAGACTAATCCCTTTTACCTGCAAAGCAAACTTACCATGAAAGCCCACATAAAATGCTCTATTATCTTTCCATCCGTCCGTAATACGGAATTTCCATGATTCATTCACCCACTTGAGGAACACTTGAGCACTCAAACAAAAACATACATTCCCAGGAGAAAAAAAAAATAAAACCAAACCCACGTCCGGTGCAGGAGACAGAAACATTATAACATAAATACAAAATCCCACCAGAAATTCTGTCTATCTGAAGCAAGGCTCTGGCTCACAAGCACAACAAGGAAGGACAGAGATCAAACAATATTGCCTCTTGTGGGTGTTTTTCCCCTTTTCCTCACAATCCCCTGACAATAAGTCAATTGGATGTTTTACCAAGACTACAAAGGGAACCTGAAAGCCCAGCAGCCTCCCTTTGAAAGTAAATTCAGGCTACAGGCAGTTTCAAAAGTCAGAGAGTCTGCCCTTTGCTTAAAAAGCCTTTGTGACCTTCCAGTCATCCCAGTGTAGCTGCAGCAGTTCATGGGAATGAGTAACAATGACCTTTCCTATTTGACAGGCTGTCCAAGTGACAGGGAGCTCTCTCATGAATATTTCCCCTTGATGATGAACAATCTGGACACAGAACAAACACCCAGCTCACCTTTGTGGTTAGCAATAAAACTAGTCCAGGTGAGAAGGAGAAATTCCCCTCCCATGTTTGTTCATCCTTATTCCCTTCTAGGAAGGCAATTTCTGGAATGAGACTGCTCAAGCAGTAATTTTTTTCTAATATTCTGAGAGCTACAGGCTTTGACACTTTCCTACATGGATTTCTGGAAGGATATAGCTGCTGAGAAAAATATCCAATCTCAACAATGTGAAAAATTCCATGTGTGGAAGATCCTTTGCAATCTTTAATAAATTGGGGTAGCAAGCATGCACCCCAAAAACTTCAAATGTGCTGCTCTTTCTGGTTTATATCTGTCAAGCTTCAATTACTTATTCTTACCACAAATTTCTCTCTGCTAAATTTAAAAATCCCTCATAATTCCATTTCTGTGAGTTCTTGCACCTGAAGTGCCCTTTTGGTTTCATTTGGATGAGGAAAATTGGAAATGCTTTCCCTGGAGCAAAGGCAGGAAGCAGATTAAAAGGTGGCACTATCTTCTGCACACACCTGTGTGCTGGCCACAAGTGGGAAAATGGGACTCACCACTCTCAGCTCCCGGTTATTTTCTGTCAGGGATTTTGTGGGGTAGACATGGTTCCCCTGTTTTTAATAACCTTCTTTGGATATTGTTTTCACAAGCTGGTCTGCTTTCTTCAAGTAAATATGGACAATGAATCAAGGAATAATATCAGTGGCACATCCTTTGGTTCGCATGGACCTGGCTATTTCCATTCATCATGGAATCATAGATTCATGGAGTGGTTTGGATTGGTAGGGACCTGAAAGATCATCCTGTTTCAATCCCCTGCATGGGCAGGGACACCTTTCACTATCTCACGTCACTCCAAGCCCCCTCCAACCTGGCCTTGGATATTTCCAGGGATGAGGCAGCCACAGCTTCTTTGGGCACCCTGTGCTCAGCACCCTCACAGAGAAGAATTCCTTCCCAATATCCCATCCATCCCTGCCCTTTGGCAGTGGGAAGCCATTCCCCTTGTCCTGTCACTCCATGTCCTTGTCCAAAGTCCCTCTCCAGCTCTCCTGGAGCCCCTCAGGCACTGGAAGAGGCTCTAAATTCTCACTGAAAACTTCTCCAAGCTGAACACCCCCAGCTCTCTCAGCCTTTCCTTGTAGGAGAGGTGCTCAGCCCTCAGTGTTCTCATGTCTTATATTGCGTGACACAGTCAACAGCTGGATTCTCAGCAATTTATCACTATTTTGTGCACCTCTAGCACATCCTTCACAAGTTGTCCCCAGGAGATCCAGTCTTATCTCACCCAACATGCCTTCTTGTGAAAGCAGCTATGAACACTTACACCCCTTTCCCACCAATTCAGCACAGTTTGCATGAAACCACAATCACTAAAACTATTCTGAACACAAAAAGAATCCAGGAAATGAAAAATCTGGCAGGTGCAAAGGAACAGGGTTGGATGTGGAAGTCTGGGAGGAGGCTTTGCTGCTGACGGCAGCGCAGCTCTCGCCTTTATCTCACAGCAGGTAGAGGAAAGCACGGTGGGAAAATGCCAACTACTCCCACTTTGGATCTCCAGCACTGGCCAGGTGTTTTAGGTAGTATATCCCTCTTCCAGGCATTATGTTACTGGTTTGGCTATTTCCCTGCAAAACCAGAGAATGATCCTGAGAACCTCCCCTGTTTCCATCCCATCTCTGCAGCCCCTGCATCCCCTCCTCTGCCTTGGCGGTGCCCACAGCAGCCTCAGCCCTTCTCGCTGCCCAGAGCAGCTCCATTTTCCTGCTGTGCCCTGCTCCCTGCCCGTGCCTGGCTCCCAGCTCCTCAGGGTGCCCAGTTCTGCAGCCCTGAGCACAGAGGCTGCCTTTGTGCTCGCTGCCAAGAGCTGGGAGCCATCCTGGCACTGCGCTCCCTAAAAATAGCCTTGCCCCACGGATAACCTGCTGCCTCTCCCAGAGGCAGGTCTTAAAGATAAACCCTCCTATAAACCTGCAAAAAAAATGAGGCGAGAAACACTCCTGGGCTGGAGAGGAAAGCTCTGAAGGAACGGCCTAAGAGGGGTAATAGAGAGCACAAGCTCAAAAGCAGTGCCAGGGAGCCTGGGGAGCAAGTGTTGTGTATAACCTGCACACAGACGTAATCCAACAACTGCTGAGCTGCAGGAGGCTCTTTTACAGTCAGCTCCAAGTTCTGTGTGTGAAGGCACAACACTGCCAGCAAAAGAAATCCAAAAGAACAGCAATCCATCTGAATAAAGCTGAAAAAACACTTCTTCTTTACGTAGGGATGCGTATTTTGGATACAAAATACACCCAGCTTGCATTTTTGCCCTTGCACATCTTGCAATATATCCATTTACTCTTTCACATTTTATTTTAATAACAGGGGAGTCAAGTGAGCTCGATTGACAGGCTGGTTCCCAGGGAAACATGAGCAACTTATTTCTCTTAAATAGCAGGCACAAATGTTTCCTGTGTTAAACTGCACAGCCTGCTGTGACATTCAGATCTCCAGGATATAATCTCAAAAGAACAGAATGTGTTTGCCTGGCTCTGAGGTGGGGAAGGAGAGAGGTAGCAGCACATTACAGCTGGTGATAGGTGCTAGCAGGGATCTGGCACTCAAATAATTTTTGAGGATCTATGTCCCTTGTCCCAGTCCCCAAAGGAACGGCAAAACAAGAGTTTAACCAAAAAAATAAAAAAGGTGAAATAACCCAGTGTTGCTGGGAGAGAAATGGAAAAAGAGAAATCAGTAATAGCAAGCCTTTTAAAATCTCAGTCAAAATGCCAGGCTGGCTGCCCAGTGTTGCTGGGACACATTAGGGAATAAAAGGAGCCACAGTGCTCAGGCTCCATCCAGCTTGGAAGCTGCCTTGGCTGGTGCAGATAAAGGGACTTGGAAAAGAAAATGTAAGACAAGGCTGAACATCCTCATAAGGTGCTCTCTGGTATCCTTTAGGGTACCTCAAACCTGGGATTTCCTACAAAAAGGACACTTTCCTGCCCCTTGTGCCCAGGGATGCTGTTCCCAGCTCTGCTCACATGGTGCAATGTACCATGGCTTTAGTGGCCAAGCATTTTCCTTCCTGCTGCTTCAGGTTGAAGTGATGGGGGAAAAAAATAAAACCAGTGGCCACGAGGAGTTGCTCAAGGTTGGGTGTGTTGGGATTTGAAATGCAAGGAACTCTCAGAACTTTGTTCCCCACAAGGAAATTATCACAGGGTCAAACACACAAAACACATCTCCCCAAAGCTCTCCTTGCCTTGTTTATATTCACCTCAAGGGATGTCCTGAGCCTGATGGGATTTATCTTCTTAGTAAATCCCAGAAGATATCTCTCCATAAATTCCATCACCTCTCAGTAGCCCATTTACCTCCTGAACCTTTTTGTATTCACAATATCCTACAGAAAGACATGTCCAGCTCAGCTACCCATTGCATGAGGACCCACCTTCATGGAGGTATCCCACTAATTCCATTTGCTGGCCACTAGTTCCTGTAGAGGCAAGACACTGCCACACTGCCTGGCTGTTCCCTCACTACCCTGTCCCTTGAACATAAGATTTTTCCAGACCTCCTTCGTGTGCTCCTTCAGTGTTCCTTTTACTTGTCTGAGCCAATATTAAAGTGAGCAGGTGATAATTTGGCCTTGGAACAACTTTTTCCCCCTCCTTGCACAATTTCCTTTTTGGTTGGGGGAAAAAAAAAAAAAAAACCTAAACCTTTTTTTTTTCCTCTGTTTCCTTAGAATTCAGAAGCAAAAAAAAAAAAAAAAAAAAAAAAAAAGATCATGAAATACAGGTTTTGCTTGCCAAAGTTTCCAGGTGCCCAAAGTCTTGTTACTGGGATGCTGAACAAACAGCCTTCAAACACCATCCCTGCCTTTGTTCTGCCAGCTGGAAACACAGGTCACACTGCACCCTGGCACCACCTCAGAGCAGAGATATTCCACTGAGAAAAAAAATCCTCCTTTCATCAGGCAAAGAACACCAGAAAGGAACCTGGATTTTTAAAATTTTTTTACTGAGATCCTGGAGTAGTTTTTTCACCAAGGAATATTTTCTGTGAGGTCTCTGTCCACGCCAGTGACTCAGCTCAGCAAACAGCACTGGTGATTCACTGCTCCAGAGCGTGCCAGCAGTGGCTGCAGACCTGGGTGCTGCTGCTGAGTCTGTTCCTCAGCAGGAAACAGCCCCAATAAATGACATCAGCAGTGTGATTCAGTCTGTAGGACCACGGATTGCAAGGCTCCCACTCAGATTCCCCTTCCCCAGCCAGCTTTTTCTCTCCTGTGCCCCTCAGCTCTTGGTTCCCCATGCAAGGAACTGCTGCACAGCTCTGAGCTGGGCTGTTGTGCAAACCCCAAAGCGGCTGAAAGAAGGAAGATTGAGATGGGATATTGGGAAGGAATTGTTCCCTGTGAGGGTGGTGAGACCCTGGCACAGGGTGCCCAGAGAAGCTGTGGCTGCTCCATCCCTGGAAGTGTCCAAGGCCAGGTTGGACAGGGCTTGGAGCACCCTGGGATAGTGGAAGGTGTCCCTGCCATGGCAGGGGATTGGAACAAGATGATCTTCAAGGTCCTTTCCAACCCAAACCATTCCATGATTCTACAATTCCATGACTGCATGGTGAATTCACTCAAACAACAGAAGTCAAACCATTTCCCTGAGCTTTTCATGAATACACAGTAGAAAAATAAAGCTACCAAAAGGAAATGAAGTGGACCGACCACCAAAGGTAACAGACAATCCTTCATGGAATTACTTGCTCACAGATGCACATCTCCCAGTCCACCTCCAGATGGAAACATCTTGTGAGGTCATTAAAACAAATCAGAATGGGACACGAAGCAAATGACTTTTAGTGCAGAAAAGTCTGATTTTCTCTGAGAAATTGTGAGAGTGCATTAAAAAAGTCATTCCTTTTCACTGCATTCAGGACAAACACCCAAATATCCATGAGCTCTCCATGTCCTGATGTTTCAGGTTTGTCTGAATATTGCAGATATTTTCCACAGAAACAGAAAAATGTTGTTGCAAATACAATAACCACAGCCTAACGCAACTTAACTCTTCAGAACTGAGAATGCCTGATGGATGAAGCAAGCAGCTTATGCTCAGTTTTCTTCCTAAATATGAAGGACATTTCACATCTTTTTGCAATTGCCCCTGTACACCTGCTACCAACACATTGTACAAAGCACAGAGCAGACCCAACATGGCAAAACGCTTAATTCCTATATTATTTTTTCCTTCTCCTGTCCAGATAATAAAATTTATCTCATCAGAGTCCATGTCACAACTTAATCCCAGCCTGGGGACCAGAAGACCAGAGCCCACCACAATCCTATCCAAACACCATCAGCTTTTGTTATCTCCCAGCATTTATCTGCCACTCAGACACATCAGTGTTTATGCATTTCCATGAGGCACTGAGATATACAGAACAAAAAAGCTATAAAAAAGCAGAAACAGGCATAGCTTTACACTTTTTTCACCTCAAAGACCCCTAAAAGCCAGCAGAGAATCAGCTCCCACTTGTGCACAGCTCAACCTACAGCCCATGCTCCTGCTCATCTTTGTTACCTTGCGCTGAATCTTGCTGCTGGTGGAGGTGGCTCACAGCAGGTCCCTTTAAATCCTTTGTTGTGTTTGCACAAGTTGAAAACAGCTCCTATTAAAAAAAAAAAAAATCCCTTACGTGTGCCAAGCCGTGTGTAGAGATTATGAATCACTAAATGGCAGCCACGTGTCAGCAAAAGTAGCAGGAAGTGTCTTGCCTTTGACCTTTATTTATTGTAGCAAGAACACTTGGTAGCATATAGTTATAGAGATCTAATCATCCCTGCTAGCCAAGAAACATCGGATCTGTTGCCTGCATGGTATGTTTTGGCTATTAAAATTAAATTAAAAGAAGAATACTCAGCTTATCTGGCTAATATTTTTCAGTCGGGAGAGACTCGGAGAGAGGCCTTTCAGTTTGTTGTTCTTGTGTGTTTGGGAGGCAGAGAATTCCTCTGGAGATTCCCTGGGCTTGTGAGGGAATGGAGGGGCTTGAAATCAGGGTGAGCCTGGTGGCCTTTGGCCCACCCCTCTCATTCCAACACAGATCCTTGTTCCACAGAACTGGGCTCTGAGGTTGGGAAGCAGGAACGTGCTCACCCCTCTCCTTGTTGCACTCAGGAAATTTGATATATTTTTTACTAATTTTTTAAGTATTTTACTTATTTTTAAGCCCTTGTTTTTTACTAAATCCCATCACACATCAGAGATCATTGCTAAATTCAGGCAAAGCACCTTTAGGCTGCAGTCCAGGAGAGAACCTGGAGATCTCCCTGAATTATGCTGCTTTGGAAAGGCTGTGCCTGGCTCTTCCTCAGGTGCAAAAGAGAATTTTGACCCCTTTCCACATTAAGGGCAACCAGGGTGCTTTTCCCACACGAGAGAGGGGGGTGCAGTGGGGTCCTGGAGCGTAAAGATTCATCCCTTTGGATCCCCAGACCTTTCTCTAGACCTGTCACTGAGGTAACCCATCAAGGAGATCACAGAATTCTTAGAATCACAGAATGGTCGAAGTTGGAAGGAACCTTAAAGGCCACCTAGTTCCAACCCCCTGCCATGGGCAGGGACACATTCCACTATCCTAGATAGCTCCAAGCTCTGACCAGCCTGGTTTTGGACACTTCAGGGATGGGGCAGACACAATAATCCATAAAATGCCATCTATCCATAACCTTGCTATCCATCACCGTGTGCTGACTGTCCTGTGCCCACCACACTCTGCACTTGGAAATTCAAACCTGCCAGGAGAAGAGAGCACCAGTCTCTGCTGCTCCATGGTCTCCTTTCACTGGGATCCTCTCCATGAACCCCAGGAAAGACCAGGGTCCCTCACCTGGATTTTTTTTTTTAAATTAAAGCTCTTCTGATGACATAGAGGTCTTTATTCTGCTTTTGACATAGGTCAGGGGTGCAAGAGCAGGCTGTGACCTTCCTTCCATCTTTGGGGTGTCCTGGCTTGGTCAAATCAAGCAAGAAACTGAGTGTTTGGTGGTCAGTGCCAGCTGGTGCCCACTCGCACAGGTGGCACATAGCAGCAGGACCAGGCCTTTAATCACACTGTTCTCCATGGACTCCCATTGTGCCCCTCAAATTCCTTTTGTGGCTCTTTCCCACACTTCTCCTCCCCCTGCTTTTTCTGGTTCCATATTGATTTGATCCATCCACCCCATCTGAGGGCTTCAGCTGTGACCCCACACCCCACAGCCACATTCTTGGAAAGGGTGCACACACCCTGATGTTGGGGCGGCTGCAGCAACCACCCCTGACATCATCACCTTCCCCACGTCCTCCACTGTCACACAGCAGGTTGTGAAAGCCTCTCTGGCACCACAGCTGCATTTTTGGGTGGCTGGGGAGGAGACTCCTATGTCACCGTGATATTTTCTGAAAAACCCCTTCGCCAGGATTTCTTCTGCTGGGAGGATGAGAAGCCTCAGCTTCTCCTGTGTTTGCTGCTCTGGAATGTGGCCTAGAAATTGTTTATGCAAACATGTGAATTGTTTTTACCTAATGACTGATCACCATCAGCTGTGTGGGACTCTGAGGAGTCAGTCATGGGTTTTTATTCTTCTTTCTTGTTAAGCCTTCTGTCTGCATCCTTATCTTTCTTTAGTATAGCTTTAGTATATTCTTTATATATTTTATATATATTTTTATGTATTATTTAATATAAATTCTTTAATACATATTAAAGAATAGATATAAATATATATTATTCTTTAATAATTATTCTTTATATTTCTTTAATATTATTTGATTTAATAAAACATAAATATTTTTTAATTTAATAAAATATAATATCATAAAATAATAACTCAACCTTCTGAGAACATGGAGTCAAATTCTCATCTCTCACCTCATCCTAGAGACCTCACGAACACCTCACTCCTATTCCAAACCAGGAGTGCAAGGAGATGTTGTGTCTCCAGAAGAGCAGGGTCAGAGGGTGGCCTTCTGGATTTCTCCAAGGATCCCCCTGGCTGGCAGCATGGAGTTTGCTGCTTCTTTACAAAGTCCCTCATTCCTGCAGGATGCAGGTGGGACAAGAGATGATGTTCAGCCCAAACACTCCCAGCAGAGTGGACTCCATCCTCAAATGCCATCCCTGTGGGATTCCTGGAGGTTATTCCAGGCATCCTGTGTGGGTGTGGACAATCATGACTCTTGCTTCTGGTGGTGGCTGTGGCCATTTTACAATCAGGGCAGGGTCTGGATGCCAGAGCTCACAGGTTTTATCAGATGCCAGAAAACATCTCATTTCTGTGTTGATGCATTTTGTCCACCTGAGATGTTTCTAGGACAAGGGACATGGCCAGCTCACACCTTGTCATCAGGAGTGTCCAAATCCTCATCATCCTCCCTAAACCCCACCCTTGTAGTTGCTCAATAAGTGGAGAAACCCAGATTTTATCAAGTCACATACACACCAAAATCCATGGAATTTTCCAGCTTTCAGTTGAAGGCCTAAATTATGACTTCCAAACTCCTGGAGCCTCCCTGCAATCCCTGGAGGAGCACATGAGTTTTACAGCAGGAATGTTTGTTGTTTCCACATTGTAGGCCTCTGGACAGCCGAGTCAAAAGTGCTAAATTGTGCTAAAAGTGAAAAATTAACTTCTTCTTTTACAAAGCAGCTGAATCTCAGAGGCTTTTAGAGACTAATGAAGGATATGGAGAGCAGCTCCATGGACTCTGCTCTTCAGAGCAACATCCAGAGGGAAAAGCAAAGGGAACCAGCCTGACTTTAGGCTGGGGAGAGCTACTACAAACCCCATACGGAAGGCAAAAGGGAGATAACCTTGCAAATTCCTTTATCCAGGCATGTGCATCTTCCTTGGCCCCTTCAATCTCACCCTGCAAGGACAAAAAGAGGAGTGGAGAGAGAACAACAGTTCAACATGAACAATAGTTCAACCTGCAACAAAGACGACAATGTCTAATGATTCCATGTGGATTTGTGCCTTGTGATCCCACTCTGGTGCAAGTCAACCACCAGCTTATATTTGTGGCACTTGCCATGAAATCTGGTGGAAGTTGGTCAAATTCTTCAAGGAAGGTAAAGAGCAAAGATCACAGACGAAGCCAGGCCTCTTCCATAGTTGTGCAAAGTGTGCTTACAAATGTTTCCTTAGGAGACCAAGATAAAGCCATGTTCCTGGCAGAAATCCATGGAAACAAACTCAGCGGGGACAGGGGAGCCAGGGCAGAGAGCCAGAGCCTTTATCCAAGAGTGACAGGTTATTCAGGTCTGGGGTGAGGTTACACCCAAGGGATGGGATGGACAGCACAATGCTGTCACGTTTCCTTACACCACACAGAGCCAGTCAGGATGCTTGGGAATTTTCCAGGCAAACTTTTTTTTTTTCTTCCATCAGAATGTCAGATTTGTGGAATGCTGGACATTTCACAGAAAAGACATTGCGTTTGTTGAACTTCTGGTGCAGCACAGCCAGGGAGATGTTACCCTGGACAGGACAAATTTCCATCAGGAAGCTGACATCATGGGATGGTGTGAGGAGCTCCTCACAAACCAGTTGCTGAACTTCTAATGCAGCACAGCCAGGGACATGTTACCACTGGACAGGACAAATTTCCATTGGGAAGCTGCCTGCCAGTTCATGGGGAGGTGTGAGGAGCTTCTCACAAACCAATTCCTCCATACTCCCAGGGAGCCAGGCTTGTTGATTTGCAGTCAGAATCCCAGGCTGATGACTTGAGGAGCTCATGACTTCTCCAAAAGTTTCTCCTGCAGCTCCTGGTCAAATAATGGAATCATCTTGGCAGTTCAGGGCCCTACAAATTCATCCCAACTCACATTATCCCTAAGCTGTAAGGAGCTTAGGGATATTATTGTGCTGTAAGGAGCTTCACTGCCCCATCAGTCAGGTAACCCAATGACCAAAAGAGACCTAAATCCATTTGCACTGGCTGAAGTCATTGCTCCTTCTTTTACCTTTAAAATCCCTGTCCTGCCCCTATTCCCTCTGCTGCCATCACAAGGCAGCACACAGAAACCCCCAGACCACTCAGGCCAGGCCAGTCCATTGCCCTGGTGCAGCCTCTCTTTGCAAACAAGGTCCTTAGAGCCCCCTGTCCATATGTCCAGTCACATTTCCTGCCTGTAGCTACTTTCTCCAGGGCTTAGACCTTCCCATTTCACCATGTAAAACAAGGCCATGGACTTTTTCCACTACAAAAGGTCAAACAGGTCCTTCACACCTTTTGAACCAGCTACAAATGATCTCATTAAGCAGGACTATGGTCACAGTGCCGTAGTCACTCTCCCCAGGCAGTAGTTCCTGGTTAAATGCTGTGGGCTCTTGTCTATTCGTGCCTGGAACAGATTAACCATGTCCACTCTGAGCTGGGATTGCTGCATGTCTCTTCTGGTTCACCTGCTCTTTTTGGGTACAAAAATGAAATTGCTGTTATTCCTTCAGCTCAAAGACCTTGTGAGGGCTGTCCTCAACCCCCCCAGAGTGGTGCCCAGGGTATGTGCGGAGTACCCTTGGACAAAACCTTGGGCATATGGGCATGGCAGATGGTGCAGGAATGCTGGGGAGAGCCCTGGAGGTTGGCAAGAGCCTTCAACTCAAATAACTTTATCCAAGATGCCCTAACAAGGAGGGGAGGGAATGAAGCCACAAGCTGTGTGCAGTCCCCAGGCACAGGTTCCTCAGCCCCAGCATGAGCCCAGAGCTGACCAACATGTGCCAGGACACGTCCCCATGGTCAGGGATTGTGTCAGTGCCCATTACAAGCTGCAGCTCAGAGCTGTCACCAGGCTCAGTGGGTTGCTGGTCTCAATCCAGGATCAGTTCCCCGCCCCAGGACAGATCCTGTAGCCACATCCACTGCTGCGGGCTCAGCCCCCACCCAGCCTGGCTGTCCCTGAGGCCCTGGCAATGCCCACTGAGGCACAGATATGTTCTGTGGGGCACCTACACTCCTTTCCTTGTGCTGTCACCATGTGGGACATCACCACAGAATCACAGGATCATTTAGGTTGGAAAAACCCTTCAAGATCATTGAGTCCAACTCTTAACCCAGCAGTGCCAGGGCCAGCACTAACCCATGTCCCAGGGGCCTCACCTACATGTTTTTGAACACTCACAGGAACTCCACCACTTTCCTGGGGAGCCTGTTTCAATAACTGACCACTCTTGCAGTGAATAAATTTTCACTGGGATCCAGAGAGATTTACCCTTCTGGAAGCCAAATCTTTCCTTTCCACTGTTGCCTCCCCACCCCAAATCACACATTTACCTTCTCTCCAAGCTGGCAAGCCTGTGTTACTCAATGTCAGGCTGTTTAAACCCCAGCTGCAGCTTTGGTCTTGCTGTTTTGTCGAGGAGACAGTTTCAGCATGTACAGCACTTCCTCTTCTGGGACATTTGAGGACTGAGGCTGTGACCTTTGGCTGCTGTTTGGGTTCAGCAGCAGAGGCAGCAGTCCCAGGGGTGAGTGGGTTGAAAGAGAAAAGTCCTCTTCCTCCCCCTCCATCTCCTTAGGGACAAACTCAGACCAAAGCAAGCAGCCATCCAGAGGTGGGACACACACTTGGGACACTGCTGAGACCTTCCACAGCTGGAGCAGGGAGTTGAATCATCAGCATCTCAAGCACAGGAGTGAATCTCAGCCCATCCTCTCGGCCTGGGCCACATTTGCACTCCATTCCTGACTTTCATATGGCCAGAAGTGTGGCCCCATCCCTGGAAGTGTTCAAAGCCAGGTTGGATGAGGCTTGGAGTAACTTGCTCTAGCAGAAGGTGTCCCTGCCCATGGCAAGGGGTGAAACTGGATTGTCTTTAAGGTCCTTCCAACCCAAACCATTTTAGGACCAAACTAAGGGAAATTAATCCTGATGAATAGTCTTTGCATGTAAATATTAAATAATACTTACCACAAACAACCTTTGTTACTCAAGCTTTTATGTATATTCATCTGTAGCTGAAGCCTTTCTGTTGCCTTATAAAGCAGAAGTTACTCAGTTTACATCACAGTAGGAAAATCCCAAAGGAAAAGGCTGGGGAGGTCAGGAGCCCTATGTTTGGGGTGACTTTGTCTGGTTAAATCAGTAGCTGAGGGGGCTGAATGCTCCCCAGGAAGAACCAGGATGCACAACCTGGCAGACTCATCCCTTTCCTAAGGCAGAACCCAGCATGGACAAGGGAGCAGGCACATAATGTGGGGCTGTCTCCAGGAGGATTTTCCTGGCAGGTATCATAGAAGAAGATTATGTCCCTTTGCCCAGAAACATTTACAAAGCTGCTGATGAAATGGAAGTGACTGCAGAAGGTCAAATGGTACCATCTGCCTTGGCAGGGCCTGGCAGGACTCGGGGTGCTGCAGTCTGGCTTCTGGCTAAGGTGTGAAAACAAATCTTTCTCTGGGGCTTTTGAAAGAAAACAAGAGGAAATCACCATCTTGAGAGGCATGACCATCCTTCAGTTTCACCTCAGTTCAGCCAGATTTGTGAGGAATCAATATTTTTGCAGCCCTGTGCACACACACTGACATCCACATCATCCAAAGGGTCTGGGTCTCACTTAGGCACCAAAGCAGAGCAGATTTTGATCACAGTGTGTAGCAAAGGTCAGAACTACAAACCATGACAGCCTTTGGACCACAATTTCAGAGCAATTCAGAGTCCCTCCTGCCCTACACAAACTCTCTTGTCAATCTGGTGACTTGCTTTGACCCAAAACTAAAGTGTGGCCTCAGAGAGGAAGTGGATTTTTTTCAGGCATTCAGCCTAAGATGTCCTGCCTGGGTATGGACTGGGCAGCAAACCTAAACTGGGGTGGGCTCAAGGGATGGTTTAATTTGCTCTAAGAAACTTCATTAAACCAATCTCAGGTGCTTCCTTAGTCACACTTGGCAGATTATGTTTTACAAATTGAAGAGAAGTCAAGTTCTGATCAGAGTGCATAATCTGGGCTCCTGAGCCCTCAGTTCATGGTGTCCACATCCTGATAAAGCAGAAAAACCTCCAGAGTGTTTTATTCTGCCAGGTGAAATGGGTCTGGAACACAGAAACTCACAGCTTTGCACACTGGGTCACCTCTCCTTCTACAAAGGCTTCTGATATCTCAACTTTAAAAATCTACATAAGGTAATAGATTATAAGTAAATACATAATTTGCCGCAGCATGCAGCTGCTCAAAATTTCCATTTGTTATGAAAATGGCCTATGAACCTCACACCTCTGAATC
The DNA here is from genome assembly GCF_028551555.1 of Melozone crissalis. Classification (NCBI taxonomy): domain Eukaryota; kingdom Metazoa; phylum Chordata; class Aves; order Passeriformes; family Passerellidae; genus Melozone; species Melozone crissalis. The sequence continues at coordinate 4,884,497 of NW_026535905.1, forward strand.
TCAATAAGGTTCTTTACCTCTGAACAGGCTGATTGCTGGATTTGCAGCTCCCAGACCAGCCCTGCCACCAAGGTTAATGGCTTGGACGCTTGCAGGCATTTCTGATCTAAGCAGCAGAGAAAGTTTTGGGTAGAAATGCTCCCTTTTAGCTCTTGGGGAGGTAAACATGAAGCAAACTGCTGAATCAAAATGATTTTTTGTCACCCTAAGGGACAGAAGGACCAGAAGCTGGGGTGTCCCAGTGGAATAGTTGGGATGTAAGAAATGCCACCTTCAGCTCTGCTCAGTTGTGGCTTCACTGATGATACCCAGAGGCATCAGAGAGATTCAGGCTCTCCATGCAGTGATGAACACCAAGTACTGTAAAAAAACTCTTCCTGCCCTCCAAATTTCAGCCTGTGTTTTGTGCCTTCACCTCCAGCCTTCAGACCCTCCAGCTGCAGATCTGCAAGGCTGTCACAGACATCCTTTATGAAAAATCCTTTCTTTAGGATTTTTCCTCCTGAGAAGCTGAGAAACCTCAGGAACAAAATGCAAACAATAGTTATCTGCTGCTGTGGAATGCAACAGGTGGATCTTTGATTAGTCCATGTTAGATGTTTCTAATTAATGGCCAATCACAGTCAGCTGGCTTGGACAGAGAGTCCAAGCCACAAGCCTTTGTTATAATTCCTTCTTTTTCTATTCTTAGCCAGCCTTCTGATGAAATCCTTTCTTTTATTCTTTTACTATAGTTTTAATATAATATATATCATAAAATAATACATCAAGCCTTCTGAAACATGTAGTCAGATCCTCGTCTCTTCCCTCATCCAAGAACCCCCGTGAACACGGTCACAGTCGCAGGACAACTAAATCTGTGCTCCAACTTGGGGACAAAGTCACTTCCCACATTTGGCTCTGAACAGGGCAGGGAGTTGTCAGCAAGATGCACATTTTGGCCTGCTCCAGGCCTGCTGGAAGTGCCCTCCTTGGCCCTGTGGAGGGAAGCCAGATGGGGAAGCTGATGTGAACTTGCAGCTGCAGCAAGGCTGAGAATTGGAGCTGTCGAAAAAGCGAATGCTGGCATCGTGACTTCCCCCTTGCCTTGTGATCCGTGGGAAATGGGAGCAGCAGGCTCTACGTGGGGAAACACAGCAGCCTGGAGCTTCCCAGGCACAGGACCCTCTTTCTTTGCTCCAAAGGTCACCCCCTTGGAGCGTGCTGTGTCTCTAAATGTCACCGAGTCAAGCTGCGCTAGCAAGGACCACAGACAGCACCCAGCACAGCCCAGCGTGCCTTGGTCACCTCCTGGAACTGGGGTGGTGATTTCCATCCCTGCTGATCCCTCTGTATTCACCCTGAGAGGCCAGCATTGCAAGGAAATTAAAACCTACCTCTAGCCCCTGCTCTTCTTGACCACTACACAGGTCTTGTTTCAAGGCACGTGGAGCCAGAGGTCACAAAACCAGCACCCCTGATGATGGCATTGTGCAAACACCAACGTGCCTGGAATCTGAGGCTTCCCAGCACAGAGTCTTTGCAGAAAAACCTGCCAAAAGTGTTGCTGCTTCCTCTTTCCCCACCCATAAAATCACCGCATGGATGGTGTTGATGTTTAGACGTTTTACTCCCATAATTGCATCTCTGTGTGGTCAATGAACAGAGAGGAGATGGCAGGGATAAAAATGGGGATGGGCATTGGGAAGGGGGAGCATATTTGTGTTTTAATAGTACTGAGGAATGTTATTCAAACCCAAACACAGCACTGCACCAGTTATTAAGGAGGAAATTAACTCTATCCCAGCTGAAAGCAAGGATGAGGCACTCAGGCTAAGCAGACACAAGAGCAGGGAAATGCCTTCAGGTCCCAAAGGTGCTGCATGATCTGATCAATGCTGCTGCTCCACACAAGGCTGGGGAAAAGGCAGCAAAAGCCTCTCTGATGTGCCTTGGCTAGAAAACAACTGTTTGCTCAAAACAGCAAATGGAGAAATATATAGAATTAGCAAAGTTTAGTCTAAGCCTTGCTCGGAGATTACTTGAAATTACTCCTATGAATTAGAATCAGGAAAATGATGAAATATTCCTCAAAGCCCCCCTTGTTGCAGGTGACCAAACTCCAGCAGAGGTGCATTACACTGGGATGGCTCCCATTGAATCCAGGGTCCCACTGTAAAGGATTCACAGCTGATCTGCAGATGCAGCTTAAATAAGAACCTTAATTTGGTATCAGGATGTTTGGGGAGCATGGGGAGCATGGAATGTTAAGGACACAAACAGTTTCCAAGCCGTTTTGTGGTCCCTGTGAACATGACTGAAACCCCTACCTATGAAAAACCTCAATTGTAATTTATATCAGCATTATATCCATGAGAAGACAGGAGAAACCCCACAACAAGCCACCAAAACTCCTGTAGCATCCTCACAAGTCCTGGGACCTAAAAAATAAATAGAGGGCCCTAACCTACCACCAGGTAGGCACAAAAATGTGGGACCTGCAGAACAGCCATCAAGTTCCATTCACCCCAGTGACTTCTTTTTGGACATGTCCAGAAATAGAGAAATCTAGAGAAGAATGTCACAGTAGAGCAAATAACTTGAGATAATTCCCCAAAATTTCCAGTCAGCTTCTAATTGGTAGGTTCATGTCCTATAGAGATCAATTTCATATTTAATTACCCACCATATCTATTTTTTCTGCCATCAATTTATCTCGTTGCTTTGTGAACCCCCATTGATTTTCAACATCCACAACATCCTGTTGCAAGGAGTTGCACAGCTTAATTACACACTGGGGGAAGAGCCACCTCCTCTTGTTTGTTTTGGATTTATGATTTCTGGTTTCATCTGATGCCCTGTAATTCCTGCAGAGATAGAGACAGGGAACATATTCTTCCTGTCCACCCTTCCCACACCACCCAGTGATTTATAGTCCTCTGTCACAACCCTTCTGATCCATCTCCCTCCCAGCCTGATGAGCTCTGAGCATCTTGGTGTCCTGGGTATTTTCCAGGTTCCCTTTGTGTTCTCCTGCCTTTTGAGGCGTGGGAATCTGTGATGGTGTTCACAGGGGTTTTCGGATTGGGGAAGAGACAAGGATCTGACTCCATGTTTCAGAGGGCTTGATTTATTATTTTATGATATATATTACATTAAAACTGTACTAAAAGAATAGAAGAAAAGGTTTCATCAGAAGGCTAGCTAAGAATAGAATAGCAAAGAATGATAGCAAAGGTTTGTGGCTTGGGCTCTCTGTCCAAGCCGGCTGGGTGTGATTGGCCATTAATTACAAACAGCCACATGAGACCAATCACAGATGCACCTGTTGCATTCCACAGCAGCAGATAATCATTGCTTACATTTTGTTCCTGAGGCCTCTCAGCTTCTCAGGAGGAAAAAACCTAAGGAAAGGATTTTTCCTGAAAGATGTCTGCAACAGGAATCATCTTTGAGATGCTCCCTCAAAGCGAGCATGAGAACTTCAAGTCTCTGTCCATGAGGGTCTGCCTATCCTATGCAGGCTCAAAACAAAGGGGTTGCCCAACGTGGGAGCAAGGAATTATAGAGTCATGGAATGCTTTGTGTTGGAAGGGACCTTAAAAAACATCCAGCTCCACCCCCTGAAATGAACAGGGACACCTTCCACTATCCCAGGTTGCTCCAAGCCCTTGGACGCTTGCAGGGATGTGGCAGCCACAGCTTCTCTGGGCAGCCTGTGCAGCCTCACCACCCATACAGGGAACTATTTTTTCTTAATATCTGATCTAAATCAGTTTAAAACCTCTCCCCCTTTCCTAACAGGACGTACTGCATTAAAAGTCCCTGTCTCTCTTTTACATAATCACCCTTCAGGCACTGGAAGGTACTGGAAGGTCTCCCTGGAGCTTTCTCTTCTCCAGGCTGAGCAACCCCAGCTCTCCCAGTGTGGAACATGGAAGCCCACCAGGCCAAAGCAGCTCTACCAGCCCTGGGGACACATTTCTTCCTGCTCCCCTCAGGATTTTGGAGTCAGCACAGTGTCAGCAAATGTTCTTGGAAAGCTGCATTTTCCAAAGTCTCTCCAGCCCCCACTCTGCCAGGGAAGTGACATCTCCATGACACAGAGCAGCACAGGGCGGATCCCACACGTTTCACTGGGCAAACACTCCTGTGTGCCTGATGTTTGCAAAGCCAGTAGGGACAGAACCAGCTCTGGAGGGACAGGAACCAGACTGGAGGGACAGAACCAGCTCTGGAGGGACAGGAGCCAGCCCTGGAGGGACAGGAATGAGCTCTAGAGGAATAGGAACCAGCTCTAGAGGGACAGGAACCAGCTCTAGAGGGATGGGAGCCAGTCTGGAGGAACAGGAACCAGCTCCAAAGGGACAGAACCAGCTCTAGAGGGACAGGAGCCAGCCCTGGAGGGACAGGAACCATCCCTGGAGGGACAGGAACCAGCCCTGGAGGGACAAGCTGGTTTTACAAACTTGGACACACCAGAACCTGTAACAACCAAGGCAGGAGGCACCTTGATCTCAATCCACAGCATGGGAAGTCTAACAGAGCTTGTGGAGTATTTTCTGCCCCAATCACAGAAATCACAAACTTGCAGAGCTGGTGTGAGATCATTTCAGCCCTCTCCCTGCTTCTCTGTTAAAACCAGAGTATCTGGAGAGTGTTTCAGGGCTGTAGGGTATTCAGGGGTAAATAAATACAAACAGCCCCTTGCCTTAAATGCAGAAAAGCCTTTAAGAGGCTCAAACTGAGCTACAAAATCATCAGCAGATCCTGTGTGGGACCAGCTGGTGCTGGCTGGCAGTAACAGCCTGCCTGCCATGGCCACATCCTGCTGTCCCCAGCACCTTTGTGTCCTTCTGGGCAGCATCCCACACCTTTGCCTGGCAGGAGCTGGACTTTGCTGATCCTTGTGGGTCCCTTCCAACATGGAATATTGTATAATTCTCTATGATTTGCCTGTCTGGGGCACCCCAGGAAACAAAACTTATTGCTGTTGATATCACAGCTCCACTAAAAGACATGTCTGGATTAAATTCACTTTGTCATTCCAGGCTCAATCAAATTCCTGTTCATTCAAAACCCCACAAGTCCACAATTCAACTGGTCAGAGACCACCAGCAGACACCAATATGAATAAAATCAATTATAAAGAAGTAAAAGAGATAATGCTGGGTCTTCCCAAACCTTCCATTTTGTTGCCATCTCCCAGTGTTGTAGTGCTTTAAGAAGATACTTAAGGAGAATAAGGATCATTAAAATAAATTCTCCTCACCTGGGCTGCAAGAAGGCTGCAGACCCCATGGGCTGAACAGGAACTGGGATCAGCCATTCCATAGGGAAAGGCAGTGGCCAGCCACAGAGAATCCCTGTAGTGAGGAAGGTTCCAGATGCAGAGGGGTGGGGTGGGCACAGCACAGCAAACGCGATCAGGGTTTGGGGACAGCAGGATTTCAGGGGCTGGGATAAGACCTCTGTAAGCAGGAGGGGACAAATTCACATGTCAGCAGCCCCAGTGGTGTCCTCAGACTTCAAGAAAGCACAGGAGGAACAAATTAACGATGCTGGGCACAACCCAAAATCCGTGAGGTCGTGTCAGACACGAGCCAAGGCTTCAGTGAAGACATGAGCTGGGTCTTGGCATGGTGTGTGCACAGAAGTGGCAACCAGGGAGGAAATCAGAGCTGAGGGAGAGTTGTTTCAGATGGGAAAGATTAAAATGTGCTTGGGCTGTGAGGAGCAGAACCAGAAGCCAGTGGAAGGGTAAGCAAAAAGAGAGCCAAAGTGAGAGGGAGCATCAGGTGACAGAGTGAGGAGGATGATGGGGACAGCTCTGAGGCAGGAAAGGGCTGTTGGAGGGAGAGGAAGAAATGAGTTCGTTTGCCAAAGTCTCCTTGGAACAGAGAGCTCCTGTTGAGAGCCAGAACAGGGGGAGGATGAATGAGGAAATCAGCTCCATCACGAGCTATCCCACAGCAGGAGAGCAGGGGAGGGAAGTGGAGGCTGGAAAGTGGCCAGGGCTGGTGGGATGGCCTGGGGGACCTGCAGAGAGCCAGGCACTGAGGACAGAATTTATTTTGTCCCTTTTCAGCAATGCCTTTGCCTATGGCCACCTCCAGCCAGGGGACAATGTCCTTCAGGTCATGCAATGTGTTCACAGGCAGCAGCACAAGTCCCACCCAGAGACCTGCAATAACTGAGGGGTGGAGGCTCCTTACATTCCCTGACAGCATTGTGGCTGTCAAACAATAACCCAGAAGGCAGAGTTTGCATTGGCCTGGGTGTGAAGTCAGGTTGTAATACAAGCAGATGAAAACTGGAGCTGAGAAAAATGGCATTTCAGCTCTGAGCTGGTGGAAATGTCACCGTGGCGCCCCTGACTTGAGAAGTTCAGGAGACTCATGGCTCTGCCTAGACAATGACCCACCTCCCACACTTTTCCTCTTCTTCCTTCCCAGATATCCTGCCGCCTCCTCTGACACACGATAAGAAAAGCACTTGCCTGTCCATCACCCATCAGGGTGTGCAAAGCCCCTCTCAGATCAGAAATGTGGTACCTGGGCAGGTCTACACCCAAAGCCAGAAGCCAGCTCATCCTGATGGTGTTCCCCTGCATGGAGCTGCCCCAGGAAGCCACTGTCCCCAAGGGCACTGCTGTCTATGGCATGGCCACCCTCTAGTGGCCACCACTCCTTCCCAGAGACATCTCCTACGTGGACATCCATGGCTTATTCCTCCGTGGTAAGGGGTTGACTCAGGAGCACAAAGAAACCTTTGTGGAAAATCTTGCTGCCTCCTGCTTACCCTTTGCAGCAGCTCAGTGCAAGAGTTCACTGACTGTGTGTTCAAAATGCAGGGAAAAAAATACAAAAATTAAAGTTCTCACAGTGATCCCGTGAGTTTGTCCTGATTTGTGGTCCAGCAGAACATTTGGCTTTGTCAGCACATGGCACCAGCATCACAAAGGCAGAGATCAAATGCTTTCAGTAGGGAAAAAAACCCACAGAAAGAAAGTTTGGGTGCACTTTTTTTTCCCTGTTTTTGGGTTGTTTTTTTAAAATTCTGAGCCCCAAACATGTCTATGGGCTCCATCTGTGGATTTGTGAAATCCAGTGACATCTATCTGTTGAGTGCCCCATCCCTGGAAGTGTTAAGATCAGGTTAGACAGGGCTTGGAGCAACCTGTTCTAGGGAAGGTGATGGTCTTTAAAGTCCTTTCCAGCCCAAACTGTTCCATGATTTTGCCTGTTCTCCTGCAGAACTCCATATAGATCAACCCATCTACACCTGTAAAGTCACCTGTCAAATTAGGAGGGCATGAACACCCAGGGGAGACTTTGCTGGGCTGGAAGGCACAGTGCAATTCCTCAGGGATGAGCTCTCATGTCCTGCACTCCCTCAGGATGTTCCATATTCTTTAGTATAGTACAGTATAACATTCTTTAACACAATATAGTATTGTAAAGTAATAAATCAGCTTCTAAGAACAGAGCCAAATTCATCATTCCTACCTCTGTTGAGACACTCCCAACAAATACAACAGTCCAGGAAGGGTCATGGATGGTAACACCAGAACTCAATCCCACAAGGAGGGGATCACTCAGGACTGGCCAGCATGGACTGGTCACCTTGCACTTCCCCATGCTGCTGTGACTGGGACCAGCACAATCACAGCCCTCCTTCTCCCAACAGGGCCACAGGGACAAGTTTGTGTCACCACATTTCTCTTCCCAGAGAAAAGCAAGGAACAATTCTTCCAAAGAATATTTCTGGGTTTCACATTCTCTGAACCTCAGAGAAAGGAAAAACACAATTCTTATCATTTGCTGCGCCTGTGTTTGTGCCAAAATAGGATGCAATATAGAGATTGTTTACTCACAGTGATGGTGCTTTGTTTCCTTGGCCTATCAGGGCCAAGTGTATGTGTGTGAAATTCAGTGTAGTTGTGTGCAGTTGAGTGCCTGGCAGATTCAGGGTAATATAATATAGAATAATATAGTATAGTAAAGTAATTAATTAGCCTTCTGGTAAGATGGGAGTCAGATGCATCACTCTCTCCCCTCATTGGGGCATTCCCTGCAAATACCATAGGCTTTTCCCCAACTGTTTGTGTCTTCCATCCCCCTAACAGGTGTTTTCTGCTTCTCTCCCCTGCTCAGATCCCTTTTCCTCCCCACAGGGCTGAGCTGATAAAGCTGATTTGGAATCACTTATTGCTTAGCAACGTTTATGATCCTTATTATCCCTGACAAGCTTATTCTGGCTGCCAAAGGGAACCAGAAAGAAACAAACCTCACCCAACATTTTAAGTGAATTTTCACTTCTTGCTGCCCTCTGTGCATGCATCACAAGGGCACATGGTGCTGCTCATCTTTTCCCCTCCATCACTATCCAAAGACCTCTGCCAGGACAGGTATTGGCATCTCCTGGGATGACAGAGGTTTCCAGGGGGATGCATTTGTGAAGGAGTTCAAGATCACCTACAAGGGAATGGCAGTAGGGATGTGTCACCTGCACTAAGACAGGTAGGAAAAAGCCTCTTGAGGTGTGTCAGCAGCCCCATGAAATGCTTCCTCTCTTTCAGGGCTTGGAGGGGGCAAAGTCCTTTGGAATCAGCAGGAATTGGGTTCGGTTTACAGGTGAAAACCTCATTCCCTGGAATCTGGAGGCAGGACTCAGCTACCTAAATATCAGCATCCATTTCCATCCATTGAGCTTTGGCCCAAGAGATGCCAAATTCTGGGATCCAGGATGGGATCTGGGATCCAGATTCCCAGATTCTGGGATCCAGGATGGGATCTGGGATCCAGATTCCCAGATTCTGGGATCCAGGATGCCGATTCAGCAGGTTTCTGAAAATGCCAGCTCTCCTCCCAAAACAATGAGTTTCGCCCACGAAGGAGAGGAACCACGATTGCTCTGTTCTCCAGCAGCTGCAGCAAACAAAAGCTGTGCCAGAGCCCCTTCCAGCAAGGAGGCACAGAGGAGAAAACTGCCCAAGAAAATGCAAGGAATTTCCTGGCATCAGCAGCTCTCCTAGCATGATCCTCGCTCACAAGCTGGAAATCCAAACCCCTGTGTTGTTAGATAAAATAATTGGGATTTAAAATCACATGTAAGCAGCACTGGCACCAATGCTGTAGGGTGGTGATGCCTGGCAGAAGAAAGGATCAAAAGAAAATGCATTTACAGGCAGGAGGGGCTTTCTGAGGGAATTTCCTTGGGATGAGCCAGGATAATGGAGAAGTGAAGATACCTGGAGGTTGTTTTGTAATATAAAACAGAGCAAAATCATCAGTGATGGGAGAAATACCACTGTGGATTCCATCTCTACATGTCAACACACCCCTGAGAAGATCACAGGTTTTCAGGAAGGCAAAAGGAGTCTTGTAACCCTGTTTCATAACAAAAGGGAAAGCACAGAGACTCCAGGGACAAGCAAAAGGAGGAGCACAGGATGACAACCTGATACTCTCTCCTTGACCCAGCCATGAGGACAAGCTGTGTCCTCCTTGGGCTAAAAGTCAAAGCATCAGGAAGGGTTTCTGGAGCTGCATCCAGGAGTTCCTGAAGGTGACCACAAAACTGGAGATGGGCCAAAATCATCTCCTTATGAGCAGAACAGAAAACACAGGCAATGCAATGAAATCCCATTTCTTTTTCTGCCATGGCCCCAGATGATCCAGGGGACACTACTCTATAGTTTCATCCCTGGGGGGAACCCAGGCACCTGAAAACCTCACCTGGTTTTGGATCACATCAGCACCAGCACTCAGCATTCGGCTGAGCCTAATTTCAGCATTTCCTCCACCAGATCAGGTCATGAAATGTGCAGCAGCCCAGGGAGGCAGCAGCTGAGGCTGGAAGGAAACTGAGGCACAGCCAAGCTGTGCATCTCAAGGAGAGGATCCCAATGCCATGCCTTCCTTTAAGAAGTAGATGAAGCCAGCACATACAGCAAAGAGCTGGGCTCTGGAGCTGCTCTGGCCAAGCCCCCAGCCCATGTTTGATGGTTCTGGTGAAAGGTTTCAGTGCTGGCCCCACTATCTGGAACAGAACAAGGATGAGCAGCTTGGCCTCACCTGGCACACTGAGCCAAAACCCTGACAGCAATGACAGGAGGAAACCTCCACAACATCCTCCCAACCACTTCTCCCCACTTTCCACAGCAAGAAATGGGATAAGAGTGTTGGGATGTGCCCTGCTTACCCTGCTCTGGGAAATGCTTTGCTGATGTTTACTGCCCACCTACAGGCAGTGGCCTCAGTGTTTGTGCTCTTGGCACAGCCCAGGGAACCCGGGAGCTGAGGGAACATTCAGAGGGCTCGAATGAGTATCAGCTCTGTGCTTGGGCTGAATAGCAAAAGGAGCTTGTGTGGATTCCCTTTTCAAAGCCAGCTGAGAAAATGTTTTGTTGCAAATCCGAGGCCAGAAGCGCTGAAGTGCCTTGAATGCTGGCCTCTGTGCTGGTTTGTGCCTATTTCATTTCACTTCACTGTTTACTCTTTAGCTGCTCAGAGGGCTGAAGCAGCTAGAGCTCTTGCAGAGAGGGTCCTGTTGGTCCTGGCCAGGTCTGTCATCCAGCCTGGAGCCCAAGGAACCCCTCCAGGACCCAAACACCTCCCCATGCAGAACATCATTGCTGTGGGAATGGCCCCATGATGCAGCTGCTGTTCTGGCACTGGTCTTGGCAGGGTGCTGAGAGGGTCCTCTTGCACTCAAAGGTTTTTTCCAGCCCAAACACAGCAAAAGGAAGAGAGGCAGAGCCTGATGGTGGGTGGAGTTGTAGCCACTGGAGATTTTCCCCTTGTCCATGACCTCTGCCCTCAGAGCATGGCGTCATCCCACAGCTTCTGTCTCCTCTATAATTCCCCCAAGCATCTCAGCAGCCATGGAGGGAAAGAAACATTCCCTTCCAGCTAGCCCTGACCTTAATCTGACACCTCATCAACTCATCCTTGGAGCCACTGCCTTTTCCCACAGATCTCAGCTCTCTAGGCCTGATGGCTCTGCCTTGGAAGGAAGACACAACACAAGGCCTGCAAACCCTGCCATGCCAACAAAACTCATCTCCTTGCTGCACCAGCACCAGGGGAAGCCAGGGGTGCAGTGGCCTTGTAGGAATGTTGGGGTAGGACAGTCAGGACAGATGGAGACCAGAGATCTCTGCAGCCAGGTCAGGAACTTGGGGTTTATTGCAAAGGGCCTGGGAGCAGGGCCCTGCTGGGAGCTGCCAAACACAGCTCAGAGCAGGCTGAGAGAAGAGAGACAGTGGGAGAGAGGGTGAGAGAGAGGATAAGAGAGTAAGATAGTGAAGTTCCCCTTACAATACCATGAATCTTCTTCTCTGCTGAATATTCTAATTCTCACTAACCAATCTAGTAAAATATACAAATCCTATAGCATTTACATACAGCCTATAAGAATCTGTTACAGGCATCTTTTATGAAAAATCTTTTCCTTAGGATTTTTCCTCCTGAGAAGCCAAGAGGCCTCAAGAACAAAATGTAAACAATGGTTATCTGCTGCTGTGGAATGCAACAATTAGATCTTTGATTGACCCATGTTAGTTGTTTCTAACTAATGGCCAATCACAGTCAGCTGGCTTGGACTCTCTGTCTGAATCACAAGCCTTTGTTATCATTCATTTTTTTCTATTCTTAGCTAGCCTTCTGATGAAATCCTTTCTTCTATTCTTTTAGTATAGTTTTAGTATAATATATATCATAAAATAATAAATCAAGCCTTCTGAAACATGGAGTCAGATCCTCATCTCTTCCCTCATCCTAAGACCACTGTGAACACGGTTACACTGTGAGTTTGTTAAAAAGAGTTAAAAAGCATTTGGGCAACTCTCTCAGGCACAGGGTGAGATTGCTGGGATTCACCTGTGCAGGGCCAGGAGTTGGACTCAATTATCCTTGTGGGTCCCTTCCAGCTCAGGAAATTCCATGATCTCATGATTCCAGTCATGATCCCCATGGAGAGTGTGTGATTTTCACTGAGCCCCTCTGCTCCCATTCCTGACCATCCTTTCCTCCTTTCAGCCAGAAACCAGCTGGGAGAGCACCTTCATTTCTGCAGTAAAGCTCATCAGGTGCTTAGAAACACAGATAATGATTTATTCCAGCAAAGCTACAAAGAAGAGCACTCCAGGAAGGGTTTTCATGATGCTGATTGATGGTCTCATCTTGATTTACTGAAGCATAAAGGAAGGAAAGGGGTAGAGTGGAAGAAGATAAGGATAAATATTACTTTATGAGTATTAATATTTAGTAGCCATAGCCTCAGTCCTTGAATAGTCTTTGAAATTAGATATGAAGTTCTTGAAAGGGCTTGGAGGGATTTTTGTGCCTCATATTCTCACAGGTGTCAATTAATTAGATGAGCCAGCCTGAGGTGAAGCAGTATAACCAAAACCAGTCTGTACAAAGAAAAATAATTATCCATGAATAATTCAGAAGGAACAGAGAAACCCTAATTAAGGCCAAACCTCACAGAGGGAAATGCAGATCCAAGGTTTGGGGGTGTTTTTTTCCCACTGAATTTGAAGTCTGAGTTCAGCTTTGGGAGTTGTGGCTGCTGGGCATCCTCCCTCAGTGCCATGTGCCTGAGTTGCATGGGCTGTGTTTATGATCCCTCTGGGACTGTCCCTGCACCACAGTGCATCAGATGTCTCCAGGGACATTTTCCTTCCAGGAAACCCAGGCCCCAGCAAGGGAACATCCTGGCCCTCCCTCTGCAGCCACCCCAGCTGACATCAGGATAACCCTGTCCCTTTCCAGGGAGTGCATCCTGCCCTGCACATGAGGGAATGACCCTGCTGTGGTCCTGGCACTGGAATTCTCCCCAGGGAGGGCTCAGTGTCCTGCAGTGCCTGCTGGCCTGAGCTCCCTGCACTGCCTCAATCACACATCCCACTGAGCCATAAACCCCCCAGGAAGGGCATGGAGGGGGATGTTCCTGCCCTGGCAGGGAGAGGGGACCTTTCCTGCCCTCACATCCTTGGCATTTCACCTCCTGCTGAGCCACAGGTGACACCTGCAAGCCCAGGTGTGCCCCCAAGGCATTTCTCTGCAGCACAAGCAGCTCCTTCCCTCGCTGCCTCTTGCAGACCACACTTCCAGCTGGAGGCACTGGAGTATTTCCCACCCACCAGAAAAGCTCTTCCCTCCATCTCCAGCCAGGGTCTGGTGTTATCCTAAAGGATATTTCTGGCTGGGATAAGATCAAGCTCTCCCAGGTCTCTCTGCAGAATCAGACACCATGGATGAACCCCAGACCATCCCTTCCTTGGTGGTGCAGCTTTCCTCTCCTCAGGATTCTGAGCATTCACCTTTTTTCCGTGGAAAAATGGACTTGGCACCACCGTGGAAGGCTCAGCAACCTACTGGATGAAGCCCAGACTGGGGAAGCCTTCACAGTGGCCTGGAGAGGTCCCTTTCCATTCATCCTAAAATGTCAATTTGCAGTGATACCAGAGTCAAACACCAAAAGAGCAATTTTGTCAGTGAGGAGGAGGAGGATGGATGGATGCTCCTGCCTCCCTTTTTCCTCTCCATTTTCCTACTCAGAGCCTTAAGAAAAGGGAAGGGGGGAGGGAAGCAGATCTCCACCCCAGGCTTGTGCATTTTCACCCATCAGAAAGCAATTTTCCATGATTACAGAGTTTGCTATTCTGGGCTGCAGCTGAAGGTTTATTAGTTAAGAGCACGTCAGTAACTCTGAATTGTGCCTGCATTAGGAGCAGCGCTTAAAGCTCATCATGCTCTGAATGAGACACTTCAGGAAACATCCACAGCACTTACAGCCTTTGATGGATCTCTGCCTGTGGCACGACTTAATGAGCTTGGAGCGGGAATAAGGAGAGGAGAGAGGGGGAAGAGGCTGATACAGCTCCCAGCAAATAACACTCATCTTCACCGAGGAGGTTCATGAGATATTGATCTGCTCTCAATATTTAAAGGCCAAAAAGGGAGTCAAGTTTGGCGGGCAAGGCGTTCTCCCCAAAAGTGCAGGAATTGTGAAAGGTGTGCGGGAAATGCAGAGCAGGCAGAGATTTCCATCAGCTTCCACAGCCAGGAAAATTCCACCCTGGGAACAGAACCTCTGCCTAAGTGTAGGGAGATAGGGGACACCACAGGGCAGAGTGTGACACCACATCAGGGGATGTGACCAAGGGGATGCCCTTCACACCTTGCTGCCCTGAGCATCTCCAGCAGACAAATCCTCCCAGGAGCCCACAGGGAGATGGAGCAGTTCTCATTCCATAGCCACAAGGAATCCTGGCAAGCAAAGGTAGGGCAAGGACAGTTTTAAACCCAAGCCATAAAGTATCCAAAATCCCTTGACCAAGTGGTCATTCATCTAAGGACTTTAATGGACTATCGATGGTAACTCCATAACACATCAATCAAAATCATTCCAATTTACAGCAGAAGCAGGGGACTGATTTTTTTTTTTCCTGAATGAACAAACATTTTTCTAAAGTGGGGAGCTAGCCTTCCACTCCATAATTTAAAATAAGTGAGTATTTTAAAAAATAAAAATCCAAAACAGCAATAGAAATAAAATCAAAGCAGGCTTTAGTGACATGAAAATTTATGCCAAAATCTGCTTCCGGAAAGAAGAAAATTTATTTGAAAAGGAGACATCTTTAACTTAAACACTTTTTCAAATGAACTAGAAAAAAGCTGACTGTAGAGGAGTTTAGGCAGCCCTCTCTTGCAGCAGAGACAAAATCCAACTTTCTGGGACTCTCAGCCAGTCTGGATTGATCCCTAACACAGGCAGGGCTGCTCCAAGGCTGCCCTTTGGGAGAACCCACAAGAGATGGGGTTATTTACCCAGTTTGGGCTGTGCTGATGCACTTCTTGTTCTCATGGAGCTCAGCCCAGCATCTACCTCCTTCCACAGCGCCCGCCCCTCCTCCTGGGCTGGTCTGCAAAGACATGTTCTGGTTTGAAAGCAAAACCACTGAGACACTCCAAGTCAGAAATGCAATTTATCAGGAAAAGGAAAAAGAAAACCAAAATACAAAAGAAATACCACTGGCAAGGTCAGAATACAACCTGACACCCTGTTGGTAGCAGTCCAGTTGGAATTGTGGCTGCAGTCTTCCTGGAATGTCAGCTGTGGTTCTGTTGGAGCAGGGATCTTCCTCTGAAGATCCAGTGGAACTGACTGCTCTGTCCCAAATCTCCGATTATAGCCAGGTGGGAATGCTTAGCTCCTCCCCCTCGGTGGAGCGTCTCACAGTGGGCTATTATCATTCTGTGAGTCATGCAGTGGGTCCATTAAACAGAAATGGCTCCTGAGGGAATTCTGTCCCATACCCCAGATTATATCCAGGTGGGGATGCTTAGCTCCTCCCCCTGGGTGGAGCATCTCACAATGGGCTGTTATCATGCTGTGAGTCAGGTGGTGGGTCTATTAAACAGAAATGGCTCCTGCAGGGAGTTATCTCTGAGTCATGCCAACGCATTGATGGGCCCATTAACAGGAGATAAGAAAAAACAATTCCCCTCCTGGTTTCAACAGCCCTTGAGGATGGGAATGGAATTCATCTTTATATTGTAACCTAGGACAGGACAGAAGGTCATATTTGGGGTCACCATGGCAGCAGGATGTGGTGTTTGCATGTGGAAACCCAGGGCACTGGGAATATTTCTCTGTCTGCTCTGGGGTGCCCTGACCCCCAGGGCAGCACTGACTTTGACCCTCATTCATGGGGAAAGTTTCCCAGACATCAAGATAGACCAGAATCCACAAAAGTGTGAAATAGATTATAGAGAGTAGTGTAGGTGCATCACTTGGTGAGAAATTTAGGGTTTGGGATTTTTAGAATGGATAGTTGTGGATGGAAGCAAGATGGAGGGCACAGGGTGTCATCCTGGGTTTCTTCTTCATGCTGCTTCTTCCTCTTTCTCCATGGGTTTGGGTGGCATTTTGTAATTGGGCAGAAAAGTCTGCATTGTGGGCTCTGTGGGATCAGTTTTTGGGTTAAAAGGGGAAATAATCTAGGTGTCAGCACTTAGCTGGATAGTTTAGTCTTAATAGACCTTGTACCAAGAGATTGTTGGTCATTTTGTGGTGCTTTTCCAGTGTGCTGAGACTGGTGTGGACAGCATGCAAAACTTTAGATAAGATAATAATAAACAAGAACATGAAGTCCAAAAAAAATGCAGTGTATCTCTTTCCTTACACAAAACCACTCCAGGAGGGTCTCCCCAGACAGGAGAGCCCCCTGGGAGGGCCCAGCCTGAGGCCCAGAGATTGAGAAATTGCCATTTGCAGGCCAGCCCCTGCCCAGCCCCTGAGGAGCTCTCAGTGAAACAAAAGCACTTTCTGAGCATCAATTTTCCAGCATCCACCGGCCAACCAGCTCCCTCTGCTGCTGCTGCTGCTTCCAGCCTGACCCAAACTGCCTTTTCAGCGAAGGGGAGGCAGTGGGGTGGATTTTGGACAGCACAGGCTCTGGGATGGAGTGAGCAGCTGGCTCCCCAGTGACACACAAAATGCTCAGTGACACCTGAAACATCTGCAGGTGTCCCAGGTCCTGCAGGACACCCACCACAGCTGGAGGCCAGCAGATCCCAGGACACTTCACTACCCATGTGAACAGACTCCAGACCAACTCCAAGTATTTTTGGTTTATTTTCCATCCTTTGGGGGTATTTTGAGGGGGGAAGAAAGGTCAGGCTAACCCAAGACCAAACAAAAGCCTTCACTGCATCACTGAGTGCAGGAGGATCCTCTGGCATCTCCCTCACTGTCTCTGTTCACATCCCTCATTGGGACCATCCCCAGATCAGATGAGCAGAAATCCTGGGCAGGGGGTATCAACAGAGCCTTTTCGTGGTTTATTTTGGAGATGTTGCATTAACCAGTGCACACTCTGCCTTCAGACTCAGCTGGAGTGTAAATCTCCATGGCATCTCCTGATCCAAGGCATTTTATCAACCTGGCATTTGCATTCCTGGCCCTTGGAGACCGGGGGATGCCAGACACCTTCTGAGTTGGCAAACAGAGGGATTGGCAGCAGAAAGGTGAGAAAAACGAGCTGCTGGCTTTTTGTGCATCCCAGGAGGAGCTACCATCATCCTAGTGGTGACAATTCTCCGGCCACTTGTCCCCAAGGAAAGCCAAACCCCACAATGTGCTTGGCAGGATGTGTGACACAGCAGGAGGCTGAGGAGCAGAGGGGTGACAACCTCCAAATCACACACGGGGGAAACTGAGGCACAAGGTGGCTGGAATGGATCAGTGGTAAATTTAAAATGTGTCCCCCAGGCCCTGCCATGAGGATGGAGCTGCACAGAGGCACAGCTGGTTCTAGATGTGTTTAACAGGGGATGCCAGGAGGTTCCAGCTGTGGCAGGGACAGCCCGGAGGGGAGGCAGGGGGACATGCAGGCTGTCACCCTGTCACCCCTTAATTCTTGCTCAGGGACTGGCAGCAATGCCAGCAGCTTCCTGGCAGCCCTGAGGATGGAGTGGAGGTGCAGGGCAGGGGGTCCACCCAGCAGGGACAGGGAGGAACCAACATGGAACAGCTGTCAGATGTGGCCATGCTGGGGTCATCTCCCACCCATGGCCAGGTAACCTCAGGCTGTGTGAAGCAGTGACCCAGGGGTGAATAGCAGGAGGGTTTATCTCAGAAGCTTTGTTTTGACGAGGGTGTCCACCCTAAAAAGAAAATAACTGGCATCCTGTTTTGGCTGGGCTGTGCCACCACAGCTCTGGGTAGGAGCAGGGCAGCAAAGCTCTGGGTTTGTAGAGCAGAGTCGTATCAACACCACCTTGAATCCATCTTCCTAAGGCTCTGCATAGCCCTCAACATCTTTTCCAGCATCTGTTGAATTTGCTGGGACCCCCATGGCAGGAAGGAATTATGCATCTGACTCCATGTTCTCAGAAAGCTCATTTATTATTTTATGATACTATTTATATTAAAGAATACTATACTAAACTATACTAAAGAATACAGAAAGGATACTTACAGAAGGCTAAAAAGATAATAATGAAAACTCATGACTCTTTCCAGAGTCCCAACACAGTTTGGCCCTGATTGGCCAAAGAGTCAAAACAACTCACAGCAGAATCCAATGAAACAATCACCTGTGGGTAAACAATCTCCAAACACATTCCATATGAGCACAACACAGGAGAAGCAAATGAGATAAGAATTGTTTTCATTTTTCTCTGAGGCTTCTCAGCTTCCCAAGAGAAAAATCCTGGGATTTTTCCAGAAAATGTGAATGCCACAAGCATCTTCTCCTGCCTGCAGACTGTGGTCACTAAGGAACAAGGAGGAAGTAGGATTTGCCCTGCAGAAAAGGAGGAATGGTTGATCTGGAAGCACAGGAGCTGCTCAGATCAGAGATGCCATCTCAGGGGAAGAGCTGCAGAGGTGGAAGAGGGATGTGTCCACAGCTGCAGGGTGGAATTGTGCCTACAGGAGAGATTTATGGTCCTGGGCAGAGCAGAAGACCCTGAGAGATTTGGAATGATAAATGAAAATCAAATTCTGCTTTTCACAGCAGCTACAGAGCCCCTTATCCAGAGTGTGAGCAGGAGCCAATTTTAGGATGTTTCACTTTTCTCTCCTAGCCTGAGGGCTGGCAGCTCCTGGAGGCATCTAAAACTGCTGGAACACAAGTTCATCCTCCACCACCAGAGCTTGGACCATGGGTGAGAAAACTCAGCCCCTGCATTTCACACTTTGGCATCCCAGCAAAGCCTGCCTGGAACAGGAGCAGCTCCTCAGGATTGCTTCTGTGCTGGCTCTGCCTGCTCTTAAGTGGGAGCAATTTGATGATGTCAGTCCAATAACCCTGGGGATATCTTAAGAGGAGTCATAAATCACTGACAATAAGTTAATCACTTGGGCTAATAGCTGAGGCAAAGAATACATTGTTCTAAAATGGAGAAAAAAAAAATCCAGATTAAAAAACAAAACAAAATATTCCTCCTCAGTGCTTTCTGCTGTTGCTGTTGACAGGAAAGTGATCCTAAAAGAGATTTCCTATGGAATTGCTCTCTCACTCCCTATGGAGCAGAGGGAAGATGAAAGCAGCTCTTAAAGTAATTCCAAATTTAAGATCTTAAGTCACGAGGTCATTCAGGAGACAGACTAAAAGAAGAAGGTAAAAAGGTAAAAAAGAAGCAGGATAAAAATCCTCCTCTATCTCATCACAGGGCAGCCTCGTGTCAACTTTCACCTGAGGGTGTGAAAATGCTGTAATGCAGCAGGATGCTGCCCTGTGCTCCTGGAGCAGCACAGTCACCCCTTTTCCAAAGGAACACAATAGGATGCTGCTTGTCCAAGTGCAGAGCTGGTCAAAAAAAATGTCATTGCATCAGCTGTGTCTTCCTCCTTCTTTGAAGTCTGACAGGGCTGACAAAGAGGTTGCTGCCTGGAAATGTTTATGAGAGCACTTTTGGGAAATCACCATTTTTCATGATGGAAAAAAGCTGAGCCAGGGGATTCCTGTGCTGTTCCACCAGCACACGGAATCCTCCCCTGCAATGCAAAATGCACAGACACAGTGCTGGTGTAGGAAGAATCCTCCGCAAACTTCAACCAGAAATTCCTTTGAGAAATCACTCCTGGATGAACAACTTCATCCCTCCCACTCCTCTGTGTCACTCTGGATTGATGAACCTTCTGTGTTTCTCCTTTTATTTCCCATCTAGAAGTCCTGGCAGACCTTTTCCATCCTCATGGGTATTTGAGACACTTGACTGAGCACCTACAGAGTGTCCTCCTGGGCCAGCAACCAGGTTTGAAACCAGGTGTCTTGGTTTGAAAAGCCACCTGTCTGCTAAGGAAGGCAGGAGCCTCCCTCAAAATGAAAAATGTAAACTCCCTCCCTCCGAATTATTATAATTTTGAAATTAAGGAGCTCTCAGGCAAAGATATGGGAGCAAGAATAACAGTTCTTTATTATGGAAATTTTTAAAAAATGCAAAGGCAATAGTACAAAAAAAAAAGAAAACAAACCACTGCCAGAGTCAGAGCAATCCCTACCCCCTGTGTGTCAGGGTGGTGTCCCAGCCCCATCCCATGGGGGCTCAGCCCTCCTGCAGTGCCAGCTGTGGCTCTGCTGCAGCAGGGATCCTGCACAAGGGGGGAGTTTTCCTCTGCAGCTCCAGGGCTGCTGCAGATGGGCCTGGGCTCCCTCTGGCACTGCAGGGCAGCAGAAAGCTGCTCCTCTGGCAATGCAGGGGGCAAAGGCTGCTGGGGTGTCCCAAACCTCAGATTGGATCCAGGTAAGAATGCTTGGCTCCTCCCCTGGGCAGAGCATCTCCCCATGGGATGATGGAATTTGATCAGCCCTGCAGGGACACTCACTGGCGATGAACAGAAGATAATTAATGATTAATGGCCCATGAACAGCAGAGATCTCCTGGAGGGAGGATTGGCTGTGGAAGAGATAAAGAAAACTGCCCAAAGAACAGCAGAGAACTGCCCACCTCTGACAGATGGGAATAGAATACACACTCCAGCTACACCCTTCAACCTGAGACACAGGGAACAGCTAGGACATCCCAGGTCACATCAAGCAGCCCTTGGCACTCATCCTTCAGCAGCTGGAATGAGCTGGGGATCATGGATAGAAGCCACAGGGGTGCTGGAGACATTGGTGAGGTACCTGCTGTCCTGCAGACGCTGTGATTTCCCTCCATTGGAGCACAGAGGATTTTTGCCTGATTGATTTGTTTCAAAATCTAAATTCCCGACCATGGTTCCCATCTTCTCCTCCAAATAATGGTTCTTTAAAGGGAAAAAACCCAAACAAATCAAGGACCATCTACCTTGGCATATCAGGACACTTCTACCCCTCTTCAATCTCCAGAGGACACCAGAAGGGTGTCAGGCTGAGGGAACCTGAGTTCCCACCCAACTCCAAATTTTTGGGACCAGGCTCCATAAACCCAAAGAAAGTCCATCAGTGAGGGGGGTGGGAGGATGTTTCTCCTCACCCTGACCTGTCTGTGAGGTTTTCCCATATTTTTTCCACTGGGGAGCCCTAATTAATGACAGATGCACAGACCTCCCAGGCTAAGTCAGCACAGGAGAAGGACCAGCCCTCCCTGTTCCCAGCTCTCTGGGAGAACCACAGTTAAAATTAAAGGTTTCATGGTGTGAATTTTCCCGAGGAAGCAAGCTTTCTCCTGGAAAGAACAGAGTGTGTGTGGCAGGAGCAAACAGCTCCTTGGGAGCTGCCTGAGCAGGAAGGAAGATATTTTGATTTATTCTAGGTGTGAAACTTGGCCAGGGAAGCTTGCCAAGTGTTTGTGTTGGCTGCCCTTGGTCACCAGGCTGTGCTTCCAGCAGGAAGCTTTGCTTTTCAAAGCTAGGCTCTTAATATCCATAATCAGGAGAAGAAGAGGGGACAGTCAGCAACAAGGTCTGGCTTTCACAGGGACAGGGTTGGTGGAAGAGCTCAGGTAAGAATGATAGAATCAGAATGGTTTGGTCTCAGTTTTCTGTGGTTGAGATGACCCCGAGGTGTTAGAAAGTCTTTTTTCCCAGCCCCATGACCAAAGAAGAAGTTGAGATTCGTCAGTTCTGCTGTTCAAGGTTGTTTATTTGCTCTTATCTGTTACATTCTTTCTCTGACCTGCTGAGATCTGTCCAGCAGGTCATGTTGAGGCATAGTCCCTGCCCTTGGGGTGGTGTCAACTTTTTATACTAAAAACTACATGTACTTTATTTATAATAATTTTCCAATACCCATCACCTATGTTAGACAGTCTGTCTCTACTCTAAACCAATCCAAAAGTGCCACCATCACAGCAGAAGATGGAGGACAAGAAGAAAGACAGGACGTGCACAGATTCCTCCATCTTGCCTCTTGAACCCCCATTCTAAAAACCCCAAAATTCTAAATTTTCACCCTGTGATAAATTCACTATCATTCTACTCAAACCCTTGTGGCTTGTAAATCTTCACACAAAGTTGGTAATTTTTTTTCCATGGGCTAAAATCAAAGGCACAGGTGTTTGTGACTCTGTGCGAAGATCTCTAAGCCCCTGCCAGGGTCTCAAATCACCCAGGGCAGCCAGAGGAATGTCCTGGGTCCTGACAATTTGGTTTCGGTTTTGAAAGGACCTTAAAACTCATCCCATTCCCACCCCCTGCCATGCAGGGACACCTTCCATTATCCCAGGTGGCTCCAAGCCTTGTCCAGCCTGGCCTTGGGCACTTCCAGGGATCCAGGGGCAGCCACAGCTTCTCTGGCACCCTGTGCCAGGGCTCAGCACCCTCACAGGGAAGGATTCCTACACAAAAAGTGACTCAGAGGAAACAGGGAATAGAATACACACCTCCCACCCCCCTCACTGATTCTGCTCCAGGCCCCTCACAGCCTTTCCTTTGGGTGAAACTG
Organism: Melozone crissalis; assembly: GCF_028551555.1. Classification (NCBI taxonomy): domain Eukaryota; kingdom Metazoa; phylum Chordata; class Aves; order Passeriformes; family Passerellidae; genus Melozone; species Melozone crissalis. The sequence goes on from NW_026535905.1 coordinate 4,906,869, forward strand.
AGTGCGCTGAGCTTCCACAAAACATCCTGTACTTCCCTGACACCTGCAGCCAGAGGAGTCCTTGAGAGGCCACTTAAGGACAGCGTTCAGCCACAAATATTCTTGGTTTCATTGCTCAAAGTCAGACCTTTATTGTCATGGAGAGGATGTTGTGGTGAGCACTATCACTTCCAGTCACTGTTGAGATGTGGGCCTTGCCTTCAACCAGCCCTCACACTCCCTGGAGCATTAACATTTGCTTTTCAGGACATTTATGAGCATCCCTGCCCCTAGATCACTACCTAATGGAGTAAGAGAGACCTGCTGTAACAGAGACCTGGGCCACCAAACCTTCCTGCACAGATTCTGATGCCTCCTCACAATTACACAAAAATTACTTGAGCAAAACAAACTCTGTGGCCAAGATCCACCTGCAGCTGAGCCAACAGAACTGCAGAGGGAAGAACCTCAGCTGTTCGTCCCTACCTCCTGTTCTTCTAGGGGAAAAAACTAAATTCTAATTTCTGACCCAATCTGTGGACCCTCCTGGATCTGTGGTGGCTTCACCATCATTAAATGAACCTGCATGCTGGGTGAGGGGTGTCCCAGCAGTGCAGGGTGAACCACAGGGGGAGAAAAGAGCTGTGAAGAACCATCCTGAAGGGCTCAGCCTTGGGACAGGCAGCAACAAAGCCCCAGCTCCACAGGAAAGCCCCTGGCAGCCCTTCCCTGGAGAGCAGGAGATCAAACAGCCAGGTGCAAGGGCCCCAGAGCCCATCCTCACAGCAAGGCTTGCTCCCGGGGTGGGATCAGGCTCTGAAAAAAGCCAGGTTTGCATCATCTCTTGTTGTGGTGGGGTTCACAGGGGTCCCAGGATGAGGGAAGAGATGAGAATGTTGACTCCGTGTTTCAGAAGGCTGATTTATTATTTTATGATATATATTATATTAAATCTATACTAAAAGAATAGAAGAAAGGATTTCATCAGAAGGCTAGCAAGCAAGAAGAAGAGTAGAATGATAATAAAATCTTGTGACTAAGTCTGAGCCAGCTGACTGTGATTGGCCATTAATCAGAAACAACCACACAAGACCAATCACAGATCCACTTGTTGCATTCCACAGCAGCAGATAACCATTGCTTACATTTTGTTCCTGAGGCCTCTCAGCTTCTCAGGAGAAAAAATCCTAAGAAAGGGATTTTTCATAAAACATGTCTGTGACATCTTGTGAATCCTCACCACTGACCTGTAGAGAATGGGAGAGAGGCAGGAGGAGCTGGCTTTGAAAAGCCAACATCCCATGTTTAAATGGAGTTTTCAGGCTGGTTGGACTAGGAATGAACGCCCAGTGCAGGACAGATCTCAGATGCCACCTGCAGATCTTATGGATCATGGCAGAGCTGAATATGGAAACCATTTCCATCCATGCTCCCTTTAGATGTTGCTGTGGCACGATGCAGATTTCCTCTGCAAAGAGCAGTTCCCATCCCAAACAAGCCTGGGGAGGCAGATAGGGGCTGTTTGTGCCACAGGGTGGTTTTTGTTTGAACTGGTTTGTGCTACTTGAAACAAACAGCCCAGTTCAGTGCCCTGCTACCACAGGTGCCTGAAAAAACAGCCACATCCCTTGGAAAGGGGAACAAAACATTGAAATAGCAAAAACAGAGGTGGAACATGCACAGATTGAGGCCACTGAGATTTTCTTCCTGGGATCCCTTGCTCAGGACACAAAGGGACAGATCAAGACCCAAAATCTTCTGTGGCCTGTAATCATTTTCTAGTCCCTCTCCATCATGGCTAAGAAGAATCCCACAGGCAGGGAAAAAATCCCCTAAAATTGCCAAATGCCTCAATTTACCTCTAAAAGTAAAGAAATGGTTTAATATTTTAATATTTAATACTTAATAAATATAAATAAATAAATAAATAAAATTTATTATATATATAATTATAAGTTTATATATTTAAAATTCTTATAATTAATTAAATATTTAATAAATATTTAATATTTTATTAAAAACTGGTTTAATATTCCCTGTCTTTCTACCCCCTTCCAGTCCAGAAAAGGTGCCCATCCAGGAGGGCAGCAGTTAAATCCCAATCTGAATCCCAGAGAAAAGTGATTTTCTGCTCAGGGCAGAAGGATTTTATGGAATTAAAGCCCCACATGCAGGTGTGGGCAGTGTTGGGGACAGTTTTGCTCCACAGCCAATACAAAATATGTGTAAAAGTGCTGCCGGCACCACTTATCTAGAGGAAATAATGTGGGGATGAATCAGGCACAGGTGAAAGCAGCAGGATGTGATTGATCAAGTGTGGGATAAGACTCTGCCAGCAGAAAGGGCCCTGTGCCTCCTGCAGCCTGGCAGGGAAATACAGAGTTCAAAGAAAAGGAATCAATAAGGAAAAACAAGGAATCAATAAGGAAAAAGAAAAATCGATAGTATTTTAGGACTCAAATAAAAAACCCAGAAGGCACACTCCAAACCCCAACAGTGTTTCCTGGCCTGCAGGAGCTGTGAGCCCATTTCTCTCCCAAGGCAAGGGAGCAGAAATGCTGTGAGCAATTCAATAGCCCCTGGCTTCCACCTGGTGATGTTTTACAGTGCAGGAAATTTCCAGAGATAAGAAGATCTCTGTGCTTTGTTTGCTAATTATCCTCTGCAAGCCACTTCCCTTCATCTCTGGCTTTGTTTTGACACATTTATTGTGTTCCTTTGATCTCCACCTTCACAGTGACACCACAGATGATCGTTTCCAACAAAGGATTAAATATTTTGATGTCTCCACAAGCAGCATCTGCTGTCACTCCAGCTCTGAGGCAGCTGCAGCATCTCACAGCCCTCATGCTCCAGGGCACAGGAAGATGATCAGCAGCTGAGAACATGGAAATCACATTGAGGGGCTGGAGTGTGTCCAGGGAAGGGAATAGAGCTGGGAAGGGGCTCAGCCTGGAGCAAAGGAGGCTCAGGGGGCCCTTGTGGCTCTGCACAGCTCCTGCCAGGAGGGGACAGCCAGGGGGGGATCGGGCCCTGCTCCAGGGAACAGGGACAGGAGGAGAGGGAACGGCCTCAGGTTGGGCCAGGGTGGATATTAGGGAAAAGTTGGCTCCCAGCAAACCAAGAGGTTCCAAAATGTGGTTTCACACACAGAATCACAAGGTTGGAAGAGATCTTAAGGATCATCCAGTCCAACCTATCACTGGCTGGGGGCTCTGTACAAATCACAAACAGGATGGGACTGCTGGGAACGTGCTTTGAGCTGTTTTATTTTTCAGCATCAGTCTTATTACATGGTTATGACAATGGGAAGATGTTACTAGCTCACATTTCAGGCAGCAGACAAAGAACTTAATGTTACAACTTACTTTATAACTTTTTTGACCAATCACACAAAGCAAAAGCACATTGACAGTAGTTCTATCCAACCACTACAAGCACAGGCACTGTTGTTAAAACAATGCTTGCTTATTTCGAATACAATGCCTACTTGTGAGCCTTAAAGCACAATGCACAGAGATCCATTATTAAGCTTCAAACTCCTTAATATCTTGCTAGATAAACTTTTTTGTAGCTTTGAGAGTTATTCTAGACAAGCGTTAATACACAGACCATTGTTCTCTTTGTCTTTGGTTTTCTACTTTTTAAATAATTTTTCTGCTGACCTATCTCATGGCTGCTGCTTAGCTCTAATCACAGTTCTACTGCCTCTGAGGCCTGCCTTTTGCAGCTTTCCCAAAACCCTCTGATTTTGTGAATTCCCACACAACCCAGCCCCAACACCTCAACCAAACCCTGGCACCCAGTGCCACATCCAGGCTTTGTTAAACACAGCCAGAGATGGGGACTCCACCACCTCCCTAGGCAGAACATTCCAGAACTTTATCACTTTTTCTGTGAAAAGCTTTTTCCTGATATCCAGCCTGTATTTCCCTTGGTGCAGCCCGAGGCTGTGTGCTCTGGTTGTGTCAGTGCTGCTGCAGACAGAGCCCAGCCCCAGCTGAGCACAGGCACCTTTCAGGAGCTGTGCAGAGTGATGAGGGCACCCCTGAGTCTCCTTTTCTCCAGGCCGAGCACCCCCAGCTCCCTCTGTGGTTCCTCACAGGGTTTGTGTTCCCAGCCCTTCCCTGGACAGATCCCTTCCCAGGATCTCAAAGTCCTTCCCAAACTGAGGGGCCAGAACTGGACACAGCACTTGAGGTTCAGCCTCACCAGTGTCAAGTACAGGGGAAAATCCCTTCCCTTCTCCTGCTGGCCAGGGAACAGCCAGATTCTCCAGACCAGTGAGAAGAGGAAGACAGACACATCAGATGTGCCTCCAAATTTGTCCCAGTAGGCAACTGGGAAAAAAACCTTCAGTTTAGAAAATAAAGAAAAGGTTTTACTCACAGCCTTTTGTTAATCTGTGGAACTCACTGCTGAAGGTATTTCTGAATATTTTTGAGGTATTAAATTTCATTATTTATCATTGATTTCCACAATAAATCAAGGCCAGGTTGGACAGGGCTTGGAGTAACCTGGTTTGGTGGAAGGTGACCCTGCCATGGCAAAGGGGGTGGAACAAAATGGTCTTTAAGGTTCCTTCCTACCCAAAACATTCTGGGCTTTTATGAAATACATTCCCTCCTGTAGCTTTGTTCCAGCTTTGTCAAAGTACCCACACAAAGGGAAAAAAATGCACATTGAGGTAAAACAAAGGTGCTGACTTGAAAATTGTGGGAGATGCCTTGATTTGGTGAAATTCCTCCTCCTCACCCTGGGGGCTCAGGCACACAAGGTCACACACTTGTCCCTGCAAGACCTTGCTGGGACCAATCAGCTTCAGGACTAAATCTGAACTGTGTCAAAGGAAATCAGGGTCTGTAGGTTTCCAAGGGGTTTGAAGGACAGTGTCACATGTGAGGGATGGGACATTAAAGATAAGGACAGCTGCTTTCCCTCTTTAGGCCGCTGCATGTGGGATGCAAGTTCTGCAGCCACCTCTCCTACTGTGACACTGTCACCTGAAATGGGAGGGGAGGTGTGTGAAGGACGGCACCCTCAGTGGTGTTAGAAGGGTCAGAGGAGGGGGTCTGGAAAGGCAGGACATGAACATAGAAATATATCAAGTTATCCAGGTATTAGTGTGTCACCCTGATTTTTTAAGATTTTCTAAGCCTCCTGATGTTTACATTCTTGTAACAAACTTTCTCACACACTTTCTGTAAATAACTCATTGTTTTGTATTCTTTTATGGAGGAGGAGAAATTTGATGGACTGTTGGTTGTCCAGTGTCATTGGAGAGGTGGCACTGTCACCCTGCAATCCACTGTCACTTTTGGAAAACTATAAATGTTGGAGTAAGAAAATAAACTTCTCTTTTCTTCTTCACCTTGAGAGCAGCGGTGTGTGCTTGTGTTCTTTCATGTCCTATACTGACATTAGAGAGATCCAAAGGAGAGCCATGGAGGGCCTGGAAGGGCCATGAGAGGAGTGGCTGAGGGCACTTGGCTTATCCAGGCTGGAGAAAAGGAGATTGAGGTGAAATCTGATTGTGGTTTTTCAGCTTCCTCACAAGGAGAAGCAGCAGGGCAGGCACTGATCCCTGCTGTGTGACCAGGGACAGGCACTGATCCCTGCTCTGTATGACCAGGGACAGGCACTGATCCCTGCTCTGTATGACCAGGGACAGGCACTGATCCCTGCTCTGTATGACCAGGGACAGGCACTGATCCCTGCTCTCTGTGACCAGGGACAGGCACTGATCCCTGCTCTGTATGACCAGGGACAGGCACTGATCCCTGCTCTCTGTGACCAGGGACAGGCACTGATCCCTGCTGTGTGACCAGGGACAGGCACTGATCCCTGCTCTGTATGACCAGGGACAGGCACTGATCCCTGCTGTGTGACCAGGGACAGGCACTGATCCCTGCTCTCTGTGACCAGGGACAGACGCTGATCCCTGCTCTCTGTGACCAGGGACAGGCACTGATCCCTGCTGTGTGACCAGGGACAGGCACTGATCCCTGCTCTCTGTGACCAGGGACAGGCACTGATCCCTGCTCTCTGTGACCAGGGACAGGCACTGATCCTTGCTCTCTGTGACCAGGGACAGGAGCTGATCCCTGCTGTGTGACCAGGGACAGGCACTGATCCCTGCTCTCTGTGACCAGGGACAGGCACTGATCCTTGCTCTCTGTGACCAGGGACAGGCACTGATCCCTGCTCTCTGTGACCAGGGACAGGCACTGATCCCTGCTCTCTGTGACCAGGGACAGTCACTGATCCCTGCTCTGTATGACCAGGGACAGGCGCTGATCCCTGCTCTCCGTGACCAGGGACAGGCGCTGATCCCTGCTCTCTGTGACCAGGGACAGACCTGAGGGAACAATGTGAAACTGTGTCAGGGAAATGCAGTTGGACATCAGGAAAAGGTTCTTCACCCAGAGGGTGGCTGGGGCACTGGAAAGGGCTTCACAGGGAAATGGCCACAGCCCCAAGCCTGACAAAGCTCAAGGAGCATTTGGACAAAGCTGTGACCGTGTTCACAGGGGTCTGAGGATGAGGGAAGAGACGAGGATCTGACTCCATGTTTCAGAAGGCTTGATTTATTATTTTATGATATATATTATATTAAAACTGTACTAAAAGAATAGAAGAAAGGATTTCATCAGAAGGCTGGCTAAGAATAGAAAAAGAAAGAATGATAACAAAGGCTTGTGGCTCAGACAGAGAGTCCAAGCCAGCTGACTGTGATTGGCCATTAATTAGAAACAACCACATGAGACCAATCACAGATGCACCTGTTGCATTCCACAGTAGAAGATAACCAATGTTTACATTTTGTTCCTGAGGTCTCTCAGCTTCTCAGGAGAAAAAATCCTAAGGAAAGGATCTTTCAGAAAATATCATGGCTACACAATGCTGTCAGACACCCTAAGAGACAGCAATCCCACTGCCCTCAATGCCAGGGATTTGCTGACTGCCCCACTCAAATTTCTGGCTCCTCCGTGCTCCCACCCAGCTGCTCCAGGCTGTCCCTCTCAGGAACCCCACCCCAGAGCAGGCAAAACTGAGCTCTGCTGGCTCACATTACACACCCTGAACCAAAAGCAGCACCCTGGGAAAGCCCAGGGGCACCTGCCAGCTGTGCCAGGGCCAGCTGGTGACAGGAGCATGGCCCTGCTCCAGCTCTGGGTGGCACTTGGCCAAGGTACAGTGCTTGTGATCTTACAGACAGATTTTTGGCCGGCCTCCCTTGGCTCCTCACTCATTTTGGGACGTGGGCCCACACAGCTGTCACTCACAGAGCAGAGCTGGATGTTACAACATGTGGGATGCTGGAGAAGAAATCACCTTATCAGGTTCTTGGTGCAAGATTTTGGCACAGCCAGGGCAGAGGGGTTGGGAGCCTGAGGCTCAGCCCCAGGAACAGCACAGAACTTGGTGTTTGAGGGTCCCCAGGATGAGCTGAGAGATGAGAATCTTGACTCCATGTTTCAGAAGGCTGATTTATTATTTTATTATATTAAAAGGAAATGCTATACTAAAACTATACTAAAGAAAGAGAAAAGAGACATCAGAAAACTAGAAGGGAATGAATAGTGAAAACCTGTGACTGACCAGAGTCTGACACAGCTGGACTGGGATTGGTCATTAATTAAAAACAATTCCCATGGAACCAATCCAAGATGCACCTGTTGGTAAGCAACCTCCAGACCACATTCCAAGCAATCAGATAATTATTGTTTACATTTATTTTCTGAGGCTTCTCAGCTCCTCAGGAGAAAAATCCTGATGAAAGGATTTTCATAAAATATGCCAGACACAAAACATAGAATGGGTTGGAAGGGACCTTAAAGGTCACCTAGTTCCAAACCATGAAGGGAATGGATCCATCTCCCACTGCATCCTCACCTATCTCAGATTTAACCTGAAGCAGCTCAGGAAGTGCTTCTAGCTGGTGTTTTCCCAGGAGGTTTTCACCTCTAGCAAAGATGGAAGACCCACCAGGACCCAAGTGGTTCCTGCACACAGATGCTTGGAGATGCTGGCATAGAGCTGGTTGTGGCCAGCAAACAAGAACCAGGGGGTTCTGCAGGCTATTGTACTTCAATTAAGGCTGGAAGACATCCAAGAGACTTGAAAACAAAGTCTCAAGACAGAGAAAAAAAAATTAGAAAGAGAAAAATTTAATAAAAACAAACAAAAACACAAACAAACAAACAAATAAAAAAAAGAAAGAAAAAAAAACCCCAGCTAACAAGCAAACCCAAGACCCACACTCTTCACAAGCAGCTCTGACTGCCCCAGGCTGAGTTTAAATAGAACTCCAGGGCCCAGGGGTGGTGTGGAGGCTGCAGGTGAAGTTGGTCCTGGCCATTAAGGCTCATTTATGTCCTCAGACCCCTGACACCGAGGATGTCTCTGCAGGTGGGCAACTTGTGGAGCTCTTTCCTGGTGGATTACAGCTGGGATTACATTCTTCCATCCAGCCACACCACCTCAGCAAAGGTGACTGGGCCATAAATGTGACACAAGCTCCAAAAAAGCCCATCAGAAGCGCTCAGAAATGCTCAAATACCTTGTTTTCGCTTATTACAAACACTGTCCTGCTGATCTCAGATATTTGAGGGCTGGTTCCCTTCAGCATCACCCCTTTCTAACTCTGGGGCTTGCACAGTGCTCAGTGATGGGCTCAGGACCCTCAGCCCAGAGGAGCAGCCCACACAGCTGTGTCATCTCCCTGGAAATCATCTCATCAGTGGGGAATGTGACTGGAAGTTCAGGAACTCAGAAATCCTGGCATTTTACCTTCCAAAGAGCCTGTTTTTACTGCAGGCCAGCAGGGAAATCACGCAGCTCTGACGCCAGCCCATGGCTTCAGGGATATTATCTCCTGTCAACATTAATACCCACGGGCACACAAAGGCATGTGGCTGGAAGGGAAGGAGTCCCACCCAAGGAAGGAAGGCTGCCTTCTTTTAATGCATTTGCACTAAAAAGGGATTCTAAATTCAGCTTCAGGAAAGGTCAGCTCCCATGCAAGCATCCATGTGAAGCTTCCGTGTCCGCAGGAAGGATCAGGGGTTGTGACACTGCTGCCAAGGGGCTGCTCAGCCCTTCAGAGCACCTTGGCTGGTGTGAGAGGGCAATGGAGACTTCACAGTGAGCAAAACCCTCCTGCTGGCTCACAAAGCCAAAGCTGTGACAGTGTGAGCTGTCCCAGGAGTGCTGATGGCATTGAGATGAGCTGTGGCTTCACATTCCAGGGACACCAGCACTGGGAAGGGGCAGAGCCAAGTCCCAGCTCCCAATCTGTCTTAGGCTGGGAGTGTGTGTTCTATTCCCATCTTCCTGAGGTGGGGCAGTTATCTTCTGTTCATTGGGCAGTTTTCTTTATCTCTTCCACAGCCAATTCTCCCTCCAGGAGATCTCTGCTGTTCATGGGCCATTAATTATTAATTATCTTCTGTTCATCGCCAGTGAGCGTCCCTGCAGGGCTGATCCAATTCCATCATCCCATGGGGAGATGCTCCGCCCAGGGGAGGAGCCAAGCATTCCTACCTGGATCCAATCTGAGGTTTGGGACACCCCAGCAGCCTTTGCCCCCTGCATTGCCAGAGGAGCAGCTTTCTGCTGCCCTGCAGTGCCAGAGGGAGCCCAGGCCCATCTGCAGCAGCCCTGGAGCTGCAGAGGAAAACTCCCCCCTTGTGCAGGATCCCTGCTGCAGCAGAGCCACAGCTGGCACTGCAGGAGGGCTGAGCCCCCATGGGATGGGGCTGGGACACCACCCTGACACACAGGGGGCAGGGCATGGTCTGACTCTGGCAGGGGTTTCTTTTTTTTTTTTTTTTATTATTGCCTTTCTACTTTTTAAAAAATTCCCTAAAACAGAGCTGATATTCCTATTCCTATATCTTTGCCTGAGAGCTCCTTAATTTCAAAATTATGATAATTCAGAGGGAGGAGGTTTACATTTTCCATTTCAAGGCAGGCTCCTGCCTTCCTTAGCAGACACCTGTCTTCTCCCCTGCATTCCCAGAGGGAGCCCAGGCCCATCTCCAGCAGCCCTGGAGCTTCAAAGGAAAACTCCCCCCTTCTCCAGGATCACCCCAGCCTGAACCTCCAAATATTTGGCTGCTGCTTCTGCCCTGCAGCTCCAGAGCCCATCTCAAGTGTCTTTTCTGTCTGGGAGCCCATGGATGGCTGATAAAAATCCTGAAGGGGTTTTTTGGGGCCAGTGGCTCCAGCTGGTCTGACAGTGCTGGTAAGGCAGGGAGCAGGAAAACAGCACAGGGAAAAGATGTGGCTGTGGTGCTGTTTTGTAATCCAAGGGCTCTCTGGTTTTATTCTGGCTTGGGAAAACCCTGAGGGATGTCTCTGTGAGGCAAATAAAGAGGGAGAGCACTGAGCTGTCAGGGTCAGGCAGCTCCTCGTGCTTCCAGAGTGGGCAGGGCTGAGCCCTAGGCAGGATCCTGCAGAGCAGCAGCACAACCCACACTGTTTGCTGTGGTGGTGTTCACAGGGGTCCCAGGACGAGGAAAGAGAATCTTGACTCCATGTTTCAGGAGGCTGATTTTTTTTTAATATATTTATATAAATAAAATATTATGTAATATTTATATAATAATAAATATTAAATAATATAATCATTATATTAAATAAATATTTATAAATAAATAAATATTTATATTTATATAAATAAAATATTATATAATATGTTATTATTTATGATATATTATTATTTTAATTATTATTTATTATCATAATTTATGATTTATTATTTTATTATATATATTATATTAAAAGTAAGTAATATATTTAAATTATACTAAAATAATAGAATAAAGGATTTCATCAGAAGGCTTGAAAGGAAAAAGAAGGAATGGAATGATAATAAAATCTTGAGACTGGCCAGACAGTCTGAGACAGCTGGACTGTGATTGGCCATTGATTAAAAAAACAACCACATGAGACCAATCACACATGCATTCCACAGCAGCAGATAATCGTTGTTTACATTTTGTTCCTGAGGCCTCTCAGCTTCTCAGGAGAAAAAAAATCCTAGCAAAGGGATTTTTCAGAAAATATCATGGCTACATTTTCTAAATTTTCCATCCTGCTAGGCTGAACTGAGCCCCTGCAGCCCCTCAGCCCCTGCCCCACAGCAGGAATGAGCCAAACCTTGGCTCCTGGAGTGTCCCAGTGGAGGGCACAGAGCTCCACTCCACAGAACTTCTCATCAGCAATGGGGATGTGTCACCCTGATTTTTTAAGATTTTCTAAGCCTTCTGGTGTTTACATTCTTGTAACTAACTTTCTCATGCACTTTATGTAAATAACTTATTGTTTTGCATTCTTTTATGAAGGAGGAGAAGTTTGATGGGCTGTTGGTTTGTCCAGTGTCATTGGAGAGGAGGCATTGTCACCCTGCAATCCACTGTTACTTTTGGAAATCTATAAATCTTGGAGTCAGAAATTTAAAATCCCTCTTTTACCTTGAAAGAGCAGCGTGTCCATTCCATGTTATTCCATTTGTGTTGTTCCATGTCCTATAATGTCGGGAAGGTGTCACAGCAGGGGCTGGAGCAGGACCCTCAGCACAGGTGGGCTGGGAATTGATTCAATTTACCCTTTGTATCCCCTTGTGATGCTGCTGCTGCCCAGGAAGGAACAAGTTAATCCCAGTGCCACAACATCCCTACCTATAGACATGTGCCTCTGTTGATGGAGTGACAAAATTATCTTTTGTGTCCTTAAAAAGGAAAAAAGCCCAGAAGTTTTTCTTCTCAATTAGGTAAAAAGACATCTCATAGGACCTGGGGGACTTCGCCTCAGACTTAAGGATGGCAAATAGGACAAAACCCAAAAAAAGTCCCACCTGAGCAATTTGCTAGAAAAAGAAGAGAACAAAAGAAAATAATCGCTTTTGTGAGGTGTTTTACCAGGAGCAAGAACCTCTTGCACCTGGCTCGGTTTTTCTCTGTAAAGAGCTTTGTTATTTTGCCTTTTATTAATTTTTTTTTTGTTTCCAACACTACCACAGAAGCCATCCTGCTGATTTTATGCCTTCTGAGGTGGCTGAGCTATCTTGGGTGTGAAATAGATCTCCAAGAGCTTATGAGAGCTGGCTCAAGGAGACCATATGTGACCTACCCAGGCAAGATGCCATCCTGCTTGTCCCAACAGGGTGAGGCCTGGGGCAAGTCTGAGGCCAGTGAATCCTTTGAAACCCAATGTCTGCTGTGAAAAATACATGTATTTTATGATTGGCTTTTCACAAATCTTAAAATGAATATTATATGTGTTGTGTTAGAAAGTTATGCTGTATTAATTGTCTTAAGTAATGTGTTAAATATAGTTTTAGGTTATAACATAATGTTAAAATAGAAACTGTGCTATGTAAGATACTTTTTTTTAAAGAGAGGACTTGCAGTGAGATAGCAGCCACACGACACCTGAATCTTTCAGAGAAAGAGAATTTATTACTCCATTATCAGAAAAAATGAACTTCTTCCTGCCTCGCTCAGCCATGAAGAGCCATCAGGATTGAGAGGAAGAATCTGACACTGACCAGACAGAATCCTGTGTTTGAATGGAATTTATGCATCACTAATGAGGTGTATGAATATGCAACAGGCTGTTGTTTTTAAGGGTTAATCCTCTGTTAATGTGGGTCCTTTCTCAGGCTTATTTTGCCCAGAAAGAGGTACCAGCACTGTCCATAACTCTTTGTTTCCATTGTCTCGTATTGTCCTAAATCCTAACTGTCCAAATTACTCTAATTACATTACTGTTTTTATAACCATTTTATTACTATTAAACTTTTAAAATTTTAAAAACAAGTGATTGGCATTTTTCCCATCTGCACAGAAACTGAGGGACCCCAGAGGCCATCCAAGGTTCCACCACATCCAGGTGAGATCCTGGCTCACATAAACTCCTTCCCCACCATGCCAGGATTGCCATGAACACAAAACCCTGCAGGGTTTAACCCCAACCAGCCTCCACTCAGTCTCATGCCAAGGGCTGGGATGCTTCTTCCTGGCCCAGAGGGAGTTTTGGGGCCACCCAGGAGCTTTAATTCCACTTGGTTTTGTCCCTTTCCTGCCCAAGTGTAGCTACGAGCCAAGGACATCATTTGGAATATACAGACATGTAAGGTCTGTAAACCTTACAGGGCCCTGCCCACTGCCTCCAGGCTTCAGGCTGTCAGGAATATTTGGACAGACTTTGCCCCCAAAATCACACAATTTATAGATATATATCGCAGGAGGGCTCATTGCCTTTCCCAGCTCAGGGAGCTGAACACACCCCATTTTGCATCCTCCTGAAATGCAGTATTTTAGGTGGGAGGAGGTTTTTTAGTTTGATTTTGCTGGTTTATTTCATATTTCAACACTTATTGTTGCATTTGCAGTTGTCACCGCACCAAAAGTTTGGGGTGGTTTGCATCCCATCTGCCTGGGCTCAGCCTTTCCTTTAGGACACACAGACTGGTTTTTTTCCAGATTTTTGCAGGGCCCTTTGCTGCCACCATTCCCATAAAAATCCATGGCAATGGTTTGCCCTGTCCCACAAGCACCCACCTTGTCTGCAGCAGAGGCTGGAGGCAGCTCCTCACACGGCAGAGCTGCTCTCCATGCACAGCCCAAACCCACCCTCTCAGAAATCACCTTCCATTCCAGCTTTTACCCCTTGTGCCAAGCTCCAAGTGTGTTTCCTCCCACCTCTCAGGCTCAAACAGGGACAGGGAAGAAGGCAAAGTGTTCAAGAGGTGAAGCAGGAGACCTCTGGGGTGTCCCACCTGCAGAAGAAAGGAGGGAGCTGAAATCAGACCCTGGATCTTTCCACAGCAAAATGGCCCAGCTCTGCCAGGAGGGTTTTATCCACTGTACAGCTACTATAGGTTTGATGACAGGAAAGCTAATTATATCAACATCCTGTTTACCCAGAAACAAGGAAGAGGAGCCCAGAAATACTTGGGCTGTGAGGGCACACTCTGATCTGGTTTCAGGACAGAAAAATCCCGTCAATACATCTGTGTGACTGTGTTCACAGGGGTCTGAGGATGAGGGAAGAGACGAGGATCTGACTCCATGTTTCAGAATGCTTGATTTATTATTTTATTATATATATTATATTAAAACTGTACTAAAAGAATAGAAGAAAGGATTTCATCAGAAGGCCGGCTAAAAATAGAAAAAGAAGAAATGATAACAGAGGTTTGTGGCTCGGACAGAGAGTCTGAGCCAGGCGACTGTGATTGGCCATTAATTAGAAACAACCACATGAGACCAATCCCAGATCCACCTGTTGCATTCCACAGCAGCAGATAACCATGGTTTACATTTTGTTCCTGAGGTCTCTCAGCTTCTCAGGAGGAAAAATCCTAAGGAAAGGATTTTTCATAAAAGATGTCTGCGACACATCTGGCTCATTTTCTTCTGCTACCTGCTTCCACTGCCCCAAAATCTGTTGGTTTTCCCAGAAAAAAAAGAGCCTGGAAAGCAAATCATGTCATGTCTCCCTGGTGCAGTTCCCCCCTGAGCTGGGAAACTGCTCAGCTCATCCTGGCTGGAGCACCTGGGGTTTCTTGGAATCCCTGCAGGTTCCTGCCAGCCCTGCAGGAGCTTCCCCCAGGAACGCCCTGACCAAGCAGGACTTGCAATACCCAGCAAAAGCCACCCAGCAAGTCAGGGCACCTTGCCTCTGTTTCTTTCTCAGAGTTTTATTTTAAAAATCCAAAACTCCTGGTGCCTTTTTCCCACCCTCTCCCAGCCCCACACTTCACATTCCTGGCTCTGAGGCAGCTGGGTGTGCTGCAGGCTCTGCTCCAGATGTGGTTTCATTTTGGTTTCTGCTTTTTCACCAAATTGCCTCACATCTGCCACGGCCCCTGCGGTCATCTGTGCTGTTCTGCTCCAGGGCTGGACAAGGGAAAGCTCCAGGGAGATCTTCCAGCACCCTCTACTACCTGAAATCCTGCCTCATAGATTCCTCCTGCACCATAGATCCTGCCCTATAGATCCCCTGTGCCCCATGAAGCCCCATAAAGGGGGAGAGTGACTTTTTACATGGACAGGTAAAAATGGGACAAGGGGAAGAGTTTTAAACTAAAAAAAGAGATATTTACATTGGTTATTAGGATGAAGATATTCCCTGTGAAGGTGCTAAGCCCTGGCACAGGGTGCCCAGAGAAGCTGTGGCTGCCCCTGGATCCCTGGAAGTGCCCAAGGCCAGGTTGGACAGGGCTTGGAGCCACCTGGGATGGTGGAAGGTGTCCCTGCCATGGCAGGGGGTTGGAACAAGAGATCTTTGAGGTCTCTTCCAATCCAAACCATTCTGTGATTCTCTGATTTTATGATTTTACTCTTTTCCAAATTTTCCATCATTTCACTTCTCCTCCGGAGCCTGAAGCACCGTGGGACAGCCCAGGGAGAGCAGGGCCGGAGGAAGGAGGATGATTTGTTCCTATTGCCAAAGGAAGGCCCAGTCCCAATTAATATCAGGCCAAATGCCATGGTCAGGGCTTCAGGAACTCACTCTTGATGCCAAATCCTCTTCCTTCCTTCCTTCCTTCCTTCCTTCCTTCCTTCCTTCCTTCCTTCCTTCCTTCCTTCCTTCCTTCCTTCCTTCCTTCCTTCCTTCCGACACTTCCTTCCGACACTTCCTTCCTTCCTTCCTTCCTTCCTTCCTTCCTTCCTTCCTTCCTTCCTTCCGACACTTCCGACACTTCCTTCCTTCCTGTCAGCTGCAAAATTAAATGACCATGGTTTGTCCCAGATTTTATTATACATTAGCAAGGTGCAGCTGTATTTATTATTAAATTTTATATTATAATGTATTAAATAAATTAAAATATTATAAATTAAATAATTCTGTATTAAATATATTAAATTATACACTATTATATTATATTATATACTTTTTATATTATATTATATTATATTATATTATATTATATTATATTATATTATATTATATTATATTTTTATTATCCTGCACCACAGAATTGAGCCTGAAAAACACTCTGACCCACCCTTCCCCCTTCTCTTGAGTCCTCTTTCATCAAGACCACCTAAAGTGGAGCGGGAGCTCACTCCTCAGCCCATGTGACCTGTGCCACCTCATGGAGAACCAAAATAGGCTGTGGTGCCCTGGGAAGGCTGACCTAGAACAGAGGCTGGGCAGAGCTAAAGAATAAAGCAGGGATTTATTAGGAGGCCTCACTGGATGCACCTTGGGCAGCACAAGAGCCCAGCCAGGGCTGCACCCAAGATGAACCAAAATGGTTCCAAAATGGACAATTGGTCACGGGATCTCTCACTTTTATAAGTTCTGCCCCATTTACATATTGGAGTTAATTGTCCAATTCCAGCTTCAGGTTATGTTTTTCTCTCTTCTTCTTTTTCTCTCTCCAGCCCACGGTGTTTGTGCTCTTGGGCTGAGATTTGGATCATTTGTCCTTGGTGCCCAGCTGGAGCAGGAATTGTTTTGTCTCCCTGCTCTGTGCACAGAGCTCACCATCCCCTCATATGAAGCCCAGACCCACACACTAAAGCAGCACAGAACCTGAAAAACAGAAAAGCCAAAATCTGAGGCATCAGTTGAATCCGGAGTAGGAATGGCAAAGCCTGGCAGTGCCAGCAGGATCTGGGGTGGGATGAACACCAGGAATACCTGCTGGGATTGATGGAGGATCTCAGGTGACATCTGCAAGGGGCTGGCTGATAGAACAGAGAGGGACAAAGGGACATGCACATCCCTCCAGAGCAGCATCTGGAGGCCAAAGCTGAGGCAGGACCAAAGTCTGAGCCTGCTCTGGGGTGCAAGGTGAGCCACAGCACCTTCCTCTAACAGGATCTGGCTCACTCTGCCTTCTCTACTGAAAAAAGTGGATTTTAGTGGCCAGAAGAACTCATGAATCTGGCAAATCTCTCTAGACAGATGAAAATAAAAGGAGAAAAAATACACAACAGATGAAAAAAATGACAACATCTGCCGCAGCTTATTCACACCAGCAGTACTAAATCAAAACAGGGTTAGGGCTAGAAACAAAAGCAAAATAACTCTTTTGCTTTGAGTCAGATTTCCTTTTCTTTGTTGTTTTTTTTTCCAGTCTGTGTTTTCAGTGGAGGGGGTTCTTGTGTTTATTGACTTTGTTTGACTCAGCCTCCAAACTCCCTTTGATTTTTCAGTGTGAGCTGAGGGCCAGATGGGGCTGTTTGCACAGCTGCCTGCAGAGCACCAGCCCCTGGTCACAGAGGGTACAGGGACAGACGCTTGGGGACAGCCCAGGAGTGCCACATGAGGTGTCCCAGAGGGGACAGGAGGGGTGGACACAGCGTGTCCCAGCCTTTCCCGCATCCTCCAGAGACCCCAGGCAGCCCACAGCCCCCTGCAAGGGCAGGAGAGTGGTGGGGTCAGACAATCCTGCAATAGTTTGGGTTGGAAGGACCTTTAAAGTCCATCTTGTTCTACCCCCTGCCATGGCAGGGACACCTTCCACTGTCCCAGGGTGCTCCAAGCTCTGTCCAACCTGGCCTTGGGCACTTCCAGGGATCCAGGGGCAGCCACAGCTTCTCTGGGCACCCTGTGCCAGGGCTCAGCACCCTCACAGGGAACAATTTCTTCAAATATCCCATCCATCCCTGCCCTCTGGCAGTGGGAAGCCATTCCCTGTGTCCTGTCCCTCCATCCCTTGTCCCCAGTCCCTCTCCAGCTCTCCTGGAGCCCCTTGAGGCCCTGCAAGGGGCTCTGAGTTCTCCCTGGAGCCTTTTCCAGCTGAGCACCCCCAGCTCCCCCAGCCTGGCTCCAGCCCTGGAGCAGCTCCATGGCCTCCTCTGGGCTCTCTCCAGCAGCTGCAGCTCCTCCTCTGCTGTTCCCAGGGCTGGAGCAGCTCTGCAAGGGGGTCTCACCTGCAGGATCCCCCTGCCCTGCTGGGGATGAGCACACAGAGGGCTCTGGGCTGTGGCTGGGGCACGTGGAGCTCCTCATCCATGCACATCCCCTCTGCAGGAGGAACAGGATGTAAAAAAGGAGACAAAATGAAGGCCCTGAGGCTCCAGTGAGGGTCACAGACTCTGCCCTGATCCTGGCCCAGCACTGCAGTCCCATCCTACAACTACAGGACATGGATTAGGACACCAGGGCTTGGCTGAGTGGGGCAGAGGTGTGGGACTGGAATATCCCACCTGCTGTTCCAGAGGAGCTTCAGCACCTTGAAGGTCCTCTGCTAAATCTACCAGCCCCATGGCACCTCCCCAGGGCCATTTTGCCTCAGCTGAATCCATCTTTAGGCAGGGAGGAAGCTCTGTGCCCACAGAATGCACGTAATATAAACTTCTCTGAGGCTGATAAGGGATTTCAGGAAGATGTAAAGAGCTCCAGGGCAGCCTCCAAGAGCCCTTTCTCCCTTTTTCCTGATGGAGAAGTGCAGGAAGGAGCAGCCTTGCTGTACCAGGAGCAGTCACAGCAGGCTCATGGCCAGCAGAGGCAAGGACAAGGACAGGATCTGCTCAAGGACAGTGAATCCAAGGATCTTCCCTGCCCCAGGCTTTAGGGCCCCCTCAAATGCACACCAGGGATGAAATTGCTGCAGAAAACAGCTGGAAGCTTCCCACACAACTGGAGCAAAACAGTTTTGTGTTGGTTTTTTTTTTTCCCCTCCTAATCTAATTCTTGCAAAATGCTGAACTATTTTAGCTGAAATTTTCCAAAAACACTTCAGCCTGAAGGCAGGCAGCCAGCCTGGGGGAAAAAGAGTGGAGTCTGGCAGATTCATCAGTAATTAAAGGCAAAGTCTGAGAAAAACAAGGAGTGTGTAAATGACAGATCCCAGCTCTCCCTTTAGACAGGCAGCCACTGAAATGGAGCTGCCTGGGGCACCAGAAAGGAGGAATGAATGGATGGATGGATGGATGGATGGATGGATGGATGGATGGATGGATGATGGATGGATGGATGATGGATGGATGGATGGATGGATGATGGATGGATGGATGATGGATGGATGGATGGATGGATGGATGGATGGATGGATGATGGATGGATGGATGGATGGATGGATGATGGATGGATGGATGGATGGATGGATGGATGATGGATGGATGGATGGATGGATGGATGATGGATGGATGGATGGATGATGGATGGATGGATGATGGATGGATGGATGATGGATGGATGATGGATGGATGGATGGATGGATGGATGATGGATGGATGGATGGATGGATGGATGGATGATGGATGGATGGATGATGGATGGATGGATGGATGGATGGATGGATGATGGATGGATGGATGGATGATGGATGGATGGATGATGGATGGATGGATGGATGGATGGATGGATGGATGGATGGATGATGGATGGATGATGGATGGATGGATGGATGATGGATGGATGGATGGATGGATGGATGGATGGATGGATGATGGATGGATGGATGATGGATGGATGGATGATGGATAGATGGATGATGGATGAATGGATGGATGGATGGATGGATGGATGGATGCATGGATGGAATAATCAAAATGGGAAAAAGAAAAAGGCAGAGGAGGCCATTTTCCACACAAAGGGCATGATGCCCTTCCAGATAAAGTCCTACAAGCCTCAGTCAGAGAAGGTCCTCTCAGCCATCACTGAAGGTCCATCACAGTGCCATCAATTGTCCTCTCACTGGGAGGAGGGATAGAGATGCAAACTAACCCATTTCAGAGTTTTCTGGTACCTGCAGGAGCCTCTGGTGTTCTCCAGGCCATCAGCAGTTCCTGGGGTTCCACCAGGGCTCCCAGAGGTGATGCTCTCCCTGAGGTGTGAACAGAACCACAGGGAAATCACACGAGGCTGGGACCATGGAAAGTGTCATCCTCAGCAGAAAACAGGTCTCTTCCTGAAATAAGAGGGATTTTTGGGACATACATGGTTGAGAGAACAGAAAGATGGCAAAAAACTCACAGCCAGCCAGCAGCAAAGATTTCTTTGTTACAGAACATTTTAAAAACTTTATAGCCAATAGCATATTGCTAAAGCTTACAGACAATTGTTCTAGCCAGTTACCAAAAGTACAAAAAAATCATCTTGCCTTTACTATTTCCCACAAGCAAGGGTGCAGCACAACCAAATTAATTCAAATGTGACAGCCCACATCACCTGAATGCCTGGCACATGGTTCTGAATTAGTTGCTATGATAATTTCTTTATTAATTGATGTTATTACTTTGGCTCCTAAGCTCTCCTTTCACGGACCAGGATCCCACTGAACAAAATGCAATGCAACATTTGGATTTCCACCACATTTTTAAGCTGTATTTCAAATTTGCAAAGACAACAAATCTCTGCCTGGGTAGCTTGCTCCAAATTTACACAGCAGCCCTCTTTGCTCTGTGAAAAGCAGGACCACGACCCATAATGTAACCACATTTCTCTTCCCAGAGAAAAACAAGGCACAATTCTTCCCAAGAATATTTCTGGGTTTCACATTCTCTGAACCTCAGGGAAAGGAAAAATACAATTCTTATCATTTGCTGTGCCTGTGTTTGTGCCAAAGTAGAATGCAATATGGAGATTGTTTACCCACAGTGATGGGGTTTTGTTTCCTTGGCCTATCAGGGCCAGATGTGTGTGGTGATGTTTGCAGGGGTCCCAGGACAAGTGAAGAGATGAGAATCTTGACTCCATGTTTCAGAAGGCTGATATATTATTTTATTATATATTATATTATATTATATTATATTATATTATATTATATTATATATTTATTATATTAAAAGAAAATTATATACTAAAACTATACTAAAATAATAGAAGAAAGGATTTTATCAGAAGGCTTGAAAGGAATATAAAGGAATGATAATAAAATAATAAAAAATATAAATAATAATAATATAAATAATAATAAAATCTTGTGATTGACCAGAGAGTCCAAGACAGCTGGACTGTGATTGGCCATTAATTAAAAACAACCACTTAAGACGAATCACAGATGCACCTGTTGCATTCCATAGCAGCCGATAATCATTGTTTGCATTTCATTTCTGAGGCCTCTCAGCTTCTCAGGAGAAAAATCCAAAAGGATTTTTCATAAAATATGTCTGTGACAGCTGTGTGTGTGGAGACTGAAGGCTGACAGTCACAAAATTCAGTGTAGTTGTGTGCAGGCAGATTCAGTTTAGATGTAATGTAATACAGTGTAATATAGAATAATATGGTATAACAAAGTAATTAATTAGCCTTCTGATAAGGTGGAGTCAGATGCATCATTTTCTCCCCTCACTGGGGGCAAAAACATCATCTATGCCATAAACCCCCAGTAATTCCATGAAAAGCCTGACCAGGATGCTCATCCCAAATGTCACAGACTGACCTGGGGTTTCCATTCAGCTCAGCCACATGTGAGAGCATCCCTGCAGAGCTCAGGGCACTGGGAGGTGCAGCTGGAGCTGCAATCCACTGACAGGCAGCTGGAGGGAAGCAGATTTCCATCGAAACCACAGAACTCAGAACTGCAGAGGCAGCAAAAGCAACCTGAGACCCTGCTCTGGCCAAGAATATTCACATCTCATCTGGGACCAGCAGCAGGACAGGCCAGCACGTTCAGGCCTCTGGAACACTGACTCAGGAATTTTTGGCATGTTAAATTATCCCTTCTGGGATTTTTTTTGTCTGTTTTTTTGCTTTTTGAACCATTTTTTCAGGCTCCTCTGTGCAGGCATTTTTGTTGCATGAAGATCCATTCCTGCAGAGTTTCTGTGGACACTCACACCAATCAGGGTGGTAAGAAAAAGCACCAGGGATCTCAGCTGACAGCCCACATCGCTTGAATGCCTGGCATATGGTTCTGAATTAGTTGCTATGATAATTTCTTTATTAATTTATTTTATTACTTTGGCCCCCAAGCTCTCCTTTAATAGACCAGGATCACAATGAGCAAAATGCAATGCAACAAAAATGCAGTTTATTGTGCAAAGAAATGCATTTCCACCACATTTTTAAGCTGTATTTCAATGTTGCACCAAACTTCAAGAATTGAGTGAGATTGCAAACCTTTGTCCTCTTGGACAGAGGAGTGGTACAGAAGTAGGATCAGGATCCAAAAGGATATTTGGCAACATTTCCATGCCAGACCAGATTGGATGGGGCTTGGGAAAGGTGTCCCTGCCCATGGCAGGGGTGTGGAGACCAGATTATCCATAAAATCCCTTCCAACCAAACCATTCTGGAATTCTGTGGTCATCCCTTCTCCCCACAACCCCTGTATGCCTTTCCATCAGCTGTGTCCATCCCAGTAGGAAATCCTGCTGTGAGAAGGGACCCATGGCTGGGAGAGAAAGGCAGGGAAAAGAGACTGTCAGGACTTACAGTGAATATTCAAATATATTCAAATATCCTGTGCCAGCCTCATCACAGGCCCTGTGACAGTCATGTCCTCACCAGGGTTCTGAGATTTGGCTACGGTCCCCATTTCAGGTCCTGTTTTAAATATCTATAAATATATATTTTAAAATCATATATATTTTTATTATTTTTTAATTTTATTTTACCTTTATTTGTTTTTTATATTTATTTATTTGTTTGTTTATTTATATATTTATTTTTATATTTTATATATATAATATTTATTTTCTTTTATTTTTATCTATATTTTATTTTATATGTATTATATATTTATTTATATATTTATATTTATGATATATTTTATGTGTATTTATTATATATTTATTTTATTTTATTTTTATTTATATTATATATCTAAAATAAATAGATATAGAGATTATAAAATAAATAGTTACATAAATATAAATATAAATATAAATATAAATATAAATATAAATATAAATATAAATTTGCTTTAGAGCTCTCTTCTGTGGCTGTCTCTCTTTGTCCCTTTCCTCCTGCCCCTCTTGCTCCCACCCCTGCTCTGAGTTGCTGCTGTCCCTGCTGAACCCAAGCCATGACTTTCCAGAGAGACTTTCCCAGGGAATGGGCACAGCCCCAAGGCTGCCAGAGCTCAAGGACAATTGGGACAATGCTCTCAGGCACAGGGTGGGATTTTTTTGGGGTTGTCCTGTGCAGGGCCAGGAGCTGGACTCGATGATCCTTGTGGGTCCTGTCCAGCTCAGGGTGTTCTGTGATTTGGAGGTCACCACTTTTATATCCTTATCTCCCACACAAACCATCCTGGGACCTCTTCCTGGTCCTGCATCCCTCACTGAAGGGGAAAAAAAGGTTTTTTTCTGTCCTCCCCAACGCTACACAACCTCCACACAGTTGCTGCAGTTTCAGCTCTAGAATATTTTAACGATGGGCCTGAAGTAAAAGGCAGAGATGCCAAGACCACAAGCTACAAAAATTTCCCAAAGATGGGATCTGGCATTCACACCTAGCAGAACTCTTCATTCCAGACTTGGGAATTCCAGTTCCCAAGGAATTCATCTGGGTGAGTGGAGTTAGCAGGCTGCCCCCACATCCACCCATCCTTGGAGGGCCAAACCCAAGACACGAAGCCCATGGAGGAGCTTTGTGTCACTGACAAAAAAATACAAATTTACAAACAAAAAAATACAAATTTACAAAGCTCACTGGGAGAGGACACCAAGCTCTTTTCCAGCAAGAAAAGCTGCCCCCATACTTTATGGGGGTGGGGGAAAGGGGAACATGCATGGATGTCCTCCCACCCCACACTCCAGCCCCCAAGGAAGAGCCCCATGCCCTGCCTGGTGTCCCCACAGCAGCACTCCTGTGCTTCTGGACACCGCCACTAGAGGATGGCAGTGTCCCAGGCCACGCTGGGAATCACCAAATCCTGCTTTGGAAACCGACAGCTCGGAGAGCATCCCATCAATGTCCCAAAAATATCCACCCCGAGTCACTCCAGCCCAAATCACAAGCTGGAAGTTTGCAGCCCTCAGCTCTTATTGCCACGCTGTGACAGCCCCAGTGAGGGGAGAGAATGATGGATCTGACTCCATGGATAGCAGAAGGCTCATTAATTACTTTAATTAATTAATTACTTTGAATATTATATTATATTATATTATATTATATTATTCTAAAACTGAATCTGCCAAGCACTCAGCTCTGCACACAACTGCACTGAATTCATATATATAATATAATATATTATATTGAATATAATATGAATATATTATAATATATATATTCACTGAATGTAATATAATATAATATAATATAATATAATATAACATAACATAACATAACATAACATAACATAACATAACATAACATTACATAACATAAATGTTATGTTATGTTATGTTATGTTAATTATATTATATTATTCTATACATCTAAAACTGAATCTGCCAAGCTCTCAACCCTGCACACACTGCACTGAATTTTGTGACTGTCACCCCAAAGTCCCAACACACACCCACACTTGGCCCTGCTAGGCCAAGGAAATAAAACCCCATCACTCTGGGTAAACAATCTCCATATTGCATCCTACTTTGGCACAAACACAGGCACAGCAAGTGACAAGAATTGTGTTTTCCCCTTCTCCAAGGCTCAGAGAATGTGAAACCCAGAAATATTCTTGGGAAGAATTGTGCCTTGCTCTTCTCTGGGCAGAGAAATGTGGGGCTACAAGCTCTGCTTTGCATCCCAAGCAAAGAGAGGTCGTTTGGAGACTGAAAATTGAGATTTTACAGGGGATCAGCCCCCAATGTGCTTCCTTTTCCCCTTGGGACACAGCTGGTTGTGTTTTGATGAGTTACCCGGTGTATTTCCAGATCTCACTGTGTCTCCTCTCCAGTTTCTGTGAGCACAAGATGATCAGAGCCCCGTTATCAGGGAGTTCCTGCCACCTCCACGGTTTTCCTGCATCCACCATCAGATGTTCAGACCTCTGGGCTCTCCATGGGATCATGATTTAAAGCAAAAACCAAAGCCTGATGAGCCAAGGAGATGGAGGCAGCCCAGCATCCCCCCAGGACACCTTGGAGGCGATTTTCAAGGCAAATATCTGGAAATAATGAATGCCAAGCAGAAACCCAATTATGCCAAAAATATCCTGTCTGAGCCACAGCTTGAGGGAATATTCCCCCTCCTGAGGAAGCATAACAACCCAGCTGAGCTGCAGAATGAGATGAGCTTTGAACTAAAGCTCATTGGGGAATAAAACATCATCAGCTGTATCAAAATAAGATCACGGATGGGAGTGTGGTGAGACTCGAGGCTGCCTCCTTCATGGGCGCCCAAGATCCTCAACAATCCACTGGGAATCCGCCTCCCTGCTTCCCTGGGGCTGAACTCTGCCCAGTGGGGCGAGTGTCCTGCTCCAAGCAGAGAAGAAAAATCTCCATTTCTTCATGGGTTTGAGCAAAGCAACCATCAGGAAGAATTCATTATCTCAATATGCAAATAGATGGATTTGCTCGTGTCTCCTTGGAGTGAGTGCTGGCAGTGATGGTGACATCTTCTCACAGGTGACCTGTGGCTTTCCCATTCCCTCCCACAGAGATTCCAGGTGATCCCACCCTTCCTGGTGGATCTGCTGGGCTGGGCCCAGCACACACCAAGGGTTCCCTTGGACTGAGGAGCCCAAAATGGAACGTGGTCTCCAGACTTGGTCTTGTGTGACAGCGTTCACAGGGGTTCTTGGAATGAGGGAAGAGATGAGGATCTGACTCCATGTTTCAGAAGGCTTGATTTATTATTTTATGATATATATTACATTAAAACTGTACTAAAAGAATAGAAGAAAGGATTTATTCAGAAGGCTAGCTAAGAATAGAATAGGAAGGAATGATAACAAAGGTTTGTGGCTTGGCCTTTCTGTCCGAGCCAGCTGACTGTGATTGGCCATTAATTACAAACATCCAACATGGGCCAATCACAGATGCACCTGTTGCATCCCACAGCAGCAGATAACCATTGTTTACATTTTGTTCCTGAGGCCTCTCAGCTTCTCGGGAGGAAAAATCCTAAGGAAAGGATTTTTCATAAAGGATGTCTGCGACAGTCTTGCAGGGATCCCAGATCTCCTCTCAGGTGTCCAGCCTGCCCCAGGATGTGGCATCAGCCTCTGCAGCGCCCTGTGGGCCTCCACCCTGCTTCCCAGTGTGGTGTTATCCACAAAATGCACCACTGTTGGCTCTGGGAAACACCAAGACAAACCTCAGAGGCTGGGGAAAAATGGAATAAAGCTCCTTGAGTGCCCCACACATGTTGGGAACTATCTCCATGAACCATTGGCTTCTTTGTGGGGCTATGGTGACACCTCTGCTCTCCCAAGATATATCCCAATCCTGGGGAGGGAAAACCTGCTGACACAGAATCCTTCCACAGCATCCCTGAAACCCTTTTTTTTTTTGCTGCTAATTAAAGTCTCTGACGTGAGTGTTTTGATTGCCAGCAGTTGTGTAACACCGGGGCTCAGCGCCACATCGAGGGCAGGGATGGAAATAGATCCACCAAATTCCAGCTCCCTGCTCCCTCCTTGCTGCCATGCCTGCATCCTGGTGGGATGGATGGCCCTGGAGAACAGGTTCTTCCTCCCAGAGGAAGGTGGGAGCAGGAGCACCCTTTGTGACCACGTTCACAAGGGTCTCAGGTTGAAGGAAGAGAGGAGGATCTGACTCCATGTTTCAGAAGGCTTGGTTTATTATTTTATTATGTATATTACATTAAAACTATAGTAAAAGAATAGAAGAAAGGATTTCATCAAAAAGCTAGCTAAGAATAGAATAAAAAAATGATAACAAAAGTTTGTAGCTCAAGCTCTCTAAACCAGCTGAGCTGTGAATAGCTATTAATTAGAAAAACTAACACAAGCTAATCAAAAATCTACCTGTTGCATTCCACAGCAGCAGACAATCAATGTTGACATTTTGCTCCTGAAGCCTCTCAGCTTCTCAAGAAGAAAAATCTTAAAAAAATGATTTTTCATAAAATATGTCTGCGACACACCCACCCTGTGGTGCCTTCAGAGGGGTGCCCAGCTCGATGCCACCCTCCCATGGACCACCCAGAGGAGCATCCCGAGCCCTTTTCCCTCCAGCAGGAATTCCCACGTGGTGGCTCAGCTTTCCCCACCCAGACAGAGTTATAAAAAGACCTGAGGTGCGTCCAGCAAATTCCTGCAGCACCAGGGGTAGGTTTTCACGAGGGACTGGGAGCTGGAGCCGAGTCCAGCTGAGTCAAAGGTGCCTGCAGCTTGCCAGCTGGATGCAGGGTGCCCCAGTTTTATGGGAAAGGCATCCAGCCAGAGGCAGATGAGGCACAGCCCAGTGGCCAAGTGCTCCTC
The DNA here is from genome assembly GCF_028551555.1 of Melozone crissalis. NCBI lineage: Eukaryota > Metazoa > Chordata > Aves > Passeriformes > Passerellidae > Melozone > Melozone crissalis. The sequence continues at coordinate 4,934,107 of NW_026535905.1, forward strand.
ACCCTGCACAAAACAAGGCAGGGGATACGTGAATGGAGTCAGGAGCCTCCAACCCGGACCAGCCTTCTCTGCAGAGCGTAAATAACCCCAGGGATGCTCAGCTCAGAAATCCCTGCTGCCACATGGAAAAGCCGCGGGCTGGAAGGGCAAAATGAGCTCTCCTGGCTGTGCCTGGGACAGCTGGTAAAGAGCAGGTTCAGGGTGGGCTTTGGCCACCAACTGAGCGAGGCCACCCAGCGCCACTGACCAACAGCAGCCCCAAAATCCTAAGGACACATCCCAAGTTTTCTGGGTCAAGGCCTTGGGACAGCCTTGTGTGGAGTGCAGGTCTGCTCTGCAGAGGCAAAAATCCTCTTCAGCTCAAGCCAAGGCTCTGACCTTGAGTGTGACAGTGTTCACAGGGGTTTTCAGGTGAGGGAAGAGACGAGAATGTTGACTCCATGTTCAGAAGGCTTGATTTATTATTTTATTATATATATTACATTAAAACTATGCTAAAAAGAATAGAAGAAAAGGTTTCATCAGAAGGCTAGCTAAGCTAAGAATAGAAAGGAATGAATAATAAAGGTTTGTGTCTCGGACAGAGAGCCCAAGATAACTGGACTGGGATTGGCCATTAATTATAAACATCCAAGATGGGCCAATCAAAGATCCATCTGTTACATTCCACAGCAGCAGATAATCATTGTTTACATTTTGTTCCTGAGGCCTCCCAGCTTCTCAGGAAGAAAAATCCTAAGAAAAGATTTTTAAGAAGAAAAGATGTCTGCGACACTTGAGTTATCCAGATTTTGGGGAGCTGCAATGTTTCCCAGGGCTTCCTGCTCCCTCCCCTCCATGTGATGGTGTCCCACACAATTCCCATGGGAAGTGCTGATCTCTCCCCCTCTGTTCCCAAGGGCAGTGTGAAAAAGCATCACTCAGTGCCCTCAGAAGGACAGCATGGCAAAGGCAGAACAGGTCACCCCAGTGGGCTGTGCCTCAGTTTCCCCAGCTGTCAAAAGAGGATTAGTTCACTTCCAGGACGTGATGAGACCCAGGAAGAAACTCCTGGGGCAGGATCAAGCCTCACAAAGGCAGCAGCTTATCTGGAGTGCTCCAAGCACTGCCCAGGAAGAGGAGCTGTGGTGGAGCATCACCTCCCCAGCTAGCCTGGTGACAGGCAGGGACACCACGGGTGGGGACACGTGAGGAGCTGCCTTTCCCTGTGCCAAGGAATGGCTCCAGTTGCTGAGCCCTGGTAAATCCAGAGAGCAAACACAGAGAGGATTTGTGGGGAGAGAGCTGATGCCACACCTGACCTAGGAGACCTGCCACGTGCTGCTCTCCTGACAGGCTGGGAGAGGAGGTGAGGCCCTTTCCTGGCACAGCTTCCATTTGGGGAGGTGCTTCTGGGCTGGGATTCCCCCTGATGGAGAGATGCTTGAGGTGGATTTAATAGCAAAAAGGGAGAAAACACCAGAAGCATCATCCTCTTTGTGGAGCCCACTCAAGAACAAGGAAACCTCCCTCAAGTGTTTTAAACACTGGGGAAACTAAAGCACAGGGCTGCAGCTAGGCCAGAGGGCTCCAGCCATTTTCCTCTGCCCATTCCTGGCACAGCTTCCATTTGGGGAAGGTTCTGGGCTGGGATTCCCCCTGATGGAGAGATGCTTGAGGAGGATTTCATAGCAAAAGGGAGAAAACACCATAAGCATCATCCTGTTTGTGGAGCACACTCAAGAGCAAGGAAACCCCCCTCAAGTGTTTTAAACCATGTTACACCTGGGGAAACTGAGGCACAGAGGGCTCCCAGCCATTGCTCCTCTGCAAGCACTGGAGGATTTTGGGGTGCAGGTGGGATTTTTCCCTCACTTTATTGCCCAGCTCATCTCAGACACCAATCTCCCATTCACCTTTTCCTTGTACAGCTGCCCTGATTACAGCTCCAGCAGGGGATCCCACCCTTCCCTCCTCACCCCCTGCCTCCTCTACCTGCTTTAGGTCCAACAAGGAGCCAACCTTCTCCCATTGCAGGCTTGGGATCTCTTCCCACAGCACGGGGGTGACATCTGGGTTGCTCTGCCCAGGCTCATGTTGCAGAGCCAGCGCCGTGCCCCACCTGCTCAGCCTCAAAAATATCTGAGTGACACCCGTGCCAACTTCCCAAAAAACCACCTGCTGCTCTCCATGGCTCCCAGGGCAGCTTTGCAGGAGCACCACAGCTGTTGTCTGCACACAGGAAGAGCCTTCTCACCTCTCTTGGGTGCCAGGGGTGGTGGTGGTGTGGGGAGCTGCAAACCCTCATTGGGTTTATCCCCCCTCATTTGGGGGACAAACAGACCCAGATGGTTGGGGTGAGCATCTCATCATCCTGCTGCCAGCACAGCACTGTGTTTTCCAGGTGTTTGGTGGCTCAATGTGGACATGAAGGAAGAGAAACAAACTCTTAGAAATGACCCATTGGCAGGATCTACTGACTCAGCGAGTTTGTGTAACCACAAGGCAAGAGAGCTCCAAGAAAGGCCAAGACCTTGGCCAAAAACAACAGCAAACCTTTGGAGGAAGGCTTAGAGAAACCACCCACCTTTGGGGTGGCTGCTGATGCATTCAGCATTTCCTTCTCCCCGCTCTCCCAGGCAGGCTGGTCCGGCTCCACCGCGGGCAGGCTTGGCCAGCTCCCTGTGTTTACATCCCCTGAGATGCTATCAGCAGCCCAGGCTCTGCCTGTGCTTGCAGGAGGTAAATCCACACTCCCTGCAAAGGGTGGGGACTTTCCTCTCTCCCAAGTTAAAGGCAGCTTCAGGAGAGTTGCCTCAGTGTCTGCTCTCCTCAAAGCACAGGCGTTTGATGACCACTTCCATGGATTTCCAGATGTGGAAGAGAGAGGTTAATCAGCCCCTCTGGCTTGTGGCAAGTGGTAGCAACCAAGAGAACAGGAGATGAGATTTCTGGCAGAGGATTTATTTTTCATTAGGTTGATTTAGTATTATTATCTATTTATCTTAGATAGAAGTTATTTACTCTGCACAAGCATCTGCCATCATGCAGGACCCACTCTTCCCATGAGGCAGGAGGGCGTGGTGGGCCCCAGATTCCATGTCCTCAGCTCCAAAAGCATTCAGCCATCAGATCTCTGGTCATCTCATTTGCTGCATGGTGCCCCTTGATACCCAGAGCTGTCCATCCCATGAGCTCCCCTCTCAATCCTCCCAAATTACAGATTCAGGGAATATGGAAGAGTTTGGGATGGAAGGTGTCGCTATAGGACACGAAAGAACACGAGCACACTACCGTTCTCAAGGTGAAGGAAAAAAGGGAAGTTTATTTTCTGACTCCAATATTTATAGTTTTACAAAAGTGACAGTGGGTTGGAGGGTGACAGTGCCACCTCTCCAATGACACTGGACAAGCCAACAGTCCATCAACTCTCTCCTCCTCCATCAAGGAATGCAAAACAATGAGTTGTTTACAGAAAGTGTGTGAGAAAGTTCACTACAAGAATGTCAACATCAGAAAATTTAGAAGATCTTAAAAAACCAGGGTGACAGGAAGGGACCTTAAAGATCACCCAATTTTCACCTCCTGGGAATTTTTCCCCATTTAAAAGCGGCCCTGGCCTTATCCAGGAGCCCTGTGGATGTTCCTGCAAGGTTTTTCCCAGACTTTAAATCAATCCTGGCTTATCAAGTGTGGTGCCAAACAAAAGCAATCTGTAGAACAAGTCTGAGGAAGGGACACTGTTCAATAAAGTTGGTCTGGGCTCTCTTGCTGCCCTCCTCCTGCTTTGTTTCCTAGACCCTTTTTCTGGGAAAAAAAAAAAAAAAAGAAAAAAAGAAAAAAAAAAAACCTTCAAACCCAAATTTTCTGTCCATCACTGCACCCTACAACTAAATCCTTGTGTTAGAGGGAAGTGGCTGCTCCTGGTGAGGTGGGAATGGCCTTGTATTCCCAACACAGAGGGGAATGAAATTCCTGAAACTGCTGAGGCTTGGGAGGATGCCAGTGGCAGATCACTGGAGCTGTCAGCCCCAGCTCCTGCACACCCCAGAAATGTGCCTGGGATGGATCCCACCTGCAAACATCCTCCTGGACAGGATGTTCCTGACAAAACCCCAGCCCAAGGGCTGGCAGAGCTCTGGGATGAGACAGTGAGAGTGTGTGTGTGGCTGTCTGAGCCTGCAAGGGACAGCCTGGACCCCTTCCCAGCTTGGAGCATTCCTGTCTCTTTCTGGCTGATGTTCTCCAGATGTTTTGCATTGCAGCCTCATGTGGAAACCCTCTGGCCCCAGGGCTGAATCCTGCTCAGCCCTCCACGTTACACCCAGCAGAGAGGAGGAGGAAGAGGAGCAGGGGGGTTTCACATCGCTCTTCCACATCATTTATTATATTTAAAGCATGAATCAACCCTGGGCTGCACCACAGCTGCCCCAAAAGTGCCTCTTCCCGTGCCTGCTCATCCTTTTGAACTCCTTTTTTCCCAAGGAAACACCACACATGGGATCACCCCCCTCTCCACAAGCCTCTCAAGTGCTGCAAAGCAGAAAGATACGGATCCAACCTCTGGCTTAGGAAATCCTGAAGCAGCAAATTGCCGGAAACTGAGAGAATCTAATGTGGAAAGCATTCCCTGGCTTGGCCCTGGCCTCACATTCCTGAGGAGCTGCTCCCCCCAGTCCCAGCCAGGGGATGGATACCAGCAGAGTGGGGCCGTGGCTCTGAGCCAGGAGGAGCTCCCATGCCACTGTGTCTTGTCCATATTGCCCATTTCTGGTGGATTTTGTTGGACCCAAGGACCCTGCCTGTGTCTCTGAGCCAGGAGGAGCTCCCATGCCACTGTGCATGCATGTTCCTTGTCCATAATCCATTTCTGGTGGATTTTGTTGGACCCAAGGATTCTGCCTGTGGTGGTGTTTGCAGGACTCTCAGGATGAGGGAAGAGATGAGGATCTGACTCCATGTTTCAGAAGGCTTGATTTATTATTTTATTATATGTATTACATTAAAACTATACTAAAAGAATAGAAGAAAGGATTTCATCAGAAGGCTGGCTAAGAATAGAAAAAGAATGATAACAAAGGCTTGTGCCTGACTGAGACAGTCTGAGACAGCTGGACTGTGATTGGCCATTAATTAGAAACAACCACATGAGACCAATCACAGATGCACCTGTTGCATTCCACAGCAGCAGATAACCATTGTTTACATTTTGTTCCTGAGGCCTCTCAGCCTCTCAGGAGAAAAAATCCTAAGGAAAGGATTTTTCAGAAAATATCATGGCTACACCTGCCCGTGTCTCTGACGGGTGGGATGAGGTGTTGGTGCACTCCTAAGGGATAAGGGGGAATCTGGTTACCCTCCCTCAGCCCTTGGTTCTAGTTTGGCCCTGAAGTGACATTCTAATGACACTCTAAGTGACATTCTAGTGCATCATCCCCACCAGGGACATGGGTTTGGCAGCGTGGATGCAGTGGGATATCCCATTCCCGTGCACAGCCAATGGACACAGTGCCTCCAACAAACTGGTTTGACTTCCCATTAGGAAACATCCTCATCTACCATTAACAGGCATTTTAAGACATCCCTCCTTTATCATTCCCCCACGCTCCATGCATCACTGAGGGTGACAGCAATCCTGCCCTCTACCCTCTGCAATCTCCCCATGGCTGGGGCTGCTCCCACCTGAGCCCACTTTTCCATGTGCCACTCTGCTCTTCCCTGCAAGCCCATCCTGGGGCTGGCTCCTGCCAGGACAAGGACACTCAGCCTCAATGAGGGTCCTTTTCCCAGAGCAGGAGGGGGCAGGCAGAGCCCAGAGTGGTGTTAAGGTGGAAGAAAGGGTCTGGCTGCCTGACAGGAATTCCTGACGCTTCCTCGCTTCTCAGGAACCACCTGCATCCTCCAGCAAATGCTGCCTGCTCCAGAAGAAGGCACTTGAAAAGTTTTCCTGACTTCAGTGGTAGGAAAATCCTCATCTCCATCCTGACAGTGCTGAGCCAAATAGCCCAAAGTGCCAGGGACATTCCCAGCAGGATCAGTCCCAGCCTGTGGCTCTGAGTCCCCTAAATGAAGCTTTCAGCATTGCCTGGTGATGTCCAGGTTGGTAATTTTCCCCTGGCCCGTTTCTGGGGCAGGAACAGGAGGAAGAGGATGGACCCACATGGATACATGTTGTGCTATTTCATCTCCAAGCGCCTGCAAGCAGGCTCCACCCCAATTTACTTCCCAGCTTGGATGCAATGGGCGACTCCCTGAATTCCCCTTTCCTATCGGATCCTGTGCTGCAGCCAAGCCCCTCGGAGCGTGATGAAGAGGAAGAGGAAGAGCTGCAGGGTTTTGGTTGCCACCCAGGAGCTACACCTGCTCCACTGGCTCAGCAGGGCATGATCCCCAGGTGGATGCAGAGGTGAGGAGGGAGGTGGGAGCTGGGTCAGCCCCGGGCAGTGTCACTGCCTGACTCACAAAGTCATTAATGAATCAAAGCTCCCGGGTAATTGCTGCTATGAGGAAGAGTGTGTGCTGCTCCACCCTGCTCTGCATTGGGCTGGCCAGGGGTAGGAGCAGCGTGGAAGGGGTGGAGAGGAGGTGTGAGAAAGCAGGGCTGCACCCTGAGCAGGGCACGGAGCTGGCAGTACCTGCTGGGCAATGCCACCACAGCAGGGAGGGACACAGGGAGGCTCCCCACAGCCCAGCCGGGGGCACAGATGGGATGGGCACACGCTGATATTTATAGAATCATAAATTCTGTGATATTTATAGAATCATAAATTCTATGATATTTATAGACTCATAAAATCATTAAGGTCGGGAAAGTGCCCTCAGATCATCCAGCCCAGCTGTTAACAGAGAGTGTCCTTGGCTGAGAGGGGACAGGGATCTTGGATCAGCTGGCACTGCCACCCCAGAGACCTCAAGGGAAAGGAGGGGAGAAGGGGAGGCAGGAAAAGGGGAGAGCAAGCAGGCAGGAGGGATGAAGAAGGGAAAAAACTGAAGAGGGAGAAAGGAGAAGGGTGAAGTGGATATTTTTCCAGTGAGGCACTGTCCAGGACCTGGCAGGGCTATGCCATGGCACCAAGGAAGGGGATGATCTGCAGGAACCCAACCCTTCCTCTGGCCACCAGCTCCACCATCCACAGCGCCTCTGTGATGGGCTTGGCCAGGCTGGTGATGCTGAAGGTCCTCTTGAGCACAAAGGAAAAGATGTGGGGGTAGATCAGAGAATCATGGAATCATTACGGTCAGAAAAGCCCTCTAAGGTCATCAAGTACAACTGTTCCCCCACCACTGACCATGTCCCCAAGTGCCACATCCACACAGCTTTTAAATCCCTCCAGGGATGGGGATTCCACCACTGCCCTGGGCACCTCTCAGGGCTTGACCATCCTGTCAGAGAAGAAATTTTCAGAGGAGCAGGAGATCTTGACAGGCCATGACAGGGATGCTGCCACCACTGCATCCTCCACCTGCTTTCCAGGGACACTTCAGTGCCATCCCTGCACTTGTCACCCCATTTGAATTGGGGTGACGACAGATCTGCCATGGCACTCATAGTCCAGCACTGCCAGAGAGCAATGAGAGGAAAAAGGAGACATCTTCCATCTTCCCATGGACAGACCCACCCTCCCTTATCATCCCATCTTCACAAGATCCAGGCATGCACATTCTCTAAAAAATCCCCTCACCCAGGATTGTTCTCCTGGGAAACTGAGAAGCCTCAGAGAAAAGGAAAAACAGAATTATCTCATTTGCTTCTCCTGTGTTGTGCTCATGTGGAATGTGTTTGGAGATTGTTCACCCACAGGTGATTGTTCCATTGGATGCTGCTGTGAGTTGTTTTCACTCTTTGGCCAGTCAGGGCCAAGCTGTGTCAGGACTCTGGAAAGAGTCAGGAGTTTTCATTATTATCTTTCTAGCGTTCTGTAAGTATCCTTTCTGTATTCTTTAGTAGAGTTTAGTATAGTAGTCTTTAATATAATATAGTATCAGAAAATAATAAATTAGCCTTCTGAGAACATGGAGTCAGATTCATCATTCCTGCCTTCACTCATCGGGGCACCCCACAAATACAATATGTTCCCATGCAGGCAGCAGGGCTTCCCAAAGGGAAACTGAGGCAGGGAGGAGCTGCTCTCTGTGACTGGCAGTAGACCCTGGGCATAAGCACTGTCCAGGAGTTTATTTCTGTGGCAGCACGGGAGTCACAGCAGACACCCTGCCTTGCCCATGTCCAGAGGGCTTTGGGGCCATTTTTGGGTGGTTTTTATTTTCTCTCAATCAGGGAAAGAGGCTGGACATGCCCCAGCTGTGTGTGCTGGCAGCCCAGAGAGCTCTGGGCTGATCCCCCAGTGTGGGCAGCAGGGGAAGGGGTGGGATTTTGCTCCTCTGCCCTGCTCAGGTGAGACCCCACCTGCAGAGCTGCCCCAGCCCTGGGATCCCCAACATCAGAAGGAGCTGGAGCTGCTGGAGAGAGCCCAGAGGAGGCCGTGGAGCCGCTCCAGGGCTGCAGCCAGGCTGGGAGAGCTGGGCGTGCTCAGCTGGAGAAGGGAAGGCTCCATGGAGAGCTCAGAGCCCCTTCCATAGCCTAAGGGGGTGGAGAGGGACTGGGAACAAGAGCCAGCACACTTCTCATCAGGAAAAAGTGGAATGGTTTCACAATGACAGAGGGCAGGGTTAGATCGATATTAGGAAGAAATTCTTCCCTATGAGGGTGGGGAGGCCCTGGCACAGGGTGCCCAGAGAAGCTGCGGCTGCCCCTGGATCCCTGGAAGTGCCCAAGGCCAGGCTGGGAACAACTTAATCCAGTGGAAGCTGTCCCTGACCATGGCAGGGAGGATTGGCACAAGATGAGCTTTAAGGTCCCTTCCCACCCAAACAATTCCATGACTCCGTGCCAAGGACAAGGCTCGCAGCACTCCCTCCCTCTCTCCCTCCCTCCAGCTGCAGCTCCGCAGTGGGAGGAACGGCAGAACTCGATTTCCGAGCGCATTTGTTTCCCAAATCCCTCCCGTCCCGGCGGCTGCCGGCAGCGCTCCCCGCGGGCTCTTCCCAACGCCAGGACTGCCAGCTCCAGCGTGCCCGGGCGGATCCTCCCCATCCGAGCGGGGATTCCCACTGCGGGAACAAGGCTTCAGCAGGGAAAACATCCCGCGGGTCGGCCTCAGCGCCCGGGAATGCCGGGGGCAGCGCCGGGAGCACGGGAGGCGCATCCCAGTGTTCCTGCTGTCACAGAGTGAGAGTGTGGGATCCTCATCCCAGTGTCCCCTGCTGTCACAGAGCCCGGGATGCTCATCCCGATGTCCCTGCTGTCACAGAATGTGGGATGTGCATCCCAGTGTCCATCCTGCCATTGCACCCGGGATGCTCATCCCGGTGTCCCTGCTGTCACAGAGTGAGGGATGCTCATCCCATTGTCCATCCGGTCACAGAGCCCGGGATGTGCATCCCAGTGTCCTTGCTGTCCCAGTGCAGGACACTCATCCCAGTGTCCCTGCTGTCACAGCACCCAGCCAGGACCGCTGCGTCCGGTCCCTCCACACAGCCTGAGGAGGGAAGGAAGGGCACAGAGGATCAGCTTCCCTTGCACGCCTGGGACATCCTCGGAGCAGCGCGTGACGCTGGCTCTGGGGACATCCCAGCTCCAGGCTGATGTCATTTCCCCCACAAATGATGTCGTGTCCGTGCAAAGGGACAGGGGTGGGGACAGCTGGAGGGGTGCGGACAGTGACGAGCAGAGCAGGACAGTGCCACACACCCCCCCTGGTGCCACCGCCTGTCCCCTCTGGGTCACCGCTCCTGCCACCCTGTCCCCACTGCCACCAACCCCTGTCATCTGTCGTCCCTCCTGCCCGGCCTTGTCTCCATCTGCACTCGCTGTCACCCTATCCTGTCCCCACTGCCACGTCATGTCTCCAAAGTCATCTCCTGTCTCCACAGCCTCCACCACACCATCCCCTTTCCCCAGTGCCACCCTGTCCCCAGTGTCACCCCTGCCACCCTGTCACTTTAAGTCCTCACTACACCATCCCCGTCTCCTCTGCCCAGTGTCACTGCAATGTCTCCTTACGCCCCCACAGTCACTCCCTGCCCCGTGTCCGCCCTCCGTCACCTCTGTCTGTCCCATCCCCTCCCCGTGTCACCGCCCGCCACCTCCTTTGGCTGTCACCCCCATCACCCGCGTCACGCCCCATCACCTCTATCACCTTCCCCTGTCCCATCATCCCTTTCCCGTCATTCCTCGCCACCTGCTTTCCTTGTCCCACCCTGTCCCCGTGTCCCGTCCTGTCCCCGTGTCACCCCTGTCCCCCCTCCCCTCGCGCCGTCCCCTCATGTCCCCCGGCCCCGCCCCGTCCCCCTCGGCGCATGCGCGGTGCGCTCGGCGAGGCCGTGCCCGGCTCCGGGCGGGGCGGGGCGGCTCCATCCGGGTCCTGCCCGGGCCGGGCGGTGCGGGCGGGCGAGCCCCGGCGGGACGGCGCGGCGGCGGCGGGTGAGTGCAGGGGGCGGGAGCCCCCTGGGGGGCCGGAGGACCTGAGCCCCCCGGATGAGGGGAGGGGACCCGCTCTGGGGACCCCCGTGTGGGGTGGGACCCCTCGCTGTGCCGTGTTCTGTGGGGAAGGGAGCGCTCTGCATCCCCCCTGTGTGCCTGGGGTCCCTCCCTGTGCTGCGCTCTGTGGGGCAGGGTCCGTCCTGCAGCTGCGCTTTGGGCAGGACCCTCCGTGTATGCCTTGTTCTGTAGGGAAGGGACCCTCTTGCAGCCCTTTTGTGCGGTGGGACCTCTCCCTGTGCCTTGTTCTGTAGGGAAGGGTCCCTCCTCCATCCCGTCTTTGGGCTGTACCCTCTCCGTGCGCCGTATTCTGTAGGGACGGGTCTGCTCCATCCCCTCTCCCTGCGCCTTGTGCTGTGGGGCAGCGTCCCTCCTCCATCCGCTCTTTGGGCTGTACCCTCACTCTATGCCTTGTGCTGTGGGGCAGGGTCCCTCCTCCATCTGCTCTTTGGACAGGACCCTCTCTCTCTGCCTTGTTCTGTGGGGCAGGGTCTGTTTTCCAGCCCTCTGTGGGGCAGGACCCTCTCTCTGTGACGTGCCCTATGGGACAGGGCTCCCCCTCCATCCTCCCCCGCTGTGGGGCAGCGGCACCCCGTCCACAGCAGCTCCCATGGGGGACGGGGTCCCTCTCTCTCTGTCCCTCTCTCTCTGCTCCACAGTCCCCTCTGGGACAGGGACCTCCACAGGGCAATGGAGCAGCCCTCACATCCCTGCAGACCCCTCAAGCGTCTGGGCTGTGCTTTTGGGGTTTCTGGCAGCACTACAGGGCTGCCATAAGGTCCCGCTTGTGGGGTAGAGGGGACATCCCCGAGGCTGGAGCCAAGGACTGGGGCTGCATCACCCCGGAGGGATGCTGGGGTGGCACAAAGGGACAGGGGCCATGTCCCCATCCAGCCTGGACCCCCTGAGAATGGGGAGCTCCTGGGGTCCCACCCCACGCTGGGCTCAGGGTCCCCAGGTCACCTCTGTTCCCAGTGGCCGCTGGCTTGGAATCAGACACGTCCCCTTGCTTTCCTGGGGCCGAGACAGGACGCTGCGGGTTTCTCCTGCTTTAAAAGAAAACCAAAAACAAACAAACAAAAAAAAAAAGCCACCCAGAAATGGGAAAAGCTGCTTTTTCGGAGTTACACTGGGCTGCTGTTCCTGCCGCGTCCGTGCCCTCCCTGCGGCCGCCGCTTTGGCGTGGGACGCTGGGGACTGGAAACGCACGGGTAAAAATGCACCTCCTGCGGTTTGGGGTTTTGGTTTTATTTTGTTTGTTCGGTTCGGCCCGGCTTTGTCTTCGCCGGGCTGCACGGAGGAGGGAGGGCACGCCGTGGGTCTCGGTCACCCCACGAGCGAGCTGGGTCGGATGTGCCAGCGTGTGTGTCTGGGGGTGCCTCCCCCTCCCTGCACACCTTTGGCAGGAGGCTTGGATGACATCTTGCTCTGGCACGCTCCTCGCCTTTGATCTCGAGTTTCCTGCCATGGATAACATGTTCGGCAACACGCGAGCCCGGCTCCGCAGCTGCCGGGGAGGGCGATGCGGGTGCCTCCTCCTCCTCCTCCTCCTCCTCCTCCTTCTCGTCCCGGTTTTCCCCAGCTGGCTCCTGCCTACAGCTCCCGGCTTTCCTTTGTTTCGGGTGCCGCCAGGACGGGCTCTCGCAGCCCAAGGATGCTCTGAACGGAGCAAAGCCAAGCACAAAAAGACACCTCCCCCCCATCCCTTTGTTTCCAAGCGTTTGCGGGCTCAGCTGGTTTTTACACGGCGGCTATTCATGTGCCCGGGCAGATAAACCCGACTACTCAATGTCTCTCTCTCTCTCTTTTTTTTTTTTCCCTCCTATTCTGAGTTATTTTGGGTGCTTTAGTTTGCAGGGAGCACATCCCGGCTGCAGGCTGTGCCAGAGGGATGCAGCAGCTTTCTGGGAACGGGGTGAATTTGCCAGAAGCGTAACTGGAACATCTCGTGGTTGTCCTCTGGTGTCCTCCTTGCATCTCCTCGGGTGAGCAGAGCCATAAGCTCTCAGCACCACGCTGAGATCTGGGATCACCAGCCCTTCTCCTGGGAGAACTCTGACCCTGGTTTGCAACACCCACTGCCAGCAGCAGCTTTGGGGACAGAGGAAGGTGAACAAAACCCAGGCCTGTGTTCAGAAGTGATGGCTGAAATCAGCTTTTTTAAAAAAAAAATCCTTGACTTTACATTAGCAAAATATAAGTTCTAATATTATTATCATCATCATTATTTTTTAGATTCCTACTGCTGTTTCATTTCCCTCAGGTGTTGGGTTTAACAATGAAACCATCGTCTGAATTCATTTGAATGCAATTTTTTTTTTTTTACACAACAGATGTACACAAAGCACCTTAAGCGTGTCAAACAGCCCCTGAGTAAATCATGTTGTTTGCTCTATTACTTTATTCATGCAGGTTCGATGCTCCAGCTGATGCATCTGGAGTGCTGTGCCATCTGGAGCAAAAATTAAATACAAATTTGGCCCCTGGCCTGGAAAAAATAACAACCCCGTGCCCCACTAATAATGAGCAGTGGAAGGATAGAGCCCCTGACAGAAGAACTGCTTGGGGGCAAGGTGGAAGGAACCCAAAATGCACTAATTGAGGTATTTAAAACCTATTAAAAAAGGGGAAATAAATGCTTCCAGCCCTTTGTGGCAGAGCAGACAGGAGCAGCAGTGTGATCCCGTTACCAGGGCACAGGGCTGTGCTGGCAGATGGTGGTCCTGATCCTGGGCGGGTGGTGGAGCTGCTGGAGGTGTGGGGTGGTGATTTCCCACATCTCCCAGCCTTGCTGCTGGAGGAAATCCCCTCCACAGCCTCCCACAGCCTCTGTTCCACCACTGCTCAGCTCAGATTTGCTGATTTTGTCCCCATTACCAAGGCTGGGACACTCCAGGTGTGCTGCTTGTGTTGCTGCCATTGCTGTTTGATCAAAGGCTGTGTCAGATTTGGAGAGAACAAGATGTGGAGTTGGGTCAGCTCTGCTGGAACTTCTTGCCTGTGCATCCCAGGCCTCCAGATGTGGTTGGAGATAACTCTGGTGGGCCAGCCATGAAGGACACCTTTGGGGTCAGCGTGCTCTGAGTGTTGTGGGATCTGTTGGACCTTCAGATGAGGAATACTGTGTGCCACATGGGAAATAATGGGATGGCTGCTGGTTGCTGCCACTGTTCTTGGCTGGAGAGTGGTCCTGGCCCTGCCCTGGGGGAGAGGCAGGTGATGAGGAGGAGGAGGAGGATTCCACGGCGAGGAAGCAGCAGAGCTGCTCAGGATTGTGGATCTGAACCAAGCCTGGAGGTTGTACCCAAGAAGAGCCAACTTCCAGCTGCTTCCTGGACTCAATGATGTGTGGGATTACAGGAGGACTCCTGGCTTTGCAAGCAGGGCTTTTGTGCTTCTGGAGCATCTCTTTGGGTCACCCCTGCCAGTGACCTGCTGTCACCTCCACTGGGGCTGTGTGGCAGAAGATGTGTTGTGGGTGATTCCCTCACAGCCATGAAACAACACTTGGATGTGGAAGAGGTGGGGAGAGGCACAGCTGGTGCTCGTTTCCTGTTCCCACCACCTGCGCCTGGAACCTTCTGCCTTGGGATGACAGGGCTGAGCCGTGGTCCTCCCCCACCTCGCCAGGCTCCTGCTGCACAGTAACCCCAAACAAGCCCGTCCTTGGGGCCGCGGCAGGAGGTGCAGATCCTTCTGCTGGTCCTCAGCCAGTTTGCACCAGTTTGGATCGTTGGTGTGGAATCCTGGAGGCTGTTTTGGGGGTTGAAGCTCCCCCGGTCTCAGCAGCGGTTGGTGTGCCGGAGCTGGGTTTGTTTGTTTTTGTTCCCGAAATCATTCCCCATAAAGCTGAGTGTTGTTGACACAAGATAAGATCGGCCGTCACAGCCATTCCCTCCGCTGGCGCTGTTGGCCTGGAACCGCTCAGACTCGGGTTGGGAGTGGCCGTCCTGGAGTCCCCGTGTCCCCACCCCGAGCCGCTGACAGGGCTCTAAAGCGGCATCAGTGATGATGTGATAGGAGAGAGCCCAGTCATCGCCTGAGCCCGGCTTAACTGAGAGAGAGCCCAGAGTGAGCCCAGTCATCGCCTGAGCCTGCCAGGTGCTGTTCACTGCATTGAGGAATGCCAGGGATCCCATGGAAAACGAGGAATGCCAGCGATCTCATGGAAAATGAGGAATGCTGGTGATTCCATGGAAAACAAGGAATGCCTGCGATCCCATGGAAAATGAGGAATACCGGTGATCCCATGGAAAACACGCCTCAGGAGAGGATCCAAACCCACGTGGTTTTGCTGCAGCCGTGGGCAGTGGTGATTTTCTTCCTGACCTGAGGGATGGGCTAGAGCAGGGCCTGTTCCCTATTCCTGTATCCTGGGATGCAGAGATCCTCGCTGGAGGTGGAGCTGTGTCATTTTTGGATGCTCAGTAACACAGGGAATGTGTCATTTTTCTACTTGTCTGGCATGTTTAAATTCCATCAAAGAACAAAAAACAATCCTAAATGGTTCCTAAAGCCACATGTGGAGGTGTCCTGCTCAGGAATGGTTGCAGTGCTGAAGGGATGGTGAGAGGAGACAAGCCTGGCCCTAATGCCAATGAGTAGATGGACAGCAGGAGCTCATGGACCAAATCAGCTGGAAGCAGCTGGCTCAGTGTAGCTGAAGGCTGTGAGGTCTCACATTGCTCCAGTGCTGGAGCTGCAGCTGGATCAGGCTGTGGAAGAGTGGTGGGGAGCCTAGGCAGGGATATCCTGCTTTTTTTGCTTCATCTTTATGACTGTGAGTGTGAGGAGCAAGAAGGAATGACTTCTCCAGCCTTGTTTTGGCTTTAGTTTTGTTTTTGGATGGGTTTGCAGGACACCACACTGCTGAAGAACTTGGGTTCTCCTGGCTCTGAGGGGGAAAAGGATCTTTGCATGGGATAATCCTGGAGGCCCATCCCAGTGTTTGAGGGACAGCATGTCCTTCAGTGTGCTGTCTGCATGGAGGAAGGGGATGGAGATCTGTGTGGCAGGACAGCCACAAGCATTATTGAGGTGTTGGAAACCATGAAAGCCCCCGAGAATGGTCACAGAGAAATTGGGACTTGTCCAAAAACCCAACTGAAGTGCACCTGCAGCAGCACCCACAGTATGGTCACCAGCAGGAGAAGGATCTGGAAGCCACTCTGCTTCAGGAAACCTGTGACATGGTGGTTGCCAGCAGAGAGTCATGTGGGATGACTCAAACAAATGGATTGCTGCAATGGATGGGGGTAGCTTTCCATGATTTCCCAGCAGCCCTGGCTAACTGGGAGGTCCCAGTGACTGGAAGTGAGCAGATGTGACACACACGGCTACAAGAAGGGCAGGAAGGAGGATTTGGGGAACTACAGGGCTGTCAGTCAGGTGACAGGAGCAGATCACCCCGAGTGCCTTCACGCAGCACCAGCGGGGCAATCAGAGGATCTGGAGCAGCCAGTGTGAGTTTGTGACATGCAGGTCCTGCCTGACCAACCTGATCTCCTTGTGTGGCAAGGTGACCTGTTTTGGCAGGTGAAGGAGGGGCCCTGGGTGTGTCTCTCTGGACTTTGGCAAGGCCTTTGACACCACGTTTTCGTGGCAGGGGCTGAAGTCACCGTCCCTGGAGGGATTTAAAAGCCGTGAGGATGTGGCACTTGGGTGCATGGGTTAGTGAAGGCCTTGGCAGTGCTGGCTTAGCCTTAGAGGGCTTTTCCAACCTAAACGATTCCATGATTCTGTGATTTTATTATCCCCTCAGAGGATTAATCCCACCACTAATGCAGCTTTTCACTCGCAAAGCGCTTTAGAGGAAGTTGTGCCAGGAGAGTGCTTGGAGAGAGAAACTGAAAGTGCTGAGCAGGAGGGAGCTGCCCTGCTGATTCCTGCCTCTCCCAGCCTGTGCAGCAGGAGTGAATTTCCCAGCTTCTTGGTGTAGGGGAGTATTTTGGGGAAAACACCAGAGCTCCGTGACCGTGCAGCTTCCCAGGCATTAAACCAGGGCATTTCAGCTCTGCCGTTGGTCCTTGAAATCCAGGAGGAGCAGCCCGGCAGGTAAGAAAGTGCGTGAAGCCAAATTAGAACTGAGCTGAAGGGATCAGAGTCTCCCACCCGACGGCTTCAACTACAACAAATCCACCCGAGTGGATCGAGTGGATCGTGCCTCCCGCCGACCGGGGCTCTCGGATTGTAGGGATCGAGTTCAACTTCTCTCCTCGCAGAGCTTTGTCCCGAGCAGGCAAATACTCCCTGGTGCTTTAGCGACTCCCATTTTCCTATTGTTCCCTGTAAAAACCCGTCGCCAGGCTGGGCTGGGCTTCCCCCGAGGCAATTTCCTGGCTCTGCTCAAACCAAGCTGCGGGGTTGGGGTTTTTCTTTCGCTTTTTAGTTGAGAGCTGTTGGATTAGACCCCTTAGACCCGGTGTGTTCTCACTTGGCGTGTGAGATAAAAAATAAGGCTTTTGGTGGTGGTGGTGGCCATCTGAAGTGGGATGGGATTGTGTGATGTTGAGGGCTGAATAAATTGGGATGGGCTGGCTGGAGCCTGTCTGGTGGTGCTGCTGTGGGTTGGGTGCCTGTCACCTGAGCCCTGCATCCCAGTCTTGCTTGGCATTCACACCAACAGACTCTCACCATGTTTCTGAGCGTTGTTTGGGAGTAAAAGCAGGAAAAATGGCTCATTTTCTCAACTGGGGCTTTGCCTGAGGGATGCTGAGCTGTCATGTGTTTCTGACCGTTCTTGGAGCTTCCTCCTTGTGTCCTCCTGTTCCTGAAGCATCTTCCCCATGCAGCTGCCAGTGATGCAGCAGGAGGAGCAGGTCAGGGAAGTGATGGGAAAGGCCTGGGATGAGGGATGGAGCTGCGGACAAGCCTGACATCAGGTGGTTTATTCCAACCTTTGATGCTAAAGCTGAGAGCAGGCGTGTGCAGGGAGATGGGACTGCAGTAGGGATGGTGGGTATTTGTGCCTAAAAACTAAAAATTACATGGTCCTGTAGAAAAATGTGCTGGAGAAGAGGGATTCTGCTGCCATCCTTTCAGGCACCTCCAAAAGGAGGGGTTCTAAGAGAAGCTGATGAAATTGTGGTCTTGTTTATGCTGAGGTTGGAACTTGAGTCCCTTTAGGTTTCTTTTTTGGATGGAATTTAAAAGAGGGAAGAAGTAAGCACTGACAAAAGTTTCGTTTCTTTCTTAGAAAACTTCTGTTTTCTAACAAAAGTTGTTTTTCCTCTCTAAAGGATCTCCTGAATCCTTTCTGCTTCCTTTAGGTTTATCTCAGCTTTTGATGTTCTGAGCTGGCACATCCAACTTGGTAGCAAACTGCTTGATATCAAACCCCAAATTGCACATTGCCTGCTTCATCTTCTAAATCAAATAATTTATTCTTCAATATTATGAATCACTCATTGTGAGGGTAGCAGCAGATCCCAGTCTGTTTCCATGAGGGTGCCATGTGATATTTTCTTTATTAAGTCCTGATCCTGACCACAGAGCTGTGTGGATGAAGGTTGTTGTGTGGCTGGGCACAACCTGTTTTGTTGCTCAGGTATTTTTTTCTTATTCTTAAAATGATGTTTTCCTAGGCCAATGCAGAACAAGTCAGGTGGTTGGGGTGGATTTTTTTATTTTTTTAGCTGAAGCTTCCATTTCCATAAGAGTTGGAGCCCAAAGACGAGTTGTGAAGCCATGGCAGGTTGCTTGCCTAAGATGGGATCTTGTCTTGAGCCTTCTGTGGATGGACTGATCTGGCTTGCCTTGGATACCCACATCATTCCAGACAACCCTGGGCTGGAAATCCCCCTTTTCCACCCCAAAACCAGCCCAGATGCAGATTTCTCTGTGAGCACTCGCTGTGTGGCAGCCATCTCTGCGGGCTACTCCGTGCTTTTGTTTACATCTGGTAGAAAACTTCTTAAATTTCCTGGCAAGGGAGTAATTCTAATCCCTTTCAATGAGATCAAGGGATTAGTGTCTCAGATGCTTATAAAATTGTGAGGATTAGCCAAGCCTCCCCCCCATTCTTTCTATGCCACGTAACATCATCGCCGTGTTTTAAAAGGAGATCTCTGTGCTGTTACCAAGAGCTGAAGCAATTTCTGGGAGCCTCTGCAAATTTAAAAACCGTGTCTTCATCCTTTCCTTTGCTCCCTCTGGATTTTTGTGCAATTTTTAGGGTGTTTTTCTCTTTTCTTCCAGCATCCCTGGTACCAAAGCACGGTAGCTGTTCAAGCTGACACGTTGGGTTTGCGTGGCTTGGCTGCGTTGCGGCGCCCGTGCAGGTAAGTAGGGAGCTGAGCCCAAAGTTTTCTTTCACAGACACTTGCAAATTCCCATCTGGAGAGCATCAGATCCGTGTTATTTCACGAGTTTGCCCCTCATTTCAAAGGATTTGGGTTCTTGTGGTCCATCCCCAGAGGGGAACGGTGCTTCTGGGATGCTCTCACCCCAACTGTTGGGAGCAGGATGAAACTCCACACACCCACATTCCTGCATCCTCTTAATTACAACCTGCACTTTCATTAGGACTTGCTGCCTAAGCAGGGAGCTGACAGGGAGGAGGGTTTAGTTCAAACCCTGTTGCCTCTCCCCTCAGGGCACTTTTTAAATGCCTTTTCTCCCGGGTCGATGGCTGCGTGGTCGCTTGACCTGTGCGAGCAAAGCGATCCCGAACTGCCGAGTGGTAGGAGCTCAGAGCCAGGAATTCCTGGCCCCGACCCAGTGGAGTTTCAGAGGCAAGCTTTTAAATATATACAAAGACAAGCTCATAATTTCCACTCTACTAATGAGGCCACGGCGTTTTCATTGAAATGTGCCAATAGGCGCCGTGGTGGTATTTTAGCAGCCTTGTACTGTGAATCCAAATGTGATTTAACATGGCAGCCCCCGCAGAGCCGAGGCAAAGCGGCTTCTCCCGCTGAATTTCAATGATGCTGCTCCGCAGCACCTCCCAAAAATCCCCTCCATGCTGGGACCTCTCCTTGTGTTTCATCCCGACAAAGCTTTTCACTTCGCTGAAGGTGAGAATGGGTTGAAAGGGGATATTTAGGAGGGGAAAGTCTTAATTTAAAGCCTGGGTGTAACAGATGTGTGGCTGGCTGGTGCGAGGCGGCGATTTAATAACCGGGCTGGCCAGAAATATCATTAAATTGTAGTAAAAAAAATGGAACGTGAGGGCTCCAGACATCGTGTTCTCTCTTGACCTTTAAAAAGCCACTTGAAGCTGCCAGCCTGCTCGTTGCTAAGCCACCTCCTCAGTGCCACTCATATATTTTCCCTTCTAGTAGGCGATTCAGCGCCCGGGAATTCGTGGAGATCCGACAGTAAACTGTTACACGAAATTCCCACTGGTGGTTTTAACTTTGTAGCCTTGAAGCATTCAGAAAATATTTAGCAGGTTTTGTCCAGTCAGTTGCAAGAAAATATTTAGCAGGTTTTGTTCAGTCAGTTGCAAGAAAAATGTAAATTTTAAGTAACTCACAAAAGGTGGTTTGTTTTTTTTTTTTTTTAACAAGTTGTGCATTGGCAGCACAGCTGTAAATTGGGGTTTTGCTTATTTAGGGCTCAATTTATGAGGAACCCTTATAAGAAGCAGCATCCCTGGGCAAAGGAGAGGTGTGGGCAGGTGGTGTTGAAAATTTACACCTGGTTGTCCATCCCCTCAGTGCCACTCATATATTTTCCCTTCTAGTAGGCAACTCAGGACCTGGGAATTCAATTCGCACGAAATTCCCACTGGTGGTTTTAACTTTGTAGCCTTGAAGCTCTCAGAAAATATTTAGCAGGTTTTGTTCAGTCAGTTGCAAGAAAAATGTAAATTATAAGTAATTCACAGAAAGTGTTTGCTTTGCTTTGCTTTTTTTTTTTTAAACAAGTTGTGCATCGGCAGCACAGCTGTAAATTGGGGTTTTGCTTATTTAGGGCTCAGTTTTTGAGGAATCCCTGGGCAAAGGAGGGGTGTGGGCAGGTGATGTTGAAAATTTACACCTGGTTGTCCATCACCTCCTGGTTACAGACTCTGGTGTGGAAGATTTTATTCCCCCGACACTCTGGAGTATGGGTACACCTGGATTTTAGAATCACAGACTCATGGAATGGTTTAGATTGGGATGATCCTTCAAGGCCATCTCGTTCCACCACCCTGCCATGAGCAGGAACACTTCCCACTAGACCAGGTTGCTCCAACGTGGCCTTGAACATTTCCAGGGATAGGGAATCCACAACCTCTCTAAACAACCTGTGCCAGTGCTTCACTAAGGTCCCTTCATTTTCTGCACCCCACTAAGGTGAGGCCACGATTCCAGGAGAATATGGAAAAAGGATGATATCCCATGGCATCACCTTTGGTGCTGAGACTGTGACAGAAAAGATGGTGAATGTTGGTTGGTGAATGTTTCTCTCCAAGCACCTCACTTGGTTGTGCAAGTCTGGCTGTGGAAAAGTTCCATTCTCCATTCCCAACTAAATTTTGAGGGGTTTTCCATCCTTGCAGTCACCTTTCTTGTGCCAGTCCCATAGTGGTGAAGCAGCTTTGGTCCTGTTTCCATATGACTCCCAGGCGGTTTTTTTGCTGGACTCTGTAAAGTGTTGCAAAACCATTCCAGTCTCTATTAGCAAGGGAGAAGGAATGATAAATAATGCTCCCCTAAATCCCAGTACTTGGGTCAAAACCAGGAAAGGGTGGACTGTGTGTGCAGCTCATTTTTTGGAAATATTAGGAAAAATTTGAAACAGCAGTGACGTGGCATTGGTGGGAATTCCCAGCAGGCTGGGGTTTGGGATTGTCTGGCTTTCCCTGGAGCCTTTTTCAGGCTGTCAGGATTGTAAAATCCAAACCTGGCTGGATCAAAGGGGGGCTGGGGGAATGGCTGCTCTGTGGGATTTGTTATGGGACTTTTTTCCCAGTATCCAGTCACCAGCTTTTTCACTCTTCTCCATCCAGCTACCTCTTCTTCTTAATTTTTACCTCAAATATCAATGTTGCAATTAAAAGGGTCCGCAGAGTGCATTCCTGAGGACTGAAACCCAGGATCCAGGAGCAGACAGCAGCAGCATAAAGAGGAATTCTTCCCTCTCTGGCCTCATGCTGCTTTTCCACCACAAGGCTTTACAGCCATCTGGATCCCCTTGCAGATTATGCCCCCCCTCACAAAAATCCATAACCTAGCAACCTTATTTAGTGTCAGCTGGATCCTTCTGCCTTCCTGTTCCCAAACTGTGCTTGGCTCCTCCAGCTGCCTTTATAGGATGGCTGCTGGCAGCTGTGATCCCATCACTGGCTCAGGGTGCTCATCTCCAGCAGGGTTTTGTAGGATTATTGATCTCTGTGTGTTGCACTGATCATTTTTTTTTTTTTTTTTCCTTCATTAAAGGAGCTTAGGAAATGAGGGAAAAGGGTTTTAGGAAGTTGTTTAATCCATCTGCTTCTCAGTATTACAGTGGAGAGGGCAAGTTGCTCTTTGGCTCCATGGAAAGTGATTGGTTTTGGTTCAGCCTGAAGATGACTTGATCAAAGTGGGATTTTTTAATTTTTTTTCTGCCAGTTGTGATATTTTGGGAGTCCCCATTGCTTCCCACAGCTCTGTGTCACCACCCAGGAATTTTCAAATTCCCTGGAGCGTTTACCACCAATTTCTCTGCTCTGACCCTTCAGCTGTGGAGGCTGAGTGCTTCTCATGGAGTTTCCAATTTGTGCTCCCCAAGGAATCTGTTTATTGGGGAACACTGTGAATGAGGAAAACCTACCACAAATGAAGGTGGGAGATTATTCCCATTTGCCTGTGCTCTCATTGCTCTTTTTGGGCTAAAATACACCCAAATTTAATAATGTGTGTCCTGCCACCAACAACCCATAAAAGGAAGTGATGGCTCCTGCCTCCTTTTGTCACCTCAGGAGTACAGAGAGGGCTGGGGGCAGGAGGAGGCAGCAGCACATCCTTTCCCACCACACTTTGGGGAGGAAGAGTGAGCTCACCAGGTCGTGACGTTGTTGAAACTGCATGCCAGGAAAAGGGGGAGAAAAATAATTACAAATCCCCAAGGCCAAAGGGGAAAAATTCCTCAAGTGTTATTTCATCTCTGAGCAGTGAATGGAGCTGTCCTTGGGCAGCTTGTGTGAGTTTTTCTGAGAGAGGCTCTGCCAGCTCTGCTTCAAACCCTCCTGGGAAGTGATTCCCAGCTCTCTCATTCCTGATGTGAGCTCAGGCAGGGCTCTCCAAACTGTGCTTCCCCCTCCTCCAGACTGTATTAAATTGTGCTATTGATTTTATTTTTTTTTTTCTATTTATTTTTGCCTGTTTTCCTGGAACTTGCAAAATCAGCCCTGAGCAAACCTCTGGTTTGCTTTTCCAACGGCGCCGGGAGAAAGAACTTGACTTTCCAGAGGGTGATGGGAGCTGCAGCTGACCCATTTTTGCACATTTCTCTGCCAGTGGCAGCAAAAACATTTTCCCACTTAAAGGTTCTCTTCAGTTTTAAAGTTCTGGGATTAATTGTTTCTTCAACTGCCTGGAATCAGAAGGGCTTGCTGGAAATTGCAGCAGCACAGTCGTGCTGCCGGATGTTGCTCTCCTTAGACTTTCCTGGTTTTTTTCCAATTGCTTTGTCGTGTTTGTCACGTCACTTTCTGTGTCCCCTGCCCCGAGGCAGTGGAGAGGGTTAAGGTTTTGTGTTTGGTGTCAGCCAGCTGGGGAACAGAGCCAGGAAATTTCCTCATTCCAGTTCAAAAAAAGCATCGAATCCGCTCTCAGGGAGGAGGGATCAAAGGTCCAAACCCTTTGTGCTTGGAGGTCAGTTTGGTTCCTTGGATGTCCAGGCACACACCAAAAACCCACCAGCACCCCTGAGCCTACAGACAGCCAAAATGGGTGAAACAAATGGGTTTTTGTGCTGTTTGACACCCAAAAGTTCTTTCTGTTGCTGTGATGGTGCTGCATCACCCCAGCCAAGCTTTGCTGGATGCTGGTGCAGCTCTGCTTGTGGTGTGAGGGACCTGTTGGGATGTTCCCTCTTCCCTGATCAGTAACCCTGCCAAGGCTTGCACCATCCCTCACGCTCCTCCATTCCCTGCCAGGTTTGTGGAGTGAAGGATCTGGGCCAGGTTGGCTGCTCAGAGCTGGCACTGGATGTGGCATCCCCATGGCAGCGTCGCAGCTCTTTGGAATTGCATCATGCCAAGAGGTTTTGTTCTCCCCCCATGCTCAGTCCTGTTGTTCCTTGGTTTTGGACAGCAAAGGCCATCACTGCTGGCTGGAGCAGCACTGAGTTTCCCCCTGCTCCATGAAGCAGCTCTGTGGCATCTCTGGGGCGATGGCAGAGCTGGTTTGGGGCTGGCTCTGCAGCTGCCTGTGATTTTCCCATCCCCACGCTGCAGATCCTGGCTCTGGACCAGCTCCAGAGACAGAGCTGAAGGAAATTCCTTCCAGCTGCTTGAGGTCAGGGCTTTGCTTTGCTTTTGGGGTCCACGAGGGGGATTTTTTTCCCTGCAAGTTAAACGAGGGCATCTCTGGCTTCTGCTTAACACCTGGAAGAATCTTTTTCTTTTAAATATTATCCCGTTAGTCATAGCCATTAGATAACCTTCCTCTTGTAGAATCATTCCATGGAAGAATACCCTGCTTTGCACCACAACTTGGGCTGCTTCACAAAGGTCTTGTCAGCTGCTCCCAGTTTAACTTTCAACCAGTTAATAAGGCTTTTGGTTAAACCTGTCTGAAACACGTTGCGAAACGCCTTTGAAACTCGAGACGCCGTTCACGCCCGCTTGAAACCTTTCCCATCGATAAAATATTCCAGCTTGGAGTTTGGCCACGGCTCAGCGTTCACTTTTCCCTGAGATTCGTGATTTCAGGCCTGCCTGTGGCTGGCTCTGAGGGGTGTTTGAAGCTCCTGGAGATGGGTTGGCTTTGCCAGCCTGGCCGGTGGGATGCCCGGAGCACCAGCTCCATCCAGTTAATGGCTGAGGAGATTCAGGCTGAGTTTGCTTTGAACCCCTGTGGAGAAAGTTGTTTGTCTTGAAAACATAAAGTAAATCCCTCTAAAAACAGGAGTTTATTTACAACAGCAGAGGCAGAAGCCGCTGCTCCACCCAGCATGTGGGCTGTATTTAGGTGTGAGGATGCACAGCACATGCATGGCCCCTTTATGCACTGATGTTATAAATAAATAATAATAAATTTTTTTTGAAAAAGGACAAGCAGTTCCTTTTAATAAGTAACACCCCAAGAAGGAGCACACAGTTCCAATCCATGTGGCAAAGCAGCAGGGAAGCAAAAATCTGCAGCTTTCAGCCCATGGCATTGCTTAAAGTGGCACCCCCTGGCTTCAGGGAGCACAGCTGTGCCTCACTCCCCTCCTCCTCCTCCCTGCCTCAGTTTCCCTACCTGTGAGCAAACAATTGCATGCTTTATTAATCCCTGAGAGATCTCTGAGGAACATTCTGGGTACGAGGCTGGCCCCACGTATTCAGGGCTTGCTGTGGCTGTGATGGGGATTAATTTGGGACGTGGCTTGGTGAGGTTTACCTTTCACAGCCCAGCTGTAATCAAAGCCGTGCCACGCTGGAGCTCGCTGACCTGTGACACTCCCTTCCCTGGCTGCTCGATGGGCCATTAACCAGCACTTGGGCTTTTAATTAAAGCTGGGGTTTGTCCTCCTTGGAGAAGTGTGGATGTGCTTGGCCCCACGTTGCTGAGTCATTGGAGGGTGTAAGGAAGGAGCTGTGGAGCTCAGGTTGTTCTGCCATTTGTGCCTCTCTGCATCCCAGGACAAGGAGCCATTGTTCCTTGCTATTTTTCACAGAATCATGGGATTACAGAATCGTGGGATGATTGGGGTTGGAAGGGACCTTAAAGCTCCTCTCATTCCATCCTCTGCCATGAGCAGGGACACCTTCCACTATCCCAGGTTGCTCCAAGACCCATCCAAGGAGGTCTTGAACACTTCCAGGGATCCAGGGGCAGCCACAGCTTCTCTGGACCTGTGTCCAGCCTGTGTCCCCCATCCCAGGAATTTCAGGGACCTACTGGTGGCCAAAAATGCCCCACAAGCATCATCTCCCTGCTCTGAGATGCCTTGACCACAGAGAGAGCAACAGGGAGGCTTTTGTTCTGCACCAGAAACTTTTCATCCTTCTTTATGGCTCCTTTTTTATTTCTTTTGGCTGCGCCCTTGCAAATCTGAAGCAGCTTAAAATACAGTTCCCTCCCCGCTACTCCCCTTAAAAAAAAAAAAAAAAAAAAAAAAAAACAAAAAAAAACCCCAAAGCTTGGCTGCTTGGAATCATCAGATTTCACTGGAGTCTTTTAAAGTTAACAGTTTCCTGGATCCTGGGCAGACTAACTGATTCTTCCCCTTTAACCTCCGTGTTTTTTGCTGTAACATTTCTCAGCTGTTGCAGCAGGAGGGAGGGAGGACCAGGGCAGCTCCAATGTGGAGAAGGTTATTTCACACAGGGGTTGGATGAATCTGGCGTGGGATTCCCTGGATTTGCACCACAGGGGACAGAAGGGTTGTCCCCAGGAGGCTGAGCCCCAAGGACATGGCTGGCAGGTAGGTCATGGCTGCATTCGTGACATTCTTTTGGGGCAAAATATTAGAAAAGTATTAGGGAAGTGGTTCCATTGGAGAGGAAAGTGGGGTGCTGGGGGTTGGTCTGAGCTCTGTTTATTTGCTGAGGGCTGTGATGGTTCCTAGCTGTGCTCATGGATGTGGGGACTGCTGCAAGAGCAGCACAGCTCAGGTGAACACGAGCGTGAGGAATTTTTCTGGCTTGATGGGATCTGCTGCCCCAAATGCAGCCTTGGATGTTCCACACTCACAGAATCTGTTAGTGGGATCGCTGAGAGGAGCATCACAAGTTAAAGGAGTTGGAAGGGGAAGAAAAACAACAGTCCAGTGCTGGTTGGTTTTGTTGCCAAGAGTTGCAAGAGTTGTTTCTCCTTCCTTGCAAAAATTCACCTGGAGCTTTCCCAGACTGAGGACGTTTCTCTGGGGTGGCTGAGGAGCTGCAGGCAGCCAGCCTTGGCCAAAGGCAGTGGTTACCATCCTGAGGGTGAGGTGGGGCAGCGTCCTCCAGCTGAAACACCCTCACGCCCCCAGTGTGACCGAGGGGAGCCCCTGACCCGTCCCAAACCCCTCTGACCCACAGGAGCGAAACCAAACCCAGCCCGCAACTCCGAGCTGCGCATTAACTCCGCCAGAGCTGGGAACAAAGGTTTGGGGGCTGGATTGGGCTTCTTAAAATTGATTTGCAAAGCAAACCAGCTCAGCTGAGCGGAACAGGCGTCGGTGGAGGAGCGTGAGCTGCCTCCTGGGTGGTTGCTGGGCTATAAAATCCCATCCCCACCAGCGCTGGCAGGGGGATGTGCCGGCTCCCCGAGCGCTCGGAGCGTTTCCACGTTGGCCAGGAGAGGTTCTGAACATGCGTGGTGTTGGTCTCTGGAGGCTTTAATCAAATCCAGGCTTTACCAGAAATCGACTCGAAACTTCCAGCGAGGGAGGGAACTGAAAGCAGCCGGAGCAGGGAGGCTCCGGGCGGGTGCTGGGGCTGGCAGGGATGGTGCCTTCAGCAAGGGGACAGCCCCGGTGAGGCAGCCGGGATGAGAGGTGAGTCTGCTCCCCGTGGGAAGCCCGAGGAAAGCTCCCAGGGTTTGGCAATAAAGAGTTTTCTTCAAGGGAGAAAGGAGATTTGGGAGTGAGGATGCTGCTTGAAGGGACTCTCAGAGGACATTTGGATTTTGGAGCATCGCTCCCTGGCGTGTGTGGGTTCAGATCCTGCGGTTTTCCCACCTCTTCCCACCCCGTGCAAAACGAGGAGCCGTGCAATTACTGCACCGTGGAAAACTCCCTGCTCCAGGGGAGGCTTTTGTTATCCCTTGGTGATTTTATTTGGGAAATAAAGGGCTCAGACTGCAGGTACTTTCCTTGCTTGTAAAACTTCATCACACGTTGCTCTCCCGTGGGCAGGAGGGAAAACAAGGTGTATTTTTAACTTCCTTTCCTAAGCTGGGGGCAGGGGAACTTTGTGCCTGGCCAGCAACGGTTGTGATCATCTGAGGGCAAATGGTTCAGAGAATGATAGGAAGATAAGAGATAATAAATAAGAGCAATTAAAATCCTGGGGGAGAGGATTTGCTGAAATTGTTATCCCAGACAGCTGCTTGGGGTTTAACTGGGGCTCTCCAAGGGGAGGGAGGTTTTGGTCACGGGTCCCAGACGTGGGACATGACAGCCAAAATTGCTGCCTCTTCCTCTTGGCCGCCTCTCGCTGGTGCCTCGGGGCTTTCCTGGGGGGGAAGGAGCCTGGGGCTGTGCTGAGGAGTAAAGCTGAAAGCTGCAGAAGTGCTCTTAAACCACCAAACCCGTGTGTCAGATGGGAAAACAAACAAAGCCTCCTTTACAGAGTCCATAGTGTCCCCATAATTTCTCTCATCAGCGCTGCTGTGTGTCCTGGGAATGTCCTTGTCCTCTTCCTTTTCATCTTTGATCATTTTGTTGCAGGATTTCTATGGAATGAGGAGTCATTCTGAGAAACCACTGGAGGGGGAGGGAAGGCAAACTTGCTCCAAGGCTTCCTGGCTGCTTTCAGTATTTTTACCAAGTTACTGCAGGGTTTGAGGGATGCTGGCTGCAGCTGGGGCTGCTTGGATGCAATTCCCACCCTCCATCTCATCCAGTGGTTAACTTGAAGGATGATGTGTGAAAGGAAAAGAGCTGGAGGAGAAGCTCACAGTGGGAGAAGGAAAATCCCAGCCCCAGCTGATCCAACCCTGCTTTGTTTTCAGGGTTACCAAGATGGGAACTTGGTTTTGGGCAAGGAGGAGGGGGATGAGTGAGGAGTCATCTCCAGCCCTTTCCACATCCATTCAGGGGGACCAGTGGTCTGCAAATGCATCTCTGAGGAATGTCACACCCCTGTGCTTTCTCCCTGTCTCCACAGCCTACCCATGAGCTCAGACTTCCAGCATTACAGTTTCAGGATGCCGAACATCGGGTTCCAGAACCTTCCTCTCAACATATACATCGTGGTTTTCGGCACAGCCATCTTCGTCTTCATCCTCAGCTTGCTCTTCTGCTGCTACTTGATCAGGTAAGGGAATATTGCAAGGGGATGTTCTCCAAAAGCTTCCCTGCTTCCAGGCCCATCACTGATCCCTCCATCCCAAAAAGAGGATGGCAGCACCTTATTTCCTTGGCAGCACCAATTTCCTTGACACATCAGCCTGATGTCCCACAAAGCAGTGACATTATCCACTTAAAACCAGGAGGAGCAAACATTTGCTACTAAAGGTATGGAATTGTGGTCAGCTTCTCAGAAAACCTGGAAAAGGGATGTTTCATGGTCCCTGCTTTCTGCTTAATGTTTGAACACATTTCCCTCTGTAATGAGTAACTCGTGTCCTGCGTGCCTAAGGAATGTTTAATACCTGCTCCGTTGCTTATTGAACACAAATTGCTCCTTCAAGAGCACAGTTTGGAGATTAATGATGCAGAGTTGATGTGTTAATCTGGGCAATGGGGGAGCAGGATGGCAGGGTGAAAGGTTGTTCCTGTTTGGGGCTTGTTTTAATTATTTTATGGGCCATTGGGGAGATTGTTGGGCTGCTAATTGAGAGGAGAAAATCTTCCTGAGCAAGGGAAAATGAGGCAAGTGGGGAAAACCACAGTGCCTGAGAATTGAGGTGGTGATGGAGATGAGTTGTGCTGATAACCCAAGATGGGAGGAGGCTGTGCTTCAATCTGTCATCATTCTGCCAACAATGGTACCCAAAATTCTGCATTCCCAGAGCTCTCCTCTCCTGCTTTTCCATCCCCTTTCCCTCCTCTCTGTGTTTCCAGCTGGGCCCAGCTCCCTGCAGGCTGTGCATCCATCACATCCCTTCCCTGTGTTCCTGTAAAACAGGTACCCAGTGTCTCCCTGCACCACAGCAGCCAGTCCCACCAGGTTATCTATCCAGAGGATGTTGAAAATATTTTATCCTGCTCTTGCAGACCAGGGAAACGAGATTTCAATGTCAGCCTTCTAAATACTTGATAATTCCCACCCATTTTCAGTTCTGTATGAAGCAAAACCTCATCAAACATGCAAATGATCCCAAACCCAGGTTTAATGAGGGGTGATTTGGGCTGCTTGGCCATCATACCTTAATTTTTTTCCCCACAATTAGAAAATTGTGTTTTGAATGTGCATGAAAATAGAGCAGAGGTGTTCAGAGAGCTCAAGGACTTGTTTTGCTCAGGTGGAGCTCGAGTCTATATGGCTCACTTAGAAAATTGCAGAGGTGTTTGCACTTTGAGAGTATTTTCCTGGGCACTCACTGGGTGTGTTATGCCCCAAAGAAGGAATAACAAGGAGTAATGTCTGGAAGGTCAAGCCAGAAAATCTTTAAATTTAGCAGCTGGAGGCGTGTTGTAAGAGAGAGAGGGTGAGTAACCGGTGAGAGGAGCCAGCAAGGAAGTGTCAAGTCCTCAGTCTCCTCACGCCTTTAAATCAAGACCTTTCTGGACCAGACATTTTGGCTCCTGTTCCTGAGGTGCTATTTAGCAACCCATGATAGATGTGGACTTGGATTAGGTCACCCAGTGATCCCTTTATAGCCCAAAACCCTAGAGAGACTCTACAAATGGCCCTTCAGCTCTCCTCCCTCAGCTCTGTATTGGCAGAACAGAACCAAAACAGGATCCTGCAGCCCCCATCAGGGAGGGTTTTGCTGTGCTGTGGGTTTGAGCTGTGCCAGTGTCCCAGGAGCATCCACCTCCACAGAAGCTGCTCTGTGATCTCAGCTCATCTGGGATATAAAAGTCTGAATTTTGGAAGCGTTGTAGGTGGACAACAGGATGAGGACCACCCATCTGTGAGGGCAGAGGGACCAACAGAAGGACAGGGTGCTCCCCTCTGCTTCCATCTGTGGGGGTTCTTTGCAGGTAACAGCAGCTCCTGGCTTGCCCATAGGTGCAGCATCAACACAGCCCTTCCTCTCCCTCCTTTCCCATGACTCCACATCTCCAAATATTTGGCAAACACCACCCTCAGGCCCTGGTTCTCATTTCCTGCTCTGGATCAGAGCAGCCCCTGCAGCATCCAGAGTGTGGAAGAGCCAATATCAGGTGTATTCACCCCAAATCACAGAGCTGATGGCATTAAATAAAAGATGTGCTGGGGAAGGAGAGGGCATGGGCTGTGCTTTGCTGCCGTGTCAATACAGGCTGTGCTGCCTGCTCCAAAGTGACATTTTTAATTGGATTGGCTCAAAGCAAGAGTCCAGTTTCACAACAGAAATCATTATTGCCTGCGTATTGTTCAGGTGAACCTCGAGCTTTTCTGGTGCTGCAAACCACTCAGGTCAGAGCTCAGGTCCCTCTTGGCTGCTGCCTCTGCTCAGCAAAATTACAGATAAAAAAGGAAGAACAAGGAAATGAGATTTTGCAGGCAGCTGGTCGTGTCTGATCTCTGGTGAATTAATGAAAGTGATAAACTCATGTTGCCTTTGGTCCCATAAAACCCAGTGCAGAAGGATGCTGAGCTGAGCAGTGCCACCCCACTGTGGGACAGTTCTGCAGCATCCCCTCCCTCTGTGCTTTGCTGTGGATCATCCAGGGCTCATCCCTGCCCAGCCTGGAGCAGCTCTGGGAGGTTCAGGGCACACAGCACCTAAAAAGTCTTTTTGTTAGAGGGTTGTTCCCTTCTGCATTCAGACCTGCCAGGATCCAACACAGTGGTTGGGTTTTGTGTTCAGAGAAAGGAATGGAGCTGGGGAAGGGTCTGGAGCACCAGGAGAGGCTGAGGGAGCTGGGAAGGGGCTCAGCCTGGAGAAAAGGGGGATCAGGGGGGACCTTGTGGCTCTGCACAGCTCCTGACAGGAGGGGACAGCCGGGAACAGGGACAGGAGGAGAGGGAACGGCCTCAGGCTGGGCCAGGGAAGAATTAAATTGGATATTGGGAAAATTTCTTCACCCAAAGGATGGTCAGGCATTGGCACAGCTGCCCAGGGTGAGTCCCCATCCCTGTGGAGATTTAAAAGCCATGTGGATGTGGCACTTGGGGACATGGTCAGTGGTGGCCTTGGCAGTGCTGGGGGACTGGATGATCTTAGAGAGCTTTTCCAACCCAAACAATTCTGTGATTCCATGAAGAGCCCAAGGAGCCTGGCTGAGCTGGGGACAGCAACACAATAATGGGACAAAAAGCCCAGGGCCTCTCTTCTCCTTCTACTATAAAGCATCTAATATGGAAATCTCAGAGCTAAACCTGCAAAACATTTTCCCTCTGCAGTTTATCCCCATAGCTGTTGACGTGCTGCAGGTGATTGAGTCACCCAGAGAAGCAGGGAGCTCCCACTGCTGCAGCAGAGACCCCAGAGCCCCGCAGAGGGACAGGGTGACACACACAGCGCCAGCAGCCAGGCACTGTGTGGTCCCTTATCTCCAGCAGACATCTGCCAGGAATTCCTGGGGAGTCACAGCACTTGACACCACATGGATGGAGGGAGCAGGGCTTGCCAGGACCGGGGTCTCCTCACACAGCTGCTCCAGGCCCCATCTGGCCCAGGATCCTGGCTCAGGGAGCAAGGAGGGGCAGGCTGAGCTCGCACGCTTCAGCACCAGATGTGCTCCTGCTGCTCCCCAAATCCTCCAGGGAGGAGTTTGTGAGGTTTTTTTGGGAAAATCTCCCTGTCTTGCTCAGCACCAACCCAGGGAATTGCAGATCTGTGCTTCCTGCCACATCCACAGCCAGGTGGTCGCTTCTTCCCCACCACTGCTCTGTGGTAACCCTGGGCGCTGGGAATATTTCTCTGTCAGCTCTGGGGTGCCCTGACCCCCAGGGCAGCACTGACTCTGACCCTCATCCATGGAGAAAGTTTCCTAGAGCTCAAGATAGACTGGAATCCACAAAAGTGGAAATAGATTATAGAGAGTAGTGTTTGAGGAAATTGAGGTTTTGGGATTTTTGGTGTGTTGTGGATGGCAGCAAGATGGAGGGCACAGAGTGTCATCCTGGGTTTCTCCTTCATGCTTCTTCTTCCTCCTTCTCCATGGGTTTGGGTGGCATTTTGTAACTGGGCAGAAAAGTCTGCATTGTGAGCTCTGTGGGGTCAGTTATTGGGTTAAAAGGGGAAATAATCCAGGTGTCAGCTCTTAACTGGATAATTTAGTCTGAAAAGCCCTTGGAACAAGAGATTGTTGGCCATTTTGTGCCTTGCTGCTGAACTCCCAGCAGTGAGACTGTTTTACTGATAAGAAATAATAAACATTGTCTCAAGTGCCTTAAATGCAGAACCCAAAAAACCCCACAACTGGTACCCCCACACTGCTCCAGGGTGCTCCAGTGGCTTTGGCTCATGGGGGCCAAACCCTTGGTGGCCTCTCAGTGCTCCATGCAGGGGGAAGCTGCTTCCCATTCCCATTCCCATTGCAGTTTTCCCTTCCTGTGGCTCCAGCCTGGCTCGTCCCCATCTGTGTTTCATAAGCGCCGGATCCCCGCGGCTCGGGCCGGTTTCATCCTGTTCCCTCCATTG
Source organism: Melozone crissalis (assembly GCF_028551555.1). Lineage (NCBI taxonomy): Eukaryota > Metazoa > Chordata > Aves > Passeriformes > Passerellidae > Melozone > Melozone crissalis. Next base: position 4,967,137 of record NW_026535905.1, read on the forward strand.
TTCTGCATCTTCTGCTCATGTTTCTGCTCAGGGTCACTGCCACAGGGATGAGACCCCAGTCTCCTCCTCCTCCTCCTCCTCTCCTCCTCCTCCTCCCTGCCTGCAGTGTTTTCCATGGTTCTGCAGGCGGGTTCCTGCCAGGCAGCAATGCTGGATGGCTCCCTGTGAAATTTGGCACTCAGGAGCTTTGTGCATCTCTCCCTGCAGCATTAAAGTGCATTTTTATCCATCTCTCACCTTCTAATGCCCACAACATTATGTGGGAGGGTGTCAGACATAAGGGAATTTTTTTCCGTCCCATTTTTATAACTTCCCCCACTGCAGCGTGGCGGGGTTGGAAAATCCCCAGAAACTCAGGGATTTCAGACAGCCCTCAAAATATTTTTGCAGAATAGAAATTCCAGGCGAGGGGGTTTCCCATCTAAAATCACTCAGGGCTGGTTGGGGAAAATATTCCTGTGGCTCTCCAAGGCCTGCAGCCACACATTGACTCTGTATTGAAAGTCCTTGGCCAACTCTTCAGCCCTGGGGACTTCCCTCCTGAGTTATCCAAGCACTTTATTAAATGCCATGTCTGGTAATGAAGGGCAATATTGGTTATTTTAATTTGAAGTGTATTTATTTTAGGAGCATAATGGGTTTCTCCAGCCAGCAGATGCCTGTGGAGCTCCCTGCTGGCTCTGACTGGAGAGGGGAGGGAGGGGATGGAACCAGCAGCACTTTGCTTGTGGCCTGAAATTCCTGCTGGCCTTGCCACTGCAGCAGGTGTTCCTGAACAGGCTCAGCCCATTCATCTCCATCCCTCACTTTGCTCCTGGTTTGATTGATTTTAGAATTGAGGATAAAGCTGAGTTTGAGGAGCTCAGTGCAACATGATGGGGGCTTTGGTGGGAAACCTCTGGGCAGGATCTCCTTCCCTGTCCCTGCTGGAGTGAGAGCAGGGCTTTGCTCAGGTCTGAACCCCCATGCCTTGAAAAGTGGTGCTGCACTCAGTGCTGGAGTTACTGCCAGCAGAAGGGTTGGAAACTGAAGGGATTCATGGCACACTGTGATTTCCTCACCCACTTTTTCTGGTCTTAACTGTGAGGTTGATGTGTGCTTTGGGATGGAGATATTGCCCTGCCAGCAACAGGGAAAGCTGGATGCTGCCTAAACATGTCATTTCCTGTGGCCATTCTCATTTCTGAAATAAAAAATGTGAACTATAACATGTTAAAGCTGGAAAGGAGGGAAGTGGAATGTTTGAGGTATTACAATAATCCTGATGTTTTTGCCTGACCTCACATTTCTCCCTGGTTTCATTGCAGGCTCAGGCATCAGGCACACAAAGAGCTTTACGCCTACAAACAGGTGAGATGATCCTCTGACTTTTTTTCCCTTCTCCATAATGCCAAATCCATCAATTTTCCTCTCCTTGGGAGGTTTCTGGCCCTGTCCCTGTTGATTTTATTGTCCCCAACCAGGACCATCCCTCACCTGCTCATCCCTGAGTTTCCCAGTTTCCCACTGAGGTCCTGAGCAATGGGAACATCTCCACCTCTGGAGCATCCCCACCTCTCCAGCCTCACCCACTGCACAGCAGTGATGCCATCACTCCCCCAACCACCAAACTTTGATTTTGTGGGGTCTGGATCTGGCTGATCCAAATCCAAAAGCCACAGGGCTTTTCCAGGGAGCAGCTCCATGGCAAGCCCAGCTCTTCCCTGCACCCACCTGTTCAAATAAACACAGCCCAGGGGTGGGTGTCAGGCTGCTGCTTCCATGTCCTGTTTTCTCCAGGATTTGTGGGATTTTCTGCCTCTGACCCCTTGATCTGTGCAGGAAGCTGAGTGGAATTGGGCTGAATTGTCCTGCATTTATGGCCCTGTCCAGGTGCTCAGCTTGCATGGAGGGAAAATGAATGGTAGCCCAGGAGGGTTAAATTTGGGAGGAAAGCTCCTGGATTTGGTCCTTGTGGTTTTATCTTTCCCCTTCCCCTGTCCCTGCACAGGGCCCCTCGTGCTCCCTGGCTGTGCTGGGTTCACTGGGGGGGTTCCAGTTCTACTGGGACACTCAGTGGGATCCCTTTGTGGAGATTTTTCTGGGAATGCTGATGGCAGAAGCTCTGTCCTGACCCCACTCTTTGCCTTGCAGGTCATACTCAAGGAGAAGGTGAAGGAGCTGAACCTCCATGAGGTGAGCACATCCTGGGGCAACAAAAGCTTCCTCACCCTCCTCTTCCTCACCCTGGGGAGGGGGGAAAACCCTCAAATTCCACTCCCCTGGGAGCAGAGCATGCAGCCAGCTGGGCTTTGGAAATGGGGAAAAATTCTCTGTAAAAATCTGGATTAAACCCTCTCCCTCCTCCTGGCTCCCCTTGGCTTTTCCTGCATCTTTACTGTTATTTATTGTGTTCTTCTTATCACAGTGATAAGAAGCTGTGGATAAGGGGAGGCCAAGGCAGTCTGGGCCGTGTGTAAACAGTGTCCCTGAGCAGGGACGTCCCTCTGGGGTGTGACAATGCCAGCACAGCCCTGGGCAGGGAAAGCTGCAGTCAGGATAAACTCACTGCCCCAGCTCTTGCAAGAGGCAAATCCCTCCTCCCTCCCTGCCCCCGGGGGCTCAAACACCTCCCTTTATCTCCATGGCCTCCCAGGCTCTTTGGGGCTGAGCCTTTCTATTCCCAGCCCATTTTTCCTGATGAATTTGAGCAGGAATCTGCTGAAATCCCAGTCAAAGCATGGCCTGGATTGATTTATTCCTCTGGAGATAACAAAAATGCCCACCCACATCCAGGCACCAGGCTGCTCATGTGCTCAGCACCAGCTCCAGTTGTTTCTAAACCATTTTTTATTTTATTTTATTTTATTTTAATCCCCTGAGCAGAGCCCATCCCACGTTTTACCCTGAGCCTCCACTCCCCACAGCCCCCAGGGTAAATCCGAAGGGCCCCGGGGTTGTGAGCAGTCCCTGTTCCAGGCCCCTATTTCTGATCCACTCCCTTTAAACCGACCTGCAGTGGGTTTTTGTCAGCACACAGGCTTCAAAGCACTTCCTGGGGTGAGAAATGGGCTGGAGGAGGGATTTGGGAATGTGCCAGAGCCGGGAATGGCCTCAATAAGCTCAGCCCTCCTCCTCCAGCTCCGTTCCCAGCTGTCTGCAGCTCTCCCAGCTTTTGGGAGGACCAGGCCTCTGTGGGGAAGAGGACAGAGCTGTTCAAGCTCTTCCCTGGGGTTTGGAAAAGCCTGGAAGGGTTTAGCTCAAAAAGATCCCATTTTGGGGCATTTGTACCTTGGCATTTGCAGGCAGTGTTTCTGGAAAGCAGAGGAGGGGGGAGGAATTTTCCAACAGGACGGGGCGGCTGCCCAGAGCCCTGAAAGCTCCCCCCCAGCCCTTCCCTCCCTGCCTCTGCCTCTGGTTTTCCCCTTTTCCCATCATTCTGCCTCTGCCAGGCCCTGGGGGAGCTCAGGGTGTGTGATCCTCAGGGGGTGACCCCAACAGCTGCACTGAGAGATCCCAGGCCAGGGAGGCCGGGAAAACCACCCAGGAATATCCAAAACCCCCTGGGATATCCAGGATGAGCAGGAGGAACTGGCTGGGAGGGTGAGGGAGGTTTTGGCTGAGAAAACAGCCAGCAGCTTTCCCAGCCCTGGCACAGGCATGGCAACAACCCCATTGCCTTTTCCTCTTCCCAGAGGTGTCCCTGTGGATGCAGCCAGTCCCAGGGAGCAGGCAGCAGCGAGGATCCATCCCCTGCACCCTAAAACCTCAAACACTTCCCAGCTCTGGGGCTGTTCCCTGGAGGCTCTGTGGTCCCTTCCAGCAGGAAAGGGAGATCCTGGAGTTTGGGCAGAAAAATTTGGGAAGGCTTTAGGGGAAATTTCTTCCCTGTGAGGGTGATAAGGCCCTGAGAAGCTGTGGCTGCCCCTGGATCCCTGGAAGTGTCCAAGGCCAGGCTGGATGGGCCTTGGAGCACCCTGGGACAGTGGGAGGTGTCCCTACCCATGGCAGGGGGTGACACTGGATGGTTTTCAAGGTCCTTTCCAACCCAACCCATTCCATAATTCCCTGATTTCAGCCATCTGGTGGTTTTTATTTGCAAACGTTGCTCCCTGAGCGCTGACACTCCCTGTGCATCCCCCCCTGCAGATCTGTGCCGTGTGCCTGGAGGAGTTCAAGCCCAAGGACGAGCTGGGGATCTGTCCCTGCAAACATGCCTTCCACAGGAAGTAAGTGTGGGCAGGAAAAGGGAAAAGGGGCAGGAAAAGCCCCTTTGGGTCACCTGGGGCAGCTGCAGAACTGAGTGACACTTTGGGGAGCTGGGCTGGGACTTGTAGGGTGCCCCGTGCTGAGTCAGCACTTGGCCTTGGTGATCCTCATGGATCCCTTCCAGCCCAGTCTGTCATTCCATGAAAAATGTAAATATATATATTTTCTATTGGTGTGGTTTATAGAAAGCAACCCCATAATAATAATAATAATAATATTAATATTAATAATAATAATAATAATAATAATAATAATAATAATAATAATAATAGTAGTAATAACTGTACTATGTAATATTCCATATGTTAAAACTACAGCATATCCTACTACATATTACAGATATTTTTATATTCTCTGTATGTTTATATATACATTATGTAGATTTAAAACATTATGTATTTATATTTATATATATTACATATTTATACATTTATATATACACTATACTATATATGCTGGATATACTATCTAAAACTATATTAATATATATATTATATATTATATATATAATTATATATTAATTATATTAATTATATCATATATGATTATAATTACATAATATATAATATATATTATATATAATGTATATATTAAATGTGTATATATATACTATGCTATATATACTGGATATACTATCTAAAACTATAATATATATATTATAATATATATATTATAATATATAACATAATATATAATTATATGTAGTACATAACATCCATAATGGTATGATTACATCAGAGTTATTTACATCTTTTTATTTATCCATTCACATTATATTGTGCATTATTGCTATATTATTTACAGATTCTGTGTCTATAATTTCACAGACACCTTTTATGTATATATTTTGTTTATTTTTGGTAGGTGTATGCATTTTACATCCCTATTATATAAATATAACATATACCTATAACTATAAATATAGTCTATAAACATATATTATATATAAATATAAATAATGCACAAAACATATCTATACAAAATCCCTATATATAAACAGAGAACCCCCTCAAAAAATCCCAATAAAACATAAAGGCATCCAAATGGTGAATTAAAAACTGGGCAGCAGCAAAGCTCCAGGGCAGGTAAAGGGGCTTGGGGGGGATTTTTGCAGCTCCACATCAAGGTCAGGTGTGTCCCCAGTGATGTCAGGTGTGTTCTCAATGATGTCAGGTGTGTCCCCTTCAATGTCTTGTGTGTCCCCAGTGGTGGCAGGCATGTCCTCACTGATGTCAGGTGTGTCCCCAGTGATGTCAGGTGTGTTCTCACCAATGTCAGGTGTGTCCCCATCAGTGTCAGGTGTCCTCACTGATGTCAGGTGTGTCCCCACCTGTATCAGCTGTGTTCCCACTGACATCACATGTGTCCCCATCAATGTCAGGCATGTCCCCGCTGATGTCACGCGTGTCCCCACTGACGCCCGGTGTCCGGTGTCCGCAGGTGCCTCATCAAGTGGCTGGAGGTGCGGAAGGTGTGTCCCCTGTGTAACATGCCGGTGCTGCAGCTGGCGCAGCTGCACGGCAAGCCGGACCCGGGCCCGCCGCAGGGGCCGCTGCCCGGCTCGCAGAACATCGTATAGAGCATCGTCCGTCCCGGGCCGGGCCCGGCCGCGCCCGCCCGCGGCGCTCGGACACAACCAAAGCACTTGGGCCGCAGCGGAGCGGCCCCGAATCCCGCCGGGATGAAGCCTGGGCTCGGATCCTCCGCCAGGGCCGGGAGGGGACTCGGCGTCCTCGGCGTCCTCGGCACGACCTCCTTCTTCCAGCACCTCCCTCCTGCAGCCCCGCGGCCGCCGGGAAGCCAAGGGGGCACCCGGCGAGCTCCGGGGGCTCCACGGCCCCGAGCTCCGGCACTGCCGCCCCGAACGGGGCGGGCCGCGAGCGTCGCGGCCGGTTCTGCTCCCTCCTCTTCGCCTTCGGTTCCTTCGCCTTTGCGGCTCCCGGCAGGAAAGGGGTCTCGCCCCTGGAGTCGGGTGTCCCCTCGGCACCCGGTGTCACCCCTGGTGGTGGCCGTGCGGGGTCCCCCGGGTTTGGATTCCCCTCACCCTCCTGAGGGTGGCTGTCCCTCCTCCTCGGCTACCTCAGGGGCCTGGAGCTCCTGGAAGGGGGCGCCAGCGAGAGCCACGGCGCGGGGGGCAGCAGCAATCCCGGCCGGACAGCTGCAATCCCGGCCGATCCTTTGGGATCATCCCGGCCGGACAGCTGCAATCCCGGCCGGATCCTTTGGGATCATCCCGGCCGATTCTGTGGGATCATCCCGGCCGGACAGCTGCAATCCCGGCCGATCCTGTGGGATCATCCCGGCCCTTCCAGCCGGGCTCTTCGGGTTCCCCTTGCCAAAACACCCGAACCCCATCAGTGCCTGGGGGAGCTGGGCCATCCCCCGGCCTCTCCAGGTTCTTGGTGTCCCCTGCTGTCCTCAGCTGTTGCATTCCCGGGGTGGGGAGGGGGTGTCAGTATTCCCGGGGCAGGGCTGGGGGGGCTCCTGGTGCCGTCCCCCCTCCCTAAAAAAACCCGGGACTGTTTATGGAGCGTGGAGCCTCATAGACGTGTTTGTACACTACAAATTCTGCAGCAGAATATTTTTTAAAACATTGGCTGGTTTTGGTTTTTTTTTTTGGTTTTTTTTTTCCTCTTGTTTGTTTGGGTTTTTTTTGTAAGCTCTATTTTTGTATATTTAATTGCTATTTGAAAATTCTAATAATGCGTCTTTTTTGCTAATCACACTCTTCTTAAGGAAAAACCAGGAAAGAAAAAAAAAAACAAACAAAAAACAAAAACAACCAAGAGTTTGCATGTGATTTGACTTGAATTGTAAATAAAAGCAGGTTTTGGAAGCGGGGGTGTGTTTGCAGGGGGTCTGTCCCCCTTCCCTTGTTCGCTGTGACCCTGGGGATGTCCCCAGCAGGGGAGGGACAAGGCTAGAAGAGGGGAAGGTTTGGGGTCACGTTGTCCATGTCCCCTTGCCCCAGCAGCATCCCATGGGGACAGGCTGGCTGCAGAGCACCCCAAAGCCCCCATCTAAGAGGGATTTTGCAGGAACCTGCTTAGGGAGAGGATATTCCTCTTCCCGGCCCAAATCCCTAATGCCGATCTCCCTTAGGCTAGGGCAGGGTTCAGCTCCAGCTCAGCGCTGTGGGATCCCCGGGGGTGCAGCTCCATCCCCTCACTTTGTCCCACTCCTCCTCCTCCTCCTCCTCAAGGCTTGGCCAGGCGGGTGCCAAAGTCCCCCTGGGTTGTGCCCATGGGGTGGCCGAGCTGGGGTCACCCCGGGTGGGGTCCCTGCAGGGCCCCGGTGCGAAGGGGGAGGCAGAACCCCCGCGTGTCCTGTCCCGCTGTCCCTGTCCCTGTCCCCGTCCCTGCCTGCGGGGCTGCTGCCCTCTAGTGCCGGATCCACCTGGAATCCTTGGGATGAGCAGGAACCCTAAATCCCATCCCATTTCATCCCGGCATGGTCAGAAACAGCACCCACTGTCCCAGGGTGCTCCAAGCCTCATCCAGCCTGGCCTTGGACACTTCCAGGGGTCCGGGGGCAGCCCCAGCTTCTCTGGGAAATCCATTCCAGGGCCTCCCCACCCTCACAGGACAGAATTCCTTCCCATTATCCCACCTAACCCTGCCCTCTGGCAGTGGGAAGCTGCCCCTCAATGTCCTGATCACCTTCTCCAGAAGGATCCCCAGGGACTGTGCTGCCATTTTTGGGATGATGAACTCGCTGGGTGCCTTCCCCCTGCTGGGACAAGGTCTGGATCTCCCACAGAGCTGCACAGAACAGTTATTTGTGGTGTTTCCACCCCACAGCTCCTGCTCTAGATTGATGCTGCACCCTCCCCACCAACCCCATTCATATCCATGAACAGTAATGAAGTTTTTCATCAGAACCAAAACTGCTGCAATTTCCCCAGAATAATTAATGTGCTTTAAATTTTTCCCCCTTCTTTAAAATATTTTGAAATACAAATGATTCCCAGAACCTGAAACATGCAGGGAGGGAGAAACAATCAAAGATTACCAACAATTATTTTCAGTGACCTAAAAACCAAGTGGGGTCAACCCAAATTTCCCCAGAATATTCCTGCTCATTCCCACCAACATCCATCCCACTGTGCTGGAGCTCCAAGAATGAGACATAAAGCAAACAAAGGGTTTGAAACATATAAAAAAATAACTAATATTTTATAACAAAGAAAAAAAAAAAAAACCAAGCACTTTACAAAAAAGGAATAGACAATAAGCCAGGAACTTTGGTGCTGGAATCAGACCGTGCTGGAGCTACTCCAAAATCCAGAGAAAAAGGAGTTACACAGGCTCAGTACAGAGTGAGGAGAGGAAAACCTGCAGGATGCTGAGCCCAGGGATCAGGGTCTGGGATTGCTGCTGGAATTCCCAGCCCTGCAGAGATTTCCCAGCTGTCCACAGCACAACCATGGCAAGGTGGCTTCCTAATAAAAGCCAGGCTTTTCCTGTGGATCTCAAGGATCCCCACACCCTCCCAGCCCAGCCTATCACTGACCTCTTACATCAAGGAGCCACACAGCTCCCAGCACACAGACAATCCAAAAGCCAAAGTTTCTGTGTCTTTTCCATGAGTTTTGGCTGTGGGGGTGGGTGAAGGGCCAGCCAGGTACATTTGTGTTAAATTTCAGGTGGTGCAGCAGGAGCTGAGTCTAGAAACCCTTCAGTCAGCACTCAGAAATGGAGATGTTCTTAATGGAGAGTTTGGGAACCTTTGTATGATTTCACAAGGAGTGAAGAGCAAATGACAACTTGAATTCAGCTGATCCCACACAGGGTGCCCAGAGCAGCTGTGGGTGCCCCTGCATCCCTGGCAGTGCCCAAGGCCAGGCTGGACAGGGCTTGGAGCACCCTGGGACAGTGGGAGATGTCCCTGCCCATGGAATGAGATGGTTGGAGGTCTCTTCCCACCCAAACCATTCCCTGAGCTGCATGATCCTGGAACAAACACCAGGACACAAATGGAACTTGTGTAAGGCTGCAGGAAAAATAAACATTTTCCTCCCCAGCCAGCAGAGATCACCTTCCACAGGAGCCCTGTGCTCTTTTCCCTGATTTTACTGGGATCAAATCCCTGGCTGTGTCCAGAATGCCAGCTCAGGTCAGCTGAGTTTAGAGACAAACACAGATCTCCCCAGCCAAGCAATCCCCCTGTGAATCTGCAGTGCCACACAAGGAACCCACCTTGGAGTGCTCAGATCTCAGGATAGAGCAATGACAGAGCTGGGCAGGATTCAAAAGGCAGGGAAGGGCTTGGGGCTTTCCAGCACTTCCAGCCAGGCTCACAAGGGGATCAGAGAAATATTTGAATTGGAAAAAAATTCCCATTGGAAAAAAATCCAAAAAATTGGAAATTGGTTTCTCTGGGAAGAAAGCAGGGCTGGAAGGGTGTGTTTGGGTCAGGGTGATGGTCATTCTGATATCCTGGCATAAACCCATGACCTGATCTGAAGGAGCTTTCCCTGTGCTCCACAGAGCTGCTTGCTGGGAAGCCAGAGCACTTCCACAGCTGTGTCTCCATGAGCTCCCACCCTCAGGGAAGGTGCAGATACCTCGTTGCTTTCACAGAGCGTTTATTGAGCGTGCAGGATCCATTCCAAGCCCCCATCCCCAGGGCTCCACTGCAGTATCCTGCTCCCAGGCTGTGTGGCAGCATGCACAGGGAAAAGAGGGAGTACAGCATGCATGGAAAGGGGAGAACTCCCCCAAAATGACAGGAGTGCAGCCATGGAAAATGTAACATGGAATATTACAGAGATCCAAGTGTGACTGAAGGAAGTGTCTCTTTGGTAACAGAGAGAAAACGCCAGACAAACAACAAATGTCCCTATTCCACCCTCAAATTTACATCTCAAGGCTGGAGGCTGACTGACAGCCCTGACAGCGTCCCAGAGGGTGCTGAGGAGGTGCAGGAAGGGTGCAGTGGGACTCACCCTGAGGCACAGACCCGTGCTCTGCTGCTCCTTCCATCCCTGGGACAGGGACAAGGACATGTGGAACAGGGATAAACAAAGCCTGGTGACAGCACAGCTGTGTCCCAGTGTGGATCCAGTGGCCACATGGAGTTAGGTACACACACCAGGGCTGTGCTGATGCTCTTCCCCTCTTCCAGAGCATTTCCCAACACCTGGAGAATCTCTGTGAGCACAGAGCTGACCTGGGCACTTGGCACTCCAAGGGATCCCAGCGGAAGGAGCAGAGCGCCCCTGCTCTGCTTTGTCACTGTCATTAAACATGGAGTAAAACAAAAAAAATTCCCCTAAAAGGGGCAATGCCATGGGACTGAAATGCCCCCCAGACCTTCCCATACACCCCCAGATCCAGCCAGCGGATTCCAATCACATCCCTTGGAACAAACCTGTGCTGTAATCCCAGATGGATTTCAACTCTTCCAGACACCATCCCCAGGCTGTCCCCACAGTGGAGCAGTCTCAGTGCGGGCTGTGACACAAACCAGGGGCTCAGTGACCCCAAACCAGGGTCACAGTGGCCCAGGGAGTGCCCTGAACCCACAGATCCACCACAGACCCTGCACAGAGTCAGGCTGAGTCCAGGAGTCCCAGGAGAGCTCCAACTGCGCCGAAGTAACCCTGAGGAGCAGATGGGGACGTGCAGTGAAAATCCATGGAATGGATCCCTGACACAGGAACAGCAACGCCCACAGAACCAGGGAGTGGCTGGGGCTGGAAAGGACCCTAAAGCCATCCAGTGCCACCCCCTGCCATGGACAGGGACACCTCCCACTGTCCCAGGTTGCTCTAAACCCCAATGTCCAACCTGGCCTTGGGCACTTCCAGAGATCCAGGGGCAGCCACAGCTGCTCTGGGAAATCCATTCCAGAGCCTCCTCATCCTCCCAGGGAACAATTCCTTCCCAATATCCCATCCATCCCTGCCCTATGGCAGTGGGAAACCATTCCCTGTGTCCTGTCACCCCAGGCCCTTGTCCAAGTCCCTCTCCAGCTCTATTGGAGCTCCTTTAGGCACTGGAAAGTCTCCCTGGAGCCTTCCCTTCTCCTGGGAGAGTTTAATTTTAACAACATATAAATGAGAGGAGAAAGATACAACTACAGGGAGGAAGAAAGGAAAAGGAAGAAAAGAAAATAAAAGGAAAAGGAAGAAAGGAAAAGGAAAAGGAAAAGGAAAAGGAAAAGGAAAAGGAAAAGGAAAAGGAAGAAAGGAAAAGGAAGAAAGGAAAAGGAAGAAAGGAAAAGGAAAGGGAAGCTGTGGCTGCAGTAGCAAAGCCCTGAGCTCCTCCTGCACTGTGTGCACCCAACAGCTCCATGTGGCTCTTTGCAGAGCGCTCCAAGGATTTGTATTTTGCCATGAGACAAATTTTCAAAAGGAATTTTACCTCATGTTCCAAGAAAAGTGCTTTCAACTGTCCCTTTGACCAGTAGTCCAGGGCATAGGCCAGGAGCCTCATGGAGATGGTGTTGATCCGCAGGAAGTTGCCCACGAACACCACACGGTTGATGTTCTGCAAGTGTTAGGGGAAAAAAACAAAGGATCATTAAGGCTAAATTCTGTTTTCTGCTTGCAATGATAAAAACCCCACGTGGGGAAGGGTCTGGAGCACCAGGAGAGGCTGAGGGAGCTGGGAAGGGGCTCAGCCTGGAGCAAAGGGGGATCAGGGGGGCCCTTGTGGCTCTGAGGGGACAGCTGGGGGGTCGGGCTCTGCTCCCAGGGAACAGGGACAGGAGCAGAGGGAACAGCCTCAGGCTGGGCCAGGGGAGGGTCAGGGTGGATATTGGGAAAATTTCTTCTTTGAAAGGGTTATCAAGCCCTGGCAGAGCTGCCCAGGGTGAGTCCTCATCCCTGGAGGGATTTAGAAGCCACGTGGATGTGGCACTTGGGGACATGGGCAGTGGTGGCCTTGGCAGTGCTGGGGGAATGGTTGGACTGGATAACCCTAAAGGATTTCACCAACCTAAAAGGCTCTGAAATCCTATGAATTAAGTTCCTGCTGAAAGTGTCTGGCACAATGTGCAGAACACCACAAACAATTCCATCACAAAGGAGGACCAGGCCATTTTAAGGCACCCTCCTCCTCAGACTCTCCCAGGAATTCCCAGGCCAAACTACAGCCTTTCTACCTCAGGAATTTGGATAGAAGAGCTGATTTTCCTACAAAATCCTTGTACTGCCTGGGAACACTGATCATCAAGTGCCACCTGCCTCCCCTCATGGCCTCTGATCCATCATGAAATACCTGAGTGACTCCACTGTTAAACTGGGGGGAACTGATTAGGAGCCCATAACCAACACAATTTTTAAAGAAATAAAAAACCAACCAAGTAGTGATTATTGTGGATTTAAACCAGACCTCCAGCCTTACTTTTCCATCCCAAAACAATTTTGATCCAAGCTCTGAAGCTTTCTTGTTCTCCAACACAAAAATAATTCAGGATTATTATTCCTCCTCTTTCTGAGGAGTCAGATCAAGTCTCACCTGCTCCTGCACTCATATCCTTCTGTGGATTTTCCTCCCCACATTGATTAACACTTCCCCTGAACTATTCAGGATCCTCTTTTCATTCAGCTGAGCTCCAGAGCAAGGAATCAGCAGATTTATTATAAGCAAGGCTGTTCAGGACACGTCTTGCCTCATTTTGGCTGCAGAGCCAGAGGAGTCAGGAGGATGCTGGATTCCACAGCCCATCCATGGAAGCAGGCTCAGGATGGAGTGCAGAGCAGCTCTCTGCTCTTTCATAGCCCTGTACAATGCTGCTTGACATGAATGCAACAAGGCAGCACTGTAAAGAAGCTGAAAGCACAAAGATGCAGCAAAGGCCGTGGCAGTGGTGGGGCTTGGCCAAGAAATCCAGAGCACAGGAGGAGATATCCAGCCTCACCACCTCCTATCCCTCCTTTCCTCCTCTCCCACAGCTTCCCAGAGTGGGAACATTCCCCAAGCAGGCAGCAGCACACAGGGGATGTTCCAGGCAGGGAGCAAGGGAGGAGATTCCCCAAATACCTCGTTAAGGGCACACATCCGTGCTATGGAGCCAATGTTGTTGGTGATGGTGATTAAAGTGGCCCTGGCCAGGTCCTCCTTGCTGACAGAGTCCCTCTTCTCCTTGCTCATCATGTTCCCAAAGCTGTGAACACAGTTTTGGGGTTAAAGATCCCATCAGAATTGCAGGAGAAAATCAGAACTGCTCATTTAACCAAAGTGATTCATCTTGAAGGACTGATTTCTAACTTCAAAACTTAGATCTCTCAGGAATGGTTGCTCTCCTAAGGCACCTAAACCCAGTTCTTCATCCTTGCAGGATCTCCAGGGGAAACAAAAGCAAGCTGAGAGGCAGGCAGGCATTACCTGGATGCCACAGCCCAGCCTGGCAGCCCGAAGCGCTCGTAGTCTCCTCCGTAGATGTCCCTCACCAGTTTGTCCACCTTGGTGCTGTCCCCGTGGGATGCCATCTCCAGGGCCTCCTCAAACGTGGAGCAGCCTGTCAGAAGGCAGCACAGGCCAAAGAAGGTTCCCCCTCCAAGGCTGCAAGTAAAGCCAAATAAAAATGAAAGCTCAGATTGTTCAGCTCTGCATCCCAGTTCGCTCAGGTCACCCCATTCCTGAGCTCTTTTTTTAGGGAAAATGATCTTGGTTTTGGAAAAGCAGCATTTTCCTTAAAGTCTCTTCCTCTTACATGACCTAGAGGCTGTGAGGAATCCCTCACAGCCTTCTGCGTTTGATTTTTTTGTGTTACACTGCCCACTTTCTTCCCAGCACCCAGAGATGTTAATCTTAAAATAAATGTTACTTCTGAGGGATACCTGGAGTGTCAGGGCAGAGATATCCAAAAGTTGGGGGAAAAACTCTTGTCTTGTTCACTTTACAGCACACAGATGCCACTAATCAAGTCCAGTAAGAGTAAGAACTGTACTGAGGGAATTTTCAATTATTATTATTATTATTATTATTATTACTACCTTTCAGGGAATCCAGGAAAGCTTAAAGCCACAGAACTCTATGGCTTTGCCAGGACACAAAAGCCACATCTTTAAGATGGGCAGCAACTGGGGAATTACTGCTATGCCATTCTCCCACCAAATTTTCAACCAAAACCTGGCAACTTCTGGAAGTCAAGATGGAAATCTCAACTTCCTGAATCAAAGCTAAGAGTTGCTAACAATCCCAAACTATGTGATCCCATAAAAGAAATTAATAAAGCTACACCTAGAGGCTGTAAGGAATCCCTCACAGCTTCTGCACCTTGATTGTTTTATGTTACACTGCCCACTTTCTTCCCAGCACCCAGAGATGTTAATCTTAAAATAAATGTTACTTCTGAGGGATACCTGGAGTGTCAGGGCAGAGATATCCAAAAGTTGGGGGAAAAACTCTTGTCTTGTTCACTTTACACCACAGAGATGCTGCTAATGATGTCTAGTAAGAGTAAGAACTGTACTGAGGGAGTTTTAAATTATTATCACAATTATATCATTATTACACAAATAATATCATTATTACACAAAATGTAGTTCTCCAGGGATACCTGGAGTGTCAGGGCAGAGATATCCAGAAGTTGGGGGAAAAACTCTTGTCTTGTTCACTTTACAGCACATAGATGCTGCTAATGATGTCTAGTAAGAACTGTACTGAGGGAATTTTCAATTATTATCATTATCATTATTATTATTATTACCTTTCAGGGAATCCAGGAAAGCTTAAAGCCACAGAACTCTATGGCTTTGCCAGGACACAAAAGCCACATCTTTAAGATGGGCAGCAACTGGGGAATTACTGCTATGCCTCCACCAAAATTTGGCACCTTCTGGAAGTCAGGATGGAAATCTCAACATCTTGAATCAAAGCTAAGAGTTGTTAACAATCCCACATGTCATGACCTCATAAAATAAATAAATAAAGCCCTTAAATTCCTGCAGCAGAGCAACTGCAAAACCAGCTTTGATGGAGACTGGCTGCACAAAGAAAAACTATGAAATCCTCTTTTCCAGGAGGGATCTTTTTTGGCAGGGAGTCACTGCAGCTTGGTCATTTCCCTCACCACCTTTATTGCAGCTTGTCCCTGAAAATGCCATTTACAAAGCAGAAATGTGCTCCAGACCCTAAAATCCAATTCCCTTTCCCCCCCCAGCACTCACCTGGTGCCTGTTACCCGTTTGTAGTTGTCTTTGGAGTAGACAGCCAAAATGCTGACCCCTGAGCCAATGTTCACCAGGAGGAGAGGATAGGGATTCTCCAGGTTGAATGGAAGCTTCTGGCACCTCTCAGCATCCGTGGGGTTCTCAAAATAGTAACACTCTGAGTGTCCATTGAAGCCCACAGAGTCAATGTACAGCACTCCTTTGACAAGGCAGTCCAGCTCATCGAGCTTGCACAGCTCAAGGTCACCCATCTGGTGGGAAGGAAAAAAGAGGAATATTGAAGATTAGCCAGGGATTTGAAGTATTTATGCTCAGGGCTGGAAAAATGCATTCACTGCCAGCTCAGTCCAGCTATGTCCATGCTCCCTGTGGAGGCTGAGGGAGAGCTCAGGGACTCTTAAATACAGCAACCCTCAGGTGAGGAACAGGGGAAAACAGTCTGGATCCACAGTGGATACTGAGAGAATTCCAGCAACTCCCACAGCTCTGATTTAGGCCCTGATGCTGAGGCACCAGTGTGAAAAGCCAGGATTGCATTGTTTGATCAAAATATCCCACAAAACCCATCCAAAAGAACATAAAAAAAAAAGCAAGGATGTCACTGCCTTGGCCACAAAAAATTGGATATTAGGAAAAACTTAACAGAAATGGTTGTGATGCCCAGGATAGTGGTAGAATCCCCATCCCTGGAGGGATTTAAAAGCCATGGGGATGTGGCACTTGGGGACATGGTCAGCGGTGGCCTTGGCAGTGCTGGATGTGATGATCTTAGAGGGCTTTTCATCCTTAATGATTCTCTAAAAGCCTCTTCATTTGCATTTTTCCAAGCCCTGACTAAACAAAGATTTATCACATATTTTTCACCATGAACAAGGTGAAGCCACATGATCATGTCCAACCCCAACCATGAACTTCCTGACATTTACCACCAAATATGCCTGAACCTCAACCAGCTCATTCACACAGGTGTTAGAAATGAAACCAGGTGAGCAAAGGAAGAAAATAAAGCAGGAGAAAGACAGCAATGAGTAAAAAAATAAACCACCAAAAAGAGTGAGGTTAGCACAAGAAGAGATTAAAAACAGAGAGGAAGATTTGTAAGAAAGATCATCAGTGAACAATTTTAGAGTTACATTCAGGATTTGGAGATGCCAACTCGGAGTTAGGGACAGCATCCAAACACAGATTTAGAGAAATTTCAGAGCGTGCAGAGCAAAGTTTCTAGTTTGAAGCTTTCAAAGCAACCTCACTAGCAGATCCTTAAGGGTGTATAGAAGCCAAAAATGCCTACTGTGAGAAAGTCCTGCTCAAATTTGTACGCTCCACCTCCCGTGGCACACAGGGCGGTGTGCAGGCTCGAGAAGTGCTTTTCGCTTCCCATTTGGATAAAAGCAGGCATGTCATGGGTAGGAAAGCGTATAAAGTGCAGATTGCCTTTGCGTCCACACAGCGTGAGCTCCCTGAGCTCCAGGTGCACATCCCGAACGCCTGTGGAGCCATAGGCCACGTTGGAGGTCAGGTATTTGCGGATGCTTTTCAGGTTTTCCACTTCTTCCTCTTCCTCTTCGGCCGTGATGTCCTTGGGTTCAAAATAAACCAGCTTGACCAAGGTGCCTCCGATGTCCAAGCCAAACCAGGGGAAGACTGCAGAGAGAAGACAAAGAGTAAATTGTTGGGGAAGGTGAAACAGGAAAGCTGTGGTGGTGCTCACACCCAGGACAAAAGGAGAGATGAGAATCTTGACTCTGTATTTCAGAAGACTGACTTATTATTATTTTATGATATATATTATATTAAAAGAAAATGATATATGAAAACTATACTAAAAGAATAAAAGAAAGGATTTCATCAGCAGATGAAACAGGAAAGCTGTGGTGGTGTTCACAGGGGTCCCAGGATGAGGGAAGAGATGAGAATCTTGACTCCGTGTTTCAGAAGGCTGATTTATTATTATTTATGTATTATTTTATGTATTTATTGATGTATTAAAAGAAAATGATATATTAAAACTATACTAAAAGAATACAAGAAAGGATTTTATCAACAGATGAAACAGGAAAGCTGTGATAGTGTTCACAGGACCCCTTTTCTTGAAGAGACAAGAATCTTGACTCCATATTTCAGAAGACTGATTTATTATTATTTTATGATATATATTATATTAAAAGAAAATGATATATGAAAACTATACTAAAAGAATAAAAGAAAGGATTTCATCAGCAGATGAAACAGGAAAGCTGTGGTGGTGTTCACAGGGGTCCCAGGATGAGGGAAGAGATGAGAATCTTGACTCCGTGTTTCAGAAGGCTGATTTATTATTATTTATGTATTATTTTATGTATTTATTATTGTATTAAAAGAAAATGATATATTAAAACTATACTAAAATAATAGAAGAAAGGATTTCATCAACAGATGAAACAGGAAAGCTGTGCTGGTGTTCACAGGGGTCCCAGAACAAGGGAGGGGATGAGAATCTTGACTCCATGTTTCAGAAGGCTGATTTATTATTTTATGACATATATTATATTAAAAGACAACAAAAAGTATATACTAAAACTATACTAAAAGAATAGTATAGTTTTAGTACATCAAAACTACATATGATAGTTTTACGTTTCATCAGAAGGCTTGAAAGGAAAAAGAAGGAATGGAATGATAATAAAATCTTGTGACTGACCAGACAGTCCAATACAACCGACTGTGATTGGCCATTAATTAGAAACAACCACATGAGACCAATCACAGATGCACCTGTTGCATTCCACAGCAGCAGATAATCAATGTTTACATTTTGTTCCTGAGGCCTCTCAGCTTCTCAGGAGAAAAGATCCTGGCAAAGGGATTTTTCAGAAAATACCATGGCTACAGAAAGCCTTATAAATATGATTGCCTGGCAAAAGATGTTGAGAATATAGAAACTATAAGGGAGATTGAAATGAAAGCAAGCTTTGAGATCCCTCAGTTACTGAACAACTGGAAAACAATGGTGTGGCTGGACTAAAGGTAATCCCTTTTGATGGAACAACACCCTCTGCTTGCAGACAGGTCCAAGGGGCAGAGCAGACCCTGCCAGCTTGGCAGAAAGGGCCCAAAGAGGAGTTTTTAGGGTTTAAAATGTAACACAGTGTGGTGATGCAAGGATTCTTATAGGCTGTATGTAAATGCTATAGGATTTGTATATTGTACTAGATTGGTTACTGAGAATTAGAATATTCAACACAGAAGAAGATTTATTGTATTGTAACGGGAACCTCGCTCTCTTACTCTCTTACCCTCTCATCCTCTCTCTCTCTCTCACCCTCTCTCCCACTGTCTCTCTTCTCTCAGGCCTGCTCTGAGCTGTGTTTGGCAGCTCCCAGCAGGGCCCTGCTCCCAGGCCCTTTGCAATAAACCCCAAGTTCCTGACCTGGCTGCAGAGATCTCTCATCTCCATCTGTCCTGACTGTCCTACCCCAACACTCCTGCAGTAAATGAAACAGGGCATGGCACAGCCACAGCATCAGCACCTTGCCAGTGCCCCTACCCATGGGAGGAGGTTGGAACTTGTGGTCTTTAAGGTCTCTTCCCACCCAAACTGGCACAGTCACATTTTCTGGAAAATCCCTTTGCCCAGGATTTTTCTCCTGGGAAGCTGAGAAGCCTCAGAGAAAAGGAAAACAATTCTTATCTCATTTGCTTCTCCTGTGTTGTGCTCACATGTGGAATGTGTTTGGAGATTGTTTACCCACAGGTGATTGTTTCATTGGTTTCATGTGAATTGTTTTGACTCATTGGCCAATCAGGGTCAAGCTGTGTCACAAGTTTTCATTATTATCTTTTTAACCTTCTGTAAGTATCCTTTCTGTATTCTTTAGTATAATTTTGTTCAGTATTGTTTAATATAATACAGTATCTTAAAATAATAAATTACCCTTCTGAGAACATGGAGTCAGATTCATCATTCCTTCCTTCATCTGGGAACCCCACAAATACAACACCAAACCATCCTGTGATTCTATGCAAACAATTTTCACTGAATTAATTAATTAATTCTGTTCTCTAAGCACCCATGTGGCCTCTCCATTCTCAGGAATGCTGTTTTTGATAACAGATTCCTCCAACAGCTCCTGTTCAGAGATCCCCCATGTCTGAGTATTTGCTGTACAACACTCAAACACTGACATCCCTCCCCACAGCCCTGCCAGACCCTGCTGCAGTTTAATCCCCAGCTATTCCTTTTTCCAAGTTCTGAACCAGAGCCATGGATAACAGCAGAGCTTTTACATCAAAGGATGGACAAACCTTCCCTAATTACAACACTGAGCTGAGGTAGACAAGTAATCTAAGATGCTGCAGGGAGACAAAAACAAATGTCTAATTGGATTATTTTATTAGTCAAATTCCCCCACGGTACAAAATATGCATCAGTGTCAGGTCCAGCAACATTTACAGCTGTGTTAGATAATGAGCTTCTTGGAAAAGATCAAGAGAAACCCCTGATCTG
The DNA here is from genome assembly GCF_028551555.1 of Melozone crissalis. Lineage (NCBI taxonomy): Eukaryota > Metazoa > Chordata > Aves > Passeriformes > Passerellidae > Melozone > Melozone crissalis. Next base: position 4,986,996 of record NW_026535905.1, read on the forward strand.
ATGGAATCTGTGATTAGAGCTGGGAACTGGAACAGATTAATATCACAATTAATGAGCTCAAGGAGAGGCCAGAGATGCACAGGATCCAGAGCAAAGGGAAAATGGAGCCACATGCAAGGGCTTAGAGGAGCAGGATTCAATCCTTATGGTAGCTTCCAGGAGGAAAAAAGGAGCTTTTAGAAAATAAACCTGAATAATGGAACCATAAATGTTGGAAAAAACCTCCACAATCCCAACCATTAACCCAGCACTGCCAAGGCCACCACTGACCATGTCCCCAAGTGCCACATCCAAAAATCTCCCCAGGCATGGGGACTCCTACACTGCCCTGGGCAGCTGTTCCAATGCTTGGCCATTCTTTTGGGGTGGAAACTTTCCCAATATCCACCCTGCCCCTCCCTGGCCCAGCCTGAGGCCGTTCCCTCTGCTCCTGTCCCTGTCCCTGGGAGCAGAGCCTGACCCCCCCTGGCTGTCCCCTCAGAGCCACAAGGGCCCCCCTGATCCCCCTTTGCTCCAGGCTGAGCCCCTTCCCAGCTCCCTCAGCCTCTCCTGGGGCTCCAGACCCTTCCCCAGCTCTGTTCCCTTCCCTGGACACATTCCAGTATAGATGTTACCAAAGTTCCTTTGGCAAACAGGATCTTGTGTTCTAGTAAATTCCTTATCTGCAAACAGATAAGGGTGGAACATGGAAAGCCCTCATTCCTCTCCCTTTGGAACAAGAACCCCTCGTGCCAGGCTCCTCAGGGAACATCTTTGCACAGGCAGCAGCCTGACAAGTTGGAGGACACATTTTCTCCCAGGCAGATTTATCTGGTGGCTGTACAGGCCCTCCCAAAGCTTTCCAGCTCCCCACAGTATTTTTAATCCACCAAGTTATTTTTATGTATTTCCACAGAGGCCACCCCCAACCATCACCAAAGGAAATCTTGAAAGAAGATGCAAGCTCTATTTTTGGAGACACATCCAAACCCCAATCACTCTCCATTTCAGAGGCATTTACTTCAAACAAGATGAGACACAAAAATAACTTTTCATGAATGAAAGGGAAAGGAATCTGACTGGCAGCCCAACAGAGGGAGGGAGCAGGAGCAATCCAAGGACTTTTACACAGGCAGATACTGGTAAGACAAAGGGGAAAGGTTTGAAACTAAAAGGAGATATTTACATATTAGGAAGAAATTCTCTGTGAGGGTGGTGAGCCCTGGCACAGGGTGCCCACAGAAGCTGTGGCTGCCCCTGGATCCATGGAAGTGCCCAAGGCCAGGCTGGATGGGACTTGGAGCAACCTTGGGCAGTGGGAGGTGTCCCTGTCCAAGGCAGGGGAATGGAAGCAGAAGGTCCTTAAGGTCCCATCCCACCCAAACCATTCCATGATTTTGTGATTTCTGGAATGTATTTGTTCCTGACAGAACATGCAGAAATTTTTTTAAAGCATCCCCATTGCATTTAGAGAACAATCCTCCCTCACACTCCCCCTGCCAGGCCACACAGGGGTAAAAATGGTGAGAGAGCAGAGCCTGGGGACTCAGAGACGGCCTCAGATGTGCAGCAGGAAAGACAAACATCCAAACCATCGTGCTCTGAAGCCACAGGGCTGAAAATGCCACAGGGGCTGCTCCATGCCAGGCTAACAGGCTCCCATCCCCAGCTCTCAGCTGGCAGCACATGCACAGCTTCAGTAAAACAACATCTCTGTTTGGAAGTTGCTGGTGAAGCTCACAAACTCCTACACTCAGCGCCACAAACCTTCCAGATTTCAGGGCAAACACCAACTGGGCCCATCAGTTCAGGCAGCCACAAAAAACAGAGCAGCTCCTTGGAAATTCCATCCCAAAGCCAGCACCATCAAGATATCTGGGTTTTTTTAACACATAAATTTCGTTTTTATTTGGTCCCATCTCACCCAAACCATTCCATGATTTTGTGATTTCTGGAATGTATTTGTTCCTGACAGAACATGCCATTTGATTTCTGCATTCTGAAGTCCACTGGGTATTTTTTTAAAGCATCCCCACTGCATTTAGACAACAATCTTCCCTCACGCTCCCTCAGCCAGGCTACACAGGGGTAAAAATGGGGATCTTGGGGGTTTTAATTTTGGTAAAATTTAGATTTTATTTGGGCAGCACATGAAGCAGGGAGTTAAAGCACACCAGTTCTCCGCTCTCTGTGTCACCAGGAGCAGGAAAACAGGAATGATGCCAGCAGAGCTGGGAGGAAGTGCAGCCAGGCTGGGCTCAGGGGTCACCATCTCCACTCAGCACTGGCCCTAAAAAGCAAATCCAACCCCCTGAGGTGGGACACAACCCCTGAGCAGAGCTGTGGCACCAGCTGGAAAAGCTCCACACTGAGCAGCTGGTGAGCTCCATCTGCCAGCAGCTCAGCTGCACCTTCCCCAAGTCACCAGGGATAAATTCAGAAAGACACACTATTAAGGTAATTATCTTACCCCAATGACTGTTAATTATGGAGCCCTCATTATGTACATCCCAGCCACAGGTTAAGAATCCAAGGAGGAAGCATGTGAGCTCAAAATTAAGTAATTCTTTCCCAGGTTGTGAAGGATTCCCTGTGCAGTAACACCTGTTGGAGAACTCAATCCATTACAGGGACAAAACCTCCCTATAAACCTTTTTTTGTAGGAAATGGGAATGGCACACAAACAAGAGGAGGAAATTATTCCAAGGACATGAAGAACTGGAGATTTTTTCCTGAGACTCACAGGAACATGCAGGGCAGCAACAGCTCTTCCATGTCTGAGAACTAGAAAAATCCAAGGGAGGGAGGAGGAAGCTCTCCTGGATCAATGCCATCACCATCTGCCACCAAGATTTCTGTAAAACACTGATTTATACTTTTCCCCATCCAGAGATTTCTCCCTTTGAAGCCTCTGAAGCAATTTTTCCAAGAGAGCTGCTGCAGATCTCCAGGAGCAGCAGGAGAATTGTTGGCATCCAGGAGCCCTCTGGGCATCCCTGAGGGTGAATTTGCTCGCTCAGAAGGTTCTGCTGCAATAACCAGACACCAACAGAGATGCAAACTCTGCCTCTCATCACCTCCTCCCTGCTGCTGCCTGGAGCTCTGGGGGAGGGAAGAGCCTTGCAGGTCTCCTTTAACAATGGGGAGGATGGAAAATCCCAAAGGTGCCAAGGGAAGCACTGCATGGATCTCTGGGGTCACCTCCTGGGAAGGGTTCAGGTGTTCCTTGGGGGTTTGGGCATTTCCAAAAGAAGCAGGAAATCCTCTGTTCTCAGCTCCAAAGCTGCAATCTGTCTCCTTGCAGAAACTCTGTTGTTTTTTAGAGGATGAGAAGCTCAATCTCAGTGGGCAGAGAAGCTGTGGCTGCCTCATCCCTGAAGTGTCCAAGGCCAGGCTGGAATAATTTGTGTTAATGGAAGCTGTCCCTGCCTTGGGGCTGGAATCAGATGGTCTTGAAGGACCCTCCCAACCCAAACCATTGGCCTGACAAAGTTTTGCTTTCCTTGAGCAATTTTAAAAGCAGCTCTCTCCATGTATTTTCATATAAACATTTCTTTGTCTTAAAAACAAACCTTCTTCTCAGGGCCAGATCTATGGATATGCAGCAACAAACAAAAGATTGGTCTGCCAACAAAGTTAAGGGCTCACAGCTCTGGATAAATAATCCCAGAAAAGCTCCAGGATATTCTGTGTGCTCACAGCAAGAGCTGCCACCCTCCCTTCAAATCCCTTCTGCACTGGAAGATCTTCAGGGCAATCAAAAGAAATTGCCTTGATCTGATATGGAAATTCCTTCATAAAATTGGTCACTGTGTAAATAAAAAAGCCCTCAACAGATTTATTCTGGAAGCTGCAGAAGTGTCAAGATGAAAGAGGAGATATAATTAAAGATCTCCATGGTGGATTTTCATCACAAAACAAGCAGCTCCAGTTGTATTTCAGAGTGAGCCTTAACTTCTGAGCCAATTAAATCAGGAGCTAAAAAGATTATTCTGATGATTTAGTTCAGTGTGTGACAGCACCTCTAGGCTTAATCTGAAATATTCAATATTATATTTTAATAGTGTTACACCATGCTGGAAATTTTACAGCTGAGAAAAAAAATACAATTCATTAAAATTTAATATAAACTGACACTAAGTCCACATCTCCTCCCATCCCTAAAAACAGGCTCTGATAGGAATTCATATTTCATACAGCATTCTAAAACAGAAAAGGATATTTAAACATCAAAGCTTTAATTCTGTACCACTAAAGAGGTGACAAAACAGCATTTTATTTTTACCTTTTCTTGGATACTTTATAAATTGAAAATTTAAAGTCATATGTCCATTATGTATTTGCATCATCCTGACAGAAGATACTAAAACTTCCAAAAAAGGGATCAGCTGAAGGAAACAATATTTCTCAAGGAACAAACAAACAAGCTACAGAAGGGAGAAGCACATTTTGCCCACCTAAGGGAAATAACCTAAATTCATTTTGCCCACCAGGGATATACCCTAAATTCACCTCTGTTGAATACCCCAAGATTTCAGGATGAGCAGAGAGGGGAAAAGGGGGAAAGCTGATGAACTGAAATGCTGATCTCTTTCTCTTATAAAAAAGATTCATTAAAAAAACATTTCCCTGCTCATTGTGACCATGATCAGGTTTCTGCTGGCACCTCACCCTGCCCACAGCTCCCTAAGAACCATGATTGGAATATCCTCATTATTCATCTGGAGTGTTCCCAGTCCAATTTTTAAGTATGGATTTTAACAGTGGCACTGATAATTCAGTAGCAGAAGGAAATTTTCCTGTGTTGCTCCTGAAACTGATAAATTTTTGTGCATGACATGTTTCCCTGCACTAATAACCCTGTGAGACTGCCCTTCCCAATGAAACACTGCACAGCTTCAGCAAATCTCCACTTGGTGGTTTTGGGACATTTCTGAGTCCCTTCTGAGAGCAGCAGTGCCCCTGACTTGTGCCAGGACACACAGAAAATCCCAATAAAGCCCCTCAAGTGCAGCAGGAAACATTTCACAGGATCATTCAGGCTGGAAAAGACCTCCAAGCTCAATTCCAACTGTTAGCACAGCCCTAATCCATGTTCCCCTAATTCACCCCTAATCCAATTCCCCCAATTCACCCTGATCCAAGTCCCCCCTAATTCACCCTGATCCAAGTCCCCCTAATTCACCCTGATCCATGTCCCCCTAATTCACCCTGATCCATGTCCCCCTAATTCACCCCTGATCCAAGTCCCCCGTAATTCACCCCTAATCCATGTCCCCCTAATTCACCCTGATCCAAGTCCCCCAGCACCATTTCCACACGACTTTCAAACAGGGAATTTCAATTTCCAGGGAATTTCAGAGCCCACAGTGCATGAAGGCACACAGCTGGCATGGTGGGTGCAGAGTTTATTTTAGATTTATCCCAAATCCCATCCTGTTCCCTGCTCTCTGCAGTGACACTGCACACTACAGAGGGCTGAGGAGGAAGGAGGATCTGCCAAAATCCTTTCATTCCTGGGTAACTGGGGCTCATCTGCCAGCACAGCCAGGCAAGGGAAGCCTCAAGGTCACCCAGCTCCTCTGGCACATGCCAGCAGCAGACAAGTGGCAGCTAAAGTGGGACATTTTCCATCCCACACCCATTAAATTATTTCCTTTTATTCTGGCTGGAGTTTTCCTTAAGATGGGGTGGAGCATTTTAATTACAAAACAGGAATGATTGTGACATCAGGCATTGTCCCTGAGATGAGGGGGACAATGAGAGACTCACCTGCTCCAGCACATTTCTCTTCCACTTACAAGAATAATTTAGGAAAATCAGACTAGATTGTAATCCCAAGTCCCACCATGCTGACCTTCCAGACTCGATCCAAACCCTTTCTTCTGTTTTCCTTAAAGTATCCCATGCCACTCTCAGCATCCAACTTTAATCCACATTGTCCAGAGCAGGCACAGACACGGCCCTGAGCAAGGCAGAGAATTATCACCTAACACAGAGCTCAGTCCTCCCTCATTTTCATACCAGAGATCTCCTTCATGTCCCTGCAGCCTTTTAACAAATCTCTAATTAACAGCCTCACAGTCCTCTATTCCTATTTTTCACACCATCAAAAAAAAGAAAGAGCAGGAAGACTCTTAAAACTTAAAAAAAAAATTGGTAACAACAATGTCTCAGCACTGCCAGTCCCAGCTGAGATGCAGCAGAATCCTGAGCCCTGTTTTCAGCCCACATTCCCTGCTCACAGCTCTTTAAGAGCTGTGCAGGTACCAAGGAATTACACCGAGGCTGTTTCAATTTCAGGGTATGGCAATTTCCTGCCAGCAGAAGCCAAGGAAAAATCTCTTGGTTATTCCTCAAATATGGCTGAAGTCAGGGACAGGCACGGCACCTGCACAGCAGCTCCTGCTGCTCCCAAAATGAAGGCTGCCATCCATTTTGCTGTTTGCAGGAGGACATTTCCAAACGTGGTTTAGGGATTTTTTTTCCCCTTAAAAAGCCTGGTTTGATCTGTGTCCAGCTCCTGCCAAACCTGTCGGGTTCTTCCTTCCCAAAATTTAAACTATTCCCTTTGCTTTGCTTTCACAGTCACCAGTGCAGCCCCACAACCTCAAACCCTGGTCCCTCCATCTGTCCTGCTGTGTCCTTTTCCTCACCCTCTGTCACCAGCTGCCTTCCCATTCAAAGTCCCCAATTTGGGAACCCCAGCATCTGCCACAGCCCCATCCCATGTCCTGTCCCACCAGGCAGGTGTCACCTCACCTCAAACCTGCCAGAGCTCTTGGAGTTCAGCTTGTCCCACCCCGCAGCCCAACCTGAGCTCATGTCCCTGTCCCACCGTGCTGTCCTCAAACCAGCCGTGCAGTGCCCATGCCATCACCCCATAGTGCCATTCCCAAGCTGCTGCTGATGGACAATCCTCACCCCACCGTGTCCCTCCGTGCTGTGCCCAGCCCGGCCATGCTGGACAAGCCACCCTGTGTCCCCACGGTGTTCCGTGCCCGTGCCATGACCCCGTTGTGCTGTCCCCCTGTACAAATCCTCACCCCGCCGTGCTGTCCCCCCGCTGCCCGTGCCGTGCCCATGTCAGAGCCCCCCTCGCTGTCCCGGTGTCCCCATCCCTCCCCGCCGCTCCCCGGTGTCGCCCCCGGCCCCACCTCCCCTGACCACGCCCATTCGGCCCCACCCACCGAGGCCCCGCCCACCTGACTCATTACCATAAGCCCCGCCCCCGCCCATCCTCTGAGCCCCCCCGCCTCTCTCCCCCCGCCTCGCCGCCGTTCCCGCTCCCCCGCACTCACGCGGGCGGTTCTTGCGGACCGAGTCCCGCCGCTGCCGGCTCACGGAGCCGCCGCGTTCGCGGGGCTGCGGACCCGCCGCGCTGTCCGCGCCCGCCGCGCCGCCGCTGCTCCACCGCCGCGGCTGGGAGGGTCCGGCGTCCGCAGCGCCGCCGCCGCCCCGCCGCCGCGGCTTCTTCTCGTCCTCCGCGCCATCGCCACAGCTGCGCGGCGGCTCCATCGGCAGCGCGGCCCGGCCCCATGGGCCGCCCGGCCCCGCTCCGGCCCCGCTCAGCCGCCACCGCCGCAGCCACCGCCTCCTGCGCGCCTGCGCCGCACGGCCCCGCGGGGCGGGACACCCTGTGAGGCGGCCGCCAATCCGCGCCCCCCGCGGCGCAGAGCGACAGGAGGATGCGCCAATGGGAGGCCGGGATTGCGCGGCAGCGGGGAGCTGGGCCCGCCTCCTGCTGTCGGCCGCGTAGAGTGACAAGCGCGACTGCCCAATCAAAAGCGTGCGGCCGGGTGAGGCGGGCCGATATGCGGCAGCGCTGACCTATGGGCTTCCTCTGAGCCGAGATTGACAAGATAACTGCCCAATGATCGAGAGAGTTGTCCGGGAAGGGCGGGAGAAGGCGCGGTGATTGACAGCTGGGTAACTATGGCAACGCGGGGGGCCGAAGGGAAGAACCGCAGCAGGTTCGGCTGGGCTGGGCCGCGCGGAGGGGCTTATTTGAATATTATTTGCATATGCAGATGACGATGCATACAGACGTGGGGTGGTCTGCAACCCACCATGGCGGACCTGAAAATCCACCTCGTTGCATCCCCTGCCATGGGCAGGGACACCTTCCACTATCCCAGCTGGCTCCAAGCCCCATCCAACCTGGTCTGGAACAGTTCCAGGTATCCAGGGGCAGCCACAGCTTCTCTGGGAAATCCATTCCAGGGCCTCACCACCCTCACAAGGAAGAAATTCCGGCTAAGATCTTAAAATTTTCAACTCTCTGAACATAATTCTTAAACCTTGATCCCACATTTATCAGTAAGCACAGCAGGAAAACCCCTTGTGGTGGAAAAATTGAGGCAACCATGAAGAAGGGTAAGCAATCAACAGGATGGAAATTCAAAAGGAAAACACAGATTCCCAGCCTACAGGATGCCATAATGATGGAGATTCCCTTGTGGAATGTTAATTGCTGTCTGTCACACCAAGCATGGTGACCCAGGGCGCTCCTCACCTGCCCCGAGGTAATCCCAGCTCACCACAACCCTCAGGCATTAATTCGATACCTGAAGGATCAGCGAACAACATTCCACAAAGCTGGGATAATTTTTCCATGAAAATTTGCTGAATTCTGGTTGCCAGAGTGAAAAATGGGACAAAGGGATCGGCCAAATTCAGTTGGTGTATTTTAATATCCTGTTGGGTGAGTAGGGGAAATGGATAAATGGGGTTGGCAGTGACAGGAGATAAAGGATGAGCTCTCTGAACATAAATAATCTCATTCAGAGCAGCGTTGCTTTCATTTGGGTAAAAAAGGAACTGGCTGAGCTGCCTCTTGAGTATTTTTAGCCCCTGCTGGCTGTGTTTGACACACCTGGAGCTGGGAAGCTCATGGGGTGTCTCAGCTGTGGGACAGAGCGTGGAGAGGGCACAGGAAAGGGCTGTTCTCTCCCAAAAGATTCCTCTTTGTCCCCAAACAGCACACAGGGGTGAGCACTGGTTTGAGGATGTTGGTGCCTCTGTTGTGCAGGTCAGAGCTGTTCAGGGCACAAGAAAAGAGGAGCAGCAGCTCCAGAGCTGAACCCAGAGTGGCTGAGGTGGCCCAGCATGGAAAAGGTGCCCATTTTCTGGGCAGGATCCCAGAATTCAAGCAGAAAACCTGGATAATCAATAAAGCAGCATCCTGGCTGCTCAGCACACATCTGTGCAATGTGTGCACCTGGTTACATCCACTCCCTTCTCTTCCAGCCTCAGCTCCTTGTGGCTCTGTTTCACCCCTGAACTTTGCAGATCCTTGGTGCATTTCTCAGAATTTTCCCAGTGTGTGGTAGTTAGGAGTGGGGCTGTGGCCAGCCTCACCCCCAATGGGTACAGCTGTGAAAAGCAGGTGAACAGCACTGAAAATAAGGAGTGCTGAGCTGTACTGACCAATCCCACAGGGAACAGAGGCACACAGTGCAATGCATCAACATGAGGGGTGTAAAAGTTGGGCTAAAGAACAAGGAGGGCAGATGCTTGCAGCCTGCTGAAGTGTTATGGTGTTATTTTGTATGCTTAAACCCTTCTGAAATTTTATGGTGACACTCTGTGTATCGTGGCCATCTCAACTGTGACAGCCCAGTTCTTCCTTGGTGACAACATCCTGACCTGTGCAGCTCAGCTCTTCACTGCCTCAGAACCACCTTCCCTGCTTTCATCCTGGATATCCAACCACCAACATGAAAACCTGCCATGATGGGCATCCTCTGGACCAGGTGCTTGCTCCAAAATGAGCTCTGGAACCCTGAACCCTGTCACCTCCTCCTGTCACCTCAGTCTCTCAGTGTCACTGCCAAGAGAGCCCTTCAGAGCATTGCCTCCAGCCACAGCATCACCAACCTCCTGCTCTTCGTCCCACAAATCACAACAAGGCAAGTGTGAAGCATCAAACCAATTTATTATAGTTAGTAAAAGGCTTTTTAGCCTGTTAGTAAAAGATGTGCTGGGACACAGCTCCCTCCTGCACCATCTCCTGCCAATGAGGCTTTAAAGTGCTACATAACAACTGTGAAAATCCTGGCACTTCACAGCAGCAATCTGAACTGCTTCCCTCAGTGTGAGGTGGTGACAAACCAGCTGTTCCACAAGAGAAACCCAACATGAAAAGGCAAAGCATACAAGCTGTTGCTTAAATGTATGGAAAACCACGGGAAGAATTGCACAGGCAAGTAAAGCATCAGAGAAGAGAGCCTTGGTATGGATGAGGCTGGTTTGGGATCTCATGGATCTGCCCTGAATTACAGAAAGTGTGCAGAAGGCAAGGCCCTCCTTTAGGGAGTGAAAACCATTTTATCTGTGATGGGAAGAGCAGCCCCACATCCCTCTCCTGGCAGAGGGGGCTGGGTGGGTTTGAAGGATTGTCCCTCCCTCCTTTAGCAGCAGGCACCGAGCAAGGAATGAACACCTGGAGCTGTTCTGGGAAGCAGCCCTGACACAGCACAGCAGCACCTCCCTCCTGCATCTACTGCCTGGCCTTGGCTCATGGAGGCACTTTGTGCATTTTTGGGCAGAAGGGAACTGTTGGGAGGGAGGAGCAGCCATTGAGGGCTGAGTGACCTTTCCCACCACAGGCCAAGCTCTGGGTGATGGGCTGAGCTCCCTGCCAGCAGGAAGAGAGGATTTGGGGAAATTGTGCTGATGGCAGAAATTCAGGATGAATAAATTACTGGGAAGTGATTCTGCTTCTCTGCTCTGCTCTGCTGAGACCCCACCTGCAGTGCTGTGTCCAACATCAGAAGGATCTGGAGCTGCTGCAGTGAGGCCACAGGACTGAGCCCTCTGCTCTGGAGACCTGGGAGTGCTCAGCCTGGAGAACACTCAGAAGAGAACTTCCAGCAGTTTCCAGTATCTAAATGGGCTATAAGAGAGCTGGAGAAGGACTTTGGACAAGGAGCTGGAGGGACAGCACAAAGGGGAATGGATTCCCACTGTCAGAGGGCAGGGATATGGGATACTGGGAAGAAATTCTTCCCTGTGAGGGTGGTGAGGCACTGACACAGGTGTGGCTGCTCCATCCCTGGAGGAGCTTAAGGCCAAGTTGAATGAGGATTAAAGCAAGCTAGAGCAATGTCATTATTCCAAACTGTTGCTGCTTCCCTGCTTTGCTGTATTTTAGAATCACAGAATGGTTGGGGTGGGAAGGGCCATCAATGAGCATCTCATCCCAGCCCTCTGCCATGGACACCTTCCCCAGGACCAGTCTGTTCCAAGCCCTTTGGACACTGGAAGGTGCTCCAAGGTCTCCCCACAGCCCAGAGCATCTCAGACTCTCCTATGGCCTCCCTGCAGTTGATCCTGTTTGTGTCCCAGCCTGGGCAGAAGGCTCCTATACCCCTACCCCACAGGGGATCAGGAACTCCATCCACCCTTCCAACCAAACTCCAAAAATCCAGCCTAAAAATCAAAGACACCCAGCAACTTTTTGTGGGACCAAGTCTGCTTGAAGTTGGTATTGCCTGAAACATTTCTCTTAAATCAGAAACCCCTTTCTCTGCCTGGAGGGGGTGAAATGAGGCTGATCCTTGATGATGCTTGTTAGATGCAGCTCTTTCCTGACCCTCATGTTTATCCCCAGGGTCAGTACTACATGAAACAATCCCAGAAGGAGCAGCAGAGCCAGAGACACCAAGTAAGGCAAACTGAACATGAGATGTCCAGTGGAGGCTGCTGCCCCCACCCTTGGGCACATTTTCAAGCCAAGATGAGCAGAGCCAAGAAAATCAGCTCTGCTGTTACAGGATACCTGCAACACCTCACCTGGCTGCACTGCACAAAGGACCTGGAGGTCACCCTTTGGATCACCAGTTTCCCTGAGACTTCCTGGGACCAAACAAGACATGGAGAATCACCATAAGTGCTTTTCTTTTTGACTCAATGGAACATTTTGGAGCGAGATCTTCTCCCTGAGGGCTGTAAAAAGAGAAGGCTACAGCCAAGAAGATGGCTGGGAAATGGGAGGGAACGGACCCAAACCCAACAGCATCACGTACCAAGGCCTATTCCAGCAGAACCTTCCAGAAAAAGATTTAACAACGCCCCTACTGCCCTTTGCTACTCTTCAGGCTTCAAATGCATTGGCCAAAATCCTGTTGCCAGAGGAACCCCCCGGCTGTGTCACTGTCGGGGTGTCCCATCGCTATTTCCGCAGCCGGGCGTACACGGCGAACACCACGGCAGAAATGACACCCACAGCTGGCAGGAGGTACAGCAGGGACAGGCCATTGCTGTCCCCCTTTGGGGCTCTGCCCTGAGGGGAGCTGGTGGCACTGCCAGGGCTGGAATTCACGGAGCTCCCGAGGGGAGTGACCCCGTCGCTGCCGGCTCCAAGCTGGACGCTGGGGGGATGATCCACATGGAGCTCGTGGGTGCCCAGGGAGCCGCTGTCCCAGCCTGGAGCAGGACTGGAGTCTCTCCTTGCTCCAGGTGCCTCCTTTGCTCTGGGGCCTGCAGGAACTGAGGAGACTCTGGGCAGTGCTGCTCCTGAGCTCAGGCTATCCCTGCTCACCAGGATTGGGTCGCTGCCAAGGCCAAGGCTGCTGGAGGGGTTGCTGGGCTCCCGAGAGCTCGGGTGTGTGCTGGCCACCTCTGGGCTGCCCCGAGGCGGGGACATGAGGACACCTGGCTTGCTGAGCTCCTCTTCCTTCTCCTCATCACTCTGAGGTGCCCAGATGCTGGTGGCAGAGCTCACCCGGGAAGCCGATCTCCCAGCCGCGCCTTCGGAGCCGCCTACGACAGCTGTGCCCAGGACTGGGTCTGCTGAGGCCGGGAGCACCTTTGGGAGACAAGGAGAGGGGCTGGGAGCACCTTTGGGAGACAAGGAGAGGGGCTGGGAGCACCTTTGGGAGACAAGGAGAGGGGCTGGGGAGCACCTTTGGGAGATGTTGGAGAATTTTGCTCAGAAATGGCTTAAAAGGCAGCTGTGAGGAGCAAATTCTCACAGCCTGTTTCTGTAAACAGCTAAGTTCTCAAGCCTGTCTTCAATAACATGGAGGCCTTGAGAACTTTCATAACAGGGTGAGAAAATAAATCTTGGATTCAATAACAAACCACAGGTATTGAAAACAAAAGGAGGGGTTAATGTGTAATCTGTGACCTATGATGAGCTCAGATTTTGCAATATGCATGAGCTTAATTAACACCACTATAAAAGTGTGTGAGTGAGATCAATAAATCGGAGTTCGATGCTGATCAACAAGGATGGGTCGTCTCCCTTTGCTTTCAACAGGGAGACAAGGAGAGGGGCTGGGAGCACCTTTGGGAGACAAGGAGAGGGGCTGGGGTCAAGGGGAGCACCCAACAGCCTGGGCTTGGGGACACAGGTCCCAACAAAGCCACTTGAACACAGTCCCCACAGGTTGGGTCACAGGTAACAGGGAGGTGAAGGAGGCAGGAAGGAAGGAGAGCAGAGGAAAACAGCACCTGGAAGCCACAAAACTGACTGGGAAGAAAAGGAGTCAAAGCCCAACAGAGTTTGGCTCCCTTCTCCCGTGCTCCAGCACACAATGTGTGTGGATAGTAACATAAACACCACAGCGGGGGTAAAAAATCCCTGAATAAACTCATCACCAGTGTGACACTGCAACAGAAAATCTCCCAACCACTGGGAGTGCACAAGGACAGGAGTGAAATGCAAGTGGCAAGAGGAAAGGTCACCTACTTTCTCCTTGGCTGGCACACAGGGGGTGCTGCTGGCTCTATTCCCAACAGGCAGCTTCTTCTCTTGTGTAAGGGACTTCACAGAGCTGTCACGGGATGGGACAGTGGCTCTGGGCACAGGGGTGGCACCCAGGGGAGCTGTTTCCACTGAAGCACCTGTCAGGGAGAAAATAAAACGTGTTGTGTTAACCAGGGGGCCTAAAAGGTGAGATTTGCTGATTTGTCCTTCCTCAAGGAAGCTGTGACAGGACAGTCCCCAAGCTGAGGGGGTGGCACAGGGAGCAGGACCCAGTGCCCTGGCTCTGCTGTGGCACCCGAGCTTTCCCTGCAGCTGCAGGTAACTCATGCAGGGAGGGCACCAAGGCAAACAGAGGCTTTTAAGGCTCCTGAAACTCCATGTCCCCCCAGCCAGGAGGTGCTGACCCCATATGGCAGAGGGGAAAGGGCTGGGAGGGGTGGGTGTCTCTTTTCCCACCCCAAGACCCTGGTGTGGAGGACAGGGCTTTATCCTGATTCTGTGATGCCCAAAGGTGAGGGATGTAGGAGATGCAAAAATTCCCCCACACGCATACAAAGATCTCTGCAAACCAGGGGGAGAACTTTCACACCTCAAAGCTGCTCCCAAACTGCCAAAATTAAAATGCAGATGGATGAGATGACCATTGTGGGTTCCTTCCAAACAAAATATTCTATTCTATTCTATTCTATTCTATTCTATTCTATTCTATTCTATTCTATTCTATTCCATTCCATTCCATTCCATTCCATTCCATTCCAATCATTCCCCCAGCACTGCCAAGGCCACCATTAACCCATGTCCCCAAATGCCACATCCAAACACCTTCTAAATCCCTCCAGGAATGGTGATTACCACTGGCCTGGACAGCTTTTCCCACTGCTTGACAGCTTCTTCCAAAAAGAAATTTTCCCTACTATCTAATCTAAACCTGCTATGACACAATTTTCCTCTCATCCTCTTGCCTGCTACAATCTCCACCCTCCTGTCAGGGAGTTGTAGAGAGTGAAAAGGTCTCTCCCAAATCTCCTTGTCTCCAGACTGGGCTCTCTCAGCTTCCTGAGCTGCTCCTCATCAGACCTAAGCTCTAGAGCCCTCCCAGCTCCATCCCCATCTCTGGAACACTCTTGCAGTGAGGGGCTCTCAGCAGCTCCCCAGTGGCTGCCTGGTTCTGCCAGGAGGGACACCCACCTGCACTCCCTGGGTGCTGCGGCAGCATCCCCACCCGCTTCTTCTCCACATCAAACTGCTCCTGGATGAGGAGGGGGCTGCGCACATCCACGAAGCTTCCTGTGGGCTCACCCTGCCCAGAGCTTGGCACGGGCTGCTTTGTTGGCACTGGGTTTGGGGGCACAGCACGAGCGGCCCCCTCCAGGCTCGGTGGTGGCTCTGTGGAGATATCGGAGCTCTCTTCGGGCTCGTTCCTGGGCTGCCCAGGGCTGTGAGTGGCACCTGCATCTCTGGATGGAGCAGCCCTGCCCAGGCCCAGGCCGGGCGTGCCGCGGTGCAGGTGGTTGGCATTCCCAAAAAACCCATTGTCCACACACACCGGCCGGCGGCTCAGCCAGTCCCGGCCCTGCTCTGGGGACACGGCTGGTGGCACAGCCACCCCTGGTGTCCCTGGTGACACTGGCACGGCCCCAGTGGGGCGTGAGAGATTCCCCTCTGCGCTGTGCCCGCCGCTCGCTCCGCCATGGACTTTGCTCCCAGGTGGAACTGGCTGGGGACTCTCTTGCTCCGGGAGTTTTTTGGGGAGCTGGAAGGAAATGAGGTGTGTTAATCATTGGGATGAGGGGGTTTGGGACATCCCTTGGTCCCAGTGACCCCCGTGAGGCTGGCTATGAAGGGGGTCTGGGGTCTCTCTTTGGGACCACCCAAAGGTTGGGGCTGTGGAGAGAAGCCTGGACTGGCAAAGCAGACCCTGCACTCTCCCCATGGAATGGAATTCCCCTGGAATTCAGTTACAGGGCCATATATGCGCTGTAAGCTACCAGATACAGCAGAGATCAGCAGTGAGGGGCTGCTTTGGCTGGCCCTGGCCCCACCACAGGCTCCCCATACCCAATCAAAAGGGCCAAAAGGGATCTTTGTGTCCCCATCCAACCTGTGCCCTGCTCACCGATTCCTGCACAGGCAGCCTGGCCTCCAGCTCCGTGCTCGTGGCGGTGCCAGCACCGGGCAGGACAGGGGCATGGTCACCAGTGGCCAGGTCTCGGCGTGGCTGCCCAGCCAGCGGGGCAGAATTTGGCCCCCGGGGTGGTGTCTGGGCACTGATGGAGGAGGGCCTGGGATGGGCATCACTGGGGAGGGAGGGGGCAGCAGCAGGAGCTGAGGAACCTGGAAGAGACAAGTGGATCATTGCAGGAAAAACTGAGGAAGCAGAGGATAAGTGTGACACTGAGACAGTCCCTGCTCTGTCCCCACATCAGCCAAGCCCACAACACCCCTTTGTGCATCTTTCCATCTTCCCTCAGCCGCTTTCAAACATGGTTCTGTCATCCTCAGACATGTCACCACAGTGAAGGACATCCCTGGGACAGTCACAGACACCTCCAGCACCTTGGGAAACCGAGGCAGGCACAGAGACAACTTCATGCCCCCACCTCCAGCACCCCACAGGACCACACCCGGGAAGGATGAGGCTACATACGAGGTCGAGGTTGCCAGGCATCATAGACTTCCTGCAGCTCATCAGCCAAGTGCCCTGCGTTGTTGTGGTGCAGTGCCTGGATGAGATCCTGCACCCAGCCCTTGCGGCACTTCAGGTGCTGATAGAACCTAAACACGGCTGCCTGGTTGCCCCGTGTCTCCTCCCGGGCCAGGAGTTCATCCTAGGAAAAACACACAGCGTATCTAAGAGAGGGTCTGGCTTAGAGGTAAGACAGCTCTACGTTGCCATTGGGGAAGGAGCCTGGCAGAGCTCAGGTAAAGAGGAAATTACTCTGTCAGAATCGACCAGGCAGGTCAGGGAATCAGCCAGCGACGCCACTCGGATAGTCCCGAACTTCTTGAGGTTTCTCGTAATGTGGCTGTACACTTTGTCCTCAGCCAAACCCATCGTGGCTCAGCACCTGCAGAGGGACAGAGGCTGCGGGTGAGCAGAGACTGCGGGTGAGCCCCAGGCTGTCTCAGAAGCTCGGGCAGGCATCCGTGCCCTGGCACAGACAGCGCGATGAGACAGGGGAAATCCTGTCGGAAATCACGCACAGAAAATTCGTGTGGGTTTAAGCTCAACGCTCAGCTTCACTTCCATAAACCTCGCTTATTTCTACCATTGCCCAGACCGTGTTTGTTCCCACTCTGCTTGTTTGGATGTTTGGATTCCGCCGGCGGGTTGGGGGCTGGCCTGGCGGCAGGGTCACGACAGGCGACAGGGAAAAACAAGCGGCACGGCCAAGACAAGCGCCAGAAGCCAGGGCGGGAATCTCGCACAAGCAATGGGAAAACCAAAGGGGAAAGCACAGCGCTCCTTCCCACAGGGAACAGCGGCCCGCAGGCCGCGACGCGGCTCTGCGCGCCCTCACTGCGGGGCCCCCCCGCCCTCAGCGCGACCTTCAGCCCCCGGGGGATCTCCGGGAGGTTCTCGGCTCGCAGATCCGCCTGGCAGAGCGGCCGGCGGTGGCGGCCGGGGCCGTGGCGGCCGCGGGGGTCGGTGCGGCCCCGGTGTCCCCTCCCCGCCGCCCTCACGGCCCCTGAGGGCCCCTCACCTGCGCCCGCCGCCGCCGCGCGCCCGGCACCGCTATGGCCCCGCCCCCTTTGCGTCGCGTCCGCCGCTGATTGGCTGGAGAACACGCCCGTCACGGTGATTGACAGGTAGTGATTGACAGGGGGTGTGTCCGGTTCCGGGTCTCTGGGGACAGCGGAGACAGAGAGGGCATGGAGCGGGGACAGATGCTGGAGAGGGGACAGATCCTGGAGAGGGGACAGGGAGGGCATGGAGCGGGGACAGATCCTGGAGAGGGGACCGATCCTGGAGAGAGGACAGGGAGGGCATGGAGCGGGGACAGATGCTGGAGAGGGGACAGATCCTGGAGAGGGGACAGGGAGGGCATGGAGCGGGGACAGATCCTGGAGAGGGGACCGATCCTGGAGAGGGGACAGGGAGGGCATGGAGCGGGACTGGAAGATCCTGGAGCGGGGACAGGGAGGGCATGGAGCGGGGACAGATCCTGGAGAAGGGACAGATCCTGGAGCGGGGACAGGGAATTCCTGGAGCGGGGATAGATCCTGGAACGGGGACAGGGCGGTCCTGGAGCGGGACAGGGAGAGCATGGAGCGGGGACAGATCTTGGAACGGGGACAGGGAGAGCATGGAAGAATTTCTTTATGTTGTGGGTGGCAGAGCACTGGAACAGCTGCCCGGGGAGGCCCTGGAGTCTCCCTCTCTGGACACATTCCAAACCCACCTGGACACATTCCAGTGTCACCTGCTCCATGTGACACTGCCTTGACAGGAGGTTGGACTGGATGGTCTCCAGAGGTCCTTTTGAACCTCAGTATTCTGTGATTCTGGGAGCTGTTCAGCCTCAAGAACAGACATCTGAGGGGGGACTTCATCAATGTGTATAAACATCTAAAGGTGGCGTGCCAAGAGGATGGACTAGGCTCTGCTCCATGGTGCCCAGCAATGGGACAAGAGGCAAAGGGCAGAAACCGATGGAAGTTCCACCTGGATGTGAGGAACTTGGTCTTTCATGTGAGCTCTGGCACAGTTTGTCCAGAAAAACCTCATCCCTGGAAGTGTCTGAGGCCACGGGTGATGGGGCTTGGAGCATTGCCCATGGCAGGGAGTGGAACCAGATGCTCTTTAAGGTTCCTTCATACCCAAACCATTCTGTGATTATAATTAATTGAAGCCAGCTTTTCTCATTCTAAATTATAAAAAAGGATCATTTTTCTAGATTGTTTCTAATTAAGAAGAGATCTTTTTGGTGATCAAAATTTACCTCATGAAAAAAAAAAAAAAAGCCACTCAGTTGCACCCAGGAATTTCTGTTCACAGAATCACAGAATTGTACAATCATGATCATAAATCCCAGAATCACAGAATCATACAATCACGATCATAAATTACAGAACCACAGAATCGTACAATCACGATCATAAATTACAGAACTACAGAATCGTACAATCATGATCATAAAGCCCAGAATCATAGAATCACAGAATGTTAAAGGTTTGGAAGGGACATTAAAGATCATCCCAAGCCTGCCACGGTCAGAGTGAGGCCCCATTAAACCAGGTTGCTCAAGGCCTTATCCCACCTGGCTTTGAAAACTTCCAGCACTGGGGCATCCACGACTTTTCTGGGCAACCTGTTCTGTTCTCACCATGGTCACAGCAAAAAATTCCCTTCTAATATCCGATAGAAATTCCCTCTTTTTCAGCTTGTACTCATTACTCATTGTCCTGTCTCCGCAGCTCCTCCCTAAGAGGTTTCTCCGATATTCTCCGACATCCCACCAAAACTTTATGTTTGTAATTAATTTCCTCATTAATAGTGAGTTAGTTAATTAATTTATCTATTAATTAATTTTTCCTACTCCGGAATTTTGGGACGTGGGAGCGGGAAGGGCGCAGTGCCGCCTCCGCGCCACCAGGGGGCAGCACCGCCCCGCGCCGCGGGCCCGCCTGGCCACGCCCATGGCCACGCCCCGGCCACGCCCCCGGGCCGGAGCCGCACGATGGCGGCGGCAGCGGGCGGGCGGCGGCGGCGGCGCCGCTGAGCGCCGGGAGAGCCCCGAGGGGCGGCGGGGGCTTCCCGCACCCCTTCCCCTTCCCTCATCTCCCCCTCCCCTTTTCCCCCGCTCCCCTCCATCCCCGCGTCCTCCCCCGCTGCGCCGTCCATGGTTACGGGCGGCCGCGGCGGCCTCGCAGCGGAGCCGTTTGGGCGGGAGCCGGTGCGGGAGCGGCGGCCGCAGGTGAGCGGGGAGGGCCCGCAGGTGCCCCCCGGGGCTGGGCTCGGGGTGGTTGTGGTGATTTGGGGGTGATGGAAGGGGCGAGGGGAGCGATGCAGGCGTGTCCGTGGAGTTGGGGCACCCCCGCCCTGCCGGCGCTGAACTTGGGGTTTGGTGTTTGTGTGTTTGTAGGTGTTGTTTGTTGGTGAGAATGGGGATTTCTGAAAGTGAGCGCGGGCTGGGGATCTTGGATTTGCTCCCTTGGAGCGGGTCCAGAGGAGGCCACTGAGTTGATGGGAGGGATGCGAGGAAAGGCTGGGAAAATTGGGATTGTCCAGCCGGGAGGAGAGAGGGGTCCGGGGAGATCTGATGGGGCTCTGTCAGTGCTTGAAGGCAGCACGCAGGAAAAATAGAGAGAGACTTTTTGTAGGGGTGACAGGATAAGGGGGAACACCCTCACACAGAGAGTATGGTTAGATTAGATGTTAGGAAGGAATTCTTCCCTGGGTGAGTGGTGAGGCCCTGGCACAGGTTGCTCAGAGAAGCTGTGGCTTCCCCTGGATCCCTGGAAGTGTTTAATGCCAGCTTGGATGGGGCTCTGAGCACCCTGGGACAGTGGAAAGTGTCCCTGCCCATGGCAGGGGATGGAACAAGGTGAGCTTTAAGGTCCCTTCCCACCTAAACCATTCCCTCATTCTATGAACTCCCACCTGTGGATCTGCAGCGACCCACGAGGTTGAACACAGGGGCCCAAGCTGGGGACACCCCTCCAAAACCCCACAAAAACATCTGCAGGGCAGGGCCACCACGGCCACAACCTCCTGCCACCACCCAGCACCACCGGCCTCCCTGCACACCTCCATCAGGCTCAGTGAGGAACCCTCCTGACACCCCTGGGCACATCCAGGTGGCCAAAAGCTTCTTTGGGGACCAATATTCCAGCTTGGGGACTTGTGGCCTGGCTGCTCCCTGGGCCATCCCTCCGGGAGATGCTCCAGGGTGGAGAATTGGAAGGGACACCCTGTGGGGTCTGAGGGCTCTGTCCCCTTCCTCCAGAGCTCTGTCCTTTCCTCCAGGGCTCTGTTCCTTCCTCCAGAGCTCTGTCCTTTCCTCCAGGGCTCTGTCCTTTCCTCCAGAGCTCTGTCCCTTCCTTCAGGGCTCTGTCCTTTCCTCCAGGGCTCTGTCCCTTCCTTCAGGGCTCTGTCCCTTCCTTCAGGGCCCTGTCCCTTCCTCCAGGGCTCTGTCCCTTCCTTCAGGGCTCTGTCCTTTCCTCCAGAGCTCTGTCCCTTCCTTCAGGGCTCTGTCCTTTCCTCCAGGGCTCTGTCCCTTCCTTCAGGGCTCTGTCCCTTCCTTCAGGGCTCTGTCCTTCCTCCAGGGCTCTGTCCCCTTCCTACTGGCTCTTCCCACTCCTCCGAGGGTGTGTCCCCTCCAACGGGAATCCCAAATGGGATTGTCCCTGCTGTCCCTCTCCAGGCTCTCCCACGCTCAGGGAGCTGCATCCTCCTCCCTCCTCGGCCAGCGCTCGCTTGTTTCTGATCTTGGATGTCATCGAGGGTGGAAAATGTGACAGGAAGGAAGGGAGGCTTTTTTTCCCTCCTGCTAAATATGGACTGACATTAAAAAAAAAAAAAATCCAAATACTGTCGTGAAAGGAATCCCAAGCTCTGTTTGGGGAGGGAGAGCAAAGATGTTTTGTGCCTTTTCATTTCCAGCTGGGAAGTTTCGCAAGGAGTGCTGGAGTCCTTGCCGGGAGCCTCAGGAATTTACTGAGCTCGTTCACAGGACGCTCTCCCAGCGTCTTTTATGCTAAAATAAAAATTAGTCATCCCTTCTCTGCCTGCCCGTGGCTGGGGGGGAGTTTGCTGCAAGCATGCAGGATGCTTGGAAATATTTAAGGATTATTTTTTTTCCTCCTGTACAAGGAGTTCTAGAAAGGACAGGAAATAAAAGTGCGGCCCCAACAGGAGTTTTTCTTCTTTATTTTAATTCCTGTTGCTGTAGCAGGGGAAGGATGTGCAGCCGAGTTTGCAGGGAGGATTTGTCTCTGTGGAGCATCAGATGCAAACTCTGTGCTGGTTGGGAAAGCACCACTCCCAGGCTCGGTGATGGGATTGTCACAGGGATCACAGGGATCACAGGGATGGTGATGGCACTGCCACCTCCCTGATGGCTTCTGCTGTGGCCAGGTGAAAAGCCGGGTGGGTTTTTGGGGAACAGGGAGCCCAAATCCCCTGGGATCTGGGGGTGCTGGGGAGACAGAGACTCGGTGTTTGTGCTGGGCAGAAAGTGGGCACTGCCACCTTCCCATTCCACAGGTTTCTTTCCATCCCTGTTGGAGAGCTTCCTGGGGGTTTTTGCCTGATCTTTATTAAAACAGTTGGTTAAAGCACCTGGTTGGTTACAGCTGGCTGAAGGTGGTGGAGTCATCCAAGGAACAACTGAATGTGGCACTGAGTGCTCTGCTCTGGTGACAAGATGGGGATTGGTCACCAGATGATCTTGGAGGTCTTTTCCAGCCTGAATGACTCTGGGATTGTGTGAAAGCAGTGGGGGATGTTGGAAGGAAGATATTTCCCAGTTCCAGGGTGCTGGTGCTGCTGTGGACTAAGGAGACACAGCCCTGCCCCCCTGAAACATCCCTCACAAACAGCTGCACCTCTGTGCTGCTCTGTGATACTGCTCCACGTCCAGCATCATCATCCTCACGGATGAGTGGCTCGAATTCCCCTCTCCCTGTCTCCTCCTGCTGCCAGCCTGCATCTGTTCTGCTCCAGCCCTCTGTGTTTCCAGCAGGTTAATCCCAATCCAGTGGCTGTGTGACCTCTGCTGTGCTTGGCTGACCACTGTCATGGTCTGTGGGATGCTCAAAACACTGGGGAGCGTTGGGGTGGGATGTTTTCTGTGGGACTGAGCACCTGGAGGGCTTCCATAGGGTCAGGAGTGACCCCTGTAGGGTTTCCATAGGGTCAGGGGTGTTCCATAGGGTCAGGAGTGGCACCTGTAGGGTTTCCATAGGGTCAGGAGTGGCACCTGTAGGGTTTCCATGGGGTCAGGAGTGGCACCTGTGGTGCTTCCATAGGGTCAGGAGTGGCACCTGTAGGGTTTCCATAGGGTCAGAAGTGTTCCCTAAGGTCAGGAGTGACACCTGTGGTGCTTCCATAGGGTCAGGAGAGGCACCTGAGGGTTTCCATGGGGTCAGGGGTGACACCTGTAGGGTTTCCATAGGGTCAGAAGCGTTCCCTAAGGTCAGGAGTGACACCTTTGGTGCTTCCATGGGGTCAGGGGTGGCACCTGAGGGTTTCCATGGGGTCAGGGGTGACACCTGTGGGGTTTCCATAGGGTCAGGAGTGACACCTGTAGGGCTTCCATAGGGTCAGGAGTGACACCTGTAGGGTTTCCATAGGGTCAGGGGTGACACCTGTGGGGTTTCCATAGGGTCAGGAGTGGCACCTGAGGG
The DNA here is from genome assembly GCF_028551555.1 of Melozone crissalis. Classification (NCBI taxonomy): domain Eukaryota; kingdom Metazoa; phylum Chordata; class Aves; order Passeriformes; family Passerellidae; genus Melozone; species Melozone crissalis. The sequence goes on from NW_026535905.1 coordinate 5,010,040, forward strand.
TTTCCATGGGGTATGGGGTGGCACCTGAGGGTTTCCATGGGGTCAGGAGTGCCACCTGCCGCTCCTGGTCCCCCCTCCTGGTGTGACACGGTCAGCCCTGGCAGCTGCTCTCTGGGCTCATTCACAAATCCCATTTTCCCCTGGAAATCAAAGCAGTCCCTGGGCTTTCCCCTGGCTGTGGAAGCCATTGGGAGGCAGGCAGGTCTGTGAGCATCCCCAGGGCTGCAGACAGGAAGAGCCACTTGAGCAGAGGTAGGAAATGTCCGCCTGGAGAGCAGTGGCTGATTCATCTCCTGCTCTTTAACCCTTTCCCCCCTGCTTTCAGTGGCATCCTGCTGCTTTCCTTCCAGGCTCAGAGCCCAGGGAGGCTCTGGCTGGATCACAGAGCCCTGCTGGGTTTTGTGTGTTGTGTTTCTGTGGTTTGGGGTGTGTGGTTATCCAAACTGGATAACCAGAACATCAGCGGCCACATTAGGGAGGATTAATATTTAATATCTAGGGTATGAACCGTTGTGCTTAATCACTATCTGAAGGGCTTAGGAAGAGATTTAGTGATAAGCAAGCGATTCCTGAGCTGTCCAGAATGATTTCTTGCATCTTCCTCTGGAGCAGCAGGTCCTGGTGCGATCCTGTTCTTCCTGATGCCTCCAGTTTGTATAAGTGGCTAGAGTGGCTTTCATCACGAGTGTTTGCTGCTCATTAAACTCCCAAATACTCTGGAAATGCTTTTCCTCTGGTGCAGCTCACGTGGCCAGGCTGTCAGAGTGCTACCTGTCAGCACTTGAAACTTCTGTGTGTGTGGGAAACGTGTGGGATCCATGGCCATTGTCACTGTCACACACAGGCACTGGTGAAGGGGCAGCTCGTTCATTCTTTTGTCTGTCTGACCCCTTTAGGAGGATTTTCAGGTCATCTCCAGCTTCCCACCGTGGTCCTGGAGCTCCCCATGAGAGCAGTGCTGCTTCCACAGCTGCTCCTTGTGGCCTTAGCTGGGTTTTTCTGTAGTGCAGCAAGGTGGGAGCTGCCCCTCTGGGGAGGGGTTGCTGTGTTTGTGCAGGGAGGAGGGGATGGTGGGGAGTGCTGGGTCCAACAAGAACCTAAAGTGACTCCAGAAGAAGCAGTAAAAACGCTCCAAGGACTGGAGCCCCTCTGCTCTGCTCAGGCTGGGAGAGCTTCTCTCACCTGGAGAAGAAAAGGCTCCAGGGAGAGCTCAGAGCCTCTTCCATGGCCTGAAAAGAGGCTCCAGGAGAGCTGGAGAGGGATTTGGGATAAGGGATGGAGGGACAGGACACAGGGAACGGATTCCCACTGCCAGAGGATGGGTTAGACAGGATATCAGAAAGAAATTATTGCCTGTGAGGGTGGGGAGGCCCTGGCACAGGGTGCCCAGAGAAGCTGTGGCTGCTCCATCCCTGGAAATGTTCAAGGCCAGGCTGGAGAGGGCTTGGTCTAGTGAAGGATACCCATTACCATGGCTGGGGGTTGCAATGAGATGAGCTTTAAGGTCCCTCCCAACCCAAACCATGCTGTGATTCCACAGTTCTGTACCAGAGCATTCCAATCATGCATCTCCACAGCCCCGAGTCCTGCAGGTTTGAGGTTGTGTCTCCATGGAGGGAAACCCTGTGTGCCTGCCCCTCCCTCCCTCCCTGGCCCAAATCTGAGCTCTCCTGGCTGGAGGCATCACCCACAGCTTTCCAACCCACCGTGCTGTGGTTCTTCATGTGGTACCTGTGTGTTTCTGGCAGCTGCAGTTTTGATGGGCAGTCAAAACACCTGAGAGTGGGTTGGGTTTGGCTTATTGGTCATGCACAACATCCTGGTGTCTGCTGTAACAGGCATGGAGCTTGGAAATCTTTATAAAATTGGGACTATTTTTTTCCAAAAAAGACCTGTGGAAGACTTAGACCTATGGGAGAATAACAGACATGGAGCTTGGAAATCTTTATAAAATTGGGACTATTTTTTTCCAAAAAAGACCTGTGGAAGAATTACACCTGTGGGAGAATGAGTAACAGGTGTGGAGGTTGGAAATCTTTATAAAATTGGGACTATTTTTTTCCCCCAAATGGAAGAATTAGAGAGTCAGGGAATGGTTTGGGTTGGAATGGACCTTAAAGCTCATCTCATTCCAGCCTAAATAATAATGATAAAGGACACCTTCCACCATCCCAGGTTGCTCCAAGCTCTGTCCAACCTGGCCTTGAGAAAGCTCCTTTTCTTCTCTGTGCAAACAAACAGATCACTCGCTCAGGCAGCAGTGACTCTTTATTCCAGAATAATTTGTTGTCCTAATTCCTTCCTGTTGAAGCAACTTCATTTTGCATGGAATAATTAGCACTAATTTGGGCCTGGGATGGAAAACAAGAGTTCTCTGACTTCAGAGGAGCAGATGAGAGTGTAACCTCTGCCTTTCCCACGTGAGTCAGGTCGTGCCATGCCATCTGAAGCAAAATTAAAAGCTGTCTGTGAGCCCAAACATTGCAGGGTGGCAGGAGGTGGAGGTGTCACCAGTTTGAAGCTTTCTGCTGTTGCAGGGAGCTGAGCACGAGTGTGGTGAGGGGAGGAACAGAGCAGCACCTCCTTCCTTCTTGGCTGAGGCTGAGGAACAAATAAACAGAAATGTTCTCACTGCACTGATGTGAAAAGCTGCTTCTGAGCCAGCCTGGCCTGTTGGTGGATTCCTGGCACCCCAGCCAAGCACTTGAGACCTTTTTATTGCCACAAGGAGGATTTCCTCATCCTGCCCCGCAGTCTGACTCCATCCACTGCTATTTTCTGGTCCTTCCAGGAAGACATCCCTGCTCTGCCTTCCTTTGTGAGGGAAGGGAAAGCAGCCAAATCCCTTCCCTGCCCCAAATCCCTGCATGTCTGAAGAAGGGGAGGTGCAGGGCATCCTTCCTGCTCTACCCAGGTAAAATGAGATGAATTTCAGTGCAATTTCAGTGCAGGTTCAGTGTTTGCTGATGGGCCTGGACATCTCTTCAGGATGAGTCCTGGAGGAATTGGAAATGGGAAATGTCTAGTCTGGAAATGCCAGCTGGCAGAAAATGAACTTTTATTGGCTTGATACCTGACCAGCAGACACCTTGGCTGATTGATGCTGCTTAGACACAGAGCTTTAAAACCTGAATTCATAATTTGGTGGTCCCAGACACTTCTTGGCACTCCAAACTCCATCATCAAAAGGTGTGTTAGAGGCTCATTGTGTGTGACTGTGTTCACGGGGTCTGAGGATGAGGGAAGAGACGAGGATCTGACTCCATGTTTCAGAAGGCTGATTTATTATTTTATGATATATATTATATTAAAACTATACTAAAAGAATAGAAGAAAGGATTTCATCAGAAGGCTGGCTAAGAATAGAAAAAGAAAGACTGATGACAAAAGCTTGTGTCTCAGACTCACTGTGATTGGCCATTAATTAGAAACATCCAACATGAGCCAATCACAGACCCACCTGTTGCATCTCACAGCAGCATATAATCATTGCTTACATTTTGTTCCTGAGGCCTCTCAGCTTCTCTGGAGGAAAAATCCTAAAGAAAGGATTTTTCATAAAAGATGTCTGTGACCATTGTGGAGGTGCTGCAGCAGCATGTCTGAAAAAGCAGGGTTTGGCCTGTTGGAGCTTGTAGGTTTTGTGCATGAAGTAATAGGTGAGAGGAAGGCTGGATGCAGGTATGAGCAGTGAATCAATCAGCACTGGATTGCTCTGGGGCTGAACCAGCCTCCCCAGCATGACTGTCCTCCCATATCATGAGGTTTTGAAATAATCTCTGATTGTTGTGATGATCTGAACCCCAGGGGGGTTAGCTGGCTTTGGGCTCCACCCCAGCAGTGCTGACCTTGCTCCAGGGCTGAGGAGAGCAGCAGTTCCTGCTGTGGCTGCTGAGGCCAGGATGTGTCCCTGGCTCTGTGCTCTCGTGTTCCTCCCCAGGGAGTTGGAGATCATCTGCCCAAAAGAGAATCTGTGGAGCTTCTCCCCAAAACTGCCACCCAACCATCCTCACATGTCCTCTGGGAGCATTGATGATGGAATCACAGAATCACAGCATGCTTTGGTTGGAAGGGGCCTTGAAGATCATCTCATTCCACTCCCTGCCATGTGTAGGGACACTTTCCACTATCCCAGGGTGCTCCAAGCCCCATCCTTGGGCACTGCCAGGGATCCAGGGGCAGCCACAGCTTCTCTGGGCACCCTGTGCCAGGGCCTGCCCACCCTCACAGGGAACAATTCCTTCCTAATATCTCATCTAAACCTCCTCTCTTTCAGTGGGAAGCCATTCCCCCTTCTCCTGTTGCTTTTTATATTTTTATAATATTAGGAAGGCCCCAGTTAGGTCATCCCAAAGCCTTTTCTTCTCCAGGCTGAGCAATCCCAATTCTCTCTCTTTCCTCACAGCAGAGCTGCTCCATCCATCTCATCACCTTGGTGGCCTCCTCTAGACTCATTCCAGGAGGCCACAGTGGTGAATTTGCCAATTAAGCAGCAGATCCACAAATCCCTGGCATTGTCTGAGCTCCATCCCTGGCATTGTGTGAGCTCCATCCCTGGCATTGTGTGAGCTCCATCCCTGGCATTGCCTGAGCTCCATCCCTGGCATTGTGTGAGCTCCATCCCTGGCATTGTCTGAGCTCCATCCCTGGCATTGTCTGAGCTCCATCCCTGGCATTGCCTGAGCTCCATCCCTGGCATTGTCTGAGCTCCATCCCTGGCATTGCCTGAGCTCCATCCCTGGCATTGTGTGAGCTCCATCCCTGGCATTGTGTGAGCTCCATCCCTGGCATTGTGTGAGCTCCATCCCTGGCATTGTGTGAGCTCCATCCCTTCCTTTCCACCTGGATTTTTGGAGATAATGTGTTAGTTCCTCCTCTGGGGATTTCAAACACTTCAATCACAACCTCAGGGCTGATGGGACTCATTTGTGTCAGTCACTGCTGTTGTGCTCCATGTCACAGAGGGTTCTGCAGCCAGGAAATCTGCTCCTGGCCCCAGTGGGATTGCAACCAACTCAAAGTGCTGCTTGCTTCCAGCCAGGCATCTAAAAAACCCAGTGCAGACCCAGCCCTGGACCAGGGACAGGGGCAGCAGGGCTGGAAAAAGAAATGACCATGCAAGGCAGGGAAATAGGTGGCAAAAAAAAAAAGCCAGGAAGGAACTCGGGTCTGGCTGCTCAGCCAAACCAGGAGCAAAAGGATCTCCCAATCCTGATGCTGTTAGAGCTTTCTGGAACCCTGAAATAAGTAAATCTCACTGAGTAAGAGGAGAAATATGAAGAACAGGATTTGCTTTTGTGTGTGATTTTTTTTAAGCATTTTAGTGGTTTATAAAGATTCCAGCACAGCCTCCTGTTCCATGCACCATGATCAGCACAGGAATATCCTGGCTCACGACCTGCAGGTCGAGAGGTACCATAAATTTTTCTGCTGATATTGTGTGGCAGGCCAGCATGCAAAACTTTTCCTGCTGCTTTACAATTTGAATCATGTTTTTATCACACCAGCAGATAATCATCTCACTCGTGTTCCAGAAGCCAAGCTCATGTGGATGTGTTTGAAAATAAATATATTCACATGTGTTTGCCAGTGGTGTTGAACACATGGTGTGTCTCAGAGCCTCTGGATTTCACTCTCTTGCAAACTGGCCACTCCTGAAGGCTCAGAAGTACAACTTTATTCCAAATGCTGCAGTTTCATACCCCTTCCACAGCACACACTAATGCCATCCCCTAAATGATGAATTAGAGATGAATAGAGATGAGTTAGAAATGAATAATAAATTGGAAAGCATGGATAATCCTCGAGATTTTCTCTTGAGGAGACTTTAAACCTATTTGGCTACAGGCAAATAGATGTTTTTAATCCCAGTTGCTGTGTAGAATTTGCATCCTCGTTCTGGTGGCAGGGTGAAAATGCCAGGTGGCATCTTTGGGTGACTTGGTGGCAGCAGCTTGTCTTTAGATACTGAGACTGGGATTAGAGAGGTTCAATTATTTTCTAATCTTATCTAGGAGTGTTCTTGATAACCTTTTCCATGAAGAAATTTTCCTTTCTATCCAATCTGAACTTCCCCTGGTGCAACTTGAGGCTGTTTCCTTCTGTCCTGTCCCTGTTCCCTGGGAGCAGAGCCTGATCCCCACCTGGCTCCAGCCTTCTGCCAGGGACTTGGATTCAGCCACCTCATTTATCATCTTTTTATCCCTGTCTTGCCCTTCAGTGGTGGTGTGAGGGTTATTTTTTGACTCCAGGTGAAATCTGTGGCCCAGCCATTTGTGCTTGAACTGGGGCTGTGGTTCTAGGTCTGGCCTCCCAGAATCCAACATCCAACTGAATAAAAACAGGGATAATAAATCAGGAAAAGGCTAGCTGAGACAGAAAAGCAGCTGTGGAAGGGCTAAGGTGGATCCCTGCTCTCCTGAGAGATAAATAAAAAGGTGCAATCATGTTTTTTCATCTCTCTGATTTTGTTAGCTGAGGCTCCAGAAAGGATGGCAAACCTGGTGGCTGCCTGAGCTTGGATCCATCAGCATTTAGGATGGTTTGGAGGGTCTCCAAGTGTCTTTATCCCTCTTGGTGGCTGTTGTGAGGGTCCTTGTGGCACCTCATGTCCCTCAGCCAGGGCTGCAGGGGAGCTCTTGGTGACCCATGTGCAAAGCCAGTGCTGCAGGTGCATCTTCCACAAAGGTGACACATCTGATCCAGCCAGGATTGGCTGTGGAGGCACCTGAGTATCTGATACTGCTTCTTGTGTCCAGGTTTTATTCATGATATAATGATGGATTTACTCCTCACTTCCCTTAAAATGTTTTAGAGCAGCTTCTGTGCCTGTGCAGAGGTATTTGCCTTTTTTTCCAGGATATTCTGTGGGGGCACCTGAGTATCTGATACTACTTCTTGTATCCAGGTTTTATTCATGATATAATGATGGATTTACTCCTCACTTCCCTTAAAATGTTTTAGAGCAGCTTCTATGCCTGTGCAGAGGTATTTGCCTTTTTTTTTCTCCAGGATATTCTGTGGGGGTTGCTTGAGTTTATGTAACTTCCCATATGTTGCCCTCTTCTTGTAGAAACTTGAAGATAAATTGTGAAATGCAGGGAGCTGCTTTAAAAGGAGCTGGAGCTCATCCTGTTTGCAGGCAGAAAAGGGGAACCTGGGAGCCCTCAGTGCCTGTTTGCTCTGTGGCACAGCTGAGTGAGCAGCATGGCATGGAGCATCTGATGCTGCTGCAGGGGGGGAGCTGGCAGCAGGTTCCAGAGCAGGCACGTGCTGGGAGGGTGGTGCTTTCCCCATGGAGGGGCTGCAGCATCCCCTGCAAGTTCTTTTCTCTTTCCAGAGCTGCTGCATTCCCTGCAGGCCCCTCTGCCCAGCACAGAGGGTGTTTTAGGTGGAGCTTTAGGTCAGGGTTTGTTAAACCACTTTGCTGGGCCTGATCCTGCCAGGGGCTGCTTGGTCTGCATTGCCATGTGTATCAGAGAATCATGGAATTGTTGGGGTTGGAAAAGCTCTGTAAGATCTTTGAGTCCAGCCATTCCCCCAGCACTGCCAAGGCCACCACTGCCCATGTCCCCAAGTGCCACATCCACACGGCTTCTAAATCCCTCCAGGGATGGGGACTCCATCACTGCCCTGGGCAGCTGTGCTAAGGCTGGAGAGCCCTTTCCATGAAGAAATGTTCCCAAATATCCAATCTAAAGCTCCCCTGGCCCAGCCTGAGGCCGTTCCCTCTCCTCCTGTCCCTGGGAGCAGAGCCCGACCCCCCTGGATGTCCCCTCAGAGCCACAAGGTCCCCCCTGATCCCCCTTGGCTCCAGACTGAGCCCCTTCCCAGCTCCTTCAGCTCCTCTTGGTGCTCCAGACCCTTCCCCAGCTCCATTGCCCACATCAAAGGGTCTGAGGGAGCTCAGTGTCCTGCAGATCCACATTTCTTGAGCCACAAGCTCAGCTGGTAGGAGATTCATGGCTCTTGTTCTCTGCAAACTTAAACAAAGCCCTTTACTCATCACCCAGGTGATTTCTGCTTATCATTTTTGAGAATGGTTCAGTCCCAAGTGCCAAAGGAATTGTAGGCAGGATGCTGGCAGAGCTTGGAGCTGCCTTCCCCTGGGGCATCACACCATGTGCAGTTAGGGTCTCCCAAAACATCCCTGTCCATTCCCTCTGCAACCCCCCTGGAGCAAAGCCAGGAAGCAAAGCACTGAACAAACCCCTCTTTGGTATTTCAGGGCTGAGAAACTGAATTTGTGCTCTGCCAATTGCTCTTGTTTGTGGCCAGAGAATGAGGAACTAACTCTGTGCACAAGTGGATGGGAGAGGTGGGAAGTCCTGAGGGGAAAAAGTGCTTCAGGGATGAGCCACAGCAGGTCTGGCTGGGTCCCTTCTTTAGGGTCCCTTCCAACCCAAACCATTCCATGATTCAGTGATTCTGTGAAGCTCTGGCATTCTGGGCAGCAGAAAAAGGCAGAACTTGTTGAGAACTGCCTGGAAACTTCAGCCAGGGCTCCTGGACAGCCAGTGCTGGGAAAACTGAGCTCCCCCACATCCAAACCCAGGAACTGACCCATTTGGGGTTTTCTGAAGTTACTGCAAGATCATGAGTGTCTTTAGGAAGCCAGGAGCTTTGCAGTTGCTCAATACTCACTCAGCTGCTTTGGCATGGCTTATTTGGAATGGTTTTATTTTTGTAGGATGGATTCAGAGTTCCCAGCGTGGGATCTTTGGAGATGAGTGTGTTTAGCTGCTGTGGAAAGAGGTCCTTGAGAGGTGGGGTCTGGCTTGGTGGCTGTGGCTTCGCTGGAGGTGACATGACAGACCAGAACACCAGTCTTGGAGTTTAATCAGTTTAAATGTCTCTGCTGCACAAAACAAGTTCCTGCCTTTTGCTGCCCAGAAAGCCAGAATTTCATAAAATCATTAAATCATGGAATGGTTTGGGTTGGAAAGGACCCTAAAAACCATCTGGTTCCAACCCCTGCCATGGGCAGGGACACCTTTTACTGTCCCAGGTTGTTCCCAGCCCTGTCCAACCTGGCATTAAACACTTGCAGGGATCCAGGGGCAGCCACAGCTTCTCTTGTGTTTGAAGGGTGCAAATCTCACAGGTTCAGTTTGGGAGGGAATCTTTAAAATTGTGTTTTGAGGCTTTTAAGGATTCATCCTTTCAGAAAACTCATGATGCTGTGTGTGTACAGGGGGATTCATTTTGGGTTGTTCAGTGCCCCACAGGCCAAGGAAAGTGCCATGGATTTAAGGAAATTTGAGTTCCTGAAGCCCTGTGCCAGAGAAGGTATCCCTGCCCAGCTAAGAACATTCTTTATATTTAATATTGAATTCTCCCTCCCCTGCTGCTTCATTAAGGCAGTGGAGTTGCAGAAATGTCAGTAATTAACTAATGAAGGACAGGGGGGTAGTGCAGTGACAGCTTCCATAGGTGCCTGCTATTATTCCAGGCTTTTCAATCCAGCATGGAAAGGTCACCTCTGCATTACCCATCATGGCTGGGGCTGCTCCCATCCCACATCCAGAACTTTGTGTGCCACTTCAGCTGCTCCCAGCCCCTGTGATGGTCCTGGCAGTGCATTCCATGTCCCCCCTCCAAAATGGGATTTCAGGCAGGCTCCCAGCCCTGCCCTCAGATCCCAAACCCAGGGGTAGGAACAGGGTTGCCACTTCCACTTTTTTTTTTTTTTTTTTTTTTCCATTTTGCCTGTTACAGGAATTGTTGCTGACCTTTTTATTGTATTTGTGTTCCCCCCATATGAAGGAAGGAATGATGAATCTGACTCCATGTTCTCAGCAGGCTAATTTATTATTTTATGATACTATATTATATTAAAGAATACTAAACTAAACTAAAGAATACAGAAAGGATACTTACAGAAGGCTAAAAAGATAATAATGAAAACTCCTGACTCTCTCCAGAGCCCTGACACAGCTTGGCCCTGATTGGCCAAAGAGTGAAAACAACTCACAGCAGAATCCAATGGAACAATCACCTGTGGGTGAACAATCTCCAAACACATTCCACATGAGCACAACACAGGAGAAGCAAATGAGACAAGAATTGTTTTCCTTTTCTCTGAGGCTCCTCAGCTTCCCAGGAGAAAAATCCTGGGCAAAGGGATTTTTCAGAAAATGGGAATGTGACACCTCTTCAAGCATTCCTTGAGCTTTGTCTTCTCTGGCAGGACCAGGCTGTTGGCACAGGGCATTTCCAGGAGGATTGTTTTGCTCTGGAGGTGACAAATGGCAGCTCAGCTCCTTTGGGATGCTGTGACACTTCCCAGGGGAGCGCCTGGAATGCAGAGCTCAGATCTCTGTGCCTCTCCCTGACTGAAATCCTTATTTAAGGTCCTGCAGGCTCTGCCCTGGGGAGATTCAGAGTTCAGCCACTGGATTCATGAATTTTGGTGGGTTTTTTGGAGAACCAGTCCTGTGTCAAGCCTTGGGAGGTGCTGTGGCACAAACCCACCTTTGGACTTGGGCTGTCGAGTTCCATCCCTGGGCCAGTTCTCAGTAACAGTGGCTTTTGCCAAAGGCAGGATGGAATTTTGTGTCCTTCCTGTAGGAAGCCCTTGCAGTGACCCTCTTGTGGCTCTTCAGCCAGTTCTGAACCATCTCTGGCTACCCCAATTTGCCTGTGGTCACTTGATGTGCAGTTCCAAATGACCCTGTGGTGTTGGATATTACATTAGAATAAATATTTCTCATTGCTGATGGATTTACTTCATATATACTTTAGAAGCTGGGCCCTGATTTTATTTGAAACTATCAAAGCATTGAATAAAACACTCCAAAGCTTTCAAAGCATTTGAACTATGTTCTCCCCTCAGACATTCTCAGTCATTTCCATCCTGGATCTGACCCCCAGGTTGCAGGTTGCTCCTTGGATCCACCTCCAGAGAGAAACAAGAGGCCTGAGGAACATTGGGAATGATGGTTTGGGGGAGAGGAACTGAAAATGAGTGTGGTGGTTAAATCTCTTCTTGCTACTAAGAGCCACTTGAATTTATTTTTGGGAGCAATTTTGGTCCATCCTATTCCGGGGCTAAATTCATTATTTACTTTTTGGATTATCTCTTCCTTCCCTCTTGGCCTCCAGCTGCCAAACCCTCCCTTCTCCCCGCTGTGCCCTGGCACCCAGAATTGCAGCATCCTGAGCTCCAGCACTGCAGATGTGCCAGATGGGGACACTGAGCTCCTGCAGGTCTCAATTTTGGAAGCAACACAAAAATGATGACTTGAGAAAAACCTTCTTTTTGTACTGAATTTTGTCAGAGCCCAGCAGTGTTGCACAGGCACCTCAAGATTTGTGCCAGAGAGCTCCCAAGTGTTGCTGCTGTTCATGGGATGGTTTGGGTTGGAAAGACCTTAAAGACCAACAATTCCAACCAGCAGGGACACCTTCCACAAGACCAGGTTACTGCAAGCCCCTCAAACCTGGCCTTAAAGCCACAAACATCCTCTGCTTTTGAAAACCTGCCCCCTTTGGTCCCTTTGCTGTGGACAAAATCACACACCAAACACTTGCCCACTTAATTCTCACATCTGTTATTTTTCTTTCCTCTGGGTAGGGTTGTTTTTTAGCAGCTTTGAGTGCAAAGATGCCTATTTGTTGTTTCCTGGCTGCAGAGTTGAAACCCTTTAATATTCCTGTCTTCTGTGAGCTCTGTTCCATGAACCTTCCTTCACTCCCCACCCTCCTCCCATTTATCAAAGCCTGCCTTGCTCACACATTTGGTGTCTGATGAGGGACTGGGGTTATTCCCATTGTGTCACACCAGGCTGCCTGCTGTCCCCAGGGAGAAGGGGATGGATGTGAAATGAAAGGAGGAGTTGGTGCTGTGGGACTGAGAAATGCTGGTCTGAAATGCCCTAAGCCTGGAGTCTCTTGCTTGGAGAACAGGCCCAATGATGCTGGCCACTTCCCACTCCAGTTCCCTATTCCTTGGTCCAAAAGGGATTTATTCCCTCAGAAATGGGGCTCACTCAGCCCACTTCAGGTAATGGGCAGCTGAGAAGGCAATAATTTAATTTTTTCCTAGAAGAGAACATTCTGCATTGACTTCCATGTTTGATAATAAGCTGTGAAACCTTGTGATCTTTGATTTCAAGTGCTGTGAGCTGAACTCAGTGGTTTAGGCACAGAATCTCTGAATGGTTTGGGTTGGGATCTTTAAAGACCATCCCATTCCAATCCCTGCCACAAGCAGGGACACCTTCCATAGACCAGATTGCTCCAAACCCCATTCAGCCTGGCCTTGGACACTTCAGGGATGGGACAGCCTGTGCCAGAGCCTCACCACCCTCACAGGGAATCATTTCTGCCTAATATCCAATCCAAACTCTTTCAATCCTGCCTTCCAACCTTCCTTTCACCTTAGTGTCAGCTCTGCCTCTTTCACCATTAACATCTGCACTTAATATTCCTATTTCCTGCTTAATAATTGCCCTGTCTTGTCCTAATTGGGAGTTCTCTGTGGCCCTGGTGAGCAGCCCTGGCCCCTCCATCCATCCCTGGCTGAGCAGGGAGTGCTGCTGCCCCGGTGCCAGAAGGAAATGAAGGTGCAAAGAGCTGCTGAGTTGTTTCATGGCAGGGTGAGCTGATGTAACATGGAGCTGGTGTTGTTTTGGAGAGCTGGTTTTTCTGTTCTCTCCTTCCTGCACGTGTTGGACCACGTCTGGTGGTGAGTAAGGCAGCTCAGCTTGCTTCCCTTGGCATGCTCTGGCACAGCACCCTGGCCTGGCCTGGCACAGCTGGTTCTGGGAGTGCTTGGAGGAGAAGGGAGCTCTCACCTGGTGGCAGTGATCTGTGATCATCCAGCACAGAATTCCCAGCTCTCCTGATGTCTTGCATGCCTGACTCCTGCCTCTGGTTAGGCTGAAAGGAAAATGTGGGAACCAGATGTGGCCCACCAGCACTATCTTGTTTAACACCCCATCTCCAGATGTTTCCAGCTTGTAGTGCTAATTTCCACTTGCAGTTATCCGAGAGACAAATCCAAGATGCTTGCTGCCTGTGGAAAGAGAAGTCCAGCTGACCTCAGTGTTATCTCTTGCTTTGCTCAGTCCCACATCTCTTGCACTCAGGTAGGACAAGCCCATCTCCAAACTGTCCTTCCATCTCAAAATCATCTTACAGTGACATTTTTTCTTCATTATCTGGGGAAGAGGATTGAAAAGCAAGAAGAATCAGATTTTTGTTTTATGAAGAGGAGTCCAACTAACCTTAATGTTATCTCTTGCTTTGCCCAGTCCCACATCTCTTTCACCAGGTAGGACAAGCCCATGTCCAAACTGTCCTTCCATCTCAAAATGATCTCACAGTGAAATTTTTTTTCATTCTCTGGGTGAGAGGATTGAAGAACAAGAAGAATCAGATTTTTGCTTTAGAAAGAGGAGTCCAGCTGACCTTAGTGTTATCTCTTGCTTTGCTCAGTCCCACATCTCTTGCACCAGGTAGGACAAGCCCATCTCCAAACTGTCCCTTCCATCTCAAAATCATCTTACAGTGACATTTTTTCTTCATTATCTGGGTAATAGGATTGAAAAGCAAGAAGAATTGGATTTTTGATTTAGAAGGAGAAGTCCAGCTCACCTCAGTGTTATCTCTTGCTTTGCTCAGTCCCACATCTCTTGCACCAGGTAGAACAGCCCTGCCCATCTCTAAACTGCCCTTCCTACTCAAAATCATCTCAGAGTGAAACTTTTCCTTCATTCTCTGCATAAGAGGATTGAAAAGCAAGAAGAATTGGATTTTTGCTTTATGAAGAGGAGTCCAACTGATCTTAATGTTATCTCTTGCTTTGCTCAGTCCCACAGCTCTTGCACTGAGGACAAGCCTGCCCATCTCCAAACTGTCCCTTCCATCTCAAAATCATCTTACAGTGGAATTTTTTCTTCATTCTCTGGGGAAGAGGATTGAAAAGCAAGAAGAATCGGATTTTTGCCCAGGAAATGTTGCACTTTGCAAGGGCATTTCATCACATCCTTTTTTGAAGGCTGTAAGAACAGCTTTCTCCAAGGGATGCTCTTCCCTTGGGACTGCATGTGCTTTTCTTAAATTTCACCAGCACGTGACCACAGGGCATGGAAGGACTTGCAGGAATGTTCCTAACTCCCTTTGAAAGGCAAGCTGTTCTTCCAGCCTCTTGCAGAATCACTCTGACAGGAGACTCTGCAATCAGGCTGCAGAGGTAATTGCATTTGTAATGTGAAAGACAGAACAGGGTCTATAATTCTCATCCTCAACAGGCTCTGCAGGGACTCAAGGTAATAAAAAAACCACCAAAAAAACAAAACCCAAACCAACAGACCCAATCACTGCTTCTGACATTTGTGATTGGTCTGGGCAAAATATTAGGAAACAACATACTCAAGGGGACAAGATGATCTCATACAGCTGATTTTAAAGCAACATGCTCCCGTGGAAATTTGTTTCTGTGCCTATTCCAGAGCCCTGGCTGCTGCCTGGATCTCCCCTGCCCCCCTGGCCCAGCTCAGCTTAGTCAGCAAGTTCCAGTTCAACTTCTGCCTTTTATTTTGTGCCTGTACCTGAGTGAGCTCCATTCCTCAGTAACAGCTCTTTGTCAGAGGAAAGGCTTCCAGGATGCTGCCAGCAACTCATTGTCCATTTCCTGAGGAGAACTGCCTGCTTTTAAGTAGTTTGCCTGAAATCTTGAATATTCCAGTGCAGCTAAGGCTTCCTGTGTTGGTTTGCTTTCCTGGGATGAAGTTCCAGCCACCCACATGAGCTGTCTGGATTTAGTTTGGAGTCTGGAGAACAAATCTCTGCCGTTTCACCATCCCTGTGTTGTTGTTCCTCTCACATTGCGATATGCGACCGTCCTGGATGTGGCAACTGATTTACAAGCAGCAGATCCCCACTGATTATTGCTTGTTTATTGCTGCTTATTGTTGGATTTTGAGGGGTGTGGGGACAGGAGCTGGGCTGGAACAAGCTACAGGAGTTGGATGTAGCGGTGTTGAAGGAAATCACATTTGGATCCCTTGGCTTGGGCGAGGGATGCTTCTGCCATGGCACATCCTCCCTGGTCCTTCCTCCAGTGCACATCAGACATTTATGATGTTCATAGCTCCACAATATGAAGGCAGTGGAAGGATCTTGGCATCCCAGGTGGAGATGAGCTTGTTTGCATCCAAGTTCCTCAAGGTTTTCCTCTAATAAAGCCTTGGTGCTCCCCATTTGGCTGGCTGGAACAGCAGGCCGGTTCTTTCTTCCATGTCATCATGTGGACTTTCCCAATAGAATGTTGCTCATTCAGTCCCATGTTTTGAAAAAGAATAGAGCAGATTATCTTTTCAGAGCCTGACTCTTGCTGGTTTTTCAGCTGGTGTGGCCATGAATGAAGTGATGCAGGAGAAACTTCTCCAGAACTGACTGTACCTTCCTCTCTGCCTCTGAAGGCTTTACCCTCCCTGAAAGCTTTCCATTCTCATTACATCCACCCATAGCCATGAAACCTGAAAAAACCATGAACTCCCACCTCCAGCAGGCTGGCTGGTGCTGGTGTTTTTGGGTTTTTAACTGGGGAGAATGAGTCAGCCTGTCCTCAGAAAGCACCAGGACTATCAGCACCGCTTGACCACCAGTTTCCTGTTGCTCCCTTTTGTTCCTCTCTTTTTTTTTCTTTTGTTGAAGCTTTTAGGGCCTGGATGCACAACTGTGAGTGTGTCTGGATGTTTCCCACTACTGGGACTCTACTGTGTGTGTCTTCTCTGATTATTTTTTTCAAAAGGAGGACCAGAAAGATGCAGAGATCAAGACCTCGTCTGAACATCAACTTCCAGAATCATAACTCAACTGCTGGCCTTAGGGAGCTGTCAGGTCTTCAAATAAATCTTTATAAATAAATTCACACAACTTGATTGCAATGTTGCTTAAAGCAGATCTTAAAACATGTTAACTATTTTGGGGTAAAGCTTTAATGGTAGGTTAGGTCACAGAGGACTGATGAAGTTATGGCAAACTCATACCAAATTCTAGTGTTTGGTCTCTGGGATATGGCCTTGGTGTCCCAGCCCATGTTTTGCATGCTGGGCACTCCTATTTTTTATTTTCCTAAAAGAAATGAACTCAGGGATGTGCAGGAATGCCAGAGCAGAGCTTGTGTGCTGGGGTGCTGAAGGCACATCTTTGTCATGTCAGCATGTGGGAATATCTGCATGGAAACCTGTGCTTTTGGGGATGGGAACCATCCTGAGTGAAGGCAGAGCAGATGGGACATGCAGCCTGAACCAGCCTGTCTCGTTTATGCTTTATTAATTAGACATCTTATCAGAGTCATCTGTGTTTTCTTTCCTTTTCTCCTTTCCAAACCAGTTCTGCTGCTTCGCTGCCCGCAGAGCCTCTGATGAGGAGCCCAGTTTGAATCCCTGAGAGTTGCATGGCAGCACTTGTTCATTGTGCTGTGTGTTAGCAGTGTAAAAACTTTGGGGAGAGGACTCAGAGGAGTTTTGAGAACTCTGGGGATCAGAATTTTGGGTGTTGATGGTGCTGTCCTGGTAGCACATCCTCCCCCTGTGTACTGTCAGTGTTTGTAAGAATTTCCATGGGTTAATCACAGAACCACAGAATGGTTTCAGTTGGAAGGGACTTAAAAATCAGCTTGTTCCAAACCCTGCCATGGACAGGGACACCTTCCACAATCCCAGGGTGCTCCAAGCCCCGTCCAGCCTGGTCTGGGACACTTGCAGGGATCCAGGGGCAGCCACAGCTTCTCTGGGCACCCTGTGCTGCTGCTTTCTGTAGGATGCTTAAAAACTGCCATGGATCAGGAAGGTGACTGGATAAAATGGTGGAAGGAAGATACAAAGATCCCTGGGTAGAAACAGTCAGTGCTGAAGGCTGGGAAGTGTTCTGGGGAGGAAAGGGTAGGGACTGGTGTGGGTCTGACCTTGCTAGACCTGCTGCTGATTGCTGTTGGAGGAACTGAATTAAGCAGATCTCAGATGGGGTCTGTTGTGCTCATGGGACAGTGTCAGGCTGTCCCTGTGCACATTCAGTTTTAAAATTTCACTGAAATGGAGAGAAGCCTTTTCCAGTGCTGGGGTGGGAGCCAGGAGTAGGGATTTTCTCAGATGTCCCTTTGAACCTTTATCTCCCAGCAGGTTAAATTCTGAATCCTCCATGTCAGTGCCCTTTATCTGTATGTAAGGGTGAAGTGGGTCATAAAAACCCTTTGAGTGAGCCCCTTATAGTCTCAAGCTGCTCCAGTGGAGGTTCAGGTTGGTCATTAGGAGGAAATCCCTCATAGAAAAGGTGATAAAACACTGGACTGGAACTGCCTAGGGGGTGGTGGAGTCCCCATCCCTGGAGGTGCTTAAGGGAACACTGGATGTGGCACTCAGTGCTCTGGTCTGGGTGACAGGGTGCTGATGGGTCACAGATTGGACTCAGTTATCTTGGAGATCCTTCAGAGCCTGGGTGATTGTGTGTGTGCCCATCTCTGAGGTGGGTGAAACAGGAGCTGGATTCGATGATCCCTGCCTGGGTCCCTTTGAGCTCAGGATATTCTGTGATTCTCTGAAACCCCATAAAGCCACCCTGAGTATCCTTTCTGACACCTGGCTCTGTTTTATGGCCACCATTTGGTGAGCTGAAGGGAAGACCTATGGATTTGCTTTGTCTGATGCCCTTCCAGTGAAAATCCCCACTCCCTGCATGAGCAGCAGGATCATCCCTGCACACACAGCAGGGAAATGACTTTTAACAATGGGCTGGCTTGGATACTGCCCAGATCACTTCTCGTAGAGCAGGACAAGATGATGACCATGCCCAGGCTCTTCCCTGGCACACACACTCAGAATATGTTATCCTTGGAGTCCTTTTCCCAGGCGTGGCGTGCCTTTGTGCAGGCACAGCGTGTCCCCTGCTAATGGGATGCTGGTGGCTTCTGGCAGCCACTTAATTGGGTCCCTGGGTGCTGGGATATTTCCTGCTGCTGCATCCTCTTCCCACAGCTATTCCTCCACCTTGGGAACCTCCCTGCTGATGGAGATGAGCTGCTGAGCTCTCTGCAGTGCCCAGAGGTTAAATCCCAAATAAAGCTTTGGGATTGCTCACAGCCCTGGGGGGGGGATGCACACATTGAGAGGTTGCTGGAGGGATTTAATTGT
This sequence comes from Melozone crissalis, assembly GCF_028551555.1. NCBI lineage: Eukaryota > Metazoa > Chordata > Aves > Passeriformes > Passerellidae > Melozone > Melozone crissalis. The sequence continues at coordinate 5,028,180 of NW_026535905.1, forward strand.
GTTGTGTTTATCGAGCTGCCTGTAAACACAGCAGGAGGTTGGTGCTTCTCCAGAGCCTGGGAGCCAAAGGTGGATTGATCCCAGGGAGCTGTGGGACCCAGGTACGCACTGGTGGAGATCTCAGCTGGGGTGTTTCCAGCTGGGGATGAAATTTCTCTGTTTCCTGCCCTTCCTCCTCAACTCGTGTCAAGCTGTAACGATTTTATAACCCAACTTTGTCAGCTGATTCCTCCCCAAAGCAAGAAGCCCTGTTGCTAGGAGTGGGGTGTGGGGGGAGAAAAAAACCTCAGGAATACTCATGTTCAGCAGTCCAGCACTGCAGATAACATTGAGTCACTGCTGAAAGCCTCAAAGCAAAACAGATGTTCAGTTTCTAGTGACTGAGTAAGTATTAAAGGTACCAGATGAGCAAAGTTTTAACTGAGATACTTCATTTGTGGTTGGCAGCTGAGACAAAGCATGAGCAAACAAGGTGCAATGCAGAAATGGTCTCCCTCCTGTCTTACACATGCTGGTGTGTTTTCATAAAACTTTTTTTGTTCCATTTTTTTCCCCATTTTTTAAATATGTCTTTCCTGCTTGACTCATTCTCTCTGTAGTTGTAACCTTTAGTTCTGGGTGGGAAGGCAATTATTTTGTGAGACATGAGACCAGTGGCAGGGTGAGTGGGCTCTTGTTGCTGCCTCTGTCATCTCCTTGTTTGACAAGTCACTTCTCCAGGAGCAGTTTGTGTCTCTGAAGTTGGGGATAATTACATGTGTTGTCAAAAATAAGGGAACTGGACTTAATGGTGCATCTGCTCAGCCTGACTTTTGAATTCATGAATGAGTAGAAAACTTGGAATGTGGCTGTCATGCAGCTGTTAGCCTTCCAGCAAGAGACAAGTTTTGATGATTGTATTCTTTGAAAAAAATAAAATTAGGATGAGGACTGTGATCCCAGGATGGGCAGCCAACACTGGGAGCTCCTTGAGCTGCTGCTGGTGGAGGAGTTGGGTTCTCTTTGCTTTGATCCCTGGTGAGAAACCTGCAGCACTGTCAGGCTGTGTGGAACAGAGGTGCTGAACCCCTTCTTGCCACCCAAACCTGAGCAGCTGATAACACAAAAGGGCAGGAATTGTGTTCTGTCTCTCATCATGGGCAATTTGTGGATTCCTCAGTGAATAGCTAACCTAAAATACATGAGAACCCTGAGAAAAAGGACCCTGATCAGAGCTTCCCTCCTTGGTAAGTCCATAAATCAGCTCATTCTGTATTTTTTGGAGGAGTGACTCTCATTGTGGCTGCTCAGCTTGGCTCTTTGCTTTGATCCTTGGTGAGGAACCTGCAGCACTGTCAGGCTGTGTGGAACAGAGGTGCTGAACCCCTCCTTGCCACCCAAACCTGAGCAGCTGATAACATAAAAGGGCAGGAATTGTGTCCTGTCCCTCATCATGGGCAGCTTGTGGATTCCTCAGTGAGTACCTCAAGTAAAACAAATAAGAACCCTGAGAAAAAGGACCCTGATCAGAGCTTCCCTCCTTGGTAAGTCCATCAATCAGCTCCCTCTGTGCTTTCTGGAGGAGTGACTCTCATTTTGGCTGCTCAGCACCACAGGAAGGACAGAATAGATTCTGGGGACAGAATAGACTTTGGGGACAGAATAGATTTTGGGTTGCTTTCCCTGGGCTGTGGGAAGTGCATTTGTCCTGCTAAGCCCACGTGGGAGCTGAAGCCAAGGCTCCATCCGGCCAGTCCTGCAGGATTTAAGGGTTTTTGGCAAGTTCTAGATGATTTCTATTAAGAAAAAGGCTTTTTGGATCTCTTCTGAGGGTTGCCTCCCTTTGGAGGCTTTCTCAGGAGCCCATGTGCTGAGCACTTAATCTTCCACCCCACTTAAGGGAAGAGGGACAGACACCAAACCCTGTTGGCACCTTATTTCACTTAATTCTCTCATTTAATTGCTCTTCCTTTGCCTTTTAAGAGAATCTCTGCCAAAATCAAGAAGCTCAAAATTAAAGTAATTATTGTGGTGATGGAAGCAATCAAAGAGGCCACACCAGGCTCCTGCTCTGTGTGCTGTGGAGGAAGGAGCAGGCTGGAACTGAGCTCATCTCCTGGGACATGCTGAGCTCCAAGAGTTAATTTTGTTCCTGACTTCTCTGTCCATGAGTAATCCATTTGTGCTGGGAGGAAATGGCAAGTTCTTGCAGTGAGGACAGGCTTCACTGCTGGAGAAAATGATGCCTATTTATCATATGATGCTCTCTGTGCCTTTTTTTATTTGTCCTTCATCTGAACTAAGCTCTTTGGTGATGAGCTTCCCCGTCTGACAGCAAATTTTGTAGAGCCTTACAAGTGTTTTTTTCTTTCCTGCATTTGCTGTTTCCCTGCAATTCCTCACCAGTTTGTGCTGGGAAGGAGCTGGACAGGAAAGGAGCTGGGAGTCCTGCTGGGCATCAAACAAAGTGCCCAAAAAGGGACAGTGGTGGCCTGGGCTGGGTGAGACAAAACTCTTCCAGCAGGCCCAGGGAGGGGATCCTGCCCCTCTGCTCAGCACTGGGGAGGCCACACCTGCAGCACTGGGTGCCAGCACAGGAGGGACATGGACAGACTGGGGACAGCCCAGCGAGGGGCTGGAGCATCTCTGCCCTGAGGAAGGGATGGGAATGCTCAGAAGGAGAGGAGAAGGTTCCAGAAAGGGATGGGAGAGCTGGGAATGCTCAGAAGGAGAGGAGAAGGTTCCAGAAGGGGATGGGAGAGCTGGGAATGCTCAGAAGGAGAGGAGAAGGTTCCAGAAAGGGATGGGAGAGCTGGGACTGCTCAGAAGGAGAGGAGAAGGTTCCAGAAGGGGATGGGAGAGCTGGGAATGCTCAGAAGGAGAAGAGAAGGTTCCAGAAAGGGATGGGAGAGCTGGGACTGCTCAGAAGGAGAGGAGAAGGTTCCAGAAAGGGATGGGAAAGCTGGGATTGCTCAGAAGGAGAAGAGAAGGTTCTGGGGCCTCATCCCTGTCCATCCACACCTGCAGGGAGGACAGAGCCAGGCTGTTGCCAGGGGTGGCCAGGGACAGGACAAGGGGCTGTGGGCACACACTGACCACAGGAGGGTCCCTCTGAACATCAGGGAACGCATTTTGCCTGTCAGGTGTTGACACAAATTGCCCAAGGATGTTGTGGAGTCTCCATCTTTGGGAATACTCAGAATTTATCTGTCCACAATCATGGGCAGCTGGCTGTGTGTGGCCCTGCTGAGCAGGGAGTTGGAGCAATCTCCAGAAGTTTCTTCTCACCTCCACCACTCTGAGACACAGAACTCAAGGTCCTCAGGAGATGCCGGGCTGGGCTGAGCCCTCTGCAGGGGTGTGACTTGTGCACAAATGCATTTGGCATCCAACAGCACTGTGTGATCACATCTCCTTTGCTGTAAGAATGTAAAATGGCTCAATAATTCTTCTCCTGCTGTTTTGGATTAATTTCTATCTTTATGCTATGTGTTTTTTACGCTTGTTTCCTCCTTTCACCTTCCCAGCTGTCTCCTCAGAGCAAACTTCCGTGACTCTTATTGTTCTGCTTGTTTTCATTCTCCTTCTTGGGTAAATGTTTGGTGGGGTTTTTTTAAGTGTGGTTTCCTAAAGCTCTGCAAAATGCTATTTTCCTGCTCCATTTTAAAGTATTACTTGCAAAAGAAAGAGCAAGGAGCTTTAATTCAGGTGCATGTCTTCCTTTATCTGCTTTTCTTTTCAAAAATTACTAAAACCACTGATAAATAATGCTAATTTTTGCTGCCATCTGTGAATGCAGGACCAAGCTGTTTCAGAGCAGCATTTTTAGTGCTGTGTCTGTTCAGGAGGGAAGGAAAAAGGCTCTTTGCTTTAGCAGCACTAACCTATCTCCCACAAGTTGTAGTCTGTGCTCCCATCTACCACTAAAACCCAAAGCAAACAAAGATTCTTGCAGGGACAGGAAACCTTTTGGGTGTAATTGCTGGGAGGTCTTTTGGCTTGCAGGATTTTTGGGTTCACCCAGAAAAGCAGCCGAGCAGGGCTGCGGTTCGCTGCGCTGGATTTCTGATGAGCTCTCACTGGGCTTTAATTGGACTTTTTTGGCAGCTCTGGGAGTTTCAAACACCCTCTGCAAGAGTCTCCTTGGCCATGCTGAGTGAAAATGTCCCAGGGAGGGAGGGAGGGAAGGAGGGAGGGAAGGGCTGGTGCATGGTGGAGGCACAGCTGAGCTACGCCCTGATGACAGCCCTGCCTCCAGGCTCCTTTATTTTGGCCTGGAGCCTTAGTTTACATAATCCTGCCCTGGTCCCTCATCTTGTGCATGGATCAGCCTCAGAAGACCCTCCAGTTTGACCAGATCAAACTGGGAAGCAGCTCTCTCCCATCATCTGAGCCAAGAAGTGCTGGTGTTGGTGCAATCAGGTGGCTTTGGCTGGATCAGACCTCACCAGTGCCAGGACTTGATTTGGGGGCTCTTTTGGAGGCTGGAAAAAAGAAAGCAAACCTTGAACATGGTCTGGAGAGCTGTGGAACAGGAGTGGCTCCTGGAGCCTGTGTATTGAATAGGTGCAACCCTGCATGGGGGAGGTCTCACCTGCACAGTCCAGGTGGCTTTTTCCCATGTGATTATCTCTGGGTTCTGTGAGGTTCCCAAACCAGAACTGGACTGTGATTTAGGATCTGTTTCCCGGATCAGAATTGGACTGTGATTTAGGATCAGTTTCCCATTCCCAAACCAGAACTGGACTGTGATTTAGGACCAGAACTGGACTGTGGTTTAGGATCAGTTTCCCAAATCAGAATTGGACTGTGATTTAGGACTAGAATTGGGCTGTGATTTAGGATCAGTTTCCAGATCAGAATTGGACTGTGATTTAGGATCAGTTTCCCATTCCCAAACCAGAACTGGACTGTGATTTAGGATCAGTTTCCCCCAAACCAGAATTGGACTGTGATTTAGGATCAGTTTCCCATTCCCAAACCAGAACTGGACTGTGATTTAGGACCAGAATTGGGCTGTCATTTAGGATCAATTTTCCAAACCAGAATTGGACTGTGATTTAGGACCAGTTTCCCAGACTGGAATTGGACTGTGATTTAGACCAGAACTGGACTGTGATTTAGGATCAATTTTCCAAACCAGAACTGGACTGTGATTTAGAATCAGTTTCTCCCAAACCAGAACTGGGCTGTGATTTAGGATTAGTTTTCCAAACCAGAATTGGGCTGTGATTTAGAATCAGAATTGGGCTGTGATTGAGGATCAGTTTTCCAAACCAGAACTGGACTGTGATTTAGACCAGAATTGGACTGTGATCTAGGATCAGTTTCTCCCAAACCAGAACTGGGCTGTGATTTAGGACCAGTTTCCCAGACCAGAATTGGGCTGTGATTTAGGACCAGTTTCCCATTCCCAAACCAGAACTGGACTGTGATTTAGGACCAGTTTCCCAGACCAGAATTGGGCTGTGATTTATGACCAGAATTGTGCTGTGATTTAGGATCAGTTTCGCATTCCCAAACCAGAATTGGGCTGTGATTTATGACCAGAATTGGGCTGTGATTTAGGATCAGTTTCCCAGACCAGAACTGGACTGTGATTTAGGATTAGTTTCCCGAACCAGAATTGTGCGGTGATTTAGGATCAGCTCTTTAGGGAAGCTTGTCACAGTGATGTGTAATAGCATAATAAAACCCTAACTGCTTCACTTTAATGTGTCAAATGACTCATTTCCAGTGTCAGCTGGGAGAGATGAGGCTCTATGAGATAAGTAAGACTTGCATGAGGAGGGAATATTGAGTAATGGACCCACAGCTATAATTGGAGGAGGAATAGATCTTCCATTTCAGAGCTGAGGAAGTGGTTTGTCTGCCCAGTGTGTAAGTGGATGATTCTTCTCTCAACTTCCTCCACATATTCCCCACTTCCTCTGTGTAATATTCCTGTTATTTATAACTGCTGCATTGAATCCTAGAGGCAGATGCTGCCTGCATTTCTGTATTCTATAGAAGTTGAGGTCCAACAGGTTGGTGGATAGTTTTGACCTTATGGGAGCAAAGAATTGATATGGAAGCAGGGAAAACATTCATGTCCCTGTAACTAAGCCCTTTTTCTCTTTATTTATATGTCTGAATGTAGAGCAGCCCTGTCCATCTCTTCCCATCCCACAGGAAGCCAGGGAAGTGGCAGACAGACATACAAAGGATTATTATATTTGATCAGGCTTGGAAATGGGCTGGAGATAAAGCTCTTGGTGTTTACTGGACCATTAAACATTTATTATCATCTCTCCAGCGTGCTGGTGGTGCTGTAAATAACAGCTGTGACAAAAGAGTGGGGTCAGCAGTTGCCTTTTGCACCAATATTTGTAAATGCAGAAGCAGGTCCTGTGATTTTGAAGAGCTTGACTGGGGGGAGCACCTGCCCAATGCCATGGAGAAAAGGGGCAGATGAGCCAGCCAAGCTCCTCTTTATCACAAAGGAACACTGAAATTGTGGGAAGTGGGAGAATTCAAACAACAATGAAAAAAAGATTAGAGCCAGAGTTAGGAGTTAATTTCTCCCTGCCCTTCCTAACAAAAATACTTAATGCACTTGGATCAGAACAGCTTTTGGATCTGGATTTAATTAGGTGGAAGGAGGGTTCAGGCCTCTCTCTCCCCAGCTCAGCCACACTCCACGAGGCATTTCCATCATCAGATTTTTATTTTCCTCTCCCCCCCTTCCCAGGATTTTGCAGGGAGAGGAGAAGTGTTGCTGCAGGGCTGGAACTCAGCTCATGGGGCCTGAGCTGCAGCACCTGGATGGATGATGGGGCTTTTGAAAGGGGGAATATGAAGGGATTACTCCATTGCTGGGAGGCCACAGCCTGGTGATTCCTACTGCAGGCAATCCCTCTGAAGTCAATGGGATTGGAAAGCGTGTAAATCAGTATGGAATTCAGCATTTTCCTGGAAAAGTGTGGGGGATATTTGTTTTACTTGCATATAAATTACTTCTAATAAGTCTCCACAGACACAACTGATCCTTCTCATCACTCTGTTGCTCCTTCCAGCCCCAGAGTTGCTCTTGCCCTCTCATTTTTAAATAATTTTGCCAGAAAAGCCTCCTGTGTGGGAATTGTGAGGGTTGGGAAGCGTTGCTGGGAGTGACTCAGGCGGGAGCGAGTCCTCGTGCGCTCGGGGCCTGCGGTGTGAGCAGAGAAAGGAGCCAGGCTTGTTTTCACACTCCCTCATTTTGTGTCTCTGCCATGCTTCTGTTCCACCATTCAGATGTCAGCAGGCTGAGGGATAATTAGAGGGAGCCTGTTTTGCTGCAGAGCCGGATTGGGAATGCACATGGCCGTGAGCAGGCTGGGTTATTCCTTGGGGAATGGAGTGGGAGTCCAGGGAGCACTGCTGCACCAGCAGGGAGAAGATGCTCTGCTGCTCCTTCCCTGTGCCTGCACAATGGATCTCCTTTCTCCACCATAAAATAAATCCACAGAAACACAGAATGGTTTGGGTTGGAAGGGATCTTTGAGATGTTTTAGTTCCAAGACGAGTTGTAGGGACAACTTCAACTAAACGAGGTTGCCCCAGTCCCCATCCAGCCTGGCATTGGACACTTGCAGGGATGTTGGATATGAGGATTTGGCTCTCTAGCCTGGCAGTCTCCATCACCTTCCCCAGAATGGTTAAGGGACACCAGGAAGCTGCTGTTTGTGGTGGTGTTCACAGGGGTCTGAGGATGAGGGAAGAGACGAGGGTCTGACTCCATGTTTCAGAAGGCTTGGTTTATTATTTTATGATATATATTATATGAAAACTATACTAAAAGAATAGAAGAAAGGATTTCATCAGAAGTCTAGCTAATAGAAAAAGGATGGAATGATAACAAAGGCTTTTGGCTCAGACAGAGAGTCCAAGCCAGCTGACTGTGATTGGCCATTAATTAGAAACAACCACATGAGACCAATCACAGATGCACCTGTTGCATTCCACAGCAGCAGATAATCATTGCTTACATTTTGTTCCTGAGGCTTTTCAGCTTCTCAGGAGGAAAAATCCTAAGGAAAGGATTTTTCATAAAATGTGTCTGTGACAGCTGTTGGAGTATTGGTTCTGCTGCTGCCTTTGCTGTGGGTGGGTGGTTTGGGTGCTCATTCTCTGTGAGGTTTTAATGCCCTAATATAGCATTAGAACAAAGAGCATCAGCTTTTCTCTTACTTCATCAAGGAGGGCATTGAATTTTGCCAGATGTTCCCACACTACAGGTGGTTTCAGTTGTTTTAGACTCACCTTAAAAAATGCACCTCTCCTGTTTGCACAATATGTAGAAGATGTAACCAACTTTAAAATGAGCTCTAAAACTGGAGGAGTCCTACAGAAAGTAATTGAGGAGGCAAATATGAATAACTGAGGAGAGAACCAAGTCCCATGAAGTGGTTGCCAAGGGAATAATTCACTTGTCTCTCCCCCAGCCTGGTGGAATATTGTTTTCCTGTCTTGTCAACATACCCACAGCTCCAGAGGAGCCACTCTCACTCCTGTAGATGCTTTAACTGATACATTTCTAATTCCACCTTGGGGCTGTTTTCATGAGCAGAGGAGCCTTTGAAGGCACCTTGCCCTGTTCCAGGCCTCCAGAAGGGTTTGTGCTGTCCAGAGGTTTGTCCTCTCTTCCCACTGGTGCTGGCTGGCCTGATGAGTACCTGGCTGCTGCCCACAAACCTTCACTTTCCTCTCCAAAAATAAGGGCATTTTTAAGGCAGCAATCTAGATTTGGATGTAAAATCTTGCAGAAAATGAGATCATTCCAGCTTCAGGCCAAGTGGTGTGTGTTCTTTGGTGTCCTCTCTGCAAAACAGAACAATTTAAGACTCATTTTTTTTTGTTGTTAATTAACTGCTGCTGTATTAGCAGGCTGTGGGTTATTCCCTGAAATATGAGCTGTGGTCTTCAGTCTTCTCCTTGACCATCTCCCTGTCTTCTGCAAGCTGAGCTTGGAATACTTGGATAAACTTATTTTATATGAGGACTACAATAATAGCTGGGACAATCTCAGTCCTCCACAGCAGAACCCAAGCATTTGGGGCAGAAAAGGCTGTTTCACCCTGGCACAAGCCACTCACTGGGTGTTCCTCTCTTCCAGGGTGCTTTGAGAATAATCATCAGCCTTAACAAGGATTGATTGTGTGCTCCTCATCCTCCTGGTTTGGTTTTACTCAGAAAAAGCTTTGGCTGTGGCGTCGGGGAGGCGAAGAGGTGAATGAAGGTCCCTTCCAAGGTACAGTGGAGGCATGGCTGAGGTGTTTGGGGTGTGGAGCTGGTGTTGGTGCAGCCTTTGGAGGTTCCAGGGGGTGCAGCCTCCTCATGGGTTCACATCCCTCAATCCTCCATGAGAAATCTGCACTCCATTGTTCCCTTGTTCAATCCTAATGAGCTCAATCTTCTTTGTGTTGGCTTTGTTTTGGTGCAACCTTGGATAAATCCAGTGTTTTGTCTCCATTTACCTTTAAAGAATCTTTCATTTTTGAAACTTCTGGGTTGTGTCATAAGTAGAGTTTGGGCATCAATATTTGCACTATTTTGAAGAAAATTTTCGATAAATTTCTTTTTGTTGTCTATTCAAACCAGTATTAGACTAAAGTATACTGAATTCGTATTAGACTGAAATATTTTCTTACTTTGGTGCAGATGGGCATGAATTCTTGCATGAATGATTTATAAAGGAGGGGTAAAGAAAAAAAACAAAGTCTTTCTAAGGAAAGGAAGGCCATGGAGTAAGAAGGAAGGTTCCAGAGTAAGAAGTGTTACTCAGGACATTGGTGAATTAAAACCCAACATCCATCAGCGAGTCTGTGGGAAGTTTTTCTGGTCAAAGTTCTTCCCGTGGTCTAACCTGTGGAAAAGACTGAAGAATGCTTTTAGAAATGAAAAATAAAAACCCTACTGTAAGATTTCTTGTTGGGTGTTTGGGAGGACTCGTTCCAGCCCAGGTGGATTCAGTGCTGGGATGGTGCTGCTGGAGCAGCAAAGGGAGATGTGCCTGTGAAAGCTGGGATTTGTATCAACAAGGTCTTTTCCTCAAGCATTTCATGTTGCTGTGGCTTTCACAGGTTCACCCTGGCTGGAGAAGTAGTTTGTATTTGTGGTTTGATATTTCCCTAAAGCCTCCACACAGAGTCCAGCTGACACTGCCTGCTTCACAAACTTAACCAATTTATGGTTTCCTATGAAAATTCTTTGAACTCATTGGAAATCTGATTTGATACCTCAGTGCCAAACTGAAGCCAATCCCAACTTTTAGGGTTGACTAAATCCTTCCCTTGGAATCTGTGTGATATTTAGCAGTGAGTTTCACATCTGTTTGTGTGTGTTCCTCTCTGTACTTCACTGAATTTCATGCTGTGTTTTGTTACCTGTATTTGTAAGTTGTTTTTAAAATTTTTTTTCCTTGCTCACTTTTTAATTTGGGGAAAACTCCTCTTGAGGTCAACAGCTGAATGAATCCCAGTAATTAGAGTTGTCCTTGGAGGGCCAGGAGTTGGACTTGGATGATCCTTGTGGGTCCCTTCCAACTCAGGTATTCTATGATTATAATTTACTAATTTTACATTTACATAGGTTTTTATTATTATAATTTTTAAGAAGTGGCCAACTGTCCTAGGGGAAAGACTTTGTCTTTGGTGCCTGTTTTCTCCATAGATCCCAGAAAATGAATAAATTCAATGAGACTGAAGTCTCAGAATTAATTAATATGTGATGCTCAGCATAAACATTAATAGACTAAACTCCATTTATTTTTAAGTTTTTGCTAGTATAAGAAAAGGCTTTTTTTAGAGAAGCAAGAGCTTGGATGTGCCTATCAGGGCTTCTGAGCTGTTTGGGGTTGGAATTCAGTGGCCAGCTGGAATCCTGGAGCTGCTGGGATTGGCAGGATGTGCCTGGAGCCACGTGAAGAGGAGTAGTCATGGGATGATCAGTGTGGCCACTGCTGTGACTGGCCAGGTGAAATGGTCCCAAAAATATTGTTTGTATGTCAGTGATTTGTCTTGCATGATGAAGCTCCATGTGGATGTGACTCTGTTGGATGAAGTGAAATAGTCCCACAGCACTTTTCTTTTAAAATTTTGATTAAAACAGCAGCTTCTTCAACAGAATCCTTTAGGAATAAGACAGCAAAGTCCACCCTGAGGTCATGGGACATGTTCACCACCTCGTGTGGTGTGGGATTCTAGGTGGGATTCAGAGATGGAGTATCAGAGGTATCCAGCATGCCCAGAGCCTCTTGACTCCTGTGGGCTACTGGACAGACATTTTGGGCTGAGTGTTTTTTCTCTCTCTAAAATGATGGTTATGAAGCAGCTGATGGAGCTGAAAGGGCTTGTGCAGCCATTTCTGCTTGTGTTTCATTATCCATCACTTCCTGATTGGTGTCACAGGGCCAGAGCATTCACATTTGGATTATGTGGGGGGAAAGTGATGCATGAAACCCATACAAAGCTGCCCACTCAGATTTCTGGGCTTTGTTTGCACTGGTCACATTCACTTGTCACAAGTTGCTGTCTTCTTTCTGTCAGCCCTTTCAGCAGTGTCACACATTTATTCCAGCTCAGGCAGAGCAGCAGCAGTGCTGGCAGAGCAGGGAGCCTGTGTTTGCAGAGCACAGGTGAAAACACTTCTGAATTTAGATCTGAGATGTTGATTATACCCTAAAAAGGTTCTTCTTGTGCAATTGGAAACCTTGGGATCCTGGACATCATTGTGGTCCAAGCACTCTGTAGAGATCATGATGGTCTCAAATCAAAATTGGCTTGAAAAATTGGCATTCCTGGAGGAGGGGAAGGAGGGTGAGAGGTAGGAACAGACCCACCACCAGAGAGGTGCTATCTGTCCCAGAGGGTATGAGTGAGAATTGTAGAATATTTTGTTGGAAAGGTTCTTTAAAGGTCACCCCTCATTCCACCCCTGCCATGGCAGGGACACCTTCCACCATCCCAGGTTGCTCCAAGCCCCTTCCAGCCTGGCCTTGGGCACTTCCAGGGATCCAGGAGCAACCACAGCTGCTCTGGGCATCCTGTGCCAGGGCCTCACTGCTCTCAGAGTCAAGAAATTCCTTCTAAAATCTGGGTTCACACATTTTCCATCATAATTATTTTCATGATCCCAGCAGGTTTACATGAAGGGTAGGTGGGAAGCATTCCTGATGCCATGCAAAACCTGAAATGGGAATGTGGGCAGGATCATCTTCTCCAGGTCCTTAGACCACCAGCTCTGAATTAGGCTCACAGAAATAGTTTTGTTTGAGAAAATCAAGAGCCTTGTTCAGAAATGCTGGAATTTCTTTGGAAATTCAGCTTCCAAAACCCGCAGAGGAGCCACCTCTGCTCCCGCAGCGGGTCGGAAGTCAGGTTTTTTGGGATTGCTGCCAAGAAACATTTCTTGGAAACCCTTCAGTGTGCAGTGTGAACAGCAGGACAGGAGGTCTGGGTTTGAACTCAGGATGATAAAACCAGGGAGGTTTTGGCAGGGCTGTGTTCAGATGCTTCATTCTTGGCCTTTCTCCTTGGGGTGTACGGGCAAACTCCTGCCTGGGCTGGCTCAGAAACTTCCACTTCCCTCTGACTTTGTAGCAAAGCTGAATTTTCCACTGACTAGGGAAGTTTTTCAGACTGAAACAGCTCTCTAATTTTTTGGATGGATTTCTCCAACTCATTGACTACACCTAATCTGTATTTTTGAATGGAGCTAGTGCTGAACCTTCCTTACAGGGGCAAGAATTTTCATAAAATCATGAAATGCTTTGGATTGGAAAGGACCTTAGAGACCATCTGCTTCAACACAGGGACATCCTGCACTAGACCAGGTTGCTCCAAGCCCCATCCAGCCTGAGAATTCCCTGAAACCATCCCCTGATTTTGTGATTAGTTGAAAATGGGTGAAGCTGGAGCTTGGAGTATCAATTACCCCTTCACCCAGGTCAAACTTTCCCCTTTTTTCTGTTCCCCATTGCTCTCTCTGAATCCCTTCTTTCTATTTTTTTTAAGGAAACTATAAAATTTATGTGGAGAAGGAAGGAAAAATCTCTTTCTTACTGCAAGGGCCAGCTCAGCATCTTTTTTTTTTTTTAATCCCTGTGAGAGCAATTTGTCAGAAAACCTTGTGGAAAGCACAGAGCTTGAGCCTAGAGGAGCCAAGCTGAGCTTGAACACTCCCTTGATTGGAGCTCATAGCACCAGCAGGACCAGAAATCTTTTTATCAGTGACTTTACAGGATAAGAAGGAGAATTTCCCAAAGAATGGGTTCTTCCCTAAGTTTCATTCTCCAAGGAGGCCCTGAGAAAAGCAGATCCACTGGGAAGTTGGTAGCTCCAGACAAGTAGGTGCACGCTCTGGTGTGCATTCTCACCTGTAGGTACACAGACAGCTTTCCCAAATTGCCCAGAACCTGAGAAAATGCAGATAAAATCACAAAGGCAATTGCAGTTAATTACACTTCCAAGGCAACTGGAGATTGGTTGGAGTCCTGTGGGATTTCTGAGGCCTCCCAGTGCAGTTTCAGGTGCAGTGTGGGCAGGAAGGTTTGGTGTCTGTGGTTGGAGATGTCTCAGTTGTGACTGTGAGCTCTGTGCATGGCATAGATGTCACCACCAGAGCACAGCTATTGTCCCATGGCAAATTCTTCACAGAAATTTTGAGTTTTGATTAAAAAAATACAAGAAATAAAAAGCATTTTGTGCATGACTGAACTTTGTTGTTCTTTTTCCACCTAAATGCTTTCCCATTTCTTCCCATCCTCACCAAAACCCGGCCTGAATTTTGTGTTTTGGGCAATGGGAAAAAGCCATAAAATAAGACAGTTAATGTCTTATTTTCTGTTATGTGAGCTTGGAAAATTAAAGGAAAGCCTAACTTTTAACTCCAGAATAACCAAAGTCTGAAGGGATTCAGCAGTGGGAGTCAAAAATACATAAAGCTATATGGGACAGTATTCCCCTTCTGTTTCTGAGGGAATTTAGGTCAAAAAATGCTCTGCTAACTTCAGAATTTTGCTTGACCCAACCCTTGAGTCTCCAAACCCATTGTAACCGTGTCCTATCCACTCATTATTACCTGAATTTGCAGTTTTTGGGAGGTCCATGTGAGTATTTGTTCATGCCTAGACTTCACCAAAAACATATGATGTTTTTAAAAAAGATAACACAGACTTGTTTTTATTCCCTTAAGATGGCAAATCTTTCTTCAAAGAATCATGAATTAAACAAGACAATGCCTCACAGCGGGTATTAAGGAAAAAATAATAATTTTTTAAAAAGCCTTTGGAATGGTCTTTCCCTCTGGCATCTGCACTCAGGTTCTGCAATCAGTGATTCAAAGGAGGTTTTGTGGGGAGGAGAGATGCAGGAGTTGATATGACTTCCCCAAGGGTGAGAACTTTGAGAGCAGGGACCTGAGCATTAATCTCTTTAATTCCAGCTCAGCACTTCACTGTGAGATCATTACTTTGTGGGATTAATCTGTGCAATGCCTCCAAAGCCTCTAAAACCATAATGCTGCTCATGTATTGAGGAATGGTGCTGCCAGTGGAGTATTTGGGATCTGTGGCCATCCATCCCTGGCACCTTTTTGCTTCATTTTTGAGTATAGGAAAGCATTCCCTGGCCTTGGTTGGTCTTTCTCTGTTCTAATCATCAAGGCTGATGTTGTCTTCTTGGAGGAATTCTGTTTTCCATAGGGAGAAAAAGTTCCCAGTGCAAAAATCAGCTGAAATGCATTTGATAAGTACATGCAGCCATGGCAGCATCATTCAGAGTTTTCTTGCAGTGTTGAGTAACATGTTGTGTTCTTAAAACTCATTTCCTAAAAACAGGAGAGCAGTAACAGGACACAGTTTGTGTTTATAGGCCCCTCCATCCCAAATAACCCCCAGGCATTTCCAGCAATGTTTGAGAAATTTCAAAATCTTCAAATCTTGCAAATTCTGTGAAAACTGAGTAGCAGTGGGGGGAGGGGCTGGGTGGAGAGACCTTGAGACTTCCCAGACTCAATGCAAATTCTGCAGTCTAAATTTACTTCTTAGGTAATCCATGTCTGATTTTTAGGATGTGTGGAAACCCAGAGCACTGGGAATATTTCTCTGTCAGCTCTGGGGGGCCCTGACCCCCAGGGAAGCACTGACTTTCACCCTCATTCATGGAGAAAATTTTCTAGAGCTCAAGATAGACTGGAATCCACAAAAGTGTGAAACAGGTTATAGAGAGCAGTGTAGGTGTATCCCTTGGTGAGAAATTGAGGTTTTGGGATTTTTGGTATGTTGTGGATGGAAGCAAGATGGAGGGCACAGGGTGTCATCCTGGGTTTCTTCTTCATGCTGCTTCTTCCTCCTTCTTCATGGGTTTGGGTGGCATTTTGTAATTGGACAGAAAAGTCCTCATTGGGGGCTCTTTGGGTTCAGTTATTGGGTTAAAAGAAAAAATAATCCAGGTGTCAGTTCTTAATTGGATAGTTTAGTCTTAAAAAATATTGGAACAAGAGATTGTTGGCCATTTTGTACCTTCTAATGAAAAGCTGCAAAACTCACGGTAGTGAGACAGTTTTACTGATAAAAAATAATAAACACCTGAGTCCAAACATGAACTACCCTCTCAAGTGCCTTCAATCCAGACCCAAAATACCAACAACTAAAACCCCCACAAGGATGTTACCAACTCCTCAAATGAGGTCATGGTGCTACCAAAGCCTCCAGTGTGATGCTGGGCAGTCACTTTGCCCTTCCGCTGCCTTAACCCCAATTTTATTGAGGATGACTTCATCCCCTTCCCTCACAGGCACGTGCTGCCTCTTTCACACTGCAGATTTACCAGCAGCACCTCACACATCTCAGACTCTCTGTGAATCCCCCACTGGCACCCAGAGCCCCGGGAGTGTCTGATGCGTCACGTTGCAAAGTGTGAAATTGAAGATTCAGCCCCACTTTGATGCTTTGGCTGTGTGAGCAGCAGAACTAATGTGGCTCAGCATACTAATGAGGGAATATTTATTGTTCAGGGCTGGCTGGTGCTCAGCTTCACCCTTGGAAAATTCCTGGGAGGATGGTCTTCCTCTGGGGATGGGTCTGTGGGGTCCTTGGCAAACAACTGGCATGGCAGTGGCAGGGGGAAAAAGCCCAACTTTCAAGAAAATAGTTTCAAAATTATTATAATTTATAAAATTATTTAAATTAAATTTTAATTTAAGTTTCTTATGTATTTTATTAAAATATTTTTATTAAAATATCTTATTATAAAATATATTACTAAAATTATTTGTTCATAAAATACCTTAAGGGAGGTAGGAGGAGGGAAATTGTGGCTTTTCATGGAGAGAAAGTGAGGGTGAAACTAAGGAGAGGTCTAAGCCCACGGGTCACCACAAGGATAAAATTAAGATGCCAACAGCTTTCAGCATCACTGAGGATGTAAAAAAATGTTGTTTTCATTTTGGAGAAGCCCTTCTCCAGCACTGTCTGTGTGGGTCACTGACATCTGTTCATTTTTATTACAGTGGAACCAAAATGAGTGAAAGTATTGCTTTTAATTTTGGTCTGGGTTTGGTGGAAAAGAACTTAGAACTAAAAAAGAACTTAGAACTAAAAGCTGCTGGTGGTGGTACCTGGAAATACTGACTGGAGAAGGCTTCATTGAGATAAATTCTTTTCATGAACACAGGAGTTCAAAATTCTGTGTGTTTGTCAGGTGCCACATCTTTGGGCTTTGCTGAGAGAGAGGAATCCTTTACGCTCCTCAAATTTGTCATCAGGGCAGTTCAAATTCTCTCGAAAGGGGTGGGGGATTATTTGGGGGAATTTTCTTGCAAGGAAATTCTCCTTGCAAAAATTTCATGTTCCTGGCTTCCACCAGGAGGGAGAATGCCATGGACTGAGGGCATGGGCACGAGGGTGTGGAGGTTTCTGGGAATTTTTGAGATTTCCCTGGAGGCTGGCCAGGTTGGAGACCCAAACCTCTGAATTATGTGTAATGCAATAGCTGAGTTAATGAAAAATCACAGAATCATTTGGGTTGGAAAAGATCTCCAAGGTTATTGAGTCCAATTCCCACCTTGTGACCCAGACCTGAGCACCAAGTGCCATCTGCAGCCATTCCCTGAACATCTCCAGGGATGGATCTCCACCACCTCCCTGGGCAGCCTCCTGCAGTGCTTAACAACCTTTTCCATGAAGAAATTCCCTAAAATCTCCTGAATATCTGTCCTCTTGACTCTGCTGGAGAGCCTCCAAAAGCCAAGATGGTTTTGGTTTAGGTTCCCTTAGCAATGAAATGTGCATCAAAAATCACAAACACACCAATTCTGCTTGCTTTGATTGTCTTCTCCACATCCAACTTTTATATCCCTGGGGTGAAAAGAAAAATTAAATTCCACCCAAAGAAATTAAATTCTATCCCCCAAAAAAATTTATTTATTTATTTATTCATTTTTTATTCTAAAATTAATTATTTTATATATATTTATATCTATATCTATTTAATATATATTTATATATATTAATAGATATTTATTTATCATTATTTATTTATTCTAAAATTAATTATTTATATATGTTTAGTATATATTTATATATATTTAATATATATTAATTTTATTTATTTATTTATTTATTTGTTTATTTATTTGTTTATTTATTTTGGAATTAATTGTTGTCTTCTCCACATCCAGCTTTTATATCTCTGGAATGAAAAGAAAGGAAAAATTAAATTCCACCCAAAAAAATTAAATTCCACCCAAAAATTTTATTTATTTCTTTATTTATTCTAAGATTAATTATTTATATATATTTAATATGCATTTATAATTTATATATTTAACATATATTTATATATATTAATATATATAGTTATTTATTTACTTTTTTCTATTTATTATAAAAATAATTATTTATATTTAAAATATATATTTATCTATTTAATATATATTATATATTAATATTTAGATTTATTTATTTATTTATTTATTTATTTATTTATTATAAAATTAATTATTGTCTTCTCAACATCCAGCTTTTATATCCCTGGGGTGGAAAGAAAAGAAAAATTAAATTCCACCAAAAAAAAAAAATCCACCAAAAACAATTAAATTCCACCAAAAAAAAATTAAATTCTGAACCACACAGTCTAGAACTCAAAGCAGCACCTTGACATGGTGTTGCCTGGAGAACCCAAAGGGTTTTAGGAGCCTGATTATAAATTCCAAGAGCAAACCAGGAATGTTTGCAACCAACTTCCAGCTTGAAATCCTGCAGGATTTCTCAATGCTCTGCATTTATAGCAGCTCTCCCAGGCCAGGAAACAAGGCAGGCACTGCTGTATTCCTGTGTGTGATATTTCTGACACACAATGTTATCTTGGGGATTGTTAGGTCGGCTTTTATGTGGCGTGGGGAGGGTGGGGCAGAGGTTAATTGGTCATGTTAATGGCTTTCGTGTTCCTAATTTAGGCTCTCAGTGCTGTCCTTGGGTCGGGAGGAATTATTCATTCTATTGTGGTGCTGTCACATCTGTGTGTGGGGAGGTGGCTTCAGTTGCAGCCCAGACCACTCCAAAAGCTCATTCAGTCAAGTTTTGGGGTTTTCTCCTGTTTATACCATGCTGGAAAGTCCTGAGAATCCTAATGGATGGACTTGGTGTGAAACCAGATCTGTCTGTACAGACCTACACCCAGCTGAGGGACAGGAACAGCTCACTTTGTATTTATTCAAACCCATCTCTGGCAAAACGTCTTTAATTCTCCCAAAATGTGTCTCTTTGGACATGTGTTCTGGAAATGCAGTGGAAACTAGTGCAGAGTTCATGGCTTTGTGGTTACAGGGCTTTTTTCCTTCATAGAATTACAGAATTACAGAATTGTTTGGGTTGGAAAATGCCTCTAAGATCATTGAAGCCAGCACTGCCAAGGCCACCACTAACCCATGTCCCCAAGTGCCACATCCACTTGGCTTTAAATCCCTCCAAGAGTGTGAATCCATCACTGCCCTGGGCAGCTCTACCAGGGCTGGACAACCCTTTCCATGGAGAAATTTTCCCTCATATCCAATTTAAACCTCCCCTGGTGCAACTTGAGGTCATTTCCTCTTGTCCTCAAAATAAAAAAAGCCCCAGAAATTAAAACCCCAAACCGCTGCAACACCCAAACCCTCAACTTGTTTTGTTTAGTGACCATTCTTAAAATAGTTCTGTTCACCAAAGCTATGAAATAGGCACCTAATGCATTGGTTGAGGGGTACAGCTCAATGAAAAATGAAAAAAATTGGCTTCTTAAATTTATTTTTATTCTTCAGTGTCTGGTGAAAGCAGAAAAATCAGTGAGGAAGTTAAAATTTTGTAGTCTTCAGCTTCCTAATGGCTCAAAATGCATCTTTTTGCATGAATTTAAAGTTGAAAAGTGTTGCAGGCCAGGTTAGACAGGGCTTGGAGCGCCCTGGGATAGTGGAAGTGTCCCTGCCCATGGCAGGGGTGGGACCTGATGATCTTTAAGGTCCCTTCCAACCCAAACCACTCTGTGATTCACAAAAGATATTAAATACCTGTCTCTTTTTCTAGAAGCTAAAATGTCACAGCCATCATGGGGTGGTTACAGAAAAAACACACACAACCACTCTGCCAGGGATGAAACTTCCTTTTTATTTATGATGTGCTCCTCTCACACATAAAAAGCTTATTTGCTAAAGACCATTTGCTTTTCCCCAGCCAGACTAACAAGGCTGCGCTCAGGAAGCACCAGAGGGATGGCTTCATTTTATAAAAATAAAAAAAGAAAACACTTCAGAGAGAGCTCTTGGTGTTGTACTTCCTCTATTCAGGACTCCAAGTCTTTCACAAAACTGAGCAGAATCCCATGGGGCTGCAGCCATCCCAGGGTGGTGGATTGAATGACTAAAGTATCTTTTTCTGGTCTGATTTGTGAGTGTAGCTTTAATTTATTGCCTCCTCTGTGAACCACAGATATGTTTGTTATTTGCAATTACATGGTAAAAAAAAAAAAAGGAGAAAAAAGAGCTTTATTTGGATTTTTAAGTCATTCTTGTCCTTTGCAGTGGTATTTGTTGCAGTGAAATCCTTTTATGAGGCTTGTGGGGAGAGCTGGGATGAAATGGTTTCTCAAAGGGACACGTGACAGGCTCAAGGAAGGGATAGGTTGGATATTGGGAAAATTCCTTCATGGAAAGGGTGGTCCAGCCCTGGGGATCTAAAAGCCCTGTGGATGTGGCACTGCTGGGGGAACAGAGGACCCAATGACCTCAGAGGGCTTTTCCAACCTTAATAGTTCTGGTTCTGAGCATAAAAATGAAGTTTTTATCTCTTTGTGGGGCCAGAGTAGTATGGCATTCACCCAAGTCAATTTTACACATGGAATATTTGGAATATTTTTATTTTTACTGTAGAAACCAACCGACCTGAAATTTAAACACCCACAGGAGCTGAACTTCAGTTTCTCTTTCAAAAAATTCTCCCCATGACAGGCACCTCATGGTCTGATGTTTATGGTCACCATATTCACACACCTTGAGTCAGCAACCTCCTCCTTGTCACTTAACAGAGCTTTAAAATGTTCATGCTGAAATCTCCCATGTGTGTAATAGTTTCTCTGTTTTGCTTGGCTGAAGCTGAAAATTTTGCATTTTTAGAGCAGGGAGAAGCTTGTGGTCCATATCCAGGGATTAGTGATAAAATATTTGGGGGAAAAAAAAACCAGCTTTCATATTGGTTTCAAATCCATCAATCCCTTAAAAAAGCAGAAGGAGAAGATGCTCAGAGAAGCTGTGGCTGCTCCTGGATCCCTGGAAGTGTCCAAGGCCAGGCTGGATGGGGCTTGGAGCAACCTGGGATGGTGGAAGGTGTCCCTGCCCATGGCAGGAGGTGGGACTGGATGAGCTTTAGGGGCCTTTCCACCCCAAAAATTCTGGGATTCTCATATGATTCTGTTCCAAAGGACACAGTTTTCAATTGCACTGCTCAGCAGTGCTGGTTTTGGGAGGCTCTGCTGTCTGGATTCCAGTCTGTTGTGAAAAATCTCATCCACAATGTGGTGGAGTTGTAGACCCAGTGCATGGAGCAAGCAGGCGTGAAAATAAATTAGATTGCTCATAAATATTTTACTGTATTTTAAAAAACGTTGCCCAGTAATTGCTTTCCTATCATTACCTTCTGCCTGCATGAAAATACCATATGCCAGCATGAACCCCAGTGGCAATGGGGAAGGATTGAGTGGGAGAAAATGAGGTTATCCCTTGATCAGTATTTTATCAGCTCAATAATAATATTTTCATTAGGAGAAGTAGTGCACTGTCCCTCAAAGAGGCACAGGCTTCTTGTGATTTCTGTGGCACCAGAGCTGTTTGAGGAGGGATGAATCCCACATGGCTTAAAAACACCAAACCACTAAGACCAAAGGATCATCTTTTACCAACTCTGTCATCTGCTTTAAATCCTTTTCATTTCTCCAGCCTGAGTGCCCAGAAGGAAACTGAAGCTCTTCCCTAGGTGGTGTTGCTGCCCCTGGCCTGCTCTGGACATGTGGGAGAGGAGAATTTGTGAGCAGGAACCCATCAAAGGGCCCTGAGTTAAGGGATTATCAGCACCCAGGGTCAGGGTGGTCTCAGGGCTGCTCCTCTTTCCATTTGTCCTGGCCATGGGCATGAGGTGGCTCCAGTTACACAATCACAGAATGGCTTGGATGGAAAAGAACCTTAAAGATCATCCAGTTCCAACCCTCTGCCATGGGCAGGAGCACCTTTCATTATCCCAGGTTGCTCCAACCCCATCCAGCCTGGCCTTGGGCATTCCAGGGATCCAGGGGCAGCCACAGCTGCTCTGGGCACCCTGTGCCAGGGCCTCACCTCCCTCACAGGGAACAATTCCTGCCCAATATCCCATCCATCCCTGCCCTCTGGCAGTGGCAGCCATTCCCTGTGTCCTGTCCTTCCATCCCTTGTTCCCAGTCCCTCTCCAGCTCTCCTGGAGCCCCTTCAGGCCCTGCAGGGGGCTCTGAGCTCTCCCTGGATCATTTCCTTCTCCAGCTGAGCACCCCCAGCTCTCCCAGCCTGGCTCCAGCCCTGGAGCAGCTCCATGGCCTCCTCTGGACCAGCTTTTACAGATCTGTGCCTTTCCTCTGCTGGGGAGCTCAGAAAATGCCACTGATCAGTGCCTTGGCACAACCCTGCAATTCTTGGCTTTGGGATCTGGCTGGAATTACTGAGCTCAGCCCAGGCTCCCTTTGCTCACACTGCTGGGAAATGAGGAATAACCCAAGTGCATCCCAGGAGCTCTGCAGCTGCAGAAGGTGCTCAGTGAGAGCTGCAGGTGCTTTTACCTCCCTGCCCTTCCCTGAGGACACTCCCCACACTCCCTGCCTGCTGTAGATCACTCCCTTCTGGTGCTGAGAGCCTCTCTCCATCCCGTGGCTCAGGAGGCAGCAGTTCCTGATGGACCAGCACAGCAGATCATGGCACTGTGCCTCGCCAGTGACCTGAGTAAAGCCCCTCTCCCTGCTCCTGCTGATAAAATCCAGGATAAATGGCAGTACCTCATAAAAAGGAAGGTCTGAAGGTGATACTTGAATGTAGCTCTGCATTTACAGATCTGTGCCTTTCCTCTGCTGGGGAACCCAGAAAATGCCATTGATCAGTGCCTTGGCACAACCCTGCAATTCTTGGCTTTGGGATCTGGCTGGAATTACTGAGCTCAGCCCAGGCTCCCTTTGCTCACACTGCTGGGAAATGAGGAATAACCCAAGTGCATCCCAGGAGCTCTGCAGCTGCAGAAGGTGCTCAGTGAGAGCTGCAGGTGCTTTGTGCCTCCCTGCCCTTCCCTGAGGACACTCCCCACACTCCCTGCCTGCTGCAGATCCCTCCCTTCTGGTGCTGAGAGCCTCTCTCCATCCCGTGGCTCAGGAGGCAGCAGTTCCTGATGGACCAGCACAGCAGATCATGGCACTGTGCCTCACCAGTGACCTCAGCAAAGCCCCTCTCCCTGCTCCTGCTGATAAAATCCAGGATAAAAGGCAGTACCTCATAAAAAGAAAGGTCTGAAGGTGATGCTTGCACGTAGCTCTCTTTGTTGTTGGTGTCTGTACTCCCAACATCCTTCTCATCCTCAGAAATCTAAAGGCCCTGTGACTTTCAGCAAAGGACTGCAGTGCATGGGGCTTGTGGCAGTGTGCACTTAATCACCAGGCTGCATCCAGAGAAAAAAGAGAAACCCTTTGCTCACAAAAAGGGCAGAAAAGGGATCAAGTTTTTTGCATAAATCAAGAGATCTTTGCAGCAGCACGGTGCCATTGCTGGGAAAATGCATGGGGACCTCAAAGATAAAGGGGAACAGGAGTGCTGAGCACCATGGGGTTGTATTTTAAAAACCACACAGTTCATCTCTTTTTTTGGATGTTAGAGAAAATTGTGTGGGCAGAAGTAGTGGTAGAGTCTCCGCACTTGTATCAGGGAAGCTGCTGATGGGTTTCACCAAATATTTTCATGGTGAATTGAGATTGTGGAGGAGATAAATCATAATGCCTGGAGGTTCCTTGTGAAGGGTGGCAAACTAGATTTCTGGGCTTTGAAGGTGCAGCCATGGGGGAGTTACCAGAAGGACAAAGAAATAAATCCAGGATTACTGCTGGGATGTTTACTGATAGTAAATATACCCATGAGATGTGCAGCAGAAAAACCATGAGTGCCAATGCTGGCTACGCTGCAAATATCCACAAATTGGTTTAAAAAATCCCAAAATCTTCAGTGTTTAAAATAAATTTTGCAGGGAGAAGAGGTGGAGATGCCAAAACTGGGAGGAGTTTTGATAGGCAGCGTTGAAAAGCCATTTCCTGAGTGGGAGGCTGGAAGGATGGATCCACACTGCCTTTCCTATTGCCCCCCTCATTCCCAAATATTTATTATTTCACACTGGTTCTAATTCCTTATTGGTGCACGGGGGTGTGGGAGGGGGAAGGAAATGATGCTTTTTTTGCAGGACTTTGGGAAGAGCTGCAGAATAAAGGTTTGGCTCTAAGAGCTCAGTAGAAATGCCACGCTTCTGAGTGAATTCCTGCAGGTGAAGTAACCTGAAACCTACCTGGCATTTGGGGCGTGGCACAGGAAGATTGCAACCTGTCCAGTTTTGCCTTGTAATGTAACAAACCGTGGAAAAGTGCCTGACTGGGGTTTTTTGAACACTTTTTTTTGTCTTGTAGGCTTGTAATGGCTCGATGGTTTTGGGTGCTCCCCAGCTGAAGGTGGCTGGGCTTTGTTTGCCTCCCTGTTTCCCTTCACACAGTCACAATCAGGCAGGAAATGGGTTTCTTGTCCAGCCAGCCTGGTTTTCTCGACAGCAAAAGCTGCCTGGGTCCTGCTGGGAAGCTCTGCTCAGCCCCATGCTTCTCTGTGCAATTCCTCCACAGCAGCATCCAAGCTCAGCCTCACCTGAGGAATAACCCAGTGCACAATGCTCCTTGCAGATTTTCTACCTTTTACCTCAAAAAAACCACACCCAAGCAGCTTTGCCTGTTCCTTTTTATGTCATTGTACAAACTGCAGCTGTCACACCCACTGGCTTCCTTTTAGGTTTTACCCAGCTCTGGGCTCTGGGTGCTTTGAATAAAGGGATTTATGCTTGGACATGGCAGTGGCAGGCTTTTCTCCTGGCATGACCAGACTCTCAATGTGACATTCAGAGCTGTAAAACACTCCCTGACAATAGCTTGTGTTGTTCAAAGAGCAGCATAAATAATCGAGGGGGGGTTTTTTTGGGGTTTTTATTTGGTGAGAAGAATAACATCTCTCCAGGCTGCCTGGGGAGGCGAAGGGCAGGCACTGTTGGAATGTGGAGGGGAAACTCAGGAAGGGGTGACATGGAAAAGGGGGACTTGAGGTTGTTTTCTAGAAGTTTTTTAACAGCATGGCATTGGGCTATCTCTCTATGGAACACCTCTGTAAAAAGGAACTAACTCTGTTCCTTTTTTCACAGGTTTTTATACAGAAGAAAATAATTCTATTATCCAGGTTTCTGTGTGTTTGCAGAGACCTTGTGGCTCTGCACAACTCCCTTACAGGAGGGGACAGCCAGGGGAGATTGGGCTCTGCTCCCAGGGAACAGGGACAGGAGCAGGGGGAACGGCCTCAGGCTGAATATCCTATCCTTAAATTGGATATTTTTGCCTGGAAAAGGCTCTCCAGCCCTGGCACAGCTTCCCAGGGCAGTGGTGGAGTCCCCATCCCTGGAGGGATATAAAAGCCATGTGGAAGTGACACTTGGGGACATGATTTAATGGTGGCCTTGGCAGTGCTGGGGGATTCAGTGATCTTGAGGGGCTTTTCCAACTTTTTATTCTGTTAATTTGCTCAGGGCTTTATCCATCTTGAAAACCTCCAGGGATGGAATTGCCCAAGCTCTGGGCACCCAGCTTGACTGATCTCATGGTGGAAGAGCTTCTCCCTGCACCTTGAACATCTGCATTCATCTTCTGCCCATCACCTCCTGTGAGAGCCGGGCTCTCCCGTCTCCCCAGTGTCCTTGGAGATGCTGAAAAGCTGCTCAAAATCCTCTTCCTCACCTGGTGCTGGTAGCTAAATATGCCCAAAGAGAAAAAAAAGACAAATATTTGTGTTTGTGCACCTACCACATACCTCAAATTAAAAATAGAAAAACAATTTTTTTTAAGACTTTACCAAAAATAATTGCTAATTGCATTAGCAATTCAGTGACATTTCTTCCTAGTTCATTAGCCCATGTATCTGGTGACTTGCCTCTTCTGAAACTTCCCTAGAAAACGATTTATTTTTTTATTTTTGCTTCAGTCTTTACATTCTCTGCTGTCAGAACCTAAGAGGTGACGTGATCCCAGCATTATTTTGTCAATTAGGCATCTTTTTGGTGCTGTGACCTGAATACAGGGCAGAGCAACTGCTGCTTTAATCCTCTTCAATATGATTTTTATCTTCTTTTTTACAATTCTTTTTTTTTTTAAATCAAGAATTTCACCACCAAACCAGCTTCTTTTTTGTTGATTTCTCCAATCCTGTGAAAATAAAACACTGAATAAATGTATTTTGTGCTATGAACGTGCAGAGGGAAAAGCTTACCCAACCTCATCTATTAAAATTTTATATTTATAAAAAACCTTACTTAAATATGCTTATTTTATTTTAAAAAGTGTTCTTAAAATGAGCTTAAACTGGGGGAAGAAAATCCCCCATGCAGTAGTTGTGGCCATGCCCAGAGTCTGCCCAGCACGTGCCGTGGGTATGAATGAGCCCTGACAGTTTTGTCTCGGGGCTGGATTAGGCACAGTTGCTACTGGAAACTGCACAGCCTGGCTCAGGGAGGCTGTTCCTCTCCAAAACAGAGTTTTGGGGGCTGGAATTGGAGGATCTTTGAGGTCCCTTCTGACCCAAATTGTTCTGTGATGCTGTGGAAGCAGCTCCGAGGTTGGGGAACTCACTGGGGCGTGAGGACGTGCCCCAGCATCACTAAATGTCACTTTTGACCTCCAGCAGCATCCAGGGGAGGCTTTTCCTTCTGGGGTTTGCTTTTCTTACCTTCATTTCTTTAAAAAAAGAAGAATGAAATAATTTTTCAGGACACAAACCCCACAAAATCTGGGTTTTTGCACAGTTTGGGTTTGAGCCCTGCTGCTCGCAGGGGCAGTTGTCAGTCCCAGAGCAGCAATGGGGGCTTGGTTTAGAGATGTGAAACAAAAGCTTTTGTGCAGCAGGGCTGGTGTGTGCTGCTTTCTGCTGTCAGGAGGGAAGCTGAGCCCTGTGCTCAGCCCTTTCCTCCCCTGGCCTTCCTGTGAGCCCATTGAGCTGACCCTGTCAATCAGCAATGCTTTCAGAATGAGTGAGTGTGTGGGACAAAGCTCCAAAAAGTGTCAGTGTCAGCTCAGGGCTGCTCCTGCCCTGCTGCCTTTGGGGCTCTGCAGAGCTGCCCATGCAGTCACTTTTGGTTTTTTGCACACTCATTTTTGCCTCTTGGAGGAGTTGTGCTCAATAATCCTCCTGGGTCCCTTCCAGCTCAGGACATTCTGTGCTTCTAATCTGCGATCTCTGATCTCTAGCAGAGCTCAGTAATTTTTTTTTTTTATCCCAGATCCCATTCATTCTTTCTAAACTCAGTCTAATAAAGCAGCTTTGAGCTGCAGCAGGGACAGGGTGGTGTGGCATCCCCTCCAGAATAACTGGGAGCTCCATGAATGGTCTGTGCACAGGGAATTGGTATTTTAGTACTTAAAGGGATTTAAAGAGGGAGTGATTTTTTTATACAGGACAAAGGGGGAGGATGGTTTTAAAATAGAAGAGGAGAGATTTAGATTTGATTTTTGATGGAAATTCTCTGTTGTGAGGCCCTGAGAAGCTGCTCCTGGATCCCTGGAAGTGTCCAAGGCCAGGTTGGATGAAGCTTGGAGCACCCTGGGATGGTGGAAGGTGTCCCAGCCCATGGCAGGGGGTTGGAATGAGATGATCTTTCCATCCCAAAGCATTCCATGATTCTCTAACACCTTTTGCTGCAGGGAGATCTCCCCTCCCCATGCTGAGCTGCCCTTTGCAGGCTGAGAAAAGCACAGTCAGGTTTTATTTCACCCTGGCAGCATATTTTAAAACCAGGCTGACAGAGCAGTGGGCCTGAGAACAGAAAAGATGTCAAAGCTGTGGTGATTATTGGGAGTGCTAGAGCAGCATGGATGCAGAAATAATAAGAATTTTATTGGGTTGTGTTGTTTGGATCACAAAAACTACTTCCTTTTAGGGTTTTTTTCAGATATTTGCTCATGTTTGTTGTCACTGACTGCTGTGCTTGAGTGAAACCCCCCCTGCCCTTGCCGTGGGAGGTGCTGCTGCTGTCAGCAGCTCTGCAGGCAGCTTTGCCACCAGGACCAGCCTGTCCTCCCCTCTGCTGCCAGAGAAATCCTCAGCCCTGGCGGAGCAATGACCTCCAGTTTATACTTCTATACCTGGAACTCTCCCTGGAGCTGTGTTGTGCAACAGGGAGCGTGATCCCACATGTGTTTTATGTAAGCCAGAGAGGATTTTGGGTGTTGTGCTGGAGAATCAAAGCCCTGTTTGGGGGAACCTGCAGTCTGACTATCCAGTTGGACAAGCTCAACTTTCCCTGCAATTTAAATAGACTCTGCCAGAATGTTAATTGTGCCAGGCTCCAGAATTACCTTTTAACTCCTTAGGAGCATGTAGGGTTTCCAAGCCACCCTCATTTTCCTGTTTAAATGGAAAACAGCTTTGGATGTCTGTGTCCATCACCCTGGAATGCTTTTATGGCTGCAGTGTGTCATTTGGGATAATCCAGGACATTTCTGCACAGTTCAGGAAGGTCCTTTCCTCCCCACTGTGTGGAAGTGTGGATCTCCCTCAGAGCACAGTTTTTTCCCTTTATTCATCCCAGAAATTCCTCCTCTTTGAGGCTATTTGATACCCAGAATGTCTTGGCACTTCAATTCTGTTTACTTGTTCTCAGTTTATGGCACTTTCCTACCTAAATTCAACCAGAATAAACAGCATCCAGAGAGAGAAAATACAGTTTATGCTGAGTATCAACAGCACAGGAGGAACAGCTGCTCAGATCAGGGGCAAACTCACTCAGAAAATCATTATCTTGTTTATTAGAAGGCAAAAAAGAGCTTCACGTGTCAGAGATAGAGAAGGGATCATCTCCAGTTTGGTTTGTTGTGGTATTGTGGGAACACAGGTGCACTTAACCCCAGCTGGAGCTGTGGCAAAACCTGTCCCCTGGAAATGCTGGAAGCTTTGCTGTTCATTTACATGGGTGCAGAGTGCAACCCTGCCTGCTCACAGATTGTTATGGTTTTACCACCTGTAAAAGTTTCTGCAGCAAAACCTTCCTTTGAATAGAGGAGGTTTAGGATAGCAAAGAAAACCGGCATAAATTAGGGCAAAACCATTTGGGTTTGTTCTTGCTGCAGGGCAATAGTGGGAAAGAAAAAGAAAATTAACCTCCTTTTTCCCAGGATTCTGCCTTACCTGGAGCATTTACCTTCCCTAAGAGGTGGCAGATGGATTTCTTTGTTTTTCTTCAGGCTTGTGAAGCATCCAGGATTTTTGGAGGAGCAGCTGTGTACCTCAAGAGTTGGATTTAGGTGTCTCATTGTAGGCTGGCATATTCCAGCTGCTGCTCCTGGATCTTCTGATGCCATCCTGGACTCTGCCTTTAAGGTTCCTGGGATGGTCTTTAAGGTCCCTTCCAACCCAAACCATTCTGTGGTTCTGGGTTGTTGGGGGTCTGAGTACTTGGCACCTTCACTGTTAATTATTTTTTTAAAGTTTTGGTAATTAATCATCTCAAACAAGTTCTGTTTGCTAAGGTAGGACAGAATATTTGTGTGGGAAGGCAGAGTCCTGGCTGGACATTTGGCTTTCACTTGAGGGAAGGACCTGGGTGAATTTGAACCAAAAATGTGTGGGTTTAAATTTAATTAAACAAAAGCAAAACCAAAAAATGTTCCTTTTTAAAGCAACATTTTGTATTTTAAACAAAGAATACAGAGCTATGGGCAGACTTCCAGAAAAGCAAAAAATTTATTGTTGGAGTAGGGTCTTTAGTGGTGAAACAAAACTGAAACCCCCAAAGGGAACCAAGAGCTGTGGTGGCCTGAAGGCTGCAGGAGATCCCAGTGATGGATTGAAGGGAAGCTCCACAGCTGCACACAGCACCTGCCACCACAGCTCTGGCACAGCTTTTCCATCCATGGGGAGTCTCATCCATGACTTCTGGCTCCACTTTCCATCTTCAGGATGTCCAAAGGTTACAGAATTCCCATGGGAGGATTCCCAGTGCAGAACTGGAAGGATCCCAGTGCTGGTGTGATGAGTCCTGCAGGTTTGGTGCTGCTGCCCACTGAATCCCCACAGAAAACCATCAAAACCTCTAGCAGGAAATAAATCAACTCCTGGATCTTTTGCTGGTTTTGGGAATCTGGGTGGAGTAGACCAGGTGGTGGCTCCTCCAGGGCTGCACCTGCAGAAATTTGCCCTGTAGCCCCTTTGTGTTGAAACACCACCCTTAATGCTTCCAGACCTGATGCACATGAGGGTTTGTGCCCCAGTTCTCCTCATCCTGATGTCTGCAGAGTCCCCATGGGCTTCAGTGGTGTTTGTGGGGCAGGGAGATTGTCAAAACTCTGAATTTCAGCCAGCCTAAAAGCTACAACAGAGCCAACATGATTGTTTGGCGCAAAGAGAAGAGCCTGGTCCTGCAGAGCGTCCATCCCTTCCCTCTCTGGAGTTACCACAGGGACTGGACCAGCCTGTGGGGGGGAGTTGTGTCCAGGTTCAGGTTGGATATTGGGAAAATTTCTTCATGGAAAGGCTTGTCCAGCCCTGGCACAGCTGCCCAGGACAGGGTGGAGTCCCCATCCCTGGAGCAATTTAAAAGCCACGTGGATGTGGCACTTGGGGACACGGTCAGTGGTGGCCTTGGCAGTGCTGGGGAAATGGTTGAACTTTATATTCTTAGAGATCTTTTCCAACCTAAATAATTCTATGATTCTATAAAATTGAGTGGATTTATCCACAAACTTTACTTTGACAATGAATTTAGAGCCCGATGGCCGGGTCTGGAGATGCAGCTCTTTCATGAGCACACTGCAGTGGAGCAGTGACAGTGGCAGAAGTGAAACCCATTTTCATTTGGTCTCTGCTGCTCTGGTTTGGTTTTTCTGGGTTTTTTTTGCTCATATTTAGCTTTGTTAGAAGCCTTACTCTGCACTATCACCATCTGAGGGTTGGGTTGAGGTTCAGCTGGAGCAGGATGGGGCTGAGGTGCAGAACCTTTCTCTGCACTATCATCATCTGCTGAGGGTTTGTTTGAGGTTCAGCTGGAGCAGGATGGGGCTGAGGTGCACAGGGTGTGTGGGTGTGTCACAGGGTGTCCTGATCAGCACTGATAACACATCTGGAGATGCAGACACCCGGCCCTCAGAGAGGAGCCACCAAAAAAGGGTTCTGAGGACTCCAGGTATCAATGACAGGCAGAAAGGAGCCTGAAAGTTGCTTTTTGAGCTGCTGTAATTTTGATCTTGTGCCCTGAAGGAGAGAGGCACAATATCCAGGCTACCACAATGTTATATTTAAATCCACAGCTCAGAGATCCATCTGTGGGAGGAATGAAGAATATCCTGTTGCTGTCCAGTGCTATAACTTGCTGGAGCTTGATCCTTGGGTTGCTTCCTGAATGGTCACTCCCTGTCCTCATCCCTCTCCCTGTCCCAGCTCCTTCACACACAAAAATCCCAGCCAAAACCACCACTTGAGTCCTGCATTATGTGGATCTGTCTTAAAACCAGATCCTGCTTGCTTTCAAGTGGATAAATCTCTGCCTGGGGCTTGGCAGGTGTGGGCTGGGATCTGGTGGAATGATGGGCAGGAAAAGCCAAGTGAAACCTCTCCCAGCAGGAACAAGGATGTTTCCATCACTGTGATTTGCACTGGTGAGCAGAGCAGGGAGGGGCAATAGGGTGGGATGTGGGTTAGGGACAACCCATGTGTCCCTTGGTCAGACAGGGAAATTCTTAAATTTGACATTTGGCAAGCAAAAAGCACGATATGGGATATGGGATTTATTTCCCCAAAGTTTTAGGAAAGCACAAATTATAAAATCCTGGAATGGTTTGGGCTGGAAGGACCTTGAAGATCATCTCATTCCAACACCCTGCCATGGGCAAGGACACCTCCCACCATCCCAGGTTGCTCCAAGCCCTGTCCAGCCTGGCCCTGGACACTTCCAGGGATCCAGGGGCAGCCACAGCTGCTCTGAGCACCCTGTTCCACTGCATTTATTCACTCCCAAAATGCACAGGACACAGCACAGCCTCTTGCAAACTCTTGGGGTGTGTCCCACCTGCTCTGTTCAAGAAGTGGGTCACATTAAGACCTTCCCAAAAATGAAACCAGCCCTGATCCATCAGCAGGAGTTGCCCTTGAAGCATTTTGTGAGGTTCTGCCCCCAGTGCACTGCTCAAAACCTCATGTCCAGTCCCCTTCCCAGCTGCTCCCAGCAAACCCAGGCTGTGCAGAGGACAACTGGTGCTGCAAGTGGGTTTTTTCCCCCCTTCAGACTTTTGTTTATTCATTAAGGAAGTCAAAAGAGGAAGAGGAATAGAAAGGTTGCAAATGTTTTGCTTAGAAATGAGACCTCAGTGACTGGGCTGCACGTTGCCCTGTGTGGGATACATTGGGCAGCTCCGGTGGCCCTGGTGGGAGCTCAGGAAGACCCAAGGTGCCCTCCCAAGGTGTGCTCAGGTAGGGTCACAGCTTGTTTGTGTGTCTGCTCACATCCATATGGCCCAGGCTTCCTATGGAAACGGGCTGGGAGAGCTGGGGTTGGTCAGCTCATTGAAGTGAAGGTTCAGGAGAGAACTTCCAGCACCTTCCAGTGCCTAAAGAGGCTCCAGGAGAGCTGGAGAGGGATTTGGGGCAAGGGCCTGGAGTGACAGCACAGGGGGAATGATATTTGCACTGGCAGAGAGTAGGTTTAGACTGGATATTGGGGAAAGGATTTTATTCTGAGGGTGCTGAGCCTGGCACAGGGTGCCCAGAGCAGCTGAGGCTGCCCCTGGATCCCTGGAATGCCCAAGGCCAGGCAGGGCAGGGCTTGGAGCAACCTGGGATAATGAAAGGTGTCCCTGCCCATGGCAAGGGGTGGAACTGGGTGATGTTTAAGGTCTCTTCCAACCCAAACATTCCAGAATTCTGTATGCCAGTGTTTGACTGTCAGATCTTCACTCATCAAAGCCTCTCACTTGGAGTTGTGCGTCCATTGGCATCCCAGAGCCTGGCTCTTAAAGATGCAGAAATCCTCCTCTGCATCCCGGGATTTCTTCTCCCAGCTGCATCACTTTCCTTTGCAAAGGATGCCTCTTTTCAAAAACTTTGCCCTGTCTCTTTGCACATTCCAATCTGAAAACCAGCAAGGTCTAAATTTTACAGGCACCAGGAGATGTTGGGGTGCTCCTGCTCTGGGATCAGGCACCAGCCCTGCATCCCATGCACGGGAGCAGAAAATGCCAGGGAACGGCTGCTCTGTGCACACAGAGAGGGCAGGGCAAGGAAAGCAGAGAGCTTTGCCAAGGGAAATGGGCCTGTTACACACACAGAGTGTTTTCTTTGGGCGTTTGTTTCCCAGCCCTTGCCCGGGATGCAGAGCTGCCTTTGGGAGACTCAGCCCGCCGGGTTTATCTCGGGGTGTGGCTTTGCTGCAGGCTCTTATCAGGTGTGTCCTGGTGAGCAAAGCCATTCAAACAAAAGCCTTTCACCTCCATTTGTGCACAGTTCCTGAGCTTGGCCAGGGGCTGCTGTCTGCACCGGGGCGGGATTGGTCCACAATTAATGTGTCTGCAAGAAAACTGATGCGGTTTTGGTTGTTAATACTTTTTTCTGTAGATGGACTGGTACAAATGAATGAGGTTAGAAACAGCAGTAAGGCAACATGGAAGGACCAGAACCAAAATTAACTAGATTAGAATTACAGAATATTAGAATTACAGAACCATTAAGGTTGGAAAAGACTTTTAAGATCACCTGTAGAAGGAGTTGCCGTGGTTTAGAAGAGTAGCAAAGCTTTTCCTCCTGCAAACTGCTGGCTTGTTCAGCTGTCAGGAGAGAGCTGGATGCTTTCCTTGCTCTCAGCTGCTCCTTTAGCTCTGACAGGCTGTTTGCTGGGATGAAAGGAGAGACATCAACAGCAAAACTGTGAGAGCTGCAGCGTTTGTTTCTGTCACACCTGCGTGGTGGCACTGCCAGCACGGCAAACAGGCAGGTAGAGTAAATAATGCTCGATTTTTAGTTCTTTTTTTACAAGAAAGGAGATAACAACTGGATGCTGTCCCATTTTCAGCTTAGGAATTGTTTGTCAGACTTGAATTACAGGAATTGCTGTGGTGAGGCAGAGCAGCTCCATGGGCTGGAGCTGGCAGGGCTGGGGGAGCCCTGGGCCCCGCGTTGTGCTCCCGTCAGGAACGATTAAAGGAGCTGTTTGTGATGGAAACTAAACCAAATTGGGCTGATGCTTTAAGGGGAAATAAAACAGGGAAGAATAACTTTATTGAGCTTGTTTATTAAATCTTGCTGTGTTCCCTTCTGAGCAGCAGAAACTGTTGGAGCTGCTGGTGCAGCCAGCTCGTGTTTTGTCTTTCCCTTTTTTGAGCTTGATTTGGTGTGGAGAGGCTTTGCACAAAACCTTTTCATATCCCTTTGGCTTAGTTGCAATCCTAAACTGATCTGCTGGTGACAGACTAAAACTAATTATCACCAAAAAGTGCAGAGAAGAGGTTTTTAAGCTCTTGTTTTGATAAGAGGGTGAGTGTTCAGAGAGGCTTGGGAATTACTGGGTGTTAGGATGCTGATGTTGGCCCGTGCCAGGATCCATATTCCATCACAGAGAGGGAGAGGAGTTTGCTTTCACTGCTAAACTACTTAGACAAGGTTCTGCTTAAAGACGAGGGGGGAAAGCCACCCCCCAGCTGCTCATGCTCAAGGGGAGCAGCACAAGAGCAGAAGGAAGCTGAGTACAGATTTTTTTCCCTTTGTATCTCACTAATTCCTTTGTCCCTGCAGCTGAAGCAGCTCAGTTCTGCTCCCTGCTCCAGCTGGTTATGGAGCATCTCCCAGTTCCCACGTCCCCCTGCCTTTTTAGTGTTTCATCCTTCCACTTTTATTGAAGATCACCCAGTTCCACCCCTGCCATGGGCAGGGACACCTTCCACTATCCCAGGCTGCTCCAAGCCCTGTCCAGCCTGGCCTTGCTCACTTCCAGAGATGGGGCAGCCTCAGCTTCTCTGGGCATCTTCTTCCAGGTTCCCCCTGGGCTGGTTTGGTGTTTCACACCCTTATTCTTTGAGCAGTGATGAATTTTTGGTGCTGTACAGAGCGTATTGTGTTTGCTCTCACCTGTGGCACAGTGAAAGTTACCAGATGGTTTGCTCAAAGTTGATTTTTAACACTTCTAGTAGTAGTAGCTCAGTGCTTGCTGCTCTTCTGCTGTATGTTTTTTAGCCAGGCAAAGTGCCAGCACGTCTGTCAGAGGAAAAACTCCTGGCTGGATCCTGGAGAATAAACCAACCTTGAATTCCCTCTGCAGGGAGAGGCCTCAATTCCCACAGGGAGGATTTTCCAGCATCATGGTCCCATTTGGTAAATTAGTGACCACTTTTAGAAGGAAAATTGGATGAGTTTGGGAGCATCCCTTGGTATCCAGAAGGAGGAGGGAGATGTGGTGCAGCACCAGCCCCTGGAGCTGGAGCTGAGCAGCAGCAGCAGCAGCAGAGCCATTCTCTGGACAGGGACACAACCTCAGCCCTGCAGGATACCTGTGGGATAGATAAGGAAATCCATGTTCTGGTAAAAGCCCCTGAAGGTCTTAATACAAATCCCTTCATAGTTACCTACTCCAGGTAGACCTGCCTGTGTATGGTGATTTAATGATTTAACCAAGGCTCTGCTGTGAATTTTGGGGTGTCCTGTGCAGGGCCAGGAGGACTCAGTGATCCTTTTGGTTCCCCCCAGCTCTGGATATTCTACAATTCCAGAAGGAAAAGCAGTCACTTTGCAGTTTATTTGTTCCTCCCATGTCCTTGCTCATTCCATTGGAAAGATTTAGGATTTTATTTTTTTTTCTTTTAGGACAGGGATCACCAGGTTACTCTTATGATACCTCCCTGATCCCAGCAACCATTCCTACCTCTGTTGCAATTCAGGTGGAATTGGAAGAGGTACAGTGGAGTGGCTCTGTTTTTATGTTTTTCTTCACATAAA
Organism: Melozone crissalis; assembly: GCF_028551555.1. NCBI lineage: Eukaryota > Metazoa > Chordata > Aves > Passeriformes > Passerellidae > Melozone > Melozone crissalis. The sequence goes on from NW_026535905.1 coordinate 5,063,961, forward strand.
TTTGATACAAAGTGCAAGAGATTTGGGTCTCCTGCTCTTTATTTGCTTTACACACACCTCAGGGGTTTGTTTTTCCAGCAGCCACCTATAACCCCACCTGTTTAGTGCATCAGTTTAGGGGGAGTTTAGGATGTGATATTTAGGACCCAGAGAACAGAAACTAGCATTCCAGAGGAAGCAGATCCCACCAGCTCCCCTCACCCCTTCTCCTCCTGTTTTGGGTTGCTGTGGGGCTGTGCCTGCCCCAGCGGGATCCCCAAGGAGTTCCAGCCTTTTCAGAGGCAGCAGCTCCCTCACAGAGCCGTCCCACAGGACTGTGGCAGATTGCAAACACTCTCGGCACAATCATAGCAGCCCAATTAGCATAATGATGCTGCCTAATTTATGCACAAATTGCCCTAATTTATGTGTGTCGATACATATGATTAAACCAAGCACAGGTGGAACGGGGTTTGGTCTCACCCAGCCAATGAAGCACAAAGCTTCCCAATCCCAAAATGTGTGAAAAATCCAAAATTCCTTCTTTCTCTTACTAAAATATGGAGCTTTGTGTTGTTTTGCTCTGGCAGCATGATTGGGGTGCAGGGCAGGGCTAAACTCATGGCAGGAGGTAAGAGAATAAAGGATTCCTGGGCTGAGATTTGCATGGATTAAAGGCAGCTTTAATTTGCCTTGATACACTTGGGTTTTCAGGTGGATTAACAGGCAGTGGGATTTGGGGCTGTCTAGCCAACAAATAATACCTGCCTTCCTGTTATTTTCATTATTTTAATAGGGGATGAAGGACTCTGGAGCTGTGGGCCACCTTTGCCAACCCTTGATCTTGAGCATTTTTGTGTGTTGTAACCATTTTTGTATTTTATACCATTAATATTCCCAAACGACAAAACTGCTGTCATCATCTGAATTCCCAGAGCATTTTCTCAGCAGGGTTCTTCCCGAAAACCCTCTCAGACTGTAACCTTGTATTCCTCATTTTAATAAAAGAAATAGGTGATTTTTTTTTCATAGAATCACAAACTGGTTTGGGTTGGAAGGGATCTAAAGATCACCTTGTTCCTATTAATCTGTCATGGTCTCCATCACCTGTGAAATTCTGTGATTTTCCTGCACTTAGCACCATCCAGAGCTGTGTTTGGAATCTGTCAGCCTCATGAATGAAGGAATAAATTGACCATGAAAATATTGACAGCACATTTGCTTATGCCAGCTTCCTGACTGGGTCCCATAAAATTTACCTCTTTGTTTAAATGCACGGAGCTAACCAATATTCCCATCCTAAATCTCAAACACTGTACCAGCTACTGGGAAGAAAATGAAGTCTATCCCAAAAATTAACTCTCTCCCAGCCAAAACCAGGACAAGCTGGGCACAGCACCAAGCCTGTCTGAGTTGGAGAAGTTTTTGGGCAGCTCTCTGAGGCACAGGGTGGGATCCTTGGGGTGTTCTGCACAGGGTTAGGAGTTGGACTCAGTGATTCTGATGGGTCCTTTCCAGCTCAGGATATTCCATGGTTTTAACCATCCTGGAAGACACTTGACCCTGGGTCCAATGGTCTTTTTCATAACTGGAATCTCTTTCTGAAACAACTTCTGATTGTCAGAAATACCTGGGTCAGGTCAGTGTTGGATTTCCCAGTGCTGCCAGGGTTAGAAAACTGAATTTGCAGTTCCTTCCTATATCTGGCATGTCTTCCTTGCCATTGGTGTGGTGTAACAGCAGGTTAAATTGCTTTCATCCAAATGCATTCAAATGGTTTAGAAATAATAATTATGAATTATTATAGTATTCCCAAGGTCAGTGGGCTGCAGGGATGGCTTTCCACACTCTGATGGCACCAGATCCTCCAGATGCAGATTTTGGGAGGATTATCTGGCAGGAGGATTTCACTGCTGGCACATCACGGCCCAGTGGGGTCAGGGAAAGGCAGAGGAGTGGAAAGGACGTGTGGGGCTGCAGGAGCCAAATGTGGGACACAGCTCTGTGCCACTCTTGCTCCTTGGCAACACTTCCTCTCTGCACAGAAACTGGTTTCTGAGGCCAGTGAGTAATTTCTAAGAACAGATGTGGATGTAAGACACTCCTGGGAGTGTGTACAGCATGAGATGTTTCTGCTCTCATACTCGAGTGCCTCACCATGCTCTGTACCTGTCACAAGGAGTGAGGGCTCTGACTCACTGCAAGTCACACATCCCAAATTCCCCTCTGCTCCTGCCTCTGATCCCTTTTTGCAGCCCTCTGAAGGCACAGCCAGCTCGCACACGTGCCACTGGCATTTATGAGCTCTCTTGTGTTCCTTGTGCTTCTGCTTTGCTGGTTTTTGTGTGCACTCCTCTTGCAGGAGGTGCTGTCCTTGTCTTGCAAGGAGCTTTGGGAAAACTCAGCTTCATTGCTGATTCCCTTTGAACTCTCAGATGGTGGGAGTTGGAGAAGAGGAGGCTTTGGGGAGACCTTCCAGCACCTAGAGAGGCTAAAACAGAGCTGGAGAGGGACTTTGCACAAGAGCATGGAGTGATGGGATGAGGGGAAATGAGCTTAAGCTGTAGGAGAATAAATTTAAATGGGATATTAGGAAGAAATCCTTGGTTTGAGGGTGATGAGTCCTGGCACAAGTTACCCAGAGAGATTGTGGAATTCTCATCCCTGGAAATGTCCAAATCCAGGCTGGATAGGTTTGGAGCAACCTGGGGTGGTGGAAGGTTTCCCTGTCCATGGCAGTGACACGATTTGATCAGCTCCACAGGTCACTTCCAACCCAAACCATTCCATAATTCTGTGATTCTCTTTCATTTAGCATTATCCAAAGCTGTGTTTGGAATCTGTCTTGTGAATGAAGGAATAAATTTGCCATGAAAATATTTACCCAGAGAGACTGTGGACTTCCCATCCCTGGAAATGCCCAAAGCCAGGTTGGACAGGTTTGGAGCAACCTGAGGTAGTGGAAGGTGCCCCTGTCATGGCAGTGACACGACTTGATCATCTCCACTGGTCAATTCCAACCCAAACCATTCCATAATTCTGTGATTCTCTTTCATTTAGCACCATCCAAAGCTGTGTTTGGAATCTGTCAGCCTTGTGAATGAAGGAATAAATTGACCATGAAAATATTTACCCAGAGAGACTGTGGACTTCCCATCCCTGGAAATGCCCAAAGCCAGGTTGGACAGGTTTGGAGCAACCTGAGGTAGTCGAAGGTGCCCCTGTCATGGCAGTGACACTGGACTTGATCATCTCGACTGGTCAATTCCAACCCAAACCATTCCATAATTCTGTGATTCTCTTTCATTCAGCACCATCCAAAGCTGTGTTTGGAATCTGTCTTGTGAATGAAGGAATAAATTGGCCATGAAAATATTTACCCAGAGAGATTGTGGACTTCCCATCCCTGCAAATGCCCAAAGCCAGGTTGGACAGGTTTGGAGCAACCTGGAGTAGGTGTAGAAGATCACTGGACTTGATTATCTCCAGAGGTCCTTTCTGACCCAAACCATTCTATCATTCTGTGATTCTCTTTCATTTAGCACCATCCAAAGCTGTATTTGGAATCTGTCAGCCTTGTGAATGAAGGAATAAATTGGCCATGAAAATATAGACAGCACATTTGCTTATGCCAACTTCCCGACTGGGTCCCATAAAATTTACTGCTTTGTTGAAATGCACGGAGCTAACCAAAGGATGGCAGGGTGCACAGGGAGGAGAGGACAGGCTGAAGGCTGGACTGAATTCTTGTAGCCCTCAGACCCCTTTGGCCCAGGACAGCAACTCTGGGAGGTGTTGGGAAATGCTGGATCATAAGGAAGAAAATGCAAGTGGGATGTGGGAATACCAACGAGTCTGGCACATCTGGGGTCACTCATTTAGAGCCAGAGCCAAGAGAAAGCAAATACCTCAGCTGTTCTCCAGTTCCCTTAAAAAAGAAGTGTCAGAAAAATAACCCAGCTCTCCTCCTCCCTGGCAGATCCAGTGTCTTTAATCTGCTCTGTCTCACAGCTTCTCTTACAATGGAATTGCTGGTGGTCTGCTCGGGTTAAGCAGCAATTCTGGCAGACTTCAGAGCAGACATCATCTCCAGGTCTCGTTGCTTTGAAGCTCCCAGTTCTATCACACTCACATGGAACTAAATCAGATTTTTTTTCTTCTCAGTGGAGGCAGAAAATCAGCCCTGTGAGCCCATCTGATTGCAGTGCTGAGGCTTGTCTAATTGAACAAGTGCTCGAGTCAACGCTTGAGCAGGATGGAAAACAATGAGGAGATCACCCAGGGATTATGTCTGAGCTCCACAGCTCCTGGCCCTGACAGAGCAGATGGCTGGGTCACATCCTGCCCAAGGCTGGCCAGCAAAGATGTCGATAGGAAAAAAAAAATTAAATTAATTTGGTTTAAATGTATTCAACTCGAAATCTACAAGTGCCTCAGGTCTCTAATTCTGTGCTCAGGTCTCTAATTCTGTGCTTTAGAGCAACAGCCCAGAAGATGGGATTAGTTGGGGGTTGGCTCTGCAGAATCCTGCAAGGAGCCCTGCTGCTGCTGCTGTCTCAAAGCTGATGTGGGTAAAAAACATTTTGGGAGGGGGAACTGAGATGCAGGGAGTGGAGACAACTTGGCTGGTCCTGGAAAACTGGGGAACAGCCAGGAGCAGTGTGGGCATGGCAGGTGAGCTGTGAGCCCCGTGGTGTGGCTGTGCTGATGGAGCCAGGACCCCAAACCCAAGAGCTGGTGGGGAGGGAGGTGGTTTGTGCAAGTGTGAGGACATCACAAACATCCCTGCAGGTCTCCAGCCTGTTCCTTATGGGATCACACTTGATCCTACAGCCAGAGTCTGTATCCAGAGAGGTTTGGGCTGGTGGCTGTCCCATGGGTATGTGGCCACCAGAGATCCTGGTGACCTCCATGTGGCTTTGTGTCCCCTTCCCTTGGGATGGGAGGAAACGAACACACAGAACTGCTTTTCCCAATGCCCAAACTATTTCTGTCTGGGGAAATACACCCACAGAAGAGCCCTCACTACAACAGCAATTATCTATTCCCTCTAGCTTTGGACTCTCCTATATTTATTTGCTTTTACCCAAACAGTAGTGCATCCATCAGGCTAAGCTGGGAATATCACAGTCCCTTCATCTGCAACTGCTGCTGCCCTGTAATTCCCTCCTGCCACCTCTTCCCAAAAGCACTTTTAACCCTGGGAACTCCCAATTTTGCTCTCTGTACTTAAAAGTTATTTTCATTTTTTTGTGTGTGTCTGTAGCTTGAGCAATAATAAAAAATTGCATTTTGCATCTGGTAAAATGGAGTGGAATTGCCTTGTTGGCAGCAGTAAAAATGTTATTTCCCTAAGATGTTGCTGTATTTGTCTTCTTTGGTTCTAAAAGCTTTTTTTTTTGTTTGTTTCCAGGGGGCAGCACTGGAAGAACCTTTATGGGCTCCTAATGAAGTGCAGGTGGATGATTGACTGATGATAATTAAGGTAGGAAGAGGTGCTGGTAATTTTGGCGTCTTTTTTGTCCTGTCCTTGCAATAAAATGACGCTGGCCAGTGGCCATTGGTCTATTTTGGGGTTCAGTACACAACCATGGCTCTATGGCCAAGCAGTAACTTGTGCTAAAGTGTCCCTTTAAACACAGATGGAAGGGAAATCTTATTTAAGAACTACCTGGGAACGTAACTAAGTGGAAAAAATCTGACCTCCTCCCCCAGAGGATAATAAGGTCTCTGTTGGTGCAGAGTTGGAAGGGACATGACTCTTATTTGAGAGCACTCAGCACAGGGATTTTTTTGTTCTGCTGAAACCCAGTGGTTGGGTTGGAATTCAGGTTCTAACTTGCAATCTCAGAAAAAAAAAAAAGAAGAAAACTTGAACTAAAGATATATTTTATTCGTTTATTTTCATCATCTCGAGCGTCTGCGGAAAGCTGGTCTATCTCCAAGTGTGGCAAGAGAGTGCTCAGTTCTTGATGGATGAAACAGAGGAAAATCCCTGATTGAAAAGCAGTAAACTGTTGTACAAACTTGGAGAAGGAAATACAAATGTGAGCAGAGCTGAATGGATTTATGAGTAGTTTTTGTGCTGCTTTTACACCTGAATTCTTGCCCTGCTGGGTTGTTTCTGCCATTGTGCATCATCAGGAGGGTGAGATGGTCCCTGCTGGTCTCTGCCTCCTCTTCCTGAAGCAAAGAGGGTCAGCACAGAGACTCCCAAATATCTACAAGAGCAGAGGCTTTGCTTCCTCTCACAATTTGGGTTTTCACTTCTGATTAGTGGGTTCAGTTCATGGCTGCTTGGTTTTTGGTGTCAGCAGAGAGCTGTTGGAAGGAGAGGGGGAAATTCAAGCTGCAACAAGAACAAATTCTTTGAACGTGGGTTTACCATTCTCCAGCCTATTCCTGCTTTTTGTTTGGCTTGTGATAAGATGCACTGCTGTGGAATTTGCTTGGAGCAGGGATTTGCATGAGTTATTGTTCCTTGCAACGTGCACATGTGTTCAAACCCTCTCCCTGTGCTCCATGGTACCCCAGCACCCTTTTGGAGGAGGATTTGTGTGCTGGGGTGCAGTGATCAGCAAAAGCCAAGTGCTTGGGGGAAGGAAGGCTGCAGTGATAAAAACAAAGTGCTGAAATAAGGGGAAAACTCCTCCAGGGCTGTGCAGCAGCGTTGGGATTTGTGTGTTTATTCTGTGGGCTGACTTTATCCCAGCATGATTTTATAAAAGCAACATCCTCCTGGTAGGGAAAAACTCAGCAGTGCTTGGCCTCTTGCAGAGTTCACTTTTTATTTAGGAGGTGTAATGGCATCAGTCACAGCTGCTGATTGATGTAGTGTGGCCCAAAATTATGTACAAGATGGGAGTAAACAGTCATTGGGGATGGTGTCTTGATTCTGCACTTGGAGCTTTTCATTTGAAAGGTTTCCCCTTCTCCTAAAGAGATCTTTCTGTAAATCACTAATTAAGCAAATGAGCTACAGTGACATCAGTCTAACTCCAAAAAGAGCTGGTGTTTTGGAGAAACCTTCAAGCTGCAGACTCTCAATTATCCAATATTTAAAATTATGGTGTCTTAGAGGAATAGAAAAAGCAAGGAAAGAATTACTGGAATTTTGGGCGACTTCAGGTTTCACATACAAAATCAAGTTTTTTGTGTAATTCTGAATTCTACACTGATGCTAAATCTGGTGTCCTCACTAAATTTGACTAAATCTCATGGCATTAAAAAATTTGCTTGCAATTCGCAATTCTCTTACTTCATTTTTGTAGAGAGTAGAAAAGGTTAAGGCAAAAACGTTGAGATGTTCATCCACAATACTTTGTGTAATGTATTTATTTTCTGAAAAATTGACTTCGATGGGGAAAACTGGGGGAACTTCGGCCCCCAGAGCATCAGGGGCAGGTGTGAGCAATGGGAGCATCATTTGTGAGGTCCTGGGTTGGGATGAGCACCAGTGTGTCCTGAAAGCAATCAGAGCAAGGTGCTCAGTGTGATGGAGCTGTGGCATTGTGTGAAGCTGTGTTTGAGTGTGCAAAACACTCCCAGAGCTGCTGAAAAGGGCAGAAACCATCAGGGTGTGGAGGGGACCCTCCCTTGACACCAGTGCCGTGTTTTTGAGATGGGGAGCGCTTAAACCACAGATCTAATTTCAACAAATCCCATCCAAAGCCATCCACAACCTCTGCACCATCCATATCCTCCTCCAACTGTGCTGCCAGCAGTTTTTGGGGAGGTGGGAGCCACGCTGGGGTGCCCTGGATTTGCAGAAGAGCTCGACACGTGTGGTTTCCTCCACCGGTTCCCCGAGCTGTTGTTTTCGGTGCTAGCCACAATAACTGCAATGTCTTTCCTGAGAGATAAGTCAGTAATTGTGGTTGGCTCCTTCCTCTGGTGTTTGTTCTCTCAGTAACTTGAAAGTTTATTTATCACCAGGGTGCTGCTGGTGCTCCCCTCCAGCACAGTCCCACAGTTTCTCCCTCAAGGATTGCTCCTCAAAAAAGTGCCACAGCTTCATCTTCTCCTCAGGAACGTGCAGTTGTGACCAAACTTGATGAGATGACAGGAGGTGGTGGGTCAGGACTCATCCCAGCCCTGCACTGCTTCATCTTGGTGGATTTTGCTTGGATTGGCCAAAGTGGTTTTTCCCCCACTTGGATTTGCATTTTTGGTCAAACCACCACCAGCTGCAGTGCTTCTGAGCCCTGTAAAGATTGCTGTCACATTTTGGGACTTGCTGATGTGCAGGCTGATCCTTGGGGCACGTTTTGGAAGCACAGAGTTTGCCCAGAGACCATAAATCACAAGTGAACGATGCTCCTAAATCCCACTGGCACTTCTCCCCACCTCTTTCCTGTGAAGCTTCAAACTTCTACAATGAAATTTGATCCTGCTGAGGTGAGCTGACCTGGCCTAAAAAACACCCTGGGATTTGCAGGGACTGCAAACCCTCATTCCCAGCACACACCTCCAGCACTGGGTGGTTGAGCTGAGCATGGAATGGGGACAGGAAGGAGAAAACTCCTTGCAGAAACCACTGCAGGCAGCGTGTCAGGACCTGCAGCCCCTACCTGGAGCTGCTGGGTATAAATAAACACATCCACCCTCCTTTTTTTCTGACAACTGCCTCCCTGAGGAGTAATTTATTTTTTTTTTCCCCAGTAGCTTGTTCTGCAAGCAGGTTTCCTCTTGCAGGTGATTAGGAAAACCTCATTTTTATGTTAATTAGGCATAACTATCAGTGCACAGACATCAACTGCTCTCACATCCTTCTGAGACTGCGATTTTTATTGAAATTCAGTCCTGAAAAACCGAAACCAGCAACTGATGTACCTGTTGCCTCAACAGATGGGAAACTGCACCAAAGGGGTGGTTGTCTCATAAAAAACATTGCCAGGGTGTAGCAACCACAGGTTCAGCTTTCAGGAGGGTTGCAGCTGCACTCAGTTTAGGTTTTTAGTTGTGTTTGCTTGCTAAGTTTGAGAGCTTCCTTAACAACTTGTCTCCACTGAGATCAAGCCATGTTAATTTAGTTAATTGCAGCTAAGCACAGCTGCTGCTGACACTGGTGGGCCTGCACCTATAGGTGCAAATCTTTTTCATGGTGGTGTCTCCAGACACATTCCTGCTTTGATTGTATTTGTTCCAGTGAGAGGGTTGAGCTGATTCACATTTTCAATAAAACAGATCCTTCATTTTGGGCAGATTGGCTGCTCCATCCATCAAAGTGCTGAAGGTTGGTTGGGGTTTGGAGCAACCTGGTTCAGTGGAAAGTGTCTCTGCCCATGGCAGCAGCATGGAACTAAATTGTCTTTAAGATCCCCTCCAACAGAAAAGAAAGGGAGTTCAATCAGATGTGCTTTGGGTTTGTGGGTAAAACACAAGTGCAGCTGCTTTGGTGACATTTTTTCACAGTACCAGAGGTGGAGGGGCCAGAGGAGAACATCTGGTCCCAGCTGGTACAAACCAAAACCCATGAAATTCTGGAGTTGCACCCAATTGGAATTGCACTGTCTTGCCCCAACACCACAGGGAGGTTTCAGGAACACGTTTGCCCAGCAGTGGGATCAGCCAGGTCAATGCTAACACCATCAACTTCTGCCTCCTTCTCCAGAACTCAGCTCTCTGATATTATTTAAGGATTTTGTAATCCAAATCCTTGAGGTTCCTTGCTGAAATCTAAAACAAATACATCCATCTTATCAGGCCTTTCCAAGAGCAAAGCATGGAAATCCCCTGGCACCGTCACCGGTGTTTTCCTCTCTCTGCACCAGCAAATCTCCTTCAACATTGCTGCGCAAATCTGTCGTGGATTATGCAATGATGAAGAAGAAAGAATGAAAATTTACACAGGAATTTGGCAAGGGACATGTGGACCCCTCACAGCTCCAGTTGGATGGATTGTGGTGCGTTGAACACATGGATGTGGTGCAGAACTGTCCCTTGGTCAGGAACCTGTTCCCTTTTCACACAGAGTCATTCTGAGGGCAGGCACATATCTGGGTTGGGGATTTTTGTATGTGGATGTCCACAGGGAGATAAGACAGGCTGGAAAAATTAATTATTTTGTGTATTTCCCAGGGCTGGGATCCATTGATTTTTTCTTTTTTTTTTTTTCTTTTTTTTTTTCTTTTTTTTTTTTTTTTTTGAAGTTAGGGTTGGGATTAAATGTATTGATGGTATTTTGTGTTTGGATTCAGATTTTTATTAATTTTTATTTATATGACAATCTTGCAACTTTTGAGTTCTGTAGTATTTTACTAACAAGTTATAAAATGCTTTTGTATTTATCTTTATAATGTTTTTTAAGGAAAAACTATTTAGTGAAGAAATGACACTTGAATTATTTTTACTTTTAACTTAATAATTGCTTATGTCTTGTAATGTGGACTTTTTTGTTTATAAATATTACTTAAATTTATGAAGAAGAAGGACTAATTACTGCTTTAAAACATCTATTTTAGCTTTATATATATTATTATATTTTTAAACTTTCAACTCTAAGTTTTCTACAATGTGATAGTACACAGTTCTATTCAAACTAGTGTTTGAACAGTGTTAGTGTTATTAATTAATTAATTTTGGAAGCTTTCTCTATGGCTTCAGGTCAAATGTAGGGTTTTCTTGAGGGTCTTTCAACACAGAAAATCTGAAATTCTCATCATCCAGGGTTCCAGCAGGGATCCTTTAGCTGTGGTGGCCTCAGGTGGGTGCATGTCATGGGAAGTGATACCTGGCAGCAGGTAAAAGCTGCAGGTGGGGAGAAGCCAGACAAGCTTTTGATGCGTAAATCCTCCAGCTCTGACACAAAATGTGAAATTTTTCTTACAAACTCCACCAGTTTCTCTGAGCTTTGTCAAAATACAACGTTTGTGTGAGAGAGGGCACAGTTGGTACCTGTGGGGCCAAGGGCTGAGCTCGCTGGGCAAGGAGGTAAATTATAATTATAATTTTATAGTTATAAAATGGCTTGGGGGGTCTGGAAGGGTGCTCTGGAGGAGGAAGAGGAGGACAGCTTTATTTGGTTGACCATTGCTGAGGGAATTTAATGCCCAAACTTGATTTTTAATGCATTTTTTAGGTGCCCATCCATATACAAGATATTCTCCCTCCCTCTCCTGTCCTCTCTTACCCAGTGTAAGCTGTAGTGCAGGAAGTGGTGGTGTACCAGGTGAAATGTGTAAAATGTGTAAAATGTACAATATTTGGGGAAGGAAATACTGTAATCTATAATTTTGCTGCTGCAGAGAGCATTTGTGGGGTGGGGGCTGTGTCTGAGCTGCTTGGCCAGGTCCTGCTTCCATTTGATGTGGTTTGTGTGCCTTGGTGAGAATTCTCTCTTTGCAGAGCTGGAGGGAGGGGAGAAGCTCTTTGAAGTGAAACATTTCAGATATAAATTGAGTTTATGCTACAATAAAGTTGTGTTTTACCTCTTCATGGCTCTTTTTCCCCCATGGAAGGCGCCCAGCTTGGCTGCACCTCCCTCAGCACATTCTTGGCAACCTCAGGTCTTAACCTTGGGCTGAGCTTTGAGGAAGCTCAAGGTCAAGCTGCTGTCACTCTAGAGGAAGTTTGTGGGTCCAAAATTCAACTAGACCCGGTCATTTAATAAAAAAATTAAAAAAAAAATAAAAGCAAGCAGACAAAAAATATTCATATGGGCTGCTTCCAGTTTTGTACAGGGGGGTGGAGAAGTCATAGAACCACAGAATCATAAAATGTTCTGGGTTGAAAAAGATCTTAAAAACCATTTAATCCAATTCTTTGCCATGTGCAGGGACACCTTCCACTAGACCAGCTTGCTAAATCAACAAGATCATGTGAACAAGACCATGATTTTGTAAAAAAATCTCTCAACTTTGTATTTGAGAGAAACTGGTTTAGAGGATGAAATGTTGCTGTTTCTCCCCCAAAATGAGTGGATGTTATGGCATCTAAAGTGACATCTGAGTTTCTGAGGAAGCTCAAGGTCAAGCTGCTGTCACTCTAGAGGAAGTTTGTGGGTCCAAAATTCAACTAGACCTGGTCCTTAATTAAAAAAACCCCAAAAACCTAAAAAGAAAACAAACACAAAATATTTGGGTGGGCTGCTCCAGTCTTGCAGTCTTGTCCAAGGGGGTGCAGAAGTCATAAGAATCACAGAACCTTAAAGAGATCTTAAAAACCATTTAATCCAACCCCTTGCCATGTGCAGGGACATCTTCCACTAGACCAGCTTGCTAAATCAACAAGATCATGTGAACAAGACCATGATTTTGTAAAATCTTTGTATTTGAGACAAACTACTTTAGAGGATGAAATGTTGCTGTTTCTCCCCCAAATGAATGGATGTTATGGCATCTAAAGTGAAATCTGAGCTGCTGAGGTACAGGTGGGACTGAGCAGGGAGGTCTCTGCAGCTGCATCCATCTGGGTTTTGTTATTTAAGGTTCCTCCTTGCAGAGGAAACTTGTGGGGAGGTGAGAGCTCTGCAGGAGGGGGAAATGGCTGAAGGGATTAAGCAGCAGAAAGGTGGTGGAGAAATGTGGAAGCTGAGTTGTGTTTTTCAGGAGAGGAGCTGGTCAGGATTCACATGTTGGTGTTTTAATCCATGCAAGAACACTCAGGTGTCTGGAAATTCTGGGATTTTTGGGATGTTCAGCATCTCCCTGCCTTCAGCCCAAAGATGAGCTCAAAATTACAGCTGGTGACCAAGGACAGTATGAAGGGTCTGGAGGGTGAGAGCTAAATCTGAGCAAAAATGGAATTATTTGGAAGGGTTGGAGCTCTGCCCCAAGCTAGGAGGTGCAGGGAGCCCCAGGAATGGCTGAAACACCTGGGGATCCCCATGAAGGGTGGTGCTGTCTGGATTTTCTCCTTCCCAGTCTGTTTTGGGCTGAAACTCAGGATGAGGATTCTGCTTGCACACTGCCAGAGCAGGTGTCCCTTGCAGCCATCATTCACTGTCAAAAAACCAACCTGAAACTCTCCAGCTGCAGTGGATCAGTGCCTGCAGCTGCTGCCAGGTCACCACATCTTCAAAGGAAAGAAGAACGCCCTGCAGGTGCTGGGGGGCAAGAAAACTTCAACCACCACACTGAGGTGCTGCTCCACCTCCTCCCAGAGGCTCAGTTTGTCTGTCCTGGAGCTCAGACACACCTTGGGCAGGATGGGGATTGGTTTGCTCAAATGCCAGGTCACAGAAATGAATCTTCTGCTCCTCAATCTTCTGCTCCTGCCATGAGCAGCATTGAAACCACCCCAAAATATTTCACCAGGGATGCTCACAGGTGTCCAAAGCACAAAAACAAATTGGGAAGCTCAGTCTGACACTGGTTTTGAGGCAGTTAATCAGTGGAAGATCAGCTTTGCTGCTGTTTTGCTTCAGAGGTCAGGCTGTTAAAAGTCTTTTTTCCAAGCAGCCAGAGGCTTGATCAAAACCTAGTTCATATCTATTTCTTTATTTTTATGTGCTTTGAATCCTGAAATGGATCATTTAGGAAGATGGTTTAGATGTGAGATGTTGGCTGGCAACCCAGCTCTGCATTAAGTGCTTTAAAACATCCACTCCCCACTTCAATTTTATTTGCTCTTAAATAAAATTTAAAAAAAAGATAATATCTGCTAGACACCAGTTTGTTCATCCCTCAGGCAGGTGTTCAGGGGTTTTCATTGTTTTTAAAGTGGCTGTTTCTGGGCTTTTGGAAGGGCTGTCAGCTTGCTGAAGTCCATGATGGATCTGTAAGAGGTGCTTAATTGGAAGTGCTGGTTAAATTATGGGATGCAGACAGTCAGCAGGATGCTCAACCTTTGGTCCCCTCGCTGTGCTCTGGGCATCCCTGCTTTGTCATCTCATGGGCTTTGAGCCTTAGCAGGGGAACAAATTCTCCCTCAGTGCCCCATGTCTTGCTGGTATTGAAATGACTTTATTTCCTTATGCAGCAATCTTCACTTAAATCAATTTTCCCTGTCACAAAAGGAAAGAAATGTCATGAACTGATTTTCTCCTTCCCTTCACCACGAGGCAGATTTTTGCTTTTCAAAGGAAAATACCTCTTAAAACATTTGCACTTCCTTTCAGCTTGAATGATTTCATCCATACTCTGATTTTTATGAACAAAGGCTCACAGCATGATGACATTCAGCCCTTTCAGCTGTTGATTTATCCCAGTCTTTATTCTTGGGAGCAAAAATATGGAAAAATTCTGTGTTACACAATTTTTAACATACATTTTCAGAGTTTCATACCACAGAGCATTGTGGGTTTGTTTTTTTTTTTCCCAGTGATGCTTTAACATCTGAATTTGGTACAATTCACTGCTTTTGAAGCATTTGGTGACTTTTGCTTTGTGCTTGATCCACTTTTGATGTGAATTGTCCCAACTTCTGTTTCGGGGGAGGAGCAAAGTTATTTTTTTTCTCACCAGCCCACATGGCATTGAATCCATCTGGAGCACGTGGCTGCTGTAATGCAGAAACCACACTTTTTTTTTTCTTTTTTCCTTTTTTTTTCGCAAATTCTTCCCTGTGTGACTTCAGTAGTTAAAGCTGGTTCAGTCTCCTGCCCTGGGACTGTCGTGCTGGAAGCTGAAATCTGTTTGTGTTTAAAGATGCTGCTTCTATTTTGGTAGGAAAATGCATCATCAAGAAGTCTTTCTTCCCACTAGCTGCACACTCAGCCTGGAATAAGGACTCCAGGGGCACATCCTAATGAAATAACCCACTGAGACAAAAAAAATAAAAAATAAAAAATAAAACCACCCCTGATAGTGGGATCAAGCTGGATGCTTCCCAAAAGGAATAATTCAAAGTTTTGTGTAGCAGAGGTTGGGCACCACGGAGGCTGGTGACTGATGAGATGGAGTTAGGAGAAAGTTGTTGGTTAAACAAATTCTGATGTGTTAGAGGATAGGAATTTTTATATGGGATGTTGTGTCTCATCGGCAAAAACTAGCAGGGATTGGGAAATGGCAGCCCTGAAAGTCTTGGGGATGTTGGTGGGTGAAAGGCTGGATGTGCCCGGGGTGATCCCACATGTGGGCAGCAGGGAAGGGGGAATTCAGTGCCTGAAGGGGCTCCAGGGGAGCTGGAGAGGGACTGGGGACAAGGGATGGAGAGACAGGACACAGGGAATGGCTGCCACTGCCAGAGGGCAGGGATGGATGGGATATTGGGAATGAGGAATTGTTCCCTGTGAGGGTGGGGAGGCCCTGGAGCAGCTGGGGCTGCCCCTGGATCCCTGGCAGTGCCCAAGGCCAGGCTGGACAGGGCTGGGAGCAACGTGGCACAGTGGAAGGTGTCCCTGCCATGGCAGAGGGTGGCACTCGATGATCTTTAAGATCCCTCCAACCCAACCCATTCCATGATGCTGGCTCCAGGATGGCATTTTCATTCAATTCAGATAGGCTGGGATGCAGTGAGGGTCATTAACAGGGGCAGGGTGTTAATTAACCCGGAGGACAATTGCAGGGGGTATCTGCACACAGCCATTCTTCATGGGAACATGGGATGGACACACAGGAAGGGTTCTGCTCTTGAAGCAAACTTCAGAAGTTGGGAATGTGGTGGAGAATGAAGGAATGAAGGAATTTCTCCCCTAAAAATCAATGCAGTTGCATAGAGGATGTGTCAGGGACTGAAGGAAC
The DNA here is from genome assembly GCF_028551555.1 of Melozone crissalis. Lineage (NCBI taxonomy): Eukaryota > Metazoa > Chordata > Aves > Passeriformes > Passerellidae > Melozone > Melozone crissalis. The sequence goes on from NW_026535905.1 coordinate 5,079,563, forward strand.
TCACCTAGAGTTCTTTTCCCATCCCTGTCACTGCCTTCCTCACGTGGATCAAGATGAATCAAGGACACAACACAGGAGAAGGGGTTGGGTGTCCCTCTCTGAGAGCCACCAGCAGATGATCCTGCTGATCCTGCTGCTCCTACACCACACACCCCATCCTCCCCAATATTCCTAGAGGGATTTACAGAGCCTCTGAAGTGATTGAAGTGCTCACAAGTATTTGAATATCCCAGTGAGTATTTATCTGCAATTAAAGCCTTGGGAAAACATTGTGAAACACAGAGCCATCACTGGAGTCCTGCTTCCCTTTGTGTCAAACTGGGAAATGCTGGCTTTGATCCTCTCTTATCCCCATGGATTGGGGCCATCTCCTTTCTTCTCTGCACTCAGGACCCACAGCAGCATCTGGGACCCAAACAAGCAGCAGCCAGGCTCATCTCTCCAATTTTCAGGCTTGCCAGGCATTTTGTGAGATGGTACCAGCTTTGGTACTTCAAAGAAAGGTGTCAGAAATGCAAAAATGAGCAATTAAGGATTAATCTGCTTGTGGGGATGGGGATCTGCCTCCCCCTCCTGATTGCAGTGTAAATTAGTGGTTGACTTGAGGCCTGTAGTGGAGCTATTTATACCTCCAAGGTTTGAATTATAGCTGGATAGATTATATCATCCCTTTGTTTAATCCTTTTTCCTTTCTTCTGTCAGGCTTTTGACCTCAGTGATTTTCAAAGCAGTCAGATTCGCTTCCTACGGTTTTCTTGTGCTGGTATTTGTATCCAGGAAAGGGGAGGAGAATTTAGATGGCTTTTTCTGTACTGTTTTATTTTCTCTTGCTCTCCCTTACTCATTTCCTCATTCAACAGCCCAGTCCTTTTTTTTTTCGTTCCTTTTTAACCTTTTCAGGCGTTTTCATTCCACAGCTGTCATTGCCTTTCTAAGGCTTTTTTTTATTTTCTAGGGCTTCAAAACAGCAGAGGTAAGAAGCAGCCTGGGTGAATATTTCACTTTATAGGCTTGAACTCTTCCCAAAAATCTTGGGAGTGAAGCTCTGCAGCCATGCACCTGCCTGCTGGTCAGACCTCAGCTCTCCTTCATTTCCCCCCACCCATGGACAGAGCAGTGTGAGGGAGGCTGCTGTTGTTGCTCTTGGATTTTTTGGCTGTGATTTTGCAAATAAATGCTTTATAATCACTTCCTTGCTGCTCCTTGCAGCCAAGAAAGGGAGACAGGGAAGGGCAGGCTGCCTCCCTGTGCTCTGCCTTTCCCTCTGGGTTTGCACTTCCTATTTCCAAAACTGCTTTTATTTTTTTAGACCTCTAATAAGTGTTAAAGGGTTTAGAATATATATTTATTCTTACAGCTCTCTAAAAGTCGTGTTTTAAACAAAACCACCCCAAAGTTGGCCCCGGGGCAGTGGCTGCAGTGGTTCCTGGCTCTTTGCTCTGTTGCTGCAGTTTGGATTTTCTTGTACTGCCCATCCAGGAGGAGCTGTCAGAAAAATAAAGGGCACAGGAGATGTGGAAGTCAGCTGAATAGTTTTAAATATCAGAACATACTGTACAAGGGTGGGAATTAAATGTTGCTGCTGAAGCAAGCAGAGAGTTCCTCTGCAGTGTGAGCTTCCCTCACATCTTCCTCGATGGGTTTTCCTACCTGGAGCAGCCCTCCCACCTAAAAAAATCCTATTTGCCTTCAAATTTGCCCCCTTTTGTGGCAAGGATTTACACACATGGTTGGATGGTTTTGGACAAGAGGGAGTGAAGATCTCCAGCAAAACTCCTGGCAGGAGTGGAAGCCTTTAAAAAGTGACACTGAGCTGGGCATCTCTGGGATGGGAACAGCCTTTAATGAGTTCTGATTCCCCATTCCTGTATTTCCCCATCCCTGGAAGTGTCCAAGGCCAGGTTGGATGGGGCTTGGAGTAACCTGGGCTGGTGAAAGGTGTCCCTGTCCCAGAGGGAGGACCTTGAAGTGGCAGCAGGCTTTTGAATCCAGTGGGTCATTATTTGCTGAAGATCAAGCCCAAAATAACCATTTTTGGTAATAAATTAGAATAGTTTTTACCACCAGAATAGTTTTTACCACAAAACTCGATGGGTTTTCCTACCTGGAGCAGCCCTCCCACCTAAAAAATCCCATTGGCCTTCAAATCCTTTTGTGGCAAGGATTTACACACATGGCTGGATGGTTTTGGACAAGATCTCCAGCAAAACTCCTGGCAGGAGTGGAAGCCTTTAAAAAGTGAATCTGAGCTGGGCATCTCTGGGATGGGAGCAGCCTTTAATAAGTTCCAATTTCCCATTCCTGTATTTCCCCATCCCTGGAAGTGTCCAAGGCCAGGTTGGATGGGGCTTGGAGTAACCTGGGCTGGTGAAAGGTGTCCCTGTCCCAGAGGGAGGACCTTGAAGTGGCAGCAGGCTCTTGGATCCAGTGGGGCATTATTTGCTGAAGATCAAGCCCAAAATAACCATTTTTGGTAATAAATTAGAATAGTTTTTACCACAAAACTCGATGGGTTTTCCTACCTGGAGCAGCCCTCCCACCTAAAAAAATCCCATTGGCCTTCAAATCCTTTTGTGGCAAGGATTTACACACATGGTTGGATGGTTTTGGACAAGAGGGAGTGAAGATCTCCAGCAAAACTCCTGGCAGGAGTGGAAACCTTTAAAAAGTGACACTGAGCTGGGCACCTGTGGGATGGGGATAGACTTTAATGAGTTCTGATTCCCCATTCCTGTATTTCCCCATCCCTGGAAGTGTCCAAGGCCAGGTTGGATGGGGCTTGGAGTAACCTGGGCTGGTGAAAGGTGTCCCTGCCCCAGAGGAAGGACCTTGAAGTGGCAGCAGGCTTTTGAATCCAGTGGGTCATTATTTGCTGAAGATCAAGCCCAAAATAACCATTTTTAGTAATAAATTAGAATAGTTTTTGTAATAAATTAGAATAGTTTTTACCACCAGACATGAATATAAAATCCTTTGGGGAAATAGGATTGTGGTTGGAGTAGAGTTTTCCCATTTAGTGCTTTTTCACGGGTATTTTTTGAAACCATTGCATTTTTGACACACTTTATCAGTATGTGCTCAACCTCCAGCCTGGTGGGTATTTGGGGCTTTGTTTGTCTCTTGCAGCCCTCCCAACATTTGTGAACAATTATTTCTTTGGCGCAGCATTTGAGCCTTTACTCCTTTTTCTCTCCAAGCTGCTGCCCACAATTTGGCCACATCTCAGCCTTTCTCCTTGGTATTTCTGGGAAGTGGAAGCTGTTTCCTGGTGCAGAAAACCCAATTATTGGATAAACTCAAATCCTTCATCTGGAATGAAGTTGAAAATATTCATCAGGCAACACCAGAATCATAACTTCATTTTCAGACACTTGGGGAGTGTTGGAAGCAATAAGGCTGAGCAGATGGGATGGGTCCCTCTGCCCTGTCCCCTTATCCCACCCTTTCTTACTCTTTTCTCTGCTTCCTTTCCTTCCTCCCTAAAAAAGGAGAAGGGGAAAGAAAAACGAAGTAACTTGTATGGATAGAGGGGAGGTGTAATTATGAGCAGTGGGATTAATTTAAAAAGGAAGATTTCAGGGAGACTCTGACTTCCTTTGACATGTTGAGGGGTTTTGGTAGAGGATAAAAGGAAAATAAACTAATTTATTCCTAAATTGTAATTCCTTTTTGGTATTAATCTGTTTCATTAGTGTAGTTCACAAATGCTCACAGGCAGGGGAGAGAGGGGGGCAGCAAATTGAAATGAAGACATTTTCAAAAGGAAAATCTTGCTAGGAAAGGCTTCCTACAGGGAGAAATCATATCCCAGGAGAAGAGCTGGAAACTCCACTGCTTTGGACTTTTCAAGTGAGACTGGATAGAGCAATTGGGGAAATTTCTTGTGAGGAGCAGTTTTTGCTGTGTGGTGGGTACGACCAGATGGTCTAATTGATCCCTTCCCTGGCCAGTCCATGTGGTTTTCATTTCCTCCTGGGAAAAAAACCCTTTCCTCCTGGGAAGGGCACTGGACTGAGGAGTGTGGTGGCCTCAGGGATCTGTCACTGCTTACAGGGTTGCTGTTCTGAGCTGTGATTCTGCTACTATGAAATATTTTTAATTTTAAAAGGGTTTTTTTATATCCCCTGCTGTGATTCTAGGTTTAGGAGGGTGTAACCATCTTTGCAGGGAGTGCTCTTCACCTTCCTGCAGCTGAGGCATCTCCCAAAACTGCCTGGTGTCCATGGGTGTCAGCTCTGGAGCCTATGAACCAAAAATGGTTTCACTGAGATCTGAACAGCTTTTCCTTGACTTTCACCCACAGTAAAAATCCTGTTTATTATTGCTCCATGAGCTCTGAGAATGGGGAAGAAATTGGGGCAGGATGGGGAAGAAGTTGGGGCAGAATGTGTCATTATAGTATCACAGAATGGGCCTTAAAGCTCAGCCTGGTGGATATTTGGGTATGAGTGGGAATGGTTGGAAAGGTTCTTTAAAGGTCATCTCATTCCATCCCCTGCCATGGGCAGGGACACCTTCCACCATCCCAAGTTCCTCCAAGCCCCATCCAGTGATCCCTTGGACACTTCCAGAGATCCAGGCAATGCCTAGAGAAGGCTGACCTAGAACAGAGGTTAGACAGAGTTAAAGAATAAAGTAGGGATTTATTAGGAGGCCTCAATGGATGCACCTTGGGCAGCACAAGAGCTCAGCCAGGGCTGCACCCAAGATCAACCAAAATGGTCCCAAAATAAACACAAAATGGTCACAAAATGAACCCAAGGTGAACTAAAATGGTCCCAAAATGCATGACTGGTCATTGGGTCTCTCACTTTTACAATTCTGCTCCATTTGCATATTGGAGTTCATTGTCCCATTCCAGCTTTAGCCCATGCAGTCCCATCCTGCTTGTTTTTCTCTCTCTAGCCCACGGTGTTTGTGCTCTTGGGCTGAGATTTGGATCATTTGTCCTTGGTGCCCAGCTGGAGCAGGAATTGTTTTGTCTCCCTGCTCTGTGCAGAGCTCACCATCCCCTCATATGAAGCTGAGACAGAATCTGAAAAATAGAAAAGCCAAAACCTGAGGCATCACAGGGGCAGCCACAGCTTCTCTGGGCACCCTGTAGCTGGCCATGAACTCTTTATTTCCCCTCTCTTTTCCCCTTGGTCATCCTGCAGGTTGGTGATGAGAAACCCTTGTGAAGCAGGTTAGGATTTGCCCCAGTTGTCACATTAAATTTTGTGGCCCTTGGTGTGTCGTGGCTGTATCACAGCTTGATGGCCATAAGTGCTTTGCCACCAACCTTGTTTATCAGCCAAGGTGAGTGCTGTGCCTGTTGATGGGGAGAAAAGCAAGGATCTTGGTATGGATTTCCAAGGAGGAATGAGGAGATCTGGGAATCATTTTTTACCTAGGAATGATGGTTGTGATGGAGGAAACAGCTGTAGGATGTGGGAGGAGGGAAAAGTGAGAAAGTGGACTGTGTGTAACATTGAGGAAGGAGATGGATTGAGTTTGGTTTAGTGCTGAATGTGAATTCTTGGGATAGAGAGAGCTGGAGCAGGGAAGATGAGGATTAGAGAGCACTGGGTAAAGGAACAACTTGTGTGGGGCAGTTGAGCAAATCCAGCTCCATGGTTGTGTTTGTCCTGGAGATACAGGGGTGCATGTGAACACAGTCCACACAGGCCTGGTTTGGAGGCCATGGGCACTGCAGTGCCCATCTTTATTTGATTTTCTCCTTCAGGGCTCACATTTTCTTATTTCATGTGCAAGAATTGAACCTCTCCTCAGGAAAAGCCTGTGGAGATCTCCCCAGGATCTGTGCTCAGAGCACATTAACTCCCTCACACAAAAACAGGGTCAGGTTTCTGGAGGATCTGGTTTACCCTCAGAAGAAAAGATGGCTTTTCAAAGGAAAACTCCATCCTCCTTGACAGTGGCTTTATAAAGCAGGGATTTATTAGGAGGCCTCAATGAGTGCACCTTGGGCAGCACAAGAGCCCAGCCAGGGCTGCACCCCAGGTGAACCCAAAATGGTCACAAAATGAACCCAAGATGAACCCAAAATGGTCACAAAATGCACGACTGCTCACAGGGTCTCTCACTTTCTGAAGTGAGAGACTTCACTCCCTCACACAAGAGCAAGGTCAGGTTTCTGGAGGATCTGCTTTACCCTCAGAAGAAAAGATGGCTTTTCAAATGAGAAGTTCATCCTCCTTGGCAGTGACTTTATCCCCTTGACAACTCTAAATTCCTCCTGAATTCTCCCAGTGGTCAGGGACAGCAGAAGTTGGATGCTGCATAATCTCCAGTCCCCTGCTGGTTCTGCATCCCTCCTCTCAGCAGTGATTTGTAAATATTATTTTCCCCCCAGTATTTTAAAGGACATTTTCATCTCCCCTGGCAGAAGGAGGAGGATATTTCTGGCACTGCTGTTGTATCAATTTTCCTTCTTGTTTAAGATTAATATTAAAAATAATAACACCAGCAAAGCAAACACAATTTTGGTGTTTTCCTCTTAATTTACCCATTCACCTAAAGTCCTGGAACGGCAGCTTTGCTACCACTTGAGACACAAAATGCAAATTTAACTGAAGATCACATGGAAACCAACTCATCCATTTTCTGTGTGATGAGTGAAGGTGCATAGAGGGAAAACCACACTGGAATTTAAACCTTGGCAGAAAATAGGGAAGAACTGTGGGCTGCTGTCATGTTGATGGTTTGGACAAGGCAGTTTTGATTTTGATGTGTTGGTTCTATTTAGCTAATTCTTAGCAGCATAGTGGCAATTTTAGAAAAGTTATTTCAGTCAGCAGCAAAACTACAACACAATAAAGATAGATTTGTTCCCCTGATAACAGTTTTGATCAAGGTTTCCTTTTATCCTGCAGTTTTTAAATAATTGGCCCGCTTGCTCTTGGCTTTTATTGTACTGGGGATATTATAAACTCAGATTGTTTTGTAAACCTCTAATTTTAGACACATCTCGGTGCTTATTGTTCCTTTCATCCCTTTTTTTAATACCATGGCACAATTTCTGCAGAGAGGTGGAAATCATCTGCATCCTGAGACATTCATGTCTAGACTGGATGAAGGGCACGAAAATCCAACCAGAACAATCCCCCCCAGACTTTTTTATAAAAACACTTCTCCATCCCAGCCCCAAACCTCACAGTTCATTTCCTTCACCGTAACACCGGGGCAAAAATAAGTGAAAGAAAATCATAAATGCATCTTTATGGGGTGAGTGTGTGCAATCAGGAGCAGCTTTCCAAACCAGTAGCTGTGTATAAAAGCTAGCACAGGCATCAGGAACACAATTGAGTTGCTAAGGCAGAGTTTTCCAATCGTGCCCGTAGAGCCCCGCATCGTCTCATTATTCCGCTCCAGCATCAGCCAACAATGGGGGGAAGATAAAATTTGTAAGATAAAAGATAAAAGCCTGGCAAGCCCTTTGCTTAGAGGGGTCAATTTATCCCAGCTCTTTGTAGGGCAGTGTAATTTTAGGCTTTTCCAGGGCGGATCAGGCCGAAATCCTCGCGGCAGCACTTCCGTAAATGGGTCAGGAGGGGACTTGGCGAGGCTGGGATTGCACCTTGCTCGGAGGGAATTGTGTTTTCTCAGTGGATATAAGATGGTTTTGTGATTTTATGAACTTATTCACCCAGTTCATAAAGGGAGAAAAAAATATGGGTTAGTTGGGCAACAGCAGTGTGTTCCAATATGCTGAATTTGGGATGGAAAGCTCATGGAGCCTGGGATTAAAGCTTTCTGCAGCAGCAGCAAGGAGTGATTTTATTTTGATTTTACTTTTTTTCCCCCCTCAGTAGGAGCTTTGGAAATTATATATAACAGGTGTTTCACCTTTCTGAACCTTATTCTGATACACTGGACTTGTTTGGCAGAGATTATAAAGCAGTTCTGGGGTTGTTTATCAGCTCCAGCACTTGTGGGTGACCTTGCATCTCATCTTTGGAAGCAGCTTAATCCTTGTAACATCCTAAAAGAAGGATCACAGGGTTTTTATTGGTAGTTTCTGTATTTCCCAATACTGTGACAAACTGCAGGTGTTGGGCATGGTCAAGGGCTTGGCCACAGTGGCAAAAGACTTGGGAATAATGGGGTGAAGTTCTTTATTCCTCCCCTCCTCACTGACAAGCTATTAATTAATTACTCAGGGAGGAAATAGGAGGGCTCTGGAAGGCAATCAGGTGCCAAGGTAAATACAGCCTGGCCCTGCCTTTAACTGACTTTCACAAGGAGTCCTCCTTGAAAAGAGTTGGATAACACAGCCCAAGGTGAACAGAAGGCTTTGAACATCCATGAGGCAGATCCCTGAGAGGTTTCCTCTCTCCCTCAGTATGGGAACAAGCAGCAGGCTGGGATCTGTGCTCCCAGAGGTGCTGAGAGGATCAAAGCACTGCAAAGGATCCATTAAAAAAAATTAAAATCCACTTTTCTCTGCCTTAACATGGATTTTGCTCTCAAAGCACACCAGAGATAGATGGATGTGTGGGGAGACTTAGGAGCTGCATGGAAACCTTGAGTTGTTCTTCCACCCAAACCACAGATGTCTTGGTAGGCATGGAATAGCCAAATGTTGGAGATGCTTCTCATTTTGTTATGGAAAACGAAGGAAAAAAACCACTCCTGTTGGTCCATCCTGTGGGAATGCCAGGGCTTGGTTCAGCAGGGAATTAAGACCTCCTTGTGTTTGCTTCATTTCCCAATAGAGCTTCTTCCATCTACTTCAACCAAAGGACTTCCAAGGTAAGACTTGAAATCAAATTTTCCTCTCCCAGTAGAAACCTGGGGTCATTTGAGGACCTGTATTTGAGGTGCCTGTATTTGAGGCATTAAATATCATCTGGCAGCCCTCTTTGCACACAGAACCTGATGGAATTGAGAGAAAAATAAGCAAAGCAACACTGAACCTTTTTTAGGATGACCCAGAGCAGTGACACTCAGGAGAAGCAGAAGCAGCTCTCCCTTTCATGCAGTCACCCTTTATTTCCATCAACTCAAACACAGGTGTTTTTCTCTCTGCTTCCTCTGTTACTCAGCATAATCTGTGCTGCCACTCAGGTTACATGGCCAGAGGCTGCAGCACAAAGGGACAAGCCCTCACTTTGCTCAGCCCCATCTCCTCGCTGTCAGTTCCTGCCCTTTCCCATCAGCCTCTCCCCCAGGAGCCTCCTTTGATCCTGGTGCTGGTTTCCTCTATAAAAAGGGTGAAAAGAGCTCAAGTGGGCTGGGAGAGGGGAGCTGGGTGCACAGTGACACACACAAAAACCTGATGCTGTTATTCTGTCAGCTGAAATAATATCCAGTTCCCCAAGGCTGAAGCTTCTGACAGCGAGGAAGGATGGAGGTGATGGCAAAACTTTGGGATATTTCACTGTCCTTGGCTGCCCTGGTTGTCACCTCCTTCCAGGCTGGCTCCCTGCTCATGGCAGGTGAGGATTCCCAGAACCTTGTAGGTGTGGTTCTGGGAATGCTTTGCTGCAGGGACCTGCTTGGTGCCAGATTTCCCTCCTCCCACCCCTCCAGTGCTCAGGTTACTGCAGGCCTTGTGCAGTTTGATGTCCCTGAGTGCTCCTGTGCTTTGTGACTCATGGTTTTTACCTGCCAGCCTGTTAAATTCCCAGTTTTGGTGTTCTACATCCCAACTGTGTTCCAGCATCCTATTTAAAATGGGAAAGAAGCAAAAGCCCCACATGAAAATGCTGCTGGGCCATGAGGATTTTGTGGGGCACAGGGAAAAGCCTGGAGTGGTGCTGGGCAGCAGGGACAGGTTTGGATGGATATTGGGAAGAAATTCTTCCCTGTGAGGAGGTGCAGTGAGAGAACAAAGATGCTGAGGCATGAGGTGATGCTGATGGTGGGACACTGGGTGCCCCTCTGATGGAGCATCAGCCCAGAGACACAGATCATGTTCCTCACAGTTGACCACAAATTAGAGCCAGCTGTCAACACAGAAATATTTAACTCTTGTCTTCAAGAGAGGGTGGGGACCAAAGGCTGCTCCAGCAGTGAGAGCTGGGAGGGTGGAAAAGTGGAGCTGATGGAGATTTATGGAGCCCCTGAAGCCCAAACTGGAGGGATCCTGTCATCACTTCAGTGATCCTTCCATCACTCCCTGCCCTGTATGAGCAGGAGTGGTGCACACACCCATGGGGTAAACCAGCCCCTTTCCCAGTTCATACTGGGCTCCCAGCTGGTCCTCAAGCTCCAGATCCCAAGTTTGGTTGGTTCTCCCCTGAAGCAGTGAGGCAGGAGGGGAAGATGCCAACTGCAGCCTGTGTTTCTGGTAGCTCCTCTCTGACTTAACAGGAAAAGACTGACTACAGAAAATGTACAATATTGTTTTTCTCCACGTTTTCCTGAAATCTGTTGAAAAGCTTTGCCTGTGGAGGGAGGAGGGCTCATGTGGGGGATGGGGAGGAGGAAATAATGGTGGCTCTGTTCAATGGAACTCTCCTTACAGACAATTTGTGTTGTTATTTTTCCCCTCCAAACACATAGATCTGATCTGAAAATCCCAGGCTTAAAAGCACAGATGTTTAGTCTGACACACAAACGTGGCATCGTTCCAGCAAGTGGAACATCTGGAAAGGTCCTGGTAAAATCTGAGGAGCTGATCTGGGATGAGAGGAGTTAAAGCTGCTCAGCAACAGCTGCATCCTTCAACCAAATCACCTGAAACTTCCCTTCCCTTCCCTCCAGGTCTTTCCCTTGGTACTAAAGCAGCTTCCAGAGATGTGTTACAGCTTCTCCTGTCCCTCCAAGTGTCCTCTTTGAGGAGCAGGGGGAGAATCAGTGGTGGGGATGAAAAACAGCCCATGGCAGTGCCACCAGGCTGGATAATGTGAGGTGTTTTTGGGGATCTCATCTCTGTGTCCAGATAGGTCTGGGAAAGATGGGGTTGGGTTGATCCTGGCCCTACATTGATGTCACAGCCAGAGATGTGTTGGGGTGTGAGTTGGGATGGGTGGCCTTTCATTTCAAACTCATTAATTTTAATTCCAGTCCACGCCAGCAAGCATTAAAGTCACCCCACTGCTGATGTTCCTTCCTTGACTCTTAATCATGTCTCAGCTTCTGCCATGAATAACTGGTTCCTCCAGGTGGTTTAAGAGTGTCCCACAGCTGAAATGTCCTGCTGCTGCCAGGAAAGGCCACCTGGAGAGAGCAGGGCTTGCTCTGCTTTTCCCTGTGCTCTTCCTTTCCAGTCTTTTCCAATGGTGTAAAATCTACTTTAGAGGCTGAGCTGTGCCTGTCACCTTCGCTGCTTTGGAGCTGGGAACAGTCAGAATTCCACCCAGGAATCCTTTGTCTTCATCCTCTGCAGAGTGGTGGTGGAGATACCAGACTTTCCCTCAGCAAAGTGAATCCCTTGCACTGCTCATGGCATAATTCATTAAATCAGAATGAAGATGGTACCATGTTTTCCAAAAACTCCAGGTGTGCCCTTCCTACAGCTCCCAGAGGGAGCAGTCAGCATCCAAATGTGTAATTGTACCCATATTTGTACATCAGAGCATCAGAGATGTACACAGGATATAAAGAGATCCCAGAACATCTGGCAAACTTGGGTTTTAAAAGCAGGAAAGCAGGCAGATCACACCCAGAACCCATGGGATGGATGCCTGTGAGGGAGAGGAGCAAAGTTCTCCACAGAGGAGTGGAGGCTGGTTGGTTCATGTTTAAGTTAGGGGACTTGTGGAAATCACATCTGGATCTCTGAAATTATATGGAGAAATTGAAATGAAATTATATGGAAATGGTTCCTCTGAGATCACTGCCCTAACATGAGGGTGTTACTAAGGTAGAAACAGAATCATAGACTTATTTAGGTTGGAAAAGTCCTCTCAGATCATTGAATCCAACCATGAACCCAGCACTGCTGTGTCCACAAATAACCCTGTAATGAACTGACTGCTCATAACATCCCTATTGCTGTCTATGTATAACGTTGCCCCTTTTCCATCTGTAGGATTTTGGTTTTAAGCCTTTTGCACGTCCCAAAATCACATCTTCTCCTTTTCTGCCTCCTCTTTGGAACATCCCTTCATTTGGTTATGGAGGGATTGCAGGTCTTCCTTCACTGCTGTGCAAGCACAAGATGGCTTGGGGTACAGCATCACCCATGTAGGATGAGCCAATCCCATAGATAATCATCCAGGAATGGCTGATTTGGGACAGGGGATGGCTTGGGGTACAGCATCACCCATTTAGGATGAGCCAATCCCATAGATAATCATCCAGGAATGGCTGATTTGGGACAGGGGATGGCTTGGAGATGTGAGTCACTGAAGGATGGGACTGGATTTGGTTTGGACTAAGGACAACAAGGAGGGTTTGAGGCAGGATGGCCTCAGGGTGCATGGCAAGGAGTCAGAAGTGGTGGCACCAAGCTGAGAGGTGCAGGTGATTCTCGTGAGGGACAGGATTCCGTGCTGAGGGACCTTGGCAGGCTGGGGAAGAGGGACCTTGTGATCCTCATGAGGCTAAACAAGGCCAGGTCTAAGGTCCTGTGCCTGGGTTGGGGCATTCCCAGGGTCAGAACAGACTGGGGGATGAAAGGATGGAGAGCAGCCCTGCCCAGAAGGGTTTTGGGATGCTGATGGGTGAAAAATGAGCCAGCTCACAGCCTAGAAATAGAACTGGGCTGTGTCCAAAGAAGGGTGGCCAGCAAGTCAAGGGAGGGGATTCTGTTCTCTGCTCTGCTCTCAAGATGCTGCACCTCCAGTGCTGTGTCCAGCCCTGGGATCCTCAGTACAGGAAGGACCTGGAGCTGCTGGAGCAAATCCAGAGGAGTCCAAGGAGATGCTCCAAGGGCTGGAGCCAGCCTGGGAGAGCTGGGGGTGCTCACCTGGAGAGGAGAAGGATCCTGGGGAAGCTCAGAGCCCCTGGCAGGGCCTAAAGGGGCTCCAAGAGAGCTGGAGAGGGACTGGGACAAGGGATGGAGGGACAGGACAAGGAGGAATGGTTCCCACTGCCAAAGGGCAGAGATGGATGGGATATTGGGAATAAATCATTCCCTGTGAGGGTGGTGAGGCACAGGTTGCTCAGAGAAGCTGTGGCTGCCCCTGCATCCCTGGAAATGTTAAAGACCAGGTTGGAGCAACTTGGTCTAGCAGAATGTGTCCCTGCCGATGTCAGGGAGGTGAAACTGAATGGTTTTAAGGTCCCTTCCAACCCAACCCATGCCATGACCCTGTAAAAACGAGATGAGTTTGTCAGGCTGGGCTGGACACCGTCCTGGTGTGGAGCAACAGAGTTGGTGTTGTGTCCCTGCAGGCACAGAAAGCCCTCTCTGTTTGTGGGAGCTCCTGTACCATTTCATGCCTGGTTTGGGGGGTCTCTTATTTAACAGCAACACTGAGGAGCCTTCTGTGTATTATGTTCCTTTCCAGGGCGTGATGGAAATGGGTGTTTTTGTAGGAAAGCTGCTTTTCAAAGCCTTTTGAAAGGAACAGCGAGGACTTTCAAGGATGGGGATGTCTCGGGTGCTGTCGTCTTCGTTGCTGTTGGAATGATTTAACCTGAGTGGAGGGCTCTGTCCTTCTGCATGGGATGGAAATGAATTTAATTCAGCATAATTTTGTTTGGCTTAGGTGCCTAACACAGGGGGATTTGAGCTCTGTCATAGCCTCTTAATGTTTGTTTTCATATCACTAAAATCTAAGTGACAAATGCTGATGTTTAATGGCTGCTCAGGGAGACCTTGTTTATTGGGAAAAAAAGCAAAATGGGTCATAAAAAACTGAATTCCAGCATTACCTTGACTCTGCTGTCTCTTCCATATGCATCCAGGCTCTGCTGTCATCAGAGAAACTTGAAATTCCCTCTCTGTATTTGTTTTGCACGTGAGATGTCCAGAATTCATCTCTTCACTGCTGTGTGTCCATAAATATTTGTGCAAACACAAACTCCAACCACTTGACTCCAACAGCTCGAGAGGAGCTGTTCCTTCCTGCAGCTGCTGCCTCTGTGGTGTCCCTGAGCACAGCAGCTCTTCCAGGCTTTTGAGCAGGTTCTCAGCACAGGATTGCCTCACCAGAGGATGGGAGCATTGTTTTGGGGGGCTCTGGATTTTTTGATTTGCCCTGATGGGAGTTTTACTGGTGGGTGGCAGGATGGAATAATTAAACTGATAGTAATGAAATTGCTTCGGGAACTTGAGCTGCAGGTGACAGGACAAAGGGCAGGGTTGGATATTGAGAAGAAATTTCTCCCTGTGAGGGTGCTGAGCCCTGGCACAGGGTGCCCAGAGCAGCTGTGGCTGCCCCTGGATCCCTGGGAGTGTCCAAGGCCAGTTTGGATGGGCTTGGAGCAGCCTGGAACAGTGGAAGGTGTCCCTGCCCATGGCAGGGGGTTTGGGACAAGATGATCTTTCAGGTCCCTTCCAACCCAAACCATTCCATGATCATTGCTCCATTCAAAGCCACCACCATGGCAGGGGGGTGGGACTGGATGGTCTCTAAGGTCCCTTCCAACCCAAACCATTCCATGACTGTGTGGTTCTGTTCCTGGAGATGATGGGGTGCATCCACCTTCACTTTAGGGACGGACCTCAGGCTTCTCCTGCAGCTCCATCTAGAGGGGAGGAAGATGGGCTGGTCGTGGAGGCTGGTGGCCTCTGTGGACCACCATGGCTCTGCTGTCCCCTCACCCAGTATCCCACCTTGCCAGGGCTGTCAGTTGTGCTTTTCCTGACCCCACAGCCCCGTTGCTGCTGGAAACCCTTGTGTTTGGAGGGGAGGACACCACAGCCTGACCCAGTTCCTTGGGTTCCTTGGGGAGGAGCATGTCTCTACTGAACCCCAAAAGCAGAAGCGGGTGCTGCTCCCTTGGCTGAGGATGTGGGAACCACACACAGCTGCTCTGTGGTTGCTTTTGGGCTGGGTTTCACAAGAGAAATCGTTGTGGTTTGAGCTGGGGCTTTCCTGGAGAGGAGGAGATCACATCTGGACCTCCCCAACATCTGCATGGACCTCTGGGCTTGCTCCTCCAACTTCAACTTTCCTTTTCCTTGGTTTTATGTAATACTGTAATTTTCAGTGCCATCCTGGAGGGAAGAATACAGCAGTGCTGAATGCTGAATGAACTTTTCCTATCCAAGTCCTAATTCTCTCTTTTTTTGTTTTGTTTTGGGGTTTTTGTTTTTTGGGGTGTTTTTGTTTTTGTTTTTTGGGGTTTATTTGTTTGTTTGTTTGTTTTTTACTATGAGGTGCTCTGGAATTCCCAGCTACCCAAAAAAGGCTGGTTTAGACCTTAGCAACAGGGTATTTTTGTTCAGATTGTATTTGTTCTCCTGTGAGAGCCATTGTTCTGTGCCATGCCTCGACTGCTCCAAAGGCTGGAGATAAAAGCCCTGGCTCACAATAATACAGTTGGGTTCAGCCTTTTGTTGGGGAGATGAAAATAGAGGATGAATTGTGAATAACATGGGAGGGCTAAAAGTCAGTCGTCCCAGGATGTTGGTTGATCACTTCAAAGATAAGAAGCTGCATTTTAATTCTATATTTTTCAGAACTACTGAACATGAGGTTTTGTGTTGGTACCAGCAGGGGCTTGTACCCACCATGGTGTTTAGGACTAGTTCTTACAATATTGAGGCAGCAGGAAATATGTTTATTGCAGTGATATTGGGTTTATGGTAGGTTTAAAGCAAAATCTAGATATAATTTGTAGTAGCTATATTATATTAGGTTTATAATAGGTTTATAGATATATAAATCTAAGAAATATAGAATTACAGGATGGTTTGGGTTGGAGGGAAGCTTAAAGATCATCCAGTTCCACCCCCAACCATGGGCAGGAACACCTTCCACTGTCCCAGGCTGCTCCAAGCCCTGTCCAACCTGGCCTTGGACGCTTCCAGGGATCCAGGGGCAGCCACAGCTGCTCTGGGCACCCTGTGCCAGGGCCTGCCCACCCTCACAGGGAAGGATTCCTTATCCCTGCCCTCTGGCAGTGGGAGCCATTCCCTGTGTCCTGTCCCTCCATCCCTTGTTCCCAGTCCCTCTCCAGCTCTCCTGGAGCCCCTTCAGGCCCTGCAAGGAGCTCTGAGCTCTCCCTGGAGCCCTTTCCTCTCCAGCTGAGCACCCCCAGCTCTCCCAGCCTGGCTCCAGCCCTTGGAGCATCTCCTGGACTCCTCCTTGACTCCAGCAGCTCCAAGTCCTCTTGATGTTGGAGATCCCAGAGCTGGACACAGCACTGGAGGCCGAATCCCCCCCTTGGCCTTCTGGTCACACCCATAAATACATTTTTACATGATGTGTTTTGTTTATAGCAGGAGCAATGATGGAAGGTGCCCAGCTTGGTTTGGCTCCATGACCTGGGCCTGCAGCATCACTCTGATTTAAATAAGGACACCCCTCTGGGGCATGGGAGATGGGAAGGTGAAGAAAGGCAGGTTAGACAAATTGATGGAAGAAAGAGAGAAAGAGAGAAAGAAAGAGAGAGAGAAAGAGAGAAGGAAAGAAGGAAAGAAAGAAGGAAAGAAAGAAGGAAGGAAGGAAGGAAGGAAGGAAGGAAGGAAGGAAGGAAGGAAGGAAGGAAGGAAGGAAGGAAGGAAGGAAGGAAGGAAGGAAGGAAGGAAGGAAGGAAGGAGAAAAAAAGAAAGAAAGAAAGAAAGAAAGAAAGAAAGAAAGAAAGAAAGAAAGAAAGAAAGAAAGAAAGAAGAGAAAGAAAGAAAGAAAGAAAGAAAGAAAGAAAGAAAGAAAGAAAGAAAGAAAGAAAGAAAGAAAGAAAGAAAGAAAGAAAGAAAGAAAGAAAGAAAGAAAGAAGAGAAAGAAAGAGCTGGAAATAGAGCCACTGGGGGCAAGCAGGGTGTGGTCATTTTCAGGAGCAGGAGAAGAAATGTTTGGGAGACTGATGTGCTCAAAATGCTGAGAGTGTGAATGATAACAGGGATTCACAAGATTCCCAGAGTGACCAGGTTGGAAGGGACCTCCAAGACCATCCAGTCCAACCCAGCCCCAACACCTCAACTCAACCCTGGCACCCAGTGCCACACCCAGGCTTTGTTAAACACACCCAGGGATGGGGACTGCACCACCTCCCCAAGCAGAAAATTCCAGAACTTTATCACCTTTCCATGAAAAACTTTTTCCTGGTATCCAACTTAAATTTCCCTTGATGCAGGAATCACCCCCAAACTCTGCAGGCCTTGAAAATCCTTTCCTTGCTTTGGGTATTTTGGTGGCACTCTGGGCAACAGCAGCTCCTTTTTGCTGAGATATTTCTGTTCCAAGGGCACTTCCTGCTCACATCAGCTTCTAGCAAGGCTCCTCATCCCTCCTGGCAGATCCTCTTTCCCCAGCTGCCCTCACCTGCCATCCATGTAATTGGCAATAATTTCCCTAAATGCTCACAAAAGCAGATGTTCTCTCTGTGGTTGCATCCAGCCAGCTTACACTGCCCTGGATACACGAGCACAGAGCATTAAAGGACTAATTCCTGTAAATAAGCCTATTAAAAGGTTGGAAATAATGCCTCCAACTAAACCATCAAATGCAGCTGAATCCCTCTGGTTGCATTAATTTGTTATCTGCAATGTGCCAGTCCCAGTCTGCCCAGGACTGGGTGCCCTCATGCTTGGCCAGTTGCTCGTATATGATGGTTGGTGGGTGTTCTGTATTGTTTCCAGCTAATAAATCACATTTATAGGTAATTAACACTCCATCTAACACTTCCTCAGTATCGCTGATGAGCGGGAGAAGAAATTGCTTCGTGCAGTTGTGAGTGGGGGACTCGGTGCTTCCAAGGCTTTAGGTGATGCTGCTGAAGTACAAAATTAATCTCACTTATTTTCCTGCCTCAAAGCAGGGGATAAAGAGGTGGGTCCCCCAGTTGTTCTCCAAGTTCTGGATGTAAGGAATGTGTTTATTACAATGAGAGAGGTAAAACACTGACACAGGGCGCGCAGAGAAGCTGTGGCTGCCCCATCCCTGGAGGCCATTAAGGTCAGGTTGGACAGGACCTTCAAGAGCATCTTGTTCCACCCCCTGCCATGGGCAGAGACACTTCTCACTATCCCAGGTGGCTCCAAGCCCTGTCCAGCCTGGCCTTGGACACTTCCAGAATTAGGAAGCTCTTATAAACCCTAAAATTCATGAACTCACTTTTCCCTGGCCCTGCACATTCAGCACCATTTCATCCACTCACTGCATTGGTCATCTGAGAAAATTGAAAAATCGTGGCATTTTGATGAGCTGACTTTTTAAGGCAGCATCTCTCTGGGCTTGCAGCTCCAGAAATACCTGTCAGGCAATTTTCCTTTCACCTGGAAACACGCTCCAATGTCTTATTTGTGGATTGTGCTGAAAAACAGTTGTGTCTGGCAGCACAAGTGCTCCAGGCAGACTTTTCAGCTTGAAACCTTCAGCAGAAGACGTGCCTCACAATGCTTTTGGCACTCACAGAAGTCAAGGAGAAACACATTTCAAATCCAGCTCCCCTCCTTTGCAAACCTTGTTTATAAACCCTCACAGCCACTGGTAAAATCATGATTTTGGTTTATCTGGAAACCGAAGAACCACAGTTAATGAGGGATGCAGGGGATGCATCTCTGGCTGTCATCATTTGTACCTCATCCTCAACCCTTGTTTTTTCTTTTCCCATTCTAATACATGCAAATATATGTAAAGAGTAAAGACTGTTCCACCGAGTCTTGCACGTTTGCTCAAAGAGGAGGAAAACAACAAGTCGATCTTACAGGGAATTTGCAGGCTGAATTTTTAAGACCTGTCTATTAAAAAAAAAGCCCCAAAAATAAAAAAAAATATAAGCAGCTGTTGGCCACGGGTGCTGACCGAGGTGATTCTTCCTGGCATCTGTTTTCCCTGCGCTCGCAATCGTAATGTCATTAATATGGAGCTTTTGGAGAACTGGAGTATATCCTAATTAGCAGCCTCTGATTTTTTTTTTTTTTTTTTCCTAGTTTCATAATCAGTGATCTCGGCTACACCACAAGTGTTACTGTGGCAACAGGGCTGAACTGAGCAGCGGTGCAGAATTACCGCAGGTAAAGCGGTGATTCCACGGCTCCCGCGGCACTTTGTTAGCCCCGGGGGCTGCTCCGTGGGACGGGCTGGCTGCTCCCCGCACCTACAGGTGTCCCCGGTGGATTTCAGGGTAAGCACAGGCACGGAGATTGAGCTGCATGACCGAACGCATGCGTTTGAGTTGGGGCTGAGCCTCTGGAAGGAGATTTTAAGGCTGTCATGCGAGTGATCCCCCGCCGACACCTTTGTTTTAAGTAGGATGCTCCGAGCCCTCGCTGCCTCAACGCTCTCGGCATGGAGCTGAGACTTCATCCCGCTCCTGCAGAAAGGGCTGAGCCCAAAAAGCTGGGCTTTTATTTTATTTTATTTTTTTTCCTTTGTGGGGTTTTCTTTTATTTTAAGCCTCGTTTCTCCTCCCCACGCACGGCTCGCTCTCTCTGAAAGGCATTTTGCTAGGTAGGGATGTTGTCATGCTGAATAATAGCCATCCTTCATCCTGACTCCTCCATCAAAATCAGCCCGTCCTTTTCATAGCTGCAATGTGAACTGTGCTCCTGTTTCCTTTGTACACGCCTGGGACTTAGGAGGGGACACCCTAGAACGGGATATTTAAGGAAATACGTTCCTGTGTGCCTTGACTTTTTTTTTGTTTGGATTATTAATTAATGGTTTGGAATAATGAGTTGAGGCAGCTTCTCCCGTGCCTCCCTGGTGTTGTTCTCCACTTCCCGGTGCCATGCTGCAGCTGCAGTGCTGATCCCATGGGGAAAGCACACCAGGAGAGTGGTCCTGTGCTAGCCAGGGGTTTCTGCAAGCTCTGAGGATGTTTCTGTGGCAGATCTGTGTTAATCATCCCAGAGAAGGTATCACCTCCATCCCAGCACCTTCCTCCTGGACCAGACTTGGACTTGGTCCTTCATCTTCCTCCTCCTTGCCCCGACAGCTCCCTCTGCTCTTCTCCTCAAAACTTCTTCTCTTGGCACTCACCTGTCCCTCCTCAATGCTCTGTCCTTTAGGAAACCCTCTCCAGCTGCTCATTCTCCATTGCTACAGGCACAGGAAGCTTTTCATCCCCTCTGTTTCTTCCATAATTTGTTCCCCAATCCACTCCAGTTTATTCTGCAGTAGCAACTGGCACATATTCCCATGATCACACATCTGTGGTGCCAGGAGAAAAGAGTGGCTGAGGGCAAATTAAACCTGTCCTAATTATGAGAGTTATTAGGAAAATTATTATTAGGAAAATAATTTGTATTTGTAGTTCTTTCCCTCCGAGGCACCTCAGGTGGTTTCCAGGTGGTGGCTGTAGCAGGGGTGCCCTTCCATGGACAAGGATTTGAGGGCTTTGGTCTTAGATGTGCCACAGATCTGCTCCTGGCTTCATCCAGGGATGTGGCCTCATACCCTGGCTTTTACTTCCATGTTTTTAGCATGAGACCATCAAGTCTGTAGACTCTTTGTTAGTAGTTGCTTGTTTTTAAACATCCAGGGACAGAATTGTTTCCTAAAAGCAAGATATTAGAGAAGAGTAAGGTCTGATGTGCCAGTTACAGGGACTAATTGTGGGAGTGGGACCTGGGTGATCCTTAGGGTCCCTTCCAACCCAAACCATTCTCTGCTACAGTCACTGGTACCACTGTCACCATTTCTGCATCTTTGTAGGAGGTGAAAGTATTTCATGTCCCGAAACCATCCACATTTATTGTTTTTCTCTGATTTTTAGATTTGAGGGGGTTTTTTTTGCTGAAAACCTCATCAGTTTATTCTTCAGTTCCAGAAGTGTTGAGGCACAGAAGTGTAGCTCTCAGGTACATGGTGTGATTTTTGGGGTTGTCCTGTTCAGGATCAGGAGTTGGACTTGGTGATTCTTATCAATCCCTTCCAACACCCTGCATGGTGTAGGGCTCTCCTCCTCAGTGCTGGCTGCTTTCTTACTCCACAAATACAGCAGATTTGCTTTTTGAAAAGTTTGCATTTACAAAATCACAGTGATTGATTTTGGAAGGAACCTCTGGAAGTCATCTGATCCAACCTCCTGCACCAGCAGAGCTGCCAGATCCGGTTGCACAGGACAGTGTCCAGACAAAATTGGAATATTTCCAAGGAAGGAGAATCCACAACACCCTTGGGCAATTTGTGTCAGCACCTCACAGGCAAAATGTGTTCCCTGATGTTCAGAGGGACCCTCCTGTGATCAGTGTGTACCCACAGCCCCTTGTCCTGTGCCTGGCCACCCCTGGCAACAGCCTGGCTCTGTCCTCCCTGCAGGTGTGGATGGACAGGGATGAGGCCCCAGAACCTTCTCTTCTTCTTCTGAGCAGTCCCAGCTCTCCCAGCCCTTCCTCAGGGCACAGATGCTCCAGCCCCTCCCTGGGCTGTCCCCAGTCTGTCCATGTCCCTCCTGTGCTGGCACCCAGTGCTGCAGGTGTGGCCTCCCCAGTGCTGAGCAGAGGGGCAGGATCCCCTCCCTGGACCTGCTTGGGGAGCCTCCATCCAGGTTCTGGCTGGTGAACTCCTGATCCTCTCCATCCTGATCCTCTCCATCCCCCATGATGGCTTCACACACGTTGTTGCTGCTGGATGGGCTTTGAGAGAGGATCACCATGGGATGGGTTGACATCTCACTCAGGTTCATATCCACAGGAAAGGCTGATCCTGGTTCAGAGCAGCAGATTTTAACATTATCCTAGCAGTGACAGATATTTCTAGGTGCCCAGAAATCCAGGTAGGAATAGGGTTGGGTTCCCTTCTTGCACAGATCATGCTGTTACTCTTGGAAAGATGAGTGTGTGTTCACCTGTTGAACTGAAGGACATGAAAATGCTCCCAGAACTGGAGCCCCTCTGCTCTGGAGACAAATGGGAGAGCTGGGGGTGTTCACCTGGAGAAGAGAAGGTTCCAGGGAGGCCTTCAAAACCTTCCAGTGCCTAAAGGAGCTCCAGGAGACCTGGAGAGGAACTTTGGTCAATGGTCTGGAATGATGGGACAGGATGAAATGACTTCACACTGCCAGAAAGCAGAATTAGGTGGAGAAATTCATTAGTGTGAGGTTGTTAAAGCCCTGGCAGAAGTTGCCCTGAGCAGCTGTGGCTGCCCCTGGATCCTTGGCAGTGTCCAAGGCCAGGTTGGACAGGGCTTGGAGCAACCTGGGATGGTGGAAATTGTCCTTGCCCACAGCAGGAGGTTGGAGCTGGATGGTTTTTAAGGTGCCTTCCAAAGCATGCCATGAGCAAATCCTGGTGTGCAGCAGAGCAGTGATTTGTGGGAGGTTGAGCAGGTGGAGAAAGCCAAGCTGCAGGCCCTGCCCACAGGCTCTTCCTCCTCCTCCTCCTCCTCCTCCTCCTCCTCCTCCTCCTCCTGCCCCTCTCCATACAGGGGCTGTCGCTCGTGTGGAGCTGCCTGTTTGTTTAATAGAAGAAAGAAAAAAATAAAAAAGAAAGAAGAAAACTAAATGGATTTTCAGAAAGGGTGAATGGCTGCTGTGATTCATCTTTTCTGGTGAAGAGTGGAACGGCAGAGGGTGGGGGGATAATGTTCAGTGACACATCAAAGGCCTTGCTTCAGCTTCAGAGACACATGCAAGGAATTAGTCACTGCCTTTTAGTGCAACAAAACCCTTTTCCCTCCCTAAATTCAATTCTTCTCTCCCTGTGATGGCCAACTCGCTGCAGCCCTCGGCTATTCCATGTGTGTTTTTATTCTTTGCATCTCCCTGACAGCTTTGGGTTATGATGAAGTTGCCCTGCTATGGGACCAGCTCCTCTGCCGTGGATCACAGCTCCAGTGAGAGAATCCACAAACAGGATTTGAAAGGAGCAGGGAGGGGGAGAGGGAATGGCAGGTTTGTTTTCCAGGGTGGCTGAGGCATGCTGATGGCTTGCTGCCACCAAAAAGAATTTAAAAAATGACCTTTTTCCCCTTTCTTTATGCTCATGCTTGTTCTTGCCCTACTGTGAGCTGCTTCAAAGAGCCAGCCTTGCTCCCAGTTCTGCACCCTCTCCCCCTGCCAACAAAAAAAGAGGAAAACTGAACATTATTTTTGTTTTTCACTGCACTTGGAGCCAGCACGAGGCAGTCTCAGTCTCACCACTGCCTTTCAGCATCCTCCTGATGACAGCAGGGATTTCTGGGGTCCCGGCAGAGCTGGTTAGAATTCCGGTTGTGTCTCCTCAGTGCACACAGAAAAAGATTGCCTCATTTTCCAGGAATTAGGAATATGTCAGAGGTGGGGGTAAATCCTGCCTTTGATTGTGGACGACTGTATCCAGGTTGGGCCTGGGCACTTTCTGCAGCAATAAACTCCAATTCTTTGCATTCTGCAAGCACGGCAGGGTGATCCTGCAGCCTGACCCCCCTGCAGCACCAGCACAGGCATTTTGAAGCTACTTATTACTTTATAAAGAGATTATTTCCTTTATTTTTTTCTCCCCTCTCCGGCATCAATCATCCTGACAAGATCTGCTTCTTTTAAAACATACATCCTGCAGCTTAAAATCCAGCTTTTCCTATGAGGAAGATCCCAGGCAGTTTATGAAAGAATGCAGTGCACATACACTATATATCTATATCTATATAGGTATGCAGCTTAAAATCCAGTTTTTCCTATGAGGAAGATCCCAAGCAGTTTATGGAAGAATACAGTGTACATACACTATATATCTATACTTATATAGATATGTAGTTTAAAATCCAGCTTTTCCTATAAGGAAGATCCCAGGCAGTTTATGGAAGAATGCAGTGCACATACACTATATGTCTATATCTATATAGATATGCAGCTTAAAATCCAGTTTTTCCTATGAGGAAGATCCCAGGCAGTTTATGGAAGAATGCAGTGCACATACACTATATATCTATATCTATATCATCTATATATCTATATACCTATATCATCTATATCTATATAGGTATGCAGCTTAAAATCCAGTTTTTCCTATGAGGAAGATCCCAAGTGGTTTATGGAAGAATGCAGTGCACATACACCCTATATCTATATCTATATCTATATCTATCTCTATAGATATGCAGTTTAAAATCCAGCTTTTCCTATGAGGAAGATCCCAGGCAGTTTATGGAAGAATGCAGTGCGCAGCATACACTATATATCTATATCTATACAGGATGTGCAGCTTAAAATCCAGCTTTTCCTATAAGGAAGATCCCAAGCAGTTTATGGAAGAATGCAGTGCACATACACTATATATCTATGTCTATATATCTATATCATCTATATCTATATAGATATGCGGCTTAAAATCCAGTTTTTCCTATAAGGAAGATCCCAGGCAGTTTATGGAAGAATGCAGAGTATATACACTATATGTCTATATCTATGTCTATGTCACCTATATATCTATATATCATCTATATCTATATAGATATGCAGTTTAAAACCCAGCCTTTCCTATAAGGAAGATCCCAAGCAGTTTATGGAAGAATGCAGTGCACATACACTATATATGTATATATATAGATACAGATAAAGATATATATATCTTTATCTGTATCTAGATCTAGATCTAGTTCTAGATCTGTATAAATATGCATGTTAAAATCCAACCTTTCCTATAAGGAAGATCCCAAGCAGTTTATGGAAGAATGCAGTGCACATACACTATGTATCTCTATCTATATGCACACAAAAAAATACATATATATGTATATATATAATATTTATAGGCACACCAGTGGCATTTACTGAGGTTTCCAAGCCTGATCTTTGAAAACAGAAGGAGCCACGATGCCGAGCATCCCGACCGTGTGGAGCAGCACTGCCTGAGCCTCCAGCTCCCTTCTGCTGGGCAGAGCCCTGACGTCAGGGTGTTTTTCTGCAGAGCTCGCAGGATGTTGCAGCCGGCCAAGAGCTGTGTTTATGTTGATAACATTACAAGTATTTCCTCTCTGTTTCCGAAAGCAGCAGGGAGGGGGAGCCGAGGGGGAAGGGAGACTCGGGTTTCTCCAGCTTTGGGGTAGGACTCTCGAGGCCTTTTATGTTAAGGAGTGGGGAATGATGAAGTGCTGGCGTTATTTATGCTGCTTTTGGGAATAGGGAGGGTTTTAAAGCAGGGGATGGGAAGTGGGAGCTGGGCTGGCACAGCCCTCCCCCTGCACAGGGCTCTTTGCCTGCTCCCTGCTCCGGATCTGGTTTTAAGGTGATAAAGCAGCTCTGGCAGCTGATTGCCGGTCACAGGAGCAGCTCCAGGGATTTGGATTTTTGGTTAATGATGTGCACGGCAAACTGGGATGCTCCCAGCATCCCGTTCCTTCTGACAGTCACAGTAATAAAGCCATAAAAACTCAGGTTCTGCACGGACTGCCCGCATCCAGCTTTCTTCACCAAAGCAGGGCAAAGCTTGGGGAAATCCAGCATTATCTCCCCTTGCCAAGCCCTTCCTCCTCCTGCAATCCACTCATGGATCAATGAACTGATTAAATGTAGAATCAAGGGGGGTTTAGGGCTCCCTGCCTGCTGATGTAATCCCAGAGCTGTGCTGGCAGCTCAGCGAAGGAGGGACCCTCATTGATGGCTGGGCTTGATGAGCTTAAGGGTCTTTTTCAACCTAAACGATTCTGTGATCATCCCACCACCCCAAAGGGGCTTTGCAGCCAGTCCAGGAGTCTCCTGTAGCTCTCATCCGTGTAGCAATCATGGTTTATGGAAATAAACCCAAACTCTTTTATCCTTTGTGGGTTATTTCCTAATAATGGAGAGCAGAGAGGGAATTCATGGCTTTTCCTTCTTTGCTCCCACCCTCTGTGTCCTGCTTTAATACCAAGGGAAGATGTGGGGAGGCTCTGGCACAGCTTGCCTGGAACAGGAGCAGAAATGGGATGAGTGGGATCCCACATGAATGGGAATCCTAAATGAATGGGATCCCAAATTTACGAGGACCCGATGTAAATAGGGACCCTAAATTAATGGGATAATAAATAAATGGGAATGTCAAACAAACGGGATTCCAAATGAGTGGGATCATGAATTAGCAGAACCACAAATGAATGGGAATCCCAAATGATTTTGGATTCCAAGTGAACAGGATCCCAAATAAGCAGAACTCAAAATTAATGGGGATCCCAAATGAACAGAATCCCAAATGAAGGGGAACTCTTGAGAAACAAATTAGCAGAAGAGAAAGGAGCCACATCCACCTCAGTGAATGGTGTTTCTGTGCAAATATTCATCAAAACACAGCCAGTGGTCATGTTTTTCCCAGCAGTTCTTCCAGAAGAGCTGAGTCTTCCCCTTTCCTTTGCCACGGTGTCCTTGCTGTGGCAGTGATGGGTTCCCAGTGAGGGAAGTGGTTGTGATGATGAGATCTTGGTGCTTTCATCAGCTCTTGTGAGGTTTGTAGAGCATTTCTGTGCCATCATTTCCATTCTCTGGAGTTTCAGTGTGTGTTTAACTTCTTCCTGCTTTTGCACGTGGGTCCCATCAGGATGAGCACCTTATTTCTGTGGGATTCCACAGTGGGATGCTTGGACAATCTGCCTCCTGCAGAAAGGTACAAAGATCACAGAATTATGGAATTGTTTGGGTTGGGAAGGATCTTATAGTTCATTCAGTTCCACCCCTCTGCTCTGGACAGGGACATCCTCCACTACCCCAGGTGGCTCCAAGCCCTGTCCAACCTGGTCTTGGACACTTCCAGGGATGGAGCAGCTGCAGCTCCTCTGGGCATCCTGTGCCTCCCCACCCTCACAGGTGATGAATAAGAATAAATAAGAATTTATTCCTTATAAATATTAGATTTTCTCCCCAAAGCCGAACTTGTGTAGACCAGGCTCTGACAAGTGTCTGACCAAGCTGAGTGGGGTGTATTAATCACCATGAGTGGAACATGTCATCAAACCATCAAACTACTGCTTGTGGGTTTTTCCTGACATCCCACCCTGGAGCACAGCCTGGGGGAGGCATTGCAACACCAGTGCTGCTCTCAGCAGTGACAGGAGGACTGAATCAGTTCAAGTTCATGCAGACAGATATTTTAACTGGTGATGAAACCCTCTGGAATGCTGGCTGCTCACACCAGTGGGACCCTTGGAGAAAGCCCTGCCCTGCTTGCAGCAGCAGGGCTGGCCATGGACAGAGCCTATGGAAAGCTCTTATCTCCAGAGCTTGGTTTCCTTCTGGTTCAGGGTTTGTCTGACCTTTTGGTCACTGAGTAAGGTCGATTTTTGCCAGGTTTTCTTTTGGAGGGGGAGGAAAAACATGTAAGTAGGAGGTGCTGGTGGGAGGATCTTGAATTGCTGATAGCGTTTCCAGCGCGTGGATGACTTCAGTGTTGTCCTCCTGCCCGGAGTTTGGGATGGGTCTACATGAAGCAGATTTAAATAAATAGAAGAAGCACAAACAACACAAGGTCTATTAGAGGGGGAGGGAATAAAACCTGTTCTTGGCAGCTCCTCAGGTTGACTTGGCAGCGAGATCTCTCCTGGGAGATCCTGGAGATGCAACTGGACACAGGACAAAAGCCTGAAGGACGGGAGTCGTGCAGCAGCTGCTGGCCCATGGCACAGAGCAGAGCTGTGTCTGAGCCCTCTCTGGGCTCAGAGCAGAGGAGAGGTGTTGGCCCATCCTTGGAAGGCCCCGTGGCCACGTGCTGGCCTGGACTTGGCAGCTTTGGGCTCTGTCCCGGCCAGCACGATGACGTCTCTGGGCCTCTGGATCCGTAGGTGTTTGGGAGGAGATAATGATACCCATTTCTCAGGAGCTTTCTGAGGTCTCCAGAGGAGAGAAATCACCATAAAAATCTTGTATTGGAAAGGGCTGGGGGAAATGATTTTACTGATGTCATCGTCCTGTAATTCTGCTGGACGTTTCCTGGGAAGCACGTACAGTATGGGCGTGCAGCCTGAACTCGCTGATCTTCTTGGATTACGTGTGAGTGTTTGTTCTGACCACATACACAGGGAATCCAGCAGGGTTTGAATGGAGCTGAGTGTCCTGCCCCTGCCCAGGAACATTTCAGGTGTCAGTGAGCCAAGGGGAGCTGACCTCTCATTCATTCCTGCCTCCATTTCTGGGGCATTTGGGATCAAGGCTCTTTGCCATGGTCTTCAGCTGAATTGCCTTTGAGTTTGCTCAGAGTACAGCCATTTGCAGACCGCTATATAAACTATTTATTCATCTCCTTCAAGACCAGATATTTGGTTTTAGTGCTCAGCTTGTTCTTCTCATGCTCTCCCACAGTTCACCCATTCCCTGCTTCATCCATGGACACTTTGCTGCTCCACCAGATTGGGATTTCTCCATGTTCATTCCCCCTGGGGTTGTATGAGCTCACCCATAAGATGCCTGCAGGGACTCCAGCCACACTTCCACTCCTCCCTCTGAGCTTTACAAGATGCACAGCAACATCCCCACCTTGGAATATTTTGGGATGATATTGCATCAGGGTTTAATAAGTGTTCTGTGCTTTCCTCCCCAGGTCAACATGGATTTGTGGCTCTTTCTCCTTTTGCTCGGAAGTGGCCTGATAAGTGTAGGTGCTAACAACATTACAACAGGTAAACTGTGCTCCTCATCTCTCTTTTTTCCCATCTTTAGGATCAAAGGAGTGAATGGGAATGTGCTCAGTGTCTCATTCCTTCTGTCCTCCAATTTCCAACAAATTGTTGGAAAGAGGGTGATGAGCTTCAGGTGCTCATGAATGGGGCCCACAGCTTCAGCTCTGAGCAGTATTGATCCCCATAAATAGCACCTGTTCAGGTTATATTTTTTTGACACTTGTATCTCCTTCTGTGCAGAGCATTTCCTGTCCTGCACTCAGGATTTGTTGGGTGTTTTATCCTTATAGTTACAGTCACATGAATCTTCAGCATCTAAACCCCTCAGTATGATAGAAGAGAATCTCAGAGAGCTTCCCCTGTGCTTTTCCCTTCTCAGAGCCACCCACAACAGCGTCCACCTCCCCCAGGAGCCCCACCAAAGCTCCCACAGCAGGTCCTGAGGATGGGACCACGCCCAACACACACAGACTCAACATGAGCACTCCGGGGACTGTTCCTACCACAGCGCCAAAACCTCCTCCAACCACAGCTGCCAGGATCTCCCCCAATGCCACCACTGGCAGCCTCAACATCTCCTCCACGCTGGGGACAACCCAGCCTGTGCCTCCAGCCCCATCCCTGCTCCCCAGCGTGACGCCGTCGGCCCCACGCGCCACCGTCCCCAGCACGGAGGCAGAGACCACAGAGAGGAATTTCAGCATGCTGGTGACAACACAGGAGACCTCTTCTGCTTCCCACAATGGTAGGCACCTCCTCCACCTCTTCTTCTTGTTCTTGTTCTTCTTCTTCTTCCTCTTCTTCTTCTTCTGCTTCTTCTTCTTCTTCTTCCTCTTTTTCTTCTCCTTTTTCTCCTTCTTCTCCTTCTCCTCCTTCTCCTCCTTCTCCTTCTCCTTCTTCTCCTTCTCCTTCTCCTTCTCCTTCTTCTCCTTCTTCTCCTTCTCCTTCTTCTCCTTCTCCAGGCCACCCTGCCTCTGGGGTTGTTTCTTTGCTTTTCTTTTGTCTGGCTGAGCAAAATGGAGCAAAAAACCGCTTTGGGGACAATTCCATGGTGATGCAAAACAAGAGGACTCTCAAACCTCTTCTGATGAGGTTTGTCTGACCAAAGGTTTGGGCCAAGATCATCTAGTGAAAGTTTTCCACAGGTGCATTAGATGATCTTTGCTTCCAACCCAAACTATTCTGTGATTCTCTCCTTACATTATCAATTTTCTCCATTAGTTGGGCAATTTCAATCTTTACAAGGTCCAGATGAGAGAGATTTGTCTCTGTTGCCATCCTGATCCCATTCCCCTCTTGGCATATCATTAAAATGACCCCATAAAATGTATTGTGCCTGCTCAGTCCTGGTTAAGAGTGAAAAATCAGGCAAAAAGAGGCTGAGGTGAGGTGACCAGAAATCTTTGCTGAGCTGTTGCTCTTCAGCCATGGTTTGCTCATTGTATTGTTTGAGACCCAGTTTGGGTGCTGCGTGTCTCCAACTTGCAACAAGAAGATGGCAGTGCCTGCTAGACCTTGGGATTTAGTGGAAAAACAGGATTGGTAACTTGGTTGTGGTTTAGAAAACCCTGAAATAAGATGATGGTGGAGTTAATCCAGGGAGGTGTCAAGTGTATATTCCTTAAGTACCAATTTCCCAAGAGATGTGTGTGCTCTCTTCCTCTGGGAATCTTTGGAAGCCACAGCCCCTGAGGATGCAGTGAAGTTATCTTTGCTACCAGCATGGGAAGGGATGTGGTTGAAGGAAGTTCAGAACTCAGCTTTTGTAGTGTTCTGCCACCCCTGAGCTCATCCAGCTTCCTTCCCAGCCCAAACCCTTTTTGAAGGAGTCTGGCAGAGCCTCAGACACACACATGGGCCAAGTTTGGTATAAATGTAGCCTCCATATAGGAGAGATGGAGGCAAAAGCCTTAAGCTGCCAATATCTGGATTTTGTAATATGATGTCTGCTCATGGCAGGGCTGAATTTATTCATTTTTGTGTCTCCACTGCCTTTCTGTGATTTGGGTTACCAGTTTTGGTGAACTCCCCTGGTGCATGCCACGACGCCATCAAGGCCAGAAGTGGCTTTTCACTTGATGTCACCCTAGAGAACAAATGATCAAACCTAATTCTTTCTTTACTTCAAGTAATTTATCAAGGAACAAAATCAGTTTTAGGGCTGCCCTTGCCATGAGGGCAGCCCTGAATTAGATTTACTAGGAAATGTTGGTGTTATCATGGAAGAATTAAGTGGTGCTCAAGAAGGGGACTGAGCCAGAAGGTCACACATTGGAGGGGCAGTTCCTCTTGTCCAAACCCACCAGGATTGTCCTCAGCCCTGTGCTGCAGCTCTTCACAGCCAGCTCATGGCCAGGAAAGCCAGGAAAGCCAGGCTCTGCTCTGCTCTCCCTGGCACAGGTTTGTTCCTGTGCCCTCTGGATGAGCCATCCAACCCAGCAGGTAGAGACTTCCCTTGGCTGCTCCTCGCCCCCAGCCCTGAGCCCAGCTGCTCCTAATTGAGCTCTTGGCTCAGCCACACTCTTAAAATGATTCACCAGTGTTATCTCCTGATATTTAAGTGCTAATGAATTACACCAGTGACTTGCTGGTTATGGGTTTAAACAGTAAGTTGTGTTTAGTGATGTTAAAGCTTGGCTTCAGCTCCTTGTTCTGCTGATAAAACCTCAGGATTTGTTCCTTTTTCCTTACTCAGAAATTCATTTTAACATCCTGGTTTTATAGCTAGTGTTTTAAAGGAAAGATTTACAGGCAGATGATGAGAGTTACTAAATTTATTCCTGTCTTGGTCTTTGATCCTTCCTGACTTACTAAAATGTCTTGTTCCTTTGTTGCTAAGAGACTTTTGTTTTCTTTTTCTGCAGGTAACTCTGACAGAAGAGGTAAGAATGTTACATTTCATTGCTCTTTACTCAGTAAAAACAATTCCAGAAGCATTCTGCTATCAGAGAGCTCTCCTTAGGACTTCCAAATGTGTTTTTATGAAGCCTCTCAAGCTCTTTAAAAGAGCTGGTGACACACTGATATCTTAATTTCTGTGGAGCTTTTCTTTCTAGAATGAAACAATCCCATTCCAATTTGTACATGTCCTGTTAGGTACCAATTGTTCCTGCTCTGAGAATGTCAGCACGTCCCTAGAGCTGCATGACCCAAGTCTGAAAAGCCATTCAGGATATTTCCTTTTGGGTTTGTTGTGGTTTTTTTGCTGCTGAATTGTCTTTATTGACTGTGACTTACACAATTTGATCCAAACCCATCCAGCAGATGATGGGAATAATTATTGTTCTCCTCATTCTGTTGGCAAGCAGTAACACAAATCCATTTCTTGTAAGAGAACAGCACTTTAGGGACATTTTTCCATCTCTCAGCTCTGAGAACTGGCATCTCTACCAGAATATTTGCAATTACTGATGGCTTTAGCACTCCAGGAGCGGGCAGAGCTGGGCTGGCTCCCACCTGGAAGAATCAGCTCCCTCTGTGTGTGTGTTTTCATCCTGGCTCTGATGGGTGCTGCAGCTTTGCAAACTCTGCCTGGTGCTGCTCTCTGTGCCTGCCTCACCCAGACAGATGCTCTGAGCATCTCCTTTTATTCCCTTCCACTTAGCAGAGGGAATAAAAGGGATGCAGGTCCAAAGGAACTCATTTGAAATTGTGGCTAAGCCTCTGCAGAAATGCTCAGTGTAATTCCCTCAGGTCTGGCCTGGCTTAGGCCTGATTTTGTGCTCTCTCTGCCATCCTTCATCCCTGCTCCTGAGGGCAAAGAAAAAGAAATGGGAATACATCTGACTTCCTAACAAGATTTATATTAATATTGTTAATATTGTTATAAATATAGTGAGGAAATCAGATTAAATAAGGGATTTTTAACAAGAGCAAATGGGACAAGGGGAAATGGCCTCAAACTGGGAGTAGGTTTAGATTATATATTGGGGATAAAGTCTTCATTGTGAGGGTGGTGAGGCCCTGGCATGGGATGCCCAGAGATTTGTGGCAGCCCCATCCCTGGAAATGTCCAAATCCAGCTTGGATGGGGCTTGGAGCAACCTGGGATGGTGGAGGGTGGAGTGGAGTGGGGTGATCTCCAAGGTCCTTTGCAACCCAGCCCATTCTGTGGCTGGTTTTGTGGGCAGATGTTGCCAGCTGTGAGCAGGGAGGGGCTGCCCAGCCCCATCCCTCTGCCATGGCTGCACCCAGGTCTGGGTGACACCTCTGCCAGCAGCTGGGACGTGCTCCCAAGCTCCAGAGGGGGATCTGGTGGCTCCTCAGAGGGACCAGGAGAAGATTTAATCCTCCTGCTGCCTCCCAAGCTCAGGCCTGCAGTGGGTGCTGCTGCAGCACCAGGGGAGCTGAAGGTTGAGTCCTTGTCCCTTTTCCAGTGGATTTCCAGCATGAAGCCCCCAGGCTGGGGCTGGAAGAGCTCTGGGGGGTTGGCAGAGCTCAGCAGGGCTGGCAGGAGCAGCTGGGGACCCTCCAGCTCCTTTCCTGCCTGGGCTGGGTGGGAAAGCTCCAACTCCTCATCCCACCAGATGTGTGCAAAGAACAGCTGCAAAAAAACCCCAAAAAACCTCCAAACTCCCTGCACCCTGCTGGCACACCCTCCCTGCCCTCAAATCTGCATCCTGCAGCTCCAGCACTGCTTAGGCTGAGCTTAACTCCAGCCAAGGCAGGAAAAAATGGACAGTGATGACCTAACACCACAGGTTTTGGCATGGCAGCTCTTCTTCCTCTCCTGCACACAGGATGGAGGTGGTGGCTGTGCTCAGAAGTCTCAGTGAGGGGCCAGGGCTGGCTGTGGTTGGGCCAACACCAGCCTGTTCTTGGTTTTGGGATGGGGAATGCCAAGGTTCATCACCTATTGAGGTGTGCAGGAGGCAGAATTCCCAATGAATTCCTTTTAGGCTGTGGGAGAGGCAGAATTCCCAATAAATTCCCTTTGGGCTGTGGGAGAGGCAGAATTCCCAATAAATTCCCTTTGGGCTGTGGGAAAAGCAGAATTCCCAATAAATTCCTTTTGGTCTGTGGGAGGTGTTGCCGCATTAAAGCAGTAGATGAGAAGGACAAAAACATGCAAAACCAGGATAATTTAATTTTTTTATTTGCTACTTTGGGTCATTACCTTGAAATCATGACACAAAAATCATATGTTTTAATAGAAATACTTTAAAAATATTTTAAAAGTCATATGTTTTAATAGAAATAACATTCCCAAACCTCACCAGACAGAGGAGCAAACACAAAAACACAATCAGAGTTCCCTTAGGTAGCTCAGAGATGGACAAAATAAACCCCTAGGAGCAAAAACTAGGGAAATGGACAAAAATTAGGGAAAATAAACCCCAGCTGAGGAAATCTGCTGGCTGAAATTGCTGAGCCACATGGAGAGGGATCTGCAGGGAAATGGATGCACAGAAGGTGGAAAAGGCTCGAGCCCTGCAGCCACTTATATAGACACAGTGTGGTGGCCCCCTCAGATGGATGGAGCTGATGGAAAATGGAAATATCCCCAGCTGGCATGGCTGGCATCCATATTTATCTGAAAAAATGCCCTTCAGGGCCCTTCTCCCCCCTGGTTGGAGCTGCTTGGCTTCCAACCCATCTGGGGGATTTGCCAGCACCAACCACTGATTCACTGACCTCCAGCACGAGATGGAAATGGGTTATTTAAAGGAAAAATAAAATCTGTTGTGGGTCCTGCAGTATGGGAGTGTTTCAGAGTAATTTAAGTGTTTTTCTGAGGGAATTGTGAGGTACCTGGCCTTGAGGAGCTTCTGCAAGGGAGCCAGATTGGGTCACACTTGAGTGCCTGGTGGTGTCTGAGCTCTCCTGCTCTCTGAACTCTGTATTTCCAGGGAGGAAAGGGTAGGGGGTTGGACTGGTAGATGGTCTCTGGAGGTCATTTCCAACCCAAATTATTCTATAATTACAGAATCATCAGATGGTTGAGTTGGAAAGGAGCTTAAAACCTGTCCAGTTCTACCCCAGACACCTTCCACCATCCCAGGTTTCTCCAACCCCATCCAGCCTGGCCTTGGACACTCCCAGGGATCCAGGGGCAGCCACAGCTGCTCTGGGCAGCCTGGTCCACACCAAATCTCAGATCTCAGCTGTTCAGATCCCAGGGGCAGCAGGAAGCTTTGTCCTCTCGTCCTGTTTGACAAAGAACTGGAAGCAAAATTGTGGTGTTGTTCCAAATGTGTCTGTGGGGTCTTAGAGAGGTTACAGTTTTCACCCATTTAATATAAAGTTTTTTATCATATACCAAACATTCCTTACACCAAACTCATGGGCCTGGTAGGAGCTTCTCTGGACCCTTAAGTCTCAGGCAGAAAATGTAGATTTTTTTTTTTGTAGATTTCCAGCTGACAGAAGAAATTTCTGCTGGTGGCTATTGGGCCATCACGTGCCCTTTCTGCCATTCAGTTGTGCAGAAGGAATCCCAAAAAAACCCAGTCCGAATTTTCTCCATCACCCTTTTCATCTGCAAGGTCACAATTTCACAGTGACCAACTCTTGGAGAAGATTGAGGTGCTCTGAGTGGTGGTTTCAGGTTTTAATCTGGCCTGGGAGTGTCTGAGGCACATGGTGCTCACTCATCCTTTTCTGTTTTCACTCTGACTGGAAAATTGCAACATCACTTCATGGTATTTATTATTTATTATGTTTTTATTACTAATATCATCATCAGAATTGTTCTTCAAGCAGAAATTGTTAAATGATGGCTCTGGATGTTTTCCAGTGTCCATAACCACACCTTTCTCTTCCTCTTGCAGATGAGACTCCCATTATAGCTGTGATGGTGGCCCTGTCCTCCCTCCTAGTCATAGTATTTATTATTATTGTTCTGTACATGTTGAGGTAAGAGCTGCTTTAATGCTGGATTGCCTTGTTTGACAGAAATAATTCCTGAATGAACAGGAATGAGCCTTTTGTGCTGTCTCCCAAGCTCTAAAGGCTGACACAGCTGGTGCTTTGAAAAGAAACCTGGAAGGACAATGAATGAAAATGATGTCTGGGGTTATCTGGTGAATGATGCTCATTCCTTTCTCTGCAAAGCTGCTCCTCCTGTGGGGTATTCCTGTTCTGCCTTTCAAAATGTCACTTTTAGCAGGGTGGATTGAACTGAAGCCCTGTCAGTGTGGGGAAAAAGCAGGTGAGGCTGCAAATGATGGATTGAGTAATCCAGGGAAGCTGAACACAAAGTCCTTTCAATGTGCTATTCCTTGATTCCCATCTTGATAGCAAGCAGGATCCAACATCCAAACTGTTTTGGGTACTAAACCTCACTGTGAACCTTTCACTGTGAATTGCAGGAACTTGTGAGGAGTGATAGTAATTTAAATTCAATCCTTCTTAAGTCCAGTTTTTAGAAATAAAACCTTCTTAGGTCCATTTTTTTGAATCCAAGCATCTGCCCTGCTCAAAATGAAGCATTCCCAGCTCCTGAAAGCATAACTAAGAATGTCTTTATTCACCTGCAGTAAACATTTTCATTTACTCACCAGTTTGGTGATTAAGTAAGCTTTAAAAAAATAGAAAAACCAATTTCCTTAGCAGTGGAAAACTCCCCTGTGTCTCCTGGCTCCAGGCCTGCCCTCACAGCAGTGAACCTGAGGAGAGTTTTGCCTCAGGAGTTCAGCAGCAGCAGCAGAGTTTGAGTCCTTCCCACCTGGCTTCCAGCCCTGAAAGAAAGGGTTTGTGTTCACTGCCCAATGATTCAGCAAAACTCCAAATTTCAGGCAAAAGGAGCATGAGCAGCTGCTCCAAGTTAACAGCACATGGAGCAGGGATTTGCTGCAGGACAGATCAACCTGGGCTTTGTGTGCTCTGCTGGGTCAGCCCAGGGAGCAGGGACTCCTTGGGGTGCCCTCTGGAAGGAGCACCCTTAAAGCTTCTCCTGGTTTCCAGCTCTCCCTGGGTTCCTGCAGCTGTTCCAGATGTGCTCAGTGAAAAGCTCTGCTCACAGGCAGGATTTCAGAGTTCCTGCAGCCTCCTGGACCCACCAGCTCATCCACGAAGCCTTGAGAAAGTGTGGCAAAAAAAAAAGGGAAAGAGCTCTTTGGGTGTTTCTGGATGGTTTTGATTACGCACATAAATTCTCACCTGTAGTAAGTTGAGTCATTGTGCTGTTACCAAAATCATCCTTTATTCCTGTGTGGCCTTCTCCACATCATTGTTGTTCTTTTTCACACAGTAATAGGCAGCTGGATTAAATCTGTTTTGCATATATCCCTTGAGCAAACTATATATAAAGAGTTTTCTTCCATCATAAGGAAGAAGTGAGATATTGCTACAGAAGTTTTTTCTGCTCTTTATATTTTTTCTGCTATTAGATCAAAGTAAAAAATAGGTAGAATCTGAACCAATAACTTCCTTTCTTCAGAATTTCAGATTTTTGCTACCTTTTAGTGTCCTACTCCTTTTGTCAATATTCATTCTTACTTAGGTCTCATCTGGGAGGGGATCAGGGCTTCCTGGTGGATATTTACTGACTTTTCCACCCCAATTCTCCTTGGCAGGTTCAAGAAATACAAGCAGGCAGGGAGCCACTCCAACTCCTTCCGACTGTCCAACGGCCGGACAGACGACACAGGTGAGTCCACCTGCTGCCGCACAGGCTCTCCCCCACCTTTTATTTTTGTAGGCAAATATTTTTTCATTTCTATTTTGTTGTTGTTGTTGTTTCCTGACCTCCTTTGTTCCATGTTCTCCATGGGTTTGGTAGACTTTCACAGAATGAAGGTTTATTTCCCAGCTTTCGTTCCACTGATTCAATGTTTGCCCTCGAGTGGTTGATATTAAAATGGGTGATCACTTCCAAAATCACTACTCACGTTCCTCTTGAGTTTTCACAGTGTTTCTTTGACTCAAATGAGAACCTTTTTTGAAAAAAAAAAGCCACATCTCTGGGGAGTAATTAAATATTTTTCTGCTCTCTCAGATTAGGATGGTCTCTGATTAAAACTCAGATCTTCACACTAACTCTGGACTCCAAACTAACATTTCCAGGAGAAAAAAGGGAATACATTTATTTTCATTATAAAAACATATTTGTACCTCCTAAACATGCACAGATGCATTTTAAAGCCTTGTTTAATGTTTAAATTCTTCTACCCCTGAGCTGTGAGCCGGAGCTGATATTGAGGGTCTGAAGTTGGGCATCTCCATCCATGTGTAGGCACTGATTAAGATCAGAAGAGGCCTCTTAAACTCAGTTCAGATGCTTTTTCAGCACTCCTTCCACATAAACCAAACACCTTCTGAGAAGCACTAACTGGAATTCAGCACCTTTTTTATTTTATGTTGGCTGCTAAGACCTTCCCTGCCACCTTACCTCACTGTAAACTGAGGTGTGAACTTCATAAATGCTCAGCTGTGCTGGTGTAACCCTCACATGGCCTTTCTGGGCTCTGCTGAGCTGCACAAGCAGCAGCTGCTTCTGCTGTGCCCTCCTGGGAGTTGTTTCACAGTGGTGGTGCCAGACTTTCCATGGGACAGAGGGAGAAGTTGGAATTCAAAGCCAGGGGGTCTCCAAGCCCATCATTGGCTTGTCCTCAGTGCCCTGTGCTGCCCCTGGGAGAGTGTAGATCCCAGAGTGTTAAACATCATAGGATCTCTGATTTTTTGGAATTTGAAAAGTCCTTTAAGATCATCCAATCCCCCAGCACTGCCAAGGCATCCACTGACCATGTCCCCAAGTGCCACCTCCACACAGCTTTTGTATCCCTTCAGGGATGGGGACTCCACCACTGCCCTGGGCTGGACACCCTTTCCATGAAGAAATTTTCCTAGATGTCCAACCTAAAGCTCCCCTGGCCCAGCCTGAGGCTGTTCCCTCTGCTCCTGTCCCTGTTCCCTGGGAGCAGAGCCCGAACCCCCCAGCTGTCCCCTCAGAGCCACAAGGTCCCCCCTGAGCCTCCTTTTCTCCAGACTGAGCCCTTTTCCAGCTCCCTCAGCCCCTCCTGGTGCTCCAGACCCTTCCCCAATGTCCATTCCCTTCTCTGGACACCCTCCAGCCCCTCAAGGTCTTTTTGTGAGAAGCCCAGAAGTGCCCTCAGGACTGGAGGTGCCCCAGCAGTGCCAGCACAGGGGACAGGCACTGCCCTGGCCCTGCTGCCACCCCAGTGCTGCCACAAGCCAGGTGTCACTGTGCTCAGAGCAGCCTGGTCTGGTGGAAGCTGTTGGACCAAGATGCTCTTTAACATCCCCTCCAACCCAAACTATTCTGTGCAGACACAAGGACAGCCCTGAAAGTGGCACATGTGGGGTCCCTGTGCTCCCCTGGGCCTGGCTGGGCAGTGCTGGCCACAGGGCACAGCTGGTGGCCCCTGTGACCCCTGTGTGAGAGACAACTGCTCACTTTGAAAATTTAAAAAGGTTTATTAAACCTTAAAAATACAACAAAAGGACTACATCAGGAAAAATTCACAGCACTGGGAGCTGCCCTCATGAGTACCACATGGCCAGTTCATCTTCAAGATGGATGCTCATCTTTTATAGCCCTGGGGGTTGCATCAGCCAGCCCTGGCCCCTCCCAAGGTCTGTCAGTCAGCTCTTCTGTGCCATTTATCAGTGCAAACTGCTTTCCTGTAACTGGATTGGGGGTCAGGTGTTGCCCTGCCTCACCCCCTGAGCACCCCCAAGCTTTTCCATTCCCACTGCCCCATGCCAGGGACACCTGTGCAGCTTCTTTGCACCTGTCCTGGACAGCCCAGGGTGTGTGATGGCAACAATACAGGGGGAAAGGGAACTGTGGGGAGAACAGAGGACATCTGAACCACAATAACATAACCATACATCACTAAAGCTTTTCTTAATGTTCACACAATTGTCATCCCTTAATTGCCAGAGCCAACCGTCACCACATTTCTCTTCCCAGAGTAAAGCAAGGCACAATTCTTCCCAAGAATGTTTCTGGGTTTTCACATTCTCTGAACCTCAGAGAAACAAAAAACAATTCTTATATCATTTACTATTCCTGGGTTGTTCACAAGTGGAATGCATGGTGGAATATTGTTCACCTGAAGGGAATTGATTGGATTCTGGTGTGAGTGTCTTGATTCACTGACCAATGGAATCCAGGTGTGTGTGTGTCAGCTGACAGTCACGAGATTCTGTGCAGTGGAGTGCTTGGCAGATTCAGTTTAGATGTAATGTAATATAATATTATATTTATATATATATATATTATATATATTTTATATCTTGTATATAATATAATATTATGTTATATGTAATGTATTATGTATTATATATAATGTAATATTATATATCATATCTATAATATATATATTATCTATAATGTAATATAATATATAATCATACAGTATAATAAAGTAATTAATTAGCCCTCTGATAAGATGGGGTCCTCCTCAACATTCCTCCCTGCCACTGGGGGTCATCTTGTTTCTATAGCATTATCCATCCATTATAGTTACTATAATGTTACTATCCATGCATTATAGTTACTATAATGTTACTATCCATCCATTGCAGTTGCTGTAATGTTACTATCCATCCATTCTAGTTTCCATAATGTTAATATCCATCCATTCTAGTTACCATGTTACTGTCCATCCATTATAGTTACTACAATGTTACTATCCATCATTATAGTTACTATAATGTTACTATCCATCCATGGTAGTTACTATACTGTTACTATCTGCCCATTCTAGTTACCATAGTGTTACTATCCATCCATGGTAGTTACTATAATGTTACTCTCCATGCATTATAGTTACTATAATGTTACTATCCATCCATTATTGTTACTACAACGTTACTTTCCATGCGTTATCCGTCTGTAACCCCTGGGTGTCCTTGCAGAGCCCCAGAGCATGCCCCTGCTGGCCCGCTCGCCCAGCACCAACCGCAAGTACCCCCCGCTGCCCGTGGACAAGCTGGAGGAGGAGATCAATCGCCGCATGGCCGATGACAACAAGCTCTTCAGGGAGGAGTTCAACGTGAGTATCCCTGCTGCTGCCCTCAGGGCTGGGTTTAGGGCCTGCTTCTTGGTTTGGAAAGAGAGGTGTGTGCTAAGGAAGGCAGGAAACCCCCCTGAAATGGGAAATGTAAACCTGCTCCCTCCGAATTGTTGTAATTTTGAAATTAAGGGTCTCTGATGTCGCTGCAACACAGCACAAAGCGCCAAGACTCCATCAGAAGGGTGCCTAAGAGAGATTATTATAGCAACATGTTGCCTCTACAGTTTTTCAAGGTGTTTACATTTATTTAACAGACACATTCACTCTCCATTGGTCATAAGAAAGAAACAAAGTTCTCAATAGGTGGAGAAGGAGCCATGTCATTCTGTGATTCAGCTAAAGTCCGTATCTTATTAACTTTCTTTTTAATTGTCATGGGGATAGCCTTGGTGTCCTCCTCCAGAGAGATATGGGGCTTTCTTTCTCTTTAGGAAGCCTTTGCTGGCTCACAAGAACAGCACAAAATGCCTTTTCTACACTCTCAGGCAAAGATATGGCAGCAGGAAGCACAGAGGGCAGGGTCAGGGTGTCTGTCCTGGAGCAGGTCTGGGTGAGACAGGCTCAGCACACGTTGTTCTGGCTGCCTTCAGTGAGCTCTGCTACACTGCGGAGGTGCTTGGGCTGCCCTGGTGCTCCTCTCCAGGCTCCAGCAATGTCCAGCACTCCCTGCAGTGTCTCTGCCCATGGAGGGAGGTGGAATGAGGTGATCTCTGAGGTCTCTTCCAGCCCAAACTCAGGGACTCTTTCTCGGTTTGAACAGACAGATGTATGCTAAGGAGGGCAGGAGCCCCCTCTGAAATGGGAAATGTAAACCCCCTCCAT
This sequence comes from Melozone crissalis, assembly GCF_028551555.1. Taxonomy (NCBI): domain Eukaryota; kingdom Metazoa; phylum Chordata; class Aves; order Passeriformes; family Passerellidae; genus Melozone; species Melozone crissalis. The sequence continues at coordinate 5,120,877 of NW_026535905.1, forward strand.
ATGAATTATTATGATTTTGAAATTAAGGGCCTGTCAGGCAAAGATATGGGAGCAGGAATAACAGTTCTTTATTAGGGAAGAAAATAAAAATAAAATAAACAGTGCAGTATTAAAATCACTGCCAGAATCAGACCATGCCCTGCCCCCTGTGTGTCAGGGTGGTGTCCCAGCCCCATCCCATGGGGGCTCAGCCCTCCTGCAGTGCCAGCTGTGGCTCTGCTGCAGCAGGGATCCTGCACAAGGGGGGAGTTTTCCTCTGCAGCTCCAGGGCTGCTGCAGATGGGCCTGGGCTCCCTCTGGCAATGCAGGGCAGCAGAAAGCTGCTCCTCTGGCAATGCAGTGGGCAAAGGCTGCTGGGGTGTCCCAAACCTCAGATTGGATCCAGGTAGGAATGCTTGGCTCCTCCCCTGGGCGGAGCATCTCCCCATAGGATGGTGGAATTGGATCAGCCCTGCAGGGACACTCACTGGCATGAACAGAAGATAATTAATAATTAATGGCCCATGAACAGCAGAGATCTCCTGGAGGGAGGATTGGCTGTGGAAGAGATAAAGAAAACTGCGCAATGAACAGAAGATACTGTCCCACCTCTGGAAGATGGCAGTAGAATACTCACATTGCCTTGCAATCCAGGGGGTTTCTTAAAGGCTGAGTGGTGGCAGGGCTGATTCAGTCCTTAAATCTGTGACAAACTGTTCACCCTCATGCTTACTGCAGAAAGCAGAAAGCAGAGGGTTTCTAGCAAACAGCTCTTCAGAGTTACATTTTCCTGGGTTCAGGAATGATCCTGGATGTCTTGGGGTTCTCCAGAGCTCCCCTGCTTGCTGGTTGCCTCCGAAGCTCTGCCCCCCACCTCCCAGTCCTCACGGCCTTAAATCCACAACCAAGCAAAAGAAAGCTTTGACAGAGAAACAGGAATGAGCCCTCTTATTTCAGTGAGCTGTTAACCCTGAAACACAATGGTGACAGTGTGTGGGACAAAGGCTGGCCTTCAGCTGTGAGGAGTTCAGGCATTGTGCTTGTCCCATGAGCCCAGAGCATTTCTTCAGGGATGGCCACAACCTCTTCTGGACATTGCTGGGCTTTGCAGCTTGTGACAATGGATCTGTTTTGCCTTGTCAATACAAAAAGAATGGAATGGAATGGAATGGAATGGAATAGAATAGAATAGAATAGAATAGAATAGAATAGAATAGGGTAGGTTCATTAAGGCTGGAAAATATTATCTCTTTTCCAGCTGGTAATCTGATAATCTCCCTCCAAGATTATCAAGTCCAACCATTAACCCAGCACTGCCAAGATCACCACTAAACCATGTCCCCAAGTGCCACATCAGTGCCACATCTACACTTTTGGCTTCTTTAACACTTTCAAGGATGGTGACTCCCCAGACTGCTGGGGCTGGTGTTGTGGCTTGACAACTCTTTCAGTGAAAATATTTTCCTAAATATCCAATCTAAACCTCCCCTTGCACAATTTAAGATTGTTCCCTCTCCTCCTGTCCCTGTTCCCTGGAAGCAGAGCCAAATTTCCCCTGGCTGTCCCCTCCTGTCAGGAGCTGTGCAGAGCCACAAGGTCCCCCCTGAGCCTGCTTTGCTCCAGGCTGAGCCCCTTTCCATCCCCCTCAGTTGCTCCTCATCAGATCTCTGCTCCCAGCCCAGGTCCAAACCATGATGTGGCACCATGAGAACGAGGAGAAGATAAAAAAAAAGCTCCTGCACTTTGTCCAGCTGCTACAAAACTTGATCCCTTTCCAGGCCATGCTTTGATGAAACCAAATAGGTGCAATGAATGCCCAGGGAGGGGGATTTTTAGGGTTATAAATACCTGATTGCCCTGGACACTTCCTGCCATCCTGTCAGCTGGAGGAAGGGATGGTGGATACCTCCAGAACATTCTTTGCTGTTCAGAGAGGATGTGGAATAAGTGCTGGGGAAGCACCTCCTGTGCTCAGCTGGGAAACCCAGGGACAGTGTCCCCTGTCACCCCAGCCCTCCCACCCCCACCAAAAGCCCCCTGGGGATGCTCCTGCCATCACTGGGTGGGCTGGGGCCGTGGGGGCTTAATCAGATCACAATTAGCAGCACTGTTAATGAGGGAATCTCACAGAAACCTCCGTGGGCTGGAATCAGGAATGAGCTCATTGGTGCTGCTGAGTGGGTTCAGAGCTGGAAGCTTTGCTGCCACCTCGTGTCCATGGGTCAGGAGATTGCAGATCTCTTTCCAAAGGGATTGGCTCTCTCTAGTCCAGCCCAGCTATTTAAATTGTCACATTGAAAGTTGCTGCTGGGGTGGAGGTGAGGGCTGTGGGTGGTGGGGACACATCCAGAGGGGCAGGATGCTCAGATGTGGCATTTGCCAGCACATTTTTCCTGCTGTGCCATGAAAACCTCATGGAAAATCCTTTTTTTCCTGCCATTTCAGGCTCTCCCAGCCTGTCCCATCCAGGCCACGTGTGAAGCTGCTTCCAAGGAGGAGAACAAGGAGAAGAACAGATATGTGAACATTTTGCCCTGTACGTGTCAGAGCTGGTTGGATGGTGGGGGAAACACTCAGGGGCTCCTGCCAGGGCTCCCCATTCCTGATTTTGGGATGGGCAAGGGCACAGATGAGGGCATTTCACCTCCCAGGTGGGTGACTGAGTCTGCTTTAGCTTTGGATACCTGTGAGGAGAAGCTCCATGGAGCCAGGAGGGCGTGGAGAGTGAAAGGAATGGGAAATGCCAGAAGGGACAACTCTTGCCTGGTGGCATTGGGCAGTGGGCTGGCTTGGAGTGCCCTCAAATATCCACTCTGCAGAAGGAAAACTACCTTGGACAAGATCTTGGACTTCTCTGGGTTTGAGCAAGAGGAATTTGGGGGCATAAAGGTGTTTCTGCAGCAGAGCCAGGAGTGTGGGCTCCACTCCAACACCTGGATTCTCACTAGACCAGGTAGCAGCAGAGTGGAGGGGGTTGTCTTTAATGCAGATGAGGGCATTTCACCTCCCAGGTGGGTGGCTGTGTCTGCTTTAGCTTTGGATACCTGTGAGGAGAAGCTCCATGGAGCCAGGAGGCCGTGGAGAGTGAAAGGAATGGGAAATGCCAGAAGGGACAACTCTTGCCTGGTGGCATTGGGCAGTGGGCTGGCTTGGGATTTGCTCAGATATGCACTCTGGAGGAAAAAAAATACCTTGGACAAGATCTAGGACCTCTCTGGGTTTGAGCAGGAGGAATTTGGGGGCATAAGCTGTTTTTGCAGCACAGCCAGGAGTGTGGGCTCCACTCCAACGCCTGGATTCTCACTAGACCAGGTAGCAGCAGAGTGGAGAGGGTTGTCTTTAATGCAGAGTTTTAATTTCCCTCCAGATGATCATTCCAGGGTTCACCTGACTCCTGTGGAAGGGGTCCCCGACTCCGACTACATCAACGCCTCCTTCATCAATGTGAGTTTTGGGGTGTGGAGGGGAAATCCCTGCCAGAGCAAAGCCAAGCAGGCTTTGGAGAGGGCTGGGGAATCACTCCTGCTGGAGCTGGGCATTTCTGATCAACAAACAGCTGAAAAATCATAGAATCTTTGAGGTTGGAAAAGCCCTCTAAGAACCACAGTCCAACCATTCTCCCAGCACTAAACCATGTCCCCAAGTGCCACATCCCCAGGGTTTGAAATCCTTGGAGAATGTGGCCAGTTGATCATCAGTGCTTGCAGGGCTGGATGTGAGAGGGGGGTGGAGGAGAAATCAAGGAATCCAGCTGAAATGGAAGCAGCATTGCCCTGCTGTGCCCCTGGGAGGAGATGGGTCCTTTGTGGTTGTCACCAACAGCTGGAAGGGTCATGTGAGAGATGCAGGCACGTGAAGCAAAACAAGAATCAAAAGAGCTTTTTCCTTCCCTCCCCAGTAAATAAAATACACAAAACCAGTCCCTATGAGTTCTACAGCCCCTCTTTTCCAAGGATCAATGCTGATTTTCACGTGATGCTCTGGATGCAGGGTCCACTGCAGTGGAAGGGGTGTCAGCCCTTCATTAGTGCCTTGTGCCAACAAGTGGGGTCATTCCTGTATTATGTGAGCATGGGGGGAGTTCCTGTGGTAAAACAGCCCTTTTCACAAGGATTCTCAATGATTTCAGCCCATCTTTGGAGCTGATTCTCCCCTCAGAGGCTGCAGCCCCTTCTCTGTACAAGGGAGAATGAGCAGCAGAGCAGATGCCAGCTCTGTTTGTTCCTGTAGATGCATTTAATGACTCTGTTAGAGAAATATTAATTTTTCTTCTTTTTTCTTCTTTTCTTGCAGGGGTACCAAGAGAAAAACAAATTCATTGCTGCACAAGGTAAATTATTGAGTATTCCCATTGCTCTGTTGGGGGCAGCTGGGATGGGTCCCCCTGCTCAGTGGAGCTGTGCCCCTCTACCCACAGCACAGCATCTTGCAGAGCTCCCCTGGTCAAAAGGAGGCCTGGCTGCTCCACAGATTGTTCCCAAAATGATTTTCCCAGTTAAAGAGCAGTGCTGAATGTCTTGATGGACAGAGTGAAGTCCTTCCTGTGCAGTCCCATTGCTGGAGGGTGTTGTGACTTCTGGAAGCTGCTTAATTAAATCCCGCAAATCACACAATCATGGGATGGTTTGGGCTGGAAAGGACCTCAAAGCTCATCTCATTCCACCCTACTGCCATGGACAGGGACACCTCCCACTATCCCAGGTTGCTCCAAGCTCCATTGAACACTCCCAGGGATGAGATAGAGAGGAGCATCCTTATGATCTTCAGAAGTCCAAACACATCCCTAAAACCAAAATTCCCACTCAGAGGGTGTGGATCATGTCAGCAACAGGATGTTACCTGCCCATGGGAGTGCTTTGTGTTTCCTCTCTGGACTTGCCAGTGGGTCAGGGCATTCCTGGCCACTTTCCCTGGCTCTGGCTGGAGAAGGAGGCTGGATCAGGTCCCTCAGCACTTCCAGGCTCAGGTTAAGCTTTGGCTCTGCTGTTCTCTTGGCTCACCCTGAGCCTCAGGCTTGGCAAGGGAGTGTAGACTGAGTTAGCTTCGTGTCTGGCAGGCAGCAGGGAACTATTCCTGTGCCACACTGAAATGGGATCCCATGGCTGAAACCCAAAGTCCCAGGGCAGGACTCTGGGACAGCCACAATTCCCCTGGGTGACCTTGGGCAAGTCCGTGCTCTGTTTGTCTGATTTCCCTTTCTTGAGCTAAATGTGGAACTCCTGACCATAAAACAAATCCAAACACTCCAGGTATCGTGTGATAGGATTATTCCTTGGATCAGGCATGCCCAGACACCACAGCACCTCCTGTGACCTATTGGCAAAAAATGTGTTGGATCATCCCTGATGTGTGACCTCATATGCTGGGGTTTGGCCCCATATTGTGAGAGGTTGATCCTAAAGAGGACTTCTTGTTTTTCCTTCCCCTCAGGACCAAAGGAAGAAACAGTGAACGATTTTTGGAGGATGATTTGGGAGCAAAACACAGCGACAATTGTCATGGTGACCAACCTGAAGGAGAGGAAAGAGGTCGGTGCCAGAAGCTTTCACAGGCTGGGATTTGACCCTATGGGCATGTCCTGGAGCCATTCCCAGCCTTGGGAGGGTGTCCAAAGCTCACCTGCACCTGTTTTTTTCCCCCCCCAGTGTAAATGTGCTCAGTACTGGCCAGACCAGGGCTGCTGGACCTACGGGAACATCCGAGTGTCCGTGGAGGACGTGACCGTGCTGGTGGATTACACCGTGCGCAAGTTCTGCATCCAGCAGGTGCCAGGGGCCACCTCCCCATCCCATCCCTCCCCTCTCCACTCTGGGCATCCCAAAGGTGTTAGCTCAACTCCTCCAAGGCTCTGTGAGAGCAGAGTTGGCATGAAATGACCCCCAGCACCCGTTTTTAACCAGAGTTGTTAGGAATTTATTCCTCCCAAGAGCGTGTTCTCAGTGGTACCACATGGCCGTGCTGAGAGCAGGGAAGCTGAGGGATGCCAGGGCTGAAATTCCATCCTGAAGTACTCCAGCAACTGCTGTTAGCAGTGTTTGTTCCTGCTCTCACCCACAGACACTTAATGCCTGAAAATAATCAGATTTATCCCCTCAGCTGAGACAAAATCCAGTGCTGTATGTGTTGGGTTTGATTGCTTTCCCATCTGTCACCACATTTCCTTGTCCTCCAAGGAGACTCTGGGTGTTTTAGTCACTCTGTTTGTTTTCCTGCCTCTCTCAGAAGCAGGCAGGGAAGAGTTGGTGACTGTAAACCTGTCTGGACTTTGAGGATGATCCTCCTAAGCCTCATGTTTCACTCCAATGGCCTGGATGTGTGTGTTTTCCTCTCCTGCCTTTAATCCGAGGATGATCTGGCCAGAGGAGTGGGAAAGGATGGAGGAGCAGCTTCTGTTTGAGCTTGTTGGGGATGAAACATGGCAGCTGCTGCCAGGCTGGATCCACAGGCTGGCATCTCACACCCCTCAGATGTGGGATGTGGTGAAAATGTCATGTTTTTAGAGACTGATCTGTCCCAGAGCCTGAGTCCATGCCCTTTCAGCTGTGGATGCTGCTGCTTAAGCTCCATCTCGGGTCTGCATCTCCCTCTCTGTCTTCATTTTGGGGGAAGAGGGGAAAGCTGAGTGTTTCCCCTTAACCTGAGCCCTCCTTTGCCCTGCAGGTGGGAGATGTCACAAACAAGAAGCCTCAGCGCCTGGTGACCCAGTTCCACTTCACCAGCTGGCCTGACTTTGGGGTGCCCTTCACCCCCATTGGGATGCTGAAATTCCTGAAGAAGGTGAAGACCTGCAATCCCCAATATGCAGGGGCCATAGTGGTGCACTGCAGGTGAGTCCTGGAAAGCATCTCCTATTTAAAAGGAATTTTGTTTTTTCAGTCAGGACTTTTTCATTATCTTTATTTAATTTTCCTATGTTAAACTGGGATGTTCCTCATGGGGACATGGAAAAAAAATGCATGAATTGAAGGAAGTTCTTGGAATCACTGATTTTAGGGTGTTACAACTCATCTGGAGGAGTAATTTGGGTTGGCTGGATGCTGAGTGAGCCAAGGTGAGCACTGCTGGCATCTCCCTTGGCATGAGAAGATAAGATCCCTCTTTGGGAGAAGGTATTACTGACCTGACAGATTGCTTGGAGCAATGGCCAAGGAGACTGGCGTCACCTTGAGTGGTTTCAGGCACAGCAGCAACCCTGGGGGAGCCACAGGGGTTTCCACATTGCAGTAAGGAGAAGCCCCATGGTTAAAGGCATAGATGGCCATGTTTGCCTGTCCCAAGTTCATTTTTTTTTTCTTCTTGGGAAGCAAGAAGAAAGGACACAGATGGGCAACCAGCCCTGTATGACCCTCTCTGCTGGTTTCTGCTCTGGCTTAAGAGAAAGGGAGTCCCAGTGTTGAGCAGGTCCTTTCCCTGGACAGCTCAGCATCCCCTTCCTCTGCCCCAAACCAGGCCATGGCAGAGGGTGGAGGGTACACTGTGGGGTGCACTATGCTCCCCTTCCATTATCTCTGTCTCCCACTTGGGGCTTGGTGACTCCCCAGCTGATTCCAAGAGCTTTGTCTTCATTTCATGTCTGCTGTTCTCATTGAAGACAATTCAGTCCCATCCCCACCGTGGCCAGCGACACCATTCACTATCCTAGGTTGCTCCAAGCCCTGCCCAGCCTGGCCTTGGGCACTGCCAGGGATCCAGGGACAGCCACAGCTTCTCTGGGCACGTTGTGCCTGGGCCTCCTCACCTTCCCAGGGAAGAATTCCTTGCCAGTATCCCACTTAACCCTGCCCAGAGAGGGACTGGGGTAAAAGTGAGAAAAGTCACAGCTTGAGAATGATGGAATGGTTTGGGAACAGACCTTAAATTCCATCCAGTGCCACCCCTGCCATGGGCAGGGACACCTCCCACTGTCCCAGGTTGCTCCAGGCCCTGTCCAGCCTGGCCTGGGACACTACCAGGGGCAGCCACAGCTGCTCTGGGCACCTGTGCCAGGGCTCAGCACCCTCCCAGGGAAGAATTCCTTGCCAATGTCCCCACCTTTGTCGTGCAGTGCCGGGGTGGGCCGCACGGGCACCTTCATCGTCATCGACGCCATGCTGGACATGATGCACACGGAGAGGAAGGTCGATGTCTACGGCTTTGTCAGCCGCATCCGCGCCCAGCGCTGCCAGATGGTACAGACAGATGTGAGTGTGCTGCTCCTGCCCTGCCCTCTGGGCTGGCATTTCCTTCATTTCCTTCACCCACTCAAAGCCTGTGTGAGGGTGGTGCCATCCCTCGTTTTGGGTGGTTGTCTCGGTTTGGAGAGCCAGGTGTGTGCTAAGGAAGGCAGGAGCCTCCCCTGGAATGGAGAAAATGAACCCCTCTTCTCTCTGAATTGCTATAAATTTTACATTAAGGGGCTCTCAGGCAACAAAAATTATGGGAGTAGGAAATAACAGTTCTTTAATCGGGAAGAAAATAAAAGGATAAAATAAACAATGCAGTAAACTAAAACAACACAGAGTCAGAACCCAACATGACACCCTGTGGGTCAGGGTGTTGGTAGCAGTCCCATTGGAATTGTGGCTGCAGCCCTCCTGCAGTGTCAGGGGTGGTTCTGCTGGAGCAGGGATCCTGTAGAAAAGGGTGTAGTGTTCCTCTGGGAATCCAGTGGAAGAAGAGGCAGCTGCTGTTCCTCTGGGAAATCCAGTGGAGAAGCTGTGCTGGTGTTCCAGAATCTCCAGATTATATCTGGGTAGGAATGCTTGGCTCCTCCCTCTGGGCTCACATCTCCCAATGGGATGCTGTAGTTCTTATCAGCCATGCAGAGACATTCAATAGCTGTTATCAGCAGATGTCCCCTCCCACGGAGGAGTGACTGTGGTCACTCAGAGAGAGATAAGGCAAACTGCCCACTTGACAAAAGACACCTGCCATCCAGATGGTATAGAAAACAGCTTGCCCTGCAATCTGGAACACCTGCCCTGAGGGCAGGCATTTCCTTTACCCACTCAAAGCCTGTGTGAGGGTTTTGCCATCCCTTGTTTGGGGTGATGCTTCATCATGTGGGCTCTACATGAGGTCCTTCTTTTCTTAATCCCCTTTGTAGAATCATTAAATCATTTAGGTTGGGAAAGATCCTTAAGATAGAGTCCAGCTATTCCCTTAGCACTGCCAAGGCCACACTGATCCATGTCCCCAAGTGCCACATCCACATGGCTTTCACAGTGGTGGTGCCAGACTTTCCATGGGACAGAGGGAGAAGTTGGAATTCAAAGCCAGGTGGTCTCCAAGCACAGCACTGACTTGTCCTCAGTGCCCTGTGCTGCCCCTGGGAGAGTGTAGATCCCAGAGTGTTAATCATCATAGGATCGTGATTTTTTGGAATTGGAAAAGTCCTTTAAGATCATCCAATCCCCCAGCACTGCCAAGGCCACCACTGACCATGTCCCCAAGTGCCACCTCCACATGGCTTTTGTATCCCTCAAGGGATGGGGACTCCACCACTGCCCTGGGCAGCTGTGCCAGAGCTGGACAACCTTTTCCATTAAGAAATTTATCCAATATCCCACCTGACCCTCCCCTGGCACAGCTTGAGGCCATTCCCTCTCATCCTGTCCCTTGTTTCCCCCTGGCTGTCCCCTCCTGTCAGGGAATCTTGTGGAGCCACAAGGTCCCCCCTGAGCCTCCTTTTCTCCAGGCTTGGAGAACATTTTGTCTCACATCTGCTTTGCTTGGTGTGGTAAATAAAGAAACAGTCCCCATTTGCTGGCAGGAAGGTTGTCACTCAGTTTTTTAGGGTCTCAGAGGGTGGGCAGGGGTTGGTGGGTTTGCATCCATCATGCCCTCACTGCGCATGAAACATGGCAGGGGAAAAAAAGCAAAGTAACTCTATGGCTAGAGGGGGAGGTGCAGTTATGAGCAGGGAGAACAATTTTAAAAAGAAAGATTTCAGAGAGACTCAGACTTGCTTTTACTCCTTCCTTGTCCCTGCCCCCCTGCAGATGCAGTATGTGTTCATATACCAAGCACTTCTGGAGCACTATCTGTACGGTGACACGGAGCTGGAGGTGACCTCCTTAGAGATCCACCTCCAGAAGATCTACAACAAAGTGCCAGGGACCAGCAGCAACGGGCTGGAGGAGGAGTTCAAGGTGAGTGAGGCTGTTGTCCTGTCCTGGTGGATCTGCTGGGATGGTGCAGGGGATCACCTGGCACTGGGTGGCTCTGAACATCCCCTCTGCTCTGCTCCTTGCCCTGCAGAAGCTCACTTCAATCAAAATCCAGAATGACAAGATGAGAACGGGGAACTTGCCAGCCAACATGAAGAAGAACAGGGTGCTTCAGATAATTCCATGTAAGGCTTGTTTGGCTGAGGGTCTGGTGGGTGTGGGGACAGGAATCGGGTGGAGAAATGGGGCAAACAGGGACCTTGTGATGTTCAAGGGAAAGGGCAAAGTCCTGCCCCTGGACTGGGGTCACCCAGCTGGGTGGAAAAGCAGCTTGGAGGAAAGGACCTGGGGGTCCTGACAGACTGCAGCCTGAACCTGAGCCAGCAAAGTGCCCAAAAAGGGACAGTGGTGGCCTGGGCTGGGTGAGACAAAACTCTTCCAGCAGGCCCAGGGAGGGGATCCTGCCCCTCTGCTCAGCACTGGGGAGGCCACACCTGCAGCACTGGGTGCCAGCACAGGAGGGACATGGACAGACTGGGGACAGCCCAGGGAGGGGCTGGAGCATCTGTGCCCTGAGGAAGGGCTGGGAGAGCTGGGACTGCTCAGAAGGAGAAGAGAAGGTTCCAGAAGGGATGGGAGAGCTGGGACTGCTCAGAAGGAGAGGAGAAGGCTCCAGGGAGAGCTGGGATTGCTCAGAAGGGGAAGAGAAGGTTCCAGAAAGGGATGGGAGAGCTGGGAACGCTCAGAAGGGGAAGAGAAGGTTCTGGGGCCTCATCCCTGCCCATCCACACCTGCAGGGAGGACACAGCCAGGCTGTTGCCAGGGGTGGCCAGGGACAGGACAAGGGGCTGTGGGCACACACTGATCACAGGAGGGTCCCTCTGAACAGCAGGGAACACATTCTGGCTGTGAGATGCTGACACAAATTGCCCAAGGGTGTTGTGGAGTCTCCAGCCTGAAGATACTCAGATTTTCTCTGGACACAGATGGCCAACCACCCCTGCGTGACCCTCTCTGCTGGTTTCTGCTCTGCCTCAGAGGGAAAGGAGTCCCAGTGCTGAGCAGGTCCTTTTCTTGGAGAGCTCAGCATCCCCTTCCTCTGCCCCAAACCAGGCCATGGCAGAGGGTGGAGCTGGCTGTCCTTGTCCCAGCCAGGTGCACTGCGCTCCCCTTCCCTAATCTCTGTCTCTCACTTGGGGCTTGGTGACTCCCCAGCTGAAGGCCATGCAGGTTCTCCCAAATCTCAGATGGTTTTGTTCTGTTCCAGATGAGTTCAACCGAGTAATCATTCCAGTGAAGAGAGGGGAGGAGAACACAGACTATGTCAACGCTTCCTTCATTGATGTGAGTCTTCTCCAGTCTTCTTCCCATCTTCTTCCCATGGAAACCACCTCATGCTGCTTCCTTTGGGAAGGAATTTATCCCAAACACTCCTTTTATGGGTTTTGTACAGCTCCCTCCATGTGACTTGGTGTCACTAGATGGTGCTGATTTCTTTCTCCAAGAACCCCCCAGATATATCCAGCTCCTTGTGGGAGAGGAGAGCTGGAGCCTGAGCAGAACCTCCAAATCCTGGGCTCATTTCTGTCCCTCTGGGTTCTGCTGATGGCTGTGGAGAACGGATCCACGTATCCATGGAAATAACACAGCACTGGCCATTTGGTCAGAAAACATCCACCAGATGAGCTCAGGGAGCAATACACCATCCCAAAACCTTGGAGAGTGGCCAGGTCAATCCCATTACACCTGTCTGGGTGGTGGCAGGAGGAGAGGCAGGGAGGTTAAGTGCTGTCCTCACTCTGAGGAGGAGATAAGTGATTGCACATCCTTCCCTCCTGAGCAATCCTGTGGACTCCAGGGAGACACCTCAGATGAGTGTTGATCTCCATGCAGTGATGCCTGTGCTGGCCAAGGCACAGACCCTGCTCTTTTTCAGCCCAATTTCTGTTTTCCCCTCCTAATCACACAGGGCTTTTTTTCCCCAAAAATGCAATCACTGGGTTTGCCACTAAAACCAGTTAATTCCCAGTTCTAACACCCCTAATTAATTGCTCCCTGAAACCTCCTTTGCTGGGTGCCTGCTGTGGCTGTGGGAGCAGCCAGGAGCAGCTGCCTTGTTGTGCATCCAGATCGGAAAATTTCCATGGCACGTAAGCAATTTGGGCTGAGGATTCAATTTCCTGCCTCTGCTGAACTTTGCTTAAATGACAAACTCCAAATGACGAAGCATCTGCAGTCACAGTCTGCAGGGAGGGCACAGGGGACTCACAGGGGTTTGGAAACAAAAACTCTTTGTGGCTGTGGAGGAGCCAGAGTCATCCAGCCTTCCTGCTGGTTTCACACATCATAGAATGGTCTGGCTTGGAAGGGACCTCAAAGATCAGCCAGTGCTGTTTAGTTTTGCTGGCTTCTTCCAAAAATCCCTGTGGCATTTTTGAGATCCCCCGTGGCAGGAAGGAAATGATGCACCTGACTCCATGTTCTTAGAAGGCTAATTTATTATTTTATGATATTATTTTACATTAAAGAATTCTATACTAAAATTATACTAAAGAATATAGAATAGATAATTACAGAAGGCTTAACAAAATAATAATAAAAACTTGTGACTGGCTTCTCAGAGTCTGACACAGCCTGACCATGATTGGTCATTAAGTCAAAACAATTCACATGTTGGATAAACAATCTCCAATCACATTCCAAAGCAGCAAAACACAGGACAAGCAATTGAGATAATATTGTTTTCAGTTTTCTCTGAGGCTTCTCAGCTTCCCAGAAGAAATCCTGGCAAAGGGATTTTTCCAAAAAATGTGATGGTCCCAAATCCCCAATAAAAATTGTACTTGGAGCTAAGGCAAAGCTCTGCTCCAGCACTCAGAGCTTGCAATATTGCTTAGGTGTGCTGGAAACCCAAATGGATAAAGCCAAGTGTGTGTAGGGGGTGTGATCCTCCCAAAAGGGAGCTGAGCTTGGTGGGCCAGCCATGTCCAAGAGGTTCCTGGTGCTGGTGCCCTGACCCTGCTCCCACATCCCAGGGCTATCGCCAGAAGGATTCCTACATCGCCAGCCAGGGGCCGCTGCAGCACACGATAGAGGACTTCTGGAGGATGATCTGGGAGTGGAAATCCTGCTCCATAGTGATGCTGACAGAGCTGGAGGAGAGAGGCCAGGTAAGCTCCTGGGTTATCTGCACTAAACAGCAGGGAGATAAATAAATGAATGAACAGCAGGAGTTTGGAATGGGATGATCCTTAGGGTCCTTCCAGCCCAAACCAGGCTGTGATTCTGGGAGTTTGTGAGGTCTGTGGGATCCCACTGTTAGCATTGAGCAACACACAATCACAGAATGATTAAATGCATAATCACAGAATGATTATATGCAGGTGCTTTTATTGAGGAGCTCTGGGTGTCAGGGGTACAGACCCAAATGTCACTCCAACATGGGTTCAGGGTGAACACTTTTATACCCTTATCATTAGATAACTACATATTAATTATTAAACTTATATTGTTCTATTGTATGCGTTGATCTCATCCAAGCAGGGATTCTTGTGGTCTCCATCAAACCCCCCAAACATGGTTTCTCATGATTCTTGTTACTGTGGGGGTCCCAGTTGTGGGTTTCTCTGGGTCTGGATTGAAGGCTCTTGAGACTGTAATTCATGTTCACACTCAGGTGTTTATTATTTCTTATCAGTAAAACAGTCTCACTGCTCTGAGTTCTGCAGCTTTTCATCAGAAGGCACAAAATGGCCAACAATCTCTTGTTCCAATGGCTTTTAAGACTAAACTATCCAATTAAGAACTGACACCTGGATTATTTTCCCTTTTAACCCAATAACTGATCCCACAGAGCCCACAATGCAGACTTGTCTGCCCAATTACAAAATGCCACCCAAACCCATGAAGAAGGAGGAAGAAGCAGCATGAAGAAGAAACCCAGGAGGACACCCTGTGCCCTCCATCTTGCTTCCATCCACAACTATCCATACTAAAAATCCCAAACCCTAAATTTCTCACCCAGTGATACACTCACACTGCTCTCTATAATCTATTTCACACTTTTGTGGATTCCAGTCTATCTTGAATCTGGGAAACTTTCTCCATGAATGAGGATGAAAGTCAGTGGTCCCCTGGGGGTCAGGGCACCCCAGAGTAGACACAGAAATATTCCCAGTGCCCTGGGTTTCCACAGGTACAATTAAACAATAATCATAGCCAATTAACAAACAATCATCACATTTAACAATTGTATCCTTTATCATAGTCATTAAATGATTATACCAGTGCAGTTTTGCATGATCCAGTAAAGCTCAACACCACCTGGGGTTGGGCACCAGCCAGGAGATTCTTCTATCCAAACCCATGGGAAGAATAGGGGTTACTCACCCTGTGGCCTCCTTTGTAAGAGCCTGAATGAGAGATGTGGGACTCCAGGGGGTCTCCAAAATGCAGTTTATTGGATCCAAGGTGTCACAGCAGTCCAGGGCTGTGGGAGATAGAGCTGTGCCCACAGCTGTCAGCTCCAGCTGCAGGCAAGCCTGGACACCCTGAGTTTAGGTTACAATGCATTATAGACTTTTCTTTTGGTTACAATGCATTCTAAACTTTTCTTTGCTGAGCATCTTCATACAGTAGAACCAATCTATCCCTTAACTTTTATCTCTAGCCTATCATAACTACTGTCATTACCATATTCATGTTACTGTTCTCCAATCACTAAAGTCAGTACATTACAGTTTAAGCTAGAAGGTGTTTTCAGTTTTCTTGCAGTAGAAAATTCTGAAACCTTTTTTCTACTTGCAACATTTGCTGCCTTGTTTGCCTGTGCTCCCTTCCTGCTTGGTAAAAACATCTTCTTGTTTGGGGTGGGTTTATCCTTTGCTCTAAGTCATAAAAACCCTTCTAACCAACACACCCTTTGGCACCTTGGTTATCCAATGAGACTGGCTCAGCAATTCTTTTCTTCTATATCAAAACTTGCTTCCATCTCTATTCCTTCACCAAACTCTACACTCAAGAATCTTTCTGCTAACCACACACACGTGTGAGACTTTCTTGTCAAAACTTTCATCCTTCCCAACCCTCCTGTGCTGCCTCCTCAGGAGAAGTGTGCCCAGTACTGGCCGTCCGACGGCTCCGTGTCCTACGGGGACATCACGGTGGAGCTGAAGAAGGAGGAGGAGTGTGAGAGCTACACAGTGAGGGACCTGCTGGTGACCAACACCAGGGTAAGAGCCTGGCTGCTCCCTCTTGGTGGGGTGGGTGGTGTTTGAGGGTCCCCAGGACGAGGGAAGAGATGAGAATCTTGACTCTGTGTTTAAGAAGGCTGATTTATTATTTTATGATATATTAAAAGAAAATCATATACTTAAACTACACTAAAGAAATAGAGAGAAAGGATTTCATCAGAAAGCTAGAAAGGAATTAATCATAAAATCTCATGACAGACTTAGAGAGTCCAACATAGGTGGCTGTCATTGGCCATTCATTAAAAACAATTCACATGGTGGGTAAACAGTTCTCCAAATCACATTCCAAAGTAGCAAAAGATGGAGAAGCTTCCCAGCTTCTCAGGAGAAAAGATCCTAGTGAAAGGATTTTCAGGAAATATGTCTGCAACATCTGGGGACCCTTGCGTGCTCCTGGGTTTCACTGCCATGAGCCCCTGCTGGTGTTCCCTCAGCTCCATCAGCTCCCCATTGTCCCAAAGGGATTTTATCCCTGTATCCCTGTCCTGCTGCTCATTCCTGCTGCCCTCACCACCAGGCCTCCCTCCTGCTCCCCATTCTCCACACTTCCCTTCCTCCTTGCCCTGAAAATGCCACTCCTCCACAAGCAGCTTTCCTGCAAGGAATTTGCTTGCATCTTCCAAAAATCCCTGTGGTACTTTCAAGGTCCCCCAGGGCAGGAAGGAAGTAATGAATCTGACTCCATGTTCTTAGAAGGCTAATTTATTTTTTTATGATATTATATTAAAGAATGCTATATTAAAACTTATCTCCCTCCTACCCCCC
The DNA here is from genome assembly GCF_028551555.1 of Melozone crissalis. NCBI lineage: Eukaryota > Metazoa > Chordata > Aves > Passeriformes > Passerellidae > Melozone > Melozone crissalis. The sequence goes on from NW_026535905.1 coordinate 5,137,021, forward strand.
CATTCCTCACATTTCCCCTACTCCTTGCCCTGGGAATGCCACCCCTGCACCTACAAGGATTTTGCTTGCTTCTTCCAAGAATCCCTGTGGTATTTTCAGGGTCCCCCGTGGCAGGAAGGAAATGATCAATCTGACTCCATGTTCTTAGAAGGCTTATATTATATTATATTATATTATATTATATTATATTATATTATAATTATATTGTGCTATACTAAAACTTATCTCCCTCCTGCCCCCCACTGCCCACATTTCCCCTACTCCTTGCCCTGGGAATGCCACTCCTCCCCAAGCAGGGATTGTTACCCCAAAGCCCTGATCCCCCCTGGGTTCCTGGGTACAGATCCCCAGCCTGACCTGGAGCTGTGCCCTCCCCACAGGAGAACAAGAGCCGACAGATCCGGCAGTTTCACTTCCATGGCTGGCCAGAGGTTGGGATCCCCGGGGATGGGAAGGGGATGATCAACATCATTGCAGCGGTGCAGAAGCAGCAGCAGCAGTCTGGAAACCACCCCATCACTGTGCACTGCAGGTAAAGCCTGGCTGGAGCAGCTGGGCCACCCTCTGGGGATATCTGCTCCACCAGGAGCTTGGGAGATGGTCACAATCCCAAATTGTGTCCTGGGTAAAATGGGAGAGGCTGGGGTGGGGTATTTTTGGGGTTGTTGGGAGGAATGGCGAATCTGACTCCATGTTCTTAGAAGGCTAATTTATTATTTTATGATCTATATTGTATTAAAGAATATTAAACTAAACTAGACCAGAGAATAGAGAAAGGACACTCACAAAAGGCTAAAAGATAATAATGAAAACTTGAAAACTAAACTAGACCAAAGAATAGAGAAAGGATACAGACAGAAGGCTAAAACATAATGATGAAAACCCATTACACTTTCCAGAGTCCTGACACATCTTGATGGTGATTGGTCATTAAATAAAAACAATTTACATGAAGCCAATGAAACAATCAATCACTTGTTGGTAAACAATCTCCAAACCACATTCCAAACCAGCAAAACACAGGAGAAGCAAATGAGATAAGAATTGCTTCCCTTTTTCTCTGAGGCTTCTCAGCTTCCCAGGAGAGAAATCCTAGGCAAGGGGATTTTTCCAGAAAATATGACAGTGGCACTGGGGCAGGGCTGACTCCTCTGGTTTGTCCTCTGGGCAAAGCCATCAGGGGTGTTCCCTCAGCTCCTGGTTTCTCTTTCCCAGTGCTGGAGCAGGAAGAACGGGCACCTTCTGTGCGCTGAGCACTGTCCTGGAGAGGGTGAAGGCAGAGGCCATCCTCGATGTCTTTCAGACAGTCAAGAGTTTAAGACTACAGAGGCCACACATGGTGCAGACACTGGTAGGTGCCTCCTGCCCCACCAGAACCTCAGCAAGGATGGGCTGGGGGCTCAGTGCTGAGCAAAAACATCTTTGGTTCAAGGCTTTTGCTGTCCATGGAAGAGGGAGTGAGGGGAGATGTGGGTTCATCATCCCTGGAAGTGCCCAAGGCCAGGATGGATGGGGCTTGGAGCAACCTGGGACGGTGGGAAGTGTCCCTGCCCATGGCAGGGGGTTGGAGCAATCTCAAGGTTCCTTCCAACCCAAACCATTCTGGGATCCATGATTCTGTGAGGGTGGGCCAGGAGCTCTCTCCCCTTCTTCTTGGTAAGGCATCAAATGCATTTAAAGCACTGACAGAAGTTGTAGGAACCTCCTTGGGGACATCCTCAGCCACAATCCATACATTATTGAGCTGAAACTCCTGGAAGAGTGTCCTGCTGGGGCTGGGTGAGGTCTTGCAAGAGGGGTTTGCTCAGGGTTTTAGAAGAAAAATCTTTTGGGATCCAAACAGAACCTCAGAGAGGGAAGGGGAAAACAGAATTTCTTTGGCCATGAGTACCCCAGGAAGGGTTTGGGGGTCACAGGGAGGTGGGGCCTGCTCTGGACACCTGCCCAAGCTGTGTCAGGTGTGGATTTTCCTGCTGTGACCCTGCTGTCTCTGAACTCCCACAGGAACAGTACGAATTCTGCTACAAGGTGGTGCAGGAATACATCGACGCCTTCTCAGACTACGCCAACTTCAAGTGAAGAAAAACAGGAACAAAAAAATCCACACCCACCCTCCCTGAAACAAATGACAGAAGAGTTGCCTTCTTTAATATTTTGTAATATTCTGTTTGTTAATATACCCCCCCAAACAAAACAAAAAACAAAACCTATGTGTATATATCTTAACTGTTTTAGAGGTTGGTACCATAAGCTTCATATTAGCTGGAGATTTTATATGTAGCAAAGTGTTAGTGCAGATACTGTTGGCTCCTTTTTTTCCAATGTTTTATTGGGGAATTAAATAGCTTGATGTTTGGATTAATATTGTCATACCATCTCTCTTCTGGAGAGTTGATACAGGCTGTTATTTTGTTTGTAAATTTTTTTTTTTTTCTTGAGGGAGTAAAACCTTTTTAAAAAAAAAAAAGGAAAGAAAGATATCCTGGATCTCATCTGAAACAAAACCCAAACCCTCCCCCATCAGCACAACCCCACCAGCACAAGCTTTTCCAAACCTGCAGGGAAATGGTTTCACATTTTTCTGCTGGTCAGCTCTAAAAAAAAAATAAGGAGAAAAAACAAAAAAGTTCATTCTGTGTGTGTGTTTATATATAAATTCCCTCATTTTTGTAGCAAAAGCTAAAATACTTTCTTCTCTCGGGGTCAGGCCACCATGTACTGCTGGTTTGGAAACTGTAATTGCCACACAACAGCACCCAGATGTTGGGATTTCAACCCCAAAAAAGCAAATCCCAGAAAAACAAAAGGATTTTTTGCTCCCTGAAGGAAAGGTCTGTGTGTTTGGAGCTGGATTTTAGAGCAGGGACTGGGGCTGACCCTGTGGCCCTGAGCTGAGGGTGGGCACAGTGGCACTGCCATCCCTGCTGGGACTCTGTGTACCCGGTGAGCTCCATCCCCAGCTGCTGGGGGAGATGTCAGATTATTTTTCCTGGCACCCTGAGAGATCTCAGAATGAGGGAATGGTTTGGGGTGGAAGGGATCTCATAGAATATCCAATCCAATACCCATGGGCAGGGACACCTCCCACTATCCCAAATCTCTCCAAACCTCATCCAGCCTGGCCTTGGGCATTCCAGGGATCCAGGGGCAGCCACAGCTCATCTGGACCCCCTGTGCCAGGGCCTTCCACCCTCCCAGGGCAGGATTTTTCCCAAATCCCCACTCCAGGCCTGCTCTCTTTCAAGAAAAATCCAAAGGCTCACAAAATATCCTGAGGAGAAGAGATGCACACTTGTATATTTAAAAAAAAACCAGGTTAATATGGGTGATTTTATTATTTTCTTATGAAGCAGAGGCTGAGGAAACACCTTCCTTGTCCCTCCTGCTCTCAGGGGCACCATGGCCAGGTTAATGGGGGAGCTCCATCCCCTCTGCAGGCTCTGGCAGAACTGGTTTGGAGCAGAGGCTTCACCCCCAGGATTTCTCTGGACACCCCAACAGTGCTGGGGAGCAGAGGGTGGGTGGCAGGGCCCAGGAATATTGACAGGGATGTTCTAAGCTCAGGATATGGGGTTGAAATCTGGGAAATTCTGGGTAAAACCAGCCCAGGAGTCAGAGTATCCAAGTATTTTCAGTTTTTTCCGACCAGGCAGGATTCAGTGGAGGCACACAGGCAAGGGGGCACCCTCAGAAACCCAAAACACCCCCAAAAGTTGCTTTGCTGCTGCCACCATCCCCACTCCATCACCTGGTACCCCTCATGAGCCCCAAGTGCTCATAAATTCGAACTCCTAAATTTTGGGGGCTTTGGGCCAAGACTGTCAGACACACTCAGAAACAAATGTGGTGACCCCAAAGAAATGGGGACCCTCCTTGAACAGGGGGGCTTCATTTGTCCCCACAGGTGCTCCAGCCAGGAACAGGGACCACCCCAACAAGTCCCTCCCCATTTCCCCTTTTTTCCTCCATCCCCAGGATCTCAGGGGGGTTTGGGGAAATTTTGGGGTGCCGGGAGCTGCCTTGAGCTTTTGCCACAGCATCTGCACAGCCCCATCCCGCGTCCAACTGCAAATATCAGAGAGATGAGCAGCTGCTGGAGATAATCCAGGGCCAGATCCTGCCTAAATCCCCTTCCCAAACTCTGCCACATCCCTTGAGCTGGGAGCTGTGGGCTCCATGGCCACTGCCAGCATCCAGCTCCACTTTGGGGGTGACAGATTAGAAATGGGGGGATAACCAAGGAAATGGGAGCAGGGAAACTGAGGCACGGGGAATTTGCTCCCCTCCTTTCAACAAGAGCATCCCTGGAACTGCAGAGGGACAATCTGCATCCATCCCTTTCCCAGCTGCCAGGAAATGGGAAATGAGCCCCTTCTGGGGCAGAATCCCCAAAAAGGAGGCTCAGGGTGCTGTTCTGTGGTGCCAGAGGGATTTGGGGACAAGGAGGCACCGGGCACTGGCACAAGAGGGCAATTCCATCAGCGAGGTCACTGTCCCCCGTGGGAACGGTGGCCGGGCCGACGTCACTGTCACAGAACCCTTCAAATAGCGGTGCCTGCCCTGCCGGCCACTGCCACCACCGGCCACTGTCACCACCGCCACCTCCGGCCACCACTGGTGCCACCGCCACCGCCCAGGTGAGGCTGCCCCGGCCACGGCACGGGTTGGGCCCGGGGTGGGGGGTCCTGCTTGCCCCAAATCAGACCCCAAATGGGGCCCGGGGGGGTGGGGGGAGTGTCCCTGCTGGATCCAAACCCCAGCAGCACCCCGGGGTGCTGAGCCCCTCTGGATTCCCCAGCCCCAAAGGGTACCCAGAGTGCTCATCCCCTCGGGATGTGCATCCCAAACCCACCCCAACACCACCCATAGGTGCTCACCCCCCCCTGCATCTCCATCCCAAACCCACCCATGGGTGCTCACCCCCTTGGGATCTGCATCCCAAACCCACCCATGGGTGCTCACCCTCTCTACATCTTCATCCCAAACCCACCCAAAAGTGATGCTGGGTTATCCCCTCTGGATCTGCATCCCAAACCCACCCCAGCCCACCCAGGGGTGCTCATTCCCTCGGGATCTGCATCCTAAACCCACCCATCGGCGCTCATCTCCTCCATCATCTGCATCCCAAACCCACCCCAGCACCACCCCTAGGTGTTCATCCCCTCGGAATCTCCATCCTAAACCCACCCACGGGTGCTCACCCCCTCTGGATCTGCATCCCAAGCTCACCCTTGGGTGCTCATCCCCTCTGCATCTCCATCTCAAACCCACCCATGGGTGCTCACTCCCTCTGAATCTCCATCCCAAACCCACCCATGGGTGCTCATCCCCTCTGCATCTCCATCCTAAAGCCACCCCAAAGTGATGCTGGGTCATCCCCTCCAACATCTGCATCCCAAACCCATCCCAGCCCACCCAGAGTGCTCATTCCCTCTGGATCTGCATCCCAAACCCACCCAGGGGTGCTCATCCCCTCTGCATCTGCATCCCAAGCCCACCCCAAAGTGATGCTGGGTCATCTCCTCCATCATCTGCATCCCAAACTCACACCAGCACCACCCATGGGTGTTCATCCCCTCTGGATCTCCATCCTAAACCCACCCACGGGTGCTCACCCCCTCTGCATCTTCATCCCAAACCCACCCACGGTCCTCAACCCCTCTGCATCCCAAACCCACCCCAGCACCACCCATGGGTGCACCCCCTCTGCATCTCCATCCCCCTCACCCAACCCCTGTGCTCCTACCGAACCCAAACCACCCCAGGCAGCACCCTCGGGTGCTCAGCCCTCCCCCAGCCCCCGGGGGTGTCCCTGGAGCGGATCCCGGTGTGACAGTGCCCCCCGTGTCCCCGCAGCCCCGGGGGTGTCCCCGGAGCGGATCCCGGTGTGACAGTGCCCCCCGTGTCCCCGCAGCCCCGGGGGTGTCCCTGGAGCGGATCCCGGTGTGACAGTGCCCCCCGTGTCCCCGCAGCCCCGGGGGTGTCCCTGGAGCGGATCCCGGTGTGACAGTGCCCCCCGTGTCCCCGCAGCCCCCGGCCATGGCACCCCGCGGGTCGCTGCTGCTGCTGGCGCTGCTGCTGCTGAGCTGCGCCCTGCCCCGCGCCCGCGGCCAGCACTGGTCCCACGGGTGGTACCCGGGGGGCAAACGGGACCTGCGCACCCCCAGCGACCTCCAGGTAGGGTGTCCCCCGCGGGTCACCCCCTCCGGGTCACCCCCGTCCCTGCCGGGTGATGCCCACCCCGCCCGTGTCCCCCTGCCCAGGGTTTGTGTGCCCCCCATCCTGTCCTGGGGTGAAAATCCCTCTGGGTTATCCCTGCCCGAGTTACGCTGCCCCAAATTATCCTCCCTGGGTTGTATCCCCTCGGAATCCTGTCCCCGTCCCGCGATTATCCCCCCGCTGAGTTCTTGGATTTATCTCTGCCCCAGGTTAAACCCCACTGCGGGTTTATCACCCCCCATGGGCTAAAATCCCCCCCAGTTTATCCCCCTTCCTGAATTATCCGGGTTTATCACCCATGTTTATTCCCCTCCCCGAATTATCCTGATTTATCACCCCCACGGGCTAAAATCCCTCCAGGTTATCCCTCTCCCTAAATTATCCGGGTTTATCACCCCCACGGGCTAAAATCCCTCCAGGTTATCCCTCTCCCTAAATTATCCGGATTTATCAACCCCACGGGCTAAAATCCCTCAGTTTATCCCCTTCCCTGAGTTATCTGGATTTATCACCTCCCCAGGTTATCCCCCTCTCTGAATTATCCGAGTTTATCACCCCAGTTTATCCCCCTCCCTGAATTATTCAGGTTTATCACCCCCACGGGCTAAAATCACCCCAGGTTATCTCCCTCCCTGAATTTTCCAGGTTTATCACCCCGGGTTATCCCCCTCCCTGAATTATCTGGGTTTGTCACCCTGGGTTTTCCTCCTCCCTGAATTATTCAGGTTTATCACCCCCACGGGCTATAAATGCCACCCCAGGTTGTCCCCCTCACTGAATTATCCAGGTTTATCACCCCATGAGCTATAAACCCCTCCCCAGTTTATTCCCCTCCCCGAATTATCCTGATTTATAACCCCCAGGGGCTAAAATCCCCCCCCAGTTTATCCCCCTCCCTGAATTATTCGGGTTTATCTCTCTGGGTTATCCCCCTCTCTGAATTATCCGTGTTTATCAACCCTACGGGCTAAAACTGCCCCAGGTTATCCCCCTCCCTGAATTATCCGGGTTTACCCCCCGTCCCACCCTGGGGGCTAACCCCCCACCCCAGTTTATATCCCCCTTCCTGAATTATCCGGGTTTATCACCCCCACGGGCTAAAATCCCCCAGTTTATCATCCTCCCTGTGTTATCCAGTTTTATCATCCCCTCAGGTTATCCCCCTCCCTGAATTATCCGTGTTTATCATCCCAGGTTATCCCCCTCCCCGAATGATGCTGATTTATCACACCCACGGGCTATAACCCCCCCCCCCCCCAGTTTATCCTTCTCCCTGAATTATCCAAGTTTATCACCCCCCACGGGCTACAAATGCCACCCCAGGTTGTCCCCCTCCCTGAATTATCCGGGTTTATCACCCCCACGGGCTAAACCCCCCCAGTTTATCCCCCTCCCTGATTTATCCCCCCACAGTTCATTCCCTTTTCCCGTGCTTATCATCCCCTCCCATTTCCCTTCCTCCCCGAATCTCCCGCACTCCGCCCACCCTGGAATTCCCCCCATCCATGGGGTGACCCCGCTCAATCCCGGCTGCTTTTCTCCCTTTTTTCCCCCCTCCTCCCGCAGGTCCCGTCCCCTTTGGGGCGCTGCCGTCCCCTCCCGTGTCCCCCCCGGCGGGAGGAGCCGCTGCCGGTGAGCGGGGACGGGGCTGGGGGTCCTGGGGGGTCCCTGGGAGCGGGATTGACCCATCCTGGGGGGGCTGGGGGTGGGACTGATCCATCCTGGGGGTCCCTGGGACCGCGACTGACCGATCTGGGGGTCCTGGAAGTCTGGGGGGTCCCCGGGAGCGGGACTGACCCATCCTGGGGGTGCCGGGGGGTCCCTAAGACTGGGTCTGACCCATCCTGGGGTTCCTGGGGGCCGGGACTGACCGATCTGGGGGTGCTGGGGGCTCCCCAAGACCGGGACTGATCAGTCCTGGGGGTGCTGTAGGGTGTCCAAGACCGGGACTGAAAAATCCTGGGGGTCTTGGGGGTCTCCGGGACCGGGTCTGACCCATCCTGAGGGTGCTGGAGGGTTCCTGGGACGGGGTCTGAGCCATCCTGGGGGTCCCCGGGACGGAGTCTGACCGATCTGGGGGTCCCCAGGACGGGGATTGACCCATCCTGGGGGTCCTGGGGGTCCCCGGGACCAGGACTGACCCATCCTGGGGGTCCCCAGGAGCGGGTCTGACAGATTTTGGGGGTGCTGGGGGGTCCCTAAGACTTGGACTGACCGATCTGGGGGTGTTGGGGGGTCTGGGAGACCGGGACTGACCCGTCCTGGGGGGTCCTCGGGAAGGGCACTGATCCATTCTTGGGGTCCTGGGGGTCCCCGGGACTGGGTCTGACCGAGGCTGGAGGTCCCTGGGACCGGGTCTGACCCATCTGGGGGCTCCCCGGTACCGGCACTGACCGCCCCCCCGCCCCTCTCCCGCAGCCCCACGCTCTGCGCCCCTGACCGGAGGCACCGAACCCCGCGGGAGCGACCCGGGACCCCCCCGAGGGGAATAAAGGGGCTGGGGGGGATCTGTGAGCGTGGTGGTGATGGAGGGGCTGGCGGGGGGTGGCATGGGGACAGCGGGGACAGCGGTGTCCCCAGAGGGATGCCGTGCCCGTGGGGGGCGGGGGTCGCGTCCCTTGGGATCCTTGGGTGGGCAATTCGTGTCCCAGGGGGCGGGCGTCCGATTTTGGGGTGCCGTGTCCCGTGGGGCTGTCCCTGTCCCGCGGCAGTGTCCTTGTCCCCAGGCCTGTCCTTGTCCCGTGGGGCTGTCCCGTGGCACTGTCCCTGTCCCTTGGGGCTGTCCCTGTCCCGTGGCAGTGTCCCTGTCCCGTGGCAGTGTCCCCGTCCCGTAGGTGCCCGTGTCCCACGGATGTCCCTGTCCCCATGTAGGGTGTCCCTGCCCCACGAATGTCCGTGTCCCTTGGCTGTCCCTATCGCGTATAGAGTGTCTCTATCCCCGCCGCTGTCCGTGTGTCCCACAGATGTCCCTGTCCCCTGTAGGGTGTCCCTGTCCCACGGGTATCCGTGTTCCCAGGCTGTCCCTGTCCCACGGGTGTCCCTATCCCATATAGTGTCCCTGTCCCTGTCGGTGTCCTTGTCCCACGGCTGTCCCTGTCCCGTGTAGGATATCCCTATCCCCGCCGGTGTCCGCGCCCCCTAGCTGTCCCTGTCCCGTGTAGTATATCGCTATCCCCGCCGGTGTCCCTGTCCCACGGGCGTCCGTGTCCGTGTCCCGCTCCCCTCCCGAACTCCATTTCCCATCACACCCCGCTCCCCTTTCCGGTTGTGCGGCGCACAGATGTGACGTCACTCTCCGCGCCGCGCAGTCGCTCAGGCGCCGCCATGCTGCGGGCGCTGAGGCGCTGCCTCCCGGGGCCCGTCCCGCTCCCGGGGCTAGGCCCCGGCTCCGGCCCCTCCCCGGGGCTCTGCCCCGCCTGGGGCCCGCGGGCGGTGCCGGCGCGGGGCCGCAAGACCCGGCACGACCCCCCCGCCAAGTCCAAGGCGGGCCGGGTGAAGCTGCCGCCGCCCGTGGACCCCGAGGAGCTGCTGGTGGTGCAGGAGCGGTACCGGCAGCACCGGCTGGTGCTCAGCGCCCTCCGGTACCGGGGCTGCGGGGCTGGGCTGGGCTGGGGCCGTGGAGATGGGGGCTGGAGGCAGGGGAGGGTCGGACATGGGCTGGGACTGGTTGTGGGGCTGGGGATGGATGTGGGCTTGGGTGAGGGACTGGCTGTGGGACAGGAGAAGGGCAGGACTGGTTATGGGGCAGGGGAGGGGTTGTGGGTTTGAGTTACGGATTAGTTATGGGGCAGGGGAAGGTCGGACATGGGCTGGGGCTGATTATGGGGCTGGGGGTGGTTGTGGGTTTGGGTAAGGGACTGGCTGTGGGACAGGAGAAGGGCAGGACTGGTTATGGGGCAGGGGAGGGGTTGTGGGTTTGAGTTACGGATTAGTTATGGGGCAGGGGAAGGTCGGACATGGGCTGGGGCTGATTATGGGGCTGGGGGTGGTTGTGGGTTTGGGTAAGGGACTGGCTGTGGGGCAGGGCAGGGTTGAAGGGCTGGGTTTGGGGCAGGAGCTGGGTATGGGGTTTTGGGGGACTGCCTTTATTTCGTATAGGACTGGCTGTGAGGCAGGGGGCAGGTGTATGGGGCTGTGAGGCTGCTGTGGGACAGGGGAAGGTTGGGGGTGGCTCTGGGTGTGGAGTTGGAGGCTGAATGAAGTGCTGGGGGCTGATGTGGAACAAGACAGGGTTGTGGGGCTGGCTGTGTGGTGGGAGGCTGGATATGGGGCTGTGAGGCAGGGGAGTGTGGCCTTGTGGCCATTTGGGGCCGCTGTGAGGGACAGTGGGGCTGTGGAGGGGTGGCTGTGGGGCACTTTGTAACGGGAGCCGGGAGATCTGGGGGGTGGGAAGAGTGGTGGGGTTTGCACTGATGAGGGGCAGGGAAGAGTGAGGGTGGTGGCACTGGGAGCACTGAGGGGCAGGGTCAGGGTGGTGGCACTGGGAGCACTGAGGGGCAGGGTCAGGGTGGTGGCAGTGGGAGCACTGAGGGGCAGGGTCAGGGTGGTGGCACTGGGAGCACTGAGGGGCAGGGTCAGGGTGGTGGCACTGAGGGGCAGGGTCAGGGTGGTGGCAGTGGGGGCACTGAGGGGCAGGGTCAGGGTGGTGGCACTGGGAGCACTGAGGGGCAGGGTCAGGGTGGTGGCAGTGGGGGCACTGAGGGGCAGGGAGGGTCAGGCTGTTGGGGCTGGCTCTGCTCTGGGGCAGTCCGGGCAGACCCCGCTGTGCTGCCGGCCCCGGGCAGGAGCTCAGCGCCCTCCCCCGGCCCTGCAGGGCGGAGTTCAAGGCCGAGGTGCTGCAGAAGAAGCGGGAGGAGCGCCTGACCGCCGAGGGCTCGCCGGAGCAGCTGGAGGAGCACCGGCGGCTGATGGCCTGGAACGAGGAGGAGAACGGGCGGCAGAGGGCCCGCAGGTCAGCGCGGCCCCTGCAGGGCACGGCGGGCACTGCTCGGGCACAGCTGGGCACAGAGAAGCTTGGGCAGGGTCATTCCTGCGTTAGGAACTGGTTCATGGCTGAGCCCAGTGGGGAATGGTCACGCCAGAGGTGTCCCCAGGGCTCAGGGTGTCCCCAGCCCTGTTTGATGCCTTTGCTGATGATCTCCATGTGGGGGTTGAGTTCACCAGCAGCAGATTTGCAGGTGGCACCGAGCTGGGTGTGAGTGTGGGTGTGCTGCAGGGCTGGAGGGCTCTGTAAGGGACCTGCACAGGCTGCATCCAAGGAAATGAGGGATAACAAGTGCAGGTGTGGGGTTCTGCTCAGCAGCCAGGCAGAAAGGGACCTGGCGGACAGATGGACAGCAGGCTGGACACGAGCCAGCACAGTGCCCAGGGGGCCTGGATCAGAAATGGTCCAGCAGGAGCAGGGCAGGGATTCTTCCCCTGTGTGAGGGCACACCTCGAGTGCTGTGCCCAGTTCTGCCCCCTCAGTTCAGGAAAGATGTGGAGATGCTGGAATGTTCCAGGGAAAGGCAGCAAAGCTGGGGAAAGGTCTGGAACTCAGGTCCTGGTAGGAGCAGCTGGGAGGCTCAGCCTGGGCAAAGGAGGCTCAGGGGAGACCTTGTCACTGTCCACAACTCCCTGACAGGAGGGTGCAGCCAGGATGGGTCAGGATCTGCTGCCTGGGAGCAGAGGACAAGAGGACACAGCCTTTCCCACCCTGACTGATTCTGTGATTCTGTTTGAATAAATCTGCCTGTGCAGCTCTCGTGGTTCCTGTGCCTTCTGCTGCTGAGGGCCGAGTCAAGGTGCTCTGGGTGGAGGTGTCACCTCCTCCATGACATTTTCCTTTCTGCCTGGCAGAGAGGAGAGACGCAGGAGAGAAGAGGAGGAGCAGAAGAGGAGGAAATCAGAGATTGCAGAGAAACAGGCCAGGAAAATGGAGGCTTTCCTGGAGGAGAAGGAGAAGGAGGTTCTCCAGCTGCAGGTAAGAGCAGCTGGTGCCTCCTGGGGAGCAGCTTGCCAGAATTCCCTGCCAGGGAGCCATGTGGGAGCCGTGGGATTGTTTTCCACAGATTTCTCAGCTGGCAGCTGGGAACCACAAGCCCCAGCACCTTCCTGGGGTGTTGACAGCGTGTGGATGGGAGGGAGCTTGAGCCAGAGCTCTGGGAACAGGCTGGAATAATCCTGAGGGGGACAATCCTTGTGCTTTGCTTCAGGAGGAAGCCAAAAACTTCATCACCCCCGAGAACCTGGAGGCTCGGATCGAGGAGTGCCTGGACAGCCCCCGCAATTACAACTTCGCCATCGACAAGGACGGGCGCGTCGTCAGGCGCACGGTGCTCTCGTAGCAGCCCTGGCTCTGGTGTCCAGAGCCCCCAGAACACACAGATCCTTCCTTGGAATGTATAAATTGGCCTCAGAAGTGGTGGAGAAGGGCTCTGGCTGTGCTGCCTCCAAAGGGTTAACGCTGAGGGAAAGGGGGTGAGGGGAACTTGGAGGCTGCAGCTCAGCCCTGGTGCTGTGCCTGTGATCCCACCTCCCACGTGTTTGGATCCTTCACACACAGCATGTGGGGGGAGCAGGAGCAGTCCTGAGGCAGAGCCTGGCTCAGCTCCTCGCTGTCAGCTCCTCTGGATGCTTCCAAAGGCAAAGGAGGGCTGAATGAATTTGTAGGAAACACTGACCTTCCCTTTTTTTTGTTGTTGGGGGAAGGAATTAATTGTAATCCTGATTTCACACTTCAAACCCTCCTTTGCACATCCCTTGGTGTGGCTGAATAAGAATGTGTCTGAATGATCCAGGATTTCTGGTGTCTCATTAATTCCTCCCTTTAGGCTTAATTTATTCATCACCACTGAAAATATAGATAAAATTGTAATGGCTTTGGGTGTTCTGGGTTGTTGGGGTCTTGTAGGCTGTCAGCTTTGTCCTAAAACTTCTGGTTTTGGGCTGAGCCTAGAGTTTGCTGTGGTTCAGCCATGGTCTGCAAGTCACTCTCCCTCCTTCCCTCCCTCCCTCAGTTCATTGACCTGAAACTCTCACTTTTTACCTCCACTTTTCCCTAAAAGTGTCTTCTCCCAAGCCTGCACCTCAACCCAGCAAGCACACAAAACCCACAGACTTGTGGCTGGGTTGTTTTTCTGTCCAAGTTTTATTTCTAGTTAAGCTCAAAGCTCATCACTTCAGTCTGAATCACAGCCCAGGGTGGGGCTGGGACGGCGATGGATGCAGGATCCTGCAGGTTCTCTCCTGGCTGGGCTACACCAACAGCAGCTCCTGGTCACAGGATGAGTCAGTGCCACAGCCCTCTGAGGGGAGACAGGGGGGAGTGTGGTGTGAAATCAGGCAGCACCCACCAGACCCCAGGGACCCCCCAAAACAGGCCCCAGAGATCTCTGAACCATCTCCAGGGACCCTCTGAACCTGCTCCCAGAGATCCCTGGAACAGCTCCTAAAGATCCTTAAAACAGCTCCTAGGGATCCCTGAAACAGCCCCTGGGAACCCCCAGAAACAGCCCCCCAGGGACCCCCAAAAGAGCCCTCAAGGACTCCCCAAAACAGCTCCTAGAGATCCCTGAAACAGCTCCTAAAAGTCTCTGAAACAGCTCCCAGGAACCCCCAAAAACAGCCCCCAGGGACCTTCTGAACCAACTCCCAAAGATCCCTGAAACAGCTCCCAGAAATCTCCAAAGTAGCCCCCATGGACCCCCCAAAACAGCCCCCAGGAACCTCTGAACCAGCTCCAAGACATCCCTGAAACAGCTCCCAGGAACCCCCAAAAACAGCCCTCAAGGACTCCCCAAACCAGCTCCAAGAGACCCCCAAAACAGCGCCCAAGGACTCTCTGAACCAGCTCCCAGAGATCCTGAAACAACCTCAAAAAACAGCCCTCCAGGACTCCCCAAACCACCTCCCAGAGATCCCCAAAACAGCCCCCAGGAAGCCCCAAAAACAGCGCCCAGAAATCCCCCAAACATCCAGAGAACCCCCAAAAACAGCCCCCAGAGACCCCCCAGCACTGGGGTTTGCTGAGCTCCTGCTCACTCCATTCTCTGATGCTTTCCAGGATTTACAGCAGGATCCCTGCCAGTTTAATTTAGGGAGGAGGGTGGGATTTTGAGAAAAACTGATGAGAGCAGATGGGACGTGGCTCCTGCACTTGCTCAGCCCCCAAAATTTGTTTGCTGTCTGCTTCCCTCTGCCCCAAACCTTCCCAGTCTCATCCCTGGGGTCTGGATAGGACCTGGAGCGTGCCCTGGCTGGACACACGGATGGGACAAAGAATCCCTGGAGCATCCTCCCCTCTCCCACTGTTGTAAGAACCCTGAATCCCCTCCCGGCTGTGCCGGGGCTCGGGACAGCAATCCCGGGATGCCGTGCCGCCCTCACCGGTGCTGCAGCAGATGCCGGGAGCGGCGCAGCTCCCTCCGGAGCCGCAGGGTTTGCGTCCCGACTCGCAGGGCGTGGGCAGGAAGTTTTCCTCCTGGCAGCGCAGCGCCTCCGAGGTGCCGATGTAGCAGCCCAGCTCCTCCCCGCAGCAGATGTTGGGCCCGAAGCAGTGGCCCTTGTTCCGGGGGCCGCAGGGCAGGCACTGCTCGGGGAACGGGGGGAGAAAAAGGTAGGGAGAAGGGAGGGATGGAGTTGGGAGTGCTCCAAGCCCTCCCAGGACTTACCTTCCTGATGTCCATGTCCAGCACAGCTCGTTTGCCCCCGATGGGGCAGTTCTGGATGTAGCAAGCAGAGGAAATAGTCAGGAGCCCCAGGAGGCAGAGAGCCAGAGCCTTGCAGGGCATGGCGGCGGGACAGGGGGGATTTGTGGCTGCTCATCCCAACTGCTGGCCCTGTATTTATAGTCCTGGCTCCTGCTTAGGGATTCTGGCACCGGCGTCACCAGTGCTCCTTAAAAACCACAAGGCATTGCTTCCCACAGCACAGGGCTCGGCTAATAGCCAGAGGTCGAGGACGTGAGGTCAAGGACAAGGTGCTGGTTTTCTCCTCAGTGATGAGTCTGGCAGGGACGTGTGGAGGTTGTGGATGGAGCTGGAGGAACCTGGGGAGATTGTGGATGGAGCTGGATGAATGTGTGGAGGTTGTGGGTGGAGCTGGATGGACGTGGGGGTTGTGGATGGAGCTGGATGGATGTGTGGAAGTTGTGGATGGAGCTGGATGGATGTGTGGAAGTTGTGGATGGTTGTGTGGAGGTTGTGGATGGAGCTGGATGAACGTGTGGAGGTTGTGGATGGAGCTGAAGGAACGTGTGGAGGTCGTGGATGGAGCTGGATGAATGTGTGGAGTTTGAGGATGGCGCTGCATGGATGTGTGGAGGTTGTGGCTGGATATGTGGAGGTTGTAGATGGAGGTGGATGGATGTGTGGAGGTTGTGGATGGACGTGTGGAGGTTGCGGATGGAGATGTGGAGTTTGGGGATGGAGTCTGGGCTTGGGTCCCTTCTCTGGCAGCCCCTTTGGGCTGCTGAGCTGTGGTGTGTCCCGTTGGGAACCCCTCTGGCATGGAGACAGGAGGGATGAAGGAAGGCAGCTGCAGGTGGGATGTGTCCATCAGGAGCAGGGTGAGAAGGATGTGCGCTTCTCTTGGCTTCAGATCCCTTTGGGTGGGAGGAAGCAGCCCCAAATCCTCTGGGATCATCCATGGGGATGTCCTTGTTGGCCCTGGCCTTTGGGGGATGCTCTGCACTGCGTTATCCCTCTCTGGGACAATAGTGACAACCAGCCCATCCCCACCCACCTCCATCCCACAGCTCCAAAGCTACCTGAGAACACCAAACCTCCCGGGCAAAGGCCTGAAATCCCAAATTTCCCCACTGCTTCTCCTTGGAGCTGCACACAGGGATCCAGGGTGGTGTCCTGAGCCCCATCACCAGCAGACAAAGCCCCCCCTACTCCTCCCTGAGAGGCAGAACCGAGGATGAGGCCGAAGGCTGACGCAACCACCCAAGATCCTGCTCACCCCTTGCCTTCCTTATCCCAATTAGGAGCTCCCAGCTTGAATAAATTTCCTTGCTGAGGACAAACCTTGACGTCCACTGAGATCATTACCCTGCACTGCCTTAATTGGGAATTAGGCAGCCCAGAGCTGGACAGCCGTGACCTTTTGCTGTCCCTCTGGCTTGCTTCAAAATCCACCACTTAGCGAGGCTGCCACGAGGGCAGCCAGGTCCCTGTCACCCAGCCTGGGTCAGGGCCAGTCCCTGGGGACAAGGCAGGCACTGGCATCCATGGAAATGGCTTGGAAATGGGGCTCAGCTGTCCCAGCAGCTCTGCTCTGGCTGCAGCATGGGATGGAGGGAGGGAATTGTCATCCCAGAGCCCCTGTGGCTGCTCCAGGGGTGCCCAGATGTGTCTCAGGTAGAAAAATGGGGGGAAACCCCCAGTTATCAGCCCCTGGTACTTTCTGGGGACTGGATTTTTGCCTGATTTTGAGGTGACAGAGCAATCCCAGGTCAGCCCCACATTCCCAGTGCTGCAGGAATGCTGGGGGTTCACATCCTGCATCTTGGAAAATCCGAGTGCTGGAGCTGGCCTGAAAGCCCAGTTCCCTCATCCCAGCTTGGAGTCCCCCATCCATGCTGGAGTCACCCCTTTCCCAAAGATTTTGAGGTGATTTGGGGTTGCCCTCCTTCCCCAGGGCTGGGATCAGATACAAGCAGGTCCTGGATCAATCCTGGATGTCCTGGATTGATCCTGGATGTCCTGGATTGATCCTGCATGTCCTGGATCAACCCTGCAGGTCCTGGATCGATCCTGCAAGTCCTGGATCAATCCTGCAGGTCCTGGATCAATCCTGGAGGCCCTGGATTGATCCTGGAGGTCCTGGATCAATCCTGCAGGTCCTGGATCAACCCTGCAGGTCCTGGATCAATCCTGGATGTCCTGGATGGATCCTGCTGGTCCTGGATCGATCCTGCAGGTCCTGGATCAATCCTGCATCCCCTAGGGGCACAGGGAGTGTCCCCGATCTTGCTGGAGTCAGGGAGCTCCACCTCCCGGGAGGCGCCACCTCCCTCAGGGACACTATAAAGGACGAGCTGTCCCCTGTGCCCTGGCCAGTGCCAGCCTGGAGAGACCTCGGAGCCAGGACCCTGCAGGGTAAGAGAGCCGGGAGAGGGTTGGGATACCCCAAATCCTGGGGGTGACTGTGGGATAACGGGGACTGATCCTCCCTGTGGGTGTCCAGAGGGGATGGGGAAAGATGGGACCAGCCCTGGAGGGGATCTTTGGAGCTGGGAGCCCAAATCTCTCTGCTCTTGAGGAATTTGGGGTGCTTCTTCCTCGGGAAAGGGAAAGCACTCCCCAAAAAAGCATCTCTCTCAGCTCTTGAGGGATTTGGGGTGCTTTTTCCTTGGGAAAGGAAAAGTACCCCAAAAAAGCATCTCTCTCAGCTCTTGAGGGATTTGGGGTGCTTTTTCCTTTTCCTGACTTTTTATCATTTTTAGTAGATGCTGTGCTGATTGCTGAAGGCAGCCAGGCCCCGGATCTGCCCCAAAGAGGGGCTTGGCCACGAGGTAAGGTGACAGTGCCACATCCCAGCTGTCCCCACGCCCCTGGGGCTGGGGGTGCTGCTGGGTGGGACCCCATGGCCAGATCCCAAATTCCAGCTCTGCCTGGGAGCTGAAAGGACAGAGCCCAAATCCTGCACCCAGCCCAGCCAAACCACTGCACTCTGTGGGAATTTGGGGACAGAAAATCCTCCAGCACCCCCATCCTGAGCCCCAGCCAGATCCCATGGCTGGATCTGGGGACAGAAGAGTCTCCAACACCCCTTCCTGAGCCCCAGCCAGATCTCCTGCATCTGGGGACAGAAAATCCTCCAGCAACCCCATCCCAAGCCCCCAGCCACATCCACTGGATTTGGGGACAGAAGCCCATCCAAAATCCCCATCCTGAGCCCCACCCAGACCCCATGGTTGGATGTGGGGACAGAAGAGCCTCCAAAATCCCCTTCCTGAGCCCCAGCCAGATTCCCTGGATTTGGGGACAGAAAATCCTCCAGCACTACCATCCTGAGCCCCCAGCCACATCCCCTGGATCTGGGGACAGAAGACCCTCCAATATCCCCTTCCTGAGCCCCAGCCAGATCCCATGGTTGGATTTGGGGACAAAAGAGCCTCCAACATCCCATCCTGAGCCCCAGCCAGATTCCCTGGATTTGGGGATAGAAGAGCCTCCAGCACCCCCATCCTGAGCCCCAGCCAGACCCCCCGGAGCCCCCAGGAGCCACCCCAGCGCCCGGGACGAGGCCACCACAGTGCACGAGGGCTTTTATTGGGTCAGGTATGTACAGAGCCGAGCTGGGGGGGTCTGTCAGGGTAAGGGGGGCTCCCCACGCCCTGGCTCAGAGCAGGGGGTGCTTGCCCTGCTGCTGCTGCTGCTGCTGCTGCCGGTTCGCCAAGTGCATGAGCTTGAGGAGCAGATCCCCGGCCGAGCCATCCAGCAGCGTCAGGTTCTTCTCGTCCGCCGCCTCCTGAGCGCCCTCGCCGCCCTCGTCCAGGCAGGCGCTGTCCATGGTGCACGTCTCTGCCGCGGGAGGACAGAGGAGTGGCTCGGGTTATTTGGGATCATCAGGGAGGTGTTTATGGCTGGGGAAGGGGTTGGTGGCAGCCTGAGGGGCCAGCACAGTTCGTACCCTGAAAATGATGGTGCAACTCCTTCCCCTGCTAATGAACCCCCCAGGCAAACCTAATCTCCATCACTTCATCACTCTATCTCTCCTGTTGAGCAGGGAGCAGGGATGGGGTTTCTGGCATGTCAGGGAGGCTGTGCTGGCCAGGAAAAGCTCATGGTGCATCAGGAAGGGACTGAGAGCCCAATCCTTTAGAGTCAGAATGGTTTGAGTTGGAAGGGACCTCTAAGAACATCTTGTGCCATGGGCAGGGACACCTTCCACCATCCCAGGGTGCTCCAAGCCCCCTCCAACCTGGCCTGGGACACTTCCAGGGATCCAGGGGCAGCCACAGCTTCTCACCCTCAAAGGGAACAATTCCTAATTCCCAATATCCCACCTAACCCTGCCCAGAGAGAGAATTGTGGTAAAAGTGAGAAAAGTCACAGCTTGAGATGACAGAATGATGGAATGGTTTAGGAAGGGACCTTAAATCCCATCCAGTGCCACCCCTGCCATGGGCAGGGACATCTCCCACTGTCCCAGGGTGCTCCAACCCCATACAACCTTGCCTTGGGCACTTCCAGGATCCAGGGGCAGCCACAGCTTCTCTGGGCACCCTGTGCCAGACCCTCCCCACCCTCCCAGTGAACAGCTCCTTCCTTACCCCCACCCTGAACCCACCATCCCCAAATCACCTCCCAACACCTCTTCCCCTCCACCCCTCACTTCCCCCTCCCTGAAACCATCCCACCCCAGCAGCTCTGCGTTCCCTGCCGAGCCCTCCCCGTTCCCTTCCCGCCCTCCGTTCCCGGTTACCGGCGCTGCAGCAGATGCCGGGCGCGGCGCAGCGGCCGCCGGAGCCGCAGGGCCGCCCCTCGGGCTGGCAGGGCGAGGGCAGCGCGTCCTCCTGGGCGCAGCGCCGCGTCTCCGCCGTGCCCAGGTAACAGCCCAGCTCCGCGCCGCAGCAGATGCCGGGCCCGAAGCAGCTCCCTCTGTTGCCGGGACCGCAGGGCAGGCACTGCGGGGAGGAGCTGCCTCAGTGACCCCAACAAACCCCAACAAACCCCTCGTGCACACCCCGGGGTTAGAAACCCCCACGGGGATGCAGCCCTGGGGATGGAGCTGGAGGAACGTGTGGAGGCTGTCGGTGGAGTTGGATGGAGGTGTGGAGGTTGTGGATGGAGCTGGATGGATGTGTGGAGTTTGTGGATGGAGCTGGAGGAATGTATGGAGGTTGTGGATGGACGTGTGGAGGTTGTGGATGGAGCTGGATGGAGATGTGGAGGTTGTGGATGAAGCTGGATGGACATGTGGATGTTATGGATGGAGATGGATGGAAGTTGTGGAGGTTGTGGATGGAGCTGGATGAGCATGTGGAGGCTGTGGAAGGAGGTGGATGTACGTTTGGAGGTTGTGGATGGACCTGGATGGACATTTAGAGGTTGTGGATGGAGCTGGATGGACGTGTGGAAGTTGTGGATGGATGTGTGGAGGTTGTGGGTGGATGTGTGGAGGTTGTGGATGGAATCTGGGGTTGGGGCCTTTCTCTGGCAGCCCCTTTGGGCTGCTGAGCTGTGGTGTGTCCCGTTGGGAACGCCTCTGGCATGGAGAGGGGAGGGATGAAGGATGGAAAGCAGCTCCCCACCAGCCCGTCTTCCAGGTCTGGAGGTGCCACACTGCCACCAGCAACGGTGACCTTGTATCCCTGCTTTGAGGGGTCCCCATGACCTCCCTGTCCCCTCTCCATGCTCTGTCCTGTCCTGCTGCCCCCCAGCCCAGCAGCTGTGCTGTGCCAAACTCTGCTGTGGCTGAGCTTGAGGCTCTTCTCCAGGTGCCAACAGCACTTTGGAGCTGTCACTCCTCTGCCACTGCCCCATTGCATGTCCCCCTGCCACCCCAAAACCCCCTCTGCTCCCGGGAGGGTGGCACAGTGCCATGGTGCTACAGAGCCAGCGATGCCCACAGGTGATGGGGAGCTTCTGCACCCCCCAGAGCCACTCTGTGTCTCGGTACAGAAAGCAGCTCCCCACCAGCTCCTTTTCCAGCTTCTGGAGGTGCCACACTGCCACCAGCAATGGTGACCTTGTGTCCCTGCTTTGGGGTGTCCCCATGAGCTCCCTGTCCCCATGACCAAGGTCCCCATGCCCTCCCTGTCCCCTGTCCGTGCTCTGTCCTGTCCTGCTGCCCCCAGCCCTGCAGGACTCTCTGCTGAGCCTCTTTCCAGGTGCCAACAGCACTTTGGGGCTGTCGCTCCTCCACCACTGTCCCACCCCAAATCCCCTCTGCTCCCGGGAGGGTGGCACAGTGCCACAGTGCCCAGAGGCGACCCCCAGAGCCCCCTGTCCCTCCCGAGGCTCCATCCCTGTCCCCATCTCCCATCCCGTACCTGTCTCACGGCTGTGTCCCCCAGCGCTCGCTTCCCGCCCCGGGGGCAGTTCTGGATGTAGCAGGCGGAGGAGAGGGCGAGGAGGCAGAGGAAGGAGAGGGGCAGCGAAGGCTCGGCCATGGTGCAGGGGAAGCTGCTCCGGCTCTCTGGCCCCGTGCTGAGAGCGCCGCTATTTATGCAGCCATCACCCCTTCCCCGGGGAGGAGGAGGAGGAAGAAGAGGGGTGGGTTGGGTTTTTTTGTTGTTTTTCCTTTTTTCTTTCTTTTTTTTTTCTTTTTTTCTTTTTTTTCTCCCAAATCGCATCCAAGCAAATCTGTAACTGAGATGATTCAGTGCAGCAGCACTCGGGGCTGGTGAATCCCACCCTTGGCTGCTCCAGGGGCACGGGCCAGCCCTGGATGGGCTTGGGGAGGGTTCAGGGAGAGGTGATCCTTCAGAAGGTGCTGGTTTGGGGAGGGATGGGGGTTTGGAAGAGGCATTTTGGGGAGGAATATGGGTTTGGGGACAGATATTCATTCAGGAGACGTGGTTTTGGGAAAGATGCAGATTTTGGGAAGGTTTTGGTTTGGGGTGATGCTGGTTTGGGATGGATGTGGATTTTGGGATGCAGATTTTGGGATGGATCTGGGTTTGGGGACAGATGTTTGTTCAGGAGATGTGGTTTTGGGAAAGATGCGGATTTTGTGACTCAGTCTGGGGATGGATGTGGGTTTAGGGACAGATGTTCATTCAGGAGATGCGGGTTTTGGGAAAGATGCAGATTTTGGGAAGGTTTTGGTTTGGGGTGATGCTGGTTTGGGATGGATGTGGATTTTGGGATGCAGTCTGGGGAGAGATGTGGATTTAGGGACAGATGTTCGTTCAGGAGATGTGGGTTTGGGAAAGAGGCAGATTTTGGGAAGGGTTTTGATTTGGGGGTGATGCTGGTTTGGGATGGATGTGGAGTTTGGGATGCAGATTTTGGGACGGATCTGGGTTTGGGGACAGAGGTTCATTCAGGAGATGTGGGTTTGGGAAGGATGTAGATTTTGAGATGCAGTCTGGGGAGGGATGTGGATTTAGGGACAGTAGTTTGTTCAGGAGATGTGGGTTTGGGAAAGATGCAGATTTTGGGAAGGATGATGGTGTGGGGATGATGCTGGTTTGGGATAGATGCAGATTTTGGGAGAGGTGCTGGTTTCAGAGAGATGCTGCTCTGGGAGCAATGCTGATTTGGGGAGGGATAAGGGTTTGGAAGGTGCTGCTTTAGAGAGGGTTGTTTATCTGGAGGATTCTGATTTGGGATTGATGCTGGCTTGGTGGGATGCAGGTTTTGGGAGAGGTGCTGGTTTGGGAAGGGATGCTGCTCTGAAGGGGGGATGGTTTGGGAAGTGGTGGTGGTTTGGTGCATGCTGGCCTAGGAGGGATGCTGCTTTGGGGAGGGATGCTGATTTAAGGGATGCTGATTTAGGGAGGGATGCTGCTTTGGGGGATGCTGCTTTAGGGAGGGATGATGATTTTTGGGATGCTGGTTTAGAGAGGGATGCTGCTCTGTGGGATGCTGGTTTGTGGATGCTGCTTTGACTGATGCTGCTCTGGGAGGGGACACTGGAGGGGAGTGATGGGGTTGGGGCTGGGAGAGAGCCCTGGGTGCACAAACACCCCAGACCTGGGGCTGGGCTGCAGCATTGGGGTGCAGGGCGGGGTCTGTCCCCAGAGTGACCCATCAGGGCCACCCACGGCTCTCCTGCCTCTTCCCCCTCCTCTCCAAGGAACAGGAGGCAGGGAAAGCACTGGGAGAGGGGACAGCAAAAGAAAGGGCAGCTCTGGGGCTGGCAGCAGCACATTCATGCACTCATGTCACCCACGGGCTGTCAGAAACATCTGTAGGAAAAACGCCATCATCATCCCCCTGTCCCACCCAGCCATGAACATTCCTGCTGTTCCCTTTTCCAGCTACACCGAGGGCAACCTCAGCCATGTGGAAAATGAATGTGCAGAGAGGAATTCGGTGCCTGTGAGTATCCACCCTGTCCTTCTCCCCCCCAAAAATGCTGGGACTGGCTCACAGGGGTCAGGAGGGCTTGTTTGGGAGGGGGCTGGACAGTGTGGGGGTGCCGCCAGCTGTGGTTTTATCCTTATCTTCACATAAGGTGGGGAATTGAGGCAGAGAACCATAAAAATCAGCCTGACATCACTTGGGGTGGCTGAACATGTTTTTCCCCTTCCCCTCATTAGTTTCCCTTATTTTCTCCCCCTCATTACCCTCCCTGTTCTGCTGGACAAACCCCCCAGCCCCAGTCAGAGGGTGCTACCCTGGGTGGGGAAGGGGCTGCTCTGCCTGAGCATCCCAAAGGGAACGGTGATCCCACTGCAATCCTCCCTGGAAAACCTTGGTGTTTGTTCCCACAGGAAGCAATTCTGGAGGGGGCTGAACCCCAGAGCACCCCCCTAAGGGAAACTGAGGCAGGGAAGCATTTTATGCCTCAGTGCTGGGGCTCCCATCCTGCTCAGTGATTTTGGAGCACGGATCAGCCCAGGGGGTGACAATCCTGAGCTTTGGGGCTTTGCTGGGTGACACCAGGGCCATTTCATTTTCTCCCCCTCATTACCCTCCCTGTTCTGCTGGACAAACCTCCCAGCCCCAGTCAGAGGGTGCTACCCTGGGTGGGGAAGGGGCTGCTCTGCCTGAGCATCCCAAAGGGAACGGTGATTGTGGGATCACATTAAGCAACATGGAAAACCTTGGTGTTTGTTCCAAAATGCTTTGAAAAGCTCCACAGGAAGCAATTCTGGACAGGGCTGAACCCCAGAGCATCCTCCAAGGGAAACTGAGGCACGCAGGGAAGCATTTTATGCTTCAGTGCTGGGGCTCCCAGCCCATCCCCAGCTCCTGCCCAGTGATTTTGGAGCTCGGATCAACCTGGAGGTGACAATCCCGGGCTTTGGGCTCTGCTGGGTGACACCAGGGCCATCCCCTCCCCTGGAGGGGGTGAGGGTGGCCCCAGCCCCTGACTCAGCCCTCACTGGGACCGAGGGAGCAGCGAGTTCCCAGATTTGCCCCGTGATGCTGAATCACCCCCGTGGGGGATTTAACACCAGCATCATGAACACCATCCTCATTTCCCCATCCAAACCCATCCCTTCACAGCAGGAACCCAAACCCTCTTACGTTGCAGGGCCGAGGAGGACGCACGAAGCCCTCGGCTGGGAAAACTTTTCTTTAAAAGAGCCCCAAATGTCAGCTCTAAATTGGGTGTTACGGGCTCGTGCTCCGTCTCTTCATTACTGTATCGTAAAATTACATTAGCCGGGAACGATCTGCATTCAAATGACTCTGTGTCTGGAATGATAACACAGGAATATGAGATTAAAATGTAATTATGCTCTTTAAAGTCAAGGAAGGTTAATAAAATGTTTTTTCCGAGTTGCAGAGGCTCCGCAGCCGCGGAATCACTTACGGGAATCAAGGGTGGGAAAAGGGAGGGGGAAAGGGGTGGGAAACACAGAAAAGGGGTTTGGGAGGGAAATATTGGGGTCACCTGGGGTGAGTGATGGGATAAGGGATGCCAGGGGTGGGCAGAGCTGGCCCTGCTGGGCTGTGATGCTCCCAGGGTACTGCTGGGCCCCCATCCCACATCCTGCCCCCAAATGAGGGCTTGGGGTGCTCAGAGTCCGACCCCAAATCCTCCAACAGCAGCCCCAGGTCCCTTCTCTGTGTCCCCAGCATGGATTTGCTCTGCCACGTCCCTGCTCTACCCCAGAGGATGCTCCTGCTCCCCTGACAGGCCCCAGAGGCTCAGAGTGACACTGAGCAGGGTGTCAGTGCTGCCATCCCCATCCCAGCTCCCCTTGGGAATGAGGGAAATCCCAAAGGGATTGGGAATGGGGCAGCAGCCTCAAATCTGCCCCCCTGCTCAGCCAAAATACGGCCCCAGCTCTTGTTGATACCAGCAAAGGGTCTGGGGCTGCCAGAGGGGCTCAGCCATGGAGATCATGGAATCTGTGAGGTTGGAAAAGCTCTCCAAGATCATCAAATCCATCAAATCAAATCAAACCAAGATCATCAAATCCATCAAATCAAATCCAACCATTCCCCCAGCACTGCCAAGGCCACCCCCAGTGTCCCCAAGTACCACATCCACGTGGCTTTTAAACCCCTCCAGGTATGGGGACTCCAAACTGCCCTGGGCAGCTGTGCCAGAGCTGGAAAACCCTTTCCATGGAGAAATCTTCCCAAATATCCCACGTGAACCTCCCCCTTCCTTCATTAACAGCAGGAGCTTCCCAGAGGGGTTTTGTCTCCCTTTTGGAGGCAGGGGAAGGGAGGGAGGTGATGGAGCTTGGCTGCAGCACACGGAGCTCCAGGGGCAAAGTTTCACCAGGGTAAATGAGAGTGACAACAAACTAACCGGGATAAACCAGAGGATGTTGGAAAATGGGAAGAATTTCACTGATTTGCAGTGCCAACATTACAACCAGGAAAAACCAGAGAATGCTGGAAAATGGAGTGAATTTCACTGATTTTAGTGACAAACATTCCATCAGGATAAACCAGAGGGGTGCTGGGAAATGGGATGAATTTCATTAATTTGTAATGGCAACATCCAGCCAAGATAAACCAGAAGATGCTGGAAAATGGGATGTAGTGACAACATTCCATCAGGATAAAAAAGAGGAATGTTAAAAATGGGATGAATTTCGCTGATTTTAGTGACAAACATTCCATCAGGATAAGCCGGAGGGATGTTGGAAAACGGGGTGAATTTCACTGATTTGTAATAGCAACATTCCATCAGGATAAGCCAGAGGGATGCTGGAAAATGGGGTGGAATGCTGGAAAATGGCATTCCATCAGGATAAACCAGAGGAATGCTGGAAAATGGGGTGAATTTCACTGATTTTTGCATTTCCTGCCTGTCTGTGGCTGGAGGGGGATGCAGCAGGGAAGGAGAAGCTTCTTGAAGGCGTCCCATGGAGAGGGCCAGGCTGGCAAGGGGGAGCTCCCTGCCCCTGCCCGGGGCTCTAATGCTCCTCAAATGGCTCTGTCACTGTCACCCGGGCCCCTGGCTGATGGAGGGGAGGGGATCCTGCCCCTCCTCCCCTCTCAGCACAGCTCAAGATGCTGCTCTGCCTCCCTGACAGCTGGAAAACAGCTTTGATGCCTCTTTAAAGGCAGCGCAGGAAAGTTAAGATTGGCTGGGGCACAGCTTTGATCATTGCCAGGGCCAAATCCACCCTGCTGGGCTGTGGACGTCACACAGGGAGGTCACTGACCAACAAGGGATGGATTTGTCCAAAAAAAAATAAAAAATGATGCTTGAAGGGACAGCATTAGAGGAAATTGCTCAGGCTGCAATCAATTCCATTGCCCAGCTCCCAGGGAGAGCACAGGCCTGGGGCTGGAAATAAACCTGCTGTGGCATCCATGTGGGGGATCTGGGGAGGGATGCTGGTTTGTGGGGTGCTGCTTTAGGGGATGCTGCTTTGGGGAGGGATGCTGCTTTGTGGGGTCCTGGTTTTGGGAGGGAAGCTGATTTGGGAGATGCTGGTTTAGGGAGGGATGCTGCTTTTTGGGATGCTGCTTTAGGGAGGGATGCTGCTTTGGGGGATGCTGATTTGGGGGATGCTAGCTTTTAGGATGCTGATTTAGGGAGGGATGATGATTTTTTGGATCCTGCTTTAGGGACAGACGCTGATTTGTGGGATGCTGGTTTGGGGGATGCTGATTTAGGGAAAGATGATGATTTTTGGGATGCTGGTTTAGGGAGGGATGATGGTTTGTGGAATGCTGGTTTGGGAAGGGATGCTGATTTGTGGGATACTGCTTTGGGGGATGCTGCTTTGTGGGATGTTGGTTTAGGAGATGCTGATTTAGGGAGGGATGCTGATTTGGGGATGCTGCTTTGTAGGGTGTGGGTTTGTAGGATGCTGGTTTAGGGAGGGATGATGATTTTTGGGATGCTGGTTTAGGGAGGGATGATGGTTTGTAGGATGCTGGTTTGGGGAGGGATGATGATTTTTGGGATGCTGCTTTAGGGAGAGATGCTCTGTGGGGTGCTGGTTTAGGGACGGATGCTGCTTTGTGGGATGTTGGTTTAGGGGATGCTCATTTAGGGAGGGATGCTGATTTGGGGATGCTGCTTTGTAGGGTGTTGATTTAGGGAGGGGTGCTGGTTTGTAGGATGCTGCTTTGTAGGATGCTGGTTTGGGGATGCTGCTTCAGGGAGGGATGCTGCTCTGTGGGATGCTGGTTTGTGGATGCTGCTTTGACTGATGCTGCTCTGGGAGGGGACACTGGAGGGGAGTGATGGGGTTGGGGCTGGGAGAGAGCCCTGGGTGCACAAACACCCCAGACCTGGGGCTGGGCTGCAGCATTGGGGTGCAGGGCAGGACTCTGTCCCCAGAGTGACCCATCAGGGCCATCCACGGCTCTCCTGCCTCTTCCCCCTCCTCTCCAAGGAACAGGAGGCAGGGAAAGCACTGGGAGAGGGGACAGCAAGAGCAAAGCAGCTCTGGGGCCGGCAGCAGCACACTCCTGTCACCATGGGCGGTCAGAAACAGGATGGCTGTGGGTCCTGGCTCTGTGTCAGCACCACCCTGGGCTGCAGGGAGGGTCCCTGCTGCCCACAGGGGTCTCAGTGCCCTGGGACCAGCGGGATTCACACCCAGCTGGGGCAGGGGATCCTTCCCTGAGCTCCAAAATGTGGGAAATTCATCCCTGGATCCCCTGCAAGGGGGGGACACAGAGGGTGAAATGAGCTGCCAAGGGTCCCAGAGGGTTGAGGAGGAGGAATTGGGGGATGAAGGCTCTGAGAACCTGCAGTGAGGGGGAGAAGAGCCCTGCTCTGGTGTCCCAACACCAACCCTGCCCTTCCAACCCCTGCTCTGTGTGGCTCCTGCCCCTCCCTGCAGAACAAAGGGAAGGAAATTTGGGATGGAGGAAATCTGGGATAGAGGAAATTTGGGACGGAGAAAATCTGGGATAGAGGAAATTTGGAATGGAGGAAATTTGCGATGGAGGAAATTTGGGATGGAGGAAATCTGGGATAGAGGAAATTTGGGATGGAGGAAATCTGGGATAGAGGAAATCTGGGATAGAGGAAATTTGGGACGGAGGAAATCTGGGATAGAGGAAATTTGGGATGGAGGAAATTTGGGACGGAGGAAATTTGGGATGGAGGAAATTTGGGATGGAGGAAATTTGGGATGCCTCCACCTGGATCCCTGCCCACCTCAGGACACCACAAGGAACTTTTGGGCACTGCAGAAACTTGTCAGAACCGGTGGCTTTGGAAGCATCCAGGCTTTGCTGGCTGTGGTTGATGGCTCTGGGGATCCTCCCCCTTGCCTGGGGGAGGTGTGAGAGCTGAATCACCCCGGGATTGCTCACTGCAAACACGACACCAGCACTGCCATGGAGTGCAGTCACTGACTCTGAATCGTGGGGTTTTTAGGAATTTTGTGCCTATTTCCTAAGTGTTCATTATTTTAAGAAGTGTGATTTTCTATTTTTGCAGGGCTGTGAAGTCCTGCTGATGCAGACAGGGTCAGGGCCAGCACAAAGTTGGGCTCCAGGGCATGAGCAGCTCCTTCCCAACACCACAACTCTGCTCAGGTGCCTCTTGAGAGCAAATAAAGGTGTGAGCAAGGTGAGCTGAGCCAGCTGGAGGCTGTTATGGCCCAGAACATCAATGAAGTGGCACCACCAGGGGGTTGTGGAGGTGACAAACCCTTTGATGTCACCTTACCCCAGCATAGCCAGAACAGAACATATCCAAATTGGTTTTTTGTCTGGCTCTTTTCTCTCTGAAGCCCTCATGGGTTCAGGTGTCTGAGTCTCATCCCTGTGATGAACTTGCTGTCACAACCCCTCTGTAACCCCCTGCCTGCAGCTCCTCTGTGCTGGTTTGGCTTTTTCCAGCCTATTTCCTCCTCTGCCAACAGATTCACTCCATGACACCATTAAGCCTCAGGATGAAACCAATTAGCAGCCAGAGAGAGAGAGAGAGAGACAGAACCTGACTTTAAACATTTTATTAAGGCTTAAATGTCTATCAGCCAGCCAGGAGCTGGGCTGCTCACACACATAAACCGAGGGTGGGATGGGATGGCTTTTCTACAAGAGTCTGATGAGCAGGGGGGGATCACTGCCAGCTCCTCCCACCCCAGCCAGGCCCATTCCAGATGGGAGAGCCAGGTGGGCAAGGGGAGGAGGTCAGAGGAGGGAATTTGTGTGTGCTGTCACTCACAAGGGCTTTTACCTGCTCCACAGCCGGGCTGGCTGCTGGTCAAACGTGAACTCGCGGTGTGAGGGGGGGAAGCTGAGCTGCTCCAAAAGGCACCTGTGCTAAACCTCTGAGCCCCGGGGCAGTGCTGCAGACCAGTCCTGCACAAATACAGATTCCTTGATAAAGAAGCTATGGCTTTTGTCATCCTCGGGCTCCAAACCCCCCCCACAAACCCCCACTGGAGCGAGTCCTGTCTGCTGTCTCCACTCTGCGGCTCCTGGCGGCTCCCTGTGGACACGGGGCACAGCAGCAGCTCCTTCCCGTGCTGCCGGGCTCAGAAATGAACCCTCCTGACGTCCTGAGAGGCCGCTGCCCTCCTGCAGCTCCCGCAGAGGATGGGGGACGCCGGGGCCCGCGGCTCGGCCAGGCAGGGCCGGCACAGGAGGTGCCCGCAGGGGAGCTGGTACACGGGCTCCGCCCTGGAGTAACACGAGAAGGATTTGCCGCAGGAGGAACATCCCTGGCTCTGGCTGCTCCTGCCGTGCTCTGCAAGGCCACAAACACAGAATCACAATCAGAAGAGGCTGGAAAATAATCAGAATCAGAATCACAGCAGGTTGGAAAATCACAGAAACACAGAATCAGAATCTCAGCAGGTTGGAAAAATCAGAATCAGAGCAGGTTGGAAAATCACAGAATCAGAATCAGAACGGGTTGGAAAATCTCAGAATCAGAATCAGAGCAGGCTGGAACAATCAAAGAATCACAGAATCAGAATCATTTGGAAAATCTCAGAATCAGAATCAGAACAGGTTGGAACAATCTCAGAATCACAGAATCAGAATCATTTGGAAAATCTCAGAATCAGAATCACAGCAGGGTGGAAAATCACAGAATCAGAACAGGTTGGAAAATCTCAGAATCAAAATCGCAGCAGGTTGGAAAATCAGAGAATCAGAATCTCAGCAGGTTGGAAAATCACAGAATCAGAGCAAGTTGGAAAATCATAGAATCAGAATTAGAATCAGAATCAGAGCAGGTTGGAAAATCACAGAATCAGAATCAGAACAGGTTGGAACAATCTCAGAATCACAGAATCAGAATCATTTGGAAAATCTCAGAATCAGAATCTCAGCAGGTTGGAAAATCACAGAATCAGAATCAGAATCAGACTGGAAAATCACAGAATCAGAATCTGAATTAGAATCAGAGCAGGTTGGAAAATCTCAGAATCAGAATCAGAGCAGGTTGGAAAAATCAGAATCAGAATCAGATCAGGTTGGAACATCATAGAATCAGAATCTCAGCAGTTTGGAAAATCATAGAATCAGAATCAGAATCACAGCAGGGTGGAAAATCACAGAATCAGAACAGGTTGGAAAATCTCAGAATCAAAATCGCAGCAGGTTGGAAAATCAGAGAATCAGAATTAGAATCAGAATCAGATCAGGCTGGAAAATCAATGAATAAGAATCAGAATAGGTTGGAAAATCATAGAATCAGAATCAGATTGGAAAATCACAGAAACAGAATCAGAGTAGGTTGGAAAATCACAGAATCCGAATTAGAATAGGTTGGAAAATCATAGAATCAGAATCAGATTGGAAAAATCACAGAAACAGAATCAGAGTAGGTTGGAAAATCACAGAATCCGAATTAGAACAGGTTGGAAAATCACAGAATTAGAATCAGAATCAGAGCAGGCTGGAAAATCACAGAATTGGAATAGGTTGGAAAATCACAGAATCAGAATCAGAATCACAGCAGGCTGGAAAAAACTTCAGATTACTGAGTGAACCAACAGCACCGTGTCCAGGCTTTCCTGGTGGTTCCAGCACCTCCCTGGGCAGCCCCTTGCAATGTCTGCTCCTGAACCTCCCCTGGCACAGCTGGGAACAAAGGGACAGGAGCAGTGGCAGAGGCAGGGACAGTGAGAAGCCCAGGCTGTGCCCAGGCCCTGCAGGCTCAGGGCACAGCTGTGACTCAGGACTGTGCCACTCTCCTGTCATCACCACGAGGAAAGGGAAAGGTCCAGCCTGCAGGGCAGGGTGTGCTCAGAAAGGGAAGGGTCACATCAGCCCTGGCACCATCAGGCTTTTAATTGAGGACAGATGACTGTAAAAAAGGGCTTTTCACTTTTACTGAGATTAAATCACCCTCCCTGCAGCTCCTGCACAGCCATTCCCAGGGGGAACAGCTGAGGGGTCACTTTGCATTCCTGTCACACAGCACCCAGCTCAGCTCTCAAACAGCAGCAAAGAGCTGAATGTCACTGTGAAACAGCACAAGCTGCCTGGGGAGGGGGACAGAGGGAAAAACAGGCACAAGGAGATGGATGGACAGACAGACAGAGCCCTTCCCAGGGTCCCTCTGAAGCCCCTCCTCAGCCATGGGCAGCAGAGCCTCACCCAGGGGAAGGGAAACCAGGACAGCTGAAGGCTCAGAGCTCCCCTGCACCCCAAAGGAATAATTCTGGGAATGCAGGCACAGCTGGAAGGGTGGCTGGGCAGCAGCTGGGTGGCTGTGGCAGCCTGGATGGTGGACACTCAGTCCTGGTGGCATTCTGGGCACACACACACACAGCTGGCTGGCCTGGGGTGCTGCTGCTGCTGCAGTGACCTGCTCCTGCTAAGGGTGGATGTCACACGGTGCTTCAAAGAGTCAGGGAATGGTTTGGGTTGGAAAGGATCATAAAGCCCATCCCATTCCATGGGCAGGGACAGTTCCCACCATCCCAGGGTGCTCCAAGCCCTGTCCAACCTGGCCTTGGGCACTGCCAGGGATCCAGGGGCAGCCACAGCTGCTCTGGGCACCTGTGCCAGGACTTGCCCACCCTCACAGGGAGGAATTCCTTCCCAATATCCCATCTCACCCTGATCTTTTAGTTCACAAACATTCCCCCTTGTCCAGTGTGTATAAAAAGTGACTCTCCCTCCCTCTGAAGCCCTGCAAGGCTGCAGCCTTTGCTGGATTTACAGCTCTCCTGCAGCATCCCCACACCAGACTCATTCTCCACCCACGTGGCAGCTCCCCAGCCTGCTCCACACAGCTCACAGGCACCACTGAAGCTCTCAGCCCAAACTGCAGAGCTCTGAGAAAGTCTGAACTGAGCACTGTGTCCATCCCAGATCATCCTGGGGCAGCCAAGAACACAGGAACATCACAGCTCTGCTGCCACAGCCTGCTCTGACCCTGGGCATGGACAACATCCCACCCCTTGTGGGGTCAGCAAGGCCTGAGCTGCCTCAGGGGGAGAATAAAGCAGCAAAACTGCTGAGATAGAGGCAAGGATTGGGAAGTGAAGCTTGCTGGGAGACAATGAAATATTTTAAAATTGAATATATCATAGTCTGGGGTGTGAACAACACTCCCTGTTACCCCAGCCCCAGCTCCCAAAGGTGCTCCAGAGGTGCCTGCTGCTCACCAAGGGCTGTGCCCAGGCTCCAGGACGTGCTGCAGCCCCCCTCTCCTGGAGCCTGCTGCTGGCTCTTCATCAGCTTGGCCGTGAAGGAGGGCATGGAGCTGAGGGCAGAGGTCAGGGCAGAGTCCAGGCTCTCTGACAGCTTCTGCTCGTGGGACACCAGCTCTGCAAGGAAACAGAGATCAGGTGTGCAAGGGAATAGAGAAACCAGGTGTGCAAAGGGAACAGAGAAACCAGGTGTGTAAAGGGAACAGGGAAACCAGGTGTGCAAAGAGAATAGAAAAACCAGGTGTGCAAAGAGAATAGAGAAACCAGGTGTGCAAAGGGAACAGGGAAACCAGGTGTGCAAAGGGAACAGAGAAACCAGGTGTGCAAAGGGAACAGGGAAACCAGGTGTGCAAAGGGAAATGGAGAAAACAGGAGTGCAAAGAGAAACACAGAAACCAGGTGTGCAAGGGAAACAGAGAAACCAGGTGTGAAAAGGGGAATAGAGAAACCAGGTGTGCAAAGGGAACAGGGAAACCAGGTGTGCAAAGGGAAATAGAGACAAAATCTGCAAAGGAAAACACAGACAAAATCTGCAAAAGGAAACAGAGAGCAGGTCTGCAAAGGAAAACAGAGAAACCAGGTCTGGAAAGGGAACACAAACACCAGGTCTGCAAAGGGAAATAGAGATCAGGTGTGCAAAGGGAAACACAAGGACCAGGTGTGCAAAGGGAAATGGAGACCAAATCTGCAAGGGGAAATGGAGACCAGGTCCACAAAAGGAACACAGAGAAACCAGGTCTGCAAAGGGAAACATGGACCAGGTCTGCAAGAAAAAGATGGAGAAGCAGATGCTGGGAAAAAGAGTCTGTGATACAAACACTGCCTTGGCTCTGAAGCTTGGAGGAGCCCTGCCACTTGTTTTGTTGAGAGGTGTCTTTTCCCCACCAAGGGGCTGGGATTTGGGGGGGAGTGCCTCATCTCCTCTGGGTCCTGGAAGTGGAATGCCCTATGGATTATCACCATTCATGTGGTGTCCCAGAGCCAACTGATACAGGACCAGAATCATTTAGGTTGGAAAAGTCTTCCAAGATCATGGAGTCCACCACTAAATCATGTCCCCAAGTGCCACATCCATGGCTTTTAAATACCTTCAGGATAGGCAGCCTGTGCCAGGGCTGGAGAACCCTTTGCATGAAGAATTTTCCCTAATACCACCCTAAACCTCTCCTGGCACACCCTGAGGCCATTTCCTCTCGTTCCCTGGGAACAGAGCCTGACCCCCACCTGGCTGCACCCTCCTCCCATGGAGCTGTAGAAACTGCAGGACTGAAAAAGGGCCAAACTCCAAATACCCCAGGAAGATGTTTTTCCCTGAAATCCCTCAGCTGGCTCCTGAGGATCCATCCCAGAGCTCCCAGCCTTGCTCCATGCAGCTCACAGAGAACATTTAAACCATTAATAAATCTGTGGGACTTGTTTTTCCCTCTCTGTCCCAGTTGTGAGCCACAGGGCCAGGGCTGGACCCTCCCTGCAGGGCTGCCCTGTGCAGCACCGACGGCGTTAATTAAGATGAAGCATTAAGAGAATGTTGTCTGCCTCGTTAATTCTGTTAAATGCAGCTCCCAGAGGAAGAGCTCACAATTGGTGCTGCACATTTCCTCCACCAATCAAGGCTGATGATCCAGAGAAGCATGAGCTCCATGGGCTGAGCACTCTGCTTTTATTTATGTATGGACACGGCTGCCCCGGGAGCTCCAGGACCCGCAGGGCAGCTCCTGCCTCCTTGGGGCTGGGGCACATCCTGGTGGGAGCTGTCACAGCCAAAACAACCAAAGATTCCTCCTAAAGCAGGGAATGAGCTCTAGGCTGAGGGATCAGAGCAGAGAGGTGCAGTTTGACTTCTCCCTACTCTTCCTGGTACCAGCCAACATCAATTATTTTCAACTGAAGAACTTGTTTAAAATCAAACAGCCACCTAAGCTTTGGCCTCAAAATGGTTTTGGGCAGATTTGGAGAAAGGTGAAGGCAGTGAGAGGTGCCAGCAGCTCTGGGTCACCTTTTGACATGCCACAGACCACACTGGGTTAGAGGAGAGCAGGAGACTGAGCTTACCTGCCCACAGATCCAATCATGAAATAACCACACCTGGATTTACACCCTGTGTCCTCAGGTGCCACATCCTCATGGCTTTTAAATCCCTCCAGGGATGGGAACTCCACCCCTGCCCTGGGCAGCTGTGCCAGGGCTGGACAACCCTTTCTGTGAAGGAATTGTCCCCAATATCCAACCTAACCCTCCCCTGGTGCAACCCCTGTTCCCTCCTGTCCCTGATCCCTGGGAGCAGAGCCCGACCCCCACCTGGCCCCAGGGAGTTGTTGACAACAACAAGGTCCCTCCTGAGCCTCCTTGTCTCCAGATTTGCAGGACATTTTGCATTCCCAGCATCACTGAGGAAAGGATGGATGAAGGGAAAGCAGCACCTTTCCCTTCCCCTGCAGCCACAAGTCACACTTCTTGTCTCATTTAGCCTCTACCAGGTTTTCTGCTTTAACCACCCACAAATTCTGTGCAAGTCTCTCCCAGGCTGAGCTGTCCCTCCATTCCCTTGCTGTGGTTTGTTCTGTGTCCCATCCCTGTTTTTCCCATCCCTAATGATAAGCCAGGACTCCCTGTGCCATCACCACTGCACCACCAGACATTTCTTTTCCTATTTTTGCAGGACACAATAAATCCCCCAGGATAAAGAAACTTCAAACCATGATGGTGAGGAAAATATTGTCTCCGCGTGGAAGGAAGAGAAAGGGAATCCAAACTACAAGGGGAACAGGGTGACCTGAGCAAACAAGGGCTGTGAAACACTGAACAAGGAACATGGGAGGTGGATGAAATGACCCAGCTCCACCAGCCAAACCCAGCCTGGAAGCTTTCTAGAGGTGTGATGGGAACTTGCACTGGGTTTGTCCTAGTTTGAAACCCCAGCCTGGGGCTGTCCCAGCACTCAGGGAACAGAGGTGACCTGGGGAGCCACGATACCTGTGGAACAGTCCATCTGGATCAAGTGGGAATCACTGTCAGTTTTCATTTTTTTAGCACTGTTCTCTGAGGTAGAAGTGACAAGTAAAGATAAAGAAACTTCAAACCTGGATAAAGAAACCTCAAACCAGGATGGTGAGGAAAATATTGTCTCCACATGGAAGGAAGAGAAAGGGAATCCAAACTAAAAGAGGAACAGGGTGACCTGAGCAAACAAGGGCTGTGAAACACTGAACAAGGAACATGGGAGGGGGATGAAATGACCCAGCTCCACCAGCCAAACCCAGTCTGGAAGCTTTCTAGAGAACTAGAACTTTCTAGATGGGAACTTGGCACTGGATTTGTCCTGGTTTGAAACCCCAGCCTGGGGCTGTCCCAACACTCAGGGAACAGAGGTGACCTGGGGAGCCACGATACCTGTGGAACAGTCCATCTGGATCAAGTGGGAATCACTGTCAGTTTTCATTTTTTTAGCACTGTTCTCTGAGGTAGAAGTGACAAGTAAGTTTGTAGCAGAAAAATAGGGTGGCTGCAGGGAGCCCTGGTCCATGCAGTCCATTTTCCTTTTCAGAGAAGACATGGTGATGGAGGAGGGCACCAGGCTCTCCGAGGAGTGAGCCCTGCCCAGCAGGTTGGTGCCAGGGATGCTGTGCTGCAGCAGGAAGTGGTCTATCCTGGCCTTGAGGGTGGGGTGAGGTAGGGGCTGGGAGTGCTGGCTGAAGGCCACGCCCGTGAAGGGATCGCTGGGGACGCGGCCCCAGGACGCCTCGCTGCGGTTGC
Source organism: Melozone crissalis (assembly GCF_028551555.1). Classification (NCBI taxonomy): domain Eukaryota; kingdom Metazoa; phylum Chordata; class Aves; order Passeriformes; family Passerellidae; genus Melozone; species Melozone crissalis. The sequence continues at coordinate 5,173,658 of NW_026535905.1, forward strand.
ACTTCTCCAGGGTGCTCTGGTCAATCACCTTCCCAGAGGGCAGGAGCATGGGTAAAGTCATGATCTCCAGGGTGATGGGGTCCAGGAATTCTTCAGGGATGTCTTGGACAACGTCCACCAGCTTGTGCAGGGTCTGCTGCTCGTTGGCGCTGAAGGGGACGCAGTCGCTCTCCATCGGCGTCCAGAGCTCTGGCTTGAGGCTGCCCACGTCCTGGGCCAGGAACTGGGAGGCCACCTGGAAAACCCCCTCGATGACCTCCTGTGGGCAGGACTTGGCAGGTTGTCCCCACACCTCCAGCCTCTTGATGCTGGGCAGGCCCCCCCCGGCCACGTGGGTGATGCAGATTTTGAGGTGGGACACGTTGCTGAGCGAGGCCGGCCCTTTGTTCCAGAGATCCTGGGACACCGAGCCGGGGTAGGAGAAGACATTTTCCATCTGATGGAAGGGAGGCCTTGGCTTGAAGCCTCTGTGGCCAAAAGTCACTTTGCTCTGATTTTTTAAGACAGCTTTGCCCACCAGGGTGAAGGTGTCCTTGTCCGACACAGGCTGCAGACCTGAGCACTGCCCCTCAGGGCTCTGCCAAGAGGTTTTGTTGCATGAGGTAGAGGTGTAAATTTCCAGGCCAGAGAAGGTCTGGTAGCCCCCAGAGGAGATGTCAATGTTGATCCTGCAGATCTCCACGTTGAAGGGGAAGGAGATGGTGACGTGCACCGGGGGTTTGATGAAGTACTCGCTGCGGAAGCCGCGGTTCCTCCTGGCCAGGTCCTCGGAGATCAGGTTCTCCACCTCGTAGCCATCGGCAGAGATCTGTGTGCCAGACCAAAACTGGGGTCAGGGTGGAGCAAGGAAACACAAGGAAGGCAATTTCACTTCCAGAGATTCTCAGGATGACATCGACCAGGAGCCAAGGCTGAGGTTTACCCTGCTGTAAGGCAGAGCAGACCCACCACTCCTTCCACTCCCCCCCTCCTCCATCCCCTCTGTGTCCATGGGCAGACCTGACTTAACTGCTGGAAGAGTGGAAAATTAGGGATAATTTGTGGTTTTGGCTGGGTCAGTGAGATAAACCAAGGAGGAGAGGGTGGCTGGGAGCAGAGGATGAGTGTCTCTCCTCTTCCAGTCTCCCTTTTCATGTGGGAGTCTCCTGATTTCCTTTGTGCCTACTTATCCACGTGGAAATGCACTTGGAATCACAGTTACAGGGTCCCAGAGGAACTCTGGATGTTAATCAGCCTCTGGGAGCCACCCAGCCATCCCTGAGGGAGATCCATCAATCCAGGCTGGGTCTGGTTTGGAACATCCCATCCCACCCTCTGCTCTGCTCCTGGGCAGCCTGGTTCAATCCATTCCCTCTCCTGGATGCACCAGGCCCTGAGAAATCTGCTGCACTTGCTGAATGGACAAATAAAAATGAGGAAAATCTATTTATTCTACCTGTTTAATATGGTCTTGATCATGACAATCACACCAAACCTCTGTGACATGGCTGGGTCTCTCCACAACAAATTCCAGCAGCACAGTATTTACAAAGCCAAGGCTGTCCTGGATTTTGGTGTGGAAACTTACAACTAAAAACCAGATTTGAATGAAAACTGAGTTTCTTAAAGAGATTCTGATGTGCTGAGTGAAACCAGAACTACTTGGAAAGTAACTTCACCGAGTTATCATTTCACAATTTCACATTAATTGACAATTTCACATTATCAAAAGCTGTGAGTTCCAATGGGCAGAGAGAAAGCTGGAATATTGCAGGAGAAAGGGATCCCAAGTCAAATAACTTATACCTGGAAGCACATCATGCTGTCTGGTTAGGAGATCCTGCAAAATTGGGGCTTTTCCCTCCAGTATTTAGTGTGTGCCACATCAGAGCAGTGATGCTGATTATCCCAGAGGAGCAGTGAACCAGCTCCCCCCCAGGATAATTCCATTTAATCCCTGCATCCCTCCCACTCCCCCAAACCCCCTCCTCACTGTTTTACCTTGTTGCAGTGAATTCTTGGCTTGAACTGTGGGAGACAGACGTTTATTACCATCTTGGCAGCTGGAGAGAGGTCACTTGCTGAGCATCAGAGTCAGCTTGGAAGAAAAGAAATTAAAAATAAAGGAAGTGAATATCCATGAGCAGTGAAAGGATCTTGTGTTTTGGGTGAGTTACAGGCTTGGGATTTCCTAAAATGCAGCTCAGATCTGAGTCCAGGAGGTGAAGCCAATATAAACCCAAATGAATGTGGTAGAGAGATGAGATTGAGGGGAAAAAAATCACATTAATATTAATTAGTGAACCTGGGGAGAAAAAGCAAAAAGCAAATGGCTATTTTAATTAAAACCACCTATGAACAGACCAGCAATTACACCTGAAGGTTTATCAAAGATGCAGGAGTTCTGTAGGTGTAGAAAACACCAGCAGAGCACAGGAGGCTGTCACAGTGAGTCAAGATTAATCACAAATATTAATAATTAGTGTTAAATAACTCCAAGGGAGCAGAGGGCATGGAATAGCTCTGAGGGAGATGTCAACACCAAATCCTTCTGCCAGCATTCATTAAAGAAACTGAACACACCTCCTTTCCCATTGAAAAAAAAAAAAAGTGACTGGAATTGGCTGTCTCAGATCTCTTTTAAGAATGAAATTATCTGTGAGGTGAGAGCTTTAACCTCATGTTAACCCCAGCTTTAAAATGCCACTGCCCTGGGCAACCTTGCAAATCAGGGACTCGCTGCCTCCTTCAAGAACAAGCAGCTCTTTAATGATTTCCCACTGATCTCTTGGTTCAGCCCAAATCAAATTGGCCTTCTGGGGGCAGAGTTAATGAGCTCCCTGTGCTGCATCTGCAAGGAGAAAGGTGGAATTCAAAGCACAAATCCAAAAAAAATACCCAACCCAACATGGAATTGACACCTGCAGAGAGCAGGGCTTGGTTACAGTGCCTTGAAAATGAAGCAGGTGGGAACTTTACAAGAGGAACAGGCACTTCTATCCCAAAATTTGGTCTGGCAGCCATCAGGGGCAATTCCTGCTCCTCAAGGGGCAGGACAAGCACACACCAACTCTCCTCCAACATTTCCTTCCTGGTTTTCTGAGCCTGAGAGGTTTCCAGAACTGGGTTGCCAGTGGGGAATTGCTTAACCTGGTCTGACTTTTGGAACTCACACCTTGTAGGAGACTGAGTTCAACTACAGGCTGTGCCTCAAAGCTGCTCTTTTTTCCTCATTTTGAACCAAAATTGGAAAATTCACTTGGCCCTCAGCACTGGTGTTATGAAAAGTGGCAAACCAACTCTGCTTGCTCCCTTCCTTGGGAAAACTCAAGATTCTTCCCCTCTTCTATCTCTCTGTTTCCTGGGCTGAAACTGCAACATGAGGAGCTCTGTATGGGTATTTTATAGGATTTTTCCTGTTCGTGACCTTGAGAGACTTAACTCAGGTTAACTTTTCCAGTCTCAATACCTCAGTAAGAAAATGATTTATTTTCTTCATATTTTCTTCTATTTTTTCACTGCACTCCCTTCTGGTGAAAGACTTTGCTATAAATCTCATGGCTAAAGCTGAGTCACTGAGTTGCTTTAACCCATGGCTGGGTTTTTTTCCTCTCTCTCTTCAGTGTGTGCCTTCCCTAAGGTGAACAAAGATCTTTGGACTGAAGCTTTGAAATACAGACCTGAAAAAAATCCTCAGTGGTTTTGGACAAGGAATTTTAAACCAGACTGTCTGGGGTTTGTCACCACAACTCTTCCTGGTGTCCTGCGTGGGATTATGGAGCTGCTGCATTGTGGACATCAAATAAAGTCCTTGGAGCATGAAATGAATGTCCTGAGGTCAGAGCACCCCAAGCCTCAGTCCCACTTGGTGTTCACATTCCATCCTAAAGGAGAAACCCAGCCCCAGCCCCATGGGGATGGAAACAGCTCTGTGTGTGCTCCTGGCACCCAGCTCAGCCTCATGACTAAATATCCCAGCCCCAAATCCAACCACTCTCGTTTAGGGCGGTGAAAGAAGCAATCACAAAGCAAAATGAATCATTAGGAACTTTTATTTGCGGTGGAAGCATTTGATGATCCAGGTACAAAAGAACAGCATGGGAAGTACAGAGCAGAAATGGCCACACAGAACACAACTGAGCCAACACTCAGAGACCATTTTATCCAGCACCCAGGCACAGAGATGCACTGGGGAGGCTCTTTCCCCCACTAGGCAGCCCTGGTGAGCAGGGCTGGGCTGAAGACTTTGTAGTGGAGGTAGCTGAGCTTCTCGGAGCGCGTGCGCCTGAGCAGAGGGAACCACTCCCAGAAGGGAAGCTCCACCACGGCGTAGCCCAGCAGCCGCAGCTGCCGCCGCTTCAGGCAGTGCAGCCCCAGCAGCCGCCTGGAGCCGTAGCAGAAGTGGTTCCTGTTGGACACCTGCAGGGCCAGCCTCACCTCCCCAGGCTGCCAGAGCCCTGCTTTAGGCTCAGCCTGGGATGTGGCACCTGCAGGAAGGGCTCCACCCATATACGTTGTGTCCCCTCTCTCCTGGCTGGGAATCCTGGATTCATTCCCCACCTCTGTGGGACTCTGGTTATGAACTCTCCCCTGTATGAGCTGAGACATTAAATCATCTGTCAGATTAACTCCCATGTCTCTCAGCTTCTTGGTTGCCACAGGATCCTTGAAGTTGAAAGGGATGGGACGTCCATCCGTGGACAAACGCACCTCCAGGTCGCTGGACCTGGTGTGGGGCAGGATCATGTGGTTCTTCACATACTCAGGGCCTCCCAACATGCTCTCCAGGAGGGATGTGGCTTCCACAATTTCAGGCCTGACGTAGATTTCCCTCTCCGCAAAACTTGAGACCATCTCAGTGAACTCCTGACAAAGCTGAGGTGTGAGGTGGCTGCCTTGGTAGGTGGGGCACTCGATTTCAACGCTCTTACCAAGGGTGAACAGGTCCTTGTTGAGCTCATATTTGCTACCTCTGGTTTTCTGGACAAACTCCTCCCTCAAAGCAAAGTCTATCAGCTCCTCTGGGAAGCGTTTGACAAAAGCTAAGCCAAGCAGAGCAGTAAGGAGATGCTCTGGAAACTTGCTAAACTCATGGAGTTTTGCATGCAATTGCTTTATCAGGCTGGAGTAAAACTCCTCCTCGTTGGGAGGTTCATAGTCCAGGCACCCAAACGACCACAGGAATTTGGCAGCGTCCTTGCTCCGGCAGTAGGACACCTTGGAAGGCAACGAGGTGGCAACAGCAGCCAAAACATCCTCATCAAAGAAGTGCAGGGATGAGTAGGTGAGAGTGATGTGCATGATGCCCTGGATGTTTGTGGCAGGGATCCGAGCAGGAATGACCCTGCCCAGCTCCCTCATCAGGGGCAGGTGGTCCATGCGCGTGTAGCGCAGCATCTTGAGCACGTTCACCAAGGCGTAGGTGCTCATGTCCTCCATCTGCAGGGCCACCCTGTCTGCAATCCTCCTCATGACGTGCTCAGAAATCCCACTGAGGGATTTGAAGAGCCCCAAGCAGATGGCACCCAGCTCCTCCAAGGTGAAGGTGTCCAAGTGCTTCAGGATGGTGCTCTCCACCTTCTGCGCCAAGTCCGCGGGCGACCTCCGGCCTTCGCCGATGATGTAGAGGAGCTGCACAAACTGGGGCAGGGTGAGGTCCTTCCAGTGCAGGTTGGCATAGCTGAACAGGATGCCCAGGTAGGAGGGCACGCTGCGGTCCAGGCAGCGCCAGCAATCCGCCACCAGCAGCAGCTGCTCCAGGCCCGTGTCCCACGCCCGGCGGCAGAACTCGGCCTCGCACGCGTTGAGCAGGGGGTGGGAGGCTGGCACGGCCAAGGGGACACAAGCCTTTAAAATGAGGATGAGATCTGGGGTGCTGAACAGCCTGATGGCCGTGACAGCTCGGTGACACAGGGCACTGAACCTGGCATCGGACCCCAGCGCCGCGCGGCGCTCCGCCGGCAAACGGCTCAGCTGGAGGAAATAATCCCTGAGAGCCACAGGGCTGCCCTCACAGCCTGCCACACTCTGTAAAATCCTGTCCCCTTCCTCTGCAGGGAGGGGCTGTGCTGGCTCAGCGCCGTCACAGGTGAGAGCTCTGTACTCAGGCCTGCCCTTCTGGAACGTGCGCGGGTCCTCCTTGGAGTCGTGCGCTTCCCGCTTCTCCCTCTCTGCTTCCTCCTTGTACAGCCTGCTCTGCTCCAGGAGCGTGCTGGCCTTGGGCAGGGCACTCCTGCCAGGTGACAAAGCTTGGGAAGAGGCAGTGGGGAATGTCAGTGGAGCCTGTGCAGTGCCAGGGCTGGTGAACGTGTCACCCAGGGCCTGGCTGCTGTCCCTATCCCCGTGCTGCTGGGAGCCAGCCCTGCCTTTGGCATAGGCAGCTGGATTGTACAGCACTCTGTAGTCCTGGGGCTTCAGCAGCTGGATTGTGGCCCCTGAGTGAGTCCCAGTCTTGGCTGCTCCTGGTTTATCTCTCTTTTCCTTCTTGCTTTTGCTGCTCCCACGCTTGGCTGTGGTGGAAATCGCTGTCACCCTGCTCAGCCTGGGCAATCTTCGGCACATTAGCACCGTAGCCATGGGTCTCAACTTAGTGGGGCTCAGAGCTGCTTCCAGGTACTGAAAAAAGGGCAGACGGAGAGTCAGTGGCCTCCACTGAAATAGGAGTCTCCTTGAGCCAGCTCTCATAAGCTCTTGGAGATCTATTTCACACCCAAGAGAACTCAGCTACCTCAGAAGGCATAAAATCAGCAGGATGGCTTCTGTGGCATTGTTGGAAATAAAGAAGTTTTAATAAAAGGCAAAATAACAAAACTCTTTACAGAGAAAAACCGATCCAGGTGCAAGAGGCCCTCCTGTCCCTGGTCAAACACCTCACAAAAGTGATTATTTCCTTTTGTTCTCTTCTTTTTCTAATAAATTGCTCAGGCAGGACTTTTTGGCTCCTGTCCAATTGGCTATCCTTAAGTTTGAGGTGAAGTCCCCAAAGTCCTATAAGATGCCTTTTTCACCTAATGGAAGAGAGAAACTTCTAAGCTTATTTGCTTTTTAAGGAGACAAAAGACAGTTTTGTCACTCCATCCACAAAGGGCACAGTCCTACACTGCACCTCACAGGCAGCACCTTTTAATCAATCCTTTAGGGAGGTGGCACTGGTCAGGACAGCTGGGTCCCTCAAAGCCACCATGGAATGTCACCTCATGCAAAGGCAGCTCAGGATGAGCACCCAGGAGAGCTGGGCTTGGAGCAGAAGGCAGCCAGGCATGATGTGCTACTCAGCAGACACAAGAAACCTGGCACAGACTAGGAAAGTTAAGAAAAAAAAATAAAAAATTTCATGTTTAAGAGAGCCAAGCTGCTTTTCTTTCATTCTGAACAATGAAAATGTGTTTTTGCAGAAGAGCTGCAGCTTCAAGAGGTTTTGTGTGTTCAGACAGAGCATTCTGCTGCTTTGGTCATCATGGTCTGAATCACTGACCACCACCTCAGAAGTTGTCCAAATATCCAGGGTGCCACACTGCCCTATACACCTGGAGACAGAATGTGGAGCAAAATCTCCACAGAAGCAGAGCAGAGAGTGAACTCTGGCCCAGAACTTGCAGATGGAGGTTGGAGGAATGAAGAAATGTGGGAGAAGAGCAGGGGAGAAGTAACACAAAATCATTACGTGATGCTACATCCCAGGAGCAGAGATTTAAGCTTCAGATTTGAGAGCATTTCCAAGAGTTTTAGGGTACAGGAGGTTTTAAAAATGGCTGGTGCCTTCCTAACTCCTGCCTGAAACAGCTACAGCTCGGAGGGTGAGGATGAGAAATCCGTGGGAGTCCAGCTGGGTGCTGCCAGCCTGCACTGAGCCCTGTTTACCACCCTTCAGATGCTGATTAAAAAAATAAAATAAAGCATCAGGTGTCAGATTTTTCCCCCAAATCCTTATCCCAGCCAAAAAAAACACCCAAAAACCATCAGTCCCACATGGAGCTGGGCAATCAGGAAAGGCAAAGCCTGGCAGAGATGCTCCCACTGCAAAACATTTTGTGCTCCCCACACAACTGGAGATGAATCCTCAGGGACAGCCCAGGGAGCTCTGCTGGTATCCACAGCTTCCTGAGCAGGGATGGAGCAAGATTTGGCATCAGTGCAGGCAAATTCAGTTTTGCAGCAGCAAAAAGGGCACTTTGGGGCACAACAGGAGGGTTTGGGGTGTGTGAGCAGCATAAACTGGGCTTTTTTTGATGTGTAAGGATCCCCACATCCCCCATGATCCAGGGACAGCTTCCACTACCCCAGGTTGCTCCAAGCCCTGCTCAACCTGGCCTTGGACACATCCAGGGATGGGACGTCCACTGCTTCTCTGTGCCACTGAAGAAATGAGGACATTTTGCATCCTCTGCTCCTTGGGCAGAGCTTGGAGGCAGCAAACAGCAGCCAAGAGGGAGGAGAAGCTGCTGGAGCAGAAACCACCCCAGCAGAGAGGTGAAAAGCCCAGGTGGGCTGGGGGGAAGGAAAGGCAAACTGAAATGTGGATTTGTGGGGAGAGCCATGCAAGGAGGAGGCTACAAGAGAGGCCAATGTGGTTTTAGGGTGATCTGTAAATACTGTGAGCTGCTCAACAACACACTGGGCACCTGATCTGTATCTCCAAACCCCCTGAGGCAGCCGCAGGAGCAGATCAGGCTCTGTCCCACAGCCCCCAGGCTGCTCCAAGGCTGTGACTGTCCCATCCCAGCACGAGGAGTCAAATCCTGCCTGGCTCTGCCCCTTCCTGCCTGTCTGAGGGGCAGGGAATGGAAAAGCCTCCTCAGAAGCTGGACAGGGAACACAAACCAAGAATTTCAAAGTTCTCCTGCTCAGCTCAAGGAATGTCTGATGAAATGATCATTCCTGGCTCTCCTGGCTGTGGTGTCCAGCCCAAAGGGGCCTCATGTGACAGATGCTGCAGACAGGGGACAAAGCTCAGACAGCATCTGCCTGGAGGAAGGAGAAATCCCTCCAACATCTCCTCCTGCAGCACCTCACACAGCCTGGACCATTAGAGAGGCTGGATCAAGCTCCAAAAATCATCTTGAACAAGAGGAGGTTGATCCAGGTGAGCCTTTCCCAGAGATTTCCTTATCTGACTCGACTTCTGAGTATTTTTATCCATTTTTCTCCTAACAAACCCCAGGTTATTGATATAAACCAACTCCTCCCTGCTGGGAAAGGTGATTTTCCCAGGAGATCCAGCCCTGCTGCTCCCAGAGCCCCTCCCAGCAGCAACAGCCCCAGTTCAAAGGCAGGGAATCAATCAAAGGCCTGGGGAAGGCTCTGAATGTGCTGCTAAGAATATCCTGCAGGGACTGACTGTGGAGCTGTGACACACTTGGGAATCCAGGCAGTGCAGAGGCTGCTCCTCTCCTCCTTTGCTCCAAATCCAGCCAAAAAGAGAAGACCAGACACAGCTGAGCCAGGCTGGGATGGGACAAGACAGTTCCAAGCACCCTCAAAGGCAATGGGGCTGCTCCAAGTGGTTTTTCCATGGGCAAATCTTTGTGATCTTTCCAGTTTCCAGCCCATTTCTCTTTCAGCTCCACCCACACCTTCCATGGATTTACCTCTTTTCACCTTGAGCAATTTTTCCATTTTTGCTTTTCCTTTCCTTTCGTTTCCTTTAAATTTCCTTTCCTTGAAATTTCCTTGAAATTTCCTTTCCTTTCCTTGAAAGTTCCTTTCCTTGATATTTCCTTTCCTTGAAATTTCCTTTCCTTTCCTTGAAATTTCCTTTCCCCTTTCCTTTCCTTGAAATTTCCTTGAAATTTCTTTTCCTTTCCTTGAAATTCCCTTCCCTTCCCTTCCCTTCCCCTTCCCCTTCCCTTTATTTTTATAGGTTGTTAATTTTTTTTGTGGGAGCATAGTTGTTTTTGGATTTTTTGTAGCTTTGACTTTAAAATTTTAAAGTCCAAGCTAAATTTTAAAATTTCAAATTTTGTTGGCTTCAAGTCTCCCTCCCCAGGTATTTTTTGTTAAAGGCTTTAGGATAAACTATGGTTGTTGGTTGTAGAGTAGATTTTTTATATTTGATTTTGTTTTGATTGGGTTAAGGGTTATTGTATGAATGATTTTTTTGTTTGATTTGGGTAAAGGTTTGTTGTTGTTTAGGGTTTGAGTGGAAAGTGGTTTTTTATGGGTAATTAAGTTTACAATTTGGTTGTATTTAGGAATGTGTATTCCTTTCCTTTCCTTCCTCCTCCCACCTCACATCCCAACTCCTCCCCAGCTCTGGGCAGGTCTGTGCAGAATTTTCCCTTCCAGCAGCCCCAAGGAGCCCAGGGAATTCTGGAGCTGGGCCCAGCAGGCTGGGAATGCCCCTGGAGGAGCTGCTCAGGCATGGGAACACCATGTTTAGGTGTCACAGCTGGAAAAGAACATTCCCAGGGGAATGGCACCCAGCCAGGGGCTCAGCCCTGTGCAAGGGGGGGGTTGGTGCATCCCAAAAATGCTGTCAGAGCTTCTGGAACACTCTGAGGGGTTTTTGGAAGCCTGTGCTTCCAGAGGGAAGCTCCTCAGGATGTGTGAGGAGTGAACAGGGGATGAATGTTGGGGATAAAGCAGCTCCTTTTGGCCAAGAGCCTGAGTGAACCCCTGGGCTGGGCTGGACAGGGGAAGAACACAAAAGGGATTTTATTTCCCCAAAAGGTTGTGATGTCAGGGCACAAAATTGTCACTTTTTGGGTTGTTTGTGCTTTTTCCTTCTCTTCTGAATGGTTTGGGTGGGAAGGGATTTAAAGGGAACATTTAAAGGATTTAAAGATCATCTCATTCCATCCCCTGCCATGGCCAGGGACACCTCCCACTGTCCCATCCAACCAGGCCTTGGGCACTGCCAGGGATCCAGGGGCAGCCACAGCTGCTCTGGGCACCTGTGCCAGGGCCTGCCCACCCTCACAGAGAACAATTCCTAATTCTCAATATCCTAAACAAATCTCCCCCTTTTCAATCTGAAGCCATTCCCTGTGTCCTGTCCCTCCATCCCTTGTCCCCAGTCCCTCTCCAGCTCTCCTGGAGCCCCTTTAGGCCCTGCAAGGGGCTCTGAAATCCCCCCTGGAGCTTTCCCCTCTCCAGGTGAGCACCCCCAGCTCTCCCAGCCTGGCCCCAGAGCAGAGGGGCTCCAGCCCTGGAGCATTTTTGTGCAATTCCCTTCTCCCAGGGCAAGGCTGGAAGCCCCAGCCCCATTATTCACCCCTATGGCTGCAGCTACAGACACATAACACACAAACACACACACAAACACAAACACACACACACAGATGTACACATACACACATCACAGAATGATGAGGTTGGAAGAGACCTCTCAGATCATCCAGTCCAACCCATGCCCTCACACCTCACCCAGACTACAGCACCAAGTGCCATGGCCAGGCTTTTTTAAACACATCCAGAGATGGTGATTCTACCACCTCTCTGAGAAGAGCATCCCAGTACTTTATTATTCTTTTGGTGAAAAATTTGTTCCTAATATCCAACCTGTCTCTTCCCTGAGGTAGCTGGAGGTTGTGTCCTCTGGTTTTGTCAGAGACCGATCCCAGCTGCCCAAACCTCCCTTCAGGAAGGTGTAGAGAGCAATGAGGGCACCTCTGAGCCTCCATTTCTCCAGGCTGAACAACCCCAGCTCCTTCACACGCTCCTCTAAAACAAATGCCTACAGCCCCCGGGATTCCCAGGCGGTCTCCCATCCACGTACTGCCCGGGCCCGACCCTGCTTAGCTTCCGAGATCGGGCGCTCTCAGGGTGCTATGGCCATGGGCAATACACCTATATAAATATACACCTATATAAATATACACCTATATAAATGTACACCTATATAAATATACACCTATAGGTATGTGGGGCCATGCAGCCCAGGGCAGGACGCGGCTGAGGGGGTGGCTCGAGGAAAGGGAAGGGGGATGAGCAGGGGAAGGGAACGGGCACGGAAGGGGCCGGGACTCACCGGGGCCGCTCCGGCGCCACCGCCGCCTCCTCCTCCTGCCCCCTTCGCCTCCTCCCGCCGCTTCCGGTCGCGCAGCGGTGACGCCACTTCCGGTTCCCGGCGCGGGCGCGCGCGCGGCCGGCGGGTGGCGCCAGTGGCGCGTGCCCCCGTCCCCTAATGGTCACATGATGCCAAAAGATCATGTGACAGCACAGAGTCACGTGGAGCACAGTGGGCGCCGCCATGACAGGCCTGGGGCAGCTCTGAGCCCCCGGACCCTCGGACCACCCAGAGAAGCTGTGGCTGCCCCTGGAGCCCTGGTAGTGTCCAAGACCAGGCTGGATGGGCTTGGAGCAGCCTGCAATAGTGGAAGGTGTCCCTGCCATGGCAGGGGGTGGATTGAGGGTCTTTGAGGGCCCTTCTCACCCACAGCGTTGCGTGGCTTGTGGCATTGACCTTTTCTGGAAAATCCCTTCACCCAGGGTTTTTCACCTGGGAAGCTGAGAAGCCTCAGAGAAAAATGAAAACAATATTATCTCATTTGCTTCTCCTGTGTTGTGCTCCTTTGGAATGTGTTTGGAGATTATTTACCCACAGGTGATTGTTTCATTGGTTTCATGTGAATTGTTTTCACTCATTGGCCAATCGGGGCCAAGCTGTATCAAGACTCGGGAAAGAGTCAGGAGTTTTCATTATTATCTTTTTAGCCTTCTGTAAGTATCCTTTCTGTATTCTTTAGTATAGTTTAGTATAGCATTCTTTAATATAAAATAGTATCATAAAGCAATAAATTAGCGTTCTGAGAACATGGAGTCAGATTCATCATTCCTTCCTTTGTCTGGGGGCAACCCAAATACAACAGTGGCTCTGTGAGGCTGTGGTTACAGAACACAGAAACTTGCTGGGTACCTGCACACCCAGGGATGTCCTTTCTGTGTCCCCAGTGTGAAAAATGCATATTTTATGATTGGCTTTTCGCAAATATGAAAATGAGTATTATATGTGATGTGTTAGAAAGACCAGCCAGAATCCTGTGTTTGAATGGAATTTATGCATCATGTATGAGATGCATGAATATGCAACAGGCTGTTGCTTTTAAGGGTTAATCCTCTGTTAATGTGGGTCCTTTTTTGGCTTATTTTGTCCAGAAAGAGGTACCTGGACTGTCCATAACTCTTTGTTTTTATTGTCTCATATTGTCCTAACCCTAATTGTCCGAATTATTATGACTCCAATTATATTGCTATTATAATAACCATTTTATTACTATTAAACTTTTAAAATTTTAAAAACAAGTGGTTGGCGTTTTTCACACCAGGGAGGCACCAGCCCTGTGCTGGTGTGCGCTGGGGCTGTGTGGGGGGCTCTGTGTGAGCTGACACCCATCACTGCTGTTGTCCTGAGGGAACAGGAGGATTCTGGAGCTGTGGAGCCCTGCCCTGAGCTCCTGCCCAAGCAGAGCACCCACAGTCCCTTGGCCAGGGTTGTGTCCTCACAGATTTTGAGTATTTCCAACAGTCACGGCTCCACTGCTGCCAGAAATCTTCCTCCTGCCCACTGCAGGCTTTCAGCACTGGCAAATTATTTAAATATTGCCTTGAGCCTTGCTTAGCACTTGATATTTCCACCAGCTTTGCTTCCTCTCCACCTCTTCCTTCAGATGAGGTTTTGTGCCCTGGCAAGGGAGGAAATGCCGTTTTCTGGAAGAAATGCCCTTTTCAGGAGGAATTGCCATTTCCAGGAAGAAATGGCATTTCCAGGAAGAATTGCCGTTTTCAGGAGGAAATGCTGTTTTCAGGAGGCCCCAGGGCTCTGGAGAAGAGCCACGCTGGCTGATGGCACCTCAGGCTCTAAACCTGAGGAACCTCATGGAATCCCTGGCTCACCTCTGTCACCAGAGGGCAGGAAACCTCTCTGATAAAGCTGCTGCCATGGGGAAAAGTGCTGGAATTGCTGGGGTTTTAAAGAAAAACAACGATTATCTGTTGATTTTAGTGATGCTGACAGAGTTGGGTGGGATTGATTTGAGTAGGAGTTTTGGACTTGGTGTTTCCTCCCTGGTTATAAGGGAAGGTGGATGGACCTTGGCCTGGGGGCTGCATCCAAATTCTCACTCCCAAAATCTGAGATTCAACACGAATTTGGTGCATTTTTAGTTTGTTCCACTCCTTCAGCCACGTGCTGGGGAAATCAAGGAACCCCCAGAGATGCTCCACTGGGAGATGTGGCTTTTCCAGGAGAGGGAAGGGGAATTGCCTCCCCACCTCTGCAGCTGGATTGGAATGTGCTGATTCACCCAGGGTGAAGGTTTCCCCCCACAACTCCCCATCCCAGCTGCGGATCCATCCCAAAATCCCCCTGGTTCTCCCTCCTTGTCCCAGCTGTGGATCCATCCCCTCAAATCCCCCTGTATCTCCCCAATTCTCCCAACTGTGGATTCATCTCAAAATCCCCCTGGTTCTCCCCAATTCTCCCAACTGTGGATTCATCTCAAAATCCCCCTGGTTCTCCCTCCTTCTCCCTTTGGTGGATCCATCCCAAATCCATCTGGTTCTTCCAGCTGTGGATCCATCCCAAAATCCCCCTGCTTCTCTCTCCTCCTCCCAGCTGTGGATCCATTCTCAAATCCTCCTGGTTCTCCCAGCTGTGGATCCATCCCCAAAATCCCCCTGGTTCTCCCCAATTCTCCCAGCAGTGGATCCATCCCAAAATCCCCCTGGTTCTCCCCAATTCTCCCAGCTGTGGATCCATCCCCAAATCCTCCTGGTTCTGTTCCTTTCTCCCAGCAGTGGATCGACCCCCAAATTTCCCCTGATTCTCCCAAATTCTCCCAGCTGTGACACAAACAAACCACACAGTCCTGTTTTTAAAACGGGGCCTTTCTCCATTTTATTTTGCCCAATAAAAATCCTTCACAGTCAGCTGGAGAGAGGAGAGCTGGAGATACGTATACATATAGATCTGCATGTCTATTTATATATATACATACCTCTGTACAGATATATTTATATATTTATTCACTGTAGAAAATGGCAAAGGCAGGAGCTCTTCACATCTGGATAACCCAATGGGAACAGACAACAAGCCAGCAGGGAGTTGGGAATTGTGGTGGAGTTTTAACAAGAACCTCTGAAACAGATACACCTTTGCTGTACAAAAATCCCAGAATGGTGAGTGTTACCTCTTTTTTCTTTTTATTTAAATTTTTTTTCTTTTTTTTTTTTTTTTTTTTGTTGAACCTTTTGTCTTTAAACACACTTAACCAGAGGCAAAGTCAAGACAACAGTGTTTGGAAGTGACCAAGTGAACAGGAGAGACACCTGACTTTATGGAGTTCTTTTTTTAAAATATTTTTATTATTTTTTCCAAGTACATATATATATATATTTATATATATATAAATTTTAATTTTTTTAGAATTTTTTAATATACTTTTTTAGATTTTTTTTTTTACTTTTAAATACTTTTTTTAGATTTTTTCAGACTTTTTTTATTTTTTTAAGAACTTATTGAAGATTTTTTTTCATGTTTTTTTTTTTTTAGATTTTTAAAAGATTTTTTCAGGGTTTTTAAAGTTTTTTTTAAATAATTTTTTTTACCTTTTTCAGATTTTTTTTTTTTTTTTAGATTTTTTACATATTTTTTGAGATTTTTTTCAGGTTTTTTTTTTTTTTAAAGTTTTTTTTTTAGATGTTTTAGATTTTTTTTTTTGCAAAGTCTCGTTGAAACGCAGTTCGGAGAACCAGCAACAGTCGACGCAGAGACAGAACAGTAACAGAGTCGAGTTCAGAACACTTCTGGTTTGAATTCACAGTCAGAGAGAGAGAAAAAGAGAGGGAAAAAGAGACAGAGGGAGCCACCGAGGCGTCAAAAACGAGAGGGAAGAGAAGCACAAGGCTGGGGCTGGAGTGACACTCGGGTGGTGCGGGATGTGTCCCGCAGGAGCTGCTGTGGTGGGACATGGCCAGCAGAGCTCCTGTTATTGCTGGTGAGGTCGGACACCCCCGGGGCAGCTTTGGGGGGACAGCTCTGCATCTGCTGGGGAACTGCGCTCAGCCACGTCTAAAATGGGGTTTGGGGAGAGGGAAAACCTCCCTGGGGTGGTGCCCGGAGCAGCTCCTCTGGGCTCACAGCGATTTCCAGGTCCTGGAGAGTGCAAACGAAGACACCTTGGAGGAGCCCTGGGCTGGGCTCTGCCTGGGAAGGGACTGCATAGACACATCAGCCGGGGGTGCAGCATTGGGTGGTGCTGGGATGCTCCTGCCAGCCCCTGTTCTGCTCCTTTCAGCCATGGGGTGAAGGGATCTTGTCCTCCCAGGCTCTCAGGAATGGCCACAGTGTCCCACTGGTTGTCACTGAAGGTGGCTCCGTGAGCTCAGACACCCCAGTGGCTCCCACGTGGAGAAGACCTCCTGCCCAGTGACAGGATGGGTCACACCTGCTGGATGTGGGAAGCTTTGGGCAACCCGGGCCACCAAGTGGTTGTTCAGAGCCAGACTGGACCTTGCATCCCTTTCCAGAGGAGCTGAGGCCAGGGCTGGAGCTCTGAAGGAATGTTGGCTTGTCTGCAGGTGTCAGAGTTGGGAAGAGTCCCTTTGAAATCTCCCTGGAAAATCCTATTGCTTTGGGACAGAGAGCAGAGACTTCCTGCCAGAAAAAACAGATTTGTGAAAGAGCTGTGGGGACACAGCCTGGTCCAGGCCCCAGAGCTGACACAATTCCCATCACTGGGAGAACCAGGGAGGAGGATTACCCTGAAAATACAGGAACATCCTCTTGGGAAGCCAACATCTGCAAACAGCTGGATGAGATCCCACCCCCTTAGTACACTGCAGGGTCCTGTGTGCCCCTAAGGACCTCAGAGACCCCTCAGACCCCTGTTTTTTCCAGAAGGTGGAAGGACCAGGGAGCTCCAGAGCTGGTGGCGAAGTTGTGAATCCCCGTGCAATGATCCCACAGGATTGCAGGCCATGGGAATGTCCTTCAGCAGGAAGCCAGATTGTCCTTGGAGGCAAAGCAGGGCTGATGGATCCATCCCCAAAATCCCTGGGGATGTCAGAGAGGAGAGGATCAGTGTTCTGGAAAGCTCCTGAGAGTAGGGTTGGGATCACCCATTCCCAGTGGGGGCTGTAACTCCAGCTTGTCCAGATGTACCTGGGAGAGCACTGGGAGAGGCCCTGACTGCTCCAGTGGGATGGGGATGATCTGAAAAGAGGCAGGAGAGCCTGGAGAGCTGGGGCAAAGGAGCAGCAGGCAACACATGGACAGATCTTTAGCAAGGGGTCTTGGTGAAGAGTAAATATAAAGGGGTTTCAAGGCTTAAACTGAATGTTTGGGTTAAATTAATTGGGTCCTCTTCCATCCCAGGGATGGAGTGGAGAAGGCTGAGAATGGCTGGGGAGCAGAGGCACAGTTGAGAGGCATCTGCCCAAGGCCCAGACCCACCTGAACACCCACCTGCAGGAGCACAGATCTCCCATAAATCCTCCTGCCAGGTCCAGGAGCCTTCCTGGAGCAAAGGTGGGTGGAGATGCCTTCAACACCCCAAGCAGGAGAAGTGAAGAAGACGCTGCCTTCACCTGGGAGTTTGGTTCCTTGGTAAGGAGGGTGATGAGGATGCCCTGGGGTGAGCTGTGGAAAGGACACCAAGGGGGCAGCCAGCAGGACCACCAGCTCTCAGGATGCTCATTTTCCTGGACATTCCCACTGAGCCAGAACATTTGCCTGGACCCTGTAGTGGTGTCTGCTGCTGACCTATTGCTCTGAGGATGAGAGGCATGAAGTTGCCTGAAGACAAGAAGATGCATGACTTGGTGTGCATCCTCTCTTCTCCTCAAGAAGAAAGGGAATGGCATCCATCCCAACTCCTAGGGACAGCCCCTGGTCCATATTCTCCATGGGAAAGGTGTGGAGCTAACTGGGATGGCTGTGGAGGATACTGGTGTCACCAACTAGGGACAATCACCTCACCCAGGAACTCCCTTCTATCCTGTCCTATCTTGCACAGGAAAGGCCTTCATGGACCTGCAGACATTCCCAGGTGGGACACGGGGAAATCATGTCCCCTGGCAGCTCTCATTCCCCTTTTCCAGCCCCCACCAGCCTCCGGTCTCTGCAGGAAAACCGGGACACAGCTCCAGGCATGGAGCCCAGCGCTCTCCAGAGATCTTTGGTCACGTTGTCGTGAGCTCGCTGCCTTGAGCTCGCTGTAAAGTGCCACTGCAAGGGGCAGGAGGGGAGCAGGATGGTCCTTGCCATGGTGGGCAGAGCTCAGGGGGACACTCTGGGAACCACTGTCTGCCTGGAGTCTGCCTGTGACACCTGACAGGCACCCTTAACCAGGGGGTCGCTGCAAACCTGGCTGAGGGTGACAGCAAGCATCAAAGCAGGACAGAGGGACACCAGGCTGAGCTAATCCCAAGTGGATTGCTCTCCTGGGAGGTGCTGGAGCCCATTCCCAATGCAGCCAGGCCCAGGTCGGGGTGCTGAGCACCCTGTGTGCAGCGCTCAGCCCCGTTCGCCAACAGAGAAGCCACAGAGCCTTCTTGTCTCCTTTTAATCATCAACACACAGAGCTGGGCTCTTATTTACATCCAAATACACTTCTCTCTGTACAACAGTGTTAGAGCAACAATTCCATTCCTCCCTGGAGCGTGGAAACCTGGAGGTGAGTGACCACCACCAGTGACAGCAGGACTGGGCCACCAGCTGCCAGCAGACAGTGGCAGGAGCTCAGTGGGGCTGTGTGGGGCACAACAACGTGCCCTGGTTGTGCTGATCACCCTGGGGGTGAGAGGGGAGTGCTGGAATCAGCCCAGCTGGGTTGCTGGGACAGTGGTAGCAGCCAGCCTTGGAATGGTGGTGGAGCAAAGCAGCCCTGCCCACTGCAGAGTGAGACCTTCCCTGGCACCAGGACAGCCTGCTCAGCCCACGTCCTCATGGGTGGAAGCCTCTGGAGCTGATCATTGTCCTCTGTTGGCCGTGTGGATGTGCCTGGAGCATGACTGGGCTCTGTACATGGGGGGACCATGACAGAGCTGCTCCAGGACTGCCACCACTCTCCCAAAAATCTTGGATCATGCATTTGTTGGGTATCCCAGATATCCCAGATACCCTTGTGGACCTCATGTGTGGGCAACTGAGCTGAGACCCTCACGGCCACAGCTTGTGGTGGTGGCTAGTGCAGGTTAGAGAGGATTTTGGGAGCAGCACTTGGAGAATGACATGAGAGCCAGGATGTCACACTGAATTCCACCAGCTCCAAGGTGCAGGACACAGCTGGGGGATGGTCAAGCCCAAGCTCTGGGTGGAATTCCATGGGACAGAAACAATTCATCAGCCCTGCCTGAGCCTCCAAGAGACACACTGCCAGCCTCCTTGGCCATTCCCAGGATATGTCACCCTAACAGCAGCCTGGCACCCCTTGGCTGTCCTAACCCAGGGCTAAGACCCCAGAGCCTCAATGAAGCTTTAGATGGGAGATTTCATCAACTTGTGAAAGTGTAAAAGATCTGGAAGGAGCCAGGTGAGCTCCACCTGGGCACAAACAAGAGGAATCCAGGTGTCTCACCATCGTTTTGCTCCATCTCTGCTGAGCAGAGGGCTGGCACAGGGGAGAGGACTTGAGGGGAGCAGCACATCTAGTTGTGGGGAGGAATCCTGAAGCACAGGAATCCTTTGTGGCAGTTTGGCTCCCAAAACCATCTGTGTTTTCTGTCACCATAGCAGGGGTGGGGTGGTTTCTGCAGGACAGCTGTGGGATCCTGGGAGAATCCCAAGAGAGGGAAAACCATCAGCAGAGTGTCTTAGTGGGTATCTGCAAGGCTTTGTTGTCCAGGGAATGTCCACAGTCGAGGTCTCAGATCTGGATTGAAGCTCTGGATCGATGTGATGCCATGAGGAAGGTGGAGGGAGGGGGCCTTTCCTCCTCCAAGGTGAACAATCTTCACAAGAGCAGCTACCAAACACCTGCTTTGGGAGGTGAGCCACCAGATCTCCAACCCTGCCACTGTGGGATGTTTGATTGTGCCTGGAAGGCCTGGAGTATGAAATGGAGGAAGCTCTAGGATGTGCCTGGCCAGGTGCCTGTGGATTTTGCCCTACCATGGCCAAATCTGCAGCTGTGTGGCACTGGCAGGCAGCTGCGCTCCTTCCTTGCTGGGCTGATGTCCAAGAGTGCTGGAGATCTTCAGGATTTGCAGGACTCTTCCCCACAGCCATCAGTGGTCAGACCTGACCTAACCTCCCTTTTATGGCTGGTCCAGGGAAAGGGGCTTAGCCTGAGCTGCCCTGGTGTTTTCCATGAGTTGTTTTCCTCCAGCTGCAAAGACATGGGCAGAAGTGGTGAGAAAAGAGAGGAGCTGTCAACTGGGGTCTTGAAATGCCCTGGTCTTGGCACTTTTCTATTTTCAATGGCTCCAGGGGTCTCTGGCAGCCACCACCAGCTCCTGGCCAGTGGCAGTGTCCCATGACTTGGGCTGGTGGGACTAGCTGCATTCTCCACTCTGCTCAGGCTGGAGCTCGTCACAGCAATGTTTTTTCTCAAACCGAAGGTGACACCTGGTTGTGAACAGGAGAGCTCTGGGGAGATAGAACATAGAAAATGTGCAGCTCCAGGGCATTTGTTTGGAAGGTCTTCAGCCCCTCAATGCCTCCAGGTTCTTCCTTGGTGTGCACATGAAATTTAATCTGGCCAAATTCACCCTGGTGTCACCACAGAAACATTTCCAGACATCCCAGTGCTAATCCCAACTTTTCTCTTCTAGCTGCTCCCCAGGGCAAAGAGCCAAAATCCCCACTCCTATTGATCCTTTGGCCAGTGCAAACTCCACTTTGCAACATTTTTCTTCTCTTTATTGTGACTTGTGGTAAAAAATTGTCCATGACAGAAGAACTGAGCTCACCCTGCCCACCTTTTCAAGCAGAATGCCAGGTTTTGCTGCCTCAGTGACTGTGCACGTAGGATTTGGTTTATCATTCTGCCAGGGCATAAGCACTTGCGTGATCTTAAGCATTTTCCCCCTCTTATGACTTCTTTCATGCTCAGAGTTAGTAGCTGAGTATTTTCTTGAGCTAGGCCTGCGAGTTGTTCTCTCCATCCCTGGGGTGTGGGATGGCTGTGGGTGCTGTTTGGAACGGCAGAACTGAAGGCTGACTGCTGCAATCCAGCTGTGATGCTGCTGTGCCCCCCCTGCAACTCCTGAGTGAGGCTCGAGTGCTGTTTTTAAGCAGACCCTGGCCCAAGAGAGTGCACCAAGGTGTCACTCGTTTGGGGACAGGGTGGCACAATTGCCCGCTTCTGGGGCAGATTGCTAAAGCTTCAGTTTGCATAAACATCCCATGGGTTTGGAGGCTTCTCCAAACCTCGATTCTATTGACTTTGGGAAGTAAGGGGGCTGTTGGGAAGGGAAGTTAGCTTTTCTCTTGCTGTAGCCAGCTTGGGTATAGAGTAAGGGGGTCAAGGCAGAGGTGGGAGGGTGTTTCTGCTCCCAGGGTTGGTCACAACCTGGGAGAGGAGTGGAACTGCAGGAGGAAACCACAAGGAAGTGAAAACGCAGCATGTGTTAAGCTCTGCTGAGCCTCCAGAGAGGCTCCTGCTGGGACATCATTCCTTGTTGGCTTCTGTTAGCAGGACAGGCTCATCCTGCTCCTCAAGGATGTCCTAACCTCTTGCAGCCAGGGCAAGAGGGAGTCGTCTGGTAGAGATATGTCTGGTTTCACTGAAATCAGTGGCCAAGCTTGCACTGACTTCACTAAGACCACCGTCTAGACAGGATACTTGATGCAGAACACTTGAGTTTGCTCATGATCCCAAGAGCTTTGCTCCATTAGCCAATGTGGCTAAAAACGTCCTGGAAAAAAAAAACCAAAACCCAAAAAACAACAAACCTGCCGCTTTGAACTGTTTTGCTGCACATAAATGCTTGGAAAACCAAAGAAACCGAATACAACCCTCCAAAACAACCAACCAAAGAAGGGTGAATTGTAGGAGAGGGGGTGGCAGCCTCTAGTGAAATAACAGTCAGGGCAGATTACAAAAGAGCCAATTGACCCTCACCAGCTGTACTAGGAAAAAACCCCAGCCGAGATGTGGCATTGTCGATAGAAAACCAACGCACATCCACAGTTATTGTACCTACGGAGCACAGAAGTGGAGAGTGAGGGTGATGGAGCCTGGTGGGAGCACGCTCACACCGCTCCCATGGGAGCGCATTATCCTTCGGAAGATCTCTGGCTTGAGTAGGTAGTACATGCACAGCAATAAAAAATTCTGTCGCGTCACCTCGGCCCCCCCTCAGATCTCGGTGGACTCTATCCTCTCGAGCCTGGAGGGAGTCCATGTCTTCTTCTCCTCGGTGTGCGGGGGGCTGGTGGCCTTGGTGTTCATCTCGTTGACCTTGTGCTCCAGGAGCTGGTTCTTCTGGTACATCTCCACATAGTTGAGCTGCAGCTGCTTCTGGTACTTGATGACCTTCTCCTTCTCCTCCTGCCACGTGCGCCGCTCCTCCTCGAAGTCCATCACCTGCTGCTCCCTCTGCTGCCGCTCCAGCTTCAGCTCCGTCTGCAGCCTCTCCACCTCCCTCCTCAGGCTGTTCACGCTGTCCTCGCTCTGCCGCTGCATCTTGGCCTCGTCGCTCTCGCAGGCCAGCGGGTCCCCCCGCAGCTTGTCCCCGAGGTCCCCACCAAAAGACCCCGTGGGCCCTATGCTGGCAAGTGTCCGCTTCAGGCCCGAGACCTCCAGCTCACAGTGGTTCAGTTTTTCCCTCAGCACCTGGACCTCGCTCATCTTCCTCTGCAGCTCGCCCTCGCAGATCTCCAGGTTGACGCTCTTGGAGCTGTAGGAGTCCTTCAGGGTGAGGATCTGCTCCTCTTTCTCCCGCAGGAAGTTCTTGCCTTCCTTGAGCTGCGACCGCAGGCCCACAATCTCGTTGAGCTTCTGGGAGACATCGGCTTGGGAGTCCTTCAGCTGCTGCTTGAGCAGGGAGATCTCACCTGCCTTCTGGCACACCTGTGGGGAGAGCACTTGTGAGGCTGGTGGGTGGCAGTGAGGAGCTGCTTGTCCCCTGAACTGCCCATTAAATGACCCTGCCCAAGGACCCAGCCCTCACCATGCCACAGACCCTGCTCAAGGACCCAGCCCTCACCATGCCACAGACCCTGCCCAAAGACCCAGCCCTCACCATGCCACAGACCTAGATGTTGTCCCCACCTCTGTGTTTTTTCCCTCAGGGATCTGATGCTGTTCCCAGCTGGAGCTGCCCAAACAGCCAAGCCCTGTGATGTGGTCCCCACCAGCGATGCTTCGCTCCTGCCTTCATCTTCCTCTCCTACCCACAAACCCACAGGGCTCGATCCCAAACCTTCTGCTGAACATCTGCGAATGGCACATTTCAGAGCCTAATTAATCCCAGCTTCGTTGACTTTCCATCAGGATTAGCAGAATAAGGTCGTCTGGATTCTAGAGCTATGTTTTGCCTCTGCACTCTTAATAAATTTAAAGTTTCTAGCCTCTGCATGGAAGGATTAAAATTCTTCACATGATCAAGCTGAAAAAACGGTATGTTAGCACTGGCTATACAAACAGACCTTGATAAAATGTTCTAAAAATAGGAACAGTAGGAAAAAGTTATGTAGGACTCAACAGGAGAACTAGAAAGAGGAATGTGTCTTTCAGCCTTTTGAGAGAGATCAACTTATTAACAACCAAAAAAAGTGTGTTACAATGGAAAACATGAGGTAAACATGGCTCTATCGATGTAATTCTTAGCTCAGTTCCTTTTATATCTTCAATTTAAAAGAAAGCAAATATCTGAAAACCAGTTTCAAGATTTGCCCAAATGCAAATGGTAAAAGAATTTAATTAAAATAGACTTAAGCCCATTTTTGGCAGGCACAAGTACCTGTGTGGAAAGACCTGTATTCTGTGAAACTGGATTTGAATGTCATGACTTGGGGTGACCAGACTGTGAAGTCAAATTATTAACCAGCACAGGAGGGTGTGCACAAAAAAGTTGTGCTTATTTAAGCTTAATTGAAATCAGCAGGCCTGGGGCTCAGACAAGTGAGGTGACAAGTGTCACCTGTTACCTGAAGGTCACCAACCCATGGCTGTTTTCTGTGGGCATGTGGGAGGAACTTTGGGTCACCAGATCCCACAACGGAAACCTCATTCACGGCCTGTTACAACAACGCTCTTACCTCCCACTTGGTCTCTTCAATCTTCGGGAGAAACTCAGCCTGCTCCTTCTTGAAAGCCACAAATTTCTTCTCCAGCTCCTCTCGCTGCTGGAGGAGTTGTCCCATGTCATCCTGGAGTTTTTTTTTCTCCTGCTGGAGCTTGAAGATTTGGAGCTGCAGAGCCTGCTGAGCCCGCTGCGCCTTTTTGGAGACCTGCTGCAACTTGTTGGCATAGTTCTGCCTCAGATCCTCCATTTCCCTCTCCCAGATCTTCTGCTTCTCCTCGAACACCTGGAAGATGGCCGCCTCGCTCTTGTCCAGGTTCCTCCTCATCTGCAGCACCTCCTGCTCCTTCTCCCACAGCCTGTCCTCCAGGTCCTGGATGATGTCGTCGGTCGAGGGCGAGTGGAAGGGCATGGTCTCGTTGAGATGGTTCAGCCTACTGAAGGACGAGGTGCTCTTGCTCGAGGACCGCCCGCTGTCTGAGGTAGATATCCCGTTGTAGCCCACGATGTTCTTCTCCACGTAGGTGGTCCCGATGCGGTTGATGTGGCTGGTGGAGGCGCTCATGGGGCCCACGTGCTGGCTGTAGCCCGTGCCGTAGGTGGGCAGGCTGGTCAGGGAGTTACGGCCCGAATCCGAGAGCCCCCCGCCCTGGTTTGTAGTCCTGTTAAGGCTGCTCTTGTCGAGCCCGCCCTTGGGCGCGGACGGGCTATTGCTGTTGCCGTGGTTCAAGCTCTTTCTGTTCTCTGCCATCCCGTTGCTCTGCGGCGGGCAGAGGTTCTGCATGGAATGGAAGTTTTTAGGAACTACTGGTTTAAAGGCTGAGGGTCTAACTAAGGGCTCATTGCTCTGCAAAAAGGAAAAAGGAGCAGGCATCAAACACAGCAGGAGACTCGGTAGCAACACATAAAAGAGACACATTGGTGAAGGGTGGGGGTTATGCAGCTTGGGCTGGCTCCTTATCCCACCTTGTTGCACATTTGGGGTTGCACATGAGGGACCTGTGGTCACTCAAAGGGCAACGCTGCCTTCCCTTCCTCTAGCTGAAAGGAAACAATCTTTTCACCCCAAACCTGCGTGACTCACCCCAAACCTGCATGATTTTACTCTAGAATACTTCTTAGGTTCTCTTAGTGCTTGCTCACAAGGAGGGCTGCCCCTTGCTTACCAGACCTGACCAAAAATAACTCTAATTTCTGCTGTTTATATTTCTAGCCTTGAGGTTGCATTGCCCTTTTGCTGAAAGCTGAATTGAACCCTTGGATTAGCAGCCCTCAGGAGAATCACATCTCCCTCCTGCCAGCAGTGACCTGTGCCTCTGGGGACCTCATGTCCTGCTTGTCCTCAGACAGGAGCAGGTAGGAGCTCTGACAGCAGTGACACCAGGCAAGGAACATGCTGGAACTGCTCTTCATTTGAAATTTGTGTTTTCTGTGGCATAAGCAATGCTGGGGGACAATAGACCACAGCTGTAAGGGATTTAGAAAGGATTTTAAACCTTGCACATTCCTCACCCCATCAATGCACCATTAGAAACAAAATTTTCCTCAAAATGGAATTGAGTCTCCCCTACTGCAGATTGGATTTTAGGTGAAAATTAAACTGGAGGAAGCAAAGGTATTTTGAAAATGCCTTTTAGGAGAAACAGAAAAAGCCCCACTGAACAGATTGGAGGTTGGAGACCAAGTGTGAGACTGAGATGGACTGCAGGGGCTGTTGGATTAACAACCCAGGAGAAAAGGCCACCAAATGCTGCAGAAATAATACTGGACACAAATTATGGAAGTCGCTGGAGCAGAGCAGCAGGCTACATAAAGCACTGCTGGGGCTCTGTTCCTCCAGGCCTGGGAGATTTTTCTCCCTGAAGCCAATATGAGCCATGAGGATGGGCTGGGCTGGGAGATAACATTTATGGGGGTAGTTCCTAAGCTTTTTTTTCACAAGGGGCACTGGGATTGGGAACAGATGCTCGTGGCTGCTTTCAAACAACAGCTTTAGGTGTCAGTGCATGGTTGGAAACTGCCTATAAAAGGCACAAAACACACAAAACCTGAGTAGGACTCAGATGCTGGACCTACAAACAGGGGCCAACTCCAGCTCCCTCCTCATCCTTCAGGGAGGTGAACATATCTCAGGGAAGATGGAACAGCCAGTGACTTAAATGAGCTGTGTGTGGAAGATTTGTGGTCGTGTTCTTGGGTTCCTCAAGTACTAACAACACCCCTGAAAGTTGTAAGAATTATATAATCTCTACATTAAAATCTACAAAACAAAAATGAGACCATCAAGACTGCGCTGTCGTGCAAGGCCTCCTGGCCTGTGCTTCCAGAGAAGTGCCATGGCCACCCAGCTGCTCCAGGAGGTCCTCACCTGGTCCAGTTTGCCGGAAATCGGCAAAATCTTTGGTGGGTTACCGGGCTCTCGGTACTGGGGCGGCGGCGGCGGCAGGTTCTTCTCGTTGTTGGCGGTCACGTTCCCGCAGATGTCCACCTTCAGCTTCTCGCTCTTGCGCGCCTCGCCGTTGATGTAGAGTGAGTTGGAGACTTTCTCCGACTTGTAGGTCTTCTCCTCGCCCGAGTAGCGGTGGGGGATGTCCCGGCCGGAGTAGCCGTTGCGCGGCCCCTCGGCGGGCCGGCCGCCGCTCTGCGTGCGCGTGCCCACGCTCTTCATGGCGAACTCCTGGTCGTTGGCCACGCCGCTGCCCACGCTCCCCATGGCGCTCCGGGGGATGGTCTGGGAGTAGCGCGGGGCGAAGCCGTGGAAGCTCTGCGCGCTGGGGTAGGCCGGGTCACTGAGGACGGGCAGCGTCTCTAGCGTGGCCATGGCAGCGTCGGGGTGAGGTGGAGGCGCAGCTCAGTGGCACTGGGACAAAGAGGGGGGAAAAAAGGGTTGTTAGAGAGGTGATTTTTGTCTGACGTGCCCTTTTGCAGATCGAAATTACATCCTGGTGATTGTCACTGTTTTCTGAAAAAAAACGCTGTGCCCTTTCAAACTAAATCCTGTTGATTGTCACTGTCATATTTTCTGAAAAATCTCTTTGCCCAGGATTTTCTCCTGGGAAGCTGAGAAGCCTCAGAGGAAAAGGAGAAACAATATTATCTCATTTTTCTCTCCTGTGTTTTTCTCCTTTGGAATGTGGTTGGAGATTGTTTATCCAACATGTGAATTGTTTTTACTTAATGACTGATCACAGCCGGCTGTGTCGGGACTCTGGAAGCTGTCACGAGTTTTTAATTAGTATCTTGTTAAGCCTTCTGTAAGTTCCTTTCTCTATTCATTAATATAATATAATATAATATAATATAATATAATATAATATAATATAATATAAATTAGCCTTCCAAGAACATGGAGTCAGAGTCTCAATTCATCCTGGGGATCCAGCAAATACTACAGTTGATGGGGTTCTCCTCTTCTGTGGGAGTCCCAGATCCCTTGGAGGAGCAGCATTCCCCAAACCCCACCCACTGTTATTTTACCCAAATCTTCTCAATCCAAGGGTTGTGGTTCCCAGGGGAGGGAGTTGCGTGGATTTTAGTAGGCACAGCTCTATGGCACTGGTGAGACACAACCATTTGCTGTGCCCAAGCTGGAATTATTTTTGTCACTTTTCCTTTTTGTCACTTTTCCACATTTTGTCCTGTGGGAATGGAAGGTCTCCATCCCTGGTCCCGGTTCATACACGTGCTCCCTCCAGTACATCCCTTAGCGATGACACCACAGGGTTTAAGCAGCACAATTTCTATTTCTTTCTTGGGATTGTTGCTCACCTGAACCTGAGTTTTTAAAAAGATGCTTTTGTGCAGGTGTCATCTTAAATTTTCTTTTAAATCTTTATTTCCCCTTCTCCATTTGATTCCTACTTAGGCTGTGCCTTGGCTTGGCCAAAACTAGGCCATGGGACAGGGATAACATGCAAATAATGGTTTCAAAAGTTATCTTTCATTAGGGTTGTCCTGATAACTGTCCCAAGTTATCCTTGGGACCAATTCTCAGCTGTCTAGATGCTCTTTATCATCTTTTACACAAAGGTGTAAAATCTTATTTAAGGAAATAAAAGACCCACAACAACCTTTTTTTTTTGTTGTTGCCTCATTGAATAATGGAGAATTTGAACCTGTACCAGCCAAGGATCTCATTCCCTGAGGGAAGGGAGAAGGTGCATTGCAAATTTTGAGTGATTGAACCAAACCTGGAGGAGCAAGGCCAGTGGCTTGTGGACAGCTGTGGCCACTCAGCTGACCATTGCCCACCTGCCCTACTGAGTTCATTGACTCAGTCCCCATGGGCCAGAATTGATGCTTTTCTTTTGTCTCAGGCACCCTCAGTTCCAGGATTTCAAGGATAATCCATTCTGACAGCCTGGAGACTAAAGCAGGACTTAAGGGCAGCAGAAGCTGCAGGTTTCCCTGTGGAAGGGATAAAAATAGTGATGCCCTTTGGAGAAAGGCTCAGGGGTGGCAGCAGTCAGGCAGGAGACCAGCAGGAAGGGGAGATGGAGAAAATCCCCATTTCAGCGGGGTTCTCCCTCTCCTTGGGGTAGTGATGCTCATTCAGCCCTCCCTGAGTAAAGCAGAGCTGGGTTTATTTCCCTGGAGAGCAAGCTGAGGTCTGGAGCTCAGCTCCCACGTGGCGTCTCACAGGGCCTTGCTATTTGCACTAATAATGGAATGGAAAAAGAATTAAAAAGGTTAAAGCACAGGGGCTGTGCTGCTCAACTTTGCTTTTATTAAACTGCATTTCTGGAAGCTTCTCCTCCCCCTTTCCCAGCACCCTGCCCTGTCCAAAGTACAGCCTGAATGGCAGATGTGGCAACTGCTGTGCCAGAGGGAGAGGACACAGAGCTGTTGAGATGGGATTTAAGGTCCCTTCCACCCCAACCCAGCCCATTCTGGGATTTTATGATCATTTGTAATCCCATTTCTGGGATTTTATGATCAAAAAGCATTAAGTGAGCACTTTGTGTTCCTTGCTGAGGACACCTTGCATTTTGCACCTCTGTCCCCAGCTGATGATCTCATGTCATTTCCCGATTAAAGTCTAAAGACCAGGCAGTAAAAGAGGATCATATGAGCACATGGAGGGATCCCCCACAGCCAAAACACGAGTGTTTATTGGTCATAAGTGACAAAACCCCTGCCAGCAGCAAGGAGTGGCAGGGTCAGGTCACGTATGGGGCATGTGGCGTTTGGACACGTGCTCTGAGCAGCACTCAAAGGTTCATGACCCTGTCACACTCTAAAAACTTAGAACATCATCACTGATGGTTCATGAGTGCACCATGCCCAGGGGTCAATCCAGGTGCTTGCTGAGCACCTGGAGACTTGGCTGGGCTGTGGAGTGATGAGGAAGGATGGAGAACACTCACCTGAAGCCACACTCAACCAGCCGTGCCTTTGGATTTTATGAGTCAAGGGAAGACTTTTTGTCCTCCTACTTTGACCTGGCAGTGAAGGAGGATCACATGAGCATGTGGGGGGATCCCCCACAGCCAAAACACGAGTGTTTATTGGTCATAAGTGACAAAACCCCTGCCAGCAGCAAGGAGTGGCAGGGTCTGGTCACGTATGAGGCATGTGATATTTGGACACGTGCTCTGAGCAGCACTCAAAGGCTCCTGAGCCTGTCGCACCCTAAAGACACTGCCCAAAGAACATCAGCATAATTTATTATTATAGGATATGATATTACACTAAAACTATACTAAAGAATATAGAAATGATCTTACAGAAGGCTTAACAAGATACTAATTAAAAACTCGTGAACTGCTTCCAGATTCCCAACACAGCCGGCTGTGATTGGTCATTAAGTAAAAACAATTCATATGTTGGACAAACAATCTCCAACCACATTCCAAAGCACCAAAACACAGGAGAGAAAAATGAGCACCTGGAGACTTGGCTGGGCTGTGGGGTGATGAGGAAGGATGGAGAACACCCACCTGCAGCCACGCTCAGCCAACGGTGCCTTTGGATTTTATGAGTCAAAGGAAGACTTTTTGTCCTCCTAATTTAGGAACAAC
Source organism: Melozone crissalis (assembly GCF_028551555.1). Taxonomy (NCBI): domain Eukaryota; kingdom Metazoa; phylum Chordata; class Aves; order Passeriformes; family Passerellidae; genus Melozone; species Melozone crissalis. The sequence goes on from NW_026535905.1 coordinate 5,203,786, forward strand.
CTGCTTTTTGGTGACTTTGGGAATCTTTATAGGCTGTGATTTCTTTTTATGGGACACCAGGCACCACGGGAGGGATGTGCTGGGAGGTCTCAGCTCCAGACAAGGATGTGGCATTGTCTCCTTGCAGTGCTCCCCAGCCAGCCAGGGAGAAATCCAGGTTACTTTTCCCTCACTGGGTAAATTTCACGGTGACATTTGCACATTTACATTGACTCTCTGAGGGCAGGGATGAGGTCACTGGAAAGTTTGATCCTTCCAAAAGGAAAAAAAAAAAAAAAAAAAAAAAAAAAAGGCCAACACAACAAGAAGCATTTTCTTTTAACTGGGAATCATCCAAGAAAATATTCTGAAAAAAACCCCCTTGTTCTCAGCTTGTGTTTACTGCAAACCCGGGATCTGGTAAACAGAGCATACAGACAAGTGTTACAAATATGTTATTAAGGAGATTCCAGAAGTGCCAAGAGCTCCCTGACAGTACAGCTTTGTTTGCCAAAAAGGGCCATTTTTTCCTGAGAACAACAACCCCTGGGTTTGTATCTTCTGGCCAGCTCCAGTTCCCAGTCTGGTTTTACATTGGTTGTTCCTCAGCTGAATTGTGAAATCAAATTTTGAGCACAGGAATAACGTTGCCACGCTCCAGCACAGAGCAGGAGAGTAATATTTTTTCTCCTTCCAGGTTTGGGGGAATGTGTGACTAAAAACTTTCCCAGGACATTTCTTCTCCTTAAATCTCATAATCTCTGGGGCAAGAGGACAAGAGGGAATGGCTTCAGATTGACAGGGGAGGGTTATGTGGGATATTGGGAAGAAATTCTTGACTGAGGGTGGGCAGGCCCTGGCACAGGGTGCCCAGAGCAGCTGTGGCTGTCCCTGGATCCCTGGAAGTGTTTGATGCCAGGTTGGATGGGGCCTGGAGCAACCTGGGATAGTGGAAGATGCCCCTGCTCATGGGAAGAGATTGGAACTGGATAATTTTTAAGGTCCCTTCCAACCCAAACTATTCCATGATTCCATGAGAACTGCCTCCCTCCCATGGGAGCATGATCTGAAAGTTCATGTTTGAACTTTTCACAAGCTTTGTTTGTGATTCCCAAGGATGCTGAGCCTGTCCATGAGCACAGGGAGCCTGAGGGAAGCAAAGTGTTTGCCTTTACCTGTGACGGTGTTCACAGGGGTCTTAGGATGAGGGAAGAAACGAGGATCTGACTCCGTGTTTCAGAAGGCTGATTTATTATTTTATGATATATATTATATTAAAATTATACTAAAAGAATAAAAGAAAGGATTTCATCAGAAGGCTAGCTAAGAATAGAAAAAGAAGGAATGATAACAAAGGCTTGTGACTCAGATTCTCTGTCTAAGCTAGCTCACTGTGATTGGCCATTAATTAAAAACAACCACATGAGACCAACCACAGATACACCTGTTGTATTCCACAGCAGCAGATAATCATTGTTTACATTTTATTTGTGAAGCTTCTCAGCTTCTCAAAAAGAAAAATCCTAAAAAAAAGATTTTTCATAAAAGATGTCTGTGACATTTACCAACAATTCATTCCCAAGTCCATCCTTTAGGAGGAAAGCAGAGTCACCCTCGAGCATGGCTCAGACCTTCTCTGAGCAGGGACACTGGGAATCCACACACTCCACATTGCACCACCTCCCCATCCCATCCATCCACTTCCTCTTGGCCTTTCCTGCAGTAGCCTTGCCTCAGAGGCAGCAATATTCTGATGCCTGATGCAGAAAATCTGGAGTGAAATGTCCTTTTCCCCAGCTATGCCAGGCAAACTTTGCATGCCCACCTCTTACCAAGGTTTCCAGCCCTGCCTGCAGCTCCAGGCAATAACTCCTAGATGTTATTGTAAATAAGAAATTTGTAAAATAACAACTTCATCTTCCAACTTGCTCTACCCAAGCCATTCAGTGAATGCCTTCCAGTTAAGAAAGAAGAAAGATTGCTCTGAGATAAGCAGCTGAATGGTTAACCAAGACTAAATGATGGAGGCCTGGCTCTGTTGCTGCCTGAGGAGGTTAATTGTTAACACTCTCCTAACAAAGGCTTTGGGGAGGCAGACACACAGACACAGCTCGGCACGGTGCCAGGGGAGAAAGGAAGGGAGAAGGGAGTCAGAGAAGGGAATCAGGAAAAGGGAATGAGGGAAGGGAATCAGTCATGGCCCTTGGGCACTGGCAAAGAGCCCCAGAGCAAGCAGGGCTTGGCACTCATGCCCACCCCAGGCATGAGGTGCTGCCAGCACGGGCAACAAAGGCACCTGAAGGTCAAAAATTCCCTCTCTTGCCAACTGTGGTGACAGGTGTGCCCCTGACCTTGATTAGTCAGGTTTGTTTGCTTAACGAGGGAGCAATTAGTGACACCATGAACCCTGCTCTGTTGTTTTTCTAGGGGTAGGGCTGCACCTGCCCTATGTTTACAGCTCAGGTTGGCTCTGCCAGTTTGTTGGCAGCAATGCCAAGGGGTTGGGTTGGGTTGGTTGGAGGAGAAAAAGTCAACATGTCCTGGGGTGGTGGAGCAGGTTGGAAAAAGAATGGCTGTGATAACTTCAGCTTGATCCAGGAAGAGATGTGGAGTGGGAAGGGAGGGACAGGAATGGGTTAGCAGTGAACACAGACCCTGCAGGGAGCAAAGCCACCTGTGTCAGTGAGGTGTTAACAAAACCACCACTGAAACCCAAGATTTGCACTTGTAGAATCACTGAATTACTCAGGTTAGAAAAACCCTCTAAGGCTGTGGGGTCTAACTGTTCCCACAGCACTGCCAAGGCCACCACTGACCATGTCCCCAAATGCCACATCCCCATGGCTTCTAAATCCCTCCAGGGATGGGACTCCAACACTGCCCTGGACACCCTTTCCATGAAGAAATTTTCCTAATATTCAATCTAAACCTCCCATGTTTAGAGGCTGCTCCCTCTTGTCCTCTTAGTTTCAGTCACATCCCTCTTCCTCTCCCTCACTTTTCTTGTACATCACATCCTCCAAAAAGGCCACTCAGCCACTGCTCTGCCTCCTGTGTGTCACAGGCCACCACTTGCCACCTCCTTATGGCTGTGCTGTCCCAAACCTGGCTGAGAGCTGCTCCACTGGGATTTATTCAGGAGCAGGGACATCACAGCTCCCCTCCCAGCCGGCTCCAGAGCCCAGCACCTCCTGTTCTCCTACACCCTTCTCAAGTTGCTCAGTCTGAAGAGGGGAACAGAATGAGCTTTTCTTGTCTCTCACAGGCGTTTTTTTCCAGCCCTCAAGTAACTCTTGTGGCTCTTTTCTGCACCTCCTCCTGCTCCTTTCCCCCCATCCTGGCTTGGTGGCTGCCAGGTTTTCCTCTGCCACTGGAATACAGTAGGAACACTCTTGAACCTGTCTGCAAAAACATGCAGACCTCCAGCTTTTCAACCACAAGCTTTTTCCACTACCAAAAGCCAAATGAACTCAGAAGAATGAGTCCTGCTCCTTCTCCAGGTTACAAACCCCTCTTTTCCCATTTATCCCTGCACTGCAGATCTTTTTCTCCCCATTTAGAGCTAAAAATCAAACTCAGGAAGGCAGCTGGAGGGTCAAGTAGTGACAGATTGTTGCAGCCACCCTCAGACACCTCTTGGGCTGTGGGGCTGCTGTGTATCTGCACATTTCCATCTTTCTGTGCAAAGGATTTATGATTGGATTTACTTTTGGACCAAATCCTGAGTAAAGTGCCCTAGGGCACCCTGCTGGAGCAGGGAGGTTGGACTTAGACTGCCCAGCATGGCAGTCCTATTGAGGAACATCCAATTTGGGAATGTGGGGACCACCCTGTCCTTCTGTGACCCCCCTGCACCTTCCAGTTCTCCCTGTTCCAGCACCTGAGAGCACTGGGGGGTCTGCACAGGGACCTGCAGAATCCTCTGGATAACTGGAAAGTTCCAAGTTCAAAGCCCTCAGCCCCCCAGTACAAACCCCTATCCCATGTCCCACATCCCATATCCCATGTCCCAGTTCCTTGATCCACTTTCTATCCAAAGGACATGGTGGGTACCAGACTGTCCCATCCCATATCCCATATCCATATTCCTTATCCCATATCCCATTTCTGAGACAGGAGGATCACACTTTGCTTTTCTCTCCTGAAGAGAGGGGGTGGCAGCATTAGGGGCAGGCAGGTCCCAGTTTTGGGGGATTTTGGGGGGTTTTGGGGGTTGTGCTTCCTCGGGCTGCTGTGGGAAATACAAGTGAGCCAGCTCAGAAGCATTTCCTTTTCCTTTCCTCCTGCTAATGAGATAATTACAGCCTTTTGTATTCTGGGAAACGACTTTCTCATTATGGGGGCCGCATCAGCTATTTACATAATAAGGCTGAAACAAAAGAGATGAGATGAAAGGACCCAGGCAGCTCCTTCAGGGAGCTCTGCTGAGCTGCCAAGGGACAGCCTGGGTGACAGATTCCTGCATCCCCAGAGCTCCTCTGGTCCGGAGTGGGTGGCAGCACTTGATTCAGGATGTCCCCAGCATGGGAGGCTCCTCACTCTGAGCTGTGAGGGTCCCCAGGGTCTCAGAACCAGCTCATTCTTAAACCACTCACTGCAATTCCTGATGCCAAAGGGTTTGGGAGGGTGGCCATGAACCTAGACTCACATCAAGGAGAGTCCTGGCAGCATTTGTGGGGCTCACAGAAGCAACTGGTGTTGAGTCCCACCACCAGAGGATGTTTGGTGCCAAACTGGCCTGTCCCTTGTCCCATCTGCCACGTCCCAGGTTCCTCCAGTTGTGGTCAAGGGACATTCTGGGTACCAACCTGTCCCATATCCCATATCCTATATCCCATATCCCAATTCCCATATCCCTGGTCCTTGTTTCACTTGCTGACCAATGGACATGATGGATACCAACCTGTCCCATTCCATATCCCATATCCCTGTTCCTTGTTTCACTTTCTAACCAAAATACATGATGGGTACCAGACTGTCCCATCCCATATCCTACATCCCATATCCTGTGTCCCTCTTCCCCTGTTTCACTTTCTGGCCAAAGGACATGATGGGTATTTGACTGTCCCATATCCCATATCCCATATTCCTTTTCCTTGTTGCGCTTCGTGACCAAAGGACATTATGGGTACAAGACTGTCTCATTCCATATTTCATTTCCCATATCACTGTTCCTTGCTCCACTTTCTGACCAAAGGACATGGTGGGTACCAGACTGTCCCAGCCCATTTCCCTGTCCCCCCAGCTGGCCAAGGGATGCATTGGATGCAAACCTGTCCCATCCCATTTCCCATTTCCATTTCCCATTCCCCATTATTTCCCCTTCCCCAGCCCCCCAGCTATACCAACCTGTCCCACCCCATGTCCCAGTTCCCTGTCTCCCACAGCTGCCCAGGGGGACACTGGCCACCAAACTGTCCCATCCCACATGCCAGTGCCCTGTGCCCCAGCTGGCCAAGGAACTCTATGAGCACCAAACTGTCCCTGCCAGCCTCACCACCTCTCTTCCCCAACAAAGGCCCCATTGTTCCTGGCACAGCCAGAACAGAGCAGCCTGCTCCACCTTCCCTGGCCTCCCTCCCACTCTGCTATCAGTTTTCCTCCCCCAATTGCTGGCTGTGTTTAAGGGACACAGTCCAGTGGCACCCTGTCCCCATCCCCCAGGACGTGGCAGGAGGGGGAATGGTGGCAAAGCACAGCCACAATCTGCACCGTGGCCTTGGCTCTGTGCCCTCCTGCCTGTCCCTCCTTCCCTCTCAGCTCCCTGAGGCTGTTCCTGGAATGGACACCCTGCCACAGCTTCCTGGAAACCTCTTTCTGACAGTAAAACAATCAGTAAATCAATCTGGGCGTGGCTATTGCTCACTCTGACCAAGCTGCTCCCCCTGTCCCAGTTCCACCTCCTCATCTCGGGGGGTTTTATCCCAGTTTTAACCCACAGGATTTCCTGGATCTGAAAAAGCAGGCAGAGTGGAATGAAAAGCCAAGCACCTGGCAGGTCATGCCAGTCTTGAGCTGTTCCAGTAAGGGAAGAAATCAAAATTATTCTGGAGGCTGCAGCAAAGCCCCAGAGAAACCTCGGCAGGTGATGGGGAGGTGAGACAAGGCACATTTGTACAGTCCCAGGGAAGTTTTTTGTCTCATCCTTGGAAGTTTTCAAGCCCTGAATGGACCAGGCAGGGTCCACCAGCAGCAGGATGGCCTGGAGAGCTCCTGGGGTCCTTCCCACCAGGAATTATCCTGCCATGGAGTTTTTCACAAGCCACACTGGATATCCACCAGCATTCCCTGGCCAAAGTCCTCATCCTCAGGGGGATTTTTCCCCGTTTTCCCATCTGCTCTCAGAGCCCTGGGTTTGGATCCAGGCTGGCATCCTCCAGGATGCACCTGAGGGCAGACAGGAAGGATTTTCCTCCCTTAATCATCCCAAGGGGCAGCAGGACAGGATGGTTTCAAGCTCAGCCCAAACTGCCTTCCCAAATCCCGTGTGTCCATCAGCAAGGGCTCATCCATGGCCTCATCTGTGACCCTTGTGACTGCCCCCAAAAGATACTCAGGGCCAGCTGTGTCATTGTCCCCGGTGAGGTCCTGATGGCCACCTCTGCCCAGAAAAGCACCAGCTTTGGTGGCACAGGGAATACTCCCTGGATTCCCTCAGAACAAGACAAGGGCAGTTTGATGGAGCAGCCTCAGTGCTGGCTGCAGCCCTGAGGGTCTGGGATGCCCCATTCCATGGGCTGGACTGCTTGGGGTCATCCCAGCCCTGTGTGCCTCAGTTTCCCCTTGTTAAGGGGCTGCCAGTGGGATCCAGGGTGAGATTTCCCCACCCTGAACAATCCAGCTGTGTGCACCCCATCTCTGCTCTGACCCCCTGGTGCAAACAGAGCCCAGCAGGCACATCCCATCCCTAAAAATCACCTGGAAAGGGTCCCACCAGCTCAGCCCTGCACTAATCCACTGAAGATCCTTTGGAAAAATCCCCTGGTGCAAACATAGCCCAGCAGGTACATCCCATCCCTAAAAATCACCTGGAAAGGGCCCCACCAGCTCAGCCCTGCACTAATCCACTGAAGATCCTTTGGAAAAATCCCCTGGTGCAAACATAGCCCAGCAGGTACATCCCATCCCTAAAAATCACCTGGAAAGTCTCCCACCAGCTCAGCCCTGCACTAATCCACTGAAGACCCTTTGGAAATGTGGCTGGAGATGGGGTGATGCCAGCAGAGCCCGTGGGACTCCCCAGCACAGGGGATATGGGGCAACCACTGAGAGTGTCCCAGCACAGAGCTACATCCCGGCCTGGCTCCCAGCACCTTCCTGAGCACCCTCACACACTCCCACACCCCAAATCTCAGGGATCCCAATGTGATCCCCAGCTCCAAGGGCCCAAACACCAGGGGGACCCCCCTTTTTGTCACCTGCAGATGGGATGTTGCACGGGGGGGACCCAATCCTGCTCTTTGGGATGAGCCATCACCCCCAGATCGGTTCCACAGAGCCTTGCCTGGCTCTGCCACCCCCAAACTTCACCCAAACCTCTGTCCCTGCAGGAAGGACAAAGTGGGGACCCCTCACCAGCCCGTGATTTATCATTAACTCGGCCCGAGGAATTTCTTGGGCGCGGAGCCAGCCCTGGAATCGCTCGCTCCTCCCCGGACACCGCGCTTGGAGCGAACGCCCTCGATGGGTGCCTTGTCCCCACCGCTGAATTAGCGCTGCTAAACCGGAGTGATGCCCTAAAATCCACCGCGGTGCAAGGTCTCGGTGCTGGGGGGGTCCCTGCTGGATCCAGGAGGGTTTATAGAGGGGAAAATCGCAGTTTTCCCCACCCACCCCATCCCTGACCCGCGCAGGAGCGCAGCCCGGTTATAGGAATGTGGGTTTTGTTGACGGAGTGACAAAGCTGGTTTTTGTTTGGGGAAGTTTCTCTCCTCGATTAGGTGAAAAAGGCCCGAGAAACTTCACCTCAAACTTAAGGATAGCTAATTGGACAGGAGCTGGGCAACTTACTGGAAAAATAAGTGAACAAAGAAACAAATCGCTTTTGTGAGGTGTTTTACCAGGAGCAAGAACTTCTTGCACCTGGCTCGCTTTTTCTCTGTTTATGTTGTCTTTTATGAAACCTTTTTGTTTCCAACAGAAGCCGTCCTGCTGATTTTATGCCTCCAAAGGTGGCTGAGCTACCTTAAGTGTGAGATAGATCTCCAAGAGCTTATGAGACCTGGCTCAAAGAGGTTCCTACCTATATCACAAGGTGTGCCCCCCAAAAAATCACCTGCAAAGCGTCCCGCCAGCTCAGCCCTGCCCTAATCCACCGCAAACCCTTCCCCAAACAAAGACACGCAGCCAGAGGGAGAAGGAGAGGAAAAGAAAAATCCCACAAAAATCCGGGATTTACCTGGGCAGCCCAGGGGTGCATCCTGCTGCTCCCCATCCTCCTCCGAGCGCCAAATTCATTGTTTCCCTGCGTGGTATCCCGGGAAAATTCCAAAATAATACCTGAGGAGAGCAACCTGCTGCTGGGCTGGGGCCAAGGGCTGCCCTTGGCTCGGTGGGATTGGCCAGGGCGCCCGCTTTAATTAACTCTTTGTGTCCTGCTCCGGCTGGGGCTTGGGGAAGGGATGGCTCCGTCCTCCTCCAAGGGGAATTTGGGGCTGAATTTAACAGAAATGGGAATTTGGAGTCAGACGCTGGGTTTTCCAAAAGAAGGATTTGGAGTTTGCATTTTTCTGTTTTCAGATGGGGATTTGGGGGTCTGATGGCTTGGTTTTGATCAATTCAAGATTTTGGGATCAGGTAACTTATTTTGGCTTAAGGGGGACTTGGGGTCTGGCAGCTGGGTTTTCCTCAAATAGGGATTTGGCGTTTGCCTTTTTCTGTTTTCAGATGGGGATTTGGGGGTCTGATGGCTTGTTTCTACACAAATAGGGATTTGTGAATTTGGGAGGTTTTGGAGTTTGATCAGAGATATGTGGATTTGGGGTTTGCTCAAATAAGGGTTTGTGGATTGGGAAGTTTTTGGGGTTTGCTCACATTGAGACATATTGGTTTGGGAGGTTATGGGGTTTGCTCAAATAGGGGTTTGTTGATTTGGGAGGTTTTGGGTTTTGCTCCAATAAGGATTTGTGGGTTTGGAAGGTTTTGGGGCTTGCTCAAATACAGATTGTGGATTTTGAAGGTTTTGGGGTTTGCTCAAATAGGGATTTGTGGATTTGGAATGATCTGGGGTTTGCTCAAATAGAGATTTGTGGATTTGGGAGGTTTTGGGTTTCCCACAACCCCTGCCCACCTCTGGCTGGGGTTTGGGGAAGGGATGGCTCCGTCCTCCTCCAAGGGGAATTTGGGGCAGAATTTAGCAGAAATGGGAACTCTGGAGTCAGATGCTGGGTTTTCCAAAAGAAGGATTTGGAGTTTACCTTTTTCTGTTTTCAGATGGGGATTTGGGGTGTTTCTGCATAAATAGGGGTTTGTGGATTTGGGATGTTTTGGGGTTTGCTCAAATAAGGATTTGTGGATTTGGGAGGTTTTGGGGTTTGCTCAAATAGGGATTTGCAGATTTTTGGGAAGGTTTTGGTATTTGCTCAAATAAGGGTTTGTGGATTTGGAAGGTTTTGGGGTTTGCTGAAATAGGGGTTTGTGGATTTGGGGTTTGCTCAAATAGAGTTATGTGGATTTGGGAGGTTTTGGGGTTTGCTCAAATAGGGATTTGGGGTTCAGAGGCTTGTTTTATCTCAGGGAATTTGGGGTGAGACTGTGTTCTTCTTCAAATGGGAATTTTGGGGTCTGACAGCTTGGTATTGCACAGAGAAAGTTTTGAGGGTCTGACAGCTTGTTTTGCTTAACTGGAATTTTGGGATCTGACTGTTGGGTTCTCTTGTTTTAATACTTTTTTTTCTCAAATTGGGAATTTCAGGCTCCCAGAACTTGGTTTTTCTCAAATGAGGAATTTGAGATCATTTGCTCAAACAGGGACTTTAGGATCAGACAGCTGGGGTTTGGGGTATTTCACAAATAGGGAATTTTAGGGTCTGATGGCTTGGTTTTGACCAATTTAAGATTTTGGGATCGGGTAACTTATTTTGGCTAAAGGGGGATTTTAGGATGTGGCAGCTGGGTTTTCCTCAATTAGGGATTTGGGGTCTAACTGCCTGTTTTATTTTTTGTTTGTTTGTTTGTTTTTCAGAAGGGTTTGGGTACAAATAGAGATTTGAGGCTCTAACAGCTGGGCTTTTTTCAAATGGAATTTTGGGGCCTGACAAACTGGTCTTTTTTTCAGGTGAGGATTGCTCAAAACGGCTCATTTTCACTGAAATACTAATTTTGGGATCTTTCTATCACGGGACCCTTCTCAACTTTCCCTTCCTTCTGGGGATGCTTCCCAGCTGTGTGGCTGAAGTGAAAGGCTGTGAAGAGCTCTGAAAGAAGGGCAGAGAATTGGACAGATGGGATGAATGGGATGATGCATCCACAGAATGGTTTGGTTTGGAAAGGACCTTAAACCCCATCTCATGGGGGTCTCAGGGACACCTCCCACTATCCCAGGCTGCTCCAAGCTCCATCCACCTGGCCAAAAGCTGGGTGTGGATGCTGCCCTCTTCCCATTCCAGCATCCAGAGGATGGCCCAGAGCTCCTTTTCCCACTTTCCCAGTGGCAGGAGAGCAATCAGCCTTCCCATGGGGGGCCATCCAGCCTCAGCACTTACTCTGGATTATTTGCAGTCGTGGAGGGAGGGAAATAAAAGCCACACAAAGCTAACCACTTATTGAAACACATTTGCTGAGGTGAATTTTCTGTTGGCAGGATGTCTGGGGATCAAAGGAGCCGCCGGTCACGGGGCTGGTGCTGGTGGGCAAACAACAGTGAGAGCAGTAATACAGCAATAATGCTAAAATAATCACATTTGAGTTAATGTGCATTTAAACCAGGGTAAAACACACTGCTGGGGTGCACAAGGAAGGTGTACATTATACCAAAATGCATTCCTGTGGAGATTCAAACTTGCAATTTTGCCCTTAAGCTCCAGAAGCAGAGAATTCTGACAAATGGGTTGGTTTGGGGGTGTGTGTGCAGCTTGGAAGCAGCCACACAGACAGAGAGCCCTTTCCATCCCTGCTCTGGCAATGACCAGAGGTGGCTGAGGGGCTCTGCTGGGACAGGGATCCTTCCACAGGGATTTGGGGAGGCTGCCCCAGCACAGGAGGCCGTGGCTGCCCTGAGGGAGCTGCAGTACTTGCAGGTCTCACAGGAGACAGGCACTTTCCTGACACTGCTCATGCTGCCTTGGGGAGCTGAGTTATGCCTTAGCACTCCCCACAGATGAATAAATCATGAGAGGAGAGACTTTGGAGAAGGCTGGGAGATCCAGGATAGCCCATGCTCTGAGGTGGGGTGTAAACTATTGAACCCCCAACTCTCATTTCTGACCCAGGGCTCGGGTAGCTGAGCCAGGAGCCTCTCTGATGTTGAAGATTGCAATGCAAAATGTTTTCTGTTACCATCTGTATGGCAGGTTTTCTTTTGTCAAGTGGGCAGTTTGCCTTATCTCTGTCTGTGAGTGACCACATTCACGCCTCCCTCAGGAGGGGACATCTACTGATAACAGCTATTGAATGTCTCTGCATGGCTGATAAGAACTACAGCATCCCATTGGGAGATGCTCTGCCCATTGGGAGGAGCCAAGCATTGCTACCCAGATATAATCCAGAGGTTCTGAGACACCAGCACAGCTTTCTCCACGGGATTCCCCAGAGGAACAGCAGCTGCCTCTTCCACTGGATCTTCAGAGGAAGAATACATCCTCCTCTACAGGATCCCTGCTCCAACAGAACCACCCCTGACACTGCAGGAGGGCTGCAGCAACAATTCCAATGGGACTGCCACCAACAGCCTGACCCACAGGGTGTCAGGTTGGGTCTGACTCTGTCAGTGTTGTTTTAGTGTACTGCATTGTTTATTTTATCCATTTTTTTTTCCCTATTAAAGAACTATTATTCCTGCTCCCATATTTTTGCCTGAGAGCCCCTTAATTTAAAATTTATAGCAATTCAGAGGGGTGGAGAGGGTTTACATTCTCCATTTCAGGGGAGGCTCCTGCCTTCCTTAGCGGACTCGTGTCTTTCCAAACAAAGACATCTGCCCACTTCCAGCAGAGCCCCTCCATCACCTCTAGGAGCCAACAGAGACCCCCAGTTCTCACCCAGCACCCCTTTGTGCCAGGGCTCCTGCACAGCCAGCTGCTCCCAGGCCATGGTGCTTCCTTGTCCCCATGGGACACAGCCACCAGGACTTGGTCTCAGCCCTTTGTGGGGTTTGTCCTTCTCTGCTCTGCCCTTTTTGCGTGGCCATGGTCAGACTGTGTCACCCAGACCCAGCCAGCTAAGGTGACCTCCAGGGTTGATTTACCCACCTAAAAACGTTCCCTACCCAGCCGTGATGGCCTTGCTCTGTATTGGGCTGAGGCTTTAAACATCCACCCAAAGCCTTCTTCCTCTTGAAGAGAGGAAACATTTACTCTTCCAAAACCCAAACTCTTTGTTCTGTTTTCTTTTCCCTTTTTGTGGCAGCCCCCTGGCTGGGTGATTTCCATTCCCTTGGAGCTGTTCCATTTCAAGATCCCCAAGCTCTCTGAGGTCCTTGGGGTGGTTGAATGTTCTTTGCACTGATCAGAGAAGGAGGAAAACATCAGCTCTGAGCTCTGAAGGAGCATCCATGGGAAATTCCCCAGGGAACAGGGGTGGAAAGCCTTGATGTGGGGGTGGAGATGGGAATGGGAGCAGACACAGAAGCTCCCTGCACTGGGATTTCTTCATGGAAACCACTGGGGAGCTCCTTGCACTGAGATTTCTTCCTGGAAACCACTGGGGAGCTCCTTTTCCGTACAAGACATCCCAATGTGAACAAGAGCCTCCCTCCTCTCTTCACCCAGACTATTTATTTAGAGGGAAGATCATTTTTGAATTGAGGAGCAGAAAAACCCCTAAATAAGGGTATCCTGGCTGTTGAACACACTTTGAGGCCATGAATGAAGTGGCATCTCCATCCCAGGGTGTCTCAGTGCCTTGGCTGGGCAATACCAAGGTCTGGTGATGGAGATGGTTCTGAATTTGTGCTGGAAGCCTCCAGAGCTTCCCAACCAGCACCACAACAACCCAAACCCAGCTCAGACCTCAGCTGTGAACTGACAGTGCCTGTAAGTGCTTGACACCGTCAGGCTGGGCACTGAAAGCAGAATTCCTGCAGTACCTCCTTGCCAGGCTCTGCTTGAAGCTCTTCCCCCCTCTCTATTGCTGAAACAGAGATTTCCAGCCCTGTTTTCAGAGGAAATCCCCTTTTTTTCTGTGATAGTCAATGGGTGTGGAACCTCCAAGGGCTTCCCTGTGTTTGTGGAGAGATTCTGCCTGGCCTGATTTGTTGTGAGAGATCTCAGGGACCACAGCCAAACGTGCAGGATGGGGCTGGTAGGGGAGCATGACTGTGCCATGCCAGGAAATCCAACCTTTCTGCTGGGAATGCTGATACAATCCCAGCCTGAGCAGGCTCTGTGGCTGAGCTCCCAGAAGAAATGGGCAGCATGGCACCCAGTGTTTGTTTATCAGTTAACCAGAATAAACTGGTTATGAGATCAAACAAACGTTCTCTGCACCTGGGGGTTCACCAGCACAGGGACACCCCACTGCTCTGCAAGTTAAAATGCTGGGAGAGGCTTTTCCTGCTCATGAAGTGGAATAATTTGAGCCTGTGTGAGACCTCCTCACACCCACACAGAGCTGGGGATGGGAGAGCACACTCTCCAAGCTGCCACAGGGGGTCCTGAGGCTGGCTTGACCCCAAAAAGCTGGGTTGAGGCCAGCTGCTGCACTGGGGGACACTTTCCATCTCCAATCCATGACATCTGCCTGCTCAGCTTGAGCCAGCACGAGCAAGCCAAAAGCCTCTGGTTCATGTAATCCAGAGAGATGGTTTCCTATTCTGGAATAAACATCCCTGCTGCTAGAAGCTGTCTCCTCCTGTACCAGCACAGAGCAGACAAAGCCTCACAGTACCGGCAAGGCACAGCCTGGTGCATGGGCCAGTTCTTGCCATAAATCAGGAGAGGCTCCAGCATCTCCCCCTGTGGGTGCTGAAAGCCCAGAGTGGGTGCTGGGTGTCCTGGCCACAGGATTTGGGTCAGGTCTGAGGTGTCTGCAGGGAGGATGTGAATTCTCAGGTTTCCCAGATAATGTCTAGGCCAGAGAATTGTGGAATCACGGAGTCATGGATTGGTTTGGATTGAAAGAGACCTTAAAGATCATCCAGTTCCAACCCTCTGCCATGGGCAGGGACACCTTTCACCATCCCAGGGTACTCCAAACCCCATCCAGGCTGGCCTTGGACACTTCCAGGGATCCAGAGGCAGCCACAGCTTCTCTGGGCACCTCCCTACCCTCACAGGGAAAAATTCCTTCCTAATACTTAGTCTAAATCTCTCATCTTTTAGTTTAAAACCATTCCTTATGCATGAGGTTGGATATTAGGAAGAAGTTTTTCACAGAAAGGGTGATAAAGTTCTGGAATTTTCTGCCCAGGGAGGTGGTGGAGTCCCCATCCCTGGGTGTGTTTAATAAAGCCTGGATGTGGCACTGGGTGCCAGGGTTTAGTTGAGGTGTTTAGGGCATGGGCTTGACTGGATGATCTTGAAGGTCTCTTCCAACCTGGTCGGTCATTCATTCATTCATTCATTCATTCATTCGTCATTGGTGATTATCCAGAGTGAAGGAAACAAATCTCCCATTCACACTCCCAAAGCATCAGGCCAGGCCTAGCAAAAATAAATTGGAGCAAAGCAGCTTGCAGCCAGGAGGGCCAGATTAACACTGAAACCACCAGGTGCTCAAGGATCCTGCTGGGAAGTGCCCTTCTGTCCATGTCAAGAATTAGGGATTTGTCACAGCCCCCTTGGCTCAGCCTGGGAGGTGTTTTCCAGGAAGGAACATCAGGCTCGGGACGAAGTTGTGTGTGCTCATGTTGTCCCATCCATCTCCATCTATCTCCATGTCCATGTCCCTGTCCATGTTCATGTCCCATCTATCACCATCACCATCTCCATCTTCATCTCCAATCTCCATCTCCATCCATCTCCATAATCTCCAATCTCCATCTCCAGTCTCCATCTCCATCTCCATCTCCATCATCTCCAATCTCCATCTCCATAATCTCCAATCTCCATCTCCATCCATCTCCATCTCCAAATTTCCAATCTCCATTTCCAATCTCCATCTCCATCTGTCTCCATCTCCATCATCTCCATCTCTAATTTCCATCTCCATTTATCTCCATCACCATCTCCATCTCCAACCTCCATCTCCATCTCCATCCATCTCCATCTCCATTTCCAATCTCCATTTCCATCTCCATCTCATCTCCATCATGGCCAGCCCCTGTTCTGGGGAGGAACTGGTGGCTGAGTGGCCTCAGCAGAAGCAGAGGGATGAGAATCCTCAAGTTTTGGGGAAGATCTCCGAGAGGGGCAGTGGAACACGGAGCAGGACGCCTGGAGCACCCTTATGGTGGCTCCCAGGCCTCTCTGGGTAGGACACAAGATTGTCACAGTCCCTTTCCAGGTCACAAGGACCAAGCTGTCACAGCCCATGGAGCACACGGAGGGATTGGGCTGAAATGCACCTGAATCCACGACCACCTGATGGCCCTGGACTCCTGGGAGTTTGGAATTTGCAGTTAATGAATGACCTGGGTGCCACAAACACATCCCCCAGCTCCAGCCTCCCTGGCTCTTTGTCCTCAGAGGAATGTGGGCATTCCCAGCCCTGAGGACACGTTCCTTGGCAGGCACTGGCACTGACCCGTGACTGGAAACCAGTTTCCCCAGTGGGTGAACCAGGATTTTGCCTCCAGTTCTGCTCCAGCCACCATCTCCCTGGCCTCCTTTCCTTTGGGCTGTGTGGCCAATTCCCCCATTTCCCCACTCTCTGAACTTTTCAGACACTGAAGGATTCAGCCTTGCTCATCTGCAGGCTGTTCCTCCTCAATCCATGCCCTGCCTCAGATGTCATGCAGAGAAAAAAAGAAATAAAAGTCTTCAGAACCCAGATTTGCAACTTTGGTGGCATCAGGATGGCCCCAAACTCAGAATCACCCCTCTGCATCACATATTAATCCTTAAAAACAGCAAGGAAGGATCCAGGTTTGGCCAGGAAGAGGGATGGAAGAGGGTGGGAGCACAGAGCCAAAATATGTGCTGCCTCTACAGAGTGATGCCTCCAGGCTGCTGACCAACCCTTTTTCCTGAATATTCTGAATATTTGTGGCCAAGGCAGGGTTTTACTGGTCATGCCAGGGGATTGTGTCCCCCCTGAGCAGTACTGGGGGTGGGGGACACCTCTGTCCTGGAGATCCCCATGGCTTGGACCTCAGTGGGCAGTGGGGACAGAGAGACTTGGAAGTGACAAAATGGAAAAGCTCAGAAAGGATCCACAGGCAGAATGGAAAATCTTGGTAGGGATCTGCAGGCAAAAAGGAAAATCTCAGAAAAGATCCACAGGTAAGATGGAAAACCACAGAGAGGATCCACAGGCAGAATGGAAAATCTTGGTAGGGATCCACAGGCAAAATGGAAAAGCTCAAAAAGGATCTGCAGCCAAAATGTATAACCACAGAAAGGATCCACAGGTAAAAATAGAAAACCTCAGAAAGGATCCAGAGGCAAAATGCCCTCCTGTGTTGGAAGCATTTTTGGCTGTGATCATGCTGTGATTCCTGTCAGGAATTTCTTTGTGGATCACCTGGGAGATCCTCCTGCATTCTGGAGCAACCTCTGGAGCACCTCAAGTGTTTGTGCTCTACCAAGCCTTCACCCTGCAGGGACAAACCAGCTTTCCTCTGCAATTTTCTTGCATCCTCAGCATCCCCAGCCCGTTTTTGGGAGGGTGCTCCTCCTCATCAGGAGAATGGAGCAGTTGGCTCCTGGTCCAAGGCACAGGAGATGCCAGGGATGGGGCAAACCTGGCTCCAAGGTTTCCTTTTCCCAGCCCTGCCAATTCACAGCCATCAACTCCTGCTCCTTCACGGAGGGATGATGGATGGGGAAACCCAGGAATGGAATTTCTCTGGAGGTGGTGGAGCCACAGCTGCCCTGTGGCCCTCACCCATCACCTTCTGAAGGAACCACAGAGAATTTAGGGTGAGGAACAAGAAAAAGGAGTTGAGAGGATGGGCCAGGGAGGGAAAATTTCCATAGCTGCATAATAAAGGTGATTACATAAGGGCATCCTGCGTCATCTGCGGCTGGCATCTCCGGAGAAGTAATTACATCTGCACCACACATCTAAAGAAAATATTATCACATTGCCTTCCAAATTCTATAATTAGCTCCTGCAAGATGTGTGCCAGGGGCTTGATCACTCCGTGTATGTTGGCTTCAGAGCCAGGCACAGACACACGGAGGGGTTTTTTTTTCATTTGCCAGCTAGGAAAATATTTGGAGTTTAGTGTGGCAGCTGACCTGAGTCCCCCTGGAAAGGGCAGCTCTGAGGGTTTGTAAAGAGTGAAATATTTTCCTGGTCTCCCTCAGTGCCTGCCAGGCCGTGGGGATCCAGCAGGAGGGCAGGAATGGCAAAGCCCGAGCTTGGCTTTCCCTCCTCCTTCAAATACTCTTTGATTTCTGCCCTGATGCTCTGAACCTTTTTTTCCCTCGCTAAATAAATGACCTGATTTGCAGGGAGGTGTTGCCCTCACAGGTTCCTGGGCTCTCTGCTCTGTCATATAAAACAAACCCCAGCTTTGGACTTCAGAACCAACTCTGGGCTTTGAACACTTCTCCCTTCCCTCCAGATCCTCAGCAAAAGGAAAAAAAGAGGCTTTGAACTGGAAGCAGAGGCTGCAAAGCTCTTGGTTTGATGGAGGGCTTTTCATGTGGAGCTGGAGATGGCCACAGGACGAGCTGGCAGCACCAGGGACACAGCAAGGGCAGGGATGGATGGGAGGAGGAATTTGGTTTCCTTCTGTTTCCCATTTGCTCATAACCAGCCTGGAAAGCACCAGCAGTTCTGCTGCAAACAAAACAGTCAGGAGATTTCTCCACATCTCCTCAGCTGGGAAGTGGGGCTGTGCACGACCAGGAGAGTGGGAGGGAGTGCCAAAATCCCAAGGGCTTGGTGAGAAAACGTTTGTGTTGTATGTGAGAGAGAGTGTGAGCGTGAGAGATTGTGTGTGCAGCTTGGATAAACCATCCTCAAGTGGGAAAACATCCTCCCTGTGCTGGCCTCGTGGGGTGGGGTGCTGACAGCTCCTCCCTGCTTCTCAGTTTGGTGTGGATTCCACTCAGGAGATGCAGAGAAGTGGAGGATGGGGAGAGAGGAGGAGCCCAAAGCTCAGCAGAGCCTTCATTAAGGCCAGACCTAATGAGAACTGTGAGGAATGAATGACCCAGGGGACACGAGGTGAGACCTGCCCAAAAGCACCTTTTGCTCCTGCTCATGACCAGTCCCAGCAGCTGCTGGATGTGTCAAGGATCAGAAATGATCTTCCCAGGAGAGGAAAACACAGAGTCAGAAAGCAAGCATGGAAAAAAAAAATCCATGATGTCTCTGCTGAAATATCTGCAGCTTCTCTTGTGCTTTTCTCCAACAACCTGTGATTGATATCAAACCTTTCTCTGTGATTGATATCAACCTTTCTCTGTGATTGATATCAAACCTTTCTCCACTGCCCCACTCAGCCTGAGGATCATCATCACAACTGAGTCACAGACTGGTTTAGGTTGTAAGGGACCTTAAAACTCATCCAGTCCACCCCTTGCCATGGACAGGGACACCTTCCACTATCCCAGATTGCTCCAAGCCCTGTCCAGCCTGGCCTTGGACACTTCCAGAGCTGTGACAGCCACAGCTTCTCTGAATAACCTGTGCCAGAGCCTCCCCAGCCTCACAGGGAAGAATTTATTCCCAATATCCCATCTAACCCTGTCCTCTGGCAGTTTGGACCCATTCCCCCACATCCAAAGGAGGTTCTTTCCGAGCTCCACCATTCTGTGACTCGATATTTCCAAAGGAATGCAGCAATTCCTAGTTAGGAACGTCTTTTATTCCTTCTTCAAGCAAATCCTAGTTGGGAATTCCAAGCCCATCCATGCTGAGCCAGCCCAGAGCCTGTGCTCCAAACCCAGGCAAAGGTTCCTGGTTCTTTGTGCAAAGATTTTCCAGACGAGGAGGCTGCAGCAGCACCTGCTCTCTGCACTCCTCAGCTTTCCTCTCGTCCCTACCTTGAGCTGGGGGAAGCAGAATTCCTCAGGCATGCATAGAAAATGGGCAGCACTTGTGAAACAAGCTCCAGAGGAGCTTGGCACATGTTCCAGGCTTGCACTTCATCTGTTTGGGACAGAACTCACCCTGGCACAGCATCCTCATTAATTTCTCCGAGCTGGGAGCAATCCCACACTGCTCATCTCACCTGTGCTGCTGACAGGGGCTGCCCTGGGATCTGCCTGTGCACACTCCAGGAGGATTCCCAGCCTTTTTCCTCGGTAGTTTTGGGGTTTTTTTAAAATGAATCAGCGCTGACAAATTGCTCAGACATTGCCAGGGGGCTCTGCAGGAGCATCAGTGGCTTTGGGGCAGCGTTTCATGACACAGATGTGGAGCTGTATCCTTTTTTCATTTTTTTTTAGCAAAAATAAACCAATCAGGAAGAAGATGAAGGTAAAAATAAAGGAGAAAAGGAAGAAACCCCTTCCTCAGGCAGTGGTTGGTGTCCTGGAGAGCTCCCTGCCATTTGATGTTCAGTGTCTGAGGGGAAACTTGGCAAGTTCATGGACCAGAAATCCATCAGGATCTGCTGTAAATTGCACAGAAATCCATCAGGATCTGCTGTAAATTGCACAGGAGGCCGATCTGGGAGTGTATTGAGGGAATATAAAGCAGGCTATCAGAGTGACTGTTTTCCACCTGTCCCTGCCCATTGCTGATAGAATTGTTGAGGTTGGGAAAGATCTCTGAGATCATCAAGCCCAAAAATTCCTATTGATTCTCATCCCTAAATCATGAAGTGCCCCCATTGTGCCCCAGGAATGCAACAGACTGTGCAGAAAGAGCTGTGAAAATTCAAATTGTTGTAATGTGGAGGTGCTTGGGTTCATGATTCCATAAAAAACAAAACCAAAACCTAACAGAAACACCCAAATCAACCAATCAAACAAAAAAATAAAACAAAACCAAACCAAAACAAAAACAAAAAACCCCAAACCAAACCAAAACAAACCCAAAAACCCCCAAAATAAAACACCCAAAAATCCCCCAAAAAACCAAAAAAAACCCCATCCCCCTAAAACCCAACAAAACCCTCCAAATCCCCAAAAAAGCAACCAAACAAAAAACTAAAACAAAACAAAAAACAAAACCAAAGCAAAACAAAAAACCCAAAAAATCCCCCAAATCCCCAAAAAAGCAACCAAACAAAAAAACTAAAACAAAACAAAAAACAAAACCAAAGCAAAACAAAAAACCCAAAAAACCCCCCAAATCCCCAAAAATAACCAAACAAAAAACTAAAACAAAACGAAAACAAAACAAAAACCAAACCAAAACAAACCCCAAAAACCAAAACAAAACACCAAAATACCCAAAAAACAACCCCCCCCAAAAAACCCCAAATAACAAAAGCCAAAAAAACCCAAAAAACCAAGTCCCCCAACAATGCAAACCACACAAACCACCCAACATCTTCATATTTTGCTAAACTAAACAAAACCATGGAGATTTCCAGGCTGAGCATGGATCAGCTGTCATGAAAGCAGCAAAATCTGCACGGTAGGACAAGAAATTCCTCTCCAGCAGGAAGGTGGGATGGTGGGGAAGGGGAGATGGGGGCTGATTTTTTGGGCAGGCCGTGGGAAGGAAGAGGCTGCTCATCCCATGAGGAGATGCTGAAGGCCCCAGTTCCCTGGGAAGGACAGGAACAACAGCCTGGTGGATCCCAGGCCACCTAAATGTGATTTCCCTGGACACAAGGAGAGGAAATGTTGTCCCAGGGCTCAGCTGGAAGCTGGAGAAGTCCCCTGATGTCACTTTTGCAGGTGGAGGGGACATGACCATCATGCTGTGCCCTTGAAACCAGGAGGAAAGAAAACTCTGGAAAAGCTCTCCATGATGTGGTGAGGAGCTTTAAAACTTGATCCATGTGCATTTGGAGAAGGAGGATCACCCTGGGGACAGAGAGACCTCGGGGTGCTCAGAGAAGGAACTAACAGAGCTTGGGAAAAACATCTGGAAGGGCTGGAGGAGAGTCTAGGGAAGGGAATGGAGCTGGAAAAGGGCTGGAGCTCCTGGTGGGGCTGAGGGAGCTGGAAAGGGGCTCAGCCTGGAGAAAAGGGGGATCAGGGGGGACCTTGTGGCTCTGCACAAGGGGACAGCCAGGGAACAGGGACAGGATGAGAGGGAACAGCCTCAGGCTCTGCCAGGAGAGGTATAAATTGGATATTTGGGAAATTTTCCACTCCAGAAGAGTGGTCAAGTATTGGAACAGTTGCCCAGGCAGTGGTGGAGTCCCCATCCCTGGAGGGATTTAATGTGGATGTTGTCACAGACATATTTTCTCAAAAATCCTTTTCCTAGGATTTTTCTCCTGAGAAGCTGGGAGGCCTCAGGAACAAAATGTAAACAATGGTTATCTGCTGCTGTGGAATGCAACAGGTGCATCTGTGATTGGTCTCATGTGGTTGTTTCTAATTAATGGCCAATCACAGTCAGCTGGCTCGAACTCTGGTCAGCCACAAGATTTTATTACCATTCCTTTCTATTCCTTTCAAGCCTTTTGATAAAATCCTTTCTTCTCTTCTTTTAGTATAGTTTTAATATATCATTCTTTTAATATAATATATCTCATAAAAAAATAAATCAGCCTTCTGAAACATGGAGTCAAGATTCTCATCCCTCCCCTCGTCCTGGGACACCTGCGAACACCACCACAGGATGTGACACTTGGGGACATGGTCAGTGGTGGCCTTGGCAGTGCTGGGGGAATGGTTGGACTGGATTATCCTGTTTTCCAAGCTCAACAATTCTGGGATTCTCTCTGGGCAGGGCTTCTTGCTTTGTCTCTATGGCTCTTGGCAGCCACGTGATCCTGCTTCCCCCATCTCCTCATCCCAGGGAGCTCCACCCCGTGAGGCTGGCACCTGTTTGCTTTGGAAAAGTTCTTTTATTCCTTCTCCAACCAAGGCACTGCTGAGGCCTCTGGGGGAGGAGGGAGAGGGGTTGAACCCTCCCAAAATGTCAGTGGTCCTAAAATAGCCAGGCTTTTCCTGCTCCCACTGACTCACCCTCACAGACCACAAACCCCTGAGTCACAGCAGGGCTCTGGGGGGAATCATCCTTCCCTGCTCTGCTCCAAACAGAGCTTGGCTGTGTCCAGAGTGACCCAGGGACAGCCCTGCCCTGCTGCAGGGACCAAGAGCTGTCCCCTCTCCAGCACCCAGATCCTCGTGATCCTAACCCAACATTCATGATCCTGACCCAACATTCCTGATTCTCACCCAGCATTCATGATCCTCACCCAACATTCATGATCCTCACCCAGCATTCATGATCCTCACCCAACATTCATGATCCTAACCCAGCATTCATGATCCTCACCCAGCATTCATGATCCTCACCCAACATTCATGATCCTCACCCAGCATTCATGATCCTCACCCAACATTCATGATCCTCACCCAGCATTCATGATTCTCACCCAACATTCATGATTCTCACCCAGCATTCATGATTCTCACCCAGTATTCATGATCCTCACCCAACATTCATGATCCTAACCCAACATTCATGATCCTTACCCAGCATTCCCAAAACTCTACACTTTGGTCACCTCCCACCAAGCAGAAGGTGCAGAAGGATCTGCTCACACCTGCCCTGCTCAGTCCCACCAGATCAGAGACCCCCATCCCACAGCTGGGCTCAAAGGAAAGGTTCTCACTGATATTTCTCTCCCATCCCTTCCCAGGTGCCAGAGCTCGAACCCCACATGGGAACATTTCAAAATATCTCTCAAAAAGCCTCACTCAGTGCTCCCAGCTAAAAACCCCAGAAATTAAAGGAAAAACCCCAAATTATTCTGGAGGTGTGGGGACTGGGGGTGTGTCCTGCTGCCTCTGGAGCAACAGAACCTCTGAAAGCCACCAGGAGCCCTCACAGCCACCAGGGAATGGTGAGCACAGGAAATGGGGGAGAGGAGGGATCCATGGTCCTTGGGTGCCAGCCAAGCCCCTTTGCCCTGCAGGACACATCCCACCAAGAGCTGTCCTTTCTCCAGCACCCAGATCCTCATGGTCCTCACCCAACATTCATGATCCTCACCCAGCATTCCCAAAACTCTACACTTTGGTCACCTCCCACCAAGAGGAAGGTGCAGAAGGATCTCCTCACACCTGCCCTGCTCAGTCCCACCAGAGCAGAGACTCCCATCCCACAGCTGGGCTCAAAGGAAAGGTTCTCACTGGTATTTTGGGAGCTGTTTCCTTCCCCTGCCCTCCTCCAGAATAGCTTTTTGTCTTTGGGTTTATTTTCTTTGTTACCTCATAAAGGTTTGACCCTGGCGTGTTTTGAATGGGCCTGGAGGCAGCATTGAATTCCTCCTGGGCAGGGGAGGGAGGAGGGAATTTCATTGTGTCCAACCCTGCAAACCTCCGGGAGAGGGAGAAAAGCAGCGGATTCTGAATTCTTCTCCTGCTGTGTCCCCAGCCATCCCCACTCGTGTCACTTGTCACCCTCGCTGGGTGACAGCTCCACCAGCACAGCTCCTGGCAGTGGGAAACTGGGATATCCATGCCCTGGCCAGGTCTGACCCATCCCCTTCACCCCTCTGATCAAAGTCACCACAAAATCCCCCCATGGACCCCACAGATGGAGCCAGCTGCTGCTTGTGTGTTTGCAAGGTCTTAAAATAAAAAATAGAATAGAATAGAATAGAATAATTTAAAAAGAAAAAATAATTTTAAAAGTAAAATAAAAAATAAAATAAACAAATACATAAAATAAATAAATTAAATAAAAAAGAAATTAAAATAAATAAAATAAAATATAAAGTAAATAAAAAAAGAAAAATTAAAATCAAATCAAATCAAATCAAATCAAATCAAATCTCTGGTTGATCACAGAATTCCCAGAATGACCAAGTTGGAAGAGACCTCCAAGATCATCCAGTCCAATCCAGCCCCAACACCTCAACTAAACCCTGCACCACCTCCCCAGGCAGAAAATTCCAGAACTTTATCACTCTTTCCATAAACATTTTTTTCCTAACATCCAACCTGATGTGGCCTCTTGACCCACCAAAGGGTCTCACAGAGCTCAGTTTTCATTTGGGGTCTCTCTTTTCCACCCAAAATACTTAAGAACCAACACTGGTAACCAAAACTAAACTTAGTGGCATTCTGGCTCAATAAAGCTCTGGAATTTACTCCACAATTCGGTTTGCAATTTGCCATATCAAGTCTCTCCTGGACATTCACAGGGAGGAAGTGACTTTTAATTTGATTTTACAAAATTAAGAGCAGCAAAATAACAGCAGCAGCATCGCCTGTCCTCAAGCAGGGGATCGGAAAATCACTGATAACAACGAAGGGGGAATAAAAAGCTCAATAATTTCTGTTCTGGCTTTGGAAAAAGCAGGCTGATGTTCTCATATTGCACAGGGACAAGGAAGTGCTTTCTAGTCCATTAGTAACCCAGGAAGACACTAAATGGCATGGCCTGAGGAGAAACATTTTTAAACAGCAGGTTCAGATTAATTTGCTCCCAAGAGCCCCTGGAAACAGGACAAGGAGACCTCTGGGCTGTGCTCATCCTCTCTAAGAAGTTCTGGGATTTCTCTCAGATCCCAGAAGGGTGGAAAGATGATAATTACAGGGCAATATTAAAAAAAACCAAAGGGGTGGGGATTGAAGAATTGGGATGATGCAGCTTAGCCTGGTAGAAAGGGATGCAGGATTAGAGGGATGGAGCGTGGGAAGCTGTCAATATAAATAGATGGCTCATAAAAAACAGCATTTCACAGACTCCTTCAGCCTCACCAGGGGCAGGTCGGGATCAGGGGACCCCAGCAGCAGCACAGATGGAAATGTGCCCCTGTGAGGAGCTTTGGTTTGGGGTGTTGTTTAAAAAATGAGTTATTCCAGAAGCATGGAATGGTTTGGGTGGGAAGGGACCTTAAATCTCATCCCATTTCCAACCACCTGACGTGGGCAGGGACACCTTCCACCATCCCAGGGTGCTCCAAGCCCTGTCCAACCTGGCCTTGGGCACTTCCAGGGATCCAGGGGCAGCCACAGCTGCTCTGAGCACCCTGTGCCAGGGTCTGCCCACCCTCACAGGGAAGGATTCCTTCCCAGTATTTAGGTAAATCTTCCCTCTGGCAGTTTAAAGCCATTCCCCTTGTCCTGTCACTCCCTACCTGCCCTTGCTGTCCCTCTCCTTTTGTCACTGAATTTCACAACAAGCAGTGTTGCATCCTGACTGGATCCCAGGGACTGGGATGATCCTCCCTCCTCCCTGTGCAGCTGCTGCTTGGAGGAAAAGGGGCTGGGAAGATGAGAATCTCACTGATCCCATCCCAGAGCTTTTCAGGGATGCCTCCTAGCCAAAATTGTCTTTGGATCCCCCCAAGGTTTGCTGCCATCCGAGCACACTGTCCCTGATGCTGCCTGCTCCCCCCTCGCTCACTCTAATGCTGTTTCGTCCTCCATGAATTTGTGGCAGGGAATTTCCAGAAGGGAATTATGACCTCTGAGAAAAGCTGCTTCACTCGGTTTGTCTTTAACCCAGCGTTTGAGTCATCTCCAGTTGCATTTTGAGGCAGAGTGGAGTCACATCCTCCTCCCTTCGCCCCAGGAACAGGAACTTTAACCCATTTTAGCTACTCTGGACATTTTGGCGGCTCTGAGGCACTCCAAGAGTTAAAAACCCCTGCAGCAGGCTGTGGTTCCCCTTTAGAAATTCCTCTGCAGCTCCAGGAATCCCCGGATACCTGCAAAAGGTGTTTCTGGAGCAGGAATCACCTCCCTGCTGCTATTCCCACCTCTCTGGGGCTGGCCACTGGCCGCTCCTAGCAAGGCAGAATCCCCCAAGGTAATGCATGCCAATTACTGCAATCAGCTAATTAGCAAACAAGATCGATTCAAATGAAGTTGTGGTGTCAACAGCTATTATGCAAGCTGGTGTTTGCCGCAGGAAAAGCATCCTGAGAGTCCTGGCCGTCAAAAAAGCCCTCGGGGATGGGAATTGAGGAGACCTAAAAGGGATGTGGGGGGGAGCAGGGAAATTAAGGGGGAGAAAAAAAACCAAACCAAAAAATAGCGCTGAGGTAAATTAAGGAGGAAAAGTGTTGGGAATGGAAAGTGAGGCAGTAATTAATGACTTGTGAACACAAAAGGGGTGACGGAGAGGGGTGATTCCCACCAGGCAGGCTGGGATGAGAAGTCAGATTTTCACTGGGGAATTACCCGGGCTCCTCTCTAGGGATCCCCCAAAGGTGGGAAACGGGGGGGCTTCTCCCTCCTGGAAAATTCCAGGGTGAAACACCCTGTGGTGGTGTTCACAGGGGTCTTAGGATGAGGGAAGAGATGAGGATCTGACTCCATGTTTCAGAAGGCTGATTTATTATTTTATGATATATATTATATTAAAACTATACTAAAAGAATAGAAGAAAGGATTTACCCAAAAGGCTGGCTAAGAATAGAATAGCAAAGAATGATAAAGGCTTGTGGCTCGGACTCTCTGTCCAAGCCAGCTGACTGTGATTGGCCATTAATTAGAAACAACCAACATGGGCTAATCAAAGATCTAATTGTTGCATCCCACAGCAGCAGATAACCATTGTTTACATTTTGTTCCTGAGGCCTCTCAGCTTCTCAGCAGGAAAAATCCTAAGGAAAGGATTTTTCATAAAAGATGTCTGTGACAACACCCTGGGAAGAGCTCTGTGCCACAGGACACCCACCAGAACCAGCTCTTCTGTGAAAATCGATGGCAAATTTTGGGAACGAGTGACCAGCCTGGGCTTGCCTGGGATGCAGCAATGTCCCGAGGGCAATTCCAGCCAGGCTGGCTCCATCCATCATTTCTCCTCCGGGAAGCCTGAAGCTGGATGAGGGTGGGACACCCTGGTGTAAAGCCTGCAGAGACATCTGCTAATCCTCCCCTAAGCCCCTGGGATGGATTTAAAGGGTGTTTTTGTCGCTCGCCCCCGGGATCAAGATCCTTAGAGGATAAAGCATCCGAAGGAAATGAAGGGATTCTTGTCCCCGCAGCGGGGCATGAAAGGGAGACCCTGCTCCTGCTGGGATGTCCCCAGGAGGGGCGGGTGTCACCTCCCCCGTGCTGCCCCTCGGATGCTGCACCAAGGGAAATACAGGTTGGATAGCAGGGAAAAGTTTTTTACAGAAAGGTGATAAAGTTCTGGAATGTTCTGCCCAGGGAGGTGGTGGAGTCCCCATCCCTGGGTGTGTTTAACAAAGCCTGGATGTGGCACTGGGTGCCAGGATTTGATTGAGGTGTTGGGGCTGGGTTGGACTCGATGACCTTGAAGGTTTCTTCCAACCTGGTCATTCTGTGATACTGTGAATTCTGTGATTCTGTAAATTCTATGATTTTGTGATTCTGTGAATTCTATGGATTCTGTGAATTCTGATTCTCTCATTCTGTGAATTCTGTGATTCTGTGAATTCTGTGATTCTGTAAATACTGTGAATTCTATTATTCTGTGAATTCTGTGATTCGGCGAATTCTGTGAATTCTGTGATTCTGTGATTTCTATGATTCTGTGAATTCTGTGATTCCCTTATTCTGTGACTATGTGAATTTGGTAATTCTATGATTCTGCAAATTCTGTGAGTCTCTGAATTCTGTGGATTTTCTGAATTCTCTGGATTCTGTGAATTTTGTGCTTCTGTGCATTCTATGATCCTGTGGATTATGTGATTCTGAGAATTCTGTGAGTTCTGTGGATTCTGTGATTCTGCCAATTCAGTGAATTCTGTGATTCTGTGAATTTTGTGAATTCTGTGAATCTGTGAATTCTGTGATTCTGAGGCCATGCTGGAATTCAGGCAGGAGCTCAGCTGCCCAGCTCAGGAGCTGCCAGATGCCCCGGTTTTATCCCAGCAGCTGGCCCAGAGAAACATTATCCAGCAGCCCAAATCTCTGCCTGCCTTTTAAACCCTGGAGGGGTGCAAAGTTGCTTTGCACTCCAAAGGCAAGGATGGAGAGCTGGAGGAAAGGGTTTTCCCTGCTTTTTATCCTGGTCAAAGCTGGGGTTGGGGCTGTAACACCGTGTCCTGTCTGTCCTCAGCTTCTTTTCTGAGTATGAGAGGGAAAGACAACAATGGATCGATGGGAAACTTCATTAAAGAAGGAAAAATCAAGTTTTCCAGCTGTGAGGAATAACCTCTGAGAGGTGGATACATCCACACAAAGGCTGGCATGGCTGTGCCAGGAACATGGGCACTCAGGGATCGCTGGGGTGACTTGCAGGGCTCGTTTTTTAAAACAAACAGATCCCTTTTATCACCTGAAACGCCTCACCTCCGCCAGGAGGAAAGTGTGGAACAAAGAAACGCCACCATTAATCAGCTCTGGAGCTCGGGGCTTGGCTCAGGGAGCTCTTCCCAAAGCCAGGTACCCACCTCCCACAGTGCTGGGCACAACCCAGCCCTGCCTGGAGCCTGGCTGGCTGCTCCTGCTCACCCTGACATGGCACAGAGAGGGAAAGAATGGAATAATGGAATAATGGCTCCTTTCTTTTCCAGCTATCAGGAATGCACCACACCTGGTGCCCCTCGGGGAGTGTTTGCTGTCCCGGCGGGCGCCAAGGCCGGATTGTTTGCACGGGGATTTATTTATTTAATAATTTTTTTTCTAATGAAATGTTATTATTAAAAGCTAATTTGGGCCCCTGAGAGTGTGGAGGGGAAGGCAAAGCTCTTGGCTGGCACTGAGGAATGTCAACAGGCTGGGTTTGGCTCTTCCCAAAGCCCTCCTGAGCTGCAGGAGATGAGTTTGTCTGGGCTCTGCTGGGAAACAGACAGGGGGATTGCCCACCCCAAACACCTGCAGGTGGCACATTCACCACTTCAGCCACAAAGTCTGGTTTGGAAATACCTCATCCTAGTCCCAGATTAGCCCCCAGTCTGTACAACCCCTTGGGAGGCTGCAGAGGGAAACTGAGGTTGAGGAATGCGCCAAGGACGGCGCTGAGTGCCAGCAGCAGGGGAAAAAAAAAAACAGATTAAAAACTTTCCACTTGGAATTCAACAGCACTGACACCACTCCTGCGTGTTGGGGACACCCTGATCCCCAAAGAGATCGAGTCCTGGGGTTTGGGAAAGCACTGGGAGGGAGGAAGAGTGGGGCAGGTGGGAGGAAGAGCAGACGGGAGGAAGGAGAGGAACAAAGTCCTGCTGTGCAGGGGCTGGCTGGGCACCAGCTGGGCAGCAGTGATTTATTTACATTGCTGGAGGAGCTGGGAGAGCATCAGGGCCTCCCTGAGCCTGGCACTGTGCTCAGCCTGCTCCTGCAGACGGGTGTTTGTGTCCTTGCTGAGCTGCACAGGGTGGAGATGTGGGTTTTCCTAGCAGAGACCTTTTGGGAAATGTGTTTGTTGGAGGAGGGAGAGATTTGAGCCAAGAACAGATCCTGGTCTTTTCCTGGACCACCAGGGACCCCCTCCCCTGGCCAGGAGAGCCTTGGGGTGCAGGGGCCTGTGGGGATGCAGCTCTGCCCATCTCATCCCAGCATCCCTGATGATTCTGGGGGATGTTTCCATCCTCTCCTTTCTGCCCTGGTGTCTCTGAGCCACCTTGAGAAGAAATCCCAGCCAATCTCCATAATGAGAACAGCATTTCCTGTCTTCCCATCCCACACTTTGGTGCACAGGAATGTTTCCATTCCTACAGACAAAAATAAAACTTTTTCAAATCATATTCTTTTCTCCTCTTTCCTTTTAGATATATAGAAAGGGTGAGATATAGGAATGTGCCCCCTGTTGATGGAGTGACAAAACTGTCCTTTGTCCCCATAAAAAGGAAAAAAACCCAGAAGTTTCTCTCCTGAATTAAGTGAAAAGATATCTCATTGGACTTTGGGGACTTCACCTCAAACTTAAGGATGGCCAATTGGACAGAAGGTAAAAAGTCCCACCTGAGTAATTTACTAGAAAAAGAAGAGAACAAAAGGAAATAATCACTTTTGTGAGGTGTTTTACCAGGAGCAAGAACCTCTTGCACCTGGCTTGGTTTTTCCTGTAAAGAGTTTTGTTATTTTGCTTTTTATTAAAACCTTTTTGTTTCCAACACTGCCACAGAAGCCATCCTGCTGATTTTATGCCTTCTAAGGTAGCTGAGCTATCTTGGGTGTGAAATAGATCTCCAAGAGCTTATGGAGACCTGGCTCAAAGAGACCCATATTTCACCTGTCCCTTGTCCCCTGTCCCCTTGCCATTCCTGGCAGTGCTGGAGGCAGGGACTGCACTGCAGGGGAACATCTGAGGTGAAGCAGCCACTCCTGCCATGCCACAGTCTCCTCTGGGATGCCTTGGCTGCTCCTCCAAGAGCTTGCCAAAGGCACAGCCAGGGATGGAATGAAGGCAGCAGCCCGTGGGGAGTGAAGGAGCCTGTGCTAGATCAGCTGATATAATTAGAAAGCAGGGACAAGGAGATGAGCTCCTGCGCCCAAAAAGCTGGGCTGATTTTCCCTGCTCCAGCAGTTGAGCTAAGAAAAGCTCTGACCTCCTCCCCCTGTGCTTGGGGGCACTGCCATGGTTGGGGGCACAGGGAGGAGCTCCCACATCCCAGATTTTCCAGGGATGGGGCATCTACAGCTGCTCTGGGTGGTGAAACCCACCACCATCACCTCAGCCAGTCAGAGTCATCTCACCCCCTCAGCTGGGCCCACCAGGACTGGGCCCAGACAGGCCCACCAGGGCTGGGCCTAGCTGGGCCCACCAGGACTGGGCAGTGTCTGCCCCCCAAAACCACTCTCCAAGTTGACTTTGCCAACCAGCTCCATGTCCAAATTGTGTCTCCTCATGTTTTGGTTCAGGCAAGAACCCCTAAATTTCCCCCAAATGGGCCCAAAATGGCCCCCAAATGGGCCCAAAGTGACACCACAAATGGGCCCAAAATGGCCCCCAAATGGGCCCAAAATTATAATCTACTTGCAAAACCCTCAGGCCAAGGCCTGGAGATGGCGGATTTGTATGGGAACATCTCCAGAAGATGAGGTGACAGAGTGGGAGGGCTGGGGGTGTTCAGCTTGGAGAAGACTCTGGGGGGATCTTCCAGCACCTTCCAATAGATAAAGGGCCTCCAACAGAGCTGGAGAGGGACTCAGATGGGATATTAGGGGAAAATTCCTCCTTGTGAGGTGGTGAGGCCCTGGCACAGGGTGCCCAGAAAAGACCCTGGATCTCTGGAAGGGTCCAAGACCAGGTTGGACAGGGCTTGGAGCAACCTGGGATGGTGGGAGGTGTCCCTGCCCATGGCAGGGGGTGCAATGAGATGGTTTTAAGGTCCACACTATGAAATCCCAACCCCACAAGTCAGAGTTTCCCTATGGAAGAACTGGATGAGAGACCTCCATCCATCTGCAAACCTATCCGGTCTCCTCTGACAGCACGGACCCCCCCAAACCACCCCCAAAACCTCCAAACTGACCTCATAGCAAGGATTTAATAGGATTTAGCACCAGGGGAACCAAGCCTGGCTGTGTGGGCAGTGCAGAACAAAACCTGGGCAGGCTGGGGAATGTCAGCAGGCTGGGTTTGGCTGGTCCCAAAGCCCTCCTGAGCTGCAGGAGATGAGTTTGTCTGGGCTCTGCTGGGAAACACACAGGGGGAATTGCCCATCCCAATGTTCCTGCTGGATTTCTGGGACATTCCCAGCTGGTTAGGAGAGGAAGGGATGGACTCTTCTCAGGGCTGGAGGGAACATGGAGAACAACAATGAGGTTGTAGAAACAACCTTGT
This sequence comes from Melozone crissalis, assembly GCF_028551555.1. Classification (NCBI taxonomy): domain Eukaryota; kingdom Metazoa; phylum Chordata; class Aves; order Passeriformes; family Passerellidae; genus Melozone; species Melozone crissalis. The sequence continues at coordinate 5,235,772 of NW_026535905.1, forward strand.
ACAACAAGAAATCCTGAGCCTACAGAGAAGATGAGTCCTGTGGGTGTTCAGGAGAGGCACAGGGTGCAGGATGAGACCCAGCCTGGTGCACTGGGCTTGTTCTCACCTCCCCTCCTAAATAAAGCCCCCCATCCCATCCTGCTCCCAACTTTTGGCATCACTCCCCAGACCTTCCCAGCAGGAATTCCCTCCAGTGCTGGACAGACAGACAGACAGTCACCGCTTATCCCAGGTTTTCATTCCTGCTTTGGATCATTCTTTTTATTCCTGATCATTATTTTCCTCCTTCCAGAGGAAAGCAGCTCTTTGGGCCACACACCAAGGGATTTGGTTAATTCCTCACCCACAGAAGCACAGATATTTATTTAAAAGCTCCTCTTGTTATGTTACTTGGCAACTTGTGAGCCCGTGTGTTTCTCCAGCTGATAAATATTTGTGAGGTTGGTTGTGTGAAGAGCAGCATGTGTTAATGATCTGATTGCCTTTTTCCTGCAAAGGGAACGGGCTCTGTTGCCCATTGGTGCCACAGGAGCTGGAGGTGCTGGGGCTGGACACCAGCCCAGGTGTGCTCAGGTGGGCAGGAGGCCAATGGCACCTGGAATTTTTCAGAATTGGGGTGGCAGCAGGGCCAGGGCAGTGCCTGCCCCTTGTGCTGGCATTGCTGGGGCACCTCCAGTGCTGGGGAAACTTCTGGGCCTCCCAAAACAAGAAAGAGCTGGAGGGAGTGGAGAGAATCCAGGGAAGGGAACAGAGCTGGGGAAAGGTCTGGAGCTCCAGGAGAGGCTGAGGGAGCTGGGAAGGGGCTCAACCTGGAGAAAAGGGAGATCAGGGGGGACCTTGTGGCTCTGCACAGCTCCTGACAGGAGGGAACAGCCAGGGGGGGAACTGGGACAGGAGGAGAGGGAACGGCCTCAGGCAGGGCCAGGGGAGGGTCAGGTTGGACATCAGGGAGAATTTCTTCATGGGGAGGGTTGCTACGCATTGGAAAGGGCTTTCCAAGGAGGTGGAGGTGGTGGTAATTCCACAGTCCCTGGAATTACCCAAGGAATGAGTGGATAAGCTCTGGTTTATTTGGGCTGGTGGGTGGTGATGCTTGGTCAAAGGTTGGTACTCGGTGATCCCAGAGGTGTTTTCCAGCCTGAGTGAGTCTGGGATTCTGGGATCACACCTGTCTAAACCAATCTGCTGGCTCTGGAGCTTCTCACTGGCCTGTGGTCAGGATTTGGCCCTGAAGGAAAGAGAGGCTCATAATGGGCCCAGACAAAACTCATCCTTCTGCCTCAGGAACCAGAAAAAGCCGACAGGACTTACATCTTCATGGCAAACCCCCATTTTTGTGAGCTGGAAACTCAGCCACAATCCCTGAGAACCTGATCCCCAGCCTTGCAGCCCTGCAGGAACTCCTGCAGCTCCTGCATGGCCCAAGGGGACCTTCAGCTCCCTCTGCCAGGACAGCTCTTGGCTCCAGCCCAGATCACAAGGCACGAACCATCCCAATTTCCTGATGGCTGCCTTACAGTTACCTTTGCTTTCCTTGTCCTTCAGGGAGCTCCTTGGACCTTCCTCCCACCCATGGTGGGGCTCATCCTGGTCCTTTCCCCCATGGAGGTGCCTGGGGCTGTGGGGTGATGGAAGAGCTGAGTTTTGGGTGCTTTGGGGAAGCAGCTTTGAGGATTATTGCAGGATCTCAAGGTTTTGGTCCACCACCACCTCCAGGATGGAGCATCCCAACCTATGGTTCCTGGTGCCACCTTGTCCTGCTGGAACCCTGGAATGGTTTGGGATGGGAAGGACCAGGGATGCCACTCCCTAGACCTTGGAAAGGGCTCCCACAACCAGAGGGTGAATCCAGAGGCTTTACCCAGCATGGAGCAGAGGTGTGGGGGAACCACAGGGGTTGGGGGGTCTCTGCCTGCTCCCCAAACCCAGGGACAGGGATGTCTGGGCTCCTGGCCTCGTGTGCCTCCATTTCACTTTCAGATCCCTCAAATAATAACCGTGTTTGCCAGTTCCTGTGACAGGAATGACTAATGGGAAAGATCCTCTGAGAAGGGAAACAAGAAATCTCCTTGTTTCACCCTTTGTTTGCTGGATTTCTCTGACAGCCCTGGGAGAAAGCAGATTTTAAACCCTTCACCAGCTCCAGCAACACCCTCTTAACTCTTAACCTTCCCTGTCGGGATAGAACTCCATTCAGAAACTTTTTTTGCAGCCAGTTTATCCACATTCCTGCTCCATCCACATGGAGCTCCGACAGCTGATGCAACGTGGTTTTCACAGTGCATGTGTGGAAAACACCCTCCCCATCTGCCTGGTGTGTTTTTGCAAGTCAGGGGACCTGTCTTTCTCTCTCTTTTCCCGTTTTTTCCCGGGATGGGTGATCAAAAGTGCTCTTTTCATGGTGATGGAAGCAGCAGGGGATGCCCGGGGCTGATGCTGCAGCCCCTAGGGATGGAGGGCTCTCCAATCCCACTTCTTGTAGGACAAGCTGCTGCTCTCTCACAGATACCCACAGCCACATGCGGGACTTTCAGATGCTCCTTTTACATCTGAGAGGGCTGGGAGTTGATCCCTAGGGACGCCAGCAAGGAGGAGTTGGAGGAGGAGGAGGAGGAAGAGGAGGAGGGGATCCCTGCATGGAGAACTGAAGCCACACAGGCACCACGCTGTGTTTAAATGCCCCAGCGAACCAGCAGGGCCAATTTGAGCCCCTCCACCACTCCTCCTGTGCCCTGTTGCCATCACAAAGACGACACTGGGGACAAGGTGCCCGTTGCCCTTGCAGCCAGGGCACCATCGCACGGCTCCGGCATTTCCACGCCTGTTCCCAGCCCGTTCGCCTCGCAGCCTTTGCAGAAAATAAATTCCCCAGCCAGGCTGAACTCGGATGACAGCATCGCTGCTATATTTAGCCACGCCAGATCGCCGCTCCAACCAGGGCCACACATAAACAATCCCAGCCCGCCCGGAGAGGGCACGGCCGGGGGATGGAGCGGCCTCCCGCTCCCTGCCTGCCCCAAATTTGGGGTGCCCTGCGTTCCCCCGTCATGCCAGCACCTCCCTGGAGGGCTCAGAGCTGGCACAATCCTCTGCCTGAGCAACTTTGAGGATGAAGGGTGTGCCGGAGGGTGTTGGGAGCGGAGGGAGATGCCAAAGGTTATTCCGCGGGGCAAGCGGCATCTCCCGGCTGCCATTGCACCTCTGGCTCCCAGCTGGAATTCAGGGAGCTGTCGGCATCGCCCCTTCTCCTGTGGGGCAGAAAATGCCAGAAATGCCCCGCTAGAGCCGTGCCCGCCCTTCCCACCTCCATTGCTCATCTCCCTGCAGCTTTCCGGCCTGATCCTCTCCCTGTCCGAGCCTCTGCCGTGGAGCACGGAGCTGCCCTGGGATCCACGGAGCTGCCCTGGGCATCCATGGAGCTGCCCTGGGCTCCACGGAGCTGCCCGGGGTCCACGGGGTGTGGAGCAGAGGGAAGAGGTTGTGGATGGACAGCAGGGTCTGTACTTGGCAGGGCCTTGTGCTCCCTCCCCAGCTCTACACGGGGGGAAGGGGATGGGAGTGCTCTGGGGATACTAAAGGGGTACTCAGAGGGTGCTCAGGGGGTGTTCAAGGGGATACTCAAGGGGTACTCAGGGGGTGCTCAGGGGATGTTCAAGGTGATGCTTAGGGGGGAATGCCCAGAGGGTACTCAGGGAATGCTCAGGGGGTGCTCAGGGGGTGCCCAGGGGGTGCCCAGGGGATGCTCAGGGGGTGCTCAGGAGAGGATGGATGATCCGGGGGTGCCCAGGGGGTACTCAGGGTGTGGGGAAGCTCAGGGGATGCCCAGGAGGATGCTCAGGGGATGCTCAGAGGATGCTTAGGGAATGCTCAAGGGGTACTCAGAGGATGCTAAGGGGGTACTCAGGGAATGCTCAGGGGAATGCCCAGGGGATGCTCAGAGGGTACTAAGGGGATGCTCAGGGGGTGCTCAGGGGATGTTCAAGGGGAGATGTTCAGGGGGTGCTCAGGGAATGCTCAGGAGATGCTCAGGGGGTACTCAGGGAATGTCCAGGGGGATGCCCAGGGGGTACTCAGGGAATGCCCAGGAGCGTGAGGAGCACTCAGCAGCCCAACACCCTCCTCTGAAGCAGAGGACCAATCTGGCCCGGGGGGCCGCTGGCAGCCACAGGTCCCCAGGCTCTCTCCTCTGCTCCGAGGAGGGGACGGGGTGGCAAAGAGGGTCCCTGCTCGCCCCGGGCACACCCAGGGGCGCGGATGGGGCTCTGTGCTGCACTGCAGCAGCTCCAGCCCCGCGGTCTCCCGGGGTGGGAGGCGGCAGAGGGGCTGCCCACCTTCACCTCCGCCTGCTCCGGGCAGGATGAGCCATGGGAAGCGGCCACAACGCGGGGATGGAGCCCGGGACCCCCAGGAGCAGCGGGGTGGGCGTGCACCCCTGGCCTGGGGGCCGCTGTTCCATCCCTGCCCAGCCTCCTGAGGGGATGTCCCAAGCGGGAATGGGGAGGAACGCTGCGTGCCCGCCGAGCCGGGGTGAAGCCTCAGGCGGGGACCCCCCTGCCATGACGTGCTCCCTCCCTCCGTCCCTCCCCACCGCCGCTGCTGGGCGAGGGCCACCCAGCACCGAGGCAATGACATAATTCCCAGCAACTGCACGTTAATCACCCGGCCGCCAGCGAGCCCTGCGTGCCTCCGGTCCAACCCCCAGCCCTAGGCAGCGCTCCCCTCCCCGACACCAAAGAAATAAATGAGGGAAGGCGAGGGAGAGGTGACGAAGGGGAATAACCCGGCCCTGGCACTGGCACACGAGTCTGCCCCCCCTCCCCTCGCCGCTCCTCCCCGCCTCGCACTCTATTTTTGGGTGCTGTCACATCCCGATGGCCCCGCGGGGCCAAATCCAGGCAGCTGCGACTTTAGGCACAAACACGGCTCCCTCCCCTCCGTCACACCCGAAATCGGCGCTGCCAGCCCATCCTCCACCCCACCCCCTCCCCAAAATCCTCCTCCCCTCCCCCCTCCCCAAATCACATCTGGGTGGGTGGTTCGGGCGCGCCAAGCTCCAGCATCAGGTCCCCAAATAATAATCAGATCAAACCTCTCCCTCCGTGCACCCCACCCCCGGGAGACCCCCCCTTCATCATCATCCCCATCCCCATCCCCATCCCACCTCCCCCCTCTCCCAGTTGCTCCCAGTCGCTTCCCAGCCTTACTCTTGGCGGGGATGCCGGGCAGCAGCGATGGGGCCGCGATCAGGGCTGGTGGCAGCCGGGCGGCCGCTCCCGTCCGAGGGGTCTCATTATCTCATTTTGTCCTGTGTCACCAACACTCGCACTCACACACACACACACACACACTCACATTCACTCGCAGCCACGTTTCCCCCCCCTTCTTGCGGCAAACGGCGGCCAGCCCCGACCCCACCCCCTGTCACAGCAGCAGCCTAACAGCGAGCACCGGCAGGATGGAGGAGGATCTGCTCGCCTTCCCTTTAACTCTTGCCTCGCCACCCCCCAGGACAGGGCTCTGTCCCCGCCGACCCGCCTGGGGTGATGCTCGCACCTCCCTCGCATTGTCGCTGTCCCCCCAGCAGGGCTCCGGGATGTTTGGGGTGTGCGGGTGCCTTGGTTCTGTCCCCTGCTTTATGCCCCCCAAAAAAGAGCCCCCGAATAGAGCCCGGCAGTGGGGCAGGGGGGGGTCTGGCTGGGCTTGGAGGAGCTCGGGCAGCCCCGGGGTGGGAGCCAACTCTGCCTGCCTGGATCCACCATGAAAATCCCATTCTGGTCCCTGTTTCCTCCCCATTTCCCTTTGGGGTGGAGGGGGCACAGCCTGAACCCCTGATGGGGATGTAAGGTCAGTGTGGGGGAGGAAACAACTTCTCCCATCCTACGGAGAATCCAAGGATCTGAGCTGGCAGGGGATGGGGACAAACTCCCCAAATTCCCTCTGACAGGGATGAGCTGAGAAAGGGACATCCAAATGGGCAAGGGCTGAAGGCAGGGCAGCTCCTGACTGTGACACTGCACTGATTGTCTTCTCCAAGGAGAAATGAGAGGTCCAAAAGGGAAAGGGAAAGGGAAAAGGAAAGGGAAAGGGAAAGGAAAAAGGAAAAAGGAAAAATGAAAGGGAAAGGGAAAGGGAAAGGGAAAGGGAAAGGGAAAGGGAAAGGGAAAGCTCATGGTGCTGCCCATGTAGGGGTTGGTGGCACAGTGCTCCCAGTTCAGGTCCTGCAGCACACTCTGCTCTCCCCTCAGCCTTTCCATGGATAGTTGGAGGTGGCACCCCTCCTGCTCATCTGCTCATCCCTCCTCCAGGAGGGAGGAAAGAGGCAGGAATTGCTGCTACTGAATTCTGCAGCTTTCCAGTGAAACAGCAGAGCAGGTAATTAATTATTGCTGCTAATGGTGCTGGCCAGGCCCTCGGCTGCTCCCCCAGAACCTCAGGCTGTGAGAATCTCCCTGCACAGGTTGTTGCTGACAGAGCTCCAGGGGCTGTGTGTGATCCTGCTGGGATGGAAAGGGCAGCTGAGGCTCCCTGATTTGCTTACAGCCTCTGAGGACCAGGATTAGACAGGCTGGGCAAAGCCACCTCTGCTGTGGGTGGGACTCTGCTGCTTCCCACCAGCACTGCCAAGCTGTGGAGCAATTCAAATCCTGCATGGACAACCTGGGGGGGGGTCTGTCCTGGCCTTCCTGGGCAGTCTGACCTGCTCTGAGCCTGGCAGTGCTGCTTCTTTTGGGGACCATGCAAGGGTAGGAGGTGTCCTACAGGAAGCTCATGGAGGTTTTTGTGCTGCTTCAGATGAGCCCTGCTCCAGTTGTCACCCCAGCACACACCTCCAGGACTGAGCACCAACCTGATGGGAGATGAGCCCCAGCTGCCCTCTGAAAGGGGCACTCCAGTGCTCCTGGACACCCTGAGGGAGCCTGCATGAGTCTCCCAACCCAAATGGGTCATTCCTAGGTTGGGCAGGTCCAGTTTTGCAGCTGAGAATCAGAATCACAGAATCATTTCGGTTGGAAAAGGCCCCTAAGATCACTGAGTCCAAAAGTTAACCCAGCCCTGCAAAGAGGAGATGCTCTGATGGTGTTACAGCTCCACCAGGCCAGCCCAGAACCCTGTCCCCAGCTGCAGCTGTCCATGGATGCAGATTCCCTGTGGCAGGCTGGGATGAGCTCTCTGCCCCCTCTCCTCATCCTCATCCTCATCCTCATCCTCATCCTCATCCTCATCCTCATCCCAACCTTGCTAAAATCCCAAGTGGACTCTGTTTTCCCGTATTTTCTGAGTGTTTTATGTGCAGGATTTTCACTCTCCTCCTTTACTCCAACTCCTCCAAGTGCTTGCAGATGCAGATTCCCTATGGCAGGCTGGGATGAACTCTCTGACCCCTCTCCTCATCTTCATCCTCCTACTGGCCCTGCTAAAATCCCAACTGGACTTTGTTTTCCCTTATTTGCTGAGTGTTTTGTGCGCAGGATTTTCACTCTCCTCTTCTACAGCAATCCCCCTCCATTCATCCATTCATTGCAGATTCCCTGTGGCAGGGTGGGATGAGCTCCCTCCCCAGGGGACAGCACTCTGCCCTCACTCCACATCCTCATCCTCATCTTCATCCTGGCCCTACTCAGATCCTGAGTGGACTTTGTTTTCCCTTATTTGCTGAGTGTTTTATGTGCAGGATTTTCACTCTCCTCCTTTACTCCAATCCCTCCAAGTGCTTGCAGATTCCCTGTGGTGGGTTGGGATGAGCCCTCTCCCCAGGGGACATCACTCTGCCCCCACTCCTCGTCCTCATCCTGGCCCTTCTAAAACCTCAAATTTGGACTTCGTTTTCCCTTATTTGCTGAGTGTTTTGTGTGCAGGATTTTCACTCTCCCCCTCAACACCAATCCTCCTCCATTCATTGCAGAAAGCAGATTCCCTATGGCAGGCTGGGATGAGTTCTCTCCCCAGAGGACAGCATCCTCATCCTCATCTTCACCCTGGCCCTTCTAAAACTCCAAATTTGGACTTTGTTTTCCCTTATTTGCTGCAGGATTTTCACTCTCCCCCTCAACACCAATCCCCCTCCATTCATTGCAGATTCCCTATGGCAGGGTGGGATGAGCTCTCTCCCCAGGGGACAGCACTCTGCCCCCACTCCTCATCCTCGTCCTGGCCCTGCTCAAACCCTGAGTGGACTCTGTTTTCCCTTATTTGCTGAGTGTTTTGTGTGCCTTGCTGTGGTGATCATGCTCCAGCCGTCAGCTTGCAGCGAGTCCTCGGGAGAAGGTGCCAACTTTAACATATGCCTGAACAGTTCTTTTCAGACATATACAAACTGGAACAATGCCTCGCTGGGAATATGCTTGTTGGTGCAATTTGCCAACTGTGGCTTCAGATCTGCTCTTTTCAGCATGCACCAACTATTTGTAGACGGTGCAAAAGCCGGGATCGCTGCGTGCGGATGGATGGGGTCTCTTCTGGAAGGATCTCTCCAGGCAAGCAGGAACCAGCAGGGCAGAGAATCCAGGGCTGGGCAAAGACCTCTGAGTATCACAAATAATAATCAGATCAAACATTTGGCTTCTGAGAACCTCAGAAACAAAAAGTCCTTTTTCCCTCTGCTCTGATCTCTGCACTCCCTGAACCATGAACTCGTTCTCACCTTGTGCAAGCAGGACTTTGCTCAGTTCACCCCATTTCCTGGGTTCACACATCTCCCAGTGCTTCCTCCATCACTGGTGCTCACCTTCCAGGTAGGACATCATCAGGATGTGACTCTGGTGCCACTCAGGGTGTCACTACTCTGTCACACCCTTGGAAAAATGGGCTGCCCAACCTTGGCTGGGCATTCCCTAACTTCTTCCCATGGGTTTGTAGACACTACAGCAATGTTTGAAGGAAATCTGGGAAGATGATTACAAAGTGGGGCTGGGGTTGTGTCCAGGCTTTCCAAATGGGCAGTGAAGGCCCAGTGGTGATGAGAAGGAGGAGGAATTTTTCCCCCTTCACTGATGAGGACCCAGCTCTGCCCTTGCCCACGTGCCAGCCTTCATCTTGCAAATTCCCAGGGCAGGGATCACTGTGTCCTGTTCCTTGCCCGTGGCACAATGGATGTGAAGGGCAGTGCTGAACTGCCTGTTCCCCATGGAGCACGGCCAAAAGCAGAAGAGTTTGAGACAGCAAATCATCAAGGGACCATTGTTCAGAGCAGCCTTGGTGGAAATATGTGTGTGTGTGTGTGTGTGTGTGTGTGTGCTGGCATCCAATTTGGCAATGGTTACTCAGCACAAGTGGGCGGCCTGTCCCTTTCTCTCAGCTGGAGCCTCCTCCTCCTCACAGGGACCCAGAAGAGGGATGAAAGGAGAGCAGATGGTTTGGGGGTGCTCAGAAATACCAGTGCCAAGGGCTGTCTCATCATGGCAGGCTGAACATGCTCAGGAGCAAGGAGGTCTCTCCAAGTATTGGGGAGAAGCAGGAGGTCTTTCTTGGGGATATTGATGGCTTTGCTGGATTTTGAGGAGAAGGACCAGAAATTGAGATGTTTGGGGAGTCATGCAAAGAAGGAGAGATCTATGGGTTATGGGGTTCTGTAAAGTTCTCTTTAATTCTTCTTCTCCAAAGGAATTTGAAGAACTGATGTTGGAGATGGGCTTTGGGCAAGGGAGTGACAGAACAAGGGGACTGACTTCCCACTGCCAGAGGGCAGGGTTGGATGGGATATTGGGAAGGAATTGTTCCCTGTGAGGGTGGGAAGGCCCTGGCAGGTTTTTGTGGGTTGGTGTTGAACAACAACTTGTTCTGGTGCCCAGAGTAGCTCTGGCTGCCCCTGGATCCCTGGAAGTGCCCAAGGCCAGGCTGGATGGGTCTTGCAGCCACCTGGGCTGGTGGAAGGTGTCCCAGCCCATGGCAGCAGTGGGATTAAATAACCTATAAAAGACTTCTGCAACTCAAACCAAACTGTGATTTTATGCTCAGGGGACACTGCTGGCTTTGCTGGGAATAACCTCAGGGCTTCCTCCAGGTGAGGGTGCAGGGCTATGAGCCTGGTGAGCTGGCCAAGGCAGGCAGGCTGCAGGTTATCTCCTCTTTCAGCACCACACCAGATCTCTCACAGTCCTTTCATGGAAAAACTCCCATTGAAAGCTTCACTGCTGCTCTCTCATCCCTGCAAAAGTGAATGGGGAGATTTGTCCTGACCTCCATCCCCCTCCACAGCTCCTGGCATTTTGCTTTTCTCCAAAGCGACGCTCTGCTGCTAGAATCAGCTGAGATGAAACCGAGCTGGCTCCTACACACCTTGGAGCTCAGGCAGGGCTGCTTCCCACACAGTGTCTTTCACCCAAATTAAACAGCTCCCAGCTGAGCCCTGCCATCCATCATGCCAGGCTGCAGGCACAGCTCGGGTTTGGCAGCTTTTACACCTCTGTGGGTTCATGTTTAGTGGGGAAAGAGCAAGGAACCTTTTCTTTGGGAGTGCGTTCCAAGGGGTGTGCAGCCCTGGAGGCTGCAGGGCATCCTTGGGATCATGCTGGAGTCAGTGGGAGCTGATTGTTTTTAAAGATAGCAAAGATTGGGCACTGAGGGCTGCTCCTTCAGGAAGGAATCCTTCCCTGTGAGGGTGGTGAGGCCCTGGCACAGGGTGCTCAGAGAAGCTGTGGCTGCCCCTGGATCACTGGAAATGCCCAAGGCCAGGTTGGACAGGGCTTGGAGCAACCTGGGATGGTGGAAGGTGGAAAGCCCCAGGTTGGAACTAGATGGTCTTTAAGGTCCCTTCCAGCTGTGACTCTGATTCCCTGATGTCCCAGATTGCAAGGCAATGTGTGTGTTCTATCCCCATCTGTCAGAGGTGGAGCAGTTATCTTCTGTTCACGGGGCAGTTTTCTTTATCTCTTCCACAACCAATCCTCCCTCCAGGAGATCTCTGCTGTTCATGGGCCATTAATTATTAATTATCTTCTGTCCATGGCCAGTGAGTGTCCCTGCATGGCTGATCCAATTCCATCATCCCATGGGGAGATGCTCCGCCCAGGGGAGGAGCCAAGCATTCCTACCTGGATCCAATCTGAGGTTTGGGACACCCCAGCAGCCTTTGCCCACTGCATTGCCAGAGGAGCAGCTTTCTGCTGCCCTGCATTGCCAGAGGGAGCCCAGGCCCATCTGCAGCAGCCCTGGAGCTGCAGAGGAAAACTCCCCCCTTGTGCAGGATCCCTGCTGCAGCAGAGCCACAGCTGGCACTGCAGGAGGGCTGAGCCCCCATGGGATGGGGCTGGGACACCACCCTGACACACAGGGGGCAGGGCATGGTCTGACTCTGGCAGTGTTGTTTTGATTTATTACATCGTTAATTTTATTTTTATTTTCTTCCCTAATAAAGAACTGTTATTCCTGCTCCCATCTCTTTGACTGATCCCCCCTTAATTTCAAATTTATAACAATTCAGAAGGAGAGTGTTTGCATTTTCCATTTCAGGGAAGGCTCCTGCCTTCCTTAGCACTTCCTTAGTGTCTTTCCAAACCAAGCCCCCTGATTTTCAGGCTGCAGTGCTGGACACTCCTGGGTGCAGACTGCTACTCCTGGGGCTGTCACTCCTCAAGGACGTTTTGACCACACCTTGGTGTCCACACCAGTGCCAGGTGAGCAGCAGTCCCAGATCCTTGTCTGTGTTGATCTGAGCTGGGTTTAGTTTTCCAAGGGGTGTCCAAGAGCTCTGTAGGTGTCCCAGAATATCTGAGGCACCTACAAGGAGGAGGCAGACATAGAATGGGGTCTCCATTGGCATCACCTATGGTGGAGATCCTTGCTGGAGATAATACTGCATGTTTTGAGGCTGAGCTCAAAACCTCACTGAGTTGAGGTTTTTGTTGGATATTAGGAAAAAATCTCCTCACTGAAAGAGAGGTTAATCATTGGAACAGACTCCTCAGGAAGTGGTGGAGTTGCCATGCCTGGAAGTGTTCAAAAAATGAGATGTGGGGCTGTGTCTCTGTGGGAGTGGTGGCAGTCAGGGCTTGATCTGGGAGCTCTTTTCCAACCTGAATAATTCTGTGGGTCTAGGACAAGTCTAGGACAAGTGTTTCCATCTATTTGAGGTGGAGTTTGGGCCACCTCAGCACCCTGTGCCCATATCCACACTCGTGCCAGAGAGCCACAGACAGTTTCCATGTGGACCCCCCTGCAGAGAGGATTTCTGGGGTCATTTTAGCACCTCTCCCCACACATCTGAGTGGCTGAAGAACATCTTCCAGCTCTTCTTAGTGTAGGCTCTGGGCTCTCCAGATCAGCTACTTCAGCAAGATGGAAATCTCTGCCTCTTTGCCACAGAAAGGCTTCGGGGCCTCTGGTCCAAACATTTTGGTCCATTTGGACCTTTGGTCCATCAACATTTTGGTCCAAAACCTAATCTTTACCCTGTTTCTCTGCAACATCTGTGTGCCAATTGTCACTCATTTCTACTAACATTGCTCAAACACTTTCAGATTTTATAAAGTTCTGGGTTTTAATTTCCGCCAATTTTTAGATAAACTCTGATAAATCCAAACTGATTTCAAGTTGCAAAGATGATTCAAACTTTGAAAGCACTCTAAAATACACTGCAACAAATAATTCCAACATCTTTATCCTGATTTCTACCTTTTTTTTTGGGAATCTGCACAGCCTGCTTGCTGGAGAGCAGCCTAGGGGAATGACCTTGGCCTCAAATTCCACCAGGAAAGGTCCTTGTAGAACAAGGCTGTTCTCAGAGTCACCGTTTACAGGCATCCTAGGCAACCGCCTTGGGCTTTTTCCAGTCCTCCAGGGAGAAGCACAGCCCCAGAAATCAATATCTGAGCTCTTTTGAAAGTCAGCAGGGCTCTAGAGGGATCCAAACCACTCTCTCCAGTGCTTTTCTCTCTGCTGAAGGCAAAGGAGGGGTCCCTCCTTTGTGAGAGCCCTGGGCTGGAGCAGCCCTGGTCCCTTGTCCCATCCCCAGGGGTTGGTTTGCTCAGTGCCCACTGTGTCCCATCCTTCTGGGCAATTCTCCCCCCAGAATGGAGCCAGGCAAGGGGAGCCAAGCAGGCTTTGAGGGAAAAAAATGCTTCATTTTTTAGTGGAAACAGCACCCCTGAAGCAGGGAAAGCCAATCCTTCCCTGTGAGCCCCCAAAACTCATTTCACATTCAGATATTCTCCCTTACTCTCTATAAAACTGTGATTTCTTTCCTGACTCCAACTGCTCCTTATTGAACATGCAATAACCACCCAGATCCTTCCACATCTGTGTTTTCCCCTCCCCAAACCACACCCACAACTTGCTTTATATCAATTTTATTTTATTTACTTTATTTTATTTTTATATCAATTTTATACTTCAATATTAATTTAATTTAATTTTATATTAATTTTATAATTTATATAAATTTTATTGTATTCATTTTAATTTTTATTTTATTAAATTTTTTTTTAAATTTTATTTTAATTCCTCTCCGAGCAGCACTTTCTCCATATACCTGGAGCTACAAGGCTTCAATTGCTGACTTAGAAAGTCTCGTTCTCCTGCCTCATTCCCATCCTGCATCTCCCAAAAAAACCACCGTAAACCTGCAGCTGAGGACATCCCTTGGTGCAAAGGCACCTCCTGATGCTGGGACACCACAAAGTCAGAGCTTGGGCTGACACATTCTCCTGCCCAAGGAGAGGAGCTGGGCTTGGAGCCCAGAGAAGATGTTCCCCTCCCATTAATGGGATGAATTTATGCAGAATTGTGTAGGATACACCTTGTGAATGAAGCCAACCAAGAGGCTGATGCACCATCACAAGAGCCTTACATCCCACCAAAGGTCACTCCTGCATCCCCTCCTGTGCCTGTGCTTCTGAGGGAACAAAGTAAAACTGGGAGAAGCTCAGGGAAATGCCACATTTTTAATGAAAGAGAGAAAGCTGACTCGTGGCCAGAGATGCAGAGAGGTCAGATGGGTTTGTGCAACAGGGGGGAAAGGGTGAGTGGCTCAAGGACTGACCCCACTTGTGCTGTGAAGAACTTTTGGGGGGTTCATGGCACTGCCAGAGGAGCTGGGAAAAGGCACAGGGAGAGAGGCAGGGATGGGGAGATGGAGCTGCCTCAATTTCCAAGTTCACCCGTTTTTTTAGCAGTGAGGGTGTTTTACCAGCTGGACAACTTACAATTGGATCCTCTCCCAGTCTTTAAACTGAGCCCATCTGTGTTTTTAAATACTAAGTTTAACCCCAGAAATGATGATACAGACAGAAAAAACCCAGCCTATTAGCCACTTTCTGGAAAGGTTTGGATCCCTTGCACTCCATGACCCCTTGGAAAACACAAGGAACCTCTGCACCTCTCAGAAACAAACCCCAGGATGTTTGAAAATCTGTTTGTGCTGCGTCCAGAGCTGGGCAGCAACAGCTGAAGGTCACAAGCAGTGTATAAATAGAAAGGAGGTTTTGTTGTGACATGTCCATCCGGAGCCATTGCTCCTGGGGATGCCATCTGGGATGGGAGCAGGAGCCTGTGCATCCCCACTGCAGGAAAGAGGAAGGGATTCTGTCCTTGCAAGGATGATACCATGGAAAGGGGGGTGAGAAATACGAGGTTGTAACTTGGCTCCTGATTTTACCGATTTTGGAGAAAATTCAGGGGTGTGATGGAGCTTTGGAATGCAGATTCCTCCTGTGGGGTTTCAATCAGGTACCCAAGCAGGGAGAAGAAAGTTTTTACCCATGGCGAGCATTTTCTGTCTGGGGAGTGGTTTGCAGTGATTGTCCCCTCATTTGGGGACCTCAGTGTCCCCATCAGAAGGGTCCTGGTAAGATTTTATTCCAAGCTCTAACCATGTGCTAAAGATCTTTTCTGGCCAAAATCCTGCTTCATTCCATTTCCCTGTTCCATCCATCAGCTCCCTGTGCCTGACATTTGCCTCCCTCACATATTTGGGTGATAAATTCTTCACAGTCTGGAGCTTGGTGCAGAACAAAACCACCAGGAGGTTTCCTGAAACCCAGGTCATGATGGCAACAGAAACACCTGTGGATGTCAGGAAATAAGGGCAGAAAGCCATGGGGGAGAAACCTCTAGAATCTTGGTAAAACCAGAGGGAATGAGGCACTGGGATGGAAGAGCTTGAGCCAAGGAATGTGGCTGGGCACGTGAAGGTGTTGCTGATGCCGTTCCTGCAGCTCTTGAGGCAATGAGAGAGGAGGTTTTGGCTTTCAAGCACTCAGAGATAACTCCCGGTGTTTCAGGAGGGATACAGCCTGTCAAGTTCAGACATCATGGCTGGATGGTGGCCAGAGAGTGTCTCAGCTCTGCTCTGAGGCTCATCTCATCAGGGAAGGAGCAATGTCCTGTCCTGTCCCAGCACAGGTGAACCCCAGTGAGACCCAGGCTGGGGACCAGCAGAGCTGTGAGTGCTTGGTGAGGGCCCTTTTTGGGGAACCTGACCCTTTTTTGGAGAACCGGACCCTCTCTTGGGAGCAGCTCCTCTGAGAGCTGCCCAATGCTGGCTCCTCCTGCTCCATGATCCCACTCTTGGGAGGTCTCTTTTAGCCTCAAATACAGACCAAGAGCAACACCCTGCCCCCAGGACTCCCCTTTCCCAAGATCCAGGTTGTCTACACCTCTTGAGCAGGAAAAATGAGGATAACTCCCCAAATTACCAACTCCTGCTGCTACTGGACGGAAGGAATTTGCAGATGCAAGGAAGAGCTGGAGGTCAGGGATGCCCAGAGCCATGGCAGGGTAAATCCAGGGCTCCAGCAGCACAGATGTGCTCCAGCTTCTCCCACTTCAACACAGGCTTGCTGGGTCCACTGTTATCTTCCCACAGGATTATTTTTACCAGGTGATAAGGATGGGATCTGGAAGTCTATTGAAGCACTTAAAGATGACTTGTTGGAAACCCATGGGAATAAAAGGAGAATAATCCCAGCTTTCCTTCTCATCTTGGAGGGAATGGCTGCTTCTCCCCCTCCTTGAAGGACAGCTGGGTGTGTGACATTGTGACCACAGAGAGGAAAATCTTTTCTGTCCTGCTCTCAGTGCTGCTCTGGTATTGGATTGTGTGATGGGTCACTCCTATTGATCACAGCAGGTTAAAAAAGACACAGCCCATAAATAACTCCTGACGTCCCCAGCTGGGCCAGAAATCCTGAGCAAAGGGCTCCTGGGAGAGCTGTTGTTGGTATTTCTCTGTCTTTCTCCTCTGGGAAATGCTGGGGACAAGTTTGGCTTGAGCCAAAATGGGCTTAGAGCAATGTTTGTGCAGGAATTTTCTTAGCAAGGTGTCTTGGTTTGGAAAGCCAGGTGTGTGCTAAGGAAGGCAGGAGCCTCCCCTGAAATAGGAAATATAAACCTGCTTCCCTGCAAATTACTGTAAATTTTAAATTAAGAGGCTCTCAGGCAAAAAACTATGGGAACAGGAAATAACAGTTCTTTAATAGGGAAGAAAATAAAAAGATAAAATAAACAATGCAGTACACTAAAACAACACTGACAGAGTCAGAACCCAACCTGACACACTGTGGGTCAGGGTGTTGGTGGCAGTGCCATTGGAAATGTGGCTGCAGCCCTCCTGCAATGTCAGGTGGGGTTTGCTGGAGCAGGGATCCTGTAGAAGGGTGTAGCCTTCCTCTTGTGAGAAACAACTGCTCATTTTGAAAATTGAAAAAGGTTTATTAAACCTTAACAAAAATACAATAAAGAACTACATAAGGAAAAATTCGCAGTGCTGGGAACTGCCCTTGTAGATATCATACAGCCAGTTCACCTTCAAGGTGGATGCTCAGTCTTTTATACCCCTGGGGTTGCATCAGCCAGCCCTGACCCCTCCCAAAGTTTGTCATTCAGCTCTTCTGTGCCATTTATCAGTGCAAACTGCTTTCCTGTAACTGGATTGGGGGTCAGGTGTTGGCCCTGCCTCACCCCCTGAGCACCCCCAAGCTTTTCCATTCCCACTGCCCCATGCCAGGGACACCTGTGCAGCTTCTTTGTACCTGTCCTGGACAGCCCAGTGTGTGTGATGGCAACAGTACAGGGGGAAAGGGAACTGTGGGGAGAACAGAGGGCATCTAAACCACAATAACATAAACATACATCACTAAAGCTTTCCTTAATGTTCACACAACATTCATCCCTTAACTGCCAGAGCCAATCATCTCATTATCCATCTATAACAAACTGAAGATCCAGTGGAAGAAAGAGACAGCTGTTGTTCCTCTGGGAAATCCAGTGGAGAAACTGTGCTGGTGTCCCAGGATCTCTAGATTATACCCAGGTAGCAATGCTTGGCTCCTCCCCCTGGGCTCACATCTCCCAGTGGGATGCTGTAGTTCTTATCAGCCATGCAGTGACATTCAATAGCTGTTATCAGCAGATATCTCCCTGGAGGGAGGATTGGGTGTGGAAGAGATAAGGAAAACTGCCCCATGAACAGAAGACAGCTGCCATACAGATGCCAGAATACAAATAAAAACAGAATATAAAATATAATACAATTTTCTTGGCAATCCAGGACACAGAGGCTGGGTTATCTCAGTCCCTGACCCAGCCCTGCCTGGCAGAGCCTCAGCAGCCAGGCTGGGATGGGGCACTGCTGCTGCCAGCCTTGGGTTAAGGCAGGGAGGCAAAGGTGGCTCTGCTCTGCTGTCCCTTCCCAAAATGAACCATTGTGAAATAGAGATTTTTGGAGTTCACTGCAGTTAGCAATGGGAATTAAGCATTTCAAGCTCAGCTTCTAGAATTATGTGAATTTTAACTTTTTTACCTAAGAAACTTCTGCTATGGTACAAAGGACACAGGAAAATGCAAATTTCTGAAGCTTCTTGCATAAAGAAGAATACTAGGAGAAGACCAAAGGATGCAAGGAACACAGATCAAGGGGCTCTTTTGTGCTCAGCCTGCCCTGTGAACCCATGGAATGCACAATTTTGGCACAAGGAACTGTAAGAAACACACAGCAGGGGGACCAGAGTGGGGGGATCAGATTGTGCCCCCTCAAGGAAACAGCCCCAGATGGTTCTGGGGTGGAGGAGCACAGCCTGGTCCCTGCAGGGCACCAGGGACCCACCCAAAATCCAGGCCAGGCCAGCAGCAACCCCTCCTTAAAGCCCTCCCTGATGCTCCACCAGGTCCCAAGTGCTCTGCGTGGCCTGAGCACGGTGAGGGACACGTGAGGAGGGGAGAGGACACGGCCTGGCACCGTCCCTCTCCCTCCTCCCCCCCTTCCCTTGTTTTTACACTGCTGAAAAACAAAATAAAGCATTCCCCACGTAATTATGGTTCGGCCAGCAGGTCAAGCCAAGCATGACAGAGCTCATTCTGGAGCTGGGGTCAGGCAGAAAATTCCCTCAGTGCCAGTCCAGTGAGGCCCCCCAGCATCCTCTGGCTGCTCACACTCTCCATGCCCTGGATTTTGGGGGGCTGTGGGGGGATCCAGCCACTACAAAAGAGACTTTGGGAGCAGCCCCGTGCTGGTAACTCCCAGCCTTGGGGGCATTTCCCACTTTATCAGAGCCCATGGCAACATTTCTGCCTGATCCAAGAGTTTTCTCAGCTTGCAGCATTTTGCAGGGCACGGTGTGTCCTGCATTTCCCTGGCAGTGAGGAGGAGGAGGAGGAGGAGGCTGGAGATGACTCTGCTGGAGCAGGAGAGCTCCAGGGGCAGCCAGGAGCTGCAGGTTCCTTGCAGGGGAGCCAGGCTGGGGCTGAGGAAGCTCCAGAGGCCTGATGCAGAGCCCAGGGAATAAAACCCATCCCGTTGCAGGGAGATGGAGAGCCAGGCAGGGAGGGGAAGGTTTATTTAGAGAAAGAGCCGTGGGCTGGCAGCCCACAGCAGGCTTTGAGCTGCTGATCTGCACGTGCCACGCTCGGGGGCGGCTGGGGGAAGGAGTCCACTATTAAAAGCCTGGCAGGAGCTCTGCTGAATCCTGCTGGAGCTCGGGGAGGGCCTGATCCAGCAGGATGCCACCTCCAGAGTCACCTCATCTGACCCTAGGGCCAGAGCAGAGACAAACCCAAGATCGTCCTCTTTTCTTCCAGGGGTGCACCTGGCACTGGTGGGGAGCACCAGCAATTCCTGAGTTCTTTAAAGGATTAAAGTGCAAGATTTAAAGGTTTAGAATGTGCCCAGAGATCCACATAAGCCCCGAGCCTCTCCTGGGAAAGGCTGTGCTGGAGGGAGGGATGCTCTGGAGAGGATGGAGCTGGGCAGATTCCCACCCTCCTGAGCCGGGTGCACCTGGCACTTGTGGGGAACACCAGCAATTCCTGAGTCCTTTAAAGGATTATCCAAGATTTAAAAGGTGCCCAGAGATCCACATAAGCCCCGAGCCTCTCCTGGGAAAGGCTGTGCTGAAGGGCTCTGGAGAGGACGGAGCTGTGCAGATTCTCACCCTCCTGAGCCAGGTGCAGCCTGGAACACCAATGATCCTTGGCATTAATGGTGATCCGGGCATTGAAGCCATTCCCTTTCCACTCCTCATCCCTCCAGACACCTCCCAGCACAGGATAATCCATCTCCTTCCCTCTCCATTAACCAAGCCCTGCTCCAGGACTGCTCTGTCCGCAGTCATTAAGGTGGAAATTCCTCCTGCAGCCAAGGGCAATTCCCGGCTCATTAACACCCGGCAGGAGGGAGGGAGGGCACGGGAAAATCATGCTGGGTGTACCTGGGGGTGCCATGGATGGGGACAGAGATGGGGACACAGTGCTCGGAGCTTTTGGGATCTCAGGGTTTGTGTTTTGGGGTGAACCCCATCCGTTTGCATTGGAACAGGGGGGAATCAGCTCAGAATAATGGATTGGTGAGTCTAAAGGATTTCAGGTTCTGCCATGGGAAGGGAACATTCCCTGATGCCTTGAGAAGGCTGACCTAGAGCAGAGGCTGGACAGAGCTAAAGAATAAAGCAGGGATTTATTAGGAGGCCTCAATGGATGCACCTTGGGCAGCACAAGAGCCCAGCCAGGGCTGCACCCAAGATGAACCAAAATGATCACAAAATGGACCCAAGATGAACCCAAAATGGTCATAAAATGAACCCAAAATGGTCCCAAAATGAACCCAAGATGAACCTAAAATGATCACAAAATAAACCCAAGATGAGCCAAAATGGTCACAAAAATGGACACCCAGTCATTCGGTCTCACACTTTGATCAGTTCTGCTCCATTTGCATCTTGGAGTTAATTGTCCACTTCCAGCTTTAGCCCATGTGGTCCCATCCTGCTTGTTTTTCTCTCTCCAGCCCACATTGTTTGTGCTCTTGGGCTGAGATTTGGATCATCTGTCCTTGGTCCCCAGCTGGAGCAGGAATTGTTTTGTCTCCCTGCTCTGTGCACAGAGCTCACCATCCCCTCATATGAAACACAAACCCACACACTAAAGCAGCTCAGAATGTGAAAAATAGAAAAGCCAAAACCTGAGGCATCACCCTTATACCAGATATTTGCTCCAAACCCTGTCCAAGCTGGCCTTGGGAAGCAAGATGAGATGTGAGGAAGGAATTAACACCACCAGGAATGAACAGCAGGGCCAGATGGGCTGCAGCAGGACCAGAGCAGAAGCCCACCTGAGCACATCAGCCTCCCCTGGACAAGGTAATCCTGACACAGCTCAGAAGAAAGTGGCCATTTCTTGCCCCAGGCACTCACCTGGCACCTGCAAAACCCATCCCAGATGTGTGCAGAAGCAGGGAGTACTGCTGTCAGAGGGATCAGGCAGCTCCAGGGCTGTGTTTTTGTGTCTCTGGGACCTGCTCCTCCTTCGTCCTCATAGTTCAGGTATTGTATTGTGGGGTGCCCCATGGCAGGGAGGAATAACGAATCTGACTCCATGTTCTCAGAAGGCTAATTTATTATTTTATGATAATATATTATATTAAAGAATACTAAACTAAACCATACTAAAGAATACAGAAAGGATACAGACAGAAGGCTAAAAAGATAATAATGAAAACTACTGACTCTCTCCAGAGTCCCAACACAGTTTGGCCCTGACTAGCCAAAGAGTGAAAACAACTCACAGCAGAATCCAATGGAACAATCACCTGTGGGTAAACAAGCTCCAAACACATTCCACATGAGCACAACACAGGAGAAGCAAATGAGATAAGAATTGTTTTCCTTTTCTCTGAGGCTTCTCAGCTTCCCAGGAGAAAAATCCTGGGCAAAGGGATTTTTCCAGAAAATGTGAATGTGACACCCAGGAGCTGGAGGGAGGATGCTGAAGGACCTGCCAGCCTCACCCCACGGGGCTCTTTTGAATCCAGCAAGAAATCCTTGGAAATACATTAAAGGAACAGCTTCCTATAACCTTTCCTTCTCAATAAGGGTAGAGGTGCTTTTCCTACTCTGAGTTTACCTGCAGGAGGTGACAAAAAGGAAAAAAAACCCCAAATTTGTGGTGTTTACCCTGAAAACACAAGCCCTGTTGCAAACCCCACATTCTGGATGGTCATTCCTATATCCACTCCACCAAAGAGCAAAGTTGCTCCTCCAGCAGGGACTCAACCCCAGAATCTCAGACTTGTCTGGCTTGGAAGGGACCTTACAGCCCATGCAGTACCTCAGGGAGGGACCATCCCTCCCCTCCTGCCTCTCTCACAAGGATGTGCTGTGCCATAACCTCCCAGCAGCCACCTGGGATGGAGGAGGGGAATGCAGGGTCATTAGTGCACAGAGGAGTGAGGCCAGGAGGGCTTTCATGCCTCAGCATCTTGATTGAAATGGGTTTCCCATCCTCCTCCCCCTGCTCCCAAGCCCAGGCTCCTTTAAGGGCATCTCCTGGCTTGGTGCTGTGCACTCTGCATCCCCCATGAAACCACTCACATCTCTTTAATTAAATGTCAAGTTATTCAGAGGGTTTTTTTACCTTTTAAGTGGCCTCTGCTCGGGAAGATTCATGGAGAGCTCAGTTACTGTGTGGGTGGGAAAATTGTGGGGAAACTGTGATCACAGCCAGGCAGGATCCCTGAAATCCTTTGGGGTGGTTATTTGGAAGGCTGGATATCAGGGAAAGGTTCTTCCCCCAGGGAGTGGGCACAGCCTGAGGCTGCCAGAGCTCCAGGAGGGTTTGGACACCACTCCCAGGGACAGGGTGGGGTTGTTGGAGTGTCTGTGCAGGGCCAGGAGCTGGCCTGGATGATCCTTCCAGCTCCATGATTCTGTGATGTACCAAACACAGCTGGAGATGCAGCTCCTCCACCTCCAAAGCCAGGTCTGGTCCTGGGGCATCACCCCTGGGGGAAGCCAGCGCTGTCCTGCACCAATGTGGGACATCCTGAAGGACCCAAACTGCTTCCCTGCAGCAAAGGGACCCTCCAGGGGTCTGGGGACATCATGGATTCCCAGAATCCCAGACTGGTTTGGGTTGGAAACAATCTTGAAGTTCATCCCATTCCACCCCCTGCCATGAGCAGGGACACCCTCCATCATCCCAGGTTGCTCCAAACCTGTCCAGCCAGGCCTTGGACATTTCCAGGGATGGGAATTGCACAGCTGAGGCATTTTCAGCTTTTTTTGTCCCCACACTGAGTCCCCTGGAGTCTCCTCCTCCCCTGTTGTGCTTCCCTGTTCAGATCTCCCTGGGGGAAGCCAGCGCTGTCCTGCACCAGTGTGGGACATCCTGAAAGACCAAAACTGCTTCCCTGCAGCAAAGGGCAGCCTGGCATGGCCCTCCAGGGGTCTGGGGACATCATGGATTCCCAGAATCCCCAAATCTCAGAATCCCAGACTGGTTTGGGGTGGAAACGACCCTGAAGTTCATCTCATTCCACCCCCTGTCATGGGCAGGGACAGCTTCCATAGTCCCAGGTTGCTCCAAGCTCTGTCCAGCCTGACCTTGAGCACTTCCAGGGATGGGAATTGCACAGCTGAGGTGCTTCCAGCCTTTTTTTTGTCTCCACACTGAGTCCCCTGTGTGCTTCCCTGTTCAGGTCTCCCAGGGAAAGGCGCAGTGTCCGACATGGAGAGCTGCCAGGTGCTCTTTTTGCAGCTGATGGAGGGCTGCATGCCGAGTGCTGGCACTCCCAGAGGATGTTTCTGTACAGTTTGTCCTCCCAAGGAGAGCTGGACATGAATCAGGAGAGGAGGGAGCAGGGCAGGAAGCTGCAGGCAGGACACATTCATCACCTCCATCCTCCTTGGCCAAAAACCCACACAGCTCCTGTCCCAGGCCACCCACATCCTGACCCACCCTGCTCCAGGTCCCTGCCCCAGCCTCAGACCTGGCCAGGGTCAGTGTTGCACCTGGGAAAAGCCTTTTTTAATCTTGATGAAATTTTAAATCTCAGTGTAAATCCTGCAGAGCTGACAGCAGAGGGGATTTGGGATGAGATGTGGTTTTGTCACCTTCTGGGGAGCCCACAGTGGGAGCCAGCTTCAAATCAGAGAAATTTAGTGCTCCAAACCAGCCATAATTTCTGCTGGAAAGCAATCAGGGAGGTTTCTCTGGTGGTGATGGAGGAAGGTAAGGAACCCCTGGAGAGGGGCTGGGAACACAAACCCTGTGAGAAGCCACTGAGGGAGCTGGGGGTGCTCAGCCTGGAGAAAATGAGACTCAGGGGTGCCCCCATCACTCTGCACAGCTCCTGAAAGGTGCCTGTGCTCAGCTGGAGCTGGGCCCTTTCTCCAGCAGCACTGACACACCCAGAGCACACAGCCTCGAGCTGCACCAGGGGAAATACAGGTTGGATATAAGGGAAAAGTTTTTCACAGAAAGGTGATAAAGTTCTGGAATGGCTGCCCAGGGAAGTGGTGCAGTCCCCATCCCTGGGTGCGTTTAACAAAGCCTGGATGTGGCACTGGGTGCCAGAGGTGAGTTGAGCTGTTGGGGCTCGGTTGGACTGGATGGTCTTGAAGTTCTCTCCCAACCTGGTCATTCTGTGAATTCTGTGATTCTGAGCAGGCAGCTGACTCCAGCCTGGACTCCCATCATATCCACAGGCTGCAGTGGGATCTGACACATTCCATGAGCACAAACACCAGAATTCAGGTGAGGAGAGACCAAAATGTGAGAAGAAATGGTGCCTATGTCTGGGTAGGAGGCTCAAGGCCCAGGGAGAAGGAGCCTGGAGGGAAACACCTCCCATCTTTGGTGAAACCCTTCAAAATGTCCAAATGCTTGAAGATAAAAGTTTCAGATTCTAGAAACTGCTTAGGTGGGCTGCCAAAAGGACATGAGCAGTGTCTGGACTCCCAAAACTGGAGTGTTGGTGTCACCCCAGTGGGAACCCTGAGCTCCCCTGGGATGCTCAGCCTTGGTGGGGCTGCTCCTTCTCCCCAGTGCACTTTGGGCACTGGGTTGTCTGGGAGGCATCACAGCTCCTCTGGTGGTGGGATCTCATTATGTGATGAGCTGAACATCTGGATTAAAATAGATCAAACAGTCACTAAATCCTAAATAAGCCTGGGAGCTCAGTGGCAGCCATATGCTTCCTACTGACAAGCTCAAAAAAAACCATCCCTCCTTGCCATTACCTCACACTGCAGCAGTGTTTTATCCTCCTCCAAGCCAGCTCAGGGACAAACCTCCCTGCTCTGGCCATCCTCTGGACCAGCAGCCTGAGGCTCTTATAAGAAGTGATGCCTGGAAATGGGAATTTACCCCACTGTGCAAAAAATCTGGTGAAGGGAATGAAAGGAATAATATTCAAAGGAAGATGAAAAAGGAAGAAAACCAGAACATTGTTGTTTAGCATTTAAAGGATGCTAAATGCCCCTTAATGTTTGGGGTTTTAGGAAAATCCTGTAGGAACACAGTGAATTTTGATGTTTTGTTGTCTGAATCCTTCTGGGGCCAAGAGGAAAGTGGAGGTCAAGTGGCCTCCAAGAGCTGGAGGGAGAGCATGGAGGCTGGGGTGGACCCAGGGGTGCTGCAGGAGGATGCAGGAGTGGTTTTTGTTGGAAAGGATCTTAACTCCCATCCCGCCACCTGCCATGTGCAGGGACACCTCCCACTATCCCAGGTTGCTCCCAGCCCTGTCCAACCTGGTCTTGGGCACTTCCAGGGATCCAGGATCTTCTTCTGAGCAACCCAGGCCCTTCCCACCCTCACAGAGAAGAATTTATTCCCATTTATTCCCATCTAAATCTCCCCTTTTCAGGGCAGACACGAGAGAATACTCAGGGATAACACAGCACAGAACTGCCTTTGGCCCCTGGGAGCCCAAAAACAAGGGGTGGCCACTGCCTTTAGGTCATGCTCCTTATCCAGCTAAGCAAGACAAGGGCTAAGGTCCTGGAAGGCTTGTCCTGGAGCTTTTTTTAGCCCTTTTCAGCTGATTTTAGCTGAAACAGCACATTGCCCAGTGGTCAGATGAGCATTGCTGTGGCATTCACATTCCCTAAACGGGATTTCTTCCCCCAGGGTTTTCCTCTGGGAAGCTGAAAGGCAGTGAGAGGCCTCAGAGAAAAGGAAAACAATTCTCATCTAATTTACTTCTCCTGTGTTGTGCTCATGTGGAATGTTTGGAGATTGTTTACCCACAGGTGATTGTTTCATTGGATTCTGCTGTGAGTTGTTTTCACTCTGTGGCCAATCAGGGCCAAGCTGTGTTGGGACTCTGGAGAGAGTCAGGAGTTTTCATTATTACCTTTTTAGCATTCAGTCTGTATCCTTTCTGTATTCTTTAGTATAGTTTAGTTTAGTATTATTTAATATAATATAGTATCATAAAATAATAAATTAGCCTTCTGAGAACTTGGAGTCAAATATTTCTCTGTCTGCTCTGGGGTGCCCTGACCCCCAGGGCAGCACTGACTCTGACCCCCAGTCATGGAGAAAGTTTCCCAGACATCAAGATAGACTGGAATCCACAAAAGTGTGAAATAGATTATGGAGAGTAGTGCAGGTGTATCACTTGGTGAGAAATTGAGGTTTTGGGATTTTTAGTGTGTTGTGGATGGAAGCAAGATGGAGGGCACAGGGTGTCATCCTGGGTTTCTTCTTCATGCTGCTTCTTCCTCCTTCTTCATGGGTTTGGGTGGCATTTTGTAATTGGACAGAAAAGTCCTCATTGTGGGCTCTGTGGGATCAGCTATTGGGTTAAAAGGGGAAATAATCCAGGTGTCAGTTCTTATTTGTATAGTTTAGTCTTAAAATACCTTGGAACAAGAGATTGTTGGCCATTTTGTGCCTTCTAATGAAAAGCACCCAACTCATGGTTGTGAGATGATGGGATTTTTTGTTAGTTTTTTTGTTTATTTATTTTTTTTGTGGAAGGGGCTGACCGTTTTACTGATAAGAAATAATAAACACCTGAGTCCAAACACAAACTACTCTCTCAAGTACCTTCAATCCAGACCCAGAAAAAACCACAACTGGTACCACCACAGCTGGTCATTTGCTGTGCTGACTCCTGAGCACAGGAGATGCTCAGAGGCCTGTGTGCACCCACCATAATTGCATTATTGATGGGAATTAGCAGTAATTGGATAATTGGGGAGCTGAGTGTTGGATTCGTTCCAGCAAACGGTGACAGAAGCATTGCGGCTCGTTGTGGTTTGCTGGTTAATGAGACCAAGCTCAAACTCCCTGCCCTCTGCATCAGGGCTCTGCTGCCTTTTTGCCCTCTAAATTGTAACACTTCAAAGACAATCATCTGGAAATGGCAGGGAAAAATCAGGGCAGGCCCGTGACCTGAGTTAGCTGGATGTTGAAGATTGCAATGCAAGATGTTTTCAATTGCCATCTGTATGGCAGATTACCTTTGTCAAGTGGGCAGTTTGCCTTATCTCTCTCTTTGAGTGACCACATTCACACCTCCCTCGGGAGGGGACATTGCTGATAACAGCTATTGAATGTCACTGCATGGCTGATAAGAACTACAGCATCCCATTGGGAGATGTGAGCCCAGAGGGAGGAGCCAAGCATTGCTACCCAGATATAATCCAGAGGTTTTGAGACACCAGCACGGCTTTCTCCACTGGATTCCCCAGAGGAACAGCAGCTGTCTCTTCTTCCACTGGATCTTCAGAGGAAGAATACACCTTTCTACTGGATCCCTGCTCCAGCAGAACCACCCCTGACACTGCAGGAGGGCTGAGCCACAATTCCAATGGGACTGCCACCAACACCCTGACCCACAGGGTGTCAGGTTGGGTTCTGACTCTGTCAGTGTTGTTTTAGTGTACTGCATTGTTTATTTTATCCTTTATTTTTTTCCTTTCCCTATTGAAGAACTGTTATTTCCTGCTCCCATATTTTTGCCTGAGAGCCCCTTAATTTAAAATTTATAGCAATTCAGAGGGGTGGGGAGGGTTTACATTCTCCATTTCAGGGGAGGCTCCTGCCTTCCTTAGCAGACTCCTGTCTTCCCCAACCGAGACACTGGAGAAATTCTCCTCCTTTCTCTGGTTGGAGGGAGAGGAGGATGCTGGTGGCTGAGCTGGATCAACCTTTGATTATTGATTGATAATGAGATCAAATGGGAGCACAGAGGTGTCCCTGGTGTCCCCTTCTCTCCATCACCCACTGCTGTTCCTGGGTGAATGAGGCAGCCCAGGGGCAATGATTCACAGAGGCCAAATCCTGCTGGGAAAGGTCCAAGGGCCCAGTTTGGGCTCCTCGATGCCTCCCAGCAGAAGGAAGGACCAGACTGGCACCTCTGGGATGCACAGCCTGAAGGAACCAGTTCTCCATTTGCAGACACATCTCACCAGATTCCTGGTTTTCCTCTGAAAAGTGTTTTTTTTTTGTTTTTTTGGGTTTTTTTTGTTTTTTTTTTTTTTTTTTTTGTTGTTGTTGGTTTTTTTGGTGATTTTTTTTGTGTGTGGTTTTTGTTTGTGTGTTTTTTTTAAATTTTTTTTTTCTTTTGGTGGGTTTTTTTGTTTGACTTTTTGGAGGGGGATTTGGTTTTTTTTGGTGGGTTTTTTTTGTTTTTATTTTTTGCTTGTTTGGGTCTTTTTAGGTTTTTTTGGGGTTTTTTGTTTTTTGATTTGTTTTGTGGATTTTTTGGGGGGTTTCTTTTTGTAGTTTCTTTTGGTTTTGTTCTTATTTTTGGTGGTTTTTTTTTTGTTTGTTTGTTTTTTGTGGTTTTTGTTATTGTTTTTTGTTTGTTTGTTTTTGGGGTTTTTTTTAGGCTTTTTTGTGGAAGGGGCTGTCTGTACCACGGCAATGTGTGATGCACACCCTCCTTCTCCCTGCTCGCCAACACCTCGTGATTTTGCACCTGATATCTCCCACTTCTTCCAGAAGGGAAACGAGTGGGCAGGAGTAGAAATCACACCCCCAGGAGGAAAACCACTCACCAAACAACTCCCTGGCGCTTCACTCCAGCTGTGACACCCTTCCCTCTCCATTCCTGCCTCCTTTCCTCCCCGCATCCCGGGAAAGGCGGGAATTTGGGGCTGGGGGCAGGGATGCTCCTCCCGCATCCCTCCCGCCCATGGCAATCCGAGCCGTGCTGGGTGACAATGATGCACAGTGACACTCGGCTGTGTGAGCCGGGACACGGCAGCCCCGCTGCCCCTCCTGCAGCCACAGCCCCCGGGAGAGGCCCCAGCAGCGCCCGGTGCCCCCATCCAGCCCCCCAGCTTGAGGGAGGGGTAAATGGGCTGGGGAAAAGGCTCCAGGGGCTTGCTGAGGGAGAAATCACCATACCCAGCCTCTATTTCTCCATCTCCATCCTCCCTTTCCCCACTCCCATTCTCTCCCATCCTCTGTTTCTCCATACCCAGCCTCTACTTTTCCATCCCCATTTTCCCTTTCCCCATTCCCATCTTCCTTTATCCACTTCCATCCTCTTTTTCTCCATACCCAGTCTCTATTTCTCCATCCCCATCTTCCCTTTCTTCACCTCCAGTCTCCTTTATTCATCCCCAGCCTCCCCCTCTCCATCCAATTCTCCATTTCCCCATTCCCATCCTTTTCATCCTCTTTTTCTCCATATCCAGCCTCTATTTCTCCATCCCCAGCTTCCCTTTCCCCATTCCCATCTTCCTTTATACACTCCCATCCTCTTTTACTCCATCCCCATCCTTTCTTTCTCCATTCCCATCCTCTTTTTCTCCATATCCAGCCTCTATTTCTCCACCCCTAACCTCTCCTCATCCATCCTCATCCTCCCAGTTCCTTCTGCTCACCCTGAACTTGCCGCTGGCTGCCCTGGGATTGACCAGGTCAATAACAACAACAACAACAACAATAATAAAATAAAATAACAAATATTTAATAATAACAATAACAACAATAACAATAAATCCCAGCCCTAAAAACCCAAGCCTCAGGAGCATCCCTCTGTTTCAAAGCCAGGAGCAGGATGAGGGGAGCTAAGTCCAACCCTCTCCTTCTCCATCCCAAGCCTCTCTTTATCCATCCTCATCCTCCCAGCTCCTTCTGCTCACCCCGAGCTTGCCCCTGGGATTGACCAGGTCAATAATAAAAAAACCAAAAAAGAAGTAATAATAACAATATAAGAATAAATATAAGAACAAGTATAATAAACATTATAATATAATATAATATAATATAATATAATATAATATAATATAATATAAGATAAAATAAATTTAATTATAACAATAATAACAATATAATAATAAGTGTAATAATAAATATCACAAATATAATAAACATAATAATAGATAATAATAAATAATAACAATAGTGATAATAGTATAATAATAATAATAATAATAATAATAATAATAATAATAATAATAATAATAATAACAACAATAATAATAATAAAAAAAAATAATCCCAACCCTAAAACCCCAGGCCTCAGGAGCATCCCTGTGCCCCAAAGCCTGGAGCAGGACGAGGGGAGCCAAGTGCAGGGCCCAGGGAAGCTCAGAGCAGAGTGAGAGCACAGCCCTGATTTCTCACCCCAGCTCAGGCAGACTCAGGGACATGACCCAGTTATTTGATGGCAGCGTTTAACATTTCCCCTGCAAGGCAAAGCCAGCCCGGCTTCCTCTCCCTGCCTCCCTCCCTGTTCGCAGCCAGGCAGCCTGGCCTGGATCGCCGCCTTCCCGGGGCTTAAGAGCTCTGTGGGGCCGGGATGGAGGGGAAAATGTGACGGTGCCGACTCGGCAGGAGCCCAGATGTGCTGCTGATTCATCCCAGGATTGCGTAACCCCGGCAGTGCTGCTCCAGCCGGGAAGCGGCTGCTCCCCCCAGGCTGTGCCACGGAAAGGGGATGTGGAGGGACACCGCAGAGTGCTCAGGGTGGGGGGCAGCACCCCAAAAACTCCGCAGAGAGGTGAAGGAGCTGGGAGAGGCAGCACTGTCGTGGTGGGAAGGAGGTGAGCAGGTCCAGTGTAGCCGTGATATTTTCTGAAAAATCCTTTCCTTAGGATTTTTTCCTCCTGAGAAGCTGAAAGGCCTCAGGAACAAAATGTAAACAATGGTTATCTGCTGCTGTGAAATGCAACAGGTGCATCTGTGATTGGTTTCATGTGGTTGTTTCTAATTAATGGCCAGTCACAGTCAGCTGGCTCGGATTCTCTGTCCAAGACACAAGCTTTTGTTATCATTCCATTCTTTTTCTCCTCTTAGCTAGCTTTCTGATGAAATCCTTTCTTCTATTCTTTTAGTATAGTTTTAATATAATATATATAATAAAATAATAAATCAAGCCTTCTGAAACATGGAGTCAGATCCTCGTCTCTTCCCTCATCCTAAGACCCCTGAGAACACCGTCACAGTCCAGGAGTGCTCAAAAAAGGTGGCCCAAGGTGGCCAAATCATCTCTCCCATCTCTGTGTTCAATGTCTTGAGGGTGCTTAGCCTCTCTGAAAGATCCAGTGGCTCCAGTGGCTTTCCTGAAGAGAGAAAGGACAAATTTCTCTGGGGTGCTCTCTTTGTAAAACAGATGAGCAGGTCCAGGAGTGGTTAAAAAAGGCACCCCAAGGTGGCCAAATCAGCCCTCCCATCTCCCTGTTCAATGTCCCGAGGGTGTTGGGCCTCTCTGAGATCCAGTGTCCCTCCTGAAGGGACAAAGGACAAATCCCTCTGGGGTGCTCTCCATGTAATCGTGTGGATATAATTTGATTATCCCTTCCTGGATGTTTAGCATCACAAAGGGAAAAGCTGCCTCGGGCTGAGCCCTTGGAGCCACCACTCTGGGACTGGTCTCGGGGAGGAAGAGTTTGAAACTGGACTGGAAGAGCTGCAGAATTTGGGAAGGCTGTAAAAATGTCCTGCCCCAGTCCCAGCTCCTGGCTGTGCCTGTGCTCAAGAGACATTTGGACAATTCTCTCAGGCACAGGGTTTGATTTTTGGGATTGTCCTGTGCAGGGCCAGGAGCTGGACTGATGATCTTTGTGGGTCCCTTCCAGCTCAGCAGATTCCATGATTCTCCCAGCAGCAAACTGGTCAGACTCTTCTGGAGAAGATACAAAGCTTTTGTTCCAGGGCCCACAAAAACTCGTTTACTTTCCAAAAAAGACACAGGCATGGATAAGAAAGACCTGGATAGACCAGGGCTTCTACACAGTCACCCTGCAGAGCAAAGAGGTTTCAGTGAAGCCCCAAAACTCCTGATCTGTCTTAGCAAGGGGGGTTTAGCAGGTGGGATTTCACAGAAAATGTGTGTGTGTGTCCATCTGCTGAGTGTGTTTGCACACAAATAACACAACAGAGGTTCTGGAGGACAATGTTGCATAAAGCAAGAGCAGGACACGTTGTGTTTTATGAAAAATCCCCTGGCAAGGTGAAACTAAGTCAGAAAAACATCCAGGACCTTGTACAGGACTTCAGTGCCTCCTGCACACCCATCCCCACACCCAGCCTGGGCTGCCTCTGCAAGTTTGGGATTTATTTTTGGGGGGAGATTTGGCAGGCTGGTGTTTCTGAGGATGACCAAGACCTTGCCAACCCTTTGAAGAGGCCACCTGAGCATCTCATGGGCAGCTGGTCCCAAATCAGAGTCACCACACAGGGGAGAAACCACGAAAATCCTGCATCTGGTAAAACAAGAGGGGATAAAACCCTTCAGTGCCAGAGGTAGCGGGTGAGCACATGGAGAAGGGGGTGGTGGAGCCAGTGTCATCCTTCGGGGTGCTGGGAGGAAGGGGGAGGCTTTTTCTTGCAAGGAAAGTGCTCAGTGAGTCAGCAGGAGCAGAGCAGACCCTGGCTGAGCCGGGGTTTAGCGCCGTCCTAAGCGGCTTCGGGAGCCGCGAGCATGGGAGGAGCGCGCATGAAATAAATGTGGGGAAAGAAAAACAAACAGAGCCAGTGGTTATGTAAGGGATCAGAGGCTGCCAACGAGATCCCTGGGGTCCTCCAGCCCCCCCAGGAATGCTCTGATGGTTTTGGGTTCCTCCTGATCAGCCCTCATTAGGAATTTTTGGGGAGGGTTTGTGGAATTTCATATTTGTGGGGACCCTCGTGGCAGGGAGGAATGATGGATCTGACTCCATGTTCTCAGAAGGCTAATGTATTATTTTTTGATACTATATTATATTAAAGAATACTATACTATACTAAAGAATACATAAAGGATACTTACTGAATGCTAAAAAGATAATAATGAAAACTTATGGCTCTTTCCAGAGTCCTGACACAGCTTGGCCCTGATTGGCCAAAGAGTGAAAACAACTCACAGCAGAATCCAATGGAACAATCACCTGTGGGTAAACAATCTCCAAACACATTCCACATGAGCACAACACAGGAGAAGCAAATGAGATAAGAATTGTTTTCCTTTTTCTCTGAGGTTTCTCAGCTTCCCAGGAGAAAAATCCTGGGTGAAGGGATTTTTTAGAAAATGTGAATGCCACAGTGGAGGAGTGAGGGAAGGTGCAGAGATGTGATAGCTCTTATTGGAGGGGTGACCAAGAAGGATTTGAATGGGATTGAAATGAATTAAAAACATTAAGGGTGGCTGGGAAAAGGATGTGGACAATTCCTTGCTGGCTGTTCTGTCAGGACACAGAACTGGGGACAAATGAGCCATCAAGTGACACTTGGGTAGGACAGATCAGACAGAACAGACACCTGCTCCCCATCACCTGCACACCTAAACAAGGAATTACTGCTGTGGGATGCTGCAAAGATAAAATACCTACATGGATCCCAAAAGTTTAGCACCTGATAATCCCAAAAGGCTCCTCCAGAGATTCAACCTCTGGGTTGTGAGAAAGAAGGAGAACAACTTTTTACATGGGCAAGGACAAGAGGGAATGGACATAAACTGACAGAGGGCAGGGTTAGATGGGACATTGGGAAGGAATTGTTCCCTGTGAGGGTGATGAGCCCTGGCACAGGGTGCCCAAAGAAGCTGTGGCTGCCCCTGGATCCCTGGAAGTGCCCAAGGCCAGGCTGGACAGGGTTTGGAGCCACCTGGGATAGTGGAAGGTGTCCCTGCCCATGGCAGGGGTAGGACTGGATGAGCTTTAAGGTTCTTTCCAACCAAAACCATCCCATGGTTCTGTGGGATTTTGTTCAACAGCATCAACCCCACCCTGAAATTAATCAGAGTCAACACCCTCTGCAGCTTGATTAAAAACATCCCTGAATGTTCTGATAGTGGGGATGGATTCATGGGGTGGATGCTGATGGTTTTCAGGTTTTTTTTCCAAGTGAGAGGCTTCCTGGCAATATTTGGCCAGCTCTGCTCACTCATCTCCCCACCAGCACCCAAAATGTGCAGATGTGAACAAAATGGATTTGGGAGAGCCTGGAATTGCTGCCTCCAGCTTGGCCAACAGCAGCTGGAGCTGGGAAATACTCCTGGGGTGCAGAGTGACCCCAGGCTGCCCTCACTGCCACCAATTCCAGCATCAGCCCCAGCTGGGAGCCCATTCCCAGCCCCAGGGGCTGCTCCAGTGCCAGGAGAGCAGGGAAAGCTCTGCCCAGGGCACAGATACCCAGGGCTGGAGGGGACACGGGGACACTGCGAGTTCCCCTGGCAACCAGGCCAGGTGTCACCGATGCAGGGATGCAGGGGGGGATGCTGCAGTGCCAGGGATCTGCATTCCCCAGGGAATGGCAGCTCTGGGGTGGGAATCTCCTCTGGGAAACGCCAGCAGAGCTGGGGATGGCCTCGTGTCATGATAGGACACGAAATGAGTGACATTCACAGGCTGAGATGTCCAGGGCTGTGGCATTTGCTGGGTCCCCAGGATGAAGGAGGAAATGATGAATCTGACTCCATGTTCTTAGAAGGCTGATTTATTATTTTATGTTCTACATTATATTAAAGAATACTATACTACACTAAAGAATACAGAAAGGATTCTTACTAAATGCTAAAAAGATAATAATGAAAACTCCTGACTCTTCCCAGAGGTTGGCCCTGATTGGCCAAAGAGTGAAAACAACTCACAGCAGAATCCAATGGAACAATGACCTCTGGGTGAACAATCTCCAAACACATTCCACATGAGCACAACACAGGAGAATGATGAATCTGCCTCCACGTTCTCAGAAGGCTAATTTATTATTTTATGTTCTATACTATATAAAGAATACTAAACTACACCAAAGAATAAAGGCAGAAGGCTAAAAAGATAATAATGAAAACTCCTGACTCTCTCCAGAGTCCCAACACAGCTTGGCCCCAGTTGGCCAAAAAGCAAAAATAACTCACATGAAATCAATGAAACAATCACCTGTTGTTTAAACAATCTCCAACCACATTCCAAAGCAGCACAACACAGGAGAAGCAAATGAGATAAGAATTGTTTTCCTTTTTCTCGGAGGCTTCTCAGCTTCCCAGGAGAACAATCCTATGTGAAGGGATTTTTCCAGAGAGAGTGAATGCCACAGTGAAGCTCCTCAGAGATCAGAAGTGAAGCTCAGGCTGCTTTGGGCAGCAGGCTGGATGATTTTCCTGGCATAATCAACCTTCCAGCAGAGAACACCAAGGTCCTTTGCAAACATCCCTGGTGCTTTGTGCTGTCTGCACAAGCAGTTTGCTTTGCATTCTGGCTTCATTCTACTCCATTTCAATTTACCCAAAATATCTTGGCATGCTGGTGAGTGGCAGCTCTCTGGGATGAGTGTGCATGTGAATGTACTTCTGCTAAGTCAGTGTGAATCCTTCCTGCCAGTCAGGCAAATAATGACAGCAGGGAAAATCAGCAAGGGGAAAAAGAAGACAGAGACATGCAGCATCTCTCCAGCAGCCCAGGAGAGCTGACCTGTGCCTTTCCCACTCTCCTTGAGCGGGTTCTGTGGAGCTGGGCAGCTCAGCTGAGCTCCCTGACCTGCCCCTGTGCCATCCTCTTCCTCTCCTGGCTCCCCAGACCTTGGGGACATGGCCTGGGACAGTGCAGCTCACCCAGAGCTGAGCTGCTGAAAGCTGCAGCCCTTCAGAGCTGCTCAAATTCTGAAATAAGTCAGGATCTGTCCAGGGAAATTGTGGCAGACATCTTTTTATGAAAAATCCTTTCCTTAGGATTTTTTCTCCTGAGAAGCTGAAAGGCCTCAGGAACAAAATGTAAACAATGATTATCTGCTGCTGTGAAATGCAACAGGTGCATCTGTGATTGGTCTCATGTGGTTGTTTCTAATTAATGGCCAATCACAGCCCAGCTGGCTCAGACTCTCTGTCTGAGACATAACCTTTGTTATCATTCTTTCTTATTCTATTCTTAGCCAGCCTTCTGATGAAACCTTTTCTTCTATTCTTTTAGTATAGTTTTAATATAATATATCTCATAAAATAATAAATCAGCCTTCTGAAACATGGAGTCAGATCCTCATCTCTTCCCTCATCCAAGAACCCCCGTGAACACGGTCACAGGAAGTTCCCAAGAAAAACAGGTGGAGTCCTTCTAGAGAAGAAACCTGAAACTGCACAAGTGCAGATTGCTCAGGATCCCAAAGGCTTGATGATGATGATGATGATGCTGATGATGATGATGTGTGTTGTGTTTTTCTGTGTTTCTGCTGTGTCAGTCCCTCTGTGGTCAGCAGGGCTGGAACAGCAGCAGGGCAGTGTCTGTTTGTGCTGTGTCAGGCCCAGCAGGGTGACCCCAGCACTGTCAGCACCTCTGGCTGGAGCTGAATGCCAGAGGGAAAGATGGAACAGCTGGAAAGCAGCCCCCGGACAGGGCCTGTGCTGTTCCTGCTCTCTGCTGGGGGATGAACCAGCTCCAGAGCTTGAGACAACAGGAGGACAAATCAGGGGAGCTGGGTGATCCCCCCAGGGCTTGGGTGGGGTTGGAGGGGATCTTAAATCCCATTTCATTCCAGGAACACCTTCCACTATTCCAGATTGCTCCAACCTGGTCTTGGACACTTCCAGGAATGAAAGCATCAGATTGAGCAGGCAAAAGGAATTTATTGACTCAACTGAGCACTTGAGACCTTGAAACAACCACTTCCAAAAACAGCCCTTGTCCTCCTTGAGCAGCGCTTGGAGCTGTGTCCTAACTCCAGGGAAGGATGCTGAAAGTGGGAATGGGTTCCCACTGCCAGAGGGCAGGGATGGATGGGAGATTGGGCAGGAATTCTTCCCTGTGAGGGTGAGGAGCCCTGGCACAGGGTGCCCAGAGCAGCTGAGGCTGCCCCTGGATCCCTGGCAGTGCCCAAGGCCAGGCTGGATGGGGCTGGGAGCAACCTGGGATAGTGGAAGGTGTCCTTGCCCATGGCAGGGGGTTGGATAAGATGAAGTTTAAGGTTCTTTCCCACCCAAATTCTGTGATTCTATGGGAAACCCTTCCCTGGAGCTCTCCAGCACAGCCCTGAGCTGCATCCCAGAGCTCCCCACCTCCCAGGATCCCAGAGCTCATCACCTGCCCTGCTGGGAGTGGCATTGGCCACAGGTGGAGGGACACATCCCTGGTGACAGCTCAGTGTAATGTCACATCTGATTGCCAAAAGCTCTCTGTGCAAACCTGCTGGGTGCTCTCTGCTCTCGAGGCTCATTAACAAACACTAATGAGCTCTCAGCATCACATCCCTGTGCTAAGCAGCTTCCCCAGGCTGGGAGATTGGGAACAGCCCTCCCCAAAACCTCTGGAGCCTCTGCCCAGCAGCAGCAGCATCTAAACCTGTCACCATCACATTTTCTGGAAAACTCTCTTTGCCCAGGATTTCTCTCCTGGGAAGCTGAGAAGCCTCAGAGAAAAAGGAAAACAATATTATATCATTTGCTTCTCCTGTGTTTTACTGCTTTGGAATGTGGTTGGAGATTGTTTAAGCGACAGGTGATTGATTGCTTTCATGTGAATTGTTTTTATCTTTTGGCCAGTCAGGGCCAAGCTGTGTTAAGGCTCTGGAAAGA
Organism: Melozone crissalis; assembly: GCF_028551555.1. Lineage (NCBI taxonomy): Eukaryota > Metazoa > Chordata > Aves > Passeriformes > Passerellidae > Melozone > Melozone crissalis. Next base: position 5,272,916 of record NW_026535905.1, read on the forward strand.
ATCACACGTTTTCATTATTATGTTTTTAGCCTTCTGCGTGTATCCTTTCTGTATTCTTTAGTATAGTTCAATATTGCATTCTTTATATATTATAGTATCATAAAATAATAAATTAGCCTTCTGAGAACATGGAGTCAGATTCATCATTCCTTTCTTTGTCTGGGAACCCCACAAACACAATATAAACCCTCAAAGAATTCCCTGCTCCCGGCCTGCTCTGATGATGATGCTCAGCTTTTGTGGCAATCCTGCCCTTTTCAGTGCATCCAGGAGGGGTGTCATTCCTCCCGTGGCTTTTCCATCTTGCTAAAAGAGGTAAAACTTGGCAATTTTGGTTAATTTGACCCCAATATCCCAGTTGTCACCTCAATGTCTCAATGCTGGGTGAGAAGCAGAGCCCCCGGCCCTGCTGAGCCCTGGGAAGCTGGAACAGGGGCTGAGATGTGGTGGGAAGGATGAAAGTTTGACAAGAAAGTCTCACAGATGTGTGTGGTTAGCAGAAAGATTTTTGAGTGTAGAGTCTGAAGAAGGAATAGAGATGGAAGCAAGTTTTGATATAGAAGAAAAGAATTGCTGAGCCAGTCTCACTGGATAACCAAGGAGGCAAAGGGTCTGTTAGTTAGAAGGGGTTTTTACAACTTAGAACAAAGGATAAACCCACCTCAAACAACAAGATGTTTTTACCAAGCAGAAAGAGAGCACAGGCAAACAAGTCAGCAAATGTGGCAAGTAGAAAAAAGGTCTCAGAAATTTCCACTGCAAGAAAACTGAAAACCAACTTCTAGCTTGAACTGTAATGTACTGACTTTTAGTGATTGGAGAACAGTAACATGAATATGGTAATTACAGTAGTTATGATAGGCTAGAGATAAAAGTTAAGGTAGAGATTGGTTCTACTGTATGAAGATGCTCGGCAAAGAAAAGTATAGAATGCATTGTGAGCAAAAGAAAAATATATAACATATTGTGACCAAAAGAAAATTATATAATACATATGTAACCAAAAGAAAAAAGTATAGAATGCATTGGAACCTAAACTCAGGGTCTCCAGGCCTGCCTGCAGCTGGAGCTGACAGCTGTGGGCACAGCTCTGTCACCCATGACCCTGGATACAATAAACTGCATTTTGGAGAGCCCCTGGAGTCCCTCATCCCTCATTCAGGCCCTTACAGAGATAGTGAGACGTCCCCAGCTTTGTGGTCGCCCCTCCAAGCTCTGGGGATGCTCCGGGGGATGCTCGGCTGCCGTTGCCATGGAAACGTGAGCAGGAGGGGGATGCGAGAGCTGCTGCTGCCACCTCCTGGAGCAGCCGCGATGGCGAGGGGGGCAGGAGGAGCGCGGGTGAATCCCGGAGATGTCCCGGGCAGAGCTCAGCGCACACCCGGGCAGGGACATTGGGACCCAGCGGGGCCACGGGAGGCTGGCAGAATGTCACCCTGAATGTGCGGGGTCCCCCAAAACAACATTAACAATTCAAATTAATGGCCATGATCCCAAATCATAAAGTCATTAAAGTTGGAAAAGCCCTCTGAGATCATCCAGTGTAATCATGAACCCAGCACTGCCAAGGTCACCACTGACCACGTCCCCAGATGCCACATCCACACAATTTTAAAATCCTTCAAGGGATGGGGACTCCACTGTTGCCCTGGGTGGAGTCCCTTCAACCCTTTCCGTGAAGAATTTTTCTGAAATATCCAATCTAAAGCTCCCCTGGCCCAGCCTGAGGCCGTTCCCTCTCCTCCTGTCCCTGTTCCTGGCTGTCCCCTCCTGTCAGGAGCTGTGCAGAGCCACAAGGTCCCCCCTGATCCCCTTTTCTCCAGGCTGAGCCCCTTCCCAGCTCCCTCAGCCTCTCCTGGTGCTCCAGACCCTTCCCCAGCCCCTCTGGAGCCCCCAAAACCACCCCCAGCACTGGAGGTGCCCCAGCAGTGCCAGCTCAGTGCCCTGGTCCTGCTGCCACCCCAATGCTGGGACACACCAGGATCATGCTCATGTTGTATTTTGGGAAATTTGGGCGCATCCAGTGCTGGACTGGCCTCCCTGGGAGGACCCTGAAGATCTGCTGAGGTCAGCCCCAGGATGGAGAGTGGCTCAGAGGTGGCTGTTCCAGCAAGAGCCCCCCTGTCAGAACCCAGGACATTGCTCTGGCTGTCCTGGAGCACTCCAGACCCTGGCAGGGGCTCAGAGACCTTGGCACAGAGTCACAAACACCTGTGCCTTTGATCTTAGCCCATGGAAACAATTACCAACCTTATATGAGGATTCACAAGCCACAAATAAGTAGAATAATAGTTTATCACAGGGTGAAATGTAGAATTTTGGAGGTTTTAGAATGGGGGTTCAAGAGGCAAGATGGAGGAATCTGGGTATGTCCTGTCTTTCTTCTTCTTTTTCTTGTCCTCCATCTTCTGCTGTGATGGTGGCACTTTTGGATTGGTTTAGAGTAGAGACAGACTGTCTAACATAGGTGACAGGTATTGGGAAATTACTGTAAATAAAGTGCATGTAGTTTTTAGTATAAAAGATAACACGGCCCAGAGGGTGTCAGTGTGCCAAACCCGACCTGCTGGACAGATCTCAGCAGGTCAGAAAAATAATGTTACAGATAACAGCAAATAAACAACCTTGAAAACCAGAACAGAAGAATCCTGACTCCTTCTTTGGCATCCAGGCTGGGCAAAAGGACTCTCTAACACATCTCGGGGTCATCATGACCACAGAGACCCCTGAGACACTCTCAAGGAGTTAATGCCACCCTCAGTGCCCTGATGGAAGCAGCAGCAGAGAGAAAACGTGGCAGCACAGGGTGCAGATGGCAGAGGGTGGCTGGGAGCCTCCTCTGCCTGTGTGGAGGCACCACAGGGAGCGTGGGACGAGCTGGAGCTGCAGCTCAGCCTCGTTTCTCAGGGTTACAGCCAAGAGCTGCAGCTTTGCATCCATCCCATCACCTTCCCTTCCCATTCCATCCCATGGATCCCTTCCCTTCCCTTCCCTTCCCTTCCCTTCCCTTCCCTTCCCTTCCCATCCCATCCCATGGATCCCATCCCATCCCATCCCATCCCATCCCATCCCATGGATCCCATCCCATCCCATCCCATCCCATCCCATCCCATCCCATCCCATCCCATCCCATGGATCCCATCCCATCCCATCCCATCCCATCCCATCCCATCCCATCCCACCCCATGGATCCCAGGTGTGGGGTTTTATCCCAGTTCCCCCAACACCAGGCCCAGGCAGCAGCTGATGTCACTCCTTGTTCCACCTTGTCCCCAGGGATAGAAAATGTTTGAAGGATGCAGAGAGATCATAAATGTTCTTCATAAAATGTTCCTCTGTCTCCAGGGCAGGAAGGAGATATTTCCTCCCTCCTTTGTTTTACTTTTTCTTTTGTATCAAAGAAGATGAAAGGAATTCAAGTGCCATCCCTGCAGTGCTGCAGGCACAAGACTTCCCTGGGTATCAGGTTTTTTATTTTTCAGGGATCCCTGCAGCCACAGATTGGTATTAATGATCTGGATTTGCTTTTGGGGTTAAAAAGAAAGAAATCTGTGAATGCAGAACGTGGCTGTTCCTGTGCAAAGGGGAATATTGCAGCTTTGTAATTCACTGCCATCTTGTGATATTTAACATTTTCCTCAAATGATGAACATGAATTAGAACAGAACCCCAAACAAGAAAAAAACCCCCAAATCTGTTCCTAGTATCCATAGTTACAGAGGAAACTCTGAGACCCTGAGGGTGATGAGTAGTTCTTTTCTATCACAAAGAAATAAAATGAAAAGTTGTGACATTTTGTTGCTTTTAAGTTTATTTTTTAACCTGTAAACTCTTTGCACAAACTCCATTCTTCCATCAGACAAGAAGGTGGAGTTTTCCTTGATGAGGTCTCACCTTGTGTGCTCTGTAGACAAACGTTTTCAATCTCTTTTTAAATTTTTTTTGCCCTTTGCCTTTGGGTGGAATGGCAAAATTAGGTCAAGTTTGCTCCAATGAGCTCATTGTAATAATAATAATAGTAATTATAGCAATAATAGAATGAATTTAATTACTATATTTATTAGCATATATAAAATTGTTATATAAATATAATACAACAATAATTTTATCATTGCATTTATTAGTATATATAGAATTATTATTGTTATTATTATTATTATTATTACTACTACTATGAGCTCATTGGAGCAAACTTGTCCTAATTTTGCCATTCCACTCAAAGGCAAAGGGCAGGGGAAAAAAAAGATATTGGAATAACAATAATAATAGTAATAGTAATAATAATAATAATAATTTTATTATTATCATTATTATTACAAGCTCATTGGTGCAAACTTGTCCTAATTTTGCCATTCCACTAAAAGGCAAAGGGCAGGGGGAAAGAAAAGATACAGGAAATTATTATTATTATTATTATTATTATTATTATTATTATTATCATCATCATCATCATCATTATTATTATCATTATCATTATTATTATTCCTCCTTCCATGTACAATCAGAGTACCTGGGAGTCCTGTGCTACTTCCGAGGGAAAACATGAGGAAAATGCTGCATAAAGCATGGAAAAGTTTAACAGAAAATGGGGGTTTTTTTGGAAAGTCAGATAATAGGGGGAAGTTCAGCCTTTTTAAAACTGATGAAAGTAGATTGGACAAATCAGCAAAAAGCAAAATATGACCCCATCCTGTCTCTTGCTAAGGGGGGCAGTGGGAGGAGCTGCCCTTGCCCATGGCTGATTTTGATGAGTGATTTGCACATGGATCATCCCAAAGTGGGGAGCCCAAAATGTGCTGGCCAGAATTTTGCCGTATTTACCATTTTTCCCAGTGTTTTGCTGCCCTGTATTTGGTGCTGACTGTGCCAGGCTGGCAGGGCTTGGCCCCAGCCGAGTCCCACACAAGCACAGGCTCATCCCAGGGAATGGAATAAGGAGGGAATTGGGGGTAAAGTGAGAAAAGCCATTGCTTGATAGCACTGAATGATGGAATGGTTTGGAAGAGACCTTAAATCCCATCCAGTGCCACCCCAACCATGGGCAGGGACACCTCCCACTGTCCCAGGTTGCTCCAAGCCCCATCCAACCTGGCCTTGGGCACTGCCAGGGATCCAGGGGCAGCCCCAGCTGCTCTGGGCACCCTGTGCCAGAGGGTGCACCCTCACAGGGCAGGATTTCTCCCCAGTATCCCAAACTCTGTCAGTTTAGGTCCATTCCCTGTGTTGTGTCCCTCCATCCCTTGTCCCCAGTCCCTCTCCAGCTCTCCTGGAGCCTCAGGCTCTGGAAGGCTCGAGGGAGATGAAGTTTAGCACCCAATCCTGGGGTTTATTAGGAGAGGAGAGCACCCCCAGATTGTTCCACCTCTCCCCCAGCACCCTCAGCCACCAATCCTCACCAGGGACATTGGGGACAACTCCCAAGTGAGCCAGGACACCCAGGGATGTCCCTGTTCCAGGGCCAGCAGGGAGGGAACAACTCTCTTCCCATCTGGTGTCTCTTTGGGATATATTGAACTTGTGCTTTGAATTCAGCCAGTGAAGTCATTTTGGGGACACAGCCCTGAATTTGTTCCTCCTCCACTTCCACAGACACAGACTGAAAGAGCAGTTTAGATCTGAACTGCCTCATTTATAACCCATCCAAATGGCCTGAAGCAATTGTGGTCCAGACTTTCAGCTGGGACTGCTGGGACTTTGGATATGAATTCCTAGAAAACACCAAAACTTTCCTTTACTAGAAAACAGAGCTGCAGTTTTTAGTGGTGGCTGTTCCCCAGGGTCAGAGCACCAACACCCAGCTGCCCTCACCTCCTGCAGCCACTCAGGAATCTCACAGAGGTGCAACAATTCCTTCAAGGCACACCAGAGCTTGTTCCACAGGAGTTTTCAGCAGAGATAGAAACCCCACTCGTGTTTTTTGTTATCTACATTATTTTCTCCTGGCTCATGTAAATCCTCACAATTCACATGCAGCAGAGCACCCCCAAAATAAGGGAAAAGTGAGTTTTCCTGAGTGCTGGGGGGAAAAAACAGGAATGGAAATGGTGGGAGAGGATGAGGAGGGCAGAGCAGCTGCTGGCAGAGCTCAGAGTCATGTCCTGCCCATTTCTAACAAACCTTTCAAACCTCTGCAATTCTTTCAATATTGTCAATTTTATTTCAAGAATAGTTTAAGACAGAACCAAAAAAAATGGCAAACCCAAATATTTTTAAAAATTTAATATGCAATCCTTAAGAAAGAGGCTTTACAAGCCTCAAATGTTAAATAACCTCTTTGCTGGCTGTGGTTGCAGAGCACTCAGGATGTGCTGATCTTTCACAGCACGTGATGCTGGTGGAACTCCACTCTCCTGCACTCTGACACCCAGCAGCAGTGCAGAGATGAAAAGGAAATGTTTCCTTCCATTGTTTTATTGCTGTCTCATCCCACTGATAAGGTGGCTTTTAGTCTGCTCAAGTTACCTCTAAATTTGGCAGGGACAAAACCTCTTGTCCTCCCCAGTTACTGTTCATCCACATAAATGCTGCTGATTTCAGAAAGGAGAATGAATGATTGAAGAAATAAATATTTTTATGCAGGAAATACACTGACCCATACAATTAATGCATTAATAATCATTAACTTGGAACATTAATTGCATGACTCAGAGTGTCTGAAGTTTTTATTTAAAACCCCCAGACCTGCAGCACACAGAGGCCAAGGGGTGGGGGTGTCTGAGGCCTTCTGAGCTGGCTCTGACTTCAAAGGATGAATCACCAGGATCTGGTTGGTATCAGCAGCACTGGCCTGCACAATAAATAAATAAATGAGCCCACTCAGCCCTTCCCTGGAGGGGTTTCTGTCTCTTGGCCACAGGGAAATGATGCAGCTTGTCTGCAAGCAAACTTTTCATGTTACATAAACCAAGGAAAACATATTTATATAGCAAAGGGTTCCTGAAATAGCCCCTGGAATTTTGAACAGAGCAGTCATTCTTTCCAGGGTTTCAGGATATATTTCAGCAAGAACAAAGACACACTTTTAGTATTTTTTTTTTTAATCTTTCCTTCCAATCTGGTTACAGCAGCCAATGCTGTGTCCATCACAAAGTTAAACAGCTCCACAGTGCAGAGCAAGCCTGGAGAATCCTGAATGCAAACAAACCTGTGTCCATCACAAAGTTAAACAGCTCCACAGTGCAGAGCAAGCCTGGAGAATCCTGAATGCAAACAACCCCAAATAATTTGATACAGACATCAGAATCTGCAAACAACAATAAATTTGTTTATAGCAACATGAGACTGGCTGCCAGGGGATAAATTACTGATCTTGTTGGCTACAGGTGCACCAGTGTTTGAGCTCCTGGCCAGCCTCTTGTACAATCAATTTTTTACCATTTAAAAGCAGCTCTAACAGAAGGAAAAGCAAAACTTTTTAGTTTGCAGCTGGTGCTTCAGAAGAGCATCATCCTACCTTCAGGCACCACCAACGGCCCTGGGAGCTTCTCATTTGCCTTTAATTATGTGCTTTACTCATTAAGAGCTTCAACTCCTGCAGTGTGTGTGTGTGTCTCAGGCCAGGGTGGGAGCCACAGCTCTGCTGTCAGGCTGCAGGTTGATGAGGGAGTTGCTGGCCTGGGCCAGCTCTGCAATGGACACTCGGCCTCGCTGCTTGATGTACTGCGCCACGGCTGCCATCTCCTCTGCTGTGATGTAGATGAACTTTCCCCTGTCATCAATCACACCTGCAGGGCAAACACAGCACTGAGAGGCTCCCCTCACCTCCCCAGGCATCACTCACTGCTTTGGGAAGGGAACATCCCATCCAGCCGCCTAGGCCAGGCAGGATTTATCTCCTGGCCACTGCTGGGAGCTGGAGCAGCAGCCCAGAGCCCTGGGAAAGCTCCTTTTGCTCAAAGGAAAAGTTCTGGCACTGAGAACAGCTGGCTGGGAGCTCCACAGCAGCTGCTGCAGGGATCCTGAGCTGGATGGGACCCACCAGGATCACTGATCAGCTCCTGGTCCTGCACAGACACCCAACAATCCCTGGGCATCCCTGGGAGTGGTGTCCAAACTCTCCTGGAGCTCTGGCAGATTTGGGGCAGTGCCCATTGCCTGGGGAGCCTGGGCAGTGCCAGCACCCTCTGGGGGAAGAACCTTTCCTATCTCCATAAATCCCCCTGACCCAGCTCCAGCCATTCCCTGGGTCCTGTCCCTGTCACACAGGGCAGAGATCAGAGCTGCCCCTGGGTTGGAAGCTGCAGAATTTGATGAATCTCCTCTCAAGCCAAGTGCCCTGAGCTGATCCTCACATGGATTCCTCTCCAGACCCTTCCCCATCCTAACCCTGCTTGTTTTGGTGCTCATGTTCCCAGCTCAGAGCTGGTGGAGAAAGGCAGAGCAGGAAGGTCCTTGTGGGGCCCAGCTCAGCCTTTCCAGCTTCCCCTCTGAAGGGAATGCAGCTCAGCTCCCATATTCCTGTGGCTCCACCCAGACTGAGAACAGAACTCTGGTTTGATGTATTCCACTGAGAAAGAGCCTCCCTGCCTTTGGACAGCACACATCCTTCTCCCAGCATTCCAAGCATCTTTAAGGCATTTGAAAGGGTTTCCGCATTGCTGAGAAATTTTTAGGGCATTTGAAAGGGTTTCCACAGATTGGAAACCACCCCAAATCATCCCAGTAATTCTCTCAAATTCACATTTCAGAAGGCCCCATTTGCAGCTGGTTGCTCAGCAACCCCAAAAGGCCTTCAGCAGATGGGTAAATAAATAAAATATAAATATAAATCTAGCTATCAAGTCCTACTAGATCCTTAGAACTAGATCCTTATAAATAGATTAAACTAGATAGATTAAAATAGATTAAATTTATAAAACTAGATCCTACTAGATCCTTATAAATAAAATATAAAATATAAAACCCATTTGCAGCTGGCTGCTCAGCAACCCCAAAAGGCCTTCAGCAGATGGGTAAATAAATAAAATATAAATATAAATCTAGCTATCAGGTCCTACTAGGTCCTTAGAACTAGATCCTTATAAATAGATTAAACTAGAAAAACTTAAATATATAGATTAAAATTATTACATTTAAATTATTAAAATTAAAAGTATATAGATTAAAATTATAAATTATAAAACTAGATAGATTAAAATAAATTAAATTTAGAGAACTATATCCTTATAAATAGATTAAACTAGATAGATTAAACTTATAGATTAAAGTATAAATACGTTAAATATATATTCAAATTATTAATTTTGAAGTATTAAAATTAAAATATATACATATTAAAATTATAAATATATTAAACTAGATTAAACTTTTAAAACTAGATCCTACTAGATCCTTATAAATAAAATATAAGATATAAAAACCCATCTGCAGCTGGCTGCTCAGCAACCCCAAAAGGCCTTCAACAGATGGGTAAATAAATAAAATATAAATATCTAGCTATCAAGTCCTACTAGCTCCTCAGAACAGGAATGGCACTGGAATTCTGTCTCTGCCACAGGGAAGCATTTTCTGCACCAGCAGCTACAGGAAGATCCCCTTTGTGCTTTGGCTGTCACCTGTCAGGGTGCCATCTGCCATCAGGTCCTGGATTCTGTTAACTGCATCCTGTGCAGAAGAGAAAAAGGAGCAAAAAATATTTCACACGTTCAGATCAACTCCAGAGGTTTACCTTGGAATCCCTCAGGGTTAAGGAATTCTGTACTCCCACACAGAGAGATGGAATCAGCCCTTTGGTCTTAAAGGGGTGATTCTTTATTTTTTTTTTTGGATTTTGGGATGTTCCAATTAAATTCCCTATCTCTTAAAAGAGACTTTTATTGCCATTATTTGGCTGTTTCAAGGAGCAGGGGTTACGGGAATCTTCCCATGGAAAGGCCGTGCAGTGCCATGAAGTTCCATGAAGCACTGAGGTCCTTCTCCAAGGTCCTTGCTCAAAAATTCCATGTTTTTTGTATATTTTCCTGCTCCTTTTAGGAGCAAACCTCTCCTAGCAACCCAAAGCAACAACCTGTTGAATTTATGGCTGGGTTTACTCAACAGTTACTCCAAGCATGCAGTTCCACTGCACCTTAACCAAGGTTTGTAGATGTCTACCTCTCTTTCTTGTTGTTACATGACTGCAGAAGGCAATTATAATTTAGATTTTAACTAGATAAATTCCTGTAAGTAACCCACTGCACACTCAAATGGAGTTTTGGTTTAAGAGGGAGGCAGGGGCCCAGCAAAAATTAGCACTTCCACCCCAAAAGTAATTTTTTTATCTTTTTTTTACCTGTGTCCTTAAACCCAGATGTGAAGCCATGTCCTCCAGCTGGATAACTTTTGTTTTCTGTGGAGACAAACAAGAGTTAAGCTGATGAATGAGCAAGCTGGGATTTTTTATTTTTTTCCATTCCAATAAAAAAATGCATTAACCAGACGAAGCAGAACCTGTTCCTTTGAGTAACTTTTCCTAGTAAGCACTTTCCTGTGATGAAAAACTCTGAGGTTACCTAAAGCAGGGAGCTCTGTGAAAAAACTGAGTGCTCTGACCCACTTAGGGCAAGGCTAAACCCATCTGCCAGCCTTGATTGATCCTGGACTTTTCCTCACACTGGGATGAGCACAAGGACTCTGCTCCTCCACCTCCTGAGTTTCTCAGCTGCTACCTTGAATTTCCAGAGTGTTTTATCAACATCCCTTTCTTCTTTCAGGGATGTTTCAAAGCACCTTTTAAAACACCACTGGTGTGTATCAGCACTTACATAAAACCCAGGCAAGACTGGCAGCCTGAAGTGCTTTAGTTCTGTTTTACTGATGCCATGTGTATTAATGCCATAATAATCTTCCTAAGCAAGCCAACACCTTATTAAAATTGTCAGTGCTGGAACTGCACATTGTCATTTTGCTTTCTGACAGATTCTTCCTGCAGCTTTTCTCAGTCAAGGCACAGCCACTACTGCTCCCATCTGGTTTTGTTCTTCTCTGTAGCTCCAGAGAAAACACCTGCAGGGCTTGTCTGGAGCTACCTGGTTCCTGTTTTCTTCTCTGCCAAAGTTTTAGGAACTCATCTGTTTAGCTGCAAAAGGATGCAGTGCTTGTAAGGAGCTTGGGAAAGACAAAAGTGTTGGAAAGCTCAGTTAATATTCAGGTTTACATTCCTAAAATCCATGTATGTACAGCCACAGGAGCTGCACCTCCAGGAACAAATTAAAATACTTCAAACAATAAAATCCTTTGTTTCTGGTCTTGAGAGCATACTGGGAGGCCACTGAAGAAATCAAGAGAGGCTGAAATAGATGAATCTTGTTCATTAATGAAACCAGACCCAAAAGGAAGGCACACACAGATTTAGCAGCTGTGAAGTTCGATGCAGCCAAGCTAGAGAACTGAATACCATGGACTGAACACACGGAACTGGAACCAGTCCATGGAATTCAGTTCTCAGAGCTGGGAACTGCCAACATTCGTCACATCTTCTTTTAAAGGGACTGGGGGGGTTGGTGCAAAGCCACATCAACAGGAGAAACAGCACTTAAACCTTCCCTTAAAGATATTCCCCTTCAATGATCAAGTTTAGTGGAAGCTTTCCAAGACAGATCCTGCTGGGAATGAGAGCCCAAGGGGGTGGGATGAGGGTGCGCCCCCACACTCTGGAATACAACAACATGAGGTCCCAAGGGAATAAAACACTTCTCCACATGCATCATGTTCTACAGACAGGCTTAGCAACAAAAAAAAAAAAAATCCATATTTTCCTGAATTAATTTCATTTTAGGGGTGATGCTGCTGCTGTCCTTAGCAAGAGGCTGCATTTTGCTCCAAACACCCTTAAAAATAAAGCACAGGGTAAGCTATCACCAGTCAATGATACCAGCATAAGAAATTATTCAGCAGAAGAGCTAAATTCAATTTTACTTTTAAAAAAAATGCCAATTCCTCTTAATTTATACGTTTTTTTCCTGACAGCTACGAGCAGCTCAGCACTGCTTCCTGTCAATGGTTTCTGTGAACAGAACAGAAATACATAATCTATACACTAAGCACAATCTCAAGATTAAAGAAAAATACCTAAAACTTGAGAAAGAAAGCAATGCCCCATTTCTGCAGCTCAGCTCTGCAGAGGAAATCAGGTGTCGAATATTCAGACTTGGGTTTCCAGCCCAAGTTTAATTTCTCTGACGTCAAGATGAAGTGACTGATAGAGAATTTTGTGCTGAAACACTCAGCTGGGAGTTTGTGACTAATCTGGTCCATCCACCACAACCCCAGGGGCAATGGGCAGAGCCTGTGTCATGCCCTGGAAAGCTCCCAGTGCTTGTGGAAGATCCCAAGGGACGCTGGAATTTCCTTTTTTTAGCTACAGAAGTGAAGGAGAAGCAGAGAGCAGCCCAGCAGAGCTTTGCAGGACTCAGCTCTGAGCTCCTGTCCAGAACTTCCAAAGGACTCCCCAAGGAGAATTATCCATGAGGTAAATCTCGAACTCCAGGAGATAAATCTGCTGTAAATTCAGGGTTTTGCTGGGATAATGGACGTACAAAATGTGAGATTTTGGGATATAAATTGGTCAGCAGCTCACTGAGTATCAAGTGATACTAGTAGCAAGTGATTTGTTTGCTGGAGAAGCCTTTCACACAGGTCACACATCCTGATACTTCAGATTCCAGTAAAAGAACAAAGGGATTAATTAGGAAAAAAGATTTGCATGCCAGTGTTGGAGTGAGAGGAGAAAAATGCATCCGACCTTTGATACAGCAATTTGCCCTCAGATCAAAAGCACAAATGAGCACAGGCAAGGTTTTAAACACCCAGCCATACAATGGGAGGGAAGGGAGACTGACACACCCTGGTTAAAACAAGGCAGCTGCTTCTTAAAGTGCTCTCCTGAACACAGAAAAAACATGTAGGATAGAAAAAAACTGCAGGAAGCACCAGAAAAGTTGGGATTGAGCTTTCCAGTTCCAGTGTTGAAGGCTCCAAACCACCCTCCAGGTACAGCAGCTCTCCTTCCTGTTTTTAAACTGTTTTTAAATCAGTGGCTGATGCTCACAAACAAAAAAGCCTGAATGCCCCAAAAAATCCCAATCCACAGCAAATATTGCTTCTATAAACTCTGAGGGAGATCCACCAGGCCGCATCCTGCCCCAAAAGCCAGGACCCAGCTGGAATTAAATTATTTTAGATAGTTGTGTTTGTGCTGGTTCAGTAAATAACACTTACTGAAGGGATCACTTTTGTTACTTGTTGAATATTTAAATAAATGAAAGAGGAAGTAAAGATTGTGACAGAAGGTATTTCATACCATCTAAGGAGAAAAACCAAAGGCACCTTACCTTAACATATTCCAGGAATTCCATGAGAAAGCTGCGAGACTGAAGACAGCAAGGAAAACAATTTTAATTTTGAATTCATGAGTTTTAAATGCATCAAAAACTTGCTGGGTATAAACACTGCAGAAGTGTTCAGATGGCATAATTCCTAAGTTTTAGCTACACACACCGAGATATTGAACTGGGAAGAAAAATAATCTAGATTTAATCTTCACAAGCGATTTCTGACAGGTATTTTTTGAGAAAGAATGTGGCTCAGGTACAATTTAAGTATTTCATGAGCATTAAATGCATCAAAAACATGCTGAAGATAAATACTATAAAAGTGTTTGAATTGCATAATTCCCAAGTTTTAACTACACACACTGAGATGTTGAACAGGGAAGAAAAATAATCTAGATTTAATTTTTACAAGGGGCTTAGGTACAATTTAAGTACTTCATGAGCATTAAATGCATCAAAAACTTGCTGAGGAAAAATACTATAGTAGTCTTTAGATTGCATAATTCTTTAGTTCTAACTACACACGCTGAGATATTGAACTGGGAGGTAAAATAATCTAGATTGAATCTTCACAAGGGGTATTTTTGAGACAGAATGTGGCTCAGATACAATTTAAGTATTTCATGAGCATTAAATGCATCAAAAACTTGCTGAGGATAAATACTATAACAGTGTTCAGATTGCATAATTCTTTAGTTTTAACTACATACACTGAGATATTGAACTGGGAAGAAAAATAATCTAGATTTAATTTTCACAGGGGATTTCTGACAAGTATTTTTGAGACAATATGGCTCAGGTACAATTTAAGTATTTCATGAGCATTAAATGCATCAAAAACTTCTGAGTATAAATACTACAAAAGTGTTCAAATTGCATAATTCCTAAATTTTAACTACACACACTGAGATATTGAACTGAGAAGAAAAATAATCCAGATTTAATCTTCACAAGGGATTTCTGACAGGTATTTTTTGAGAAAGAATGTAGCTCAGGTACAATTTAAATATTTCCCAAAAGGTTATCATCCAATTTTTTATTCTTCACATCATAAATACCCTGAAATAACCACATCTGGGTGAGTTTAAGCATCATTAAATCACACACCCAGGACATTCTGTGCAGAGGAAAACCCAGAGTGACTCAGGAGCTGCAGCTGGCCCAGGGCAGCACAGCTGCACAGCACCTGGGGAGGCTCAAGCATTTCAGAGCCATGCACCTGAAATGCAGTGAGCAGAGGCAATGCAAACACTGTGCACTGCAGCTAAAAGGAGATCAGGTTGCTCTGGAACCCCAGGAATCAATCAGCCTTAATTAACTGGTGAGCTCTGGAGGCAGGAGGTGATTTTCAGCAGAGCCAGCTTTGCCAACAGGACACTGAAATGCTTCAGAACCTCAGCCACCACCAGGCCAGGCTGACTGCTTCATTTCCTTCTCATTTCTGCTGCCTCCAAATAACTCTGTACTCTGTTATTATTTCTGAATGTGACTTTTAAATCACCTGCAATTCAAGTTCTAGCTCCCCTAACACCCCTACCAAAATTATCTCAGGTTAAGATGCAGGCATCTCAAACTCTTTTAGGTGAGGAACCTAAAACCTTCTCTGTTCTGACATGGAGGGAGATGAATTTCTCCTTGACAGGCAGCTGTAGGAACATGGACAATCACCACCTTCCAGTTTGAAGGGTGTTTAAAGTGGAACTCAGCAATATTTAGGGATAATCTCATCTCCTAACAGGACAGGGACAGATTTTTGAAGGAATTGTCAATAAAAGTGTGTATTTTTTGCTGTTCACTGCAATTCCCCATCAGCAGACAGAACTTTTGCTGTTAATCCTGGTGTGATGGAGGAATTTTTCTTGATGGAAGGGATCCATCAAGGGAACCTGTAATGAGTCAGTGGTGCTTGACACTGGGCACAATCTGCTGTGCTCAAAGCCACTCTCAGTCACACTAAAGCAAATCCATTTAATTCCAGAGTCTCTTCAGCAGAGCAGCAAATGCACACATGGCCCTGAAATAAATCCTTCCCCAGAAATGCATTGGACAGCTCAAATTGGCAGCTGCAACCCAAGAGCAACTGCAGGATGTGATAGCAAATAAATTGTGTCTAACAGGTTTTCAGCAGACAAAACAAGAATTCTGCCTCCCACAACAGCAAAACTTCTTCGGGTTTGCTGTGATTTTATATCAAATATCACATTTCAGCCACCATCCCCAGCAGCTCTGCAGGCAGCCACAGGAGCAGCAGTGTGGGTTTGTCCTGAATATTCCCTTATCAGAAGCCTTTAGAGACAAGAGCTTGGTTTTTAATTTGATTTCACAGCAGCTCTCTTGGTGTAGAAAATCAAGCCAAACCCAAATAATTGCCCCCAAGGTCTGTGGGCACTTTTAAACTCCAAATTCAGCTTTACTTTTAAACTCCAAATTCAGCTTCGCTGGCTCAGTCTCTATGGGTAAGGCAGAGCTGCTGACAGTGAGGGATAATCTGAATTCCAGGATGAGTTTTATTTCAGTTCTTAGACACAGGGAGGACAGAACTCATTTCCAGCAAGTTCTCTCAGAACTCAAATACCCTGTAGGAGTCTGCTATGAGGAACAGCAGCATTCCCCAGGAAATATTCCAGGGTTAACCTGTGCCACAGACACAATTTAGCTGTCACAAGCAAAAACCTTTGGCTGACTCCTACTTTTAATTTCATTTTACACAAGATAGAATGCAGCAAGTCTAACAGGAGAGGGGGAACTGCAGAACCAGCCTGACATACCTGCTCCTCTGTCATTGACTCTTCAACCCCTTCCTCTTCAACCACAAAACTCTCCTTCAGCTTCAGGTACTCTTCATATTCTCTCTTCTCCTCCTCTTCCTTTGCCTTCCTTTTTTCCTCTTCCTGGGCAGAAAAGATGACAAGTGGTCAAGTTTGCTCTTTCCCAAACCAGGTTTGAAGTGAAGCAGCATCTCCTTCCTCTGCAGCCAGCACAGAAAAAGTTTTAAAAATGAGTTTAAGATGTCCCTTGATGGCACAACCAATTTCAGAAGCCACCCTTGAGGCAGTGACCACCTCACAGCCAGGGCTGGTTCTCAGCAGAGCTGACAGAAAACCTCTTAAATAGCAACCTGCCTGCTTCATTTGCATCAATCTGCTCTGCTCACAGGAAGTCCCTGCCCCTCCCTGCACTCTGATGCCACATTCACAGTTTTGGTTGAAGCAGAACCGGCCCCAGGTCCGCTCTGCCACTGCAGGACACTGGGAGTGCTCACAAGGATTACACTGGTGGAGAGTTTCAGGGAAAATCAAGTTTTTAAGGAAAATCTTGTGAAAACTTTCTTCCTACATGGACAACATATAAAATTAAATAATATCTAAATTATCATATTAAGTGTTTTAGGCACAAGGGTGATTGTATTAACAAAAGGAGTTTTTCACTTTTACTTTTTGTTTGTTAAACAAAAGCCTTAGGTTTTCAGTTATCTGCAATAAAAAAACTTCATGGCCTGCCCTGAAATAAATAATAAAGCCTTAAAGGCCACAAGAAAGCTGAATCTCTCTGCACTTTGATGCCACATTCACATTTTTGGTTCCTGGCCCCAGGTCTGCTCTGCCACTGCAGGACACTGGGAGAGCTCACAAGGATTACACTGGTGGAGAGTTTCAGGTAAAATCAAGTTTTCAAGGAAAATCTTGTGAAAACTTTCTTCCTACATGGAAAAGATATAAAATTAAATAATATCTAAATTATTTAATATAAAGTGTTTCAGGCACAGGAGGCAAGGCATGATTGTATTAACAAAGTAAAGGTTTTACTTTTACTTTACTTTTTGTTTGTTAAACAAAAGCCTCGGGCTTTTAGTTATCTGAAATAAAAAAAAACTTCATGGCCTACCCTGAAATAAATATTAAAGCTTTAAAGCCCACAATAAAGCTGCCCTTCCCTGCACTTTGATGCCACATTCACATTTTTGGTTCCTGGTCCCAGGTCTGCCATTCCAGGACATTGGGAGTGCTCACAAGGATTACACTGGTGGAGAGAAGCTGTGAAAGTTTCAGGTAAAATCAACTTTTCAAGGAAAATCTTATGAAAACTTCCTTCCTACATGGATAATATATAAAATTAAATAATATCTAAATTATTATATTAAGTGTTTTAGGCACAAGAGGTGACTGTATTAACAAAAGGAGTTTTTTACTTTTATTTTTTGTTTGTTAAACACAAGTCTTAGGTTTTCAGTTATCTGCAATAAAAAAAACTTCACGGCCTGCCCTGAAATAAATATTAAAGCTTTAAAGCCCACAACAAAGCTGCCCCTCCCTGCATTTTGATGCCACATTCACATTTTTGGTTCCTGGCCCCAGGTCTGCTCTGCCACTGCAGGACATTGGGAGTGCTCACAAGGATTACACTGGTGGAGAGAAGCTGTGAAAGTTTCAGGTAAAATCAACTTTTCAAGGAAAATCTTATGACAACTTCCTTCCTACATGGATAATATAGAAAATGAAATAATATATAAATTATTACATAAAGGATTTTAGGCACAGGAGGTGATTGTATTAACAATCTGTATAAAGCTTTAAAGTCCACTGGGAGTGCTCACAAGGAACACTGGATTACACTGGTGGAGAGAAGCTCTAAAAGTCTCAAGTAAAATCAAGTTTTTAAGGAAAACCTCTTTCTTATGAAAACTTTCTTCCTACATGGATAATATAAAATTAAATAATATCTAAATTATTATATAAAGTGTTTTAGGCATAGGAGGTGATTGTAGTAACAAAAGGAGTTTTTTACTTTTACTTTTTGTCTGTTAAACAAAAGCCTTAGGTTTTCAGTTATCTGCAAAAAAAAAAAACTCCATGGCCTGCCCTGAAATAAATATTAAAACTTTAAAGCCCACAATAAAGGCCTCCACTTTGATGCAAGTTTACATTTTTGGTTCCTGGCCCTAGGTCTGCTCTGCCAATGCAGGACACTGGGAGTAAAAGTTTCAGGTAAAATCAAATTTTCAAGGAAAATCTCTTTCTTATGAAAAATTTCTTCCTACATGGATAATCTATAAAATTAAATAATATAAATTACTATATAAAGTGTTTTAGGCACTCCTTTTGTATTAACAAAAGGTGTTTTTTATATGCTGGTTTGGTAAACAAAAGCTTCAGGTTTTTAGGCAATAAAAAAACTTCATGGCCTACCCTGAAATAAATATTAAAACCTTCAAGCCCACAATAAAAGTTTTTTGGAGTTTTCTGGCCCAGAAAACTCCAAGCCCAGCATCAGTGCCACGGTGATGCCTGGGTCTGTGGAATTCACACCTTCACAAATCAAAATTGTGATTAATTGTGAATGTGACAGACTGCTCAGAAAATGTTCCAAATAAGAACTGGTTTTTACTGGGAGCTCCTAAATGTGCAGTTATCCATTATTTTAATTTAAAAATGGTTTTGTTCTTCGACAAGAGAAGGCTGGAGTAATGCTGGAGGTTGGATTTGATGATCTCAGAGGCCTTTTCCCATCTCAAAGGTTCCGTGGCTCCCACAGAACAGAAAGGTTTCCCTGCAGGAAATGTTGCACAGAGGAATTTCTGTTTGTGCAGCACCTGGTACAGAGAGGTTCCCAAAGGATCTGCCTCTGGCTCCATCACATTCCAGAGGCTGATTAAATAAAACAAACTCAGGAGTTCTTCAGATTTCACTGGCAATCCCAGGGCACTCCTCCAGCACCAGCAGAGAAATGGAGTTTTTAAAGAACAATGATATTGATTTCTAAATGCTTGTCATGGTACATCTTGGACATTGATACGGGAATTGCTTCCTTAAGGAGCTGGAATGTAAATATTTGTTCCATAAAAAAAAAACCAAAAAACAAATAGGAACAGGTCATTCAGTATATAGAAAATATATCCATATTAATAAAATATGTCTTTTGGTAAAAAAAACAAAGAGTATTTGGTCCTGCTTTTATTTAAATGTATAAAAAAATAAATAAATAGAATTAGTATGTGAAAACATATAAAATAGTTTTATTTTATATAAATATATATAAATATATAGATATAAAATACATATAAATATAAATAAATTTTCTAAATGCTTGCCATACTATATCTTGGACATTGATACGGGAATTGCTTCCTTAAGGAGCTGGAATGTAAATATTTGTTCCATAAAAAAAACCCCAAAAAACAAATAGGAACAGGTCATTCAGTATATAGAAAATATATCCATATTAATAAAATATGTCTTTTGGTAAAAAAACAAAGAGTATTTGGTCCTGTTTTTATTTAAATATATTAAAAATTATTATATTATATACATAGAATTACTATATAAAACATATAGTTTTATTTTTATATAAATATATAAATATAAAATATATAGATATAAAAATACATATAAATACAAATAAGTAAATTTTCTAAATGCTTGCCATGCTACATCTTGGACATTGATATGGGAATTGCTTCCTTAAGGAGCTGGAATGTAAATATTTGCTCCATTAAAAAAAAAAAAAAAAAAGAAGTAGGAACAGGTAATTCAGTATATAGAAAATATATCCATATTAAAAAAGATGTCTTTTCGTAAAAAACAAAGTATTTGGTCCTGTTTTTATTTAAATATATTAAAAATTATTATATTATATACACAGAATTAATATATAAAACATATAGATTTATTTTTATATAAATATATAAATATATAAATATAAAAATATAAAGATATAAAACTTAATATAAATATAAATAAATAAATTTTCTAAATGCTTGCCATGCTGTATCTTTGACATTCATATGGGAATTGCTTCCTTAAGGAGCTGGAATGTAAATATTTGTTCCATTAAAAAAAATAAAAAAAAAAGAGACAGGAACAGGTTGTTCAGTAGATAGAAAATATATCCATATTAAAAAGATGTCTTTTGGTAAAAAACAAAGTATTTGGTCCTGTTTTTATTTAAATATATTAAAAAAATTATTCTATTATATAAATAGAATTAATATATATAAAACATATAGAATAGTTTTATTTTTATATAAATATATAAAAATATATAGATATAAAATAGGTATAAATATAAGTAAATAAATTTTCTAAATGCTTGCCATGCTGTATCTTTGACATTGATATGGTAATTGCTTTCTTAAAGAGCTGGAATGTAAATATTTGTTCCATTAATAAAAACAACAGGGAGAGACAGGAACAGGTAATTCAGTATACAGAAAATATATCCATATTAAAAAAAAAAGTTTTTGGGTAAAAAACAAAGTATTTGGTCCTGTTTTTATTTAAATATATAAAAAATTTATTATATTACATAAATAGAATTAATGTATAAAGATATAAAATCATTTTAGTTTTATATAAATACATAAAAAGATATAAATATATAAAAATAAAACTAATATATAAAACATATAAAATAGTTTTAATACAAATATATAAAATATATAAAAATAGAATATATAAAACATAAATAGTTTTATTTCTATAAAATATAAAAATATATAGATATAAAAATTTATATAAATAGAATTACTATATAAAACATATAAAATAGTTTCATTTTTATCTAAATATATATAAATATAAAAATATATAAAATATATAAAAATAGAATATATAAAACATATAAAATAGTTTTATATTTATATAAATATATAAAAATATTAAAATTATAGCTATAAAATATATACATATATAAAAATAGAATTAATATATTATAGTTTTATTTTAATGAACAAATTAAATTTTTATATTTTAATTTTAATTTTATTATAAAATTTTAATATTTAATATAGTCTATATTTATTCTAATATAAAAACATAAATAGTTTTATTTTTATATAAATATATAAAAGTATATAAAATATATATAAAAATAGAAATAGATATAAAAATAAATATATAAATGGTAAAAAAAAATTATATCAAATTCCCAGAAAGTCAGCAGAAAGAATCCTGCCAACATCCAAGAATGCAAAAAACAGGACTGAAAGGATCTTGGTGTAAGTGCAAAGCCAAATCCATTTTTTAAAACTGCTATCTCATGAAAAATCTACAGATCTGAGGAAACTCTTGAGAAAAAACCAGATCATTTTTGGGTCATTCATCACCACAACAATTAATCCAACAGCAGATTTTTTCCCTTACATGCACTCCAGATGCCAAGAACAACAAAACCATATTTCATCTGGAAGCAACAGCAATTGTTCTTTTCTTGTAAGTGCATTAAATTTAATCGTGATCCTGGAAAGGCAAGAATAATGTTCTTCCCCTGGTTTATTAGAGAGGTTGTAATTCGGCAGGATTTGAAATGAGGAAAAAGCAAAAAAAAAAACAATCACAAAGCCTCAAAATTGCTTTGGTAAATAATTTCTAGTGGTTCTGAAAAAAAAAAAAATAAAAGAAAATATCAGAAGACACCGAGAGCAACAAAAACTAAAACACATTTTCCTGCTTCTGGAAGGTCTGAAAAATGAGCAAAGCTCCTTCCTGTGCTCCTTCCCCACCTGAAAAACAGCACCTTGCAGTGTTTGGAAATATCCCAGCAGGTTCCTATCAGCACTTCCATTCCCAACAAGGCAGAAGAGCAGAACTCAGCCACCAGCCCCTCTTTTGCCAACTTGATTTTGTT
This sequence comes from Melozone crissalis, assembly GCF_028551555.1. NCBI lineage: Eukaryota > Metazoa > Chordata > Aves > Passeriformes > Passerellidae > Melozone > Melozone crissalis. The sequence goes on from NW_026535905.1 coordinate 5,294,848, forward strand.
TTCCAGATGCTGAATTTTGCTCAGCAGAGCATTTCCATGTGCTCGGAGCCACTGCTCTGGCAGCCTTCAAAGCTTCCTGGTGCTTGTAGCTTTCTCCAGAACATTAAATATTTCCAGCTGCCTTTTTTTTCCATCTAAAAATTAAAAATTCATGAAGATCCTCACATGCTTTACAACCTAAATTCACCTATGATTCAATCTGTAGGAAAAAAAAAAAGGATTTATCCAAATTGCAGCTTGGATAAACTGGATAAACTCCTCAGAGCAAGAGGAGAGATGAGTTTGCACAAATGCCCAGGGAGAAGCAAGGTGGAGATTGAGCAGGGGAACCCTGGCACTGTCAGGATGGCTGGGAGTATTTATTTATATTTATTTAGAATATTTCTATTTATTTTAGAAGATTTATTTATATTTATTTAGAATATTCATATTTATTCAGAAGATTTATATATATTTATTGAGACTATTCATATTTATTGAGAATATTTATATTTATTTAGAACATTTATATTTATTTAGAATATTTTTTGTTTGATCATCTCTCTAACCCTCTTCTCTCTCACGTGCTCATGGAGCAGCTGTGTGGGAGCTGCAGGGTCAAATTTAGGTAGCAAAATTCCCACTAAATTCAAGTGTGTCCATACAAATAACCCAGAAACACGCCCAGCCCCTCAGGGTCTCCTCACAAACTGAGCTCAGAATTTCCTGCCAGGCACACAGAGGGAACTGGGCCTCAAATTCAACTTTCAAACCCCACGTTTGGGCACTCAGGTTCCTCCTGAGCTCAAATCCACCCTTCAAACCCCACATTTTGGACACTCAGGTCCCTTCTGAGCTCAAACCCCACATTTGGGCACTCAGGTTCCTCCTGAGCTCAAATCCACCCTTCAAACCCCACATTAGGGCACTCAGGTTCTTTCTGAGGTCAAACCCCACATTTTGTCACTGAGGTTCCTCCTGAGCTCAAATTCACCCTTCAAATCCCACATTTTGGGCACTCAGGTCCCTTCTAAGCTCAAATTCACCTTTCAAACCCCACATTTGAGCACTCAGGTTCCTTTTGACCTCAAACCCTACATTTTTGGCACTCAGGTCCCTTCTGAGCTCAAACCCCACATTTTTGCACTCAGGTTCCTCTTTAGCTCAAACCCCCCTTTCAAGCCCCACATTTGGAAACTCAGGTTCCTCCTGAGCTCAAATCCACCCTTCCAATCCCACATTTTGGGCACTCAGGTCCCTTCTGAGCTCAAACCCACTTTTCAAACCCCAAATTTTTGGCACTCAGGTTCCTTCTGTGCTCAAACCCCACATTTGGGCACTCAGGTCCCTTCTAAGCTCACACTCACCTTTCAAACCCCACATTTTGGGCACTCAGGTTCCTCCTGAGCTCAAATTCACCTTTCAAACCCCACATTTGAGCACTCAGGTTCCTTTTGACCTCAAACCCCACATTTTTGCACTCAGGTTCCTCTTTAGCTCAAACCCCCCTTTCAAACCTCACATTTTGGCCCTGAGGTTCCTTCTGAGCTCAACCTCCCTTTCAAACCCCACATTTTTGGCACTCAGGTCCCGTTTGAGCTCGTGGCTCAGGGCAGAGTGGCTGGGCCACCCCCCAGCCATGGGTGGGGTGCTGGGGAAATCCCAGCAGATGGAAATGTGGTAAGTGCAGATGCTCATCTTCAGCTGCTTTTATTTTTTTGTTTTTTTTTTTTGTTTTTTTTTTTTTTTTTTTGGGTCTCTCTCCTCCCCCATCTAAATGTTGACCAGACTGGGGGCTTGAACAGTGTAAAGATTTCTTTTTGATTAGTTTATTCCACTGCATGTGAAGAACAAACTAATCCCACTTTTACCACATTTTTATTGAACAAACAAATAAATAAATAAATGAGTCACTCAAAACCTTTGTTTTCTGCTCTTTTTCACACCCAGTCCCCTCAAGGACCTGGATGTGCTGTGAGGCTCCTTTCACCCTCTGTCTGCCCCTTGATAATCACAAGGATTATTTCCAACACATCTTTTACCAGGTGAAAACCAGAGCATCCCAGAAACTGTCTTAAGCTCCCAGCTGGAAGCAAACATTGATTTTTGGGATCACAGATTGCTCAAGATGATCCTTGGGTGAAGAAAACTTCACTGGTACTAAGGAAAGCAGAGCAAACACTCTTCAGGCACACCTGCTCCTTGTCATTCCTTTATTTGTGGCTGTTTTCTCAATTTTTAGGATGAGGAAGAGCATCCTGAGTGTTTAGAGGGCCATGGATCAAAGAATCCCTCCTTGTACAACTTCCAGTTTTTGCATTGTCAGGGCAGGTTCTGCAGAAATAATCCCAGGGATTATTTCCAAAAAGTGAAACCCACAGCATCCTAAAACCTCTCTTAAACTCTCAGCTGGAAGCACACATTGATTTTTTGGGATCACAGATTGCTCAGGATTCTCCTTGGGTGGAGAAAACCTCACTGGTGGTAATGAAGGCAGAGCAAACACGGGACACACTTCAAGCACCACCTGCTCCCTGTCATTCCTTTATTTGTGGCTGCTTTCTCAATTTTTAGGATGAAGAAAAGCATCCTGAGTGTTTAGAGGGCCATGGATCAAAGAATCCATCCTTGTACAGAATTCAGTTTTTGTATTGTCAGGGCAGGTTCTGCAGGGAGCCAAAAGTGACTTTTGAGAATAATTTGGCACAGAGCAGATGAATCTGTAGGATTCCTGCCCCCCTCACTGCTTAGAAACAATGAGTGTCCTAAAACCCTCAAAATCTGAGAAGAATGAGGGTTTTTTTGCAAGGTTTTCAACTTGTCCTCCCTTATGAGAAATTAATTTTGAGGGAAGTATGCACACTTGAAAACTGATGCTTAAATTGCAGTAATGGAGTGGTTCTCCATCAGCCTCCAGAAATGCACTGGTAATGTAGAAAAATGGATATAAATATCAAAGAGACAATGAATGAAGAGCTCTGCTGACACACACACACAAATCTTGCTGTTCACATAATAAAACAACTAAAATTTGGTGCCTCTTCTTCCATGATCAAAGAGTCAAAACTTTGGGGTCAAACCTTCCAGAGGATCCTTGTGATCCTGGCTGACCCTCATTTCTACAGCTCTGAAGATCCAAACCTTTTCTATTCAGGCACTTAAATGCAAATTTTACCAAAATCTAAGTGCATTTAGGCACTTAATTTCAAATTTACCAAAACCTAAGTGCATTTAGGCACTTAAATACAAATTTTACCAAAATCTAAGTGCATTTAGGCACTTAAATGCAAATTTACCAAAATCTAAGAGCATTTAGGCACTTAAATGCAGATTTACCAAAATGTAAGAGCATTTAGGCACTTAAATACACATTTTACCAAATCTAAGTGCATTTAGGCACTTTAATGCAAATTTACCAAAATCTAAGTGCATTTAGGCATTTAAAGGCAAATTTACCAAAATCTAAGAGCATTTAGGCACTTTAATGCAGATTTACCAAAATCTAAGTGCATTTAGGCACTTAAACGCAAATTTACCAAAATCTGAGAGCATTTAGGCACTTTAATGCAGATTTACCAAAATCTAAGTGCATTTAGGCGCTTAAATGCAAATTTTACCAAAATCTAAGTGCATTTAGGCACTTAATTTCAAATTTACCAGAATTTCTGTGCACAGGCAAAGGAAAAAGAGCTTTTTTTTTGTGTGAGCAATCTGCCAGTTTTTGTCTGAAGACTCTGTTTTGCAACATCAGAGGAAATTCACTCTCATTGATAAGCTGTCAGCTGGTAAACCAGCTCACCACCAAAAAACTCCAAGAGTGAGAGGGAAATCCCCAGGGTAAAGCAGAGCTGAAGCAAATGCCAATTATGAAGGAGCCTCCTCAGGCCTGCAGCCAATCAGCTCAGCAGAACACTGGAAAGGAAACTTGAATTTAAAAATACATGATCTGGTTTGCAACACTCACTCAAGCCAAGGGGCAACCACATTTTATTTAGAAGTGCACACAAATCTATTGAAATAGAAGCAGAGGGTATTTTTCTCAAGGCTAGGCAAGATTTTAGCCCCCATAACTCCCTCAAGTCACAGTTCCTACCTGTCAGCACAATTTTAGTAGCAGTTCTTAGGAAAAACACTGGAAAAAAAAAGGGTTTAAGTGGAATTTAGGTACCAAAGCTGGCTCTGCTTGTTTGGGGACTTGCCTCTGCAGAAATACTCTGGGAGAGGAAAGGGAAAAGCAGGAACCTGACAACTGCAACATTTCTCAGGCAAATTTCAGTGATAAACTGAATTTTTTGTGCTTTGTAGGACTATATAAACTACAGCAATGTCAGTGACCAAAATGCCTCTAAAAAACCAGCTCCACCCTGGTTTTTATCTCCTATCAGCCACAATTTAGGTGCCCAAGCTGGCTGTGCTTAGTTGGGGATTTTCCTCCGCAGAAATACTCTGGGAGAGGAAAGGGAATAGGAGGTACCTGACAACTGCAACATTTCTCAGGCAAATTTCAGTGATAAACTGAATTTTTTGTGCTTTGTGGGACTATATAAACTACAGCAATGTCAATGACCAAAATGTCTCCAAAAAACCCAGATCCACCCTAGTTTTTATCTCCTATCAGCCACAATTTAGGTACCAAAGCTGGCTCTGCTTGTTTGGGGACTTGCCTCTGCAGAAATACTCTGGGAGAGGAAAGGGAAAAGCAGGAACCTGACAACTGCAACATTTCTCAGGCAAATTTCAGTGATAAACTGAATTTTTTGTGCCTTGTGGGTTTATATAAACTACAGCAAGGTCAGTGACCAAAATGTCTCCAAATGTCTCCAAAAAAACCAGATCCACCCTGGTTTTTACCTGCTATCAGTCACAATTTAGGTACCTAAGTTGGCTGTGCTTGTTTGGGGATTTGCCTCTGACAGTGAACCTGCAGAAATTCTCTGGGAGAGGAAAGGGAAAAGCAGGAACCTGACAACTGCAACATTTCTCAGGCAAATTTCAGTGATAAACTGAATTTTTTGTGCCTTGTGGGATTATATAAACCACAGCAATGTCAGTGACCAAAATGCCTCTAAAAAAAACCAGCTCCACCCTGGTTTTTACCTGCTATCAGCCACAATTTAGGTACCAAAGCTGGCTGTGCTTGTTTGGGGATTTGTCTCTGCAGAAATTCTCTGGGAGAGGAAAGGGAAAAGGAGGAACCTGACAACTGCAACATTTCTCAGGCAAACTTCAGTGATAAACTGAATTTTTTGTGCCTTGTGGGACTATATAAAGGACAGCAATGTCAGTGACCAAAATGCCTCTAAAAAACCAGCTCCACCCTGGTTTTTATCTGCTATCAGTCACTGCTTGAGGTATCTCAGAATTTTGCCTTTCAGATGAGGGAATGGAATCACAACATGTGCAGTCCACAAGGCCTTCCTAGTGGCAAGCCATGACATGAAGAATTCCTCCTCTAGAGGAAAATAAATGACATTTTATCCTGTGTATTCCATAAACCCAATGATCCTCTCAGAGGCTCTGCCTTTTCCATCAGGCTGTAACAAGACTGGAAAAATGAGATGTTCTGAGCCTAAGGACAGGCTCTCTTCAATTGTTCTGTTTCCTGTTAACAGGCTCCATGAAGACAAATTTAAAATTACCAGAAAACAGCTGAGCATGGACATTAAATATTGTCAGACACATTTACTCTGATCCATGCTGCAAATGTTCAGCAGTGACTGGATTATCAACTTAGAACCAAGAAAATAAAATAAATATTGAAAGCATTTTCCTCTGAGAGGCAGAATAATGTTCCTGTTGTAAGGTGGGTGGGCTTGCTGTCCTGATAAATACTGGGAAAATAAATAATTAAACCAAACTAAAATAGTTTAAAATTACAGGATTAAAGCAGGCAGGTACTGGCTAAAGTGACCAAGCTGGATTTGAGCAATTTTCAGGCATTTGAGCAATTTTCCAAGTTCTAGGAAGTACTCTGTGGATTGTTGTGCACAACATTTAAAAGAAATAAATAAACAAACAAATAAAATTAGACTTTTAGTTTGTATTCCTCTTTTTCCCAGAGCCATGTGAAACAGAAGTGCTGTAGTGCAGTCTTCATTAGGAATACTGCAAACTAAGCCAGAAAAGTTTCCTCATTCAAGCAAAAATAAATTACACAGCCCTCAAATGAACAGAAACCAAAGTAAAAGAAGGTAAATAAATATTTCTGTGTGAAGTTGAAATTTTAATTTTGTTTTCTACTGAACTTTTCAACTGTGCCTGAGGTAACCCAGCTGAATTGCTAAAGCCCAGCAGAACAGCTCAGTCCTGTGCCACAGCTTCCCTGGAGGAGCAGGTTGGCCCAGCTCAGGTAGAATTTGCTTAAAAATTCACCTTCTGTGCTGTCACCCTGCAAGGGACTGGAAGTTCCAGTGTCACTTAATGGCACTGTCCAGCCAGGGTGTCACCATTCCCATAAAGCACTGGAGTCATCTCAGCTCATTATTCAGGGTTTCAAGAACATGAAGTTCTCAGAACATTAGGAAAATATTAAAAAAATAAATTTGTACATCTGTCTTGCAAGGGAAGCTGTGGAATTATTGGTCCTCTGGAAGTTTGGTCAAGCTGTTTTACAAAATCTCAGATTTTTCTACATATTCTGATGTTGTAGTGCTGACACTGTCCCCCCTCCAATTTCTGAAATTCAAAACTTCTGCTGATGGAAAGGAACTGAGAGTTCAGAAGGACAATTTTGAGATTTTTGGGGTATAATCCTAGAGCTAAATGGAAATTCACACAAAAATCTCATGGATATAATCTGTATGTGTAATGTATGGGTTATTTTTTAAAACTGCTTTATCCTACCTTCATGTCCTTGACAGAGAAAGGAAAAATTATCTTTTCCTTTCTAAAATATTATCAGTAACACACCCCACTTACACAACCTGCTCTTGGAGCAAATGAAAATAAATCTCCACGAAGCAGAGACACAAATTTCCAAAAAAACACCAAAAAAATTCACAGTGAGAGCTGAGGGCTGCAATTTTTCATCTCAGAACTGCGCAGAACACCTCTGTCCTTTCCACCCCACAACCTGCAGCAGCACCAGAGCACGAAGTTCTCAGACAGCACTGATGGCCTGAGTACAAAAAGCAGCTCTGAAGTCCAAGATTTCCTCCCTCTCTAATGAAAAGAATTCACCAGCAGCCTTTCAGCTGAGCTGTACCTGTTTTTCTGGGTCACTCCTGCTCACATATGCACAGCTCAGGCAGCTTTCATTGGGAAGCACATGCAAATGCATAAAATTAAAATGAAATTTCACACAACACTTGCAAAATGAATTGCTGCTGCTGCCTTTCACTTTGTGCCCTGCTGGTTCCAGCTGGCAGCTCCCAGGGAACAGGGGAAGTCGTGGATCTCCATCCTTGGGAGACACTCAGAGCTGGGCTGGGCAAAGTCCTGAGCTCCAAATCCTGGATGTGGCTGGAGCAGGACAGGCCCTGTGGTCCCTGGGCACAGAACTCCCCCAGAAACCATCCCAAAAGCAAAGCTGGCTCAGGATTTCCTGAAATAAATAAATAAAATTATTCCCACCTGTTGCTCCTCCTCCTGACGAATCCTCTCCTCTTCTTTCCTCCTCTCCTCCTCTCTTTTGGACTCGAGTTTTCTCCTTTCTTCTCTCTCTGCTTCTTCAGCCTGAAATAAACATGATGCAAGCCAAACCTTACTCATTTTGAATCTACATTTTAAACTTTCACATGATGATACCATGATCATACACATTTTAGTTAGATCCATGCTGCAAATGTTCAGCAGTGACTGGATTATCAACTTAGAACCAAGAAAAAAAATTAAATATTGAAAGCATTTTTCTCTGAGAGGCAGAATAATGTTCCTGTTGTAAGGTGGGTGGGCTTGCTGTCCTGATAAATACTGGGAAAACAAATAATTAAACCAAACTAAAATAGTTTAAAATTACAGGATTAAAGCAGGCAGGTACTGGCTAAAGTGTCCAAGCTGGATTTGAGCAATTTTCAGGCATTTGAGCAATTTTCCAAGTTCTAGGAAGTACTCTGTGGATTGTTGTGCACAACATTTAAAATAAATAAATAAACAAACACATAAAATTAGACTTTTAATTTGTATTCCTCTTTTTCCCTGAATCATGTGAAATAGAAGTGCTGTAGTGCAGTCTTTATTAGGAATACTGCAAACTAAGCCAGAAACTAGTAAGAGTTTCCTCATTCAAGCAAAAATAAATTACACAGCCCTCAAGTGAACAGAAATCAAAGTAAAAGAAGGTAAATAAATATTTCAAGAAAGAGGGGGTTTCTTCCCACCTTTTAGATGCAGAAAGAAACATCAAAAATAATAAAAAGAATAATAAAAAGCCACTATCATTTCACTTCCCCTTCCTTCAGCACACTCAACATTGTGGTAAATTTAGAAATTACTCTTCTCACTTATCTAATTTATTTTTGAATGTGTTTATGAGCTAAATACAACAGTGATGTTGAGCAATTTTGTATCATGGAATTCCAGTTCTCCTCACTTGAAGTTTAGTTAGGAAGGACCTTAAAGAAGGAAGGGAAAAAAAAGGATTTGGAACACACAATGTAAAAAAAGTGCATTTAAATGTATAATTTACCTGAGCAGAATCTCTTACTGAAAAAGCTGCAATGGTCTCTTGAAATAATTTTATTTTTGTTAAGACAAAGAAATTGTTGCAAAATGAGGGAAAAATAAAGACAGTGTTGTCTTACTGTGTTTAGATTTTTTAAAGATTTTTTTTCAGGCTCCTCAGGGTATGAAAATATATTAATACAATAAAATATAAATGTTGTATTATTACATTATTTTATTAATATAATGAAATATAATTATTGAAAATATGTTAATAAAATAAAAATATTAATATATTAATATTTTATTTGAAAATATATTAAAAGGACAAGCAGAAAATATTCCAGTGGAGGATTTGGCCTTGAGAGTTTCAGAGAAAAAGCCCCATCCAAGGAATTTATCTGTCTACATGGGAAAATAAAAATCAGCATGTTTTAAAATGAAACAGGAGATTCCTTGCTCCACCAACTGATGTTCATCCAACTTCATTTAACTTTGTTCACATTTTCCACCAAAAAAAAAGGGAAAAATTAAATTTAATGAGTATGGAAAGTAATAAAATGATGAAAGCACTCAGTGAGAAAAGGTTCATAATGGAAGTATATATATAACCAGTAATTAAGTTTATTACCAACTGCTTCATCTAATAAACTGGATTTAAACCTCAGGTGACATTAAAATTCCCAACTTGGGATTTCACAAGCTTTAAAAATGTTCATACAGAACAATACAGAGTTTGAAAAAAATTTATATATAAAAAAATAGAACAATTCCAAGGAAAATGCACAAACTGCTGCCTTCAGAAGGCTGAAATGCCTCTTGCTTCCCTGGAATTAACACCACAAAGCTTTTTATCTCCCTCAGTCTAAAAAAATAATAAATATGACTAAACACAGACCAAACCAAAGCACATTTCTGCCCTCTGAGAGCGCCTGAAGCACTCCTCACACCTGCCCAGGGTGTTGCACCAGCTCCGTGGGGACTGGAATGTATTTTTTATTTTTAAGGGGAGACAGGGGTGGCATTAAGCTGGAAAGCAGTGAAAACACCCAAAAAAGAGCATTCAAGAGTTTAACTCCTCTCCTCCCCACGAGCCTGAATGGAAAGAAAATGAGACAAGAGTTTTCCACAGCCCTGTTGGGCCAGCAAAAGCTGAATTGACATTTTTAAGATAAAAGAAGCATTTAGTGATGATGGCACTGCTGTGGTTTTCCGTGTCATTCCCAGCTCTCTGCTGGAGACGTGGCAGGAAATCCTCACCTCTCTCTGTGCTCTCCTGGCTTGTTTCTCTTCTAATTTCCTCTGCTTCTTTGCTCCAATTTTCCCAGACAGCTGAAATTCTGGCACCTCCTCAGCATCCTCTTCCTCTGCAACGTCGCAGAAATGACAAATTTGAAATCAGCTGGCAAAAGTCTCTCAGAGAAAGTTCAGTGCTGCTTAGGAAAGGGGCAGGAGATGAAAAGGAGACACACACACACTTCAGACAAGAGTTTTTAGATGGAAAAAAGGGGAAAAAAAATCACAAGAGACTGCCAAAGCCACAGAGCAGAACAAGGCAAACACACACTCAAGTGAAGGCAGAAATAAAAATTTCCCTGATCCTTTGAAGGGAGGCTTTCCATAAATATTTCTTGCTTTCCAAATTAAAAAAGATTTTTCTCTGATACAGGAATTGTACCAAAATTCCCTTGATCCTTTGAAAGGGAGGCTTTTCATAAATATTTCTTGCTTTCCACAATTAAAAAGAGAGATTTTTCTCTGATACAGAAATTGTGCTAATGGTTGTCATTGTTTACCTGCTCAACACTGGCCTGCAGAGACTTCCCAGTTATCCCCAGGCTTTGCACAACAGATATTCACTGAAAAAATGGGATTCAGAGGCACCCCACTCATACACTGGTTCTGACAGAAAAAACCTTTTAGGGATGAGGGGAAAAAATGTCCTTGAAATGCAAATCTTGGGTCTGCCTGCAAGAAAATGACATGTAAATATTTGCCCGTTGTATGACAAATGGTTGTTTACAGAGGTGATTCTGAAATGGTGAAATATGAAAGGGTTTTATGCTCAAAGGGTGTGCAAATGAGGATTTCTGCTCTCTCAAAGGCTGAGGAAGAAGTTTTAAATGCAGCCATTTCCTCCCTGCTCAAAGCTGAGGAATATTTTGGCCACTTTTATTTGCTGCTCTAAATCAGTGCTGGGGACTGAGCTCAACACTCCCAGAGAAATCCTCAGCTTACTGCAGGCTCAAAATGAAAACTCTCACATATATCTTATTTTTGGGTAAAATAATTGGTGCTTTGAGCATCCCCAGTGCTGCTCTGCTGGATGCTGAGTTCAGATCCAAACTGGAGGAGATTTGTGCCAGGATGTTTTCTGTTTTCTCTCCAGAGCACCTGGTCCCTTTTTTGGGAACCCAAAAAGCTGCTGTGAAAGGATTTGGATGAATGACACTCCCACTTCTTTTTTATGAAGAATTAGGTTGGAAACATTCATGTTTTACTAATTCCAAGACACAGAATGGGGCTATAGTTAAGCTACCAAGACATCATGAGTGCTCGAGTTTGTGAAATGAAACATGAGAAAGAAAAGTTTGTGAGTGCAACATAAATGAAATTTTAAGTTCCTCTCTTCTTTTGCATGGCAAGGTTTGGGGATCAGAATCTCACATTTTTCTTTGGAAGTATTAATCACTAAAAGTTTTTAAAATTATAATAATTGGGCATTTTTAAAAGCTTTTTATTGCTTTGTGTGGTATCTGAGCTCAGCACACAAATCCTGCAGCTAAAAAAATCATGTATGAATGTTTTCTGCTGCTTTTTTGGGAAAAATAATATAAAAATAATGCTTCACCCCCACTGAGTGATGGATCTTGTGCATAAGTTCAAGAAGAAAGTGTTTGTGCTGAAATCTCTTAAATATCCCTCCTTAAATATCCCTTCCTGCACCAGGGATACTCAGACCTGCCACAGTTGCTTCTATAATTTGAATGATCCTTAAAATAACTTTATTTGTATTTTAAATACAGCATCGAGGGGAGCTCCAGTCACAATGGGTGAGCACACCCAGCACTAGCAGTTATTACTCCAAAATTAACAGCTCAGCTCTGGTAGAATTGTTTAGAAAATGACTTCCTGCAAACATCACAAGTATAAAACAGCATCTATGACACTCTTCTATGGTTAATAAGACTAAGGTTAAACTACCAAGACATCATGAGAAATAAATATATCTGAGAGCTGTGTGGGTGGCTCTCAAATAACAGCAATTTTCAGGAGATGGAATTAATATGAGCCTGGCTGCTGAGCTGGGCTTCAGGGAATTATTGGAGTCTGAGATGATCAAAAGGGTTCCCCCTTCCTGCACCAGGGATACTCAGACCTGACACAGTTGGTTCTGTAATTTAAATAACTTTATTTCTAGTTTGAATACAGCATCGAGGGGAGCTCCAGTCACAATGGGTGAGCACACCCAGCACTAGCAGTTATTACTCCAAAATTAACAGCTCAACTCTGGTAGAATTGTTTAGAAAATGACTTCCTGCAAACATCACAAGTATAAAACAGCATCTATGACACTCCTCTATGGTTAATAAGACTAAGGTTAAACTACCAAGACATCATGAGAAATAAATATATCTGAGAGCTGTGTGGGTGGCTCTCAAATAACAGCAATTTTCAGGAGATGGAATTAATATGAGCCTGGCTGCTGAGCTGGGCTTCAGGGAATTATTGGAGTCTGAGATGATCAAAAGGGTTCCCCCTTCCTGCACCAGGGATACTCAGATGCTTCTGTAATTTTAATGACGCTTAAAATAATTTTATTTCTATTTTAAATGCAGCATTGAGGGAAGCACTAGCAGTTATTACTCCAAAATTAACAGCTCAGCTCTGGTATTATTGCTAGAAAATGATTTCTTACAAACACCACAAGTATAAAACAGCATCTATGACACTGTTCTATGGTTAAACTACCAAGACATCATGAGAAATAAATGTACCTGAGAGCTGTGTGGGTGGCTCAAATACCAGCAGTTTTCAGGAGATGGAATTAATATGAGCCTGGGTGCTGAGCTGGGCTTCAGGGAATTATTGGAGTCTGAGAGGATCAAAAGGGTTCCCCCTTCCTGCACCAGGGATACTCAGACCTGACACAGTTGGTTCTATAATTTTAATGATGCTTAAAATAACTTTATTTCTGTTTTAAGTACAGCATTGAGGGGAGCACACCCAGCACTAGTTATTACTCCAAAATTAACAGCTCTGGTATTATAGTTTAGAAAATAATTTCTTGCAAACACCACAAATACAAAACACCATCTATGACAACTGTTGCACCTGAGGCTTCTCAGATTTCATCTATATTAAGATTAATTGAACCAGAAACCTAAGGAAGGCTTGCTTTAAAGCCATTTTTCCAGTCCTGGATCAAACACACCTTTGTTATTCCTTCATTTTGAAGCATCTGATGTGTCCCTTTAGGCACCACTTCCCCCAAGCTTCCTGCAGTGTGGAGTTCCACCCTCAAAAGGCAGAGATGGGGACGCAGCCACAGCCATGACTCAGCAGAGCTGCAAAGGTCACCAGGGCACCAAACCTGGCTGCAATTAAAAATTACTGAATAAACCTGAAGGTGCTGACAGCAACATAAACACACAGCCAGAGCTGTGACAACAAATTCGTTTGTTGCCACAGCTCCACCAAAAGCAGGGAGGGTGCTGCACACAGCCAGCAATTCTTAATTTCATTTAATCAAGCAGGGATTGATTCAGAAGCTTTTAACAATCATTTTTCACACACTTGTGGCTGTGACAGCACTGGGAGACTCTGTGGGGAGTGAGTCCAGAGAAATTTGGCCTCCATCTGTCCCTGAGCTTGGGAGGGATGCAGGAGGGTTCGTGAAAAGCAGTTTAGCACCCCCCAAGAGCTGGGCTTGGGCAGCCAGTGGGAAACCCCACACTCTGACAGAAAATTTCTTTTAATTTTAAGATTGAAAGAAAGCAGGTTTAAATGGAATATCGGGAATGCATTTTTCCTCTCTGAAATTTCCCAGAGCAGCTGTGGCTGTCCCAGGACCCCTGGCAGTGCCCAAGGCCAGGCTGGACAGGGCTTGGAGCCACCTGGGATCATGGAAGGTGTCCCTGCCATGGCAGGGGTGGCACTGGGTGAGCTTTAACATGAATCCAACCCAAACCTTTCTGTGATTTCAGCAGGGTCAGGAGTTCCCATGCAGAGGCAGAAAGCAGAACCAGTGTGACAAACTCTGCTTTACACAAATGTGGGGTTCTCTGCTGCCCAGCTGAGAGGTGGATTCAGGAAAATTTTGCTTTTCATTGATATTTTGAACATTCTGAGAGGCAGCACAACAGGGAAGTTATCACTCACACAGGTGTCTGAATTGCTGGAAATTTACAGATTTCTTTTTAAAAATGCTTCCCAGTACTTTTAGAAAATGTGCTGGAGTGCTGATGTTCTCTACCAGGACAGAAATTCAGCAGAATTCTGCAGTGTGTACGGAACAGACAAAACCTTCCAAAACAAACAATCAGCATTGCGTATTTCAGTTATCCCAGAATGGTTTGGATTGGAAAGGATCTTAAGGATCTTGTTCCAAAACCCCACTGCCACTCCCACCTTCCACAAGCCCCATCCAACCTGGTCTAGCTGTCCTTGTCTTGCTTCCTTTTAAATTTTGGGTGAAGCAAATGGATGCCCATCCATAAAAAGAAAAGAAAGTTATACAGGTGAAACTCCCAGAAAGTCCTTTGGGCACAGCTCCCTTATTTACTATTTATGCAGCACCTAACGAAAGGAGTAAGGGAAAGGTGAGGGGAGAAAGATGCCAGGCAAAAGCAGAAAATGTGATTAACAGCAGGTAATTAATTAATACCCAGCAGATGTGTGACAGCAGCCACTGGAAAGGTGTGGCCATTCCCCAGTAACACAACCCTGTGGTGGGATTAATTACAGCCTAATAACTACCCTTAATTTTTCTGTTTTTTTTAACTTTTAATTTAGAAACCGAAGGAGAAACCGGTTTATTAATCAGAAGCCACAACAGCAGGCAACATTAGGGCAGGAAAGTGCAGCAGACACAAAGAGCAGAGCTCTGGAGCAGAATGTGAAGTTTATTCTCAGTTAGAATTTGGCAGAAGTGAGAAACCACAAACCCCCCCTGCCCAGGCTGTGCCTGAGCAGGACCAGACACTCACTGGGGGCAAAACTGACTTTTGATTCACTGGTTGGGATATTAGTCAAAGTTCATCTGTACTAGAAAGGTTTTCCCACTGATTAAGCATTAAAATAATTTCAAGTAACCAATTAACACAGCTCCGTTTCACGAGAACAGCGTGGGACCACATCACTGCTTCTAAATTTACACATTTTCCAGAGCTTTCAGTGCTCAGAAAAAGTGCTTATTTTAAGAGATTTCAGCACAAACACTTTCTTCTTGAACTTATGCACAATATTCATCACTCAATGGGGATGGAGCATTATTTTTATATTATTTTCCCCAAAAAAGCAGCAGAAAACACTCATACACAATTTTTTTAGCTGCAGTATTTGAAAGCTAAGCTTAGATGCCACACAAAGCAATAAAAAGCATTTTAAAATGCCCGATTATTATAATTTTAAAAACTTAAAACCTTTTTTTTTGCTTTCTTTCCCAATAGTGATTAATATTTTCAAAGAGAAATGTGAGATTCTCATCTCCAAACCTTACCATGCAAAAGAAGAGAGTAACTTCTAATTTCATTTATGTTGCACTCACAAACTTTTCTTTCTCATGTTTTATTTCACAAACTCGAGCACTCAAACTGTCAAAAGCTTTTGGATTTATCATTACTGATGCTGTGGAAGTAAAAGAATTTAACCAAATGTTCACTGTGCTGGAGATTCCAACACTTGTGCTCAGCTGCAGAATGCTAAAAGCTCAGGAAAAAGTCATGCAGATGTTGAGATATTTAACTTTTGGGAGTTTTATGTTGCTGCCAGAGCCCACAGACTGGGTTCTCTACTATTATAGCTATTATTAAATAATAAACAATAAATATAAAAAATATTAAATAATAAAAGCAAAACCTGACAAAAGCAGATTACTTCTTCAAGGGAGTCCTTACTTTCTGTTTGTTAAAAATACAAACCAAAACAAAAATCCACACAAACCTCATTTTTTGGCAACACATTTTTCAACAAGCCCATAGACTGGGTTCTTTACTATTATTGCTATTATGAAATAATAAAATGTTAAACAATAAATATTAAAAAATTAACAATAAAAGTAACCTGACAAAAGCAGATTATTTCTTCGAGGGACTCCTTACTTTCTGTTTATTAAAAATACAAACCAAAACAAAAATCCACACAAAGCCTCATTTTTTGGCAACACATTTTTCAACAAGCCCATAGACTGGGTTCTCTACTATTGTTGCTATTATGAAATAATAAAATATTAAATAATAAATATTAAAAATATTAAATAATAAAAGCAACCTGACAAAAGCAGATTTTTTCTTTGAGGGAGTCCTTACATTCTGTTTGTTAAAAATCCAAACTAAAGCAAGAATCCATACAAACCTCATTTTTGGCAACACATTTTTCAACAAATCAGAGAGGTCATTTTGAAGATGTGAAAATGAAAGTTTTTCAAATTCAAACTCTTGAAAAACACATTGTGTTTTTTTCAAACACACAATGGAAATGGACTGGGCTGCTGAGGCTCTTCTAGCACATCCTTCCCTTTTCCTTCTTTTCCACCCATACCCCCAGCAGACCCAGAGGTCCCTGTTGTGTGGGACATTTTGGAAAGTAATGTTGGCATTTCTTACACTAGTCTGGTTCTTGCTCTGCCCATGATTTAGGGCATTTATAAATCACACCATGATTTAGGGCATTTATAAATCACACCATGATTCAGGGCATTTATAGTCACCAATTTCTCTCTCCCTCACACCAACAGCAGCAAAGTTTTGGCCTGACACACCCCTCCAAGTGACAGAAAACCCTCATTATTTTTAGCACAGCTGGATCAAGACAATCCAACTGTACCTGTCATTATTTCATCCTCATGAGTTTCTTGCCACTTGAGAGAAAATTATGGTTTTGATGGAAATATCAGGTGGATGGGTCACCTTCTGCTCCAAAATGCAGTGAGTGTAGATTTGAATATTGAAAATAATAATTTACTATCTCTATATTAAATTCTTTATTAAATGATTAAATTAAATTCCTTATTTCTGTATTAAATGATTCCTTATCCAAACTTACAAGTAAAATTGAGGCTAGAGAAAGGGCAATGAAGTTTTCAAGGTTTTGATCTTAGTGCCCAGGGTTTGGGGGTGTTTTCCCTCCCCCACTCCACTTTATCCCCTTCTCCCACTGCTCAGCTTGGCTTTTCTTGCCCTAAATGATTAATGCCTGAAATCCTCACCCATTTCTGCCTTGCAGCATTTTCATCCTGGCTGCAGCCAGCCCACAAAGCCACCTCAGTCTGGGTTCAGTTTAAATTAAGACACGCAGAGTTAATTAAGTCTGCTGGCTGGGCTCTCCACCTAACCACACAAATCCACAACTCTCCTTTTCCACAGGGAGAGAGAGGAGCAGGCACCCTGCTCCAATGTGCAGAGCACAGAGGTTTCCAGTTTTTAACAACACTCCCAGATTGCAGAGGGCTGCAGGAAAGGCAGGAGTGTTGTGGCTGGGATGAAATTGGGCAATTTGAGGCAATCAAAACCATTTTTCTAAAGCCAGCTTGAAAGGCCCTAGCTCAGGGGTCCCAGTCATTTTGAGAGTCGCTTTGTCACCAAGGAGAACAAAGTGAAAGATCTCCCAGCAATCTCTGGCCATCAGAGGGTACCTGGCTGGGGCTGTCCCTTGTCACAGCCCACAGGGACCCTGGCAATCAGGAACCCAGCACCTGCTGGCTTCTCCCTCTGGGAGAAAAGTCAAAATATTTGCTGCCTCACCATTGTCTGTCTGTGAAAATCTAGAACTGATTTAGTATCTACCCCAGCAAGCTGAACAATTACAACCTGAGACAAAACCAAGTGACAGAAAAGCCTCACTCTCACTATTTTTAGCACAGCTGGATCAAGAGAACCCAAGTATACCTGTCATTTTTCATCTTCATGAGTTTCTTGTCACTTGAGAGGAAATTATGTTTTTGATGGAAATATCAGGTGGATGGGTCACTTTCTGCTCCAAAATGCAGTGGATGTAGATCTGAATATTGAAAATAACAATTTACTATCTCTGTATTAAATGATTAAATGATTTCTTATTAAATAAATTCCTTATTCCTGTATTAAATGATTCCTTATCTTTATTCCTGTATTAAATGATTCCTTATTCATCTGGATAAGGAATCATTTAATACAGGAATAAGGAATTTACAAGTAAAAGAAACCATACAAGCAAAACTGAAGCTACAGAAAGGACAATGAATTTTTCAAGGTTTTGATCTCAGTGCCCAGGGTTTGGGGGTGTTTTTCCTCCCCCATTGCTCTGTGGGAGATTTGAGTGCTGGCACAAACCCAGCAGCTCAGCACAGGCAGCAGAAACCGTGGGCTACAACTTCACCCTCAAAGCTCCTTTCTCATTCTGGAATTGAAATCTGATTGTTAGATGGAAAACAGAAAACCCTCATGCTAACCACAACTCCAAAGTCTGCAAGTGCAGCTTGGGGGACATTTCCTAGAGTCAGCAGAACTGGCTCCCAACAGGCAGAAAATTCTGAGGTGGCAACAGATTTCTACCTTTGTGCACTTTGGGACTGTCACAGGGACACAGGGATGGTCAGGGCTGAGAAATCACTTGGTGAAGAAATCACTTCTTGGCAGAAGTCAGAGTGACACACAGAAGGATCAGGAAGCTTTGCCCAAAGTTCAGCACAAGCCCAGAGTGGAAATTCCACAGACGGAACAGAAATTTACCAGTAAAAATTGCAACAAATTCAAACAAAAGAAAAAAAAAATCTGCTTTGGTTGCAGATGTTCAGAAGTTTTCAAAGGCAAGAGTGGAGAAACCAGACTGGCTTGGGTTTGGTGTTTCTGTCTAAATTGCCAAATAATTTTGCTCTTCAGCCCTGGTGCTGCACTGGGTTCTCTCTCCAAGGAGTCAATGAATTCTTTAGCACAAAACCCTGCTGTGGAGAAAACTTGCTATTCCAGCTGGTTCAAATGCAAGCAGCATTTGGGAATTAGGGAAAACTGCAATTAGGGAAAACTGCTCTATACTGCAGTGACACAGAGAAAATGCAAAAAAAAAAGGGATAAATCCCAGAGTGATTCCACATGTCCACAGAGAAAGCTTTAAAAATTCAACACATCCTTTTGTAAGGGAAAAACCTTTACAAAAGACAGGTATCTTAATGCCTTACCTAAGACAAGCAGCTCAGGACCAGGCTGAAGGATTTGCAGCACAGAGGGTGGCAAATCCCAATTAATAATGGCCACTGGGCACCTCAGTGCTGGGGAATCAGGGACAGCTGCTTCTCCTCTGCCCAAATCCCTGCTCACCTCCAAAGGCTTTGCTGCTCCTGCGGTGCACCTGTGCTCAGCCACTTGGAGAAACCATCCCCAAAATATGAACAAAACCACCCACAGAAGCAAAAAAGCAAGAAGCTGGTTTAATTTGGGTAAGAAATTAGGGAAAACAAATAAAAGAAGGCATGTCATTTCAAAGGGAACTTCATGCAAAAGCAGCAGCACTTGCATCTGATTGATGTGCAGAAAGCTGCAAAAGAATTATTTATAAAGCCCAATGACACAGATTCTTCTATTGCTAAAGTGACAAAGTAAGATAAGATAAGATGAGCTAATTGCTTTGACAGCTTCACTGTCGGCCCTCAGCATTCAAACTTTTGATGTCTGGAGTTGAAAACTGAGTATTTTTAGATTCCATTTTCTTTCCAGGATGTTATCACACGAGAAGAAATAACCAAAGTTGAAAAGTTCACACCTGTCCAATCTCCATCTGTGAAACTGCTGAACATAATTAGCTGGAAAAGGACATTCACCTGCCAACGTGAGGCTTCCTCCAAACTGCAGGGCAAGAAAAGCTGAATAAAGTGCAAACAGACTCTAATGAAGGCATGACAGAGGTGTGTGCTCAGTGCTTTCACCTCCTGCACGCCACAAATCACCCTGATCTCCACTGCAAACTGCAGAACTTGGGCACAAAGCCTGAACACTTCACCCACGATCTGAAAGTAGAAAGAATCCAGGGGGTGAATCATGGTGATCTCATCTCTCCAGCAATAAAGAGAATCATGTGTCAAGCTTCACCAGAAAAGGGAATTATACTTACAGGAGGTAGAAAGATCTTATTTATCACCATATTTTTGTCTACAGCACAGAAATGTAGCTGTGAACTGTAAATGCAGCTCAGGATTTACACAACACATTGTCAACAACCTGCTGGCAAAATGCTGCAGGCTGTGGTGATCTCCAGGTGATCTCCTCTTGATCCTGAGCACCACCTGGATGGCTCCTTGGAGAGAGAACTCCATGCTTTGCAGAGACTCCATTGGGAATTAATGCTTCCCACCAATTTAAAAGGGATCAGTAATGCACTACAGCTTGTTGTTCAATGCAAGGTGTGGATTCTCTTTTCCCAAATTTACAGAATTCCCAGAATGACCAGGTTGGAAGAGACCTTCAAGATCAAGTCCAACCCAGCCCCAACACCTCAACTAAACCCTGGCACCCAGTGCCACATCCAGGGATGGAGACTCCACCACCTCCCCAGGCAGAAAATTCCAGAACTTTATCACTCTTTCTGTGAAAAACTTTTTCCTGATATCCAACCCTTGGTGCAGCTTGAGGCTGTGTCCCCTGGTTGTGTCAGTGCTGCTGGAGAAAGAGCCCAGCCCCAGCTGAGCACAGGCACCTTTCAGGAGCTGCAGAGAGTGGTAAGGTCACCTAAATTAAAGTAATTTAATTTTAATTCCCTGCATGGCTAAGAGATAAACTTCCAAAAAAGTTTTCAGGAAGGAAGTGAATAGTCTGGCACCACAAAAAGAGACCAACCCCACCTGACTGCAGCCACCTTTCAGGGAGTTGTAGAGAATGATAAACTAAGGTAATTTAAATTAAATTAACAAATTAATTAAGGTAATTTAATTTAATTCCCTGCATGGCTAAGCAGGAATACGAAAGTTTTTAGGAAGGACGTGAAGGGTCTGGCACCACAAATATCCTCCAGGTGAATCCTGCAGGATTCACCTCAGGAAGAGGCAGAGGTTTAATGTAAGGGGTATAGAGAGAAAAGAGATGAAGTAGGGAGAGAAGATATGTTGTTATTTTATTGTAAATTTTTTATACTTTCTCAGTGATTTCTCAGGGGTAGTTCCTCACAGCACTGACTCTTCTTCACAGCACAGTTAACAAACTCTAGTTCTCTTCTTAACCAGTAAACTCACTCTTTTATAACACTCATCTTTATTGGAGACAGCTGTGGCCTGCTAATGGCAGGCTTGTTCTTAATCTTTACAGAATCAAAGAATGATGAGGTTGGAAGAGACCTCTCAGATCATCCAGTCCAACCCATGCCCTCACACCTCACCCAGACTACAGCACCAAGTGCCATGGCCAGGCCTTTTTAAACACACCCAGAGATGGTGATCCCACCACCTTCCTGGGAAGAGCATCCCAGTACTTTATTATTCTTTTGGTGAAAAATTTGTTCCTAATATCCAACCTATACCTTC
Organism: Melozone crissalis; assembly: GCF_028551555.1. Taxonomy (NCBI): domain Eukaryota; kingdom Metazoa; phylum Chordata; class Aves; order Passeriformes; family Passerellidae; genus Melozone; species Melozone crissalis. Next base: position 5,316,134 of record NW_026535905.1, read on the forward strand.
CTTGATGCAGCTTCAGACTGTGTCCTCTGGTTCTGAGGACAATTAATTCGTAATTGATACAACTCCAACTCCTCAAAAATAAAATTACTTTCTACACTACCTATATTTTTTTACATTTTATCCCCCAACACAGATCATGGTGAAACTGTAAATAACCCATCAGCAACTTCCTCCAGGAGGCAGCTGCACCCCTTGCCCAGCTTTAACACCTGCAGTGAAGCTTTGTTTCAATGCCTGCAAGATGAGCTTGTTATAGATAGATAATGAGATCATTGGCTCTCACAATTAAGGGATGACTATTGTGTGAACATTAAGAAAAGCTTTAGTGATGTACGGTGTTGGAGAATTTTGCTCAGAAATGGCTTATAGAGTTTTGTTCAGACATGCCATAATCATATACAGCTGATGGAAAAGTAAAAGGCAGCTGTGAGGAGCAAATTCTCAAAGCCTGTTTCTGTAAACAACAAAAGTTCTCAGGCACATTTATGTAAACAGCAGAAGTTCTCAGGTTGTTTTTTAATAACAAGTAAATATCTTGGATAAGTTGGGAAAGCAAAAGTGACAAACATGGAAGTTTTGAGAAGCATTCATATCAGGGTGAGAAAACAAATCTTGGTTTCAATAACAAACCACAGGTATTGAAAACAAAAGGAGGGGTTAATGTGTAATCTGCAGCCTATGATGAGCTCGGGTTTTGCAATACGTATGAGCTTAATTAACACGGTTATAAAATGTGCCTGGTGGATCAATAAATCGGAGTTCGATGCTGATCAAAGGATGGGTCGTCTCCCTTCACTTCTACAGTATGGTTATGTTATTGTGGTTTAGATGCCCTCTGTTCTCCCCACAGTTCCCTTTCCCCCTGTATTGATGCCATCACACACCCTGGGCTGTCCAGGACAGGTACAAAGAAGCTGCACAGGTGTCCCTGGCATGGGGCAGTGGGAATGGAAAAGCTTGGGGGTGCTGAGGGGGGTGAGGCAGGGCCAACACCTGACCCCCAATCCAGTGACAAGAAAGCAGTTTGCACTGATAAATGGCACAGAAGAGCTGAATGACAAACTTTGGGAGGGGCCAGGGCTGGCTGATGCAACCCCAGGGGTATAAAAGACTGAGCATCCACCCTGAAGGTGAACGGGTATCCATGAGGGGCACTTCCCAGCGCTGTGAATTTTTCCTTATGTACTCCTTTTGTTGTACTTTTGTTAATAAACCTTTTTAACTTTTCAAAGTGGGTGGTTGTCGCTGCCAAGCTGCAAGCACGGTTACCTTCCAGCCCCTGCTCTGCCTGCTGGGCCCTCCTCTGTGCCATCAGCCTGGTGCCCATGTTCCTGCGGCGCCGGGGCATCCCCTCTGCCCGCTGCTCCTCCTGGGCCCGCGGCCTGGCCCCTGCTGCTGCTGCTGCTGCCACATGCTGCTGCTGCTCACCCTCATCAGCTGCAAGGAAAAGAGAAAATATTCATGTTAAAGCTGACTCTCCCTTCTGCCTCTGTTTCTGAGTTAGCAAACAGCACGCACACAAAAGCGTGGTTTTCTTTCTTGTGAAAAATGGCGTTTTGCAAATAAGAAAGTGAGTATTATATGTGTTATGTTAGAAAGTTATGCTTTATTTATTATTTATTTATTTAGTTAACTTTATTATTTATTTTTAAAATAATAATAAAAAAATTAATTTTATTATTTTAAATAATAAATAATAAAAACTTTAAATAATAAAATTTTTAAAATAATTTTTAAAGTATTCATTTGCTTAATTAGTGTGTTAAATATAGCCTTAGGTTCTAACATAATGTTATAATAGAAACTATGCTATGTAAGATACTTTTTTTAAAGAGAGGACTCACACCAAGATAGCAGCCACAGGACACCTGAATCTTTTAGAGAAAAAGAATTTATTGCTCCATTATCAGAAGAAACAAACTCTTTGTTCTTATTGTCTCGTATTGTCCTAAATCCTAATTGTCCAAATTTTTTATTACTCTAATTATATTACTACTTTTATAACCATTTCATTACTATTAAACTTTAAAAATTCTAAAAGCATGCAAGTATGCATCATGTATGAGGTGTATGAATATGCAACAGGCTGTTGCTTTTAAGGGTTAATCCTCTGTTAATGTGGGCCCTTTTTTGGGATTATTTTGCATAGAAAGAGGTACCCAGACTGTCTGAAACTCTCTGTTTTTATTTTATTTTTATTATATCTCACATTATCCTAACCCTAAATGTCCAAATTTTTTTATTACTCTAATTGTATTACTATTTTTATAACTATTTTATTACTATTAAGAATTTAAAAATTTAAAAATAAGTGATTGGCGTTTTTCACATTTCTGAAGTATTTTGATTTTTTTATTTGAATTTATACTTGTGTAACGTAGATTCATCTGACCGAAACCTCAGAGGCTGAATGTTTCAGAGAGGAATATGTAAAGCATTCCACATGAAACAAACCCTGAAGAGCAAAAAGGGATGACAAATTACAGCTGAAATAAACACTTCATTCTGCCCTGCTGGTTTCAACTCCCCAAATCACAAACAAGACATGAAGGGCCACTGCAGCTCTCACTGCCATTTCTCTGCATATGCTGCAGTTACTAATTAAGATCTGGCAAATTAAGAATATCCTAATAAGAACAGCTGGGAGGATGGAACTGACCAGTGGGTTCCTTTCAGAAGTTTTCCATAGAAAACTCTCACATTTTTTTTTAGGCTTCCTGTTGCTTTTATCTATGGCAGTAATGCAAAGAAAAAACCCCAAAACCACATAATGGTAAAATGCCATCATCCTTGATACCTGCTTTGCATATTCTGTTGATAAGCCTAACTGATATTGTTACCTGCAAAGTAATAACTTTTAAGCTTTAATTCAAGCAAATATTCAAATGGTCTCATGGAAAACTGCAGAACAGCTCACTCACTCCAACTCAGGACACATTTATTTTGTGATCTGACAGATTATGGTGTGCAAGCTCTGTGCCGAGTCTCCAGCACCCCTGAGCCAAACAATGCCCTCCTAAAAAACTCCTATTAGCATATCTGCCATCAGAAAATGGGATTTGTTGTGAGTGAATCTATGCAGCACTAAAGGTGAGCCTGCAGCTCTCACTGCCATTTCTTTGCATATGCTGCAGTTACTAATTAAGATCTGGAAAATGAAGAATATCCTGACAGGAGCAGCAGGGAGGATGGAACTGACCAGTGGGTTCCTTTCAGAAGTTTTCCATAGAAAACTCTCACATTTTTTTTTAGGCTTCCTGTTGCTTTTATCTATGGCAATAATGCAAAGAAAAAACCCCAAAACCACATAATGGTAAAATGCCATCATCCTTGATACCTGCTTTGCATATTCTGTTGATAAGCCTAACTGATATTGTTACCTGCAAAGTAATAACTTTTAAGCTTTAATTCAAGCAAATATTCAAATGGTCTCATGGAAAACTGCAGAACAGCTCACTCACTCCAACTCAGGACACATTTATTTTGTGATCTGACAGATTATGGTGTGCAAGCTCTGTGCCAAGTCTCCAGCACCCCCAGAACCAAACAATGCCCCCCTAAAAAAACTCCTATTAGCATATCTGCCATCCGAAAATGGGATTTGTTGTGAGTGAATCTATGCAGCACCAAGGGTGTGCCTGCAGCTCACCTCAGCTATTTCAGCCCTCCAAGGGCTGATTTTGGGGCTGGTAAGGACAGGCTGCAGCCCCCAGCTCAGCAGGGCCACCTGGGGCAGGCTGTGGCCAGCAGAGATGTCACAGGGATGTCAGCAGGTCCCCACAGGCTATGACATTGGAACTGAGCGACTGCCCTGTCACACTGCTGTCACCCACTGCTGCCATCCACCTGTGCACACAGAACAGGGCTGGGAGAAATCACTGAGTTCAGAGATGCCAAAATGCTGTTCCAATTTGGAATTCTACAGGAAACCTTTCCCAGAAGAAGCAGAGCACATCACTTCTTGGACACTGATAAATGCCAAAAACACTCTGCAAAAAGCTTTTTATACAAATGAAGTATTTCACTTCCTAACTTCTTGAGATATGGTGCAATTCAAACCTCAGTACCCTTTCACCTGCAAGCTTCAGTAATTCCCAACATGGTGCAGACAGAACAGGGCTGGGAGAAATCACTGAGTGCAGAGATGCCAAAATGCTGCTCCAAGGCTTGGCCTGTCCTACTCACAGCTTATTTGGAATGCTACAGGAAACCTTTTCCTGAAGAAGCAGAGCACATCACTTCTTGGACACTGATAAATGCCAAAAAAAGCTTTTTATACAAATATTTCACTTCCTAACTTCTTGAGATATGGTGCAACTCAAACCTCAGCATCCTTTCACCTGCAAGCTTCAGTAATTCCCAAGATGGTCCTGCCCAGCAGCTCAGCTGTGCAGCTCCAGCACTCATTCACTCTGCTTTTGGTTCCTGTTGTCCTGTGAAACAGAGACTGCTTTGCATTTTATGAAAGAGGAATCTATTTATAAGCCATGTATTTATTTCAAACCAAAGAGCTCAACGCTCACAGAGAAAAACATGTGAACCAAGCTCTCAGCTTTTCTCCAGTGAACTCTCTACAGGAGACTCAGCAATTCCTCTCAAAGTGACCAGAGTGGAGTGGGCTCAGGATGCACCAAACCCCACCACACCTGACCCACAGCACAGCCAAACACACAGAGCAGCTGCTGGACAGTATTTGTCACATTAACAGAAGACACCAAGCCACTGTGGATTGTCATTTCGTAGGAAATTAAATGTTTTAATAAAGATTTTTTTCTTCTTTCCAGTTTTTAAAATATTTCTCCTGAGTGCAGATTCTTTTTCAGCAGCACACAGCTGGCTGAACATGAGGCAGTGGCACCTGGCTTGTGGCAGCAGGGCCAGGGCAGTGCCTGTCCCCTGTGCTGGCACTGCTGGGGCACCTCCAGTGCTGGGGGTGGTTTTTGAGCCCCTCACAACAGGACCTGGAGGGGCTGGAGAGAGTTCAGGGAAGGGAACAGAGCTGGGGAACGAGCTGGAGCACCAGGAGGGGCTGAGGGAGCTGGGAAGGGGCTCAGCCTGGAGAAAAGGAGGCTCAGGGGGACCTTGTGGCTCTGAGGGGACAGCGGGGGGGTCGGGCTCTGCGCCCAGGGACAGGGACAGGAGGAGAGGGAATGGCCTCAGGCTGGGCCAGGGGAGGGTCAGGTTGGATATTTAGGAAATTTTCTTCATGGAAAAGGCTGTCCAGCCCTGGCACAGCTGCCCAGGGCAGTGTTGGAGTCCCCATCTCTGGAAGGATTTAAAAGCCGTGTGGATGTGGCACTTGGGGATATGTCAGTGGTGGCCTTGGCAGCGCTGCGGGAATGGTTGCACTGCCTGACCTCAGAGGGCTTTTCCAACCTTTCTGACATGAGCATTCTCGAGCTTCTGTTTGCCAGGCACTCAGCTGGGCAGAGATTTGGAAAACATGAATGTTCCTCACTGCATTTCTCCCTGTCCTTCACAGGAGCAGCAGAAAATCCTCATTTCCTCTGCCGTGCTGTGCCACACCTGGACCTGCTCCCTCAGGGGTCAGGGCTGTGTCTACGTGACTCCAGACACAGCTTTTGTTCAGAATGCTGAAAGTTCAGCCGTGCTTCCCTCCCCCTGAGCTGCGGCACACAGAGGGGAGGCTTCACACAACAGAGGACACACTTAAAAATCCCTTTTCCTTCTCCTTGGGGCTGGACTGACCATCAGATCTGAGCTAAACAATGATTTGCTCTGAGTTTGTTTTTTTTTTTTTTTTTCACCTCCTCCTGCAGCAGACAGGGTGGGGTTTGGCTGCTGCACTTATCTGAGCACATCTCTTCATTTTCCTGGAGCTGCAGAGAGGTCTCAGCAGTGGCACCCCAGGCTAGTCAGATCATGCAGAGATTAGTCACACAAGCACTAATTAGCCTTGATCCAGAGCCATCTGAGTGAAAATTAATGGCCAGCATTAAAGAGGTGAGACAAGCCATCCAGAAGCTTTGCAGAATGACAGGCCAGGCTGAATTAATGAGATAAACCCCTCTAATTAACAGGTAATACAAACAAAACACTCAACAGCTGTCTGGGAAAGTGACCCGGGCTCAGTTTGTATTTGTGGTGCCCAGGGTCTGACTCAGCCCTGAAAACCCCCGAAGATTTTTGTGCTGGGCACAGCAGCTCTGCCTGGCTGCTCAGGAAGCATCAGCGCAGATTATTTCAGCTGATTTGTCAGCCAGGGCACAGCAGCAGCTCTGAGACTCTGCTTGTGTCTCCTTCCTGAAGGGAGAGAGAACACAACTGTGCTCTGCCAGCAGAAATCCCTCCTGAACTGGATGTGAAACTGCAAAAACCACCATGGAACCATTCAGAGAACAGATCAGAACCTCATTTTGCGCTCTCCAGGTAGAAATCTGCCCCTTCACAAAATTGTGCAGACTTTTGCTTACAGCAGAGATGTTTTTCTAGAGAACAGCCCCTTGTCTATCACAGCACCTTCCTGTCAGCTCCACCAGGTGACACTGGGCTGGCAGGAATGGAGGCTGCAGGGACAGGGACACAGCTCCACCTGCTGCACCCTCACACGTGGTGGCACCACCCAGCACCTTCTGCCTCCGTGCAGAACCTCTGAAATTCACACAGGGGTCAAAATTCAGCAGGTGGAGGCTTCCTGAGGAGGAGCTTTGGCCCAGCAGAGCTTATCAGAAACAGCCACGTGGAAAATCAAGAAATGGCATTTTTTTTTTGTTTTCGTTTTCAGTAGAACAAGTCCAGGCATGATCCTGCTGCAAACAACGTGACTTCTGCTCCAAGTGACCCTTCAAAGAAACCCAAGGGTACAGGATTTACCTCTCCTGACCCTCACTCCCTAAATATTTGAACATTTTTAAAAGCCAATTTCCATGAGATAACACAAAAGGAAGCTGCTGCCCCAATCCCTGCACATTAACAATTAAAGGTGAGAGCTCCCACCATTTCTTTAGGCCCATTGTCTCTGGTTTCAAGTAATTTCCAGGTGGCAACACAGATTTATTGGCACAATTGTGGCAGCTTCCATTTTCCACCTAAGAAAATGGAATAGAAAAGGAAATTCCTGCTTAAAACTAAATTTTGTAATAAATACACCACAATCCCAGTGGTTCTGAAAAATAAATTCTGTTGTATACAGAGAACAGTCATCCACAGCAGCTGAAATTCTGTGATTTATCATGACAGAAACCAAGACATTAAATTATAAATTATAGATATTAAATTATATATTGTATTAAACAACTTATTAAAGTAAAAAAGATCTTAAAACCACAGTAAAAAAATAAAAGCATGGCCAACTTGGAAGTGTCAAAAAGTTACCACTAAAAACAACTGCAACATGATTAAAGTGTCCTGGACATAAATTAACTTCAACCAATTTGCTCAAAATCAGTATTAAAGGGGTTTTTTTAAATAATTCACACTATCTAAAACAAATGCTTGGGCTAAAATTTAGAACTTTGAATGGTTAAAGAGAAAAGAAATCTTCCCAAACCCCACAGCCCCGGATTTATCCAAATCATGACAGGATTCAAGCTCAGAACTCAGAAATTATCTATTTCTCCAGGACACACATCCCTAATTTTTACCAAATGTTCATCTCTTCATTCATAGGAATCCAATGAAATTACATCAGTTTCCAAATCCTTCCAAGAGAAAGATTTAGACCAGGTCTGTGGAAGCAGAGGTGTGTGAGAAATATGTTGGAAAATTTAATTATTACCAGCAAAATCTGGTTTTACCACAGACCCCTTACCAGCACAGTACTGCACTGAGTGACTGTGTTTGTATTAAATGTATGGTGCTTTCCCCTCTTAATTAAAAATTATCAAAGCAACTCCCCCAGAAAAAAAATAATAGTTTCTATTAAAAATAATACAAAATACAAAATTCCAACCCCAAATCACCCCATATCCCCAAAATCTGTGGAGTATTGACCAGGAGTTCAGAGTCTGTCCTGACTAAATATCTTAATTTGACACCTGGCAGCCAAAAAATCTGTTTTTAGCACAGACCCCTTACTAGCACAGTATTGCACTGTGTTTGTATTAAATGTCTGCTGGTTTTCCCTCTTAATTAAAAATAATCAAAGCAACTGCCCCAGGAGAAAAATAATAGTTTCTATTAAAAAATAATACTAAATACAAAATAATACAGAATTCCAACCCCAAAACACACCATATCCCCAAAGTCTGTGGAGTATTGATCAGGAATTCAGAGTCTGTCCTGATTAAACATCTTAATTTGAAACCTGGCAGCCAAAAAATCTGCTTTTAGCACAGATCCCTTACCAGCACAGTATTGCACTGATTGTGTTTGTATTAAATATGTGCTGGTTTTCCCTTTTAATTATCAAAACAATTCCCCCAAAATAAAAATAATACAAATTCCGACCCCAAAACACCCCATATCTCCAAAATCTATGAAGTATTGACCAGGAGTTCAGAGTTTGTCCTGACTAAACATCTTAATTTAACACCTGGCAGCCAAAAATCTGCTTTTAGCACAGATCCCTTACCAGCACAGTATTGCACTGAGTGACTGTGTATTAAATGTGTGCTGGTTTTCCCTCTTAATTAAAAATTATCGAAGCAACTTCCACAAAAGAAAAATAATACAAATTCTGACCCCAAACACCCCATATCCCCAAAATCTCTGAAGTATTGACCAGGAATTCAGAGTCTGTCCTGATTAAACATCTTAATTTGAAACCTGGCAGCCAAAAAATCTGCTTTTAGCACAGATCCCTTACCAGCACAGTATTGCACTGACTGTGTTTGTATTAAATGTGTGCTGGTTTTCCCTCTAAATTATCAAAACAATTCCCCCAAAATAAAAATAATACAAATTCCGACCCCAAAACACCCCATATCGCCAAAATCTGTGAAGTATTGACCAGGAATTCAGAGTTTGTGCTGACTAAACATCTTAATTTGACACCTGGCAGCCAAAAACCTCTTTCAGAGTGAGAGCCCAGCAAGGACAGGGAGTTCTCAGCACACCTGACTCCTTCCCACAGCACCAATTCCCACCCACACAAGGTCACAGTGGGATGGCAGTGCTGGTTATGGTTGGACTCAGTGATTTTAAAGGGTTTTTTTTTCCAGCCCAGATGATTTTCTGATCTAACAGTGCTCTAGATTTAGACCAGGTCTGTGGAAGCAGAGGTGTGTGAGAAATATGTTGGAAAATTTAATTATTACCAGCAAAATCTGGTTTTACCACAGACCCCTTACCAGCACAGTACTGCACTGAGTGACTGTGTTTGTATTAAATGCGTGCTGGTTTTCCCTCTTAATTAAAAATTATCAAAGCAACTGCCACAGAAGAAAAATAATAGTTTCTATTAAAAAATCTAGCATCTAGGATCTAGCAGTGACACAGAAGTGCTGCATCATCCACTGCTCCCCACAGTGAGGTGGGAAAGGAGCAGAGGTGGGACATGGCACAGGATTGATCCCAGATGGCTCTGGAATATCTCCAGTGAGGAAAACTCTGCAGCCTCCCTCCCTGGGCAATCTTTTCCAGAAATTCTCCCTCATGTTCAGGTGGAGCTTCAGTTCCTGCCTGTTCCTGCTGTGGCATTGCTGGCTGTGAAAAACGTGTATTTTATGATTGGCTTTTTGCAAATATTAAAATGAATATTATATGTGTTATGTTAGAAAATGATGCTGGATTAATTTGCTTAAGTAGTGTGTTAAATATAGTTTTAGGTTATAACATAATGTTAAAATAGAAACTGTGCTATGTAACATACTTTTTTTAAAGAGAGGAATGAGGTATTCCCACCAAGATAGCAGCCACAGGACACCTGAATCTTTCAGAGAAAGAGAATTTATTGCTCCATTATCAGAAGAAATGAACTTCTTCCTGCCTCGCTCAGCCATGAAGAGCCGTCAGGATTAATAAGAAGAAGTTGACACTGACCAGACAGAATCCTGTGTTTGAATGGAATTTATGCATCACTAATGAGGTGTATGAATATGCAACAGGCTGTTGCTTTTAAGGGTTAATCATCTGTTAACCGGTGTCCTTATTTTGGCCAGAAAGAGGTACCTGGACCATCCATAACTCTTTGTTTTTATTGTCTCATACTGTGCTAACCCTAATTGTCCAATTTTTTTTATTACTCTCATTTTATTACTATTTTTATAACCATTTTATTACTATTAAACTTTTAAAATTCTAGAAACAAGTAATTGGCATTTTTTACAAGAGGAAGAAGTTGATGATGACCAGACAGAATCCTGTGTTTGAATGGAATTTGTGCATCATGTATGAGGTGTATGAATATGCAACAGGCTGTTGCTTTTAAGGGTTAATCCTCTGTTAATGTGGGTCCTTTCTTGGGCTTATTTTGCCCAGAAAGAGGTACCTGGACTGTCCATAACTCTTTGTTTTTATTGTCTCATATTGTCCTAACCCTAACTGTCCAAATTTTTATTACTCTAATTATATTACTATTTTTAGAACAATTTTATTACTATTAAACTTTTAAAATTCTAAAAACAAGTGACTGGCATTGTTTTTCACACTACGTAAGATACTTTTTTTTAAAGAGAGGAATGAGGAACTTGCAATGAGATAGCAGCCACAGGACACCTGAATCTTTCAGAGAAAAAGAATTTATTGCTCCATTATCAGAAGAAACGAACTTCTTCCTGCCTCACTCATTAAGAGGAAGAAGCTGACACTGACCAGCCAGAATCCTGTGTTTGAACGGAATTTATGCATCATGTATGAGGTGTGTGAATATGTAACAGGCTGTTGTTTTTAAGGGTTAATCCTCTGCTAACATGTGTCTTTATTTTGCCCAGAAAGAGGTACCTGGACCATCCATAACTCTTTGTTTTTACCGTCTCATATTGTCCTAATTCAAATTCTCAAAATTATTATTGCTCTAATTGTATTACTGTTTTTACAACCATTTTATTACTATCAAACTTTTAAAATTAAAAAAAAAAAAAAAAGTGATTGGCGTTTTTCACACCAGTGTCTGGCGGTGCTCAGGGTTCTTCTTCCCATGTGCAGGACCTGAACTGCACTGTGCTGAAATTTGGAAGGGTTTTCTCTGCCTGTCAAAGTCTCTGAAAGGGCACAACCCTCTGAGGCATCGGCCATTCCTTGTTTTGTATCATCAGCACTGTATTGAATTTCGGAAGGGTTTTCCCTGCTCTTCTCCCCTGCCTGTCAAAGTCCCTCCGAAAGGGCACAACCCTCTGAGACATCGGCCATTCCTTGTTTTGTATCATCAGCGAACTTGCTGAGGGAGCACCGACCCCATTGTCCAAACAAGCCACAAACACCAAGGACAGAACCCCGGGGGCACCACTCGTGACAGACCCCCCTACACCCTGTGCCTCATTCCCGAGCCTCCGGGACCTGTTCTCCATTCTCCCCTCATTTACAGGAACCTCAGGGCCACCTTCCCAGTCCCAGAGCCCCTGACTGAACCCTGACAGAGAACTCAGACTTCCAACCCGGCACCCCTCACCCTGGGGCCGCCTCAGACCGGGAACCGGGAACCCCCAGCAGCAGCGGCGCCCGCACCCCACAACCTCCGGGCAGCCCGGGGTTAAGACACCGGGACAGCCCCGGAATCCTCCCCAGAACCCTCCAAAATCCCCGCAGCCCCCAACATGGCGGGTCCCCCTGAGGAGCCGCCCGACGCGTGGCGCCCCCTGGTGGCTCCCAAGTAACGCGCCCCCCGCGCGCGCGTGCGGACCCGCTTGAGAGCAGGGCCGCGCCCACCGGAACGGCCCCGCGGGGGGAGGGGGGGGGGAGGGAGGCCCCGGCCAGTCCGCTCGGCGCTGTGCGACCCACCTGCCCTAGCTTGGCCGCGGAGGCGGGTGGTGAAGAAAAGAAGGACGGCGAGCAGCACGGCAACGGCGGCGAGCAGAACCGCGTCCATCCCGCAGCGCCGGCCCCGCCCACATCACCCTTGGTACGCCCCGTCTCCTTCCCCTGCAGCAAGGCCCCCCGCGCGCGGGCTGCCCCGCGGGGTGCCTGTGGCGGCGCGGCGCGGAGGGCGCGCTGCGATGGGGCAGGCGCGGCTCGGACAGCCCGCGGGAGGGGTCCTGGCTGGTCCCTGAGGCGGGCGCTGAGGGAGGGCGCGGAAAAAGGAATTAAAGGCGGGATTAAAGCAGAAGTTAAAGGGGAAATTAAAATTTATGAGGCAAAACCGGCCGTGAGCCGGTGTGGCCGCCCGGCACGGCTGCTATGAGCGGCTGGTGATGCGTCCATCCTCCGCACTGGGTGGGTGGGGCCAGCCTGGGACATCTCAGCCGTGACCCCGCTCCGGGTGCACCCCAGACAGGCCTGAGAGCTGTCAGGGTGACCCAGGCAATGATGAAACTTAAATTACATCTCTGAGTAATTTCTGTTTTCTTCTTTTAGGTCTGTGGAATTTGGGAATGGGATGAAGCTGGAGCTGCCGTGTCAGGAGTGATGTCCTGACCTGGCCTGAACTAAAAGTGCACAAAAATATGCAGAAACTTGCACTGGAGATGGAGAAGAAATTTCCTCCCTTTGCATGGTCACCCACTGTTAGATCTGAAACTTTGTCAGACTCTGCCCCAGTCCTATGAGTGAGGAGAGAAATTTTTTAAGCTTTACCCATTTTCACTTTGCGGTTGTGAAGTTCTGGCTGATCAAGCCCTTTCTTGCTTCAGAAATGCTTTCAGTGTGACTGTTTAAAGCACTTTTCGGGGAAAGTGTTTTAATAAATTGAGAATACAAATTCGAGGCTATGGGACATCTAAAGGTGATCAAAAGCACTGTTTAGCTAATTAATCATTGCTGTGAGCTCCACAGCTGCCTGTGTCCCTGTCACCAGCTCGAGATGAGTTCAGATCTGTCAGCAGATGAAAAGCAGCTTCTGTTGAGGGATCTGCTGAATTTTAGCCATGTAGAACCAACAACACAGTGGGAAGCTCTCAAAAAAGAGCTGAACTACAGACTGAGTGTTTTATGGCAAAGTTTTATTTTAGTAATAGCCTTTCAAAAGTCTTATTTTGGGAATCATTCCTAGAATCCTGGAATGGTTTCGGTTGGAAGGAACCTTAAGGATGATCTTGTTCCATTCCTTGCCATGGGCAGGGATACCTTTCACTATCCCAGGCTGCTCCAAGCCCCATCCAGCCTGACCTTGGACACTTCCAGGGATCCAGAAGCAGTCACTGCTTCTCTGGGCACCCTGTGCCAGGGCTCCTCACCCTCCCAGGAGAAAATTCCTGCCCAATATCCCATCCATCCCTGCCCTCTGGCAGTGGGAAGCCATTCCCTGTGTCCTGTCCCTCCATCCCTTATCCCCAGTACCTCTCCAGCTCTTCTGGAGCTCATTCAGGCCCTGCAAGGGGCTCTGAGATCCTTCCTGGATCCTTCCCCTCTCCAGGTGAGCACCCCCAAGCTCTCTCCAGCCCTTGGAGCAGCTCCATGGCCTCCTCTGGGCTCTCTCCAGCAGCTGCAGCTCCTCCTGCTGTTGGCCCCAGGGCTGGAGCAGCTCTGCTGGAGGGGTCTCACCTGCAGAATCCCCCCGCCCTGCTGGGGATGAGCACACAGAGGGCTCTGGCTGGGCCATGTGGAGCTTCTCCCTCACCCCAGCTCCCCCTCAGGTTCAGCTTCTCCCTCACCCCAGCTCCCCTCAGGTTCAGCTCCTCACCCACCCCCCATCTCCCCCTCAGGTTCAGCCTCTCACCCACCCCAAAACCCCTCAGGGTCAGCTCCTCACCCACCCCAACTCCCCTCAGGCTCAGCTTGTCCCTCACCCCAGCTCCCCCTCAGGTTCAGCCTCTCACCCACCCCAGCTCCCCCTCAGGTTCAGCTTCTCCCTCACCCCAACACCCCTCAGGCTCAGCTTTGGCCAAAGCACCCGTGGGCAAGCTGGAGGTTCCCAAAACCCCTTTGTTGTTTGTCACCCAGCCCTGCAGGCAGCCAGCACACACTCGTGTCAGTGCTGAGGGGTTTATCGTGTCGGTGCTGAGTTGTTCATTTCCCTGCATGGTCCCTACTGCCTTTAATAAGGAGGTGGTGGTAATGGTGGGATGTCACCTGCTCCTCCTCTCCGGGCTGCAGAGGGAGCAGAGGAGTTTTTCCTGTAGGTGTCACCAATATCCCGCGAAGAAACTGAGCTTAAACTGCCGGAGAAGGAGCGAGCGTGGGATGCTCGGGTCGGTTTGATACAACACCAGAGTCTTCTGAAATATTTGAGATCCCTCGGGTTGCGTTTCACAGAAGCCCTTCTGGATTTTCCTAATTTAAGTCTGGAAAAATCCCTCTGGTTTCCTCAATAACCGTGTAAATTCCAGAGGATTTTGAGGCTGGCTTTCTACCAGGACACTGGGAGAATGTGTGAAGGCTGTGATGAGCGGTGGGTGGTGATTGAATTTGGTGGCTGCTGCTGGAGCGTGACTGGTTCCACTCAGTCATGCAAACACTGCAAGAATATCACGGAATCATGGAATGATTTGGGTTGGGAGGGACCTTAGATACCATCTCATTCCATGAGCAGGGACACCTTCAATATCCCAGGGTGCTCCAAACCTCTCCCAATACTTCCAGGGATCCAGGGGCAGTCACAGCTTCTCTGGGCACCTGTGCCAGGGCTCACCACCCTCACATGGAACAATTCCCTCCTTAGTATTTATTCTAAATCTGCCTTCTCTTAGCTTAAAAATGTTTCTGCTTGTCCCAGCAGTTGTAAATCCTTAATCACAATAATACAGTATTTGCAGACCTAGGGAATTTTCTCACCCAGCACTGCCTGATCCCAGTACAGGCTTTTAAGGGAAAATTGGTCTTTTTTCAATTTATTGTGACAAAAGGTAAAATAGCACATTCCCCCTCAAACACCTCATTGTATAAGGAATTACATCGAATCACAGAATCATTAAGGTTAGAAAAGCCCTTTTGCATCATCAGGCCCAACTATTCTCTTACTGCCAAAACCACCACTAAACCACCCCGAAGTTCCACCTCTACACCTAAAATCCCTTGAAATGTAAATCCTTGTGGGGCTGGAGGCACATCCACGTGTGTCACTTTTTGGGGCAGACTGGAGAGCTCACCCAGCTGGCAGAGCAGCCCCGAGGCTTCCATCCAGAGATGCACCAGGTACCGGTGCCCGGTAATGAGGCTCTAATTCCCTGCGAATAAACCAAAGTGCATCCAGGAACTCGCTGTATCCCGGGGCCAACTGGCACAAAACGCCCTCTTCCACACTTGTCAGCTTGCCTCGCCTTCCAGGAGAGGGTGGCTGGATGCACACTGCCTGCTGGGAGCTGTTCCTGGACTGCTTTGAGCCGGGAATCATCTCAGAAAGTTTGTGCAGAAGGACTTTCTAAACATTTTCTCCCATGGATGTAAGTAAGAGCCGAAATAAGGGATGCAGGACTCCAGGTAGCTCTGCAAAATGCAGTTTATTGTATCCAAGGTGTTACAGCAGTCCAGGGTCGTGGATGAGAGGAATAGCAGATTTGTCTTTACAAATGGTCTGCTGGTAGATAAAACCAGCACTGGGAGATAAAAGAAACAATGGGAAGGATTCCACTGATTGATGAATGGAAAAAGATATTTGCTTTTACAAATAAACTTCGGGTTTGCTGATAAATGAAATTAGACATTTAAAGATGAAATAAACAATGAGGAAGAAAAACCCCAAAATTCCATAAAAATTAAAAGGAAGGGTTATACATTAGAGGGAAAATCTCTGGTATCAGGTGTATCAGGAAGTCTGAACCTCTCAAGTACCTCAGCCAATGGGGAAAGAGAGAAGGGAAATGCAGCCAGGAAATTGGGATAAAAAGGAGGCTACGTCCCCCAAAAATTTGAGAGACCCCAGGGCAATGCCCCATGGCCTTTCCATTTATTCAAATAAAGTTACAGGACTCCTCTGTCTCCTTTTTGGACATAAACCTCTGATGTTTGTGGATTATTTTCCTAACAGGGGTGACAGAGCTGTGCCTACAGCTGTCAGCTCCAGCTGCAGGCAGGCCTGGAGACCCTGAGTTTAGGTTATAAATGCATTCTATACTTTTCTTTTGCTTGCAATGCATTCTATACTTTGCTGAGCATCTTCATACAGTAGAACCAATCTATCCCTTAACTTTTATCTCTAGCCTATCATAACTACTGTAATTACCATATTCATGTTACTGTTCTCCAGTCACTAAAAGTCAGTACATTACAGTTTAAGCTCAAAGATGTTTTTCAGTTTCCTTGCAGTGTAAAATTCTGAAACCTTTTTTCTACTTGCAACATTTGCTGACTTGTTTGCCTGTGCTCTCTTTCTGCTTGGTAAAAACATCTTCTTGTTTGGGGTGGGTTTATCTTTTGCTCTAAGCCATAAAAACCCTTCTAACTAACACAGCCTTTGCCTTCTTGGTTACCCAGTAAGACTGACTCAGCAATTCTTTTCTTCTATATCAAAACTTGCTCACAGCTCTATTCCTTCATCAGATTCTACATTCAAAAACCTTCCTGCTAAGCACACATATCTGTGAGACTTTCTTGTCAAACTTTCATCCTTCCCAACAGATATACCTTTCAGTGCCTGGGCACACCGTATTTCCCAGCAGGGATGCAACCTTTGTGCAGCAGGATTTATTTACAGGGAGAAATGCTGCAAGGGCTGCCTTCCAGCTCCCACCCACTTGGAGATGGACCTCGGGTGTTCTTCCAAATGCTCTGGAAATGTGCTGATGAAGGGAGAGGTTCTGCATCCTCCTTTGTGCCAGTGGGACACAGCACCTTCCAGGGAGTGCTCTGGATTGCAGGATCACACTCTGGGAAGGATCTGGATCAGAGTGCCAGAGAGCTGCAGATTATTTTATAATTGCAGGGCAGTGAGCTGGTGATCCTAAATGTGGGATGAGCAGGGCCCCCCAGCACCATCCTGGAGCTCAGCACCTCCCCAAAGCCCCTGAAGAAGCATCCAAGACCTGTCTTGGTCTTTTCTGGCCCTGCTGCTTCCTTCTCACTGCTCTACTTTAGTCACTTGTTTTAGGAGAAATAAAATGGTTGCTTGTTGCTTGAGATAGCTTCCAAATCTCCCTTAAATTTAAACACAAGTAGTGGTCATAATCAAAACAGAATCTTAGTTCTTGAAAACAACGTTACAAAATCAAGAAATGCATAAAAACTTGAAGGCTTGAAATCATTGTGAGGTGATTCCCTCTGTGTTGTGTTTTATAACAGCTCATTTCTGCCCCGAAGGTTTCACTGACTGGTCTAGTTCAGCCACAGCTGCTTCTGGGCCAGGATGTCTGAGTGATGCAGGGAGTGGGACTTGATCAGATAAATGCCTTTTTTTCCTTAAAAGCTGGGGGAAAATTTGAAGCAAATAATGCCAGTAAAGATATAAATCTAAAAGAAATCCAGCCAGGCTAAGGATTTCTTTGAGCAAGTCTTCAAAAATAGTTGGAGATCAAGACTGTTGTGCTGACAGGAGATTAAAGAAAAAAATAGTGGTGAAGAGAAATCCCTACAAGTGAAATTCAGATGCTTTCCCTCCTGTGGCCACCAAACCAAAACCTTTCAAAGGCTCTTTGGGGAACAATGAAGCCACAGAGATGGGATGGATTTGGATGTCCCTGGTTAATGCCCTGAGCACAGGGTTCAGCCTTGTGGCTGTTAGGAAAATTAATTCACAAACACCAGAGGTTTATGCCCAAAAAGGAGACAGAGGAGTCCTGTAACTTTATTTGAATAAATGGAGAAGCCATGGGGCTTTCCCCTGGGATCTCTCCAATTTTTGGACGACGCAGCCTCCTTTTTATCCCAATTTCTTGGCTGCATTTCCCTTCTCTCTTTCCCCATTTCTGAGGTACTTGAGAGGTACAGACTTCCCAATACGCCTGATACCAAAGATTCCCCCCTAATGTATAACCCTCCCTTTTAATTTTTATTTGATATGGAATTCAGGGCTTTTTCTTTCTAATTGTTTTTCATCTTTCAATGTCTAATTTCATTTATCAGCAAACCCGAAGTTTATTTGTAAAAGCAAATATCTTTTTCCATTCATCAATCAGTGGAATCCTTCTCATTGTTTCTTTTATCTCCTAGTGCTGGTTTTATCTACCAGCAGACCCACAGCTTGTTTGTAAAGACAAATCTGCTGTTCCTCTCATGGCTGTGACTGTATCTGTGGCTGTCTTTTCAGCAATTCATCTGCAATCTTTTCTTCATCTCTTTTGGTTATAAACTATTCCAGTGTTTTTTGGGCATGGACACATTCCTAGAGAAGACCTGTTGTAGTTCCCATCCCTGGAGGTGTCCAAGGAATGACTCAAGTGACATTGAGTGCTCTGGGCTGGTTGACAATGCTGTGATGATCAAAAGTTGGGCTGATCTTGGAGGTGTTTTTCAAGACTTAGCTCTAGCTGCATTATCTGAGCATGGTCAAGCTTCTCCTCTGGAATTTGCTAGCTGAAAACCAAAGATAAAAATACTGGTTTTCTTCCCAAAGTCAGTCCTGGGGAGGGCAAGCACCACAGAAACAGCTGAGGTGGAAATGTTCAGAGGAAACCTTCAGAGGTTGCTGCTGTTCTGGGTGTCTCTGTCATTCAGAGCTGCTCCCCCTGCAGAGCTCTGGCATGGACACATTCCTAGAGAAGACCTGTTGTAGTTCCCATCCCTGGAGGTGTCCAAGCAATGACTGGAGGTGACCCTGAGAGCTCTGGGCTGGTTGACAAAGCTGTGATGATTAAAAGTTAGGTTGATCTTGGAGGTGTTTTCCAAGATTTAGCTCCAGCTGCCTTATCTGAGCAGGGTCCCAGCATCAGGCAAGCTTCTCCTCTGGAATATGCTAGCTGAAAATCAAAGATAAAAATACTGATTTTCTTCCCAAAACCAGTCCTGGGGAGGGCAAGCATCACAGAAACGGCTGAGGTGGAAATGTTCAGAGGTTGCTGCTGTTCTGGGTGTCTTTGTCATTCAGAGCTGCTCTCCCTGCAGAGCTCTGCTCTCCTCTCATGCCCATCGAGCTGTTTGTCTAAAGCCCTAATGAGTTTCCTGTATCTTTTCAAAATGTAAATTGTAACCAATTTACAAGTCGTTAGTTATAAAGTCAGTCACTGCAGCCCCTCTTTAATTTCACCTGTCCCTTCCCCGTGTTTCCATTAAGCCCCATTTAATTACAAATTAATCTCATTCTCGGGGCATCAGCTGCATTTGTAATAAATGTCCCTCAAAAGCTGTGACTCAGCCGACAGCGCACCAGCGGTGACCAAGACCTGGATGAACAGGATTTCCAGTCCAAATTAACAAATAACTTTTCTCCTGTCTCAAAAAAATCCACCAGCACAAGGGGGAAAGAAAACTAGAGATGCCAAAATGGAATTTGGTTTCTTTGCTGCAGGCGAAGAAAAGGGGAGCAGTTGTGACCCAGCAGTTCCCCCCTCAGGTTATCCCCAGGGGACTCACAGCTGTAATGGCTTTGCTGCCTTGAGGAGAGGCTTTAAGCTGCAAAAATCCACTTTTCCAGCCAACTCCCATAAATCCAGAGCATTTTGTTGGATTGCAGACTTCCATTGCTTAATGGGAACATTGCTCACCATTTCACATCCTGGTTTTGGCAATGGCTGCTTTTCTCTTCCTGGGTGCAGGACAGAAAAAAATCCTTTTTAATTTTGGCTTGGCTGGAGACTGAACTGTGGGGTGCCTGTTTGTGAAATTCACATTCCCTGAACAAATTCCTTCACCCAGGGTTTTTGCCTGGGAAGCTGACAGGCAGTGAGAGAGGCCTCAGAGAAAATGAAAACAATTCTTATCTCATTTGCTTCTCCTGTGTTGTGCTCATGTGCAATGTGTTTGGAGATTGTTCACCCACAGGTGATCGTTCCATTGGATTCTGCTGTGAGTTGTTTTCACTCTTTGGGCAATCAGGGCCAAGCTGTGTCGGGACTCTGGAAAGAGTCACAAATTTTCATTATTATCTTTTTAGCCTTCTGTAAGTATCCTTTCTGTATTCTTTAGTATAGTATAGTATTCTTTAATATAATATAGTATTATAAAGTAATAAATTAGCTTTCTGAGATAGAGTCAGATGCATCATTCCTTCCCTCATTGGGGCGGCCATGTGTTGTCATCTTATTGCAGGGGTTCCATGCTGCGATCTCCTTACATAAAAGTTTCATACCTTCTTGGTGTTTCTCATGGGCATTTCCTCAGAGCATTAACTCTTTCTTCTTCACAAAACAGCCACTGACCCCAGTTTCCCTCTCAACCAGCCACTCCACTCTTTTATAGCACTCTTCTTCTCACTGGTTACAGCTGTGGCTTGTTAAAGCCAGGCCTGTTCCTAATCTTTGATAATTGGCCCAGCTGCAACTCCTTAGGAGTGAGATTACTTCCTACACTATCTTGATTTTCTTATATTATATCCCTCTACAGCCGTGCATTTACAAAACCTGTTGTGTTTGGGGCAAAGCCTCCTCTCCTCTAAAGGCTTTCCCCCACTGTTCTCAGCATCCCTCTACCTCTGCCTTCCCTCTGTGCTCATGGTGGAACAGGCCAGGGAATGGATCCTGGCTTCTGACGGCCTTTTTATCAGCAGGAGATGTGTCTGTGGCAGAACAGCTTTACTGGTATAAGCCAAGGGTGGGTGTTCATCTGCCTGTGTTCATCTTCCTTCCAGACTTCTTCAGGGAGGCTGGTTTTTTAGAATGGGGTTCAGGAGGCAAGATGGAGGAATCTGAGTGTGTCCAGCCTTTCTCCTTCTTCTTGGTCTCCATCTTCTGCTGTGATGGTGGCACTTTTGGATTGGTTTAGAGTAGAAGCTCACTGTCTAACATAGGTGATAGGTATTGGGACGTTATGGTAAATAATGTGCTCGTAGTTTTTAGTATAAAAAGATAACACCGCCCCAGGGGCAGGCAGAGTGCCTCTGTCTATCCTGCTGAGCAGACCTTGGAAGGCCAGAGAAAGAATTTTATAGATAAGAAACAATAAACAACCTTGAGAATGAGAACTGAAGAGTTCTGACTCCTTCTTCAACCACCAGGCTGGGAAAAGAGACTTTCCAACACATCTCGGGTGTTGCGGTGTGATTTCATGGTTTGCCTCTTACCCCGGGTTTCTCCCTGTAGATTCCTTCCCCAGGTGTGTCAGTCACCTCTCCTTTCCACACCCCGACCCCTGCCCAGCACTGTCTGTTAATCCTGGCATTCCAGAAGGGCATTGAGTGATTGGCAGAATTCAAAAGATGCCTCCACCCCTGGGGGGACACTGGGCCACCCAGGTGTCCTTTGTCCCTTGAGACCTCCTTCTGTGTACCTGGTTGGTGGCTCCCTACCCCTTCCTTCCTCCCCCTTTCCCTGGGGTTCAAAGGAACAGCAACCACATCGTCAGGGAGTTCTGCTGGAGTTGTTGGATTCAGAGGCCTGTGGGCCAGAATAAAGCTCTGGATCCAAACCCTCCATCAGAACCGACTCCTTTCCTTCACCATCGCCTTAAAGCTTCTCCACCAAGGTAAAACTGAGCTCCCTGGACTTGTCCCAAGTGCCCAGCTGTGACATCCAGCTAGCCAAAGGTGTCTCTGAGGTGAAATCACCACAGTTGTTGCCTTTTGGTCAAGCAGCAAAGGCCAGACAAGCCCAGGCACATTCCATCCGGTTATATTAGTAATTATTCCAATACTTGGGGTCACTCTGAGCAGCAGAAACCCCGAGAGTGTCCCACACTCAGCTGGACAAGCCTGAATTTTGATGCAATTCTGCAAATTCCCATGAACCAGAACAGAAAGAATTGCATGTACAAGCAGAGATGAGTGTGGATGCAGCCTGCAGAGTCTCCTTATCTGTCTTTGGAATGCCACTGCTCCACGCTGCCAGCAGCCATCAGGAAAATTCGCTTTTCTCCTTGGACTGCGTGGAGCACACAGATAATTCTGGGAGCAGCAAGGCTGCTTTCATCTTCCTGCAGCTAATCCAAACAGATCACGTTGTTAGGGGGAGTCAGGGGAGAGCAGGAGAAGACAGAGTATCTTTATTTAAAAATAAATTAAAGAAATCCTTAAAATCAAAGCTCTTAGCAGGAGTTCAGCGGGATCAGGAGGCAGCAGTCCTTGCTGGTGCTGGATTTATTTCCTGTGTTAAATGTCTGGACTGTATTGCCTCATCTTCCCACAAATGGAGCTGCTCCTGCCTCGTGTTGGTTGGGCAGTGGGGAAAAGGCAGCAGAGCTGTCTGTGCTGTCCCTGCTCTGTGGATAACAGAAGGAACACGGAATTGTGAGGACTGTCAGGCTGGATTAGGCTCGAGGCATACGGAATCCAGTTCCTTGCTTGCTTTGCTGATCAGCACAGCAGGTTTCCAGGAATCATTTTAAAAACATTTCAGAGGAAAAAAATTGTTCATTTTGTTCCCCTTTTCCCCAAAATATTACCGTGACTGCTATCCTTCCAAAAAAATTCAGGGAGATTTCCAAGGCTGTGGGCTGCTGATGGTGGTGTAGACCCACAGTAAGTTGTAGGGACAAGTAACTGAGATTGTCACAGCAGCCTGGGCTGTGGGAACAATCTGGGGAAGAGAGCTGGGATCCCCCAGGGAAGTGGGAAAAGGTCAGAACTGGCACATGGGCTTTGCCAGAGGTACCAGGAGTCTTTTGCTGCCTCTGTGTACTTTACATCATGAAAGCCTTGGAACCTTTAGGTGTTGGACTTGGATGATCCTTGTGGGTCTCTTCCAAATCAGGATTTTCCATGGTATTCTAAAGGGAAACCAAATGTCCCTCAAAAACAGCCAGGAAAACACTTATGCAGGGATCTGTGTCCAACAGAGGTGATGCTGCTCAGAAATTACCTTTGCTCTGTGTTGCACATCCTAAAGTAGCTGAACTGGATCCCCAGGAGAGAGATACGGAACCAGTCACCCCATGAACAAGATTCACTGGATTTCATCTCCCATTGGCAACCAAATCATAGAATCACAGACTGGTTTGGCTTGGAAAGGACCTTAAAGATCATCCCAATGCACCCCCTGCCATGGAGGGACACCTTCCACCATCCCAGGGTGCTCCAAACCCCAATGTCCAACCTGGCCTTGGACATTTCCAGGGATCCAGGGGCAGCCACAGCTTCTCTGTGCCAGCAGGGCCTCACCCCTTTTACAGTCAGCAATTAAATAATTTTAATCAATCTAAATCCTTTCTCCACTGAGCCTGTGTTTGTGCTCAGGATTGCCTCCACCCCAGGGATTTAAAGGAATGCCTCCTGTAAGTGAGGAGGAGGGTGTGGATACCTTGTGAATATCTGTGGGATTTAGGAAAGTGGATTCCCAGGGCTCCCACAGGCACTTCCCATCCCACTGCTGGGCATTATCCCAACCCTAAGCCAGGGGAAGAGTGGGGAGATGAGCTCAGTGTGGCTGCTGGAGGATTTCCTGGATTATTGATGAATACATCAGGGGGATGGGGACAGGAACTGTCTTTAGTGCCATTAGTGCAGGGCTGGAGGATGAATCCATGGCCAGAGATGACTGCCCAGGTTACTTTGTCTTCTCTTTGATTTAAGCACTGTACAATTAGTCCAGAGCTTGAAAATTATGCTATTAAACATTGTGCTGTCCTTTTTAATGGATAGCTACTGGGAGAACCTACTGGAAGATTTCCAAAACTCCTGTTTCCATAGGAAGTGTGCAAAAGGAGAAGGGCTGCCTAAAATCCCACCCATTCACCCCAAATCAGCATCACCTCTCCTGCTGCATCCCTAATAATTGTCTGTGTGCTTGAAAGCCACGCGCCCTGTCCCACCTCCAAACCCTTCCAGTTCATCATTGTCCCTGTCACAGCAAGAGTTTTCTTTATTCCTGACCTAAATCTTCCTGCAGACAATATAAGCCCAAGATCATCCCCATCCCATGATGAATATTCATCATTTTCTCTCCCATAACGAAGGTCAGTGTTCTTTAATAAGAGAGAAGAAAGGCACACAGGAGGTCCATTTAATAAAAGAGGTGACTGGTGCATAAAGCAGGGAGATATTATAATTAATATCACCAGGGTGGGAATGTGCTCAGGAAAATGCTGGCAACCAGGAGGAAGGGATGCCATGAAGTTTTAGCTTTGAGAAGTTAAAAAAAGCTTTGAGTGAAGTTAATGGAAATTCTGCCTGCATAAGAAACACAGGTGGAAGGGAAAATCGGCTTATTTTAATCAAAGCAAGAGGGGAAAAAAACACCAACCCTAATTTAAATCAGTCCAAGTGATTGCAGACTTAATTCTCTCCCCTTATTAGACTCTTCAATCCTAACCCTATAGGCCTAAGAGCTCTCTTTGCACTGGAGGCACAGGAATTGGATTTGTATGCACGCTGACCTCTGAGGGATGGCGTGAATCCATCCTCTGTCTGTGGGGAGGATTCCCAATTAAATCTGCTGGGAAAGGTGATTACGTGGCCCCAGCCTTGTCTGGAAGGGGGATGGCTGGGGAGGTTCCTCTCTGGCAGTGCTCTCAGGTGCTGGATAATTGCTGTGGATGGAAAAAGGAGGAGGAGGAAGAGGAGGAGGAGGTGGTGGTGGAGGCTCTTTGCTCCTGTTCCCTCCTTTGCTTCTGTTCCTGGAGGGAAAGGAGGGATGGAGCATCCAGAAGGAAAGGCTGAGAGAATTGGGATTGCTCAGCCTGGAGAAGAGGAAGCTTTGGGGTGAGCGAATTGCAGCCTTCCAGGACCTGAAGAGGCCCCAAGAGAGGTGGAGAGGGACTTTGGACACGGGATGGAGGCACAGGACAAGGGAGAATGGCTTCAAATGGAAAGAGAATGGGTTTAGAATGGATATTAAGAAGAAATTCTTCCATGTGAAGGTGGTGGACCCAGGCACCGGGTGCCCAGAGAAGCTGTGGCTGCTCCTGAATCCATGGAAGTGTCCAAGGCCAGTTTGGATGGACTTGGAGCACCCTGGGACAGTGGAAGGTGTCCGTCCATGGCAGAGGTTGGAACAAGATGGTCTTTAAGGTCCCTTCCAACCCAAACTATCCCATGATTCTGTGATGAAATTTCAAAAGGAAGGCAGGGAAATTCAATCAGGACATGTTTACTTTATTAAAAAAACCCTAAAATTAATTCCCAAAACATCATTATGAGAAAAAAAAAGGCAAAAAAAGCACTCAAAGCTCACAGCTTTAGTTTCCTTTTCTTCCCTCCTGCAATTTTTATCTGCTCTGCAAAAAGACAGAAGCAAGGAAAGGATGCCAGGTAGGTGTTACTTTAGAAAGCCCTGATAAAAAGCCCTGATTTACCTCAATTTTAATGGGGTTCAGCCAAAATTCCTAGCAGGACATAAATGTGAACTCATTCCTTTCCTTCCCATTTCACTTTTTTTTTTTTTTTTCCATCCCAGAAATGACACAGGCAGAGAGGTTGGAAGCAGCCAATTGCCATGAATAAGTGGAGGAGAGACCCCATTTCATCCTGGCAGCCATTCCTGAGCTGGGGCCAATTCATTAGGCAGAGATCTCCTCATCCCTGAGCAGAACAGCCTGTTCTGCCTGCCCCGAGTGCCTTCTGCTCTCCCAGCATTGCAGAGGTTGCTGCTTGCAGAGGGACAGCCGTGCTGAGATATTTATATGGATTTGTGTGTGGAAAATTAAAAAAAAAATCTCATTTTGTTGCAAAATTTTTAATTTTTCACTGCTCCCATCCACCCTCTTCCCCGTCCACAGAGTGCATCTGACCCGGGAGGATTCATCCACAAAGAATTGTGGGTTTTCAGTTATATTATTTTTTCTTCTTTGGTTTGTATTTGGGGTGTTTTTAGGGATTGTTTTTCAACAGAAAAGCAAAACTGTCCCTGATAAAATAGATGGTTTGACCTGTGCTCATCCCTGTGCCTTTGCAGCCTCGGGCTGAGCAACCTCTCCAAGGTTGCTGCTTGGAGAGGGACAGCCTTGCTGAGATATTTATATGGATTTGTGTGTGGAAAAGAAAAAAAAACCCATACTTTTCACTGCTCCCATCCATCTTCTTCCCTACATGTGGAAAAGAAAAAAAAAAGGCTCATTTTGTTGCAAAATGTTATTTTTTTTACTGCTCTTATCCACCTTCTTCCCCATCCACAGAAATCATCCGACCCAGGAAGATTTATCCACAAAGAATGGTGTGTTATGCAGTTGTATTATTTTTTCTTCCTTGTTTTTTTTTTGTGTTTTTTTTAGGGATTGCTTTTCAACAGAAAAGCAAAACTGTCCCTGATAAAAAAGATGATTTGACCTGTGCTCATCCCTGTGCCTTTGCAGCCTGGGGCTGGGCAACCTCTCCAAATGTTGCTGCTTGGAGAGGGACAGCCTTGCTGAGATATTTATATGGATTCTGGTGTGTAAAATGAAAAAAAAAACCAAAAACTTTTCACTGCTCCCATCCACCTTCTTCCCTACATGTGGGAAAGAAAAAAAAAAAGGCTCATTTTGTTGCAAAATTTTTAATTTTTCACTGCTCCCATCCACCCTCTTCCCCATCCACAGAGGGCATCTGACCCGGGAGGATTCATCCACAAAGAATTGTGTGTTTGCAGTTATATTATTTTTTCTTCTTTGGTTTGTATTTGGGGTGTTTTTAGGGATTGTTTTTCAACAGAAAAGCAAAACTGTCCCTGATCAAAAAGATGATTTGACCTGTGCTCATCCCTGTGCCTTTGCAGCCTCGGGCTGAGCAACCTCTCCAAGGTTGCTGCTTGGAGAGGGACAGCCTTGCTGAGATATTTATATGGATTTGTGTGTGTAAAATTAAAAAAACCCCAATCTTTTCACTGCTCCCACCCACCCTCTTCCCCATCCACAGAGAGCATCTGACCCAAGAGGATTCATCCACAAAAAATGGTGTGTTTTGCAGTTATATTAATTTTTCTTCCTTGGT
Organism: Melozone crissalis; assembly: GCF_028551555.1. Taxonomy (NCBI): domain Eukaryota; kingdom Metazoa; phylum Chordata; class Aves; order Passeriformes; family Passerellidae; genus Melozone; species Melozone crissalis. Next base: position 5,342,988 of record NW_026535905.1, read on the forward strand.
TTTTTTTTGTGTTTTTTAGGGATTGTTTTTCAACAGAAAAGCAAAACTATCCCTGAGAAAAAAGGTCATTTGACCTATCCTCATCCCTGTCCCTTTGTAGCCTGGAGAGGGACAGCTTTGGTGAGATATTTATATGGATTTGTGTGTGGGGGAAAAAAAAAAAGGCTCATTTTGTTGCAAAATTTTTAATTTTTCACTGCTCCCATGCACCTTCTTCCCCACGTGTAGAAAAGGAAAGGAAAAGGCTCATTTTGTTGCAAAAATTTTAATTTTTCAGTGCTCTTATCCACCTTCTTCCCCATCCACAGAAGTCATCCGACCTGGGAGAATTTATCCACAAAGAATGCTGGGTTTGCAGTTATATTATCTTTTCTTCTTTGGTTTGTTTTTGGGGTTTTTTTAGAGATTGCTTTTCAAAACGATCCCTGAGAAAAAAGATGGTTTGACCTGTGCTCATCCCTGTCCCTTCGCAGCCTTGGGTGGGCTCTGCAGTGCCAGCCCCAGCCCTGCCGTGTGCCCCCGGTGCCTGCAGCCAAGAGGGACCGGGAGAACCGGGCTCGGGGACATCCCCAGGGACGGATTTTGCTGCCATCCCGTGGACACTGCCCTTTGGAGCCTCTGGACCGGTCTCAAGGCGGGGACTTGATGGTCTGGCAGTGAGCTCCCCCCAAAATATGAACTGGAAACTCCAACCGAGGCAGCAGAAAAAGGGACAGGGATGACAGGGATTTCTCCCATTGCGCTGAAACACAAGGACAGCTCATGAAGGGACAGGCGCTGAAACAAAGAACTCACCAAAGGTGCTCAATCACCTTTCAGCACAAGGATGGCATTGGGATCCGGTTTCCATCTGTATTTATCCCCAGTTTCTTACAGAATTACAGACCCATGGAATCTCCTGAGATGGAAGGGACCCACAAACATCATCGAGTCAAACTCCTGGCCCTGTGTTGTCCTTTCAGGGTCCTGTCAGTGATGGAGTTGGGCTCATCCTTTCTCCCATGGCACTCCTGAATCACTCAGCCTTTCCTGACTTTTCGTTTGCCTGCAGAGAGAGGAAAAACATCCTGGGTTTAGTTTTAGTCCTTCCCAACAAGAAAGACTGAGGGGCTGGAGAGTGTCCAGGGAAAGGAACAGAGCTGGGGAAGGGTCTGGAGCACCAGGAGCAGCTGAGGGAGCTGGGAAGGGGCTCAGCCTGGAGAAAAGGGGGATCAGGAGGGACCTTGTGGCTCTGCACAACTCCCTGACAGGAGGGGACAGCCGGGGGGTTGGGCTCTGCTCCCAGGGAACAGAGTGAGAAGAAATGGCCTCAGGCTGGGCCAGGGGAAGTTTAGATTGGATATTTGGGAAAATTCTTCATGGAAAGGGTTGTCCGTCCCTGGCACAGCTGCCCAGGGAGGTGGCAGAGTCACCATCCCTGAAAGGGCTCAAAAACCCTTGAATGTGACACTTGGGGGTGGTTTAGGGGTGGCCTTGGTAGTGCTGGGGGAACTGGTTGGATTCACTGATCTTAGAGGGCTTTTCCAACCTGAGCAATTCTGGGATTTTGTGGTTCTGGGATTCCATGGTTTAGGGGTTCTCTCTATCTGCCACTAATTGCTTTCATGCATCAGGTCTTTGGTGTGAACCAGGCTGAACAGTCTGCATCAAAAGCAAACAACGCAACAGGGGAAGCAAAAAATGCAACAGGAGCTGGAGGAGAGCAGCCACTGCCACCTCCTGGTTCATGAGGTGACCCAAACAGCTCCATGATTTTGGTCCAGGTCCCTTGAATGAGCTCTTGGCTGGATCCCAGCATGGACCAGGAGCTCTCCCACCCTTGTGAGGATTTCTGGGTTCTGACTATCAGTGATCTATCCAAGGCTTGTTCTTTCCATCGAGTCCAGGTGACCCTTCCTGATACATTTCACCACCCTGAACCCCAAAATCAGCCTCAAACGTCCCGGAGGATCTGATTCCACTGCCACTGCAAGTGTCTGGGCCATCATTTTCCAGTCAGTGCTTGAGTGGCTGGTGTGGATTTAGTGTGTCAGAGCAGAGACTCCACAAAAAGCAACATTTCCTGCATGCAGCACCACATTTCAGCATCGAGGATAATTCTGTATTCCCATCTGCTTTATTTTAAGCAGCCCCAGGGATGGAAAGAGCCACCTTAAGAAAATACAGCCAGCACTCTCCTGCTCCAGCCACCCACGGGCTGACAGATTAAATCTCGTTTGCTTGTGCCAGAGTCTTGCTCACTTGTTTGTCATTATCTGGAGTTTTGTTAGGCTGTGTTAAAAAACAAAATCAGCAAAACAAAACTTTTTTTTTTACCTTTTTTTCCTTCTTCTTCTTTTTTTTTTTCCTTTTAATAAAAATAGAAGCTGTGTCAGGGATGGAGAAAAGTGCAGGCACACTCTTGGAGAGCAGCAGTGATCTGGTCCTGCCAAGGATGTGGGGATGGGAAGATCTGGGAGGCTGACAGGAGGAACTTCTGGCCATGCCTCACCTTGGGTACTCACCCATCCCCACAGCCTGGCTACAGGGCTTCCATGGCCACCTCTAATGGCATTTTTAAAAAATTCCTTCCAAAATTTGCTGTTATCTTTGGAGTTCTCTTATCATGCACATCTTCTTCCACCCACGCTGGACACCAGAACGATCTCACAGTGAATTACATCCTTCTCCATTCAAATTCAAGTGGAAGAAATCCAGTGAAGAGCTGAGCAGACACATTTTTCCACCCTACATCAGCTTTCCATGCTGGATTCACATCTCCCTTTCTTCCCCCTTTTTGTTTTTTTTTTTTTTTTTTTTTCTCCTTGCTACATATCCTGATCCAGAGAATAAATCAGATGGGCTGAACTTCATGACTTGGGAAGCCACCACTTCCCAGACCATGGAATCACAGAATCCTGGAATGGTTTGGGATGGAAGGGACCTTAAAGATCATCCAATTCCACCCCCTGTCATGGGCAGGGACACCTCCCACTATCCCAGTTTGCTCCAAGTCCTGTCCAACCTGGCCTTGGGCACTTCCAGGGATCCAGGGGCAGCCACAGCTTCTCTGGGCACCCTGTGCCAGGGTCTCACCACCCTCACAGGGAAGAATTTCTTCCCAAAATCCAAACTAAATCGACCTTCTTTCAGTGTGAAATACCAGCTTTTCATAACCTCACCATTTGCTGCAATATTTTTGACAGTTCCAAAAATATTCAGGCCAGAAGAGCCCAAATGTTCCTGCAGCTCATGCAGATCAGCCTGGACTCAGTCCTCTGGGATCTCTGAGGTCATCTGAGTGCCCATGGGAAGTGTCCCAAAGCACAGACAGTGTCCCCTCTGGGACTGCAGGAGAGGTGACAAACTGGTAGAGGAAAAGTGAAGGTCTAAGATGGATCCAAATTGTGTCTACAACCCCTAAAGGAGGGTTCCAGAGAAGATGGACTCTGGGAAGTGCACAGGGAAGGACAGGAGGTGTCAAATCCAGTGGGAGGCAAGGGAGAAATTTCCACTGTGAGAGTGGTCAGACACAGGAAAAGGGGGATCAGAGAGGCTTTGGATTCTCCATCCTTGGAGATACTCAAAATTCTGCTGGACACAACCAAGGGCAATAAATTGGTGTTAGAACAGGACTCATCTTTGGTCCAAAAGTTGAACTGGAGGCCTCAAAACCCCTCCTCCCACCTCAATTATTCTGTGGTATTTTCACACGGAACAGATGGAAGAACGTGAAATTATTCACATCCAATTTCTTGCAAAGCAAGACAGGGAAAGGGTTGTCCAGGCTGCCCAAGGCAGTGGTGGAGTCACAATAATCCCTGGAAGTGTTCCAAAAACACCTGGATATGGCACTGGAGGACGTGGATTAGTGGTGAATGTGGTGGTGGTGCTGGTGTGGCTTGGTGATCTCAGAGATCTTAACCAGATTCTGTCATTCTGTGCCTCCATGGTGAGTTCTCCCACCCAAACCTAAGCCTGGGTGACTTCTCAGGGGCATGGGGTGAGTTTCTGGCAGGGCTGGCCACATAATCCATTATCTGAATTCCAAAGGGCTGAAATTCCACCTGGATGTGCTGTAGGAAAGACAATTTCAAACAAGAGCAAGACCAGTTGTAGGACCACATAACTGCCTGTGGTACTTAAACCTCTGCAGCACAATTTTCAAGTCATCCTTTTTTACTTAAGGGAAGCAAAATTCCACAAGTAAAATCAAGTTTCCCTTTTTTACCCCTCCCAAATAAAGTGAATGAAAATGAACAGTGAACAACCTGCACAGAATTTAAGAGTTGGAGCTGTACTCATCTCTGGTTTTGTGGGAAGACCTGCAGAGTTACACTTCTATCACCAGGGAAAAGGGACAAATGCAGCCTCTGAATAGGCTCAAGTACAGAGCATCCTGTTTTTTCTCCACAGCCCATTGCAGTGTCATTACATCCACTCAAATAAATTGCCCAACAATCAGGACCTGCCTCCTATTGACCTCTGGGGACTGAAGACAATGGAAGCTCCAGTGCTTGGATCAGGCTGTAATGAGAAGATTGATGGTTTTGGGAAGACTTGCTGACTGCAGCTTGGACCAATCCACCAGGGTTTGAGGGCTGGGATTTGCTGGAGCTGCTCCTCTCCAAACGGTTTTCCCATGGAGAGGCTTTGTTGGGAGCAAACATCTTCCAGCATCCTGCTGCTCTTGGCTGGAGCAATTCCACTTGAAATAACCTCCCTGGCTGTGCTGCTGTGTGAAGAGAGATTTATTTTCATGCATAAGAATGCTGGAGGAAACTGCCAGAAAACAACTTTGATTTTTTTTTTTTAAATTTTTAATTTGTTTCCTTTTTACAATTATTTTAATAAATTTTATGAACACAGACTTATGGTTCCAGTTATACCAACAGTAAATCCTTGACTTTATGTACAGAATGGAATCATTTAGGTTGGAAAAGCCTTCCAAGATTATTGAGTCCAGCCATTAACCCAGCACTGCCAAGGCCACCACTTAAATGCATCTCTAGATGTAAAAATAAGGGGTGGTTCCACTTTGCCCATACAAAGTGGTTTTAGTGCAATTCCATTAAATCTGTGTCTGCAGTGATTTCACCTGATTTGCACCTTTCTCCATTGTCAGAAATGTCATTTTCTCACCCTGTGCCAGATGTGTGACCATGGCTCCCACACCAAGGGTGGGCGCATCCCAGCTGCAGCCAAACTTGGATGTCCCAAACCTCCCACTACTGCTGAAAATGTTCATCCCACCTGGAAAAGGCTCTGGTGAACAGCTCTGACCTTCAAGTTGACCTAAAGGGTTGGACTGAAGACCTCAGAGGTCCCTCCCAACTTCAGTCCTTCAATATTTTGTGAAGGTAATCTTGAAAATGGCAGAACACCACCGAGTTAAGAATTTAAAGAAAAAAAAAACCCATACAGACTTGCCTTTAAATCCCTTTGAACTTCTCCAAGATCAGCCAGAAACTCTGATTTGATTTGATTTTATTTCTTTTTTTCTCACTTTACAGCCTTGACTTGAACTGAACTAAAACCCATGGAACTGTTAATTGAAAACTGAGTGTCAACAGCAGTTCAGTGCAGAAAGAGTTTCAATTAAAAGCAATCTCTTCTTGCCATCCAAAGTAATATTTTCCCTCCTGGCTAAATTTTAAGTGAAGCACAAAGTGGTTGCTTGTCAATGCTTTAATGGGATCTGAGCTATTGTGTGGGAAAACTTCCTTTCACTTAGAGGCCAAGCAGCTTTTCATTTTTCAGAGCTGAAAGCAGAGGAATGAGGAGTTTTTTTTTGGTGTGATGTGGCTGATCTGCTTTTCTCTTCTGGGCTGTGTGGGTGAGGAGTGAGGTGTGATGAAGAACACTATCCAAAACTCAGGACTGGGTGGAAATCGGTGTTTCTCACTCCCTACCACCATGGATGGACCTCCATCCATCCTCTGCCACCATGGATGGAGCTCCATTCACTCCCTACCCATGGATGGACCTCCATCCACTCCCTGCCACCATGGATGAACCTCCATCCACTGTCTACCACCATGGATGGACCTCCATCCACTCCCTGCCACCATGGATGGACCTCTCTCCACTCCCTGACACCATGGATGGACTTCCATCCACTCCCTACCACCGTGGATGGACCTCCATCCACTCCCTGCCACCATGGATGGACCTCCATCCACTCCCTGCCACCACGGATGGACCTCTCTCCACTCCCTACCAACATGGATGGACCTCCATCCACTCCCTGCCATCATGGATGGATCTCCATCCACTCCTCTCCAGCTTGGTGCTCTGGTATTTATCCAGGATGGTTGAGCTGAGTGGGGACAACGTGGCCAGAAGGTCCCCAGGTGCCCTCAGGAAGCTTCAGCTGGGTTTTTTGGCCAATTGATGCTGGGTGGGACACCCAGGGACATGAATTCTGGAGGGTTCCCAGAAGAGGGGAGCAGAGGAGAAAGAGATATGGAGAGGATGATGAGGTACAAGAGAGGAGCTGGCTCTGGGGATGCCGTCAAACCTGGTCACATTTCCTGGGAAAGGGGGGCTCCTTGCAGCAGGAGGATTTTGGGTCACTTTCCCTGATGCAATCCAGGATGGAGATCATGTGAGAGTGAATTGGGTTTGGGAGGAGAAGAAACAGCCTCAAATTGTGCCAGGGCAGGTTTAAGTTGGATATTAGGGAAAAATTCTTTACAGAAATGGTTGTCCAGCCCTGGCACAGGGCAGTGATGGGGCAGTCTGTAATTAAATCATCCTCACAGCTTCCAAAGATGTGGCCTTGCACCCTGCTCTCTCCAGAGCCAGCCTGGGGGTCCTTGCATCAATCCCTTCTCCTCTTGGTCCCCAGACACTGTGAGGATGTAGCAGGGTGTCACCTTCCCAGCTGAGTGTAAAAACCTCTGATGAAGTCTGCTGGTAGTTAAAAGCATTCCCAGATTTCTTTTCTCTTTAGGGTGTCTAAAACACCCTAAAAGGAAGTGGTGAAAAGCGACAGCTGATGAATAAACTGCTCCTCATCACTGGCAAAGGGAGAAAATGCTCTGCCTGCTGTTTTAGGGCTTCCACGTAAAAAGCATTTGGGAGAAAGTTGTGGGGGCTGTGAGGTGTTCAAAAACAGGAGATCATTTTAGGAACAAACCCACTGAATGCTGCTTTGTGCACCAGCTCCCCTCCCTGCTTTGTTTTCTGATCAGCACTAAAATGCTCCTTAGCATGAAATTAAGGAGGTGAGGTTCACATCAGAGCTGCTCCCAGGCGAGCAAAAGGGATTTGAAGGTTGTGTTAGCACCTCCTTTTTCATGTTTTAACTAATTCTATTTAACCATTAACTGTGTGCACGCTCTGCTCTGTATTTCCTGGCCAGATGTGCTCAGCATGCTCAGATCTGCTGTGGCTCTGGGCTTGCACACTCGTGTTTGTGTGGGGACAGCCCCAAACACTGGGGATAATCAGGACAAATGAGGCTACACCAGTCCTGGGAGCACCAATATTGGCCAAAAGAGCTGCTTTTATCACTGTGGGAGCATTTCTGGTGTGCACAGGGCAGCCAGTGCTGGGGAAAGTCAGAATTGCTGTGCTATAAATGTGTAATCTGCTATTGTTTTCCCCCTTTTAAGTGAAAGGAAATCACTTGGGATTGGAAAGATGTGGGAGCTTGGGCTGAAACTTGCACCCAGTGCACATCTTGTTGCTTTTTGTTTTGCAAACAACAAAGTGTGAAGGAAGAGTGAAAGAATTTCTGATACTGGGGAAATGTGACAGCAAGCATTATTATCTGGAACTTCTTACTATTTATTTATTTATTTATTTATATCCATTTTTCAATGGATTTTATTCAAATCCATTATTCAAATCCATCCAGGCAAGTGGGAACAGCATTTCCTATCTCTCTCTATTTGCTCATCTCTAAAATGGGGAGGTGGCACCTACAGGTTCCCTCACAGATCCTGAGATCCTGCAGAGGATGGGCTACCCCAAGAATCCCCTCCCTTTTTCTGAGCTGATGTCTGTTCTAGTTTTGTGTTTGGATTCTTTTTGTCCTTCTTTACTTCAGAGGTGCTCAGGAGATGAGCCAGGCGTAACCGACTGAGATTTATCTCTGTGTGCATTCAGCAACACCCATAAATCACTGCTGAGGTAGGTAAAGCATTGAGAACAGGATCATTTCCATTTTGTTTTGCTACAAAGCCTCCTGGAAGAGTCGTGGCAGGTTGCCTTTGTGCTGAAAGACACGGTGAAGTTGATAAAGAAATTCCACCAAGAGCTGATGTCAAGAGAAAATCTTTGTGAGACAGATGGGACCGGGAGCACTGAATGCAGATAAATGATGCAGCAGAGTTTAAAAACAGCCTCAACAGTTGCTGCCTGTCCTGTGGCTCGTAAAGAGGATGGTGACTGCTCTGGATGGTACCCCTGAGCCGTGTTTGTCATGGCAGAGCTCAGGCTGGTGTTTGGCACATTGCTGTGGGTGGGAAATGATGGGGAATTGGGCAGCTGTCCCCTGGTCCTTGGTGTTGATCTAACCTGGGCCCCTCTGTGGGCAGGATTTGCCTGTAAATCACAGGAGATATCTCTGCCTGTTGTTCTGGGCAAGATTCAGCAGGTTGATGTCCATCTGTCCAGTATTACCCTGGCATGATCCATCCAGCATGTTCAGACACTGGCCTAGGAGCAGCAGGGCACAAGAGGAGAACAAATCTCGTGCAGGAGGCTTGGGATTTCCAGACCTTTGAGTTTGCACAGAGCCAAGGATCCTCCCTGCCAAACCAGGCAGGCAATTCCCTCCACTCCCAGTAAATTCCCATCACCTTGCAGCACCCTCTGTGGTTTGGTTTGCAGACAGGTTTGTTAACCAAAGGATATGGGAGACCTTCCCCTGTGGAATCCTTGCTAAATGTCCCTGGAAGTGTCCAAAGCCAGGCTGGACAGGGCTTGGAACAGTCTGGGACAGTGGGAGGTGTGATTTTTAATGTCCCTTTTAATGTCACCCCTGGGTGATTTTTAATGTCCCTTCCAACCCAAACCATTCCACGATTCTACACATGTAAAATTAAGGTTAAATAGTACAACACTTGTTCAGGAAAAACAAGCCAACAACCAGCCCAAACCTTCTCATTTTTTATGTTTTTCAGGATTCTCACTTCCTTACAACCTTGGCAGGACTGCAAGATATGATCCAGCTGATGAGTCACAGCTCTCTGGTGCTCCCAGCACATCAGTTCTGTCACAGGACCAGGGTCACAGAGGTGTCACAAAATCAGTGACTCCTTTCACTGAGCTGCTCCTCCAATGCCTAAAGAAGCTCCAAGACAGCTGGAGAGGGACTTTGGGCAAGGACATGGAATGACAGGATGAGGGGGAATGGCTTCACACTGACAGAGGGAAGATTCAGATTAGATATTGGGAAGAAGAAAAAACCTTGGTGTCTAAGTGCAATTCATCTTCTGGAGTCACCCTGGGACCTGCTATGAACAAAGCTCCTCACCAGCCTTCCTTGGGGACATTCAGGAGCCCAAGGACAGGACAAGAAATGGGCTGAGAGAGCTCTGCCAGTGAGTGACCACAGAGGTGTGTGCTGGGAAAAGCTGCTTGTCACTGTCCCAAACTTTGCAGCTCTCATGTGGCCCTGAAGCCACCCACTGTGGGCTTTAGACAGACCTTGGTTTGCACTGGGGAGGTTTAGGTTGGAAATCAGGAAGAATTTCTTCACTGGAAAGGTGCAGGCTGTTCAGAGCAGTGGTGGAGTCCCCATCCCTTTGAGGGATTTAAAAGATGCAGGTCTCCTGAAGCCTCCACCTCTCCTGGATGTGGCCCTTGGGGACATGGTTTTATGGTGGCCTTGGCAGTGCTGATCGCACTGGATGATCTTAGAGGGCCTTTCCAGCCTAAAAAATTCTCTGGTTCTGTTGTCTGGACTCACCTGTGGTGGATCAGCTCTTGCCAGAGGTGTGAGGAGCTCACAGCAGCTCTGCACATCTCCTGGCTCTGAGAATGCACACGAGGGACACCAAACATGGAAACTCTCCCAGGAAACTCCCCAGGCAACTTTCAGCCCTGTTTTCTTTAAAGCATTCATGAGCCTCTCAGTCATAGTGATATGCCATCAAATTTTGATGTCTAACGAAGGAGCAATCATCTCCTCACTTCCCTTTTAGAGCAGCTGAGGCTTTCAGTAACATTATCCTGCTGTGTTTTGACATCTGGCTTGTCAGCAAGAACATTATCTACCCCAATATGGTTTTTTTTTCCCAGGAGCAAAACTTTGACATCAATTCCCTGGCAGGCTGGAGAGATCCTGCAGTGTGCAACACCTCCTGCTCCCGGATAGTAAACACTCCCAGACACAGCGCTTGGAGCTTCTGTGCTGTCCCCAGACCAACTGAGATGGGAGATCTTGCATAAGTGACTGCCCTTGGACTGTGCCATAAATCCCAGGAATCTTGTTTGGGGACAGGGGGATTTTTTTCAGTGTCACCAACATCACCATCATCACCAGTGTGGGGTTTTGCCAAAGCTGAGACACCCACACCAGTGTCCACGGTGCAGGGGTGTGGTTTGGTGGCCTGACCCTTGTGCCAGAAGCCACCTGAGGTGTCCTCAGGAATGTGGGAGGCTCTCAGGTGTGACACAGGTGGGAAAGGTGGGGTTTCAGCTCTGATTGCACGGCCAGGCCCATCTCCAAGCCTCGCTGTTGGCCAGTTTTTAATGAGTGATTTTCAGCCTCTGTGGATGCAGGTGTGTCCCTGGGATATTTCCCACCCCGGGATGGACCATCAGAAGAAGACCACCTTGCTGATCACTTATTCCACCTTCGTTTCCACAAAATTGTTCAGGAACAGTTTGTAGCACCTCAGCATCTTCCCGCATCATCATCTTCCTGCCACAGTGGCATTTCTGGGACTCGCAGCCATCCACCTCCTGCCATCAGTGCTGCTGCCAGGAGGGATTTAACATCTCCAGTGGCTTCCATGGACTCCCAGGGCACTCCTGGCCCCCTTCCACCCCTCTCTGCACCTTGGGCCAAGTGCAGCTGAGTTGGCATCTTTGCTCTGTCACCACTTTATCCTGGAAGGCCTTGGCAGTGCTGGGATTTGCCAAGAACAGGGATCTCAGGAGCGTCTCTGCCAAGCCCAGATGGCATTCTGCTTCCCTTCTCCTCCAGGCTCCTCTCCCTGCCCTGGCCAGCACACAGGATGGGTGTCTGCAAATCCCAGTTTGAAGATTACTGTGGATTCAGGATAGACCTCCACATCCTCCTGCCTTGTCATGGTTGGAAAAGACAGGTGGCTGCTAAGGAAGGCAGGAGCCATCCTTGAAATGGAAAATGTAAAACATTTCCCTCCAAATTATTATAATTTTGAAATTAAGCGGCTCTCAGGCAAAGATATGGGAAGAGGAATAACAGTTCTTTATTAGAAAAACTAAAAATATAAATACAATAGTGCATCAAAAAACCAAAAAAAACAAAACAAAACAAAAAACCAAAGAAAACAAACCACTGCCAGAGTCAGACCATGCCCTGTCCCCCTGTGTGCCAGGGTGGTGTCCCAGCCCCATCCCATGGGGGCTCAGCCCTCCTGCAGTGCCAGCTGTGGCTCTGCTGCAGCAGGGATCCTGCACAAGGGGGGAGTTTTCCTCTGCAGCTCCAGGGCTGCTGCAGATGGGCCTGGGCTCCCTCTGGCAATGCAGGGCAGCAGAAAGCTGCTCCTCTGGCAATGCAGGGGGCAAAGGCTGCTGGGGTGTCCCAAAGCTCAGATTGGATCCAGGTAGGAAAGCTTGGCTCCTCCCCTGGGCGGAGCATCTCCCCATGGGATGATGGAATTGGATCAGCCCTGCAGGGACGCTCACTGGTGATGAACAGAAGATAATTAATAATTAATGGCCCATGAACAGCAGAGATCTCCTGGAGGGAGGATTGGGTGTGTAAGAGATAAAGAAAACTGCCCAATGAACAGACGATAACTGCTCCACCTCTGACAGATGGTGATAGAACACACAACCCCAGCCACATCTTTCAACCTAAGATGTGCCCAAAGGCCCTCAGGGGTTAGAGCTGTGCTCAGTCCTGTCCCATGGCAATCCTGTCCCCTTTCCCATCAGTCTGGACATTTGCCCCTTGTCTGATTGCTGGGGGAAGCCCTCTCCTACCTGGGAGAGTCGATACTTGGGGGAGAATTTCAGAACCATCTCAGAATCCCAGAGTGGTTTGGGATGGAAGGCATATTAAAGATCATCCAGTGACCTGAATTTAAGGATGATGAGGTCCTGGCACAGGGTGCCCAGAGAATCTGTGGCTGCCCCTGGATCCCTGGAACTGTCCAAGGCCCAGTTGGATGGAGCTTGGACCCACCTGGGCCAGTAGAAGGTGTCCCTGCCATGGCAGGGGTGGCACTGGATGATCTCTAAGGTCCCTTCCAACCCAAACCATTCCATGATTCCAAGACACCCTTTGGGAAGGAGGACACTGCGGGGGCCAGCTGTGTGTTCCACCCCTGTGCCTCATTGCCCTCCAGCATTCCCAACCAGGGATATTTTCTTCTGTCTGAAGCTTCTCCCACTCAGCAGCCCGGAGTGTTTTCTCCTCCTAACGAGATGTGAAGGCAGGCAGGCCCTTTGCTGGTGCACACAGCTATTTTTGGCTGCAGGAGGACTGACTGTAGCTCCTTCTAATTGCATAAGCATTTGTATAATTCATTGGCACTGGATTTCCTCTCTGGGAGCCTGGGCACACGGAATGCAGAAGGACTTGAGCGTTTCCTCTCCGTCCTTTCTTTCCTCTCCAGCGACTGTTCTGCAGGCAGTGGGTTTAGTGCCAGGTCAAATCCCTCTGCTGGCAGGAAACGCTCTGTTTCATCCCTTTCCCAGTTTCTTGAGGAGTTCAGGGCTAACCCAGGAGGATCTGAGAAAGCCTTTCCTCCCACAGATTGCAGAGCACATGCCTGGGAGCGGCGGATGGGGAGCTGGAAGCCGAGCAGCCCAACAAACTCCTGGGGAAGAGCTCCTGAAATGGCATGGGTGGGTTTGGTGCTGGAAGTGACTCACGCATCCGGAGCTTTGGCATTTCCAAACAGCTCTGAAAAACAAACCTGGGGCCACCCCTCCCTCCTTGGTGGCATAGGCTGGGCTACATGTGGTACCCAGAGACCTTTTTGTGGCCTTTCCACGCTTAAAGGGAGCTCCCAGGAGCTCCCATTGTCCAATTCCATTGTCCCATTCCATCTTTAGCCCATGCAGTCCCATCCTGCTTGTTCTTCTCTCCTCAGCCCACGTTGTGCTCTTGGGCTGAGATTTGGATCCTTTGTCCTTGGTGCCCAGCTAGAGCAGGAATTGTTCTGTCTCCCTGCTCTGTGAAGAGAACTCACCATCCCCTCATATGCAGTCCAGGAGAGATGGGGACAGACTTTTAGTTGGGTCTGTAGGAACAGGATGAGGGTTGATGGTTTTAAACTAAAAAGAGGAGCAATTTAGATATGAGGATGAAATTTCTTCAATGAGGATGCTAAAACATTGGTGCAAGTTGCCCAGAGAAGTTTCCATCTCTGGGAACCTCCAAGGCTGGGTTGGATGAGGCTTGGAGTAACCTGGGATAGTGGAAGGTGCCCCTGCCCATGGTTGGGGGGTGGAACAAGATGAGCTTTAAAGTCTTCCAACCCAAACCATTCCATGGCTCCGTGATTGTATGATTCTGTGACTCTGTGACTGCTGGGGAGGCTTTTGAGGAGGAAAATGTAAATCTTTGCCTGGGGAACATGAAAGCTGGAGTCTGGCTGATGATCATCATCCCCTGTGAGTGGTGATGCCTGGAAGGGCTCTTATCCCCTTAAGATCATCCCTTTGCTGGATATTTTCACTCCAAACATTGCAAACTCGTCAACAGGTGGCAAAGATCAAAGCTGAGGAGTGGGGTGAGCGGGAGGGGAGTGACACACACAACTCTCCTTCCCTTGGCAGCCTGGAAAAAAAAAAGGTTAAATGATAATAAAGCAGAGATTAGTGATCATCAGCCCTGCTGTCAGCACCCAGCAGGAGAGCACCCAGTGTGGGCTGGAGGCATGCCTGGAGCTAAAATGAGCTCTGCAGCTGCTGCCACTGGGATATTTTGGGGATATTTTGGGTGACAAGAGGAGTCTGTCGGTGAGCGCGCCGAGATGTGTTCCATTAACGCTCTGCCTCCCCTTCCCTCATCACACGTTAACCCAGCATGCCAAGGGCAACAAAAACTCGGATTTAACACCTCCAAAGTGATGGGATTGCCTAAAACAATCCACAGCAGGCTTGAGACTGAAACAGGGCTTTGGGTAGGCTGTGGGATGGGGCTGAGACAAAATCCACCCAAGTGCTGACTTGGTGCACGACAAAAGAGTTCAAAGCGCTCGCTTTGTTTTAAAAAAACAAAAGTTTTGCAAATCCCAGAGCATTGTATTTTTAGGCATCTGAGGCAAATAATTGCTGTGGAAGAGGAGACTTGCTGGCTTCGTGACAGGAAGAAAAAGTACCTGACTGTCTTGCCAGCTGCCTCCTTCTAACAAGGCTCCATGTCGTGCTGGGGGACCTGAGCCTTCCTCCACCCCAAAAGATACTCATCAGTGGCTTAATTACACCTGGATCGTGGTCATTTGTGCCCCTGTTTTTTCAGACTTGAAACTTTAATGTCTACTTTAATTTTTTAAAATGTTAATTTTAAGTTAATGTTAATTTTTGAAATGCCATTTGAAATTTTTTATATTTTATCTTTTAAATTGCAGAGATCTCTGCTGCTTGTTCTCCCATGCCTACAGGCTGGATGAAGGGGCTCAGTCCCTTCCCTTTGGCAGCTTCATCCTTTGACTCTGGCTACCCCAAATTCCATTGGGATTCCCTTGGGATGAATAAAGCATTGTGCTTTCAGAATAGTTTTCAGGCAGCAAAAGTGTTAAAAGTCAGATTTACCTGCCCAGAGGTGTCAGGGGGATGCTGAGACACAAAGTCAGCTCAGCTGATGGGGGCTGAAACTCCAGCTGAATTTTTGGATGTCCCAGTGGATATAAACAGGCTGTCCTGGAATCTGAGGAAGGCGTAGACAAACCTATAGGATTGTACAGGAAATTCCTGTATACAGGAAAGGACAGGAAATCCCAGAGCAAGGACAAAACAACTCATGGGAGGAGCAAATGAGGAGGGAAAACGAGCAGCCACTTTCTCCCTAGGCTGAGGCTTTATCCTCAATTCTTTTATTTGCAGCCTTGCGCTATTTCAAGGCCACTTGGTGAAATTTGTGAAGAGGATGAGAAAATCCTGGAAAGCACAGGAGCTGTTCTGCCATGGCTCAGCTTCTCTCTTGCTTCAGTGAGTGCCACGTGTTTTGGGAATACCCACTCTGGTGGATGTGCTGGGAGCCTCAAATTGAGTGGAAGGTGATGCAAATTGACACTCTCCTACCCATGGAGAACTTCTAAAAGCAGTGAAACCTCTGAGGGGAGAAGGGAGGGCAGAGATGCAGCTGCTGTGAAGATGTTTTGACCTGCAGCAGTGCTCAGAGTCACAGAGGTGATGCCAGGGAGCAAACAGAGAGCACAGGAGGGGCAGCACAGAGTCCTCTGCTCACTGAGGGGCAGCTTCACCTGGAATTGATGCCTTGTCAAGGCTGACCTAGAACAGAGGTTAGACAGAGTTAAAGAATAAAGCAGGGATTTATTAGGAGGCCTCAATGGATGCACCTTGGGCAGCGCAAGAGCCCAGCTAGGGCTGCACCCAAGATGAACCAAAATGGACACAAAATGGTCACAAAATGAACCCAAGATAAACCAAAATGGTCACAAAATGAACCCAAGATGAACCTAAAATGGTCCCAAAATGCACGGCTTGTCACGGGGTCTCTCACTTTGATCAGTTCTGCTCCATTTGCATATTGGAGTTAATTGTCCAGTTCCAGCTTCAGCCCATGAAATCCCACCCTGCTTGTTTTTCTCTCTCCAGCCCACGGTGTTTGTGCTCTTGGGCTAAGATTTGGATCATTTGTCCTTGGTGCCCAGCTAAAGCAGGAATTGTTTTGTCTCCCTGCTCTGAAGAGAGCTCACCATCCCCTCATATGAAACCCAGACCCACACACTAAAGTGGCACAGAATCTGAAAAATAGAAAAGCCAAAACTTGAGGCATCAGAATAATGCCACTTCCCATGGAAATGAGCTTTAAAGGGACTGGAAAGGGCCTGTTCCTGAGTGGGTGTTACAGGAAGAAAGGCTGGAAATGGAATTTACTGTGCACCAGGAGAGTGTAAAGTCTCTGTGATTTGATCCAGCTCTTCAGGGGATATCTTGCAGTGACAGCCCTGTCCTGTGTGTTTATATCAATCCTTGGCTTTTTTAAGGATGATGAGATGACTTTGAGGGTCTTTCACTGTAAAGGGCATTGTCTGCTAAAAAGTGGTGGCCTCTCTCCCTGTGGCCCATCTCTTCCCACTGTAGAATCAGAGAATCCCTTGATTTGGAAAAGAGCTCCAAAATCATTCAGTCCAACCATTCCCCCAGCACTGCCATGCCACCACTGACCATGTCCCCAAGTGCCACATCCATATGGGTTTTAAATCCCTCCAGGAATGGGGATTCAGCCTGGGCAGCTGTGCCAGGGCTGGACACACTTTCCATGATGAAATTTCCCAGATATCCAATCTAAACCTCCCCTGGCCCAGCCTGAGGCCGTTCCCTCTCCTCCTGTCCCTGTTCCTTGGGAGCACAGCCCGACCCCCCTGGCTGTCCCCTCCTGTCAGGGACAGCAAGAAGATCCTTCCAGAGCTTTGAACACCTCCCATGCCCTACCCAAAATTATGGAGGCATGGAAACACTCCAGCCTGTCCAGCAGCCAGGCCCTGAGGGCTCTGCAAGCACAGGCAGGGTGTCAGCAGGACGTGGCCAGAATTCCCTTGTGTGGCATTTGCTGGGTCCCCAGGATGAAGGAGGAATTGATGAATCTGACTCCAGGTTCTTAGAAGGCTAATATATTATATTATATTATATTATATTATATTATATTATATTATATTATATTATATTATATTATATTATATTGTATTGTATTATATTATATTATAATATATTATATCATATCATATCATATCATATCATATCATATCATATCATGCTATACTAAAACCATACTAAAGAACAGAGAAAGGATACAGACAGAAGGTTACAAAAGAATGAGAAGAAACTTGTGACTGCTTCCAGAATCCTGACACAGCTGGCTGTGATTGGTCATTAAATAAAAACAATTCACGTCGAACCAATCAAACAACCACCTGTTGGATAAACAATCTCCAGACCGCATTCCAAAACAGGAAGAAGCAATCAGATAATTATTGTTTTCATTTTTCTCTGAGGCTTCTCAGCTTCCCAGAAGAAGAAATCCTGGCAAAGGGATTTTTCAGAAAATATGACAGTGACACTCTTGTCTGTTTGATGTCCCTGCAGGAGAATGAACAAATATGTGGAGACCCAGAGTCAAGAGGAGAAAATAAAAGAGATGTTCAAAGCCACTCTCAGTCAGAAATTATCCATCCAGGCATGTTCTGATCTGGTTGTTTAATTAATAATACCTTTGCTAATTAGCTGTGGTTCATTCCCCTGCCTTGTCTGTGGACAGATCTAACAGTGCATTAACAAACTCTCCAGCTTAATTAATCCTCCTGTTTAAAGACAGCAGAGCAAGCAAGGCTTGGCTGGCTCAGCAGCCACAGGGGAGATGTGGTCAGAGCATCATCCAAGAGGATGGGAGGGAAAAACTTCCATGGAAAGTGCCTCCATCCACCAGGTGCAAAGCTGACAGGGAGAGGTGTTCTTGCATTCAAAAAACACAGCATGATCCATGTCCAAACAGAGCCTTTATGCATATTTCACACAGCAGGATGTACCTTCCAGAGAGGACAAGGTTTTATTAAGTGCTGGAGGCTCTTTTTTTGTTTCTGGGAAGCCAAGTGCTCCCAGTTGTCAGCACAAAAGCAGCGATCCCATCTCCGTGTCCCTTCTCCCTCCTCCTGTCCCTGCTCCCGCTTCCCCTGCCCTGTGAATTGCCATCTGCAGCCCAGCCTGGGACAGCCTGGCCTCAGATGAACGCCAGGGAAAGGCTCTTACATAAAACCTCTTCATCCATAATGGATGAAACAGCATCAAAATTCAACGGCAGCCTCCGGAGCCTTTCCGGTGCCTCGCCTACAAATTTCTCCAAGAGGCTGGAAAAACTCAATTTAGCACTGCACAGTGATTAGAGAGGAATCTGGGAATTCTGCCTCCCTCCTGCCTAGGGAGTCTCCATCCTCAAAGGGTCTTTTAATGTAATCAAGTCCTTTATCAACAGGAAAATGATGTTTTGGCCTGGGCTTGCTGAAGTCCAGCCCTGGAGAGTTGGGATGTGGGTTGGCAGCTGGGAATGGTGGTGCAAATAAAAACCACCAGTGGCAGGAGATCCTGGCACTTTCCCATGGTTTTTCAGCTGCTGTCTGGTCAAAAAAAGGCACTTCCAGGCCTCAAATGTCCCTTTAAGCTTTATGGTGAAGTGTGGGAGTGGAGGAGGATGGGAATTTCAGTGCTTTCATCTCGAATTGCTCAGCTTTGACAGCAGCGTGGAGAATCCCTGATTTTTCCATCTTTAGATGTCTCTCTGCTGGTCAAGGTTTGGAGGTAGAGGCAGACTTTCTGTTAAACCACCTGGGAAAGAAATCAAACTGGTTTTAGGGTAAATGTTGGGGTTTGAAATAGACAGGAGATCTCCAAATTGAGACTGTTCCTCTGGGGACAGGTTTGTGCCTCTGGAGGAGTAATGGGGATCAAGGGTGGAGAGCATGGAGGGTAAAAGGGAAAAAATGGTTAACAGAGAAAAGAAAAAGGACAATATATAAAAAGGATAATAGAAGGGAGATTAAAATGCAGGATAAACAGAAGAGTTTGTAGCTTTTGGTTTCCAGAAGTTAGGAATTGTAGTTGCTGAGCTCCTTTGCACCAAGCAGGGGGTAGGGCAAATATTTCCCCATCAAGGGAAGACAGAGGTGGGATTATAAAAAAAGGGTTAACAGAGAAAAGAAAAAGGACAATATATAAAAAGGATAATAGAAGGGAGATTATAATGCAGGATAAACAGAAGGGTTTGTAGCTTTTGGTTTCAGAAGTTACGAATTGTAGTTGCTGAGTTCCTTTGCACCAAGGAGGGGGTGGAGCAAATATTTCCGATTAAAACCCATCAAGAGAAGATAGAAAACCATGGAATGGTTTGGGTTGGAAGGGATCCTTAAAGATCATCCAGTCCCACCCCCTGCCATGGGCAGAAACAGCTTCCATGATTCCAGGTTGCTCCAAGCCCTGTCCAACGTGGCCTTGGGCACTGCCAGGGATCCAGGGGCACCCACAGCTGCTCTGGGCACCCTGTGCCAGGGCCTGCCCACCATCACAGGGAACAATTCCTGCCCAATATCCCATCCATCACTACCCTCTGGCAGTGGGAACCATTCCCTGTGTCCTGTCCCTCCATGCCTTGTCCCCAGTCCCTCTCCAGCTCTCCTGGAGCCCCTTCAGGCCCTGGAAAGTGCTGGAATTTCTCCCCAGGGCCTTCCCTTCTGCAGGCTGAGCTTTAGGGGTCAGAGCACAGGCCCTGAGGAGCTCCAGCACCTCTGGCTGAGCAGGCAGAGCTCAGGCCCTGGTTCTGCTCAGAGCCCACCCTGCTGGTTTGGGTATTTTCCATATTTTCCATCCTTTCCACCCCTCCCTCACTCACAGCCCCTTGGGGATGCCACATCCCTGCCCTGAGCT
Organism: Melozone crissalis; assembly: GCF_028551555.1. NCBI lineage: Eukaryota > Metazoa > Chordata > Aves > Passeriformes > Passerellidae > Melozone > Melozone crissalis. Next base: position 5,362,743 of record NW_026535905.1, read on the forward strand.
CTGCTGGCTGCAGACTCACTCCCAGCACTGACAAATAAATGCAGAAAAGGGCGCAAGTCCCACTCTGGGATGGTGGGAGCCACGTTTTTTGTCTCATCTCAGCCAAAAAGGAGCTGCATTTGTCAGAGCAGCAGCTCAGATCTGTGCTGGAGCAGAACCTGAGCCCCTGGCAATGGGAGATGCAACCAAAAGAGCTCCTCTGGTTGTCAGAAACATTCCCTGAATTCCTGTTAATACAGCCATCAATTCAGCTGGAAAGATGCAGAAGCTGAAACATTTTGACAACTGAAACATTTTAGCAGTCTTGCATGAAAACGCTTCAATTTTCTCATTTAGAAGTTCCATTTAATTTTTTTTCAGCTTACTTTGTTGTAAAAGATTCTCCAAAACACCCTCTAGGATAAAATTAAAAAAAAAAAAAAAGTAAGATGAAATTAAATAGAATAGAGAAATAGAGTAGAAAGAGTAGAATAGAATAGAATAGAATAGAATAAAAATCAAAAATGAAATGACATGACATGAAATGAAATAAGATAAAATAAAATACAATAAAATAAAAATGTAAAATGAAATTAAATAGAATAGAGGAATAGAACAGAACAGAATAGAATAGAATAGAATAGAATAGAATAATAATCTAAAATGGCATGACATGACATGACATGACATGAAACAGAATAGAATAAAATAAAATAAAATAAAATAAAATAATAATCTAAAATGAAATGAAATTACATGACATGAAATGAAATAAAAAATAAAATAAAATAAAATAAAATAAAATAAAATAAAATAAAATAATATAATAACATCATTAGATCCCAGGAACTTCTTATGGACTTGATTCTCTCAGTGTCACAAATGATCAATTTAATTTTTTTTTTCCAAGTGTGATTATAGGGACAACTCTGATAAACACATTTAGACCAGAAGAAGCAGCACATTTGGGCATCAGGAAGAATTTCTTCATGGAAAGGATTGGTCAGGCATTGGAACTGCCCAGGGATTCCCCATTCCTGGAGGTGTCAGTGCTCTGGGCTGGTGACAAGGTGGGGATCAGTCACAGGTTGGACTTGTTGCTCTTGGAGGCCTTTTCCAACCTAAAAAATTCCATGATTCCATGATTGTGTGCAGAGGTTTCTGTTGTTAAAAGCAGAGTTGGATTTTGGCAGGTATCAGCCATGGATGGAGCCACCCCAGTTTATCCCTGGAGTTCCCCAGGCACACAACAAAGGGACACAACACAAAAAATTCACAGCCTCCCTCATTTCCTTCCATCCCTAAACCTCCTGGAAGCCCTTGCAGGTACTTGGTTGCACTCACAAAAATCTTTGTTTTTAACAGAGACACCAGAGGAGCTCATTCACCACCTCAGCTTGGGGACATGTGAATAATTTTTATTTTTCTGTTAAGACATTTGCTCTGCAACACCCCTGCACTGAACGTGGGCACAGGACTAGTGCTGGATATTAAAAATTCAGCTTGCTGCACAGAGCCTGGGGCTTTCAGAGCCACTCAGAGCTTCCTGTGACCCTTCCTCTTGCTTTTCTGGGAGTGTGCAGCTCCCCAAGGAGCGCTGGCAGCTTGCAGTGCAGCACTGAGGAGGTTTTGGTGATGCACAGATGGAGCACTGCTGTCTTCCCTGCAATGATGGGTTTCCCATGGGACCTCTGCTAAGTTTTGCCTCCTGTGGCTGCAGGAATCTTCTCCAAGGGCAAATCCTTTCTGCAGCTTCAGCTTCCAGCTTTTATTGTTATCTAATAGCTGTTCCAAACCAGTTTGGGATGGAGAAAAGTGTGGTGTTTGTGAGGGTCCCCAGGACGAGGTGAGAGATGAAGAATTTGGCTCCATGTTCTCAGAAGGCTGATATATAATATAATATAATATAATATAATATAATATAATATAATATAATATAAATTATAATACAGATTTACAAAATATAAATATATTATTATATACAATATATAATATATATAATATATTCTAGTTATAATATATATTATAATACAATATAATATAATAATAAATTCTATTCTATTCTATTCTATTCTATTCTATTCTATTCTATTCTATATTAAAGAATACTATACTAAAACTATACTAAAGAGGAGGCTACAAACAGAAGGCTTAACAAAAATGAATAATAAAAACTCATTTTATTGAGTTTTGGACTCTGACTCCTCAGAGTCCAACACAGCTGATGGTGATTGGTCTTAATAAAAAACAATTCACATGGAACCAATCAACCATGCACCTGTTGGTAAACAATCTCCAAACCACATTCCAAAGCCGCAAAAAAAAAGGGAGAAGCAATCAAATAATTATTGTTTTCATTTTTCTCTGAGGCATCTCAACTTCCCAGGAGAAGAAATCCTGGTGAAGGGATTTTTCAGAAAATATCACGGTGACAGCAAAGCTTGAAGGGCTGAAGGCTGGGGTTCAAAAAGGGAGATCAAACAACACAAAATGCACTCAGCAGCTGATGGGGAGTAAGGAAGAGGGGTCCAGCATTTCCCCAGAGAGAAATATGGATATTGGACTGGGAGGAGGCTAAAATACTAAAATACAGAAGGTGGTAGGATGAAGATGCAAAGATAAAAAAGCTCATGAGATGGTGTTGAATGTGATAATGAGGTTAAAATGGTGTTAGTGTGGGCACAGTCCTCTTTGCTGCCATGGGCCACCAAGTCCAGGTGACAGAAAGACACTTTGGGGCTTGGGTGGGCAGAACACCTCAGGAGATCTGGGACAGAGTCCCTGCAGCTCAGCTCTTCACCAGCAACAGATGAAAATCTTGTGCCACCTAGGAAAAGCCCAGGAGATGAATCCCAAACACACCAAAGGCTCAAAAAGCAAAGATTTGGGCTGCTAGGGAAAAACAAACCAAAAACAAACCCAAGCAGCAAAACCCATTATGCCCAAACCCCAGCCGAAGGTGACAGTTCGTAGATGAAATCCACTGAGGTGCTGGGAAGGGAAAATAAAGCAAAAAAAACCCCTCAGTGCTCTGGGGCTTTTAAGATGTATTTTTGCACAATAGCTGCCTTTTGAAATGTAAAAAGGAATAAGGGGATTCACAGGATGAGCTGGAGGGTTCTCCCTCTCCAGTTGTGAGGAGATGAAAGCAGAAGCTCTGAAATCTTTTATTCAGGGAGGCAGGAGCAGTTAAGGTGATTAACTGTTCCTCATGAAATACTGTCCAAAGCACAGTATTTCATGAGGAACATGAGTACTGGGGGTTTGGCCAGCCCAAAAAGGAGCTGCTGAGTTGTTTTCACAGACCTGGTGAGATAAGGGTGGCCAGGCCAGGGAGGGAAAACCTAAAATGTGTATTTTGTCAAGAATACTCATGAAACAATGAAGACCCACAGGAGGGAAGGTTCACAGTTAAAATCACACATTGCTTGTAATGAATTTGTTCTGTGGTGCCATGGACCATTGATTTGTACAAACACAGCATCCATCACAACCCAGCAAAGGCTACTGAGGGCCATGCTTTGCTCTTTGGTTTTATTTCCCCTCCTCCCTGGCAGCTTTCACCATTTAAAATCACACAAAACAGGCCAATTTCAAACCTGCTGTCCCCACATGTCACAGATGTGTTTTCTGAAAAATCCTTTCCTTACGATTTTTTTTCTCCTGAGAAGCTGAAAAGCCTCAGGAGCAAAATGTAAACAATTATTATCTGCTGCTGTAAAATGCAACAGATGCATCTGTGATTGGTCTCATGTGGTTGTTTCTAATTAATGGCCAATCAAAGTCCAGCTGTCCAGATTGTCTCAGTCAGTCACAAAACTTTGTTATCATTCCTTTTCTATTCTTAGCTGGCCTTCTGATGAAATCCTTTCTTCTATTCTTTTAGTACAATTTTAATATAATATATATAAAAAAATAATAAATCAAGCCTTCTGAAACATAAAGTCAACATTCTCATCTCTTCTCTCATCCTGAGACCCCTGTGAATACCATCACACCCACAGGTCTGTGGGGGTGAAATCTGAGTGGTGGGAATCACTGAGGTGAACTCACAAAGTGTCTGTGAGTGTTGGGAGATCAGGGCATCCCAAATCCTTTGTGGGGGCAGCAATAATTGAGAATTTGATCCAAACTTTTGCCCTGAGACCACTGCAAGGTGTGAAAAAGGCCAGGAATGAAACAGTGAAGTCATTAAGGCTGAAAAAGGCACTGAGAAACATCCATGGGTATCACTTCAGGTTCCTCTGGGCAGGTCTGGGTGTTCGGAGGATTCATTTTCCTCAACAAGAAATGCCTGGCTGGAAAACGCAGCTCTGAGCTCCTGACCCTGAGCTCCTGCTGTGGCCCATGGGGTGAAAAAGTCACTGAAAGGACAATTTGTGGGACTTTGGATGTGTGTCTTACTGTGCCCAGGGAATGTGGGTTTGGTTTGGTTGGCAGTGGGGACACCCATGGTAAAATGCTCGAGACGGGGCAGAGAAATCTTGCCCCAAAACAACAGCAGCTTCTCTGCCTGTGCTCCCAGACAGCTCCTGAGCCCCACATTTCATGGAAAGGGAGTTCCTCTATTTCAAAGAGGAATCCAGAGGAAAAGAGGCTTTGTTTTTTTCTTTTGTGCACAAAATGATGTATTTTCAACCTAAAACCAAGTTTGCTGTCGTTGTTGCATCATTGCTGAAGAGCCTTCCTGGTGTGATCTTATCATGGAATCATGGAATGGTTTGGGTTGGAAGGAACCTTAAGGATGGTCTTGTTCCACCCCCTGCCATGGGCAGGGACACCTTCCACTGTCCCAGGGTGCTCCAAGCCCTGTCCAACCAGGCCTTGGGCACTGCCAGGGATCCAGGGGCAGCCACAGCTGCTCTGGGCACCCTGTGCCAGGGCCTCACCCTCCCAGGGAACAATTCCTGCCCAATATCCCATCCATCCCTGCCCTCTGGCAGTGGCAGCCATTCCCTGTGTCCTGTCTCTCCATCCCTTGTCCCCAGTCCCTCTCCAGCTCTCCTGGAGCCCCTTCAGGCCCTGCAAGGGGCTCTGAGCTCTCCCTGGAGCCCTTTCCTCTCCAGGTGAGCACCCCCAGCTCTCCCAGCCTGGCTCCAGCCCTGGAGCAGCTCCATGGCCTCCTCTGGAGTCATCCCAAGTCTGTGTCTGAGAGGTGAAACCACAGCCACAGTGGGATTTATTTCTCTGGGATTTGTGGGATTTGTGGGATTTATTTCTCTGAAGAGAAACTGTGATGGTGTTTACAGGGGTCTGAGGATGAGGGAAGAGACGAGGATCTGACTCCATGTTTCAGAAGGCTGATTTATTATTTTATTATATATATTACATTAAAACTATACTAAAAGAATAGAAGAGAGGATTTCATCAGAAGGCTGTCTAAGAATAGAATGGCAGAGAATGATAACAAAGGTTTGTGGCTCGGACTCTCTGTCTGAGCAGCTGAGCTGTGATTGGCCATTAATTACAAACGTCCAACATGGGACAATCACAGATCCACCTGTTGCATTCCACAGCAGCAGATAATCAATGTTTACATTTTGTTCCTGAGGCTTTTCAGCTTCTCAGGAGAAAAAATCCTAAGGAAAGGATTTTTCATAAAAGATGTCTGTGACAAGAAACTTCCCCTGATGCCATTGGAGAAGACCTGGTGCCCCTGAGCCATCTCCAAGCAGAGGCTTTGTGTGAAGCTCTGCCTTTGATGGATACAGTGCTGGGAGAGCCCAGAGCCTTTCCCAGGGCAGTGTTTGGGGAGCTGAACCCACTGTCAGTGACTGCTCACTCCTGGAGTTAACTTTGGTGCTTATTTTTGTGAGCAGGGAGTGGAAGGCTCTGTAGGAACTGGAGACAGCACGGTGAGATTGGCAGGGCGTGGGAGACGTGGATCCAGAAATCTGTGCTTAGACATAATTGCTCAAAAGGTTGTTTTTTTTTTTTCCCCTTAATTCCATCCCAATAAATGTTACATATCCCAGCATCTCTGGGTGAGCCCTTTGAGGACTGGGGAAAATCACTTGCTGCATGCTGTGGGAAAACAGCACACAGGGAGAAGGAATGATGATTGAAATGCGGATTCTTAGCTGGGGAAACAAGGTCCAGTGGCAGAGGGAGCCAAACTGGGCTGCATCTTTTGAAAGGAGATTGAAAAGGGGAATGGACTAAGTTGGGGGAATGGCCTTAGGCTGAAGTTATGTGGGATATTGAGAAGGAATTGTTCCCTGTGAGGGTGCTGAGGTCCTGGCACAGGTGCCCAGAGCAGCTGTGGCTGTCCCTGGATCCCTGGCAATGTCCAAGGCCAGGCTGGACAGGGCTGGGAGCAACCTGGGACAGTGGAAGGTGTCCCTGAACATGGCAGGGGGTACAACTGGATGATCTTTAACGTCCCTTCCATCCCAAACCATTCTCTGAGTCTGTGATTCCATAAAAGTGGGTGTTTGTGGTGAAGAACACTCAGGTCAGAGGAGAGAAGCCCCTCTGGAGAGTGGCTCTGCTTTTCTCCTCAGGATTTGTGCCCACTTGCTGTGAACAGCCCCTGGCAGTGCCCGCTCCTGTCCCTGGGCACTGCCAGACCCAAGAAGTGGACTCCAGATGCATCAACACAGGGCACTCCAGAGGCTGCTCCATGAGTGGGAAGCTGTCCCAAAGATTCCTCTCCTTGTTGGATTGCAGGCTGATGTTCAGTGCCCAGGTGCCTTAGTTTGAACAGACAGGTGTGTGCTAAGGAAAGCAGGAGCCTCGATTGAAATGGAAAATGTAAACCCCTCCCTCTAAATTATTATAAATTTGAAATTAGGGGCTCTCAGGCAAAGATGTGGCAAGAGGAATAACAGTTCTTTATTAGAAAAACTAAAAATATAAATACAATAGTGCATCAAAAAACAAAAAAAAACAAAAGAAAAGAAAAAACCAAAGAAAACAAATCCCTGCCAGAGTCAGAGCAGTCCCTGTCCCCCTGTGTGCCAGGGTGGTGTCCCAGCCCCATCCCATGGGGGCTCAGCCCTCCTGCAGTGCCAGCTGTGGCTCTGCTGCAGCAGGGATCCTGCACAAGGGGGGAGTTTTCCTCTGCAGCTCCAGGGCTGCTGCAGATGGGCCTGGGCTCCCTCTGGCCATGCAGGGCAGCAGAAAGCTGCTCCTCTGGCAATGCAGGGGGCAAAGGCTGCTGGGGTGTCCCAAAGCTCAGATTGGATCCAGGTAGGAATGCTTGGCTCCTCCCCTGGGCGGAGCATCTCCCCATGGGATGGTGGGATTGGATCAGCCCTGCAGGGGCACTCACTGGCCCATGGACAGAAGATAATTAATAATTAATGGCCCATGAACAGCAGAGATCTCCTGGAGGGAGGATTGGTTGTGGAAGAGATAAAGAAAACTGCCCAATGAACAGAAGATAACTGCTCCACTCTGACAGATGGTGATAAAATCCACACCCCCAGCTAAATCTTTCAACCTAAGACACCCTGGAAGTACCTGAACACTGGGGGTGAACACGAGGAGCAAGGCACTGTCCTTGAGCCCTTAACATTGTAAAGACCCTTTGCAAATCTAGATTTTAAATAATATTGCAATAATTGTAATAAACCATATAATTGTTACATTACAAAAAATTGTAATAAAACAAATAATATTGTAAAGATCCTTTGCAAAGCTGATGTTGTTAACCCAAAAATGGAAGGAACATCTGGTTTTAACCTCTTTGGCTGGCTGGAGCCAAAGCCCTCCCCCTGCACAGCCGTGGCAGAGCTATAAATAAATCTTTCCAGACAAGCAAAAAGAGGTTCCCAACCCTGCTTTCATCTTTCTCCCTGTAGCATTACTTGTCTGAGACATGGCTTGCTCTGTTGTTTGTTGTTGCCTTTGTTGTATTCTTGTTGGAATACTCAAACCCTCAGAGGCCAACCTTGCACTGTAACAAGCAAAATCCAGCTGACAGGTACAGACAGGCCTGGGGAGGAGAGCTGGGTCATCCTGACTCATCTGACTCATCATTTGGGAGGCAAAAATTCTTCCTGCCACTTTATAGACAAGCCAAAGAAAAATGTCCCCCCTTATTTCTGTCTCCCTCCTTGTGGCTGTCTGAGAGGTGGGCTCTTTCCCATCTCTAATTCCTGGAAAAATCTGATGGGGTGGGAAGTGTCTGGCACTGAAGGTTTTTCTGGGAGTAGTGATGGATGATGGGATGGGAGGGGACAAATCTGGGAAATGTCATCGGGCTTCAGAAGTACAGAGAGGGGCATGGCTTGGTAAAAGTCAGTTTCGTCAGCAGGGGAGTGCTTTGTGTTCAGGCTTTGTGTCTAGAAATCCAGCAACCTGGATTTCTGTTGGTTTTTCCGGTTAAGAATTAAGCTGGATGCCCAATTTCATCCCCCTCCCTCTTCTCTGATTGCAGATAATTTAAAACATTTGGGATCCAGGGTGAGATATCATTGCTGAGTTGGTACAATAATCATTTAGCCAACTGCATTGTCCCTGATGAAGATTTCTGTCCACCCCTATCAGACACCATCACAAACCCATTTTCCAGCCTAAACTTCACCTCTCTTCCCACAAACTCTGAGTTTACAGACTCCCACCCAGCAGTTTCAATGCAAATCTCACCTGTTCTTGATCTCCACGAGCAGCAGGGACATTTCTTGGGCACTGGTTTAAGTTTTTGAGGAACTTCAAGCATTGTCAGAGAAAAGCAGGAGTGGGGCAGAAATAAGGCTGGGATGGCTGTGGTGTGGAAACTCATCTCTCAGAGGAAAGAGGTGCCCTTTGGGTCAGGAAATCTGAAGGAATAAGGAGCAAGGAGCAGAGAACAGGGGCGTGGTGGAGGTGGCTGTGAGGTGGAAACCAGAGCTCAGGAGGAGAGGCAGCCTCAGTAGGGAGGGGAGAAAACAGAGGTTGGGGCACTGATAGAAAAATCTGACTTTGTTGCAGCTCTTCCACAACCAGGGAATATATTCATCCCTATTTTGGTTGTGTGCATGTTTCTGGAAGAGCTTTTTTAACAGAGGATTTATCCCACTCCAGAAGAGAGACCAAGTGCTGGATCAAGAGGGGTTCCAGCCATGGCCAAGCTCTCTGGGAAGCTTCCAAGACTTTAATTTGCAGAAATCTGCTTTGAGATCCCTGGCTGGAGCAGGCCAGGCTGAAGCAGGTGCCATTTGTCCCTGGCAGGCTGGTGACATGGAGCATGACCTCAGCTCTTGCTGCTGTGGCTGCATTAGCTGAGATTTCTGTCCCAAAACTTGGCTCTTTGTACTCCAGTCAAGAGCCAAACTCACTTCTAGTCACAGCTTGAGGCCATGCTCTGTAAAGCAGCAAAACCTTAAAGTTTAGGGCTTAAAAATGTCATAAATAGCTGTTCTCAACCACACACGAGCAGCTGATACCTTGCTGCAGCAGCTCCAAAATTACCTGGGGCTCCTTGCTCCTTCAGCTCCCAGGAAAACCAGCAGTTTGTGAGGGTGAGTAAATTCCCTTTCACCTCTCCCCTGTGATGGATGGGTGGTGACACAGACAAGCAGCAGCAGTGGCAGGATGGAGGGGGGCTCTCCCCAGGCTTTTGGCCAGGCTTCCCGTGCTGCTGCTGCTGCTGCTTTCCTTGGCATTTCTGCCAGAGTGAAACTGCTCCAGGGAAAGACTTGGCTGGCAGCTTTCCCAAAGCAGGGAAGAGTATCCTGCAATCAGAGATTCATTCAGGGTGGGAAAGGTCTGAGACCATGGAGTGCAACCCTTGAGCCAGCCCCAGCCTGTCCCCACGTGCCACATCCACGTTCAAACCTGTGAAAAACGCCAATCACTTGTTTTTAAAATGTTCAAAGTTTAATAGTAATAAAATGGATTTTAAAATAGCAATATAATTAGAGTAATAAAAATTTGAACAATTAGGATTAAGACAATATGAGACAATAAAAACAAAGAGTTATGGATGGTCCAGGTATTTTTCCTGGGAAAAATAAGCCTGAAAAAGGACCCACGTTAACAGAGGATTAACCCTTAAAAACAATAACCTGTTGCATATTCATACATCTCATACATGATGCATAAATTCCATTCAAACACAGGATTCTGTCTGGTCAGTGTCAACTTTTTCTTCTTAATCCTGATGGCTCTTCAGGGCTGAGTGAGGCAGGAAGAAATTCATTTCTTCTGATAATGGAGCAATAAATTCTTTTTCTCTGAAAGATTCAGGTGTCCTGTGGCTGCTATCTGGTGCAAGCCCTCTCTTTTAAAAAAAGTACCTTACATAGCATAGTTTCTACTTTAGCATTATGTTACAACCTAAAACTGTATTTAACACACTACTTAAGCAAATTAATAGAACATAACTTTCTAACATAACACATATAATATTCATTTTAAGATTTGTGAAAAGCCAATCATAAAATACGCATTTTTCACAAATCCTTCCAGGGATGAGGTTTCCAGCACTTCCCTGGTGCTGCTCCCTCATTCTCTTGCCCTCACTGCCATGTGCAGTGACTTTCTGAGTCAGGGTGATGCTTAGGTCCCCTTTTCCTTGTTCTGGTCCATGGCTGAGCCCTGGAGTCACCAGAGCTCCTCAGCAAAAAGGATTAAATCAGCCTGAATCCTGCCCAGAGCTGGCCCCTGGCTCTGCCTGAAGCTGCTGGAGCCTGAGCTGTGGCTCATCCCAAGCAGATCCTGCTGATCTCTCCCTAATCCTCCTCTCCCAGCCCTTGCCCGCACTCTGCTCTTTCAAAAAGGGAGGGAAGCAAGGAAATGCAGGAATTTCAGAGCTTTGGGAGCACCAGCTGGGTGTGGGCTCTCAGGGCTCTGCTGCATGCTCAGAGCAACAACTCTGGTGTCATCAGGACCATCCCTTTCTCCAAGCACTGAATTACACCCTGGTGCCATCAACAGCTCTGAAGGAAGCATAATTCCCCTTTTCTGACCAGGTTTCCAAAGTGCTGAGCACTTCCCAAGGTTTTGAGCATCATCAAGAGCTGCTGTTTCCCTAATCCTTCTCTCCCAGCGCTTGCCAGCACTCTCCTCTTTCAAAAAGGGAGGGAAACAAAGAAATGCAGGAAGTTCAGAGCTTTGGGAGCACCAAGCCAGCTGGGTGTGGGCTCCCAGGGCTCTGCTCCCTGCTCAGAGCCACAACAACCCTCATGTCCCTCTGTCATCAGGACCATCCCTTTCTCCAAGCACTGAATTACACCCTGGTGCCATCAACAGCTCTGAAGGAAGCAATAATTTTCCCTTTCTGACCAGGTTTCCAAAGTGCTGAGCACTTCCCAAGGTTTTGAGCATCAGCAGGAGCTGCTGTCGTAAATGGAGCCCCTTTAACGTGACTCGACTGAAATACAAAATCGGCCTGAAGAGACGGGATGAGTTGGAGGATTTGGGCTGTTCTGCCTTGGTATTAATTCTTGCCTTGATATTAATACTTGCCTGGATATTAATACTTGCCTGGATATTAATTCTTGCCTCAGTATCAATTCTGGCCGTGCATCTCCTTGCAAGGTTGCAGATGCCGTTTTACAGCTTGTGCCAGACACAGACACACACACACACATCTAATTTTCACAGTAGTACAACTGACAAAGGGAAAAGCTGGGTCATCCTGTCCCCCAAAAGCAAAGGTTGGCTCCCAGATGACTCAGGATTGTCCCAGAGATCAGCTTTATCTATTTATATATATTTATTCCGGCTGGCATCCGTGAATCACTGCTAATAGCAAAGGGTTGCATAATTTTAAGGAGGATGCTTTTGTGATGCCTCTGAGCAGAGAAAATACATCTATTTTGGCTTGTGTCTATGAATAGATCCCCTGCTCTGACTCTGTGCATTTGCAAACCACAGATACTACTGAAAATAAGGCATGATTGGCAGGTACAACCTGATTAGCATATACAAATTGCTGTGGCCTTTCTCCCAGCAATCATTGGTACAAATTGTTTCCTCTGTCTCTGAGATGAAAAGAAACTGAGCTAGGAGGTGACTTGAGACTATAAAAGAGTCAGAACACAGCTAATGCTCACGACAGCTCATTTCACACCCTTTGGAATGTTCAGCTTTTACTGAGCTGTGTCTTTTTACCCCCTTTTCTCAAGAAAAAGGGTAAACATCGGCTTTGGGTGAAGAGACATTTTTTCCCCAAAAGAAAATCCTTGCTTTTTCTTTTTTATCCCCCACAGCTTTTTTTTTTTTTTTTTTTTTTTTTTTTTTTGTTCCCCTTAGAGCAACTGTTCCTAAAATATTTGCTCATTGTGGTTTTCAAACACATGAAGAATTGCTGTAACAGTTTAGATTATATGTTGTTTTTATTTTAAAATCACATCAAAACGGAAACAGAGAGAAAGAAAACCTGGCCTGATGAAAAGTGCTTCAGAGTGGGCTGGGATTAAATTCCTCCCTCCATATTCCAGCCAGGAATAGGTTTTATGAGATTTTTTTGAACTGAGGATATTATTGCACACTCCTCCTGTGATGTTTGATAGCACCAATTATGGAGATTCAAACCATGAGGCAAATTCACCAAGCGGCTCAGACTGGCCCCAAAGGTGTGGAATAATTTGGTTTTTTCCTCTTTTTTCTTTGTGCACATTGAACCTGGAGATAGCATTAAACCCTTCCCTGTGATCAAGAGCACTCAGCTGTTGTTATTTTTGTGGAGCTGAAATTTCTAGGATTCCAGAGGTTAAGACCTCCAAGACTTTCCTGCTCTCTGTAGGAAATACAGGGCTCAGTGGGTCACTGAGTCCTTTTGAGCCAGGACATCTCTCCAGAAATTTAATCCTACCCAATTCAATTACAATAAAGAGCATCACTTTGCTGAACAGCCCATCCAAATTTCAGAGCCTTTTGAATCCACAAAGAGGCATCTCAGTGTTGGTTACGAACACCAGGCAGAGAGTTCTGGCTGCTGCCTTAATTAAAAACATCTCTCAGCAGGGTAAATAAATAATTCCCTTTTAAGTCTGAGGCCGTTTTGTGTTTCAGACCCTGCTGGGCTGGTGTGTGGGAGAGTTGTGGTAGCTCTGCCTGGGTGAGATAAGTGGAGGAGAAGCTGTTTGCACCTCCTGGTGTGGTCCAAAACAGATCCTGAACAACCCCTTGCCCTGATGCCTTGTGCAGGCTGACCCAGAACAGAGACAAGAGAGAATTAAAGAATAAAGCAGGGATTTATTAAAAGGCCTCAATGGATGCACCTTGGACAGCACAAGAGCCCAGCCAGGGCTGCACCCAAGATGAACCAAAATTGTCACAAAATGCACGACCACTCACTGGTCTCTCACTTTTCTCAGTTCTGCCCCATTTGCATATTGGAATTAATTGTCCAATTACAGCTTTAGGTTATCAAGTCCCATCCTTCTTGTTTTTTTCTCTTCAGCCCACATTGTACTCTTGGGCCTGAGATTTGGATCATTTGTCCTTGGTGCCCAGCTGGAGCAGGAATTGTTTTGTCTCCCTGCTCTGTGCAGAGCTCACCATCCCCTCATATGAAACCCAGACCCACACACTAAAGCAGCTCAGAATCTGAAAAACAGAAAAGCCAAAACCTGAGGCATCAGCCCCTCACTGGGCACTGTCTGGCCACAACCACTTGGCTTTTTTCCAGTTTATCTCTCAGAGACCATTTTTTGTTTTTCTCCCTCTCCTTGTTCGTTCTCTGGGGGCTTAAATAAACCAAGTGTGAGTGGGTGTGTGGGTGGGAGGAGGAGGGATGTCAGGAAGAGAAGCTGAGCACTTCACTTAGAGCAGGAATCTCGTGTGGTGCTGCCTGCCCAAAATTCATGGGTCACTCTCCAAGCCCAGCATGGAAAGTGATGGATCAAGGCTTTGCTCCTGGGCCTCCTGGCCAAAATCAGTGCAGAGCTGGTGCTGAAGGAACACAGGGAGCTTGTGGCCTCTCTCTGGCATCACATTTCTGCCAATGACCCAGCTGATGATGCAAAATCATTGACAGTGGTGTTTGCAGCTGAGAAAAATACTGCTGGTGTAATGTGCAGTGAGGCAGGACACACAGTGTCACCATCATATTTTCTGAAAAATCTCTTCACCAGGATTTCTTCTCTTGGGAAGCTAAGAAGCCTCAGAGAAAAAAAAAAAAAAAAAAAGAATATTCTCTCATTTGCTTCTCCCTGTTTTGCTGCTTTGGAATGTGGTTTGGAGATTGTTTATCCAACAGGTGTTTGTTCAATTCGTTTCATGTGAATTGTTTTCACTTAATGACCAATCACCATCCAGCTGTGTCAGACTCTGAGGAGTCAGTCACAAATTTTTATTAGTATCTTGTTAAGCCTTCTGTAAGGATCCTTTCTCTATTCTTTAGTATAGTTTTAGTATAGCAGTCTTTAACATAATATAATATAATATAATATAATATAATATAATATAATATAATATAAATTAGCCTTCTAAGAACATGGAATCATATTCTGAACTTCTCCTTTATCCTGGGGACCCCAAAAATACCACAACACAGCATCTCAGGGAGCCACAGAGGTAAAGGGATTTCAGATATATTTCATATTTATTTTGGAATAATAATAATAAATATTTCATATTTATTTTTGAAAGAAAATGTTTTAGAGGCTGCAGTCCAAAACGAGCCTGGAACCAACGTGTTTATGTCAATTCAGATCAAGATGGGTGATGGGGGCAAAGCAAGAACCCAAATGGAGAATTTCCCTAAAGAGCAGCGCTGAGAAATTCAAGTCAGTGAAGGTTTTCAAAATGCTTTAGTGAATGTTGGAAAATCTCTGAAAATGGCTGGCAGGTGACCTTTAAAGGCCATCTATCCCAGTCCCCCTGCCACGGGCAGGGACATCTTCACCTGCACCAGAGCCCCATCCAAACTGACCTTCAGTGTGTCCAGGGATGGGGCAGCTTCTCTGGCAACCTGTGCCACTGCTTATCAGCCTCATAATACAAACCTTCTTTCTTAATTTTGATCGAAATTGACTCTGTTTTGGTTTAAAACCATCACCCCTTAGCCTGTTGCAACAGGCCCTGCTGGAAGGTTTGTCCCCATCTTTCTCAAAGGCCGGAAGCACTGAAAGGTCACAATAATGAATAAATAAAAGCAGTTTTTCCTGCAGCCAAGTGGTTTGGGGAAGAATTAGTGCAGCTCCTGTGGAACAAACACAACCCAAAAGCTGAGATCAGGCTCCCTTTTAAACTTTGCTGGTGGAACCCACAAATTAAACACAAAATCTCCAGGTCTGAGCTCCTGATTCCATCAGTGTGGGACTCCAGAACAAGGATGGTTGAGAAGTGCTGGGGGAAGAATTTCCCAGTGTCCTGGGAGGATGAGGAAAGGATGATCCCTTTCTCCCCAGCTCATCCCTCTGACACCTATGTGCTGGCCATCCATCTATAAAGCCCTGAAAAAACCCTAAATATAAATATATAATTAGAAAAATATATAAAAATAGAAAAAAAAATTATATAACACAATATATATTTATATATAATAAAATATATTTTGTATATAAATATATAAAAATATAATATATTTACATATACTAAAATTACATATAAAATACATATCATTATATATATTATATACATTTTTAAAAATATTTAACACATAAAACCAGTATATATATAATATAAATATATATCTAGATAGATAGATAGATATAATATATATATTTAAAAAATATATTAAAATCTCTAAATATGTATGTGTATATATATATATATATATATATATATATATATACGTATACACCCACCTTTGGATGTATATACATATATATATATATATATATATATATATATATATATTCCCACCTTTGGCATGCTAATTAATCATTCAGCAGAATATCTATATTTTATTCATGAAGCATAATGTGTTTGGTCAGCCATGGGATCACTGGGAGCTGAACATCTCCTTCCCAGCATCCACAAGGACTGATAAAATTTGGGAACATCCACAAGGATGCTTTGTGCCAGGTCCTAAAGGAACCAGCATCATCCTAAACCTTTCTTGTGGACTGAATTGCACAAATTACTCCCCTGTAATATTCAATACCTTGCCGTGGATCCTGAGGAATATCAGCCTGCTGGATCATTATAATTAATAGCAGGGAAAATGCTAAATGCTCTCAATTGTTAATGAGTCACACCTCGAGGTTTAATTCATGCTGTTCCCTCCTTGTTAATTAAAGGCACTGGTGGTGTCAGCTGGACTGGGAGCAGAGCAGCTCCCAATCTTCTCAACAGGGAAATCTCTCAATTTTCCCAACAGGGAAATTGCAGCCAAGTCATCCCAGCCTGGGACAGCCTGGAATGGAAAATGGCTTGGCTTTATCTGACAGCAAAGATGGAAAATGTGCAGCATGGTGATAAACTCCCTTCCCAAATCCCTGAAATCCTTTCCTTTCCAAGGAGATTGTGGCTGGGGCTGATTTCTGCTCTGATTCCTTGAGAGTCAGGAATTATTCATTTTGCAGCTGTCAGGCCGCGTTTGCCACACGCGGCGGGCGCTTCTCTCTCGGATGTCCTGGGGTTTTATAACTGAATTTATGTCCTTTGTGGCTCTCCTAGAAATACAATGAAGCCAGAAATAATTGTGTTTATTGCAGCTCAGATGGAAGGGTTTTCTGCCAGGAGGTGGCAGAGTTCAGGACCTGGTGGGATGATTTCCAGGCAGAAAAGAGGGTCAAGTGATGGAAAAAAAATCAATAGATTTTAGAACCACAAGTCATTTATTTGCAGCAGTGCTGGATCGAGCCATAACTTCCCAGATTTAGGAAGAAACATTCCTGAGATCCACTCGAAATTGCAAAATTAATCAATTTATTTAGCAAGATTAGGATGGAAAACAAAGTCACCTTCAGTTCCACAGCAATTTCTCTACTCACCCCTTCAGTATAACTTTATATATTTTTAGTCCTCCAAGCCTTGTAGTGGTTTTGTGCAGGAGCCAAGATGCTGTGGAGTAATGGAAAGCTTAGTCAATCCCCTCCTGGGAATACATGTAAATAAGGAAGGTTTGGCACAGGGACGAGCTGACGACACATTTCTTGGGCAGTGCACAGAAAAAGGGGTGGAAAAAAAAAAATCTCAAATACTTTTTCTTCACTTGAAAAAATGGTGCTTTCATGTTAGGCTGAAAATATCCTCCTGGTACCTTCCTATCTCCAAAGTAGCTTGGAAATGAAAGCAGCTTTGCAGGAAGGGCTTCTGAGGAGAATTCAGAATTTGTCTGAATTATCTCCCGTGGTCCTGCCTGGATTCAGGGAAAACTTGGAATTATTTTGCCAAAGGAGTTGAATTCTCCTCAGGGATTTGACCTTGCCTCCCTCTCCTCAGACCCCTCCTGCCATGGGACAACCACACACCCTTTCCCCCTTAAAAGCAAAAAAAACTCCCAAAAACCTACACAAATTAATTCAGCTTTTGCTCCTCAGAGGATGCAGAAGAATTTTAAATCTCTGCACATTCCACAAGATGCCACTTCCCCAGTGTTGTTTCCCTTCCTGCAGCAATTGCTGCTTAGAACTAACTCCAAACAGCCAGAACCAAGTTTTATCAGTGGTTAATCCTGTTAGAGGGACACAAACTGTGGGATTAAGTGAGTTCTCTCCTCCACCAGTGCCCACCAAAATCCAGAACTTGAGGGTTCTTCATTTTCCCTGGCATGGGGATATTTTGTGGAAAAATTGGTGGCCCACCACACTCCAAAGCCCCAGGATTGAGAAATAGACAGAGATTTCACCCAAACATCAGGTTGTCATTTCTTTCTGAGAGAGGAAGCATGAAATGGGTGATGATGGTGCAGTTTTGGGGTGGTTTGAGCACACACAGCTGCAGTATTGTGCCCAGCAAGTGCCCACCAAGATCCAGAACTTGAGGGCTCCTCACCTTCCCTGGGATATTTTGTGGAAAACTTGGTGGCCCAAAGTCTCAGGATTGACAAATAGACAGAGATTTCACCCAAACATCAGGCTGCCATTTCTTTCTTAGCGAGGAAACACAAAATGGGGGGTGTTTGTGTAGTTTTGGGGTGGTTTGAGCACACACAGCTGGAGAATTCTGATCCTAGAACCAGGCAGGGCCTACGAGCCCACAGCTGGCTTTGCTTTGGGTTCATAATTCCTCATAAATGGCTTTGGCTTGGAGAAAGCCTTTCTTACCAAGAGCTCAGCCATAATTTGGTGTTATACCACATTTTGAGTCCAAGCCAGCTTTTGAAATAAACATTTTGAGTGGAATCTCGTGAGTCCTCCTCAAGGTGTCTTTCTGTCCAGCCTTTTGCAAATCATGGGCAAGGCAAATATGGAAATCCTTGAATCAAACAAGTGTTGAACATTCCCTGGGGACACCTGGAGAGGCCAAGAAGTCCTGTTGTGGTGGAGCTATAGGTGACTGGGACAGTCCTGGTCTTGTTGGAGAGCTTTTTTAATTGACCACATGTCACAACACAACCCTTCCTCTGGAGGCTTGGAATCTGGGAAGGAAATCAGAAGGATTTGGTTTTTTTTCAAACTGGATGATGACCTACTTAACCTCATATAACCCATATTATTCCATCTAATGGAATATTCTGAGTTGGAGGGGACGCCCCAGCATCATCCAGTCCAACTCTTGGCCCTGCACAGACACCCCAAAATTCCCACCCTGTCCCTGGGAGCATTTTCCAAACCTTCCTGGAGCTCTGGGAGCCTTGGGGCCATGACCATTCCCTGGGGAGTCTGTCCAAGAGGGAATGTCCCAAAAGAGAGGGAAAAAAAATTTAGAAAACCCCCCTGGAATAAATCTCACCAGAATTAAGTGTTATTGGCTTTTTAAAATGAAGACAGGGTGAGTTATCCTGTACTGAAATTTTTTAGATGCTTAAATGTGGGAAGTGAATTTGTAGAGAATTCTCAGAGCTTGATAGAAGGTTCACATAGTGTGCATCTGTATACAGACTTTGAGATAAGAAATGTTAACTTAGAAATACCATGGAATAGGAAAGACATTGAACTAGAAGCAAGTTTTAAAGGATGATTTTGTAAATAAGACTAGATGCTTTGGAGAAATAGAACTATGAAAGATGTAATAAGACCTACAAAGGGTAATTTTAGATTATTGGGTTTAAGGCATTTACAGCATGGTGTGGCAAAAGCTGATAGGCCAAGAAACACTAATAATGTATTGTAATTAGGAAATTGTTGGCTTCTGATTGTGATAATGCGAATTATAACACCTGTATTGTCTAACCCTTCACATGAGACTGAAAATAGAATAAAAGTTTTTAAAACACCTCTCAGTGGCCCCATTGTAAGAGCCTGAATGAGAGATGCAGGACTCCAGGCTGCTCTCCAAAATGCAGTTTATTCCATCCAAGGTGTCACAGCAGCCCAGGGTGGTGGGTGACAGAGCTGTGCCTACAGCTGTCAGCTCCAGCTGCAGGCAGGCCTGGAGACCCTGAGTTTAGGTTACAATGCATTCTATACTTTTCTTTTGGTCACAATGCATTCTATACTTTGCTGAGCATCTTCATACAGTAGAACCAATCTATGCCTTAACTTTTATCTCTAGCCTATCATAACTACTGTAATTACCATATTCATGTTACTGTTCTCCAATCACTAAAAGTCAGTACATTACAGTTTAAGCCAGAAGATGTTTTTCAGTACTCTTGCAGTGGAAAATCCTGAGACCTTTTTTCTACTTGCAACATTTGCTGACTTGTTTGCCTGTGCTCCTTTCTGCTTGGTAAAAACATCTTCTTGTTTGGGGTGGGTTTATCCTTTGTTCTAAGCCATAAAAACCCCTTCTAACCAACACACCCTTTGCCTCCTTGGTTATCCAGTGAGACTGGCTCAGCAATTCTTTTCTTCTATATCAAAACTTGCTTCCATCTCTATTCCTTCATCAGATTCTACATTCAAAAATCTTTCTGCCAAGCATCTGTGAGACTTTCTTGTCAAACTTTCATCCTTCCCAACACCCCATCTCTAGGTCAGGTTGAGGGGAAAGGAGGATTTACTGAAGGGGGTGTGGGTGCGAAGGAAAAGCAGGATTGGAGAGGTGAGCAAGGCAGTGCCTGGGTGTGAGGAGGAGCTGCAGCCACCACAGTGGGGTGGGGATTGATCCCAGCAGCTCCTGGATGGACAGAAGGCACCACTCCTGCCCTCAGGCACTGCAGCCTCTCCCTCCGTCTGCTGGGAATGCCTCAGGAATACTTCAGGATGGACACCAGGAGGAATCTCTTCATGGAAAAGGTGGTCAGGCATTGGAAAGGGCTGTTCTGGGAGGTGGAGGAGTCCCTGTCCCTGGAGGTGTCCAAGGATGTGGCACTCAGCGCTCTGGGCTGGGTGACAAGGAGGTGACTGGTCACAGTTTGGACTGGATGAGCTTGAGGCCTTTTCCAACCTCAATGATTCCATGATTCTGTGACTCAGGTTGGTGAGAAGAGGAATTTGGGCATGACAATTTGGTTGGTGGTTCGTGAGTTCGTGGATGGAGACTTGGAAGAGATTCAGGCCCAGTGTGATGGTGTTCACAGGGGTCTTAGGATGAGGGAAGAGACAAGGATCTGACTCCATGTTTCAGAAGGCTTGATTTATTATTTTATGATATATATTATATTAAAACTGTACTAAAAGAATAGAAGAAAGGATTTCATCAGAAGGCTGGCTAATAATAGAAAAAGAAAGAATGATAACAAAGGTTTGTGGCTCAGACAGAGAGTCTGAGCTAGCTGACTGTGATTGGCCATTAATTAGAAACAACCACATGAGCCAATCACAGATCCACCTGTTGCATTCCACAGCAGCAGATAATCATTGTTTACATTTTGTTCCTGAGGCTTTTCAGCTTCTCAGGAGAAAAAATCCTGAGGAAAGGATTTTTCAGAAAATATCATGGCTACAGCCCAACATATCTATATATATATAAGTATATATGTAGGATGTAGGGATGCTAAAGGCACAGAGTTCAGATCCTGCCTAAGGCTGCCAGAGGAGAGAGAAAAGATTCAATTTGTTAAATGAGCTCTCTAATCTCTGCTTTGCTTTGCCACTGTGGCCCCAGGCTCGCAGTGATCCCCCAGGTCAGGAGAAGTCTCACCACCATTACTGAGCTCTCCCCAGGCCTCTGCTGCATCCAGCTCATTCTCCCCACTGTAAATATTCCCAGAGAAAGGAAAAATGTCCTTCTTTAGGGCAAACTCTCCCCTTGCAAGGCACTGCAGGGCAGGGAATCCATGGGTGCTGCTGTCCTGCAGGGAGCTCAGAGGAGAGGAGGCTCCACATCATTTTTGGGAATCACTGAGCATCCCTTCCCCTTCTTCTGAGGGTCAGCAGCAGCACAGGGTGGAGATTGAAATTTTTCCTGGGAAGTTCAGGCAAGGTTTTGCCGTGGAATGGTGAAAAGTAAGAATTTCCCCGTGGAGGGAACATCCAGCTTGGAAATGCCTTTGAGCTGTTTTATTCTGATAGTGTCCAACTGCCACTAACAAATAGACTCTAATCTGATAACACTGGTGTCAAATGAGTGTGATAAGCCCCAGAAACAAGTAACTTCCAAGCAGGGGTTGTCCCTAGATTTGTTTTACAGGGACAGGCATTTCCAGGGAAAGCTGTCCTTTCCAATTTCCCTCCTCACAACAAATATCTCCCCTGAAAGTGATGAGCACAACCCATTCCCAAAGGGAAGGAGCCACTGCAGGAAATACACTTTCCAGCAGGAAAAATGGCCCAACTCAGCTCCATCTCATGCAGCCCCTGGCACTGGATCCATCCTGGGAGAGGTCCCAGCTCTGGGTGATTAAGAGAACACACGCTGGAGCTGAGCCCAGAGGAAGCAAACATGTGCTCCTTAAGTGCACTGACATTTATTATGGTAAAATTCCCTTTTCATGTTGTTTTTTCCACGTTTCTGCTTCCCAGCATCATGGCCTGGAGGCAGGAAGGGGTTGCTGAAGCAGTTGGAGTGAAGATGAGCTGTTATTTTATACATGAAGCTGCACCTACTTGCTCCAAGTCCAGGAAAAGAAAAAAAATTGAAATAAACCCTGCCAGCAACTCATCCACAGGAGAAGGTTGTCTGAAGCATTCAAAAGGAAAAAACAAAGGGAAGGCCAAGGGAAAATTCGATTGTTGGGTGTTTCATCAATTCCAGCCCTTCTGTAGGGTCATCCTGTGGTCCTCTCTGAAGTGTCCAGCAGTGCTGATGTGCACTGGGGGTTATCTGGACATCAGTAAAACAAGCCAGGAGGACTGAGACAGAATCCTCCTTCCCAATCTCCAGGCCAGATGGTGGAGGATTGGACTGGTTGGTTTCTTCTCCCATGGGTGAAATTGAGGGACTGGAAGATCCACACGGGCTCCACGCTGGTCTTGGATGTGGTTCGGTGTCCACACTCAGGTCCTTTCCATCCAAAAGGATCTTGAGAAGGTGGGCAGTGCATCCAAGGGGGAAGAAAACTTAACATTCAGAGAGCACAAAGCATGAGGAATGGTGAAACTGGAATAAAGGAGGAAAGGAACAGATCAGCTTGCCATAATTAAAGCATTGTGACCTGTAGGACTGACTGGATGTACTCACTGCCCACTAAGGATTAAGAATTTAGTTTGGTGTTCAGGAACCAATAAAGGCTGGGAAAATGTTTGGAACTTGCTGTGAGCATTTCAGGCCCTCTCTGGGAGCAGGGGTCAGAAATAGGTTTGGATTAAACCTCCAGAAGAAGGTCTGAGGTTGGACCCTGCTTCTGAGGAGGTGCTGCAGACCTTTCTTGCAGCTCTCATGGTGGGCACAAGTTCTTTGGAGGTTTTCACCTGCTGTCACTACATTGGTACCTTTCCTCATCCTGCCCCACTTCATTTCCAGCTGCATGCAGCTCATTAAGGCCCATGGGATCATCTCAGAATCATGGAATGGTTTGGGTGGGAAGGGACCTTAAAGATCATCTCTTTCCAACCCCCTGCACTGGGCAGGGACACTTTCCACTGGGCCAGGTTGCTCCAAGGCCTGTCCAACCTTGTCCCTTTTAGACCTGTGACAGTGGTGGTGCCCTCAGGATGGTGCTGCTCTCCTCAGTCCTCCATGGAAGCATTTAGGTTGGAAAAGAGCTGTGAGATCATCGATTCACTGAGATCTCTGCCTCTGCCCATGTTCCACACACATCCTGCTTGTGACCAGAGCAGTTCTGGGTGATTCCATGGGATCAGAACTGCAGGATAAACTCCACTGGCCCCTGCCTCCATCCCAGCAAGGAAACAGAGTGAACAGATGCCTCTCCTGAGCTGTCCAGATGGTTCAGAGGCTGAGAAAGGCATAAGAAGGATCTTAGCCCGCGGCGGCTTTCAAGTGGCCAAATGGATCTGGAGTGAGCAATGACCTTCATCAACCTCCCTAATGGAAATGTGTCCTTGCAGCAGGAGGAGGAGAAGGAGAGGATGAGGATGAGAAGGAGCCTCTCTGCATCTCTCACACCACAGATATTTCGGCTGTGCAAACATTTTGAAGTGAGAGCAGCGTGCAGTTTGCTCTCACCACTGGAAAATCCACTTTTCCACCCCAATTTTTTGCTTTCTAGGCAGCTTGCCAGTGAGTACCTAATCACATTAGAGGAAAAGCACTTCCTTGGGATGGAGGCAGGCATTGGAAATAAAGGAGAATGTGGGCTGGTCTCTGTGAGGGAGGTGAGGCAAAAGCTCCACCAGAGGATAGATTTGTGAAGCTCATCACTGCAGGAATGGCATCTTCGGTGTCCAAAAGATCATTAAATTGAGTAAAAGTGGATCTGGAGGCATTGAAAGAGAGGATGGATGGATGGATGGATGAATGGATGGATGGATGGATGGATGGATGGATGGATGGATGGGATGTCTGGGATGAATGGATGGATGAAGTCTTGATTCTAAGCTGCTCAAAGCAGCACTTCAAGATCTCCAAAGATGTATGTTGGAATGTCTTCCCCACAAAATATTTCTCATTCCAAAGTATTTTCAAGTTTAGTGGAAGGTGTCCCTGCCCAGGACAGGTAGTTTGAGACCAGAGGATCTTTAAGGTCCTTTCCAACCCAAACCAATCCATCATTCTGTGATTTTCCATGGGAAATTCCAGCCCTTTCAGTGGAAGGTGTCCAGCCATCTTCTGTGTCAAATCTCCTCTGAATGGTTGATGTGCTCAACTCCAGATACCTGAATTCACTTTTGCAGGTCAGAAAGGACTGGTTAGTACACTGAAATTAAACTGGTTTTTTTAAGGGCTCTTGGCTACCAGAGTGAGGGTGCAGATAAAGTTGCTTCTGGGGCAACACCAGATGTTGGGGTTTTTTCTGTGTTCCTAACCCAGATGACAACATGACAATTTAGGATTCTTGCTCCCAAGAGGTTCTTGGAATGGTTAGAAACAAAAAGTTTTAATAAAAGGCAAAATAACAAACTCTTTACAGAGAAGAACTGATCCAGGTGCAAGAGGCCTTCCTGCCCCTGGTAAAACATCTCACAAAAGCCATTATTTTATTTGTTCTCTTCTTTTTCTACTAAATTGCCCAGGCAGGACTTTTTGGCTCCTGTCCAATTAGCTATCCTTAATTTTGAGGTGAAGTCCCCCAAGTCTTATAAGATGCCTTTTCACCTAATCAAAGAGAGAAACTTCTGAGCTTATTTGCTTTTTAAAAAACCAAAAAAATGTTTTGTCGCTCCATCAACAGAAGGCACATTCCTACAGCCAGGAGAGGGTTGTCCTCCATCAGAGAGGAGGGAAGCACCTGTGAAGGTTTGGGTTTGTAGATCTTGTCCATTGGAAATGAAACTCCTCAGGGAGCCCCATGGCAGTGAGAGGATTTGTCCAACTGCTTGGAGAGCAGATGGAAGAGCCTTCCTTTGGTCACTCCTTTTTTAAATTATGCATCTTCCATCTGCTGCCTGGAGCACAGACGTGCTCACAGAGCTGCTGCCTTCCCAAAATAACCCAGGACTTGGGGAGAGGCTTTGCACACTGCAAGAGCCTAAATGAGAGATGCAGGACCCCAGGCAGCTCTCCAAAAAGCAGTTTATTCCATCCAAGGTGTCACAGCAGCCCAGGATCATGGGTGACAGAGCTGTGCCTACAGCTGTCAGCTCCAGCTGCAGGCAGGCCTGGAGACCCTGAGTTTAGGTTACAATGCATTCTATACTTTTCTTTTGGTCACAATATTTTATATACTTTTATTTTGGTTACAATGCATTCTATACTTTTCTTTGCTGAGCATCTTCATACAGTAGAACCAATCTATACCTTAACTTTTATCTCTAGCCTATCATAACTACTGTAATTACCATATTCATGTTACTGTTCTCCAATCACTAAAAGTCAGTACATTACAGTTTAAGCTAGAAGTTGTTTTTCAGTTTTCTTGCAGTGGAAAATTCTGAGACCTTTTTTCTACTTGCAACATTTGCTGCCTTGTTTGCCTGTGCTCTCTTTCTGCTTGGCAAAAACACCTTGTTTGGGGTGGGTTTATCCTTTGTTCTAAGCCATAAAACCCCTTCTAACTAACAGACCCTTTGCCTCCTTGGTTATCCAGTGAGACTGGCTCAGCAATTCTTTTCTTCTATATCAAAACTTGCTTCCATCTCTATTCCTTCTTCAGATTCTTCATTCAAAAATCTTTCTGCCAAGCATCTGTGAGATTTCCTTGTCAAACTTTCATCCTTCCCAACAGCACACCCCTGCCTTGCCTGGCCCAGGCTCTCTCAGCTTCTCTCCTGTGCTGGTGGCCCTGCAGGTGAAGGTTGGGTGTCACCTGGAGGGAATGGAGTGCTGCAGGTTTGGACAGCCCAAAATGCCACCATGCCAAGGGAAACGTGTTCCCTCCTTCAGCCCTCTGTTGGGAATTTTACATCCTTTGCTTTGGCTGCTCCACCTGCATGGAGAGGGTCTCAGTGTGGCACCTGCAAGGATGGGCTTTAAATTTGGAAAGCTCTGGGTCAGAGAGCTGGGTGTTGGCACCCTCAGGAGGCTGTTCCTGCCTTTCCACCATTTCAGAGCATCCCTGGATGAAGGTGGAAATGTGTTGGCCCAGCACATCCCTGGAGCAGAACCAAGGTCCCTTCCCTCAGCTCCCCTCCATCCCTGCCAGCCCTGCTCCACCACACTGCACGTGTTTCATTCTTTGCCTCTTTCCCCGACTCTAAATCAGTTCTGTCAGCTCCTTAATTATTTTAATTTTTCTCCATTCTCCAAATCCCTCAAATATATTTTATATATAGGGTACAGGCTTAAAAAAGAAAGCTACCGCTGTGCCCTTGCCTCTGAAATATTACCAGAAAAAATGTGTGTATTTCATCTCTGTCTTTCATTTTTCCAGACATTTTCTGCTTTGAAGAAGCTTGAAACAGTAATAGACTGATGGCTACACTCCAACTCTATTGATTAACAGTGAGTGGTCAAGCTCTTCAGTGCCTGAAAATACATCCAGAAACGGGGACAGGTGAATTATTGCATTTTCCCGCAGATGGAAGGAGTGGGGGGAGGATAAAACCTGCAAGGGGGACTTCAAAAGAGACCTGCCCTCCCCATGCCCAAATCCCCACTGGTGTGAAGTCCTGGTGTGGGGGAGAACCAATGATTCTTTTCAGCACAGCACAGCACAGGGCTAAATCATTTATAAATATTGCAGCTCCAAATTGCCTCCGTTTAACAAGGGGAGAGCGGGGAAGGGAAGCAAGTGGGAACACTCTCACACAGTTTTGAACAAGAGCTCAGTGCTGACAGCAGAAATCTCTTCCCAGCCATTCCAGTCCTCACCCAAGGTCACATTTTCAGTGCATTTTAGGACAAAAAAGCAAAACCAAAAATAATAAGGAGACATTGCAGGCTGCAGGATGTGCAGAAGCCCAAGGGCTGTGAAGTTGTGCTGATGGACAGTGGGACAGAGGGACAGGGGGACAGAGGGACAGGGGGACAGATCCTCCTTCCAGAAGGATCCTCTTTGGAACCGTGGGAGCTCCTGGAGCTGCTGGGCTGCAGGGATAACAGCCTGGGGATTCCTGTGGAGGCAAGGAAGAGGAGCAAACCTTGGAAGCAGAGTGGAGACCTCACTTTGAGGTTCCACATCCCCCTCCCCATTCCTCCACCTCCTGCATCCTCTGGGAGAGGTGTGAGCTTGCACCAAACATCAGAGAATCCATTCTGCCTTCAGAAATATGGGGAATATTTTGATTTTTTTTTTTTTAATCTGACTGCTGCTGGGATAGGAAAGCATTTTCCTCCTCTTATTTGAATTCCAGTTCTGTGCCCAGGCTGGGGGGCAGCTGAGGGCAGGTGCCAGGGGGGATGATGGGCAATGGGTCAGCTTGCAGGGTGAGTCAGGGACAAGCCAGGAGAATTTGCAGCTCCTCTCCTGCACCTGCTGCAATATTTGGTGTATCTGAGAGTGTTTCAAATCTGTCTTTCAACTGAGCAGCCAAGCAAATCTCTCCATTTGCATTTTAGGTGCTGCAGCAACCCCCAAGGCCCCTCAGGACGTTCCAAAACTGCCATTTCCAATCTCTCTGCAGTTAACTGTGAGTGATGCTTGCCTGGCTGGAATAGATCACCAAACTCAGGTCCTGACAGGATTAATGCACTGGAAAAAGGCTCAAAAATGGAAAAAGGCCTTCAGTGAGGCCAGGTGCTCTTTGAACACAGCAACTTTGTGAGCCCCACATGTGGCTGGTGAGTTTTGGAAGGACCAGAAGTGCTCCAGTGGGAAGATATTGAGGGAAGAAAAATAGAGGCAGCTACAGAATGAACAAACAATTTGTGGGAAGGAGAGATAGAAAGGAAATGTTTTCATCTGCAAAAATGCCTCAGAGAATAGCTGGATGAGAGTCACTGATATTAACACACAGCTGAAAGCTGGAGAGTTCAAAGGAGAATGGATCTTTGGGCACAATAAACTACAGGAAATTCAAAAAGGAAAATGGATCTTTGGGCACAATAAAGTAAAGGAAATTCAAAAAGGAGAATGGATCTTTGGGCACAATAAACTAAAGCTCAAAGGAGAATGGACCTTTGGGCACAATAAACTAAAGAAAGTTCAAAGGAGAATGGATCTTTGGGCACAAATAAACTACAGGAAATTCAAAGGAGAATGGACCTTTGGGCACAATAAAGTAAAGAAAGTTCAAAGGAGAATAGATCTTTAGGCACAATAAAGGAAATTCAAAGGATAATGGATCTTTGGGCACAATAAAATACAGGAAATTCAAAGGATCTTTTAGTACAATAAAGTAAAGGAAATTCAAAAAGGAGAATTTATCTTTGGGCACAATAAACTAAAGGAAGTTCAAAGGAGAATGGATCTCTGGGCACAATAAAGTAAAGAAAGTTCAAAGGAGAATGGATCTTTGGGCACCATAAACTAAAGGAGGTGATGATACAGAAGTCCAGGCAGCTGAAACACTACAAGAAAATAAAGGAGTTAAGGCTCATTCTCTGTCCTTTTACTTATCTTTTAACAGAATGGGATTTAAATTGTGTTATTCCCATTACATGCAAGAGACTTTGCCAAAGGGGTTTCATCTGTTGTGCAGAGCTCTCGGCCCCCATTTCAAGGTAAAATATTTCCCAAAGCCTTTTTGCAGGAGGAACTTGGAGAGTGGGGTTGATTCAGCCTTGCCAACTGCTCTGACCCCAATCTCACCTTGTTCCTCCCCAGGCCTGTATTTCACATCTCTTTTCCTTTCTGCATGTTTGAATTCAATAGCTTTTATTTTTTTAGGTTGGTTGGTTTTTTAAGGACTGGTAAGGGAGTGTTTACTGGATGGTGACAAATCTGTTGTCTGAGCAGCTCTCCTAATAAACCAGATTATTTTTGTTGATGCTGATAGCTACAGGAACCAGTATCTGCCATGGATCTGCATCATCTGTTTTGACTCCACACTCCTCAGGAGAGCATCTGCTTGTTTCCCACATTATGGTCAGGAACTTCAATACTCACACAGGGTAACTCCCCCCACTCCACTCCCATCCATTGATTTCCACATGGGTTGCTCCAAACCCCTGGGGATTCCCCCTGATGGATCTGGGACTGGGATAATATGAAAACAGATTCAGGGTAAGCAATAAGTAGCAATAAAACCACATCCATGCAGCTTTAATATCAGCAGTGCAGAAGCATCCCCGAGCACAATTTCATTGATTTTAGTGGAATTATGTCATGCATTCATTTGAGCCAGAACCACAATATATATTCCAGTGCTCCTGGAAACCCTTTTGGAATTTATCCTCCGCTGGAGGAGGTTCCATTAGAATAAAGTGATGCCACTTTTAACCATTGATCAGAAAATATTGTAGCAGAGGAATTGCAGAGGACCTCACAGCAGACTGACCTTTTGCTGTGTGGCAGGGAGATTGCTGGAAAGAAGGGAACAATTAAAGAATTATTTGCTGAGGGCACCCAGGGGCACTAAAACTCCTGCATTACAGCAGGCCTGGGTTCCGGCTGTGCCCTTTATGCTCAGCTTGCAAAGGAAGCTCCTCTGAGAAACAGATATAATATTTTTGCAGCCTTGTGACAAGAGAGCCTTGAGAAATTTCAGATCAGCTCACTTGGAGGGAACAAAGGCTGCCCAAGTGAGTCAAGTTCACTCCTCAGTAGCCATGACAACACTTTCAAGAACTCACAGTTTAGGGAAGAAGGGAAATAAATTCTGATTGGCGACACAAAGTGGTCCATTGCTGCTCCTCTGTTGTCTGCAAGTGCCTGGACAGCTCCAAAGTTGTGAGACTTTGGTGCTTGGTGACATCCTGGGGAGGAGGGAGGATGTGTTTTATCCCAAATGATGCCAGACTCAGGGAAGGGCAGGATGGGACGCTGCAGACCCTTTGTGTGTTTGTCTGGGGTGGTGTTCACAGGGGTCCCAGGATGAGGGAAGAGATGAGAATCTTGACTCTGTTTTAGAAGGCTGATTTATTATTTTATGATATATGTTATATTAAAAGAAAATTATATATAAAATCTATAGTAAAAGAACAGAAGAAAGGATTTCATCAGAAGGCTTGAAAGGAATAGAAAGGAATGGGATGATAATAAAATCTTGACCAGAGAGTCTGAGCCAGCTGACTGTGATTGGCCATTAATTGAAAACAACACATGAGACCAATCACAGATGCACCTGTTGCATTCCACAGCAGCAGATAATTATTGTTTGCATTTTGTTTCTGAGGCCTCTCAGCTTCTCAGGAGAAAAAATCCTAGCAAAAGGATTTTTCATAAAACATGTCTGTGACACGTGTCCTTGGAAAGCAGGGGAAGGAGGTGGGAGCAGCTCCCTCCAGCTCCAATCTTGGGTGCTTCTGGAGGACATTCTGCCTCCCAGGACTGCATCAGAGACACAAAACAGGAACAGAATGCTCATCCTGAGGTGCCTCAGTGTAAACCCAGGAGGAAGGCTCAGATGCTGCAGGGGTGCTTCAAGCAGAACAGTCAGACCTGAAGGGGACCCTGGGATGTCCTTCATGCTCGACACTAGCATGCTGACCCCTTGTCCAGGGTCACAAACAGCTGCAGGTCAGGGATAATAATGATAATAATGATAATAATGATAATCCTTGCTCAGTGGAAGTGTATCCTTGCAAGTGCTTGCCTTCCAAGTCACTTCTGCTCTTTGAAACTCTATTTGCCTTCTTTCCATTCCCTCAGGAAGTTTGCTACAATTTTATTAGAGGTTTTTCCTTCTTTTGTTTTTTTTTTTTTTTCCTTCATCTTTTTGGCTGTAATAGCTGCCCTCCAGCTGTATCTCTTTTTTGCTTCTCATCCAGCCAGCCTCTGCCAATGTCAGTACCCACCTGGATTATTGGAAAACAGAACCTTCACTGGTCAGTAAAGGGTCAGTGGGAGCTTCAGAGTGTTCACAGCAGAGGAAAAAGGGATTAAGATCAATGGTTGCTTGCTTTGCCAGTCCCAAATGGGGTCAGCAGGGCAGCAGACAGGGTAATGTCCCCTCTGCTCTCATGGAAATGTGTCTGCTCCCAGCCAGAGGGTCAGGAACAGTAAATCCATTATTCTGTCCTGTCCAGCTTTGTTAAAGAAGAGAAAAAGAGAGTGACAAGTGTGGGATTGATGAGGACCACAGTGCTGCAATGCTCTGTTCCTCAGGAGTGGAGCTGAAGCTTCCATGTCTATTCCAGGGCCTCCTAAAAGCCTCCTCAGATGGCTCCAGGATGGTTCCTGTAGACAGCCCTGTTCCACAGAGGAAAAGACTGCAGCCCTGGCAGATGGAAATATGGATTGAGCACGTCCTGAGAGAGCTGGAGCTCTTTGCCCACCAGGGCAATGGTCATTGGCCATTAATTAGAAACACCACATGAGACCAATCACAGATGCACCTGTTGCATTCCACAGCAGCAGATAATCATTGTTTACATTTTGTTCCTGAGGTCTCTCAGCTTCTCAGGAGAAAAAATCCTAAGGAAAGGATTTTTCATAAAAGATGTCCATGACATGTGTCCTTGGAAAGCAGGGGAAGGAGGGCACCTCTGCACCTCCAAAGTCTGGAATAGGTCATGAGCAAAACACCACCTCCAAAAATTCTCCTCTTCTCTGTCCCGCCTCAGTGCAGCTCCAAAATCTCCTTTCCTTGCACTGAAAGCTGTCCGGACACGACTGCAATCCATCTAAAATGGGAAATTTTCATTAATTCTAGAATGTTAGTGAACAAATCCCACCTCTCCTGAGGAAACAAAGCTGTTCCATGGCCTCCTAAAAGCCTCCTCAGATGGCTCCAGGATGGTTCCTGGGGACAGCCCTGTTCCACAGAGGAAGAGACTGCAGCCCTGGCAGATGAAAATATGAATTAAGCACATCCTGAGAGAGCTGGAGCTGTTTGCACACCAAGTGTCCAAGGCCAGGCTGGACAGGGCTTGGAGCACCTAGGGTTAGTGGAAGATGTGGAATGAGATGATCTTTAAGGTTCCTATGTTGGGCACCTCTGCACCTCCAAAGTCTGAAATAGGTCACGAGCACAACACCACCCCCCAAAATTCTCATCTCCTCTGCCCTGCCTCAGTGCAGCTCCAAAATCTTCTTTCCTTGCACTGAAAGTTGTCTGGACATGACTGCAATCCATCTAAAATGTGACATTTGCACTAATTCTAGAATGTTGTTGAACAAACCTCACCTCTCCTGAGGAAACAAAGCTGTTCCATGGCCTCCTAAAAGCCTCCTCAGATGGCTCCAGGAGGATCCTGGACACAGTCCTGCTCCCCAGGGGGAAGAGACTGCAGCCCTGGCAGATGAAAATATGAATTAAGCACATCCTGAGAAAGCTGGAGCTGTTTGCACACCAGGGTGTGTTGGGCACCTCTGCACCTCCAAAGTCTGAAATAGGTCATGAACACAACGTCACCCCCAAAAATTCTCCTCTCCTCTGCCCTGCCTCAGTGCAGCTCCAAAATCTCCTTTCCTTGCACTGAAAGCTGTCTGGACACGACTGCAATCCATCTAAAATGTGACATTTGCACTAATTCTACAATGTTAGTGAACAAACCCCACCTCTCCTGGCTGTGCATGGAGGTAACTCCCAGCACCACATCTAGAGCTAAGTGGAGGATTTTTGCCTTCAGCTCTGCAGGAATCTGTGATCTCACCAAGGGGTTTTGTTCCAGGGGGGATCAGCTTTCCAAACTCACCCGTGCACAAAAATATTTTTCCATCAGACCAAAGAAAAATGCTTCCACTTCATTCAAATGAAAAAAGTTCATTCAATTTCAGGCTTTTATTATAATTTGGTTTTTATCACACTGAAAGAAAACCTGGGGAGTGTTTGCAGTTCTGTGGGGTTTGACATAATGAAATACAGCAATAAGAAAAGAATCTTTTAAAGGGAAGGAATCCTATTAAAGGACAGGCTTCAGAAGAGTCAAGCACCTCCAGAACCACTGTGTTTTCCATGAAATGGGGATAAATAGGGAATAATGGCCATTAGGAGCCCCACTGGAAACATAGTGAGGGAGAGGAGGGGTGGCTGGGGCAGTCACCAGCATTCTTGGTGTGACCTTCATGTTCTGATCCACCCACCAGCTTTTGGGAGGTCTCCTCATCAGCCAGACTTCCAGCAGCTCATCCTGAGGTGCTGGAGCTGCAGACGCTTCAGGTGGAATCACTTTGTTGTGGGGAAAATCTTCCCTCTGTGCCCCTGGATGGGCTGAGCTGCTCTCCAGCCCCACTGGAGGCACAGCCACGACCCCCAGGGACCATCAGGGACCCCTCAGCAGGTGGGTGACAAGCAGGTGACAATGTGGAGACCCCCCTAAATGAAGGGGTATCAACCTGAGGTATCTCCCACTCATCCAAGCCTTGGCAAACCTGAGGATTGTGGAACAGTTTAGTTTGGAAGAGGCCTTTAAAGGTCATTTAGTTCAACCCCTCTGCAGTGAGCAGGGACCTCTTTGGCAGGGTCAGGCTGTTCAAAGCCCTGCCCATCCTGGCCTGGAATGTTTCAGGGATCCTGGTTTCCAGATAATCATTAAGGTTGGAGAAACTCTCTAAGATTTTTCAGTCTAATCATTGGCCCAGCACTGAGATGTCCCCAAGTGCCACATCCACACAGGTTTTAAATCCCCCCAGGGCAGGGGACTCCAACACTGCCCTGGGCAGCTGTGCCAGTGGTTCATAACCCTTTCCATGAAGAAATTATCCCAAATATCCACTTAAACCTCCCAGCAGCTCTGGCTTCCAACCTCAGCTGTCGCCAACACTTTTGGATACTTTTTTCCCTAGAAAAATAACATTACAGCAAGTCTGTAGGAACTCAGCTGCTTCAGAAACCAGATCCCTTCAGAACTCACAGCCTGCAGATTGAAAACCAACTCTTTAAAGAAAATACTCCTTGAAATCCCTCCCTGTGCCCGGGGCTTTGCAAACCTCCACTAACTCTTGGCATCCATCTCCACATTGTGTCACTCTCCAGCTCAGTGAAGAAGTTGATTTGAATATTGTTTTATCACACTGTGCCTTGCAGACAGCATTGAGTCAGCTTAAAACCAGCTCAGTGTGTACTGGCTCCCAGTTAATTATAGGCATAAAACATCATTTACTCTGCTGAAAGGAAATGCTTGGAATCCAGAGGGCTCTGTGCTGCAGACGCTGGGTTTTGTTTCCTCTCTGTTACTTATGGGACAGTTTTGTGGCTGGGGGATTACAAATCTTTGGGGGCTACATCCAGATTTCCCTCAGTGCAGGGGTGAGGGTGTTTTGCTGACATTTTTTTTCACCAAAGAGCTTTAATCCAACCCTCAAGAAGGAAAGGAGAAAATTGCACCTTTAGTCAATAATTGCCTGTCTCTCGTTTGGGGTTTTTTAGGTACCTGGGTCTGGCTTGGTTCCTAAAGAATTCCTTCACTGTGTTGGTGTTTCCTCCTGTTCCAGCTCTCCAGGCAGCAGACAGTCATGGTGTTGATGCCAAAATTGAGGATTTATTTTCCCAAAAGCTGTATATTTGCACTGTGCCCTCCTCTCAAACCATTCACAGGAGCTGCATCCTGGCCATTATTGCCTGAACATTGCAGGAAAACTTATTTCCATCACAGGGGTTGGATCACTTCTTAAACCTGTGGCATAAATCCATCTCATGGAATAAATCCATCTCATGAAATAAATTCATTTCATTAAATAAATCCATCTCATTAAATAATCACCTGAGAGCTGAAGGGAGCCAAGGGCTGACCAGCCCAGGTACAAACTCAGGGTTACTCTAGGAGCATGTGGGAGTTTCTGGAGAAATTCTGGAGAGGGTTTGTGGCCACAGAGCAGCCCTGAGATTTGCCCAGGAGGTTCAGGGATGCCCAGGAGGTTTGGGGTTGCCTTGGCCAGGTGCCTGGGCACGGGGAGGCAGCTGAGGAGGGAGCATGGCTGGGGACATACGGCGGAGCTGCAGCAACAGCATCCCACCCTCTCCCTCAAGCTGTCAGGAGCGCTTCAAATCGGTGGGAGAGGAGCAGGCACAAGCTGGAATATCTCAGGAAGCTCTGGTGGGAGCAGAAATTGCTGGTAAGGGCTTTTCTTGGAGGGGGACACTTTGTTCCCAGCAGTGTTTGAGGTTTATGGGAAGGGCAGGAGTGGGAAATGCTTTGCTCGTGGAAGGGCACGTCAGCAAATTCTCTGTCCCCACCTCCTGCTCCTTGCTGCTGAATGAAAAAGCAGCTTGTCTGATGCCTCAAGTTTTGCCTTTTGTATTTTTCAGATTCTATGCTGCTTTAATGTGTGGGTCTGGGCATTATATGAGGGGATGGTGAGCTCTGTGCACAGAGCAGGGAGACAAAATAATTCCTGCTCCAGCTGGGGACCAAGGACAAATGATCCAAATCTCAGCCCAAGAGCACAAACAACGTGGCTTGAAGAGAGAAAAACAAGAAGGATGGGACTCCATAACTTAAAGCTGTAATTGAACAATTAACTCCAAGATGCAAATGGAGCAGAACTGATCGAAGTGAGAGACCCCGTGAGTGGTCGTGCATTTTGTGATAATTTTGGGTTCATCTTGGGTTCATTTTGTGATAATTTTGGTTCATCTTGGGTGCAGCCCTTGGCTGGACTCTTGTGCTGCCCAAGGTGCATCCATTGAGGCCTCATAATAAATCCCTGCTTTATTCTTTAACTCTGTCCAGTCTCTGTTCTAGGTCAGCCTTCACAAGGCAGCACGTCCACCTGGTTTTGTAGCAGATCTGGTGTGGAATTTAAGCATTCTCAGGTTTCTCTCAGCCAGAGCATCCACAGGGAGGGGGGCAAGGGAAGGATGTTTTAATTTGTCCCACCAGGTGCTCTCCTTGAGAGAGGCATCCCTTTATGATGGTGAACTTGATCCTGCCCCAACATTTCCCTGGATTTTTGTTCCAGCACTGATGCAGAGGGAGAACCAAGCTGGTCAGAGGGATGGAGCAGCTCTGCTGGGAGGAAAAGCTGAGAGAATTGGGATTGTTCAGCCTGGAGAAGAACAGACTTTGGGGTGGCCTCATTGTGGCCTTCCAGGACCTGAAGGGAGCTGCAAGAAAAATGGAGAGATACTGGAGAGACAGGACCAGGAGGAATGGCTTCACTCTGAAAGAGAGCAGGGTTAGATGAAATATTAGGAAAAAAAATCTTTACTGTGAGGGTGATGAAGCACTGGAAGAAGTTGTCCAGAGAAGCTGTGCCTCTGGATCCCTGGAAGTGTCCAAGGCCAGGCTGGACAGAGCTTGGAGCACCCTGGGCTAGTGGAAGATGTAGTGGAAGATGTGGAATGAGATGATCTTTAAGGTTCCTCCCAAGCCAGACCATTCCATCATTCTGTGATTCTATCAATAGAACTGCCTAAATCTGATAAAGGTCAAACTTCCTGGGGAAACTGAGGCACTGGGTGCACTTGGGACACGACCCCAAATCCCAGCACACTTTTAAGCATTTCCAAAGACAATGGATTGTCAATGCTCCAGCAAGCACTGCCACACAGCAACCACAAACCCTCTTTAGGATTTATTTAAGTGATGAGCAACGAGAAATAGGGTCCTCTTCTTCGTCACCAGCACATCCTGAACCCCACAGCATCTCCCAGAGGAATTATCCTGTTCCAGCACTGCTGGAATGTTTTCTGGTGGGGACACAAGCAGCAGGACCAGCAGGGAAATAAAAGCTCTTAAAAGAGCCCATCACATTCTGTATTTTGTCATGATCCCACTTCTCTTTTTTAATGTGCTCTGAGGAGATGGGAAGCATTGCTCCAGGTCTGGGAGAAAGAAAGGACCCCAAAGGGAAAGAGAAGTTGCCCATAAGCCTTGTAAACCAGGGAAAAAAACAAAGGCAGAAATAAATAACCAAACAGGGAAAAAAGAATCAAAAACACCCTTGAAATGTTGTTTTGTTGCTCTTGTTTTGTTGCAGAGGAGTTTGAAGTTCTCCATTTCCTGGGTGTGCTACAGGAGCAGCAGAGTTGAGACTCAGGCTTTTAATGAAGTTTATGTAAATTTGGTGATGTTTATACTTAGCAGAACAGATTTAGGAGTACTAATAAAGCAGCAGATGAGGCGTAGAAAAGAGCTGGTGAAGTTTTCCACCACTGTTATTTTTTACCTTCCTCCCACCATTCCCAACAAAAAAGAGTCTGTTTCTGTTGCCAGTTTCTCTTCACAACAAGAGCTTCTGAAATGCTGTTTATCCTTCAGTGCTGCTGAAGCATCTCCCAGTTCAGTTTTGTCCCATTGCCTTCCCTCCAGGAGCAACAACCCAGCCCATGTTTGTTTTCCCTTCAAGTAAATTAATTTTTCCCAGCTCCACTTTGGGATCTTTGTTCACTGCCAGGATTTTTGTTGGGCTGGAGTTGAAGCAGCCTTTTCCTTTGGGAGGAGGTGAGGGTTTACCTGGGTTTGGAGTCAGGGATGTTGAGGATGAGCAGGATGAGCTTCATCCCTGGGGAGGAGGAGGAGGCAGAGCTGGCCATGCCCAGTGATGGGTGGTGATTGCTGGTGCTTGTGGCTCCAAGGAGAAGAGCTTTGCTTTCCATTATGAAAAGGGACAAGGCCTAAATTTTAGGACTGGCATGGTCAAGGCTTAGCTTTGAGATGAAATTTCACCACACCTTTTCCTACAGCAGAAGGAGAGTCCTGGAAATCACAACCCCCCCATATATTAGCAAGCAATCTTGATATTTATTTTTATGGGAACTGATAATCTCTTTTTTTTAACATCAACTGGTGCTTTGATGCCCACCAGGGACAACCTTGCAGAGGTTTCATGGCAGTAAACCAACATCCCCCAGCTAAGCTGAATCATGTCCAGATTTTCATGGAATCACCGAATTCCAGGTTGTAAGGGACCTCAAGGATCATCTGGTCCAGCACCATGTCCAGCTGAATCTTTTAAGTGGGAAAATCCCCCACTTCCCTGGGAAGATTATTCCAAGGGATGATTATTCTCCTTGTGAAAATTTCTCCTCTTGTATCCAATCAGAACCTCCCCAGCTGTGACTTTTCCATTATTTGTCATTGTTTCCATGTGAGTCCTCATAAAAGGAGTCTCCATCTCCTTTGCAGCCACTCTTTAAGCACTGGACCATGGGGATGAGGCTCCTCAAACCCAGTTCTCAGCCCTTCCTCATGTGGCAGCTTCCCAGTCCTTGGATTGTCCTTCTCCAGCCTGTCCACATCTATTTGTAACTGCATGGACCAAACCTGGACACACCTGGAGTACTCCAGCTGTGGCCTGCCAAGTGCTGGTAGGGTGGAATAATGAATTATCCATCTCTGCTGGGTCTGATTTGGCACAAGGGGCAAGATCCCTTAATTAGACAGAGCTGCTAAGCAGGGAGTTTCTTTCCTGGCAGGGTTTTTGTAGCTGTTGGGGACATCTGAGACCATTCCCTGCAAGGGAAAACTCCAAAGTCCCAGTTCAAAGCTGCAGCAGTGGCCCATGTTTTTTTTTGTTTGTTTGTTTGTCGGTTTGGGTTGGGGTTTTGGTTGTTTTTTTTTTGGTTTGTTATCAGAGTTTTTTGGGGGTTTTTTTTGTTTTTTTTTTTTTGTTGTTGTTGTTGTTTTTAGGGGTTTTTTTTTAGTTTTTGGGGTTTTTTGTGGTTTTCGTTTGTTTGGATTGGTTTTTATTTGTTTTTGTGGTTTGGGGTTTGTTTGGTTTTGTTTTTGTTGTTGGTTTTGTTGTTGTTTTTGTTTTGTTGTTTTTGTTTTGGTGGGTTTTTGTTCTTTTGATGAGGTTCTTTTGTTTGTTGGTTTGGGGTTTAGTTGTTGGTTTTTTGTTTTTATTTTGGTTTTCTTGGGTTTTATTTTGATTGTTTTTTTCCTCCAGCTCATCCAGGAGAAACCAATAATCCACTGCATCAGTCACTGACATCCAGAAACCTCCATGAGCATCTTCAGGCCCTTTTCCTTGCCATGGGCATGAACTCGTGGAATTTTCAGTCATTCCAGCATTTCCCTGGGGAAAAAGGGGCAGCATGAAGGAGCTGGTGGGGAAATCCTTGAACTGGGGATGCTTCTGACATAATCAAAGATATATTTGGAAAAGATGAGCTTTGCCAGACTAAAATGTGCCTGAGTGATCCTGTTCCATGTAGTGACACAGGGATGGGAAAGCAGAAGCCACTGAGGAGTGATGGATTCACAGAATTTTCACTGAATGCTTCAATTTTCAGCTGCAGCTTTTTTTTCTCTGCAACCTGTTATGAATCTGAATATCCCTGACTTAAGGTGCTGAAGGAGGATGAGGAGGACACTTCTAGAAAAAAAGTGTTCAGACCAGGAACCAGCTGTGATTGCTAAATCAGGAGATTTAGACACATAGAGGAAAAAAAAAAAAAGGCAAAATGATTGAAAAGTTAAAAATACAGCCTGAAACGTGGAGCCTGCCTGGGAGCTGCATTTCACCATGCTTTGCTTGTAGATCCTATAAACCAGCGAAAAAGGGGACAGAGCAGACCCAGAGGGTTAAAACCTACAGGAAACACAGGACAGGAGGAGCTAAATCAGTCCAAAATTCTCCCCTTAATTATCACACAAAAGATTTTGCTGAATTACAATTAATCACCTCTGGGACAGAAGGTGCTTCCCAGAAAGGAGATGTTTTCCTACTCTATTGATCATCAATTTCAGGACAAGTTGATGATCCCATTAATTACTGACGAGCTACCAGTGTGATACTGAGCTACTGCTGAAGATTGCAATGCAAGATGTTTTCCATTACCATCTGTATAGCAGGTTATCTTTGTCAAGTGGGCAGTTTGCCTTATCTCTCTCTTTGAGTGACCACATTCACACCTCCCTCGGGAGGGGACATTGCTGATAACAGCTATTGAATGTCACTGCATGGCTGATAAGAACTACAGCATCCCATTGGGAGATGTGAGCCCAGGAGGAGGAGCCAAGCATTCCTACCCAGATATAATCCAGAGGTTTTTGAGACACCAGCACGGCTTTCTCAACGGGATTGCCCAGAGCAACAGCAGCTGTCTCTCCTTCCACTGGATCTTCAGAGGAAGAATACATCCTTCTCTACAGGATCCCTGCTCCAACAGAACCACCCCTGACACTGCAGGAGGGCTGCAGCCACAATTCCAATGGGACTGCTACCAACACCCTGACCCACAGGGTGTCAGGTTGGGTTCTGACTCTGTCAGTGTTGTTTTAGTGTACTGCATTGTTTATTTTATCCTTTTAATTTTTTTTCTTCCCTATTAAAGAACTGTTATTCCTGCTCCCATATTTTTTGCCTGAGAGCCCCTTAATTTAAAATTTATAGCAATTCGGAGGGGTGGGGGAGTTTACATTCTCCATTTCAGGGGAACCTCCTGCCTTCCTTAGCAGACTCCCTGGCTTTCCAAACCAAGACAGCTACCAAAATTCGTGAGGGTTTTTTCCTAAAGAAATCCCACCTGGAGTCCTTTTCCAGCCACTTGTGGTGGTCCAGGAAGCAACTGGGGGAACTGGTGAGCAGGGGATGTGCAGATCACAGCAGCCAGCTCCTGACATGTGGGTGAGCCTCTTTAATCCAAGTTTCCATTTTAAAAAGAGAATAGGAACTTCCAGACAGGAGGATTTATAGGCAAGGACTTAACAGTTAAATTTATTCATGGCTAAACTGAGGAGCCCAGAGTCATTAAAGCATGAAATTGTGCCAGTCAATTAAAGCGTCAATCACAGCCAGCCTCATTTGGGAGAACTGCTTTAATCCCAAGAAAAGAACAAATTTTTTTGGCCTAGTGAGAGAACACAGTGGCTTGAAGTTGGTCTTAGAGAAAACAGACATTTGCCAGTGGTTGTTTTTTTTTAATATATAGATTATTTTCTGCTGTGCTCCTTCCAAGGTGACTTCTGTTTCTGCTCAAGTGGAAACACAGATGCAATTTGAGCTGGAGATGAATTTTCACAGCAAACTCGAGTGGGCTACACAGCAAACAAACAAGAGAACTCATCAAAGAAACATTTAAACCAGAAAATAGCAGAGTTGTGAGACATCTCTTGCTTTTCAGCAAGATTCAGACAGATTTTCCTTTTGTTTTTAAAACTCAGCAATTAGATTATTCTGCCTGTCACTTCATGCAACATGTGTTTATTTTATTGGCTTTTAAAGCATTTTTTTCCCTCTCTGGGTTGAATTCCTGGAATTGGTGATATTTAACAAATGATGATTGTCATTTGGGCCTGGTCACACAGAACAGGTCACACACCTGATGGTAATGGAGGAGAAACATCTC
The DNA here is from genome assembly GCF_028551555.1 of Melozone crissalis. NCBI lineage: Eukaryota > Metazoa > Chordata > Aves > Passeriformes > Passerellidae > Melozone > Melozone crissalis. The sequence goes on from NW_026535905.1 coordinate 5,403,815, forward strand.
CAGAGGGGATTTACTGGGAGCTGACTGGAAGTTTTGGTGTTGGACATGATCTTTTCTTCCTTAGTCACCAAAAATCAAAAAAGGAGATAAAAGAGACTTTGGGTGATTTTTGGGTGAAGCTCAGGCTGCAGAGCAGCTCCAGACCCTTCTCTGGCTGCAGTGGGGCACACAAGTTTTGCTCCCTGGTGAAATCCCTTCTTGTGGCTTAGGGCCTCTCTCTGAACTAAAACCCTCCTTAAAAAACCCTCATTTCCTGAATTTCTTGGAGTCTGCAGCTGCGCTCTGTGCAGGAAGGAAGGGAGATTTTTTGGGACCTGTTGTGGACCCTGGGAAGTTTTCCTTTTGGGATCTCCCCTGTCCTGGAAGTGGGCACAGCCCAGCTGGTGAAGCAGCACCTACAGCAGTAGGATCTAGGACTAAATACACAGTAAATTTAGGTAGCTTGTCTCGAACTTGGAATTCTTGAGCCCAAGGAGGTTGAGGACATTTTTTTTGTTTTGTTTTTTGTCAAGGAATTTGCTTTGACACCTTTTGGAGGAGCAGGGCCTGTGGGTGCACCAGTCCCAGCCACCCCCCTTTCCAGTTTGTCCCGGTGCTATGGACACCAGTTGCCCACATTAATGTATCTCACAGGATGGTTTGGGTTTAAAGTGACCTCAAAAATCATCCAGTTCCACCCCTGGAGCAGGGAGACACCTTCCACTAGCCCAGGTTTGCCCTGTCCAGCCAGGCCTTGGGCATCTCAAGGGATCCAGGGGCAGCCACAGCTTCTCTGGGCACCCTGTGCCAGGGCCTCACCACCCTCACAGGGAACAATTCCTTCCCAAAATCCCATCCAACTCTGCCCTCTGGCACTTTAAAGCCATTTCCCACAATTCCATCCCTACATATCCTTGTAACAACTCCCTCTGAGCTCCCAGGAAGAGCACATTCCCTTGTGTCCATGCTTTCCTGGCCACCCAATGGATCCAAACTGGAGCAGCTGAAGGGCAGAGGAACAAAGAGTTTTTCTTGTAAGAGGAGAAAAAAAAAGATTTTTGCCTCATTCTGCCTTGACAGTGAAATCTAAGACATCATTTGATTGCTCTCTATAAATATCCTGCGCAGGGAGTGAAGGAAATCAGTGCTAAAAAACAAAAAAGCCACCTCATGGAAAGGTCTTGCTGCCAAGCTGGAATCTGCCCAGACCTTCACCAGGCTGGGATGGAGAGGGGGCTGAAAACTCATGGAAGGGGGAAAAAAGGGGAAAAACAAAGAGGGAGCTTGTTCTTGGGATGCCCAGACAGGTGTTGTGTAACAAGGTGTCTGTGGGGTGCCCAGGAGGTCCCTCCAGTCCTCCCCCTCCTTTTCCTTCCTCTGGAATGAAGATGATGGCATTTTACGGTCAGAACCTAGGACATTTCTCTGACTGCCCTGGAGGACTGCAGACCTTGGCAGGGGGCTCAGAGACCTTGGCATGGAGACAAAACCACCTGTGCCTTTGATTTTAGCCCATGGAAAAACAATTACCAACTTTGTGTGAAGATTTACAACTTACAAGGGTTTGAGTAGAATGATAGTCAATTTGTCACAGGGTGAAAAAGTAGAATTTTGGGTGTTTTAGAATGGGGGTTCAAGAGGCAAGATGGAGGAGTCTGGGTGTGTCCTGTCCTCCTTCTTCTTGGCTCCATCTTCTGCTGTGATGGTGACACTTTTGGATTGGTTTAGAGTAGAGACAAACTGACTAACTTAGGGGGTAGGTATTGGAAAATTATTGTAAATAAAGTACACAAAATTTTTAGTATAAAAAGATAACACCACCCTGAGGGTGGTCAGTGTGCCTCAACCTGACCTGCTGGACAGATCTCAGCAGGTCAGAAAGACAATGTGTTAGATAAGAGAAAATAAACAACCTTGAAAAGCAGAACTGATGAATCTCAACTTCTTCGAGCACAGGGATGGGAAAAATAGACTTTCTAATACCTTGGGTGTAAGAGCCTAAGTGAGAGATGTGGGACTCCAGGCAGCTCTCCAAAATGCAGTTTATTACATCCAAGATGTCACAGCAGTCCAGGGTCATGGGTGACAGAGCTGTGCCTACAGCTGTCAGCTCCAGCTGCAGGCAGGCCTGCAGACCCTGAGTTTAGGTTATAAATGCATTATATACTTTTCTTTTGGTCACAATATATTATATACTTTTCTTTTGGTTACAATGCATTCTATACTTTTCTTTGCTGAGCATCTTCATACAGTAGAACCAATCTCTACCTTAACTTTTATCTCTAGCCTATCATAACTACTGTAATTACCATATTCATGTTACTGTTCTCCAATCACTAAAAGTCAGTACATTACAGTTTAAGCAAGAAGGTGTTTTTCAGTACTCTTGCAATGGAAAATTCTGAAATTTCTACTTGCAACATTTGCTGCCTTGTTTGCCTGTGCTCTCTTTCTGCTTGGCAAAAACACCTTGTTTGGGGTGGGTTCATCCTTTGCTCTAAGCCATAAAAACCCCTTCTAACTAACACGCCCTTTGCCTCCTTGGTTATCCAGTGAGACTGGCTCAGCAATTATTTTCTTCTATATTAAAATGTACTTTTATTTCTATTCCTTCTTCAGATTCGACATTGAATAATCTTTTTGCTCAGCATCTGTGAGACTTGTCAAACTTTCATCCTTCCCAACACTCAGGGTCATCGCTACACCAGAGACTCATCACTGCACAAGGAGGGACTGAGCACATCAGCCAGGGAAGAGCACCCAGGTGTGACAGTGATTGGAGCATTAGAAATACCTGAGCCAGTCACATCTCTCTGTAATTTGCAGCCTTAAAACCAAACCTAGTTAATTACCAGGCTGCAGACTATTTTTTCCCCTTCCCACCTGCTGTGAGATATTGTGAGGTGGGAAAAAATAGCACAAGTGCAAAGAAAAGCCTTAATAAAAGCTTTGGAGGGATTAAGTGGGTCTCATCTCTGTAGGTATCACGGTAACTTTTCTCAGTGCTCAGAAGAAGTTTTCCAAGGCTGGCTGTTTGATTTATTGTCCAGATCCTAAACTGGAACATTTCTGCCTTGGTTCTGGCAGTAAAGAACAAAAGTGCTAAGTGTGAGGTGTCCACATTGTGTTTCATTTCACTGATGGATGTTTTGACAGCCAAGAGATTTCTCACTCTGCTCTCTTCTTTTTTTTTTTCTTTCTTTTTTTTTCCTGCATCACTTATTTTTATAGGACATTGGGGGGTGAGGAGAGAACTGAACTTCCCATCAGCTGGTGGCATCGTGTTAGTCAGAGAGATGTTTTTTGGTTAAATCCCAAATAATGTCTTCTTAGCTTTCCAAAAGCTGTGATAGTTTTGAAGTGTCACTGACTTAGTCCTGGTGGCATATGTGTATTTTATTTTAATCCCTGAATTAAAACAAAGATTTCTCCTGATGGCCTCGTTTGAGGCTGCTCGGACCCTCCCAGGTCAGCCTTGGCCCTGATTTGTCACATTAGTGAGGCTGAGCAGGCTAAATTTGGCAGTAATGAGCTTGAAAAGCTGAGGAAATATTTCTTTTGGGTCAGTTGCAGGAAGGCTCCCCCAGCCCCTATGGGGACTTTTCCATGTCCAGATGAGCATTTGTGCTCTTGTCACACTCAAATTAAAACCACGAGACTGCTCTAAATTCACTTTGGCCCAAGGTGTGGAGGGGGCAGAGGAGTGGAAAACCAAGTGCTGGGCCAAGGACATCTCCTGACACATCCCCAGGAGACCCAGCTGGGGCAGGATAGACACTGGGATCTCCTTCATTGGCTTTATGACCCTTGGAGAGCTTCCAGCAGACACTGAAAAACTCAAAGTTTTTCCCTCAAATTGAGGACCCATGGAATCACAGCAGCTCAGACTGGTTTGGGTGGAAGGGACCTTAAATCCCATCTCATTCTACCCCCTTGCCATGGGCAGAGACATTTTCCACCAGCCCAGGGTGCTCCAAGCTCTGTCCAACCTGGCCTTGGACACTTGCAGGGATCCAGGGGCAGCCACAGCTGCTCTGGGCACCCTGTGCCAAGGCTAAGCACCCTCACAGGGAACAATTCCTAATTCCCGATATCCCATTTAACCCTGCCCAGAGAGGGAATTGGGGTAAAAGTGAGAAAAGTCATGGCTTGAGACCTCAGAATGATGGAATGGGTTGGAAAGGACCTTAAATCCCATCCAGTCCCACATCCTGCCCTGTTCAGGGACACCTTCCACTGTCCCAGGTTGCTCCAAGCCCTGTCCAACCTGGTCTTGGGCACTTCCAGGGATCCAGGGGCAGCCACAGCTTCTCTGGAAATTCCATCCCAGCCCCTCCTCAGCCTCACAAGGAACAATTCCTTCCCAATATCCCATCCATCCCTGCCCTCTGGCAGTGGGAGCCATTCCCTGTGTCCTGTCCCTCCATCCCTTGTCCCCAGTCCCTCTCCAGCTCTCCTGGATCCCCTTTAGGCCCTGCAAGGGGCCCTGACCCCTCCCTGGAACCTTCCTTCTCCAGGCTGAAGTCTCTCAACCTGTCTCCACAACACCCTCAGAGCCTCCTCCTGATCACTATTTCCCCCTGCTTTTCTGTGCCAGGAATTGAAAGGTTTCCAACCCATTTTGGGGTCTGATTTTAATGGTGTCATTCACACAGACCCCAGCAATCCTTATCACTGTGTGATTTCTGGGTCAAAGCCCAGAAATCACACAGTGATAAGGATTGCTGGGGTCTGTGTGAATGTGGGGCATTTGCAAATCATGCCAAATGTTTGGATTCAGCTTTCCAAACCACACTTCCAGCTCCAGCAGTGGCAGGGTTTTACACAGGGAAGGATTCAGATCAAATTCAGGTGCCTTCAGCACTGCAAAATACCTCAGGCCTCTCTTTATTGTGCCTGGAAAGAAATAGCCTTTTTAGAGTGAAATTAATCTCATCCCTACCAGACATCTCTGTTTGGCCAAGGAAAGAATTTCCCAATTTTATTTCTCCCCAGCAACTGCAATGGGAGCATTGTGCCATTACCCTCAGCATCAGCAGAAACCTAAAATTAAACATTTCTACCTGTGGAACATTTAAACATAAAATTAAACATCTCCTGTGGTCCATGGAGAATTGTGAATCCTGAAGAAGTGTTTTGGTGACTCTGGAAATGAGATAAGTGAGGCCAGATAAGCTTTGTGTCCAAACACTGCCAGCATTTGGGAATGCATCACTGGCAGGGGTTGTGAAAGGCAAAAGAAGCTCATTTTTCTACCCAGTCAGGTCCAAATCCTTTTCAGGTGTTCTCTGAAAGAAATTCAAGGAAACATCTGGCCTTTTATGTCTAGACACCATCCCTTGCAGAGTTTAGATCCTGAATCTCTCCTGGCATTGAGCTGAGGGAGGAAATGGCTCTGTCGTGCTGAGATGTGACCCAGGAGAGAAAAGGGAGTGTGGCCACTTCCCAGGACATCAGATCAGGCCTTTCAGCTCCTTTTCACTCCCCAGATCCCTGTTGCTGTGCTGCCAAAGCCCATTGGGATGTTCTGAACCCCATTCCCAAATTCCTCAATCCAGGAGCAGAAGAGCTTGGGCTGATCTCCATGTGAGTTGTGGCAGGAGAAAAGTTAATTTTCACCAATTAATGCCAATTCTTGCACGGGAGGCTGCCAGGAGAATATTTCCCCAGGTCTAACATGCCTGAAATATCCCCTGCTTTGGGAATATTTATTCCCAAATATATAAATATTCCCTGTTCTGGGTAGCAACCACGTCCACACAGCCAGCAGTGGCCGTGCCCAAGACTGCTCATCTCTAGGTCTGACCTTTTCACTCATTGCAAAATATTGTTGGAGTTTCTGCTCCAATTTCAGCTCTTTTTGAGGATTTAGAACACTGGATAATAGAATTTAAACCTAAAAATGGGATGGTGTTGATGTATTGGCTTGCTGATGGTTGAACTGCTTTATTCTTTTCTAGTTTTCAGTGTTACCAGTAGCTTATCTTTGTTGATGTATTTTCCTTAAAGCTTCTTTTAAAAAATATATCAGTGATTTTGATAAGAAGGATCTGTACTAAAAAAGATTTTTACTGTATTAACAAAAGGAAAAAAAACCCCAAAAAACCAGAGGTGGAAAGGCTCTACATCACTGTGATTTCAAAAAATGACCTGGAATTGCTGGATTTTTCTTCCCCTGATCTTTGGTTCTGGCAGCTTTTTCTCACAGGGATATTTTTGCTTTCTCTGTTACATCTCCATTACTCCTGCCATCATTTTTCTAACCACAGACACAGCCCTAGATCCTTTCTCAGAAATGTGTTGTGGGGTGTTTGCCTGTTAGAAAACAACCTTGCATTGTGAACTAGTGGGAAATAACTGTTAAAGGGGTTTGGGGCTAAAATCTGATGGCGTCAGAGATTTTCTGATTGGGAAACAGAAAAGATTAAGAAAATATTCTGATTAGGAACAATTTTCATATAAAGAGACCAAGAGAAAAATGCTTTTTTATTATTAAATTACATATTTTATTTCTATTGTCACCATGCAGTTTTACAGCCCTGGCTTGCTGCTGACGAGGTATTGAAGTCCCAAAGGGTCTTTTCACCTTTCTCCCACCACTTTTCCACCACACCAGGAGGACATTGTGTCCTGAGCTGGCTCTGAGAGCCAAGACAGCTCCAAATCTCACCCCAAGAGCTCTTTGAGGTGTTTCCCCATGGACTGTTTTCCAGCAAGGCCATGCCCAGATCAAGAGGCAGGGCTGGGTGAACCTGGGTGCTCCCCAGGGTGCTGAGCCTTCAAAACAAGCCCTCAGAAAGAAGATTTTTGAGAAACATCCCTCTGCTTCCACGCAGGATCTGTTCTTGCTCGAGGCTGTTGGCATTTTGATGTCTCTTGAAGATGCAGCAGAGAAATGGCTCTTGAGGAGTGACAGCACCAAACTCTGATTAATGTCTCCAAGGAGAGTCAACCAGAATGATTTCCTTTGAGCTGCCTCCATTTCCATATGTAGCCCAGACTTTGCTTGACAATGCTGTAGAAATGTGATGCTTGGAAAAAAAGCACTGCTTGTTATCAGGAATATTTCCCCTTCAGCCTTTAAGGAGAGATGAAAAAAACCCTCCCAAAGCTCTCCATAAAAGATCCTGGAATGTTAATTCTTAAATTAACAGGTTGAACACTCTCCCACGCCACCCCTACCTGAGGGTTTTAATCTCATTTAGGAGACCTGCACACGGCCTGGGGATGGGAAGGAGCATGGAAATGTGAAGTTAAAAGACTGGTGGAAACCACAGGTTTCACACTCTTCACCTCTAATTGCTTCTAATTTACCACAGAACCACATAATATCCTGAGCTGGAAGAAACCCATCAGGATCATTGATCCAGCTCCTGTCCCTGCACAGAGCCCCAACAATCCCACACTGGGCACCCCTGGGAGTGGTGTCCAAACTCTCCTGGAGCTCTGGCAGATTTGGGGCTGTGCCCATTCCCTGGGGAGCCTGGGGGCACCCTCTGGATGAGGAACCTTTCCCTGAAATCCAACCTAAACCTGTCCTGGGACAGCTCCAGATGTTTCCTGGGGTTCTGTCATGGTCACAGAGAGCAGAGATCAGAGCTGTCCCTACTCAGGAGGAGCTCCAGACCCCTCAGTCTCCTCTTCTCCAGGCTAAACCAACCAAGAGGCCTCAACCACTCGCCATTTTCACCTTGGGACATTCTCTGACAGTCTCGTATCCTCTTTTTTTGTGACACTGTTCTGGATTGTCAAGCAAATTGTATTCTGTTTGCCATCTGCATGGCAGTTGTCTTCTGTTCATTGGGCAGTTTTCCTTATCTCTTCCACACCCAGTCTTCCCTCTGAGGAGGGGCACATCTGCTGATAACAGCTATTGAATATCACTGCATGGCTGATAAGAACTACAGCATCCCACTGGGAGATGTGAGCCCAGAGGGAAGAGCCAAGCATTCCTACCTGGATACAATCTGGAGATTCTGGAACACCAGCACAGCTTCTCCACTGGATTCCCAGAGGAACAGCAGCTGCCTCTTCTTCCACTGGATCTTCAGAGGAAGAATACACCTTTCTACAGGATCCCTGCTCCAACAGAACCACCCCTGACACGGCAGGAGGGCTGCAGCCACAATTCCAATGGGACTGCCGCCAACACCCTGACCCACAGGGTGTCAGGTTGAGTTCTGACTCTGTCAGTGTTGTTCTAGTGTACTGCACTCTTCATTTTATCTTTTTATTTTCTTCCCTAGTAAAGAACTGTTATTTCATGCTCCCATATTTTTGCCTGAGAGCCCCTTAATTTAAAATTTATAGCAATTTTTTGGGGGGGGGGGGGGGAAGTTTACATTTTCCGTTTCAGGGGAGGCTCCTGCCATCCTTAGCAGACCCCTGTCTTTCCAAACCAAGACAGGCACCAATTCCCGAGGGATGGCTGCAGCTCTTCTGGACACCCCAGCACACAGCAGCAGCTGCTGCACAAAGCTTTGTCCTGGGAGTGGAATGACCGAGGCATTCCCAGTCTGGAAGTGCACAGAGACATTGAGATTGTCTGCACTGAGCAGAAAAATCCCAGCTCTGAGCAGAGCCCTCCGGAGCTGCACTCAGGATTTATGACTTCACGTCTGCGTTGTCACACACTGTCACCAAGTGTCTGGCACTTGGCCACTCTCTGCCTCCCTCTTCCCCTAATTGCTGAGTTAACAGACCACTGATCATGCTCAAAAGGTCAGAAGTGTGAGGCTGAGAGTGGGAAAGAATCTGGAGAAGTGGCTCTAAAAAAGGCAGCTTTTCTCATCATGCAGAGGGAGTTAATTTTCATTGTCTTGAGCAAGAGCTGGGAGTTTCCAGCCACCCCCAAGCACAGCACACACTGTAAAGATTTTGCTTTTTTTAATTGCTAGAGCAGCTCTTTGCCAAGTAGTGCAGCAGCAGAGTCCTGCTGCTGCTGTCCAAGGTCCGTGTGCTTGGTGGGAGGAGCAGGAAAACACCCGGCGTGTGTTGGCTGCCCGGATCTGAGCCTGGAAATAGTCTGGGATTAGTGGTGAAAAACTGCTGGGAGAAGGGTGAAAAGACCCTTTAAGGCTTCAAGACCTTGTCAGTGAAACGCCAGAATCTGCACAGTGGCAATAGAAATAAAATATGTAATTTGAGTTAAGAACAAATAGCATGGAGCTTGTGAAACAATAAAAAAGTATTAAAATAATAAATAAATAAATAGTCTGCCCCCCTTGGAGGGGTGGATTCAGCACTGGGATGCTGGAACACAGCAGAGTTAGCACAGAAATCCTGGGAGCTTCTAGAGAAGCTGTGGTGGTGGGAACATCTCCTGCCTGTGACAGAGACCATCTCCAGGATGGGTTTTTTGTGCCCACCCTGGTGATGTTTTTGTCCAGCATCCACAGGATGTGGAGCTCACCTGTATTTGTGTCATCCTCCCTCAGGCTGGCCCTGGTGGGAGTTTAGGCTGCAGAGAGAGCTCCTGTCCCACCTCCTGGGACACCAAGCCACGATGCAGCTCCACCTTGGAGAATCCCAGAATGGTTTGGGTGGGAAGGGACCTTAAAGCTCACCCAGTTCCACACTTGTTTGCCAGGGAGGTCCAGCTCCTCACACATTAAAGCATTTGTATAATATCATCTTTTAACTCCTGCTATCTTCTGAAATTGTGTGTTCTACATGGAAGACTTTGTCATTAAAAAAAAAAAAAAGTGAATTGCCAGAGCAGAGCTGTCTGCTTCCTTCCCTGGATGCCAGTACTGAGAAGGGCTGGAAAAATTTCTTGGAAGTGCTCAAGGCCAGGTTGGATGAGGCTTGGAACAACTTGCTCTAATGGAAGGTGTCCCTGCCTGTAGCAGGGGATGATCTTTAAGGTCTTTCCAACCTAAATTGTTCTGTGATTCTATGAAATACCCATTTTTTACCTTAATATGATGATTTTAAAGCACTGACCTGCCTGTTCATCTGATGGTGTTGGGGTTTTGCTTAAACTCCATCTCAGAGCAATGCACAAGACAGAGAAAAGGAATAGTCAGGCTATTGTATAGTGAATATGAAAAATTTCCAGATTAAAATGGCAATAAAGTAAAGAATAAAGCCCATTTCTTACCTAACGACACAGGTGGAAAGTGTCTTGTGGCTCCCTTTCAGTTTTATTTACACGAGACTCAAAACAGCAGGAGCTTTTTCACATGGCAGGTCAGAGATCTGTAAATCATCTTGCCAAAAATTTCTGGATGATAGATGGAGTGGGAAATTAGGCAGATCATCCAAATCCTAAAATACTGAAGTTAGAAGGGCAGCCTGGAGGCTTCTGAATCTGTGCCATGCTCAAAGCAAAATCAGGTTCAGAGGCAGGTCAGGTTCTGGGAGCTCAGGTTTGAATTTGGCCAAAATCCCCCTCAGTTGCCACCATCAGCCTTCTGCTTGCCAAGCTCAAGATTGGGCATTCCCTGTGGAAAACCACTGACCCTTGCACAGAAATCATGGATAAACAAAGAATTTCCTGAACTAAATATGGTTTGATGCCTTCAAAGGGTGGGAAGGCACGTGATCCAGGCTGTCCTTGTCCTAATAATTTTCCCAAAGTGTCTCCTATTGTTGGAAGAGGAACTGTGGGTTGAACAGATTTTTATTTCAAGAGGAAGAATGTGGCAAAGGGCTGCAAGATCATAACTGGGCTGGAGAGGGTGAACAGGGCTGATCACTCCTTCTCCTTCTTGAGGCAGAGCTCAGCCAGAGCCTAAAGATGGTTTCAAAGGTGGTGTAAAAGAGGGAAGGGAGATACTTCACCTAAAAAGTAATTAAACTGTGGAACTCGTTACCTTGGGATAACAGAATGGGGAAAAATTAATAAAGGGGAAGGACAGCAGGTGTTGGAGGTTATTAAACATTGCAAGAGCCCTGCTGGCTCAGCTGAGCCTTTAATTGGTGGGACAGGGAAGGATTCCATATATTTTTGTTGATTTGGCTCTGTAAGAATCCAGGTCTGTGCTCCAGGTTGGATCAGCTTCCAGTCTGGTTGAGGCTCCTTTGTCCCAGCAGATGGAGAAGGTGGCAGCACTCCTGAGGAGATGAGGAACAGGATGGGTTTGCTGAGCTGTCTTTGCATATCTCCAGATCTGCCTGTTAATCCATGAAGTGCTGGGCTCAAAGTGGGGAGATTTGGGTTTTTTGGGGAGAAAACCAGTATTTTACTCCTTGGGCTTTACCTCTCTTGCCTGGCTTTGCTCAGTCATTACCAAAACCCTACAAACCCCCACAGAGGGTTTCTCAAAACTGCCTTTTCTCCCCAGATCTCTCTGCCTGCATTCCTGTATTTCCCCTGCACAGGGAGTGGAATAAAAAGCTGACTTGAGACCTCATTTAATGCCTGAATTAGTTCAATTTTTTCTGCCTGAGGCTCCTCATTTTTTTCCACTGTCTTGCTGTTGGCCTGCTGGGAATCTCTCATTGTCCACAAAAGTTTCTCTCGTGCTCCTAAATTGATGATTTTTTCCCTGAGCTCAAATTTTTGCCTAAATATGGACTCTTTCAGGGCTAATTTCTCTTCATAGTTTGCTTAGGCACACATGTGTGTGCGCTAAAATCAGTTTCAAAATGGCTCAGATTTATTTTTAAGCTGGGGTGGGTTTTTTTTTGCAGATGCCAAAAGCATTGATTCCTGTCTGATTAAAAAAAAAATAAAACCCACGGAGTATTTTCAGCATGATTTAGTGGCTCATCTACAAGGATCTTGACTGGCTTAGCTAAATTGTTGGTGCTCACTCGTGTGTGGAAAAGGCCCTGGTGTCTTTGGATGCACATTATTTTATTTAACCCAAACACAGTTTAATCTTGGGGAGTTAAAAAGCTAGAGTTGAGGCTGATGTCTCAAAGCTTGAGTCAATCACTTCTGGGAAAAGCAACCTACCTCATTATTTTTTGGAGCAAAATGTTTTAGTGGAGCTGTCGTCTTTAAATATTTTTGGATGCAAACTTCTGACATTGTTTGTGGGAAGAAAGCTTTCCTTTTAAATTTTTTCCTTCATATTTTTCATTTTAAGCTGTGGAAGCATTTATCAGGTAAGTCTTGAGTGCAACAAAACATTCAATTCCAAGTCAAGGCAAACACTGATTTTTTTTTTGAGACAAATAAAACCATTTTGCTCGATTCTTTGCTTAGAAGAAGTTTGGGGTTTGGATCATCCAGAATCCTATTCTTTCTTTTACTTTTTAAATTCTAGAAGAACCCTCAAACCAGAAAAACCAGCTATTTCATTTAAAAAGTGAAACACTGCTTCATAGCTCTGTTGCAGAATAGGAGTGACAAAAATGCCATCAGAATAAGGATGTTTAGAGGAATTAAACAGCATTATGATTTTTAAGACAATTTAAAAACTCCCAACACAGAAAATAAGTGAAATAATGACCTTAGGCACAGCAATAAATACACTGCAGCAGCACAACCAGATTCTGTTGTGTGCTGGATGTGAAATGAGCTGTCTTGGGGCTCTCCACGCTGCCAAGACAGCCTGAATTAGCAGCTGGTCAGTTTTCATGCAGACAGCTCTGTCAGAAGGGCAGGGAAGGAGCTGAGGGAGGAAAGTGGAGCCTGCAGGAGCTTCATGTCCCCCTGGCAGGACAGAAGCTGTGACAGCTGCTGCTGAGATGTTGTGGCAGAGGAGATGCTGGCCTGGGGTGTTTTTTTTGGGAGAAAAAGAGGTTGGTTTTGTGAAGCAGGCCCTGAGATGGGCAGTCAGAGTGTGCCCTATGGACATGGTGTGTGGGACTCCAGTTCAGTCCTTTAGGATCATTCCTGATTATGTTCTCCTTCAAATCTCTGCTCTGTCTTAAAACATCTCCCTCTGGAAACAGCAGACAGCCTCCCCTGCTCCTCTGTGCGATTCTGAGCCCATCTGTGAGGACAGGAGCTCAGGGAACATCTGGGGACATTGCAGTGTCCAACCTCACAGTCCCTCAGGACATTCCCAGTGGGCTCGAGCCACTTCCCCTGCTGTCACCCACCCATCCAAACTGGAAATCTCACTGGGCATCCTGAGGAAAAGCAGCTCTAAAATGAGACAGGGGAGAAATGGCTGCTGAGAAGAGGCCAAATGAGAACAAAAAACACATCACAGGAGAAATACTGATTGCTAAGCCAAGCCCTGCCAGCAGTCAGCCAGGACATCCAACACCCAGCTCGGATATGGATGAAGGCCTCAGAGTTCCTGGTGGTGCCAGAGGTGGGACTGCACCACTCATGCCAGATAAAGCAAATCTGGAGTAAAAAGAGCACTACAAACAATTCTCCCTGAGCTTCTGAGCAGTCTGGCTTTGACAAAAAACCCCAGAGATGTTCAACTAGGACTCGAGCAGGCATCAACTACCTTGGAATTGTCCAAGGCCTGGTTGGACAGGGCTTGGGGCAACTTGGGATAGTGAAAAGTGTCCCTGCCCATGGTTTTTAAGATGATTTTTAAGGTTCTTTCCAACACAAACCACACTGGGATTTTATGATATTATGATCAAACAGGCAAAGGTTTGTGTGGCTGCAAATTTGACACTGCAAGGCTGATAATGAGGAAAGACAACTGCAGGAAAGCAACTCCCACCACCACAAAAAATAGTGAAGAGACACTTTGAAGTCAGAGGGACCAAAGATTCTACACCAAAATAAGGAAACCAAACCTTTTTTTTCTTATTTCTTTTTTTTTTTTTTTTAAGAAAAAGATAACATCATTCAGTGTATTTTTTCAAGCTTGCTGGACATCATACCGAAATACCGTAAATCTGTCAGGGAAATTATATGTTTTTTTTCTGTTGTCAACCAAAGCGTGCTTTTATGGAGTCAATTAGCCACAAATGATGAACACACGTCACTTGTCTGGGAATGAATTACAGTACAACCCAATAAACACATCTGGCTTTGCTCTCTGATCATTGCCCTGATGAGCAGGAGGCATCAAACTTCCCTATCCAACCATGAAGGAAACTCCGTGTTCGTTTGTGTTTCACCATCCAAATTCATCTCCTCCAAGTGCTGCAGTGCTACAATGTGGGGGGAACGGGGGCATTGGTATTTCTGCTCTGACGTGCAAACCTGGATGTGAGCTCAGGGTGTGAAATGCAATTACCTCAGGGAAAAGGGCTCGGATAAGCTGGGATGGCACAGAGGGCTTGGGTGTACAACGGAGCTGCTGTCAGATTCCACAGAGAAGTGCAGCCAGTGTTGTCTTTACACAGGATTTTGTGTGCCCTCCACAGACCTTAGAGCCCTTTTTGAAGGTGGAGAGCCACAGTCTTATCAAGTTTTTAGAGTTTTTTTCCGTTTGGTTGGTTGGCTGGGAGGGTTTATTTTCTTTTCCTTTTTTTTTTTTTAAACTTTTATAACAGATGGGTAAACTGAGGCACAGAAAGGTGGTGTGACTGGCCCAGTCATTGGTAGACCTTGAACCCCCCAGCTCTTGCTCCCACCTGGGACAGAGTGAGAAGGAAGGGCTGTTCCCAAAGTTCCCTCCACTTGTTCCCAGGTTGAGGGAAAGGACCATCACCCTCAGTGGCAATGTCTGGAGGGGCTGCAAGGTTCCTGCCAGCCCCTGGGAGGCCAGGGAAGCGAGGGCATGGAGAGGCAGGAGGTCAGGCACTACAGGATGCACTCGTGCCTCTCTGTGGCTTTCAGGGCCTCGTGCATGCTGGCGGCCGAGAGCCTCCTGTTGATGTTCCTGTACCTGCAGCGCAGCAGGTTCCAGAAGGTAGTCCTCAAATCCCTGTTGAAGAAGGCGTAGATGAGGGGGTTGATGAGGGAGTTGGTGTAACCCAGCCAGAGCAGAGTCCTCTCCAGCCTCAGGGGCATGCAGCTGCAGCGGATGCCACAGATGAACGGCCGCGCTGTGGACATCAGGAAGAAGGGCAGCCAGCAGAACGTGAAGGCCCCCACGATGATGCCGAGGGTCCTGGCGGCTTTCTGCTCCCTCTTGAAGATGGAAATGTTCTTGCGGTCCTGGCGGAGCAGCTTGGAGAGCGTGGCGCACTCCTCGGCGGCCTTGGTGCGGCGGGAGCTGTGGTGGGCGCGGGCGGAGGCCTCGAGGCAGTAGACGCCCTCGTCCTCGTAGTGCTTGGGGAAGTTCATGAAGCGGTGCTTCTCGGCGCTCACCTTGGCCGCCTGGTAGATGCGGCTGTACATCACCAGCATGACGGCCATGGGGATGTAGAAGGCCACCCCCGTGGAGTAGACGGTGTAGCCAAAGTCCTGGCTGATGAGGCACACCCGCTCCACCGTCACGTTCTGGGCCCAGCCGAAGAGCGGAGGGAGGGTGATGGAGGCCGACAGGAGCCACACGATGAAGACCATCTTGGCCATCAGCTTCCCGTTCTGCCTCACGGGGTAGGTCAGAGGCCGCGTGATGCCCAGGTACCTGCGGGGAGGAGAAGGAGTTGTCAGGGGTTAGGGGTGGGTGCTCTGAGGTGGTTTTCACTCCCTCTGAGGTGGTTTTCACTCTCTCTGATCAGCTGTGAGGGAATTTTGGCCCTCAGAGGGGGCAAGAAATGAATTCACCAAATTAAAATCTCCACAGGCATGGGATCTCTTAACTAAACACCACAGTTTATTCCTTGCTTTTTTGCAATCACCTCATGTGTGGAATCACAGAATGGTTTGGGTTGGAAAGACCTTAAAGGCCATCCCATTCCAACCCCATGCCATGAGCAGGGACACCTTCCACTATCCCAGGTTGCTCTAAGCCCTGACCAGCCTGGCCTTGGACATTTCCAGGGATGGGGTATCCATAACACGAGGTGTCATTGAACTGCTTAGTGCAGTCTGAACTCTGCATGATCTCCTGTGGAATAAAAATACTTTAAAAAGCCTCATGTTCAGGAATAAAAAATGCCTTAAGAATTTTATTTTTCCACTACAGAAATATTTCATTATTCTGCACAGAGAACATGCAACAGCTTCCAGCCATGGCACATAACTCACTCCAGAGTATTGCCCTTCCCAAGAAGACACCCAGGAGTGGGCTGGGTGATGCTCAGAGTGATGTGCCACAGGACTGATTCCAGATGAAAGGAATAACTCCTAGCAGTGTTTAATGGGAAGTGGGAAGCACTGCAGCCTTCTCTTATTTGTTGGTGAAGAAATACAACCTGCAGCTAAGATGGCCCCGGGAGACCAAGAAATAATCTTGCCTTTGGGGAAGATTTAAAGATGTGTCTGGATAAGCCCTGCAAGCAAAGTTGGAGAGTGGACGATGTTGTTTGGGGATAGTTTTGGGGCCCCTCATGGCAAGAAAGCCATTGAGGGGATGAGGAGTGTCCAGGGAAGGGAATGGAGCTGGGGAAGGGTCTGGAGCAGCAGGAATGGCTGAGGGAGCTGGGAAGGGGCTCAGCCTGGAGCAAAGGAGGCTCAGGGAGGACGTTGTGGCTCTGCACAACTCCCTGAAAGTTGTTGAACTCTGGAAACTCAAATAGGAATGACCTGAGTAGCTGGAGCCATCTGCTCACTTGCACAGCCAGGAGCTGCCAAAGTGATGGAATCCAGCTCTCCCTCAAGGGGAAAATGAGTGGAGTTTGGAGTAAGAGATCCCAAAACCACCTGGTGGCCCGCAGATCCCCCAGTCCTGACGCCTGGGGTTAGGAGTTACCTTGTAATTTTGCCTGAAAGGAGTTGGAGGCTGCACCCACCATCAGCTCCTGGTGGTGCCTGGGGTGTAAATGTGAACTATCCTGACTTTTTTTGGAGACATTTGTGTGATAAAGAAATTGTGTCAACTGTGAGTAAATTAGAATTGTAAAGCAATAAATCAAGGGGGGAGTTGGCTGCTGTCAGCCAACATTCCCCCTGGAAAACATCTGCCTGCTACTCAGCTCCAATCAATCCTGCACAAACCTCGAGCCACTCATATGGATTTCTGTTCTGTTACAGCCTTTTTGATTCCAATCTCCTGCTGCCAGGAATTTTTAGGCAGGAACACATCACCTCTTAACTTGTTCTTGGATGAAAGGTGTCACTCCAGAGGGGCAGTGAGAGCAGCAGCTCTATGAGGACTTTTTGCTAAAAGCTGAACAAAAATTTGGAAAATATCTGTGGAGAATTTTACCTCTGCTGTGTAATTTTTTCTCTGACAGTCAGTCTTAGTGTGTTAGGAGATTTTCTCTTCCCTGATTATTTTGCTTTTCCAGATCATCCCTCAAGATTAGAAGATGGAAATAAAATATAAAAAAATCTAATTTCTCCTCCCCTCCTGACTGCTAAATCAATTGAGAGACTAAATTCGTCTCCCCTGCCTCCCTGATAAAATTATTTTGAATTCATTCACTGAGTTGTTCTGTCCTTATTTTCCTCTGTATTCTTTTTTTGGATACTTCTAGGGATGTGAAGTGAGCTGGCCTTGGTGACAAGAACCAACTGAAAT
Organism: Melozone crissalis; assembly: GCF_028551555.1. Taxonomy (NCBI): domain Eukaryota; kingdom Metazoa; phylum Chordata; class Aves; order Passeriformes; family Passerellidae; genus Melozone; species Melozone crissalis. The sequence goes on from NW_026535905.1 coordinate 5,421,181, forward strand.
TCTCTATGTTTGGGGAATTCCAGGATGGTTTGGGTTGAATGGAACCTTCAAGATTATCCATTTCCAATGCCCTGCCATCTGCAGGGACACCTTCCACTATCCCAGGTGGCCCCAAGCCCATCCCACCTGGCCTTGGACATTGCAGGGATGGAGCATCCACAGCTTCCCTGGGCGCCCCAATCCCTCCTGATGGAGCCAAGCTGGGAGAAAACCCCGTTCTGCTCCTGCAATTCCCAAATTAACACCCAAAAATCACCCCTCTGGATATCCAAGCCAAGAACTTCACCAACAAATCCATGCTGTGTTGTGTGTCACCCTCTCTTACGCTATTACCAGGTTTCTTTGGAAGCTGATCCGCCTGGGATTTGCTGAAACTTCAAGGAATTTACGAGGGAAGCGCTCGGTGACGCGGTTTAATGAGCAGGCAAAGCTGACACATTTCATCCACTGCTGCTGGGGGAAACGGGGCCGTTTTCAGGTCTTTGTAATAATTCTGAAACGAGCAGGGAGCCCTCAAAATAGGGCAGCGTTTACAGGAGGCACGGTGGCGCTGGCAGGCAGTGGAATTTGAGTGGAATTCTCTCCCTTTGAAATTTTTTTAGCTTTTCTCTGTGTGTGTGTTGTGCTGTTAATCAAGTTTAGGGTAACCAGGTAGCAAAAGGCAGTTCCTAGGATTTGCAGGCGCTCAGTGTGGATTTGCAGGGCAGCCATTCATGCCAGCTGCAATAAATTCCTGCCACATCCCTGATCCTGCAGATCCTTTGGCTGTGGGGTGGGAGGTGTGCCCCAGGCTGGGCTGCACCAGCAAACCCCACAGATGAGCCAGTTCAGAGTGTTTGTTCTACATTCAGTGGGGATAATGGAATGGGTTGGTTTGGTTTGGTTTGGGTTGGGTTTGGTTGGGTTGGGTTGGGAGGGACCTTAAATCCCATCCAGTTCCTCTCCAGGGGCAGGGACACTTTCCACTGCCCCAGGTTGCTCCAAGCCCTATCCCACCTGGCCTTGGACACTTCCAGGGATCCAGGGGCAGCCACAGCTTCTCTGGGCACCCTGTGCCAGGCTCTCATCACCCTCACAGAGAACAATTCTTTCCCAGTACCCCATCTTTCTCTGCCCTTGCCCTGCCTTTACATTTTCCCTCTGTGGCTTCCCTGTAGGCCCCCTTCAATTTTTGGATCATTGTGCCAGGAATTAAATAATCAAAACAACCCAAACCTCCCTGAGGTGCCCCTTTCTCCATCCTGCAGCTGGTGAACTGGGAAAAGATGAATCTGAACTCACACATGGGGACAAATGAGCCCAGAATTAGGGCTCAGAATTAGGGTTTCCTCAACCCTACTGTTTTACCACAATTCCAAGCCTCCTCTGGAGCCAAAATGAGCTCACTCCCTGATTTCCAAATTAATGCCATTCCTGCCCCATCCTGCTGAAGGAGAGGAGGGAACAGAAGGCAGCTGGAGGTTGCTGCAGTGCCCTAAGTCAGAGCTGGTGCAGCATCCCAGGGATCCATCCCAGATACAGAGCAGGGATCTACCCAGCCTGCGCAACATTTGGATGAAGGACGTGGGAAAGGCAATCCAGCAAAATGCTCTGCAGTTTTTATCCCACTGACTTTGGGGAGGCATCCTTTTACTGAGGGTGACCCCAATTTGGAGCATAAAATCTGATTTTGGGTGGAAAATACTTGCCAGGGAAAGGGGAGAGCCCCAGCAGAGCTGCCTGGGAAATGGATGGAAAGTTTTTTTTCTCCACCAGGGATGCCAGAAGTGATGTGTGGGCTTTGGGGAGCTCCTTTTGTCAGCTTCTTGGCATTTTTATGGAGAGTTTTATCAAAGCTGAGCAGCCAAAAGAGGGGATTTTTTTTTTGTTGGTGGTTTGTTTTTGGTTTGTGACATTAAAAAATCTGCAACATTGGCAGGCTTTTACATAAGGAAAATATAAGAGGGAGATAGATGTTTCCAGCATTTTTCTTTTCTGATTTCAAAGGAAATCAATCAAATCTCTCTTCAGACAAGATTAGTTCTACCAGCTTCAACTGAGAGGCTTTTAGGAAGCCCTCAGCATTAATAATCAATAACAGCAGCCTACATTTTAATAGTCCTCATCATCCTGGGCAAAGCAAGTAGCTTTTCCATCTAAGCTAAGCAAAATATTGAGGACACTTCAGTCATCAATAAAAGCAGGGTCTCCTCCTTGGCAGGGACAGGCCTGACAGTGCTGACCAAGTTGGATTCAGGACAGAACAGAGGAAATATTTCTATTTCTGAGAAATACCAAGGCTTTTCATCTTCTTCCTCACAGGGCAGGAGGAGGAGCTGGTCCCCATCACTGGGGAAGGTTTGGGTTGTGCCTCACTGAAATAACAATTTAATCTCTTTTGGAGCAGGTTTTTCAGGCATTCTGCAAGCTCAGCTCTCGTGCTTTTGGGTTTTGGTTGTATCAGCACAGAAACTGAGAATTGTGATTTTGGAGATGTTTCCATCAAGAGTCAAATGAAAAATCCTGCCTGTCCCAGGCTCAGGGGGGAAGTGGAGATCCAGGCATGATCCTGGATCCTCAGTCCACCTCCACACACTGCCTGAGGGTGCTGGGTGGGTGTGGAGCAGGGACGCTGCACAGGATGCTGGAGACACTGCCCTGCGATGGTTCACACAACTCCCAGCCCGTTCCTGGGCATCCTTGAGTCCCCTCCTCCTCTGATATGCACCAGAGAACATCCCAATAATTCCCATTCCCTCCTCAAGCCCCAGCACAGACTGACCCTACAAGCCCCCTCCACTTGCCCTTGTCCTTCCTCCCACCCAGATCTGGATGGGCACAGCTGCGGGGATGGTCCAGTCCCTTCCTTCTGCTCAATCCTTGCTGGTTTTCTCCTTTCCCAGCTGGAAATATTCCAGGCAGTTGCCCTGCAACCACTCAACTTCCCCATCAGACCTGTGGTGTGGTGAGGATGAAATTCTGGGAGCAAACTGGTCATGGTGCAGTTCCTGTGCCAACACATGAGGGACAAGCCCAGGCCAGAAAATTCAGGCTCTTTGACAACCTCTTGGGACACAGCTTTTCCCTGCCTCCTTCCCAGGAAGGACAAAGTGACACCAAACTCAGGATGTTGTCCTTGGATATGGATCTGCTCCCTGGAGATGTGGTGGAGGAGTGGAACCCACAGCAAGGATTTTTTGGGGAAAGATCTCTCCTATTTGTGTGTGCGTTTGGAAAAGTCTTGCTCCAAGGGATGGGATTGGTTGGTTGGGAAAGGAGGGGAAGGAAAGAGGGAAAATAGGGAAGGGAAGAAGGAGGAAAGAAAAAGGAAAGGGGAAAAGATTGCATGTATCGGGGTTTTGGGGACTTGGGATCGGGTGGGGAGAGTTGTTGACATGCTTGGGCAAGGAGAAGTGGAAGGGGAAAGGGAAAAAGAGAAAAGGAAAAAAGGGAAAAGGGAAAAAGGGGAAAGGGAAGGGAAGGCAAGGCAAAAGGAAAAGAAAGGAGAAAAGAAAGAAGGAGAAGAAGAAGGAGAAGGAGAAGGAAAAGGAAAAGGAAAAGGAAAAGGAAAAGGAAAAGGAAAAGGAAAAGGAAAAGGAACATTTCAAGCAAAGCCGGTGTGGGTTGTGTGCAGCCACTTCCCTGCTCCTCACCCACCGGGAGGAAGCACTGACACATTTAATTCCTCTTTAATTCCTGCATTCCATCCCTTCCCTCACAGAGTCAGACTCCTGCCAGCTCTGAGCACACCTGCTATTTTTTTCCCCAGCCAGAAATTTATTAAAATAAAGCAAATTCAGCAGAAGAGCTGAACCTCCCTGTGGCCTGGCAGGGTTTTTTCTGTCACCAGCAGCTCTGAGCTGCCCAGGGCTGTGGATCTGCATCTCCCAGGGGAGCAGTGCCTGGTGGGGATGAAGGCTTTGGAGCAGGACTCTCTGCTGGCTTTCCTGGGGGGCATATCAAGCAGCAGCCGGATCCTCTCTGTTCTTTCTGCTTTGTCACCCGCTGTCACACCTGCAGAGGTGACCGGGGAGGTGGCACAGCTGTGAGGGCACATCTCAGACGTGGGATGTGTCCCTTCCCTGAGCTGCAGCTCCCAGAGCAGCCCAGCCCAGCCCAGAGCGACCCCCGGGCAGGCAGCGCACGTCAGCCCCGGCCCCCGGCTCGGCAGCGCCATGGCCCCGCTGACGCAGCTGCTAAAATTAGAGCCACCAAGGTGCTGACTTGGCCAAGCCTGGCCACTCTGCCAGGCAGGCTCTGCCTTTCCCTCCCAGCTCCAGGTGTGGGAGGTGAAGCCAGCAAATCCTCGCAAATGTGCTCACTGAGCTAAACCGGGGGGGTTTGGGATCTTGGGATGGGGTGTGGGGAGCTGCTGATATCCTTAGCTAAGGTGTGAGTCCAGGGAGCAGCACAGAATCCCACAGGATTGGCTGCCCTGGAACCTGGATTTCCAAAGTGCATCTGGGGTTTTTTTTTTTTTTTGATTTCTTGAATGGTTTCATGGCCCAGGCACCTTCCATGGAGAAGGTCAGGTGCTGTTCCTCAGGAACAATGAGAAGCAGCTGCCAAAGGGGGGAAGACTGAGGCGGTAACTTAGGGAAGCAACTTGAGAAAACACCCTGAGAAGCCCAGCTCTTCCAAAGGGAGCACTGGACTCCCACAGAAAACCCTCACCTCCTGCAAAAAACACCTCCAGGAGCACTGACCCAACCAGGAACGCCATCCTAGCAGCTCCCAACACCCGAAATACCAGATCCCACCTGAGCCCAGGGCACCAACCCGCCCCTGCCTCACCTGTCCACGCTGATGATGCACAGGGTCATGATGGAGGCGGTGCAGCACATCACGTCCATGGCGATGAAGACGTTGCAGAAGACCTTCCCAAAGAGCCACTCTCCCCCCACCAGGTCCGTGATGGTGACAAAGGGCATGACAGCAAAGGCCACCGACAGGTCGGCGGCGGCCAGGGACACCACCAGGTAGTTGGAGGGCTGCCGGAGCTTCTTGACGATGCACACGGAGATGATGACCAGCCCGTTGCCGGCGATGGTGGTGAGGATGATGATGGAGAGCACGGCCCCGATGACGACCTTCTCGGTGTCCCCATAGAGCAGGATCTCCTCGCCGCAGTCGGTGCCGTTGTTGGTGAGGTTGGAGGGCGGCAGCTCGGGCTCGGCTGGGGCGGGAGGTTCCTCAGTCATGAATGGATTCGGGAGCGCTTCCCGAGCCGGCCGCTGCTGCTCTGCGCTCTCCACCAGCAGAAGGTGCTGCTCCAGAAACCTCCTGGGGCTGGCCCTCAGCAGCATGCTCCGAGCTCGCCACCAGCGCTCCCCCAGCAGTGACACCTCCAGTGACAAACCAGAACATCTCGTCACAAAACAGGGCGAAGAAAATCCAATATCCCCTCATCCTCTCGCCCACCGTCACCACCCCCCTCCACCCCTCCGAGCTCTTGCTGCGGCTGCATCTCACGTGCCCGGCAGGAAGCCGCTTCCCAAGTCTCCTTAAGGACACGCATTTTCCCGGGGGATGCTTGGAGGCAGCCGCTCTCCACTTGGGAAGCAGCACCAAGGGCTCCCTGCAACATCTCCCCGCTCATCCATGTGCTGTTCCAGCAGAGAGAACGGCTCGTGGATCCCTGTGTGCTCCCTGCCGAGCTGTGCCTGCTGCTGTGGCACTTCTCCTCTGCATCCATACATTTAATCCCTTGCAGAGCCTCCTCTGTGCATGCGACAACACGAGCCACAGCACCAGCGTGGGCACAGCCCCCGCCCGCTGCATCCCCTGCCCGTGGCACACGCAAACTTCAAAGCCGGGACCGCAAATCCGCAAATCCCCGCTCCTGGCACGCAGTGGCCACGCTCGGGCTGTCGGTAGCCACGGCAGAGGATCGGTGGCATGCAGCACACCCAGGGTACCACGCACAGCCCAGGCATCCCAGCTCATTCCCGGAGCCTGAGCATCAGCACCACCTCCGAGAGCCGCGCTCCCACCCCCGGCATCCCACCCCTGCCATCCACAAGGAAACTTCAGGGCAAAGATCACCCCTGGATGCTCCGAGCATCGTGCATAAACCCGCATCCTCTTTTTTAAAAATTGTTGTTGTTGTTTTGTTTCTAACCCCATTTCCCCCTCGAAGTTTTGTTTCAATCCCAGCCGGATTGCGGCCCCTTCCTCCCCTTTTGCAGCATCCCCCGGGGGGTTCCCGGAGTTACCTGTGCCGAGGGGGTGAGACATCCTCCAGGCGAGCCCCTGCGAGCTCCGGGCGGGCGAGGAAGCAAAGAGCCACCCCCGGAGCATCCTTCTCCCCTCCCCGCCTCGCCGGTCCCTCCTACCGCCCTCCCCTCGCCTCTGCCGGGCAGGGACCCAGACGGTCCCCGGCTCCCTCCTCGGAGCCCCAGGGAGGAGCAAAGAGCGGGGCGGGGGGGTCCGGGCTGGGTCCCGCAGCGATGGGAGGGAGCGGGTGAGGATCTGGAGGGAAAGGCTGGAAGTTGAGGAGATGCCTTGGAGCGCTGAGAGGCAGGAGAAGCAGCGTGGAAGGCAGCAAGGAGGGCAGGCACGGGGAAAGGCGGCTTTCCTCGTGATTTTTTTTAAGGATTATTTTACAGGATACATTTTTTACAGTATTTTTAGGTTATTTTTCCCTCGCTCCGGGCATTTTTTCAGCCCTTCTGGGTTGTCCTCCGCGTTCCTTCAGCTCCACTCTGAGAGGAGCTGCAAACAGCCAAGGAGAAGCAGATCCCTAAAGATGAGCCTTTCCGAATCCTAGAAAAACTGATTTTTAAAAATACCCAAAAAACGGGGAAGAACACGGAGAGATCCACATGCACTCCCCTCCATGGGGACTTTGGAGCTGGGATCACTCTGATATTTACACCCAGGGCATCAATGTCAGTCCCAGTTTGCTCCTCCTGGGGTGGAAGATGCGGGGCAGAGCCATCTCCTGCATTGGCTGTTCCCAAGGATGATTCCCTCGGGAATTCATCCCTCGGGGGGACGGACAGTGCGGGGCCCACCCTGCATCCCTCGGGATGGGCTGGGAGGGGAGAGGATGTGGCTGTGGAGCTGTTGGCAAATTCGGGAAGCGATTCCCGAGCTTCTGCCCCAGCTGGAGCGAGGTGGGAATCTCATCCCAGGACACCCTGGAGGGCTGAGTCTGGGAGAAACACCTTGAAATCTCAGTGATGCCAAGCACTGCAGGGATTTTTGGGGCAGATGTTCCCGGCGAGATAGAAAAAAAAAAAAAAAAGGATTAAAAAAAAAGTGCATTTGCAAGGAAATCGCCGGTGAGCTAAAGCAGGGCTGTTAAAGCTGTGCTTAGCGCTGGGGTTCCTCCTTTGCTGCTCGAGCATCGCAGCGTGTGTGGGAGGCTGGTGAAAATAGCTTCCTCACCAGGCCAGGACGTGCTGGAGGAGCTCCGGGATTTTTTTTTTTTTTCCTTTTTTTTTCCATGCCAGGTGGGTTTTTTTCCCGGCCCCTCCAAAGCCGGGGTGGGATGGGGCTGATGCACAAACCCTGCAGGGGCTGGGGAGGAGAATTCTCTCAGATTTACAAAATACACCCAGAATTTCTGAGGAGGAAAAGGGGGATGTGCAGAACTCCCTGCTGCAGGAATCCTGCTGGATTCTGCAGTCTCCAAACCCAGACAAATTCAGGCAAGGAGAAAAACACCCCCTAAGGACCAGCTCAGGCAGTCTGGGGCCAGATGCCTGGAGGATTTCAGGGAAACAATCTGTGCCCGAGCCACAGATCTGCTCCCAGCCCTGGGAGAGGGGTTAGAGGTAGGATATGGGGTGGGGGAACAACCTGGAGAGGTTTTTTTCAGCCTGGAGGGGTTTTTCCAGCTTCCCTGGAGAGGATTTTCCAGCTTCCCTGAAGGGATTTTTCCAGCCTTGAAAGGTTTTTCCAGCTTCCCTGGAGGGGTTTTTCAGCCTGGAGAGATTTTTTTCAGCTTCCCTGAAAGGGTTTTCCAGCCTGGAAAGATTATTCCAGTTTCCCTGGAGGGGTTTTCAGCCTGGAGAGATTTTTCCAGCTTCTCTTGAGGGGTTTCTCATACTGGAGGGGTTTTTCCATCTTCCCTGGAGGGGTCTTTCATCCTAGAGGGTTTTTTTTCATCTTCCCTGGAGGGGTTTCTCATACTGGAAGGGTTTTTCCAGCTTCCCTGGAGGCTGCTTATGGGAGAACACCACTATGCACTAAGGAGAGACAGAAGGAGAATTTTTTCCTTGAGGCATCCTTTGGAAGCAGCTGGTTCATGCTCAGAGGTCAAGTTCATGTCCTGGCAGAGAGGAAGAAAGGAAGGAAGGAAGGAAGGAAGGAGAAAAGGTGATTTTAGACATGAGGAGTTTCCTGGGCTTCCTTTGCTCTGCCCTTCCAGGACTTTTGGCAGAGCCTCAAAATCCTGCAAAAGCTGCAGGGAACAGAATTGACCCCACTCTGTCTCATCTCAGCCCCATTTCTGTAGGATGAAACCTACAGCTTTTCCCTTTCTGACGTCCTGCAGCTCTGGGGACTCCAAAGGGGAGTTTCCCCCCATTTTTTCAGGGAAATGAGCTGCTCTCATAACTTGGGGAGCAAAAACAGGGGCAAAAAGTCACTCGTGGGACACTGACCAAGCAGCCAGAGGGCAAATTCCTTGCTTGGGTTGCTTTTGAGGAGGACAGAAGGGAAAATGCCAAATTTCATGTGAAGAAATAATTAAAATAATTATCATTCTTCTGGCTAAAACCCTCAGTGCAGCATTTCTCCAGCCCCAGGCCACGGTGACCTTGCTGAGACACTGCCTCTGGGGCGAGCTGGGAAGCACTAATTGCATTTAATGGTAATTAAGGAGAGGAAATGGCCAGCGTGCTTCAGCTCAGCACTCACTGGAGCTTTCTGCCTTTGGTTTGGAGGAGCAGGGATGATGCTGGAGCAAGGTGGGATCAACCCCAAGGAAGATCTTCCATGCAAAAAAAAAAAAAAAAAAAAAAATCAAGAAGCAGAAATCACAAAATAAAAAAGTTTCCTGCACCTGCAGAAGAAGAGAGGCAGCCAAAATCCTCCCAACACTTCAGTGCCCAGATCTATTATTCCATTTTCATGTACAAATGACTGTTTTATTAGCAATTAATTGTTAATATTGAGCCCTATTAAGTCTAATGGCGAGGTAATAGGCGCAGGTATTAATATGCAAATTTGGAGAAATCTCATTAATTCTGAGGTGTTTCCAGGTCCAGCATCTTCCCTGCAGCACAGATGTTGACATTTCTCCCTCCCAGATGGATAAAATGAATCCCTTGGCACTCTCAGCTTTTAAGGAGCATCTCTAAGGGTGGATTTTACCTGCAGGGAAATTTGGATGAGCAGTCCTGGGGTACCCAAGCTTCTCTGTGGATGCTGTGATCAGGAATAACAAAATCTGGGGAGTTTTAGTGACCCAAATCCCATCCCCTTCTCTCCATGGGCATCTCCTGCTTTCCCCCTGAGGCTCTCCCAAAACCAGCCCTGATGAGCATCAAGGAACATCTCCCTGGGATCACCCAGCAAACAAAATAAAGTGAATAAAGTGGTGGGAGCGTGGTACCCAAGAGAGGGTTGGATCTCCCAGAAATGAATCCCTTGCCCTGGGGTCCAATCCCATTAAATTTACCTGTAATTTTAAAATTTACATAAAATTTTTAAACTTACCCTTTAAATTTACCTGTAATTTAAAACACAGAGAGAGGATTTTGGGGTGTTTTTTTCTTGTTGGTCCTGCCTAAAATAGCAAAAAAAAAAAAAAAAGAAAAAAAAGAAACTTTTTTGTTGTTCTTAAAGGCTCCCAGTAAATTTTGCTGTTTGAGCAGGTGAGGAACAATTGGAAATGTCACAGGATAACAATCCAAAGGATTGTTAATAATTCATTGCCAATAATTCATCTCCAAAGGTGGATTTGCTGAAGAGAAGTGTTTTAATCCTGTTCCGTGCAGCCACACTCCCTCTGCTGGAGCCTGCACGGAAAGCAGGCAGCTTTTGGTGGAGATTTATGAATTTTGGTTACCTGGGAGAGCTCTCAGGGGTTTCTCCTTTCTCCATGTGCCCACGGGCTCCTCCCGATGTCCCGCACAGCTGGGACTGCCCTGGGGACGTGGGGATGAGCTGCAAGGGACACTTGGGATGAGGAGGTGGGAGAGAAGCCCCTGATAACAAACTTCTGTCCACAGCCCCTCCTGTCCACCCTGAAGCTGCCCTTGGTGGGTGCCAAAAGGATTTCCAGAGGGACTGGTGAAATTAGGGAAAAAAAAACCAACAATGGGAAAGAGTAAAAAAAAAAGAGGGGAAAAAAAGAGTGAAATAGGAAAGAGTGGGAAAAAAGTGATTTAGGTGAAGTCTCCAGCACAAAGACCTCAGCCATAGCTCAAGGCTGTGCTCACCCATTTGCCAGATTTTTATTGGTGATTTTATTTGTTATCCTTAGTGCTGGTGATTTATTCAAAGTGATGGAAGTGCAGCTTTTCCTCCTGCTGCTGTCCCAGAGGTTTGGAAGAGCCTGGTTGTAGGTTTGAGCAGTAAAAGAACAGATTTATTTTGGGGATTCAGATAGAGAGATCTCCCCTTTTGTGCCTGTGGTCACAAATTGTTGTGGTGGTCCCCAGGATGAGGTGAGAGATGAGAATTGACTCCAGGTTCTCAGAATATAATTATGATATGATATGATATGAATAAACTAATAAATACCAATTAATATAATTAAGATAATATGGATTATATATAATTAATATAAGATAATATTATTAATAAATTAATATATAACACAAAATATTCATTAATATTATATGTTACATATAATATTATATATTATATATGATATAATATATATGATATAATATATATTATATCATATATATTATATAATATATATTATATATATTATATAGTATATATGGTTATGATATGATATATGACATGATATACTAAAGCTACACTAAAGAAAGAGAAAGGATACATCAGAAAGCTAGAAAGGAATGAATAATAAAAACCTGTGACTGACCAGAGTCCTGACACAGCTGGACTGTGATTGGTCATTAATAAAAATGATTCACATGGAACCAATCAAAGATGCACCTGTTGGGAAGCACATCTAAACCACATTTCAAGGAATCAGATAACCATTGTTTACATTTCTTTTCTGAGGCTTCTCAGGACAATAATCCTGGTGAAGGGATTTTTCATAAAATATGACAGTGACAGTGCCTAGGGAAAAACCTGGAGCAAAGGGTGATCAGGGGGGACCTTGTGGGGTGATCAGGGGGGACCTTGTGGCTCTGCACAGCTCCTGTCAGGAGGGGACAGCCAGGGGGGATTGGGCTCTGCTCCCAGGGAACAGGGACAGGAGCAGAGGGAACGGCCTCAGGCTGGGCCAAGGGAGGGGCAGGGTGGATATTTGGGAAAATTTCTTCATGGAATTGTTGGCACAACTGCCCAGGGCAGTTTGGAGTCCCCATCCCTGGAGGGATTTAACAGCCATGTGGATGTGGCACTTGGGGACATGGTCAGTGGTGGCCTTGGCAGTGCTGGGGGACCTGGGTGATCTCCGAGGGCTTTTCCACCCTAAATAATTCTGTGATCCTGTAACACCTCTGGGCCCTCCCCATGCAGAGCAAACCCTTCCCAAAGCACAGCAGGAGGAGGGGACATTGCCGCAGGACATCAACCTAGAGCTGGGAGAGGGAGCTGGCAGGGCTCTGTCCCCCTGGGAGCAAACCATTCAATGAAAACCATTTTCTGCCAATTTTTTTGGTACCTGGCTTTGGACAGAAGTTTTTGCTTGAAGGCAACAGCCTGGAAGTGTCCAAGGCCAGGTTGGGCAAAAAAAAAAAAAAATTAATAAAATGAGAAGAAATTTAATAAAATGAAAAAAAAAAAATTTAAAAATGCCTCCAGGTTGGACAGGGCTTGGAACAACCTGGGATAGGGGAAGGTGTCCCTGCCCATGGGATAGGAGGGGATTTAAGGGCCTTCCAACCAAAACCATTCCATGATTTCTGCTTTTCACACAGGATTTGGGGCTGGCTGAGCTGGAGTCAAGCCCTGCACCCTCCAGGTTCCCATTCTGAGCCCGGGGGTTCTCCAGTGCCCGGGGGATGGAGGGGATTGGGCTGAAATTTTGGGAGTTTTGGGAATGCAACCCGTCCCGGTGTTCTCCTCCCTGTCGTGTTCTCCTCTCTGTCCTGTAGATGGCACCGGCTCTCAGCACATCGAACTCCCGATGAAAACCAGCAGGATTTGGGGCCAGAAACAAACACAAAATCCACCCCGAACATTTAAAAGAAAAAAAAGAAAAAAAAAAAGAAGAAAAGAAGCTACAATTAATTGGGGTTTTTTTGGCTCACACACTGAAAAATTCAGATTTCTGACCCTTTGCTGGCTGCAGCATTTCTGCTGCTTTCTCTTCTGGTCCATCTCTGGGTTCTGCATCCCCCCAAAATTCAGGGCACAGGAAATGAGTGGTTCCTTCTCCCCAGCTTGCTGCAGTGGCACGTGGATATCTGGGGGCTGTGACAGACCCTGCCACACCTGGGTCACTCCAGGAAGGTATTTCAGCTCTTTATAGGGCTGGGAAGTGCAGGGAGGAATATCCCAACTCCCTTTGTAGTTTAAACCCAAGCAGGAGATCGAGGAGGGAAAATTACTGACAAAATCATCAGTTTGAAGACGCAGCCACCCTAAATAATCCCTTTTTCCATGCCCTCCACGGCGCAGGGCAAACCCACACATCACATCCCTGGGGCCTGGCTCTTCTTTGGGCAGTTTATCCGTGAAATTTTTGGCCATCTCACATTTCAAAGCTCCTGGTAGAGCATCACGAGTGTCCTGGTGGGGAAGGTGAGGGAAACACGTCCCCACCTGACCCTCCCCAGCTCTGCACCAACATTTAAACCCATATCATGATAAAGTCTGCTCTGGACAGGGGCACTTGGCACTTCATCCAAAGGAAATCCATGCAGTGACATCCAGAAGGTGCCACACAGGTCCCTCCTGCTGCTCAGGAGGGGCAGTACCTGCAGGGTCCCCACAGCCCCAAAGGGCTTTGTTTTATCAGAACCCAAAGCATTGCTCTGACTGCCCTGGAGGACTGCAAACCCTGGCAGGGGCTCAGAGACCTTGGCACAGAGTCACAAACACCTGTGCCTTTGATTTTAGCCCTTGGAAAAACAATTACCAACTTTGTGTGAAGATTTACAAGCCACAAGGGTTTGAGTGGAATGATAGTGAATTTATCACAGGGTGAAAAAGAAGAATTTTGGCGTTTTTAGAATGGGGCTTCAAGAGGCAAGATGGAGGAATCTGGGCATGTCCCATCCTTCTTCTTGGCCTCCATCTTCTGCTGTGATGGTGGCACTTCTGGATTGGTTTAGAGTAGAGGCAGACTGTCTAACATAGGTGATAGGTATTGAAAATTATTGTGAATAAATTACATGTAGTTTTTAGTATAAAAAGTTGACTCCACCCCAGGGGCAGAGACTGTGCCTCAACCAGACCTGCTGGACAGATCTCAGCAGGTCAGAGAAAGAATGTAATAGATAAGAGCAAATAAACAACCTTGAACAGCAGAACCGACAGATCTCGACTTCTTCGAGTGCAGCTGGGAAAAAAGACTTTCCAATACCTCGGTGTCATCTCAGCCACAGAACCTGAGGCTGTTTGAGCCCAACCACTTCTCACCCATTTTTCTCTCCTGTTTTGGGGCTCTCCAGCCTGTGCAGGAGGGAGCAGCCCTGGGCTGGGGCAGGTTCAGTGCTCTGCTCTTGGCACATCCCAACAGTCCCCATGGCAGAGCAGGGAGCATCTCCCATTCCAAAAATCAGAGGGAATAAAAAATCACCCAAACTAACACCACCCAAACTGCTGCCTCTTTTCCTGGAGTTCTGTCCATTTAGGAATTGGGATTTTTTTTTTTAATATATAGATTTATATAAGGGTCATTAGCATTGCTTTAGGGCAGCTCATGCTGATGAAGGTCAGAGCTGGAAGAAGAATCCCACAGAACCTGGGGAGATGCAGTGGTTGGAGACCAGGCACAATAAAATTGTTGCAATATTGGCATTATATATATATAGAATTATTATATAGATAATTATATATATAGGCATTATATTGATATTATATATATAGGCATTATTTCTCTATTATCAACAAATAACAATATAATAATACCAATAGTGATATAATGATATATGTATAATATATCAATATATCAATATAACTATATCAATATTATAATATAGGCATAATAATATATCAATATACAGGGATTGATATATATTATATCAATATATCAATATCAATATCAATACATCAATATTATAATATAGGTATAATAATATATCAATATATCATTACCAATATATCAATATTGTAATATATGTATAATAATATATCAATATACAGGGATTGATATATATTATATCAATATATCAATATTGATATCATAATAGAAAAAAAAATGTTGCAATTTGTATATTGGCAGGCTCTGGATTGTCCCAGATCCTGCCCTAAGACCCACACAGCCATTCCCAGCCTCACCTCAATCTCATGTCCTTGTGAGCTCCTCTTTGAGCTACAGGAGGTTGGAGTTGGCAGCTGGATGCTGGATCCTGGGGCAGGTAACAAATCCACTCCTTGGAGAATTCCCAGGATCCCCAGGGACAACATTCACCTGGATTTGGGCTCATCTCTGCTTTGGGTGATGCCAAGGAAGTCAGAGCCAGCTCCAGATGCGGCCAGTGCACCAAATCAGGTAAAAGGTGCAGTTATTCTCCATTAAATAATGAAATAATCCAATTTTTGGCTCCCCAGACTCTCCTGTGTCAGACACGTGCTTGTACAGTCACAGCTGAGATGCTCAAGTGCTCCAAGTGCTGGGGATTACCCGAATATCCCCAGAGAAACACCCTCAGCACGGGGAGAGAAACCCGGATTGAAGAAAAAACAGGGATTGGGCAAAAAGTAGAAATACATAAACAGCATATTTCTTTTTTCTTTCCATTTTAAATACAGAGCTTCCTTATACAGCCAAGGAATTCCCTCTCCCTCCCCCTCCAAGCAACTCTTATCAAAGGAAATCCTTCACTGGAAAATCAACACCAGATCAGGGACGTGCTGTGGGAGAGCCTCTTTAGCAAGTGGAATATCCATGGGCCAGAAATCCCTGAGCAGGGACCTTCCTCACTTCAAATCCTTTCTGAGAATCCTGGGAAAACCTCCTGGGCTCCCAATGAAGAATTTAACCAGTTACACATCATGGGGGGAAATAAACCCTGGAAATCCAGCCTGTGCTGCAGGGAGAGGGGATGCAGGGCTGGGGATGAGCTGGGTCTGCCCCTGGAATGTTTCTCCTCTTAAGCAGAGCTTATCCTGCATTTACACTCCCTCCAGGGAAAGCAGGAGGGGAAATGAGGGAGGATTTAAGATATTTATGTATTTAGGATACTCCTTTCTCAGGTGGAACATGGGGAAGGGGCTGGTTTGCATTGAGGGTGTACTTTGGGTAAAGTTTTGGGTTTTTTAGGAGCTGAACTATTGCAGTTTTTAGTAAGAGAATTTCTGTTTTCTGGGGAAACATCTCAAAGGATCATGGAATGTCCTGACTTGGAAGGGACCCACAAGGATCATTGAATCCAATCTTTCCTTTGTGGGGACAAGGTACAAACTCACACCCACAAAGAAGGCTGGGAAAGGAGGGGATAAACGCCCCCAAAAATAGCAGAGCCCTCAGTCACTGATGAAAGCAGGCTAAATAAACCCTCCCAGGGTCAATCAGCAGCTCCTCACTCCGCAGTGCCAGCTGTGCTCTGCAGCTGGATCATTCCTTCTCCCATGGGATCCCCTTGGACCTGTGGGTTCCTCAGAGCATGGCCCAGCTCCAAGGGGACACATCCAACACCTCCCAGCGGCTGCAGCTTCCAGACTGGGCCACTCAATCCCAGAATCAGAATTAGTTTTTAGTATCAGAATGGGAGGGAGCTCTGCAGTGAAGGGCCTGGAGGGACAGGACACAGGGAATGGTTTCCCACTGCCAGAGGGCAGGGATGGGTGGGAGATTGGGAAGGAATTGTTCCCTGGGAGGCTGAGGACGGGCTGGGATGGAATTCCCAGAGAAGCTGTGGCTGCCCCTGGATCCCTGGAAGTGCCCAAGACCAGGTTGGACAGGGCTTGGAGCAACCTGGGCTGATGGAAGGTGTCCCTGAACATGGCAGGGAGTGAAACTGGATGACTTTAATGTCCTTTCCAACCCAAACCACTCTGTGATTCCATGAAGATGTGATTCCCATAAAATCCTGCTCCAGCAGGCCAGCACTCCCTGGAGGTGCTGTTGAAATCAAATTTGGTCCCCAATTTGAGCAATGGGAGGTGCCAGCAGAGCTCCCAGGGGAAGCAGCCCCTGACAGGAGGGGACACAGCCTGGGCTCTGCCACCCCCATCCAAGAGCTCCCCGCAGCACTGGGGATGCTCAGGGCACCCAGGGCTGCACCTTCTGCTCCTGCCACCCCTGCAGAACCACCCAGGCCATCCAGGCATGGAAAACTCACCTCAAAAAGCATTCCAGGACACCAACTGCTGCTGCTGGGCAGGTGAGCAAACAGCTTGCACTGAGTTCTGGGGGGACAGACACAACAGAGGTGCTTGAGCCACCCCTGGATCTACCAGGTAAGTACTGCTCCCAGCCCTCCCAAAATCAGCACTGAAATCAGTCCCCCACAAGCTGAATTTGATAAGGAGGATTTCCTGCAGGCTCCTGATCACATCACAAACGCCTCACTGCTGCAGAGCTCCTGCTTCTCCCCACGTGCTAAAAAGTCCCAACATCACGCAGATCAGGAGGGAGAGATTTTATTTTCAAGCTGTTTTTCCCAATTCTTTGCATTTTGCTCCCCTTCTGTGGCTGAGTGACCCTTCTGTGTGCCCTTTCAGGGACACTGCTCCTGCAGCAGCAGGGATTTGTCTCCTGGAGGAAAAGCAGAGTCTCCAAGTGAGCAGATGGGGAGCAGAAGGCAGCAGCTCCCCCAGGACAGGCTCTTCAATATTTAATGTGACATCAGAGCAGAGCAAAGTGATCCCAGCTCATGCAGCGTTTTGTACAAGGCAAAGAAAGACACAGCCAGGGAAGTGTGAGAGGAAAACACCCAAAAGCCAAAGAGGAAAGTGCTAATTTGTGATTCTAAAGCTTGTACTGCAACAACTCCCTCCCCTCTGCTCTGGTTTGCTCTTTGCAAGCAGAGCTGCAGCATGAGTGAGATGGACAGGGTTTGGTCATTCAATGCCTTAATTAGACAGGAAAATAATTAGAGAAGATGATTCCCTTCTAACATTCAGGCCTCAGCACAGAAAATAACCCAGCCCCACCCCATTACGTCCATTTGGGTTGTTTGGGAAGCTTGGCAGATGAAAGGAGGACATCCCAACAGGAACAGGGACCATAAAGGAGATTTCTAAAGAGATGGGGAGGTGCAGCTGCTGCACAGTTATGAATCAATCCTTCATCATTGATTATCTGGCAAAGGAGCAGCCACTGCCAGACACAGGCTCAGGTTCTCCAGGAAAAATTCCTCCTCAGCATTCCCCCATGGAAATTCCAGAGGCAGCTTCTAGAGTGGGCTGGGGAAGCAGAGAGCTGAATTAGGAGATGACAGCAAACAGCCTGCACTGAGTTTTGGGGGGACAGACACAACAGAGGTGCTTGAGCCACCCCGACTCTGCCCATCAATGTTCTAGGCAGGTAAAAACCCTGCAAAGGGCAGATTCAGAACGCAACAAACAATAAAAAAAGGTTGGGAAGGAGTAACATGAATGTGTGATGATGGTGCCTGGTGGGACACACAGGAGCTGCTTTTGGCGATGGGACAGCTCAGGTCCCTTTCTTGTTGCTGAGAACTCCACAAAAACCCTCCCAAACCAACCCCTGCCCTCCCACCTTCAAATCCATCCAGCTTTGGGGAATTTCCTGCTCCTCCCAGGAGCGTCCACAGAGCAGAGTGCAGCAGCAGCTCCTAAGGCAGCCAAAGATCATGAGCAGGAGTTTGTGAAGTCTCTGGGTGCAGCTGGGGATGTGGAATTTTGAGGAAGAACCTACAGCTGTACAGAAGTGTGGCATCCACCCTGTTTCTTTCCTGGACGATCAGGAAGCTCCTGTTGTGTCCCACAGTGCTGGGGCTCATCCTAGACCCCTTCACAGCAGCAGCCCTGAGCCAAAGCAGCTGAATCCCTTTACTCCATCCCCATCCTGCTGCAGCACATCCAAGTGGAGCTTGACATTTATTAAATAACTTCAAATGTTGGTGCCAGGGAGTTTGGGGTTGTTGCAGTTGTCAGCTCTGCTTCCTAAGCAATCCCAAAAGGGCTGCACTGCTTGGTCAGCAAGTTCCACCTTTTCACCAACTTCCCTTCATTTACATGGACAAACACATCAAATCCCACAAACAGCACATCTTCAAAAGCAACAAAATAAAGTCTCAGACCAACAAAACCAGTCAGGTACAAATCCAATTTTAATTGTCAAGCTCACTTCTAGCTCCTACATTCAACGCAAGGATCAAAAACCACAAGTTTGAGAGTAGAATTTTATTCTATCTCCAGTTTCTGATCGTTTTGGCAGCTGTCAAAGGGCAACTTCCAAAATCCACTCGTTTCAGAAGCTTTTCCCTACCTTGCAATGCCAGGTGAAGCCCACAGACTCTCCCAACAGCTCTTGACACCTTTCAGACTCAGTTCTTTGGCAACAGTTACACAGAGCATTGTGCGTATATAAAGAGCTTATAATAAAACTTCTTTTACATTCTAATTGTCTTAAACCTTCACAGAAGTATTAAAGTGCTCAATCAACTTTGAACAAACCCTCCTTCCCTAGTCAGCTACTTCCTGGAAACGCCTGCACTTAAGTCAGCAAAACCAGAAGCAAACAAGAAGAGAAAAGGCATGGAAAAAAATAAAATAAATCCTCTGCAGGATCATAAAAACCCCTCCTGAGACAAGAGGCCTCGAGTCTCACATCTCCCTTCCACCCAAATATCGAGACATAGGTTCAAATGTTCAATCAGTCCAAGCCAGCACAGCTTTTTTGTTTCCCCCCCTCAAGCTGTGCTGATTTCCCATCAGTTGATTCTTTGGCCCCTGACTTCTGTAAGAACAAAAACCCTGCAGAACAGAATCCTACTGATGCTACAAAGAAAAATACAAACACTCAAGTCACACATCTGAGGGAAAAGAAAAGATACAAACAAGAGTTGTGGTTGATATTTAACCCTCCCTGCTGCCTGGATTTTCAATTCTCCCTGCACCATTTGACACTATCTGAAATGGATCTTTTAAAAAGGTTTTAAACGGGGACATTTTAAAAAGGTTTTAAATGGGGACATTTTTGGTTCTTCTAAGTGGGGAAATGGAAGGTGCATCTCAAAATTATTTCATCTGGTAAAACCTGCAGGCCAGTCCACCCCACTATGGGAAATCCCACCCAGAGCCTCAAAGAGGACCAAAGCCACACTCCCTTGGGCACATCCTGTCCTTCCTCCAGCCACAGCACCCAAAATACCCCTCAAACCACCCCTCAAGGGGAGTTTTTCCTGTGGAGACACCAGGAATTCACCCACGGGTCACGTGTGTGTTACAGCTTCACTCAGCCAGAGGATGACACCTCTGATTGCAGCTTTGCTTCAATCTTTTGACATCTGTGGGAAAAACATGTTATTTCAGCCTCAGCAGCCTCTGCACTGCCTGGCTCCCAGCAGGTCCTGAACTGCTGCCTGTCACCTGCCCTTTTGCTGTTGACTGAAGATCAGACAGAGCTGTGCCACCTCTGAGATCCTGCCTGCCCCCGTTCCTGCACGCAGTCCTTGCTAACAGCTCTGAGTGACCCTGCCACAGAAATGACTCAAAAGCCAGGGAATCCTGGGGAAAATGGTCAGAAACCACGTTTGGGTTTGTACCTGCTCTTGTCAGACATGCAGGAGCTGCCTCTGAGGCTGCTGAGAGCCAAATTCCCTGCTCTGATGCACTGGGGTGGTCACCCTGACCCTGAGAATTCTCACATCATCCTGGTGCCACATGAAAGTCGTGGTTTTGCTGTCTGTGACATTGTTTTGCTTGCTAAGCTGAGGGGTTTCCCCTAAAATTCCCCCAGGGATATAAAATCATGGATACAGGAACTCTCACTGCTCTCCTCCAGAGTCTCAATACAAAGGGTTTAGTAAGAAAATGCAAAAATTAGTTCTGCACACGTGTTTGAGAGCCGTGGGCAGCTCCACAAAGATTAAATACCTTCTGATCTTTAGTGCAAATACACCAAATCTGCAGTGGCTTGAACCTGGTTCAGCATCAGCACAGCAGCTTTGCACCCAAAGCCTTCCTCCCTCATGGCTGGGTTGGTCTCCCTCACCATGCTGGGGTGGGAGGAAAAAACTCTGCATCATTTACTGGGCAAGCAACTGGTGAGAAACATTTCTCTGTGCTGATAAATTCATATTTTACATTCTTCTTCTTCCCTCATTTCTACTCTTTTGAAAGTTCATCACCGAGGTCCACAATTGTCTGAACATTTTTAGCTGTGACCTGTGATGTGCCAAGCACTGAACTAAAAGGGCAGCTTTGTTTCACAGTACTCCAAATAAGAAAACTGACCATAGTACAAGCAAAATTAAATAAACTGAAATATAAAAGACAGCAGAAGTTAAGATTCATCCAGAAATATAATATAACATCTGGGAGGGGCAGGGGGAGGGAAACTGGAAATCAGCTACACAACAGAAACAATGAAATGACCAACAAATATTGATTAGGTGAAAAGAGGAAAACTTTCATTGCATTCTGTACATCAAAATTAAATGAAAAATTCACATGGTGGAGCCTCGAGACAGAATGATGAAGGTCTCAAGCCACAGGAAGGAGAAAGCAAAGAAAACACCTTGAAGAAAGTAACACATGAACAGAACCAGTAACTGAGCAGCTTCCAAAGGAATAAAAGTGACCATATCTCAAAATGAGAAAAAGCAGCACTGAAGCAGAGAGAACAAGTATATGGTCAGGACATGGTGGGTAACACTGAGTGCACAAAACACTTTGAGAATTTGGAAAGAACCAGGCCTATTTGTATATCTATGCAAAATATATACACAACTCCATATGTATATATGTACACATAGGCACTACTGTACATATGTATATATGCAACCTCCACACAACTGCCCTCTGGGTGCAAGCAAAAAATGCTGCAGTTGTGCAAAAACCTACAATTCTGTGTTTGATTACCCAGGAGAAATGGGAGAGAGATCCAAACTAATGCCCAAACAGCTCAAACCCAGCAGGAGTTTCACCCACAGGGCCATGTGAGCCCAGCCTCTGAACGTTCCCAGCTCATTTGCCGGGAATAAAAATTCATCCAAAGCTGTGGGTTGTAGCAGTACACATTGCAAGTGCTTCCAAACCCATGAATGTGAGAAAACAGCCACCATCTCTGCTGCCATCAGTGGTTTAGCACGAGGCCATCCCACCCAGAACACCAATTTGGGAACACTGGGTGCACAGGGAATTGGAATTTCAAAGGCCAGGCCAGGGCTGTCATTCTACAAAACAAGGGTCTGTTCTTAGTGTTGGGGAAGAAAAGGATGTGGTGCATTAAAAAATCCCCCCCACCCTCAAACAAGGGAACAGAGGCCAACTCTGGATGCTCCAACCGTGCAGCCAGGCTGATCTTTGGGGTTGGTGTGCTTTGGGGGTGTGGAAAGAAGCGTTTTCCATAAAGCTCCTTGGCCTGACAGCTCCAGAGAGCAGCAACCTCTCAGTCCAAGGCTCCCTTGGTCTGGCACAGGCCCCGTGGAGCTGTGACAGGAGTGCATTGCCAACGTCAGAGCACGAAGAAAGTGGTGAAAGGAAGCTGCAGGGATGGTCCCAGGCCTTGGCTGGCCCCCAGGGCTGTCTCTGCTGCTCTGCAGGCTGGGGACACTCAGTACTCTGCATCCATGGCATCCAGGTACTTGGCCTCGATGATCTTGGGGAGCAGGTTGTACCTAGGGCAGAGCAGACACAGCGATCAGTCCTTGTTTGTGCAGCATTTTTCTCTTTGTCCTAAAGCTCCTGGGTGAGATTGGCTGTGACATTCACACACTGAGGGGGACACAAAGTGGGGGACAGCAATACCCCACAAAAGCAAACACAGCTTTTATTCGTATGAACAGCAATGCCCGGCTCCCTCTGCAAGAGCCTCCTCCCTCCTTCCAGCTGGAAAGAGAACATCCTCATCCTCATCCTCACTGGAGGAAGTCACTTTCCCAGAGCTCTGTCACCACCAAGTCCTCAGGGTGACAAAAATAAAGAGGTGAAAAGCCATGACTCCAAACAAGACCATCCTGACCTGGTGGCCGGCTTCTCCACGGACAGAGATGGACAAACTCCACATTTCCATGGAGATGCATGGACAAACACATGTAAAGCAAATTAAGAATTTTTATATAAAAAAACTTTTTAAAGTAAGTTTACTATAAAAAAATTTAATTAAAAAGTACCTACTATAAATTTTTTTAATCTGATTTTTTGCAAGAACATCCTCACAAATTAATATATTTGGGTTAGAAAGGCATTGTGAAGTTGCTCTTGTAAATCTTGTAATCAAATAAAACTATTCACACAAACAAGTAAACTTATACACATAAATTTTAAATACAAAACCAAACAATATCTTTACATAAATAATATTAAATTCATAATTCTTAAAATAAGAACTAACACTACTTTCACACTACCGTCACACATTAAAATCGAATTTAAATTTAAGAAGTATTTTTAAATAAAATTTTTAACTAATTAAATATTTTGTAAATAAAATAGTTTGAATTTTATTATTATTAATATTAAAGGGTATTATGTTATTTTATTATAATTATATTTATGATAAATATTATAATATATTATAAATATTATAATAATTGTTATATTTATAATATTTATAATAATATATTATTATAGTGTATTATTTTATTTTATTATAAGGTATTTTATATATATACCCTATTATATTTAATTTTATAAATAAAGCACCCTATAATAAAATACAAACTACAACTCAATAACCACAACAACAACAAAAAAAGAAAAAAATCAACCCCATGCACATTTATGTGGCATTTTCCCTTGTTTTACAAGGATGTGACTCTTCAGCTGTTAAAATAACTGATAAAGCACCAAAAAAAATCAGTTTCAGATTTCAACAGCTGTGTAAGAGATCCCAAACATCACTTATAAATGAGAAATACCAGGATCTCCTTAAACTGACCCATCACAGAATAAAATGCTTGAGGGCCCAGATAAGAGACAACTTGGAGAGAAGATTCTTCTGTGGGCAACCAAAACCACATCATCCTAAAGTTCTGAATCCAGGCCAGGAACTGGGAATAGCCAAAGAGATCAAGTTTTCTTCCAACAGGCTGTTTTCCAGTGCAGTCATGGATTTCAGTGGCTTCTCAGAATCTGTCTGGGACCACACCAGTGATCCCTCACTAATGACAACACAAATCCTGTTTCTCCAGCTGTTGGATGGATGGAAATGTGGCTTTGGGACATGGCTGAGTTCTGGATGGGACACCAAACCAAGCCATGCCTTGTTTGATTCTTGAATTTGCCCCCTGGCTACTGTCCCACCTCCTCTTTCTCCCTTCACTTCTTTAAAAAAATAAATTGGAGAAAATATATTAAATTTCTTCAAGTGCCTCATCTATTTAGAGTGCCAGATCTTTGGGAAAAAGTCATTAACTACAGAGCTCATGGATCATGGTGCTGCCTTCTTGGCTGGAGGCCACACAAACTACATGAAGGCAAAGGAAATCAGAGGAAGCAAAGCCAAGGGCAAATTTCCATGCTGTGCCAGGCAGCATCTTCCCCTTGGCAGCAGGGCTGATTATCCAGCTGCTGGGAAAAAACTGCCCTGGAAAGAGAAATGAGTTAGCAACACAGAGAGTATAAAGTGACAGCATCTTATTTACTGAAAAGAAGATAGATTTGCGTATTAGTATCTAGCTCTGAGTACAAAATCAGATTTTTTGACTGCATTCT
The DNA here is from genome assembly GCF_028551555.1 of Melozone crissalis. NCBI lineage: Eukaryota > Metazoa > Chordata > Aves > Passeriformes > Passerellidae > Melozone > Melozone crissalis. The sequence goes on from NW_026535905.1 coordinate 5,445,220, forward strand.
CTCCACACTAATTGAGTTTTTTACACCATGTCCAATGCCTGAATTTGGCTGAGTGTGCTCCACATTTTCTGATCTGCACTGAGCTGCAATTCCCACAGGAGCCACTCATCCAGCTCTGGAATTTTTACCAGCCACTCATCCAGGCACCCCAAGTGCCACCAGTGTGAAGGGCAGGTGAGGCATTACCAACAGAGGAACAATAATTTCTGTGTTTTCCAAGCCTGTTTATCTTTTAAAATCCAGCCCAAATGGCTCTGACATGATCCTGTTGAAAGCCACGGTGGCTCCAACATTTGCTTTTGTTTCAGAAAGGACTGGACCCGTCTTTATCAGCCAAGGAAAACAGCACTGCAGGTGGTGCAGATCAACAAATTGGCAGCCCTGGACTTTGCAAAATCTCTGGGACTGCAAGCTCAAAGTTAAGCAGATATCACTGGTACCATGCTGGCCTAAAAATAATCAAGTGGATTGGAAACTTGATCTGTTCCTTCCAAGATCTTTTTATGGCCTCTCATTATATCCAAAGGACTGAGAGCATGAATGATTTAACTGGAGAATGATGGGCAGTAGCTGCTAATGAACCCCAAGGAAGAAATTAGTTAAATTTCTTAATGATTCTATCTCAATTCTCTCTCTCTGTAGGATATTGTGTGGTCCTCCCAGCTTTAAATATATATTTTAAGTTTAAATGTGGCCAGTTTCACCCAACTGATCATTGACAGGGGCATCCAACAGTGCAGGAGGTCTGGGAAGTCACCACAGCACTGGGTAAGAGATGAGGATTCCTCTTATGAAAAGTTTCCAGCTCTGCTGGAAAATCAAATTGCAAAGTGATAAGGAACGTTATCAAATACCACCTAGAGGTTTGGATTATGGCTTCTCTGGAAGATCAGGCATCTCACAGGCACTAAATGGAGAGGTTTTGTCTCCTGGGAAGCTGGAAGAAGAGCACTTGCCAGCCCAGAACTCTCTGCACAACTCCCAGCAGCAGTGAAATCCTGATTTCTCCTCAGGTCTCAGCAGCTGGTAAAAAACTCCTTGTTATTACCCACTTCCAGGAGCTGCTTAGGCTGGAAAATGCAGAAAACCCTCCTGAACCACTCATGCAATAGCTGGGATTGGAAGGGACCTCTGGAGATCACCCAGCCCAATTCCCCAGGAGCAGGTGACACAGGAATATGTCCAGGTGAGTTTGGAATGTCTCCAGAGAGGGAGACTCCAGGGCTGCTCCCACCCTCAACATTAAAGAAGTTCTTCCTCATATTGTGGTGGAACTTCTTGTGTTTTAGTTTGTGCCTTTAGTCCTTGTCTTATCACTGGGCATCATTGGAAAGAGTCTGGCACCATCCTGGAGATATTTAAATGTATTGGTGAGGTCCCATCTCACTTTTCTCTCCAGACTGAACAAGTCCAGCTCCAGTTTCTCCTCTCCTCAGACTTCCAGCAACCCAAGCTGGGAGACAGGGAAAAAAATACAACCAAGCTTCCTACCTGATGGGGATCATCCCTATCATGATGAGGGGGAAGATCATCTTCATGTAAGGCAGGGGTGACATTCCAAAGCCACAGAGGATGAGGAGCTGCAGGACCTGCAGGCCTGTGAAGTAGTGGATCTTCCTCTGGGGAACTCTGCGGATGTAATGGGTCGGAGGATAAGCAGTCTGGGAAGAGAAGAACCACATGTCAGACATGGACTTGTGACAGCAGAATGGAGCTTTGGGACATCAGGGTTTGAGGGAAGTCATCAATTTATACAATGCATGAATCACCATCAGGGTTCTTAAAAAGATTCAGCAGCTGAACATAGGATTTGTAGGATTAATTCCTAAATTCCCGTGTCTGAAACCACAGCATGGGCAGCAAGACCCAGAGGATGAATGGGCACTGAGAGCCTGCAGAGAACACAGGACACCCCTCAGGGAACATCTGGAGTGCAATGAAACACCTTGGGAAGGGCAGTAATGAGATTCCCTGAGGAGGACTGGGATTGCCAGGGCTCCAGAGCCAGAGGTGGGAAGGAGAGCAGATGCATCCAGGTGTTGTTCCTGTCCATGGCTCCTCCCCCTGACACCCAGCTCCTCATTATTTTATAGCCTTGCAAGGCTCCAGGCTTGCCCCCAGAGCTCCCATCTCTTGGCTGAACCCCTCTAGGGCATCAGGAGATGAGGGAAATGTGGGAAGAGGCTGTGCTCACACTGCAGGGATTTTCTCAGCTCCTGTAAACCACCCATTTTTGAGAAATAGGGGGGAAAAAATGACATTAATAGGCTAAATATGGTGGTTTCTTTTGACAGTTCCTTGCTCATGTCTGAGCACTCAGGCTTTGACTCACTGTCTATACATCAATGAAGAGGATGAGCGACTGTCTGCTGGCACCAGCACAGCCTCAGTGGCTTTTAGATTGTGCCATGACTCATTAAAAGGTTTCCACAAAAGGGAGTTTTCCATACTTGAGAATACTTTTTAATTTTGCATGCCAAAACCTGGAAAATTCCACACATAATTCCTACTGAAACCAGAAGTAATAAGTCACATACATCAGTAGCTGTTCAAAAATTGACATGACATGACAAATGCAATCTTTACCCAAATTTCACAGTTTTGACCTCTGGGATGTAATAATGGAGATCAAGACAGATTGGCAGAGATGTAGAGCCAAATGTTGGGCTTATTAAGCCCTTGATCCTTGTTATATAAGAGAAGGTGAGGTGGAGATTGCTCCAGGTACCACCTACACTCCAAAACAACACATTTTTAGCACCTGTAACAGAGACAGGTTTAAAAAAACATCTTCCAGGTTTGTTTTCAGCCCACATCACAGAGGTTTCAATAACACAAGTAATTTCATTTTGAGTTTAAAATCCCATCTTGCTGTATTTCACACAAAATGAAAGTGTAAAACAGCACCAAAAAATACCTGCCTGAAGCTTTGCTGGGGAAATCAAAAATCATAATTTCTTGATGTTGTGCTTATTGTATTTTATATTATTATTTTTTTAAATGCATGTACTCTGCAGATGACAACTGTGGCATTCACATTTTCTGGAAAAATTCCTTCGCCCAGGATTTTTCTCCTGGGAAGCTGAGAAGCCTCAGAGAAAAAGAAAAACATTAACTCTCTGATTTGCTTCTCCTGTGTTTTGTTCTTTTGGAATGTGTTTGGAGATTGTTCACCCACAGGTGATTGTTCCATTGGATTCTGCTGTGAGTTGTTTTCACTCTTTGGCCAATCAGGGCCAAGCTGTGTTGGGACTCTGGATTATCTTTTTAGCCTTTTGTAAGTATCCTTTCTGTATTCTGAAGAATAGTATAGTTTGGTATTTTTAAATATAACATAGTATCATAAAATAATAAATTATTATCTTTTTAGCCTTTTGTAAGTATCATTTCTGTATTCTTCAGAATAGTATAGTTCAGTGTTTTTTAATATAATATAGTAGAATAAAATAATAAATTCTTATATTTTTAGCCTTTTTATAAGTATGCTTTCTGTATTCTTTAGTATAGTATAGTTTAGTATTTTTGAATATAATACAGTATCATCAAATAATAAATTATTATATTTTTAGCCTTTTGTAAGTATCCTTTCCGTATTCTTTTATATAGTATAGTAATTTTTAATATAATATCATATCATAAAATAATTATTATCTTTTTTATCCTTTTGTAAGTATCCTTTCTGTATAGTATAGTTTAGTATTTTAAAAAATAATATAGTCAAATTAGCCTTCTAAGAACAGGGAGTCAGATTCATCATTGCTTCCTTTGTCTGGGGAAAACCCAAATACAATCCATGACAGCACAGGAGGGGGGGTGGTTAAAACTCCCCAAAAAAACCCTCATAAAACAATAAACACCTCACAAAAAATCTCACACTGAGAGTTTGAACAGCTGGGTTGCAAACACAGCTCCAGGTACCTGTTCCTTGAGCAGCAGAGCCACCCTCTCAAAGAGCTGGTTGCCATCGATGGAGGTGAGGGCGATGTAGAGGAAGAGGCCGAAGAGCACCGGCTTTGGGATCCACTGCAGGGGGAACGGGAGCAGCAGCAGCGACAGCCCCACCAGGAAATTGGCCATCAGACTTGTCAGCCGGGTCTCCTTCACACTCACAATCCTGGCAGCAAGAAAAGAGGGGTTAGGAGATGGGAGAATACCCCAAGATCCGTTTTTATCCCAGTGGTTGCTCCATGGAGCACACGTGCCAGCAGGGAAAGGGAAACTCATCCCCACCACTGCAATCAGCACTTCTGGCCCTGTGCTGATATTGAGGAGGCAGAGCCTGGCTGGAGCCAGGCCAGGCACTTAATCTACAGCTCAAACAGAGCAGCTGGAAAAGTGCCAAATTCCCCTTCTGTAAAGCTCTACAGATCCTATCCTGAACTAAATTGCCCTCAAAACTGATTCTGTTTAGCACAATGCAGAAAAGAAAAAAACCAAACCAGCCAAGAATCCTCTTTCTGGTCTTTCCTTCCCTTGCTTTACCCTGGGCACATGCAACTGGCTTCTCTCCCAAAGAAAACCCATTGACTTCTCCAGGATATAAGGAACGTCTTGGAGGGAAAAAAAAAAACAAACAAAAAAGCAAACAGCAAGTCAGCAGTCTCCTCCTGAGAGCGAGTCAGCATTTCTGATGGATTTGAGGATCTCCCTGTTTACATGGAAGGGAGTGCTGAGAGCACCACACAGGGATTCTATCCTGCTGTGGGCAACTGCCTATTACCATGCTAAACATGTCATTAATTAATGCAAATTTTCCAGAGCTGACAGGCCACAAATTGAGCTTTTTTTGAGAGGAAGACTGACAGGAAAGCAGGCAGCAGCTTTAGCAACCTGCTTGAGGGGAGGCTGCTGTGTTTTCTGTGCACTTCAGCTAAACCTGTGAACATCTCCTCCCAGTCTGAAAAAAATCGCCAGAAACAATAGGAGGAAAGGAAACCCACATCTGTCAAGACTACTTACAAGGAAAGAAAAAGAGGATTCCTATTTTTTTTTTCTTTTTAGAAGGTAAATCAAACAATACGGTGGATCAGCCAGTGAATAAATCCCCCTATTATGAGGGAAGATTTTTTGTCCATAGGCTGTTTTGGTGTCATTTAGTGACCTCATTCCCTGGATGAGACCCCTCAAATTCTGAATTAACCCTATACACAAATTTCTCTGAGGATTAACACCAAAGATCTATCAAAACACACTTCCCTCCTTTGCACATGCACTGCTGGGACTTCTTAATCATTCTGTTCGGAAGAAGACTGAATTATTGCAATATTAAGTTGAAGAGTTTTGCTTAGAAGTAAGGTCAGGTTGAACTTGAAATCTGTTTATACCTTCAAGGAACAAAAGGGGATGAAGGAACCTTCAACATCTGTATTTGGACAGGGAGGGAAAGGGTGACAGCCCAAAGCTTGCTCTGAGGATTTGGACAACAAGGCAGAATTAACACCAGCAGTCACGAGACCTAAAGAACAACAGGTACCACAAACAGCACACAAAATCCTGAGGACAACACTGGAATTCTTCTGTGAGTAGTGGGGCAGGTCCTACAAACAATCCAGGATTACCAGGACAGGATGCACAGAGGTGTTAACCTTTAAGTAACCTTCCAACAGGTTTAAACCACAGCTTTTCCCCTTCCAAACAGATTTTGTTGGATCCTCTTGCAAGTCTCCTACATCCAAGGGGTCCCTGCCAGTGCCTAGAGAGGCTGAGGGAGAGCAGAGTGCTCCATTCTTGCCAGCTCTGGTGGAACTGGGACATCACCTACATGGACAGAGTTTGGCATCTTTCCCACTGCCTCCAGGTCTGGATCACCACATAACTGCTGGAGATTAACAAAACCAAGCAGCTTAAAGTGCAACTGTGCCAGAGTAATTCCAGTCTGGCCACTCCAGAGCTGCCAGAACCACCACGAGCCTCCTTGGTGGCTCAGAGCAGCAGGAGTTAAAGGAAGCATTGATTTAACCTCATCCAGATACAGCAAGAGTTCCTCCAGCACCAGGTCAGCCACAGAGGAAGAATTTGTGCTGTTTCACACAGAGATCTCTCCTCCTGCTGGGGAGGCTCCTGCCCTGCAAGCACACACAAGTCTGCAAGGGAAGTCATGCAAGTGGAAGAGCTCAGGAACAAAAGGAGCTACAAAATCACATTTCCATCAGATGCAAGGCTGCAAGAACAAGCTCAGAGTGGCAGCCCTTGGGTAAGAGATTTCTGAAGTTCATGGAATTTTCTGCAGCCATCTCTTAGGGATGCAGCAATCACAGCACTGTGTTTGATCACAGGCAAGATGTACTGCAATTGCTGCCAGCTCCTGCTAATGCCACTTGTTAGTTTGGAATATTTTATCAGAACATAGCTAAAATTGCTCATAATTGGCCAAACATGATATTTGTAAAACTGATGTTCCCAGCTTTAGATTGGTCTTCTGCTAATTCCAGCACCTCATTTCCAGAATAAGAACATCACAGTCACATTAAATCAACAGAGGAATCCTTGATTTCCATGTGTTCAGAATCTGGTTTGGCCCTTGAGGAAACAGCTCCAGAAAGTCTGTGCTGTGATAGAAATAAAGTAATTAATGGAGATTAAAGAGCATAATCCAGGCTCATTTCCCCAAAATCCTCTAAATATGGCTAGCATGGGATTAGCCATTCCAGAACTTCTCCAAGTAAGCAACAAGAGCCTGTTTGCAGATTGCCACAGGAAACTGAAATCGTTTCTCTACAGGGGAGAAGAAAATTTTGCTTTCAGTGTGACAGATCTTTATCCTTGTTTATATCATCATCCTGTGGGAGCTTTGATTTTGAGTGCAGGGAAGGAGCCTGCCAAGGGAGACAGAGTTGATTTTCTAATTGAGCTTCATTTCTTTTTCAGCAGAGCTGGCTAAGAGGGGAAAAAAAAAAAGGAAAGAAAAAGATGACTGCATTGCTTGGAGCCTCCTGTTCTAGCCCCAGTGCTTTGCAGAGAACAAAAAGCTTAAGTCTCAAAGGGAGTTCAAAGCACCAGGAAACCCTCATTCCCTTTTTCAGTCCCAATATCCAGTTCCCAGCAGCAATTTGCCTCCAGCAGAGCAGAGCTGTGCCATGAGGGCACAACCTCAGGGAGATCAGGGCAGCACTCAGCCCTTCCAGGATAATCCCTGGAGCTGTATCTTGGACAGAGTGGCCAAAAAGGCCTCTCTGGTGCTTTTATTTGGGGTGAAGGAGGAGAAGAGAGGTGCAGGAATTAGTCCTTAGTTCAGGCAGGGGACTTGACTTGGTCAAAGCAAAGCCAGAATACAGAACCATGACAGTGGAAAAACAGGAAAAAGAGGCATTTGGATATTCAAAGTGACAACAGGAGAGACAGGAGGGAGGTTTGGCACATGGGTTTCAAAGTGTGAGTTTTGCATCTCTCAAAGAAAGAGAGTGCAGGTATCCCAGAGCACATCATGCACATGAGGAGCAAGGGCATGGATTAAAACTCTACAGAACTCAAATTTCAAAGTTGATTTTTTCTTTAAATAGGGTTTAGCATTTATTCAAGAGAGATACAGCTGTGGAGACAACCAATAGCAACATATCCTAACGGAAATACAAACCCAAGGGACTCATCTCCCAGGAAAAGATCTGTAGAAGAGTTACAGGGTGCAGCAGAACTCAGCAATTTCCAGATGTGGAAGGTGAAATTTGTCCATCCCTGACCCAAAAATCAGCTGTGCCTGGCTGGGCTGGGCCATTTGGCACCAAAACAAGCATGAAGGCAAGACTGAGATTAAGACAGACCTACTCCATCCCCCAAAATCAATGATCACTTAGCCTCACTTTTGATAAGGGGCAATGCAGAAAATGGAAACCATGGCAGGATAATTAAAACTAATGGTATGTGAGTGGAAATTACCACTCCTGTGGTAAAAGCACTCAACTGCAACAGACTGAGATCAAACAAGCCAGATCTGCTCCAGAGCAGAGATTGTTCCATGGGAAAAAGGTTTTTAATTTTTTTAAAATAGGTCTGTGATAAGAATGTGTTGCTCAACTCAGAGCAGCAGAAGAGTTGGTCTTAAATAGAAACCCATGACCCAGCCATGGCTTCACACTTGTTTTTGTTTAAAACCCAGAGAATTTAAGCATCTCCTTCCCAAAATGTGGTGGGAGATGTTATGGGAGCTCTGAAATAATGGTGCATTTTTCCTCCCCTTTGTAATAACCACCAGACAGGTTTCAGGCAGTGAATCAGCTTTGGATTCTTTCTGGAGAAAGCATCCGGAGAGATCCGGCCAAAGCATCTCCTCGGCTTTCCACAAGGCTGAAACTGCAAATGGCCTTGGCTGACTTTTCCAGAGGAGAATTTGCAATGGAGTGGGTGGGATCCCTGTAGGATGTTGCCACTGCCCAGAGCATGAATTTGAGTGCCTGAGTGAAGGGGATGAAGCCAAATCAAGGTTCATTGGGGGCATCTTTCCATCACTTTCCTATCCGGAATACAACACCCAACACCCCAACCATGCAAACCCACCGTTCCCAAAGGATTGGAAAGGCACAAAAATGAATCCAAAGAGCTCAAAGATGAATCCAAAGATCTCTACTTACGTCTCATAGATGTGTCCACTCTCCACTCTCTCCTCCACGTAGGCCAGGGCCCGGACGTGCATGGGGGAATGCGGGAAGGCCGCGTGGATCCAGGGCAGGCCGAAAACCGAGAGCCCTGTGTTGATCAGTGCCACCAGCAGCAGGTCCCAGTGATAGGCTGTGCCCTTCACCAACCTGCAATGAGCAGTTGGGGACAGCAGTTACACCCTACAGGCTGCCTGTGTTGAACACTCAAGTTCTCACACACACACACGGAGATTTCACACCTCTGGATTTACCTTGTGAACGCTAAAGGAGTGAAATGGGTTTGCTCCCCAAAGTTGTTGTCATCTGGACAGAACAATGCTGAGCAGAAAGGCAGCCCATGAAGTAATAGCCCATGAAAATTTCAGTGTTTTTCTCCTACATTTATTGCAGAGTCTATACAAAATCCATGCATGTGTTTGCTCAGAGAGTCCACATAAAATCCTGAGCATTTGTTGTCAAAGTACTGACACTGAAGTTTCTCATTTGTAAGAACAAGAAACTGATCTGTCTCCTTCCCCACGAGCAGAACACGTGCTTGGTATGCTGCAGTAATCCCCTAATTATGTAATTGCTACTGCATGATAAGAAAATGGGACAGGAATTCATTAAACTTCAGTTCCTCCTTGGTAGTCACAGAATTGTGGAACGGATCACAGAATGGTTTGGGTTGGAAGGAACCTTAAAGATCATCCAGTTCCAACCCCCTGCCACAGGCAGGGACACCTTCCACTATGCCAGGTTACTCCAAACCCCATCCTACTTGTCCTTGGACATTTCCAGTGATAGAACAGCCACAGCTTCTCTGGGCAACACATTCCAAAAGGTTGGTAGCCAACCTTTGCTCCTAAATTCATCAAAGTTCATCAAAGGCTGCAGAGCCTCCCTGGTTTATTTTTTAGGGGATGGGAATCTGACAGCCCTCACTGAAGAATCTGAGCACACCAACTTTGCCAGGACTGTGCAGAAAAGCAGCACCAAGACTGAACTCACACTGACTTTAATAATTTTTTCCAAGGTCTGTCCCTTTCCTGAATACTCCTATCTTGTAGGAGATATTATGAGTAAAGAGAGATATAATACTGAGATATTATGAGTAAAGTTTAGAAAAAAAGCTGGGGAAGGATTCAGCTCTCAGACTTTAAACCCTCACTGAAAGGTTTAAAGGCTGAATCTCTGCCACTGGAGCATTTCACACCCTCACACAATGTGAGGGATCAGCTGAATTCTCTGTGGGCACCACTAGCTGGAAAGGGAGCATCATTTAGATGTCAATGCCACCCAAACAAGCTGCAATGAACACCTCTGCACAGACTTGGAGCCACCCATGATACTCCTGGACATGAGGCACATGCAGCTGGTAGAGCTGACCCAGCCCATGAAGATCAAAGCCATTGTTTGGGCAGCAGAAATGTAGGGTGGGTCTTGTTTTGGGACAAAAGCCTGGTCCCACTGGGAGTGTCCCCTTCCACTGACTGAGGAGGCTGTGGGGTGAGTGGGTCAGGTAGGTGTCTGCCCTGCAATGCCTCTGGAAGGTGCTGGCAGGAAGGGTGGGATTGCAAACGCGTTTCCTGCGTTGGAAACACAGCCCCTGCTCACGTGCTGCTTTCTCTGAGCAAAGGCACCTTCAGCACCCTCAGGGTCATTGTTTGTTGTCCTCCTCATTCTTTTCAGGCTTTAAGGACATCAGCCTGTTGGAATGAATCCAGAGGAGGCCACCAAGATTATCAGAGGGATGGAGAACCTCTGCTCTGTGAGGAAAGGCTGAGAGAATTGGGATTGTTCAATCTGGAGGTGACCTAATTTCAGCCTTCCAGGACAAGGGGGAATGGACTCAAACAGACAAAGATTTAGATGAGATATTAGAAAATAATCCTTCCCTGTATGGGTGGCACAGATTGCCCAGAGAAGCTGTGGCTGCCCCTGGATCCCTGGAAGTGTCCAAGGTCAGGCTGAATGGGAGTTGGAGCAACCTGGGATAGTGCAAAGTGTCTGTGTTGGCACCACAAACAGATGGTGTCAAGTCTTAGGTTTTACATCTCTAAAAATCCCTGCCCCAACACCTGACCAGCTCAGCTCTGTACCCAGATGCTCTGAAAAGCACTCTAAAAAACTCCAAAGAGTATTTTACATTCCTTAAAGACACTCTAGTGGAAAATACCAAAAGCGTAGAAGAAATTCATCTTAGCCGAGAGATGACCCACTTACATACAGATTTATGCAACACTTAAAGGGATATAATAGAGATAAGAGGTGGTCAAAGGAAACTAAATTAGTGTAGCTGAATTTGAGCTTTTCTCCTCTCTCCTAATACTGTGTCACTCCAGCTACAACATGGAGAATGCTAATGGATATTATGCAAGGAGAGAACCCTCCCACGCATCACATTAGCAAAAAATCCTCAGAGACGTGGTAGTTCCCCTGGAAAAAAAGTCATCCACATTCATTCTTGACATCACATCTGATTGCAGTTGGCACAAAAACATCAGAGGGAATATTTTAATAGTGCAACAACTCAAGTTTGCACACAAGTGAGACTTATCAGACATTGGACATATTGTTTTATTGCACTTCCACCTTTTTTGCAGTTGGAATTTACCAACTCCCAACACTCCTGATGCTCAGCTGCAGCACATTGTGCTACAGCATTTATGTAGGTCATTGACTTCTCATTTTCAACGAATTCTCTGTACTGCAAGAGCAGTGCAAGTGTCCACATGTGTCAGACACTCCCTAAATATCTTGAGGTGCATCCAAAGACCTCAAACTGTACAAAACATCCACTTCACATTCACTATGCCATCTCTTGTGTCCCAAACTCTTCCTAAAAAATGCCTTGAGTTGTAGGGGACAAATGATGGTGTTGGGCAGAGAGTAAAGAAGAAACGGGTTGAGGTGATGAGATCGTGAAGGATTTTTGGTTTTGGCTCACTGCCACAACACCAGACTTTGGGGATGGAGTTACCTCCACCTGTGACAACAGAAATTCTTAAAAACACACCCTGAATACATTTCTGGTCTTCAGACAAGCTTTGGGCTAGCAGTGGTGGTGACAGACCCAGGGACATCCCTCCACAGAGGTGTTACCTGTTCTCTGGGGCGTTGGTGAGCGACGCGACAATGTTCTGCTCGATGAAGAAGAGCATGGAGAGGAGAAATCCCAGCCCCATGGCACTCATGACCGACCCAATGGACAGGGACTGCACAGGGGCCAGCACAAACAAGCTGTCAGAGGCGTTGTAGTTAAATTTGGACACTGCAAAGAGGAGGGGAAGGATGTTAGGAGGCACCTTCTTATAAAACCATCAATGTTTTACCCACACCACGAAGTACTGGGAAGCAAGCAGAAAAGCAGGAGTGATGCTCTGGCATGTGGGAGCCTGGAGGCCATGGAAGATGGGTCCATCTGGCTGGTTTGGTTTATTTTTTTCCTCCATCCACTTACAACTTGGCTGCCATCCTGATAGGACAGACCACTGCTAGTCCTAGCGAGGCATTACAGATATTGGAGCAAAACAAAAGAGGGAAACTTGTTGCATCTGTGAAAAACATGTTTTTAGATGAGGAAGCCTTATTTCTAACCAGCACCATAATGCTCAGCTCATCAACCCACAGAGGCATTTGAGAACTTCCTCATCTCCAACAAGCTGTGCAAGGCATTTTAGTATAAAATCTAAATCAAAACTGCTGCTATTGGAAGCAATCCATGGCTGGGGATAGATCACACATGGCCACACATCATTTTGCAATCCAACTGGATGGAATGGCCATCACAACAAAGAAAAAGCCATTTCTTATTTGTTTCCATACATTTCCTCACATCACCCGCTCACGTCACTGCAGGACAATGCAATTCCTGTCCCCGTTATCACTTCCTGATATGGAAAAGTTGATCTATCTGGCCAATGAATGGTGGCTCATTTTTAGATTTCCTTGTGTAACTTAGAGCTGCCCAGATGCTCGGCACCATTTCACCTAATTTAGGAAAACAAACTGGAGACAAAGAGGACAAATTGGGATGACCAACTCCATGTTGATATGACTGGCAACAACCCTTCCTGCCTGCTGATTACTCTGCCCTTTGTTCTTTGCCAGAGATTGTTCATCTCCCTTTTTATGACACATACCTCAAACTCATTGAAAAGACACATCTGGATAATTTTTCTTGCCCCAGACTCAATCAGGGTTTTGAATTATATAAAACTAACAGTGAGGAAATCTGAGCTCTTGGTGGGTGGTACACAAAGAATTTGTGAAATTATATGGAAGAACTTTATTAACAAAACCCTTCTAGGATTTCACTTCTTGCTTTCATAAACCTCAGAATTCCAGAGAACAAAACAAGAACTTACTTTCAATTTCATTGAAGATAAAGGAACCCACAATAGAGAAGGTCAGGACTGAAATGGGTAAGGCACAGTCGGACAGAATTTCACGTACCCTCGCGTGCAAATATGGGCTGCAAAAGAGACAAGAAATTCCCATCAGCACCCCACTGTCAGGGCAATCACTCAATCCTGACAACATTTAATGTTTAAAAGTGAAAATTCAGTCTCATCTTGCAATGCTAAAGAGATACTTGGAGTGATGAATTAGTCTTTTACTCAGCCCTAAATCTTCTGGAACCTTTGAAGGTTGATGAGTGCAGAAGCAAAACACAAAGAAACAAGAAAATAAGATGCAAGCTAGGAAAAAAAAAGGCCTTCAAGCACCAATTTGTGTCTCATTTGCACTTTACTTTAATTGATTCCTGCATCTCAAATGAAGAGTTTTAAGAGCAATAGGAGCAAACCCCAGATTAGAGCTAATGTTTGACTCCCGGGAGCACACTGAAGGTACATTCCCAGTAGACCTTCCTGCACCATCAGGAATTTTTGCCCAGCAAAATGGTTCAATGCCTTTTGGAGGGAGATACAGGGATCCCAAGTGGGAACCCAAAGCTTTTTTAGAAAGTCACTTGTGAGGCCAAACCAAAGACAGACGGACATCGTCCACTGAGTGAACATTTTGTTCTGCTGGGAATATTTTCCAGGTGGCCCTGGCAAGTTCATCTCTGCCTTTGGCTTCCACCTGATATTCCCTAGGTTGCAAAATTGGTGAGGCCACACCTTGAGTGCTGTGTCCAGTTCTGGCCCCTCAGTTTAGGAAGGATGTTGAGATACTTGAGCACGTCCCAAGGAGGGCAACAAGGCTGGTGAGGGGCTAGGAACACAAACCCTGTGAGGAACAACTGAGAGAGCTGGGGGTGTCCAGCCTGGAAAAAAGGAGACTCAGAGGTGAGCTTATCACTCTCTACAACTCCCTGAAAGGTGGCTGTGGTCAGGTGGGGTTGATCTCTTTCTCCAGGCAGCACTGACAGAACCAGAGACACAGCCTCAAGCTGCACCAAGGGAAATACAGGTTGGATATTAGGAAGAAGTTTTTCACAGAAAGAGTGATAAAGTTCTGGAATGGCTGCCAGGGGAGGTGGTGGAGTAGCCTTCCCTGGATGTGTTTAAATAAAACCTGAATTTGGCAATGGGTGCCAGGGTTTGGTTGAGGTGTTGGGGCTGGGTTGGACTGGATGATCTTGAAGGTTTTTCCAACCTGGTCATTCTGTTAATGACTCCCTCAGAGAGAACATGAAACAGTCAGCAGCCTGAGCTCTGAACTCACCTTTTCTTGAACTGATAGAGGGTGTGGCCGAGCCAGAGAGTTCCCAACATCAGCATGAGGCTGAGGACAGCGGTCTCGCGCCCGTAGTGGTGCCCATCCTGAGTGCAAGTCTGGTTCTCGCCCACTGAGGAGTTCATCAAGAAGCTGGTGTTGATGCCAAGGCCTGGGATAGCATCAGCCCCTGCTTTTCCATCTCTTGTCTGGTCATTGGGGTAATATTTCTTAAAAACTGCACAAACAACCAACAGGCAAGCGTTAGGAGAAGACAATCAAAGCAAGTTAAATAAAGTGGGTTTCTTGCTTGATCATGAAGTATTAACATTATGCTTCACCAGCTCTGCCTCTCAAGCCTGCAGAAAGAAATCAGAGCTGTTGCTCTTAGGAAGCCAGTGCTTCACAAAACGATTTTTTCATTTATTTTAACAGGTAATTTAGACTAATCTATAAAGCAACACTGTAAGGACTTCCAGTGCTAATTATGTGGTTTCGTTCCCAACACTGGAAGCACTGCTGTTAGATACACATATAAATATTTCTATCTAGACACCTGCTTTCAGCAGCCTGGCAAACAAATTCCATCAGGATTCTCTGGAAACACTAAGAGCAGCCAGGTTGCACAGATCCTTAAGTGGATTACACAGTGTAGAGTAATTACTTTTCTTCCAAGGCTAGTCCAGATTTTAGAGGTAAGTGTTGATATGCAAAACCTGGCAGAACATTTAAATTTACAATGCAAATTAGAGTTACAGGCCTGAAGTAAACCTGCACAAGCAAAACACCCAGTAAAGCCTCTGGAACTGTCCATAAATGTTTTAGATCAGCTCAAAGGCATTTATATAAGGAATGGACAGCTGTAAAGACCCTCTTGCTCTTGAGCATTTACTGTGTTCCCATTTCTATGTCACTGGCTGGCTTCAAGTGTAAAAATATGCTTTTGGGATCATTTCACCACTTTGGGGAAGAATAGCCTGAAGGAGCAAGTAAAAGCAGAAGATGGGAATTGGGCTTTGCAGCCTCAGTGTTCCCACAATATCTGCTCCAATGGCAACATGCAGCATCCACACTTCCCTATACCCATGGGAAATACAGGAGCATGGAAACCACCCCACCAGAACTTTGCAGTCCCACTATCCTTCCTCATTTTGGTCAAAATACCCCTTCAAATTTCGCATAGAGAACTTCAGGGCAAGACCATCCTCTCTAGGCAAAACCACAACCACCTGAAGCTTAGGTTAAAATGCACTTCCTAACATTTCCCTCACTCTCAAATAATAATCCAGGTTCTGGAAGCACCAAACATTTCAGCTTTTCCATCTGCAGTGGCCACAGGGAAAGCAGTGAAGACAAACTAATTCTGAATATTTGAGAGGGAACTTTGAATGTTCTTGTGCAGCCCAACCAATATTTGCAACCACCTGGACTAAAGCCCAGGTTGTGTTACTGCTGCTTTGGAGCTCACCCCCAGTGTAAAATGACCCAAGTTCAACAAAGAAGCCATTAGAAATGCAGTAATGATCTTTCCTGCACCATCTTTGGAAGGATTTAAAGGTGTTTTAAAAGGAGTCTGGGCATTTCACAAGTGGATGAGGCCAGCATGGCATGTAGGCCACAAGAGACAAGACTGCCTCTCATTCAATACATCTGTACATAAATTTAAACATCACAGAAGGTTTACAGCTCAAAATGTAACCTCTCAAACTGCACCAAGAGCAGCCAGGAGTGAGGAAATCCCCTTAAAGCTCCAGAAAGGTTCCCCCAGTGAGGAGCGATCCCATCCCGACCCCTCTCCAGAAAGGTTCCCCATTGCGTGCTATGGAAGAGGCTCTGCCCTCCTTCATTTCCTCCCTCTGTGCTCCAGCTGCCTCAGCCCTGGCAGGACACACACACACCTGCTCTGAAAACAGGTAAAAAAAAATCCTGGGCCCCAGGGCACTGCCATGACCCAGAGCCTGGCACAGAATGGCTCGTTAGAAGATCTGCACTTTCTGGCTCTGAACGCCAACGGACGCTTTTGTCCTGACAAAAATGATTCTGGCAGCATTTCCTGGGAATTCACAGCTGGCCAGGGAGAAAAGCCTGCTCACCCTGAGTGCTACTGAGTCCCAGAGACACATCTGAGCATCAGAGAAACCAGCAGCACAAACAAGCCAGGAACTACAGAGAATGTATTTGCATTCCTCTGGATTAAGATTTGGACTGGAATGAGTAACAAACAAGCTATTTTGTTTTGGGTCTTGTAGATTTTCTCAAGCTCCCACAGATGGCTATAATGCAATAGTATATTTAGTGCTGGGATATATTGCAAGAATATATTTGGGGCTGATCTTTGGTGCTCAGCTTGACTACATCACTCCACATTCCATCTCTGAGGTTGCAATTCCATTTATATGCACCAACCCAGGCAGGACTGCTCCAGTCCCTCCTGGACAGAGGAAAAAACCTTGCTTTACTCTTGTATTTTAATTCAAGCAACAAGAACACGCCAAGACAGAGAGTGGAGGCCTTCATCCCATACCACCTTGCTGGGAAGGATTTGATTCCTGAACATTTCTGGTTTGTTTTTGCACCAGAGCTCAGTGAACCTCGCTGCCATCATCCAGAGAGAGCAGCAGAGCCAGGGGTGCCCTGGCTGAAGCCAAGCCCTTCTCCAGCCTCCAACAACATGAGCTGGCTTTGTTTTCCTCTGCCTGCTCACCACCATTTCCTGCTCAGTGCAGATGTCAAGATCAAACAAACACAGCCTCGGTGGCCGGGCCAGGCAGTGAAAACAAAGTGTCACCGGGACCGTGTGGCTTTGGCTCCCCTCCCCTCCTTTCCTGCATGTGTACCTTGCACAGAATCAAGGCTATGAACAGGCTGGGAAAACATCTGGGAAGAGGTGGCATTGCCCCCTGGCACTCAAAAAGCCAAGGCACTAACAGGACACATTTAAACAGCACCGAAAAAATATCAGCTTTCACTTCCTACTGAACTGCTCAACCAAAATTTTGAGTGGGAGGAGGAGGAGGTGGCAGCAGTGAACCATCACCTCCTCCTCCTCAGGCAGGGAAGAACAAAGATGAGCCTGTGGCCATGAGTTGCACTGGTTTCATGTTTTTAAATATGAGCTCTAAGAAGGTTAAGGATAAAGTCTGTGCCTGCCAGCACTGGTGCCCTCCTGTGTCTGGAAACAGCTTTGGTCCCACCTGTGGAGCCCTGAATGCTCCCAGGTGCAGCTGAAGCCAACATGAGCTGGCAAAGGAGTGTTGGTGTGACTTTATCACCATCATTCCTACAAATTCATCCCTTCACAAGTACAAAGAACATTCAACTGGTTCACTAATCACACATAAAATCACAGAATGTGTTGGGTTGGAAGGGATCTTTAAGATCATCTTGTTCCACCCCATCCCATGGGCAGGGACACCTTCCACTGTCCCAGGGTGCTCCAAGTCCCATCCAACCTGGCCTTGGACACTTCCAGGGATCCAGAGGCAGCCACAGGTGCTCTGGGAACCTGTGCCAGGGCCTCACCACCCTTACAGGGAAGATTTTCTCCCTAATATCCAATCTAAACCTGGTTTCTGTCAGTAAGGCCACTGCCCCTTGTCTTACAGCATCTTCTCCTGTTCCCACTACAATACTCCACTGATTTTCTTGCACATTCCTGAAAGTCTGGCAGACAAGAGCAGTGGATGCTTCCTGCACTTTTAACCTCTGCTATGGGAGATCAGCTCTGGGCTACAGAAACTTTGTGAATATTTGCTAATTTTTACAGGGCAGCTGAATTTTCCGTTAAGGACCACCTGGAGACTGTCCCATGCCTCCAGGACAGGGCACTGACAGCACACACTCAGCAAAGCTCACAGAGTCAACAACTATCCCATAAAACCTCTGCCTCACCAAGCTCCAAGCAGGATATTTAAAAGATGCAGGTGTTCTACAGAGAAAAAAACACCCTCTGATTGCACAATCAAAGCACACAAGGCAATTAAGGATTCCCAGTCAAGCGAGAAAGTTTCTCACTTCATATTGCCCTGCAGTGTCAAATCTCTTGGAAAGCATTCCCTTGCAAGCCTGAGTGTCTTAAAAACAAGGAGTGTGCTTGGTGTATCCTGAAGGATTTCAAAGATAGCTCAAATTTTGGGATGCTGGACAACAGGTCATAAAAATCAAGGAATTGTCCAGCTCCTTACTGGGATGAACAGAAATGTTGATATTCACAAGGTATTTCTGCTACCATGATTCACCTTCTCAAATATCTCCTGCCAATCCCCATGGAGAGGGAGAGAAGTGTCAGAGGAATCTGTTAAATCTCAAGGTTCTCCATGGAGATGTAGAATTTAACCCAGAAATGGGAAAACCAAGTGGCTGGAAAGGGCAGAGGAGATTCAGGAAGGTGTTGGAGGCACTGCAGTCTTTGTATTGACATTAAAGAAGCGTCTCAGAGCTCAGGGAAAACCAAGAAATCCCAACCCATCTTTCAACTCCCCTCCACAGAGTCTGAATAATGTGTCAAGGAATAAGGACTCCATACACTGCATTCAAATTGGACTTCTTTCTTTTTTCAAAACCAAACTGCAATCAGGAGGAAGCACTCACATCAATAACATAATGGTTTCTCCGTTTGGTGGAAGTTTAGAAACCAATTCTGTCTCAACCAACGGAAATTAGAGCTGCTAAAAATTCTGCACACCCAGGTAAATTGCTGACAAAGGGCTGCTCCTATCTCACATACTGATTTTCTTTTTTCCCCTGAAGACTTTGAACACAGAACAAGCAAATATCACACATTTTTGCAGCTTTGTGCTTGCCTTTGACAAGGCAGCAAAGCAGAGATCTGTTCTGAAAAACTCTGTTGCAAGACTTACCTTTAATAATGCCTTTGATGGCATCAAGCACAAATGTGATGGATATAAAAAGTGCAATTATTTCTTCTGTTGACCTGTGGAAAAAGCCCAGGAATTAATAGAGCTGCATTCAACTCTGCTCAAAGAAAAATCAGCATATTCATCAATTTACATGAAAATACACCAATTTGAGTTAGGCTCCAACTTAGAAACAAAACCCAGTAAATCAGAGAACTTCTTTCAAGCTGGAACAATAAGCCAAAATGATACTTTCCTCCTCTCACAAAATACATTTTGCAGCAAGTTCATAATTAAGGAGCTTGTGGAATGTGTAATTTTTCCATTTGAAGAATAATCTGATCAAAATATGACTTCTTGAAAATAGCTACCTTTTAAAGAGCTTCATCAGGAGGCTGACATTAAAGAGGGAGTAGATCACAAGGAAAAAGCTGTTCCAGAGTCCAATCCAGGCATAGAAAGCATTGAAATCCAAGTTGTAGTCATCACAGATTCCTTGGATGACTGCAAAAGTGAAGCATTCATGTGTCACAATTAACTCCTGTCACTGCCACCCAGTGATCCCCATCTGCTCCAGGCCACAAAGAACCAATTTCAAGACTTTACCCCAATGCATTTATTACAGATACCATTAAATCCATATTCCTGCACTTCCACTGGATCAACAGAAACTGTTCTCCCCTTCCACCAGGATAAATGGGGAGAGACACTTGGAAAAATATTCCCTTCCATACTGCTCAAAGTAATTTTTCTAGGAACTGAGGCCACAAAAGCAGTTGGAGTTTGCTCTCAGTGACAATTTGAGATGGTGTTGAGCAAGGGGTGTCACAGCTGCTCTTTGCAGCCCCATCCCCTGATTATCCTCACAGATACTGAGCTTGTTCCTTTGGCTGATCTCTGGTTCATTGAGATCAGCTTGCAGTACCTGGAAAGCTGCTGATGATACTTTAAAACATTGATTAGAAAAATTCAAAACTCAACAGACCCAAAAAAGTTTGTTTCAAGCTGGTTAAACACAGCCACATGAGAAAATCATTACTTAAACAGATTTCCTCACTGAAGCTGAAGAAATGCTTATTTTAATTGAGTTTTTTCTCTGCGAAATGATTTCTTCAGAAAAACAATTTGAAGTAAACCAGGTCTCGATGATCCCTGTGGGTCCCTTCCAACTTAGGATATTCTGATGGTGATGGAAAAGGGAGGAATTTGATTCAGGTTTTGAATTCCAGAACATCCTGAGCTGTAAGGGACCCCTCAGGATTATCCATCCAACTCCTGGCCCCACACAGGACATCCCAATAATCCCATGATGTACCTTAGAGTCCTGTCCAAGCAATCCTTGACTTTGTGCCCTGTAACTCCAAGGGGAGCTTGTTCCCATCCCCACCGCCCTCTGGGGGAGAACTTTCCCTGATAGCAGCCATTAAACATCAATTTATCAAACAAACCCAACTCAAACTCTACAAAGCTCTCACCCAAAGTCCCAAACCCTCAAATCCCCTGCTGCAGACTCACCACTGATGTAGATGGCCAAGGGAGCTGTGGTCAGCAGCACCACCAGGGGCTGCCCTGAGAAGAGGGCGTAGAGCAGCCCTCCAATGCACTGCCCGAAAATCGTCTTCCGCACATCTGGAATTGGGGAGGGCGGAAACAAAAACAGGGAGTTGGGTCAATCCCTGCCTCATCCAGGAGCTTCCACAGGGCAGAAAAACCAACCACTCATGAGGAGGAGAAATGTTTATAGAGTGCAGAGGTAACA
Source organism: Melozone crissalis (assembly GCF_028551555.1). Taxonomy (NCBI): domain Eukaryota; kingdom Metazoa; phylum Chordata; class Aves; order Passeriformes; family Passerellidae; genus Melozone; species Melozone crissalis. The sequence goes on from NW_026535905.1 coordinate 5,466,069, forward strand.
CACTCATAAATCAAAAAGTGAGCCTTTATTCGTATCCATAATTTAGGTTTCCAGATGTTCAGCTAACTGATGGACTCTGGAATTTTTTCTGTGTATTGTTATATTTTATATATACTTTTTAAATGTATTTATTTTATTTTAACACCTATAAGACATAACCAGTGCTTGTTTGAACTGTGACTGCAGCACAAACTGCTTCCACAACTGGGATAAAGGATGATGTTTAGCTCTGTCCCAGGGATTTCAATGCTGGCAATCAAATCCAGGTCAAAAGCACAGCAGCTTGTACCAAGAAAAATGTGCAAATAATTACATTAAGTCAGCATAATTCAAAAATACAGTAGCATACTTCTGTGTCAGTCCAAGTCAGATGATAACACCCAAAGCAGTGTTCAATTTTTCTGGTTTTTAACAAAAATAATAAACTTAATTAGAAAAAAATCCTTCAGTCATGATTTTGGGTTTGTTTTCCCCCTGTAAATAAAAACTCTCAGAACTTTCTGTGACCATAATGAAATTTTGAATACATGGAATCAAATGCACAAAACTGGTAAGTTTAAGAAGCACAAAACTGATGAACTCACCAATAGCTCCTCGGGTATTTTCATCATTGAGGGACCCAAAAGCAATGGCTGGAAGGAGGCAGGCAAAGTACAGAAAGATCATGGTTGTGATGTATTTCCCTATAGCTTTGTTGCTCCCAATAATACCTGGGGCAAACCACAACAAAAATCATGTTGGTAAAGCACTGAAAACCTTCTCACATCAGCCACAGCCACTGTTAGTTCATGTAGAGAAGCAGAAATTCAGTCCACACTTTAAATATGTAACCAAACTTTTAATATTTGATTCTGCACAACCCACACTCTTCTGTTCATCTGGGACCAGAAGTAGCACCAAAATTGCCACCAGACATTTTTGACATCATCAAAACAGGAAATACAAGAAGCTTTTTGCTCAGTTTTGTCAGTCCCCATAGCTTGGAAGAGGATCAAGGCAGAAACTGTAAGTTTAGGGTTCATAAACCCCCACTCCTGCCTTTTTAACACCAACTTCTCAGGCATTCTGGACTGTGTCCCTAATGAGCTTCACAACAATCTCTTGTCTTCCCTACTCTTGTCTTGGGCAGGAAAATATTAAGCACTTCATTTTTTCCTAGACAGAAGTCTAAGGCTGTAGGTTTTGATCAATAATATGCTACTCTGAGCCAAAAAATGGCAGAAGGACAAAAAACAAACAGCTCCAGAGGTCAGGAATGGCTACACTGAGGTTTGATTTACCAAGCCCTGATGAAAGAACAGCCTCTCTCTTTTCCATCCACTCACCCCTCTCATCTCCATCGGAAAAAAACACACCAGGCCAAAACACAAAGCAGCCAGAAAGAGAATTAAAGTGTCAGAATATGAATTTAAGAGCCTCTGAAGTAGCTTCCCTTCCCCTTCCTGTTTTCAGGCTGATGCTGATATGAGCTCACTGGGGATGCACAGGAGAAAGGATGAGATGACAGCAGCTGATGTTGCTCCAGGAGAACACAAGTTTTTCCACAGAACAGAGAGGATGCATTGGGAAAAGTCTCAACCTCCAGGCTGCCTGTGCCACCATCCTTGATGGTGCTGTTCCTCTAAAACAGCTGGAGGTGCTTGGAGCTGCCCAATTCCCCTTTCTGGAAGGCTCCAGAGCCAAGAATTCCCACACAGGAATCTGCCCTGAGCTGCCAAATGTCTATCTAAGCTTTTGCAGCATCAGTCCCTTGCTGAGAGAGGTAAAACAAAAAAAAAAAAAAAGAGTTGGATCAGATAAAGGAGGGCTTGGCTTTTGAGGTTATTGGTGCCACACTGAAAATCTTTATCACCAGAATGAAAAGAACAAAAATCTCTCAATGACTTTGGGATCTTATCTAACATCTGCTTTCTGCACCATTTGCAGGGCAGAGATAAGGATGGGAGGAGGATGTAAAAACCCAAAAATCAAAGGTGATGTGTAATGAACAGGCAGCCACATGAATAAAGGACACCTTGTGAGGTGCCTGCTTGCAGGCAGGAGAGGAACAGACACAAAGAGCACTTCTGATGCTCAGCATCCTCAAAGTCCAGGCTAAAACCTGACAAGAGACACCTCAAGCATGCAAATATGAGTTTGACCTTTTGGGAGTCATCAGACCCAGCTGTTCCCAGGCAAATTCCTTTCCATTTATTCGGAAGATCCAGAAACCACATGTCACATTCCTGACCACTCCTGGCAACCCAAAGGGCTGGAATTTAATTCTCACAGATGAAGACATCCTGTGATCCTGACTCCAACCTCACAGCCCAAACTGCTTGAAGCCTTTAGAGAAAAGGAAGGATTTGGAAGACAAACAGGGCTGAGGGGTGATTCCATGAGCAGACATGGTCACACCCTGGTTCAGAGGATTCTCTGTCACTCCAAAATATTGCTTTTTGGACAAAGGAGCCTTTTCAATATGAAAGGTCAGGGGCAATGATTCCTGGAAGGTTTGAAATCATTTCTGAAAGGACAACCAGGTCCAGAGAAGCAAATAATATCTTTTTTAAAAGGTTCAGGTGGTTAAACCACAGCATGAGAGGGCAGAAGGAAGAAACCTTGAAGAGCATTACAAAATTTCATTTTCAGTTTCCATCCTGGCAAAGGAGCCCTTGCTCGTCATGGAGGTCCTTATGCATAAGGACACGGACCCAAGCTGCACCAAGGGAGTTCAGCTGAACATCAGGAGGAATTTCTTAATGGAAAAGGTTGTTAAACATTGGAATGGGCTGTCCAGGGAGTGCCCAGCCCTGGAGCTGTCCAAGGAAGGACTGGAGGTGGCACTCAGTGCTCTGGGCTGGGGACAAGGTGGGGATTGGGCAAAGCTTGGACTTAATCTTGGAGGTTTTTCCCAACTTCAGTGATTCTGTGATTCATCCTGGCTGGGTCCAAGACTTCCAGCACTTTCTTTAATCCATAATCAGCCAGATAAGATTCTAGGATCAAGAATCCTTCTGGTGGGCAGTGAAATTCACTTTGTAATGGAGACAATAATTAAACACACTCCTTCCCAAAGCTGACTGCTCACTCTTTAATTGCACTCACGACCAAACATTGCCTCTCCTTGTACAGATCCACCTGTACAGCAACAGGCACGGAAATCTAGGATTAACAACAATTTACCCTTCTGCCTTTTTGAAGCCAACATCTGGTGAAACATTTTCAGGATGTTCTGCAGCCCATGGATTGCTGTGGCTTCATTCAGAAGAAGGTGAGGTGCATTATGATGGTATTTCATCTGTGACAAGGCTCATAAAGCCACTGAAAAATCTGTCACTCCACCTGCACCATGAAAATTTAGAGCATAAAAATCAACTCTTGGTCCAGCTGTAGAATTTGAGTAGCTGATTATTACAGGAGCATTCCCCTGAAATTAAGGTATAGCTACACACTGGAATGGGGAGCAATTATGTTCATCAACGTGACAGTTCCATTTTACCTGCCTGGATTTCTGAAATCTCACAGTTTGTAGAGACAAGGTTACAGTTTCAGGGGAAACTGCAGCAATTCTGGCCTCACCGTGCTTGGGATTCCACAGCAGTAACTCAGTGACCAGCAGCCCTAAAAATTGGGTTTACAGCTCCTGAAGTCTATTAATTGTGTATTTACTAAATCAAAATCACAACTGATGGACATTCTCTGAACTGCCTGTTAATGTTTCTTCCCAATTCTCTGAAACATCCTGTGCAAAGAAAAATTAATTACAATGACCTGCAGCATAGCAGCAAGGATGTGTTTATTAAAGCCCTAATTAAAAAAAAATAAAATTTCATATTAAAAACACTGTAAAACTCAGAATTACAAACTTCTCCTAAAGCCCTCAAGCTGAGCTTTCATTTATGTGGTGGCTGCTGGACTCTGCCCAATGTTGTGAAGATGAATGTTCCCTGAAGTCCTGTGAGGAATAAATCCCAGAACAAGTGGGACTAAGAACTCAACTGGAAAAGGAAATCCACTGAGGGAGTTTGGAGCAGGAGCCAAGCATATGCTGAGAGCAGAGAGGCATGAAAAATCAGATCAAGGCTCACTCCTTTCCCTTTCCATCTCACTTCCTTCAGCCCATTCCCCAAGAAATCCTGGGTCTCTTGGAAGGCAACATCCATCCACAAAACATGATGCATCTTTAGAACATTCCCACCCTGACACAAAGAGACCCCAAAGCAACCCAAGTTGGATGTTTTGGGCAATCATGATAAGTCTGGGATGTTAAACTTTGGTACCCAGGAGGTATTTAAGGATGAAGGGCTGCAGGGTGATGCAGGAGCTCCCTCATATCTGATCTAAGGCAGGAGAGACAGAGAGACAGGGAAAAACCTCTCTGCAATCCCTTTATTTCCCCTCCCAGGAATGGAATCCTGACAGACAAGGTGGCCAAGGCAACCAGGCAGGAAAGCTGATGAGGATTTGGCACAAATCAAAACCAGTCCATGGTCAACATTTCAGCTCTGGGTTCAGATCAAGGTTTAAACTCTGAGCTACCTTAGACAGCCAGCAAAACAAAAGTTCTCTTTCAAATCCAATTTCTCCAGCACTTTCAAGCCTTCTAAGCATGCCCATATTGCAGGGAGCTCTGGAGATCTCCCTCCTGCAAAACAGCACAGCAAATCCCAAGGATCTGCCAGCAGACCTCGGGAGCTGGTTAGGGACCCCCTGCAGGACCAAGGACAGGGAGAAATCCACACTTCCAGCAGAACTTTCCACCCATCACAACCAGGTATCAAAGACACAAGCTAAAAAAAAAAAAAACAGGGAGAAAGAATAAACATCAATTTTCCTCTTTTTCCTTCATTTTCCCTGAAGGAGGTGAAGGAATATGGATGTTGAAGAACACAGCATCAAAGCTCACCATTAAAATCTCAGGCACCTCACATTTCCCACTGGGCACTTCGGGCACTGCAATTGTGTTTGTTCCTCTGTGTTGTCCCAGAAAATAACACTGAAGAATGAGGACAGCAGCTTTCAGGAGTTTCAGAAATCTTGTATCTGAGTCCAGGCAGAATCCCCTTTCACTCAAAACAGCCTCAATATAAAGAAATTTCTGGAAGCTCCAGTTTGAGGCTTAAAGAGTAATAAAATTGACTCACAGGTGCTTTGAGCCAATTTGACAGGATCAGGATGAAGTTCAGTCCCACTGTTTTTTTTAAGATAGAATCCTACACACAAAGGTCACAGCCAAATGGAATAAATTCCAGTTTAAAGGAAAACTACAGGAGTTTTCAGACTCAGCATAGCCCAGTTGTTCATCTTCAGATGCTCCTGCTGGAAGACATCTATTAAAAATCATCTTTATCACCAAAATCCTGGGAAAAAAGTTTAGAAAACTCCTTCTTGATCCTCTGACCCATTCAGTAAATGCACAAGACTTTGCCACAAAATTAAGTTGATGAGTTCTTAATCTGGAGTAAAAAGGGGGAAAAAAAAAAAGAGAAAGACTTTTCCTTTAAGGATAATTTGTGCAGTGTGTGAAGAGGACAGATCCCACAAAACTCCAAGTGGCCAAAGACTTGCTGGTCCTACAAAAAACATCATTATTTATCCCCCTGCTCCTGATGGGTTTATCTGTCTAACCCCAAACCCCAGGATGTTTCTGAGATTGAGGATTTAGAGACTCCAACCAACTAAACCCAGCATCTTTATAATTCAGAGCTCTTTGATGGTGCACATGTGGCTGTCTGGAGTGCAGATACTGGGACAGTTCAAATCCCTCATGTTCTGCTGCACCACTGCTTTGAGATGCTCCAGGAATTCCACATTCCTGATCACCTTCAGTCTCAGTGGTTTATGGCACATGCTTCATGCTTCATCTGCTTTTCATTTCAAGCAGTTCCTTAAAGAATTCATCCTAATTTCTGGTTTCTGAAAAGAAATGGCCATACTAACATACAGTATTTTTTAGAAAATCCCCTTTTTCTATTGAAAGGGCACAACTGCTCCCAAAATGAGAACCTCCCATTTGAGCTGAAGTAGTTCTGGAGTTTCACTGGGCTCTTTTCCACTCTCCAGAAACTGTATAACAAATCACTGACACTTTTTAACCTGTGGTTGCATTTTATCCCAATTTTATGCCCATTCTGTACATCAGTGTGTGCAAAGCCTGCAGAGCTCACAGCCAAGAGCCCAGGGCTGAGGCAGCACCCACAGGGTCCATATGGATGCAGTCAGAGTCACAATATTGACCCTGAAGGGGGCTCCTAAATCTGCTGACAGCCAGAATTGGCTACAAAATCTGATGGTTTTGTGCCTGCTGAGCTCAGACAGGCACAGCAGACGCTGCTCTGTCTTGAAATGAACATGGACCCTCACAAGGCACTTCTGCAGCAGTTCCCTTCCCAAGTGCTTCAAAATCCCTTTATAATGAAAAATGAGCCTTTGACAGCTCTAGAAAGCCAAAGGGATGAAGTGTCCAGATTAGGAGCTGAAGTCCCCTGCCAGACCTGATGCCACTGATGCACACACCAAAAATTGTTTCCATTTCATCCAAATACTTGCTGCTCCCCTGAAAATCATTTTACATCCCCATCCTCTTTAAAACACCCTCAAATCCCCAGAGAAATCAGCCTTAGCCCTCCTATCACACCAAGTCTCCTGAAAATAAATTTCATCCCAGCAGTGCCAAAGCACCCAGCACTCAACCCCTGTGCTAAGCCAACCTCTCATTCTGTTCCTCTGCTGGTTGGAAGGGAGTGAGGACACATCCACAGCCTTGGCCAGGCTTCTCTGAAGCTTAAGCTGCCTGTGGAAGATGGCTTTGCAAGAGAAGACTCTGAAAATTGGGGTCTGGGTGGGCATCTTGGTTTTTTTAAGCCTAATCCAAAGAAGATCACCTTCATCTCATGAGCCTTCACAGCCCTGGTGCACTGAGGAAAGCAGGGACACACACTTGAGCTATGGTGGATTTAACAGCAGGAAGGGATAAATTCCTGATATAGCTGATAAATCTCCAAGGTTCTCCCTGCCTACACTTTAATTCTCTGTTTTATTTGAACTTTCTGGGTATGAGATTGAATATATTAACCAGCTCCCCAACAAGCTGCAGGAAACACGTTTTGATGTCAGGCTGGGGCTCTGTAACCTCACTTTGCCCTGAAGATTCCGCCCAGCCTTCAAGAAAGCGAAAGTCTGTGAGTGAAAAGGGAGAAAACAACTCTTCAAAACCCCAAGGCCACTGTGGGAGCTGCATCAGGCTGAGGCTCACTTTAAACACTGTGTGCTGCTCGTGTGATCTGGCGGCAGCGGACGAGCCGTATCCTGTTTTTCACAACACCGGGCTGAAGTTACTGCAGCTCACATTTTGTTTAAGCATTCTCAACTCCCACAGCATCACTATAATTAGTGTGGAGCCAGCTTGCAGAGGCAGCAGAAAGGGCCTATCAGGCCAGTGCTGAGTAATTAGATTGCAAGGAGTTGATGTGAGTCTACACACGGTAATAATCGATCCATTTAATCACCGCTTAATAAAAATTAAAACCCTCATCCGCGCACAGCCAGCACCTTCATTAAGGAAACGCTGCAGGAGCCTCCTCTCCAGTGCTCCACGCTGCCCATTCACAGGCTTTTGCCAAAACACCCTTTTAAACAAGGGCCAGGAGAGCTGTTACACATATCAAAGCACACATTGAATGCACACTGTAAACAGGACATCACATCACAAAAAAAAAATTCCCCACTCGGGGCAGCGCTTCCATAAACACTGGCCAACGTACCATCGGTGAAATCCAGCGCGTACACTGGGAATCTTCGTGCAATGTCATCAGAAATCCCCTTGCCAATACTGAGAAAGTCGTGCAGCTGAAGAAAGGAAGGAAGTGCTGTGTCAGTGTAAGGGCTCATGCATTGTTAAAGAGATTAAGCTCCTTATTCAAGCCTGATAGGAGCGAGAGGGCTCGTTTTCAATAGGGCATTCAAATCCCATCTTGCCGTGATAATAAAAATAAACTCGCCCAGATTAAATTTATATCCTCATAGCATTGTAACGGAGAAAATCCCCCAGACCACCCTGTTTTCCTCCCTTCCTTCCCTTTTCCCCCTCCCATCCCTATCTGCATTCCTGGTTTGCAGGTGAGGGAGCTGAGGATCCACTGGATGGATCAGACATTGGGTGCCCTGGGGTTGAACACGTCTGAGGTGCCTTCCCCATCCCTTCACACAACTTTTGCTTTAGATGCCAGCACAAAAATTCTCCTAAATCTATGTGAAACCTCTGAAAGAGGATCTCCAGCAAGTGCTTTGCCATGGCAAAGGGAGACCTCAAAAGATGTGAGGAAATTCAGGCTGTCTGCACCTCAAACTCCATCAACAGGGAAAAGCTTGAGTAAATCCACACAACCATCATTTCTGCTCTTAAAACACAATAAAAACACTGGGGAAGGGTTCCAAAATTCCAACATTTTCCCTTTTATTCCTGGTTTGGGAGCCTACAAGGTGCAGTGGGATTGCTGATAGGATCTGCTGCTCACCACAGGCAATGAGGAGCTTGTCAGGAATATGTGACAGCTGCTATTGACTCTCAGCCTCCCAACCCTCACAAGTCCTTCCTTATGGAAAGCACATGGAAAGCATCAGGGTAGGCAACACTTACAAATGAGGCACCTGTCAGATTTTTTCCTGTTACTCTCAGAGCACACAAACCACTCTGAAAATCAAATGCACCTTTATGCAGTGATAACAACCCCAGCTGCCTCAGCTAAAACATTTCATGTATTTGTTGCAGAAACAGGCACAGAAGACTTATAACCTCTGCTAGGGAGTGTAAGGGGGGAAATAAAAATTACAGACACAAAATTTACACTGACAGATCATCTCAAAGCAGCAGGGAGCTCTTCCTTTGGCTGCCTCATGTGGAAACTGATAAAAATGACTGCTTCAGAAAGGTACAGTGCTCATTTTATGGACTACACACAGCTTTGCCTTCTCTCCTGGGACTCACCTGTTTGCAGCACCTGGAAAATCAGAACCACAAACAAAATAAAGAAGGGAATTTTTTCCTTTAGAAGGAATACACCAGGCACAACAATCACTGGGTTTGGGGTGCAAAAGAGGAGCAGCTCCTTTATCAGTGACTGTATCATCTCAGATTTCAGCTATTTAAGTCAATTCTGTTGCTATTTGCCAATGCACCGGTAGGACTTTTCGAACTTTAAGACAGTTTCAACTCTAACCTGAACAACCAGGATGAGCAGACAGATGTGTTGCCAGCAAAACATCTGCATTTGAAGCATTTCTGAAAAAAATCTCAGTGCTTCAACCATATTTGGTGGCAGAGTTGGACATCAAAGCCAGATGCACTCAAAAAGCAATTTAATTTTTCCCCCCAGAAAGAGATTCCTGAAGGCATGAGTCAGCCAGAGAATCACAATGGCCTCAGACTGGGATGTTTACTTATCATGCTGCAGTGAGCACAGGGAAAAGGATGCTCAGGGTGTCTCATCTTCCAGGGAAGGAGGACCAGAGGCTGTTGCTGGCCTGGGGCAGCAGGGAGGGGGCTCTGGGGAACAAAACCTGTTCCAGGCAGCTGGGAGTGTGCAGAGGAGGAAAGCGCTGCCTAACTCATCCCACAAGGCACCAGGGTTGTGGTTAAGACCCGCCCTGATTTCTTCCACGCACTTATTTCTTGTGTGTGTGAGTGTGGAATGAGGGTAGGGGGTGTCAGTGGAACCTCACCAGCAGGAAAAGCTGTTCCTTCTGTTGGGCTGATCCTCCTGTGAGCTTTCCTCTCTGCTCTCTACCCTCAGACTCAACCTGGGCTGCACCAGAGATATCACAGAATCACAGAATAGTTTGGGCTGGAAGGGAGCTCAAAGCCCACCCAGGTCCACAGGCAGGGACACCTTCCTCTATCCCAGGTGGCTCCAAGCCCTGTCCAACCTGCCCTTGGGCACTTCCAGGGATCCAGGGGCAGCCACAGCTTCTCTGGGCACCCTGTGCCAGAAGGATTTCTTCCTAATATCCCATCTAAATCTACCTCCTTCAGCTTAATGCCATTCCCCCCTCTCCTGTCACTCCACACCCTCTCCAGCCTTCCTTAAAGTAGGAGGCTGCTAAAAGACTGAGTTACAAAAGATAAAAAATACAGAATATGAAAGACTGGCCTCCAAAGTTACAGCCCTTTTTGGTTTCACTTTTATCCCCCAACCTAGCCAAAGAGATGAAGTTCATGAATTTTTCCACTTTTCATTCTACAAATCTCTCCCAGCTTCTTGCCATTATTTGGGTTAGAGAAGAGGCTAAGCCAGCACTTAGCAGCTACAAAGCCAAACAGAAAAAATGTGCTCCAACAACTCTGACCCTTCCTCAGCCCTCCCCAAAAGTGCTGGGGGGCTGCAGGAGTATTTTACAGAGATCAGGGACATGAATCTGTGCAAAACCACATCATCCTTTGTATCCCCCTCCTGCTGACGCTGAGCACACACAGCCCCCTCAGCAAATCCACACAGGACACAAAATCACAGCCAGAAAAACATCACAGCTGTTAGGGGCTCCTCCATGAACAAAATCACAATTAGATGCCTCAGTAAACAAGAGGATTTCAGGCTGACTTAATTATGATTGAGTACATAGCCTTGCCTAAATAATCCTCTGAGATGAGCCAAAGCAAAGTGACAGCGCTGTAGGCACAGCAGGGAATGTGACTGTCACATCCCCCTCAGTATTTCAGCAGAGGCAAAAACAAGCCCTTGCAAAAAATCCCACTCACACACCCAGAATTTCAGGCTTGTTTCCTCTCCCATCACTGCAGGACCCAAGAGGCCAGATTTTCATGTCACCCAGAGACTTTACACCTTCCTGAGAGCTCACTTGTCATAGTCCAGGGGCTCCTGGGAGGGTGTTTATTTCTCTGGGGGTGGCTGACAGGCTGAAATTACACTCCTGGTCTCACATGGGTTTGTGCTCATATTAAATGCTTCCTCTCCACACGAGAGGAAAAGCTGGAGATGGCTCTCAGGAGCTGAGGAATCCAACCTAAGAGCTCAAATCAACCTCACTTCTCCAGGCAAACCTTGGCTTGCCAGGAAATCTCCTTTCCCAGCTCTTTGTACTGGCAGGGCGAGGTGGGGATAGAAAGGCTGCATCTCCCAAGATCTCAAGGATAAAATGGTTTTGAAAAGACAAAACACTTCAGCAAATCCAGGCCCACAACTGTCAATGCCAAAAGCAAGAGCTGAAGGAAGAAGTGTCACCCTCTACAGAAATCAAAATTCAGCCTGGCCAAGGCCGCTTTTCCAAGCAGGCCAGCAGGAATCACCAGTCTCAGGGCCAAAACCTACAAGCTCAGTGTCCCATCCAGCCCTCCTCCCCAAACCACAGAGCAGAAAACCCTCTGGAGGCATTTTTTTGGTTATTTTTAGCAAAAGACAAAATCAGACACTTCAACTGCTCTAACAAAAAACCGATTTAAAAGGCCAGGTGTAGAGGGTTAAACCTACTTTACGTAAATTACTACTCCAAATATCCCTGCCTTGCATGACCTGGGTTTAAAGAGGGTTTCAGGACTTGTTCTGCAAAGTTAAGAGCAGATCTGGGGTCTAGCAAAGTTCAAAGCCCTACCTATAAGCAAGGGGATTCCACAGGAAAAACATAAGCTTTGCTCATTTCCAGATGTGCAGATCAAACCCCTTAAATCTATTCCAGGGGGGAAAAAATAAGTGATAAGTGAAGCAGCTCCTGCACTATAAGCAACCCAAAGCTTTGGGGTTATTTGTAATGCAGGGACAGGAGCAGCATGCTGGGGATGGCCCAGTTTGTTTTTCAGGTATGCTGTCTGCTTAAAGAATGGATTTCTGAACGGAAAAACAAAGCAATGACCAACACACAGGAAATTCCAGAAAAGAAAGCTGAGTTACAGCATTTCCCTCCAACTTTAAAGTACAAAGCAAGTAATGTTTTACAGAGCTACAGATCAAACAGGGAGAATTCAGGCCAAATACTGACAGGCAACTTTTAAGTGAAATTACCGTGCAGAGATGGCCAAGAAGCTTTTTTGGCTGCAGGAAAGACAAGCAGCAGCTTCCTTCAGAGCCTTCTGATTGTAAGGATTAAGTACCTTGGACTGACAAGGAGCAGGGATCCATTAATCCCACCCTTCACTAAGCATCTGGAATCAAAGTCCTGCAACCATTTCAACCCCAAAGTGCTTTGCATCCCTTCAGCACCTTAAAGTGGCTTTTTGGAGATTTATAGCAAATCTGAGGAAGGTGGATGTGCACAAAGCAGAAATTTGGGGAAGAGTTGGTGTTGAGAGCTGCCTGGAAATGCTGCTGCACCCACTGGCCTTAAATGTTCAGCTCCTCACCCCAAATCCCCATGGATGGATGGATGGATGGATGATGGATGGATGATGGATGGATGATTGATGGATGGAGGGAGGGAGGGATGGATGGATGGATGATGGAGGGATGGATGATGGAGGGATGGATGGAGGGAGGGATGGATGGATGGATGGATGATGGATGGATGGATGGATGGATGGATGATGGATGGATGGATGGATGGATGGATGATGGATGGATGATGGATGGATGGATGGATGGATGGATGGGATGGATGATGGATGGATGGATGATGGATGGATGGATTTGGACATCAGGGCATGGCAGAGGTGCTGGCCAAGCCTCACCTTGAGGTGTTTGCTACCGTGTGTCTTGCGCCCATCTTTCCTTCCTGAGGGTCTCTGATTGGCCACCGTCAGCAAGTGGCGTTGGTACACCAAGGCCTCCTTGAACTCCTCCTCAGTTTTGGTTTCCAGAAGCTTCTGCCGGAAGGTTATGTCTGAAAACATCGTGGCAAAGGTCCTGCCCACTTCTGTGGCCGTTTTGGTGCTTTTCTAAGCAGGAAAAAAAAAGGCAGAAAAAGTGCTTGTAAAACCATTTAATTTCACTTCTGAAAGGTAAACCCTATAATTTATCCCTCTGAAGAAGAACCTGCCCACCTCCCAGTATCCCAGAGAGACCTGAGGGAGGAGGGCACATGTGGAAGTTGTTGCAGATGAACACACATCCACAGCAGAATTGGAAGCTGTTGCAGATGAGCACACATCCACAGCAGAATCCTCTGGAGGCACCACCAGAGGTCCTGAGGCCCTGATTGATCTTTACTTGATCAACTTCCCAGAAACCAATCCAAAGCTGAATCACGCTGAGTGTGCATTTTATTCCTGCTTTCCCTTCAAGACAAGACAATCTTTGCTACTTAACATCACCTCAGCATTGCTGCTCCTGGGGTGGAAAGGCTTCTGCAGCTACTGATGTCTTATCTGAAAGACTGAGATTTTTGTGCTCATCTGATTCCTATTTTCTGGGCATTAAAACTCAACTCATTTGGCCACTCTGGGGCAATTCTGGCAGCACAAGTGGAGGTTGAGAGCTCTCAGCTCAAGTAACCACTGGCACAGAGGAGAGGATGGGAAAAAACAGCTGAGAACACACACAAGGAGCTCTTGTCTGTCTTCACTAAATGTTTGGAAGGGACAGGAGTCTTGCAGACATGAAAAAAGTGTTTATTTTCAGGATTTAATATTTCTGTGAGACACAGGCCTGATCTGTGGGGGTCCAGCTTCCAACAGAATCCAAGCTGCTTTCCTACTGCAAGAAATTAAAGGCAAAGGGAAGAGTAAAGGAGGCTGAGGTCCCCATCCCTGCACAAACCCACCAAATCCAAGCTCTCCAGGCCCTGACCTGCTCCTACTGTGGCCAGGACAGGTAAAATACTTGCCAAGACTAAATTACACAGAACCACAGCTCATTAAAAGCTCCTTCTGATGCCAAGTTTTAACCCACCCACCTCTTCTACACTCTACACTCATCAGGCAGCAGCTACCAGAGACACCCAAACATTCCCCCAGCCCTGGAGCACCTCCAAGCTCCTCACTCCGCTGTGAAAAGAAGAGTGAGCATCTGTGATTGATCCCAATTGCTTCTCATGATTCACAACCTAACAGATGAACAATTTCTCCATGGACACAACCAAATAATTCAGTGTGGGTGACGCAGAAGCTCAGGCGTGGGTGGCACTGAGCTGGTCCCAGAGTCATTGCTAATGCTGTCCTTCCTCCATCACTCACATCATCCTCCTCTCTGCCATTTGCTCAGGAAAATTTTAACTGCCCCATCTTCCATTTGCTCCAAAAAATTGTGGCTGCCCTATCCCTGAAGTGTTCAATGCCAGGCTGGATGGAGCTTGTTGCAACCTGGGACAGTGGAAGGTGTCCCTGAACATGGCAGAAGTTGGAATGAGATTGTTTTAAATGTCCCTCCCAACCCAAACTATTCTGGGATTCCATCACCAGTAATGTCCCTTCAAACACTCACTAGGGCACATTCAATTTAAGTTTCCAGGGAGAGGTTTGGATTCAAGTGAGGGATTTTCCCTGAGACTTGCTTTTAGAGTCAGTGAACCAGCCTGGATTTGCCATCACAGAGAAGGCTCCACCTTTCACCTCTAAGCAGCAACAATCCTTGGGCTGGATGCTGCAAGGATTGCTTCAATATTCCCAATGCTCTTCCCATTTTTCCTTCACTAAGGAGATGAACAGTTTAGAGAGGACAGATATTTGCAGGAAAGCTTTTTTTTTACCTTCCTCCATATCAGCAAGGCCAAGAATCTGGATTCCCAGCATAACAAATACCCATTTTGTGGACTTTCCCCCCTTCCACTGAACGTGATGCTGTCAGCAGGTTAATTATTTTAACTGCTGCACCAGAAATGCGCACTTGGGGCTGGCTCCACCAACCCATTTAAAATAAAAAAGCACATTGGCAAGTGCAAGCTCTGTTGGCCTCCACTCCCTTCCCTTAATTTGATGCTGACCATTGGAATTGCAAACTCTGGGGATCCCAGCGGATGCGGAGCCGCTGGCGAGGGCTTTGCACGTAGCTGGCCCCAGATAACAATGAGGGACAGATCCATGGAGCTGCACACAGCCCCAGGTGTTCTCCCTCCTGCTTTGCACAAGGAACATCAATATGTTTTCAGCCTGTTGGCTTCGAGGTCCATGCCAAAAGCAAGTTGGGAAAGACCTGCCAGAAATCCTGGGAAAGAAGGAAACGCCAGGATTCCCATTTAAATGTGGGTGGTGGTGAAGGGGGGAGGAGACAGGCCAGAGCAGCAGGTGCCAAGGTCATACAGATAGCATTGAAGAGCAGGAAATTGAATCAGGACATATCCTGTCCCAGGAAAGGTCCTCAACCTCTCCAGCACCTCCCAGGAGCACAGACCCAGCAGCCCCAAGGTGTAAACAGCCAGCTGGAGTGTGAAAAGGTCTTGAGCTTTGAACCACGCAGCCATTAGCTGCAAGAACCACCTTGGTCAGGCCAAGGCTTTCTAGGAAGACAGGATGGTGATCCCCAATTAACCTTGATGCACCCCATGATATCAGAGTCAGACTTGGATGATCCTTGTGGGTCCCTTCCAACTCAGGATATTCTGATTGCGGTAAAAGTGTTTTACTGTGCCATTCTTGTCAACACCAAAGAACCTGAACTTGAGCAAGCTTTAACCTTGCTGTTTCAGGTGCTAAAAGCTCTGAACCCAAAGAGCCTCAGGGACAGGTTGACCTTAAAAGCACCACAGCTCCCAGAAAGTCTCACCCTCACTGCAACAGAGCTCAAAAAAGAATCACCTTCCTCTTGGCTACATCACCTCCAGCTGCTGCAGCCACACGTGCAGGGTAAATGTCAGCCCCATCAGGGAAGTTTGCTGGGAAACAACCCAGACCTTTGCCCTGGGGCACCAGCTGTAGGCTCACAAGGGCCTTTCAAAAGCTTGGCTTTAGCAAGGAACGGCATTGCTTACTTCTAAAAATAGCAGCTCCAGCTGGAGAGGGGAATCCATGGAGTGTTAAGGGCATCCCAGGTGTGTATGGGGACCAGAGAGTGTTCTCCTCCCAATCAGGATACAGCCATGAGACAAGGACACAGCCCGCCAATCCACCCCTCACCAACAGCATAAATCATCTTGACAGCTGCTGAGAAGACCTCAGGCCTTTTCACGTCCCCTTGTGTTTTAAAAACAAACCAATAAATGTTTAAAAACAT
The DNA here is from genome assembly GCF_028551555.1 of Melozone crissalis. Lineage (NCBI taxonomy): Eukaryota > Metazoa > Chordata > Aves > Passeriformes > Passerellidae > Melozone > Melozone crissalis. Next base: position 5,482,139 of record NW_026535905.1, read on the forward strand.
TTATTAACCCTTGGAGGAGCCCAAGGAACAGCAAGCTCAGGAGAAACTGCTGAAATTATGGAGCAAGAAGAACAAAACTCACCATTTTGGGAGGAGCCAGGACCAGTATGACAAATCTGACTTCACAGGAGTTCTCCCCCCAGTTCTGAGGCCTCTCCAGGCGGCTGATGCAAACGTGACGTCGCTGAAGGGACTTTATAGTGCAACTGTGGGGAAAAGGGGATTGTCAGACTGGGTCCCACAACTCCAGGCATGATCTCCCCTGGTGCACATGGTATAAAAACACATTTCACCTTTGAGAAACACATTATGATGTTGGTTGAAGACATCTGAAGTCTTAAACTTAGTTACTATCAGCCCAATTCTGCTCCTTTTGTACAATTTGACATCTATGTTTTGATGGGAAATACCTTTCAAGATTTCAAGGTGTATTCTGCCTTTTCCTCCAGCTGCTTTTTAACAGCCAAGAAAACAAATGACAGAGAGCACAACACACTGAGTACCTGCAGAGCTACAGAAGCTTCTACACACACACACACACACAAAAAAAAAGCCTCTTATTAAAAACCACCTGCATCATTGGAAAGCAGATAACATTTCATTTCACCTGATCTCCCAAGGTGCTTCTGGAAACACTAAGGCAAAATGCCAAGCCAATGTACTCCCACTTCTGCCTCAGGCAGATCTCTCTGTTGTAATGGTTTTCCCCATTTGCTCCCAGCTGTTGTTTTCCACTTTCTGGCTCCCAAGTGTTAAAGAAACCAGGCTGACCTCCCTGCTCAAGAACCACAGAGATGGGATTAGTGCTTGGAGGGAAATCCTTGGCTGTGATCCAGGGGCTGGGATGGATGTTTGACTCCCAGAACCAAGACTAACAAAGAAAGTCGTGTGGAATAAACACAGGGATCATCTCCAGAGGCTGTGAAAGATCAGGTTTGTCTCCACCCCAGGATATTTAACCAGAGCTGGGACCTGTTTAGCTGCCACTTTGCCTGCTGGAAAATTTTGGGGTTTGCTCCAGGGGTAGCAAGTGAGTAATGCCAGCCTGGCATTCAGCTCTCCTGTTCCCTTTAAAGCCACCAACCACTTCCCAACCCTACTGTAAACCACTGGTGGAAAATGCACACAGGGTTTGCCTACAGACACCTCGAAGAGGTATGGAAGTGTTTTCCTGCCTCAGAGTCATTATTATATATTCCCCTCCTTTTACCTGGTTCAAAGTTATTTCAGCTGCCTCCTCTCTTTTTTTCGCCTAACAAGCACCTATCACAGTCCTCCAACAGAGGATTTATTTCTCTAATTTCTCTTCCATAATCCATCTTGTTTCTTTGTTTTTGAGATGTATTCTCACTCCCATGCACCCTGAGGGCTGTTCCATTAACAAGATCTTTGGCTGGAGATGTCCTGGTCTGGACTACGTCAGATTTTCTATCAAGTTCTTCAATATTTGCATTTTAAAAAATTAAAAATCACACCATCAAGTATTTTCTTACTGAGTTTGACTTCCTGATCTCAAACTGGAAGCAGCCTGCTTCTACAAATTAATCTCATACAGACACTTGTCTGAGAGCAAGCAAACAGCTTAATTAGAACAATACAGGGCATGAGAAAGATGACACTGGTTCATTTATTTCCTAACTTCCCTTCACCACAGCCTCTTGTTCTTTTTGTACTTGAATCAGCTTTGCAAGAGAGAAAGATCAAGGCAGGTCCTAAGGTGAGGAATAAATATCTTTTGAAGTAATTGAAAATAGAGTGCAAGCAACACTTGTTTTCACAACCAAAGCCAAGCCCCTGGTTGCAATCCAGCTGTGGCTGGACAGCAGACAAGTCTCCTTGTGTTACAGCTCAACAAGCCAGAGGGGACCTGAACTCTGGGCTTTGGACCAACTGGAGAACCTTCAAGTGGCCCAACACCTTCAGTTCTGCCACCTTCACCCACCTGGTCACCAGCAGTGAATGATTACTGAAAGCATTAACATTAATTCTGAGCTCATCTCTCAGCATTTGCACACCTCAGCTGCTGAGCTCGATGCCTTGTGAAGGCTTACCCAGAACAGAGGTTAGAGCTAAACAATAAAGTAAGGATTTATTAAAAGATCTCAATGGATCTACCTTGGGCAACATAAAAGCCCAGCCAGGGCTGCACCCAAGATGAACCAAAATGGTCACAAAATGGACAACTGGTCACAGGGTCTCTCACTTTTATAAGTTCTGCTCCATTTGCATCTTGGAGTTGTCCAATTCCAGCTTTAGCCCATGCAGTCCCATCCTTCTTGTTTTTCTCTCTTCAGCCCATGTTGTTTGTAATTTTGGGCCTGAGATTTGGATCATTTGTCCTTGGTCCCCAGCTGGAGCAGGAATTGTTTTGTGTCCCTGCTCTGTGCACAGAGCTCACCATCCCCTCATATGAAGCCCAGACCCACACACTAAAGCAGCACAGAATCTGAAAAATATAAAAACCAAAACCTGAGGCATCAAGCTCATCAATTAATCTGTTTTAGAAATGAAGGTTTGCTGGGCATTTTGGACACAATTTCTATCCCAGCCATGGCCAGCAGCAGCAGGTATCAGCACCTGTGGCTCACAGAGTTGTACCAACACTTCTCATTCACCTTTCCTTCCTACCATGTGCACCAGGCAGGACCTGACCAAGCAAGAAACCACTCAAGTACAAAGCAATCTGGAAAAGCCTATTATAAAGCGCAATAACAAAGCAAGCCACAAGTTCTGGAGTTTTCTTTCTCCCTGGAGTGACAGGGTTATGTTTCAGCTCCGTGAATTGTCTCCAGGGCTGTGTTTTGCAGAGACAGGAGTCCTGCCAGCAGTGCCAAATCCCACTTCAACTCAAGAACTTCTTGGGTAGGTACAGAGGGAAAACCGGACTGCAAAAAACTGAGCTTTGCTATTGGGTCTCTCTCACATATAAGATCATTTCCATGGCAGCCACCAAAAATTTGTGTTTCCCTAAGTCAGGAGTTCACTGTTTTCTTAAGCTGAGGAAAGAGGATCCCACAGTATTGAAATATTTCACACAGTGGAATTGACATTGACAAGATACCAAGAAATTAATTGTCATTATCAACGCTTTTCATCTCAAATAGTTTTATCCAGAGTGCTGGAGTTTGAGGTTTCTCACACTTCTGAGAGTCTACTCCAGCTCCTCTGTAAGGAACTCTCTGGACACTGACACAGGGGTCTAAATCCCAATATCACACCAGCAAAATTGAGAATTTCCAACACTTAGGTCAATGTACAAATAATTGAGATCAATAACACCTTTACAAATCAGGCTGGAGTTGATTTAGTGAGGACAAACCTGATTAAAACCAGATTTAAGCAGGTGCCACAGAGAAGATGGGATGTACCTGAGCCTGGCTGCATGGAGGGGAGGAACAGTGCAGAATGCAGCCTCATCTCAGTCTGCTCTCCCTCTGTTACATCCATTAATTTGGGGAAAAAAATGATGTTTCAATACTTCCAGTGTAAGGCCAAGTCACTCCTGCCCATGCATCATTCAGCAGCTCAAGCTTTTCTTCAAATTTAAGCCATTATTTAGCTGACTCAAATCCTATTCCCTGGTGTAGCACTTACACCTCCCACTTTTGTTTTTATTCCAGAACCCAGATACAAATACAATACAAACCAAATCTGCAGTCCCAACTAGAACTGTGCAAATATTTGTAAAAGACACACAAAAAAATAAAGTTCATTGGTTTACATGGAGAAATCCCAAGCCAAGCAAGACTGCAGGTAAAAGTCAGCACAGCTCAGGCCAAGAAGAAAGTCACTTTCAAAATGAAACAAGTTTTTTTAAAAGTAGAACCTAAATTCTCACTAAAAAAAAAAAGCAAAAAAAAAACAACTGGAGGGTAAATAGCCCCAAAAACCTGAGAACTAGCAATACATTTTCAGCTGACTCTAAATCAAGTCTGGTTTGGTCAAAGCCTCCAAGTTCCTTTTTGGTTTGACTTGAGCTACATTTGATGCTCCCTTGGTTTGGCCAGAAAGCCGAAAAATCTATTTTCACCCAGTATTAGTCAGCCCAGGAAATGCTGGACTATGATTTCATGAGATGCCAAGTTGTGTTCTCAGCAGTTTTATCTTGATCCCCCAATAACTGAGCTTGTAAAAAGGGCATTGAAATGATAGCACAAATTCTGCTTCCCTGTGCTCCTCTCTGCCTCTGGTGGTGCTGAGGGTGGCACTGGGATGGTGAGAATTGGCAGAGCTCCACCAAAATCCCAGATCCACCGAATCCCACGTGCCCCAGGTCTGCCCCACACCCAAGATGTTATCAGAGTAATAACACATTGCTCAAGCAAATCATAAAAAGGGTCAAATTATGGAGACCTAAGAGAAACAGAAACCCTCTTTTAAAAGGGCAAGAAAGGAAGTTAATTCAGAAACAAATTATCCCTTGCAGTATGAAAAAGTGCCCAGCAGAGGTAATCAGCCAGCCAGCCTTTTCCTGTCCCCACACAGAACAACAATGACACTTCTTGTTCTCAACCACTGCCAATAAATCTTCCTTTGCTGAGCAGCTCCAGGCACCAGCGTGGAGAAAGCAGGATCTGCAAGTGAGGAATGAAGCTGTGGCCAGGCCAGGCAGCTCACCCAGAGCTTGGCACAGGCTGGTCTCAGCCACAACACCCCCAACATCATGTTGGGAGTCCTTCTGGCCTGGGAAATGCACCTTGCTGGGCTCCAGGAGACTCATCCTCTCCAGGGGGAAGGATCTCCTCCAGGTCAGTGAGTATTGAGAATTCTGCTCCATCACACAGCACCTGCAGGAGCTCTCCAGCACCACCTGGGATGGCCCAGCATGGAGGGAGAGGCCCTTAAAATAAAATTAATTGGTTCTCTGAACTCAAAGAACCCTTGCCAGATGTTGGCTGTGACACTGGGGCTGTCACTGTGATGTTTTCTGAAAAATCCCTTTGCCAGCATTTCTTCTCCTGGGAAGATGAGAAGGCTCAGAGGAAAAAACCAGAATTATCTCATTTGCTTCTCCCTGTTTTGCTGCTTTGGAATGTGGCTGGAGATTGTTTACCAACAGGTGCATGTCTGATTGGTTTCATGTGATTTGCTTTTAATTAACGACCAATCACCATCAGCTCTGTCAGACTCTGAGGAGTCAGTCATGAGTTTTTCATTATCATTCTTGCTAAGACTTCTGTCTGTATCCTTTCTCTTTCTTTAGTATAGTTTTAGTATATACTATACTACACTATACTATACTATACTATACTATAATATAATATAATATAATAATAATGTAGCCTTCTAAGAACATGGAGTCAGATTCTCAATTCCCTCTTCATCCTGGGGACCTCACAAACTCAGCACTGGGGCCATGGTTTGGAGGTGAACACGGTGGTGCTGCATTAAGGGTTGGACTTTTCCAACCTTCCTAATTCTATAAGGAGACTTCTCACCCCTGTTCAGACCCTGCAGGAATCAAAACAAGCCATCTTTCTTCTTCAGGGTCCAAATTCCTAATGCAGAGGTTGAATTTGAGGTTTTCTTTACATAAAACAGCACCTGCAAAAGCTTCAGCTCTCCAGCATAATCCGGGAAAAACCAAAAAGGGTGGAGAGGCCCTTAAAAAAATTGTATGGTTCTCTGAGCCCAAAGAACACTTGAGAGATGATGGTTGTAAATTCTGGAGAAGAGGCTCTTGCTTACAAGGCTCCAAATCTTGTAATCATCCCTCTAAATGAAAATATTTGTTTTAAGCAGTCCAACTGTTTTAATTTCCCATTTTGCCCTTTAAAAGAACAATCTGAGGAAGAGACAGCAAGTGAAGCATCTCTATTTGCAATCTATTCAACAGCTAAATCAGAGACAGTGTGACTCTTCTAGAAACCCACAGACCTCTGGGTCTGGAAAAATCCTTAAACACATGAAATGGACTGGCATTAGTTCTGTTGAGAGTCACATCTTTCACAGTAATACATTAAATTTGGGATCTAACTCCTCAAATTTTGATTATCTCAACAGCAGCCTTGCTGATTATCCAATATCATCTCACAATACCTGTTTTTGAGAGGCTACCTGGGTTTTTCTGTGTTAAACTCCTCCACAGGAGTCACTGCCATGACAGGCTGCATCAAAGGCAGAAATTCTATAGCAACACAGAGCACACAAACCACTGAACCACTCTTCGCTTGCAGAGAGGCTTTTTTCCCCTCTGCTCTGCCTGTTAAAAGAGCTTCAGGAAATCACTTTATTGCCCAGTCCATGTGCTTTAGCAATCCAGCCAGAAATGGCTCTACAACTACTCTCCATCCTGACCATGGAGCAGCTTGATTTCACATTTTTCTAAGGATTCAGCTCTGGAAATCAGCAGTTATATCAATGTGCTGGCAGGGAGAACACAGCCTGGAAGCTGGGATGCCTGGGGAGTTCCATCAGCTCAGGGATATTTATTCCATAACCCACTGAGCTGATGCTTTTCCTAGCAGGACATGAGGGAGAAAAATCCACCAGCACCCAGTTAAGCCATTTTAAAATCTTCTATCCTTCATTACAAGAGGAAAAAATTAAAAATCAGGCATTTTCATCTTCATTTGTCAGGCAGTTAAAGAAGGAGTGGGGTGTGACAGGACTTGGCTTGGGATAGAGTCACCTCTTCATGGGATAAGGAGTAGTTTCTTGGCCTTTTTGAGGCACAAAACTGCAACACCAAACCAGCAGCTCCATCTAGAGCTTCTTTCCCATTTATCCCATGGAAAACATCCAGTTTACCCCTCTGTGCTGGGATCATGGCAGGTCTGGGTGCTTCAGGGGAGCTTTAATCATTCCATGCTGCAGCTCCTGCCAGCAGCTGAGCTTCCTCACTTAAATAACTGAGGAAAACAGTCCAGCACTCCCCACTCTGGGACAGAAATCCCTCATCCCAGCTTCTCCAAGGACACAACAAGCAGCAGCTTCCCAGGGAAGCAGAGGAGATCTCTGGGCCAGTTTGGGTCTTCCTGTTCTGGCAAATGCTGGAATAGGAGTGAAAAAAAGTTGTGTCCATGGTTTCAAAGGTACGAGATGTTGTCCTGGGCTGATAGAGCTCATCTGTAACTCTCAGGATTTGCTTTCTAGTTAGGAAGTGACCATGTACACAAATAGAAAACTTCATTCTTCCAGAGCTGGACCCTGGTGGCCACTGGGGCATGAAAGGCCTTGATACTCATTTTAACAGAAGAATCCCAAGTTTTCCATAAGCTGATGTAGCCTGGTCAGCCTCCTCCTCTTGCCTCCTCAGCAAAACCAGGTTCTGGTCATTCCTGACAAAACCACCCCTAAGACCTGCAGTGAATCAGAATTCAGTTGTTTTTCTGGACTTCACAGGAACATTGAAACCTTGAGATCTTCAATTCCTCAAGGGTTTGTTCTGCCCTGTGGCTGAAGCCCAGCTCCATGTGGAATGTCTGACCTTGCTGGAGCTTCCCTAGACCTGAAACCATCAGGAAAGCACCAAATCCAACAGAAGCAGAACAATTATCTGAACCCCAGGTTTTCCCCACTGCTCTTTTCACAGAGGATAAATCAGATAAGAAATAAGAGCCTTCTTTCCAGCACAAAGGAGAGGGAAACACATTTTTGCCTTCATTAGGAATGTTCTTCTGCAGCCAGGCTCTGCACAACTCAGTGAATATCCTACACAATTCCTTCCTTTCTCACCCCTAACTAATTTCAGCTGTTAATATTTCCCCTCATCATCTATGCAGAAGCAACACCACCAAAACCTTATCTCTGAGCTGTTCCTCCTCATTAATATAATCTTATTATATCAATTTTATCTCATCCACCAGGAATTAAAAGTTGGTTAAGGTGCACCAACCCAGCAGTGCTAATTTAAAATTTAGCAAAGGGTATAGACCAAATGCAAGGATAAAGAATAGCAGATATCTTAAAGGTTCTTCCCACTCATATGGAAAATTTTTTCATCAACAAATTCCTTTTACTTCAGAGGTTTAGAAGCTGTTTTGCAATCTGATTTCAAGAAAAATGTAAGATCTAAAAATATGGTTCACAATCTGTTGCACAATAACTCCAGCAGAAATACAGTGCAATAATTAGATAATTATGGTTAATAACTCATCATTGCTTTCCCACCACTTTCTTCTCCCTCTTCAGAGCAACAAAAGGAAGAAACAAGGAAAGTTTTGCACAAGACACCTTCAGGCTGTGAGCTTATTTTTTAAATCATCTCTTGTCATGGAAGCCAGGATTACTCACATGGATGCATTTAAAGCTCTGGCTCACTTTCCTAACAGGCTGAACCCACCCTTTTCAGTCTCATGTATGTAATCACAGCATTTGTATCCTGACCTTTAAAATGCTTTGGTGTTAAGGCAACACTCCCCAAAACCCTCCTCACCCCACAGGAGCAACTTCCATCCTCTGCATCAGCAGCACCTACATATCCTTACTGCTGTTACCCTTCCTATGGCATCCAAAGGGGAGAAAACTGCCCAAAAGTCCTCTTGGTTGACATTATTTTACTTTATAGATTAGTTTTGTTCGTGGTGATCCTGCTATGTAAGTGTCAGGTGTAAAAATGTAGCACCAAAAGCATAAAATATCATCCAGCCCTCTGATGCCCTGATATGCCATCACTTCTTTTTCACATGGAGATCACATCCTTCTCTTTCATAAGAGATTCAAAACAAGGGGAAGATTTTTCCTTGTTTGTTGATTGTGTTGTCTATTGTTTGATTTTTTTTAATCCTCTATTTCTCTCCATTTTCCCCAGCCATAAGCAGAGGGCAGGAGAAGAAGAGCAAGCAGAAGGAAAACTATTGTGACAGTTGTCCCGGCAAACTGACTGGGAAGGCTAAAATATGTGCATGCCTTTAGGCACCTATCCCACATATCCCAGCCATTTCTCTGGGAATTAACATATTTCTTGACAACTCTGACTTTAGGAATGCACAGGAATAAAGCAAGAGTCAAAAAGGCACAGCTTTGGCTGGCTCAGGGACTCAGGTTCTGGCTTTTCCCCTGTGAAGGGACAGCCTGGCTCACCCCACAGGCCTGACTTAGAGACAATAACTTCAAACCCCAGTTCTGGTCAAGTGCAAGCTGGGGTGAAGCCACCACATCTCATAAATCCCAGGTGACAGAGTTCTTAAGGGCCTGCTCCTCCAATGTTTAACAGTGTTGACAATTAATCAGCGTCCAAATTAATTGTCACACAAAGTAATCAGTGTCTAAATAGTGTGGAATGTCTGACTTCAATTTTCAGCTACAAAGTTTGGATGGTTCCATCAAAGGACCTAAGAAATCTATTGGTCCAGGCTCCCAGACTTTGGCAGGCAAAGCAGTCCATGAACCAGTTTGCTTGTCCCCTTTTTAGCATTTCTCAGTAATTAGCATTTTCTGGCTCATTTTTCCAGCATTCTTACCTTGTTAACAGCAGATTTCTATAACATCCAAGAGCTGAATGCCCTGGAAGGGCTGTGGTCACCTACTGCATGTGTTTGCCAAGAGAGGCAGCCCAGAGAGAGACAGATCCCACAGGATGGATGGAACAAGCACCACCATCTTAACCCAAAAGGGCACATTCTGAACCTCTGCTCCTCCCAGCAGCAGGAAAAGGTTTGGATGTCAGTGATTTTGCTCATCTAAGCCAGGTACTTACATGATACAGAGCCAGGACTGCTGATACTGCACCCCAGTGACTGTGGCTGTGACCCCTTGAATTGTGTCTGATAAGAGGTGAACTGGGAAGAGAAGAGAGGGAAACATCACAGGCTGTCCTCATTTATTCTGCAGCTGTAAACAACATTTCTGTCTAAATGGAAGCTGACTACTAATCCCAAGCATTCCCATCTGCCCAGTGGACTAATGCAGGGGTGGGGGCTGACAGAGAGAGATGGAAACATTTGCCCTGCTGCTTTTGAACTGTGTCCTTAAACTATTCACAGCTTAGAAAAGCAGCTGCTTTCTCCTCCCAACATCATCCTACTGCAGTACTGGGTTATTAGATTAGCATTATCCACCACACACACACAGACAGGACTGGGAGGGATGTCACCTTCCCAATCCCCTGCCCTCTCTCCCCCTCTTCCCAGCTACTGCTCTCACACTATTTTACAGCACTACTTACTTTTTGTTCTTTATTGGCAGAAAGCCTAAATTAAAAGGATTACAAATGCGAAGCTCTAAAGACAGGTAGCAAGAAGTAACCAAAGCATGAACATGCTTACTACATGCTCAGGACTTGACATATCTGTTAAACAAATTCACTCAGGCTGTGACAGTTACATTTGAGGTGCGCTGGATATGATAGTGCAATCATTCCTGGTGGCTCTGAACCATCAAGGATGCCTACAGAGAAACAATGCTCAGTTAAGCTTCTTCACATCTTGGGCTACAAGGCAGTATTTTTTTAGACTACACTACAACATTTTTTGATAGCTTAAGGTGATACCATTTGTTCATAGCTTAAGGTGATACCCGTTGTTGATAGCTTAAGGTGATACCATTTGTTGATAGCTTAAGGTGATACCAAGCCAACAACCTTGGCTAGGGCTGCCCCAGTTGAGCTTCTGGAGGAAAATCAAGTGTCTCCAATTTCCTCCAATGGGCTGGGAGTGACACAAAGGATCAACCCTCCCCAGTTACTCATCCAAAGCAGGCAAAATTCCTCAGCCTGTGTGAATTCAGGTGGAGAATCACAAGGCAAAGGAGCCATTGCTGATGAGGACAAGCAAATCAAAAGGGTCCACGCAGACAAGACACCCCAGAGAGCACCACAATGGATGATCTTAATGAAACAGGGGCAAGACTCCACCAAAACACAAAAACCCAGGAGAAATGAGGCCCTTCAGTCTGAATGACATGGAAAATAAAATCAATCCATGGGGTCACATGCAACATGCAAGCCTGGGAACCACACAGTGACTGTCCAGCACACCCCACCATGGCCAGGATGGCAAATGAAGAGCAGCCCAGCAGGCAAAGCAAAGAGCTGATTACCGTTCCCTTCCCGTGGGGTCCCTGAATCTGTGAATAAAGTGTTCATGATTTTTTCGAAGTTGCAGCTGGGCTCCATGTTCTCAGGATCCTCGGCGAAATGTCTCAGCATCTCCCGGAGAACGTCGTCCAAGGACGTGGCTGTTTCATCCAGGATGATGCTGGCTCTGGCCAAGAAACCATCCAGGTCTCTCTGGGCTCTCACCTCCTCCTCAAAATTCTTTAATTTCAGGTACTGTGTTGAGAAAAGAGCATGAGACAGCTGTACACCAAACCAGCAAAGCAGAATTTGGGTCCTTCACAAGCATTTTTGCTGAGGTTAGCACCCAACCAAAGATTCTATTGGCCATGGAGATCACAGGAGAAAAAGCATTTTATGCATTAATGCATGGAAGGTTTGCATTTTCAAGGCTTATCCTAACAGTGTGCCCACAGGTACCATTTATACCCTGACACAGAAAGCAGAATTTTTTTTAAAAAGTTTTTTTTTTGTGGTTGGTTGTTTTTTTTAGCCTAGAATAAGTTGGTCTAAAAGTAAAAATATTTAAGGTAGCATTTAAAATCTTTTTTAGGTTCAAGTAATTCAGGAAGTTTGACAAAAAGTGAGAAAGTTATTTGGGAGAAATGGACACTGAGCTCAGCAGCATGAAAAATCACCAGTGTGAATCTCAGTGCCAAGTCAACCCAGTTGTCCTCAAACTGGGAACCATCTGTCCCCAGTGCTCCCAGTTAGGGAGCATGAAGTGGCAGGTGGGGAATGTCATCCAGCCCATCAACTTTTCTGACATTTGCTAAATTTCTGTTCTTTCCACTTCCATGGAAGTTTTCTTCCTTTGTAGACTTAGCTTTAAAGCAATAACGAATAAAAGACAGCAGAGGCTGAAACTATCCCAGCTCTCTGCTGGTTCTTTCTGCTGTCCCAGACTCACTGGCTTTGAGATGGAAGAGACAGCCCCAGTATGTCAGAACTCAGTCTCTTCATGCAGGAAAAGTTAATTTTTTATTCACACAACTCATTTAATACAGTTTTTACAGGCCTCCTGGGCAACTTTAACTGGTTAATAGCTTTCTTGCTAATTACTCTATTGGTTAGTAAAAGCTATTTTACTTGTCTATCAAATGTCTCTATTCTTGAATTGTTTACATATTATCTTCACTGATGAGACTGAGCTTATTGTTTATCTACCTTCTTATGGGACTGAGCTTATTGTTTATATAGGTGCACTTGTTTTCTACCCTAGAAATAGACTGTTGTGTTAACAAACTCTCATTTTCAAGATGTTTTTGCATGAGAACTTGCAAAGTACTTAGCTGCACTTAGAAGTGACAGGCCAGCTATTAATTTAGCAGAGCAGGCCTGATTTTATGAGGCTTTTATTTTATAATTTTTCTACCTGTCTGTGATATGTAGACCTCAACTCCTTTCTGTACCTGTCAGTGGGAAGGTGATTAATTGAGTGATCAAACTAGAAATTCCCATTGCAGAGTCCTTGGAAATCCACACACAAGCAATGGACAAGGAGGGCTGGCAGTCCTGGTCCTCTCCTTCAACAGCCTGAGTAAGGAAATGTGAACTGAGCTGTTCTATGGATCTTCCTTCCCATGGGAAAGCTGCCAAGCTCAATTCGTGATGCTGAGAACCAGATTGTCAAGAGACATTGAAACCCTCAGTTCCCCTCAAGCTCAGGAAGAACCAAACTCTGAATTGCTTTTACAAATCTGATCCCCAGCTGCCTCCACAGCCAGGACCATGCCACATTTCCCCCAGGGTGCAGGGCCATCCCTCATGGGTCCTCTCCTTCCATGCACACTCTCTCTTACCTTTTCCATTTATAGACGCAGGCAAAAAAATGCTAACATCTCCCTAATTACGGTAATTATCACAGCAACTATCAAGTTGTCAGTACACATCCATTGCAATTAGCACTGTTTTACTTTGCATCAATCACTCTTTCCACAGCATCCTTGAGAGGGAGGATTCTCTGAAGCGTTGCAGCTCCCACCCCCAAGGCTTTGGAGCCATCTGCTCGTAGGAGAGGAGACGGTGACACAGCTACAACTCCACCTCAGAAGTGCAAGCACTGAGTCTGTCTCAAAAGTGAGAGCAGATTAACATACACCTGTAATAATGAGTTTTCAAAATAGCAAAGGTGGATTTGTGTCACCAACTTCTGCAGAGAAGCAACCAGGAGAATAGCAGAAGGAGAAAGGTGAGGGACAGCAAAAAATTAATCAAAGGCATTCATGTGGGTTATCTGCCCAGATCACAGAATCACAGAATGGTTTGGGTTGAAGGAACCTTAAAGATGATCCAGTTCCATCCCTTGCCATGTGCAGGGACACCTTCCACTAGCCAAGGTTGCTCAGAGCACTATCCAACCTGGCCTTGGACACTTCCAGGGTGGGGCAGACACAGCTTCTCTGGGCACCCTGTGCCAGGGCCTCACCATCCTCATAATAAAGAATTTTTTCCTAATATCCAGTCTAAACCTACTCTCTTTCAGTCTGAAGCCATTTCCCCTTGTCCTGTCACTCCAGACTATTTTAAGTTATCTCTTCCCTATCTTTCTTATAGCTCCCTTCAGGCACTGGAAGGCCCCAGCTCATCTCAATCGACCCTGATCCCGCACTGAGCTGTGCCTGACAGCACCAGCAGCAGCTCATTGCAAATCAGGAGGATTCAGCTCCAGCTGAGCCACAGGCTTCAAGCAATGCCTTGGAAAAATAACTTTCCATGCCCCAGAGCCGTTTCATTTCCCTGCTGTTGGTCCTTTATAGGAAATAGGGGGAAGACTCATATTTATCATCCATTTAGCATTATTATCAGTTCCTAAGATTAGGGGAGGCATTATAGAGTCATGGAATGGTTTGGGCTGGAAGGGAACTCAAAACTCATCCAGTTCCAAGCCCTGCCATGGGCAGGGACACCTTCACTAGCCCAGGGTGCTCCAAAGCCCCGTCCAACCTGGCCTTGGGCACTTGCAGGGATCCAGGGGCAGCCACAGCTTCTCTGGGCACCCTGTGCCAAGGCCTCCCCACCTTCAAAAGGGAGCATCTCTAACACCCAATCTAAATCTACTCTCCGAGCTTAAAGAGGCTTTATGCACATTAAACATCACAAGGCAAGCAGCCACCATGAAAGGAGAGAAATCCATCACTCCCTGAGACACACCAAAATCAAATTACTGGAAGCACTGGCACAGCAAAGCCTCAGAGACAGCTCAGGCACAACTGTTCCAGCCAGGACCCCCACTGGGTTCAGGGCAGATTAATGAAGGCTCCCTCTCTAATATTTTTAGCTGGATAGTCAAGTCACACCAGGAAACTTGATGCTGGAAATTCGATGCTGGAAACTGCTTAGGAAGAAACTCAAGTCAGCTACCCAAGAGCCATTTGAACAGCTCTGGGCATCCTTGATTGCAAAGCTCCACTTGCACCGTGACAGAACAGAGGCTGTTGTGCCAAAAAAGGGGGAAAACACTGAAACAGCCTCTCCTGACTTCAGGCAGGCCAAAATCACACATTCTAACTTATCAACAAGGCTCAAAATGCAAGCTCTCTCTTGGCTGGCTGCTCAGGAGGGAGACACCTTCACTTAGAGCCACCAGCACATTTTTTCTGGTGTCCAAAAAATCCCATTCTGCTGAGCAGAGCTCTGCCTGGGCTGCTGCCATGATCCTTTGGGCCAATTCCCTCAGAACCACTCCGTGATGGTGATTAAATAGCTCAATCTGTGTGAAGAACCTTTATTCCTGCCCACCAAATGCTAGATAGCAAATTGCCTGAGACACAAACTGCCCTTCCAGAACCACAGGCTTCCACCTGAGACAGGGACAACCTACAGGGAAACTTCTCCAAACAAAGCTTCTCACTTCTCTGCTGGTGATTCCCCCTTCCCAGACACTTGGAGCCATCTCCTCCATGAGTCAGGTCTCAATTTCCTTTGCATTTGAAGCACAAAATTTCCCCTCATCCTCCCTGGAGGGAAAAACTGGCAAAAATGTCTTTTTCTCAAGCCCTGCTAAAGCTCTCTGGTATTTGTGGCTCCACAGCACACTAAAATGCTCAAGCATGAACTACAGGCCAGAAAAAGCAAGAATCCTACAGCTCTGAAAAGGAAAAACAAAATAGGAGAGACAATTATGAGTTAGCAGTTTCCAACTATTTCTTATCAGAGGCAGATCCTGAGTTTGGGATTAGAATCTGCACTTTTAAGTGATTAAGTTCTCAGGTTACTTTCAGTCAAGTGTGTATGACTGAGAACCTTGGCACTGGGATTAGACAAGACAAATTAGGGATAAAGACATTTTCATTCCTGAGCGTAGAATTGCTTATTTTAACTTTCCATGATTCTATACCAAACAATGTTCAAATTTTTTTTATTGATTTGCTTTGGGGTTTTTGTTAACTTGGGGAAAAGGTTTCTAAAGCTATCACACATTTCCTCCCACTACTAATTCACACTTCTGAAATATCTTTTCAGGATTTGAGCTGTCTTAGAGCCCTAAAGAAAAGCAGAATTAAAAGAGCTCTCTGGGATTCCCTAAAAAGCCCCCAAAGCTTACAAGGCTGGACAAACTAAAACTTCAAATTACAACCTGCAGCAAAGCCTGAAATCCAAGATCTCAGGCACTGGCACAGCTGCCCAGGGCTGTGGTGGAGTCCCCATCCCTGGAGGGGTTTAAAAGCTGTGTGGATGTGGCACTTGGGGACATGTCAGTGGTGGCCTTGGCGGTGCTGGGGGAATGGTTGGATTTGTGACCTTAGAGGGTTTTCCCAACCTAAATGATTCTGTGATTTACCAGGATCAGTGATGCTACAAGTTCCCATGACAACAGCAACTCCTTCAGGCACAAAGTCAAGACAACTTAATGCACCAAGAGCCTCCCAACTCTAAAGGCAAAACTTCACACAGTACTAAATGCAGAATCAGAGAGTTAAAGAATGGCTTGGGTTGGAAGGGACCTCAAAGATCACCCAGTGCCACCCCTGCCATGGGCAGGGACACCTTCACTACCCCAGGTTGCTCCAAGCCCCGTCCAGCCTGGCCTTGGACACTTCCAGGGATCCAGGGGCAGCCACAGCTGCTCTGGGCACCCTGTGCCAGGGCCTGCCCACCCTCACAGAGAAGTTATTAAAAACGAACCCAATTCCTTCCTAAGTACTTTCTGTGCCCTTCCATAGCTGAAGGTTTGAATAACAAAACCTAGAGAGGTTATTTTTGCACTTTCACCTTATCATTAGTGAGTTACAGTCTCAGGAGCAAGTGTAAACTAAGTGTGGGCTCCCAATCCCCCTCCTAGCCTTGTTTCCAGGGATTTCACTCCTGCTGAACCTCGTGAAGGATGACTGAATAGCTGGAATAAAGAGGGAACCAAACCCCAGCCATGTCTGCTGGGTGTCTCTGTTTCCAGCTCCAGAGGAGCTCAGCAGCCAGGACACACTTGGATCCCTGTGGAGGCAGCTGCAGAAGAGAAAGTGATGAATTAACATGTCAAGGAATTGTCTCGGACAAAAAGCAGTGGAACAATCAGAATTACAGAGAAATTGTTCTGAGAATGAGCAGCACGTGGCTTTTTAGGTTTAAAGAAAGGGAGAGGAATTGAAGAGAAGAAGCATTTAAATGCCTTTTGTTTAGGCCATCGACAAGCAGCCCCTCAAGTGTGTCTCATGATCCTTTTCTGTACTTCTGGATGATGAAAAAACCAAATTGGTCAAACAGCACCTCTACTTACCTTCCTTGATGTGTGCAGTAACACGCATCCAGCACCTTCACTTTCAGCTGGAAAGAAGGAAAAAAACACCCATGTCAGAAGAGTGTTACTATCACAGGTACCTGACAGGCAGCAGGAGCCGAGCAGGAGGCTCAGGAGGAGGTGAAGCTTCACTCTCTTGGCAGGGGATGATCTCTAGAGAAAAGCAGAGATTCAGTTTTTACAACATCTCCCATTTTGGAAGCGTGAACCAAGCACGCTTGGATTGGCATTATCTGATCACTAGGGGATTGTGTCTTGCAGCTTTTTTTGGCTGGGTTTTTGTAACTCTGATGTATTTTTACTCTTCCCTTCTCTCCCCTCCCTCTCCACCTCCCCAAAAATCCAACTCCTAATCCTTGAAGTAATCATTTAATCCAATGCATCGTTGTTTGATAGATTGAGGCTACGATTTCATGAGTCACCCTCCTTGTCCTCGTTAAGGAGTCAACAATAACAGCCAGGCACTTCCAAGGGATTGCAGGCAGTGACTCCAAGATGAGCACATTAATGTCCTGTCAACTCACCACGCTGCCTCCATAAATCTGAGGAGAAAGCAACACAGCTCTTGGGAAAGAAAACTGCTGTTTAGGGACTAGTAAATGTCATTGAATACACAGGATGGGGGAACCCGGGAACTTCCCACTTCAAACTTCCAAGAGCCAACAATAACATTTTGTTAGAGTAACTACAAAGCATTTTTTGGGTATCAGCTACAAAACAAAACAAAATCAAGCTGTATTTGCCAAAAGCCCACTCATTGCAGCCAAGGCAGCTTCTCTGTGGCATTATTTGTCCCACAGGTACTTTTTGTGCAGAGAATCATGGAACAGTTTGGGACTGAAGGGATCTTAAAGACCACTGAGGTCAGTTTTCACTTGACCAGGCTGCTCCAAGCCCCATACAACCTGGCCTTGAAAACTTCCAGCCTGGCATCCTTCTCCTTAAGTTCTCCAAAAAAACCCCCTAAAAGCCTGAGCTGCTACCAAAATGAAGCACATGAACAGCTTTAATTTGAATGAGCACAGCAGCAGCAGCATGGAAAAACCCGCTGAAGACCAAAACTTTTCCAGAGGCCAAGCTGTGGAAAACTACAGAGATGTAATACGGAGTTACAGTTATTCAGATGAGGGTTTTGCTTCCTTTCCAGAGCTCTACTTCCAAATCCTAACCTGTAAGAGCTGCTGCAATCCCATGACTTGGCTACTCACCTTCAAGCCAAGCCCTGTTACTCTTCAAAAAATAAGCTGAAGATACAACTCATGTTAAAACTCCAGAACTCCAAAAAAAAAAACCAAAAAAACTATTATCTTTTGCATGCAGAAAACTGCTTTAAACAAAATCATTGCTGATCAAACAGAAATTTGAGTTTTGCTCTCAATGGGATTCAAAGGCTCCAATTTAAAGTGGGAGCAGAGCTGTAGAAAAGAGGGAAAGGATTGACTTCATCTCCCCCTAAACACAATGAGGTGGTTCAGAGGCTTCGGTTACATCACCCAACTTCTCCAAATTTCACTTGGATGCTGCACATGTGATTAAAAGCATCACTTAACCAGACAAGTCTGCTGCTGCAACAGCCCCAATTATTCCTGCTTTTGCTGCGCCTTTTGGAAAACACAAGCTGTTTCATCTAAAAAGTGCAGTTTATTATTAAAAAGCAAGCACCCAAATAAACCAGAAACATCAAGCATTTTCCTCAGGCTCTCACATCTGTAGCTCTCCAATGCTCACTTACCCAACTTCCAGCCTAATTACACATGCAGAAGTATGCGGGGAGATTTGGAAGCCCATAAATATTCATTGAGGAGAAAACATGTTTTGGTTTATCTGCTTTTGCAAGAAATAGTTCTGGAGAGACAAAAAAATACCCACAATCCTGAACAATAGCAGGCACATGCTGAAGAGAGAGCTGCAGCCTGTCCTCCTGGATACATGGAAATGGAACAGAAATTCTCGTTGTGCTTTTATCAGGCAGCAGCTCTTGGTTCCTCTTATCACTTTCGAGGTGTATCAATCTTTGCTGACAGCTCTCTCACGTACCCAGCTGGAGGAGCACCAAGTGCTGCTTTATCAACACAAGCAAAAACATCTCACTACATCTGTTGGAGCAGGATCTTTCAAACTTCTCAAAAAAGCTGTTCTGGGTATGGAGGTGGCATTTTGGAAAGCCCAGAGCTTCATTCATCATTCATCCCAACAACACACGGCTCAGATTTAATCCAGGCAAGGAGATGGACGGGTATGTCCATCCCAGTTCTGGGCTGGTATCTTAAATGCTCACTGGAGTGCTACAAAATCACTCAGGGATAGCAGCAAATCCACTGGAACATGACAAAGGGAAGGGAAAAATACACAGAGTTTTCTCAAGTGTTCTTCTGCCTTGTTCACAATAAATATCCATTTATTTCCGGCTGGACATAGTGGGATCAAACCCTGCAGGAGGTTGCCCATGACACATCCAAAGCTCAAGTCCAACCACCACCAGCCTGCCACTCATTTTCTCCTCCTCCACAGCACCATCCCTGCCTCACTCCAGCCAAGGAGGGAGTAAAAAGAATCAACACCACTGGCCCCTGCACCTCCACAAAGGAGCCCTTCACGGAGATGATATGACAAAAACCCCTGGATTCACCCTACAAGAAACCCCCCTTCAATCTCCTCAGCCAAGAGCAGTACCTTGAAAATCTCAGTAATTTGAGATTTCACACCTGAATGTCACAGTGAAACTCTACGGGGAGGTCGGGACCACGTGAAATTTTCACGTCTATTTTTGCGGCGCTCCTTGCCGGACAGAGCAGGCAGCAAAAGCCTATTTTAGGCAAGCGAGCGAGCAAGGGGCATTATTGTGTGTGTGAGGGAGAGCTGCCAGGGGTGGCTGAGCTTATCTGTTGGGCTCTGCTCCAGGTCCTGCCCAGGGGAAAAGCCAAAAAGTCAGCAACGCATCCCCGACATCCCCTGGCAGGCAGATCAAGGCGCCACGCGCATCCCGACGTTCTGGGATGCGTGCACACGGGCACGGAGCGTTACTGGGAACCCCACGAGCGACTCCCAGGGAGCTCAGCTGTGACAACTCTGAGGAATTGTCACCATCAGACCTTGTGGCACACTCTGTCTCTCCTTTTATTCTCCAAACAGGCCCCGTCCAACTTCAACACGAATGAGATTTAATGCCTGGAAGTTTATTTGCTCGGTTTCACCCCAGCTGCCCTGATAATATCCCTGAGAGCAACCCTGAGAAACAAAATCCCCTCCTTGTTTCCCCTCCACCCCCTGCTTAGGTAACAACATCTGCCATGCAAGCCTGAAAACAAACCCCTGAAAGTCAAACACCAAAGTTTAAGGTTTTTCACCTTTTGCCTTAAGAGATCTCCTTTCACCCAGGATCCCTTTCCATCCTTTTCCTCATCCAGGTCCCCAGTGCTGCCCTTAACACCTGAGAAGATCCAAAAGTCCTTGGAGCAATGCCACCACTGGATGCCTGCAGCATCTTAAGACAGTATTTTAATTTGGGATGAAAGGAGTGGAAATTAGAGAAAAAGAGCTTTTTGGCTGGGCACATTTCTTTAGATCTACAAACATTCCCCAGTGCATCTTCACAGTAAATATATATAAGCACAGTAAATTAAATCAGAGCAGAATACTGTATTAGCATTTCCATGGTTTTCCCTGAAAAATAGCAAGGTCCTGGTGTGACTGGAAGCATTTAAGATTTTGAGGGCTTATTACTTAAAAAAACTAAAAAAATCTATTTTATCTTTGCTTTTTATCAAGGGTCTGCCCAAATCTGAGACTCAGCCACTTGTGTCGAACCACACTGCAAGCAGAAAAAAACTGTTCTGCTTTTCAAATTGGCATTAAAAATATTTAAATAAAACCCCATCACCACATGGCATGACAAGAGTTTGTCAGGAGCAGTGGTGACACCTCTAACACACCACTGGCAGTGAAGGATTGCACAAACAGGATCTCAGAGGGATTCTTTGCTTTGCTGTCCTGAACCTGGACTAATCACCCCCAGATTTGAGTAATTTTGGTTAAATATTGTTGGATAAATAACTGTGCCCTCATTATCCCACATTCCCACAACAGGTGATGAGAAAAAGAGCCTGAAGTCTGCTCGGTTCATCCCACAAATCCCCAGGCCAAAGGCAGGTGGGAATAAGGAATCTGGAGCAGCAAAAACAGCAGGACAGCAGGATTCTTTGCTTTGTTGTACTGAGCTTGGACTAATCACCATTAGATTTGAGTAATTTTGGTTAAATATTGTTAGATAAATAGCTGTGCCTTCATTATTCCATATTCCCACATTCCCACAAGAGGTGATGAGGAAAAGGGCCTGAAGTCTGCTCGGTTCATCCCACAAACCCCCAGGCCAAAGGCAGGTGGGAATAAGGATTCTGGAGCAGCAAAAACAGCAGGGCAGGTGAAGAACCATCCCTCACACTCCTGGGTGGGGAACTGGGAAGAGAGGGGACATCACAAAGATTGATTAGGGGCAAGGTGTCACTTGTCACACCCATGTGCTGAAGTGTTTTTAGTTAAAAAACCCACCTGTAGTGGATTCTATTGGAGCAGAGGGAAAATGTGCATTTTTTCCATGCACTCTAAATCCCACAGGGGGGATTTAGCTGCTCCAAAGCACCAAGGTGAAGCACGGAGAAGGGAGGCTGCTGCCTCAGTGCAGAAGCACCCGCGCTCCCCCACACCTCCCTCAGCTTCCTAAGCAGCGCTTTGAAAACACCCTGGCCAGGAAATTCGGAGGGAGGCCGTCCCCTCCCCGGCACACAATCGCTATATCCACTTTCCATTAGAGGGTAGGAAGCCTCAGGAGCCCAACATCCCACTCTGACATCAAACTGCTAAAACAGGAGTTATCAGATGGAACGCGTGGGTCAGCATTGTGCCTCGAGACATAAAAAGGACCTTGGTATTAATGTGAGGAAATGTGACTATTGTGTGCAGAGTGATACCCATTCAAGCCCAGACCACTTGTCTCTGGACCTTACTCTCCCTGGAATATCCTTGGCGCCAGCATCCAGCTTTTCTCCTCGTCCCCTCGAAGGAAAAAAAGTCATCTGGGCAGGGGCTGGGCCAGGATTTGGATGCTGTGTTTTGTGGCGGCGGGCGTGCACGTGTGTGCCTCTGGAGCACAGGAAACTGTTGATTCTCTGTATCTAGGAATGATCACTCTGAGCAGGGTGGAACAGCCTTTAATTTCTCCTGAAGCGTAATTGGTGTTCCGCTGCTTCCCCCCCACACCCCGGCACAGCCACATCCTGCTTTCCAATTGGCTTCTCACTGCTGGAAGAAGTTTGGCTTGTCCTCCCCAAAACTCTCTAAAATCTCCAGTCTGAGCATCAACTGCAAGTGGGATAAGTAAGGCAGCTACAGCTCCACAAATCCTGGAGAAATTGTGGAGGAAATATTGTGCAAAACCTCCTGCAATGTGGGTAAGGAGAGGCTGAGTTTCAGAGCCTCAAACTACAAAAACAACACCCAAAGAACAGTTTTAAAAGCCCAAAGTGCAAGAAGAGCAGGGTGGAACAGCCTTTAATTTCTCCTGAAGCGTAATTGGTGTTCCGCTGCTTCCCCCCCACACCCCAGCACAGCCACATCCTGCTTTCCAATTGGCTTCTCACTGCTGGAAGAAGTTTGGCTTGTCCTCCCCAAAACTCTCTAAAATCTCCAGTCTGAGCATCAACTGCAAGTGGGATAAGTAAGGCAGCTACAGCTCCACAAATCCTGGAGAAATTGTGGAGGAAATATTGTGCAAAACCTCCTGCAATGTGGGTAAGGAGAGGCTGAGTTTCAGAGCCTCAAACTACAAAAACAGCATCCAAAGAACTGTTTTAAAAGCCCAAAGTACAAGAACAAGATTCAAATGATAAAACCTGAAACTGAAAGAAAAACCCAAGATTCAAATGATGAAAATACGTGCCTGTCTGATTTAAGGGAGCTGCCAAGGAGATAAGAACGCTGTGACTGAGGGCAAGGATGTGCCCCCACATATTCCCAAGACTCACTTGCATGACCTGTCCATTAAATTTAAGGCCCAGCCTAAACCAAACTGCTGTATTTATTTGCAGGGATTTAATTCCAGGTGTGCTGCAGATAAAGCTTTCCTGGACAAAAGCCTGGAGTGCCAGGACACCGGGGAAATGTTTCCCACTGACAGAGAGGACATTTAGATTAGACTTGAAAAATAAATTATTTTACAATGAGGGCGGTGAGGCCCCATTGCCCAGAGATCTGCCCCTGGATCCCTGGAAGTGTTCAAGGCCAGGTTGGATGGGGTTTGGAGCAAACTGGTGTAGTGGAAAACATTCCTGCTTACTGCAGGGGTGTTGGACTAGATGACCTTTAAAGGTCACTTCCCACCCAAACAATTCTGTGATTTTACTTGCAAACATTTATTGTGACTTCAGAAAAAGCCTCAGCCTAAAAACCACCCTGATCTTCTCCCAAAAATGCAGATCCCAGGTCCAAAAGCCTCCAGCTTCAGATAAACACCCACCTTCCTCTTAGAGCTATGAATAATTGCCGAAAACAAATGTTACCACCAAAATCCAAGTTACAAGGATGAAAAGCAGAAAATAATTTTTAAAAAAAACTTCCATCAGTTAACACAAGGAAGCACTGAAACACCCAGGAGAAATGACCCAAATGTCACCACTGAGCAGCATTTTAGTCCTCAGGCATCTGCACTGCTTTGGGCTCAGTACTCCCTGCAAAGGCAGCCAGTATTAATTAAAAATAACACAGGCCATACCTTGAACCCCAGATTTCTTCAAGCCATCCTGTTTTACACACACCTGTGCACAAAGCCCAGTATTTTATGTCCATGGTCATTTGCTGGAGTTTTATTGGTCGTGCTGTGTTTTGTTGGCTCAAAGCTTAATCCCACACAGTGATCTTTTTAAAAACAGAATTGCAGTGGAGAGCATCCAATTATGCTCATGGAGAGCTCAACACACATCACACAGAGAGGAACAGCTCAACAGGATGATGCAGAGCTGTCACTGCATCTGTAATTCCACCTTCACTGCCTGCCAGCACCTGCAGCATCCCAGGGTTCCAACTCATCCCCTCCAAAATGGGAACTTTGGATCTTTTAGCCCTTTATTAAAATGGGCAGCAAACTCACAGCAGCTGACCCAAAAGAATCTCCAGCAGGAGAGAGTTTGGGCACCACATTCAGCCAAGAGAGCACATTTTGACTCAAACATTTCACCCAGCTTGGAGAACACAGGAAAATTAGATGAGGATGCAAAGATTCCATTCCCACGCTTGGTCTTCCTCTGTGTTTTCAGAGCAACAGAGGATTGTGTAGGATCCTGGTGCACCAGCTCCCCAGGGGTAGGAAATGAGGTGTTGGGGTTTCTGGCATTACCTGGAGAAACCCCTCTTTTATTTCCCCTCCTTTCCAGCTTGCAAAGGTTCAGTTCCAGCTTTGCTCTAGAAAATCAAAACCTGAGTATAAAAACAAACCTCCCAAAGAGTGGCAGTGATGGAAGGGAATTTCTGTGCAGGGAACAATTCACTCCCAGACACACCTTGGCTCTGGCATAATTAAACCTCATTCAGTTTGGGAATTGGGTATTTTTTTCAGAAGTTCAGGGTGTTTTTCTTGGAGGATTTTAAGGGGCTCATCTCAGCCACCCTCAGCCACCCCTCCAGGAGGATCAGCTGTGCCCTGGGCAGCCACAGACTGATTTGATGTGTGTAAAATCCAGCCTGGAAGAAACTCCAGTAAAACCATCTCTGTAAAGGAACTGATAGCCCAGATGACTCCTACCCCTGGACCCTGATGAATGCTTTGCATAACAGTGAAAAAGTTGGATTTTGGCTACCTGGATCACTTTGATGTTGTAAAAGGGGGGAAAAATCTAGTTCTTCACATATCCCCTTATTGAAAGTTTGGGGTTTTGCTCTGTCTGAAACTCATTTTAAAAATCTCCAGCCTTCCATTTGAAACAGGACCCCAACACACCAGAAATCCATTTTTCCTTAAAAATTCTGATCATTTCAGCTGAAAAAAAAAAAAAAAGGGATACAACTAATATCACCAGCACAAACAGCAATGCTTCAGGGAAATAAGGCAGCCTTTTTTGTCCTGTTTTGAATGGAAGGGAAAACAAAAAAAGCCCAGAAGGACACACAAGGAAAGTGAACTTCTTCAGATACAGAAGAATCCACAGCACTTGCATTCCTCATCCCCAAACAATGCACCCCACGGCATTGAGTCCTGACTTGTCATAGCAGAGCACAGCTCCCTTAAATCTTTCAATTAAGATGGCATTTGTAAAATTGCAGGCTTGGAAATTGCTGGATATTATTCCTAAGCTCAAATCATTGCTCAGAGTCAAAAAGCAGACTCCAAGACACTCAAACAGGAGTCCAGGCTGTGCCTAGTGTGCATCACCATTCCCAGTAACTGCTCACTGCAGATCAACTGGGATTTGCATGTAACTCAAAAATAACTTTTAACAAACTTAAAGGACTCTCTGACATTGTGACACCAAGAATAATCCAGAGCCTGTGCATTTAACCTCTAAAATAGCCCACACAGGCAGGCTGCAGCTGCTGGGACAAGTCCAGGCTGCTCTGTATCCCAGAGCTGTGTTTTCCCTGGCATATCCCACAAAATCCAACTTTCACAAATTGGGTGGGAAAGGACCTTAAAGATAACCCAGTTCCACCCCCCATCTGTGGGCAGGGACACCTTCCACCAGACTAGGTTGCTCCAAGCCCCATCCAACCTGGCCTTGAACACTTCCAGGGAATAAAGAAGGTTAAGTTTTGTCTAATTCAGAACTACTTATCTTACTAAATCTGAAAACATTTTCTAGAAAAATAAAATGGTTGCTACAGCTAAGAAAGATTGTCACAGCTACCAGCCACAAAAAAAAAACCTCTTTAGCTGTATGACTTGATTTTTGTTTTCTCCTAAAACCTCCATTTCTCAGACCTGGCTTGGCACTATGTGGAATGTCAGTTTAGATCTGTATTCCCTTCCTCTTCCAGCTTTACTTTTCAAAGGATTCACTAAGTATCACCACTGGATTTTATGGGAAATTAAGCCAACGGGATTTTGTGCAAAAGAAAAAAGTTAAAAATTGCATATGAAATAAAACAAAACGACAGAAGTTTTTGGTGAATGGCTTGGCTATTTTCCTTCCTCATCACTTATCAGCACTGAGGATATTAAAACACTGTGCCAAAAGCAAAGGTTCAAGGATGGGTTGGACAGGGCCTGGAGCAACCTGGCCTAGCAGAAGCTGTCCCTTCCCTTAAAGAAATCACATTTAAGATCCCTTCCAACCCAATCTACTGTGACCCCATGAAATCCCACCAGCAGGACCAACCCCCCTTTGGCACCCCTGTTCTTTTGGGGCCACTCACCGGTGGCGCTGGGAGTGCCCTCGAGGTTGACGTTGACAAAGAAGCGGATGCTGTCCGCGGACACGATGGTGGAGTTGACGCCGTCGAAGAGCTCCTCGCTCACCACCTCCTCCTTCGCATCGTCCGTGTCGCACTTGAGGTACCCTGCCAATGAGAGGGGGGTGTCATAAGAGGGCAGGCTCTCAGGGAGTGTTGCTGTTGTTGTTGGCAGTGAGGAGGTGTCTGTGGCGTCCGAGTCTGAGTCCAGGTTTGAGGGGCTCTCGGCCATCGCCGGGGCCTTGTGAGGCGCCGCTCTGAGGCCCTGAGAGGCCCGCGGCGTTCAAGGAATGGCACCCAGCATGTTTTGGGGTGGCCTCAGAGGCTTTTTCCTCAGGCCAACGGTTCAGCTACAACACCTTGCCCCCCTTCAGGTAAAAGCCACCACAGGATGAAAATGCTGCATAAAAACACCACCAAAAGTAAGAGCTGTGCCCCAGCCCACCCCGAACTCAACATCTCAACCGAGCCAAGGCCACGCCGCTGCTTTGGGACATGGCAATTTGAAACTACAGGTGGAAAAATGGAAAAAAAATAAAAGAAGTTTCCAAGGAGATACCTGATATGGACAGAGAGACCCATAGTTCCCCAACGGGCAGAGGAGCAGGTCACTGGGGGTGGCAGCACTGAGAATGCGAGACAAGTTTCTTAATTACACCAGACAACTCCTTAGCCTTTTGCAAGGCTTTAATTAGAGTTTAACCCAGCCTCATCCAACAGCAAAGTGGTCCCTGCAACATCTCATTAGGGAGCAGCTGGAGGACTCTTGTAGCACACTCATGTATCATGTTTAATTAGGAGAATTAGGGACATTATAGAATGTCGATTTTTACATTACCAGGATTATTCAGCGGCTTCTCCTCATCTTCTAGCAAGTCTTTTATGCCTAATTTGAAGCAGGAGGGAGATAGTTCATTAGCTGGCTCTAGGCACTACAGTGAAATGAAAAGGGGGAGCTTCAAGGCAGAGGCTTGAATGGAAACTAAAATATTGATGGCTTTTTTTAAAGCCTTGCATAAGCAAATGTGGAGGCAGCAGCTGAAAGCAGCACATGCTGCCTCTGAGGGATCGAGCCAACAGTTCTCCAACACAGAACACAAACCCAGAGGAGTGAGGCCACAAACAGGAACTCAGTGACACAGGACAGGGGCTGCAGCATTTCCTGCCACGAGCTGATGGAGCTCAGCATCCCCCCAGAGGGCTCAGAGGGTGCAAAGGGCCTGCAGGAGCTTCAAGCCTCCAGATGACTCCTAAACTACTAATCAAAGGTGTGGGATACTTGATAAAGCCCCTCAGATTAACCCCCCTCCTGACCTCTGCCTCCTTCACCTTAGAGCCTGACAGGAATTAATGTGAATAAGCCCTGAAGTGCTCTGAAGGCTTCAAAAAGCATCCAGGGTGCTGCTGTCCCCATCCAGCAAAGCAGACTGAGGATATCACCCTCTGCTGCTGGCAGAGCTTGGGGTGTTTGCAGCCCTGCACGATGGAAACTTGTCCAGACAGAAAAAAGTGAAGTGAGGAAAGTACAGGAAACACCTGAACACTGAGGGCACCACTAGCTATGGAATCTCTGCTGGCAGATGTGGCAGGGATGGACAACAGCCAGCCAAGGTGCCTGCTGCCATCAGAAGTATTGCAAAGTCCCTCACAAGCATCTCAATCGCAAACTAAGTCCCAAAGTTGGGGTTTGGTTCCTCCAAAATGCATGATGGACAGCATAATCTCTCCTCAAAGCTGAGCACCCACAGTGCTGACATTCCCCTCAGTGCCAGGAGAGTTTGGGCAGCCCTGCAAAGGAAAAAAAAAACAGCCTGGGGAAGGCTCTTTCCACCTCAACCACATCCAGAGGAGAAAAAAATCAGCCTGGGCAAGGCTTTTTCCACCTCAACCACATCCAGGATTGCAGCCTCAGGGAAGTTCTGAGCTTCATCTCCAACCTTCCCACTCACTGGGTCACGTAAGGATGGTTTGAGCACCCAGCTCTGAGCACATGGCTGAGCTTTTCCTCACTCTGTCCTAAAGGAATTAGATGGGTAAATAGGGAAAAGCCAAGCAGGGAAAATGATTTATTCCCCTCCCCAGCCACTGAAAGTGGTTTGATAAGAGGGTGGCAGTGGTGGAAACCAGAGAGGGCTGGAGACAGGACAGAAGCAGCCCAGGAGCTGGAAGAAGGGCAAGGGTGGAGTAGGATCAGAGGGCTGGGCAGAGGTCAGCCAGGACTCTGGCAAGGGAAGCATCCTCTGTTCCTCCCTCTTTAGGGGAGGAAAGAGCAGAACAAAAGGCAGCCGAGCCTCGTGTCCCTTGGGCAAGGCAGGGACAAAACACTCGGCCTGCAAATATTCCCCAACCTGGGCTGGACAGGAACTGCACTCCCAGACAGGTGTCTGCTCTGTCACTGAAGCACCTCCAGGCTCAGATCACTCCTGTTTGGAATCCTTCAGCCCATTTCATCTGCCAGGAGCTTGAAACCATGAGCAATTCACGCCTGTCAAATGCAGGGTGGCCTCAAGGTGACACAGGCTCTGTGGTGGCAGATGCACCTTCCCTGTGAGCTGCAGCCCTGCCTCCAGCCCTGGCAGCTGCTTCCCCCTCGTTCCCTGATGCTCACTGAGTGCCACCCCCGCTGCTTGAAGGGCAGCAGATGCCACAAGCGACAGCAGAAGCTGTTCAGCTCCTCTGGAAGTCTGATGGGTGTTTTGCAGAAGTTCAGAGCAGGATCTGATGTGGCTGTTGCAGAATTTGTGCAGATTTGTTACCAATCAAGTTTCCATATGGAAGTCCCAGAAACACTTCACAGGCTCTGTCAGGAGCAGTTGCTTCAGAGACAGAGGGCAGAGTTAAACACCTGCATCAGATTTGGCATTGGCATCAGATTTCCTGGGGGATAGTTTAAGATCTTCAAATTGATGCTCCCCCCATCTTTATCACTGCAAGTTGGCACCTTCAGATGAAGGCAGCGTTGGCTGAAGTGCCATGAGCTATGTGACAGAGCCAGTCAGAGCTCTGAGCACAGAAAGTGTCACTCCAGCCCAAAATATGGTCTGAAAGAGAAGATAAGAGAAAGGGAGAGAAAAGAGAGAGAAAAGAACAGAGAGAGAAAAGAGAGAGAAAAGAGAGAGAGAAAAGAGAGAGAAAAGAGAGAAAAGAGAGAAAAGAGAGAGAAAAGAGAGAGAAAAGAGAGAGAAGAGAGAAAAGAGAGAGAAAAGAGAGAGAGAAGAGAGAAAAGAGAGAGAAAAGAGAGAGAAAAGAGAGAGAGAAAAGAGAGAGAGAAAAGAGAGAAGAGAGAGAAAAGAGAGAGAGAGGAGAGGAAAGAAAGAGAAAAGAAAGAGAGAAAAGAGGTTTGGCTGAGGAGGAGCTGGAACACAGTTAAAGCTGGCCCAGACCAGTGCAGCCCTCCTGCACCATGAAGAACACTCTGTGGTCAGGATAATCCCCCTCAGACCACCCTGCAGGACTCATCTCATGGCAAAGAAATGGAAAAACATGGGAAGTGCATGAGACTAAGGAGAGCAAGCAGCATCCTTCAGTGCTGCAAGAACAAAATCCCCTCCTCACCCTCAGAAGCAGCAGATGCTTTCACCTTAAATCCTCCTTTACTTTAAGGGCTTCCCTTAGCCCATACTATGCAACAGGAAAATAAAGCAGAATAAGCAGAAAATAAACTCAATTTTATGCAGGTGCTGGGAAGAAAAAAAGAAGAACAATTAGGATTTCTCTGGTGATTTCCCTGCAAAACATCAGCCCTTCCTCTGTAGTTAATCCCAGACCTGCCACACTTTAATATCCCAATATCCACCCAAGATCAGGCTGGATGGGGCTTGGAGCAACCTGGTCTGATGGAAGCTGCTCCTGCCCATGGCAAGAGGGTGATGGATGATCTTTAAGGTCCCTTCCAACCCAAACCATTCCAGGATTCCATGATTGCATTCCCAGCCTTCTCTCTTTACTTTCCTCACAGTCTCAGCTCCATCTCCCAGCTCCTGCTGCTCTCAGCCCTCTCACAGCTCTGACAAGGTGCCTGCCCTGCAGCTATTTTGCTTTGGAGCTGAGTTTAGTGCTCAGGGCTCTGTAGGGAGCAGCAGCGACTGCAGCTGCTGCCATCAGAGGTGGCACTGAGTGTCCCACTGCTGCTCTGGTGGCACCTGGCAGCTGCACCTGGGCCAATAAAATCAGCTGAGCAGGAAGCTCAGCCTCAGCCACGTCAGATAAATTCCCTGGAAAAGCTGAAGTGGGAGCAGCACTCCCAGCCCAAGGGCTGCAGGCTTCTCTAGGAAAGCCAAAAACCTTAATCAAGCTCAATTTCCTGGGAGAAAAAGCAGCTTTATTACTAAAAACATCCTCTCACACCCCAGGTGATGGGAATTATTCCAGCCACAACGCCTGCACAATCTCTCAGGTGACAAAGCCACTTGTGGAGCTTTAACCAACATCTGCAGGCACAAGCCACTAACTCAGAGCAGTTTTCTGGAAGCAACTGATTTTTACCCTCAATTTCCAAGGCAATCTCTTCTCCAAGCCTGGAAAACTGTTCTCATCTACAGCAGTGCTTATTCCCTCTGTCAAATCCAAGACCAGGCTTCCAGAATCATGGAATTGCATCTCCTCCTCTTCACCCCTCCAAAAAACTCTCCTCAGAAAGCCAGGAACCTCAAACTACATTAAAAGAGGCTTTTTGAGCTATGATTGGCAATCCAATGCTATCAGCTTGTCACCTTAAAAGCCATTTCAGATTCCTCGAGGGAGTTTTTAGGCACAGAAAGCAGCAAATTGTTTTGGAAGAGCCTGAAAACCATTTTTACATCCATTTTCTCAGAGGAATTACAGGTCAAGTACAGAAGGTCAAAGGAATCAATGATAATAATGTATATTCAATAGCTTTTAAAGGTAAAGGAGCATCAGATGGGACATGGGCATTACCCTAAAATCCAGCCTGGTTCTTTTGAGCACTCCAGTTCCTGGCTGTAACAGAGTATTAAGGAACTCAAGTGAGATTTAAGCCTAAAAACTCACTTGGTAATGCTGGCATTGAGTTAAAAAAGGTCATCTTCACCTAATTTTTCTCCTTGTGGATTTTTAACTTGCTCTAGCCAGGAATAGACACTGATTTTCAAGAAAGGCATGAAGTTTTAATTAACCTGAGCTCTCCGAGGGTTTGTTTCACTCCCTGTAGGCTCCAATTCACTGCACCACTTGGAAAACACCCAAATCCCAAACTTTGGGTGCAAAAGGAAACTCAGTTAATAATGGAGCATCCACCTCCAAAATGACCTTTCCACTCTGCACAGAAAACACAGATTCCTGGAGCCTCCATAGGTTAGGTAACTTTCCAGCCAGGTAACTCAGGCAGGGAGAGAGCAGCTGGAGGATTATGGAGGGATCTGGAAGAACTTTGTGCAAGTGTTATCAGTTCTCCAATCTCCAGAACATTCCAGGAAAAAAAAACGTTTAAACATCACCCTACTTCCACATGAACCACAGCAAGTTTGTGGGCACATCTCACAGGCTGATTCCAGCAAAATCACCCACTTACCAAAATAATTCTCTTTTTTTTTCCAGACAAAATGAGAGCAATTACATTGCTATAACCACATTTTTAGGTAAATGCACACCTACATTTTACACATCCCTGCTGAGGTTGAACTGCAAAGTTTGAGCTTTGTTTTGCATGACAAAAGTCATAAAAAACCCTCTTCTTTCCTAACAAATTATTGCATTTCACAGACAAGAACAACTGCAAGGCTGCAGCCAGCCAGCAGCACCCAAAGCTGTCTCCCACCCTGCTAAAACTGAGAGCCACAATGATTAAATAAATCTGGATGCCTGCTAGGATTTTTTAAGCTTTTTCTCTGGTTCACAGCTGAGAGAGTCCCTGGCAAGGCTCACAGGAGATTTATTTACCCCTGGCAGCCACAGGGAGCAACTGGGGGGGGGCTGGGGGTGTCCTCAAAACTCATGGTTGGACTGCTGAGGGTTTGCTGCAGAAAACTCATCAGCCAGGAGGACCCAGAGCTTATCCTGAATATCTTGGTTAGAAAAACTCTTTTATTAAGATTCACAGAGAAGTTGTGGTCGCCTCATCCCTGGAAGTGTCTGGACAGAGCCTGGAGCACCCTGGTCAAGTGGAAGGTAACTCTGCCCATGGGAAGGGTGGAAGAGATGATCTTTAGGGTCCCAACTCAATAAATCACTCTAGATTTTAACCAAATAATTTGAGTTGGCACAGGCAGATCTTCAGATCATGTAAATAGGATTTACATGAGGTGTCCCCCAATGCCAGACCTTCCACAGGTACCTTAAGAGTGTTGGGTGAAGCTTTTTGGCTCTCTATAAAATACAGATTTTCTACAGCAATGACCACCTGCTAGGATGATGTCAATCCATTACTTAAGCTCAAGGGCACAGATTAAACCACAACCTCCTCTTGGAAAAGCAAAAAAAAAAAAAAAAAAAAAAAAATCCAAAGCAGAGGTAGAAAGTGCAGAGGTGCAGAGCAGGTGAGTCAGCAAGAGAAGAGCTCTCCCACATCCCTGCACCACTGGCTGACCACAACCTCAGCTGCATCTCCCCAACCCTACTCCAGCCTTTTGTCATGAAGAGCCAGATGAAAACATCAAGCTTCCTCTGCCACTTCAGTGATAATTCATAACAGAGCTCCAAGAACTGATCTGTTGCTGCTGCAAAAAAAAAACCTCCAAAACAAAACAAAAAAAAACCAAACCAAAACAAAACAAACAACACCCAGGCACTTTTGAATTAATTCCAGTATTGTATTTTGCAGCCAGATTTCTAGGAAATGTTGTGAATAATCCAAGTAATTCAGTGGAGTGTTGTGGGGGTTTTTTGTTTTGTTTTTACAGAACACAGGAGCATGTGGAGTTTCAGTGCTGCAGCAAAACCCTCAGAAATCAGGGGTGATCCTGTTCCTTTTGGTATTTTATGAAAGGTTTTTCTCCTGATAATTCCAGAAATAAAAATGTGCAAGAGACCTGTGAGCCATCTCCTGGTGCTCTCCCACAGGTAGCAGCAGTTCATCTCCTGCTGGCAAACTGGGCATCTCATGGGAAAAAACCCATTGTGAAAGGATTTGTTTCAAAAAAACATTTAAATTAATCTCCTACTTAAGCAAACAATTCCAAGATAGATAAACTCAAATATATTTTAAAAAAATTAAAAAAAAAAGAAGAAAAAAGAAAACTCCCCCAGAACACATACCAAGCTGAACTGCAAACTGAAAAACAAAAACAAGCAGATAAAATATATCCAAACATCCCAAGCCAGACTGGGGCCTTGGGGGCCTTCAACACAACTGTGATTTATTGTGCCAGCAAAACCAATTAATAAGTCAGAGGAGACCAAGCAGTGAGGGATTTGCTCTGGAAGACCAGAAAAAAAAATAAATTTATGCTGCAGGATCTGTTGAGCCAGCTTTAAAACAATGCAACAATTCAGATATCCCCAGCACTGCACTGGGATTCCTTCCCTCAGATTTTGCAAGAGGAACCAGAAAACTTCTGTGTTTGTGTCTTATCAGGGGAAGTTTTTGGCTCAGTTAAAAACCTCATCATAATTCGGGGAGAATTTAATCACTTGCAGGTAATTCCAGTGCCTTTAGAGCTCCACTTCCACGAGGAGGGTGCAGGATGCTCACAAGAGACAATGAGGGGTTTGATGAGTTAATTCTGAGCCCTGATTGCTGAGCTGCGTTTTATCAGGACTCCAATTATCCCCAGGTTTGGATTGGGGCTACACAATCATCTCATTACTCACTTACACTCACCAGAAAGAAAACTCATTTGTCAAAACAACCTTACGGAAGATTTAAGTGACTTTAACACGCAAGGAGTGGGACACCAATTACCACCAGGCCCTGCCAGGTTTGTTTGTGCAAGAGGCTTCTTCCAGATATCAAAAAAATGAATAAAAATATGGATTTTCATCAGCAAGATGGCACAGGACAACTGTCAAAACTGACAGCACACATTGGCTGAAAACAGACCATGGCCATCAGATGTTATCAAATCTGCTGCCATCACCCTCAATCAGAAATGTCCAACTGGGCAGGCACAAATTTATTCCCTTTTTTTCCTCTTAATATTGCCTGTACAGAACAAACTCCTCACCAGATTTTTTTCCCAGCTACATTGTAAGTATTTACCTCTTGTAAGTATTTACCTCATGCAAGGCACTAAAAGCCACAAAAGTGGCTTTCAAGTTCTTCCAGAAATAAGGGAAAATTTGAACTCAAAGCTGATTTCATTGATGAACTTTCCAGACGTTTAGCTAGTTAGGTTGGGAGATGGTTGGGACCATAACAACCTCTGAATTTTCCAAATAGTCACATATTAATTCACTAGAAAATCCTTTCAGGGCTTTCCCCAGCTCCTCAGTAATTACCAGAGCTACAAATTACTGAACACTTGAAGTTTTTATGGATGTAAACATCCAGGAGGTTCTTCCAAAGCTCTGCTTCAGTGCTGAAGCCAAGATCAGGCTCACTACAGTCCTTTCAGCTGAAAATGAGGTTTCAACTTTTAAATTTTAACATTGCTGAGAACACAAGAAAGGTAAAGAAAAGTTAGCTGGCAAAAGACAGACCCAGGCTCCGAGGAGAGCCTCAGATATGCTCAGAAACAAAAACATCCTAATTACTAAGAATACAGAAAACCATATGTATATGCAAGATCCCAGGAGGAGATAAGGAAAAAAGCTCCACTCTACACAGAGCAAGAATATCAAAAGATGTTGCCCTGCTGAGAAAAGGGAGGAAAATGTCCAAAAAACAGAATTTAAGAGGTTTCTTTTTTTTCTTTCTAGGGGGACTGGGGATTTTTATTGCTTCAGAGGTGGGGCAAGAACATCTCCTGCCTGGCAGATCCCCACAAGCTCAGTGATTTCATAGCTCCATTTCAAAACAAGCTGTTTTGAAACCCTGTGAAAAGGTAACATCTATATCTATGGTTTCCTGCAGCCCTGATGACGTTTTGGGGTGAAGGCTTTGAGAATCTGAGGGCACAGAACTCCTGCAGAGAGATCACCAAAGCAGCACAGCGGGGTGGGAGCGCTCACACCAGCACACACTCTGGGATGTGCTGTCCATCCACCCCAAGGCCTCGGCGCAATCGAGCAGCAGAAGGTGACTCATCACTCCACAGCAGCTGAACTCTTCCAAAAGGTCACTTTGTAATGAGGAGTAAGAGTGACAGCAGCTCTGAGAGTGAAATAACCAAGAAATCCAGTGTATTTCCAATCACAACACAACAAGGGCCGAGGAGGAACCTCCCCTCCTTCCCCAAACCACACAAGCACAACAGGAAAGCACCACAGAGCTCTTCAAAGCCCTCAGAGGCAGCTACAGGGTGCTGTCTCCTTAAGACAAAGGAGGAAGATGAGTAATACCACAAATCCAGGGCAGAAATGCCCATTGCCATGGCACCAAGTCGACAAAAGAAGAAGCCGCTCTCAGAAGATGCCACAAGAAGAAAAAAAACATTCAGAGATCTGCTTTTGGGGTTTTTTTTGTTTGTGGGGATAATTTGAAGAAGGCAAGACTGAGTTCTGGAAGGGGACATGTAGAGGCACCTAAGATGTCAGGACAGACAGCTGGGCTCTGGCAGAAGGGTTTGGGGAAGACGTAGGGGCTTGTGCTGCCAAAACCAGCAGTGTTTCCCCCCAAACCCTTTCACTGCCCTCAGGCAGATGCTGGGGGCTCAGTCACCTCCCCAGCTCCCAACCTGGGTCGCTCTCTCACATTCCCAGTCCTCAGGAAAGCATCAACCACATCCCAAGAGCCCACAAGTGAGGTGGGAAGGAGGGAAGGAGCAGGGCTACCCCAACCTCACGCCCCACATGCCCTCAGAAAACCTCCCTGAGGTCAAGCATGATTTTCTGCCCTTCTGCAACTCAACCCAGCCTCCAGAGAACACCTCTGGCTAGAGATGAGAGGGCTGGCTTCCAGTTTTGTCCTTTGACTCCCCAAAATTTGTTCTTTGTATGAGAAAGGGAGAGCCAGTGCCAAAGGAAGTGCTGTCACCAGTGGCGCTGGATCAGCTGACATCTGGCAGACATTCAACTTCCCCTTCCAGATGTCAACCTAAGGCTTGGCCCACCCTGGAACAAGAAAGATGAGCCTTGTGACAGCTACAAGCATCTAAGGGCCTAAATAACCAGAGAATTTTAGTCTTTTTTCTCACCATTTGGAAGTCCTGAATATTTCCAGCACTTCCAAGGGCAGGAAGCCCCAAGCCCTCAGGGACTACTTCCTGAAGAGGCTGGAACTCTCCAGAAGATCTCTCCCTAATACCCTAAATACATGCTGTTTTGGGGGAAAACACAGAGCAGAAGGTTGGAACAAGATTATCTTTAAGGTCTTTTCCAACCAAAATTATTCCATCATCCTATTTCTCCAAAATCAGCAGAGAAGATGGGACTTCAATACCTCAAAGATCTCAGTCATCTTTGAGGCAGATGATCCAAGTTGAGGCAGATGATCCAAGTTTTCAAATGCCACCATTTCATCTTGCTTCAAAGAAAATAAAAAAATCTCCTTGCAGTTAAAGATGTGTCTGCCAGAGCCATCCAAGTTTTGCTTGATGCTCGTTGGCAGGATGTCTCCAAAGGGATCCAACACCCACGCATGATCCCCACTCCAGAAAAAGACAAGCAGATACACCTGCCAGGCTGTATGACAGGAAAACATCACAAAAGAACTTGAAAAACAAGGAGCCACCCAGAACAGTCACCGATGACAACGTGGAGTTGATTATTTACTGCCTATCTCAAACATCTACAGGATTTAAAAACACGGAGCCTGCTCCCAGGACTGGATTACACAAGCACCACACCAGACTGTTTTCATATCACACTTCAGCTAAATGGATTCTCTATCACCCATGGCAGGTTTGCAGCTACCCCTGCAGTGCAGCTCTCCCTCCAATAAGGTGTGTGTGCAAAAAAAGTCAAATAATACTTGCCACTCTCTTCAAAGAAGTATCCATTCCTTGACATCGCTGCTGGTGGAGACTCTGGAGAAGACAGAAAAAAATGAAACATGAGAATCATCAAGATGCTGAATGTCTTCACTTTACAGCACAAAACCAATGACAAAATACTGCAGGCATCAGATTTTCCTGAGTGTGGTAAATGTAACTTTTTGCTTATTGATATTATAGTATTTACCAGAAATTTCCTTTACAGCCACAGGCAGTACTTGCAAAAAAGAGTCAGACATCCTGGGCTGGGACCACAAAAGAGCAAGGCTAAAGATCAGGATGACTCTGATCATCTCAGGGATTTACCAAACATGAACAAGTACGTCAGCAAAAACACAAACTAAACATCTGAAATGTTTTTATAAAAATACAAACCACAATGAAGCCCAGGTAGTACCTTGTGCACAGACAAAATAACCAGTTTAATTTACAAAAAACAACTCAATTTTATGAAAATGGGAATTCACTTTCCATCCTGCTGCTCCTAATCATTAGGATATCCCCCAAACAGTGCTTGGCACTTGAAGATAAGCCCCAGAACCCTCCAGCCTTCCTTGGCCCACTTCCTGAGCTGAGGTCCTACAGGCAACACCATCTGCACCAACAGGGTCTGGTGAGGAAGCCACAAATGGGAAATGATGCTGAGCAAGAGCAAATCCACCAACACAGCAGCAGCAGGGATGGATCCCCAGCATTTATTAGGAACAGGAGTTTTGCTACTGAGTCAGTTCTGCAATTCACTGCTGGCAAAGCAGCCACTGAACATCTATTGGTGTGGTAACAGAGCACAGGAGCACCTGCTCTCAGGTGTGACCAAAGCCTGCTGCCCAAACCCAGCCTGGCTGCTCTGAAAGCTGACAAAATGTGACAGCTCAGCCTGTGTGGGCAGCAGCGCCTCTGGACAGGTGCACGGCTCATTTTCCATCAATAACAGAGCTCTTGATTTCAAGCCCTGAGCAAGAATCACCTAAGCAGCCCCTTGGAAACGTGGGACTCGATGCTGCTTCTTCACACACTTCTTCCCAGCCAAAATGCAATCAGAAAGAGGAATAGGTTTGCTGTGTCTCTCCCCAGGTCATTAGGCTAATCAAACATTACCTACGCAAGCCTGCGATGAATTTGGGCCAACAAGGAAAGAGATTTCGCCTGCCTTATTGTTCTACAGATTAGGCTTCCTCCTTTTCCTTTGAGGTATGACACTGTTTCCCAAAGACCCTTTCTCTGCCCCATCACTTCTGGCTCCCAGGTTGCAGGCTCTTTATTCCCTTGTACAGTGTGCCACGTTTTCAGGGCTCACAATTGCTGCTGGTCCCCCGGGAGCCCTTGTGCACATGACGGATGTAAAGCCACTTGTCACTGACGGCAGCACCTCCCAGCCCTGTCACTTGTCACCACTCAGACCTTCCAGTGCCCACAGGTTCCTGAAGGGATACCCTGATGGCCATGGGAAAAAGAAATAAAATAAAAGAGCCAGCACATAAACCAGAGGGCAATTCCAGTGTCTGGTCCAAAGGAGAAACACAATGTTCCAAAGTTCATCCCAGAACAATGGGCTGGAGGAACAAACGGCACCGAACTGTGGCCAAGGGGCACCCATTACACGAGTCAATTGTTTCCCTCCACCTGGAAGGGAAGGAGAAGATCCATCCAGACTGATTAGCATGTTAATGATCAAAGGAAAGTTTTTAAAGACTCTTTTATTGTGCAATGATTGCATTTACGTATTTCAGGGAAACAAACAAAATACGCCTCGGCAGCGGGCGGATTACCCAAGGAACCCACATTTCCAGCAGGATGGTTTATCCATTTCTCACTCCTCTTATGGCTTCTGAGGGAGCCTGAAGCAACATGTTCATCCTTCACTGGGCAAAATGAGACCCTCTGCTTTTTCTTTAACTGAACACAGCTATTTCTGTGGGTTGATGCTGTCTAATGATCAGGAATTGGTTGGTTTCTTCCTCAGAAATTCCTTCCAGCTGCAGCATCCCAAAGATTGGCATCGCACTTTTATGGGAGACTGGTTTGGTCCCTGCTTGGAGCAGGCATGAAAAGGGCAAGGCTGGGGTGTTACACAGCAGGCAGTGCCATTTCATTAGGTGCCACTGGTTCCTCTGAGTCACTAACGAACCACAGTCCCCCCGGCAACATGCTCGGGTAATTATGGTGGAGGTGCTGTTTTTTTCAGATGAGTCATAAAACAGAGGTCTTAACCTTGTAATTAAAGATGCAATGGCACGTTTGGGGAAAGGAAAAAAAAAAAAGATAAAGAGTCAGGCGTTCACCCTACTACGTCCTGGCAAAAACCCAGCCCTGGCAATTTGTCTTCTCCCAACATAATGCTGTCTCACAGCACCAACCCAATTCAGACTTCCAAACAGCCTTGTTGGCGCCTTTGGAAAAGCTCTTCCATCCCCCACGGAAGGGGCACATTAACATCAGGAACCTGTGCCTGGCGTGCCCAGGAGGTAAAAGGTGATGGGTGTTTATACAAGCCCAGACACAGGCAGGGAGCCACAGGAGCAGCTGAAAGGTCAGGGATTAGCACAAGTGGAGGTGGGAAAGGTAAATTGGGGGCTACAGCATCTGCACCTCTGATGCACTACAGAATTCAACATTCACCTGACTTTTTCATACAAAAATTTGGGTTGGAAGGGATTTCTAAAGGTTTATTCCCCCTTCCCTGCCATGGGAAGGGATATCTATAACTAGATCAGGCTGCTCAGCACACCTGATCTTGAACATTTCCCGGGATGGGGCATCCACCAAATCTCTGGGCAACCTGCAAAAAATTTATTCTTTATGCCTAATCTAAACCAAACCTCTTTTCATTTATAACCATCACCCCTTGTCTTATCCCAAGAAGCTTTTCTAAAAAGTCTATCCCCACCTTTCCTAAAGGCCCTCTTTAAGCAGTAAAATGTCACAGTAAGTTTACCCTACAATCTTCTGTCCCAGCTTTGGATAAATTAGGAGGAAATGTCTTAAAATGTGTCCTCTAATACAGGTCACCTCTTTGCCAGTTTGAACAACCCCAAGTTCGGAACTGAGCAGAACAAACCAGACAGATCTCAGGGACAGCCCAATTAATCTCCTTATGCCTCAGTCCTTTTCTCCCCTTATTCCCCCATCAGCATTCCTTATGCTGAGGGATGCTACCTAAGGACAAGGCCAGCTGGCTCCTGCTGAAGTGCAGGCTGAGGAGCAGCCAGAAAGACAAACACATCAGCAGCTCCACCTGCTCCCCTCTCCTGGCGCTTACGGGATTTCACATCCAAGGTCTCGGCTCCTCGGCCGCGTTTTGCTGCGCTGGGTTTGGGCTGTGCAGAGCTGACAGCAAGGCTGAGCCTGCTCTGCTCCAGCAGCCACTGCCTGACACACACACACCAACCTTGTATTTCCTCTCCCCACCTCACCTCCACTCCTGAAATTAAAAAGAGTTCAAGCAAGGG
This sequence comes from Melozone crissalis, assembly GCF_028551555.1. Taxonomy (NCBI): domain Eukaryota; kingdom Metazoa; phylum Chordata; class Aves; order Passeriformes; family Passerellidae; genus Melozone; species Melozone crissalis. The sequence goes on from NW_026535905.1 coordinate 5,522,744, forward strand.
CCAGTTATGAAACACCGCAGTGATCGATGCAATTGCTGGCTTAGGGAAGCCTGGGCAGGAGTACAAGTCTCCAAATTCATTAGGTATCAACATGGTAATGCTCCAGCGTTTGCCTGAAGTTGCAGAAGTGTTTCCATGAAGGATAAATTTTCCTCCAGCCTGTAAAGTGCAGGGGTTTCCCCTCTGCACACCCTCAGATCCACCAATCCTGCACTGCCAGTTCTTTAACTCAGCTTTTCTTTCAAATGCTGCAACAATTAAAGAAAAAAAATCCAAGCGAAGAAATTTCAGCAAGACAAATGCTTCTAGGGACAAAGCAGGAAAGCACTACCCCAAGGAGCAGAGATGGAGCACAACAACTCATTCCTGTGCCTGTGAGAGGTCTCCTGTGCCCCTCTCCAAACCCTCAGATCAACCAATTCCATGCCTCCCATTTCTTCCACTCAGGTTTTCTTTCAAAGGCTGCAACAATTAAAGAAAAAAATCCAAGCAAAGAAATTTCAGCAAGACAAACGCTTCTAGAGACAAAGCTGGAAAGCACTACCTCAAGGAGCAGAGATGGAGCACAACAACTCATTTCTGTGCCTCTGAGAGGTCTCAGAAAGGTCCTGCCTCTCTTCAGACTCCTTCTCACCCATCACCTCCAAGGACAACCAGACTCTCCAACTGTTCTCTCTATCCAAAGGCAGAACAAGGTGTCACCTTCCACTGTCTGCCCAAAAGCACATGGTGCAGCTCTCTTCTGACAATTTAAGCCGTGCTCTTCTTTTCTAAACATTAATTTACTCCAGAAAATAACTTCCCACTGCCACCCCAACCTTATTCCCTGCAGGGATGCTTGTTAGATGAGACTAAATTGGAGAGGCACACGGTGTTACCACTTCTTTCCTTCCTCAAAATGAAAATTTCTGAGCTTTCTGAGCACTGAATTCAGACGTGAAGAGCCGAAGTGCTGCAAAAGGGAAAACAAAGCTGCTTTTTCCAGACTCAAGGATGCAGCTGAAGATTTCATGGCTAAGCCATTACCCTTCGAGCTGAGGCAACAGCAGAGACCCCAAGAGCCACCAAGGCAGAGGAATATGAGAGAATCACAGAATTATCTGAGCTGGAAGTTAAAAGACCATCCAAGACTCTGCCATGGGCAGGGACACCTTCCACCAGACCTGGACATGACATTTATTTTTAACTGGCAGCAGAGTCAGGGTTGCTGTTGTTGTTTGAGGTGCTGGGATGGAACAGCTGATCTGCCATGGGAAGCACCAGACAAGAAGTGGGTATATTTCCTGATTTCTTACATTCTTATCATTTTTACATTTAACAACAAACCCCTGCCATGCCATCCTCCATTATTAAATTCCTGTGCACACTGCATCTCCAGCTAATAAACCCATTTTGACTCTCTTGTTTTAAAGTTAGCAATAAGTTCCCTTGAGCCTTGCAATACTGGAAGATTATGAATAAAAACACATTCTCGGGATACTTGGGTAACTCAATTACAATGTTCTGGGGCTGGCATCTTCCAAATAAACAGCCCTCTGCAGCACAAGCCTTATATTGAAGTGAAACACAGCTCTGCAAAAGCCTTCTACAAGTACTGCCACAACCTTTGGCATTTATGGCTTTTTTTGGCTTAAATCTCTAAAAATTCTAGTGCCTTGATAGTTAATTGGAGTTTGTTTTGTGACAACACCAGTTTGAAAGAGGTACTGGGGAAGAACATTTTTATTTACAGGTCCTTTAATACTGGCAGCTCTTGGGCAGTCTGTAAACATGGGCAACTTGTACACCTGGAAAATCTAATTAGCCCAAAAGTTCTGATCAGAAAACATCATGTAGCTTCATTATCCTTTACTTAGGGTGTGCTCCAATACCCCAATTTCATAGAATGGTTTGGGCCAGAAGGGTCCTTAAAGACCATCCAGCTCCAACCCCATATTCCAACACCTTCCACCAGACCAGGTTTCCCCAACCCCATCCAACCTGGCCTTGGACACTTCCAGGGATGGGGCAGCCACAGTTTCTTCAAGAACCTCAATTTTCATCATTTTTGCCGGAGCTCTGAGGACATTTCTCAGACTCATCAGCACGTGCAATGTCCTGCCTCAAAGCTGATAAAGCAAAACACGTCAGACTATGAGTGAGAAGTCACCACAAAAATCACTCATTTGTGCTGAAAAAGCCTTGAGACTTTGTCTATTTCTTCCCAGGAAGAATTAGCAATTATTGCATCATGCAGAACTGCCCAGTCAGATAACTGGGCAGAAATGGGATGGGTAACTGGAAAGAAATCCATTTCCCAGAAGACATACAGGACTTGAGCTTTGCAGCAAGGTTTTGGCCACTTCCAGCTGACTCCAGGAGTTTACTGAATGCAAAATGAGGAATGTTACAGTTAAGTTTCACCCCCTCAAACTGATCCAGGGATAATTCCAGCTTGGACAAATTCATAGTCTCATCCAAGGCTTCAAGCTGGAAGATGATGCAGCTTCCCCCATCCAAAGCTCCCCAGTTCTGCTGTTCAATATTAAACTCTTAATAAATTCTTATTATTTGCTCTCTCCACCCCAACATCCCAAGACAAGGGATTCCTACACAAGGGACTGGGATCTGCATTCAGGTTTCTGCAATTTGTAGCAAGGGGAGAGTCACAATTTATGTGCTTTAAATACCCAATAACCAAGTGGTTATTGGGTATTTAAAGCACATAAATTGTGACTCTGCTCCCCTTCTCCACCCAAAGTCAGCAGCAAGCCAAACTTCAGAGAAAAATCACACACAGAGGAAATAACACCTCAGGGAAAACCTGTAGGAGAGAAGGAATTTTTTAATTATGTGGAGCATTGACTGAAATGGAATTTAAAAATCTCAGTGTGCAGCAAGAGCTCAACAGGAGGAGGATGAGGAAGCCTCCAGCTCCTTTGATAACAAAACTGCATCACAACAGAGCAGGACAGGAGCTTGTCAGGCAGCAAATCTGATCACAGACGAGATGAACAGCTCCAAATATGTCAATATTACAGTTTTTCTCCAACACAGCCTCTCTTGTGCTCTTAAGACAAGAGATTCTGGGAATTTTCAAGAAGAACCAAGCAGCACAGGCTCTTGGTGGAGACATTCCCTGCAAATCATTTAAAACCACCCAAGTCAGCAAGAATTAATGGACAGCAGCAAGCAAAAAGCTATTCTGGCTGGAGTTGCCACTTCTCATTTCTATCTACACCTTCAGCAGCTGATTCCTTCCCACAGCTCCACCTAATTCAGCTGGAAAAGGCTGGTGAGAGCACAGCTCCTGCTGGCACAGAAATTGGAAAATGCCCCTGTGCTGCTGGGCTGGGCAATCACAACTGACAGACAGACAGGAGGACAAGAGCTGGAGATTTCACTTATTTTTCTCCATGCCCAGAGAGGTGTGACCAAAAAAATAAAAGGAAAAAATCACAGAAGTCAGGGTTTCCAAACTGATCACTGTAATTCAAGTAAGATCAGTGAGGGATGCTTGGAAAGGAAAGTGGAAAGGTAAATGGCGTCTGATGCTGCCCAAACACAGACCCTTCCCTAAAAATCATGGAGAAAGGCAAAGGAAAACATCAAAGACAAAATTCCAGAGGGGCAAAAAGACCTTTTGTAAGTGATCAAATGGGGAATATCCACACCCTGGGAGTCCCAGGGAGTTTTTTCTGGAAGGGCTGAGTTAAGACCAACTAATGGAATCTTTCTAGGCACAGCTTTGCAGCCTGGCTGTCCTTTGTCAGGGCAGCCACACCTCCATCCCCAGCAGAGCCTGAGGGGGATAATCCTCCCTGCCCAAGGCACAGCAGAGCCCCGTCCATGCCCAGCTCAGTGCCAGCGCTGCAGGGAAGGGCTCTGCAAGGACAGAGCCAGCTCCACAGGCCCCAGCTGGGATCCTGCTCCCCCCGGTTCCAGCCATCACACAGAGCAAAATATCCTCCCAACACAGCTCCCAAAAACACCAGGAGAAGAGCAAAGAGTGGGCAGTGCCCCACAGGGAGAGGGCAGCTCCCCTCTGCCTGCATCTGCTGCCCCTCACCTTCCTCAGCTCATCCTCCTCCTCCTCGTGAGGCTGGGAGGAAAACCACAGCCCCTGAAGGGAAAAAAGCCCCAGAACATCTGGAGATTTAACACAGAAGGGTGACTGGCATCACTGGGTAACAAAACAGGGATATTCACTGCAGATTTTTACCTAAAAGGGTTGATTAAAACATCATCTGCATGCAAATATCTACAAGAAATCCACTCAGGAGGTCCTGAAAAGAGTGTAGGAAACAGCCATGCCCCAGAAAGATTTAAATCTACTCCAAAGCTCTTCACCCCAGTAAACTTTTGGAAGATGAAGTGCTGCTCAGAGCAGACACTGAGGAGGAAGGTGCTTTTAAGCAGCCCCAATCTGAAGGCAAATTATTGCTCCAGCCCAGAGACCCAGACCTGCAGGGACACAGGCTTTGCCCTCCTGATGTATAAACACATCCTCCAGAAAACCTTACAGGAGAGAATGTTTCTGTTAAATCATTCTTTAGAACTCCCTTTATGTTTAAAATAAAGGAACCTGAATGCTCCTCCTGCCACAGGGGTGCATTGATGTGTTGCTTATTCCCCTATCCCCCTACCAGAAGTATCCCCAGAGGATTTTCACCATTTCTTTGCTTCCCAGAAGGGTTTCATTCCCCCAGATCCCTGTTTGTAGGACTCAGAAGTCTGGATTATCTAAACTAAACATCACACCCCTTGGAAATGTCCCATTTCTGTGATTTTTGGAGAACACAAAGCAGTCCTCTGACATTTCCAGGGCTATCCTGAGTCCCTTGGATATAAAGTTTTGCTCCATGGATTTATCTAAACAGTGTCCTCCACCAGAGTGGGATGACATCCCAGGCAGAAAACACAACTCCATGCCTTTGAGGCTCAGCAGGCACTCAAGGTTCAAACCACGGATTATTTGCAAGGAGCTGGATATTCCTCCGAGGATGGAAATGGTGTGGGGAGGTTTTAAGTTATGCCACGGGGCACTGTGGTAAATGAAACCCCAGAACTCATTTTCACAGTGGCTGGCTGGGAAAAAATAAAGCATTATATTGAAAGGATAAAGCAGGAAGCATCCTCCTGCCTGCTCCCTGCCAGGCAAACACCCACCCACACACAGGCTCAGGGATCAGACGTGGCTGTTTTCAAATCAAAGCCTTTTCCTCACTGCATTGAACAATTCCCCTCCTCAGCTTCCTGCAGCTCACCCATGCAATAAAACCAGCTAATAAAGAGTCACTGGGTGCAGCAGTGACAGCTCCCAGCACCCAAAAACAAAAAAGCTGTTTGGATTTAGCAGGAGCACCACGTTTTCCAGGTTGACTCATCACAATTTAGCCCACCCAAACAATTAACATCCGAGGCTGCCTCCCAGAGGTGAGCTGCAAGAGGAAGGCACCCTGCATACCCAGAGTCATGCAGGATATCCACTCCTCACCCACTGCATTTCTTGGCCAACATTTCACAGGTGAGCAGGACAATTTCAGCAGCAAGGCACCAGCAACATTTGGGATTTGGCTGTTGGACTATTCTGGCTATTCTCCCCCTTTTTGGTTTGGTTTTTTTGAGTTGTTTTTACAGTTTTTTGGAGGTTTTGTTTTGCTGAACCCTCTAAAAAGCGATTTAACTCTTGCAAGGATTTCTTGTTTAAGCACTACATGGAGAGGAGAGACAGCAAAACACCTCCAGAGATGCCACAAGCTGGCAAAGGCCCAGGATCAGGCCAGTTGAGGCTCTTCAGTAGACTTTTCCTGAAACATTTAAATAATTTAGAAAGCATTAACTCTTACTGACAGCTTCTCAGGCAGCTCTTTCCCTTGCACGGCCCTATCAGATGCCTCATCACTCTTAATCCAAAAGAAAAAGAGATACTGCAACAGCCCCAAACCTTGGTTAGGGTTGAAAATGGATTTTTAAAAGATGCCTGAGATCTTTTTCTCTGCTGAAATGCCTTCTTTGTACAGGCAGGTCTTCCAGAGGCCACCACCTGCCACTTATCTGCAGTGGCACTGTGTAAACCATGCAGAAATGGTTAAGAGACAGTCTGACAACATTTCACTGACTTGGGGCTATTCAGAGGGTGGGAGCTGTTCCCTGTAGGGGTTTAAATGTTTAAATACTGTAAAAATTAGGAGTAAACTGGTGGGAATAAGCCTTTCTTGGGGGTTAAGTGGAAGAGATGCTGCAGCACCACCAGTCTCACTCTGGAACATCCCTCCCTCCTCCAGGGTACCAGGGTCATGTTTTGGAACAAAGTGGATTTCTAGAAAGTTTTTTTCCCCCTGCTATCTTATCACCACCAGGAATGAAAACAGCTGCTGAAAAGGCAGCAGTGGCTGAGCCAAGCTTTAGCAGCAAAGTTGTTCCTGCATCACTCCCAACCACCATCCCCCAAAATCACTGGATGGAACAGATCTAAGCCACAGAAAACCAAAAGTCAGGCCAAACCTAAGGTCTGTACTGGAAACAGAAGCAGAGCACTGAACCCAGCCACCTGATCACCAAACACATTTTCAGCTGTGCTTCTCATCAAGACTCAGAAAGAAAAATTTCCCTCTGCCACAAAAAGCAAGAAGAGCCCAAAAGGATCCCCAAATGGCCACAGAGCTGCACTCTGCAGCCTCAGAAACAGGGTCTGCAATTCCCACCAGCTTCAGCAGGACAACACCAATCACCCCATGCAGTTTAGGAGCCATAAAACAACATCAGTGACAACAACAACAACAACAACACAGGTGGGGGGAGAGGCAACAGCACCAGATCCCATTTCCCAGTCTATCATCAATCCAAAATTAAAATGCCCCAGTCCAGTGATGAAATAACTGCAGACGGACAAGCATGGAGATAATGTTATTCATTAGGATGTTGTTTATGGTTCCTCTACAAGGCTTCCACAGCTACAGCACCAGGGATGATGTTTGGGAGCATTTCAGACACACCACATACATGATTTTGTCTCCACTCAGCACTGCACTTCCCCCAAGTGAAACAGCTCAATGGAAAGCTCACTGACAGGCTGGGAGGATGTTTTGCCATTAATTAAGGGAAAAACCAGAACAGAGAAGCTCTCTTCAGTACTCATCTCCCCATGCATACCTTGAAACTAAATGCAAACCCCAACAGCCAGCGCTCTGGTTAATTTAAATGGAATTCAAAAGGCATTCTCCATCCTTAAACACAGAGACACCCAGCACAGGCAATAGATATCATCACCAAGCACAGCAAAGCCCATAGAAAATACATCAAGCACTGCCTTACTTTAGTGAATTAAATAATTCAAGAGCTGGCAGAGCTGCTTTTTCAGATTTCCTGACCAAATGCATCACCCAGCAACAGCAGCGCTTCAGCCTGGGAGGGGTTTTAAGACCACAACTTACCTGCACTACTTCTCCAAGAGCCACAGATGCCTCTGCTGCCCTCAGGGCTGCTCCCCCCAGCCAGCAGCACTTGTCCCCAAAGGCCACTCGCTCAGGTGGCCGAGGCAGAGCCGGCTCCTGCTTTTTCACTGGCTCCAACGTGAATCCATCCAGAGCATCTTTGTCCCTCACTTCCAATTGGCGAGCGGCGGATGGGTGGAGTGAGAGCGCGACCCATTAGCTCCCAGATGGACACCTCCAGCCCAGCTCTGCCAAACCCACACCTGGGCAGCACCTCTGCACATGCCACCACTGCCCCAAACAAGGATCTGGGATGTGTCCTCCTGCAGCCACCCGGATCCCACCAGCTCTCCGAGCTGTTTGCCTCCAGGAGCAGAAATAGAGTAGTTAAAGCGACGCAGCGCGCCGGAGAGTTTTGCTGGATGCAGGATGGAGAAAGCTCCTGTGCCTCCTTAAAAAAGAAAAAAAGCTCTGTGCCAGCCAGAGCTGAAGTGAGAAGATGCTGTACCTTACAGAGAGAAGTACAGGGAAAGCCAGAGGATGAAAAAAAAAGGAGGAGGGGGGGAGAAAAAACCTGCTGCTGAGAGGGAGATAGAGCAAATTCCTTAAAGACACAGCTGCCGTGCCTGCCGGGCTCTGCTGCTTCATCCAGCTCAGCTGCACGGCAGCAGCAGTGCAGGGGTTAATGCATGCATGCAGTGGAATGAGAAACAGGGCAGCAAGTCTGTGCTCCAGCAGCAAGTTGCAGAAATTAGAGCTGAAAGACCTCACCTCATCTGAGGGGACTTAAATCCCAGCGTGTGCGCCCAGCACTGGAGCATGAGGTGCCTAAAAAGCTTTGCAGGGAAGATGCCACATCCTCTCCTCCTGCTCCAGCCTGTTCTACAATGCTTCACTTTCCTTACAATTCCAGATTTTCAGCACAATAAGCCAAGTCTCCCCCAGAGACTTAAACCCCAGAGGAATGGTCTAAGCTGGCCAAACAAACAAACAACAACAACAACAAACCTCCCCAAAGCAACATCAACTCAGAAAAGGCAGAACCCTAAAAGAATAAGACAGAAATAAAGAGCAAATTATTCAAATGCTGGCAAGGCTGGGTCACTCCCCTACTACAGCAACTCTGACAATCCCAGTGAGTTCAGTAAAATAATTCCCAGTGATGATATTTACCAGAGCACGGCAAGGGGAGGCAGCACCCGGCTGGGGAAGGGGCATCCCTTTAGCAGCCACAAGCCCCCATCCCCAGGCCCTGCCCCAGGCTGGTTTCCTCTGCACAGAACCACAGGCAAAGCGTGTTTTTAAACACCTCCCACGCCTTTTCTCTGCTGAGACTGCTCAGCCAGTCTCCTCCATTTTTTTTTTTTTTTTTTCCCTTACCATGCCACCTGACGAGCTTTTCCAGGTAAGGCACATCACAGACTGGCAATAAGATGCTAAGGAGGTAGAATGTGGTTCAGAAAGTGGAAGAGACCCCTGGAGGTCTCCAGTCCCACTCCCTGCTCCACCTTTAAAGAGAAATCAGGGCAATACAATACCAGACATCTTCCCCAAAAAAAAAGTTTTATAGGAAGTTGAGACTCCCATCCTTAGGATCAGCACTCACAGAGCTCAGCTCCTAAACCAGCAGCATTCACCAAGCTCCCCATATTACACTAAAGCAAGATTTGAACCAAGCTGGAATTTTTAAGGTAACTCCTCACAGTGAGACAAACCTGCACAGAGCATCTTCAAACCTTCCTGAATCCCCACACCTGATACCTTCACTAACAGTCCAGAGGATCCCTGACAGCATCACAACCCCAGAGGTGAACCGAGCCCGCTGAGCCTCCAGCAGGTATTTCAGGTTTCACGCAGTGCCGGATCCATTTCAGCAAGTGAACAAGCTCATGAAACAAAAGACTGGCTCAGATCAGTTTCTATTTTTAATTTTTTTCCACGCTGAGGTTGTTTATCAGCTCTCCCAGAGCTACTCCTTGGTGGAGATGCCAAACTGTGCGACCAGGACAGCATCACCACCACCACACCAATCACCCTCAAAGTCCCACCTGCGCTGCTCCCATCTCCAAACCCTCCTCAAACCCCACCTGGGCTGCTCTGCTGCCCCATCCCAACCCTTCCAAAGTCCCACCTGTGCTGCTCCCATCTCCAATCCCACCTCAAACCCCACTTGGGCTGCTCTGCTGCCCCGTCCCAACCCTTCCAAACCCTGGGCACGCACCATCCACCGGCCTGCTCCACCTCTGCTGCACCAAATGCTGCGGCCACGGGGCCAAATCCTGGGATGAGCCAGCACTGGCCCCAAACTGGCCATAGGGAGAGCGCAGGAAGGTGAGTCTGGGGTAGCAGAAGGACGCCGGCTCCATCAGCACAGAGAAGAGAGGAGAGCCAGGTACGAAGCAAACCGCGTCTCCCTTCGCCTCCTGCAGCGCGTACTGTTGGGACATGCAGTCTCAGAGCCTTCTCCCAAAGAAGTTCCTTTTTTTTCCCCAAAGGATTTAGTGCAAAAATAATTTTAAAAAAAGAGTAATAAAAGAAAGCCCAAAGACGCTGGAGCAGCCCCGGTGCTGCTGTCAGAGCCCAGCAGAGCACACTGGCAAGGCAGCGTCTCCAGGCTGTATTTAAACGCCCCTCTCAGAAAGCAGAGATGCAGCACAGGAAGAGACAAATTCCAGCTCTGCGTCGGGCTGATAAGCCAGGTTTATAATATTCAAGAAGTATTGGCATTACTACAGTTCCTCCCCCCCCTCCCAACCTCCTCCCGCAACGAATATCTTGTGCAGGAGCTTGTTGTGCACAATAAGCAAAAAAAAAAAAAAAAAAAAAAAAAAAAAAAAGGAAAAAAAAAGAGCCCAATCCCTAAAAAAAAAAAAAAAGTAGAAAAATCAGCCTGTTCCGGTGGGAACAGCCAACACGTTGAATAAAACAAACACACGCGTGTTAAGCCCTGGGGACGCAATTAGGCTCGGAGCAGGGGGAAAAGGCATTTAACTTGTGGAAAAGGAGATGGCAGAGGAAAAGGAGAATAAATCTGGTGCCTCACACCTCGTCCTGTGGGGTGGCACATCCCAGGGGGGCACTGCAGGATGCCAGCACCTGCCCCAGCACCAGGAGGGGAGGAAGGTCACCTCATCCTCCTCCCAAGTTGCTCTGTCCTCCTGATTTCCACTCCTGAGCCCCTCTCAGTGGGTAACACCCAGCAACAACTCTACTGTACCCAGCAACAACTCCACCTCCACTGTTTGCCCAGCTGAACACCTTGAGACAAGGGTTGTTCAGTTCTCAGCATTGACCAGCTGAGATCTTCTCTCCACCAGCTTCAAATCTTGGTTTTCCCCACCACACCCCTATTCAGCACTGCTGGCATCCATCCCACTATGGCACAGCCCCACCAGCCTTCCTCTGCCACTTCCATCAGCCGAGGAACCCCAAAGAACATGTTGGGAAGAAAAGTCCTCACCCAACACCAGCATAAAGTGTAAAGAACTCCAATGCCTTTGTTTTCAAGTTTTTATCCCCATGTTCTTGCACTTTCTCAGCAAATCTCAGAGGATTGGCACTACTTTGGCTTTGTTCCCTACCCAAATCTCCTCAGATTCCCTACCCAAGCTCAGAGCTCAGAACCTCCTTCAGCAGCAGAGGCAGAGTGAAGCTCTCAGTCCTGCTGGTTTTAATTGGGAGTCAGAGCCAGGGATGAATTTAGAAAGAGGGAGCAGAAGAAGCCATGGAGCAATGAGTGACAGCAAAGCCCTTTGATGGCACAGCCAGCACTGACAGATGCAGGAGCCCTCGGTGCTGTGCTCTGCAGAGAGCCTTTGTGGGGAGCTCAGCCCAGAGCAGAGCTAGGAAGTTGTATTTCCACTAAAAAAGAGGAATAAAAAACAAAACTTGATTTTCAGCATCGCCAGGTCCCAGCACAAACTGCTGAGGGGGCTGCTCTGCAAACTGCACAATCACACAGCACTGCTCAGGTTCAAGTAAGGATGAACTTTGAGGAATTGCCTTGGCGTTTCCAGTTTGGATGGGAATAGCAAAAGCAGCTTGGATTTAACCTGTCCTAGATGTCTTGACAAGGATTTGCATATTTAGAGGGTAGATAACAGCTCCATGATGATGATGATGAGTTATTAAAGTTTCCCAGGCTTTGTTTCCTCCCAGGGCAATCCTACACAAGGAACCAGGACTTGTCCAGAAGTGGGTTCACATGAGGAGGAGATAACTCAAGTGCCACCCAGCCTACTGAAACAGGAAGGTTCTGGGAACCTCAATCACAGCACACTATTAGAATTACTAAAAAAAACCCCAAAAAAGCAGCTTTCCCCAGTTAATGTGATTTAACACCTGTTCTTAAGCATAAAGTACCTATGCAGAGCATCAGTGCAGTTCTGCCAGGACAGAATTGGAGGTTTTAGTCTTATACAGGCAAAGGAAACAGCACCAGGCTAAGCTGGGTAATTCTGGACTAAAATCCAACTTTTCCACTAAAGCTTGACCTTGAGCCTAACTCTTTACGTCAGCTGCCTCCTGCAAGAAAGACCAAACCAAACAACAAGAAGGCAAATTGAACAGCACCAGGCTAAGTCTGATAATTCTGGATTAAATTCCAACTCTGAAGCTAAAATCTGACCCTAACTCTTACCTCAGCTCCCTTCTGCTGAAATATCCAACTTCTCACTGACACTTTCCTTTAAGCCAGCACAGAAAACTTCCCTTGCGGATCCTTTCCCTTTGAAACCCAAGACATCTTTGTTTTCACACTGACTCAACACAAAAATAAAGCTTGTTTTAATAAATGTTTACAGCCTCAAATGATTTACTGCAGCTTTACTAGAAGTCAAGCCACTCTGAGCTTACATACAGATATCTTATGCCACCGGGTGGGTCAAGCGAGGGCTCCACTTAAAAAAACCCCAACCCTTCCTTTTTATCTGCATTTATTTAAACAAGCTGAAGCATTCAAACTGCCAAGGAACAACAGGAGAGCCGGAGGGGAACTTCCTCTGCGGTCCATCATTCTTAGGGAGCACCAACTGTACAAAAGCCACAGACATTTCAAAACTGGAGGGCTCTGGCTGAGATGGATTAGCCAACAAATCCCGATTATAGCCGGGAAGCGGCGACGCGCGGCTCGCAGGGGGGTGGCAATCACTGAGGTTGCTGTGCAGACAGGACTCCAAGTGTTGCCTCGCTGTTCCAGCCTCCCAAACAAACCCCAAAAAAGCAGCCACAAACCCAAGAGCAGTAAGCCAGGTGAGGCACAGCTGGCTTTATTCAATCCTGGCTCAAGCGGTTTATCCCGTGCTGCAGCACTTGAGGAGCAGGAATTTGGCAGAGGAGGGACAAGGCTGTGCTCACACCTAGAGACAGTCCAGGAAAAATCCTGCAAACACTGAAATAACTTGGGGGAAAGGGGGAAATTCCCTTGGATTCTCCACATGCAAATCCACACAGAGAAGCTGAGGCTGCCCCTGGATCCCTGCAAGTGTCCAAGGCCAGGCTGGACAGGGCTTGGAGCAACCTGGGATAGTGGAAGGTGTCCCTGACCATGGCAGGGGTGGAATGTGATGTATTTTAAGGTCCAAAACCCAAACCTTCCCATTATTTTCTATTCCTGCAGGACAGCCAAAACCTTCCCACGATTTTTGACTCCTGCAGGACAGCCCAAACCTTTCCGTGATTTTCTATTCCCGCACGACAGCCCAAACCTTTCTATGATTTTCTGTTCCTGCAGGACAGCCCAAACCCTTCCATGAATTTCTATTCCTGCAGGACAGCCCAAACCTTCCCATTATTTTCTATTCCTGCAGGACAGCCCAAACCTCTCCACGATTTTCTACTCCTGAAGGACAGCCCAAACCTTCCTATGATTTTCTATTCTTGCAGGACAGCCCAAACCTTCCCAATATTTTCTATTCCTGCAGGACAGCCCAAACCTATCCATGATTTTCTACTCCCGCAGGACAACCCAAATCTTTCTATGATTTTCTATTCCTGCAGGACAACCCAAACCTTCCCAATACTTTCTATTCCCGCAGGACAGCCCAAACCTTTCTATGATTTTCTATTCCTGCAGGACAACCCAAACCTTTCCATGATTTTCTATTTCTCCAGGCACCACCAGGTCTCCAAATGCCAACACGGCCGTGAAAAAGCAGCAGAGCTAAGGCAGAACATCAGCTCTAAATGAAAACTTTTCCATTAAACCGGAGCGGGGAAAGCTCCGGAGGCACAAACCCTCCCGGAACACCGATCCTCACCCGAGGTGCGGGGACAGCACGGGTGACAAAGCTGCTGTGCCACCTACAGTCACTTGTGGTCCAGCACAGAGTCCCTGCAGCGGTCCCTGTCACTTCAGCCGGTGTCACCCAGCGCTGCCGCGGCCATGCCGGTGAAGGAAGCGCTTCCTCTGCAGGGCAGCAGGGAGACACCGCAAAAATAACTCTGAAACTTCACCCCAAATCACACAGCGCATTTAAAGCCTTCCTCCCCCCCCCCCCCATTTTAGATTAACTCCTTGCTGGGGGTCTTCCCCAGCGCGCACAACTGCCCCAACTTTTCGCATTAAAGTTTCGCTTTTTCTACTTATTTTCTCCCCCTCCTTTTTATTGCGGTTTTTACACCAACACCAAGTCAGGCAACCTCATCCGCTCGGCAGAGCTGAGCAGCACCCGGTGCCCTCCGCCCCATGCTGGGTGCAAAGAAGGCAAAGTGAAAACGGGGCATAAAACACCCCAAGAACAGCCAGACCCCAACTTTCCATCGCTCCTTTTCCCCTCTGTGTCCTCCTGTCCCACCGCATCCCCGGCGCTGGAACATCCCGCTCTGCACAAGCAGCTCAACTTTAGGAGTGTCACCAACAGAAAAAAAATAAAACTAAACTTAACTAAACTAAAATAAAATAAAAAAGAAAAACCAAAAGGGAAGATTTTTCAGCCCCCATCCCAAGAGGGAAAACCAGAACACATCCATCCCCCTTTCCAAGCCCACAGCATCCCGCCGCGACCCCTGCGCCGTGCAACAAGCAAAATCCGGGGTGGCAAGCGGGGGTGGCAGGGGGACAGCCGGGTCCCTCCGGTCCCCCCAGGCCCCCAGAGCCCCTCGGAGCCCCTCAGAGCCCCGTCCCTCACCGCAGGGCTGGAGGTGGAAGAGCCGCCGGGCTGCCATGGCCGCGCCGCTCATCCCGTCCGCACCATCGCCGCGCCTTCGCCTTCCCCGCCGCCGACGGGGGAGGGGGGGGGCAGAACTTCTTTATTTATTTTCCCCCGCCGAAAATAAATAAATAATGAAGGAAAAAAAAAGAGAGAGAGAGAGACAACTGGGTTTTCACCCCCCCTCCCCTGCACGCGCGCCAATTAAAAAAAATAAATAAATAAAATATATAATAAAAAAAATGAAGCTGGAGAAAGTCCCGAGCGAGGAGTGCGGCTGGGAGGGGAAGGGACAGGCGGTGTCACAGGCGGCCGGGTCCTAAAGCCCGCCCGCGGCCCCGGCGGGGACAGCGACACCGCAAAGGCAGATCCTGCCCGCAAGACCCCTCCTCGGGGAGCCTACGGAATTTTTTACATAATATATTGCGTTGGAAGGAGTTGGAAGGACCTCAATGATCATCCAGTTCCAGCCCTGGCCATGCAGGGACAATTTTCACCAGCCCAGGTTGTTCCAAGTCCCATCCAACCTGGCCTTGGAACTTCCAGGGATCCACAGCTCCTCTGGGTACCCTGTGCCAGGGCCTCACCATCCTCTTATTGAAAAAATCCTTCCTAATATTAATTCATATCTATATGGACACCTATCCTTTGGGTTAAAATCATTCCCACCCTTGTTTCAGAGCAACGGGCCCTGGATTGAGGCTCTTCCTTTCAATGAAAAATTAATTCTTCAGGTTAAGATCACCCTCTCTTGTTCCAGCACAACAGGCCCTGGATTGAGGCTCTTCCCCTCAATGAAAAATTAAATCTTAATTTTTCAGGTTAAGACCACCCCCCCTTGTTCCAGCACAACAGGCCCTTGGATTGAGGCTCTTCCCTTCAATGCAAAATGTATAAAATATGAATCTGTATTCACTTTTCCAGGGATGCAGGCTGCTGGAAGCATTAGCAGGGGAGATGATGTTCATAACTTCAGAGCAGGAAAAGGCACAGCTCTGATAAATCTTGCTTCTCCCATCAGATGTGCTCACGGACACCATGGGGTCCCATCATCCACACTGGTTTCCTCTGGCACTTCAAAATTCCTCTGAAATAACCTGGCACAGAAATTTTGAGTCCAAACCAACGAGCTGGGTGTCAAAATAAATCCCTGGGGCACAGCACAGCAAGGGAGCCTGAGGTTCTTTACCAAACCAAGCGGCAACAACGAAATTTAAAAAGCAGGGGCAGAAAAAAGCAACCTGCAGCCTTTGCTGTAGGAAAAAACAGGCACATTTAAGTTCTTACACCATGAAGATTGGACTGGGACTGTTTTGTTTCTCCATATCTTGATTTTTCTTTCCTCCAGAAGGGTCTCAGCTGATCCAGCTACAGCAATTTGGGAATCTTGGAATGGTTTTGGGTGGGAAGGGTCCTTAAAGAGCATCCAGTGCCATGAGCAGGGGCATTTTCCACTAGCCCAGATTACTCCCAGCCCTGTCCAACCTGGCCTTGGACATTTCCAGGGATCCAGGGGCATCTATAAAATTTGGATATTTGGAAATGAGAGGTGAAGAAGGTTTAAAGAAATCTTATTGACCTCTTGGCTTTTGATTGCTACAGATCTTGTTGTAGAGGCAGCATACCCTGAGTGAACCTTCACCATCCTCTAAATCAACAAACCACATCCAGGGGAAAAAAAAATTCCAAATCACCCCAAAAAGCATTTGACATCATTTGAACTGAGGTGGGAAACTCCCTGTCAAAAGTTGAAGGTTAAAGCTATTACTCCAACATTATTCTCTTATTAAATCCAAAACACAACACTTTAAATCAACTCTATCCCAGCCAAAACCAGGACATCACCAAAAAGAGGAAAAAAGGTGAGGGGATTTGGTTTTAATCCAAATAATTTAATCCAATTGAATTTATGTTGGCTTGGAGGATCCATTTATTGAGGAAGTGAATGTTTGAGTGGTTTAGCTGTACATGTTTATATACAACATTTAACTCTGTGCCCACACTGAGCACGTGGCAGCTGCAGCAGGTGGGAGGGAGCCCAGTGTGCCCAGGGGTCACCTTGCAGCTCCTCCTGAAGAGGATAACCAGGAAGGAATGTGGAATACATGACAGCATCCAGGGACAACTTCCCAGGGCCAGGAAGTCTTTTCCAAGAGTTTTGAGATCCCTTCCACTCCTGCATCCTTTGGGCTCTGAGCTCATGGCAGAAAACTTGACCCTGGTATTAACTCCCTTTTAATGCACCACACCATATTTCTCAATTATGACAAATTATCATTAAAGCAGTGCCTGTCCCATGGTAGAAATCTTAGCCTTCTACCAGTGACATTTTCTGGAGGGTATCAGCTTATCTGCCACCATGCCAGGCACCAGAGGGGACATCAGATACTGCAGTGTCTGGCTCTCTCTGCTCTATCCCAGCTCTGCAGACCTGATCTCTGCAGACATTCCCCACTGTCACAGCCAAGCACAGCCACCCAGGGACAGCTGGATCCAAGGAGCAGCAGTTCCACCCTTCCCCAAGCCCATCGGCTGCTGAGGAGCCTCATCCCAACATTCCCCTCCAGCAGGTTCTTAACTTTATGCACAAAGCCAACCTCCCTCCCAGGCAGAAGTTCATTTTCCTCCCTTACTGACTGACTGGTTGGCATTAAGCAGCTCTTTGTAGCCAGGCTGGTTTGTGGCTGGAAACCAGCGGGAAGTGGATTTTTGCTTCACAACCAGATCATACAGGACCTGCTTGCCTGGTCCAGCAGGATCAGCCAAGTATCCCAGCAGAAGATACTTGGGTTCCCTCCAAGGCAGGGACAGATGCCAGGTGTATTTGCTTTTTAGCAGGATGCTTTTCCAAGACTCTGATTGATTTTTTTTAATATTTGTTTTTCCTTTCTGATGGCCTCACATTGGAGGCTGCAAGAGCCTGGACACAGAAAGTAACACTAGGTGGACCCAAGCATTGCAGAGAAACCCTTATCCCATCCTCATGAAGCAGCTCTGGGATTCCCAAGCTGTGACACGGCCAAGACTTGAAACAAAAGCAAAGAAATTGCTTAGGAGATCCGAATTAAAAATGTAGGTACCACCATGGCTGAAGTCTGGGTTGTTTTATTCTGTTTGCATCATGAACTCCTTAAATCCCACCCCACCTCCTGCTCTTTGAGTGCAGCTCAAGGGAAACCTGAGTTCTCTTCCCAGCTCCTGCTGCACATCCTGCTCGTGCCATCACCTGCAGGACACTGCAATAAAAAAGCACAGCAGAGGGAGCAGCGACCTGCTGGGAGCTCCAGGTAACTCCTGCCTTGGATTCCTTAGCATTTGGGATGGGTTTAAGTGTTTATCTCACCACCGATCCCTTCAGCCCTCTCTGATTCCACCCCTGGAGCTGAATCCCACAAGAGCAGCTCTGGGGATCCCATTTCAGGCTGCTCTGGGGAGACCCAGGCTGGTTTGAGGCACCAGGTTTGTTTTCAGGAATCCAAGAAATTAAATTTAGAAGCCAAAGGAGCCAGTGACCTGAATTTTGAGGAGGTTTTGAGACTCAGAGGTGAGTTTAACAACTGCCATCTTCTTTTTGGCACAAATAAATATTACACTGATCAGCATCAGCTCACCCAGCTGAAAGGGAGCACATCAAGTCCTCCTTGAAGAGTCAAATATTTTAAGGTTGCCCTCACCTGAGAAACACATCTAAGTAAGAGAGAGAAGACCCCAAAACAACTCCAGGAGAAGGCACAACAATCCCTTCAGTACAAGGGGGATTAGGGGAGTTTAGGAGGCAGCTGCACAAAGAGCAGACCCAGAAATCTGAAATAAAACCCAGGCAATATTTTGCTGCTCCTTGCTCATGCTCCCAACCAGAAGGTAAAGAAAAAAGAAAAGAGAGGAAACAATCAGCTATATTTGATTAAAATGAGAAACACTCACTCCTTTGTCTCCCTCCTGTACAATCTTTTTCCCTAGCAAGGGAAGGAGCCCAGGCAGGGCAGAGCTGGTGCTCAACCAAGAGCTGCTGGGAAGGTCAGGCTCCTTGAGCTGCAGATTGCACCCAGATGGTGATTTCCTCCTGGCACTGGCAGGAGCTGGGGAAGGCAGCCAGGCTCCAGCAGGCTGTGCCAGAGCTGGAGGCAGAAACTCCCTGGCCAAAGCCATGCCAACATGCAGATCTCATTAGGCCAGAGCCTGCAGCCAGCTCGTGCTGCTCCCGGCTAGAGCAGGGAGACGAGAGCAGGGCTGGGAGCTCAGACATCACCACTGTGCTCAATGCACAGGCTTTGCCCTGAACACAGCCCCTCCTCATGGCCTGAAATGTTGATTTGTAAAGATCTCCCACCTCCTGGAGCTGTTTAAGGAGACAAAAAGGGAGCAGCTCCCACCTGGGTGTCACCTCCCTGGGAAGGAGCCACAGCACAGAACTGCAGCTTGGAGAGGATCATAGAGTCATGGAATGGTTTAGGTTGGAAAGGACCTTAAATCCCATCCACTGCCACCCTCTGCCATGGCAGGGACACCTTCCACTATCCCAGGCTGCTCCAAGCCCTGTCCAGCCTGGCCTTGGGCACTGCCAGGGATCCAGGGGCAGCCACAGCTTCTCACCCTCAAAGGGAACAATTCCTTCCCAATATCCCACCTAACCCTGCCCAGAGAGGGAATTGGGATAAAAGTGAGAAAAGTCATGGCTTGAGACCACAGAATGATGGAATGGTTTGGGAAGGGACCTTAAATCCCATCCAGTGCCACCACTGCCATGGCAGGGACACCTCCCACTGTCCGAGGGTGCTCCAAGCCCTGTCCAGCCTGGCCTTGGGCACTTCCAGGGATCCAGGGGCAGCTACAGCTGCTCTGGAAACCCTGTGCCAGGGCTCCTCACCCTCACAGGGAAGAATTCCTGCCCAATATCCCATCCATCCCTGCCCTCTGGCAGTGGAAGCCATTCCCTGTGTCCTATCCCTCCATCCCTTGTCCCCAGTCCCTCTCCAGCTCTCCTGGAGCCCCTTCAGGCCCTGCAAGGGGCTCTGAGCTCTCCCTGGATCCTTCCCTTCTCCAGGTGAGCACCCCCAGCTCTCCCAGCCTGGCTCCAACCCTGGAGCAGCTCCATGGCCTCCTCTGGACTCTCTCCAGCAGCTCCAGGTCCTTCTGATGCTGTGAGAGAGAGGAGCAGCAGCAGATGGACGTGGTTTCTCTCACAGCCGCAGGCTCCTGAGCACTGCCAGTCCACCCAAAAATTTGAACCAGAAATAATTGTGGTCAATTTTGGTATAAAGGAAAAAGTTATTTCCCAAGGAGTGTGAGATTGAAATCCACCTCCCAAGCAGCAGCTCAAGCTCTACTCTGGCCCTTCAGCACCTGGCTGTCAGTTTTGCCTCCTGCAGCAATCAGAGATCTTGTCAGAGCACATCTCCATTCCTGGCTGGCCAACAGCAGGATTTGGGGTCTCTGTGTCACACAGGGGCTGTCACACCCTGCAGAGAGCCCAGGCTGTGTCTCCCTGCTGCCAGAGACCCAACACATCCTTACAGGACACAGCAAACCCTGGTAGGGCATATCTATGAAATGGAATATGGAACATCCTGAGCTGGAAAGGACCCACAGGATCACCCAGGCCAGCTCCTGGCCCTGCACAGACACCCCAACAATCCCACCCTTGTCCAAAGCCTCCTGGAGCTCTGGCAGCCTCAGGGCTGTGCCCGTTCCCTGGGAAGTTGGGCAGTGCCAGCATCCTCTGGATTAGGAACCTTTCCCTGATTTCCAACCTCAACCAGCTCCAGCCATTCCCTGGGTGCTGTCCCTGTCACAGAAACAGAGCTGCCCCTCCTGTCCAGCACTGAGGCTCAGCCATGCCACTGGAGCCACTGAAAAAGAGGGGGACATTCAGCAGAAGATGCTTTTCCACTGCTCTGCTTTCTTTGTGGGGAAAATCTTGGGAAAATCCTACCCTTCAAATGATGTTCCAGCTACACAAAGAGTCCTGCTGCCTAATGAGCACATCTTGGGCAGAGATAAACACAATAGATTTGCACGGAGCCACAGCTGAATAGCTGACTTCAGCCTTAGTTTAGCCTCAGAGCATTAAGAGATTGTTGATTCCAGTGGAGAACACACTTGCCAACCTTTTTTTTTTGTGTGTAGAGCACAATTTAAAGTTAAAAACCCTCAGTGACTCCAGGCACTGACAACCTCATCCCCTCTCAGGCAGTCAGTGACCATTCAATGTGAATATTTTCACTTCTGCTGGAGGCAACGTGCTGGTGATAAGGAATTCAGCATGGTGGTTATTTATTTTCAGAACTCTAATGGATTTAGTAATAAACTCTGCTCCTTGCCCAAGACTCAGCTGAACATGTTCTGAAGCCCAAAGCCCAGAGCAGCAGTTCCAGATGATGTCATGTAAGAGTGCAATAAAGAATTACACAACGAAGGCAGCAGATAAAAAACAAGGACAATCAGCAGCTTCTCAAGATGTAATGAGGAATAAACTCCAGCCATGCAGAGCCCCTTGTCTAATTATTCCTGTTAAATCACACATATCCACAGGCAAAAATATTTACCTGAAACTTTCATGATGAGGAAGAGGAGGGCACCAGGCAGCAGTGCAGCTTCACACCAGGCAAAGACACACAGGAAGCAGCAGACACAAAAACAAGCCTAATGAAGATCATTTTCCAGGCAAAAAAAAAGCAGATTTTAACTGACTAAGCAGCAGGTTCATGAGGACTTACAGCACAGAGAAGTTGTGAGCAACTGGAAGAGCTTCCAGACAAGCTAAAACTCCCACTTTTAACACAGAAATGGATCAGATTCTGGGATGTGGTTGTGAAGATTCTTCACACTTGGGCATGGTGACTTTCATCTCACTGAGCACATACAATTGCTGGCAGCAGACTCATAAGAACAGAAAAGAAAAAAAAAATAATAAAAAGCCCCTCAAGTTCCACAAGCAGCTTCAAAGCCCAACAGGGTTTTCCTCACTGCTAAAGGGGATTCAGAGTTCATTGTGCTCATGGAACTCAAGCTGGGCTGCAGGAAAAACCTCCTTGAGATGCCACCCTCCCCAGCAGTGGGACAGAGGGGGTGAGGGGTAGGGATGCACAGAGCACCCCAATAAAACCATCACAGGTTCACAACTTGAGCTTCCACATACCAGCCTGGACCAGGATGGGGTATTTGGTGAGAGGATGTGGCAGAAGAGGCATTTCAAAGGATGTGGCAAGCACGGGTACCAGCAAAGGGCTGGGTGGCAGAAATGGGGGCAGCAGCTCCTGTCAAAGAAGGAGAATTCACCATGTTCTCCACCACCTCCCCTTGAGGAGAAGGAGAATTCACCATGTTCTCCACCACCTCCCCTTGTGGAGAAGGAGAATTCACCGTGTCCTCCTTGGGTTCACCAAGAGCACAAAGTCCCCACAGAGCCAGAACCTCAAGTTTGGGAGCCCATCCCTTCAAACCAACAGAAATTTAAATGAATTTTTTTACTCTGAAATCAGTAAAACAACAAGTAATGAAAACCAATGCAGCAGCACAACCCAACAGAGGGGCTGAGCTGCCCTCCCTACTGCCACATCAACCAAAACCCAGCTCTTCTAATGCTGATAGCCCAGCACATGTTCTTCAAATTCATTTGGATCAGCAGCATTCCCACCACCTGGAGGAGGGCATAAATAAAGCCCTCAAAGCCTTTAGGAAGCAGCTCAGTATCTTTATAATGATATTTTTGCATTAAATGCCACAGACTATTGATGGCAGCAGGGATTTAGTGGCTCCCACTGAACAGTGACAAAGGACAACAGAGAGGTTTTTTCCTCCAACCAAACACCTCCTTTTTCCATGAGAGGGAAGAAAGAATAACCAGCTGGACAAGCCATTCCTGAGGTAAAATATTTCCAGCCAAAAGGGACCTACAATGATCACCTAGTCCAGCTGAGAGATTAGATCTGCCTTCTGCAACCCTTTCTGGACAGGAAAAACTGTCCCAGAGGGATCTGGAAGTTTGCAGATTCCTTTTCAGTCTTTACAAGGCAGAAAGGGAAACTTTTAAGAACTTGATACCCAAAGTAAGAAGCCTGAAATCACCTGCAGGTTTACAAAGAAAACCATTCCATGAAAAAATTCCAAGTAGGCCACGAGTTTTTGCCATGTTTTAGTGCCATGAGGAACAGGAAAGGAGCAGTGCAAGGGAATTTTGACTCACTAGCAGGGAAGTTTTCCAACATTAAGCTAGTTCAACACCAGTCTGGTCATCGTCTCCTAGGAGATTATTCTTCCTGCACAAACCAGAAAACCCCAAAGGTTGCCATGTAAAAAACAAGGGGAGGTTTGATGAGTTTTACTCCTTTTTAATAGAGGAGAGCTGGAAGAAAAACAAGTGATTCTTATCTCTGAATTCAGTGTTTCACTATCAGTCCTGTGCCAAAATACAAAATTATTTCCTTGCTACAGAAAAGATTTCTACATGCAAAGAGATGCAAGGCTCCCTAGTATTTATATTGTATTTATTTCATAGCCCATCCGTACTCCCCTTTCCTCATTCTCCACCTGAGGCTGCAGAACTACAGGGAAATATCTTTTAATCCTGTTGCTGCCTCTTACCCCAGTGAGCAGAAACCACTTTTACATCCCAAAATGACCAAACCCAACCATTATTTGCCACTTTGAGAGCTGCAGTTCAGAGCTGTCCACCACCTGCCAGGCTACAGCTCCTGATTCTGCAGAATTCAGATTCTGAAATTACAACTCCTGCTCCCTGTCCTTCTCTTCCAGGCTGTATTTTGGGCTCTCCTGGCTGAAGAGAATGTGCAGACTTCAAAGAGCCATCTACAACAGTGCTGGCACCTTCTCATCCATTGAGATGCTTCTCCCACAGACAGGCTGGCTCCTGGCTGGAAATCCTGAGAAAATAGATAGAAATAACTGGAATTAAAGCAGAGAGTAACTTGAGAGTAATTTCCTTCTCTGGGGAGCTCCCACATGCCCTTTCACCAGCCTCAAGTCCCAGGATGTGGCAAGAGATTACACCCAAGGACAGAATAAAACACGTCAGGAGCACAATTCCTTTATCACAACATTCTGGCCTTCCTTTTTTTGGGGGTGGTGCATACCCCCAAGAGCTCAACCAGTTTGAAATATCCCCAAAGATGGGTTTGTGGTGTGATTTCTGAGCTTTCAGCTCCAGAAGCACCAAAACAAGGGGTTTTCTGAGAAAAGGAATAAAAGCAGTGGTGTAACACCCACCAGAGAGCAGCTCTGAATGAAACCAAACATTCTTGGTACTCCAAGGTCTTTGCTGCCTCCCCCATGAAGAAAACAGATGAGGAAAATAATTCATTTCAAACCCTCTGCAGACCTCCAGTGTCTGAGAAACTGCAGCAGACTGATAGGAAGAGAGGCAGCAAGATTCAGCTCAGACTGGCCTGCAGTTCCTGTTCCCACAGGAGAATGTATTTACACCCTGATAAGCTGGGCAGCGGCTTGATTTGGGAAATGTTTTAGTTCCAGAGCGAGAAACAACACCTCTCTTTGCAGCATTTCTTCCCACAAGACAGCACCAGCCTCAGATGATTTTGTCTCTGAGCACTGAAGCCTGCTGGGAACCAGATAAGCAGCCGAAATTAGGGTCAGAGTTGATGTTATTCCACCAACTAATGCCCAGTGCTGCTCAGAGGAGGATCTTTAAGTGATTGGGTTTATTGTCACCCCACAGAGCTCTAAGCTTTGGGAAGGAGAGCTCCAAGGGTGCCTTTTCCAGAGCAGCCAAAACTGACCTTGATCCCCTCCCTGGACCAACCACACTGATCCACCTTGCCAAAAACTCCTTCAGGTATCAGGGAATCCTGGTTTGGGTTGTAAGGGATGGTAAAGCTCATCCAGATCCAAATCCAGACCCTGCCATGGGCAGGGACACCTCCCACTATCCCAGGTTTCTCCAAGTCCCATCCAACCTAGCCTGGAATTTGTGACATTTTTGTCTTTATCCACAAACGCGCCAAGCCCTCATTGAGCAGTTCTTCCCTAATAAAACATAAAAATGTTGAGGTGAGAAGCTGCATTCACATCTCCCTCATCTCCCTGTCCATGCAGATCACATCAGGCTGGTTGAGGACCCTTCCTGTCCCAGCTCATGGGGGACATGAACTCCATCCCTTCATCACCTTCTCTGCCCATCACACTGAGGCACCCCCTGAGCCGCTGCCACAAACAGGAGAGCAAACAAAGGCAAGAGCAAATCAGGGAGGCTGCTGCCCTGGCACGGTTGTTTTCAGCCTGGAGACACAAAACAGACACTCTCAAAGCTTTTTAATAGAGAGTTTGCCTGCCATTACAAGTATTTATTGATTAGAGGCTGAAACACAACAGCAGTTCATTGCCAGCCACCTTCTGGCTCAAGGGCTCCCCTCCAGCTTAGCCAGGCTGTTCTCATGCTTGCTACACCTGAACTCTCACAATCAGAATGTCCCCTGCACTCTAAAATGATGCTACAAACACCACTAAGGACCAAAAGTTCATTGTGGTTCTGAGAAATTATACTCCCTTTCAAAAAAATCTAAAAGGTTTATTAAAACCTTATCAAAAACACAGCAGAAGACTGAATAGAGAAAATATTATGGTGTTGAGAGCAAAGGATTTTTCCCACCATGTGCTCATATACGCAATGGAGGTTTCCCCTTTTAACCCTTCAGTCCCTTCTGTCCATCAGCTCCTTGTTGTCTGTCCAGTGGTGGAGATCCCTTCATTAAATCTTGATTGAAGGTCAGATGTTGCTGTAGTAACAATCCCACCCTCCCAAATGTCCCAAACCCATAACAACACAAGGGGGGTAAAATATAAATCTATAAAACTTCTCCTAACATATATCCATGATATTTGCCTTTTAATTGTGAGATTGCTCATCACATTACTCACCTATCACACCAGGCTGTTTTCATGCTTGCTACACCTGAACTCTCACAGTCAGAATATTCTCTGCACTATAAAATGATGCTGCAAACACCACTAAGGACCAAAAGCTGTGGTTGTGAGAAATGATGCTTACTTTCAAACAAAGTAAAAAAGGTTTTTTATTAAAACCTTATCAAAAATACATCAGAAGACTGAATAGAGAAAATATTATGGTGTTGAGAGTAAAGGATTTTTCCCACCATGTGCTCGTGTATGTAATGGAGGTTTCACCTTTTAACCCTTCAGTCCCTTCTGTCCATCAGCTCCTTGTTGTCTGTCCAGTGGTGGAGATCCCTTCATTAAATCTTGATTGAAGGTCAGATGTTGATGTAGTAACAATCCCACCCTCCCAAATGTCCCAAACCCAGATCACCTTCTGATAACAACACAAGAGGTGGGTAAAATATAAATCTATAAAACTTCTCCTAACATATATCCATGATATTTGCCTTTTAATTGTGAGATTGCTCATCACATTACTCATCTCTCACACCAGGCTGCTTTCATGCCTGCTACACCTGAATTCTCACAGTCAGAATGTTCTCTGCACTCTAAAATGATGCTGCAAACACCACTAAGTACCAAAAGTTCATTGTGGTGATACTGGGTGAGTGATGCAAATCCCTGCAGGGCTTTTCTCACTTCCCTGGGCTCAAGGCATTCATTGGGATGGGGATATTCCAGCCTGGTCCACACTGATCAATCAGGTGCTCCTGGTGGTTTTAGCAAGAAGCCCTCACTGAGGGTTTGAGCTGTTTGTGTGATTTCACCACAAGCCGCTCTCCCCAGATGTCACATCCCTGGTTTCTTTTCCCCAGCAGGAGGAAGGAGAAGGGAATTCTGTTTTATCAGAAATAGGCTGGTTCTGTCCCAATAACAAAACCAATTCAGGCACAGCCTGAGAGAGTTCCAGAAGTGTTTGGACAACACTCTCAGGCACAGGGTGAAATTCTTGGGCCAAGAGTTGGACTTTGATGATCCTTGTGTATTGTATTTGTGGGGTGCCCCATGGCAGGGAGGAAGGAATGAATCTGACTCCATGTTCTCAGAAGGTTAATTTATTATTTTAAGATACTATATTATATTAAATAATACAAAAAATACAGAAAGGATACTTACAGAAGGCTAAAAAGATAATAATGAAAACTTTTGACTCTTTCCAGAGTCCCAACACAGCTTGGCCCCAGTTGGCCAAAGAGTGAAAACAACTCACAGCAGAATCCACTGAAACAATCACCTGGGGGTAAACAATCTCCAAACACATTCCACATGAGCACAACACAGGAGAAGCAAATGCGATAATTATTGTTTTCCTTTTTCTCTGAGGCTTCTCAGTTTCTCAGGATAAAAATCCTGGGTGAAGTGATTTTTCTACAAAATGTGAATGCCACACCTGTGGGCCCCTTCCAACTCAGAATATTCTACAATTCATTTATTTAAATTCTACCCTGAGCAAGGTAAAGATCTGACAGCTCTAGAGAACTCCAAAGTCTTATCCCTTCTTGCCCAAGGAACATCCTGCAGCTCAGGAAAGTCTGGCCCAATTTGTGGCGGATTCCAGCCCATATCCAGCTCATCCCTGCCCGGATCTAGTGTGGGCTGGGACACCAGGCTGCATCCAGCCTCACTCATTAAAAAGGTTGAATCACTGAGTGGCAGTGTCCCCATCACACCAAACACCCTGAGGTGCTGACAGCACCATCCTGGCTGGGTTCAAGGTCATTATCTGACTTTCTGAAACACTAAAAGGTTCACCTGGCACATTTCCTCTGTCGTGATCAGCAGCAAGAAATAGAAACTGGGAGGGGAGAGTTGAGCAAGCCCTGTGAAAACCATGAGGAGCTAAAGGCTCAGCCCCTCTCCTTGCAACATCCACCCAGGGTGAGTGTTCCTGGCCACAATTCCCAAACAAACATCCCATTAAGGTTTTGGTTCTGCAGAGAAAGCAAAAGCCTGGAGCACTGTGGGCTGCCAGCCTTTGAACACAGTGGGAGTTACTGGTGATGGGTATGGAGGGAAAAAGGGCATCTCAAGAGGGTAAAACCAGCTCCTTTTACTGATCCATGAATGTACTCCATCCAAGAGCCCTGGATTGGATAAAAACTACCAGCAAATATCCATTAAAGAGCTTTTGGAGCTTCCCAGACTATGGAGGGGCTCCCTAAGGTGCTGCCAGCCTTTGAACACAGTGGGAGTTACTGGTGATGGGGATGGAGAGAGAAAAGGGCATCTCAAGAGCCTAAAAACTGTTCCTTCCACTGAATGTACTGATCCATGAATGTACTCCATCCCAGAGCCCTGGATTGAATAAAAAACTACCAACAAATATCCATTAAAGAGCTTTTGGAGCTTCCCAGCCTTTGCAGAGGCTCCATGAGGTGCTGCCAGCCTTTGAACACGGTGGGAGTTACTGGTGATGGGTATGGAGGGAAAAGGGCATCTCAAGAGGGTAAAACCAGCTCCTTTTACTGATCCATGAATGTACTCCATCCCAGAGCCCTGGATTGGATAAAAACTACCAGCAAATATCAATTAAAGAGCTTTTGCAGCTTCCCAGCCTATGGAGAGGCTTCCTAAGGTGTCCTCCAAGGATTTAAAATGTGCCCCTCACAGGAGGGCTCACTCATCCTCTGAGATCATTTCAGCATCTCCAAAAATCCTGCAGCAAGGAGACCTACAGCTCTGCATTGTGTCACCAGAACACTTACCTTCTGTTAGATTGTTAAGCAAAATAAAATCTCCAAAATATTTCTTTTTTCCCCATCTTTGACCACGCTCTTCAGTCTCCTCCCTTGTGCCCCTTGGAGATTTTTATTATTTCATGATTTGTAAGGCAGAAACTCCTCCCTGCAGTCCCAGTAAGCAAGAGAACCCTCAATCAAAGGGAGATCAGATCAGACAAAGCCCTTCAGATCTCCAGCAGCACAAACAGGATCAGCTGTGGCCTGGAGCAACACAACCTTCACAGGCTATTTCAGGGAGGTTAAGCAAATTTGGCTCAATAACACAAGTTTATGCCCCCTCTCCTCCCTGTAAATCATGCCCCATTCACAACACTGGAGCCCAGATTAAAGAAGACGGGGTTGATTAGCACCACAAAACTCAAAAGAGGTTAAATAATTATCCAGTCATTATTCCAACAGAATACTTGTGGCTAACACGCACAAAAAAAAAAATGAAATATTCCCAAAGTTTGGTGCTTGATGAAGCAACAGCACCTCTGCTCCAAAGAGAGGTGATTTTGCAGTGATTTCAACCATCTGGAAGAGTTTTTTCAGCAGGCACAAAGCAGAGCAGAACAGGGAGCTCTGAGGGAAGCAGCTGAGGTGCTCTGAAGCAGGTGAAGGTGCTTTAAAGAGATGCAGAGGCATAATTCCAATAAATCATCCCTGAGCAGGCTGATGTGGGCTGGGATCAGGGCAGGAAAAGCAAAAATCCCCTCTAGGCTCTACAATTCCTGCACTTTGCAGCCAGGACTTCCACGTGCCCTCATGGTGACATTTCCCTTCCCAGTATGGGATGGGAGTGCTGGGAATGGGATGGGGACACCCCAGCTGGGGTCACCAGGCAGCCCCCAAGACCCAAGAGACCCCAAAGCTGCCAGAGCCCCCCTCTTAACAACGTTTCAGTCCTGGAACAGGGTTTGTTGGCACAGGAAAAGTGGAAAGCAAACCTCCTCTAGTGGAATCCCTCAGGGCTGGAAGCTCTCCAGAAGTTCAAGACCAGCAATTTTTGGGTGGGTTCCAAGCACTTTTCATGAACAGCTCCCAACCAGTCCAAACTTCTGAGGGCTGAGGGGATCCCAGGCATGGCCAGCTTGGGCTGCTGCCCACGTACCTGAAGCAGGAGCTGCAGAACCAGCAAGCTCTGTAGCTATCCAAAGTATTCCAAAATCCCTCCAGCTCCTCCTTCAGCCACCCTGGAGCTGTGCAGGGCACAAACCTCAACCCCAGCACAGCACCTGACCCACAGGGCACTCAGCACTGTGACAAAACAGAACATGAGATTTATCGCCATCACACCAATCAGGACTTTTCAGGCCATTTTTCATCCAGCTCATGCTGGGACAAGCTCTCCTTGTGCTCCTTACATTCTCCCATCCCAAGAGGAAGCTCAGAAGGAATTTCTGAGCAGATTTCCCAGTCCCCAGCCTCACCACCCCAAATCAGTGCTTGCCACCAGTCCTGCCCTCACCACCTCCCCTGGCAGACCTGACCATGGCATGGGACACTCCACCACCTTATCCCAATCCAGAAGTGGTTTTTTCCTTCTCCACCACAGCAGCCCAAGGCTGGGCTGATCTACAGGAGTTTTACAGGGCTGTGGGGCACAAATCCTACAAAAATATCCAGGAAAGGGCTACATCCCTGAGCAGGAAGGTCCCCAAGGTCTGCAAGGGGCTCCAAGGGGAACTCAGCAGCTCCCTGGTCATGGCAGCTGTTTATGCTGGCAGCCACACCTGGGGACACCCCTGCACTTCATCCCAGCCTGGGACAATTCCCCACATCCCAGGCCAGCCCCGGGGCTGTGTGTGAGCAGTGGAACAAAGCGAAAAGGGCACCTGGGAGCACTCCAAAAGCAGCTCATCCTTTCTGCATCTCCTGAGGAGACATCCCAGGGCATCCCCCAGCTCCTGAGCATCAAGAAAAAAGGGTTGGAGGAGATTAGGACAAAGATAAAGCCAAGTTCAACAGCAGGAGCAAACTTTACTTCTCTGCACGCCCAGCAATGCATCTGGATGATTCTTCCTCCTCCTCCCAATGGCCTGTGGCTCCTTCCTTGCTTGGATAACCCCAAAACCCCCAATCCCATTCCTTTTTTTGCCCACAGACATGGGCTATCCCTACCAGGAGCATCAGGGAAGAAACCTGCAGCTGAAAACAGCAAATTCCCTATTCTGGCTCATAGGGATGGAGGGGAAAGAAGAATAATAAAGATAAAAAAGTGTGCATTTATCACAAAGTAAGGTTGTCTGGGAGGCAGATCCCAATTAAGGGTGTCAGTTTGGAGTGCCACAATATTCCCAGCACAAACACATTTAATTCTTGGATATAATCAGACAGCTGGCAGAGGGAGCAGGCAGCAGGTCCTCAGAGCCTGCTCTTGAGGCTGTGAGCTGAGGTGAGCCCCAGGCACAAAATAAATGCATCTGCTGCTTTTAAACATGTATATTACAGAGTCATGGAATTAATTGGGTTGGAAGGGACCTTAGAGACCATCCACTGCCGCCCAGGGACACCTTCACTAACCCAGGTGTCTCCAAGCCTTGTCCAACCTGGCCTTGGACACTTGCAGGGATCCAGACCCTGTGCCAGGGCCTCACCAGCCTCACAGTCAATAATTTTTTTTCAAATTTCTGTTCTAAAGCTGTTCTCTTGCAGAAAGTCTCTCTATCCATAATAGACTTTAAGGTGCCTAAAAAAGCAATCTGGGCAAATTTTCCCCCAAGCGTTTCCCAGATCCAAAGAAATCTAAGCAGGTGTAGACAGAACAAAGCACTCTGCAGAAAAATCTCTGCAGCTATTTAATCTTCAGTTAAAAATCCCTTTGCACATTTGCCCCAATTTCTGTAGCCTTTAGCCCCAGATCCCAGCCCTGAGCTGGCCTTGGGGGAGGTATTTGGGCTTGTGGTGGGGCTGACCCTGAGTGGGTGCCAAAGCAGATCTGTCATCGCCCTCCCCAGCTGGACAAGGCAGAGAAAACACAACAAAAAGCTCAAGGTTGAGACCAGGGCAGGCAGAGATCCCTCACTGGTTAAATCAAGGGAAAAGCAGACTCAGTTCAGGGCAGTTTGTTTTATTTATTGCCAGTCAAATCAGAGCAGGGCAAGGAGAAGTAAACCCAAATTTTAGCAATACCTTCCCCACAGCCCTCCCTTCTTCCTGTGCTCAGCTGGGTCCACCTTGGAGCCTTCCATGGGACATGGGGACAATTCCAGCAGCTTCTCATAGAAGCCACCCCTGTACCCCTCAACCATCCCAACCCCAGAAGATATTATTGCATCAAGAGCAGAGGATTTTCCCCACCATGTGTTCATCCACACAATGGGGTTTTGCCTTTTAACCCTTTGGCCCCTCCCAAAGTTCCATTCATCAACTCCTTCTTTGCTGTCCAGTGGTGGAGATCTCTTTCTTAAACCTTGATTGGAGGTCAGATGTTGATGTAGTAACAATCCCACCCTCCCAAATGTCCCAAATCCAGATTACCCCCTGATAACAACACAAGAGGTGGGTAAAAAACAACTATAAATCTATAAAACTTCTCCTAACATATATCCATGATATTTGCCTTTTAATTGTGAGATTGCTCATCACATTACTCACCTGTCACCCCAGGCTGTTTTCATGCTTGCTACGCCTGAATTCTCCAAGTCAGAATATTCTCTGCACTCTAAAATGATGCTGCAAACACCACTAAGGACCAAAAGTTCATTGTGCTTGTGAGAAATGATCCTCACTTTCAAAAAAATCTAAAAATTTTATTAAAACCTTATCAAAAATACAGCAGGAGACTGAATAGCGAAAATATAGTGGTGTTGAGAGCAAAGGATTTTTCTCACCATGTGCTCACCCACACAATGGAGCTTTCACCTTTTAACCCTTTATTCCCTGCTGTCCATCAACTCCTTCTCTGCTGTCCAGTGGTGTAGATCACTTCCTTAAATCTTGATTGAAGGTCAGATGTTGATGTAGTAACAATCCCACCCTCTCAAATGTCCCAAACCCAGATAACCCCTGATAACAACACAAGGGGAGTAAAATATAAATGTATAAAACTTCTCCTAACATCTATACATGATATTTGCCTTTTAATTGTGAGATTGCTCATCACATTACTCACCTGTCACACCAGGCTGCTTTCATGCTTGCTACACCTGAACTCTCACAGTCACAATGTCCCTTGCACTCTACAATGATGCTGCAAACACCACTAAGGACCAAAAGTTCTTTGTGGTTGTGAGAAATGATCCTCATTTTCAAAAAAATCTAAAAGTTTTATTAAAACCTTATCAAAAATACAGCAGAAGACTGAATAGAGAAAATATTGTGGTGTCAAGAGCAAAGGATTTTCCCCACCATGTGCTCATCCACACAATGGGGTTTTGGCCTTCTAACCCTTTGGTTCCTCCTAAAGTTCTGTTCATCAACTCCTTCTCTGCTGTCCAGTGGTGGAGATCACTTCCTTAAGTCTTGGTTGGAGGTCAGGTGCTGCCATAGTAACAATCCCCCCAGTGCAGGCCGTTCCCTCTTCTGAGGGACACCAGGGCCACAGCTCCAACCCTGGGGACAGCCTCACTTCTGGAAAGTTCCTCACCCACCTGTCCTGGGATTTCACTTCTCCAGATGGAGCCAAGAAAGCCACCTGGGTGTTCTCTTCCTGGTGTGATAATCCAAGGGAAACCAGAAGGCTCCTGGACAACCCAAGAGTGGGTTTTTTTTGTAGTGGTGGAACCAACACTCAGCCTGCTCTGCTCTCTTTATCAGTGACAATGTCCATTATCCTGTGAGCCTGGGCACGAGGGAGCCTCAGACACAACTGGGATAAGGGCACAGGGATGCTGGGCAGGTGGGACCACTGGAACACCCCTGGGGACCCACAGGGAGCTCAGGGTGCAGAGGCCTGGACTACCACCCCTGTTCCCTAACAATTGAACCTCAGGAGCAGATTTCATTCCTGATTTTGGCAGCATTACCTCATGAGTGACCAGAGCAATGATTTTACCTTCACACTCCTAAACCCAACCTTATGGAGAGCTTGGAGAGACCATCAGGACATCGCAGAGCTTGTTTTAGGCAGACAGCAGAGCTGGTAGACATCAGTAGTTTCATTTTCAGGCTAGCCATGGACCTGCACCTGAGTGCTCCAGGTTCTCCAGAATTTGTGCAGAAGTCAACAAGATACCAGAGGCATTAAACATGTTTTTTTTTCCTCTCCATCCACTCTCATCATCAGTGGTGAAAGTAGACTTGGAAATAGTTCAGTCTATCATGCAGCGCTGTTTATTTTCTAAGACGTTTCCAGGCAAAACAGGGTGGGTGTTCACTTTTTATAATCCCCTGCTCTGACCTGAGAGAAGATGAAGACACTGGACATGTGGGACCCCCAGGATCCCCTGGGACCCTCAGGCAGAGCTGGCCTGCAAGGGGACAGGGACCCTGGGCATGGGGGACTCCTTGGATCTCCCCAGGAATCCTGAGAAACTCCAAAATCCAGGGCCACTGGTGTCCATCAGCAGCAAGCACAGGGCACAGAGGCAGAGGTGGCCTGAGGGGATGAGGGACAACGACCCTGGGGATATTTCACATCCCCCTGCCCACTCCATGCTGGCACACAGACCCCTCCTCAGGGGTGACCAACACCAAGACAATGACCAAGGTAATTTCAGGAGGTAGCTGCACTTCAATGCACTTTGCAGCAAGGTCAAATCACCAAATTCAAACATCTTGAATTTATCAAAATGGGCTTTGCTACATCAAAGAGAACCCCCAGGGAGGGATAAGGATCAGGGAAGGGCACTCTGTGAAACCACTGAGAAAGCCACCACTTAGCAAATGGGTTTTATGGAAAGTCCCGACTGTGTTTGTGCTGCAAACTTAACTCTTCCACACAAAGGAGGAGTCCCAGGAGGGGCACGGCCTCCTTCAGGGGGTCACTGCACAAGAAAGGGAGCCCCAGCAGGACTCATAGCACAGCAGGGCCTGCTTTGTGCTGCACCATGGGACTCCTGCTCTGCACATCTGGGGTTGGACTGGGCTGTAGGGTTCTGCTTTTCCTCCTGAAGAGCTTTCTGGAGAGCCAACATGTCCCAGTGTCAGCACCTCAGCATGGCTGAGGCGATTCTGGAGGCAGAGGGTTTGTACAGCTGATGCCTCAGGTTTTGGCTTGTATGCTTTTTAGATTCTGTGCTGCTTTAGTGTGTGGGTCTGGGCTTCATATGAGGGGATGGTGAGCTCTCTACACAGAGCAGGGAGACAAAACAATTCCTGCTCCAGCTGGGGACCGAGGACTAATAATCCAAATCTCAGGCCCAAGAGCAGAAACACCGTGGGCTGAAGAGAGAAAAACAAGAAGGATGGGACTGCATGGGCTAAAGCTGGAATTGGACAATTAACTCCAATATGCAAATGGGGCAAAACTTATAAAAGTGTGAGACCCTGTGACTGGTCATCCATTTTTGTGACCATTTTGATTCACCTGGGGTGCAGCCCTGGCTGGGCTCTTGTGCTGCCCAGGGTGGATTCATTGAGGCCTCCTAATAAATCCCTGCTTTATTTTTTAATTCTGGCCAGCCTCTGTTCTAGGTCAGCCTTCTCAAGGAATCACAGCCATGAGAGGAGGGACCTTGAGCACCACACCACCCCCAGCCCAACAAAACAAGGCCCAGAACAGGCGCAGAGACTCAGCTCCTTTGGAAAACACCTCCCAGACCATCAAGTGCAACCTTGGACCACATGCTTCATGTGGTGTTGCTCCTCTCAGCTCTGCCAAATCTCCCCTTGGCCTTGCCCTGACATCTTTTGTTTCACAGCAAAGCCTCCTGTGAGGTGACACACACAATTTAAGCCCTTGGGATCTCCCCAGCCTCACATATGATTGTCACAACCTCCTTGTCGTGCCACCTCAGCTTCTCAGGGCCACTTGACCACCAAACCCCCAGCCAGGATCACTGGGCTAAAATCCCTCTGAAGTGGTCCTGAACTCCTGTCTGGTTTGATCATGCAGGGATGAGTCTGAAATTGTTTTCACACACCCCCAGTTAAAAGTCTGTCAGATGTAAAACTGGACTTTTTAGCCAGAAAGAGCCCAAGTTTAAAAAACTCTCAGCTCTGCTATAAATTGCGAAGATGTGTCACAAGGGAGGGAGTCCACAGGGATTAAAACATTCAGTGCCTCAGGAGGAGAAGAGTTTGTTCTCCAGTTGTAACACAGGGTGTTATCCCAGGGGTTAATTTTAGATTTTTAATAAGCAGAAATTACTCACATGGGAGCATTTTTAGAGGGGGATTGCAGACACAGACCTGTCTTGCAATCTAGCATGGCTTTTGCAGTGCTTTAAACTTCAGAAGCTTTAATTCCAAAGAGTTGTTTTGCATTTCAGCTCCAAGTTCATTTGGTTGGAAAGAAGCACCAGGGCCAGAGAAGATGGAAGGAATGTTTGAGGCCAGAATTTCCAGGGGCATTAATTAATTAACTGAAGGGCCATCAAGATGTGACAACCATGGAGACCTTATCCCTGTTAAACCCATGAAGGGGATGCCCTGCTGTGAAAAATTCTTTTAAATTTATCTTTTAAATTTATCTTTTAAATCCTTCTGGGACTGGTGGCTCCAATACTCCCCTGGGCAACCCTTTCCTTAATTGAGGAAATTTTGAAAATGAGAAAATTTTCCTTAGTATCCAACCTGAACCTCCCCTGGCACAACCTGAGGCCTTTTCCTCTCATCCTGTCCCTTGTTCCTTGTGAGGAGAGCCTGATCCCCACCTGGCTCCACTCTCCTGAGTAAAAATCCATGGATATTATCCAATATTAAAGCCCCAAATGTCACATGGCACCTTCCCCCAGTGCCATTGAAGAGGACCAGGCTGGTTTTGGTCAGGTTCTTCTACAGAGTCTCAGTTCCCCACAGGCAATTTCAGAGGCCTGAGAGGTGATTTTGTGTCATGGAGATACAGCCTCACCCTGAGGGGGTCTTTCAGTAAAATTTACATTTTCAGTGCTCAGATGATACCAGTGTGGCTTTATCAAGGTAATGCCTGGTAACACAAGCAGGTATTAAGTTGTTGTGGTCATTTAACACAACCACCACTGTTCTCTAATAATTGAACCCCAAGAGCAGACTTAATTCTTGATTTTGGAAGCATTACTTCAGCCATGAGTGACCAGAGCAATTATTTTACCTTCACACTTCTAAACCTAACCTTATGGATAGCTGGGTGAGACCACCAGGGAGTCCCACAGCTTGTTTTAGGCAAGTAGACATCAATATTTTCATTTTAAGGCTGCACCTGAGTGCTCCAGGTTCTCCACAGTTTGGGCAGAAGTCAACAAGACAACAGAGGCATTAAACATGTTTTTTTCCTCTCCATCCACTCTCATCATCAGTGGGGAAAGTAGACTGAACTATTTACAAGTCTATCATGCAGTACTGTTTATTTTCCAGGAGGTTTCCAGGCAAAATAGGGTGGGTGTTAACTTTTTATAATCCCCTGCTCTGCTTTTGCTAACACTTGGATGGAGAAGACTGTTTATAAAAAAAAAAAACACCTCCACCACAGATTATTTTGGAGCTGCCAATGCCAGATTGGCTCTTGGTTGGACTCTAGGTGCAGCTAAAAATCACATTTATATAGAATTTTTTGTCTGAAATCGTGTTGCAGATATATTTGAAGCTGCCCTGTCCAACCTTGTGTCACCTCAAGAGGAGCTGCTGGATGACTTGTACAAGGTTGTTCCTTCTCACAGTGTGGAGGTAAAACAAAAACCAATGATCTTAGGTTTTAGTTACAATTTTGAAGTTATCGTTCTGAACTTACAGTTTTAGTTATAGGTTTTTGAAGCAGCTTATGCTTCAAAATCCCCCCAAATCCCTCAGAAGTAAAGAGCAAGGCCAAGCTCTCAGTGCTGCTCTCCAGGACACCTTTTTCAAGGTTCCCCTCAGTTCTTCCACACCTTGTGAGTACAAGCAAAAGCTGCAATGAAAGAGGAGCTCAACAGCCCAAGGCCCTGGGAGGGTCACAGGGGGTGTGCAGGCAGAGCTGGGTTCCTACATTGAACATTTAAACTCAGAGCTCATTAAATAAGCATCAGCCCCACCCCACATCTGCCACTGGAGCTGTTGTGAGAGCTGCTCTCCAAATTCCCATTTCATACTACAAGTGGTGGCTCCAAGCAAATAAACTCACATTCCCCTCCAAGACACACAGCTCTGCTGCCTCCCCAGATGCAGATTTAAATATCAAACCAGCCTGTCCTTTCAGACTCCTCCAAAAACACGTCACTGGCACATTCCCTCATCTGCAGAGCTGGAGAGACCCAACAGCCCTGGCGTGCTCATGACATCTGAACGCCCTCCAGCTCCTTTTTATCTACTGTGAACTTGGAGTCAAGGTCAGGGCTGCACTCACAGACCTTTTCTCCTCCAAGAACCTCTGCTGTGCTCCAGGCAGTGCCTGCATCACACCTTCCCCCATCCCTGAACAGGAGGCAGAGCTCCAGCATCAACATCAGGGTCCACCAAACTGCCCATGGGGAATGGGATGGCAAACACAGTGCTGGAGGAGAACCAACTCCAAGTGCTCCAAGGAGAACTTAGTGCAGCCTTCCAGGGCCTAGGGGGACTCCAGGAGGGCTGGAGGGGGACTTGGGATAAGGGATGGAGGGTCAGGACAAGGAGGAGTGGCCTTCTACTGAAGTAAGAAAGGTTTAGATGGGATATTGGGAATAAATTCTTCCCTGTGAGGGTGCTGAGGCCTTGCACATGAAGGAGTCCTTTCTGTCCACCCCTGTGGGGAAAACTCTATGGTAATAATCTCTCCAAGGCAATGCTCTGGGGATTTCCCTGAGGGAAAAGGATTCAGAGTATTCCAAACACCAAATTGCTCATGGGGCCTGGGATGGCAACCACGGTGCTGGAGAAGGCTCCAGGGAGAACCTACTGCAGCCTTCCAGGGCCTGAGGGGCTCCAGGAGAGCTGGAGAGGGACTTGGGACAAGGAACTGTAATGATAGGACAAGGAGGAGTTGCCTTATATTGAAGGAAGAAAGGTTCAGATGGAATATTAGGAATTAATTCTTCCCTGTGAGGGTGCTGAGGCCTTGCACATGAAGGAATCCTTTCTGCCACCCAAGTGGGGAAAGCTCTATGGTAAGGCAATGCTCTGGGGATTTCCCTGAGGGGGAAGGATTCAGAGGGTTCCAAACACCCAACTGCTCATGACAACCATGGTGCTGGAGAAGGTTCCAAGAAGAGCCTACTGCAGCCTTCCAGGGCCTAGGGGGACTCCAGGAGGGCTGGAGGGGGACTTGGGATAAGGGATGGAGGGTCAGGACAAGGAGGAGTGGCCTTCTACTGAAGTAAGAAAGGTTTGGATGGGACATTGGGAAGAAATTCTTCCCTGTGAGGCTGGTGAGGCCTTGCACAGGAAGGAGTCCTTTCTGTCCACCCATGTGGGGAAAACTCTATGGTAATAATCTCTCCAAGGCAATGCTCTGGGGATTTCCCTGAGGGGGAAGGATTCAGAGGATTCCAAACACCAAACTGCTCCCAGGGCATGGGATGACAACCACAGTGCTGGAGGAGGCTCCACTGAGAACCTACTGCAGCCTTCCAGGGCCTGGAGGGGCTCCAGGAGAGCTGGAGAGGGATTTGGGACAAGGGATGGAGGGACAGAACAAGGAGGAGTGGCCTTCTACTGAAGGAAGAAAGGTTTAGATGAAATATTAGGAAGAAATTCTTCCCTGTGAGGGTTTTGAGGCCCTGGCACAGGGTGCCCAGAGAAGCTGTGGCTGCCCAGAGAAGCTGTGGCTGCCCCTGGATGCCTGCAAGTGTCCAAGGCCAGGTTGGACAGGGCTTGGAGCCACCTGGGCCAGTGGAAGGTGTCC
Source organism: Melozone crissalis (assembly GCF_028551555.1). Classification (NCBI taxonomy): domain Eukaryota; kingdom Metazoa; phylum Chordata; class Aves; order Passeriformes; family Passerellidae; genus Melozone; species Melozone crissalis. The sequence goes on from NW_026535905.1 coordinate 5,561,838, forward strand.
CTGCCATGGCAGGGGGTAGCACTGGGTGATTTTTAAGGTCCTTTCCAACCCAAACCATTCCATGGTTCTGTGATAAGATTTGGTTTCTTGCTGCTCTGTGCAGAGTGATGGATTTGCAGAGCCTTCACCTATTGCTTTTTTTTTTGAGATGAAAGCAAAGTTACTCCCATTTCTAAGCAGTTGGGTTTTCCTAAGAGCCCCAGCTTTCAACTGCTGTGTTTTCAGGGGCAGGTATTCCTGACAAACACCATCCCAGCTCCTAAAGCAGCTGGAATACATCAAGAGCATCATAATTAAAAATTCTCACAGGTGAGGTGTTTTTGTGGCCAGAAGAAGACACTATAAAGAGAGGCCTGTATATTTAAAAAAATTATATAGATAAATAAACAATCCACCCCCTACAAGGCTGAAACTGCAGAGGGCAAAAGAATCTTTTAGGGAGCAAAATATGGGAAATTCATGGCCCACAGGGCACCCTGGAAGAGCTGAACAGGAGGGTTGGGGTCATTTGGTGATACAGAATGCACCACATTAGGATTAAACCATGCCAAGCTCAGGTTGAAAGTCAGCTCCACACTTCAGAGGCAGATTTTTAGCTCTGCAGGGAAGTGACAATTTACTGATGTATCTGTCAGCATGAAAAGAGCTGAAATCCTCCTTCCAGCTAATGGCAACTGTAGGAAAAAGCAGAGGGACTCACAGGACTAAAGAAGCTCCTCAAAAATAATTTGTGGAGATAAGGAGCACTTGAGATGGGTAAAGCATCCTCAGGAGGAATTAATGATGAACCTGGTTCTCAGCTTGGTAGAGCAGCTGAAAAATCCAATGTTTTCAGAGAGGACAAGGGATTAACCAAGCTAACAAGTCATCAGTACCAGCTGAGGAAAGGAGGTGAAGTCATGGCAGTGAAGACAAAACAAACACAAAATGTGCAATCACAGAATTAATATTCAGACTTTCCTTCCTTCAGTAGAAAGGAGCTGTCACCCACAAATGCACAGTGCTGAGGATGGAATTTAAAAATATCTTTTTCCCCTCTGCCAAAGCAGGTTTGCTTTAAAAAAAAAATCACCCTTTTTGCTTATATAATACCAGCTTGAGCAAGATTAATATCGCCCTCACACAACTTGTATTTATCTTTGTATTTTGCTAATTCTGATCTGCTAGGAAAGGATCCACACATCCCTTCCCTACAAACCATCTCTCAGCCTCTGGTACACCATGTACTATTTAATATATCCACAGAGATGAGTGAGGCAAAAGCTCCAGCTGAAAATTACTCAAGGAACAGTGGTGTTAATAGAAACCTGCCTGGGGGAATTAATGCTCATCCTCCCAACCTTCCTCTGCCTGCCTGGATTGGTCTCCTTCCTGGATATCTGTGTCACACTTGGGCTGCATAACTCCCTGCCAGACCTCCATCTTATACTATTTTAGGTAATAAATGACTCAAATACCAAAAAGCATCACATTCTTTTTTTTTTTTTGCCAGTAGCCAGAAGTCTTATTTCCTCATAGTTACAGGAGGATTTAATGCACACTTAGTGCTTTTGACATATAAAGTGTTATTTAAGTGTCATCATAAAGTACTCATGGAGAAAAGCCAGTTAAAAAAAAATCAAAGATAATTCAGCATGTTTTTAAAAAAATCAAAGATAATTCAGCAGGGAAAATAATTTAGGCTTTTCATAAAGGAAAGATCTCACTTCCAAATGCTTTTCCAGCAGAGTTTCCTTCTCAGAGCTGTTTTCATCTCCTGATCATCAAGATGGGAGTCACACACACATTTAAATAAGATATGGTCTGGAGCGCTACTGTGACTTGTCAGAGCTCTTCAGGGAACCTAGATCATCTTCATTACCAGAAACACACCAAAAAAGGCCTTAAATTGTCAGAAATAAGTATTTACTGCTTCAGAGTTACCGTCACTCAGGTTCACTGTTTCTCTGCTCTGCATGAGCAAAATGATTAAATAAAAATCAGCAACTGAATTCTGTTGTTGCTGACAGAAATTCAGTGCTCCAAACTTCTCTGAAATCTGTGATTTAAAGGTAATTCTTGCACTCTCTGGTCAGCTTTTAAGCACTGAAGAGCATTTTCAGTAGACAATAACTGGTCTCTTCCCCTTCATGTGGAGTTTGTAAGGGAAATACTCAACTCTTCCAGCATAGAAGTTGAAGCCTTTCTAGGTTTTTTAGAGGCAACAGCAAAAAAAAGAAAACCTGGAAACCCAACCAGCTTCAAAGCTTCAAGAGTATGGGATGTCCTGTCAGCCTTTAAAAATCAGAATAGATTTAAAAAATAAATTAAAAATAAATCTGACCAACCCTGGCCAGCTATCACAAGCCTCTGATGACAAATGGAAATATTGTGGCTTTGAGGAAATACCATTTACTTGTCTTTTGTCCTGCTGGCTCCTCCATCCCACACTAACAGCAGCAGAGAGATGGTCATGATGAAATCCAAATCAAAGAGCGGTTTTGGGTTTTTTTTAAAGAAATTCCAGTCCCAAATGTGTGAGGAATACCTGGAACAGCCATGGCATGGATGTGCTCATTCCTTCCCTTTCTTGGTGCCTTTTCAAACTCACTCTGGATGTCCTGCAGAGGAAATCTCATTCAGCAGGGATTTGGGGAGGATCAAGCCAAGCCTTGAGTTTTGGGGAGGACCAAGCCAAGCCTTGGGATTTGGGGAGGACCAAGCCAAGACCTGAGATTTGGGAAAAACCAAGCCTTGGCATTTGGGGAAGACCGAGCCTTGGGATTTGGGAAAGGAAGACCAAGCCCTGGGATTTGGGGAAGACTAAGCCAAGCCCTGGGATTTGGGGAAGACCAAGCCTTGGAATTTGGGGAGGACCAAGACCTGGGATCTGGGGAAAAAGGACCAAGACATGGGATTTGAGGAAAAAAGACCAAGCCTTGGGATTTGGGGCGGACCAAGCCCTGGGATTTGAGGATGAAAGAACCAAGCCTTGGGATTAGGGGAAGAAAGAGCAATACCTGGGATTTGGGGAGGACTGAGCCAAGCCTTGGAATTTGGGGAGGACCAAGCCTTGGGATTTGGGAAGGACCAAGACCCGGGATTTGGGAAGGACCAAGCCCAAGCCTTGGGATTTGGGGAGGACCAAGCCCTGGGATTTGGAGAAGACTAAAGTGGTGGAGTTGGCTGCTCCAGCCTGAACCTGTGTCACCCCTGAGCCAGGCATGTGCTCCTCCAGCTGCAGGGCTGTTTTATAAGAGTGACTGAGCAGAAGTGGCGATTTTTCTTATTAATGCCATTTCTGGTTACCATGGAGCTCTGCTGGGAGTTCAGAGCTGCTCACCCACGCCAGGCACTGAGGAACATTATGACAGGCAAGACCCTTCAAGGACTTTTCAGGAAGATCATTCAGCCCACCCAAAATGCCAATTTAAAGTTTCCAGCAACCAGCATAACTGGAATTTGAAGTGACCGCTCGTGGGGTGGAAAGAGGGGGAGGAAGCTGGTGGTGAACTGGGTTCATCCCAGGCTGAATATTAAACACTCTGCTATTAAATGCTCTGCTTTTTAAGGCTCAGAGAATGAGGAATTTGGACAGTAAAGGAAGGCAAAATAATTAATGGTGCCCTGTGCAGGGCCTGGAGTCACTGGATGACCCTTTTGGGGCCCTTTCAACTCAGAATATTCTGTAGTTCTATGATCAGCCAGCATAATTCAGGAAAAGTTATCCAGAGATGCTCTTCAGAAAGGATTATTCGCAGGGCAGCACCTCCCAGTGAGGAAACAGGAGAGCAGAAAACCTGGCAGAGGAGAGAAACCTGGGCAGGGGTTTCTCATATTCCAATATCAGAGATGTGGCATTGAAAAAGCAGCAAGGGAAGAAGAGGAACCTGTGGTGGAGCACCACAATTATTATTTCTTCCATCTTTCCCATCCAGGATGAAGGATGGCAGGGATCCCCCAGTGTTTGTGGGTGTTTTGGACTCCAGAAACTATAAAAATCCTACAGGCCTTACACAAATCACAGCCAAACTCATGAAAAACACCAAGTTACAGAATGGTTTGGGTTGGAAGAGACTTTAAAGACTGTCTGGTTCCAACCCCCTGAATGGGCACGGACACCTCTCACCAGCCCAGGTTACCCCATCCAGGCTGGGCTTGAACACTTCCAAAAATGGGGAATCCACATCCCCTCAGGACAACCTGTGCCAGAGGTTCATAGGGGAGAATTTCTCCTCATATCCAATCCAAACCTTCAGTTAACACCATTCCCCTTGTCCTGTCACACCATGCCATTGTAAAAGTCTCTTCTCAGCTCTCTTGGAGGCTTCTAACACCTTGTGGAACCCTTGAAAAACTAACAAAACCCACTGTGAAGCCTCAAGCAACAGAGCATTACCTGAGCTGCCAGGCAGAAAAAAATCCCATAATCCCATTATTGGATAACAAATAAAAAATAAAAAACAAAATACATATATATAATAAAATAAAATAATAAGAAGAATAATAATTGGATAAAAAATAATCCCATAATCTCTCTGAATCTCTTTTTCTGCTCCAAACCCCCAAAACTGGGAGGACACAGCCTCTTCCAACAGGCTGATCCACACACAAGCTCTTGTGCTGGCTGTCCCACAGCTCACACACCCCTGCCAGACTGGAAATCAGCACTAACCTCTCACAGGAAACATCTCCATGGCAAGAAGTGGGTCAGAGGGACACTCTGAGTGAGACTGCTGGTGGCAGAGAGGCCAAGGAGCAAATCTTGAGATCCCAGCATTGATAAAATCTCATTCAAAACACTGAGGTCTGTCACATTCACATTTTCTGAAAAATCCCTTCACCCACGATTTTTCTCCTGAGAAGCTGAGAAACCTCAGAGAAAAAGAAAACAATTCTTATCTCATTTGCTTCTCCTGTGTTGTGCTGCTTTGGAATGTGTTTGGAGATTGTTCACCCACAGGTGATCGTTCCATTGGATTCTGCTGTGAGTTGTTTTCACTCTTTGGCCAATCAGGGCCAAGCTGTGTCAGGATTCTGGAAAGAGTAACCAATTTTTCATTATTATCTTTTTAGCCTTCTGTAAGTATCCTTTCTGTATTCTTTAGTATAGTTTAATATAGTATTCTTTGATAAAATATAGTATCATGAAATAATAAATTAGCCTTCTGAGAACATGGAGTCAGATTCATCATTCATTCCAACGTTGAGGCACCCTGCAAATACAATAGAGGTCAGCCAACTCCAGCCTTCCATTGAAAGAATCACCAGATCAACACCAGCCTTATTCCTTACCATACAGACAGTAGGGGATGAAGTCTTTAAAAAGCTGTTGAATCACAGCCATTCTTAAAAATAAATTGATTTTTAAGAGGCATGCTGCTTTGGAGATACGTATTCCTCATTGTCCTAATGACAGAGCTGGCTGAGGGCAGCCCTTTGGAGGCTGAGCTGGGGCTGCAGTCGTGCTGTTCCAGCAGGGTGGTGTGGCAGAGGAAGTTCTCCAGCAGACAATGTTCTCTCAGGCTCTGATTGTGGAGCTGGGGCAGGGCCACATGGCCCGTGACCCCTGAAAGGCACAGAATGGCTTTCATTCCTCCTTTGTGCTGTTGTGGTGGAGTGGAGAACAACTGGGATGTTTAAAGGGGATTTTGTAGGGTTTGGAACGTGGCAAGCCTGAATTCATTCCACCCTTCACATCCTTACAGGAGCTCAGCAGGATTTGAGCTATTTTTTAAGGCTATTTTTTAAAAGAGATAACCTTCCTTCCCAGAGTGCATCTCCAGGCAGGGTTATCAAGGCTGCCTGACTCTCCCCAGCTCTGCTTTCAGTTGGTTATAAATTCATCAAGCCCTGGCTGTTCAGGGTAGGAGTTTGCATGCTAGGCTGGGTCTGCCTGGGGCACAGTTCTCTTGGAACATGTGAATCCAACTGCTTCTCAGAAAGCAGCATGGGAATAAACACATTGTTTTGTTCAATTTCTGGTGGCTTTTTCCATTTTTTTTACCTTAGAGCCTCGGACCCATGATTTAGAACAAGGGCTTTAATGAGCGAGGGACAAGCTTTTTGTGTCAAATTTCATTTTTGTCATCGCCAAAAATCCAGGCAAATTATAAGCCTTTTGAGAGGAGGAGAAAAAGCAACTAAATTGCATATGCTCAACAGCCCTTAGAGTTCAGGATTTAGAACTCAAGGGTTTTGGCTTTGCTGAGGAAAATTGGAAGCAGGTATGGGGCAATGAACAGGAGGCAATGAAAAAGTCAAGGAAATGTGCAACAGCAGGGGATACACCAGGAAAATTGGTGACTGGAGGAGATTAAAAACCCCAGGTTTGAAGGCAACAGGGCCAGAGCAATTTGGGAAGAAGAAGGGACAACATCAAGACAAAGGTGCCAAGAAGTCCTCCACTGGCTCCAACATAAAGCACAAAATCATGGAATGGTTTGGCTTGGAAAGGACCTTAAAGATCATCTTTTGCATCATATTTCCAATCCCTGCCATCATCAGGGACACTTTTCACTAAACCAGGTTCCTCAAGGCCACCCAATATTCTATAGGATGTGTGGGACCTCATTTCACCCTTTCTCCAGCAGTCACAAGAGCCATTTACCAAAGTCTATTTTGTGTGTCTAATTCAGGGGGGAAAGGGCTCCTGAAAAGCCCTTTGCAGTCTGAGCCTGGAGCTTTGCTGCTGGTTGGTTTTGGTTGTTTTAAGGAGCAGGATCTGCCCAGCAGCCCTGCAAACACAACCCTGCTGCTGGGCAGCCCCACCACCAGAGGCACAGAGCAGCACTTTCCCAGTAGCAGGCAGGAATTAGCAAGTTTTTTCTGATTTGAGGAGTGAAAGAGCACCAGTCAGCGTTTAATTATTGCCCCGTAAAACATCCAGCTTTAGTTCCATTCTTCTGGGCTGCCCAGCGCTGCTTTGGTGGCCTTCAACCATCTGGCACCAAGTTGGGTGTTGGGCCTTGTGCTGGAGGAAAAGGGATCCAAAACTGTGGCCTTTGTGAAGCCTTGCCCAACATTTGTCTAACCTTGGATCTGAGGATTATCCAGTTTTCCTTTGTGCTTTGGGACAGGGGTGGAAAAGTGTGGGGTAAAGGCAACAGTAGATGGTTCTGCCACCACAGGAATAAACTGCTCCAGAGATTTCCTGTTGGACTGGGTGCAGAGGAGACACCAGCTTGATTTGGGGACTGCATCACCTCTGCTGTGAGGGAAGGCTGCGAGAATTGGGATTGTCCAGCCTGGAGAAGAGAAGGCTTTGGGGTGACCTAATTGTGGCCTTTCAGTACCTGAAGGGGCTCCAAGAAAGATGGAGAAAGACTATTAACATGGGCCTGGAGTGACAGGAGAAGGGAAAATGGATTCCCATGCCAGAGGGCAGGGTTAGGTGGGATATTGGGAAGAAATCCTTCCCTGTGAGGCTGGGGAGGCCCTGGTACAGGGTGCCCAGAGAAGCAACCTGGAAGTGTCCACCATCCTTGGAAGTGTCCAAGGCCAGGTTGGACAGGGCTTGGAACAAGCTGGTCTGTGGAAGGTATCCCCACCCAAGGGAGAGGGTGGAATGGGATGATCTTTAGGGTCCATTCCAACCCAAACCATTCCACAATTCCCACATTTTTCAATATTCCACATTCCACAATTTTCCCTCTAGCAAGCGGTTCTACACTGTACTAAGACTTAAACCAGTTGTGCACCAGCAGGGGTTTAAAAGGTTATAAATACAAATCCCCAGTTCAACACCTGCCCATCTCATGTCCAGAACATCCAGATGCAGGTTGCACCTCAAGTTCTAAGATTACAACACCACAGGCACCAGGTTCAAGCACTTGATCACTTGTGGGGTAGAGGCTGTAGGAAAAGTCAAAGCTCTGATCTCATCCTCTTCCTTCACAGGAGCTTCAAACAGAATCTGGTAACACTCAGCTCATTTCATGCTTCAAATGAGCCTCTGCTAATGTAGCTGCAGGGGCTGGGCTGGAGTATTTGAGAACTTCACCATTTGCTGGTGGAAGCCAAGGGTTCCTGCTTCTAATCAGGGCCACAGCAGAGCTCTAAAGCCCAAAATCTCCTCAGGACCAAGACTTACACACCACTTCTTCTCCTTCAGTTTGTTCCTCTCCCTTTTGAGCCGGAAACAAAAGACTTTTCTCAAGTTTTTTGAGGTTTGTTAGAAGTCTAAGCAACTAGAAGTACACCTTATGGAAAAGTTAACTTCAGATCTGACCCCAGCAGCCTTTCCTTCCCCTTTTGTCAGCCCACACTTTTAAGAAGGTCAGTTTTATGTGCTTTTGTCTTGTTTTTCTAGCCCCTGCCAGCTTTCCATACACACAAAGTTTATCATACCTTGCTCAGGGTACAATAAAAGCATATGAGAGCATCTAAAAATGAAGGCAAAAATGGATCTATTACATTGCTTTATTCAATTTATGGCTTGCAGGGAAAGGTAATGAGGCCTAAAGAGAAATAGATAGAACAGGAGTCTACCCCTAAAAGTTACCCCTCACAGTTCAGTTTCACATTTGCAATTCCACAGCACTTGGTGTCTATTTACTGAGACACAAAAAAAAAAAAAAAAAGAAACCAAACTTGTTTACAATAGGATAGGTTTCATAAAAATGAGATTTTTTGGATCTCCAGCCTGGGTAGAACCCTCATTAGCAATTCCACAGTCCTGCTGTGCTTAAGACAGCTGTACTTTTAGTACGAGGCAGGTTAACAGCCTTTCTCCCAGTCACTGTCAAGCCAAGTGCTTGTTAGTGGTCTCAGTTCTGTCCCAAATATGTCAAACAGCTTCCACTTGCTCTGCCACACCACCCTTACAACAACTGCTGGGCACAGCAAATCCCTTTAAAAACAGTCCTTGTAGGTTTAAAGGTAACAAGGAGAGCAGCAGAAAGGTGAAAAGGACAAGCTCTGAAGCTGATGATAACAAGGCAGGGAATGTGTCTCACCCACTTAGGGTGATCCCTGAGCTTTCCAACCAAAAACAAGTTGAGGAACAAGTCAACACCAATATTGGGGGAGGTTGAACCCTCAGCTCAGCCTGTTCCTGGATTTCTATTTGTCTCTGTCTTGGGCTCATCCCTTTTCTCTCAGCTCTTACACAACCTGGCTGCATCCTGCTTTCCTGGAGGGACAGAAATGTGGCTGTGTCTCCACCAAAACATCCTTTTCCCCTGTAACCCCATGTCCATAAATGCACTTACACAATTGCTTGGCATGCTCCAAGGTCAGGGTGAGCAAGTGTTTTTGGGGATTGCATTCCCCTCCCACATCAACATCCACGTGCAGTGGATCAGCTTTGCTCTTCTGTCAGAGAATCCCAGAGTGGTTTGGGCTGGAAGGGACCTTAAATCTCATCCAATTCCACCCCTATCCATGGCAGGGACACCTTCCACTGTCCCAGGTTGCTCTATCCTGCCCTTGGACACTGCCAGGGATCCAGGGCAGCCACAGCTTCTCTGGGCACCTGTGCCAGGATCTCACCACCCTCACAGGGAAGGATTTTTTTCCTCTTATCTCATCTAAACCTTCTCTCGGCTTGAATCTATTGCCTCTTGTCCTGTCACATGCCATCATTCATCAGGAAATGCTCCAGCCAAAGGATAAACTGTACAGAATTAAGGAGTTTGGCAGAGTAGAAATTGAATACAATCACACTCCCTCCAGCAAATATTATCTAACATCACCACAACACTCTGAACAAGAAAAGGACAACTTCCAACCCTCTCCAACTCCAAGAGGCTGGGGAAAAGAGATTAGGGACAAGTGGCTTCATAATCCAAGCTGGACAGTGTGGTATTTGAGAGTGGCATTGGATAAACAAGTATTTCCTTGAGAAGAGAGGTTGTGGACTCCCCATCCCTGGAGGAGACAGGTTGGATGGGGCTTGAAGCAACCTGGGATAGGGCAAGGTGTTCCTGCCCATGGCAGGGAGTTGGAATGAAATGATCTTTAAGACCCCTTCCAACCCAAACCATTCCATGATTCTGTTTATCACTTGTGGGGTAGAGGTTGTAGGAAAAGTCAAAACTTTATTAATTTAATAAATTTATTATGTAATTACTCATGTATTATAATTATAATATTAATAATACATTATATATTATTATTAATAATATATTTTACAATTTTAGTAGCAATATAATGTTATATTAATTATTAGTAGTATATATTGTATTTATATTAATGATTATAATAATGTATTTAAATTAATATAATTTAATACTTAAATTTATCTCTGGATCCAAACCCTAAGTGGATCCCTCAGCATCCACTGGACTGCAAGGAAACTCCTGCAGCAGGAATGCTGATCAAAATTCCCCTTTCCTTTTTAGCCTTGCACGAGGCTTTGGGATCACCTGTCAGCCCTGGCTTGCTGCAGGAAGGACTCACGTGGCACCATTACATAAAACCCCCCTTCCTCCAGGGGGAAAAGCAGCTGGGAGCAGCTCCTCCATCCTTATTATCCTGCTTCAAACACCCAGTGCAGAGACCATGGGAGATCTCAGAGTGACAACATCTGCTGGGGGCTCCATCAGCTTTGATCCTTCCAGCTCTCTCCTGGAGCTCACAAATCCAGGAGAACATTTCTGAGGATGAAGCACCTCGTTCAGGCACAGCAGCAGCTCAGGAAGGCTCTGACATTTGTTTGTATTTCAGTTCCAGTGAAAGGCATCCCCAGGCTGAGTGAGCTGAGAACACAGAGCAGCCATTCTAGCTCTGCTGCACGGGGCATCCCTACGCTGGCTTCTTATTAAAAACTCATTCCTCAATTCCCTTAGCTGGGGAGAGGCTGCCAGGGGGGCTGATGGGGCCAAACCCTGGTGTCCAAGGGAAGAATGGCTCATTTGAAGGGAATCTATAACAGCAAGGACACAGGAATCCAGAGATTAATAAACAAACAGCCTCCAGTATTAGCCCAAGGATCATTTTGCACAGGCAGACATGAAAAGATATCAATTTCAAGCATGTTTGTTTTGATGTGTGGAAGCTCTGACTATTCCAGATCCCAACCCAATCCTTTTTTGCAAATCCATGTCACCATCAACAGCAGCAGACACAGACGTGTTGGTACTGGTGGGACTGGATCAGCAGCAGTGCTGTGGAGCAGAACGAAACTGCAGCTGAACCAATGGCCTGTGATGGGCAGAAAAAGTAAATCTGGGAGACAAACACTGGGAGAAACTCTGCAACACTAAAAGGAAGAGCCCAGCACTCACTTCTTTACCTTTAGCTGATTTAGCCAGGTGATTCAACCACGTAGCTCGGTAAAAAAAACAACTCAAAATAGTCTTAGGGGAAGTTTGAACAGACAAGGCCTTGTCCAGCTGTTCTGATGGACACATCTAGGGTGTGTTCACATCTAGGGTGTGATCCTCAGCATGCAAGAAACCACCTCTGACAGACTCACTGTGAACCACCACTGAAAACAGGCAGAGAGATCCAATTTGGGATGTAAACACATCCATGCCTGCTCCCATCAGAACAAGGATTCATGTTTGGCTTCCTAGAAAATAAGCAGAAGCAAACCTTGACAGAAATGGGTTCAAACTTCTTGTTAGGACTAGAACAAAACTTTTGCATAACGCTGTCGAAATCCTCCTGAGACATCAGATACAGACACTTCTCCTTGAAATCAGTGTCTGTCAGAAATCAGAGTCACCACCAGATTAGGAAACAAGGGAGGGCCAGGCCAGAGTTGCCACATTAATGAGCCTGACCACATCCAAAGGAATCAGGAAATCACCTCTGCTCTGTCTGTGCAGGTGAAATTCTCCAAAGGCAGCAGGGTAATTGCCTGCAGGAGCTCATTGTTTTAGTGCTAAAGCAGCAGCTGGTGCATAAAAGTTTTAAGCCTTTCAATTATGAGTAATCTGCGAGCTCATACCAAGCTCCAGCCTGTTTGCTCTAGACTTAAACCTTCTGTTTATCACCTGAAAGCAAGACAAGAATGAGCCTGAGCATCAGCTCACCTCCCTCACAAGCAAGTGCGTCATCTCTCCCACAGCAGAGGGGGAAGAGAGTTATTTGGGGAAATGCCAATATTGAAATCTATTCAAAGAATGTTCTCAGGTGTGGGATGGCTATTGTTATTCTTGAGATATCTTGGAGGAGGCCATCAGACACTTCTGATCCGGCAAGTTCCAGAGAAGCAGCCAGAGCTGTGGGTTTGCTCATCACGGAATGGTTTGGGTGGAAAGGACCTTAAAGGTCATTCCCATTCCACCCCCCGGATGCCATGGGACACCTCCAAGTGGCTCCAAGTCCTGTCCAACCTGGCCTTGGACACTTCCAGGGATTCAGGGGCAGCCACAGCTTCTCTGGGCACCCTGTGCCAGGGCTCCTCACCCTCACAGGGAACAATTCCTGTCCAATATCCCATCTATCCCTGTCCTCTGGCAGTGGGAGCCATTCCCCCTTGTCCTCAATCCCTTAAGAACCCACAGAAATTAAGACAAGGCTCAGCAGCATCAGCACCATTCCTTTGTAGATTCACAGCACCTTTGAAATTTAAACCCTTTTTTTCACTGATCTTCTGCTATTTTGGGTTCTGCTTTATCTGGAGCAGAAGAAACTTCTGAGGAGAGAAACTGAGCTCTCCTCATCAGTGCTGTGAGATTTTTAACCTTAAAGCAAGGTTTGGACTTCTATTGTCTCTCAGCTGTGAGAGACAATAGAAGTCCAAAATGGAAATGCCAATTCCATCATCATGTGGGGGTTTTCTCTCTTTCTGGCCAAGTCTAAGCACTGGGTCAGGGTCCCAGTGAGGTGGGGGAATCTCCCATCCTTCACTCTTAAGAACCTGACCTTGCTTTAAAAGCCACCTTGGAGCAGAACCAGAGACCCCCCAGACCTCCCCTGCACCATAATTCATTCCATAAATACCGTTTAACTGGTTACTAATGGGAGATTCCAATCTCCCTGCCCAAGGAATTAAAGGCACTTTCCCTTCAGCACAGCAGGCACACGGGTAAGGCACAGCCCTGCTCCAGACTCCTCCATCCTGCACAAATTAGCAATAATCACATTGTAAGAAATGCTGCCCATTGAAAGCACCAGTGACTCAGAGCTCAGAGGGGGCCCAAACAGGTCCTGGTCCTGAGAAAAAGTTAAAATCAGGCTTGGAAATTCACCTGGAGTGACCCCAAAGCAGGCACTTCTGGGTAGAAAAGGGGCAAAGTGATGCTGGTACTGTGATTTGATCTTTCAAGATGGCCAAGGCAAAGATCTCAAAGATTTCTTCCCATTTCTTCTCCCACAACTTCTGTTAACATCCCACTCCCAGCCTTTTCCCAGGTTCCACAGGGAAAGCAGATTTACAGAAATAAAAATTCCCTTTCAGCCTTGTAGCATAAAACAAACCAGGAAGGTTTGGCAAGGCTTTGGTAGAAATTTTTATATATATAAATGAAATAAATATATAAATGTTCTGTATATAAAAAATGTGCTGCCAAACCCCTCTGTTTTCTCTCACTTATGCATTTTAACCCCTCTCTTAGGAGGGTTACAGACAGTCCCAGCACACACACTCCTCTTCCACAGCAGATTCCCTGCTTCCAAGCACTCCCACTTGGAGCAAATGGCATTTCTGACAGCTGCAGATCACAAGCTTTCCTCTCAGATTTTGTTGCTAAATGCTGTCAAATCAAAGGAAACACTGCCTTGCCTGCCAGGAGATAGAGATCAGAGGCAGACAATACAAAATCTGCTGGGAGAACTGAATTAAAAAAAAAAAAATCCAGTCCGTTTGCAGAGAACGGGGCCAAGTCATGAAGAAGTTTCTTGGGATTTGAGTTTGTGGTTTGAGTTGTGGGTTTTGTTTGGTTTGGGGGGTTTTTTGTTTTAGTTGGTTGGGTTTTGAATTATTTTTTTTTCACTCCAGGATGCAAATTCTGTTTACAACAGATATTGCAAGACAGGAGATCCCAAGGAGCACTGGTTAGGCTGGCAGAGCATAGAATCAACCATTTGGGTTGGAAAGGACCTTAAATCCCATCTCATCCCCCCCCTACCATGGCAGGGACAATTTCCTCCAGCCCAGGGTGCTCCAAGCCCCATCCTTCCTGGCCTTGGGCATTTCCAGGGATCCAGGGGCAGCCACAGCTGCTCTGGGCACCCAGGGGGAAACTGATAATTTAAGTTTTCAGTTTTTCTCTTCTTTGATGTGCAGCTTTTAGCTTTATATTAAGTGTCACTGGGATCTTGTCACAGAGGGTTGAAGACAAAATAAACCTGTTCTAGCTGGAGACTCAAGGACAAGCTCTTCAAACTTCAGGCCCAAAGCATGAACAACATGAAAACAGAAGGGCAGGCAAGCAAGGAGGATGAAACTTCATAATTTGAAGCTATTAATTGGACAGTTAACTCCTATATGCAAATGGACTAAAACCTATAAAAATGTGAGATCTCATGACCAAGCTCTTTTTGCTTCCACCTTGGAGCCATCCAGGCAGAGCCACAACTGTGGCTCTGGTACTGCCAAGTGATCTTTGAAGGAATATCAACAAATATCAATAAATATCCACTTAATCCCTCTTAACTCCCTCCAGCCTCTGTTCCAGCTCCTTAAGGCATCAGTGCCAGGGTCTTCCCACCCTTCCAGGGAAGAATTTCTCCCCAATGTCCCATCCATCCCTGTCCTCTGGCAGTGGGAAGCCATTCCCTGTGTCCTGTCCCTCCATCCCTTGTCCCCAGTCCCTCTCCAGCTCTCCTGGAGCCCCTTTAGGCCCTGCAAGGGGCTCTGAGCTCTCCCTGGATTTTTCCCTTCTCCAGGTGAGCACCCCCAGCTCTCCCAGCCTGGCCCCAGAGCAGAGGGGCTCCAGCCCTGGAGCATTTCCATGGATTCCTCTGGATTTGCTCCAGGTCCTGCTGCTGTTGGGGATCCCAGAGCAGGACACAGCACCCCAAGTTACTTTGGGGGTGGGTGAAAACTGATATTCAACAGTGCTGTTTGCCAGCCCAGTACCTGAAGGCAAGGCAGCCAGGCTGAGTGCATCCAAGAGGCTCCCTGAAAAGGCTCCCCAAGGATCTGAGCAGCTTTCCCTGCCCCATCCAAGGCATCTCAGCAGAACAGTCACTCTCCTACTGCTGTCATAACTGTGGTTTTCCCACCAAGATCCCTCCACCTCACCCCAGGGCTCCTAAAAGGGACAGAGGTTTCAAACAGAGCCCCCAAAGCCCTGATGAAAAGCAGAGAGGTCTTTGAAAGGCAGAGCAACACCCAAGTTTGCATTTCCCTTTGTGCTGTCTCTTGGTGAGCCAAGCAGCCCACAGCAGCACTGACAAGGTAACAGCTGCCCTCCCCAAAACCAAAACCATCCAGCTGGGATTCCAGCAGCCTTGCCAGGCAGGAGCAGAGCTGCTCCCTGAGGATGGGCATGGACACCCCTGGGAGCATCGTGGCTTCACATCAAAGCTCCCAAACAGCAGCAGAATTGCTGAACACAGACATGAAACACAAAAAGTGTTAACCAAGGCTAGACTGTGGCTTGCTGTCTGTCCTGGAGCCACTCTCAGCTGCTCTCTGGGGCATTGAGTTTAGAGCAGTGCAATTGGGAAGCTGGATGGCAGCAGGAACGGGGAGCTGGGACTCACTGCAGGGTTCCTGGAGCCTCCCTAAAAGATCTTCTCACCTGCAGGGATCAGAGGGGAGGGATCCCCAGCACCCCAACATCAGCTCCAGTCCCTCTTCCAGGTGGGACAGTGTTGTATTTGCAGGAGGGAATCACAGAATTATGAGGTTGGAAGAGACCTCTAAGATCATCCAGTTCAATCCATGCCCTAACACCTCACCCAGACTACAGCACCAAGTGCCATGGCCAGGCTTTTTTAAACACATCCAGAGATGGTGATTCTACCACCTCCCTGGGAAGGGCATTTCAGTACTTTATTATTCTTTTGGTGAAAAATTTCTCCCTAATATCCAACCTATCCCCTCCGTGACATAGCTGGAGGCTGTGTCCTCTGGTTCTGTCAGAGACCGACCCCACCTGTCCACAACCTCCCTTCAGGAAGGTGTAGAGAGCAATAAGGGCACCTCTGAGCCTCCTCTTCTCCAGGCTGAACAACCCCAGCTCCTTCAAACATTCCTCAAATGATGAATCTGACTCCATGTTCTCAGAAGGCTAATTTATGATACTATATTATATTAAAGAATACTGTACTATACTAAAGAATACAGAAAGGATACAGATAGAATGCTAAAAAGATAATAATGAAAACTCCTGACTCTTTCCAGAGTCCTGACACAGCTTGGCCCTGATTGGCCAAAGAGTGAAAACAACTCCCAGCAGAATCCAATGAAACAATCACCTGTGGGTAAACAATCTCCAAACACATTCCGCATGAGCACAACACAGGAGAAGCAAATGAGATAAGAATTGTTTTCCTTTTCTCTGAGGTTTCTCAGCTTCCCAGGAGAAGAATCCTGGGTGAAGGGATTTTTTCAGAGAATGTGAATGCCACAGGACAGGGACCAAGAGGCTCCTCCAGTGTCACACAAGACATTTCCAACAGCAGCAGCAGCAGATTGGATCTGCCCCAGAGCCACCCCAAAGCAGCCATTCCCTTCCAGGCTGCAGCCATCACATCCCAGCTCCTCCACAGTGGGAGGGGAGGCGAGGGGAGTTGTGAAAAGAGGTGTCTCTGCTGTCACTGTGACCTCATCACATCCAAATGGTGTCAGATCCTGGTTTTTCAGCCCCACCGTGGCTGCAAACAACCACCCTGGCAAAAGCCAGGAATGCTGCCAGCACCTCCTGTCCCAGCCTTCCTCAGGGACACTTCAGAGACAAGGAGCCATCGCCACTGATTTGGGAGGCAGGATATTGAGCTGATATCCTGTGAAATGAGAGATCCCAGCCTGATCCAAGCCTAGGTGTGCACAATAGCCAGAAAACAGCCATGGACACCCAGCAGCAGCAGCAGCATCCCCACAGCTCCATCATTGCCGGGCTGCCTGTTGCCAATTCCCCAACTTCTGGGACTCAGACTGGACCCTCCCAGGGGGCTCCCCTGTTGGGGCAGACCCTCCTGGAGTGGTTTTGTGTCAGAAGAGAGACCCACTGGATCTTTTCAGTCTTCAGGTTCTTGTTTATTATTATCTTATCTAGAGTTTTGTACGCTGTCCACACCAGGCTCAGCTCACTGAAAAAGCACCACCAAAATGGCCAACAATCTCTTGTTAGAAGGTCTTTTAAAGCTAAACTATACAAATAAGATCTTACACCTAGATTATTTTCCCTTTTTAACCCAATAACTGATTCCAAAGAGCCCGCAATGCGGATTTTCCCACCCAATTACAGAATGCCACCCAAACCCAAGAAGAAGGAGGGAGAAGAAGCATGAAGAAGGAACCCAGGATGACACCCTGTGCCCTCCATCTTTCTTCCATCCACAACACACTAATAATCCCAAACCCCAAATTTCTCACCAAGTGATACACCTACACTGCTCTCTACAATCTACTTCACACCCTAGTGGATTCTAGTCCGTTTTGGAGTTTAGGAAACTTTCTCCGTGAAGGAGGGTGAAATTCAGTGCTGCCCTGGGGGTCAGGGCACCCCAAAGCAGACAGAAATATTCCCAGTGCTCTGGGTTTCCACACATATCCCAGAGCTTTGCTGCCTCTCCATTCACAGCTTGCCTCCTTTTTTAAAACACCACTGATCTAGAGTCTGTCCTTGATCTGAAGTCTGTCCTTTAATTCTAACAGTAAGGACACACCAAAAAAAAGGGTTTTAAAGCAATAAAACAGCACCTGTGCCAAGGGCTCCTTGTTAAACCCATCTCCACTCAGTCTCTGCTACGTGGGGAAAAACACAAAGGTCACTCATCACCTGCAAGGTTTCATCAGAGCAATCACTGTAATGGAACAGCAGGGACTCTCCTGAAAAGGAAAAGTCATGCCCAAAGATGTTGCCTACTGGAGGAGCTGTCAGGAAAAAAAAATATTAGAGAATAAGGGTTTGCCCAAACTGAACTTTTCAAGCAAAAGTCCTTCAGCAGTCCCAGCTGGTGAAGGAGCACAGGAGGTTTGGTGGCAGTTTCCAAACTTGAGGTGGAGAAAGTAAAAGAGTCTGGGGGAGAATAAACCAATTTTTTTTTAAGTTGCTAAACTCATGACAGGAATCTGGGCTAGAGGAGCTGTAAAGCTGTTTCATGTGAAGATGCAAATCAAGTTAAAACCACTGAACTGCAGAGCAGCCCCTGGTGCAGGAGTCCTGGAAATCAGAGCTGAGGCTGCCCAGAACAGAGCAGCTGCACCAGGTACAGGAAAAATTCCCAATTTCCAAACTCCCTCCCACCAGACACCTTTAGCACACAGAGTTCAGCTGTTCTGTGGCTGCACAGCCCAGTGTGTCTCCCAAAGCTCAGCAGGCCCCTTGATAACAAAAACTTCTCAGATTACATTTTATTCTACTAAAGCAATTCAGATTTGAGTTGTTCCACACCAGAGACCCTGCTATTTGCCATCAGGGCTAAGCCACTTCTCAGAATGACCAAAAAGCAGGGAAACTTTTTTATTTTTTTCTCTGCCAACTGATGCTTCTTTCAGCCCCACATGGGTCTGAGGAGCATATTATCTGCAGCTCAGTGCTTTTCCTCCTGGTGAAGGCTAAGGAAGAACAAAGCAGCTCCTGCACTATTCATGCCAGGAAACTTCTTCCAGAGAATCAGGTGTCACTATGACATTTTCTGAAAAATTCCTTTGCCAGGATTTTTCTCCTGAGAAGCTGAGAAGCCTCAGAAAAGAAATGTTAACAATAATAATTTGATGGCTTAGAATGTGGTTTAAATGTTGCTTACCAATAACTACATCTTTGATTGGTTCCATGTGAATTGTTTTTAATTAATGACCAATCCCAGTCCAGCTGTGTCAGACTCTCTGGTCAGTCACAGGTTTTTATTATTCATTCTTGTTAAGCCTTCTGATGGCTTCTCTTTCTTTAGTATAGTTTTAATATATCATTTATTTTAATATAATATAATTATATAATAAATCAACCTTCTGAGAACTTGGAGTCAATTCTCATCTCTCACCTCATCCTGAGGACCCTCACAACACCACAACAATCAGGCAGATTGAAAATAATCCCAGTCTTGTTAAGATACGATTTAGACATGCACACAGCCATAAAAGAAAATCAAATCAGTGTTTTTTCCCTCACCAAGTCATTTTCCTTACATCACAGGCTGTTAGCTGCACTCTCCAGGTGATGTTTCACCTGATGGAACAGAGCAGGAGCTTCAATAACATCTCCCCCAGGGGCCATTCCCCTCACTAAAGGAAGGAAAGCAACGCAGAGAAAATAGAAATATCTGTACAAACAAAGAGCAAGCAAATCCCAGCACCTGCCAGAATAGGAAGAGCAAAGACAGGGTTGGAGCTGCATCACTTCAGTCACTTTTATCTTTTATCTGCACCCACTTTGGCCCAGGATTGCCTTGGCTAAGCCCAGGCAGCACCAAGCTCTTGCCAACCACGAGCCTGTGCCCAATTTATCTGTGCCAGCTGCAACTTTGCAAAGTCATGCAAACCCGGGGACCTGCCTGCCTTTTATTATATCAGAGAAATGCCTGTCCTATTGTATTTGTGTTCCTCACAGATGAAGGAAGGAATGATGAATCTGACTCCATGTCCTCAGAAGGCTAATTTATTATTTTATGATACTATATTATATTAAAGAATGCTATACTAAACTACACTAAAGAATACAGAAAGGATACTTACAGAAGGCTAAAAAGATAATAATGAAAACTCGTGACTTTCCAGAGTCCTGATTGGCCAAAGAGTGAAAACAACTCACAGCAGAATCCAATGAAACAATCACCTGTGGGTAAACAATCTCTAAAAACATTCCAAAGTAGCAAAACAGAGGAGAAGCAAATGAGATAAGAATTGTTTTCCTTTTCTCTGAGGCTTCTCAGCTTCCCAGGAGAAAAATCCTGGGTGGAGGGATTTTTCAGAAAAAGTGAGTGCAACAGCTGTCCCAGGGCACGGGGTTGAGATTTCAGCCATGATCAGCATCAGAGCAAAGCCAAGCAGTGTGCATTTCTCAGCCCTCCCAGATTCAACAACTGCTCTCAGTTTACACAGCAATTATTCAGCTCTCATCTGTCACACTGAAAAACTAAAAAAAAAAGCAACAAGCTGGGTGCTCAGTGCAGGCCAGTTTTCCCCATGAGCCTTCCCATCAAGATTTGAAGCTCAGCTGGCTCCAAAATCCAATTTCAGAGTAATTTCAAGATGTTGTGTTACTGCATAATCAGTGCAGCATCATTAAGAGGAAACTCGAGTTTATTTTCTTTTTAATTCAGGATTTTTTTTCCACTTTCCAAGGTGAGTTTTGATATCGTGCTTAGTAGGGAACCAGAGCTAAGCCCCGTGCTGGGTGAGAGCTCTGATGTTTTTATAAAGCATCTTTCATAAGGCAGCGAGGCAGATTTAAACAGGAAGCGTTTATTGACTTTAAAACTCACTTCATAAAACATTTACACGGGACAGGAGGAGAAACAGGAGCTCCCAACAACCCAGTTAAAACAAAGATGAGTCCGTGCATTGTTCTAGATGTCAAACACTCCAGGCTTTAATGCTGCAACAACACTCGTGGAAAAATAAATAAATAAAATAAATGGAGCCATCACAGTCAGGGATTCTTTATCCTTGACCATTATGTTCTTTACATAATGATGGGGGGAAAAATCACTTTAATACAGTGAGAATGGCCATGGAAATGTTACAAAAAGAGCAGGTGGAGGGAAAGAGGAACTGCTGCTGAGGGAGCCCCCCAGTTACTGCAGGGTTTCACAGGCTTTGGAGGGAAGCTGAAGACTCCATTTCCCAAGAGGGCAATTGGAGCCAGTTTGGGACTCGATCAGCACCACATTAAATCAGCAGCAATTGGTCCTCAATGGGCATTCCCCAGAGGGACAAAAGTTCCAGAGCCTTCAGCCTCCTTCTACACCTGGCTCTGATTTCAGTCAGCACCTTTCCTCAAAAAGATCCTTAAAATGTTCATGGTATCCTTAAGCTACAAGTTTTGGGGATTCTCTCATTACCAACTATGAGTACAGAAGGTCTGTCTAGGTAGTTTTTTAAAAACATTGCTAATCTTTTTTCCTTATTAAGTTGACAAATGAGATGTTCTTTACTGGTGTAGCCCACTCCCAGTCTGGCAGGGAAGTGTGGAAATCCCCATCCCTAATTAAAGACATTTCCCATGAAATATGACATCCTAGGAAATACTTCAGGTGCTTTGGCCACCACACAAATTGCATCCCTACCTCCTTCTGAGGTGACAAAGGCTGGATCCTCATCTCAGATTGCTCTTTCTGAGGAGAGGACTGGCTGAAATCACAGCCAGGTGTAGGAGGCTGAAGGCTCTGGAACTTTATTGTTTGTCCCTCTGGGAAATGCCCGTTGAGGATCAATTGCTGCTGATTTAATGTGGTGCTGATCAAGTCCCAAACTGGCTCCAATTGCCTTCTTGGTTCTCTTGGGAAATGGAGTCTTCAGCTTCCCTCCAAAACCTGTGAAACCCTGCAGTGACTGGGGGGCTCCATCAACAGCAGCTCCCCTTTCCCTCCACCTGCTCTTTTTGCAACATTTCCATGGCCATTCTCACTGTATTAAAGTGATTTTTTCCCCCAACTATTATCTAAAGGACAGTGGGAAGTGATGGTGACCATAATGGCCAAGGATAAAGAATCCCTGACTGGGATGGCTCCCTTTATTTTATTTATTTATTTTTCCAGGAGTGCTGTGATCAAGTCCCTGATTAAGTCCCAAACTGGCTCCAATTGTCTTCTTGGTCCATCAATCAAGCTCATTGCTTAATTGAACTGAAACAATTGAGATGTTTAATTAAATTGGAGCAGTGGGTCCTGACCAGGCCTCAGCTGAGGGGCTCAGACACTTCCCACTCATTTTTGGAGGCCAGGGACCATCAGCAAAGATGCTGAGAAATCCTGTTACAGGTATTCCACCTGAAATATCCTCTGCAACTTTATTGCTCCTCTGGACAATAAACAATTGAGGTGTTTAATTAAATTGGAGCAGTGGGTCCTGACCAGGCCTCAGCTGAAGGGCTCAGACACTTCCCACTGTCATTTTTGGGGCCACAGGAGGCCAGGCACCATCAGTAAATTCCACCTGAATTCAGGTATTCCACCTGAAATATCCAATTTTGGGTTGGTCTGCAGGTTCCCACGTGTTATTAACCCACCCCTGGCCTTGATGGATGCAGCCCCAAACCCTCACCGGGGGAAAATGGATTTATAGAAAATTTTTAAAAGTTTGATAGAAGGTTTACATAGTGTGTATTTCTATGTAAACTTTGAGATAAGAAATGCTGATTTAGAAATGGTGTAGAGTAAGACAGACATTGTTGAGAGAGAAAGGGAACTAGAAACAAGTTTCAAAGGATGCAAAAAAGACTAGATACTTGTTGCATAGTCCAACACACACCAGCAGGCATTACATCTTTCAAAACACATCCATTTCTCTCTAACCCAGTGCAGATTTCTGTGTTTTGTTCTATTCATTAGCTGCAAATGAAGGAAGAGCTCCTATAGTCACACAAAGATTTAAAAAAACCAAGCAAACACAAAAAAACAAACAATGCCTGACATCTGGAGGCTTTGGCCTTAATTCCAGTGATGGGAACAGCTGATGTAATTTTCTTTTTTGTTCTGGGAACATCCATCCATGAGTTCCAACTGCACAGAACTTTTTAGGAAGAGCCTGAAAAGGGAGATGAGAATATCCCAGGCAGGAGCAGGACTCAGGGGGAGATGCCTGGAGGGATCTCCAAGCTGTTCTACCATGGAATTCCTACAGCAGACCCAATTCCCATCTTGTGCACACACCAGGTGCATGGTTGGAGACTCCTCACTCACTGAGAAGAAATCCACACAGCTCTGGAGCTGCTGAGCCATCATTCCCAACCCCTCCATTCCCACTCTGGTGCTGGTTGCAACCTTCTTTCCACAGAAACCCATCTCCCTCCTTGGGAATTCCCCACTTTAACAAATAAAACAAGAATGAAAACGATTTGTGAACTCACTTTTAATGACAAACAGGAGGATGTGGCTTGTTTTTCCAAAGAACCAACAGTTTGAGGTCTCATGAGAACACCTCCCTCCAGACAGGCCACAGATTGCCCAGACCAGACACTAAAAAGTGTTTCTCACTCTTATCCTATTAAAAACCCCACCCTGTCCCATTTTCCCCCAAACCAATGTCCCAGCACCTCACACCAGTCCAAGGGACAACACCAGAAGTGTCAAATGAACACCAGGAAATAAATAAGAATAGTCCCAGGCACAGTTTTCATGGGATGGGATCCCCTCCTGCCCTCTTTATTACAGTTCTGTCCCTTTCCAGACCAGGAGAATCCCTTGGTAACCTGGAGTTCATCCCATCCCACTCATTTGCTAACACAGACAAGGAGGTTTCCAACACCCACCCTTGCTTTTGCCAGGGAAAAATCCTTCCCTGGGTTAGAAATCCAGGAAGTCATTGAGACTCCAGCTTCACTTGGATGGGGTTTTGGGTGTTTCACCTTCCCATAAATGTTGTTTACAGAAGTAATTGGAGTGAATCATCTGGATGTGGTGATACCCAAACACCTTTGGGCCATCTACTGCCATTAAATACAGCTAAGATGGGTCAGTGGGTTAAAAAATGGAAGATTTGGGGTTTGGCTTTTTTGGGGTAGGTGATAGAGGCCAATCAGGAGTAGGAGCTGAAGAAAAATCAGGTGATGCACAGGCCTTGTGCAATCTATGCAAATATCAGCTTTAACAGAATGTCTTTTATGTGCCTCCAGAGAGCAGGGTGGGACTGGGGCTGGGGTAAATTCCTTTTCTCCCTAGGGGCACAGCTGGAGATGCCACAGCTCCATCCAGGGAGAAGGGACACAACCTTTCTCCACCTTGGCTTACCCCAGCCCAGCTGTCCTGGAGCCTCTCTGCCAGTGGTGTTGTATTGATTAAAAATAATAAAACACCATTACAATTAAAAATAATTGAAAAACAGTGAATTATTTCCCTGATCACAGAACTGAGATGACCCAAACAGTTCCATTGGAGTCTCTCAAATAAGAATAATAATAAATATAAAATTTGCTGCATTTGGGGTGAAATCCATGCAAATATCAGCTTTAACAGAACGTGTTTCAGGTGCCTGCAGAGAGCAGGGTGGGACTGGGGTAAATTCTTTCTCTCCCCAGGGGCACAGCTGGAGATGCCACAGCTCCATCCAGGGAGAAGGGACACAGCCTTTCTCCACCTTGGCTTACCCCAGCCCAGCTGTCCTGGAGCCTCTCTGCCAGTCGTGTTGCATTAAATAAAAATAATAAAACACCATTACAATTTAAAAATAATAATTAAAACTAATAAAGAATCAGTTAATGATTTCCCCAGCCCAGCTGTCCTGGAGCCTCTCTGCCAGTCGTGTTGTATTAAATAAAAATAATAAAACACCATTACAATTTTAAAACAATAATTAACAATAATAAAAAAATCAGTTAATGATTTCCCTGATCACAGAACTGAGATGAACCAAACAATTCCATCGGAGTCCCTCAAATAAGAAGAATAAAAAATTCAAAATTTGCTGCACTTTGGGGTGAAATCCATGCAAATATCAGCTGTAACAGAACGTGCTTCATGTGCCTGCAGAGATCAAGGTGGGACTGGTGTAAATTCCTTTTCTCCCAAGGAGCACAGCTCCAGGGGGAAGGGACACAACCTTTCACCACCTTGGCTTCACCCCTGCTCCAGCTGTCCTGGAGCCTCCCTGCCAGTGGTGTTGTATTAATTAAAAATAATAAAACACCATTACAATTAAAAATAGTAATTAAAAATAATAAAACAAGTTGGTTGCAGGATGCACAACAGGGTGGGGTGTTTTTTTCTTTAACAGCAGTTTGATAGTGGAAGAGCTTTCAAGAATACACACCCCTTACCTCAACCTCTGGGTTCCAGGGGAATAAATTTATGTCTCGCCTCTGTCCCTTTCATTATTTCACACCATCCCACAGCTTTTCTCCTCCCTTTACAGCAAGGTCTCCACAGTCAGCACCCCTGAGTGTTGCTTTTGCATAGAAAAGGTAATCAGGCCTCCTCAAGAGCAGATTTTTAAAATTTTACCTCCTTAAAAATCAAAAAGAATTCATAAAACCCAAACAGAAGCCTTTAACCAAGCTGCTCAACAGTTTTCACCTTCACTTGCATCACCTGCCTTCACTTCAAACAGCCACAGAGAGACAAAAATAATCAGCAAAAACCAAAATTAATCAGCCAAAGACAAAAATCAAAACTTACCTTGCTGGACAGCCAGCCCACCTCCATGGGGTAGAACCTCTTTTGGCTCATTCCTCATCTTCCCAGGGTTCAGGGGGTGGAGGGGAGGATGCAGCTGTCTCCCTCTCCTCTTTTTCTGCTGGCTCCCATTGGGGTCACCCCATTCATCACCACAAATCCTAGGCGGAAAAAAACAAAACAAAACCAACTCTTCTCCACCCCAGTGAAGAGGGCACGGAGTAAAGAGGTCAGGGCCTTTAATGAGGGTGGGGAGGAAAACAAAACAATCTCTCCACCCACCCTCCCTTTACCCTCAGCCATTTCCCATAAACTCATTTCCACTTTGGGAAGCTCCTCAGCTGCCTGGGTTGAAGCTCAGTGGTCCAACACGACCATCCTGAGGTGGTTAATATTAAATTATTCAATTATTTAGTGTTTAGGCAGTGTTACTCCTGCAGACAGGGAGGAGGATCCCTGAGAAGCAGCTGGAGATGTTCAGTTTGCTGCTGTGGGGATGATGTTCAGCTGCTGCTTCCTGAAGTCCTCCTGGATTTTGGGAACAACCCTGGAGCAGGATGATGGGGAAAATGGGTTCATTTGGGCAGAAAAATGGGGGTTTTTGTCAGAAATTCTTCCCCCATGGATTGGAGATGCTGAGAAAAGCCACAGGGAGTGATAACTGAGGTGAACAGCCTCCAAAAGGATTGGGAGTTGTGGCTGTGAGGTGTTTTGGGGATGGGACTTGTGGCTCTGTTCTGGCTGTGAGGTATTTTGGGGACTGGGAATTGTGGCTGTGAGGTATTTTGGGGCCTCCCTAATAGGGAGACCTTAAAACCTATAGTTAGATTTGCTTTTAGTTCTTATTTCTCTGGGGTTTTTTTCAGTGTTATCCCCAAGAGATGCTCCTGTGGGTTGTAATGAGGGTGTCTGATAAAGGCCCACACTCCTGTTACCTCCCAAGAATTAATTCTTGCCCTAATATTCTTCTTGATGAATAAAATAGGAAATTTCAAGGAATCGTATTAAAAATAATTTGCCATTATCATTACAGACTCCATATCTCAGGCAGAGGCTTTAATCTCATATTTTGAGGAGAGGGGAGGGGGAAAAATACACACCCAAGCACCTATCTGGGTGACATTAAATGACACAGGACTTCATACTTCTGTGTTATGGGATTTAAAAATTATTTTAATTAAAAAATAATAATTAAAAAAAAAACAGTGAATGATTTCCCTGATCACAGAACTGAGATGAACCAAACAGTTCCATTTGAGTCCCCCAAATAAGAAGAACAATAAATATGAAATTTGCTGCACTTTGGGGTGAAATCCATGCAAATATGGATGGATTATCCATCTAAGGATGTGTTACAAATGTCCATCACCTGCTCCTTATCCTGGGCCTGAAAAAATATTCCAGAAACTTCCTTGCAGTTGCAAAGCTTCACCACAACTGGGTTTTAACTTCTCTTCACTCTGTTCTGCTCAGTTACAGACAGCAGAGCCTTCCACTAGAAGGAAAATTATTTGTTTTTTTTTTTCATTCTCTCCTCAATGTAAGGATTTTATCACTCCAATTTTGCTTCCTGCAGGTGATTCCATGTCCCTACAGGAGCTGATCCCTCAGCTGGCACCTCCCTGGCTGAGCAGGGATGGGGAGGCCACATCCTCCGACCCCTTGGCTTGGCAGAACAACTCCTAATTAACAAAATGCAAGAATTCCACTGAGAAAATCGTTTCCACCCAGCATGGAAATGAGCTCAGCTCTGGAGCACGCTGGCCCTGACAGCTGAGGGGATGTATTGCTCGTTTGCAGTGGGGTGGTTGGGCTCAAATCAGAGATCAGGTCACCCATCAAGGGGGATTTCCTCTGGCTGCTCTCACTTTCAGTCTGTATTTGGGGTTTTTCTTGCAGTAAGACCAATAACTTCATGGGAATGTTCCTTCAAGAGACTCTCTGATGATGCCACCACAAATCTCAGCAGCCCTGACATAAAATCAGATTGAAATCAAATAGTTCTGTCAATCACTGCTTTCCTATAGGTTTGAGGTCGGGTGTTGCTGTCCACATGGGCATCCCATGGGATGTGCAGGAGGTTCCTGAAGTCTCTCACCTCTGCTCAGGTGTCTGTTCTAGTGAAACTTGAGAAAATCAGTGGTTTTGTGGCTCTGGAATTGGAGAAAAGGGTGAAAGGTGACACCAGGGAGGAGTGGGACAGGAATAACATCTACACCCACACATCACACCCCGTTGTGTTAGAAAAGTACTCTGATGTTTCCTGTTTTTCATTTTCTACACCAAAAGCATCGTTGCTTCCAGCTGGAGATGCCTGGGAACTGCTGTTATTTGCCCCTGTAATGAGGAGAATAAACATCTTTGCAGCAGAGAAATGAGAATTGGGTGAAGGCACTTTCAGCACCTTCAGCAGGACAGAGGGGAACCCCAGCCCCAGTCCCACCCTGCTCTCTGCAGGCACATGAAACACGTTCTGTTAAAGCTGATATTTGCATGGATTTCACCCCAAAGTGCAGCAAACTTTGAATTTTTTATTCTTCTTATTTGAGGCACTCCGATGGAATTGTTTAGTTCATCTCAGTTCTGTGATCAGGGAAATAATTCACTGATTTTTTTATTACCAGTGAATGAGAGAAACAGGTAACAGATTTTAATATTTTTTCCCCTGCAAGGCAGTTTCCTAAGGAAATGAGGCCTATTCCATCAAGCTGTGTGGAGGGAGAGGTCAAACAGTCACAGCCTCAGGGAGTGCTGCCTGCTGGAGGTGCAACATTTTTGAGGTGAGGTGTGGGAGCCAGACAGAATCTCCTTTTCTCTCCTCTGCAGCTCAGCACTTGTGAGACAGAGCCTGAGGGTCTGGAGCCAGCATTGGCTGAACCTTGGAGGCTTCAGAAACACAACATTCTTTGCAGACAATTGGGAGTGACCACATTGCTGAGGACATCAAGCCTTTTATAGACCCTCTGGAAGCCACATGGAGCAATGTCCCTGTCAATCATAAGAACTTCCAATGGATCTCAGCATGAGAACTCAGCCATGAGACTCTTATCTGTGTGATAAGGACAGGAGTTAAGCTTTCTGTTGTTCCCTGAGCTCCTCATTTCCCTCTTCAGCTTCACCACAGTGCCCTGGAAGGGATAAATCCTCGGAGCTCCCTGAAGGAGAGGCACTCAAGCACTTAAGAGCAATGAACATTTACAAAAACTGGATCCTGTAATAGCTCCCCGTGCATCCAGGGCCATCATCTCAAATGGCAACAGCACAAGACAAGTTAATAATAGTCATTGTTCCAAGATTAAATTAGGTAGACAGGAATGATTTCTGCAAGATTCATAATGATTTTAATGATACTATTTAGTTACCAAGAACAATATATCTTTTCTATGCATGAGTTCCTGGAAATCAAGGATGATGGGGCTGTAAAATGTGTTTTTAAAGGCGGACTTGTGAGCTGCAGACTCACTGAAAGTTGGTTGTACATTATCTTGAGCTGTCTTTATCCACAAAGGAGGAGCAAGATGTGGATGGGAACAGTGGGTCTGTGCATGGCATCTTGGGGAAATTTGGCTTTTGAGCTAGAAGCCAGACTCTGGAGGGATTTGGAGCTGGGTCAAATGCCAGAGGACACTTGCAGCCACCTTGGTGTCATTGCTTTAGAGGACATCATGACACAGTTTTGTCACAGACATAATCTCGATGAAAAATCCTTTCCTTAGGATTTTTCCTGCTGAGAAGCTCAGAGGCCTCAGGAACAAAATGTAAACAATGATTATCTGTTGCTGTGGAATGCAACAGGTGGATCTTTGATTGGCCCATGTTGGTTGTTTCTAATTAATGGCCAATCACAGCTCAGCTGGCTCAGACAGAGAGTCCGAGCCACAAACTTTTGTTATCATTTTTTCCTGTTCTATTCTTAGCCAGCCTTTTGAGGAAATCCTTTCTTCTATTCTTTTAGCACAGTTTTAATATAATACATATCATAAAATAATAAATCAAGTCTTCTGAAACATGGAGTCAGATCCTCATCTCTTCCCTCAACCTGAGACCCCTGTGAACATGGTCACACAGTTTGATATTGATGTATGGCTGCAGAGCATCCAGCAGCTGCTCAACCCCACTTGGGTCATCCAGAGTGGCCCTCAGGACACCCTGAGGGTGACATTTCACCCCACCAGATTTGGTGGCAAAAAGGTTCCATGGCTGGAAATGAGAGAGGAGCGTGGTGCTCTCAAACTGGCCTTGCTTTGGGCTGTGAAAACTGGGGCATGCTGAGTGCCCGGCACCAGAGGAAACCTTTCTTGTGAATTGTCAGCAGAGGCGTTTTCCTAGAAATTCTGCAGTGTTTTGTGCTGTGCATTCTCTGTGAACCCATAAAACTCCAGAGGATCTCCAGCTGCAGTGACGCCGCTCGGTCACAGCGCTGGCGTTTGGCAACAGCCTCGCTCTGCTGGGAATTATTTCAAAAGGCAATTTGCCATGGAAACGCACACTGGGATGGCCTGCAGCAGCAACAGATGGACATGGGATCACATCAGACCAGGCCTGAGGGCTTTTTTCCTCACGCTGGTCCCACTTAGAGCCACTTGAATTCACGGCTGGGTGAACCAGCAGACACGCAGTGGGTTGGTTCCTCCACCAGTACCGGCCCAGTTGGGTGAGAGCTGAGCAAGAATATTTGGGAGGAAGCACAGAATGTCTGGAAGAGCAGCTCAGTGCGTCCCCACAGTGTCAGATCAGTCTGTCCCTTCATGGGACAACCAGGTGAGTGTTGAGACCCAGCTTTACCAACATCAAGGGGCCACGATGGCTTTGGTGCTGAAGAGCTGGGATTGTGCAGGTGGATTTGCCAAGGCAGGTGGTTTTTTAGGGATCTGAATATCCACCTTGGCAAAAAAAGCAGCAGGAGGGAAGGAAAAGCAACGAGGCGGAGACTGGTGAGGAGCACAGAAGACACAAGTCCTGACTTTGGAGCAGGGAAACAATCTCCATGTGGTTTGGAGACGCACGGAATGACAGAGGAACATCTGTGACTCCCAAAGTCTTCCTTTCATGACCTTTCAGCACACTTTGCCAAGATTTTGACAACATTTGTCCCAGTTCACAGCCTGGTGGAGGCTGGGAGGGAAGACACCCAGCTTTCAGCTCCTTATGGGAGCTCACACCTTCTCCCAGGAGCAAAACCAACTTGTTTGTGTTCTAGGAACCCAAATAAACATTTTCATGGAAGTCCCTGCTGGCTGAACGTGCCAGTGGGGACATCTCCTCACACCAGCCTCCCCTGGCAGGGTCAGAGGGTGTTGTATAAGGCTCTGTGTACATTTGTCAGCAGCTTTTAATGAGAACTCCTTTTCTAATTTCATTATTAGATTTAAGTATATCGTTCCAAAGCTGCTCACAGTAGGAAAAAAAGAATTACAGAGAGGAAATCACCATAAAAATGTTCCTGACAATGTGCACAGGAGGGTGTAACCCTCTCATGGTGGGGGTTTTGAGGTTGTCCTGTGCAGGGCCAGGATTTGGACTTTATGATCCTTGTGGGTCCCTTCCAACTCAGAAAATTCAATGATTCTACAAAAAATTTTACTTTTTCTCCACAGCTAAGAATTTATTTCTTCTTTTCTGTGACAGAGAAGTTACTTGAGCCATCAGCTGTTGAGACCTTTCGGCAGAGCCCAAACTGATCCATTTCAGCTGGTTTTTTTTAATTTTAAGATCTTTTACCTTTTGAGATCTTCCCCTTTTCCCAATGATGGCTAAGCCCAAATTTCAGTAGATAATATGGAATTTCATTTCAGAGAAGACAAAGAGGCAGCAGTCAGTAAGTGCTGGTGGGAGCAGCCCTGTGCTAACTCTGTCGCCAAATTCACTGGGGCTGTTGGAAATATCAGTGATGCAGAAGACACTGGAAAATTTAAAGATATTATCCCAGAGAATGCTCACAGGGTAGATTTGCAGACAAAAATGGAGGAAATTTTTCTAAATGTCACGTGCAATTTGTCTCACCACACCTGCCCCTTGCTGGAGTGGAATTTCCAACCCCAACTCTGCAGCTCTGAGCTCTGCATGCCTGAATCCCTCTCTGTGCTGTATGAATGTTATCCTGCAGTGGGTTGATTAAAATGTTATTAAAAGAAATCATTTCATCCCTAGGGGAAAAAAATAAAAATAAGAATACAGAAGAATTTGTCAAACCTATTTGAATCTGCAGTGCCTACTTGAGAAAAGTCTGAGGAGCAGCTGGAAATCCTTCAGATGTTGATGGCAGGAGCTTGTTGTGATGTCCCAGACAGCAGTGACCACAAAAAGAGTTACAGAAGGTTTAGGAATCCCCAGCATTTCCGTTTGATGCTGCATTAATCTCCTTGAGAACAATAATCACATTCCATTTCTCCCCACTGCTTTTTGGTTCTTATTAAGACTCCCTCTATGATCTTATCTTTCCTATTGATTTGTGAAATCATATCCATCAATGTGAAAAGCAAATAAAAGCAGGTGTTGTCCTGGCAGGGGTGGGAGAAAGCAGGGCACAATTCCAAGATGTGCTCAAGGGTTTGGCACAGTCAGGTCTAACACCTCCTGGCCCTCACATGTGGAATTTCTGGGGTCCCCAGGACGAAGGAGGAATTGAGAATCTGACTCCATGTTCTCAGAAGGCTAATGTATTATTTTATACTAAAGCTATACTAAAGAATAGAGAAAATATATAGACAGAAGGTTAGAAAGAATGATAATGAAAACTTGTGACTGCTTCTAGAGTCCTGACACAGCCTGACTGTGATTGGTCATTAATTAAAAACAATTCACATGAAACCAATCAAACAACCACCTGTTGGATAAAACAATCTCCAGACTCCATTCCAAAGCAGCAAAACACAGGAAAAGCAATCAGATAATTATTATTTTCATTTTTTCTCTGAGGCTTCTCAGCTTCCCAGGAGAAGAAATCCTGGCAAAGGGATTTTTCAGAAAATATGACAGTGACACTCACAGGTTTTGGTGATCTTTGGATGAGGGTATGCCCTCAAAAGAATGGAATTTCCCTGCTCAGTGATGTGAAGGTCACTCAGATACACCATGGCAGAGTGAAAGTATTTTCTTAGAGAAAAAAAAAAATAAATAAGAAGAAATAAGTTTTTCTTTGCTTGACGCAATCAATCAATGTGGCAATCAATGCTGTGCTGCCTTTTGGGTTGTGTTTTCAATCTGAACTGGAGCAACAAGCCCTGGTGCCCTGCTCTCCATGCAGTCATTGCCCTGCCTGTATCCATGGTCAGGATTGCCTGAGCGTGGGAGATTTTGGAAATGCCACCAGCACAGAACAGCACTGTCACCTCCTGTGTCCTCACACAGGAAACCTCCCTGTGAGGGAGCCTGAGCTCAGCCTGCAGCTCTGGAGCTGCCCCTAAACAGAGCTGGGGGTGCAGGGAACAGAATTTCAGGAGCAGCACTCAGTTCACCCTGGTGATCAGACTGATTGCCTGGCAGTGCAGCTTGTCTCTGTTGGGAGGTTTCCTCAGCCCAGGGTTATTCCTGATGGCACTCACCATTTTCTGATTTTCTGATTTTCCAATTTTTTTATTTTCTGATTTTCCAGTTTTCCATCTGAAGTGGCCTCAGGATCAGGGGGTTTTTGTTTCCTTGGCACAGCATGAGGCAGTTTTTCTTTGCTTGGCACAATCAATCAACGTGGCATTCCATTCTCAGGAAGCAGATCTCACCTGGAGGTTGGAGATTGAGACCTGAGTTGATGATTGAGGCAGAGCTTTGGGATCAGGGAATATTTCTCCTGAAAGAGCTCTGTGTCCTGGGCTGTGGGTCCAGTTCTGGAATCCCCAAGAGCAGCAGGACCTGGAGCTGCTGGAGAAACTCCAGAGGAATCCATGGAAATGCTCCAGGGCTGGAGCCAGGCTGGGAGAGCTGGGGGTGCTCACCTGGAGAGGAAAGGGCTCCAGGGAGAGCTCAGAGCCCCTTGCAGGGCCTGAAGGGGCTCCAGGAGAGCTGGAGAGGGACTGGGGACAAGGGATGGAGGGACAGGACACAGGGAACGGGATGGGAGGGACAGGACACAGGGAATGGCTTCCCACTGCCAGAAAGGGGAGATGCACCTACAGACAGAAGGGGAGCCCCAGTTAGAAGGGACAGCAAAGAAAAGAAATTTCATTTCCAATTAAATTGCTTCTGCTCTTCTCAAGCCCAGTCACTGGGAGGGCAGGGAGTCACCTCCTCTCTCCTGAGGGTTTCCTACCAGAGATCAGGTTGCTAAAGGGACTGGGGCACCTCTCCTGTGGGGATGGGCTGAGGGAGCTGAGGCTGCTCAGCCTGGAGAGGGGAAGGTTGTGGGGAGAGCTCACAGCACATTCCAGGCTCTGAAAGGAGCACAGGGAATCCAGAGAGTGACTCTTCATCAGGAACTGGAGAGACAAGCCAAGGGGAATGGGTTCAAACTGAGAGAGTGGGAATTTAGATTAGAAATGTGGAAGAAATTTTCCTTGTGAGGGTGGGCAGACCCTGAGTCCCACAGGGCAGCTGTGGCTGCCCCTGGATCCATGGAATGCCCAAGGCCAGGTTGGACAGGGCTTGGAGCATCCTGGGACAGTGAAAGGTGTCCCTGCCCATGGCAGGAGGTGGAATGAGATGATCTTTAGGGTCCTTTCCCACCCAGGCCACGCTGCCATTGCAGGATTCTCTGCCTCCAGACATGCAATCCAAAGCAGAGCTGTGGGACAGGGCCCTGCCAGCAGACAGAGCTGGGGCTGTTCCCTCTCACTCCAGGGTCATTTAATTTGAAACTTGCTGCTCTGTCAGGGCCCACTGACCCCCAGGGGATGGTTCCTGATGAAGAGAGGCTATTTAGATTAGAAATGTGGAAGAAATTCTCCCTGTGAGGGTGGGCAGGCCCTGTCACAGGGTGCCCAGAGCAGCTGTGGCTGCCCCTGGAGAGACAAGCCAAGCGGAATGGCTTCAAACTGAGAGAGAGGGAATTTAGATTAGAAATATGGAAGAAATTCTCCCTGTGAGGGTGGGGAGGCCCTCGGACAGGTTTCCAGAGCAGCTGTGGCTGCCCCTGGATCCCTGGCATGCCCAAGGCCAGGTTGGACAGGGCTTGGAGCAACCTGGGATAGTGGAAGGTGTCCCTGCCCATGGCAGGAGGTGGAATTAGATGTCTTTAAGGCTTCTTCCAGCCCAAACCATTCCATGATTCTGATTTTGCCACTCACCTCCAGTGAGTTGGCAAGAGCCAGCACAGCAGAGATGTCAGCACAGGGCATGAGCAAGGGGGATTCTCTGGATTATGGGGGCACTTTGGTGTTCTCTCCACAGTAATTAAAGCCAGATGAAGTGGAATAGGAAGGGAAATCTCTTTTTTTTTTTTTCACAGAGCAAGTGAAATCCTCCAAGGGTAGTGGAGTTCTCTCCTACTTCACTTCTGGAGTTTCAGAGCTAAATGTCTTTCTGCAAGAGATGCCCTGGCCAAGCACAAGCTCTGGGTCTCCTCACAAAGGCTAACAGGGTGAATTGAAAAGGTCTCTTCCATACAGGGATTTGGTCTTCTTAATTTAATTCTCTTGTCCAGCATTAACAATTACCATTTTATTGATTTAAGGGAAGTAGCAAAGAACATGTGGGCAGCTTGTGTATTTCCTGATACTGTCTCACAAATCAGGCAAAAGGTTAATTTTCATTCAGGAAAAAAAAAAAAGGCATCTTGAAACTGAAGTAAAATTATTTTTTAAAGGAAAAGAAAATCAGGGACAGGATAAAAGCAGGAAAGACTCCTTTTTTTTCCTCTTATTTTGCATTAAAGCTCACGTTGGACTCTTGTTGCCTTATTTGTAAAGATTTGGACAAGTTTTCATGGTGAGCACAGAGCTCAGGGCCAAGGTTCTGGAAAACAAGATAATGCACCAAACTTCTGTCAAGGGGCACCTGACCTTTCCCAATCCCAAAAGAATTGTCCACTAAGATGTTGGAGCTACAATTCCTCCCAAGGTAAACATCAGATGGGAGAAAGTGAAAGGATAACAGAAGTTGCCCTCAGGCTCTGAGGGGAGAGCTTAAAAAGGAGTTTTTCTTCAATTGTTTGATGATTTCTTCCATCACAGAGGAACAGACTGACCTGCAAAGGTCAGCAGGGTAGGACTGATAAAAAAGGACAAAGTTTAGGGTCTGGTGAACATGAGCTGTGGCTGCCAGAAGGACACAGAAAGATCTCTCTGCATCACTCAGTAAAGTACAAAGTGGATTTCCTCTCCTGGCAGGACCTGGGGGGACTCAGCTCCCAGGGAACAGTGACAGGACAAGAGGAAACATCCTCCAGCTGTGCCAGGGTGGCTTCAGGTGGGACATCAGCAGGAGTTTCCTCGTGGAAGGGTTGTTATGCATTGGGAGGGGCTGCCCAGGGATACCCCCATCCTTTGAGGTGTCCAGGGAAGGACTGGACGTGGCACTCAGTGCTCTGGGCTGGTGACAAGGTGATGATGATGGATCAAAGGTTGGGTTCAGTGGTCTCAGAGGTCTTTTCCAACCTAAATTATTCTGTGATTCTGCAGTCGCAGAGGTTGGAGCAGCCCAGTTTGCCATCCCAAGAGCTCCAATGATGGGCTCAGCTCTCTCACATGGCCATGCTGGGTCTGGGTCTGCAAGCAGCAAACTCAGGAGCCTCAGCACCCCTGGGAACTCATGTCTGGAGGACGTATGGCAGCCCTGTGCCCATGTCCTTGGTCCTGGGGCCAGCAGGCACTGCCAGGCAGAGCTCCACACTCTCCTCTTCACCATTTTAGGATTTCACTGTCCTTTGCACCTACAACTTCCAAAACTCCCAGTGGAATTCCCAGAGTGCTCCTGCCTTTGAGCTTGGAGCAGAGCTCAAAGCACAAGACACCAAACTGTCTGTAAGCCATTTCTCCTTCCCACAAATCATCCCAGGCCTCCTCCAGCCCTTTCCAGGCACCAACAGTTCCCACAAGCTGTGTCTCCCTGAACTTCAAACTACCCTCCAGTATTGTATTTTCAGGGTGCCCAGATGAAGGAAGGAAGGAAGGAATGATGAATGTTCTTCCATGTTCTCAAAAGGCTAATTTATTATTTTATGATACTATATTATATTATGAATACTAAACTACACTAAAGAATACAGAAAGGATACTTACAGAAGGCTAAAAAGATAATAATGAAAACTTGTGACTCTTTCCAGAGTCCTGACACAGCTTGGCCCCAATTGGCCAAAGAGCCAAAACAATTCACATGAAACCAATGAAACAATCACCTGTTTGATAAACAATCTCCAAACACATTCTAAAGGAGCAAAACACAGGAGAATCAAATGAAATAAAAATTGTTTTCCTTTTTCTCTGAGGCTTCTCAGCTTCCCAGGAAAAGAATCCTGGGTGAAGGGATTTTCAGAAAATGTGAATGCAACACTCCAGTGCTGCTTTCAGGACTGAGCCTGCTCCTTCCATCCTTTATGTTTCCATATCACGTTCACCTCCATCCTTTGGTCCTCACACAGCGGTGGGAGCCCAGATCCAGATGGTTCCCACCACACTCTCACATTCCCAAAGCCCTTGCCGTGGATTTTTGCTGTCTTCCCTCACACTTGGCCGTGCTCAGCTCCATCCGCATCGCGTGTCAGAGAATGAACCAACATTTTTCTGCCTATCACAATAATTCCTTCCTCAATCGTTTATGACTTCCCTGATCTCTGGGTCACCTGGAAGGTTTTATCAGCAGCCAGTGTGTGTTGTCTTCAGGGCATTAATTCAAAAGTTAAAGAGCATGGAAATGCTTTTTTGGCCCTACCCCAGTGGGAACATGGTCACTACTTTAATTACTGCCTTTACAATTACACTCTGAATCCCATTAATTAGCTGTTTTGAGGACTATTTAATGCCTTCCTCATGCCTTGCTCACCATTGTTACTCAAACCAAACCCAGGACTAACTGAAAGCACCACTTTCTGTGACTTTTTGACAAGATCTTTAGGATCAAGTCCATTACAAGTCTGAAAAATTTCATAATCTTATTTTTCTAAGGTACCAAATTCACTTGACAGCATTACTACTTTGTCTTACTTTTGTTACCCTCCTTTAATTTCCTTCCTCTATTAATTATTTTCCCTTAATTTATTGCGTCCTGTGTGAGATTATGTATTTTTTAGCCTGGGATTAATGCCAGAGCAAGGGACATACACTTTCCTAGGATATCCCATTTACCTCTTGGAAAACACAGTTATGACTTTAGCCCAGTTCTCATCATTCAGAACCACCCAAACCAATAATAAAATAAAATAAAAAACATCGTTTCTGTTCCAGAGACCTCCTCAGGATGTTCTTTGAAAACTCTAGGGTGCAGTTAGAGCTGTGTGAGTCAAGAATTAATGGTTGCTGCCCCAGCCCCCCTTGACCATCTAGGCTGAGATTCCATCATCTGGCTGTTCCCATTGCCACAGCAGAAATATTTAGGGAATTTTTCTGTCCTCATCACTATCAACACCATTTTTTTCCCCTCCATTTCAGTCTCATAATGGCTCAATACCATTGTGAAAAAAATTCTTGTGCTTTCAGTGTCATTTGGTGCCTCCCCATTGTCCTCAGCCCTCCTGGATGTCAATTTCTCCTCAAATCCTTTCCTCTGTGGCCACAGGGCTTCCTCAGTTTAATTTGAATTTTTCAACCACAAGAAGCAGTGGAAAAGTGGCACCAGGTGTCCTCTGGGGCTGTGCTGAGCTCTGTGACAGAAAATGTCACTCAAAAGCTGAGCCTTCCATCTCTCCACTCTGAATTTGCTTCTCACTCACACTCAGTCCCACCCTTAGGTATGCTACAAGTGAACTAAAAGATCAGAGGAAGAGTTTGTATGTGTTCAAGTAATGTTTGACCATGCCAGAAATTCACCTCAAGGATATGGGAATTATTTAAAATTAAAATATTTTAAATAAAAATATTTTTAGATGTGGACGCTGTCTTTAAGTACTGAAAAGAAATAACTGAATAAATAACTGCATTGTTTTAGTCCATCTCCTTTTATTTTTAATAATTATTTCAAGTGAAATGTGGAAAGTCCAATTCTTTATTTATATCAGAACTCCTTAAAATTCTCACAGTATTATTGCAAGGCAAAAAATAAAAATATTTTTTAGATGCGGACACTGTCTTTAAAGAATAACTGCTGAAAATAAATAATAATGAATAAATGACTGCATTGTTTCAGTCCACCTCTTTTTTATTTATAATAATTAAATAGTCCAAGTGAAATGTGGAAAGTCTAATTCTTTATTTATACCTTAAAATTCTCACAGTATTATTGCAAGGCAAAAAAAAATCACTCCAGGCTCTGGTTTCAAATCCTCTTTCATCTTTGTGGGTTTTTCTGAGCCCTTTAATGCTCAGGTGGAACTGCCTCACCTCTTGCACAACCCTCAGCCTGCTACTTCCCTCTCTGGCTTGAATTAAATCCTCCTTTTTCAGCTTCCCTCCCCCAAAGCTTTCACTGCCATAAAGGAAAGAAATTCTGAATAAAAGGAGAACAAAACAATGGCCGAAGTCATGCATCCCACTAAGAGCTCTGGAGAGGTCACTTGCCTTTGCCAAAATATTCGCTACATCCCTGAATATAAAACTTCATCTGGGTGAGAAAACAACCCTACACACTTGGGGAAAAAAAAAAAGGGTAGGCATTTTTAAATTCCTTAAATTCCTTTTCTAATTAAGTCAGATGTATATGATTTATTGTAAG
The DNA here is from genome assembly GCF_028551555.1 of Melozone crissalis. Classification (NCBI taxonomy): domain Eukaryota; kingdom Metazoa; phylum Chordata; class Aves; order Passeriformes; family Passerellidae; genus Melozone; species Melozone crissalis. The sequence goes on from NW_026535905.1 coordinate 5,600,886, forward strand.
TTTTTATAAGATTTTCTACCTTTTGTTGCACTTGTTGCTCTTGCTGTTACTGATATGCACTAAAGGGTTCTCAGCCTCATTTTTTGCCATACATTCTTACAATGACAGCTGTAAAATCAGGAGTGAAATAATGATAAAAATAAAGTAGAAATAATTAATATTCTGAATATTAAAGTGTTTTGCTTCAGCCAATTCTTTGGTTGAGAGTCTCCTTTAGGAGAAAGGAGATGTTTTTTGGGAATACAACATGGCCCTTTCACCATAGAGACTGGGAAATTTTAGTTCAGGTGCAAGGTAGAGGACAAAGCTAAACCAGTCTAGTTTAAAGCTTAGCTAAAGCTAAGTCTAGTGGTTATGGGGAAAAAGGATGTCTCAGGTAGATGGGTGAAATTTCAGCACTCAAAGGGCACAAGTTCTGTCCACAAAGCTTTTGTGCTGTGAAAACAAATCCCAGGCTGGTGAGAAACCCAGTTTCTCCAGTTTCCTCCTGCTTTTTACCTTCCCACTGGAGATGCTCAAAGAGTGAAGTAAAATGCCAACGCTGCAGGTGTTTGTTGGTTTTTTAGCATCCAGAGAGGCAGGAGAATGGTGAGGTTGGAAACAGAAATGAGGTGTTGGTTGCTTGGAACAATATGCAAACCCAGAGACCTCACAAGCATGGAGCTACCAGCCCAAAGAGCTGAAAAACTCAGATAAAGTCCAGATGCAGATGAAACACAGCCTCAGAAAATGGAGGGATGATGTGCTGGGAGGTGTTTGCCATGGATATATCCCTTACCCACTCCCTGCAAAGGGACAGCTGGGCATGAGGGGAGTGGAGAGGAAATAAATGGCCAAAGCCTTTGAAGTCTTTCACTGCCACCATCCAAACTTCATCATGGTTTGGATTCTGAGAATCCCTATCAAGACAAGCATCAATTATGTGTCTACAAGTCCCTGACAGGAGGGGACAGCCAGGAGGGTCAGGCTGTGCTCCCAGGGAACAGGGACAGGAGAAGAGGTTAAATGTCCTCAAGTTGTACCAGGGGATGTTTAGATTGGATATTAGGGGAAATTTCTTCATGGAAGAGGTTTTCCAGCCCTAGAAATAGCTGTTGGGGGAAATCATTGAGTGACAACCCCTAGAGGGATATAAAACATGTGTGGATGTGGCACTTGGGGCCATGGGTTAGAGGTGGCCTTGGCAGGATGGACTCCATCATCCTACAGGTCTTTACTAACCCAAAGGATTCTATGATTCTATGAAAAGAAACTCAGAAAGATCTCCATTGTCTCATACCACGAGGATCACAGGCAGGGCTGGAGCTCATTCCAGCCTGGCTGAAGGCAGAGTGGAGGATGGCAGGGAATTCCTTTGCCTCCACTGAGACTCTAAATCTTGGTTTAACAGCGCTGTCCTCTCCAGATTTGAAACCCCCTACATTTATGGATGTTCTGGGAAAGTGGCAAAAGACATCTATTCACAGTAGGATTGCTGGAGACAGCTGAAGGACTGTTTCTTGGAATGATGGAAAAGGCTGCTTTGTGCAGATCTGCCTGCACTGTTTCCACTAGAGTGATGACTTGATTGCTCCTGGGCTTTGCTGAAATCCTGGTTGTATATTAAGCCATGCTGACCCTTGGATGAGCATGTTTTTGGTGTTTTATTTGAATAGAAAGAAGCTGATGAGCATTTGTGCTCAATAAAGGCAGCAATATGTGGCTAAAGGGAGTCTGTTGGATTGGGAAAGGGCCTGGGTCAGAGATATCCAATCACTCCTCTAAATGGCTGAGATTTAAAGCTACAGCCTGGGCTGTTCCTCCAGTGCTGTGTGTTAGAGGTGGTTTTTTTCTGGGGTGAGCTGGAAAATGCATCCTAGTTTTCCCACTGGACAAACCCACAGGCAGGTGCTCTGCACGTGTAGGCACTGCTGTGCTTTGGGAATTGGGGATTTCTCTCATCCTACAAAGTTTCCAGCAGGCTGCTAAAAGCAGTAAAAAGAAAGCCTTGCTGTGTCTGAAATTGGGGAATTCCTGCTTGCAGGGAAGAGAGGAGGCTCCAGTGCTCCCTTGGAGATTTTCCTGTGCCACCTGCATCTCTTCCATTCTCTTCCCTCCTTCCCTCACCCCTCTCCTCTTCCTACACAAGTGCATCACATCCTCCCTCCCTGCTGCAGGAGCCTCATGGAATCACAGAATTATTTTGGGTGGAAAAGTCCTCTGAGATCACCCAGCTCAACCATTCCCCCACCACTGACCATGTCCCCAAGTGCCACATCCACGTGACTTTTAAACCCCTCCAGGGATGGGGACTCCAACACTGCCCGGGGCAGCTGTGCCAGGGCTGGACAGCCTTTTCCATGAAGAAATTTTCCTAAATATCCAATCTAAACCTCCCCTGGCCCAGCCTGAGGCGCTTCCCTCTCCTCCTGTCCCTGTTCCCTGGGAGCAGAGCCCGACCCTCCTGGCTGTCCCCTCCTGTCAGGAGCTGTGCAGAGCCACAAGGTCCCCCCTGAGCCTGCTTTGCTCCAGGTTGAGCCCCTTCCCAGCTCCCTTAGCTGCTCCTGGAACTCCAGACCCTTCCCCAGCTCTGTTCCCTTCCCTGGACACTCTCCAGCCCTTCCATGTCTTGTTGTGAAGGGCCCATGGTTCTTGCACCATCCCAGCCTTCCCCTTGATTCTAAAGGAGCTTTTTAGCCCCCAGACCAGGCCCAGCAAAGCCAATCCCACCCTCAGTGAGGTCAGCCCCCTCTGCCACCCATGGTCACCACCCCAGCACCACCCCAGGGCCAGTCCTATCCCCTGAATCCCCCACCAAGGCTCTGTCCAAATATCATAATTCCACTTTTTATTAAAAAATTAAAAATAAAAACCAATCAGACTCCTCTTTCCTTTTGCTTGAGGAAGGTCTTTTTTCCAACCCTTTCATCCTACACCTCAGCTGCTGGGAATTGATGCCTTGATGGCAACGCCTTTTCCCTCTCCAGCTGGTGTTTCCAGGAATATCCCTCTTGGCTCAACCTTACCAATCCCCATTTATGGCCCTCCAAGCACATCCCAAGCTCCTCCTCCTTTCCTGGGATGACAAAACCACTCCTGTCCATGTCAGGTTGGCCAAGCTTCACACTGCCCATCCATTTTCTGATATATTTGGAAGATTTAGGCACCATCCCCTCACTCAACTATCTCTGTGCTCCCCACATCTCCCCTCTCATCCAGCCCTGAGCAAACAGACAAACAACTGGTTTATAAAAGGGAAGAGGGAAAACCAACAGCAGCTGCTTTAAATCTGCTGTAATGCTGGCAGCAATTGCATAAGACAGAGGTTTTGCTGATGTCCCCACCCCATTCCTGAGAAATATTTGATTTATTTTGGTGTCACTGTGCCCTCAGCACATTGGCAGTGCAGGATCCAAGGCAGCATCAAAGAGCATCTCTGGATTCACTTCTGCCCCGACACAATCCCACAAGAAAAGGGGCAAGATTCAAAACAGCCTCCTGAGCCTGTTCCTTGGCATGGAGGAGCTCAGGAAACAGATGGGGCTCACCATCCCCTGGGGGTCAGTGGGCCCTGACAGAGCAGCAAGTTTCAAATTAAATGACCCTGGAGTGAGAGGGAACAGCCCCAGCTCTGTCTGCTGGCAGGGCCCTGTCCCACAGCTCTGCTTTGGATTGCATGTCTGGAGGCAGAGAATCCTGCAATGGCAGCGTGGCCTGGGTGGGAAAGGACCCTAAAGATCATCTCATCCCACTCCCTGCCATGGGCAGGGACACCTTTCACTGTCCCAGGATGCTCCAAGCCCCATCCAGCCTGGCCTTGGGCACTTCCATGGATCCAGGGGCAGCCACAGCTGCTCTGTGGGCCTCAGGGCCTCACCACTCTCACAAGGATAATTTCTTCCACATTTCTAATCTAAATTCTCACTCTTTCAGTTAGAACCCATTCCCCTTGGCTTGTCTCTCCAGTTCCTGATGAAGAGTCACTCTCTGGATTCCTTGTGCTCCTTTCAGAGCCTGGAATGTGCTGTGAGCTCTCCCCACAACCTTCTCCTCTCCAGGCTGAGCAGCCTCAGCTCCCTCAGCCCATCCCCACAGGAGAGGTGCCCCAGTCCCTTTATCACCCTTGATCTCTGGTAGGAAACCCCCAGGAGAGAGGAGGTGATTCCCTGCCCTCCCAGTGACTGGGCTTGAGAAAAGCAGAGGCAATTTAATTGGAAATGAAATTTCTTTTCTTTGCTGTCCCTTCTAACTGGGGCTCCCCTGCTGTCTGTGGGTGCATCTCCCCTTTCTGGCATTCAGAAAGAGCCCAGAACAAGTTGTTCAACACCAACCAAAAAAACTTCCCTTTGTGCCTCCCCACCCTCACAGGGAAGAATTTCTTAAAATATCTCATCCATCCCTGCCGTCTGGCAGTGGCAGCCATTCCCTGTGTCCTGTCCCTCCATCCCTTGTCCCCAGTCCCTCTCCAGCTCTCCTGGAGCCCCTTCAGGCCCTGCAAGGGGCTCTGAGCTCTCCCTGGAGCCCTTTCCTCTCCAGGTGAGCACCCCCAGCTCTCCCAGCCTGGCTCCAGCCCTGGAGCATTTCCATGGATTCTTCTAGAGTTTCTCCAGCAGCTCCAGGTCCTGCTGCTGTTGGGGATTCCAGAACTGGACCCACAGCCCAGGACACAGAGCTCTTTCAGAAGAAATATTCCCTGATCCCAAAGCTCTGCCTCAACCATCAACTCAGGTTTCAATCTCCAACCTCCAGCTGAGATCTGCTGCCTGAAAATGGAATATTGGTTTGCTCTTGGCAGGTGGGACAAGGCTTGGGACACTCTCCCAGATGTGCCAGCAGGTACCTGGCCATGCCAAACCTCTGTGGGAGCAGGAAAGAGCCAGGCCACAGTGGGAGAGCAGTTTGATTTCCCTTTGCTACCCAGCTTTATGGGTCATCTTTGTGCCCAAGGATGGTTTTTTGATATGAAAAATCTATCAGCACAAAAGAAAAAAAATAGTGGCAGTATTCAGAGCCCACCTGCAATTCCTGAAGGGCTATTGTGTCCATCCTGCAGCAGAGCACAACCTCCCCTCTGCTCTGCAAAGCATCTGAGGGGAGGTGGGACCCATTTTCAAGCTGCATCAGTGCAGGGAAAATCCTGTAGTTGTGGAGGAAAGAGCAATTTGTCATTTTTTCAGCTGGAATTTGGGGCTACCCTGTGACTGCCCCATCCCTGGAAGTGTCCAAGGGCAGGTTGGACAGGGCTTGGAGCCCCCTGGGACAGTGGGAGGTGTCCCTGCCCATGGCAGGGGGTGACACTGGATGATCTTTAAGGTCCCCTCCAACCCCAACCATGATTATTGCATGATTTTACCTGCAGGAACCACAGAAAAAAAGACAACAAAGACCAAATAAACTAAAAATAAATTAATCTAAAGCAAAGAGACCAAACAAACTAAAAAACAATCCAAAGCAAAGAGACCAAATAAACTGAAAATAAATTAATCTAATTTATCTAAATTAAATTAATCTAATTTAAAACAAAGAGACCCCCAAGATTTCTTGTATCACAACCCCTTCCCTCCTCTAAAAATTCTCTCCCAGCCTCTCAAATCTCTCCCTTTTCCCTGCCTGGTGTGTTGTGAGGAGTCTGGAAGGATGAGGTTTTTTCAGGAAAGAGGAATGTTGAATGAGAAAAGCTGCTAGACTCAAAATCTGCTGCTCCCATATGGATGTTTTCCCTGGCCCACATTCCCTTCTCTCTGGGAATTCAGTCCCACTGCAGGCAGTAAACACCTCAAAAATGGGTAATGAAGCGCTCAGGACTGGGATCTTTAAATCCCTGCTAAGATTTATTTCCCAGTGGCTTGTTCAGAGCTACTGAGGGTATTTGTAAGCCTGACAGGAAATAAATCCACGTTCCCTGAGCCCCAATAAGTTTTCCTAACCACAACATAATTCATCCTATCTCCTGATAGGAATATTTGGGGTTTGTAGTCTGAGCTTCCTGAGCAACAGGATATTTGTTCCTCCAAACATTTAAAATCTCTATAAAAATAAAATTAATTGGAAGGTGGATGTTTGAAATCTGTCTCCTTTTTTTATCTCATCAACTATTGGGATTTTAAAAAAATCATTATTTTAACTTCACAGCATCTTGCTTCATCTTGTTTTGACTCAGTTTAGCCCAGAAGTCAAAATAAAATGAGATGATGAAGTCTGAATGTTGTTTCCCTCTCTCTCCTCCCTCTTTCAAAGGAAAAAGCTGGAAGAAAACACTTTGTCTTCATCCATGGAGAAAGGTGGATTTTTCTTGCCATGTTTCAAAAGGATTTTAGCTCAGGACATAGAGAAAGGCTTTTCCCTGCCTTGGGGGATGCACAGAGCAGAGAGGGAGAAGAGGTGACACGAAGAAGACACAAAATGATGGATGGGCAGGCTGGGAATCCCGTTCTCCACTGTTTTCATCATGTCTAGAAAAAATCCTCAAACCCATCCAACTCAGTTCAAAGGCAACCAGAGCACCTCATCAATTTAAACTGTGTGATTACAATGCCTAATTAAGCTGTGGAACTCATCACCAAGAGTGATTGTGCAAGCTCAGAGGTTAGAAAGATTGCAAAAAAAATTTTTTTTAATAAAAAAAGAGAAAGAAAATGGAATTTATCTCTGTTTTGGAGCATCTACAGCTTTGCTAGATTGGTCTGAAAAGGGATATCAATTCTCATGCTGCAGAGCACAAACAAGCTACCAACAGCCCATTAGGATGAAACTTCTCCTGTGGGAAAATTGCATAATTTATCAAGTGGAGCATTTCTTCCATCTTTCTTTGAAGCAGCTGGGAATGATTAATGTCAAAAGTAGGGTCAGGAGTAAGGTTGGCCACTGGTTCTGGCACACTCTGGCCCTTCCCGTGTCACTGAGGAATTAGCTCAGAAAACTCCAACAGGCTGGGACAAGAGTTAGATCATTCCATAAATTAAGCACTTCCCATCTGAGTGCAGAAATTTGCCTTTTCCAAAGACAATCCCCGGGAAAAGTAGATTGGAGGTAGCTTTAGGAGGTGTTTCAGAGCCTGAAGACAAAGCCACGTGTGTCCAGATCCCTGGAGTGAATGCTGAGGTTGCCTTGGCAACACAGGGATGTTCATGAGGTGATTGCAGCTCCAGAGGGTTTGAACCCACGGGATCAATCTCCCAGCAGGACAGACAGGCAGAAATATGAGGCACTGCCAGGGGCTTTGTGTTTTCCAGCCCTATGAATTGGATGAAAAACCTGTGACATCCACCAGCAAAGGTGTCTGGTTATCAGTGGAAGCAGTCAGGAACCTTCCTGGAAAACCATTTGAGAGTCTGTTGTCTGGCACATCAATTGTAGGGCAATTTGGGACCAGGGCTGTCCCTCCATCCCATAAATTAGCACAGATCTGTCTGGGTCATCCACTGGTACTTCTGAGTTTTTACAATAATACAAGGAACAAAACCTACTAAAGACATTGACAAGTCTTTTCCTTTTTTTTCCCCATTTCTTGGAAGAAGTGTTTTACTTCTCACTGAAAGGTTTTTAGCTGGGCAGAAGATTCCCTAAGGTACCAAAGCCCCAGAAAATCATCATGCACCCTTAGGGGATCTGGCATGGCATGGAAAACCCCATAAGCCTTGCTCTTGAATGATGCAGAAGGCTCAGAAAAGAACAACTGTTAGAGTTATTTCCAAAATTTAGTGCCACCCTGATTGTGTTACAGGACAGCAGTAAATTCCTTAAATGACAGGTTGTCACCTGAGCCACCCAGCCAAGCTGTGAGTCCATGGCAGGGTGAGAAGGTGCTGGTTTAATTCAACCCCCCGACACAAAAAGTGCAGCACTGAGCAGAGAGACACGGGTGGGTGCTGTTCTCACCTGAATGGGATCTGCTGGAGCTCAGTGCCTTGGAAATCAAGGAATTATCATAAAATCCTGGAATGGTTTTGGGTTGGAAGGGACCTTGTTCCATCTTGTTCCAACCCCCTGCCAGGACCTTGTTGCTGCAATCCCCATCCAACCTGGCCTTGGTCACTTCCCGGGATCCAGAGGCAGCCACAGCTCACAGGGAACCTCATCCACAGGCTTTTGGGGTGATGATGACATTTCTGGGGGATAACTCTTCCTCTTGCAATAAATTTGATGTTCCAGCTGTCATGTCTGGCCCTGGAGCTCTAAGCTGCTCATTGCTGCAGGGGACAGACCACTGTGCTTATCCTCTGTTTCTTTTTTTCTCTTTTTATCTAATCATCCCCTCCTTCCCTCTTGGGGACAGGGCACTGTGCTCAATGGAGCTTGGGACAACAACATTTTGACATCCTTCTGGATGGGCTCTCTGCTTGGTGCTGGCCAAGAATTTCTGAGGTGTAGGAAATGCTTTTTTCACACCAGGTCAGGATCTGCTTGCTTTTTATCCTTGTCTCCCAGGCACTGTATGATTCCTTTCCTTTGTGAAATTCTGATGCGGATCCAATTTCCTCTTCTGCCCCTTCCAGCTTCCCTGAGAAGGTGAAATCCCATGAAATCCTGTGGTGCCTGCATGGAATTCTGGATTCCCCAGCAAGGAGAGAATCCCTCCGAGGTGCCAGGGCCCCTGTTGTGCTCAGGAATATCAACTGCAGCTGACTGCACTAATAACATTAGCATGGGCACTTACTCCAGCTAAATAGGACACTTAATTCCCATTAATGCTGGACTAATTAGAGCATGGTGAACAACCAAAGAGAAAACACCATCTTTGTGTCTCTGCAAAACTATTTGCAATCTATCTCCCACACAAAATGTAGGCCACCCTTCCCTTCCTTGAGCTCAAAGGGGAGCCTCTGCTCCTTGATGAGAACAACCAGCAGCAATTCTCAAGATTTCATCTTTCATCTCTCATTTTTGGGATGCTTGAATATCTACAAAGAAAAATCTGTAGATATTCATAAGTGCAGGCAGAGACAACCGCATCAGTCAAAAAAAAAAAAAAAAATAAAGCCTGCACTGCTAAATGCAGTGTGTGCATTGAGAGTGACCTAAATATGATTAAATTACCCTACCTCATTTCAAGCAAGAAAAAGCTACCTAGAATTACTTTAATTAGCAGAAAGGGATGCTGTCAGCCACTTTCTGGAAGCAAATTTAATGTTCTGTGTTACTTGTTGTACCCATGGCATCCTGTGGTAGGAAAACAAAATGCTTGTCTACTCCTCCTTGCTAAAATCACCATTATTTGTTCCTATCCAGGTCTCCTTAGGAAATGCAGCCTGTGGTCCGTGGTGTTCTCCATCTGTTTGCCCCCCAAGGTGTTTCAAAGCCACTTGGCAGTTCCCAGAAGCTGAATTTGAGCTGCCATTGATTGAACCTTCCAGAAAAGTCTGGATCCTTCCAGCTGCTCAGCACTGTGGTGGGTCAGAGCTCAGCATCCCCAGGACTTGGAAGCATCACTGAGGTAACCTGGGGTGAGGTAGGGGCAGAATTTGGGGCTCCAGGTAAATATCTGTGTCTTGCATGTGTTCCAGTTGTGATGGGAGAATTCAGGGAAGAAAAATGTGACTGAGGATATTAAACATGCACACAACTCAGGTTTGGAAAGATCCTAAACAAATGGTTTAGAAATATTGAATTGTTTGGGTTAGAGGGACCTTAAATATCTCATTCCATCCCCTGCCATGGGCAGGAACACCTTCCACCAGCCCAGGGTGCTCCAAACCCTGTCCAGCCTGGCCTTGGACACTTGCAAGGATCCAGGGACAGCCACAGCTGCTCTGGGCACCCTGTGCCAGGGCTCATCACCCTCACATGGAACAATTTCTTCCCAAATCCCATCTGACCCTGCCCTCAGGCAGCTTAAGGCCATTCCCTGTATCACTCCATCCCTTGTCCAAGCTCCCCCTCCAAACTTCTTGTAAGCTCCCTTTTAGGCCCTGGAAGGTGCTGGAAGGTCTCCCCCGAGCCCCCTCTTCTCCTGGCTGAACAGCCCCAGCTCTCTCAGCCTGTATTTAGGAAAGCGTCACAACAACATTCCTGTATTTTTCCTATTGTCCCGTGGCAGAGAATGGGCAAGATGGCATTTCAGTCCAGGATGAATTACTATTTTAATGTCCTTGTTTGCAAACAGCTTTTTCATGCATTAATCACACCGCACTGGGCTAGAGCTGGACCTCAGTGGGATGCCAACCATTTTAGCAAGATGGATTTCTGGCATCAAACCCAGCATCTCTTCCTCAGAGAAATCCCTCGAGGAGCTGCCAGGTGTTCCAGTAGCTCCCAGCCCATGGTCTGCAGCCACAATGGTCACAAAGCTGTGGGCAAACAGGGAGAAGAACCTCAATAACCACCCATGAGGTTCATTCTGCATTCCAGGGTGTGACAGCTCAGCTGGGAGCTTTTTCTTGACTGAGTTTTGAGAGGACAAGGGACAACATGTTCTGCTCTCTCCTCTGTCTAAGGAAGGGATCTGAGGAATTCCTGAAGTGCTTTTGGGGGAGAAGAGATGTCACACACATCAACAGCAAACTGGAAAAGGCTGGGAAAACAATCCAGCTTCAAAGGGGGAAACAGCCTTCAGCACTGCAGAGATTCAGAGCATCCTTCCCATCCCACGTCTGCTTCCTGGAGAAAAGGGACTTGGAGTGTGTGAGGCAGCAGAGAGGCTGAGGAAACAACCAAAGTGATGGAGCCAGAACCTCTCTGTGTGTCACAGGAGCTGGGAGAGCAAGAGAAACCCTGAGCACTATTGGGGTGCTTGATACTGATTCCCCGACTCCTGGGCCTCAGGCTGGGCCTTCCCCAGTTGTGGGAGACCCTCCTGGAGTAGTTTGGTGTCAGGAAAGAGAGACACACTGGATTTTTGTTCTTGTTTATTATTATCTTACCTAAAGTTTTGTACGCTGTCCACACCAGGCTCAGCACAGTGGAAAAGCACCACAAAAATGGCCAACAATCTCGTGTTACAAAGTCTTTTAAGACTAAACCATCCAATCAAGAACTGACACCTAGATTCTTTCCCCTTTTAACCCAATAACTGACCCCTAAAAGCCCAAAATGCGGATTTTTCCACATAATTGTAAGATGCCACGCAAACCCATGAAGAAGAAGGAAGAAGAAACCCAGGAAGACACCCTGTGCCCTCCATCTTGCTTTCATCCACAACACACTAAAAATCCCAAAACCTCAATTTCTCACCAAGTGATACAGCTACACTACTCTCTATAATCTATTTCACACTTTTGTGGATTCCAGTCTGTCTTGAAGTCTGGGAAACTTTCTCCATGAATGAGGGTCAAAGTCAGTGCTCCCCTGGGGATCAGGGCACCCCAGAGCAGACAGAGAAATATTCCCAGTGCCCTGGGATTCCACAGAGCGCAGCCCAGGAGCAGTGGGGGGAAGGACGAGAGCTGAGCCTCATTCATCATTCCCAATTGGAATTCCAGCCTGGGCTGAGCTGAGGGCAGGCACCCCACTAGGGTATTTGCAGGGATCCTCAACGAGGGGAGAGAGAATGATGCATCTGACTCCATCTTATCAGAAGGCCAATTAATTACTTTGTTATACTCTATTATTCTATATTACATTATATTGTAAATCAAAGGTGACTCCGACGTGAGGGAGAGAATGATGCATCTGACTCCATTGATATCAGAAGGCAAATTAATTACTTTATTATACTATATTATTCTATATTGTAGTACACTATGATGCATTACATCTAAACTGAATCTGCCAAGCACTCAACTCTCCACACAACTACACTGAATTTCACACACACATACCTGGCCCTGATAGGCCAAAGAAACAAAACACCGTCATTCTGGGTAAACGATCTCCATATTGCATTCTACTTTGGCACAAACACAGGCGCAGCAAATTATAAGAATTGTGTTTTCCCTTTCTCTGGAGTTCAGAGAATGTGAATCTCAGAAATCCTTGGGAACCAAATCCTTGTCACCCAACAGTCCTGAAACACACACACACCTGGCCCTGACAGGCCAAGGAAACAAAACACCATCACTCTGGATAAACAATCTCCATATTGCATTCTACTTTTACACAAACACAGGCACAGCAAATGATAAGAATTGTTTTTTCCCTTTCTCTGATGTTCAGAGAATGTGAGTCCCAAGAAATATTCTTGGGAAGAATTGTGCCTTGCTTTTCTCTGGGAAGAGAAATGTGGTAACACCCCGCCAAGGCACCGCCGCCTTTCCCAACCTGATCCTCTTCTCCCCATTCCTTGCTCCCTCCTGCCTCAGGATCAGCCTGGACAATGCTCAAATGAATAAGCGCAGATTTGGACCCTCAGAAAAATCCAAGTTGAGGCTTTCCAGGTCAGGCTTTCTGAAGATGCTCACTGGCAACCAAACCTGTCCCAGAGCCGATGTTAGGGGTGAACAATCCGTGAAGTTCTGGGGGTCCCTGGTGATGGTGAGGAGATGGAGAGAAGCCAGAGGGTCGCCAAGTGGATTAGGAGCCTGCAGCCAGGCTGGGACAGCTGGGAATGTCCAGCCTGGAGAGGGCAAGGCTCCAGGGAGAGCTCAGAGCCCCTTCCAGAGCCTAAAGGGGCTCCAGGAGAGCTGGAGAGGGACTGGGGACAAGGGATGGAGGGACAGGACACAGGGAATGGCTCCCACTGCCAGAGAGCAGGGATGGATGGGATATTGGGCAGGAATTGTTCCCTGCGAGGGTGGTAAGGCCCTCCAGAGAAGCTGTGGCTGTCCCATGATCCCTGGAAGTGTCCAAGGCCAGGCTGGATAGGGCTTGGAGCAACCTGGGATAGTGAAAGGTGTCCCTGCCCATGGCAGGGGTTGGAATGAGATGATCTTTACGGTCCCTTCCAACCCAAACCATTCTGTGATTCATTCTATAATTCTGTGATTCATTAAGCTCATCATGCACAGGGAGAAGAAGAGAAAATCCCATGTCTCAGCCCAGCCATAAATAAATGAAATACCAAGTTTGCAGAGGGCTCCCGTCTCTGTGATGGGAGCACACCAAACTTCTGCTTTCCTAATATACTTTAAGGATTGGAGTACAAATAAATAGGAAATAATCAACTTATATGGCTAAAGGCACTGCTGCAATGAGGGGTGACTTCAAACATTTCATGGCCCCATCACCTGTTGAAACCCAGACGTGGCTCAGTTCCTCTCCCATTCCCCAAATTTATCTGCTGGCTTAGGAAATCAGAGAGGATCTGTGAAATGCAAGCAGGACCACAGCCCAACAGAGCCTTCCCAAATCTGATAAGAGCTCCTCACAGCAAAATAAGATGAATAATTAAAAAAAAAGCCATATTTGCAAATCAAAGCCTTTCCCTCACTGAGACCAACAAATCTCTTCCCCCTCACACCTGGACCCCCAAAAATCCCCTTCACAGGAGCATCCAGCAGAACTGGAGAACCAACAAGGTCTGGAATATTTCACCCCTTTTGAAACCCAGTTTGCCATAACTCAGTGGCACAATGGCTCTCCTGGGAGCGTTTTGGGAAATGACCCAGAATCACAGAATTTTTAAGCTGGAAAAGAGCTCCAAGATCACCGAGTGCCCCTCAGCAGATCCAGTTTGCCACCAGTCCCCCTCACCCTTGGCTTTGTCTGTGATGCTCTAGAATTAGGAAACCTTCCAGATGGAAATGTAAGGAATGTAAATTGATGTCTTCTCTCCAGCATGAATTATCAGACTCCTGCAGCCGTCTCTGCGAGATTATTTGAGCTGAACTCGACTGTTGCAGTAATTAATTTCCAATCAAGCAAATTTGCGTAAATCTTCCCTTTTGAAATCTGCCTTAAATCAGGGCTTTAGGCACCACGTTCCAGCTTGGATTCATTAAAAATAGATTGCTATTGAAAGCTGCCAGCACTGTAAATACAGGCACCACGCCACCCTGCAGGACAGCTTGGATACACGCTTTCCACATAATGAAAACCTGCCCTAAAAACCAACCCCACAGCAAATGTCCCCTGGAACTGGGTGTGCTGGGCTCTTATCAGCAGCCCTGACAGCCTCCTCTTGTTGACACATGTGGCCTTGCAGGGATGGCTTTGAAGCAAGCAGGGTGAGGGTGACAAAGGCTCCAGGAGAAGGAGAGAAGATCTTGGCAACTTGAGAAACTTTTGTGGAGATGTTTCTGTGTGCAACCCCCAAGTTAGAGAGCAAATTCTGCTGCTCTCAGAGAGGAGGGATCGTGGAATGGTTTGGGCTGGAAGGGATGTTAGAAGTTATGGGATCCAACCTCCCTGCCATGGGACATGTTTCACTGTCCCAGGTGGCTCCAAGCCCTGTCCAATCTGGCCTTGGGCACTTCCAGGGATCCAGGGACAGCAAACAACTCCTTGTCCTGTCACAAAAACTCTGTCTTCATCTTTTTTACAAACCTCCTCTGAGGAAGGGAGGAAGAGAAGTCCCTCTCTGTAGGACATGAACATCATGAAGGCCAATCAAACACATTGTCAGTGGTGACAGAGACTGAGAGACGAGACACAAGGAAGGGTGAAACTACAGCTCCCCATCTCCAAACCTGTGTGAAATCTCTCTCCTCCACAAATCTGGGACTTGCCAAGGGTATGGAGTCATGGCTGCCCAGTTTTGGGAGAAAAGGGGTGGAAACAGCACTCCTGGGGCCTGTGCTGAGCCTGCAGCAGCCTCCACCTCAGCAGGATGCAGGTGGGAGATGTCCCTGAGAAGGGATCATAGAGTCATGGAACAGCTTAGGTTGGAAAAGATCTTTAAGGTTATCAAGTCCAATGAAGTGAGGGGAAATTATTTCTTTGCTCCCTTTCCTCACCCTTCCTGTCCCAAATGCTCAGCTCTACCCCAATGCCCTGCTTGGGGCATCTCCCCCGAGGGACAGGTACCACAGACCAGCTCTGATGGACACTCACATCACATAAAACCATCCTGGAGTGTTGAATATCCATCCCAGACATCTCTGGAGACAGAGCTTGACTCACTGAAAGATCAACCCCATGATGTGCCAAGCAAGGCCAGTGCTGAAACCTTCACAGTGCCAGGCTGTTAGAGAGAAATTCAGCAAAATACCCTGAAAAATTAAAGTTTGTTCTCCCATCACTGTCCAAGCCACCACCCAAGATTTAGAGACAAGGTCCAAGTGCTCCAGCCACCCCCAAGGTTTGTCTTGCCCACCTGAAGCCCTGGAGAAAGGCTGATGTCTCTGATGTGTGGTGGAGCTCTGTCAAAAGGAGATTTTTGTGTGGGAAAAGAGCAGAATGATGTGGAGCTGGGCAGAGGAATATCAAGTAATCCCAATTTCCAGCTTCCTCTGCTGCCAAAACCACAGGGAGGAATGAAAACTTGACAGCACAAGCCTGCCCAGTGGTTGGAGCACACCATGTATTCCAGGCTGTGAATGAATGAGAAACCTCCTGGAGGAACTGGTGCCTCACATGCTGTTCTGAGACCTACCACTGGTGTTTTGTCAGGGCAAGGGATTTGTTATTTTGTCATCTTTCGTCCACACCAGAATCCAGGAGAAGATACAGCTTGTTTCTGGAAGAGACATTTTCTTTTTTATTTTATTTTATTTCTCTCTCTTTTTTTTTATTTTGAGATATTAGTGCATAACTTTTCTATTACTTTTTGTCCAAAACACTTCAGTTTCCTCTGTTTTGTTGGTTTGGTTTTTTTTAAAGAAGGAAAAATGCAATCAAATGTACTTCCACACCTTGCTCACCACAGCCTTCCACACTTCTCAGACCCTCAGGAGACAAAAATCCAGCACCTGCTAATCCTTTCTCCTCTTGAGAGCTGCTGATATCAGCAACAGGGCAAGACACTGAATATATTCCAGATGGGCTTTGGGATTGGTACTTCTTCAGTGCCCCAAATTAAAAACTCTGAGGAGTCTTACTGAGTGTTTTTATTTCCCTTTCCTCAGTGAATATGTAAAATCCACAATCCTCCACTTCAGAAAACCATTTGGCTGATCAATATCTTGGATAAAAACCAAGTACCAAGACCACTATCTTGGATAAAGGCTGAGGACTTTCCTTTCAGGGCATTTATGGTCCCCCTCTTTATCCAGAATAGAGGATCTGAGTGATGCTGGAGTCACCCACAGCACAGAGGGTGACAGGATCAGACTTCAACCCAGCTCCCCTGTGACTCCATGATCAAAAACTGCTGCTCTGAGAAGTTAGGGAGCACCTCTGAGGGGCAGCTGCAAGGTCACCTCAGCCTGTTCCATCCCATGTACATGGTGGGAGATGACAAACCCAGTGAGGAACAGCATCTCTGGATTTGGGATGAGCTCCTCACCCAAAAAGACAGCACTGAGAGGCGTCCCCTGGCCAAGGAAAAACAGGAAGCAATGGCAAGGATAGAGTATCTGAGTGATGCTGGAGTCACCCACAGCACAGAGGGTGACAGGATGATGTTCAGCCCAGCTCCCCTGTGACTCCATGATAAAAAAATGCAGCTCTGAGAAGTTTGGGAGAACCTCTGAGGGTTCAGCTGCAAGGCCACTTCAGCCTGTTCCACTCCATGTGTGCAGTGGGAGATGACAAACCTAGTGAGGAACAATATCTCTGGATTTGGGAAGAGCTCCTCACCTAAAAAACACAACACAGAGAGGCGTCCCCTGGCCAAGGAGAGCAGTGGCAGAGTCCAGCCCTGCTGAGTCTTTGTTCAGCCAAGTCTGCTGAGCTCTCCCTCTGCTCCATTGCAATTGAATCATGGAGCATCTCCCCTGGGAAGGAGCCTGGACTGACAGCTCACCAGGCAAGGATCAAGTTCTGGGGGTGTGAAGTTGTGTTCTGTCCTGCCACAGGGAGGATAATTTATGTTCTCCAGTCACCACAGCTGCTGAGAGACGGGAATGGAGGAGAAATCAGGGAGAAAACATCAGGGAAGGGAAGAGGGTCCTGGATTGGTTTGTTTTTCCAAAGCTCCCCACCACATTCAGCACTTCCCCTGAAGCTGCATTGCTCCTCAGAGCTATTTAAAACCCTGAGCTGGAGAGCTGGGACTTCTCCTCTGCCATGTGCTGCTCTAAAGCCACTGTCACTACTCCATAAATAACAGGGATGTACACTGAAGGCATTCCTGCCATTCAGCACCACCAAACCCACATCCCCACAAGTGCATTGATAGCACATCCACCCTCCAATTGCTGCTTTGAGGTGCTTTAAAAAACTCTGACTATAAGGTTTCTTATTTTTCTGGCCTCTGCCTGCCTGGCTGTGTTAAGAGACCACTGCAAAATTATTTTCATCAGCTCCTGTTCAGTTGGTCTCAGGATCTATTTTCCAGGCTCTAAAGCAAAATTACAGTCATTCAATATTAAAGTATTTGCAGAGTGGCATTGAGCAAGGGTGCTGCTGTATTACTTACCATGGCAACTCAGGTTGCTAATTTCTCTTTTTCCTGAATGTGCAAGAGCCAAGACACTCAGAAATGCTCTGTCCCTGATGTGACAAAATGCATTTGTGTTGCACAAAGCATTTCCTTCACCAGAGAAGCCTCCCTGTCGCACCAGGACAGGCAGAGCTGGGGAGGGAAAGGTGTTTTCCTGCTGATTGGGTGACATGGGATTGCCTGGAGCAATCAGGATGTAGCATCCTTTATCCTCCCTCTAGGAGAGGCAGGAGGATCTGGGTATCTTCTGCAGACCAGCATGGGTCCTTTCTCCAGGGAATCTCCCCCTGGCTTTTGCTTCAAAATGGGACATTTTGAGTATTTCACAGGGAGGGTTCCATGAATCAGGTATGGCCTGAAATAACTCTGAGGCCTAAAAGTGCTTTAATTTGATTCAGCTGTGGCACCTTTCACTGCATCCAGGGGTTTGCTGCTCTCCACAGCTGCTGTCAGCACTTGTGGTGCACAGCAGGACGCAGAAATGCTGCCAGTCCTGCTGAAGGAGCCTGCAACATCCTCGTTCTGCTGAGGTGACACGAGGTGAACCAATTTATTCAAGTTTGGCAGAGCCTCTGAGCCCCAGCCTGCTGGGTAAACTGGTCTGGTAGTGCCTAAATATAATTTACCATTTTGGACCCAACAAACTTCCCATTACTCCTTCACCCTAAGCAGTCTTGGTATCTCCAGCATCTTCCCATGGTGAGTTTTTCCCTGCTCATTCTGTCTATGGTGTAGAAATGCCCCAGGTGTCCTTTGGAGCACATCCCAAGTGTTTCCCCTAATAAACCCCTCTGGAGGATGAACTGCAGTGCCCTGAATCTCATCCCATCCCTGCAGAGCCAGATCTCCCTTAGGAACTCACCTGGAAAAGGTCCTGGCTCGTGACACAAAGTCCAAGCATGGCCAAGGTGGGTGAGGAGCCTGGGGAATTTCATGGAATTTCATGGAATTTCATGGATTCTGCTGCTCCTCCAGAGTCAGCTCAGTTTCTCCTCCCAAGGAAAGAGGCCAGGACAGGCTGTCCTGTGGGAAAGAAACACATTTTGCAGCAATGGCATGATAATGTCTGATTATTAGCAGAGACCTCGCTCACCCTGAATTTCTGCTGTGGTTTGTGTGGTGTTCTTCTCCCCATGGCCACTGGTGTCTGAGGATTGAACTGACAGGCTGTTCTTAGCCTACTTCAACATTCCCCTTGCATTTCCAAGGCACAGGGAGACGTCTCCACAGCCCCACAGTTCAAACTGTGCATATCCCTGTGTCCATTTCTCATCCCTGCCTTGCTGGTCCAGCCCAGCACCTCGTGGTCCAACCACCACAACCATCCTGCAGCCTCCTGATCAGAAACAAGACAGGCAGGAGCTGCCAAATCAGCTTCATCAGATCCTGAATTTTCCCTTTTGGTCAGTGGCAATCACAGATCCCTGAGTGAAAGGTGGTCCCACTCCTGAAATCTGTCTTTTTCACACCTCAACAACACCTCAACTCTCAAACCCTTCTCCTCTCACCCTTCCTCTCATCTCCTCCAGATCCTGACTCAATTTTTCTCTCTCTTTCCTTATCCTTTAATAATTGAGCTTCATTCTGCTCTGCCTTTCAACAATCCTCAAGACCTCGTCCCCCCTCTCTCTCTCCTGCCATCTCCACCACACTTGTCCCTCTCGGTCACCCCTGGCACATCAATGACATCTCCCACCACCCTCCTGAGCCCTTGGCTGCTCTGCCATCCTCCAGCACTGCAATCATCTGCTCAGTGAGCCCTGACTCACACCCCATACCCAATTCAGCAAGAATTTATTCATGGAAAGGGTTGTAGGGTATTGGAATGGAGAATTCTCATGCCCAGGGAGGTGGTGCTGTCCCCATCCTTGGAGGTGTCCAAGGAGTGCCTGGATGTGGCACTCAGTGCTCTGCTCTGGTGACAAGATGGGAATCAGGCACAGGTGGGACTCAATGACTTTTGGAGGGATTTTTCCAATTTTAATGATCACAGGATTCTGGAATCCCAGGATCCCTCTGCCGCTGCCATCAATCCCCCCACGTGGCCTTAATCCTGCCAATCCAATTCTCCCCACTCTTCCACCTTCCTCAGCACTTCAGAACCTCTTTATCACAAGTCACACCCCATCCCCACCCTTCCCCACCCACCTTTGCTCCCCTCCTCGTCCTCTCCTGCCTCATCCCCACCATGCACCCACCTTGTGCGTGCCATTCCCAGTCCCAGCTGGAGCCTTCCTGCTGACAAGCCACACAAAGCCCGTTTACACCACTCCCTGTGCTGGTGGCAAGGAGCATCTTTCCTGGGAGTCAGGCACAACAAAATCCTTCTTTTTGGGCTCTCCATCCCCGTGGCCCTGAGCTTGCCGTGGCCAAAGGAGCGCCGTGAATGGAGCTGTGAATCCAACAGCACCCCCAGCCCCAGCCCACAATGTGTAATGCAGGATGAATGCCCCAGGCCCTGCAGAATGAAAGGCTCCCTGCCAGCCCACAGAGCCCAGCCCTGCACAATAAAGACATAATTATGGCTTCAGCGGCTTGGCTTGGCTTTGGGGTTTGCACCAGTGGTGAAATGTTGTTCCGTGCTGACCTCGGGGAAGCAAATGATCTCATGGGCTCAGACTGCCCGGGCCACGCTCACCAGGGAGCTGATGGAAATGGGAGAGCTCCCAGTTCCAGTCCCCATCCTCTGACTGGAGCAAGGTAGCCTCTGATGTGCTGTGAGAGCCTCAGGTTGCCCAGACAAGCTGTGGCTGATCCCTAGAAATGCTCCAGGCCAGGCTTGGAACAACCTGGGATAATGGATTGTCTTTAAGGTCCTCTCCAATCCAAACCATTCCATGATTCTTTGCCTTGACCTCTGCAGCATCCCTCTTATTCATGGACCTCTGGCTGTAATTTTAATTTTTCCCTAAGCTGAGTAGCTGTGGCTGCCCCTGGATCCCTGGAATAGCCAGGCCAGGCTTGAAACAACCTGGGATAATGGATTGTCTTTAAGGTCCTCTCCAATCCAAACCATTCCATGATTCTTTGCTTTGACCTCTGGAGCATCCCTCTTATTCGTGGACCTCTGGCTGTAATTTTAGATTTTCCCTAAGCTCAGCACCCAGTTCTTGTCTCCCACCCCTCAGATCAGCAGCCTGTTCACCCCCTCACACCCATGGTGTTAACCAGCCACCTTCCAAACCTCACCCAGAATTTATTCCCCCACAGTTCACACCACAAGTGTTGGTGCAGACAGTCTGTTACCTTCCATAACTCTCCTCCTTCCCTGTTATTCACACCAAACAAGGCCCTCTCAGCCCAACCAGGCTCTATAAAACAGCACATGAGGCAGGCCCAGGCATTGAGTAGCAAATTAACATGGCCAAGGTCTCGCCTCTGGCCCTGGAGGCACAGGGAGAAGACAGGCCTGTGATCACACTCTGCCCTTTACTGCAAAATAGGACATTTTTCTCCATATTCCCCACAGGTGACAGCCCCTGACTCTTGCTGGCCCCTGCAAAGCTTCCAGATTTGTTTTGGAGAGCAGGATGTGGCACAGAGCAGGCCAAAATGTATGGAGGAGATGAAACCATTGAGATGATCATCTGGCAGGTTTTTAACCCATTTTCCATCCTGGTTTTATGGCATTATAAAATGGCCAGCAACTCTTGATTTGGTTTGGGTGGGGGGGCTTTTTGTTTGGTTTTTGTTTGTTTGTTTGTTTGTTTGTTGAGGTTTTGGTTGGTTGGGTTTTGGTTGGTTGGATTTTGGGTGGTTTGTTTGATTGATTGTTGGTTTCTTTTGGTTTGGTTTGGTTTGGTTTGGTTTGGTTTGGTTTGGTTTGGTTTGGTTTGATTTGGTTTGGTTTGGTTTGTTGGTTGGGTTGGTTTGGGGTTTTTTTGGTGGGTATTGAAGGTTATTTTTTTTTGGTAGAATAAGTGTCCTCTAATACCACGCTGTTACTTTCTCTCTGTCCCTCCTCTTTCAATTTCAGTTCATCTCCCTTGACCATGGAGAGGAGAAAGAAAACAGAGGAAGCCAAAGATGAAATGTCAGGATGAAAAGTCAGGATGAAATTCCTCCAGGACCTTGCCAATCACCTTTACTTGGTGGTCATTACATGTGATGAATTCCAGCTCTCTGCAGATCATTCAATGAATCTTAATCTTTTTTTTTTCCTGGTTTGATTCTGAAAGTATTTCATGGAGACAGGGGTTTGAGTCCAGCTTCCTCTGCTGTAGGAAGGATCCTGAAAAGCAGGGTGGTGAATGTGCTGCATGACAACAGTCAGAGTTTAGTAATCCAGTCCAGGCAACCCCAGTCTGTTTCTAGGCTCTACATTCATTTCCAGCTCTGCCCTGAAAGGCATGTTTTGTTGTAAAGCTTTTTTTATTCTCTTTATATGACATTCGGGGGTTTTAAGGGACTACAATTAAACCCAGCTTTTACCAACAACAAACTATTTCCAACAGCACGTTCAGATACTCCAGCAAACATTACCCAGCTCCAGTCCTCCTCTCTTGCTGCCTAAATTGACTCTGAAAACAATGCATTTGTCATGGTAAACCATTCACAAGCTCTTCCCTTTCCATAGATTTCAGTACCCAAAGAACCCCCTCACAATAACACCATCAAACCCCCCAAACACAAAGTGGGCAGAACACAAAATTTTAATCCCATCAGCCCAATAAGCACATTTCCTTACCAAGAAAACACTTTTTCTTCTCCACAAACCCCACATCCAAACTCCCCAGGTTGGTGAGGAGGAAACCATGGTAACTGGGCAGTTTAATTGGATGTGTGCTGGCTGGAGAGAATGGGAAAGATTGCAAAATTGGTGCTGGGGAGTCTACATAAACATGGCATGGTTTGGAGAGCCCACGGATTCTGCTGAAGGGGAATGAGATGCAGCACATCTGGCATGGGGGTGTCTCCTTTATGTAACACAGAACCGGAGGGGGTCAGGAGCTCTCTGGGGCTCCTGGGAAACACAATTCAGCCACTGTTCCCTGCTCCATCAGCGACCTGGACGTGGCACCAGAGTGGGAAACAAAAATTAGTGATTTCTCCCAGGTATTCTGAGCCCTGTCTGCTTCCCAGCGAGGAGGAGCAGAGCTCAGGGCAGCCCCAGCCCCCCAAACACAGCCCCAGTGTGGCCAACAGGCAGCAACCCTTCCATGATGTGCTTTGTTTGCTCAAACAGGAAAAAACGCAGAATAAATCTGTTTAAAAGTGCTGTCTGCTCTGAAAAGGGGAGATTTGAAACCTGTCCTGTGAAGCAACACTGGTATGCATGAAAGGTCCTGAGATGGTTCAGGACAGAAGTGGAAAGCCCTTTGAGTAAATTCAGTGAATGAGGTTTCCCCTGAGCATTGAGGGGTTACTGGAGATAGGAGGCTGATCTTTCCTCTAGATTTAAGGGCTCAAGGTAGCAGAGTGGCAAACATGACCAATTCTTTTGGATTTTTTTTTTTTGTCCATTTGACCACCAGACAACCAGGGATAGTGGAATGTGTCCCTGTCCATAGCAGGAGGTTGGAATGAGATGGTCTTTAAGGTTTCTTCCAACCAAAACCATCCTGTGATTCTGTGACCTCAGATTTCCCACCTCTACTGGATGAACTGACAAGCTTTGGGCTGACTTAGTGCTCTGCCCTTCCTTCTTCTAAAGTTCTTCTTTTTCCTCTTTCCTTCTGCTCAAAATACAGGTCCAGCCACACTTTCTCAAGCCTTCTCACTGAGCAATTCCTTATTGCCCATTTGGCTGAAATTCAGCATTTACCCCTCACTCAACTGCTTTGCTACAGTTTTTCAGCTTTTTGGACGCGGTGTCCCTTCTTCCCATGGCTGACAACAAACCCACAAAGAGGGAGGAGAGTGCTTGCACAGGACAAGAGGAGATGGTCTCAAGCTGTGCCAGGGGAGGCTCAGGTTGGACATCAGGAGGAATTTCAGGTTGGATATCAGGAGGAATTTCTTCATGAATGGTGTTGTCAGACTTTGGAAATGCCCAAGGAGGTGGCAGCCTCCCCATCCCTGGAGGTGTCCAGGGAATGACTGCACGTGGTACTCAGTGCTCTGGGCTGTGATGGTGTTCTCAGGGGTCTTAGAATGAGGGAAGAGACAAGGATCTGACTCCATGTTTCAGAAGCTTGCTTTATTATTTTATTATGTATATTATATTAAAACTATACTAAAAGAATAGAAGAAAGGATTTCATCAGAAGGCTGGCTAAGAATAGAAAAAGAAAGAATCATAACAAAGACTTGTGGCTCGAACAGAGAGTCTGAGCCAGCTGACTGTGATTGGCCATTAATTAGAAACAACCACATGAGACCAATCACAGATGCACCTGTTGCATTCCACAGCAGCAGATAATCATTGCTTACATTTTGTTCCTGAGGCCTGTTAGCTTCTCAGGAGAAAAAATCCTAAGGAAAGGATTTTCCATAAAATGTGTCTGTGACACTGGGCTGGTTGACAAGGTTGGCAAGGTCAAGTTGATCAGTCAAAGGCTGGATTTGATGAGCTTGGAGATCTTTTCCAGCCTCAATCACTCCATGATTCTGTAGAATCGTTTAGGCTGGAAAAGACCTCCAAGCTCATCAAGCCCAGCTGTCAACCCAGCCCTCAAAAAAGGGACCTGGCCACACCAAGAAGATGAACCACAGCCCACCCCTGACCCTGCCAGGAGAATGGAGCCCACCCTCGTCCCAGGATGTCCCAGGATATCCCAGAGGTGCTCAGCCACCCTCCGTCCCCGCCGCACTTCTCCGGCGGCACGCGCAGAGCAGGCGGGAAGGAGCCAGCTCAGAGCCAAGCCCTGCGTGTTTGGGGAGTGAGCAAACCCTGCTCAGTGGGATCTGGCTGTGCTGTTTGTGTTGCTAAAGAGCAGCACATGGGGCACGGATCCGCTCGGCTCCGCCGGTGGGTGAGGGAAGGCTGGAGCCCAGCTGCGTTTCGAAACGCGAGACGTAAACAATGATTTGCCAACGAGAGTAAAAGTAAGAGGCTCTCAGCAGAGGCTGTAAACAGCCTTGCACATTGTATCTGAAACCAGAGGGTCATTAGGGCTGTTATTGATACCCCAATAATCAGAACCGGGGGGGGGGATCACTGCCAGATTGCTCTGCCCCACAGCACGTCCTTGTCCAGTAAAGGCCGCTCTTCCCTTCCTTGCCATCAGCAGAAATTGCCTTTAACTGCTCTCTCTGGTGCCTGGGTTGGCTTCTCCAGAGCAGTTAAAAACTCATTGCAAGCTCTTATTAGATGTAGAGTGAATCTGAACTGAGAGAAAGCACCTGATATCCACCAGGGAGGTTCTGTCCCATGTTGGAGCAGGATGAACCCTTCCACAGTGGATCTATAGACAAATGCGCACCTTGCAAGCACTTCCAGGGGTCTCCTGACTGAAATCCTGCCACTGCAGCCTCATTTATCCTTGCCCTTGGCTGTGCAGTACAGATGGGCTTCCCAAGGCTCCTCAGTCTGTCCAGGAGGGTGACAGGGCAGGAGAAGATTCCACAACCAGGATTCACCTCTACGTGCCACAGCTGAGGAGGAGCCTGGACTACAGGGAGCTGCTGACCAGCTCTGAATCATGCTAACCCCCGCCTTTTGTTGGTTTATCCCATCTTTAAACCCCAAATCTTCCCAGCCAAGTGTGGAAACATCCTCCTTGCCCCTCACCCCTCCCTCCCTGCAGGTCTTTGTGCTTCATTCCCTGATTCCCCCTTTCCCTGTGCTTCAGGAGGTGCTGACAGATGTGGAATGGGAGCAGACAGGCCGAGGCTGCTGACAGGGAGATGTTCAGCTGATGGGAGGCCACCAGCATGGTGCACCTCAAGGGATGCTGCTGTCCCCATCCTGCTTCTGCAGGTTCTCCATCAGAGCTGGTGCATTTCCAAACCTGACGGGGAGCACGGGGAAGTGCAGGGATGCAGATGCAGGCAAAGGAGCAAAGAGCAATTTTTAATTAAAGCCAAAGAGTGCAGAAAGGCACAGATCAAACTCCAGACCTCTGAACACTGGGGAAAGCTCACACAGATTTACTTGGGACCATGTGCAGCCCTTTTACAAAATAGTTTGCTTTTAATCCTTTACGGCGGGGCTTCAATTAAAGAAGAAAGAAAAGTAAACAACAAACCAGAAATGGCTGAGGATTATTATCTAAAAAGAGGGAGACCTGCACAAATGTTTCCCTTCCCCACGAGATGAGATGTTTTGTTTTCTCTGGCTTTGAAGGCAAAACAGATTAAAGAGGAGCCACCTATTTCCCATGAGAATGAGGCCCAGACTCACCCCCGTGCTGAAATCCCAAGGGTTTGATTGTCTCAGTCCCCTTGGGGCTCCTTTAAAATTCTGTTTTAGCAACATGAGGTGAATGTTGCATCAACAAGAAAGAATGGACTCTGCATTTCCTTGGCATTTGTAATTCCCAGTTAATACAACACAACTCACAGCTCCAGGGAGATCTGGCCTGGATCTGCACAGGGTGAAAAAAAAAAAGGCATTGGAGGCCATTTCTGTGATAAATCAGGAGGAACCATTTTTTAAATAAAATTATGATGTATCCAAAAATTTTATTTTCAGACTCCATTTCCTGAAACAAAGTTGAGTTATCTGAGGTCACCTTCCTACCTGAGCTGCCCCACAGCACACACAAAGAACCCTGAGAGCTTTTTTTGGTCACAGCATCCAACTGGGAGCCAGGAATCAACAGGACAGTCCCCAAATCCTTCCAGCCCCAGGCAGCATTCCCCACCATCCCACCATGGCTTATCTGATGTTCTTTTGGGCTGATGGTGTGGAAATAAACACATTTGGGCCAGGAGTTTGTGTTTCAGGGGCTTTTCTGAGATCCCTGAGGCCAATCTTCTGCACAGCACCATGATATGATAAAACATTTTGGTACAATCATGGGATGATAGAACAATTTTGGTAGAACATCAAAATTGAAGAAATTTGTCCAATTCTCTTCGTAAAACCTTCTCAGGCTGCCACTGCAACTTCTCATGAATAGTTGGAGCACTCTACAGATGTTATGGAAGTCACAGAATCGTGGGATGTTTTGGGTTGGAATGAGCCTAAAGAGGACTCCACAACCTCTCTGAGCAACTGAATGTTGCCAAAATCCAAAATGTCTCATGATTATTATATGGATTTCCTCTGGTTCTTTCCCTCTAGACTAGAAGCAAAGAAAGGAGAATAAGACAGAGTGGAAAAAAATTGAAGAAATAAAATTGGTTAAAAACCCACAAATTATTATTGGCTTATTTTCACACCTGAGCTCAGATGATTCATTCTTTGCACATCCAGAGAATGTGCTCACATTTCCTTGCCCTGCCACGTGTTTTCTTTTCACTCATCCCTCAGCAGATACAGCCCTGCTCAGAAAAGGGAGGACTGCATCTGAAAAAGGCTTTTCAGTCCCCAAAACATGCAGCAGAAAGGGATTTTCCCCAAATCCACCTCTGACAGCAGCCTTGCACTGCCAAATCCTGGGAATTTTTTATCATTTGTTCAGAGAAATAAAAAATAATTAATAAAAATATGATTTTCTTTTCTGAAAAATTAAAATTTGGGGATGTGCACAACATGGAGGCCATGGGGGGCACCCTGCCCTGGATTTTCTTATTTTAATTTAGACACATCCATTGCTTGGGGGTATATGGGAGTAGCAAGAGCCCAGTTTGGAGGGGAACACAGAGCCCAGCTCTGCATCAGAGGTGTCACAGAACTCTCTGTCCTCCACCCCCAGAGTTCAGCAGGTGCCCAGGAGGGTGAGAACACCCTGCAGAGAGTGGCATCAATTCATCAGGGGCCTGTTAATGAACTGACAGCCAGCCAAATCCATCCCCTTATCTCTCAGCACACAAATGAGGTTGGTGAGACAATTCTGCCTGGGAGTGGGGCTTCATTAATGGCCAGTTCTGGAAGGAAAATATGCAAGGAAATAGAAAATATAAATTCATGGTCGTGTCTCCAGCGTTTCCACCTGGGGTGACAAAATAAACCTCAGCCTGCGCCTGAAAGATTTTCTAGTAGGAAAAAAAACGGAGATGGAGCAAAGTTCTTCTGTCCTGGGGACTGTCAGCAACAGGTCCACGTGAAGAAAATGCCAATTAAAGAAAAAGATTAAAGATTTTTCAGTGCTCTGAAAAATCAACAAGTCTTTCCTGCCTCTCATCTCAGGTATAACAAGGGGATTCTGACCCTGTAAATGGTTTCATTCCCCACTGAGTATTTTACTTGCGTCTGACACATGCACATTTTATATTTTCTGCTCTTTCTTGGGTGCTTTATGGGAAAATTTATCATTTAGGGAGGGTCTTAGGGTCAGTCTGGGGTTGGTCTAGAAAGGTAGGAACACCATTTGGCTTTGTAGCACTAAGGTGCAAATAAAAGAGGAGAGATTTAGGTGAGATATTGGGAAGGAATTGTTCCCTGTGAGCGTTCTGAGGCCCTGGCACAGGGTGCCCAGAGAAGCTGTGGCTGCCCCTGGATCCCTGGAAGTGTCCAAGGCCAGGCTGGAAAGGGCTTGGAGCCACCTGGGATAGTGAAAAGTGTCCCTGCCCATGGCAGGGGTGGCACTGGATGGGATTTAAGGTCCCTTCCCAAACCATTCCATCATTCTGAGGTCTCAAGCTGTGACTTTTCTCACTTTTACCCCAATTCCCTCTTTGGGCAGGGTTATGTGGGATATTGGGAAGTAATTGTTCCCTGTGAGGGTGCTGAGCCCTGGCACAGGGTGCCCAGAGCAGCTGTGGCTGCCCCTGGATCCCTGGAATGCCCAAGGCCAGGCTGGATGGGGTTGGAGCCACCTGGGAGAGTAGAAGGTGTCCCTGCCCATGGCAGGGGTGGCACCAGATGAGCTTTAAGGTCCTTTCCAACCCAAACCATTCCATGATTTTATCATGGAATAAAATTCATATTTCAGAATTCCTATTCAGAATTCCTTCCCAATATCCAATCTAACCTTGCTCTTTCCCAGTGGAAGCCATTCCCTGTGTCTGTCCCTCCACCTCTTGTCTCTCTCCAGCTCTCCTGGAGCCCCTTTGGGGACTCTGAGGATTCCCTGGATTTTTCCCCTCTCCAGGTGAGCATTCCCAGCTCTCCCAGCCTGGCCCCAGAGCAGAGGGGCTCCTGTGGGATTCATCCCTATGGATTCATCCCCACCTCACTCCTGTGCTGCCCATCTCCCACTCCATGTCCTGCCAACACACAGTTTGGGGATTTAGTATTTTCCCCATTATTAAGCCACATTTAAAACATTCCCATGCCAAGGAACCATCCAGAGCTCAGCCTGGAGCAGTTCTTCTTGTTTACCCTGCAGGGAACAGACAAAGCTGTGGCATCGCACCAATAAAATCAGCGAGGGACACACCTGGGCCTGCTCCTCCTCCTGAGCATGAGGGATTCAAACCTCAAAAATCAGGAGGGAGGAACCCCAGCTGTCCTGGTAGGAAATCAATTGCAGCTCAGGAGAATTGCTCCTGACAGCAGGAGCTGCCTCTGTGCCTTTTCTCCATCCCTGATTTGCTGCCACAAACCAGAGATTTCCTAGAAAAGGGAATTTTGAGAAGTCTCCTGTCTGATCTATTTGCTGGCATCGTGTCTGGCACCTTATTTATCCCAGCAAAAGAGGATTTGATTGGAATCTGTGAGGATGAGGGGGTGAACAAAACCAGGTTTTGATGGGAGAGGAACCAATGGATGGGAATTAAGTTGAAATGGGAGACTTTGGGCACCTTTCTTAAAAAATATTTATTTTCACTAACTGTTAGGACTGAAGGAAGAGTAGGAAGCTGATGGTTGCTGTGGGTGGAGAGATAAAGACTCTGCAGAGGGAAGAATTGGAAATTATCATAAAATACAAAAAGCCTGAGAGCTAAAAAGGGTGGAATTTAATATGTTTAATAAGACAGCGTGCGCTGAGGGGATCAAACAAAACTTGGATTAAAAAAGAGAAAATTACAGTTTGGGGATGATGGAAGGGGAGAAAAAACAGACATGGGGGATATTTATCTTTGAGAAACTGAGGCAAAAATTGTGATCCTGGCACGTGGGATGCTCCAGGGAAGCTTTAATGACACCAAGAGCACAACTGGAGCATCCTGGGTGGTGCTGATGAGATTTATTTTGCTGAGAGGCTGAACCCAAACTGTTCTGCTTGGAGGAAAGAGGTGCTGGAGTGGTGCAAGGGTGAGGGGGAAGGGAAAAATCAAAAAGTTTTCATCCAAATCAAAAAGTCTTCAACCAAAATCAAAAAGAGACCTTTTTTCAAAAAGTTTTCAGCCAAAATCAAAAAATTTCAGCTAAATCAAAATATTTTCAGCCAAAATCAAGAAGTTTTCAACCAAAATCAAAAAAGGACCTTTTTTTCAAAAAGTTTTCAGCCAAATCAAAATGTTTTCAATCAAAATCAAAAAGTTTTCAGCCAAAATCAAAGCATTTTCAACCAAAATCAAAGTTTTCAGCCAAAGGCCTTTTTTCAAAAAGTTTTCAGCCAAAACAAAAAAAGTTTTCAAGCAAAATAAAAAAGTTTTTAGCCAAATCAAAAAGTTTTCAGGCAAAATAAAAAAAAAATTCAGCCAAACTGGGTCATCCTAAACCTCCAAAGCCTAAAATTACCTTTTTCTCCCCAAAACCACCCAGAGAAGCAGTTCTGTGGCAGCTGGGGTGAGGAGGAGCACAGGCAGGATGGGAATCTGCTCAAGGGGAGGACACAGACAGGGATGTAATTAGCAGGGATTTAATTAGGGGCTTGCATTGAGAGGAGGGAGCATCCCCAGCTGCCCTGCAAAGCTCAGTGGCCATGGCATCCCCTGTTTTAGGAGCTGGGGAAGGGGCTGGATCATCAGGAGCAGCTGAGGGGGCTGGAAAGGGGCTCAGCCTGGAGAGAAGGGGGATCGGGGGGGAAATCCTGGCTCAGAAATAAGCAGAGCATCCAGAAGTGAGCTTTG
Organism: Melozone crissalis; assembly: GCF_028551555.1. Lineage (NCBI taxonomy): Eukaryota > Metazoa > Chordata > Aves > Passeriformes > Passerellidae > Melozone > Melozone crissalis. The sequence continues at coordinate 5,631,168 of NW_026535905.1, forward strand.
GCAGGAGAGGAGCTGCCAGAGCATCCCAACTCAGACAGAACCTGGAGATCCCTCTGTTTCTATTCCTCCTGCCAGGAAAGACAGATGTGCAAAAGGGGAACTCTGTGATAAAAAAAATATATAAAATAACTGCTCCAAGCTTGAATAATCCATTTGGGAAGCAGTTCCCACAGGCAGAGGACTCCACAGGAAAGGCCACGAGATAGCTCCCTAGGAGGGGCAGGCAAGAGAGATTACAGAGATTTCCTCTGTTTGTTACTCAAACAATGTGAGGAGGCTCGGTTCCACTGGGAGCAGCAGCACCACTGCCCTCTCTTCATGTGCTCCCTGCTGTCCCTCTGTCCCCGAGCGTCCCAGGGGACAGCAGGGAGCAGAGGTGAGGATGGAGATGCACTGGGGGGGCTCCAGGGTGGGTTTTGAGCAGTGCTGGCTCAGCAGAGGGACACAGAGCCCGCCCAGGGTGATCCCACAAACCCCAATCCCTGCTCTGGGACCGGGATAGCACCCAGGGAAGGGCTGGAGATGGGTCAGGGGAGGTTTGGTTTGGATATCAGGGAAAGGTTCTCACCCCAGAGGGTACCCCCAGGGAATGGGCACAGCCCCAAATCTGCCAGAGCTCCAGCAGAGTTTGGATAATGCTCCCAGGGATGCCCAGGGTGGGATTGCTGGGGGTCTGTGCAGGGCCAGGAGCTGGATCAATGATCCTGGTGGGTCCCATCCAGCTCAGGATAATCTGTGATCCCATTAAACCTGTCTGTCTCAGAGCTGGGTGTCATCCTGTTCTTCTAAGTTCTTCTAAGCTTTCTGATGTTTGCATTCTTGTCATGAAGTTTCTCACACACTTTTATGTAAATAATTATTGGGTTTACATTCCTCTCTGGATGAGGAGAAATTTGATGGACTGTTGGTTTGTCCAGCGTCATTGGAAAGGTGCAAATTTCATCCTCCAATCCACTGTCACTTTTGAAAGTCGATAAATATTGGAGTCAGGAAGTAAACTTTTCTTCTTTCTTCTTCTTCTTCTTCTTCTTCTTCTTCTTCTTCTTCTTCTTTCTTCCTCTCCTTCTTCTTCTTCTTCCTCTCCTTCTTCTTTCTCTCCTTCTTCTTTTCTTCTTTCTTCTTTCTTCTTTCTTCTTTCTTCTTTCTTCTTTCTTCTTTCTTCTTTCTTCTTCTTCCTCTCCTTCTTCTTTTCTTCTTTCTTCTTCTTTTTCTTTCTTCTTTTCTTCTTCTTTCTTCTTCTTTTATTCTTCTTCTTTCTTCTTCTTCTCCTTCTTCTTTCTTCTTTTTCTTCCTTCTTCTTCCTTCTCCTTCTCCTTCTCCTTCTCCTTCTCCTTCTCCTTCTCCTCCTCCTCCTCCTCCTCCTTCTCTCTTTCTCCTTCTCCTTCTTATCTTGGAATTCCAGTGTCCACATAATTTCATGTCATTGGGGAACTCTAAAAACCCCACCTGAGGAAAGGAGGGAGGAGAACTCTTCCCTTCCCACAGGGAGAGCTCTCCAGCTGCCTTCCCAGCTTCTCCCACCACTTCCAGTCAAGTCAAACACCTCTGTGCATATCCCTCCTGCCTTTTTTTTAGAGCAGGAATCCTTCTAAAAATTCTCTGTCAGAAACCCTCCAGGAAAAAAAAAGAAAATTGTCAGAAGGGAGTCAGGGTCTGTGGGAGAGCTTCTGACCCCTACCAAAAGTCCATACTCCACATCTGGAGCCTCACTGGACACCAAGGCCCAAAAGCAGAGCAGAAGTTCAAGTCCAGCTTAGCAAAACCTCCCTGGAAGGGTTTAAAGGCCCTGTGGATGTGGCACCTGGGGACATGGGGCAGTGCTGGGGGAATGGTTGGGGTGGATGATCTCAGAGGGGTTTTTCCAGCCTAAACAAATCTAAAATTCCCATATTTTCTACAGCTGTAAGTGACATTCTAAGGCTGAGGTCCTGGTTCTCACCTCAGGTGCTGCCTGCAAGACTTGGAGATGCAGTCCTGGACCAAGATCAGGAATGCCTTGGAGCCATTTTCTTTCTTTCTTTCTTTCTTTCTTTCTTTCTTTCTTTCTTTCTTTCTTTCTTTCTTTCTTTCTTTCTTTCTTTCTTTTTCTTTCTTTCTTTCTTTCTTTCTTTTTCTTTCTTTCTTTCTTTCTTTCTTTTTCTTTCTTTCTTTCTCTTTCTTTCTTTCTTTCTCTTCCTTCTTTCTCTTCCTTCCTTCCTTCCTTCCTTCCTTCCTTCCTTCCTTCCTCTCATTTTCTTTTCCATGGGGAGCAATGCTGCTTCACACATTTACAGAATTCAGGAATGGCTTGGGTTGGAAAGAACATTAAAGATCATCTCATTCCACCCCTGTCATGGTCAGGGACACCTTCCACCATCCCAGGTGGCTCCAAGCCCTGTCCAGCCTGGCCTTGGGCACTTCCAGGGATCCAGGTACAGCCACAGCTTCTCTGGGCACCCTGTGCCTCACCACCTTCACATTCAGGAATTTATTCCTATTTCTTCCATTTTCCTACATTAATTATTCTTGTTTTCATCCCTGACTATGATTATATGGACTTAAACTGAGATTTTTCCAAAGTAGATGTTGTCCTTAGAATATTTTCAAAGCTCCTGCTCCACAGGAGGAGCTGCAGCTCATACAGCCAGTGATTAAACATGGATTAATCACAGAATCATGGAATGGTTTGGCTCAGAAGGGACCTTAAAGACCAACCTGTGGCTCCAGCCCCCTGAAGAAGGGACTCAGTCACTCCTGGGCTCTTTCTTTGGCTGTAAAACGGGCAGAAAATGGATTCTCTGATCTCCTGGGGGTGTGCATGAACCTCCCAGCACAGGTCCCGTGGGTGCTGCAGGTTTATCACGTCTGCAGTTCCTCAGAAAAAAAAAATGAATTTTTGGCACGACTGAAAATTTCTCTTGGAAATCAACCAATTTTCCAGGAAAAAAATATAATAAAAAGATTTAAAAAATAAAAATTGCGCCTAACAATCTGCCTGGGACAACAGCTGGGTGCCAAGTTCACCTAGGATTTCTCCTGCCTGCCTCCCACTCCAGCTCCTCATTTTTCTGCTTTTCTTTTCTCCTGCTATCAATTTTCCACAATATTGCAAGCAGCTCCAGCTCTAATGAAACATCTTATCTGCTTGTTTGAGGTGTGTCTTGCTGCTGGGAGTTGTTTGACATTTTGAATTAGATGGTTAAAGAAGCTGTTTCACTCGATGTTAATTAGAGTAGCAGCTGGTTGTGGTGGGGTTTTTTTAACACAACACTAAGAGTAAATTAAAAGAAAAATAGCCTGGTCTCCCTTAGAGCAGCTCAAGGTGCAGGTATTGAAATAGCTGAGAAAAAGAAGTTCTGGTGTTTTATTTCAGTATTCCTGTTTTCTTGAGATTTGGTAATTCTGAATCACTGTTTTCCAGAGAATTGAACTTTCCAGTAAAAAGGAATTTTGCCTGGTGGTAACTGTGATGCACAGGCACTGCTATTAATTTTCTTATCCTCCAGGGATCCTAGAGATTACAATGGGGTTTAATGGGTCTGTGGGGACCCGTAAAGAATAAGAGTTATGATTGCAGAGCTGCTGGTTACACCAGCAAGGATAATCAATCCAATAAAACAGTCCTGGGCTGGGAACATTGGATCCACAGCTGAAGCCAGCCAGGATCAGATCAAACATTTCCTGTGAAGCATCCAGAACTCACCCAGCCCTTCTAAAGGGGGCAAAACCCTCAGAAAACAGCATCCATGGGTGCCCACAAATGAGCTGCATGATCCAGTATTAGATATTAGGGAGAAACTCTTCTTTGGATAAGGAATGGAGTGACAGGACAAGGGAATGGCTTCCCACTGCCAGAGAGCAGGGTTAGATGGGATTTTGGGAACGAATTCTCCCCTTTGAGGGTGGTGAGGTCCTGGAATTGAATTCCCAGAGAAGCTGTGGCTGCCCCTGGATCCCTGGAAGTGTCCAAGGCCAGGCTGGACAGGGCTTGGAGCCAGCTGGGATAGTGGAAAGTGTCCCTGGCCATGGCAGATTTAAGATCCAACCCAAACCATTCCATGATTCCATGGTGATTCCACAGTGGTTCCATGATCACAGCCCAAGCACAGCCTGCTGATGGCCAGACTCTGCGGAAGGGGATCCATCCTCTGAACCCTTGCAGAAGGTCTGGCTGCTTCTCCCAGAGCTTTCTCCTGCCTGGCTTTCTCTTCTCCTGCTTGTGCCAGGGATGGAAACCTCACATTTTTGTGGTGGTGTTTGAGGGTCTCCAGGATGAGGGAAGAGATGTGTCACAGACATCTTTTATGAAAAATCCTTTTCTTAGGATTTTTCCTCCTGAGAAGCTGAGACGCCTCAGGAACAAAATGTAAACATTGGTTATCTGCTGCTGTGGAATGCAACAGGTGCATCTGTGATTGGCTCATGTTGGATGTTTTAATTAATGGCCAATCACAGTCAGCTGGCTCGGACAGAGAGCCGAGCCACAAGCCTTTGTTATCATTCTTTCCAATTCTATTCTTAGCCAGCCTTCTGATGAGAACCTTTCTTCTATTCTTTTAGTACAGTTTTAATGTAATATATATCATAAAATAATAAATCAAGCCTTCTGAAACATGGAGTCAGACCCTCATCTCTTCCCCAGTCCGAAAACCCCTGTGAACACGGTCACAGAGATGGGAACTTTGACACCATGTTTCAGAAGGCTGATTTATTATTTTATGATCTATATTATAATAAAATAAAATTATATATTAAAACTATACTAAAAGAATAGAAGAAAAGATTTCATCAGAAGGCCAGCAAGGAAAGAAATGGAATGATAATAAAATCTTGTGACTGACCAGAGTCCCAACACAGCTAGATTGTGATTGGTCATCAAGTAGAAACAACTCACATGGACCAATCAAAGATGCACGTGTTGCATTCCACAGCAGCAGATATTGTTTTTCTTTTCCTCTGAGGCTTCTCAGGAGAAAAAATCCTGTCAAAAGGATTTTTCAAAAAACATGCCCATGACACATTTTCCTTATAAAGTCACCTCTGAGCCCAATCATGCTTTAAAATCCAGGCTTGCTGCTTTTCAAGCCTGATCTTGCTTTAAAATCCTGTTTACTTCTTCCCTCCCTTCCAATCTGCAAGGACTGATCATTTGCTCTTCCTACATGAAGCAGGGATGGGTAAAAAGGAACATTTCTGTGCCTGCAGCCTGCCCTGGCTGCGCTGGGTCTGGGAGGGTGAAAAGGAGACAGGAAGCAGCAGAAAACCAGCAGACACCACAGGGTGAGATGGGCAAGGCAAGGTGGAGGTGCCTTTGTCATCTGTAGGAATGTGCTTCTTGTTGATGGAGTGACAAAATTATCCTTTGTCCCCATAAAAAGGAAAAAAGCCCAGAGGTTTCTCTCCTCAATTAGGTGAAAAGACACCTCACAGGACTTTGGGGACTTCCCCTCAAACTTAAGGATGGCCAATTGGACAGGAGCCAAAAAGTGCTGCCCGAGCAATTCACTAGAAAAAGAAGAAAACGAAGGAAATAATCACTTTTGTGAGGTGTTTTACCAGGAGCAAGAACCTCTTGCACCTGGATCGGTTTTTCTCTGTAAAGAGTTTTGTTATTTTGCCTTTTATTAGAACTTTTCTGTTTCCAACACTGCCACAGAAGCCATCCTGCTGATTTTATACCATCTGAGGTGGCTGAGCTCCCTTGTGTGATATAAATCTCCAAGACTGAGAAGAGACCCTTATATCAATCACCACACTTGTGGTGGCCTCCTCTGCTGGTTGTGGTCACATCTTAGTTCCAGATCTGGAATTTCATGTTTGATCCACATGGATCCCATGGACTCTCTGCCTTTGGCAAACAGACCTGAAGGAACTGAAGGTTTGGTCAACAATTTTTTTCACCCCAAAAGTTGCATTTGGAGATTTTCCCAGCACTAAAAGCCTTACTGGACATCCAGCACATCTCATTTCTTCTGGGATCCAGCATATGAAGACATTAATGGCTTTAAATTAAATTAGGTATTGGCTGTTTAGATTAGAAATTAGGAAGGAATTCCTCCCTGGGAGGGTGGGGAGGTTTCCCAGAGAAGCTGTGGCTGTCACATTCCTGGAAATGTCCAAAGCCAGCTTGGAGCAACCTGGGATAGTGGAAAGTGTCCCTGCCCTCAAAATGATCCTTAGAGTCCCTTCCATACCTCATGCCACGGGGTATAAAATCATGGAAAAGCCTCAGGAATCCCATTTTCTCTAATTCTTGGCTGTTCTTTCCACTGCTCCAACATCCTCTAAACAAAAAGGTCACTTCCATTGTTCCTTCCCTTTGTTCTGACAGCTCCAGCACGGCGACACGGGGCCAGCTCAGTGATGTCAATTAAATACTTGTGCAGGCTTCAAAGGCTCCAGAGTGACACGAGCCAGGGGCAGGGGACAGCTCTTTGCAGTGCCATCAGGAGCTCCTCAGACACATCCTCCTCGTGGTGTGGTGCCAGCTCTGAGCTCAGAAAGCAGAATGTGCCCAGTGCCCGCGGGACATTTCGTGCTTTTGATCAAAAAAAAAAAAAAAAAAGAAAGAAGAAGAAGTTGATTCATTTCTGGTTCAAGAATTCACCTGAAAGAAATGGCAAAAACAAAGCAAAGGCAAACAAAGGAAATGATGACTGAAGGGAAGCGTCACAGGCGCTGTGTCCCTCCTCACTTGGCAGAAAATAACTGTTCATTAGGAGAAAGCTCTTGAGAAAGGTCATCAAAGACAGTGATGCATAAGATGGGCCAACCTGGTGACAGAGGTGTCTGATTTGTTATTTCCTCTGTTGTTCTTTAAGCTCCTTGGCACCACAGCAGCTCCTGGTGAGGAGGGATGAGCTGGACCCACCACATCCCATGTTTGGTTGGAGTCGCCAAACCTCTGGGATTGGTCTCTGGGGAAATCGTGCTGTGACCTTCCAGGGCCTAAAGGAGCTCCAGGAGAGCTGGAGAGGGGCTGGGGACAAGGGATGGAGGGCCAGGACACAGGGAATGGCTTCCTATTGCTATAGGACACGAAATAACATGACACAGACACACAGCTTTCTGATGGTAAAAAGAGAATTTTTTATTTTTGACTCTAACATTTATTGATTTCCAAAAGTGACAGTGGATAGGGGGGTGACAGTGCCGCCTCTCTAATGACACTGGGCAAACCAACAGTCCATCAAATTTCTCCTCCTCCATAAAAGAATGCAAAACAAGAAGTTATTTACACAAAGTGTGTGAGAAAGTTTGTTACAAGATTGTAAACATCAGAAGGCTTAGAAAATCTTTAAAAGTCAGGGTGACAGCTTCCCACTGGGAAAGGGGAGATTTGGGTGGGATGTTGGGAAGGAATTCCTGGCTGGGCTGGGATTCCCAGATTTGCTGTGGCTGCCCCTGGATCCCTGGCAGTGCCCAAGGCCAGGCTGGACAGGGCTGGGAGCACCCTGGCATGGTGGAAGGTGTCCCTGCACATGGATAAGGCTGGAATTAGGAGTCTTTGAAGTCCCTTCCAACCCAAACCATTCCATGAGTCCATGATCCAATATGACCTTCTAGCCTCAGGTGGGAAAGCAGAAGTCCCAGCTTTCAATTTATTTTTTTATCATCAACACCAATAAAAACCCCTTCAAAATACAGTGTTACACAGACCTCCAAATTAACACATTGTGAAGCATCACTTACTCATCTCTTTGGTTGTTTGGTTGGTTTTTGCTTATTTTTTACATTTCCTGCTTTCAAATGCAGCCCCAGGACACAAATCCTTCTCCAGCTGGGTTTTCTGGAAACACAGACACGAGCAGCATCCCTCAGACACTGACCCCAGCCCAGCAGGTGTGGTAAAAACAGCACAACAAGGTGACCCTGACCCACAAAATTGCACTTTTCATGGAATATTTTCACAGATTCAGTCATTCAAGCATTGCCCAGGGCTGGTTTTCCAGCTCTGGATTTCCCTGCTTGGATCTGCCAGGTGAGGAAAGCTGCTGGCTTGAAAAGCCATCCCACAGCTGCTTTAGGTGTGAAGGCGCTTATCTGGAGGGTTTTAAAACACTGGGTTTGATTTATTTCCACGTATTCCTCCCCTCTTTCCAGGGAAATACACTGGAAGAGTGGCTTGCTGCCAATGTCTGAAGGGTGAGCAATTCTCTCTTGTCTCTTAAATTCTGGATTCCTGCTGAGCTCTTTATATAAAAAAACACCAAAAAAACAGCTCCAAGCTTTTAAGCCAAGAGATTCCCTGAGTCTGGAAGGATGTAAAAGTAAAAGAAAGTATTAAATTAAAATTACTGCACACATGGGAGCTGCAGGACCACGATCCACAGCCTGGCTTGGGAGCCCACAGCTGGTCACAAACTGGAATCCCAAATTTCTCGTGGCTCTGCAGAGTTTGTCTGCCTAAAATTCCTCCTTGCTCTGCAGGATGAGTGAAGCCCTGGCTCTGGGATGGGGATGTCCAACCCAACAGGGCATTTTTATCTTTTTGCATGTCCCGGAACCAAGGTGGGCTCAGCACAGCTCTGTTGATGCCAGCCTGATCTTCAAACACCCACCTACAGCTCCACCTGAAGGAAGAAATTATGGATAAAGGAGGATAATGAGGACCAAATCCACAGCAGCCTCAGCTGGGGTGGGCAGGTTTTCTCCCATCCCTGGAGCCTTCATCCTTGCCCCTGGAATTTCAAGGCTCCTCTGATGTAAATTTTCCTCCATTGCACCTGCAAAAAACCTCTCTGCAAGGGAGTTTTTAGTGCTCAGGTCAAGGTTGGTGTGTCCTGACCCTCTGCACTGTTTCCTCCTGTGAGGGGAGGGAAGAAGGGTCTGGTCTCTGTTCCCTAAATCCTCTGTGTCTCTCCTGTCCCACCTCAGCTCCCACCTCCATCTCCAGGCTCCTGCTTCATCCCCTGTGAGCTGCTGGATCTCCAAACAAGGAATTTTGTGCTACTTTCCTGAGGAAAGCCCCCAAACACAACCACAGCAGCACTTTCTCCCTCTGCTTTAAACTCTCTGAAAATTCACCTTTTCCTGCAAACACCCTTTGCCTCTCCTGGGTGCTCAGTGGAGCTGCCCAGCCTGTTGGCTCATCACTTTTTGGTGAAGCCCTTGGTCAGCGTAGTGTGGATTTTTCATTCAACTTTCCTTCCATTTTCCTTCAATTTTTATTGCAAAAGCTTGAATTCACCCTTCCAACACCATGGAATCATGGAATGGTTTGGGTTGGAAGGAACCTTAATGATCATCCCATTCCAGCCCCTGCCGTGTGCAGGGACACCTTCCACTGTCCCAGGGTGCTGCAAGCCCCATCCAGCCTGGCCTTGGGCACTTCCAGGGATCCAGGGGCAGCCACAGCTGCTCTGGGCAACCTGTGCCAGGTCTCAGCACCCTCACAGGGAGGAATTTCTTTCTAATTTCTAATCTAAATCTCTTTTACCCATCAGAGTTCATCCTCACTTGGTTCTTTGGCGATCATGGATAAGCCAAATCATGGAACCACAGAGTTGTCTAAGCTGGAAAATCCCTCTAAAATCATTGAGTCCAACCATTCCCCCCGCAGTGCCAAGGCCACCACTGTCTTAGTATCATGCAATACAGATTTCAATAAGTCAGAGATCTTTAAAGGTGACATTAAGTTGTTTTCTTTGATGTGCTGGTGGTAGCAATGGAAAAAGCAAAGTGGATCCTTACATTGCAATACAAGTGTTTCTCACAGCTTTATACTCGCTAGAAATGATCACTACTTTTACTTATTAAAAATAAAAACCTGATTAAGCACCTAGAAATTCTAGCTGTGCTCTCATAGTTGTGTGTAATAATACTACTGAATAAGACACTGCAATTGGCTATGTATATTTCTTTTAGAAATGATGAGCATGGACAAGCCAAATCATGGAATCACAGAGCTGGTAAAGTTGGAAAATCCCTCTAAAATCACTGAGTCCAACCATTCCCCCAGCACTGCCAAGGCCACCACTGGCCATGTCCCCAAGTGTCACATCCACATGGCTTTTAAACCCCTCCAGGGATGGGGACTCCACTGATACCTTGGAGTTTCAGCTTTTCTGTTCTGTTTTGTTGTGCAGCTTTAGCTTTAGATTAAATGTCACTAGGATCTTTTCACAGGGGGGTGAAGACAAAACAATCCTGCTCCTGCTGGAGACTCAAGGACAAACTTCAGACCCAAAGAATAAACAAATTGAGAAGAGGAGGGTGGGCAAGCAAGGAGGATGAAACTTCATAATTTGAAGCTATTAACTGGACAGTTAACTCCTACATGCAAATGGACTAAAACCTATAAAATTCCATTTTATTTGAGATCTCATGGCCAAGCCCTCTTTTGCTTCCATCTTGGAGCCATCCAAGCAGAGCCACGACTGTGTGGCCTTTGAAGGCACTTCAATAAATATCAATAAATATCAATAAATATCCTCCCTATTACTCTTAACTCCCTCCAGCCTCTGTTCCAGCTCCTTAAGGCATCACCACCACTGCCCTGGGCAGCTGTGCCAGGTCTGGACACCCCTTTCCATGAAGAAATTATTCCTAATATCCAACCTAACCTGCCCTGGTGCAATTTGAAGGTATTTCTGATCCAGAACCACAGGAGCCATGGGGGTGATGCCTGTCAGCACCTCTGCAGTGTTTCCTTGGCTCTCTGGATTGGGCGGGGACCAACACAGGGTCACTCATTTCAAACCAGACCCATCACTGGAAACATCTTGGAGCTCTGGAATCCCCTTCCCTCTCCCCAAAGGCTCCCCCTGCCAAAACTGGATGTGAAAATTTCATTTTGAAAACATTTTCTGCAAATTAGAAAGGTCTCAGGGCAGGGACACAAATGGCACAGTGGCTGCTGGACCCAGAACAGAGCCAGCCCTGCACTGGGGGGAACCTGAAGGATCAGGAGCCTGAGCATTCCAAACCCCAGGCAAAGGGAGCAAGCCAGGAGGAGAGGTTAAATTAAATATTTCTATTTTTTTCCAAGGCAATTGTTTCTCCTTTTTTTCAGCCAGCAACTGGGAAAAAAATCCTCGAAAAACACATTCCCCTTCAGTTGGCAAAGATTTTTCCGCCCTTATTATTTTCTGTCTGCTTGATAAAGAAAATTCTCAATATTTGGATACAGAGGGAACAGAAACAATAAAATTCTCAATATTTGGATACAGAGGGAATAGAAACAAGGGATATGATGCCACTTAGTGGAACATGAATAATAATAAAGAACAATATTCCAACATCCATGGTGCAAATTTTTGGTCACCTCTGTGAGACTGTGGCCTTGATCCTGATGAGCAGTGGGGACTTCCCAGAGTACAGGGCTTTCAAAGCAGCCTGAGCTGTCAAAAACCAGAAAAAAGTCTCCCTTGCAATCCTGCAGGTGCAGCCTGATGGCACTGGGGATTTTGCAGAATAGTGGGAAAATCAGGGATGCAATAAATTCAGGGATTGCAGTGATGAGTTGCTCCATGGGCATCCCACAAGACATCCAGATCTTTCTATGCAATTCTAATGAGAGGGAGAAAGGACAATCACACCAGCTCATGGCTTTCCCCAAATCCCCACCAGGGCAAAGCCAGGATGATGAAACTCAAATCACTGTAAGAACACAGAGAAAGATGCTCAGAAATTAATCCAAGGCAGGAGGAACCCTGCAGAAATACCCAAACCGGTATGGGTATTTCTGCAGCTGCCCTCCTCATGCAGGGCGCATGGACATGAGCCAGGCTGTCCTGCCAAAAACCTGGCCACTGATAAGGGAAAACCTCTTATCTCCCCCCAAACCCCCTGCAAATACAACCCTGTGCCCAGCAGAAGTGCCAGGGCTGCTTGGCAGCAGCTCTGTTGGCACATTGCTCCATGCTGTACAGCATTTCCAGCCCTCCTGACATAAGCAAGGCACTAAAAAAGGAAGAGAGGCTTGGTTTGGCACCTGTATGAAAGGGACAGGGGCTGGCAGGAGTCTCCTGCCTTTTGCTCCAGCCAGGGAGCCAGGGCTGTGTCAGGAGCAGGGTGAGTGGGAACATCCTCATTTTCCAAAGGCTTTGCTGGCTCTGCCACTCTGGATCTCCCCAGAATCTCCTGGCACCTCACAGGCCCTCTGGCCAGCATCTCCCAGGTGTTTGTCACCCCTCTGCAGTTATTCCCTGGGCTCCATCCACTTCATTCCCTGTGCCAGAACAGGAGAAATGTCACATCCCCGTGTGGAGTGGGACCCAGCCTGGCTCTGCTTTGGGGCTCTCTTTATCACAAAATCACAGGATTCACAGAATCACAGAAACACAGAATCACAGAATCACAGAATTCACAGAAACATAGAATCACAGAAATCACACAATCACAGAACCACAGAATCACAGAAATCACACAATTACAGAATCCACATAATCACAGAATCACAGTCACAGAATCACACAATCACAGAATTCACAGAATTCATAGAATCACAGAGTCACAGAATCAATCATGGAGTCCACAGATTCCATAGAATCACAGAATTCACTGAATCAAAGAATCACAAATTCTCAGAATCACAGAATTCACAGAATTCACAGAATGACCAGGTTGGAAGAGACCTTCAAGATCATCCAGTCCAACCCAGCCCCAACACCTCAATTCAACCCTGGCACCCAGTGCCACATCCAGGCTTTGTTAAACACACCCAGGGATGGGGACTCCACCACCTCCCCAGACAGAAAATTCCAGAACTTTACCACCTTTCTGTAAAAAACTTTTTCCTGATATCCAACCTGTATTTCCCTTGGTGCAGCTCGAGGCTGTGTGCTCTGGTTGTGTCAGTGCTGCTGGAGAAAGAGCCCAACCCACCATGGTTTCTGTTTAAAGGGACCTTAAAGATCATCTCATCTCCTTCCCATCACAACTCCTGACCTCCTCCATCTCCCTTGCCCCAAATCCTCTGCATCCCAACAGGGTTTCAGGGTTTTTTTGCCAGCTCAGCCCTTCCCAAGCCTTCCTTTTCCTCTCCATCTCTTTCCATGCTGGCTGCCACAGCAGGGATGCTGCAGGGATGTCAGATGTCCCCTTCCTCTCATCTTGTGGAGGTTTTCCACTTGATCCATTTTACCTCTGAGCTGCTGCCATTCCAGCCCACAAAAGGCAAAGCAATTCCCGTGCTGCTGACATTGCCACCACACAGGGCTGCCACAATGAATGCTGCCCAGGGTGCTTTAAAATTGCATTTATCTGCTCTGAGCAGGCTGGAATGCCTGTCTGGGATTGTGAGTCAAGAGCCTGCTGATAGCACAAGTGTCCCAGGGGTGGCACTTGTCCTCTGCAGCCACAGATTAAATTTGTGGGGAGAGTAAGGAAGCAGCAGTCCCCTGTTATCCTCTGCTCTGACTGTTGGCAAGCAGTGATTTAGGGATTTCTCAGCCAGAGGCTGTGTGTGAAGCATGAGGGGAAAGTCTTTAGGCTAATATCAAAGTGGTGCTTTTGCCTAAATTCCTTTTGGAGCCACAGATGCAGAAGCAATGTGGAATTGAATGAAAATATTGGTTGAAACCCAAGGAAAAGTGCTCAGATTAAAGAATAGAATGAGGCAAAAAGTGAAGATTTTTACATTTTCAGTCAGCAGAGAGAGTACAGGTTTTCCAGTATTTCTGAGATGGGCTAAGTCCTGTGGGGGCATCTTCCACCCTGGTCCCAAACTACTTATCTCAAATGCCATGAAGAAAGGCAGGACAGAATCTTAAAAAAGCTCATAAAGCACAGCTGTCAAAAAAATCGGGCTTGAAATCCCCAAATTCCTCAAAGAGTAACACTTTGTGTTTGTCCTGCAAAGAAAACCATTCCATGCACTCAGGATGGATCCAGGGCACATCCTGCATTGGGTGTAGAATCATGGAATTACAAATCTTGGAGAAGACCTCCAAGAGCATCAAGTCCAACCTTTGGTCAGGAAGTGAACCTGAGCATCCAGCGTGGATTAACACTTTGGAGCTGTTGGAACCCACTCAACATTTGAATGTTTGAGTGTTAATAACTGATGCCTTGTGAAGGCTGACCTAGAACAGAGGTTTGACAGAGCTAAAGAATAAAGCAGGGATTTATTAGAAGGCCTCAATGGATCCACCTTGGGCAGCACAAGAGCCCAGCCAGGGCTCCACCCAAGATGAACCAAAATGGTCACAAAAATGGATGACCAGTCATTGGGTCTCACACTTTCATAAGTTCTGCTCCATTTGCATACTGGAGTTAATTGTCCAATTCCAGCTTTAGGTTATGAAGTCCCATCCTTCTTGTTTTTCTCTCTTCAGCCCACGGTGTTTCTGCTCTTGGGCCTGAGATTTGGATCATTTGTCCCCAACTAATGAAGGAATTGTTTTGTCTCCCTGCTCTGTGCACAGAGCTCACCATCCCCTCATGAAGCCCAGACCCTAAAGCAGCACAGAATCTGAAAAATAGAAAAGCCAAAACCTGAGGCATCATAACAAAAAAAAAAAAAAACTGGGCAAGCCTGGAGTGGCCACAACCTCTTCTCCCTCCTGGCCAAGGCTGTGGAAGCCTGGATCCCAGGCAGGGAGGGGACAATCAGGGTGGTGCAGGAGGGATGAGTGACATCGCGCTTTCCTGGAAGAGCGCGGCCGGCGCCCCAGCGCAGCTGTTGAAAACCCAGCATGGGAGAGGCTGGATGAATGTGGAGAGTGACATTTCTGGGCTCTGCTAAGTGGCTCACAGCAGGCTCTGCTATTTGCATTGCACAAATAGTCATTTCATGATTAAAAACAACAACAGCAAATAGAAGCGAAACCGAGATAAAACTGGCGAGCGCCGTGCAGAGGTGGAGGGGGTGCAAGGGCTGGCTCTACCCACAGCTTTAACCCCTCACTGATCCTGGACTGAACCCTCCCCTCCACTTTTTTGTGTGTTTTCTCCTGCTGGCTTCTCACCCAGCACACCCACATTTCAGGGGTGAAGAAATAATGCCAAAAATGATTGGGTTTTTTTCTGCCTGAGTGGCAGAAGTGGATCAGAGCAAAACAGAAATACACAGGGCGGAGGGAGGTGGGATTTCTTCTGAGGGAAAGATTTTCATAGAATCCCAGAAGCCCTGAGGTTGGAAAAGGCCTCCAAGGTCACCAAATCCAACCTGTGACCGATCCTCACCTTGTCACCAGCCCAGAGCACTGTGGGCCACCTCCAGGTGTTCCTTGGACACCTCCAGGGATGGGGACTCCAAACCTCCCTGGGCAGAAATTGCTCTCCTGCCCTCCGTGATGAAGAAGGGTTTGGCAGCTTGGAAGAAGAGAAACAGGCTAAAAATTCCCAGAGGAAGACCAGGAGGGATTTCTGCTCTGACTGGAAGGTTTTAAGCCATGTAGAGACCTCCTGTCCTACACGTGGGCCAGCAAGGAGATCCTGGTGTCACTCAGCAGGAACAGAGATGGTGCCATCAGCAGATACAGCCATTGAATCATTAAAGGTGGAAAAATTCCCAAAGATCATCCAACCAATCCCCCAGCATTGCCAAGGCCACCACTGACATGTCCCCAAGTGCCACATCCACGTGGCTTTTAAATCCTTCCAGGGATGGGGACTCCATGACCACCTTTTTCATTAAGGAATTTTTCCCAAATATCCAATCTAAACCTCCCCTGGCCCAATTTGAGGCCGTTCTTCTCCTCCTGTCCCTGTTCCCCGGGCTGTCCCCTCCTGTCAGGAGCTGTGCAGAGCCACAAGGTCCCCCCTGAGCCTGCTTTGCTCCAGGTTGAGCCCCTTTCCAGCTCTCTCAGCCTCTCCTGGAGCTCCAGACCCTCCCCCAGCTCTGTTCCCTTCCCTGGACACTCTCCAGCCCCTCCATGTCTTGTTGTGAAGGGCCCATGGTTCTTGCACCATCCCATCCTTCACCTTGATTCTAAAGGAGCTTTTCACCGCCCAGGCCAGGCCCAGCAAAGCCAATCCCAATCTCAGTGGGGTCAGCCCCCTCTGCCACCCATGGTCACCAGCCCAGCACCACCCCAGGGCCAGTCCTGTCCCCTGAATCCCCCACCAAGGCTCTGTCCAAATCTCCTAAAAAAAATAAATATAAAAAATAATCATACTCCTCTTTTACTTGAGGAAGGCCTTATTTCCAACCCTTTCATCCTACACCTCAGCTGCTGGGAGTTGATGCCTTGATGGTTGATGGCCACACCTTTTCCTCTCCAGCTGGTGTTCCCCTGGCTGTCCCCTCCTGTCAGGAGCTGTGCAGAGCCACAAGGTCCCCCCTGATCCCCCTTTGCTCCAGGCTGAGCCCCCCAGTTCAGATGGACAGCTGGTTTCATCATACACAGGAATTCTCCAGAGTCCCAGACAGGATTGCTGGGGCTGGAGGGATCCTGGAAAACCTCCTAGAAAAGATGCAAGAAGGAGATTAAAGGAAGGGACACAGAGCACAGAATACCTCAAGGCAGCACAGGCTGTGTTTTTCCAGAGTCCTTCCTCCATAAAAACCCCACGGATCCAGCAACAACCCCTTCACCTCTTTTGCAGCCCAAATCCTGTTTTTCCCCGAGGAGGAAGCATTGGCTGTGTCCTTTCAGGCTCTCTGTCCTTACAGGATTCTCCAGCTTTCTGGATGCTCGGGAGCCCGGAGGGAAGGAGCTGGATCCTGTAATTCCTCTCCATTCCCTGAGCCAGGCATTGTCCGTGTAATCTCTGCCCCAGGGTCAGCACAACCTCCCGAGCAGCGAATGCTGAACCTTTGCAGCTCCCGTGTCAGCTCATTAGCGAGAGCCGAGAGGCACAAGTGCTAATTGCGCTCTCCCTTACTGTTAAACCTGTAATTTGTACCTCGCCCGAGGCCAAATATCCCTCGGGGAAGAAGGATGCTTGAGGATTTCAGAGCCTACCTAGTCTATTAAAAAGAGAAGAGAGAGGAGGAGGGATTGGGAAGATAGGAACAAGAGGGTAATAAACAACCAAAAATACCTGCAAGGCAGTGGGGAGTCGTAGGAACAAGTTGTTTCCCTGTTTATTCAAAGCTCCAGCCGCACTAAAACCTGGTGCACTTCGGAATTGTTGGAGCCCAGAGCAGCAGTGGAGGAGTTTGCTGACCACCCACGAGTGGGGTATTGCACCTCAGCAGCCCTGATTTGGTGCTGTCCCCTGTCCCCACCAAGCCCAGGGTGATGGAGGGAGAGCCCCAAAGCAGTGCAGGTGTAAAAGGGGTTGGTCTCGTTCTCCCGCAGCACTGACAGAACCAGAGGACACAGTTTTAAGTTCCACCAAGGGAAATATAGGTTGGATTTTAGGAAAAAGTGTTTTACAGAAAGAGTGATAAAGTTCTGGAATGTTCTTCCTGGGGAGGTGGTGGAGTCCCCATCCCTGGGTGTGTTTAACAAAGCCTGGATGTGCCAGGGTTTAGTTGAGGTGTTGGGGCTGGGTTGGACTTGATGATCTTGAAGGTCTCTTCCAACCTGGTGGAATTTGCATGCAACCCCAACAAGGGAAGAGATGAGAATCTTGACTCCATGTTTCAGAAGTCTGATTTATTATTTTATGATATATATTATATCAAAAGAAAATTATATATTAAAACTATACTAAAAGAATAGAAGAAAGGATTTCCTCAGAAGGCTTGAAAGGAAAAGAATAGAATGATAATAAAATATTGTGACTGACCAGAGTCCAAGGCAGCTGGACTGTGATTGACCATTAATTAAAAAACAACCAACATGAGTCAATCACAGATGCACCTGTTGCATTCCACAGCAGCAGATAATCATTGTTTACATTTTGTTCCTGAGGCCTCTCAGCTTCTCAGGAGAAAAAGATCTAAGCAAAATGATTTTTCATAAAATATGTCTGTGACACAACCTGGTCATTCTGTGAATTCTGTGAAAGCTGAGCCTGCTTTTTGGCCATTTGGGAGTAGTTTCCAGACTGCTTACAGCCATCCATCCATCCTGGCCATGGGAAGGGTCTCAGCAGGATCATTCCTGGGTGGTTTTGGAGGAAACAGCTCCATCCTTCGACTCCAAACTCTGGACCAGCAGCTACTGCAGCACAGAATGCTCTGCTGCATCTCTTCAGGATCTTCCAAGTCCATCTTATAGTGGAAGATGTCCCTTCCCCATCTCTTCAGGATCTCCCAACTTATTGTGGAAGATGTCCCTGCCCATGGCAAGGAGGTGGATCTGGGTGGCCTTTCAGGTCCCTTCCAACCCAAACCCTTCTATGATTCCATGATAATCAAGGCTGGGATTATTTGGGAACATTGCAGCTCTCACCCTGAACCTACTCCTTTCCATCAGCATCTGAAACAAAGAATAGCCCAGACTTGCGATCAGTTTGAGGTGTTCAAACAGACAATTCAACAAGATATTGGATGGCTGAGTAATAGTTTTTTTCCTTGGGAGTAACTATTATTATTTGTTTGCCTCACAGCTGCAGGTTGTGCCACAAGAGCCTCATGACAGAAATGTGGATGAGCAGCAGGAGGAGCATCATTTAGACACAGGTGCTCTCCTGGCTGCATTAATTCCTTTCAAAACTCACATCCCAAGGAAAATCTTCAGCCATTACAACACCAACATTCCCCAGAAGCTAAAAAGAAAGGAATTTCCATCTATGTGAAACTATCTTACAGATGGTTGAGACAGGAAAGTCTTTGAGGAATGAAACAGCAGAGGCAGGACGTTGGAGGAATGAGGTGGACTAAATTTAACCCAGGGAAAGAAAGGACTGCTGCTAAAAATGCTTGTGCTATCACAAAGGAGGGAAGAGCCCAGAAATGGGAATGTTTGAATGGGAGGAAGGGGCAGGAAGGCTTTCTTTGGGGTCAGGTGGGGGATTTAAAAAGTGAAATTTGAGTGGTAAGGCAAAAAAAATCCCTTTCCATTTCGTTTGGTGAATGGGTTTGAGTGAGGTTTCACAGCCTCAAAAAAACCCCAAAAAAACAACTGAGACCAGCCTGGTTCTCTTCTGCATAAACACAGGGAGATGATAACTGGGGAAGGGCTGGAAGCTTTTTGGCACTGTTTGAGTGTTGCAAAATAGAACCACTGGAGAGATCCACCTCTAGGACAATCTAGGACAAGATATTCTGGGCCAGAGGACAGGCTGAAGTGACAGAGAGGGCGCCAGAACAATGACACTGGCCATCCTAGCTGATCCAGAGGAATGGGAAATGCCACCTTCATTTCCTCCAGCTGCAACCCCAGCCCTCAGCTTTTATAAAACCAGGCCTAGAAAAGTGGGGGAAGCACCTCATTCTGCCCTAAATTGTACTTTTGCATTTTAAATTTGAAGTGTGGGAAAAAAGTGCAAGTTTGGGGGTTTTGTGGTGTGCATTGTTTTTCCAGCAAATCCAGCACATGGAACAGGCACCCACCCACCCACCCTGTTCCCTTTGACTCACCCATCCTCCCCATTCCAGGTGAAGTCTGGGTGTTCCAGGTTGTCCATCCAGGCCACCATCGTCCCACTGATCCCAAATCCCAGAGAGAGATGCTGTGGGCAGTGTGGTCCATGGTTTTGTAGGCAGGAAATGTCACTTTTATCATAACCCACCTCCTGGGTTCAGGCTCTTTGTGTCCTGCATGGAATCATTAAGGTTGGGACACACTTTTAGGATCAAATCCAAACAAGGAGAGCAGAAGAGACCCTACAGTATTCCCGCTGAAGATGAGAATTGAAATGTCCCCCTCTCAAATTCAGGAACGTGCCTGGAGCAGGGATTGATTCCCACCATGGAACCACCACAATTCCACACTCAGGTGAGCCCAGACCCCCAGAGACCCCAGTAAAGCCCCCCTGATGCACTGGGGGCTGTTTCCCTGATAATGGGAATGCAGCAGGCCTGGCAGCAGTCATCTGGGGACACGGAAATGGCAGCACAATGCCAGCTTTGTGTCCTTCACCCTATGACATCCATGTGTGGCAGACAATGCCAGTGTCCTGTGCTCCCCTGAATGGGGCAGGGCTTGTTCACATGGCAGCTCAGCAGCCCCAGGGCCTTGGCAGCTCTTTGCTCCTTGAGTTATGATGGATGAAAGAGCTCTCATGGCTTCCAGGGTGGGTAGGCACAGAAATAGGGCTGGGCAGAAGGAATGGGATCATTTGGGGAATAATAGGCTTTATGTTGGCCTGAAATTCAGTAGTGTTTTCCCTTTCCTGGGATAGGATATGGATGGATCTTGAGTCTCTCTCTCAGAAGATTCACACACCACAACAGGTCCTACAAACCTCTGTGCTCTGGTTGTGCCCATTTTTGCCAGCAGATGTGCAGGTAAAACTCACCTTGGGCTTTCTCCTCCAGGCCCTTGAAGGTCTGAGGAGGGGACACACATCTGACATTCTGTGTGGCATCTGCCACACAACCAGAATCATTTCAACTGGCAGAGGGCAGGTTTGGGGTGAGATATTGGGATGAAATTCTTCCCTGTGAGGGTGGTGAGCCCTGGCACAGGGTGCCCAGAGAAGCTGTGGCTGCCCCTGGATCCCTGCAAATGTCCAAAACCAGGTTGGACAGGGCTTGGAGCAACCTGAGATAGTGGAAGGTGTTTCTGAAGATCTTCTGCAGAAGATCCATGGAGTTATTCTGATCGTGAGCTATGGTGGAGACTCATGGAAACATGGATGATCTCCATGGGAACATCACCATTCCTGGGGCAGGAACTTTCCAGATGATGACCTTCCCCCTGCAACTTGTTTTTAATCTGTGGTGAGTGTCACTTACAAAGTGACAAATCCTCATTTTCACAGCAACTCTGCTCTGATGTGGCTCCCTATGTAATTGCCTGGGATTCCTCAGCCCATGTTCAGCAAATAATGACTCTCATGGAAGTTATTTGTAGAACTTAATAATTTCCATTAGCTGCATGATGGGATTGCGTTTTTAATTTATTTCTCTCTCTCTGTAATAATACATAATGAAATAATTGTGGAATTTCTAATAGGTAATTATCTCGCTGAGAGCAGTTTGAAACACCAGTGAGTGTGGGTTGTTTTTAGCTGAGCATGGGGAAAAGAGAAGGGGAATGAAACTTCACCTAGAGCAAGAGGCAGAGATAACAGCTTTTCATGGATCCAACAGTGTCCTCAAAACTCCAGGTCAACAGGACTGCACAGGATGAATCCCAGAATCACTGGGGTTGGAGAAGCCCTCCAAGATCACCAAATCCAACCTGTGACCAATCCCAACCTTGTCACCTGCCCAGAGCACTGAGTGCCACCTCCAGGTGTTCCTTGGACACCTCCAGGGATGGACGCTCCAAACCTCCCTGGGCAGCCCCTGCCAATGTCTGACCATGCTTTCCATGAGGAAATTCTTCCTGATGTCCAACCTGACCCTTCCTGGCACAACCTGAGGCCATTTCCTCTCCTCCTGTCCCTGTCCCATGGGAGCAGAGTCCAACCCTCTCCTGTCAGGGAGTTGTGGACAGCCAGAAGGTTTGAAAAGTCAGGCATAAATCGGAATCAGGAGGGCTTTTGATTATTAAACCACACATAAATTCTTGGAAGTGCTTTAAACTGGGATCAGATGGGATATTGGAATATGTCCTCAATAAAAGGCGTGGGTAGGGGAATCACTCCATAAAATTATCTCCTCTGCAGGTCCCAACAGGCTGCTGGAGAGAGCTGGGAAGTGCAGATCTCCATAAGAAAAACAGAGAGAAAAACAAGAGCAGGGGACAATGAAAGGCCAAATGTGAGTTCAGTCCTCCTTTGCTGGAGCTGGTGAAGCTCTGATGGTGTGGAGGAAGCTCCCTTCCCTTTCCATCCTTCCCATCAGAACCACTTGGGCTGCTGAGGGTTTTCCTGCTCCTTCCAAGGTGTCTTCTCCTCTCACCCTGCAGAAATGATGATTTTTTTTCACCCTTTCTGAGCACTTAATTGAGACCCATTGTCCCTGAGAACCTTCACTGGCAGCTCCTCCAGCCCCTCATGACATAGAAAACTTTGAGCAGAGAGTTTTTAAAACATCAGAGCCCTTCAGACTTCAGTTCTGCCTCCTTTCTCCAGAACCAGGTAAATGAAACGCAAGGGCTAAATCTGACTGATACAAAATCTCATTTGGAAAACATTTCTCCTTCCAAAATGGCCTGTCTGCCTATTTTTATGCACATGTTTAACATCGAGCAGAGCAGAGGCACATATTTAAGCAATTTCTGAAATCAGGGCCATTGTGTGATACTCTGATTAGTAAACTGGGAATTAGGGTTCATAAATTATAGTTAATTGAACCAAATCACTTAAGCCCTTTTGTGCCTGACTTTTCCCATCTAAATTCACCAACAGTAGCAAAATAGCTCCGACATACCTGGGACACAATCCTCATTGTGTTCCCAAGCTGGGAAGGGAGACTCCCAGATAAAACATGGCCTGAAACATTCCTGCTCCAGTTTTTCTAAAATGAAAGGAGGGGGGTGGAGCTGGTTTTCTGTGATTGCAGCTTTATAATGATTTTTCAGATAGAATCAGCACAATATTCATTTTCCCCAGGCACCCTTTGTACATCCACTCCCCTGGATTCTCCTAGGAGTATATGGATTTTTCCTGCAATTTATTTCAGAGAGAGAGCAAAGTGGGAGATAAAGCAATCTCAGGTTGAGGGGAGTCGTCTGCCTTATAGAAAATAAATGGACAGCACACAAAGCACCCTGGAGAGCTTTTGACTGAGGGAGGTTATTACTTAGCCAGAAATCAAACTGCTCCAGTATTTCCAGGATGTCAAGATGGGCTGTGACAGAGCTTTTGAGCAGAGAGTGGCCTGTGCAAATCACATTAAATTTGGAATGGTTGAGAAGTCAATTCTGCCTTTTGTGTAAAGTTCTCGTGGTGCTTCTCCACCTCAGAGCATCCCAGGGAAGGGATTTCACCTCTCACCCAAGGTCACCTCTGTGGCAAAAGCAGGAGACCTGGAGAAACTCCTTCCAGACCCACGTCTCCAGGGAGGATCCCAGGCAAAAAAAAAAACCAAACAACACAATGTCTGTGACCTCAGAGGGAAAAGAGGGGATCAGGAGTGCAGCCAGTCCCTTCATCCGGGTGCCAAAGTGATAAATTGCAAAACTCAGACTCTCACCCACTGCCATTAGTGGTGCCTCAAAAGCCCGAAGGGAAGAATGAGGGAACAGAAGTATTTTGTTATTCTGTCCCCTCCCTCCTGTGGTTTCTGACAGTCAGAGGACACAGAGATGGAGCCCAGAGGCAGCTGAAGGCTTTGGGTCCTTGCTGGCTGCAAGAGATGCCAGGGGAGCAAACCTGCCTGGCACATCCCAACCTCATCATTCCTTGGCACCCCTTTGGCTGGAGGAGTTCTTGTCCCTCACTGGGTGGCAGGCACAGTTTCCTTTTTCCCCCCAAAACTGATGTGAAAGGAGATTGTTCCATCAGAAGCAGGAAAAAAGATAAATTCAACTTTTTTTTCTGTTTTTCTTTGCGAATTTCTTACCTTGTGGAGGAAAAGAACCATAATTCCTAGACTTAACCTGAGCTGTTTTACCGCTGCAAGCAGCCTCAACAGCCAGCCCCATACCAGAAATGTGCTTTAAAGAACAAATTGAAAACTCAGACTGAGACAAAAAAAAACCCAGATATCTACACCAAACCCCATATCAGAAATGTGCTTTAAAGAACAAATTGCAGACTCAGACTGAGAAAAAAATACCCCAGATGTCAACACCAAACCTCACATCAGAAATGTGGAAATGTGCTTTAAAGAACAAATCGAAAACTCAGGCTGAGGAAAAAACACCCCAGATGTCTTCACCAAACCAGTTGTTGATCCAAAATTGTGGTTATATTGATCTAGGCTGATAGGAGCAAGATATCACCTCACAGGGTACACTTGAAAAATCTCAGTTTAAAAACTCTTAAGATCTTCAGTGTAAAATCAGCCTATTTTTCCTCTTTGACTACTGTGGATCAATTCCTGCTCTATTAAATTTGAGCAGCTCCCATTTGCTTCAAGTGCTTCCAAACTATCAGCCAGGATTCCTCCCACAAGTCACCCTCTGATGGGACCTGGAGCTGGGACACCTTGAAAAGGGACCTGATTTTCAGAAAATACCTGGCACCCACCTGTTGGACACTCAAACTTTTTCATTTTTAACACGGCCTGGGCCATTAGGGTTGGGAACTGCAGCAATGCAGGCATTCAATCATGAGATTGAGAGTTCGTAAGATATTTATTTTGT
Organism: Melozone crissalis; assembly: GCF_028551555.1. Classification (NCBI taxonomy): domain Eukaryota; kingdom Metazoa; phylum Chordata; class Aves; order Passeriformes; family Passerellidae; genus Melozone; species Melozone crissalis. Next base: position 5,655,293 of record NW_026535905.1, read on the forward strand.
ATAGAAAGGCTGTCATTGGCGGCGTGCTGTCCATACAATAGCTGGGATGGGAAAAGGGAGGAGTTTAAACAAGACTCTGAGAAATTGGAAACATGCCTCTGCTTTAATGGTGGTTTTTCTCCCCCCCCCCCCCCCCAAACAATTAATGCAACATACATTGACATCCCACAGCCCTGAGCGTGCTGACATGGGAACACATGCCCAGCTTCACCTGGAAACCAGGAATCTCCAAGGGATGGTTCGAATTAACTCAATAAACCAAACAAATGTTTGTTTTAAAACGTAGCAATTAATTATCTCCTTGGGTCTCCTTCCCCAGTGCTGGCTTCCCTATCACCTCATCGCTGGCTGTGCTGCAGACAATGTTCTGTTCCTTTCTTTCTTCCTAAAGATCCTAATGGGATGCAGCCGGCCGGGCCAGCGGCTTCGGAAACAAGCACAGAGCGAATTTAATAACAAGCAAACCTGCACTTAATAAAGTCTGTCATCAGTAATGTCTCCACTGAACACTTGCCAGGAGAGAATTGTTTGCACTTACTGTGTGAGCCAAGTCACAGCTTTAACAGGCAAGGCACAAATAAAACCCAGCCTTTCCCATTCTTTTCGCATCTCTGTTTCAACCTACCAACAAAAACTCCGGGGCAAACAATGAAAAAATCCAGATTCAAGCAGGAAAAAAAAATTAAAATAAGCCAACGTGTCCCCCCCCATTATTCATTACATTATGAAACACATTTCATAATCTAATAATTAGCAAGGGGACAATTTTGTTCAGCATGAATCTGGAGTCTTTTGTCATTTCGTGTTAGCACCCAGAACAAATGGACATTGTGCAGAGCGCGGGTGCCGGGCCTGGCCAAGGGCTCCCGCTGGGCCGGGGCTCCCTCCTCCCCTCTCTCCAGCAAATCCGTGGTGAGGATGGGAGGATGCAGAGCAGCCACACACTGGATGTGGGACAATCCATCCCTGGGCACTGGGTGAGCCTGGGGAATGCAGGGCAGGCTTCATCTGCTCGGCCTCGAGGGCGCTGGGTCAAGGCACACAGCTCAGCTCTGTACCAGAGCTAAAAGGACTCCAAGCCTTGCTCTCTGGGCCTGTTTTCCCCATGTTTTTGGTAATACCTGGAAATAAAGAGGTCAAAAATATAATTTAACAAGGGTTTTCTAGCCTGGCTGCTCCATACCTGTGGCTCCATGTGGGACATGGAGCTCGTGAGGTGCTCAACCTCAGCTTCTTCAGGGATTGTGAAACCTTTTTCTGTCACCATTGTAAAATCAGCCAGATTTTACAATAAAATCCCTCCTGCACAGGAGCAGAGGGAAATCCCTTGAGAAGGCTCCCTGCACCAAAAACTGGTCCCTTGTACTGCAGGGTGGGTTTGTGAGGAGCAAGACATGACACAAGGAGGGTTGGGGTGAAACCAAGGCCTCCACAACACTTCCCTTCCATGGTGACCTCCCCAGAGGTTCTTTGTTTCTGCTGGGAAGGTGGGTCCAGGGGGACTTTAAAACCTGGAGGAACAGACTGAGCTGGTGCTGGTGACCATCCTGAGCAGGAGGTTGGTTATGTCCACCCAAGGAGCAAAAATCTTTGGGAAAGAGCCCCAGCACTGCTGTACCACCAGCTCCTCTCCTTCAGACCTCCTGCTCTCCCCTCCTTCCTGGTCAGCACACACACCCCGAGCCAGAAGTTTGTGGGTTCTGTGATTTGGGGAGGCCAAAATTTAGGGAAAAATTACTTTAACAACACTACTAATGATAATAACGGGAAAATTAAGCTAATTCCAAAAACATGGCAGTGATTTGGGATCTCCTACTAGCAAGGTACAGGGTTCACCTCCAGCTCTCCAAAATCCAGGACATCACAAGTGGAGAGGATGTTCATGGGATGGTGATGGTGTCCAAGAACAAGTAACCATTGAGGTGACTTCCCCAGCCAAGGCCTGTTTGACCTCACTGACTCCCAGAACAGCCGGGCGTACTTATACCAGATCCAATGCCTGGGGCCACACAAGAGAGAAAAATTGCCCAAAAACCCTTTTAATTTCTGGAGTTTTCACCAAAATTTGAGAGATTTTGTCATCCAGGAGACCAGCCCAAAGGAGAACTTGCTCCTGACTCTCCAGGTATCCCAACCTTTTCTGGCCATGTCTGAGGTGGTTAATAAAGATTGAGATGCTGCTCTGAGCAAGAACTACCCAAGGAGCTCTGGCCTCTCCAGGGTCACTCCCAGCTGTCCATGTTTGTGCAGGATTTAGAAGACACCACACCAGGAACGTGGCCAAATTCCTCACTCCTTGTTTGGGACCCTTCAACTAGAACAGGCTCTTCCCTTGGGAGCTGAGCCTGGACTGCAGGAGTGGCACCAGCTCCAGGAGCCAAAGCCTTTCCAACCACAGCCACTCTGCCCCGCTGTCACCTTCCACATGTCCCCAGTGCCAAGATGGCCACCAGCTTGAGCAAGGACAAAGCCACAGCCACTCTGCCCCCACTGTCACCTTCCACATGTCCCCAGTGTTGAGGGGGCCACCAGTTTGAGCAAGGACAATGCCACAGCCACTCTGCCTCCACTGTCACCTTCCACATGTCACCAACATTGAAGTGGCCACCAGCTTGTGCAAGGACAACACCATCCGTGTCACCTTCACCTGGAGAGGCCCTGGTCACCATCGGAGGTGGAAAGCCAGGATGAGCATTATGCTCCCACATTTGGGCATCTAAAAATTGGGAGAAGCCAAATTTTTAGAAGGAAAATAAGGAGTTAGAGGAGGAGGAAAATAAGGAATTTAGAAGGAAAATAAGAAAGAAGGAAAATTTTAGAAAGAAAAGTACAAGTGTGTTGAGATGTGAGACTGTTATCTGCTGCTTCTCCCATCCCAGGTGGGATCCCCTCCCCAGGGAATACAGCCCATGGAGGAGAGGGGGTGTTGCTGGAGCAAAAAGGGGAAGGGGATGTGCTCACCAGGGCTGCAGGGACACACATCCAACTGGTCAAACTGGGAGCCAGTGCTGCTCCTCCCTGGAGGCCATCCTGGAGCTGGAGGTGAGGCATGGCTCACCTGCCTCCCTGAGGAACAAGCCTGGATGTGATGGAAAATCCCAGGGAAGGAAACAAATACTCTCAAAACTGGAGGATGTTGAGGAGACAGGGACAAAACTCCCAGATAATATTTTTTCAGGGGCAGTCAGGGTGTTACCCACAGAGCTTTTCTTCCCACAGGATATCCAGATACTCACTGGGGCCTCGGGTCCCTCTCGGAGATGCTGCCGCCGTTCAAATCAGCACCAACGTATGGAAGGCTCCTAATATTGTGCTTCTGTCAGAGGAAACCATTGTTCAGCTTCTCTACAGGAAGGATGTCTCACTGCTTATTGCCAGCTTGAATAATTGTTTGGAATGTTTTATTTGACATTTCTTCAAGGAACTTGGAAACCCGAGCAGTTTCTTGCTCTCCAGAGGATAACAACAACAAAAAAATTAATAAATAAATTTAAAAAAAACCAGCCAAGAGAGCCCAAACTGGAGCCAACAGCTTCAGATGGCAGCAAGAGTTTTTAAATGTAAATATATAGTAAAACAAGTAAAGCCTTCTTGTTTGGGCAGAGAAAAGGGGGGAAAAGTAGAGATGTAGCATTTTATCATCTATATCTTTAAAATATCTCCCAGGCCTTTGTTATCAAGGATGGTGTCTAGATCTTGAGGATTCATATAAAAAGGAATGAAACAAAGAGAGGGAACAGGCAAGGAAGCAAAACATCTCATCACTGGACAGAAAGCACAGGCAACTCTGCCCTTAAACCCTGACAACCCACAAATTCCTGAAAGACAACCCCATGTTCCTGCTTTGGTGGGTTAAAAGATGCACAGAGGGAATATTGCTCCATACCTGACCTGGATTGATGCTTCAAAGGGAAATTCTGGTTGTAATAATGAAGGAAAAACCATTGGGCTATTTTTTGGATGCTGCACCAAAGGTAGTGGGGGGACAGGGTTTGCTTTCTTCAGATCTAGAAATTTAAATTTGAGTTGTAGGAAAAGCTCAGGTAGGTTTAAACCTTTTCTGGGCTAGGAAATAATTATCACAGGTAAAATACCAGGATCCACATTGGACATGGAACCTGCTGGGGTCACTCCAGGTTGTTGGAAGATTCCCCTGAAGAACAAAGTACAAGGACCAGTTTCACCCAGGGAAGAGCTTGTTCCAGTCAGGATCAGCTGAACTCCTGCCTGTGGTGCTGGAGAAGTTAAGAAATTCCCCAGATCTTTCTCTTCTCAGCCATGTTCTCAATATTCCATATCAGAATAAGGGATAAGGGAAAGAGAAGCACAGTGGGACTTCAGACCCCGTATGTGACTTTCAGAATCAGACTCACAGAATCATTTATTCCATCATCCACTCAGATCCCTGAGTCCATCTATTCCCCCAGCACTGCCAAGGCCACCACTGACATGTCCCCAAGTGCCACATCCACAAGGTTGTAAATCCCTCCAGGGATGGGGATTCTACCACTGCTATGAGCAGCTGTGACAAGGATGGGAATAATCCTAGACAAAAAAACCTCTGCTCTCCACAGGGCTGAGCAGACAATCCAGAGCGCAGCCCTAAAAGTCAGAGTGTGGAAAACTGCTGGAAGTGGCTGTTGTCCTCCAAACTCCCTCCATCAGCTGAGTACCTGTGCATGAACTTCCTTTCCAAGGAGAAATGGAATGCTGCTCCTCCAGATCTCCTGGGAACTTCCCAGCTGTTCATTGTCCAGGGGCAGCTCTGGAAGGAAAATTGTACCTGCAGACCCAGCAGGCTCCCAAAAACTGTAATTTCTCTTGGGTTTTGTGGAAGAATTGTGTCTGGGAGAAGAAAAATGACTGGCACAGGGTGCCCAGAGAAGCTGCGGCTGCCCCTGGATCCCTGAAGTGCCCAAGGCCAGGTTGGTTTGGGCTTGGAGCAGCCTGGGACAATGGAAGGTGTCCCTGCATGGCAGGAGGTGACACTGAGTGGTGTTGGAGGTCTCTTCCAACCCAATTCCATGACTCCCAGCTCCTACTTCCACCTCCCTCTCCATGTCCTTTTCCTTCCCAATCCTTTCCCATTAACTTTTGTCAGCTGTGCTGCCCAACCCTTCCGAGCCTCTCCCTGTATCTGTGTTTCCACACAGGATTTTAGCTCCAACTGTCCCATCTTTGCCCAAATTTCAGCAGGCAGGTCGTGACCACACGCCTCCAGGGAGCAATCCTGCTTCCAGCTCAGTGATTAATTCCTCTTTATCCATCATAATGAGGTCCAGATTAGAGTTACCTTGAATTGTGGTCCAAACAACTTATGTCAGAATATAATTACCTGGAGGTGCTGAGAACTTTAATGACACTCCCACGGGGGATTTTTTAACTTGAAGTATCTGAAGTCAGTCTACTCATATTTCCTCTCTGCACACTCGGGGAGAGCGTGCAACCTATTTTAAAATGTCATCCTTATTTTTTTTATTTAGATTTATGCACCTCAAGGCCCCAGAGCTCGAGGAGCCTCCGCAATAAACACGAGCACCAAACTCTCCAAAAATAACAGCCCTGGGCTGAGCGTCACTGGTGGAACAACAATGAGAACAAACCCACACATCTCTGCTCCTCTCTGCCCAGCAGGATTAAATCAGGGGGAAGGAGATTACAGCACAGACCTGCAGCTATAAAACACACCTTGTTCTGAGCAAACTCGGTTCAAAAAGTCAGGAGGAGGCCTCCAGGCAGGCACCGAGCTGTGCACGGCCAAAAACTGAGCAGGAATCACTCACCAGTTACTGCCATGGGTGAAACAGACTCAGCTGGGGGAATTAATTTAATTTATTCCAGCAGCTTCCCAGAAGCCAGCTCTGTAGCCCCTGGCTAGCAAAACCTGGCTACACAAACCCAAAACAAGGAGATTTCACCCCACTTTGGTCGATCTTGGATGAGAGACACCCCTGTGCTGCTCCCACAGCTTGGGGGTGATGGAATCACAGAATCCTTAAAGGTAAGGAAAGACCTCCAAGGTCATCCAGTCCAATCATCAAGTGTGGGATACAGCAGCAGCAATATCTGCACAGGGGTAGGACACACAGCTTTAAAATACCAGACTAAATAAAAGCCTGCACATCATCAAAAAAGTTCCAAAATTAGTATGAGAACAGCACAAAAACTTTGGTCAATCAGGTCAGAGAATGCGCTGGGAAAAACAGGCCTAACATTGCCCAAAGGACTTCAAAAATACAGAAAGATGAAAAAAAAAATTAAAAAAAAATCTTCCTCTTCAAGTTAAAATTCAAATAGGCTTCAAACTTCCCCTTGTTGGCCTGACAACTGGGATTTCATGTGAAAATGTAAGGAGAAAAAAAACTGGGTATAGACAAGAAAAATAGGTGTAAGAAGTTTATTTCTGAAAGCAGAGCTGAGCTGTTCTGTGCAGCCACCAGAGACTCTGTAAGTGAGAACAATCTGGTTCAGAGAGTTCCCAGGGGATCTGGCTTGGGAAGACGAGTGGGAGGCAAGAAGGGTTAAAAATATTTTTTTCAGAGAAAGCTTGGCTGTGAGATGTGTCTCCAGAGGGCCTGGAGCACAGGAGGGGCTGGAGATTAAACAGACATCTGGAGGTGCCATCCTCCTCACCAGACTGGAGACACAACATTGGGAACACGGAAAGAGGAGTCTGGGAATTCCCTGAGGAGGAGAAGGAGGAAACAGCACAAGTCACAGCTCTGGATGTGGAAGTCTCACTTCCAGCAGGAAAAGGGAGGAAATTATGAGCAAGAATTTCTGCTTGGGGCAGGAGAGACCTTCCAGAGCCAAAGGAAATCCACAAAGGGGCATTTTTATAACAGAACCCAGGTATTGTCCTGGGTAGGCTGAAGATTGGGCAAAAATACCTCCCAAATCCAGCGTGCTTAAGGATTTAAAGCACAACTCCCTTTTTACAAAGCCATCTGAGCATGGACACCTCGTTAGCATTTTCACTCAGAGGTTGTTTCATCTCCAGGAGCTACAAAAACAAATCTCCACGGGGGACGTAAGAACAAAGGGGAGAAGGAACAACTTCTGCTTGTGTCAAAGACTGGAATTGCTCAGGAGGGACTTGCCAAGAGCACTGGAGTGATGAGAACCCCATGACACCACACTGACAAAACTTTTGTTGCCTCACCAGAGTCCCCCTTGTCTCCTTGCTGTGCTGCTTCCCCTCTGTGGGGACACGGAGTGCTCAGCGCATCCATGAGGAAAGGACTTCTCCTCCCCACCTTTCTGCTCAGCACAAATGAAATGTGGTCACCAGGGTTACTGGGGCTCTGCTCCTGTGAGGTTTGTTCCCAGAGAAAGCAAAATTCCCCCTCCTTCTTTTTGGTGGTGGGATGGAGCAGGGTTCTGCTGTACCAAACCCTGAGCACGGGAGAACAGATCCCACACCCCAAAGAGAGCAGCCTAAAACTCACAGAACCATGGAAAGGGTTGGGTTGGGTTGGGTTGGAAGGAGTTTAAAGACCATCTTCCAACCCCCTGCCATGGGCAGGGACACATTCCACCATCCCAGGTTGCTCCATGCCCCATCCAACCTGGCCTTGGGCACTGCCAGGGATCCAGGGGCAGCCACAGCTTCTCTGGGCACCTGTGCCAGGGCTCAGCACCCTCACAGCCAAGAATTCCTTCCAAAATCCCACCTAACCCTGCCCTTCTTCAGCTTAAGGCCATTTCCCCTTGTCCTGTAATTCCATCCTTTGCCCAAAGTCCCTCTCCAGTCTTCCTGTTAGCCCCTTTGGGTCTCCCCAAATCCTCTCCACCACCAGAGCCTCACCTCTTCTCACCCTTCCAGCTTCCAGCATCCAGCATCCCCACCCTGGCACACACCAAATTTACCTTTCCATTTTCCTTACTGACTCCTGAAGGAGAAGTTCTTCTCTAATTCCAGCCAGAATTCCTGGGCTGGACTGCAGGTTGTTCCCAAGAGAGCCCCAAGGGTATCTCAATCCAGCCCTGCTGGAAGTATTGAGATATTTAATGTGGGTTATTTATTTCAGGGCAGTTCCTGCTGCAAGGAATGTCTGGGAACTGACTCAGTCCTCACATGGAGTGATGGACTGGTGGCATTCCTGCTTATCCAGCTGGAGGAGCGGATGGTGCACTCCTGTTCCTGGGAATGAGCCAGGTGAGGATCCAGCATCCCTGAACCTCCTGGGAAGAGGCTGCAGATCTCAAGCAGCAACAGGGAAACCAGTGATCAACAAAATTCCTCATTTTACGCTTCTTAGCCTCAGGCTCCAAGGATGTGTCCAGTTTCCCCTTTCCATGAGCTGAGAGAGGATCCAGCTGCTGCACCCAGAATTTTGTTCACATGTGCTTTAGAAACACTACAGAATGCATTATTTTAAAATTTTTTTCTCTTTTTTTAGTTGTTTTAGGGGTTTTTGTCTCCAGAAATTCTCCTTTCCTTGGAGAACTTAGTCGTCTGTGGTCGAGGTGGCATCACAAGATGGGACAGCCAGGCTGGGGGTCTGTTTCCAGGTCATGTTATTAACATTTAAATTCAGGTTTTACTTCAGTAACTATACTAGAAATGTGCTGAATCCATTCTTTTTCTTTTCCTGTAAGCCTTCCCCTGAGATATTCTGAACATTTCAGGTATCTCAAAAAGGGAACAAAACACAGCTCAGATCCCAAAATAACCCTCAGCAGAGAGGCAACACAGGAGCAGGGAAACAGCTCTGCTCTGGGTTTTCTTTCTCTTACCCTCTTTTTATCTTCACTTGGGAGGAAAACCAGAGGAATTTCTGCTCCTTGCTCTGCTGATTTGGGGCAGGGGCTCCATGCAGGGGACTGCAGCCCCACAGCAACTTCACACTGGGGTTTTTAAGCACTTTGACCTGGATTTAAGCAGCTGAATCAAGGCTGTCCCCTTCCTTTACATCATCTGTAGGGTCAACTTCAAAGCAAGAGCAGATGGGAGGTTTTTGGTGTTCAGAGCCTTCTTTAGCTGAGCTTTTCCTCGCAAGCCTGAGAGGGGATTCACTCTGCATTTTTTCCCATTATTTTACTTTTTCCCCCACTTTTTTTTCTACAAGAAGCAGCTCCACAACAGCACTGAGGCCGAGAATGGATTTTTAACACAACAGAAAAGTTCAAAACCCCCTCTGTGGATCAAGTGACCCCTTCAAGGGAAAAAAGGATGAGACTCCATGGAAGGAGGAATCCAGAGGGTTCTCTCCATGCAAGCCAGGGGTGATACAGCAGCAAAAAGCAAAGACACAAACAACTCAGCACCAGGGCTGTCCTTTGAACCAGAAACCACCATTTCCCCCAAAGCCCAGCAACTTTTCTTTCTGGACAGGGTTCACCAGCTCCCTTTTCTTCCACTGGAAATGAGAGGAAATCTGGCTTCACATGATACGTAAATAACTGAAAGCCTCTGACTTAGAGACAAAAGAAAGGGAAAAAATAGAGGAAAAAAAAGGCAATTCAATTAAGTTACAATAATTTATCTGGTGTGATGCCCTGGTTGAGACAAGTTTTCCCTAAATTTTAGCCTTGTGCAGGTGTCAGTGAACTCATCAAGGGCTCACTGACAGCCTTGAGGATTAAGCAATGTGTTTTCCTTAGGAAAAGCTAAAAGCATCTTTCACCTTTTGCTTTAGAATTCCAGAATGGTTTGGGTTGGGAGGGACCTCAAGGATGATCTCATCCCACCCCATCCATGGGCAGGGACACCTCCCACTGTCCCAGGTGGCTCCAAGCCCTGTCCAGCCTGGCCTTGGGCACTGCCAGGGATCCAGGGGCAGCCACAGCTTCTCTGTGCCCACACTTGGAGGGGAACAGGGAGGAAAACAGGTCTGGATGAGGTTACACAGACAACTGCACACCTGGAGCAGAAAAAACAGGGATTTAAATGATCACAAAACCTCTCCAATGTCCAGATCACAAAGAAAATGTTGATTTGCTCCTTGTCCTGTTGATAGGGTGGGAATGGGGATTGCTGGCCTGGGCAGCAATGGGAAACCTGCTGGGAGAAGTCCATGAGTCCCAAAGCAGTGTCCTCATGGCTCTCTGCAACAGTGCAGGAATTGTGCTGGAAATGCTGGATGCACTCCCAAAGGCACAAAAGGCATGAGAACACCTCCATGGAGAGCAAGAGACGCTCAGCCACGGCAGGCTGGCTGCAGACAGTCAGAAATGTTCACTTCCAACACAAGGTTGAGCCAGGACAGGGGGAAAACTCCTCCTGGCCCTCTCCAGCCATCCTCCCCCTGCAGGGGCTGTGCCAGAGGAATCCTCGGGGCTCTTTGTGCACACACCAGGCTTGGATTGAAAAGGATTGTTGTTCCTCCCCTCCCTTGCTGCCAAGACTGAGCAGATGGGTGAGCTCAGCTCTGTCTGGGAGCCAGAGGCAGCAGGAGCTTCCCAGGAACTGAATCCTGCATCCCAGAGGGAGCAGCGAATGCAGGATGGAGTGTAGGAGATCCTGGGTGATGCTGAGCTGTCCTAAGAGATCCTGGGTGATGCTGAGCTGTCCCAGGAGATCCTGGGTGATGCTGAGCTGTCCTAAGAGATCCTGGGTGATGCTGAGCTGTCCCAGGAGATCCTGGGTGATGCTGAGCTGTCCTAAGAGATCCTGGGTGATGCTGAGCTATCCTAAGAGATCCTGGATGGTGCTGAGCTGTCCCTCCTCATGTCCCTCAGCACCAGGTAGAGGGGCTGGCTCCTAGAAATGGTGTTATAAAGAAACTCTTTGTTTTAAGACCCTGGCACAGGGTGGCTGCCCTGGATCCCTGGAAGTGTCCAAGGCCAAGTTGGACAGAGCTTGGAGCCACCTGCTCTGACCTGACCATGGGATTTTTCTCTCCCTGTTTCAACAAGGCTCAAACTACAAGTTTCCTTCCATAAATTGCAATGATTGAATGGTTTGGGTAGGAAGGGACCTTAAAGACCAATCAGCTCCACCAGTGCCATGGGCAGGGACACCTCCCACTGTCCCAGGTGGCTCCAAGCTCTGTCCAACCTGGCCTGGGACACTTCCAGGCCATCCATAGCCACCTTGGGTATTAGAAGGCAGGAAGGTGCTGTATAGAGGAATCAAAGTCCAGAACAGGATGTATATAAAGCAAATACTGAACTAACTTTGATAACACAGAAAAATGGAAGATTTTTGGTGATTTTTGGTTGAGCGAGGGCTCCATTGGAACCATCAGAAATTTCCTGTTTCACTCGTGTGGGGAGGATTTGCAGTGATCTACACAATGCATTGCTGAATTCCTAGCCATGAATGGGTCACCCACATTTTAATTTCCATGCTTTTTTTGTTGTTTTGTTTTGTTGTTTTGTTTTTCCCTTCTCTCACCCCACACTGATTTAACCCCTTTAATGATTTACCTTGGCAGGAGGGGCTGAAAGGACACAAGGCCCAAAGGGATCATCCTCTCAGCCTGTGAGGAGGATGAGGCAAACACAGCAAGGAGCACATCCCAACTCCTCCTGTGCTCACTCCATCCTTTCACATCCCTCCCAGGATCCCAATCCACGCCTGCTCCTGGTTTCTCCTTTTTCCCTGGCCTCTCCCATGGTGTTCCCAGGAAAGTTTATTGTTAGAACTTGCACCCACCTCACCTAAGCAAACAAACAGCGGCCAGAGGAAGGGACACCCTTCCCAAAGCCAGCCAAGCCCAAAACATTTGTGTTCCATTGACTTTGCAGCAGTGATTTTAATCTGCAGCACACTCCAAGCCTTGCCTTTGAGAAGAGAAATCTCTCAACAGCCCTGCTCTGTCATGACCACATCCCACAGCCAGGGATAGGGCAGGGGACAGCAGAGCCCTGTCAGAGCCCTGAGATTTTAGGGGAAAATTGTATCATTCTGGGAGATGTTTTACTCCATCTTCAGAAGAAAGGAAGTTGCAGGAAATCATGGAATGTGTTTGGTTGGAAGGGACATTAAAGTCATCTCATTCCACCCCCTGCCATGGACAGGGACACCTTCCATTGTCCCACGTTGCTCCAACCTGGCCTTGGGCACTGCCAGGGATCCAGGGGCAGCCACAGCTTCTCTGGGCACCCTGTGCCAGGGCTCAGCACCCTCAGAGGGAACAATTCCTTCCCAATCTCCCATCCATCCCTGCTCTCTGGCAGTGGGAACCATTCCCTGTGTCCTATAATCCCATGGTCCATCCAGGATGGAGCACAGTGAATGGGGCAGGTCAGCTCTGACAGCTCAAGGCATTTAGGAGCCACCACAATTTGCAATTCTGTCCTTGTGTCTCCTTTGGGCCAGCAAAGGGAGCAGGGATGTGTCTGCTGGGACAGGAGGAACTTCAGCTCTTACCTCAAGAGGTTCCACAGGGAAATGGAAGAGAATTCCCCATTGTTGCACAGGAAACACATCTTCAGGAGTCTTCAGCATCCAGCCTGCCTCTGGGACCTTCCCTGAGGGCTGGTGACATCCACACTGACCTGGAGCAGGGAACTTCCTCCTCATTCCCCTGGGATGGGCAAAAACCCCAGAGCACGGGGAGGGCAGGGATCCCAACCCAGCACCACAGCTGGGAGAGGGTGGGAAGGATCCAGGTCCTGGTGAAGGGTCTGGGGACACCTTCAAACACTTCCCAGGGCCTGAAGGAGGGTCTGGGGACACCTTCAAATACCTTCCAGGGTCTAAAGGATCTGGAGACACCTTCAAACACCTTCCAAGGCCTGATGAAGGCTCTGGGGACACCTTCAAACACCCTCCAGGATCTGAAGGCTCTGAGGACACCTTCAAACACCTCCCAGAGCCTGAAGGGTTTGGGGACACATTCAAACATCTTCCAGGGTCTAAAGAGTCTGGGGACACCTTCAAACATCTTCCAGGGCCTGGGGACACCTTCAAACACCTTCCAGGGCCTAAAGGGGTTTGGGGACACCTTCAAACACCTTCCAGGGCCTGAAAGGGCTCCAGGAAAGCTGGAGAGGGACTGGGGACAAGGGATGGAGGGACAGGACACAGGGAATGGCTCCCACTGCCAGAGGGCAGGGATGGATGGGATATTAGGAAGGAATCCTTCCTTGTGAGGGTGGTGAGCCCTGGCACAGGGTGCCCAGAGCAGCTGTGGCTGCCCTGGATCCCTGGCAGTGTCCAAGGCCAGGTTGGATCCATCTGGGATGATGGAAGGTGTTGGATCCATCGGGGATGATGGCCCAGGAACTGGATGATCTTTAAGGTCTCAGCTTTTGGTTTGATGCACTCGAGCACCTTGGATATCCCAGATTTCTGCCCAAAAATCCTGTGACTTTTCCCAACAGCCTCTGTAGCCTTTCCTTCTTTTCCATCTCCTCTTTTATCCTTTCTCCAGAGTTCCCAAAGCAAGGAGAGGCCCAAGTAAAGGCTGTGGCCCAGGCTGACAAGATAAAGAGTTAAAGCAGGCCAAGCCAAACCTTTGGAAGAACAAGGACTCAGCAATAAATCAGATATTAGAAGGCAGGAAGGTGCTGTATAGAGGAATCAAAGTCCGGAACAGGATGTATATAAAGCAAATATTGAACCAACTTTGATAACACAGAAAAATGGAAGATTTTTGGTGGGGTTGAGCGAGGGCTCAATTGGAACCATTAGAAATTTCCTGTTTCACTTGTGTGGGGAGGTTTTGTAGTGATCTATACAATGCATTGTGTGCCTGCTGAATTCCTAGCCATGAATGGGTCACCCACATTTTAATTTCCATGCTTTTTTTTTGGTTGTTTTTCTGACTGTCCTGGAGCAGTCAAGCTATTGAAATCCTCCAGGCCTTGCCTGTTGGGTGTTTTCTTTCCTACCAAGACATCAAACTGCCCCGAAGGTTTATTTTAAGCCAATTCAATAGGAGGGATCACCTTGTGGGACGTGTACAATGGGAGCCTAACCCAGGGCTATTCAATTAACAAGTGCTCCCATTTCCATGCAATTCCTGTTGGGAATTCATTCCTTTAATTAGGCTGGTAATTTATGAAGCTAAAGAGGAACCATTTGTTGGTGGACACGTAGGCAAAGAAATTTCATATGAGTTCACATGGAAGGAAGAGGAGCTCATGAAAAGCCAAGTGGAGTTGAAAACCTCTCCAGATACAACCAGACTGACCAAAATTAGATAATTAAAAGCAAGAAACAGGACAAAAAACCCTGATTTGGGGTGTGCTCAGGAAAATCTACCTCATCTCTGTTAGGAAATGAAACTCAGATAGTTCTCCATCATTTAAAGCCTCTAAAAGCATTTTTAACTTCCCTTTTTTTTTTCATGGAAAGGGTGTCCAGCTTTGGCAGTGGTGGAATCCCCATCCCTGGAGGGATTTAAAAGCCATGTGGATGTGGCACTTGCGGACACGGGTGAGTGGTGGCCCTGGCAGTGCTGGGGGAATGGTTGGACTTGGTAACCTTGGAGAGCTTCTGAGGAATGAGCAATAACCCTTCCCATGAAGAAATTTTCCTAAATGTCCAATCTAAAGCTCCCCTGGCCCAGCCTGAGGCCGTTCCCTCTCCTCCTGTCCCTGTTCCCCCCCGGCTGTCCCCTCCTGTCAGGAGCTGTGCAGAGCCACAAGGTCCCCCCTGATCCCCTTTTCTCCAGGCTGAGCCCCTTCCCAGCTCCCTCAGCCTCTCCTGGGGCTCCAGACCCTTCCCCAGGCCCCAAAACCACCCCCAGTGCTGGAGGCGCCCCAGCAGTGCCAGCTCAGTGCCCTGGTCCTGCTGCCACCCAAATTCCTGATTTACAGCTGGGAGCTGTTTCTAAACCCAGCTGCACAGCAAAGGAAAACTCCTGGATTCCAATCCAGAATCCACGCCCCAGAAGCTGCTGCTTGATGGGCACACCTGGAATATGCAAAGCAGGCTGGATTTACATAAAGTGTCCATAAAAACCAAATCGAGCACAAAACCTCCCCCCAAAATGCAAAAGTGATGTAAAACAGAGACAGAAAATCAGCTGCAGGCTCAGCTTAACCAGCAAAATGGGATTGATGCTCAGCCCCTGAGGGAAAGCAGGGTAAGGTGGGATTGCCCTCTCCACGGCAGCCAGATTTGAGATCCAGGGATCCTGAAGCTGCATCCTCATTTCTGTGAGCACAAGGAGGAAGGTTTAGCACAAGGAGGAAGGTTTAGCACCTCCCTGTATTTGTAAATCTGTAAATATCAATTTATGCTCACACACAGCTGCTGAAAAACAGAGACAGCAGCACAAAGCAGATGAATCTTCTTCTAGTTTGAATTTTACCCAACTAAAAGCTCAAGTAAGAAGGTCTAAATTTAAAATAGCAGCTAAAAAATACCCCATAAAACCTTAAATTTTTGTATTTTAATTTGAACACAAACAACTCACCTTTCTGCCAGTTTAAAACTTTTAAATGAAAACAACTCCAAATTTAAAAATTCCAGTTTAGGAACCTGTGAGTTTATTAAAGGAGTCAAAGCCTGGCTTTTTGAATTTTACCCAATTAAAAGCTCAAGCAGTTTTGAGTTTGAATTTTACCCAATTAAAAGCTCAAGCAAGAAGGTCTAAATTTAAAATAGCAGCTAAAAAATACCCCATAAAACCTTAAATTTTTATATTTTAATTTGAATACAAACAACTCACCTTTCTGCCAGTTTAAAAATTTTAAATGAAAACCACTCCAAGTTTAGGAACCTGTGAGTTTATTAAAGGAGGCAAAGCTTGACTTTTTGAATTTTACCCAATTAAAAGCTCAAGCGAGGGCTACATTTAAAATAGCAGCTAAAAATACCTCACAAAACATTAAATGTTTATATTTTAATTTGAATACAAACAACTCACCTTTCTACCAGTTTAAAAATTTTAAATTAAAACCATTTAAAGTTTAAAAATTCCAGTTTAGGAACCTGTGAGTTTATTAGTGTCAAAGCTTCACTTTTTGAATTTTACCCAATTAAAACCTCAAGCAGTTTTGAGTTTGAATTTTACCCAATTAAAAACTCAAGCAAGAAGGTCTAAATTAAAATAGCAGGTAAAAAAACATCCCATAAAACCTTTATTTTAATTTAGAAACAACTCACCTTTCTACCAGTTTAAAATTTTTAAATGAAAACCATTCAAAGTTTAAAAATTCCAGTTCAGGAACCTGTGAGTTTATTAAAGGAGTCAAAGCCAGGCAGTGGATGGATACTGTTTATTGGTTCTTTCCATCACATCTGAGTTACAGGTGTAAAAGTCACACAAACTGCAGGTATAAACATGTAAAACAATACAAAAATAAATGGAAAGGTAATTTTATATTTACTGAATCAAGTTGTGTAATAAATACGAGAGGCAAAAAGCTTCAATCACACCATTCAGCTGAACTGAAGTTACAGTAGTGTTTGTAAATAACACGTTTTTCACTTAGACTTGCAAATATTAAAGCATTGAGAACTAGTATAAAAGTGAATTTTGGCACATTGAAAAGTGAGAAGTGTTACACCAGGATCTGGCTGTTGGGTAAAAATGAAGCAATTTCTCACGAGCTTTCTGAGGTACATTTTTAACAACCTAAGATTAGATCAACCTTGTGGTTCTACCAACTCACAGTTCACAATTCACTATACTAGTCACAATTTTTTTTTTCCCTTTTCAAGAATACCAAAGTATTCCAGAGCTTAAATCTGTGCAAATTCAGACAAGTTTCAATTAAAAAATAACAATAATTAAAAAAAAAAATTAAACTTATAAGAGAACCCTCACGTGCAACTCAACTCCTCCCTGCAATCCGGTGTGTTAATTGCAAAGTGTAAAACTGGATTAATCCCAAATTGCACAGCGTCAAATTCAAATATACTCCCAGATTGCAGAGCAGCTCAAATTGCAAAGGTTCCCCTGCTAAGTTTGTCACATTTGAATCCTATAACTTCAGTAACTTCTGATCACACTCATTCTCGGTGAGGAGAAATTAAAAAACACCACCACAAGCTGCTAACAAAGGTCAGCAAAGCGTGGAAACCCCTTGAGGACTCTTCAGCACTTCCCAAGCTCAGGAATGCCTGGACACAAATTTTTCCAAGTACAATAAAAGAGAAAAGGAAAGGTGTAATGGCACTTTTGCTGTATCCAAACATCAGTGGGTTAGAAATGGTGCTTTTTTTTTTTGTTGTTTTTTTTTAATTATACAGTAGAAAAAAATGTTCAAACCTCGAGTTTCATCCTCACCCTGACTTCCAAGGAGTGAGGACACCAAATCCCCTGGGCTGGGGATTCCATACAGTACAAACAGCTCTGACCAGAGTACAAAAATTACACTCTTCTTAAAAAAAAAAGAAAATAATAAATTCAAAAAGCACTGCTGATTGTTAGAATTGACTCCCAAAAAATCAGCAACTGCTCTTCAACAGCAGCAGCAGCATCAGGCATTTCAGTCCTCAAAGAGTTTTCTTTTAAACAGTTTAACCATTTGTGCTAATATTTGTCACTAGGTTAAATTTAAATTTTTTTAAGTCCTTTCACCAAAACCGTTATTTTCCTTTAAAAAAAAAGAAAGGGGTGGTGCAACCCCTGACATCCATTTATTTGGGGAATAAATGGTGTCATCTGCAAGGCACTACTACATTTAAAGGATACCATTGTCACAGTTTCACTATTTCGGTATTTTTATTTATTTTTTTTCTTTCTATTTTGTTCTGGTTGAACAGTTGAAAGTCACAGTTTAAAAATAAAGGATAAAAATTGAGGTAATCAATTTCTTTCAATACCAAAATACATGAATTGAGCCAGTACCAGTCTGGTGAAAGGTCTTTGTAATACACAGCTATGACCATAGAGCACATGCAGCACAGCACAGGAGGGTTCTAGGCCTTTGTTCCGAGCTCTCCTGCTCCAGTTTTTAAGGAACACCTCAATTTGCACACTCACAACCCAATTATTTCCTTTTCTTTTTCGTTCACAGGGCTTGGAATTCCAGCTGGATCAAGCCCCATATCCACATTGATTTGAGAGCTGCACAAATTGGAGTTCTTAAAAAGAGTTCAGCAGAGCAAAAATCAGCTACAGCATCTTCATCTATTTTCAATCAATTGCACTTAAATCTACTCTGTATCCACTCAGGAGTTGAGACAAAGCCTCCAGCACGTGCCTGCTGTCCCAACCACTGGAATTTCTTCCCACATCACATCCCACTACTCTAAAAATATGGCTTTGCAGGTGAGAGAACTGGGACTGGAACAGCTGGGTTTACACTGAGTTCATTGGCAAAACAATTCCAATTGGAGCTCCATTTCCTAATGCCCCTTTTTATTGCAGCCCCACCACCACCAGAATTTTGGGATTCCTAAAAAATTCTGGGCTGTGAAATCATTTCATGCAACCAACTGGATTTAGTTGTAAACCCCTGGCAGCCCCCCCAACCCCACTGCTAGCTACCTTTGCTCTACAGGCACTACAGGATATTAAGACTAAAATTTAGCCATGCATAGATAAAACTCACGAGCTTTATCAGGATGCTCCACACTTGTGATCCAGGGAATACCCCAGGAAAGCCTAAAAACACAAACTAATTGCTGGCTTTTACTGGCCTCTAACAGGATACAAGTAGTTTTTATATAAAGTCTCGTGGTGTGCAAAAAAAAAAAAATAAAAATAAAATACTAAAGTCTTCAATTCAGACAGCTTTTTAAATCTAGGAGGAAAGCAAGGAATGAAACCTTATCAATATTTCTATCCCAGCTTGCAGCACCTGGAATTCCACCTCTGCACTGTGCAACACTCACAGGACAGGCATCCAGCAATGGAGACCAAAACCATCTAAAATGTGCTTCAGGTTACTGAAATTTCACTTATTTCATATTCCAAAGGTAAAAAATACATCTCTTAGCAAAGCATAAACTCTAATTTAGCCTCAAGTTTGATGGCAGGGGTTAAATCTCATTTTCCTGCCTTGGGATGAGGCTGTGCAGATACATTTGAATTATTTTAAGTGTCCTGCAAGAGATTTTTCATTCCATTTCTTGCTGTATCACAAACATCTGGTCAGAAAGAAAAGCTGCAGTTGCAGTAAAAGATTGAGCTGTCCCTAAGGCAAAGGAATATGAAAATAAAAAATTCCTGCTGGGCTGCTCTCACCTAAATTCTGAACACATGCATGCTGCAATAATCTGCTTATTCAAATAAACTCCAATAATTACCTGTAAGTAGCTGCTAAGGTACTTTAGAATCCTTCAGGCAGGGATTTATAAAGCCTCCTTTAAAATGATACTGAATTAAGTCAGGACAGGCTGCCAGCATTCCTGTTCTATCATTTAGGAACTATAAAAATTCTGTTGCAAGTATTTAAAAAGCTGATTTCTCACCAGCACAGGGAAATGTTACAGCGTGCAAACTCTTCTGGAAGCTCCACAAACAAGTTCCTGCCTCTTTCAAGTAACATCCTTTGCTATTTTTTACCTTTGGAAATCATTTATCTTCATGAAAAGGAATTCTTTAGCTGAAGAATCTCCCCCTTGCCTTGCCTTGCCTCATTTTTAGGACTGCAATAGGAATCCTCCAGGGATAATCTAAGCAAGGTGCACATTGCAGCCAGCCAGGAAATATTTTCAAGAATCCCAATGAGAGCACTGGGAAGAAATTAAAGATTTCTCCACTGATTTCACCCTGAAATGTATAAATAGCTTTTCTTTAAAGTCAGAATTTCGAGTGCAGACTCAAACTGTGCTGAGGTTTGAGATGGGCTGAGCCCTGGCAAAGGTGGGGGTGGGAGTGTTCCCTCATCCCTCTCTTTGGGAACACCCTGACAGCTCTGGGATTAGGGACTTTACTGAGTTGTTCCCACTGTTTCCATAGTTTTCCCTTTGGGATTGCCTTGACAGCTCTGGGATTAGGGACTCTGGAAAGTGTTCCCCCATTTCTCGCTTTGAGAACACAACAACAGCTGTGGGATCAGGGACTCAATTCTAAGTTTTCCCCACTGTTCCCCCATTTCTCTCTTTGGGAACATCCCAACAGCTCTGGGATTAGGGACTTTACTGAGTTGTTCCCACTGTTTCCACAGTTTTCCCTTTGGGATTGCCCTGACAGCTCTGGGATTAGGGACTCTGGAAAGTGTTCCCCCATTTCTCGCTTTGGGAATGCTCTGACAGCTCTGGGATTAGGGACTCAATTCTGAGTTTTTCCCAATGTTCCCCCATTTCTCGCTTTGGGAACATCCCAAGAGCTGCAGATTCAGGGATTCTAAATTTTTTAATCATTCTCCCATTTCTTGCTTTGGGAACACACCAAGAGCTGTGGGATTGGGTGCCCATCTGAGTTTTTCCCATTCCCCCATTTCTCACTTTGGGAACTCTCTGAAAGCTCTGGGACCAGGGACTCAGTTCTGAGTTCTTCTCATTGTTCCCCCATTTCTTGCTTTGGGAACACCCTGACAACTCTGGGATTAGGGACTTTATTGAGTTGTTCCCACTGTTTCCACATTTTTCACTTTGGGAATGCCCCAGCAGCTGTGAGATTAGGGACTCAGTTCTGAGTCTTCCCCACTGTTCCCCCATTTTTCGCTCTGGGAACACCCTGACAGCTCTGGGATTAGGGACTTTTTTGAGTTGTTCCCACTATTTCCACAATTTTCCCTTTGGGATTGCCCTGACAGCTCTGGAATTAAGGACTCTGAGAAAGTGTTCCCCCATTTCTCACTTTGGGAACACACAAACAGCTCTGGGATTAGGGACTCACTTCTGAATTTTTCCCATTGTTCCCCCATTTCTCGCTTTGGGAATCCTCTGAAAACTGTGGGATTAGGGACTCAATTCTGAGTTTTTCCCTCTGTTCCCCCATTTCTCGCTTTGGGAACATCCCAACAGCTGCAGATTCAGGGATTCTAACTTTTTGAATAATTCTCCAATTTCTTGCTTTGGAAACGCACCAAGAGCTCTGGGATCAGGGGCTCTTGAGTTATCCCCACTGTTCCCCCATTTCTTCCTTTGGGAACACACCAAGAGCTGTGGGATTAGGGACTCTGAGAAAGTGTTCCCCCATTTCTTGCTTTGGGAACACCCTAATAACTGCTGATTAGGGACTCAGTTCTGAGTTTTTCCCACTATTCCCCCATTTCTCGCTTTGGGAACACAACAACAGCTGTGGGATTAGGGACCCAATTCTGAGTTTTCCCCACTGTTCCCCCATTTCTTGCTTTGGGAACTCTCTGACAGCTCTAGGATTAGGGACTCAGTTCTGAGTTTTTCCCACTGTTCCCCCATTTCTCGCTTTGGGAACGTCCTAAGAGCTGCAAATTCAGGGATTCTAAGTTTTTGAATCATTCTCCCATTTCTTGCTTTAGGAACACACAAACAGCTCTGGCATTAGGGACTCAATTCTGAACTTTTCCCATTGTTCCCCCATTTCTCGCTTTGGGAACATCCCAAGAGCTGCAGATTCAGGGATTCCAAGTTTTGAATCATTCTCCCATTTCTTGCTTTGGGAACACACCAACAACTCTGGGATCAGGGGCTCCAGAGTTTTCCCCACTGTTACTCCCCCATTTCTTGCTTTGGGAACACACCAAGAGCTGTGGGATTGGGGACTCAATTCTGAGTTTTTCCCATTGTTCCCCCATCAGTCACTTTGGGAACATCCTAACAACTGTGGGATTAGGTGCTCATCCAAGCTTTTCCCATTCCCCCATTTCTTGCTTTGGGAATGCTCTGACAGCTCTGGGATTAGGGACTCAATTCTGAGTTCTTCCCAATGTTCCCCCATTTCTCACTTTGGGAACATCCCAAGAGCTGCAGATTCAGGGATTCCAAGTTTTGAATCATTCTCCCATTTCTTGCTTTGGGAACACACCAACAGCTCTGGAATTAGGGACTCAATTCTGAGTTTTTCCCACTGTTCCCCCATTTCTTGCTTTGGGAACACACCAAGAGCTGCGGGATTAGGGACTCTGAGAAAGTAGTCCCCCATTTCTCACTTTGGGAACACCCCAACAGTTGCTGATTAGGGACTGATTAGGGATTAGTTCTGAGTTTTCCCCACTGTTCCCCCATTTCTCGCTTTGGGAACATCCCAACAGCTCTGGAATTAGGGACTCAATTCTGAATTTTTCCCATTGTTCTCCCATTTCTCGCTTTGGGAACACACCAAGAGCTGCGGGATTAGGGACTCTGAGAAAGTAGTCCCCCATTTCTCGCTTTGGGAACACACCAAGAGCTGTGGGATTAGGAACTTTTCTGACTTGTTCCCCTTGTTCCCCCATTTCTCGCTTTGGGAACACCCCAACAGCTGTGGCATTAGGGACTCTCTTACTTTTTTTAATTATTCCCCCATTTTTTGCTTCAGGAACACCCAAAGAGTTCTGGGATTGGGGACTCTTCCGAGTCTGTTCCCCCATTTCTCGCTTTGGGAACCCCAATCCCACACCCTGAGCTCCCCCCTGACCATCAATGCTCCTGTGCAATGATTTCCAAGGGACACCCAGGGATTGTTTGATATCTGCACCATGGCCCAATTCCACAATTACATTCTGACCTTTTTTTTAGGAAATAAATCCAGTTTTGCTTCTTTTCTCCTCCTTCTTCTTCTTTTTCCCACGTTTCCACCACAAGCCAGAGATTCCAGGTGATGCTTTGGACAGTCTGGAATTAAGGTGAAGTGGAAGCAATCCTGACAGTACAAACAGCTAAGCAGTTACCATGTTAAATGCCAACCTCAGGGGAACAATCCCTTAGTTCGGGAAGGAGTGCTGAAAACAAACATTTCACTTGATTTCTTGTGAGCCAGAAGGACAAAAGAGCATTTTTGGTTCCTGACACAAGGACAGGAACACTCAGGATCCACGTGCTTAAATCTTCTGCTCAAAGAGGTCGTGGTACTCCTGCTCCTCCAGCTCCCTGTTGTACTTCTCAATTTCCCTGTTGGCTTCTTCCAAGTAATCATTCATGAACTGGTCCATTACTGGTTGGGAAAGGTGAAGGAAGAACATTTGTGCAAATGGAGTTTAGTAGAAAAGGACAGCCAGGTTTGAAGGAAGTGCCAGTTCTGGGACACTCAGTGAAAGCAGAAATTCAATATATTACTTTCTGGAAGTTCTACAGAAGTTCTCTAGAACTTCTAGTTCTAGAAATCAGAGCTACCCCAGCTCAGGGAATAAAGGAGCAGCACAAGGGACATTTCCCAGCCAGGAGGAAGATCTAAGAACAGCAAAACCACAGCAGAGTTAGATGGGATGCTAGGAAGAAATTCTTCCCAGGGAGGGTGGTGAGGCCCTGGCACAGGTTACCCAAAGAAGTTTTGGACTCCCTATCCGTGGAAGGTGCTGGAATGAGATCAGCTTCAAGGTCTCTTCCAACCCAAACCATTCTGGGACTCTGAACACATTTCCAGCTGTTTAAAAGTTTAAAACTCTGCCCAAAACTCAAATCCTCCAGAAAGGCTTAACCAGGCCTGCAGCTTTCCCTGCCAAACACCAAGGGGGAGGTGGAGTGAAGAGTCCTGGAATGGTTTGGGTTGGAAGGAGCTTAAATTCCATCTCATCCCACCCCCTGCCATGGACAGACACCTCCCACTATCCCGGGGTGCTCCAAGCCCCATCCAACCTGGCCTTGGACATTTCCAGAGATAGGGCATCAAGAATTTTCCAGTGAAGTCCAAGTTTGCTGTCAGGTTTTGTGTCCTGCAGACAGAAATCTGCTTAAAATTTTCAAGTTGTCCCACAAGACACAGGAAATAATTCTGTTCTTATTCCAAAGCAGCATCATCTGGATTTTTACCAAGTTTGGAGAAGTTACTGTGAAAACTAAACTGGGGATATAAAACCAATTTGGAAGTTGGTGACCAAAGACAAAAGCAAAAGGAAGTTATGAAAATGAGAGAATCACAGAATCATTTAGGCTGGAAAAACCCTCAGAGATCACCAAGGGCAGCTGTTAACCCTGCACTGCCATGGCCACCACTGAGCCAGGTCCCCAGGTGGTGACCAAGGACAAGAAGAACCTTGGCAAGGAATTCCAGGGTAAAACTAAGGACAAAAATATGATTGTTTTCACTGGAGTGTGTGCACACATGAAATTACATTCATTTGGAAGTTTTATCAGTCGTGCCCAGGCATTCAGTGCTATTACAGCACTATTTGGTTTGAAAAATATTTTTTTGACAAGCTGTGGTCCATAAATTATTCCCTGCATGAGCTCATGGGCAGTTTGGGGTTTGTTTTGTTGGTTCCATTCTGTTTCTGAGATCTTATCTCTCAAGAAAGGCTTTAAAACTAAGCTTTAGCTGGCAAGGAACTGGTTCTTTACCATATCTGCTTTGGCACTTAACATTTCAGAGCTACACAGTTCATTGCCTACCTAAAACCTTCCCCAAAACCCCCCATTTTAAAGGATACATGGATGATAATCCATTTTGTCACCAAAAAAATTCACAAATTGAGTCCCATTGTAAAAATAACCAGCTGGGAGTGGATCCAAGTGGCGTTTCACCTGCAGCAGGAAAAGAATTGAAATTAAACACCTGTAGGGACAGTCCTTACAAACTCAAACAGATAAAAGAAAATGAAAAGGCCATTACAGCAACCAAACATGGCCAATTTTACACCTTCTCCTGCTTTCCAGAGTGAATTTGGAGCTCTGAGATCAGATTTATACCTCAAATCCCTCCTGGACAGCTCCAAAAGTGCTGTAATAATTTAGTGCTCAGCACACTTGTTGTGGCAGGTGCTCTGTCATCCAGATGGATATTCAAGGGAAACCAGCCAAAGGAAGGGTTTGTAAATTATTGCTTTTACTCACGTGGATGTTTTTGATTTCCTGAAGGGTTAACATTCCTCTGGTTTTCAGGGCTTTCCTCTGAGGTTTCTGTATGAAGGAGATTCCAGTTATGTGATACCACAACTTAGTTGGTTAAAAAATAAAAAAATAAATTAAAAAAAAAAAAAAACAAAAAAAAAAACCAAAAACCAAACCACCACATAGAAACATGTGTTTTAAAAAATTCATTTCTAAAATTATTCAGTTCCATGAAGGTACTCACAACTATGTTCTGAAAACAAAAGGAAAAATTCACTGATCTTACAGAAAACACTCAGAAATTTAAAATTCTGTAGGTATTTTAAACAAGACAATTTAAATACAGCTTTACTGTAAGAAAGCTGGCACAGGAACAGAAAAACAACTTAATTTTGAGCCTGAGAAATTCTGTAATTCTTTTCTTTCGTGCAGCATGTGGTAACTCTTAGAGCTATCTGAAACCCTCAATTAGCCATGACTGTACAAAAAGTGTTTATAGCCCTGAATTGCTCAAAGAGGAAACACTTCACACTTGAGATAAGCATTTAAGTTCCAAGTTTTCATAAAATTTAGGTAGTATTCCACCAAGAGCTTTCTTACATGGCAAAGCATTTGTCTCCATGTTTTACCCCTGTGGTAAGTACAGAGCATGAGATAATCAGCACAGAAAATGGATTAATTCCCTGAATTAACACAGATGAGCAAAAGATGAGAACCTGAGCATCTCAGAAATTCAAAAACCTCAGAAATCTTGGAAACTTAGCAACTGCTCCAGCCACAGTCTGCAGGAAACACTTTTTCCTTCCTACACAAATTTTTGGAGGGAGACATTATGCAAATCCTAATCCATATAGAATTAAAAATAATTTTAACTTACAAATGTTCCAAAAAGTTGTCCAGAGAAGCTGTGGCTGCCCCAGGACCCCTGGAAGTGTCCAAGGCAAGGTTGGACAGGGTTTGGAACAATTTGGGATGGTGGAAGGTGTCCCTGCTCATGGCAGTGGGGTGGAACTGGATGGGATTTAAGGTCCCTTCCAACCCAAACCATTGCAGGATTTTATGGATCTGTGATTCTGTCAATCAGCTGTGGCAATCCCTCTGTGCAAACTCTGCCTTCTGAGCTCCCTACAACACCACATTCCCTGCTCCTCACTCCTCATTGCATGGATACATCAGCCATGCAGAAATACACTAATTAAAGATGACAAAATGAACAGGACTCTACCCTCCATTTCAGTGGATTACTTCCAAGGAGGTTTAATTTAGTGAATCAAAACAAATTTTCAGCTTTGCCAGCATTCAGGTACTGGAAGAAGATTTATTTCACAGCACACTTCAGCCCTTGGCAATCACAGCTCAGCTAAATCATCCTGTGTTTATCCTGGACATAATCCATTTGCTCAAGCATTCAAGAGCAAATCAATCCATGAATAAGCTGTAGCAAGCACTAAAACAATACAGAGATTACAACACACATTTGTAAACTCTTAGTCCCCTTCCTGAAATCCATTTGCACCCTAGAATGTCAATTCCTTGGTAGAAGGAAAAAAAAAAGATTAATTAAGAAACCCAAACATTTCACTGAGCCACTCATTTTTTTCCTTTGGTTGTTAAGAAATGCCAAGCACAGAACAAAAGGAAACCTGCCCACAAACCTGTTTTGCAGTTTCTCTGAGCCAATCTTTGATATCCTCTTCCTTCAGGGAGCAGCCAACGAACACAAGGAAATATTCCTGTTGACTGCTGCAGTCTCTGGGATCATTTCTGGAATCAGGAGGAGTTGGCCCCTCTGGAACAGGCACCAGGCTGAGGGAATTTGCTGCTGTGTTGTGACACACTTCAATGACTTTATCAGCATCTAACAAGGAGAAGACAGAAGGAAGAGCCTGATAATTGCTAATCTAATCTAACATCAACACTGCTGCAGACAGAATCCAGGACAGAAATACTTTTTTAAACACCCATAAGGTGCAGTGTGATCACAACACCTCAGAGTAATTTGCCCTTACCTGAAAACTTCACTTTGCCCATGATGTGATAAATGTTCCCAGAAAAAGGACTTGGCTTGAGCAACGACTTAATTGCTGTTTGAAACAGAAGATAAACAGATTATCTCAACTTATTTTTCTTCTCTTTGGTGGAGCTTCTGGTAAAACCTGTGCAACTGATCCCTAATCCACATCCCAGTGCTTCCAAAGGAAAAGCTGTCATGTGCCTTGGAGTCTCACAATGTAACATTTATTTTCTCATTCTTTGCCATGGAGTTTGGGAAATGAGGTGTGTTTGGGATAAGGAACTCTCACAGTGTGTGTGGGAGGTAAAATCCTCTTTAACACTACTTGGCTAAGCAGAGGAAAGGTTTGGTAATTTATCTACTCTAGAGCTGAGTCTGTTTTCTAGGAGCTACAAAGAATTACTTGGCATAAAAAGTAGAAGCTGATGGTCACTTATAAAACTGTATTTCAACACTCCCAAATACAATGAGACATAAAATAAAAAAGCAAAGACAGGAAGTTGTCTCAGTCCTAGAAACCAAAAATTCAATTAGATTTTCATCTGAACAAAAATCATGGGACAATTTTCCAGAGCTGACACTAAGGAACAGAATTTACTGTACTTTTAGGAAGGAAAGCTGAGTTTTCAATTAAAAATTAACTTCAGTAGTGATTAAATAACTGTGTTACGTCAGTGCCTTCCTTCCCCTCTATCCCTCAGCATCCCAAACTTGGATTTCAATCAAGTCAGGCAAAGTTCATTGGTACCTTTGCATTTGGTGACAAATCTTGTTTTCTCCAGAGGGCGGCTGAACCACACACAGATCTGAACCATGGGAGGGAACACGGGCCCAGCCCCATACCTGCCCTCATACCTGCACACAAAAACAAACACCTTCAACACACAGAAATCACAGCAGCTTCTGCTTCTCATCCAGCAAAAAACATCTGTTCTTTCACCACAGATTGAAAGGAAGGAAAATACAGAGATTTCTTCTCTGTGAAAATGTGCTGCCAACAGCATTAGGTTGGTCAAAGCACTCAGGATTCCTTTTTACGGAGTCTTGAAATGGTTTGAGTCAAAATGGACCTTAAAAATCATCTAATTCCCACCCCCACCACGGGCAGGGACATCTTAACCTAGCCCAGGGTGCTCCAAGCCCTGTCGCTCCAAGCTGGCCTTGGACAATTCCAGGGATCCAAGGGCAGCCACAGTTTCTCTGGGCACCCTCACAGGGAAGAATTTTCCCTAATATCTTATCTAAATCTCTCTTCTTTTAGCATAAAACCCTTCTCTGTGTCCTGTCACCATCTACCCATGTAAAAACTCATTCTACACCTTTTTATGAGCCCTCTTTAGGTACTGCAAGGCTGCAAAAAGATCTCCCTGGATGCTTTTGATGTTCTTGCTGCTTTCCTTCTCTTCCACACTACCCAGATCCAATTCTTGCATACTGTCATCAAACAGACTAACAGCTTCCCAAAAGTTTGAAATATTTTCTTTTCCTGCTCTCTCTCTTTGTCTCCATGCAATCACAAGCAGCTCTGATGTTACTAATTCAATATCCTCACCCCAAGCCTTGTGCTTCACTCCAGTAGCTTTACTTGGCTACTTGCATCCAATTCAGAACCAATTTTATTAATAAAGAGATACAGAGGACTGCAAGGTATGATAAATAAACACAGAGCCTGGTCAGCCAGGAGTTATGATTGCTGAGAGCTGCAAATTTCTGCCAAAAAGGTACAGCAGAAAGAATTGCAACAAGATGTGTGAAGAGCCCTGAGCCAGGAGAAATCTCCCTCGGTGTTCAGTGGAGATTTGGTGCCACGTGGGTTTGTGGCTGAGCTGTGCCAGGGCTGTCACTGAGGTTCCTGGTTTTTGTGAATAATTGCTCTGCTAATGGCCAGACTGACAGAGCAAGTTCATTCCAGTAATGCTGAATAGCTGTCAGGATGAAATTACTCCAGTCATTATTGACCTCACCCATCCCAATCCTTCCCAGTTTATTCCCACAGGGTTCTTGCCTATTCTTCTGGAAAGCAACAGTAATCTTGCCATTGATTTAAATGGTGGCCAAAAAGGAGCTTTTCCCCCCATAAAAAGGCAGCAATCTTGTATCCACTAAGAATAATCATCAGCTCTCTTAAAAATGATTTACAAAGCTGCTGCCTGTTCCAAATGAGTAGTCTTAGGGAAAAAAAAATATATAAATGAAGTTAGTGAAACATTTTAATCTTCAAGTTAATTAGAAAAATAGTTTTAATACTTCTCAGTCTAGATACTTGCCAGCCAGGGTACATTAAATATCGAGCTCTCATCATCTGAGGACTTGAAAAACTGCTTTCTGAGAGAATTAGTTCAATATCCTCGTTCCTGTAAAGAGATAAAAATGAAGATTTTTCATTTTCTAAGTTAAATAAAATGGCCACTATCTACTTACATTAAAACATAATGTGCTAGTGACAGTAAAATTAAGAGCACTTTTCCTTTAGTATGGCAGTAACAGCAACATAAATCACACTCTGCAAACAAAACACATTTCCTAATCCCTGTATTTATATGCCCATAAACGTAAAGGGAAAATCCCTTTTGCACGAGAAGCAATTAAGAAAAAATCTGCATTTCCTTCCTATAAATCACCAGAGCAAAAACATGAGAACAGAAGTTTCTGAGTGCTGGTGGCCCATGTGCCAAAAGCAATAAATCCTGCTGGAAGTTACCTTGTTACAATCCCATTTTCTGCCAGGATGAAGGAAACTCCAGGATTTGCTGCTCTGATCAGGCTCTGCAGCTGCACCAGCAGTGGGTGCCTCTGCTCTGTGGCATGACTTGTGAAAACCACATTACTCACCAGTCCTGTGGAAGGAAATCAGGGGATATTTTACACAGTTCAGGCATGTAAACAGTGACTAATAAACCATTCAGTGATATTCCAACCATTCTTCTCTTATTTTCCTTCCCTTTCACTGCATTCTTTCATTAAAGACAAAAAGAAAAACCACTACAACAAAAAAAAAAACAAGCAGAGAATCTTTCATCTAACAGAATCAATTTAGACTCAATCCATAGACCCAATTAATTAAAACAACAAATCCATACAACAATCAATTTGAGCAGGACTAGTTTAGAAAAAAATAAAAAGAACATT
Source organism: Melozone crissalis (assembly GCF_028551555.1). Taxonomy (NCBI): domain Eukaryota; kingdom Metazoa; phylum Chordata; class Aves; order Passeriformes; family Passerellidae; genus Melozone; species Melozone crissalis. The sequence continues at coordinate 5,685,124 of NW_026535905.1, forward strand.
AAGGTGTAATGAATTCAATGTGCAGGAAGAGACTGAACAGGTAAAAATCAGAATTTTGGACACTCAGTTGCCACAAGAGAAGGGTTTAGGGTTATTTTCTGTATTTAAAGACTCCAAAAGTTTATTCAGACAGCAAGACTGAACCCATGAGGCATCAAAAAGATAACAGAAAACCATCCAGTTCATTCAGTTCTAGGATCCCTGCTTTCCAGTTATACATGATTTGACTTTCAGCCCAGTTCCTCAAAGAAATTGCAGTGTCAACACTTGGTGCCTCCCTAGGATGTCTGCATTGTCCTGAATGGGAGGGATGGAGAGGAAATGGAGAGGAAACAGCCTCAAGTTGTGCCAGGGGAGGGTTAGATGAGATATTAGGAAATATTTCTTCATGGAAAGGGTTGTCCAGCCCTGCCCAGGGCTGTGGTGGAGCCCCCATCCCTGGAAGTGTTCAAAGAACACGTGGATGTGGCTCTTGACAGGAGTAATGGGGAACTGGGCAGTGCTGCTGGGTTGATAATTGGATTTGATGATTTTAGAGATCTTTTCCAACCTAAACAATTCTGTAATTTTACAAGAAATGTTATTTCTTTGCTCAAGATGCACCCCTGCTCTGACACTTTCCTGTGACTACAAGTGGAGTGGAAGGAAGAACAGAGAATCTCCAACACCCAGGAACAACTGAGCCAGGATGCATTTTCTCTGCCTCCAACTATTCAAAGTAAAGATGAAACAACTGATCACACCAATTCCTGGTCTTTAACAAGTCTTAAATCACATTAATCCATGCAAAGGCTGCTTTACACACAAATTCCTGCACCAAATATTTCTGGGGCTGTTGAATTGCACCACACACTGCCAGTCACTGCTCTTTGCATCACTGACCCTTCCAAGCCAGAACTTTATTAACAGCACAAATCTCCATCACTGTATTTCTCTTTTAAAGTTTCCACTCCAATTTCAGCAACACCCATGTCTTCAATACTTGCTCTTGGAGGAGGGGGAAAAGGGAAGAAGAACAGCAAAGCACTCTTTGAAATTTAAGCCATGGGCAGGCTTGAAATAGTATCAGGTTTGGGGATATTAATAATGAAATTAGGATAAAAATATGAATGAGATAATTATACTATTAATAAGATAATAATTCTACCCCTGGACTATTCCAGGCCAGGCTGGATGGGGCTTGGAGCAGCCTGGGATGGTGGAAGGGGGTTGGAATGAGATGAGCTTTGAGGTCCCTTCCAACCCAAACCATTCTGGGATTCCTGAATCACCCCCACCACCCTGTGGCTGTGCCACAGAGCTGCCACTGAGTCCTTGTGACAATTGGCAGCACCAAGCCTTGAAGAGGATCCATAACTGTCCAGGATAAGCTGGAAAAGCTCTAAGTTAAAAAAAAAAAAAAAAAAAAGAAAACAAAACAGGGAGTGTAATCCAAAGAAAAACAAAACAACTTCCTGAGAATTGGAAGGTGCCTCCAAGTCTTCAGTAATGAACAAATTTAACCTTTTTTATTTAAGTTGCCATTGCCATCTCTGTTTCTAAGAGATGCATTTTGAAGACCACCCAGTTTTGTTTAAATCTTTATTTATACACTCCTCTAAAGAAAAGAACCCTTGCAGCCTGGGGAATAACATGTTCAATGGAAGCAGGAAAGGAACAGGAGGGATGGATTAAAAATACATAAGCTGTATGAAAATAATGGCTCCTCTTTGCTCCCAAACTTACAATGGGAATATTTAACAATGGTGATGTCTTAATTTGTGTTCTATATGAAATTGTTTCACAAGGGATGCCCTTGGACTAGGAAGGTATCATCTTACAGCTTCTGTGCAAGAAAGAAAGGACAGAAAGACAAAAAAAAAATAAAGAAAAGAGAGACAAAAGGGAGTTACAGGACACAGATGGTGGCAGGAATTTCTGGAGAAATTTAAGGAAGTATGAACAGGATGCTCCTGTTGGTCTTTGGCTTTGTCAGTTCTCCCCAATCCCCAACTGCCTCTGTCAGTCTTGGGGCTCTCCAAACAGAAATTTTGGAAAATCTCACATTGATAACGTCCCCAGGAACCTCTGTGATACAGAGAAAGGCACCAAAAGGCAAAACAAACTCACTCCCCACGTGTGAAGATAGAAGGAAAAAGTACAGCTCCAAAGTCTAATTAATTCCTACTAATTAATTCCTACTTGGTTTTTCTCACACCCACAAAGTTTTGGCTTCAGATCTCTACAAAGCCCAGTACAACACTGTTAGAGCTCTAGATACTGAGAATTTTACACTTAGAGAACTTTAGAGCTCTAGACTGAGAATTTGAGGCTAACAGACCCTAACTCCCAGGAAAACACTACATTTGACCATAAAGAAAGCTTCCAAAACTAATTAATAACACTAAAATTACAAGAGTATCATTCAGTTAAAAGCATATAATATCACAAAGTAAAAAGCTTAAGAGTTTAGGGTTTTAAAGTATAGTAATAGATATAAAACAAATAAAAGCTTTAGAACAAAAGCTTCTTCTTCACCTTCTTCTTCATAAGTTTGAGTAGGATTTTGTAATTAGACAGAAAAGTCTGCCTGTATTGTGGACTTGAAGTAATTAATTATTAACTTAAAAGTAGCATATAATATCACAAAGTAAAAAACTTAAAGAGTTTAGGGTTTTAAAATATAGTAATATATATGAAACAAATAAAAGTTTTAGAACAAGAGCTAGTCCTTCATAAGTTTGAGTAGTGTTTTGTAATTAGACAAAAAAGTCTACATTGTGGACTTAAAAGAAATTAATTATTAAGTTAAAAGTAAAAGCAATTTAAGTATCATTTCTTAATTAGGTAGTTTAACCTTGAAAAACCTTATAACAAAAAATAGTTACCTTATTAGTCAGATACTAAATACAAAACTCACTACCTATAAAATGTAATATAGATTTTAAAAATAAGCATTTAAATCTAAACACAAAGCATCATCTCAAGTATCTTCAATCCCAACTTCAAAAAAAAAAATCCAAAAACCAACACAACACAGTCCTGACCCATTGGTGACACAGCAAAATGAACAATATTGGGGTGCACAGCATTCCAGAAATATGAATTAATATCTCAGTGTGAATGTCTCATTAAATCTTGCTGTTGTTGCACCAAAAATGAATTCCCAGGTGTGTGAAACATAATGAATTCTCTTTTAATTGTGCTCAGAGAAGCTGTGGCTGCCCCTGGATCCCTGGCAGTGTCCAAGGAGAGGTTGGACAGGGCTTGGAGCACCCTGGGACAGTGGAAGGTGTCCCTGCCATGGCAGGGGGTGGCACTAAATGGTGGCAATAAATGCTCTTTGAGGTCCCTTCAACCCAAACCAGTCTGTGATTCTATGAATTATGCAAATGTAAATTCTCTATTACTGCACACATGGCACAACTCTGCATCTGTCTGGAAAGTTTAAGTGTGCCACATCTCACTTCAAAGCATACTTTTCCTCCTAAACCTTTTGCACAAAAATTACCCCTATTTTTGTGAAATAATTTCTTTCCACAAAGGGACCTCTCAGCCATGATGTCACATTCTGTATCACAGAACTGCACGACAACACTTTGCAATGTGCAGAAATTATTCCCTGCCACAAGAACATTCCTCTAAGCTCCAGTATTTGTAATTCTTGCAGCATTTTGACTGCAAGAAAATCAGCTACTCTTGTCCTGGGCATTTTGCAGTTTCTCCTTCAACAATGACCAATTCTCACCCAATCCAGTGTGTACAAATTCACTTCAAGGAAAACAAAACTTTGAGTGTTTTATTTATTCTTTCATAAAACAATTTGCACCTTTAACTTCTCTGTAGTTATTAACAATTCTTCACATTCTTAACATTCTCCTGCTCTCTTCAATTTTACCAGGGGGTGTACACATGATAATTTTCCAATTTGGAGCACCAACACTTTTCTCCAAATAAAATATTGATTTATATAACAGCACCCACTTTCTGTCCAGCTTGTTCACAACTTCATTTTTTAAGGTTCTCTTCACACATGAAAAAGAGATGGCAGCACTCTGACAGCCAAGCAGAGCAATCAGAGTTGAAGCAGCCACCAGAAGAGCACAGAATCCTACTCTGATTATACAACAACTGCATTTAAATATAAAGACCAAATAAACCCAAAAATAAACCCAACCTTGCCTTGAACACTTGGGGCAGGGATTTGAGGGCAGGTGAGGAAGGATCATTTCCCATTTATGCCAAATCCTGCTTTAATTCCCAAGCCTGGCAAGGAGGACAGTGCAGCCAGTGATTGATTTCAGAATATAAAACTGAACACCCTGCAAGGACCCTTCAGGCCACACCAAGAGGAGGATTTGGGGAACAAGGTCACCCCTCATTTTGCCCTTTTTAATACAGCAGAAATGAAAGGAAAGCTCCATTTCCTCACACATCCCCAAAGGAGGGTGGAACTCCGGTTCAATCCATCTCACTCCCAGTTACAACAGCTCAGTGTGAGCAGTTTCATTCATGATTTTAAGAAACCCATCCTGCACATGAGGACTTCAAAATGGATCATGCTCCAGAATTTTTACCTTTTCTGCCAATGTTTGACACAGATTGTCTGTTCTTACCTCCAAGAGTTTATCAAGACTCTTTGTCTCATCTATTAATAGCACAAAATAATAAATACAGGTATTTATTTGGCCACATGGCTCAGTTATTTGTAATTCTTGCAGCATTCTGACTGCAAGAAAATCAGCTACTGTCGTCCTGGGCATTTTGCAGTTTCTCCTTCAACAATGACCAATTCTCTAGAGCTCAAAGTCAGGAAAAGTGACACATACCTTGTGAACACTGGTCCAAGAACTTGGGAAAAAGAAGCCTAAAAAACCAAAAAGTTCACATATTAAAAATTGATATTATTATTTAAGTAAAACATTTACATTCACTTGGATGCTGACAAAATCTCACAAACCAAACCATTTTCATGCTTCTTTTCCTCAATCCATATAACTGCAACATCCTCACAGGTTATGTCTTTCAGGACTTTTCCCCCAAAAATCAGTTTTGTAGATGGTTTTAATTCGCCAGCAGATTTAAGAGCTAATTCCCACCATGTAATTTCTTCTGTACTCTAAGAAATAGAAGCAGAACTCTAAGAATTGAAGCAGAAATGCTTCAATGTTATTTGAATTCTTATTTAAACAATACGAATTTGAAGTTTGCCCAAAAGAATTGTGCCTTTCAAAGAGTGGGAACTTTCCATAGAAAGACTGGATGTACAGAATGCCAATTTTTGCTGCTGTGCCAGACAAGAATTTGACAATTTTTGACAAAAATTTTGACAATGTTTTTCAGGAGCTTTGTCTTGGACACAAACCCTCAAGAAGAGCATTTTACCTGTTCCCTTCCCCTCTCCCCTGCCCTGGTCTGTTAATTCAGAATGGGGAAAAGCTCCATGCCATGCTCATGGAAGAGCTGGATCTCTACAATGATGAACTCTGAGGCAGGAAATGGGTTTGATTTTCTTGAGTGCAAGTTTCAAGCCAGACATGAAATCCACTCTGTTCCATTCTCCCAGTGAAATCACCAAAGTTTCCCAACTGCAAGGTTTGCCATGGACACTGTGTGGCTATTTGGGAAATTCTTATCAGAACAAACTCCAAAGGAAAATAGAAATAATCTCCAGCACAGGCTGAGCCTCTGCCTTCAATTGCTTCTGCACTTGAGGAGAAAAACAGTGTGAAAGGACTGCAGGCTGCTGCTGCTAAACACTACACAGTACCAGGACTAGTAACACGTTAGTAAGTTAAAAGTGAAACAGAAATGGAACTTGTCTTTCCTAGAATTATGGAAAGGACAAGTTTAAACAGCACTCCAGCATCAATTCAACAATTTTTTTATGTAATCTTTAATATTTGTTTGGTATCTTTGTCACAGAGACAAGAAGAAGCAGCAAGGTAAAGTCTATTTATTGACTACTGCAAAGCACAAGCAGCACCTTGGTTAGTGTTTTAAAACAGCCAGGAAATGTCAGGAATGCACTTTTAGAAACTGCTTGGGCAGTTCTCCTCTAAGCTGTGATGCACAGTTGGATCACAAACAGAAGCAGTGCTACCAACTCCAAAACCTCTAACTGCTGGAACTTACTTTTATCAAATCAGCTGCAAGGCATAATTAAAAAATTGGAGTGTTACAATTTTACAGGTAGGTCTGAGAAATGATTCCCATGTTTGCTGAAGTCTGGAGCACACACATTTACTATGAAACCAAACTATTTCCAAAGGTCAGTGACTTGGCTCTGTGACCATTTCCTCCCCACCCTGGCTCTGCAGTAACCCAGGATATCAGATTTTAACACTTGCAATGCTTTGGCTTCCGTGCTTTGTCATTCCCTTCCCCATTTCAGGCATTGTTTCCCTTCAATTCCATATCTGAAACCTGTAAATTCTTTTTAAACATCCAAAAGTAGTGGCAGAATCAATAACCCATGAGATGCACATCTCCATTTTTAGTCTGCCTTACTACAAGATTGCAAAAAAGAGAATATTCAGAGTTACAAAGTCCTTAACCAGAAGATTTATATTTACACAAACTTTATTTATTCTTCTAGGAGTTGAACTTCTATTGGAGCTGAACTTCTATTGATATTTTATATAATTATACACCCAGTGGAAACCAAGTGCCATCCTGATAAACCAAACAGCACTTCCAAGTTCCTCCAAGATGGATTATTAAGCAATTTTATGAGATTTAAGTGGCTTTTAACCATCACAAATCACTAATTATTATAAAAGTGATACCAAAAATTGACATATCTGCTCTTAAACTTGTAAGAATACTTCAAAGCACACCTGTGTTCCATGTAGCAGCTCAGAGGCTCCACACAGGTGTTGATTGTTCCAATGATGAAAGAAGATTTCACATCTGGGTCAGGGTGAGTCTGCAGGGCTTGCACAACATCAATAACATCAGTGTACCTGCAAGAATCCAAAAGGAAAAATGGGTTCAGAGATCCAGAACAGTTCCCTACTCAGGAAGAAATTGATGGCTTGGAGGAAAACTGGATTTCCAAAAGAGCTACAAAAAGAGATTGAAAGTAGCTCAGAGCTTGGCAAACCCAAACAAATCAAGCAAATCTAAACAAATTAAGCAAATCCAGCAAATAAACTGACTGGAGGTAACATTAAAATTAAATTATTAACAATTCAGAAAAAAATAGTGTAAACCTTGCACTGAACAACTGGCAGCTTGCAGAAAGCACAAAAAGCACAATATAACACAAACACTTCATGCCAAGCAAATGAAGCACAATTTGAGTTAAAAAATGAACAAAATAACAGCCTCTCTCATTTATCAGCTCCCAATTTAAATATGTTTCTACCACTAATGCATCCATTTTTTATCAGGATTTCATCACTGTTGCATTTTATCTCTATTAGGTGAAGCTGAGTTTTAATTTCAGGTATTTAAGTTTTTAATTTCAGGTATTTATTTCTCAGCCAGTTACAAACTTTTATCTACAAATTTTTATTCAGTTTTTAGCCGAATGGGATAGTTAAAGAACTCCAGCTACTCTAAAGCTGTCTACACCAACATCCAGCTATCCATAAAGAATTAAAAACTTCCAATTTTCTGTTCCTGAAGCAGAGCTGCTACCAGATTATCAGTTATTTTGCCCATCAATGGATTTGACACCATCCTTACTAATTACACAAAAAAATTAAATTAATCTGGCTCCAAAATGGAAAAAATGATGGTTTTTAACATTATCAGAATGGATCCTAATGAAGAAAATGCTGAGCTCCATTTGTACACCCTCAGTGAGAAGGATGAGCTGGAAATCACTGCAGCCAGGTCAGGGTAGTGCCTCCCTCACCCTGGTTTGTGTCACCTTCTAATGACTCAGAAGATGATCCTGGTTCTCAAATGCTACACTGGAGATGGAAATGTCAAACACAGGTAGGTGGCTCAGTCCTCACCTTTATCCCACAAGGAAAATGGCATTTATCCAAAACACATCACTAAGCCCTCCTCTGTTATCACCTGCTCTATCAGGCAACAAGATTTCTGACAGTTTGATCTCTGCTGGCAGTTCTGGAGTCAGAATCACAGAACAGTTTGGGTTGGAAAGGACCTTTAAAGGTCACCTTAGTTCAACCTCCAGCAACAACCAGGGACACCTTCCACTACTCCAGGCTGCTCCAACCTGGCCTTGGACACTTCCAGGGATGCAGGGGCAGCCACAGCTGTGCCAGGGTCTCACCACCCTCACAGCCAGGGATTCCTTCCCAACATCCCACCCAAATCTCTCCTTTTTCCATCTGAAGCCATTCCCTGTGTCCTGTCCCTCCATCCCTTGTCCCCAGTCCCTCTCCAGCTCTTCTGGAGCTCCTTTAGGTCCTGCAAGGGGCTCTGAGCTCTCCCTGGAGCCTTGTGAGCATTCCCAGCTCTCCCAGCCTGCCTCCAGCCCTCAGAGCAGCTCTGTGGCCTCCTCTGGACTCTCTCCAGCAGCTCCAGGTCCTTCTGCTGGTGGGACCTAAGAGCAGGGGCAGCTCTGCAGGTGGGGTCTCACCTGAGCAGGGCACAGGGGCAGAATCCCCCCTCCCCTGCTGCCCACAGAGGGGTTCTGGGCTGTGAGTGCACCCAGACCATGGAAGGAAAGCTAAGGACACCATTTTAACAGGAGCAACAAAACCAACAGGGACAGAAAAGCTGAGTTTGGTCCATATAAAAACCAGAATTGCCTTATTCTACGCAACAGCTCCTTACCCTTGCAGCACCACCAGGAGCCTGTTGTTCTTCCCAGCGGGCTTCCCAGAGCTCTTCAGGGTGGGCTGATGGACCCCAAGGTTCTGCTGGGCCTCCAGGAGCCCGGCCAGGAAGCGCTGGAAGTGGGAGGCACTGAAACACTGCGGGCTGTCCATGGTCTGCCGATACACAATCCACCTGGGGCACACACAGGGAGCAAGGCAGGTCAGCAGCTGGCACACAACAGCTCTGTTTTCTTCCTATTCTCCTAAACTGAAGGCAATCTGTATTCTATTTGCCATCTGTCAGAGGTGGAGCAGTTATCTTCTGTTCATTGGGCAGTTTTCTTTATCTCTTCCACGGCCAATCCTCCCTCCGGGGAGATATCTCCTGTTAATGGACCATTAATTATTAATTATGTTTGTGGTGGGGTCCCAGGACGAGGGAAGAGATGAGAATTTTGACTCTGTGTTTCAGAAAGCTGACTTATTATTTTATGATATATATTACAACTATACTAAAAGAACAGAAGAAAAGATTTCATCAGAAGCCTTAAAAGGAAAAGAATAGAATGATAATAAAATTGTGACTGACCAGAGAATCTGAGACAACTGGACTGTGATTGGCCATTAATTAAAAGCAACCACATGTGAGACCAATCACAGATGCAACTGTTGCATTTCACAGCAGCAGATAACCATTGTTTACATTTTGTTTCTGAGGCCTCTCAGCTTCTCAGGAGAAAAGATCTTAACGAAAAGATTTTTCATAAAATATGTCAGTGACATATGTTCTGTTCATGGGCCATTAATCATTAATTATCTTCTGTTAATGGCCAGTGAGTGTCCCTGCAGGGCTGATCCAATTCCATCATCTCATGGGGAGATGCTCCGCCCAGGGGAGGAGCCAAGCATTCCTACCTGGATACAATCTGAGGTTTGGGACACCAGCACAGCTTTTCCACTGGATTCCCAGAGGAACAGCTGCCTCTTCCACTGGATCTTCAGAGGGAGCCCAGGCCCATCTACAGCACCCCTGGAGCTTCTCCAGGATCCCTGCTCCACCAGAACCACACTGGGCACTGCAGGAGGGCTGAGCCACAATTCCAACTGGACTGCTACCAACAGGGTGTCAGGTTGTATTCTGACTCTCTCAGGGATTTTTCATTTGTATTACTGTATGTATTTGGGGTTTTTTTTCCCTTTTCCTAATAAATTATATTTCTGACTTGGAGTCTCTCGCTGCTTTCAAACCAGAACACTTCTTTTCAAGAAACAGACCAAAATGAAGTTTGACAAGCCCAACGATTTCACATCTCTCATCATGATCTCGTTCCATGTGGGGAAGGGGAATTTATTTGGCTTTCTATCATTTCCAGCATATGTACATTCTTTACATGGCTGCCAAAGGGGTTTGTGGATATTTTTTTTGTTGTTTTTCAATAAAACAATGTTCACCAGCTTTTTTCAAAGCTGTACATCATATGAGTAATTCTGATCACTGGCAGTGATGCAGTAAACAAAAATTAGACAAATCCAATTCAAGACTCTGGGCATGAAAATATTTCAGTGCAAAAATGGAAAGTAACAATGACATTTGCAGGAAAACATGAGAAGATGTGTTATTACACAACCTTCAAAAGTCACCTTACGTGTTTGCCCTATAACAGAGCCACAAAACTGCTCTGAATCAACTTGATAAAATTGAGTTAAAAGTAAGAACAGTGCTGAACATAGCTCAGATTAAATGCTAAGGTGTTTGGCTGTAAGAATTAAAAGGGTAGGATTTTTTTTTTATTTTTCAGAAGCTCTATCAAGACACAGAGTGGCAAATTCCTATAGCAGATTTATCTCATTGCCATAGAACAGATGTCCTGAATGCACCTCAAATCAGGCTAATTTAAAAACCGTGTTGTGGCAAGCACTGTTAGTACAGTCTTTTCTCAAAAAAAGAAGAAAAGAAGCATTTAAGAATCACTACAAATCAATAAATGGAAGTTCTTCACCACATGGAATAGGCAACAAAGAAATCTCCTGTGCTGTTTTTCTGTCTAAATGTATAAATATAGGGGCAAATCTACCTGGTAGTCTGAAATGAGGCTTAAAAATCACCAAATAAAACAGTGATAATTTTTTTTTCCTTCATGCCAAGCTGTTTTTTGGTGATCAGTGTAAGCAAAGCTGCACCAACCTCCCATGCTCCTTGGTAAAAGTGACAAGGAAGGAACAGAGGTCGCTGGAACGGCACCCGGGCAGCCCAGTGAGGATGGTGATGATCACCTGCAACACAGGAACAGGACAAGGCAAGTCTAAACACAAAATAACCACAGAAACACTGGTGCAGACACAAAAAAGGCTGTTTTCTATGATTCATATTGATTTTTCTTTTTTTTTTTTTAAGTCCACAGTTAACCAAACTTAAAATCAGATTTTAAAACATTCCTAAGGGTTTATTAATTGTCAGAATGGTCTCTGAACCAGACCCCAGCAATATTGCAAGGAAAGATTATATTCCTGCTGCTTTGGCTTTGTTTTCAGCAGATTTCAAAAGCCTGGGAAGCTCCAAGGAAATATTTTCTCTGAAAATGCTATTTAAAGCCCACCTTAAACTGGACAATTGTTATTGCCCTTATAGAGAAAGGATTGTTATACAGATAATATCAGCAAATGTTAAATATCATGTGCTACCTCTATGCTATTTAAAGGACTTTTATGTTCCAGAGAACAATTCAGTTAAATTATTCAGCAATTCATAAAAACAAGCTGCCTGCTTTAGGGCAAAGTCTCTCTGGACATTAGAGAAAACACTTCACTTAAAGATCTACACCTCATTTTCTGCCTCTTATTCATCAGCTTGAAAGGCCATTTGCACTTCCAAAAGATTGGTTAAATGGAAAAGAATTAAGTATATAACCTGAAAAAAAAAAAGACAAAAAACTGGTGGTAGTGGAGGAGGAGGCAGAGCATGGCTGAACAGGATTAGTGTTTTATCACACTACAACAGAACTACTGACAGAATATTCCAAATATTCTAGATGAGGGTAAGGAATTATTGTGGAGTTGTTTCCTTACCTTATCACCTTCTGCTTTGCTGTCAGAAATGGTTTCTGACTCTTGAAGAAGGACAGGAAGATGTGCCCTCATCACTGGCTTGGTGCTAACACTGCTGACTGTGAAGTGCTGCACAAACCTTCCAAAAATAAAAGGTTTATTTCTTTACAATTGACAGCAAAAGATTTCATCCATCTAAATAGCTGGGAAATTACTAAAACAAGAGTATGAAAAGGTCAAGCTAGAGAGGAAATAATTTATCTCAGAATAAAAACATCCTAATGTAAAGAGAGAATTATTTAAGAAATATTTTTAGATGGCTATCACATCTACAAAAACAGTTTTGTCTCATTTCTGACAGAATGAATCCCTTGGACACCAAAGTAATTTCTCACCTCTCCAATCCTGGAATGGCAGCAGACAGTTTCAGCTCCCTGCATCTTTCCCCTGAAGCAAAAGAGGCATTGAAGATCTTCTGAACACTGGAATGCCTGAAAGAAAAAAATTAATTAATTAGTTAAAGGAGAAACATAAAAATTTCTCTTCTTTCAATCACATGGGTACATATTAAATGGTACCAAAAAAATGTGAGTGTTGCACTAAGAATGCACCATTTTTTAAATTATTGTCAGAATTTAATTATTATTATCAAAACCAATAAATAACAGCATTTTTCTGATTGCAGCTTCTGTGTAACTGCACTGGCAGGAACTTACAGCCTCTTTTGTTCCTCAGACAGGAATTCTTCTGGGACAACCCTTAAAGATAATCCTGAGTTTGTCTGGTTATGCCATGAAGAGAAAACCTGGAATAAAGCAGATTCATGCATGAGTGTCATTATTTTCCCAAATTTGCTGTGGATTTGTTTAGGAATTGGTTTTGCTTACCTAAAAAAACAGACACATTTTCACAAGTCATTAAATATTGCACAATAAAGGTTTTGCTGTAAGAGAAGCTGTGGACACATCCCTGGAAGTGTCCAAGTGTTGGATGGGGCTTGGAGAAACCTGGGAGAATGGAATGAAATGTGACTTAAGGTCCCTTCCAATTTTAAAATTCAAATCCACTGATCAGATTTTGCAACCTTTTCTTTGGCTAAGACTGGAAGAGCTTTAGGAATTTACTGATATGGCCTGGTTTTCCCTGATAGAAATGTAGATGTTTATGGCCCAAGTGCTCTACAGAAGGAACTGAATTAATTCAAGTCTCTTTGAAGCACTGCTGTAATTTTCATGAGGTGAGATTGCAGCAATCATTACTCAAAATTGAAGAAAAACTCTGTTCCCTCCCAAAAGAAAAGGAAACCCTTGGTTTCTCCAGGGAATGTTCTGGCTCCCATCCAATTGCTCCAGCCAAGACACATTAATCTGAATGGCACTGGGAACCTAGAAATCAGATTCAGATGAATCACAAAGTCCTGTCAGTGTTTGGAATTTCCCTTCTTTTCATAAGTAAAGGCAACAGCCATTGTCATCTTTCACAATAACTGTCTGCAAGACAAAACAACTGGGGGGGACACGACTGCTTTCCATTAAAAACTCAGCATCCCAAACACAAGGGTAGGAGATAAAAACCATCAAAATAAAATATACTTTTGATATTAACAAAGGCAATCTTGCTCATGCAAAAGGATCCACACAACTAAAGAAACAACCACTTCAAAACACACAGAAGGGACTGAAAGAAATGCCTGGGAGAGATGGAAAAAAGGAATGGTCAAGGGAAGTTTGTGTTTTGTAAGGCTGGGGATAAAGTGAAAACATAGGTCAGCCTAACAAGTATTAGAAATATAGAAATATATCAGAACCTTTTGTATAACTTAAAGAAAGTTTAAAAAAGAGCTGCTTTGGCATCAAAGAAAAAAAGAGAGAAATCAACACAGTTTAAAGTCTAAATAAATTTTCCTCCTGCACCCTTTAGAGTGAGGATGGGAAAGGCATCACCTCAGCCTGCACAGCAGATTTCATCTCAGTTTTTAACAAACCCAGATTTGGGGAACAGGGCAGTTGCAATTCCCTAATTCCAGGAGGTTTGGAATAATCAAAGTACAGCTCCAGTGAGTGAGGTATCAAGCCAATAATTGAGAAGAGTAGAAGCAGCATCTAAATTTTAGTGAATCTTTGTAACCTGTGAGGCACAGAGATTTTCAGAAGGAATTTTGGAGGAAATCAATAAACAGCTGAAGGTAAATACTGACAAAATACTTTAATATATTTCCATGGTTTACACAATCAGGTAGAGTCAATTTGATAAAGAGTTTTGTTCATGAGAGAACACCCTGAAAACAAAAGATTTGTTTTATCTGCTTGAGCAAAGCAGCTGGTGTGGTGCCAAATGAAAAACTTAAACTGCCCAAGCTGAACCTCAGTGTGAAACTGTTCAGCAAAAAAATTAACTCAAAGGAGGAGAGGAATAAATAGCCCTGAGAAAAAGCAATAGAGGAAACAAACACCCTCATCTCAGATACTACAAACAGTTTGGATATCTACAGCCAAAAAGCAGATCAAAAGAAAAGCATTACAACTATCAGAAGAAAAAAGAACATTTTATAGGCATAGATTGAAAAGAATCTGGTTTTGTTTTATTAGGCCAAATAAAGCAGAAAGAATAGGTCTGAGATTTGTGAGTATCTCGAGGATGTGTTCTGGTAGAGAAAAGAAAAATAAAACAGATATAGAAGTAGAATTAATAAAATAGGCTGAAAATTCAAATACAAACAAACAACAGATTGCCAACCATTCAGAGTGGAACAGTGGGAGGAATTTAAACACTTAAGATAAAAGAAGGAGACTTTTATGGGACCATTAATATGACCAGTGGGGACTACTCACTGAGCTAGGTGGTCTTTTCCAAGCCAGTGTGATGAGCACATCCTAAAAACCCTTGTGAAGCCCTAAAATCTCCAGGCTCATTTCCTCAAAAGCACTATTGTTATAAAGTTGGGTTTATTAAAAGCCTCTGCAGCACAATGCAAGCAGCCAATCTACTTAGGGAATAATACAATGCCATATGGGAGACTGAAAAACTTTAACTCCACTTCCCCAAGGATCAAGATCCAAATGTGTCTGACCACAAAAACACACAATGGAACCTCTGCCACTCCATACAATCCCTGCAGCAAATTAGACACCAGAAATGCAGCTCAGAAAAGGAGATTTTAGAGCCCCAGCTGCCTCCAGAAGGCAAAGTGAAAGCACATGGGAGCATTAAACACAATGAGCAGCACCAGCACTGGAAATTCTTACAGAAATTTGAGTTTTTCTCACACATCTTAAACACACACAGAGCAATTATGTGGTTTCTCCCCCATCCCAACAAAACTTTTTTTCCCTTTACCTGGGAATAAAAAGCTTTATAAATCTTTCTTTTGGGGAAAAGTGCAATCATCAGAAAGTTGTTGTGGGTGTGGAATTCAATGGGGAGATGAGGAAGCAGGGAACTTTTGAAGTCTATAAAGAGAGCAGCAACAATGCTGTTGGAATCCTGGAAAAGAAAGAAACAGGACAAATTAAAATTAACATTTTCTACTTTACATGGCACAGAGATGGAGCGGGGGGGTGGAACACAACTATCTGCAGGTACTGGAGATATCACAAGATCAAAACAAAGGATCTGAGTTTGAGTAAAGCACTAAACTTTTGTCCTGAAAACAAAGCTTAAATTTTAATATCTTCTCTTGTCCACACCAAAATCTAGACCCTTCCTCTGCTACTGCTTCAAACAGCAAACTCTTTGTCTAAACTCACATCTCCAACACAGACAGCAGATGAAAAATTAATTAAATGCCACCTAAAAAGGTGACAAGGGAGGCTGAAGCCCTCAGGTTGTGTTTCCCTCAGAAGAACTGAACTCAGGTTCAATTTTTTTCTGAGAAAATACTGACTTTTTTTGGGTTATTTTTTAGTTTGCTTTGGGTTTTTTTCCCCAGAGTGGTGGGAATGCTCAAGGCCAGGCTGGATGGGGCTTGGAGCAACCTGGAAAAGTGGAAGGAGCTCCAAGGCAGGGGGTGGAACAAGATGGTTTTTAAGGTCCCTTCCAACCCAAACCATTCCATGACTACGGAATCCAGGACAGGATTTTATACACAAATTTTCAGGATGCTGAAGTGTTTTATATTCAAGCCCTTTTCACTTACAACCCTTTGCACATCAAAGTTTTAGAAAATCAGAACAATTTAGAAGCATGAAGCATTTCTGGGAAATGGGAATTCAATTATAATAGGGTTCAAATCAGAATTTTAGTGGCATCCCCTTCACTTTCAATAGAAATGGGCAAAGAACTCACTGTACTCATTGTTGAGAAGAAAAAGCCCAAGTTGGGAGCTGTTACATAAGAATTGGTATCAACTCAGAGACATTTGCAAACAGAATCTCTCTGCTTTGCTGACTGAGGGATTAATCATAAAAATAATCCTCTCAAAGTCACCGAGGTCACTGAAGAACATACAAAAATATTCTCCTCAAAGAGAACGATTTCTTTTAAGAGAAAATGGCTTTTGGAACAGAATCCACAGATCCTGGATTCTTCAGGATGATTTAGAGATTTCCTGAGAAGTGACTTCAAGGCCAGCTCATCCACGCTGCTGTCAGCACGAGAAGTGTCCAACAAAATTTGCTCCTGGAAAACATTTTGGGCTCCACAAATTGAAAAAAGCTGAAAAGCAGCAGCAGCAGCAGCAATAATCCCCACAGACACGAGGTTGAAAGGAGCCAGCTCCAAGTTTTACAAGATGTTCATGTCATTGTGAAATCTAAATATTGCTTGGTAATATTTGTTTCCTTGATGAATGGCCAGAATCTCCCCTGCCCTGAAAGAGTTCCAGGGATTTCAGGAGTTCAGGGGCAGCTCAGTGCCCAGTTCCTCAGAGCACAGGAGCAGAATTCCAGATATTTTCAAGTTAAAAAGGAGAACATCTCACAGGCATCATGCTAAAGCTGCTAAAAAACTGAATTTTGCATCACTTCAAAGTTTGTTATCTTTTATTTTCATCAGAACATTAAATTCTCCTTTTTCTTCTCCATCCATATTGCTGCAGGAACTTTTGGAAAGAGCAACCAACGATTCCCCTGCTCCTCCTGTCACTTCTTAACAGTTTCCAAACCCTCCACCCTCACATTCTGCCAAGTCAGTAGAACAATAATACACTCCCTGTCAAGGCTTAGCTTCACACAAAAATCTGGCATCATTTCAAGAATGATGGCCAGGTCCCAGAAATAGCAACTTTTATGAAAGTGAGTGTCTTGAGTCAAACAATCCCAGGAAGGTCAGTGTTAAAATAGCTTCTGAAACGAGGGGCAATCAATCTGATGTCCAAGAAAAGGCAGCTAAGGTAAGACTCTCTGAGCTGCTGTGTTTTCATCTCAATTGAATCCCATTTTTATTGTATTTTACTGGTTTCCTGTATTGTGGGATGAAATCACCCAGCACAATGCTGAGGGAGGTCACTGAATAAATGGGGAATACTGTACCTGAACAAAAGGGAAACTAAAGGAAACTTGATTTTTTTTTTCCCTCAGTGTTTAGGACACAGTAACCAACACAAATAATCTCTTTTCCACCCTGAAGAAGTGATGGTTAACCCGGTGTTTCTGCCTCGAGGTGGACAGAGCTGAGTTGCCATCATTAACCCCTCAATTCCCACTGAGCCTGAACACTGCTCTGCTGGCCAAGTGACAGCTTCAAATATATTTCTAATAAAAGGCAGAATTTCACCCTCCATGACTCACCACACCTTGAACTCTTCTCTATCCATCCCTACACCCTGTGAGATGTTTGATGAATGTCATGGTGTGTAATTTTTCTTTTAACAAAGAGCAGTTTTCACACTGTTCACAGCACACTGCTAACTCAAATACAAAATTCTCTCCTCCTTATTCACTAATTTCAGTTAATCAGCACCAAAACTGCAGTGATTTGCATCAGTTATTACAGTTGTACAGATACTTAAAACTTCAATCTAAACTTTGCACCAGGACTCAATTTTTGTTAAAAATTGATGGAAACTTTATGACAGAAAAAAAGAGACAAAATACTCACCCCATCATAGAGAGAAATGGAACTCATGTGGCTCTTGGGAATGGAAATGCTGCCATGGTGGGGATCACAGAACAGAATTCCATCAGAAAAGAAATACACTTTGCCTAGAATTTGAAGGAAAAATAATTGTACGAGGTATAAATCAACTTTTCAGCTTCTCATGATGAATGTCTTGGCTTCCTGAGGAAGAAATCTATGTTCCTGCAGGATTTTGTTGTATTTAACAAGCAGCAAATTTGATTTGGGATAATATTGACTGATATTTATTTTATTTTTATTGAATAAAAATATTTCTTTTATTTGGGATAATATTTACAACCATTCAGTCTTTACTGGATCTCATTAACAAGAACAGGAATCATGACTACAACTGTATCTGAGTTCATCTGACCTCACTTATCATAAATGTTCTGAGGCACTTTTTTTAAATTAAAAGCAAAAAAAAATTCCATCCTCCCAAATTTCAAACTTCCAGAACTACAAAACTGACAATACAAGAACTTAAGTAAAGATTACATCCAAAACAATTGAAAATTTAAATAATGTAACAAACTGAAGTGTAAAAATGTTTAAATGGAATATTTAACATTAAGTTTAAATTAAACTTAAAAGAAATAATTTAAAATTAGCCTTTTAAATTAAAATTTACTTAATAATTAACATTTTTGGAGCAAACTGGGTTAGTAGGAGGTGTCCCTGCCCATGGCAAGGGGTTGGATCTAAATGTTTCAACCTAAACTATTCCATGAATTTTATGCACCTTTTGCACCTCACAGTGCCAGACTACAGGGCTGCAACCTCAGCAGAGCCCAAATTTGAGCACAACAAATTGGGGAACAAAATCAGCTTCACTGTCATGTCAGGAAAAAAATTTCATGTTCCTTGCAGTGTTTCCTAATGCTCTTTAGAGCATCTATTTGTAACTCTGTAGCTCAAGAGTTGGTAAAGCACTGAACTTCACAAATCTCAAAAAAAAATCCTTAAAAATAAAAATTTTTAAAAGGAAAAAATTGCTCTTTTGGAGGCACACAGACCCAGTTTTAACAAAGAAAAAAAAATAAAATAAAATCCAGAGTTCTCCAGTTATTTACTGAGGGAACAAGTGCCCACAGCACTGCATTGCAAAACAGCAGAACATCACACTCTGCATTAACCTCTTCCCTTTGAAATCTGATCAATTAGAGCCAAAGCAGCTGCCCTTATGTGAGGGTTGCTGTTTAATTGCCTTGCACATCATTATTTATCCTCCACACTCCAGGGCAAAGACAATAAAGCTGAAGGTTCTCCTCTAAATACTGTCAGCAGCAAGCACTTAATGTCAGATATTCAGCACTTCCTGCTGCACATCAGCACTGTGACAGCAGCACCTCCTCTGTAAAAAATATCTATAGAAAATATAGAGAAATATATCCTAGAATAGAATTATATACTATAGAATATATAGAAAATTAAAGTATTGTGCTTTAAAAAGAATATATTAATTCAAGGCACAAGGAGAGAGGGAAATCTAAACAGTCCTATCAAATTGTTTTCAGTCTTGCTCCTGGGATACTCATGTTGTTTAAGTTCTTGAAGGAAAAGGCACCAAAAAAAGAGGAATAATCCAAGATTGCTGTCAGGGATGTTGTGTCAAAAAGCTGTAACTGGATTGGATCTGAAGGACCAAATTCAGGCATTTTTTTGTGCCACAGTGAGCACCAGAGCTGACAAATTCTGAATTCCTGAGAGAAAATGGCAGTGGCAGAAACCTGGAACACGTCAGCTCCAGGAGGAGGCTTTGGGAGGAATATTTGCTTTCTCCTCCTGAGTTGGGAACCCAAAGCACTTCTGCAATGGCCAGTCCTTCCAACCTCATGTTTAAAGAGACAGAAAAGGCAGAAAACATCTGGCAGCACATCTGGCAAGGACAGGAGCAGCCAGTTTGGGCATTTTTGAAGGTGAGATGTGGGGAAAAGCCTCCTCTCACCAAAGGTCTGCAAAGCCCAAAGCTCTGCAGGAATTCTCCTTCCAGGACTTCCAGGCAGAGGTTGGGAACAAAAAAATGGAATTAAAAACAATAGATATGGAAAGGTAAATTGGAAGTTTAAGATGATGGCACAGTTTGGCTCACCAGAGTGTGAATCCCACAACCTCTCTTCTGTTTAAAAACCCACCAAAACAAGAAAAAACAAGCAAAAAAAAAGATAAATAAAACAAACTTCATCTCACCTTCTGCAGGCATGGCCTGTGGATTGCTGGAACAGATATAAACTCCATCACCCCCAGTGAGTAAAGTGCCCAGGAAAGATTTATCCTCCTAAACAGGAAAAACCAAACAGCAACATCACAGACTGGATCAAGGACCAGCCCAAGCAGGAATATTTTCTCCTGCTTTTGCTCCAAGAGAAAATATCTGATTTTCAAACAGTATCAGTCAAGAACTTTAAAAGATTTTTATCCTGCATGGACCAGGGAAAGAGAGCAAGGCAAGAGGGCAATTTTTAAAAGCCTTCCCCCCATTTTGGTTTTGCCAGCAGCAATGAAGTTACAAGTTATTGTCACAACCACAAGGCTGAGCTTTTTGTTTTTACTTTGCCCATCTACTGAGCTAAAAGTATATTACATGAAAATAAATCTATTTATAATGAACATTCCTGGGAGCCACAAATTGCACCACAAATGTGAAACTCATGTGATTTAAGATGTTTCCAGATTCCAAACTCTTTTTTTTTTCCTAGTGCTTCGAGTGTTTTCCTGTAGACATTAGCATGCTAATTAAGTTAAAAGAAAGTTGCATCAAGTTTTAGGGGTTTTTGGAGACACATGAGCTCCATGAGTAATGTTTAGTGAGGCTTCCATGAAATCATAGTTTTATTAGGACTCTTTTTGCTCTTGGGCTTTAGGATTCTTTGAAATAAAGAAAGCCTCAAACTTTTACACACAATATATTATTTTGTATGTGCAATTTTGAAAAAGACAAGGCAGAACAAGCAAGTCTTGTAGAAGAGAAGTAACACACAAAATAAAAAGAGAGTCTGGTAGTAGCTCAAGTTTTTCAAATCCTGGTTCATCAAAGTGAAATTTCTTTAGTTTAACAAAAAATATTTAATTTTACCTTTAATACTTGCTGTGCCTTTTCAGACAGCTTCACATCACTGTCTTCAACCTGCAGCCAGAAAGAGCATCCATTTTAATTGTGATTTATACAAATAAAGCAATCTAACATTAAATAAAAAGCATTAAAGAAGTTTTGAGGCCAACAAGAACCTCAGGTACCACAGACAGAAGCCCTGAGCCCAGAGTGCTTTAAAAACAATTTTTGCTCTTAAAACTCATGTGTTACCATGGGACCAAAATAATTTCTTGCATCACATTGTCCCCATTAAATTGCTTTATAGACTAAAATATTCTATAGATAGAAAGCAAGCAGTTTTATTTTTTATTACTGTTCAAGCATGTATTGCCAAGGGCAATGCCCAGTTTTGTCATATTCTTTGGAATTCTATCTCTTACACAGTGTAGGCCATCAAAGGTCTTGAATGAAACTTTGCTTTCTTTTGGGCTGATCTAAAATTACCCACAATAAACAGAATTTTCAAAAGTCCCACTGTGCACTTCAAAAACAACCAGACCTTTAAAAAGATAAAAAAACCTGGCGAGGTGAAAATGAAATTAATGATAATGATGATAATAATAAATGAAAATTTCAACAACAATAATAATAGTGACATTTTCAATAATAATAATAATAATAATAATAATAATAATAATAATAATAATAATAATAATTTAATAATTTAATAATAATAGTTTAAAACTCCTGCTATGCATGGAACCACCAGCTTAATTTTTCACTTATCACCCAAATCTAAAAAACCAGGGTATGTTAATATTACAACATTGTGTTTCAGTGCTCATGCTCCAGATTTTCCCTCAGCCAAGCCCACTCCCAGAGCAAGTTTTGCCCTGAGGATGAGCTGAGCTGAGGCTCTGTGCTCTCACTCACCAGCCAAGAAGCAAATCTTGGGATAGCTGCAGTCAGGATAACGTGCCTGGAGTCTGGATGGATGCTGCCATCTGCAGGGGAGCCACGGGAAACAAAGCAGTGAAATCAGGGAATTATTTAGGTTGGAAAAGACCTCCAAGATCACCAAATTCAACCTCTAAGCTAATGTCACCAAGGCCACTAAACTTATACCACCCACATACTTCAGAATGCCCAGTATGTTACTGTTAAGATTTGAAGTTCCTTTAGTAAATATGAAAATCTCTTTATTTTAAGGATTTCTGAGTGTTTAAATTAAGCTTTCACAGCACAGTAACTCTCAGTGCTCTTGCGCTCTGACAGAGCTGCTCCAGCTCCAGAGTTCCAAAGAAATCCTGATTTATTCTGATCCTTCCATGGTTGCTCCACAGTTCCAAAGAAATCCTGATTTATTCTGATCTTTCCTTGGTTCTTCCTTTGCTCTCAGTGTTCCAAACCCATCAGGGTAACAGCAAAAACACCCATTGGAATTCCTTTGGATTTCCCATCACAGCAAAGCCAACAGAAGGACAAGAGTGGTGTTGAATTTTAGAATTTTCAACCTCTGACCTAATATCACCATGGCCACTAAACTCATACCACCCCCATACTTCAGAATGCCCAGTATGTTCCTGTTAAGACTTGAAGCTTCTTTAGTAAATATGAAAATCTCTTTATTTTAACATTTCTGAGTGTTCAAATTAAGCTTTCACAGCACAGTAACTCTCAGCGCTCTTGTGCTCTGACAGAGCTGCTCCAGCTCCAGAGTTCCAAAGAAATCCTGATTTATTCTGATCCTTCCATGGCTGCTCCAGAGTTCCAAAGAAATCCTGATTTATTCTGATCTTTCCATGGCTGCTCCAGAGTTCCAAAGAAATCCTGATTTATTCTGATCTTTCCTTGGTTCTTCCTTTGCTCTCAGTGTTCCAAACCCATCAGGGTAACAGCAAAAATACCCACTGCAATTTCTTTGGCTCTCCCATCACAGCAAGGCCAACAGAAGGACAAGAGTTGTGTTGAATTTTAGAATTTTCAACCTCTGACCTAATATCACCATGGCCACTAAACTTATACCACCCCCATACTTCAGAATGCCCAGTATGGTATTGTTAAGACTGGAAATTTCTATAGTAAATACGAAAATCTTATTATTTTAAGGATTTCTGAGTGTTTAAATGGAGTTTTCAGAGAACAGTAACTCCCAGTGCTCTTGTGCTCTGATATATACAAAGCTCCAAAGAAATCCTGATTTATTCTGATATTTCTATGGCTGCTCCAGAGTTCCAAGAAAATCCTGACTTATTCTGATCTTTCCACAGCTTCTTCCTTTGCTCTCCGTGTTCCAAACCCACCAGGGTAAGAGCAAAAACATCCACTGGAATTTCTTTGGATTTCCCATCACAGAAGGACAAGCGTGGAGTTGAATTTTAGAATTTAAACCGCTCACCTTTTTCTTTGACCTGTATTTGTGATGTCAGGAAGGACTCTGAAAACACAACAGATCCCAAGCATCCTCTTCCTGTGAGCAGGTCTGGAATGTCAAACACCATCATGGATGCCTGCAGCCATCCAGCAGTTGGAGGGAAGAGAAAGAAGAACTTGGAATATTTCAATTGAAAAAACAAAATTTGTATTTTTCAAACATCCTAAACCAGTATTTCTATATTGTGGTTAAAGCCTGAGATGATAAATCTGTGTTAAATGTTTTATTCTGAATTCTGAGTTCATGTGAAACCTAGTCCAGCATCTGAAATCTCACTCATGTCTCCCCTTACATTTGTATTCATATAGAAATCTCAATATGTCCCAGAAAAACAGACATTTGAGCTCTATTTTCTAATTAAATAAATAAAAATTATTATTTCTTACCGTTTTGATCAAACTCAGGCTGTCCTCATTATCCAATGGAGTAATTCTAGAACAATGATAATTAAATATTTAAAAGTTAGATCATCTTTCTGTGACTCCACAGCAACAAAAAAATCTGTTTTATTTTAAAATAAACACTTATTTGTGCAGGTCATTTCAGTCAATTAGTGTGGGGATTAAATAAGCACAAGTTTGTGATATGAACTAAGTTAAAAGCACTTTTCAAAGGAAACTTAATGAGCTCATGCTGCTTCTACTCATTAACAGTTAATAAAAATCAGCCTGCCCAACTGCTTTTTATTCCTTTTAATGTTTTCTTAAATTCCACAGAATTACAGATGTGAAATCACTGAACTACCTCATACACAAGAGCATTTAGCACTTCTTGTGTGAAATTATCAAACACAAGGGGTTTTGCAGGAGTTTCAAGAGGTGAAAAATTTATTTATTTGTGTATGTAAAGCACTGTAATTAATAACAAGATAATAATGTAATTGTTATATTATTATAGTTATAGTTATTAATTACATAGTAATGTAATTAATAACAAGAAGTTGTAAGATAGTGATACAAACCTGCCATGGTTGTTCACAGCCTGGATTTGAAAAGCAATTTTGGAGCTGTAGAATAGAAAATGTAGAGGTGAAATGTGTGGTTTATATTTTTAAATGGAAAAAAATAAGCAGGAATAGACTGAAAGCAAAAGAAGTGATTAAGAAAACTGGAAAATGGGATAATTATAATGATTTTTAAAGGATGAATGCATTATGAAGTCTTGAAATCTGGCAGTCAGGCAAGCTCAGTTTATAATTAATATTTTTCAGTTTAAAATTGATATTTTTCAGTTTATAATTGATATTTTTTCCCCCAAAGAAGCCCAATGAGTAACTCTGGAAATACACACCGTAAAGCAGATTTCAGCTGTGCTAAGCCAAGGGTGTCTAACACAGACAGCAGCACCTGCTCTGCCACCTCCTTTGCCTGAAAAAAGGAAATAAAAATTAAAATATCCTTTTCCCATGCCCTTCCAGATCCCAGCAGCTCCAGGAGCACCCTAAGACCAACAGGAGACACTAAACAGTAACACACTGATGCACCAGGCTAAAATCTGATTTTTCACAGATCTCATTTTCCTTACGATGAGGTCAGGAAAATTCATAAGATGGAAAACCAACTGGAGATGGGTAAAATTAGACACACTCTGAAATTCCTCTTTTATTTTATTTTTTTTTTTTAAACAGAATTCAGAGCCTGCTTGGAGGGCAGGGCATGAACCTCGTGTTATTCCATCGAGCGAAACACAGAATTTCTTTTGGTTTTCTTTTTGGTTTGCACGTAAATCTCACACTGCAAGCAATCCAAATCAACAATTACAGAGAGAGAACAATTAAATTTCATTTACCAACTTGATTTACCTTGGATTCAGTGGAAGTTTTAGCATAGCACTCAATGCCAGCAAGCACAGCCTCTACAACAGCAGAATATATTTGCGACAACAGCGTACTGAAGAGAAATACAAACACAACATTTACTGGACAGGCAGAGTTTTCTTCCTCCTCTCTTTAAAGGAGCATTTTTTCCTCTCATTGCACAACTCCCTTAATAATAAGGAAGGGATCTTTGTTGGAATAAGTGAAGTAGTTTTATAGTTAAGCTTTCTGTTTAAGAAAATGAAATTAGAGCGAGGAAATTGCTCAAATTACAGGATATTTTAGGGAAATAACTCTTGATATAAATGTGTCTGGTGCTTTTGTCAGTCAGGAATAAAAAATCTGATTTATTGTTGCTTTTGCTGCAGTTGGGTTTCAGAATCACATCCTAAATGCAGGGTCTGGAGTGACAGAGGGAATGGCTTCACATGGACAGGGGGAGGGATGGATGGGATCATGGGAGGGAATTGTTCCCTGTGAGGGTTTGGAAGCCCTGGGATGGAATTCCCAGAGAAGCTGGGGCTGTCCCTGCACCCCTGTGTTGGAGAATTTTGCTCAGAAATGGCTTATAGAGTTTTGTTCAGACATGCCATAATCATATACAGCTGATGGAAAAGTAAAAGGCAGCTGTGAGGAGCAAATTCGCAAAGCCTGTTTCTCTAAACAACAAAAGTTCTCAGGCACATTTATGTAAACAGCAGAAGTTCTCAGGTTGTTTTTAATAACAAGTAAATATCTTGTCCTTGGATAAGTTTTGGGAAAGCAAAAGTTGACAAACATGGAGGCCTTGAGAACTTTCATATCAGGGTGAGAACACAAATCTTGGATTCAATAACAAACCACAGGTATTGAAAACAAAAGGAAGGGTTAATGTGTAATCTGTGACCTACGATGAGCTCAGATTTTGCAATATGCATGAGCTTAATTAACACCACTATAAAAGTGTGTGAGTGAGATCAATAAATTG
This sequence comes from Melozone crissalis, assembly GCF_028551555.1. NCBI lineage: Eukaryota > Metazoa > Chordata > Aves > Passeriformes > Passerellidae > Melozone > Melozone crissalis. The sequence continues at coordinate 5,711,194 of NW_026535905.1, forward strand.
GAGTTCGATGCTGATCAACAAGGATGGGTCGTCTCCCTTCGCCTTCAATACCCCTGGAAGTGTCCAAGGCCACCTGGAAGTGTCCAAGGCCACCTGGAAGTGTCCAAGGCTTGGAGCCACTTGGGATAGTGGAAGGTGTCCCTGCTGTCCCTCCCTCTCCCGGCAGAATATTTGAATGAGATGATCTTTAAAGATCTTTTCCAACCCAAACCATTCCACAATTCCATGAAATCTCCATCCCAGCTTAGTCCAATTCCTTTCTTAAAAGGGGACTGAGAAAATGGTACAGAAATAAATCAAAGCCAGGAGAAGCCAGGAGTGAATTTCAGCTGTTGAGACATTTACAGCTCCACAACCACTGGGGAAAAACCCAACCAAGGAACATCAGCCTCTGTTTTCCTGCTAAATTACAATAATAAAAATGAGCAGATCGATAAAATTACTCCCTAAATTTTAAATTTTCTCATGACTCTACTGCCAATATTGAGGGAGGGAAGAGGGGGAGGAAAGAGGAGAATACAGCATTTAAGCCAAATGCAAAGCATTCCTGAAGGATGGAAAAAAAAGCATCTGAAGATCTCAAAAATGAAGGAACCTCAAAATGCACCAAAGTTTGGCTTTGATCATCCCCAACATTAGCAAGGGACTTTAAAATTCAGCTTTTTCACTATTTTTTCATGTTTCTGGATTGTAATTTCTTGTGCTTTCATATGCACTTAGCATGTTTGCACTGCATTAAAGCAATGTAATTCCTTTATATTGTAATTTTTCCAGACTTTGTAACCATTCCTATTTTCCCTAAAATCCACATATACATTTGCAAGAAAACACCTCAGTGAGGTGTCCTTTGTCTTACTCTTCTTCCCATTTTAACACTTTAAAGTTAGCAGTGAAAAAAGAAACCAAAAAAATCAGCACAAGATTTCTTTTTTGTTGCTTTTGAAGCCTTGTCTTAAAATAAAAATAAAACCAAAAAAATTTATCCCAGTTTATCATTCAATTTTCAGGGTTGGTTTATACACTCCAGGAAATCAGTACAGCCAAATTTGGAATGAATAGTGTTCATAAAATACGTTTTATTTTTATTTTTATTTTATAAAATATTGACAAGTCCAAACTAAATAGAAAATCATGAGTTCAGGTTTGCCAAAAAAGTCAATTATACTACTGTTGTTGAAATTAGATTATTTGAAGCAATACAGGGATGCTTCCAAGAAAAAATATATTATTTTTAAATTACTGCCTTTATCAACCCCTGCTTTGTTTAGAGCTTCTCCACTCATCTTGATTAAAATGTATTTAGTAAAAGGGATTTTTGAAGGAGGACAAAAAATGTTACAGTAGTATGTAGATGCAAGAAAAACACTTGTTGGAGTTCAGTTTTCTCTTAAAAAAAGGAAATTCTGCTGCTCAGTGCAGTAATTCCATTTTTATGTCTCACCATTAACAAGAATCAACAGTATTTAGTGTGACAGCACTGACACATATTTAATATTTTTAGTATCTTGCTACCAGGTCATGCAGTTTTGCAGAAGCAAAAACAGGCTCCTAAAATGATCCCAACTAATAAGGAGGACAAAAATCTCTAAGGAAAAATCTGATTTATCAAGAGAGAGAGCAGAACCAAAGCAGATTTTCTATTGTGTTCTCCAAGCTGGACAGGGATCTACAACATGCACAAAAGTGGACATCAACATGGATAAACAAAGTGGGATTTTGAGAAGGTTAAAATGTGCAGAAGCTTTGCAGCTTCCCAAATTTTAGGAAAAATTAAGTTTGGTCTAACTTGAACACAGTGAATTTCTTCACAGGTTTGAGTGTTCTCTTGTTGGCATTTTCACTGAGCATCAGAAATCTTCCACATTGTTAATGAAACTGGTCAGAAAATTACTTTTCTTTTATTTTTCCTCTATGTGCAAGATGCTACAGTGTGAGAGACTTTCTCCCCTTGGTTGACACAAAGTATCTTTAAAATTTATTCAAGATTAATTTTTTACTACAATTTGAGCAAAATTTATTAATATTTCCTTTCCTAACAACTCCCCATGTACCTACTGAAACTCCCCACATGCATTTTGCCTTTGCAACCCTGTCCTATGCACATTATTCTGAATAAAAATGTCCCTGCAAATGCCAACAGCCACTAAAAGCAGCTTTCACCTACTGCCACGAGGTAGAAAGAGAGAAGAGTTAGGGAATAATAAAAAAAATTGGCAGCTTACACTTGCTCAGCTTGCTTGTGGATCTCATTGTCATTTCCTGTATTAAAACAAAAACAATAAAACAAAAATAATAATTTAAAAGGTTTGGTTTAAGCACTCTGAGAACATTTCTGCTTCACATCTTACATGGAATTTATCCAGTATTTTATACTACTAGGGCAAACACAGGCTGTAATTCCAATTTTCCAACCATCCCCTCTTCAGCTGTTCTGACCCCAGAATTATATTATATTATATTATATTATATTATATTATATTATATTATATTATATTATATATTTATATATTATATATTTATATATATATTATGTATATATTATATATAATATATTTTTATATATTTATATTTTATTATATATTTATATATTTATATAATTTTATATCTTTTATATATTATATATTTCTATATATTATATATAAAATATATATTACATTATATATTTACATTATATATATCTATAACATATATATTATATATAGATAATATTTTTATATATATATATATATATATATATAAAATATGAAATATATGTTACATATAAAATATATTTTATAAATTATAATCTTTTTTTTTTCAAGAAAGCCCTAACGACTAACTTCATCCATGGACTTTTCCAGCCATTTAAAATACATTAAAAAATGTTTCTTAAAAATTGTACATGGCCTGTTTTTATTTAGGAATACAGCTACTGTAACTCATTACACTGAGGATAAAAGATGGAAGTGAAAGAATTTCCTTCATCCTTCTAAAAATCCTCAGTTACTTGACAACTCCCGGTTTGAATTATGTATTTTGGAGACTGTTTTTTTTATAAATCCATATGGAACATGGACTTCAATATTTGGTTAATGCTTTAAAAAGATTCTGCACACTGAGATGTGACAGATTTTATGTTCAACACTCAGATCTGACAGATTTTCCCCACAAAATCTGCTATGATTTCATGCACTGGCTACAGAATCCACCACTTAGAAAGGAAGCAAAGCCTTTAATTGCGACAAATTTTCATGGAATCGCAGGTAATAACTGCCTTGGTGTTTTTTTATAAATCCATGCAGAATATGAACCTATATATTTGTTTAATGCTTTAAAAAGAGTCTGCACACTGAGATGTGACAGATTTTATGTTCAACACTTGTGGAGAGCTTGGTTCAAACATGGCTCAAAGAAAGAGGCCATGAAAATATACAGGTGATGGAAAAGTAAAAGGTAGCTGTAAGCAGCAGTTCCCAAGCCTGTTTCTGTAAATATCTAGGTTCTCAGGCACATTTTTATAAACAGCAGGGTTCTCAGGCAGTTTTCTCATAACAGGTAAACATTCTATCTTTGGCTGTTTTGGGAAAGTAAAAGTAACAGACATGGAGGTTTTGAGAACCATTCATATCAGGGTGAGAACACAAATCTTGGTTTCAATAACAAACCACAGGTATTGAAAACAAAAGGAGGGATCAATGTTTAATCTGTAGCCTATGATGAGCTCGGGTTTTGCAATATGTATGAGCTTAATTAACACTGTTATAAAAAGTGCCTGGTGAATCAATAAATCGGAGTTCGATGCTCATCAATCAGATGGTCGTCTCCCTTCACTTCGTCAAACACTCAGATCTGACAAGTTTTCCCCACAAAATCTGCTATGATTTCATGCACTGGATACAGAATCCACCACTTAGAAAGGAAGCAAAGCTTTTAATTGCTACAAATTTTCATGGAATCACAGGTAATAACTGCCTTGGTGTTTTTTTATAAATCCATATGGAATATGAACCTATATATTTGTTTAATGCTTTAAAAAGAGTCTGCACACTGAGATGTGACAGATTTTATGTTCAACACTCAGATCTGACAGATTTTCCCCACAAAATCTGCTATGATTTCATGCACTGGATACAGAATCCACCACTTAGAAAGGAAGCAAAGCCTTTAATTGCTACAAATTTTCATGGAATCAGAGGTAATAACTGCCTTGGTGTATTCCATGCACTTACCCAGGAAAGGAATGTGAGTGGCTCCAAAAAAATAGGTCCTTGAACAAGCCAGAGGTCCCTTTGGAGACACACACTGCACTACCTAGCAGTCAGTATTAATGAGATACAAAGAACATCAGTAAAACAAAGTGGTGCAATAATTAACAATTAACTACGTTCCCCTTAAGTCTTCTAAGCACTGACAGACTACAGAAGTTTACAACACAGAACTGGATTGTGAAAAAGCAACTTACGTTTTCAAAGGTCTATTTCACTTTTGACTTGACCTGAATGGTTGAAAGACTTTGGAAAGGAGATGAGCTCTGACTTGTGTTTTCAATTTCCTATGCCAACTGCTCTTTTCATGAAGAGGAAAGTGGGTCAGGTTCCCATAACTAGGCTGGTCTTATTTACTATTTTCATGACACCCTATTAAAACAGTATCACCTGTACCTGTAAATAAACCACCTTTTTAAGAACAGCATCAGAATCTGAGGACAACAGATGGAGCAAGTACATCACAATAACACAGTACTTGCATTTTCAAAGGTATCTTATTGTTAACAAGGGAAGGAAAGACACAATCGAAAGTGTTTTCACAGAAATAATGTTAAGAGCAGCAAATGGAGGATGAGATTTCACCAAGATGCAAAATCACTCTTTTCTCAGGCTCTGCACACGTGATTTGTGCCCCACGTCCATCCATCCCTGAGGCAGCTGCACATGAAATGCTGACAAATCATCAACTCATGGGCTCACTCATGCTCTCACATCCACCTGCTCAGGGCTCACAGCACTCCCAGAGCCCCTGGAGGCAGCAGGGAGCTCTCTCCACACTCTACCTCTCTCCTCCTTCGCTGCCAAGTTGCCTTCTGGAGCCACCCAGCCAGAGGATCCCAAATCCCTGGGGTGATGGACCTCAGCACATGTTTAACCACCCAGCTTTTACTGGGAAATGGAAACAAGTTAATCATCTTTAAAAATCCAGCTTTTACTTGGACATGGAAACAAGTTAATCATCTTTAAAAATCCAGCTTTTACTGGGAAATTGAAACAAGTTAATAATCTTTAACAACCCAGCTTTTACTTGGACATGGAAACAAGTTAATCATCTTTAACATCCCAGCTTTTACTTGGAAATAGAAAGAAGTTAACCATCTTTAACATCTCAGATTTTACTTGGAAATAGAAACAAGTTAATCACGTTTAACATCCTAGCTTTTAGTTAGAAAGGGAAACAAGTTAATCATCTTTAATAACCCAAATTTTACTGGGAAATGGAAACAAGTTAATCCCGTTTAACAACTCAACTTTCACTGGGAAGTGGAAACAAGTTAACCATGTTTAACAACCCAGCTTTCACTGGGAAATGTAAAAGTAAAAGCAAAAGTTTAACAAAACAAGTAAAAGCATGTTTAACAACCCAACTTTTACTGGGAAGTGGAAATAAGTTCATAATCTTTAACAACCCAGCTTTTACTTGGAAATGGAAACAAGTTGATAACATTTAACATCCCAGCTTTTACTGAGAAGTGGAAATAAGTTAATCATGTTTAACAACCCAGCTTTTACTTGGAAACAGAAACTTCTAATCATGTTTAACATCCCAGCTTTTAATTGGAAGTGGAAATAAGTTAAGCTTTGCAACTTCATCTGAACAGTCCTGGAATTTTATGAAAGTTTTTTCAGAGTTTTGTCATTAGTTGTTGAAGCACACAGTGGAATTTGGATATGTGGAGGTATTTCAGGTTTAGTCACAAAGGTGTTATCAGAAAATGTGGCTTTTTGTTTCTTTTTAAAGAGATGGCTAAATAAATGTGATTAAAATAGAATCTGTGGGTCACAGTTAAGTGTATCACAGAAAGTTTTCACTTTGTGGCCAGGACACAAAGAGCATTTCCCTTTCCCCCACCCACTTACATCAAAACTTGCCTTTTTCCAGAGTATAAATTATTTTAACTCATGCAGCAGCCCCTGATTAAGAATCCAGTATGGTTCCACTTGGAAAGAGCAGAAAAATCACATTTGTTCCTTAACCTGATGAATTGCTAAGGTACTTTATGTTAAGAAGAATTAGGCTTTTAACTCATGAAAGACAAGCACAAAAAATATACAAAGAAAAAGAGAATATAGTTCAAAATCTCAGATAACTTCTCCAAAGCCTTACCATGTGCTTGGCAGTGCTTCCACCAGGGCCAGTGTTTCGGACCAGATGCCCTTCAGATGGAAAATTAAAGTTCCCAGTGTTCAAGTTCTCCTTTGTGGAGTGGCTGCCAAACAGGACAAAGGGCTGCCTGCTCGGGCTGAGGAGGACACAGGGAATCAACACCAAAATACTTGCATAAATTTCACCAACAAATGAAATCAAAGCTTTCAATTGCTGAATTACCCATTATAATAATTTTAAAAAATTACTAAAGTTTCACAGTGAAAGGAACAAGTTAAAAAAAAAAAATCTTCTTGCATTTATAAAATGATAATTTCTTTCAAATACAATGAACTTATCTCAACGTTGTTCCCAAATGCTCTTAGAATATTCTTTTATCTTGAAAAGCTGCTTAGTTTAAAATTCACTATCTTGAAAAGCCCTGAAATGATTGGGTTGGAAACAAACAAAACTATTTTGGGTTTAGTTCTTGCTTTGGGCCCAAGACTCAGCTGGAGAGGTCAAAGATTTTCTTTTCTCTAATGCAAAGCAAACACCAGAGGATGCTGCCAGAAATAAAGGACATTAAACTCCACTGGTTTACTCCAAATAGAGGAGAATGTGCAGAGAGATTGAATTACTAAACAAACCTTGATTAGCTCACAACAGCAGAACGTGGATTTTGCAACAGAACCTTCAGCAAAACAACAATTTTTGGTTAAAAGTCTCTCATAAAGTCACAGAATGGTTTGGGTTGGAAGGAACCTTAAAAATCCTCTCATTCCAACCTTCCACTATCCCAGGTTGTTCCAAGCCCCATCCAACCTTTTCCAGGGAGGGAACAAGGAAGGAACTGGTCATAATGAACAAAATTCATGGTATAGGTAAAAATTCAGCATTAAACCCTGGGAAAATTCAGCTTATCCTTCCAGGACATGAAGGAATTTGCACCAGCTTTTTTCAGTATGAGATTTGATCTACTGAGGTGATATCAAAAAGAATTTTAAACATTACGGCATCAGGGATGTGGAAATAAAATATTGAGGTAGTAGTACACCAGATCACTACTGTAATTAGTAATAATAATAATGAGTAATAATAATTAATATAATATTATAACATATAACATATACTATATAACATATAATATATAATATATAACATATATATATAACATATAATATATAATATATAATATATATCATTATCATATATCATCATCATTATATATTATATATTATATTATATTTAATATATTATATATTATATATTATATAATATATATTATATATTGTATATTATATAATATATATTATATATTATATATTATATATTATATATTATGTATTATATATTATATATTATATAGTGTGTAGTATGTAGTATGTAGTATATAGTATATAGTATATAATATATTAATATAATGATAATGAGGAGTAATTAATAATAATAATAATAATAATAGTAGTAGTAGTAGTAGTAGTAGTAGTAGTAGTAGTAGTAAGTAATAATTACCTGTTATCTGTTATATGGCTTGAGATCATGCCATGGCTGAAATAACTTCTGAAGGGCTGGGAAGAATTGAAAATGAATAAAAATTATGAAGAAGTACATGGACAGAAGTGTGAAATATTCTCTTGTTAATTAAACCTGAATCAGCTTTCTCAGAGAAAACTCCTGAACCCTCAGAAAATGCTTCCAACCTCCACAAATAAACACAAACACCACTAAATCTCTCATTTCATTAAATCATTAAATAATTTAGGTTGAGAGGGACCTTAAAGCCCATTTAGCTCCAACGCTCTGCCACACCTTCTACCATCCCAGATGAAACAACAAAATGCTTCAAATAACATCAAAATGCTTCAAAATGTATCAAAAGGCTTCAAAATGTATCAAAAAAGCAACAAAATGCATCCACAAAAAGCAACAAAATGCATCAAAAAAGTAACAGCCCCCCCCAGAAATGCTGTGCTGTTTTCTCCCATGCTCTGCGTCACCCCCTCAGTTTTGTTTGAGATTTGAGATGAGCAAATTCAACTTGTTAAGTCCTGCACAAACCAGATTCCATCCAAAGCAAGTTAAATCTACCTACAAATATCTCCAGTGCAGGTGGAAATTGAATTATCAGTGAGCAAACACTTGACTGAATTACCCCTGCAGTCCTAAGCCCTCATACCATGGATTTTTCAGGTGGGTGGTGACTTTAAAAAATTCAAATTATGTGGTTTTAACCCTCAAACATGAAAAGTGAGATGGGATAGGGAAAAAAAAACCCAAATTCATGCTGAATAATTATTCTTTCTGCATGGATACTGGAGGATTGCTGAAGCAGACTTACCTCCCCAGCCTGAGATTCTGAGAGTTCCAGAATGAAGGGAATTTCAGTGTCAAAATTAGCAAAAAAGTTGGTCCACTGGTGTTCAAAAATCTTTAGATCCTACAAGGAAAATATTTGACATTACTTCAAGAGAAATGAAGGCAAAGGTGGAATATTTCACTGGAATATTTCACTGCCCAATGAAACAATAAGCTCAAGAAAATAACTATATTTTAGAAGATAAGGACATTCTGCTGGATTTTAGGGTGTCTTTTTGTGGGTGTGCGGTTTACGTTTATTGTTTTCAGAAAATTTAAGTCAATTTAGCAACAATTTTCAGGTTGAAAACATCAAATTATAATACATAGGTCTGCTCAGAGTGTAGGACAAGTCTCAAACATTAATCTCACTTCCACACAGAGAGGGGAAGTGAAATATCAGAGAGTGATTACTTAAACTGAAAGCCTTGTAAAAATTCTATGATACTTTAATTTTCATTACAGCAGTTGATTGAGCAACCAAAATGGTGTGAACTACCAATATTTTATTAATGAAGGATAATTACTGCTAAATTTTGTACATATTAAATTGCTATCAAGCTAGAAACAGATCAAAAATTAATATATACCAAGAATTATGAAATTATATATACTATGAAATCATAAATACTAATTTAATAAATTATAGATATAAATAAATTTTAATAATTATAGTAATTATAATAAATTATAATAAATCTAAATTTTAATATAAATAAATTATAAATATAAATTATAATTACAAATACTAATATTTATACAATGCTTTCTCCTCTAGCACTGAGATCAGAGCATGGCATAAATGTGGAAATCCCTTCCCTCAGTTTGTATTTCCCAAAGCACCAGAGCAGCCACTGAGTGTCACTGTTCCCCACTTAAAGCAGCTACAAAACATTTGAAAAATGCTTTTTTTTTCTCCTGGAAGAAGGTTGTGTGTTAAAGGGGATTTTTTTTAACCCTTAACACACAAAAGCACAGCAACTTTATGTATTTTGTATATGGTTTAATGACATGAAGGGAAATTTTTAGAAGGTTTTCAGACAATAAATTCAAGGAAAGCAAGACAAGTTATTTTAGTGTTTTGCAGAGTTTGTGGTAGATTTAAGGAATAAATCAAGCAACAGCAGGCAGAGCCAAATCAAGACCATAAATTTAATTAAAACCAAACAAAATCAAACTTTTACTCTGTGGTTACACCAAGCAGCAGCTGAGGCAGAACATTTCACCTGCATTACCTCAAAAAGCAAATCCTCCAAGGACACAGGATCCATTTTGCTGTAGGTTTTCCATAAATCAGCACTGACATCCATTAACTGAAAGAGATTTTAAACACATTTCTGTGAAAAACACCACAAAGAAGGCCACAGACCCAGGTTTAAGCTGAGCCAAAATTGGAGAACAGTGCCCTGTCTAACAGTGCTCCTTAACTCTGATTTCACAGATAATTCCACTCTGATTTCACAAATATTTCCACTCTGTTACAAAAGACCTGAACCAGCGAGAGTCTGAACTCTGTGCAAAGCTTTCTCTGCATCCTCCAAACAAATCATTTCACAATGTTTTTCAATTTCATAGCAAAGAACTGCATGAGCTGGTGCAGGCAAAAGGGCAAGATGAGTTTTCTGAGTTCAGACAGCCAAGAGCCAACTCCAAGTTTAGTCATCCTGAACATCAGCCAAAACTTGCTCCAAGCTGATGTAAATTTAGGCTCAGACAGTTTAACTTTCTTCCAAGTAGCAGGATGATGCTCATGGAGAGCAATATTTAAAAATATATTCTTAAGGGACATTTGTATCTGAATAATTCTGCATTTCCCCATCACCCACTCAGTTAAAAATGCAACACTGGCTGGAATTTTCTTAACCTGTTTTCTTTACAGTTATTCCAGGTATTCATGCAATAATAAGTTCCCCTTCCATTCCGTTCCTATAAATACAGGAAATTTTCTAAATTACAGATAATGCATGTGGAGAACAATATTTAAAATTAAATTCTAAAAGGGACACTTGTATCTGAATGATTCTGCATTTACAAAATGCAGAATCACCCACTCAGTTAAAAATGCAACACTGGCTGGAATTTTATTAATCAGTTTTCTTTACAGTTATTCCAGGTACTCATGCAATAATGATTTCCCCTTCCATTCCATTCCTATAAATACAGGAAATTTTCTAAATTACAGATGATGCATATGAGAGATGCATATGGGGAACAATATTTAAAAATATATTCTTAAGGGACATTTGCATCTGAATAATTCTGCATTTCCCCATCACCCACTCAGTTAAAAATGCAACATTGGCTGGAATTTTCTTAACCAGTTTTCTTTACAGTTATTCCAGGTACTCATGCAATAATGATTTCCCAGACCTCATTTCCATTCCATTCCTATAAATACAGGAAATTTTCTAAATTACAGATGATGCATATGAGAGATGCATATGGGGAACAATATTTAAAAATATATTCTTAAGGGACATTTGTATCTGAATAATTCTGCATTTACTCCCCATCACCCACCCAGTTAAAAATGCAACACTGGCCGGAATTTTCTTAACCCTCTGCTTTACAGGTATTCATGTAATAATGATTTCACAGACTTCACTTCCAATTCCATTCTTATAAATACAGGAAATTTTCTAAATTACAGCTCATGAACAACTCTGATTTCTCCAGTAAAAGAGGAACTGCTTTAAAAGGCTGGGAAAAAATCCTGAATTATCATCCTTCAATTGTATTCCAATCTTAGAGAACACATAGAAGAGGAAAAATCTCAGAGGGAAAGCCTGAGCTAAAAATGCACCAAAAACCTCCTCTTTTAATAATGGCAGAAGAATTAATTTCTAGATGATTTATAGTGATCCCAAATGCACTTCCAGCTTGGTTTCCTCCCCCCTCAGTGACACAGAACCACACAAATATGCACAAAGTTAAGAATGTCACTTCCCATTTGAAATCCCCTCATGATTTCAAGGAGGAAGCAAACAAGAACTCCAGCTGGAGCTGCCTGGACTGCCAGAGCCAACATCACTGCTCTCAAAAAAGGAGTCCAGGAATTTTGCCTGCTCCTTTTGAAGCACTCCAGGAGTGCTTGAGGACAGGATCAGCTCCTTGGATCACACAGGAGAGGTTCTGTCTGTGCCACCCTGTCTGAACATTTTTTTTCAGAGCCTCTACAGATTTGTGAAATGAACTGGGGTAATTAAAGGACATTTAAAGATGCAAACAGCTCCTGAATTGCCAGTGAAATTTTCATTAACTTATTTTATGCATCAAGAAGGGTCATTGATTGCCCTCCCCAAAGATCTCAGCTGTTTGCACTCTGTGTTTAATGCTTTGGGCAGGTTCATACCACAAGGTGTTACAGTACCAGTGATGGAATTAAATAAAACCTGAAAAAAAACCTGAAGAAAGCTTAAAATCTTTCACCCAGTGGAAAGAGGGCTCAGAAAGGCACAGGAACTCACAGAGAATATTTCTGAGCCAGCATGTACAATTATAGATATGATGAGACTTTAAAAATGGAACTATTCATTCTCTGGAGGTTTTCCAGCTATCAGGAGTCAGACAAAAGCCCATTGTGGCTGTAAAAAAGGAGGAGTGATAAGAAAATGGGACATCTGCATTGCTGTGGCAGAGATTCAAAAAATGAAAGCAAAGAAGCTTCAAACAAGCATAGAAATGCAAAGCTGTCATCTGAAAATGCTGTTCAGAGCATAATTAATAAATGGGCAAATCAAGGACATAAGTTGCTCAGAGTTAAATCATTATTAAATATAGGAGCAATTAAATCGTGATTGTTGCCCTATTGAGCAGGGTATGATGACCCAGGAATATAAAATGTCAGGGAGAGAAGGGGGTGCATCTCTTCAGTCAAAACCAGGGACCCAAGAATAGTCTTTTCTTATTTTCTGAGCTCATCTCAAGGTGTTTGTCACTAACCAGCTCCTCCTGCTCTGCTCTTGAAAATCTAGAACCCATCTAAAAAATTAGGGGTAAAAAAATCCATCTAGGGGTAAAAAAATTGGTTATAGGTAGAGGTGGCTCTAGAAGGAAGGGAAAGGAAAGGAAAATGAAAGGGGAAAAGGAAAAAAGGAGAAGGGAAATGAAAGGGGAAAAGGAAAAAGGAGAAGGGAAATGAAAGGGGAAAGGAAAAGGGAACGGGGAAAAGGAAAGGGGAAGGGGAAAGAGAAAGGGGAAAGGGGAAAGGGGAAAGGGGAAAGGGGAAAGGGAAAGGGGGAAAGGGAAAGGGGGAAAGGAAAGGGGAAAAGGAAAAAGGAATGGAAAAGGGAAAGAGGAAAGGAAAGAGGAAAGGGAAAAGGCAAGGGAAAAAGGCAAGTTAAAAAGGTAAGAGAAAAGGAAAGCAAAAAAAGGAAAGCAAAAAAAAAGGAAAGCAAAAAGGAGTTCTAAATCCCAGCAGAGGCCTGGGGAGAATGTTCAAATAATGGTTTATCCAGGAAAAAGTGCTGTGTAACCCAGAACAGAACCCCAGCCACAGCACAGGCTCCCCATCCTGCCACAGTTTTACAAGATCACAAAAACCTCCATCCAATTTAGCAGCTCGCTTGAGCAGTGAGTCAGGACTAGATCATCCCCAAAAGTGCTCTGCAAACAAGACAATCTCATGAGTAAGCTGTGCCTCAGGAAGGAGGTGACCAAGGGAAGGACTCACTTCATATTTCATGGTGAAGAAGCCGTCGCCCCCGATCCCCTCGAGCGCGAAGGCCTGCACGATCGGCCACTTCTCCACGATGAACATGTCAAATATCTGCAGGTGGCCTGCAAGGCAAGCACAGCAACATTCCCTCACAAATCCTGGCATTTCAGCTCTCCCTGAGTCCTTGGGATTCACAGATTCAGTTGTAGAAAAATCCCATTTTTGTACAGCTGAAAATCTTGAAGCGAAAAGTATTTTTTGTGCAGACGGCAATTTTAGAAGCTCCTCTACACCTTAAATTTTTCTCTTTTTTTCAGGATATTCCACATCTCTCGGCAAATTTCATTACAAGCTGATTAACAATTAAAATTCAAGATAATAAACAGGGAGCTTTGCTTACTCCAGTTCATCAAATGCTGGGTGTTAAGGAAATACTGAAACACAACATCACAGAATCCCAGAATGGTTTGGATGGGAAAGATCCTTAAAATTCATCCCATTGCCCCCCTACCATGGGCAGGGACACTTTCCACTGTCCCAGGGTGCTCCAAGCCTGATTTTTTGTCACCCTGATTTTCTAAGATTTTTTTAAGCTTTCTGATGTTTACACTCTTGTAACAAACTTTCTCATACACTTTCTGTAAATAACTCATTGTTTTGCATTCTTTTGTAGAGGAAGAGAAATTTGATGGACTGTTGGTTTGTGCAGTGTCATTGGAGAGGTGGCACTGTCACCTTCCAACCCACTAGCACTTTTGGAAAACCATAAATGTTGGAGTCAGAAAATAAACTTCCCCTTTTTCTTCACCTTGAGAGCAGCAGTGTGTGCTTGTGTTCTTCAGTGTCCTATAGTGACACAACCTGACCTTGGTTGGATGGGGCTTGATCCTGATCCCTGGACCCAATTCCAGGGATCCAGGGGCAGCCACAGCTTCTCTGGGCACCCTGTGTCAGGGTCTCACCACCCTCACAGGAAGGAATTTCTTCTTCATCCCTATTTAATCAGAATTTTAAGTTGAGGGAAATTAAAATTTCCTCCTGGCACTTCCATTAATGACTTTACAGGCAGTCAGAGCATATCAGCCTTCCCTAAGGGAAGCAATAAAGAATTAGGAATAAAAAAAGAATGCAAGATTACAGTGCTGAGGCTCAAGGCTGGCTCCAGATCCCAACAGGAAGCTTTGCAGGGCAGTTTTTTTCAGTTCTAAAAAAGGAAGCTTGCATAAAGAAATGTTTATTCTCCCCTTCCATAAAGAAGGATTTATCTGGAGCTCCCATGGGAACAGAGAAGTTCTGTAGCAGCTCAAGACACTGCTCTGAATGCAAATCATTTCTCTGCCTCACACTGGGGGAATTTGCTCCCCAAATGAACTCTGAGGGCTTCCAGCTCTCAGAAAGAAATTCAACTCTTCAGGGAAAAGATGCTAAAAGGAAACTAAAGACTTACTAATCCTTATTTGTCTCCTAAAGCAAGGAAATCTTCATTCCCTGAAGCTGCAGGGTGCAAAAACACTTGCACACTCTGTGTTGGAACTGTAGATGCTGAGAATTTTAAACTTTTTGTTTTGAAAAGCACAGACCCACAAGAGAATCCTATATTTAACCTAAGGCTGTAGAGAAGGCTTCCAAAATTGATTAACAGCACTAAGATTATAAGTGTGCAATTTGAATAAGAGTGAATAATATCACAAAGTAGAAAACATAGAGTTTAAAGTTTAAAATATAATAATAAATATGAAGTGTGTAATTACAAGTGTGTAATTTGAGCGTGTGATATCACAAAGTTTAAGTATATAAGTATAACTTTAAGTAGAAAACTTAAAGTTTTAAAATATAATAATATATTAAGCTAAGATACAAGTTTTAAAGTAGTAGCCAGCTGTTCTTCCTCACCTTCTTCATAAGTTTCAGCAATATTTTGTAATTAGACAAAAAATCCACATTGCAGAACACAAAAAATGAGTTATTGAGTTAAAAATAAAAATAATTCAAATATAATTTCTTAATTAGATAGTTTAACCTTGAAAGACCTTGTAAAGTAAGAGAGTTAGCCTTTTATACCTTATTAGTAAAATACTACAGAACTCACTACTTACGAAACTGTAACATAATTTTTTTTTAAAAATCTAAGTTTGAACGTGAAATACCATCTCAAATACCCTCAATCTCAACCTTAACAAAAGACAAACCCCAAAAAACAAAAAATAGGCCAAAAAAAAACCCAAAAACCAACAATTCTGAGCATCACCCACCCTACCTTGGCAGCTGTAGGGGATCCCAATGCGGCTGCAATCCCTGACCATGTCCACAAAGCTGGAAATCTTGAATTCCTCTGCAGCTTCTTCATCTTCATACTGAAAGAAGCAATTTCAAATCAAATTGGATTAGGCATGCCCTGATTTGATTGTTAGGAAAGAGAAGATGCAGCATAAAAAGCATTAAAATATCACCTACAGCCTCCTGAAGCTCAAGCACCCATTTTTGGGAGGTGCTTTGGGATTTTGGAAATCCCATCATGGCAGGGATGGACTCAAGCCAATGGAAAATTGAAAAAAAGTCAAACTTAAAAGCAAGATTTTTAATCATGACATATGAAGGCATAATTATAGAGCTTATTTCCAGCTTTCAGTCAAGTCTTTCAACATCCAGATTTGAAAGATAAAAGTAATTGTGAGGATACCAACTGATGTGCCACAAAAACGTGCCACTGAGGGGAAAAAATGAAAATAAGGTATTGTATTACCAGCTAAACAACACTGAGCAAGGAAAATCAATGATAGAATAAGACCCAGGTCACAGATTAGCAAAGAGAACCAGTTTAGGTCTGAGGGAGAGGTGAATTGCAGGAAAAGGAGGCAGGAAGAGGAAAAACCCCTCATGGACACTGTCTGAAGGCTTGAGCAGACTGAAGAGCAAATATATTCAGAAAAGCATAAAAACCAGAGTGAAGAGACAAATCACACTGAAGTCATTTTTCTAACAGAGCACAAAGCTGCAAACACACAGACTTTGAGCTGAAAAGCAGTTTAGCAGCAAGTCTGGAACCAACAGGTTTAGCCCTGCTGGTTTCTTCAAGAGCCACTTGTTTTCTGGAGCAAGATCAGAAGGCAGAGGTGTTTTGCCTATGTTATTTTATTTTATTTTATTTTATTTTTATGTGCAGTGCTCTGAGCCTCTTATCAAGGCAAATAACATGATTATGAACCTCTTGTGAGCTTCAGGGTACACCCAACACATTTCTTTTAAGGACAAGTTCTTTTAAGCCAAGCCTGAATTTAAGCTGCAGCCCCAGCTCCTCTGTGGTGTGCTCCTCCTTCAATCCATGAAGTCAGATCAAAGCTGCAGCTCAAAGCCAAGCCCCAAACAAACGCCAGTTTCTCAAGACTTAAAAATGCCATTGGAACAAGAACTTGGGTTTTGGCAGGGTGCTAAAGGCTTGCTCACAATCTGCTCCTGCAGCCAGTTCAACTGTGACACCCCAAAATTTACTACAGCAAATTTCTGTATTTTATCCTATTTGGTCACTTTGAACATGGGCTTTTTTTTTTAGTAATACGGGATTTTTTCCCCAATAATTAGGTTATTCTCTTAAATTCCTGTGGTCTAGTTAAAGCAAGCTAGATGGAAAAAAGGAAGGAGAAGCTCTGTGTTTTGTCAGACCCAGGTACATCACTGCTTTATTTATTTCTAAAATTCTTGTGCTTTTTTGGTTCCATTTTTATCAAGTTATTTCTATCACTAAAATGAGTGATTAAAAGCCACTGCAGGCAATTCTCCTATAAACAGGATGCACTTAAAGCCTGACACAGCAAGGTTTTGTTTGACTTCCAGCAGTAATCTAGGAAACTGGCAATTCTTACACATTGGAAATGTGACTGGAAGTGCTCAGCTCACTCACACCAAACAGCAATGAAGTAAAACTGTATTTTCAGCTTCCAAAACCAAACCTTTCCCCTCATTCCCACAAAGAACAAGGCACATGGTTCACCTTGCCAGTTACATCATTTTTTTCAAGGCAGAACTGTGTGATTAAGGTTCTTTACCACAATAAATCATATCAAAGCCCATAAGCAGATGAAGCTTAAAATTCAATAGCTGAGATTGCAGCTGCACTGGCAACTGTGTGGTAAGAACCTCTCTGCTCCTGATTCCAAAGTGCAAATGTTCTCTCAGCATCAGATTTGCCCTTTCAGCAAGGATTTTGGCAACAAAGAAGCCTTGTGAAGCCAGGCTTCAGGTTTTGCTGGGGCATGTTTTAACCTGGAGCTCAGCTGTTCTAGCCTAACAAGAATTATCCCTCTCTGCTGCACTCCTGGAATTGTATCCACACCAAATTTTGGGATCCATGGACAAGGTACTTATAAACCAGAGCAAGATCAGTGGAGGGTCACCAAAATCAGCACTTGTCCCAGAAGGAGAGACCCAGGCTTGCTCAATATCTGCACCTCAAACCCACCAAAATTTTACTGAGATGGTGAAGTCAGGCTCTCCACAGTGGTCATGACTAAAGTATTCATTTAAAACAATCAGGTTCGACAAAAGGAAACACTTTTTCACTAGGAGGACAGTGGGAAAATGCAGCAGAGGTTCTGCAGTCATCCTTGGATGATTTCAACACCCAGCTGCAAAAAAACCTTGAGAAATCTGATCTGATCTCACCACTGAAGCAGGAGGTTGGACAAGATGATCTCCAGAGGTCCTTTGTAATCTGAATTATTTCCCAATTCTGTGATCTAAGCTATAAAAACACTATCAGTCTATTCTAAGCCCCATCACAGACACATAAAAACACAATCAGGCTATTGTAAGTCCCATCACTTCCAAGCTGGAAACTAAGAGAACAAAAAGTTTCTCTCCCTGATTTCCCCACTCCTTTTTTCCACTGGCTTCACTCACCACAACAGGCTCCAAACTCACTCCCTGCAGAATTCAGAACAATTCTGACTTAGAAAAGGAACTATACAGAACTCAATGAGGAAGGAGCATTTCCAGTCTCCATTGGAATGAAAAGGTCCTCATTCTACACCCAGACAAAGAGTATTTTCATTTTTTACTCCTCTAAAAATACTTCACAACAATAAATGGACTTTTTCTAGAATACTTTAAGTTCAAGATGAAAGTCACATCAGTCATGGGATGTAGTGAAAGTGAGATTAACAGTTCTTAACAGACAGATTTAATAGTTAAAATTAAAATATATAATGAAGTTTCTTGATTTTAAAGGACTTACTAAGCCCATTTTTCCTAATATTCTACTGGCAGCCAATGCAAACATTGCTTTTGCTTTGATGTGGGAAATCTCAGCGCTGACTATGACACCTGATTCACATTTTGCATTTTTCACAACCCACATTTTTTCCTCATTAAAAGATCACTGACTCAGGTCAGAACAACAGCAATTAGTGGGAGAGAGGAGCAATTTGTCCTCACACTGCAACAAATAAAAGTATTGACAACATATTCTTCTTGCACACTTTAGCAAATGATTAATACCCAGATGTACAAACATATCACTCCCCTGCTGAGGAAGAAAGAGAAAAAAAAAAGATTCTGGAAAGAATATTTTTTAAAGTTTCACTTTAAGGATCAGTTCATTAACAAGTTCATTAGCAAATCTTGTCTGCATTCACTTTTCACTTACCTCATTTTCAGTCAGACAGTGGAAATGTAAGTTCCTCCAGTGTGCCACGTAGGGTAAAAGATGATTGTAATTCACAGGGTTGCAGTACAGATGAACACTGTCAGGTTTTATTAATATGATTATATCTGCAACAAGCGCAACAAATATTCCAGCATCAAGACTCCACACACAAGAGAAACTGAACAGAAAACTTTTTTTTTTTCCATTATGCACCTCATTAAAAAAAGAAAATTGTTCAGCTATCTGAATGCAATTCCTGATTTTTTTTAAACCAGCAGAAGGAGCAGTTGGCAGCCACAGAGAGTTCCAAGCACTTGTAACTGTTCCAGACAACTGGGGGGTAATTCCCAAGTCTTGCACAGAACTTGCATCAGCCTGTTCTTTGTGCAGCCAAGAGGCTCAGGATGAGCCTTCCCAGAGCACTTCCAGAATTCTCAACTCCAGCTGCTCCTGCCTGATGTTACACCAGAGCTGCTTCAAGTCAAAACTACCAACACCACAGCCAACAACCAAAAGTTTCATGCAAATAAAGGAACAACAAGCTGTGATCACAGGGATTGGCCACATTCCCAGTATGACAAAGGTGAGTTAATGAGGTGAAGTAAAAAAGAGCTCAAGTTTAGAAGTGCAGAGGTGTGATCAAATAATATTAACCACATGTACATACACACAGTGACTGAACTAATGGACTGTAATTGTGTAAGCTTACAACATTTGAGATATATTTCATATGTTTTATATTTTGATGTTTAAAAATGAGTCCTTCAGCATTGTTTCTAAGAAGATATTTTCAGGCATATAGAGACAACTTGAGATTAATGACCTTTATTTTTTTTATGTCCCTTTTTCTGCTCATCTTCTGTCCAGAACAGGTAAAAAATGTTGAGAGCATTACTCACCATCCAGAACTTCCTCAGGAAAACCTGTCCTTTCAAAGTCATTGTTGTTCTGGTTGTACAAACCAAAGAGCAGATAATTTGCCAGCTCTCTGCACCCTTCATTGTATCGACTGTCTATCCCTGCAAAGCAAAACCACAGGAGAATTGCTATGTGTCCTCACACTGCACACCAGAAAAGTTTCTTTTCTTCCTCAATTTATTAAACTTTAAAGCAGGAGTATGAACTCAACTCCCCAGCTGAACTCACTGAGAGAACAGGGTAGGGAAAAAGGAGATTTTGCAAGATCACTGCCACATGCTGACATCCCCCTTTCAACCCAAATCCACGAGTATTCCTTAAAAAATTTAAATCTCTTGTTTTCTGCATTCAAAATTCTGGTTTTTTCTAGTAATTCAAACATCTGTCTGGATGCAGGATGCATTCTAATTAATATGTTCTTGATTGAAGCTTCCTAACAAACTAATCCTGTGACCCAAATCTCCTGCTTTAGAATACATGATTAAACATTATCTTATCAGTGTTATAGAGCAATCCCTGAGTCACCAGAGAGCCACTGCAGGCTTCTGACAAATTGTGAAAAGATGTTCTGACAAAAAATATGGGGCACAAAAAGCTTCCAAGGAAACCCTTCCTGGTCCTTGGGAAAATTAAATGAAAACAACTGAAGATCTGGAGAACGATGAGATAGAAGATGAATTCAAGAAGAAAGGAATGAGGTCACAGATTCAGAAACTGTTTTCATCAATCTTCATCCCTCTGGATGACAGCCACAGTCATAATTCTGCTGTAAAAAACCCAGTTTTTTCAAATAAATAAAAATGCACATAAAGCAGCATCCTTGCCATCCACATTTCACAGAGCTCACCAGTCCTGACTGCCAAAAAATTCCTCTAATGGCAACTTTTCCTACCAAGTTATATTAGAATTCAATGGAATCCTTGCCAACAAATTTGGATTTGTTACATTAGGATACAGTGGGATGGCTGCCAACAAAATAGGATTTGTTAGCACTGCTAAAAGAGAGATCAGGGCATTGATAATGTAATAACATGGCCTGAACATCTGAGCCTCAGCACTGGAAACCAAACCAGCCAAGAGTCACCTGGACTTGGCAAAAACTGGAACAAACCTCAGGTTCTGCTGTTTATGCTCCTTTTTCATGTTATGCTTCAGCTTTAGAGTGCTAACAAGATGATGTGTCAGCATCCAGCTACTGAACATCTCAAAAACTCTTAACAAACTCTTTGTTTGCTCAGTAACTTTGGTAGCTCACACGTATTCCAAGGTGAGATTTGGTGGAAAGCTGCCTCACATCTGTCCCAGCTTTCTCAGCCCTCAAAGTTTTTTTTTTTCCAGCCATAATCTTTGAATCCTCATTCTCCTGCTGTTTCGGACCTCTCATTCATTTATATTTATATTTTTATATTTTATTTACATTTTCAGCCCCATGAAAGCAGGCACACCAAGGTAATCTGAAATTCAGTGGGACTTAACAAACAAATACAAATATAGCTGCAAAGCCCTCGTGTCTAGGTGGGATTTTAATTGCAAACAATTGGAGACTCCTTTCTTTCAGGAAGAAACTGTCCCATTGTTTTAGGGAACTCCCATTTCAATGGAATCAGTCTCCCTGGAATCAGCTGCAGCCTTGGGAAGTGAGCACACACAATCTCCTGAGGATAATCTGCTCCACTGATCACCTGCCTAACTCAGGCACCTTCTGAGGGCTCAGAGG
The DNA here is from genome assembly GCF_028551555.1 of Melozone crissalis. Classification (NCBI taxonomy): domain Eukaryota; kingdom Metazoa; phylum Chordata; class Aves; order Passeriformes; family Passerellidae; genus Melozone; species Melozone crissalis. The sequence continues at coordinate 5,732,818 of NW_026535905.1, forward strand.
AGCAATAATCTGGCACAGACAGACTGAAAGAGCTGGAAAAGGTTCCAGAAAGATCTCAAAGTCTCTTTCAGTGCTAAAGGGGCTCCAGGAGAGCTGGAGAGGGACTGGGGACAAGGGATGGAGGGACAGGACACAGGGAATGGTTCCCAATACCAGAGGGCAGGGATGGATGGGATATTGAGGAGGAATTGTTCCCTGTGAGGGTGCTGAACCCTGGCACAGGTGCCCAGAGCAGCTGTGGCTGCCCCTGGATCCCTGGCAGTGCCCAGGGCCAGGTTGGACAGGGCTTGGAGCACCCTGGGATAGTGGAAAGTGTCCCTGCACATGGCACCAAGCTGAAACTACATAATCTTTAAGGTCTCTTCAATCTAAACCATTCTATGATTCTCTGATTCTAATTTCTGGATGACCAGAAGAAAAATGAGAAACTGCCATCACTTAAAAAAAAAAAAAAAAAAAAAGTTGATGGCACCATCACTTGAAGAGTTTGAGATTTTATCTGGGTACAGCAGCTTAGAGTAGGGAAGATCTTCCAAGCCAAATGTCAAACTTCTGCTTTTTCAGTTAATGACAGAAGGAGGGGAAGAGAAAACAAAAGATCTTGAAGGGGGACAGCTGACAAATTTATAATAGAGGACATGGGTGAATTATTGCTTGCAGAGCACTGACAGCTACAAAGGGAAAGCATTTGTTGAACATAAAACCACGAATTCTGCAGAATATTTGGAATTTGTGGTTTCCTTGGGTCTTTCAAGTATCCTGTCCAGACAGCAGCTTTCACAGTGAAGCTTTAGCGCAATTCTACAGCAACATATGGAGTTAAAGGAACAGATAGAGCTAGCAGAAAACAAACAGGAAATGAAACAATGACCAAGATAAGAGCATATCAGGAGTCCTCCCCAGAACAATGGGCAAGGCCATTAATTAGGGAAGCCCGACGCCTGTCTCCAGCTGAGCTGGGAGTTTGGAACTCCCCCTCCTGCTCCCAGGCCGGGGCAGGGCTGTGAGCACACCCTGAGTCAGGCTGAGCCCGGGGCTCCTGCTCTGCTCCCCAGCCTGAGGCTCCTGCTCTGCTCAGCTGCTCCTCTACGAGCCCATTCGGGCTGCTAAATTGGCAGAAAGTGTGAAAAAAGTCAATCATTTGGTTTAAAATTGTAAAAGTTTAAGAGTAATAAAATAGTTATAAAAATAGTAATTTAAAAAAATTAGAGCAATAAAGATTTGGACAGTCAGAGTTAGGATAATAAAGGACAATAAAAGCAAAGAATTGTGGATCTCTGGATGCTTCCTGGGCACTAAGGCCCAAAAAGCAGAGCTCTCTAACAAAGGATTAACCCTTAAAACCAACAGCCTGTGCATATTCATATATCTCATACATGATGCAAATATTCCTTTCAAATTAAGGATTTTTTTGTTTATTATCAACTTCCCCTCTTCATCTTGTAAATCAATTCAGTTCCTCAGACTCTGGGCCTTCCCAATAAGTAGACATTAATTCTTTCCTTGGAATCCTCTTGTATCTCCATCCAGAGAGGACAATGAGAAGAATTTCTTGGTTGTCTTTTCCATGTCTTGGGTCAGTTACAAAAAAGTCTCTTACATCACACAGTTTCTATTTTAATATTATGCTGTAGCCTAAAAACTTTATTTACCACACGACTTAAAAGAGATTAATACAACATAACTTTCCAACGTAACCATTTTAATATTTACAAAGAACCAATCATAAAATATGCATTTTTCCCAAAAGCATTCTGGCCAAATGCAGGGGGAAATCTGTCTGCTGGATAAAATCAAGGGGGTGTGAGATACCCAGGGATGCAAAATGCACCTGGGGACAGCAGGAGGGAGAGGACGGAGGGAATGGACAAATCACCTTCAGATATTGGCCCAAAAGCAACACAATTCTGGAACTGCTGCAAAATAATCCCTAAAAAATTCTCTGTTTGGAAAGGGAATGGGATGAATAATCAGAGTGATGGGCTAAAGGTCATCAGAATGTGGGAGAAATCCCAGCAGGGAGAGCTCTGTGTGGGATGGAGATAATGGAGAAAAAATAACCTAAAAAAGATTATGTGAACATTATGTTTCTAGGTTCTGTTCACATATTGCTTTTGTAGATTATAAATAATCTAGATTATTTATTTAGATTACAAATTATATATATTATATAAATATATTAGATAAATATATTATATATATTATATTCTACTTTATATATTATGTATTTAGATTGTATATCATCTAAACAGATACTATACTTAATATATAATATACCATATATAATATACCATAATTATATCATTATTATATATAACATATAATTATAAAATTATAAAATAATTATATATTCTAATATTATAATTATAAAATTATATATCATATATTTTTATTAAATATATAATAAGATATACTATATATTCTAATATATCTTTTTATCTAATGTATTTATATATAATTTTATATATTATGTATTTCAATTATAACATTATAATTATACATATATAATAATATATATTATAATTATAATTATAATATATAAAATATATTATAGTATTATATAATTGTATATTTTATATCATATTATAATTATACATAATATATTACATATTTCGATTATATAGCTTATATATATTTATATAATATATATAATCTAAAAAAATCACCTAGATAATTTATAATCCAAAAAAGCAATATGTGAACAGAACCAAAGTAAAATAAATACTGGAAAGCCTTGAAATTATCCCCACACTCTTTGAGGAGAACAGAAAATAAATATCAATATTTGTAAAAATTCAGCTAGCTGAGGTGAATGGTGAAACAGTTTAATCCACGATCAGAGCAGCTACAACTGCAGTAGTTACAGACATCCCCTGCTCACAGAACATCTCAGAAATCACTGAACCAGGAGCTGAAAATCTCTGCTGAAATGTAAGATACCAACAAACACCACTATGATAGAAAATAATTTACAGAATAATTTAAGTAGATCAGTTTGAGCAGCAACACACTCAGCTGAGACAGGACATGTTTTAAAGCCATTTGACATGCCAACCTCCAAATTCCTTTTTCCTGTCAGTTGTGAGGCCTTTTCTCCCCAGCTAAGAATGCAGGAATGTCACCATGCAACCCCTTCAAAATCAGATTAGAGAATTCCTTTTAAAAATCAGCTGTAACTCCATTTAAATACTTGTATCAACAGCGGGTCAGTTCTCATCTCTCTCTGGGATCTCTAATTCTGGGTTTAATTTCAGTACAAATATTAATGAATTTGAAGTAAAGCTGTGGAAGTTTATTCTGGTTTTATCTCCCAGCCCAGTTTGAAACTGAAGTTGAGGTGAGGGAGCTGCATTAACTGCAGGCCATGAAAAGCAGCCAAGTGAAACAGAACATGTACTGCCTGTAAAAAACCTCAGTCGTGAGAATCCACTTTGCACACAGAAAGAGGATGTAAAACTACATGGGTTTTGTCATCAGAAACTCGTGTTTGATGACAGATTTAATGCATTTACAACACTGCCATGCCTGTTTCATGGAAGTTATGCCAGAAATTCTGCAGGCTACAGGAGCCACAGAGCACACAAGTGTCCCATTGTGGGTGCTGAGAGATCAGGGCAAAGCACAAATTTCCCAACAAAACACACCTCCCATATTTCCATACCACAAGTGCTTATTTATGAAGAGTTATGTTCTTCTGGAGAGAATTAAATCCTCCACACAACACTGAGGATTACACACAGCAATTCCTCTGCTTTCCTTAAAGCTGGGCCATGTTTTCAGTGCCTGTTCCTTACCTGGGACTTGCTGCAGTCTCAGAGTTAATAATAATTAAAAAATACTGCAGAGTCATCAGTTAACATGTTTTATGGAATTAAATTAGCAGCAAAGGCAGAACCCAAGGAGTTTATCCTGTATGATTAAGTTTCACTGCAAGGCTGACACAGTGACCTCACAGAGCTTCTGGCTGTACAGTTACTACTTAGTCAGGGACTTAACCTCTTACCCCAGAGAATGCAGGGTCATGTACAGTCAACACTCACTAGAAAAGAATGTTATCTACTATAAACTAATATTTATAAATTTTATAAATTATTATCTATTATAAATCAGCTATTTAATATATATCTATTTTTATATATCTATAATTATATATATGTCATAATACGAAATGAATGACACTCAAATGCTGAGATGTTTAAGGTAAAAAAGGTACATTTATTTCTGGACCTTGATATTTATAGAATTCCAAAAGTGACCATGGAGGATGAAATTGCTACCTCTCTAACCACACTGGCCAAACTAACAGTCCATCAATTCTCTCCTCTTCTAGAAAGGAATGCAAAACAATCATTATTTACATGAAAAGTGCTTGAGAAATTCCATTACAAAATTGTAAACATTAGAAGGCTTAGAGGCACTTCAGAAGAACAGGGTGACATCTATATATCTATTTATAAATTTTATGCTGTGATCCAGTAAATGAGCTTTAAGTTCTCTAGCTGCATCATTAAAAAACAGAATAAAACCCAAAAAAACCAGACTGTGGAATCACTTCCTACACAGAGCTTCTCTAGGGCTACATCAGATTTCTTCTCTTTAACTGCAATATATTATTTAAACAATTACTCCTCAGTCCTTTTCTCTAAGGACTCAAGTTTTCAATCATAATTGCATTTTTCCTTTAAGATCTTGACAGTGAGTATATAATATGAAATAAGAATCAATGCAATGGTATTAAAGCAATACAAAATCCCTGATATTTTCCCACAGCACATTTGCACGTGCACCTTTATTTCCTGCTGCCCTTTTCTCCCAATCCCAGAAGAAATAAAACACTGAAACCACATGAATTTTTAACATTTAACATTTTCCAGCTTTCTTAGGCCACTGTTTAAAATCCTTTGCCCAAAATTACTAAATAAAATGAAGAATTGTTTAGGGAGAAGAGAATGTAACATCAGCTGAGAAACCATGCTGGGGCTTGCAGCAACAAGATGATTTTTTACTTTCTGAAACTCGTGGTATCTTTATCAGCATAATGAGAACAAAAATTGTAACACTAACCTAAAATGCAGAGGATTCCATCAGGCTGAGATTTGCTGCTCTGTGTCAAAATAGTCTGAATATTTCGGAGGCGGCTGCAGCTGCAAAAAAAAAACAAAACAGAATTTGTCCTCAAGGTCACTGGTGAGAAATGTCAAACTGGGAGGCTCTGAAGAGCTGACCCAGCTTTGTTTTCTTTGTTACAGAAAGTAAAATGGACACACACTTCAATTTGTTGGGTTTTTTTCCTTGAGAAATGGACCTGAAATCAAACAATTCATGATTATTTTTGCCCACTAAAAGATGAAGTCAACAGCACTGAGAGAAGACAGGAATTTTAACTATTCCTTCAACCCTGTTAATCTCCAACCTGGCAAAAATTGCTGCTCAGATTTGCTCTCACATGGCCAGCAGAAATTCCCTTTCCTACCAGAAAAGAAAAAATAAAGTAACATCAGAAGGGACCACAGATGCACCAATATCCCAACAGTTTGGGAAAAAGTTTGGGAAAAAATTTGGGAAAAAGTTTTGGCACCTCCAGCACCAGCAGGAGAATCATTATGGTTGGAAAAGACCTCCAAGATCATTAATTCAAACTTTAAAGAGAAATTAAACAATGCCAAGTACTGCTGAGATTGTTTACCATAAAAATTAATCATTTATTATACAAATTTTAATTCAGCTGTCCAATATTTATCTTTAAACCAGGCAAAAATTCCATCTGCAACAGACAGATTTTTTATAATCAAAGTGAATAGTTCATTACATAAATTTTAATTCAGTTGCCCAATATGCATCTTTCAGCTACAGCAGCCACACAGAGAGCAACACAATTTGTGCTTCCAGGCAACATTCTGGGAGTTTAAATACAGATAAAAGACAAGAAATTTCACTGTTGATATTACTGAATGGGATTTCTTGTTTATAGACTTGTTTATATGAGCTGTTCAGCTCCAGGAAACAAATGTCTCTCACACAAACACTCAAACAGAGCTAAATTTATGAGCAGTTCAAACAAACAATAAAGTAAGGTCAAATATTTCTATTTCCAGCATTACTTTAGCCAAGCAAAAAAGCAAATAGGTCTTTTCAGCAATACCACAATTATTATGCTCTACTTTTTCTGAAAGAAATGTACGTGAAAGGTTTCCATTGTGGCAAATCTAAGTGAAATTCAAACATCAGTGATAAAGGACAGGCAACATTTCATTTGGAGATGCTTCCATGGGAAGCACAAAGCCACTGCAGTCTCCAGATTAATTTTATCCCTTTTTAGGTCAAATGTTTCAGTTCTGAATCCCTCAATTGTTCTTTTTATCTGGAATATTTCAGTTTATATTGGATGGATGGATGATGGATGGATGGATGGATGGATGGATGGATGGATGGATGGATGGATGGATGGATGATGGATGCATGGATGGATGGATGGATGGATGATGGATGGATGGATGGATGGATGGATGGATGATGGATGGATGGATGGATGGATGATGGATGGATGGATGATGGATGGATGATGGATGGATGGATGGATGGATGGATGGATGGATGGATGGATGGATGATGGATGGATGGATGGATGGATGGATGGATGGATGATGGATGGATGGATGGATGGATGGATGGATGGATGGATGGATGGATGTTTTGATTCACTCTTAGATAAGGAAACAAATTAAAGCCACTGATGACAGCAAAGACTTCATCAGGTACAATCAGATGTTTGTTGACAATCCACACTGAACTTTATGCTGCACATTTAAACAACTACTGATTACTCGTTCTTTCAAACCTCACCAAAACCTGCATCTCACAGCTATACAAAATTAAGGTTTTGTATCTTATTCTGGCAAATTTCCATCCCATCATTAAACAGGAGCCCAGAGCAGCTGGCTGACAGATGATTCACTCCAAGCTATCCAGAGCTCATCTTTTTACACTTCCCATATCATGAGATAGAGAGCAGAAAAAAAAATCCCCAGACTCTTCACTGTGGGCACAAATTGGACTTATTTCATTTGTTGGTATGGAAACAGCAACACAAATTACACAAGCCCACAGTTATTTGAGGAGCAGCTGCAGGATTGCTGGAGACTCTGTGGAAAAAAAAAACCAAAAACAAGAAAGCAACCTTTTGTATAAAGCTGTCCATAAGTGAAATCCTTCTCAAAATGCTTTTTGACCTGCCTGCAAAGGAGTTGTTCCCATGATTTCTGAGAGGATCTGAAGGACAAATTAAAGGACTGGGAGAAAAAGCCTGTCCAAGGACTTCAGCACTGACACAGCAAGCAGCTCCCTGAGTGATTTTTAATAAAACATTTTCCATATCAGAGGATGCATGTTCCTGCTCCTGCTCCAAGTGAGGAAAGAAACAGTCAACAGGAAAAATGCTGAGGGCACAAGAAGATTTTCCTTCAGCTCCTAAAACACAAGATGCAACAATTCTTTTGCTCTGAAGGCAAATTTAATTCTCCAGACAAAACCAGGTTTTTAAGGATCTGTAACATTTTTAGAACTTCTTATGCATCATAAACAGAGCAGCAATACACATCTTGATTTTCCCACTATTTTTTCCCTCCCTGTACTGATCACTTATAGAAAAATTGTTAGAACTCAATTTGATAAAGACCAATTATGGAAACTCATGGGGAAAGACTTCTTCCATTTTATTAAAAAACATTACCTATGAAACAAGGTTAGCTATTCCTAAGATATTTAAATTTTAATTTCAAAGGCTTCCACACAAGAATGACCCAAAAAAACACATTTATCATTTAAAAGAAGTAGTGCTATGAGCCTGTGCAAGAAGACCAGAGCAGAGAAAAACAAAATAAATAAGGTTTTTGTCTTCTTGAGCTCTGGGAAAGTATTTTCTGACCAGTTCAAGTGCTGGGTAGAAAAAGGGAAGAAGAATTGGGGGAGGAGAATCCTCACAGGTTGGGCATTTCCTTCCTTATTTTTAACTTTTTAGGTTAGCAATTCTACTCTCCTCAAATTACTTTCATTATTTTTCAAATAAATTATAACCTTGGTGCAGCCTTTAAAAACACTTAAAGATCTCAGATTAACCTGCTAAAACATTTCTGCCAGGTAAATCTGGATGTCAGTGCTGTGTGTCCTGACATGAAATGTGTAATTTGCACAGAGCAAATTATACATTCACTATTTCACAGTAAGATGTTACGTCCAATAAAGATATTTCATTTTTAATTTTAAACAGACATTCAGCAGAATATTTTTCCTTGCCTTATTTAGGAAGTGAGAGAATGAGAGAATTCTTTGCAAAAGCTCCTTCACAGAAAAATTTTCAATGTCATTTCAAGTGTGGATAAATCATTATATTCAAAGGCTGACACTAAACACAGAAGACTTGTGTGCCTGAAGAAAGATGCCATTCAGAAATAGGAAGAGAATAATTAGAATTCTTACAACATGCTTTTAAACAATACGGGCTAAACTGGGTATAAAGTCAGAGAGGGGAAAAATAAAGGCATTTTCTTGGATTTCACATTAAACAGTCATCTGCCAAAAACAAAAAGACTGTCCTGGGAACAAAAATCCATGACTTTTCCCATCTCCAAAACAAGCACTCCTTTTCATTTGGCTCCAGCAGCACAAATTCAAACAGAAACAACCTCCACACAAACCTGTGGGCCTTGGGATGCTGCATGGAAGTTGTGGCTCTGGATCCACCACCTACATAACCAGAGTTAAAACTAAATAACCTGCTGCTAAAAAAAAAAAATATATAGGTGTGTTTGGAAACATGGTCCTAAGGAAGCTCCAAAATCCTGGATTCCAACAAGATTTGGGCAAGACAAGAGCTGGAAGTTATTTATGCATCTAAGAGGCAACTTCTGGAGCAGGTAAGAAGTTGAAAAAGGTGGGAATTTTTGTACCACTTGAACCACTTTTTTTTTTTTTTTTTTTTTTTTTTTTTTTTTGTGGGAATTTTTGCACCATTTTTGAGCAGAAGTTGGGATTTCTCTGTGGGTTTAAGGCAGGATAAAATCTCCTGGTGCTGCAAGGGACAGTGTCAGCCTCCTCACCCCCTTTCTGGCTGCACTAACGATCTGCAAGCCATGTGTCAGGTCAGATCAGCTTATGGATCCAAACAACCTCCAGCCCAGGAATTAAAAAGAAAATAATGCTTTCAAACAGCAGCAAGCTGACCTGACTGCTGATTGAGGCAGGTCAAAAAGCAAAGCCACCTTTTGGGGTGACAGCTGGCAATAAAGTGTGCTTGGGCCAATTAAGGAACTGTACCTCGAGGTACTTGATATTCCACTAATCTTGGACTAGATCCAGGGAAAAAAAAGGGGGAGATAATTGACAATCATTAACTTCTAAGAATTAGTGCTCATCTGTTCACGTCTTCACACTAATTATGCAAAGCACCTCGCTTTACAACAGGCAGCCTGTCACAGCTTGGTAACAGACACGGCGCTGCAAGGCACGTCTGTTGGCAAATAAAGGGAATATTAACAACTGCGCCTTTCTCAATCACAAAGAACAAATCCATTTCCTCAAGAAAGCCACATGGTGCTTGAATTTCCATCTCGTTTCTTCTCCCACAATGCTTTTTCCCCTGGCTGCTGGCTGGATTTAAGCTGAGTGCAAGCTGCCTTTTCTTGACGTGGTAATCCAGAACTGAGGCAGCACCATCAGCACTGATCCCTGTTGGAATCCTGGATGCTGAGAATTTTAAATTTCTGGGCTGAAATTTAAAATTCACAGACCCACAAGAAAATAGTCCATTTGATCTGAGGCCGTGGAGAAGCCTTCAAAAATTGATTGATAGCACTGGGATTATGGGTGTGTAGTTTGCTTAGAAGTGAATATAATATAATATAATATAATATAATATAATATAATATAATATAATATAATATGGAAGTGTGTAATATATAATTAACATATAATATATAATATATGGTATGTAATATATAATATATAATGTATAATATATAACATATATGCAATTTATAATATACAATGCATAATGTATAATGTATAATATATAATATATAATATATAATATATTATATATTATATATTATATATTATACATTATATATTATATATTATATATTATATATTATATATTATATGTAATACATAATATAAAACATGCAATATGTAATATATAATATGTAATACATAATAATAGGGTGGAAAACCTAGAGTTTAAGGTTTTAGAATACAGTAATATATATATAAAACAAGATGGAGGTTTTAGGGCAGTGGCTGCTTGTTCTTCCTCACCTTCTTCTTCACAGGTTGGGTGATATTTTGTAATTGAACAGAAAATCCACATTGTGGGACATGAGTGATTAGTTATTGGTTAAAAATATAAATGATTTAGGTGTCATTTCTTAATTGGATAGTTTAGCCTTAAAAGACCTTGTAACAAAAGATAGTTAGCCATTTTGTGCCGTGTTAGCAGAATGCTGCAGAACTCAGGACTTGCAATATAAATAAGAAATAATAAACATCTAAACCTGAACACAAAATAGCATCTCAGGTGCCTTCCTTGACAGAGGAAGAAAAAGAAGCTGAGAATCCCCAGACTGGGATTCCTGTTGGATTCCCAATTCCCAGAGGATTCCCACAGCCTGGCAGGGCTGGATTCCCAATTCCTGGTGGGTTCCCAATTCCCACTGGATTCCTACAGCCTGGCAGGGGTGGATTCCCAATTCCCAAAGGATTCCCAATTCCCAGAGAATTCCCACAGCCTGGCAGGGCTGGATTCCAAATTCCCAGTGGATTCCCAATTCCCAAAGGATTCCCACAGCCTGGCAGGGGTGGATTCCCAATTCCTGTTGGATTCCCAATTCCCAGTGGATTCCCACAGCCTAGCAGGGGTGGGTTCCCAATTCCCAGAGGATTCCCAATTCCTGGTGGGTTCCCAATTCCCAGTGGATTCCTACAGCCTGGAAGGGGTGGATTCCAAATTCCTGGTGGGTTCCCAATTCCCAGAGGATTCCCACAGCCTGGCAGGGGTGGATTCCCAATTCCTGGTGGGTTCCCAATTCCCAGAGGATTCCCACAGCCTGGAAGGGGTGGATTCCAAATTCCTGGTGGGTTCCCAATTCCCAGAGGATTCCCACAGCCTGGAAGGGGTGGATTCCCAATTCCCAGAGGATTCCCACAGCCTGGCAGGGGTGGATTCCCAATTCCTGGTGGGTTCCCAATTCCCAGAGGATTCCCACAGCCTGGCAGGGGTGGATTCCCAATTCCTGGTGGGTTCCCAATTCCCAGAGGCTTCCCACAGCCTGGCAGGCTGCAGCTCTGTTTCACTGTGCCCAGTTCAGCTGACCAAGGCTGGCATTTCGCTGCTTTCCCTGTGTTTCACCTCCTCTTGGGAGATGTTTTTGCTCCTCCCCCACAAAGGCTTGGCAGCCCTAAAAACCTGCACATGGCTGAGGCTGGATGGATGGCAGGAAAAATCAGAGATATCCCCACATTGGGAGAAATCCTCACCTTGAATAGATCCTACCAAAGCCAATGGTTTTACCATTAACAGCCTGATTCACCATAAATAAATCAATTAAACAGAATTATAAATCACAGGGGTTTTTTCCCCAAGTCTCACTTCTTGTTAACTCTCTGTTGTGAACATCTGTTTCCATTTTAGCCCCTGAAAAATCAAGTTTATATTTCTTGGGTTTTTTGTTGACCTCATGATTTCTATCAGAAATGTTTGCTTGTTTTAAGAATCCCGGATTTTCCTGGATTTCCCACAGTCTGACATTATCCCCACCTCACTGCAGCTGTGAAAACAGACACCAGAAATCAGATTGAGCTAAAGACTCTCAGAATTTCATTAATTTCAAAATAAATCTTTCACTGCTTGGTATTCATAAAAGACCACATTCACTCACCTTAAAATATTTGTCGATTTTCCAGCTATTTTGCAAATTTCTCTACACAGGGAGAGAAATTTGCATTGGGATATTGACGATAAACAGGAGCTCAAGTAATTTTTTAGGAACAGTGAGAAAAAACTGGACATAGAAAAATAAATTTTAATTTTGTGTGCATTTTCAGGATCAAATCATGACCTTAAGTGGACTATTCAGGACGAAATCTTGACCTTCAATGGACAGAAATATTCAATTCTGTAACCCAGAGACCTCAAAGCACAGAGAAACAAGGCTGAATCTCTCCTTACTAAACATCTGGAACTGCCTGATGTTGTTCTGCACAATCACAAACTTTTTCAGGATATTTACTAAATTCTGGGTTGCCCATCAGTCAGACCTTCAGCCTTGATGTTCTCTCTCTTTAACAGGCTGATTTACAAAAAACTATCTCTGTATTTTCATTTTCTTGTGTTGCAGCACATTATGGAGAGCACCAACTTTTCCCTTCCAAAAATATCATCAGCTGAGAAAATGTCAATAATTGAAAAAGTGACAAAGAGCAGCAGCCCCAGGGTGATTATTCTGCCATCATTCGCTCTGATTAAAAGGACAGGGCACTGCCTGGCACTTGGGCAAAAATCAAAGCTGATTTTCAGTGCCTCAAAAATAAATTCACCTTCAGGGCTCATTCTTGGGCCAGGACTTCTGCAGCCACGTGGCCACAAAGCTCCAAATCAGATGCTGAGATGATCACAAAGGGAGAATTCCAGCTGGAAGATCCACACCAAAGCTCTGCTCCTCTCCCTGGCAATTTTCTCTTCTTCTTCCTCCCTATTCCCATCAATCAAATGCTCCCACACTCTTCAATTCTCACTGTAGCAGACCCTAAGCATTCCTATTTCCCTAAGGTGGCAGAAAATCATCCATATTAAAGGAATGGGCGTTGTTTCTCTTTTTTTCCTCCTGTACTTCAAGTGAAATCAGCTCTGTCTTTGCATTGCTAAAATACAGCACATTCCTTAAAGAAAAATAATAATTCCAGTGCAAGTGTGCTCTTACAAAATCCTGAACCTCAGCATAATTACATAAGGAACACACAGGCACAGGAAAATTTGTTCATCTTGCATCACAGACAAGACCCCTACAAAAACTGATTGGGAAACCACAACAACTCTTTGGTCCCGTGCTCCCAAATAAAATTCATGGGAAAAAAACCAAAAAGCCACATATTTAACCACGATGTGATTAACAACAGAGCAGGAGAATGTTAAGCACAGAGGAAGAGACAACAGAAAAATTAACCCAAGGACTCATTTTGCATTTCCCCACATGGTGAGCACTCATCTGTATTATGTTACCAGCATGGATAATGAATAATGAGGATTTGCTTGCTCTGTTTTACATGAAGGTAATTCAGATTGGGTGAGTGCACAGTGCTCTAAAATTGAACAAATCTGCATTGATTTTCTGATGTAGATATTTAAAACAAGCACTTCATAGGGTTTTTGTTCAGAAATGCCTGCATTCACAAGGAAAACACTCATTCCCCACCAAACACGGGCACAGGAAAGATGACATCACCTCCCAAAAATACTTCCCCTTTTTTGGGCAGCATTTCTCTCTTACTTAAGGGATTTTTTCTTTCTATTTCCAAACCCATTCTTTACTTGTTACAATGCTGAGGGTCGCCAGCTCCCAAGGTGCCACATGGCAGACCAAAACTCTCAAGCATGTGGAAGAACTCCAGGAATGATCTCTGGCCCTTTCTCTAGTCTTTATATAGTCTGAAGAATTTTTCCATTCCTGTTTGGGAGCTTGGGGGTGGTGGGGGAGGGTAACAGATTGTTTTGTTTTAAGTTATTTTTATTAACTGCCTGCTATCTGCTGACTGCCTGGGAAATTTATGGCAAACACTGGCCTCCATCTGGCCTGACAATAAAAAAAAAAAAATTTAAAAAAGAACTGCGCAAGAGTGAGTGTTAAGGAGGAAAAAAAATTAACAGATGACATGGCTCCTACAAATGCACCAAATTACAGTTGCTGGCTGCATCTCCCAGTGGAGCTCAAAAGCTTGCAGATGTTCAGAGAGTCTGAATGTTCTCATGACAACTCTAAAACAGGGTCTCAGATTACAAAAATCACTCAGGAAGAGGAAGGCTTGAGTGGAAACCATTTTCTCTTTCAGCATTTTTTTTAACCATCTTGGCATTTCATTACCCATCATGAATTTTTAGATCGTTCACAGCTCTAAAAAAATACCAAGCTCTTTCTAAATAATTAGCACTAATTTATTCAGTGAAAAAATTATTTGAAAAGGTCACTTTTCCTTCTGCCTTATTTTCAATTCAGAAAGAGAGAGGGGGAACATAACCAGCCGTGTTCACGTGTTTCAAGCAAGCACAACAACCTCCATTTCTCTCTCTCTCACAGCAGAATTCCTCATTTCACTGGCAAATCATCCAAAAAGTGAAAATGCTTTTGTTCCCTTCTTGCACTTCAGATAAAAAGCTGTTTGGTTTGGGTGTTTGTTTGTTTTTTAATTGAAAATCTCCAGCAAGCACAGAGCCAGGCAGCTTGGCCAAGTGTTTGTCTGCGATTCACGTGCAAGGTCTCCCTTCCCTGATTATCTGGCTTCCCACTGCTGAATACTTCCATGTATTGTGCTGCAACTATTGAAAGCATCAAGCACTTCAGTTCCTGGGTTGTGCTTTGTGGTGCCATAAAACAGAATCATGGAATTATTTCGGCTGGAAAAGCTCTCCAAGAGCATCGAGTCCAACTGTTACCCCAGCACTGCCAAAGCCACCATTAAACCTCATCACTAAGCACCACAAAAATGGTTTTTAACTGCTTTTTAAATATCTAGCCACTCTACCACTGCCCTGGGCAGCTTGTTTCAGTGCTGGACAATCCTCCCAGCAGAGAAATATTTCTTAATATCCAACCTAAACCTCTCCTGGCACACCTTGAGGCCGTTTCCTCTATTCAAACCATTCGGATAATGGGCTGCAGCATCATACACATGGGTGCACCTTAAGTGTCCAAAAGGAAACAGAGCTCTGGCAACCCAAGGACACCTGAGCTGACACCCGAGCTCCCACAGAGCCAATGCCACCATCTCGCATGTCCCCACAGCCCGGCTCTTGTCAAGCCCTACCCAACATATTTTCAGAGCTCAGGAAATTTTATTACCTTTGTATCCACAAACCCCCATACAAACACAACCTCGCCTTTCTCTCCATAACCTCTCAGCCCCTCCCAAACCTCAGCTAACCCTACACTAAAATTCACTTTTCCTGCCTTTCACAAGCCTGTTTTTTAACTTTTATCGCCAAAATAGACCACGCTGACCTCTCCTAAACCAGTCCCAGGTTTATCCCCTACAGAAACACAACCCCAAAGCCACTCTGTGCACATCAGCCCTGCTGGTGATGTCCTGCTGCTCCTCACCCACACATCCTCCTCCTCCAGCAGGATTCTGCCTGTGACAATCCCTCCATCCACAAGGTCACATCAGGCTCCTGTCTGCCGTCCTGTAGCTCCCTCCCGGCAGCCACCTGCCAAATCTACCTGTCCCCATCATGGCCAATCCTTTTCTTTCTCGTTCCCAGACCCTCACACGCTGCTGCAGCCCCCCAAATCCCTTTAATGATCCCAAATCCGCCCGCAACACCCGCAGAGCTCAGAGCCGGAAAACCTTTCCTGAACGCCCTATCCCTCCTGTCCCAGCCCCATCCTTCCCACAACACCTTCCATAGGTGTTAAACCCTACTGTACCCCAAATCAGCCCCGTTAACTCTGCGAACACCCCAAATTCTCCCCGATCAAACCCCTCAAGACCCCATCTTAAGGTTTAAAACCCCTCCCTATCCCTTCGATTGCAGCGCCTCCAAAGCGCTGCGCTCCCCATCCCTCGCACCCCAACGCCCCCAAATCGGCGTTTAACGCTATTTCCTCCACGAGCAGAGCCACGGATGTGAAAATCTCAACTGCTCGCACACCAAATTCCTTCTAAATTTACCAAAACCCTCCAGATCCCCCCTTCAGCGCCCCTCCAACACACCCCCCCACCCCGCACACCCCCTCCCCACCCCACAGCCCCTTCAGCGCAGCCCTGCCGCTGGCTGTCACCCCTCTCCTCGCCTTCCCCGCTGTCCCCTCCGGTACCTGACGAAGGGCCCCGGGGCTCGGGGCCGGGGCCGGTGTCGCGGGGGCGGCGGGAGGAGCGCGGAGCGGCCGCACAGCGCCATGGCGACCGCGATGCGCCCGAGCGACGGGGCGGCTCCGCCACTGCGGCCCTGCGCCCCGCCCCGCGCCGCCCGCACCACTCGGCACGGGGGAGGAAAGGATATGGCACACCCGCACTGCTCCTTCTGCTCCCAGCTTTTCTGTCCGTCCAGGATTTATCCTGAGTTTTTATCTCCTCTCACAGGAAGTGCGGTTGGGAATTCTAGGATAGCGGCTCTAGCTGGGAGTAGATATAACGGGGTGAGGTTGGTCACCCCTTCGACAGGAATGGGCTCGTCCAAGTCCAGCCCCCTGCTCACACACCCCTCACGCCCCCCCTGCCGTTCGCTCTTGGGCGCGTCCAGCCCCCTCCGCTGCTGATGTCCCCCCCCCCCCCCCCCCCGCGATGGGGCGTGGGCTCGTCCGATGGCAGGGACGGGGGACAAGGGACCCCTGAAACCCCCTCAAACCCCCTGAGACCCGGGGAGGGGACAAGGGACCCCTGAGACCTCCTCAGACCCCCTGAGAGCCGGGGAGGGGACAAGAGACCCTTGAGACACCGGGGAGGGGGATAAGGGACCCCTGAGACTTCGAGGAGGGGGGGTCAATGGGCCCCTGACACCCCCTGAGACCCCGGGGAGGGGGACAAGGGACCCCTGGGACCCCCTGAAACCCTTAGGAAGGGGTGACACAGAGCCCCCTGAGAATATGTGACACAAAAGCCTCCAGGGAGGAGTGACAACAAGCCCTGAGGAGCAGGGGGACATGGAGACCCCTATATCCTGCAGAGCCCCGAGGGGTGGTGTGTCCTGGAGCTCCTCGGAGTGATGTGCCCTGGTGTCCCCAAAGTATTGTCCCCAAAAACACCCTACAGCACACAGACATGCCCTGGATCCCTGTGTCACCCCAGCATTGCACCCACCATGGGACCTCGTGGGTGTCACCAGCACCCCACATGGCCCTTTTGTGTTATCCACAAAAAATAACCCCCCTTTCCAACCAGCACCTCTGTGTGCTAATACCAGCACAACCCTTCTTACAGACACTATTTATTCTCCTCAGACCAGAAATTAAAGGTGTTTTGCCTGCTCTACCCAGAGATCCCAGCCTTGCTGGCCCCTGACACCCCTTCCCCAGTCTTTTCCTATTTTACTGATGTGTCACCATTGCCAAACAACTGAGGCAGCACCCCAGGGAGCAGGGGCGGGGATTTTGGGTCCTGCACAGAAAACCTGCAAGGATCTACAAAGAACTGAGGACGTCACTACTCAGGGAAGGATCTGGAGCCAGGCTTTGAGGGGCACAGGGCTGAAACCCGTTAATCCCACATCCCTCAGCTGAGGGGAACACATCCTGCTCCTCCTGCATGCTCCTGCTTCACCATCCACCCCTGGGGGAAGGAATAGAGGTTGAGTAAGCATCAAGAAAAGCTGAATTTGCTGTGGAGGCTCTCATTCCCCCCCAGAACGTTAATCCCCATCCCCCAGTGCTAATCTCTGACGAGTTCCCTGCACCATTAATCTCCCCAGCTCCTCATCCCTGGTGGAGAGTGGGATAACACCCCTTGTCTGCATCTTATTTTAATTACACCAGCAGCAGTGTAAAGCCCCAAATCTGCAGCTTTGGGGTGTGATGGAGACATGGGGCTGCCTGGAGCAAGCTCCTTTTCCCATCCTAAATATGCCAATCCAGTGGGGAACACTCAGGAACTCTCACTCCCACCTCACTTTTAACTTGGTGCAGGTGAGAACACGTTCCAAAGTGCTCTTTCCTTTTTTCCCCAAAAACCAAATCAGACTTTGCTCAGTGCCACAGAGCAAAGACAAGATAAATAAATATTCTGGGCCGTGGCCCAGCTGCCCTGCAGCCACTGGGAAGCATTTTAGCTGCCCTTGATAAGATTCTGATGGTTCCATGTACAGACAAGTCCCCATGGCACAGGTTATGCTGACAAGGAGCTGGCACCATCCCAATCCCAAATTCTTCCTGTTTTTGAAGCCCCTGGACACACTTTGAGCTTGCTAAGGGAGCATCACCAACAGGAGCTGAAGGTCTGGAAGGAAAAGTGGATAGGATTGCCAAAAACCCTTTGCTTTCCTCTAGAATGATCCCGAAATGCATCTCTCTTCCTCCTCTTGTCCTTTGCTGGGTGGGACAGTGTCCTGCAGAGCTCCTGCTACTTGTCCCATGCCAGTCCATGAACCACCAGCTTCCAGGAGCCTTTCCCAAGCCCCCTCTACATCCAACACCAACATAAGGAAGGAGACATGTCCTGACACCATATCCTTCCCCTGAAACATCTGAGTGCTGTGTTGGCTCCTTCCATGTCCTCTCTTCCATCTCCTCTCCATCTCCATGAGCCTGCCCAGGCACTCCGAAGCCCAGGAACACATCCAAGGCTATGGTGGGAGAGGAGAGGGAAAAGGGATATTCCCAGGATTGGATTTAGGGATATTTTTCCCCAAAAACTCTTTCAGCCAACAAGAGGAGATATTTCACGCCACTGCTGTGGCCTGCAGCCTCTTATTTCCCTTGGGGTGACAAATCAGGCCAACAACCTGGAAAACACCCAACAGAGATGTCAGGCTTCCTGGAGAAGGAGGGAGGTGAGGTGGAAGGGGAAAGAAGGTGACATCAGCTATTGTTCCTGCTCTCCAGCTTCCTGAGCTTCCCTATCCCACTATTGTTGCACGTTTTGAGGGCTGCAAAAGATGAGTGAAACCCACAACAATTCCCAAAGAGAGGAAGAGGGGAAGCAGAGTGGTTTGGAAAGAGGGGAAAGCTGCTGATGATGTTTTTTGGGTCCTCCTGACCCAGATCTTGTCTAAAAGTAAACAGCAGATCTGGGTTGAGCTGGTAGGGCTGATCCTTCCTGTGTTTTCAGCTTGGGCACCTCAGGGTTGGCATCTCCCCATGGAGACAGCTGCCTGCACACCCTCTTCCCTGGATACCTGTTTATTTTTAGCAAATCCCTGCTGGACAAAAAATTCTGTACTCACAGAGAGGCCAAAATTAGCTGTTCACCCTGAGATGTGCACCTGGAGAGGTTCTTTATTCCCCCATCCATGAGGAATGCCTGAACTTCCCACCCTGGGCTGATGGTTGCTCACTGAGGCCGGAGTCTGAATTTTATATAAAAATTGATTGGTACATCCCATCCTACTGGGACCTGCACAACCCTTCCCCATGGAAAACGTTTGCTGCTGGGAATGTGGGCTGTGGGATGGCTTTGATGTCGTGGTGCACACTAAGGAACCATCCATGAGCCATCCTGCAGGACTTCCCAGGATGGTGGAACCCCAGGAAAACCTGTCTCCATCCTTGATGAGCAAAGGCAACCCCAGAAATAACCCCAGAGTCAGCAGCTCCAAATAAAACCAAACAGAAAAGCTTTATGACTCACAAATCCCACTTTCAGCCAAGGATCCATCCTTTAGGGCTTTCAATTTGCTTTTTCCTTATCCCTCTGTAGCATCAAGGAGCTATTCTCCTACTACAACAGCACTTTTAAGGAAATAATTCCAATTTCTTGAAGAGAAAACACGAATTGTGCTCTGCTTGCATGGTAAACAAACCATGTCCCTTGCTGTGCTTCCTAAGAACTGTTTTTCTTCCTTTTTGCTCAGATTTAAGGGATCCTGTTGTATTTATGGGATCCCATGAATGTTTCAGAGGAGTCCACCCTCCAGGCAATGGATGTTCACTCAGAGAATGGACTTGCTGCCTACAGAGCTCTCACTGAAAAATTTATGAATAGCTTGAGAAAGGAATAAAATGAGACTCTTTGAAAAGTTTCCCACTTTTACCTGGGCAGGGAAAATTAAGGAATAAATGATGATGGCTATAAAAAGCCTCCTACTCCATCTATCCAAGTTCTTCAGGCTAGAAAATCTTCATTCTTCTCTAGTGCTATTTTAGGAGGAGAGATATTAAAATTTCCTCTGGCCTGAAATTACTGTTTTATTCTTACCACAAAAAAAAAAAAAAAAAAAAAAAAAAAAAAAAGCAGCCCCCAGGTCAAAGAAAACAAAAGGGTGAGTTATTCCAACAAGCTGAGATCTGCTTGTTTATACTACCCTGAATCTGGCACCACACACCCATCAAACACAGGGTGGAGATGCAGGAGGTGATGGAGACACAACACACCAAGATCCTGCAAGCACAGGAAACGTCTCAAAAAATAGCAGTGCTGACCCTGAGTTACCCAGACTTGTTTTGTTATAGCCACTGCTCTTTGTAAATGAAGAATTTGGCTAAGAAACAGAGGTGGCTGAGGGTGACCAGGAAATGGGAAGGATTTTTTGGGTGTTCTGTTTGCAAACTGGCTCCATGCAAGGGGGGAATTTGGTGCTGGTGGTGGTCACTGCCAAAGTTCTTTTTGGCTTTTCCAACGGTGGATGGAGCAAAGAGATGTTTGCTGGCTGATGGGGGAGCAAACCACTATCCCTGAGAATAATTTGATGTCATGGCTTCTTCATTTCAACATGTTTTGGGACATCTCCAGTTGCTATAGGATCATGGAATAACTTGGGTTGGAAGGGACTTGAAGACCATCTTCTTTGGCCATATCAGATTTACCAGCATGAAATTTGGTCTGCAAAAAATCAGGAAATTGCTGTCTGGAAGGGTGTGGTGGTGTCTCTTCCCTGACACCCTGGATGCTCTGGAAAGGTTCTTCAAAAGAAGGAACAGTCTGGATATGGTTTAGGATCAGAGGGAAATTCAAGTTGGAAGGGACCTCAGGACATTTCTAGTCCAACCTTCTTCTCAAAGCAGTGTCACCCTAGTTTTCTAGGATTTTCTAAGCCTTCTGATGTTGACATTCTTGTAGTGAACTTTCTCACATACTTTCTGTAAATAACTCATTGTTTTGCATTCTTTTATGGAAGAGGAGAAATCTGATAGACTGTTGGTTTAACCAGTGTCATTGGAGAGGTGACACTGTCACCCTCCAATCCGCTGTCACTTTTGGAAAACTATAAATGTTGGAGTCAGAAAATAAACTTCCCTTTTTTCTTCACCTTGAAAACAGCTCTGTGAGCTTGTGTTCTTTTGTGTCCTATAGTGACAAAGCAGGATCACCCATGAGGTCACACCAGGTTGCTCTGGGCTGTCTTCAGTTTGGTCCTGAAACCATCCAAGGATGGAGACACTGAAACCTCCCTGGTACCCCAAACCTCAAAGATCTCCCTGGGACCTGTTCCTCTCCCGCTGCTTGCCCAAAACCTCCACCTAGACACCCTCAGCATTCCAGGGGTGTGGCCACCACCTCCTGGAGCCCTACACTCATCTTTTTTCCCAGTTTTTGAGCCCCAGATGAGCAGAGGAAGCCAGGCCCCAGAGCATTTGCTGTGTGGCCTCCCCTGTATCTCATTATCTCCAGGAACAACTTCCCACCTCTCCCATCCCGCTTCCTCCAGAGCTCAAATCCCTCCCTGCATTGTGCTTCACCCTTCCAGGAGCCTCCTCTCAACACTGCCTGAGGATACACTGCTTAAAACCTGATTTAAGCCAGCAGCACCAGATTTTGCAGCTCCCTCTCAAGTCTCTGCCTGCTGGCCTGGGGAGAGGCTTCAACTTCAGGTAGTGCAGTATCTTCAAAGGCTGGATGTGCAAGGGAAGAGCTTCTTCAAACTTCTCCTTGTTGGGCAGAGCTCCTCAGCTGGTGGTCCTGGAGAGCTCTGGGCTCCTCCTAAGGCATCCACAGATGATTAAGAAAGTGAATTGGCCAGGATGCTTCTGTTTGCTATAACTCTGTTGCATCATAATGTGAAATTGATATGGTTTCTATGAAGATATGGATCATAGAATTCCAGAATGGTTTGGGTTGTAAGAGGCCTTAAAGATGATCTTTGATCCACCTCCCTGCTATGAGCAGAGCCAGGCAGCCAGTGCCAGGGCATCATCACCCTCACAGCAAAGAATTTCTTCCCAATATTTCATTTAAATATCCCTTCTGCCATTCCCCTTGTCCTGGCACTCCAGGCCCTTGTCATGAATGAGCCATGAACACGAAAATTTCTTTCCTCCTTCCAAACAGAAGCTCTTTCCCTCCAAGAGGATTTCCCTTCATCTTTTACCCACCATTTTTCCCAGAAATCAGCCAGGATTTCTCCTTAGCAGGAATTTTGCATTCCTGGACTCCCCATTTTCAGCTTGCAATGGTTTCTGTCTCAGAAATGCGAGCTGAGAATGCCAGGCATGTCAGGAAGGGAAAATCCATCTAAGCTTTTCATCTCCTTTTGTCAGCATTTCATCTAAGCAGGATTTTCATGCTGCTGATTCATCTCCAAGAGCTTCCCACCCACCTCCATGTTCATTCCAGTGCTTCCCACATCCTTTGCAAGGGGAGGGAACCACTGGTGCTGCAGTGGGATCAGAGACCTAAATCCTCTGAATCCCTCCTTTTTCTCCAAAGAACATTTATGTCCTCAGGCTCCATCACTGAATTCCACCCTGCAGAGTCACCACTGCCTCTCAATCCCTTTTTGAGCCTCTTTCAGGGCAAAATGCAGCTCCTGAGCAGGTTCCCTGCAGCGTTTCCCGGATATCCGATGGAGCAGTACCTTGCTGACCACTTCACTGTGCACTCTGTTTGCTGGCTCCAGGGAAAGGAAACAACAATAAGATCACTTGGAAAGATGTTTTTTTTCCTTCAGATTTTTGGCTTGCCCTGTGGAAATCCAGGAGTGTGGTCAACAAACAGCGAGCAGAGATTTCCTTCACTCTCTGCGGAAATTGAAATTAAACTCATTTTCACTCATCCATGAAAACAAAGGTGATGGTAATTACAACCAGCAGCACTCCATCCTCTTCCTCCATCCTGCCTCGCTCCAGAGGGAGGAAGGCTGAGCTCACAGCTTGGTGGAGGGGTTGTGGGAACCAGCAAGGACAAAACTGGGACAAAGCCAGCAGCCAGAGCACCGTGCCGGGCTCAGCTCCCAGGTTTTGTTCAGTGATGGATGGCCACGAACGCATTGTGTCCCCTGGAGCCATTTAATCATGGATTTGATGCTCAGCATGGATCCTGGAGCTCTACCAGAGGCAGACTGGGATGTTCTCAGCAAGGCCTCTCTGTGTGGCAGCATTCCGCGCTCGCGAGCCGCCGCGTCCCTCCGCTACCAAGACAAATTAGAGGAACACGGCTCATTTTATGGCTTGCTCCGAGCAGGTCAGCCTGGAGGCCACCACAAAAAGACCCTCTGCAGATGAAATATGCAGTTACAGAGATTTGGGAGGGAATGCAGACGGGAAAGCATTGCATTCTACAGCATTCCGCACTCGCGAGCCGCCACACCCCTCTGCTACCAAGACAAAGTAGAGGAACATGGATCATTTTATGGCTTGGTCCGAGCAGGTCAGCCTGGAGGCCACCACAAAAGGACCCTCTGCAGATCAGATATGGAGTTACAAAGATTTGGGAGGGAATGCACACGGAAAAATGTTGGATTTGGCAGCATTCTGCGCTCGCGAGCTGCTGCGTCCCTCTGCTACCAAGACAAATTAGATGAACATGGCTCATTTTATGGCTTGCTCCGAGCAGGTCAGCCCGGAGATCACCACAAAAAGACCCTCTGCAAATCAAATATGCAGTTAGAGAGATTTGGGAGGGAATGAACACGGGAAAACTTTGGATTCAGCAGTGCTCCGTGGTCACGAGATGCTGCGTTCCTCCGCTACCAAGACAAATTAGAGGAACATGGCTAATTTTATGGCTTGCTCCAAGCAGGTCAGCCTGGAGGCCATCACAAAAGGACCCTCTGCAGATCAGATATGGATTATAGAGATTTGGGAGGGAATGAACACAGAAAAACATTGGATTTGGTCAATTCTCTGCCTCTCGGCACACAGCACTTTCGCAGCTTCAGGCAAGGAAAACAGAGCAGCTCATTTAATGAAGCCTTGGGAAGGAAAGATCCCCAAGTGGAGAACTTCCCCCTTCCCGATTATTCTTGTGAAACATCCAGCTTGGGAAAGCACACAGGCACAATGAGCTGTAAATCTGGGGTTAGTAATAAAATCACCTCTCCCCAACTAGGACAGCTGGAAAGGGAAATGTTCCAACCTGTTGCTAAACATGCTGGGGAAATCACTACTGAAAAAGAGAGGATCCAAGAGAAATCCATTCCAGCATTGGCCAGCAGCCTTTGCTGTGTTTCATGAGCTAAAAAATCTTCAGAGAACTTAAGTGAGATGTAGAAGTAAGACTGTGTAGGGAGATGTAGAACTTAACTTAATCCTCAGAGAACTTAGGGGGGATGTAGAAGTAAGAGCTTTCTGGGAAGCCACAGCAGGGACATGGACAACTGCAGAGGCTCCTTTGAGCTCTGTTTTGGCTCCATGTCTTAGGAAATGAGAGCCCAAAATCTGCTTTTTGTCTGCTCTCTGCTGTGGGACTGAGTGCTGAGTGTTGGAGGGGTCAGGCTTTGCTGGAGCTACTTCTCCATGACTCAAGAATCATCCCAGCCCCTTTTGGTGGCTCCCATCAGTTTTCTCCCCAGATTACTGCAGGGAGAGCCACTGGTCGGTGCTGTGGGACAAGCAGGAAGCACTTGGGCAGGGGATGAATCAAATCATAGAATCACTGAGGTTGGGAAAGACCTCTAAAATCACCATGTACAAGAATTAACTCAGCACCATGTTCAGCACCAAGCCATGTCCTCAAATACCACATTCCTTTGGTTTTTGAATCCCCTCAAGAATGTGATTCCACCCCTGGTCAGCCTGTGCCAGGGCTGGACAACCCTTTCCATGAAGAAATTTTCCCTAATATCCAATCTTACCCACCCTGGAGCAACCTGAGGCTGTTTCCTCTTATCCTCTCCCTTGTTATGCAGAATATTTCAGATTATTTCATCTTTGCCAACCTCACCATGTTGTGGCACACCCTATGGGCCAAATTCAAAGATCTTGGGCTCTTCATAAGAAAAAAAAAAAAACTGATTTGATAAAGACAGCATCCGTGACTTCTCACCCCTCGAGCATAGGCAGGAATTGTGGCGCTCTAACCCTCAGCACAAAAGCCTTTGTGGGCTCTTTATCCTCGCACTAAACCAACACCAGCCTCTACAAGAAGGTGATTTACAGCTCTCTATCTCCCCCAGGGCTGTCCCAGGCGGCTCCAGAGCGATTCCAGCAGGAATGGCTCTCCCAGCAGGTGTTTGCAAAGTGCTGAGGCTCAGCAGAGCAATGTCTCAGCGGGGAATCCCATTGCCCTTAATTTATCGATTACCATTAGCTGTGATAATACTAATAACAGCAGCTGAGATTAAAATATTCTCTGCACAGGCACAGAGAGATTCCCAGAGCTCTGCCAGCTGGGAAAAGGCTGAGGGGACTTGCTGGGAGGTGGTTGGAACCCTGGATGCTGAGAATTTCAGACTTTCTATGCTGACAAACTCCTTATCCCCAGGAGAACACTGAATTTGACCTGAGGCCTTGGAGAAGGCTTCCAAAATTAAATAATAGAACTGGGATTGTGGGTGTGAAGTTTGAATAGAAATGTGTAATATCATAGGGTGCAAAACTCGGATTTTAAGGTTTTAGAATATAGCAATATATATAAAGCAAGATGGAGGTTGTAGGGTGGAGACTGGTCCTTCTTTTTCATCTTCTTCTCCATGGATTTGGGTGGTTTTGTGTCACTGGATAAAAAGTCCACATTGTGGACCATGTGTGGTTGATTATTGGGTTAAAAGTAAAAATAATTCAGGTGTCACTTCTTTAATTGAACAGTTTATCCCTAAAAGGCCTTGTAGAGAGAGAGCTGGGGTTCCATTTTTAGTTTGTTGAAGTGCTGTAGAACTCAGGGTTTGTGAGACTGTACATAGATAAGAACTAACAAACATCTGAGTGCGAACAAGAAATATCATCTCATACACTTAATCCCAACCCTGGCAAAAAGAAGTTAAGACTCAACAGGAAGTGATGACTTTTTGTATTTCACCCCAAGGACATCATCCACCTCCTGAAATCCCCCAGAGTCACATGTTTGTGGCCATCACCTGATGCCACTCCCTGTGGCTATGATGGGCAGTGTGGGATGGAGGCAGCCAATTTTCCTGTTCCCTGATGTGAAAAATGCATATTTTATGATTGGCTTTTTGCAATTATTAAAATGAATATTATATGTGTTATGTTCGAAAGTTACGCTGTATTAATTCTCTTAAGTAGCGTGTTAAATATAGTTTTAGGTTATAACAAAATGTTAAAATAGAAACTATGCTATGTAAGATACTTTTTTAAAGAAAGGACTTGCAGTGAGATAGCAGCCACAGGACACCTGAATCTTTCAGAGAAAGAGAATTTATTGCTCCATTATCAGGAGAAACGAACTTCTTCCTGCCTTGCTCAGCCCTGAAGAGCCGTCAGGATTCAGAGGAAGAAGTTGACACTGACCAGACAGAATCCTGTGTTTGAATGGAATTTATGCATCATGTATGAGGTGTATGAATATGCAACAGGCTGTTGTTTTTAAGGGTTAATCCTCTGTTAAGGTGGGTCCTTTTTGGGCTTATTTTGCCCAGAAAGAGCTACCAAGACTGTCCATAACTCTTGGTTTTTATTGTCTCATATTGTCCTAATCCTGTTTGTCCAAATTTTTATTACTCTAATTATATTACTATTTTATAACCATTTTATTACCATTAAACTTTATAAAATTTTAAAAACAAGCGGTTGGCGTTTTTCACACCAGAGTAACTCAGCGCTGAGCCAGCTGGGCAATCCCTTCCCAAGGGCTTTTCCCACCCCTGAGGCTCTCCCTCTCCAGCTTTCCCCGGGCAGGGGGCCGTGCCAGCCCTGTCCTGCAGCCCCGGGTGACACCCGGTGGCAGCAGCTGGGTTATTTGCAGGAGCACAATGCACAAAGTGCTGCTGGGAGCTGCTCACAGAGGGGTGCAGAGCTCGCAAGGCAAACTGCGATCGAGGCTTTCATCCCTGTCAAAGCTCTGCGTGCCTCGGAGTACCAGGAGGAGAGGGGGGAAAAAACCCTCTTTAAATAAATCGCAGCCTTTTCTTCCCAGCGTCTTCTGAACCTCCTTCACTGGAGGCGATTATAATTTTAATTATATTATAATTTTTATTTCTATGTAATATATATATATTCTTAATATGTCTTATAATATTAATGATAATTTTATTTAAATTATAATTATGGATATTTTATCTATTATATATATAAAATTCTTCTCACAGGGAAGAATTTCTCCCTACTATCAATCTAACCCTGCCCTCTGGCAGTGGGAAGTCATTCCCTGTGTCCTCTCCCTCCATCCCTTGTCCCCAGTCCCTCTCCAGCTTTCCTGGAGCCCCTTTAGGGACTCTGAGGTTTTCGTGGAATTTTCCCTTCTCCAGGTGAGCACCCCCAGCTCTCCCAGCCTGAATCCAGAGCAGAGGGGCTCCAGCCCTGGAGCAGCTCTGCGGCCTCCTCTGGACTGGCTCCAGCAATAATAATTTTAAATTATATTACATTTTTATTTATATATAATATTTATTTATATATATTATTAATATATCTGATAATTTTAATTATAATTTTGTTTTAACTATAATATAGTATAGATATTTATATATTATATATAATGTATATTATATATATTATATACTATATATACATTATATATATAATATATAGAATTACATTAATTATATTATATTATATTATATTATATTATATTATATTATATATATTATTTATATTTATATTTTAAATTTATATTTCATATTTAATTATTTAATAGGCTTTTATTTTATATATTTATATTATATATTTTATATATTTATATTATATTATTTTTATATATAATTTTGTTATATATTACTGAGACTGTCATATTTTTTTTTAAATATCCTTCCTGTAGATATTTAAAATAAAACCACAAAATTAATGTGCCAGTCTCTTTTTGCCCACCATCCAATGCTCCAGCCCTGGAGCAGCTCTGTGGCCTCCTCTGGACTGGTTCCAGCAGTTCCAGGTCCTCCTGATGCTGTACCTGGGGCTGGGGCAGCTCTGCAGGTGGGGTCCCACCTGAGCAGGGCAGAGGAACAGAATCACCCCCTTCCCCTGCTGCCCACACTGAGGAATCAGCTCAGCACAGGGAGATTCTGGGGCTCAGCATGGCTGGGACATGTCCAGCCAAAAAGTCTCATATGTGGCATTCCCCAGAACCAAATAGCCCACCTAGAATGGATAATTATCCCAAAAGATGGATAAATGTCTGTGTCAATCACTGTAGGTGTGAGGAGCTGCTCCCTGCACCCCCAGCTACGACCACAACAAGGCTCAGCCACACTGGGAAGTTCTAAAGGCAGGAATTGGAGAACAGGGAGGTGATTTGGGACAAAACTTTGCCAAATCCTTGAAAAAAAGGAATGAAATTGCACAAACTGATGTGCAGCTTCTCGTGAAACCCAGGAGAGCCATGAGGGGTGGAAAGGCAACCTCCAGTGTCCTTAACTGGGAAATAAATCCCTGATGGATGATACAGACGGAAAGGGAACCTCCAGTGTTCTTAACTGGGAAATAAATCCCTGATGGGTGATACAGGTGGAATGGGAACCTCCAGTATCCTTAATTGGGAAATAAATCCCTGATGGGCAACATGGATGGAAAGGGAAACTCCAGTGTCCTTAACTGGGAAATAAATCCCCAGTGGGAGACATGGATGGAAAGGCAAACTCCAGAATCCTTAACTGGGAAATAAATCCACACTGGGTGACATGGATGGAAAGGGAATCTCCAGTGTCCTTAACTGGGAAATAAATCTCCAGTGGGAGACATGGATGGAAAGGCAAACTCCAGAATCCTTAACTGGGAAATAAATCCCAGGTGGATGATACACATGGAAAGGGAACCTCCAGTGTCCTTAACTGGGAAATAAATCCCTGATGGGTGATACAGGTGGAACGGGAACCTCCCGTGTCCTTAACTGGGAAGTGAATCCCTGATGGGTGACATGGATGGAAAGGGAAACTCCAGAATCCTTTACTGGGAAATAAATCCCCAGTGGGTGATACAGATGGAAAGGGAACCTCCAGTGTCCTTAACTGGGAAATAAATCCTGGAGGGGACACATGGATGGAAAGGGAACGGAACTTCCAGTGTCCTTAACTGGGAAATAAATCCCCAGTGGGAGACATGGATGGAAAGGGAACCTCCATTTTCCTTAAACTGGGAAACAAATCCTGGGTGGGTGACTTAACTGGGAAATAAATCCCTAATGGGAGACATGGATGCAAAGGGAACTTCCAGTGTCCTTAACTGGGAAATAAATCCCCGGTGGGTGTCTCCCCTCTGCTGCCTGGATTTTTATATCTGGAACTAATTTTGTCGTCATTCTGCTGAGTGAGGAGATAATTGCTGCAGCTGGGCTATTCAGCCTGCTCCAAAGAACCCCCTTTTTTCCATTAATTCAGGCAGTGATTGCAGACTCCTGGCCAAATTTATTTCTGCTGCGTGTAACCCCATTAAAGGCAGCGCCTTCCCCCTGGGGATGGGCTCAGCCCAGCGCTGTTTAAATCGTGTGTTCACGTTTCTTTGTTCTGGGGGAGACAAAGGAAAAGCTATTTTCCAAGATTAAAAAAAAATAAATAATAATAAATAGGGAAATCTGCCATCTCCCTGCACAAAAATAGACACAATTCACAATCCCAGATAATTAGAAATGATCCAGTCTTGTGTCAGAGTCAAGAAAACGCCAAATTGCTGCCTGCAAAAAATATCTGTGAAATATTCTTTGTTGTCTGAAGAGCGCTGGGCTCGCCTGGCACGGCAGCGACACGGACAGAGCTGGGGACAATGATGACAATGGTGACAAACTCTCCTTTCCCCACCAGCTGGGAGAGGTTTGGAGCCGAGCAGGGCTTTGTGCAGAGAGGAGGGCACTGAGAAAAAGCGAGACAAGAGCTAAAAAAGGAGGAGGGGTGAAGCTGCCCCGGAGAGCATCTGCAGAACTCCACAAAGCCCCTCGTGTTGATGCTCTCTTCATTTTTTTCCTACTCCTCTGTGTTGTGCTGGCAACACAACAAAACAAGGGAAGAGCAGGGGATGAAAAATGTGAAAAATGCCATTCTCTTGTTTTTAATATTTAAAAGTTTAATGATAATAGAATGGTTATAAAAATAGTAATATAATTAGAGTAATAAAAATTTGGATTAGGACAATATGAGACAATAGAAACAAAGAGTTAGGGACAGTCGAGACACCTTTTTCTGGGCAATATAAGCCCAGAAAAGGACACCCTTTAACAGAGGATTAACCCTTAAAAACAACAGCCTGTTGCATATTCATACACCTCGTACACGATGCATAAATTCCATTCAAACACAGGATTCTCTCTGATCAGTGTCAACTTCTTCCTCTGAATCCTGACAGCATCTTCATGGCTGAGCAAGGCAGGAAGAAGTTCGCTTATTCTGATAATGGATTAATAAATTCTCTTTTCTGAAAGATTCAGGTGTCCTGTGGCTGCTATCTCAGTGTGAGTCCTTTCTTTAAAAAGTATCTTACATAGCACAGTTTCTATTTTAACATTTTGTTATAACCTAAAACTATATTTAACACACTACTTAAGAAAATTAACACAGCATCACTTTCTAACATAACACATATACTAGTCATTTTAATATTTGCGAAAAGCCAATCATAAAATATGCATTTTTCACACAAAATGAGATTTGATTGCTGCTGCTTTTGCTAACTGTAAATAACAAGGTGAGCAAGAAGGGCTGAACATCGGATTGAAATTATCTGCAAGCGGGGGTTGTGTGACCGTGATTCCTATTCTTGCCAGCGCGATAATACTCCCTGTTTACCAGCTAAAAGGAAGCTAAAATTAGGACATAAAAGTGTCTTCCAACAGAAATAAATTGCTCTATTGTCAGGGGAAGGGCGTGGGGGATCTCCCGTCCCTGCCCTTGGCTTTGACCCCGTCTCCCTTTCTCCCTGGTGTCACCCCAGCTTTTCATCCTCTCCTTTACCTCGCTCCATCCTTACACGGCCAACAATGGGAGCGGAGCTGTCGAGTTAAATGGCAATTTACAGCTGAAACAAAGGGGCCCGGGGTTTTCCAGCTCCGGCACGGCCTCGGGCAGCCCATTAAATGAAAACAAACCACTGATCTCATTAGCGAGCGCTCCCCGGGCACGGCCCGCCCGTCCTGCCTCTCAAGGAGGAGGATGCGAATCCTGGGAGAGGAAATACGGGAAATGTGAAAAACGCCGATCACTTGGGTTTTTAAAACAATTTTTAAAGTTTAATGATAATAAAATTGCTATAAAAATAGCAATATAATTAGAGTAATCATAATTTGGACAATTTGGATTAAGACAATGTGAGACAATAGGAACAAAGAGTTACAGACAGTGCGGGTACCTCTTTCTGGGCAAAATAAGCTCGAAAAAGGACCCACATTAACAGAGGATTAACCCTTAAAAACAACAGCCTGTTACATATTTATACACCTCATACATGATGCATAAATTCCATTCAAACACAGGATTCTGTCTGGTCAGTGTCAACTTCGTCCTCTGAATCCTGACAGCATCTTTAGGGCTGAGCAAGGCAGGAAGAAGTTCGCTTATTCTGATAAGAGATTAATAAATTCTCTTTTCTGAAAGATTCAGGTGTCCTGTGGCTGCTATCTCACTGCAACTCCTTTCTTTTAAAAGTATCTTACATAGCATAGTTTCTATTTTAACACTATGTTATAACCTAAAACTATATTTAACATGCTACTTAAGAAAATTAATACAGCATAACTTTCTAACATAATACATTTGGTATTATTGTACATGTGGTATTTTGTAATTGGACAGAAAAGTCCACACTGAGGGCTTTGAGGAACCAGTTATTGGGTTAAAAGGGAAAATAATCTAGGTGCCAGTTGTTAAATGGAGAGTTTAGTCTTAAAAGACGTTGTAACAAGAGGTAGTTTATTGTATTTGCAGGGAGCCTGGACAAAGGAAGGAATGATGAATCTGACTCCATGTTCTTAGAAGGCTAATTTATTATTTTATTTTATTATATTCTATTAAAAAACACTATACTAAAGAATAGAGAAAGGACACAGACAGAAGGCTACAAAGGATGATAATGAAAACTCGTGACTCCTTCCAGAGTCCCGACAAAGCTGGCTGTGATTGGTCACTAAGAGAAAACAATTTACATGTTGGATAAACAATCTCCAACCACATTCCAAAGCAGCAAAACACAGGAGAAGCAAATGAGATAAGAATTGTTTTCCTTTTCTCTGAGGCTTCTCAGCATCCCAGAAGAAATCCTGACAAAGGGATTTTTCAGAAAATATGATGGTGACAGTTATGCTGTGTTAATTTGCTTAAGTAGTGTGTTAAATATAGTTTTAGGCTATAACAAAATGTTAAAATAGAAACTATGCTGTGTAAGATACTTTTTTTAAAAGAGAGGAATGAGAGACTTGCAGTGAGATAGCAGCCACAGGACACCTGAATCTTTCAGAGAAAGAGAATTTATTGCTCCATTATCAGAAAAAATGTACTTCTTCCTGCCTTGTTCAGGCAGGACGATGCCATCAGGATTAATAGGAAGAAGTTGACACTGACCAGACAGAATCCTGTGTTTGAATGGAATTTATGCATCACTAATGAGGTGTATGAATATGCAACAGGCTGTTGCTTTTAAGGGTGAATCCTCTGTTAATGTGGGTCCTTTTTCGGGCTTATATTGCCCAGAAAGAGGCACCCGGACCATCCATAACTCTTTGTTTCTATTGTCTCACATTGTCATAATCCTAATTGTTCATATTTTTTTACTCTAATTATATTCCTATTTTTATAACCATTTCATTACTATTAAACTTTTAAAATTCTAAAAACAAGTTATTGGCATTTTTCACACCTTCTGTGGCTGTTGCTGAGCTGGGGAAGAAGCAAATATCACCACATGGTCCTGGTTTTAATTGCAGCAGGTTCTTCCTCTGGATCTGCTGATTTTTGCTGCTCCTGCTGTCCCTCTCCTCTACATCCAGGCAAAACCTGGAATTTCCTTTCAGCTGCAGCAGGAAATGCAGCCAGAGGCAGAAAGGAGCCCTGAGACCAGAGCAAAAGAGGTTTTTATCCTTTTTGGAGGTTCTCTGTCCTGGAAGGGCCACTCAGGGATGTTCCATGCCTGCAACAGGAATTCCCAGATTATCCCAGGTATTATCTCAGGATCTCTGTCTCTGACCATGACATTTGTGACAAGAGTCATCCCCAGCTGCTTGAAAACTGCAGGAGAAATGGCATTTCTGGCCAAAATGGGGAGCCACAAACCTGGAGGAGAAGCTTTAAGTGCAGTGTGTGGTGACAAGGAGACATTGCCAGCTGCCAGGACCAACAGGAAGGGATAAAAACCAACACTGATGATCCAAAAAAAAAAAATCAACCTGAGGGGTTATTTCAGCTGCTGGGGGCCCTTGCTCAAGTCCCTTCTCTGAAATGAGCACAGAAATTACAGGGATGCCCCTGGAAGCACTCAAGGCTGGGTTGGATGTGGCTTGGAGTGATTTAGGAAGGAAGGTTTGGACTCACAGAGAAAGGATTCACAGAGCTGCTGCTTCCTCCTCCAGGCTCAATCAGCTTTTCTGCTTGGTTTTTGTCATCTGTCCGTGTATTTCCCTCCTCCTCTGCTGCCAAGCTCTGCACAGCAATTACACCCAGACTGCTGCAGGCCGTGCTCACCCCTGCCAACACCAGTGCAGGAAAACACAAGTCATTAAAATTAATAACAACCTGCCAGGCACTCAAGACACAGTGAATCAGCAGTGAAACTCAGACCTAAAGGCTGCCCTCGTGGGGCTTGGAAGCTGAAGAAAGGAGTTTCACATAATTGTGTGTTCATGCTTGGGTTTTAATTACATCCACGTGGAGACAGCATTTGTTATTTTACGAGCGTTGCTCTTCAAGGCATGAATTTGGGATAAGGACAAAAAAAGAGAGGCAGTGAGTGAATCCATTTATCCATCCAGTTATCCATCCAGTTATCCATCCATCCATCCATCCATCCATCCATCCATCCATCCATCCATCCATCCATCCATCCATCTATCACATCTGACTGTGATTTCAAGACCCTGTGCCAATTTATTAGAGGCCAGCTCGCCCCAGGCTGGTAAATTCAGTGTGAAGGCAGCCCTGAGCAGCAGGGATTGTAAGGAGATCCCAGACAGATGCTCAGTAAATCAGGGGACTCACATGATCCCATAAATCAGGATCCTGATTAGGGTCAGAGGCTGCACGTGCTGCGCAAAGCGGTGCCCAGGACCGTGGGAGGAGAGCCAGAATTTCTCTCCATGGCAAATTATAAATTACTGGAATGTGCAAAGCCCTTGTCTCAGAGGATGAACAAAATTCCTCCTGGTCTTTTAGGGATTCTGCTCTCACCTGGAATTCTGTCTCTAGGGGAGGCAGAAAAGAAGTCACTGCTTCTCCAAACACGTCCATGAATGTTGTCACAGACATATTTTATGAAAAATCCTTTTGCCAGGATCTTTTCTCCTGAGAAGTTTTAGCTTCTCCATGTTTTGCTGCTTTGGAATGTGATTTGGAGAATTGTTTACCCAGCATGTGAAATTGGTTTTTACTTGATGACCAGTGACAGCCACCTGTGTCGAGGCTGTGAGCAGTCACAAGATTTTATTATCATTCCATTCTTTTCTATTCCTTGCTGGCCTTCTGATGAAATCCTTTCTTCTATTCTTTTAGTATAATTTTAATATATCATTTTCTTTTAATATAATACATAAAATAAAATAATAAATCAGCCTCCTGAAACATGGAGTCAAGATTCTCATCTCTTCCCCCGTCCTGTGAACACCACCACAGGATGTCACCCCTTGGAAGGCAGAGCTTGGGCACCAGGCTCATCCTAGGACAGCCCTGGATGTTGATGTCCCAGTGGAAAAGGGAATATGTGATTTATGTGATAAGGAAATATGTGATTTGCACAAACCACTGAGGAAATTCTGATTATATTGGTGCACAGGGTGCCCCTTAAGCCAGGCTCCATGGGCTACATCAGAATCAGGAACCTGCTGCCTGCCTATAAATATTTATATAAAATATATAAATAAAAATAAATGTAATATATGTATAAATAAATTTTAACAGAAAATCAATAAATATCTTTAATATCTTAATATCTTTATTTTCCTGTTTGTTTTCTTGTTCATTTCCTGCTTCCTCCAACAGGAAGAGCTGCAGTTCCCAGTATTTAATTCCAGGCAGGTTAAATCCCTTTGGTGTAATTTCATTATCTTCCCCAGGTACGTGGAGCATGGAGTTAATGGGATCAGAGCTGTTCTGGCTTAGCCAGGCACAAAAATGAGGGGAAAATCAACTAAAAAGGTGAATTGGCTATGGCTGAGCACAAAAGTGGCGCAAACAGCTTCTTAATTAGACACAGGGATAATGAAATCACTTGGGCAGGGAAGCATGGACACAGCAGAGAATTTGGGAATGGTTTGGGATGGAAGAAACCTCAAATCCCACCCAGTCCCACCCCATCCATGGCAGGGACACCTTCACTGGCCCAGGTGGCTCCAGAACATGAAGTTCATGGGCTCAGAGCTGTTCTGGCTTAGCCAGGCACAAAAATGAGGGGAAAATCAACTAAAAAGGTGAATTGGCTGTAGCTGAGCACAAAAGTGACACAAACAGCCTCTTAATTAGCCACAGGGATAATGAAATCACTTGGGCAGGGAAGCATGGACACAGCAGAGAATTTGGGAATGGTTTGGGATGGAAGAAACCTCAAATCCCACCCAGTCCCACCCCATCCATGGCAGGGACACCTTCACTGGCCCAGGTGGCTCCAGAACATGAAGTTCATGGGCTCAGAGCTGTTCTGGCTTAGCCAGGCACAAAAATGAGGGGAAAATCAACTAAAAAGGTGAATTGGCTGTAGCTGAGCACAAAAGTGACACAAACAGCCTCTTAATTAGCCACAGGGATAATGAAATCACTTGGGCAGGGAAGCACGGACATGTGCAAATCTGGGAATTTTTGTGATGGAAATGATCTCAAATCCCACCCAGTCCCACCCCATCCATGGCAGGGACACCTTCACTGGCCCAGGGTGCTTCAGAGCATGAAGTTCATGGGATCAGAGCTGTTCTGGCTCAGCCAGGCACAAAAATGAGGGGAAAATCAACTAAAAAGGTGAATTGGCTGTGGCTGAGCATAAAAGTGACACAAACAGCCTCTTAATTAGCTACAGGGATAATGAAATCACTTGGGCAAGGAAGCACAGACACAGCAGAAAATTTGGGAATGGTTTGGGATGGAAGAAACCTCAAATCCCACCCAGTTCCACCCCATCCATGGCAGGGACACCTTCACTGGTCCAGGTGGCTCCAAGTTTGGCCTTGGGCACTTCCATGGATGCAGGGGCAGCCACAGCTGCTCTGGGCACCCTGTGCCAGGGCCTGCCCACCCTCACTGGGAGGAATTTCTCCTCCTCTAAACCCTGTCACCCTGATTTTTTAAATTTTTCTAACCTTCTGATGTTTACATTCTTGTAAGGAACTTTCTCACACACTTGATGTAAATAACTCATTGGTTTGCATTCTTTTATGGAGGAGGAGAAATTTGGTTTGTGCCGTGTCATTGGAGAGGTGGCGCTGTCACCCTGCAATCCACTGTCACTTTTGGAAATCTGTAAATATTGGAGTCAGAATTAAACTTCCCTCTTTTTTGCCTTAGAAAATTCTATGTCTGTGTTTTTCTGGTTTGTGTCCTAAAGTGACAAAACCCAGCTTTAAACTGAAAGTTTCAGACTCAGCCCTCCCCTTCAGGCAGAAGCAGTGCAGTCCCATTTCAAAATTTCATTTCATTGCATAAAATTTCATTTCACTTCATTTCACTTCATTTAGTTTCAAAAAATTTCATTCCATTCCATTGCATACAATTTCATTTCACTTCATTTCACTCACTTAATTCCAGAAAATTTCATTTAATTCCAAGAAATTTCGTTTCACTTCATTCTGTGCGGTTTCATTCCATTTCATGAAATAGAATGGCACCAAAATTTTATTTTCTTTCACTCCCCAAAATTTCATTTCATTTCATGAAATTGCTTTTCATTTCATTTAATTCCGTGAAACGAAATGAAAATTCCTGTCAGGAAATGAAATTTGGAAATTCCATTTCATGTCATTCCACAAAATTTCCTTGCATTTCATTTCATTCCAAGAAGTGAAGTGAAATTTCCTTTCATGAAATGAAATTTCATTTTATTTCATTGGATTGCACAAAAATTTATTTCATATCATTCCATGAAATTTTATTTTAATTTGTTTTGTTCCATTCCATGAAATTTCTTGTGACCTCCAACACTGTTCCTTGAACAACACCCACACAAATTTCAAGAAAAAGGAACGGTGGAGGAATTCTCCAAAAGTTCTCATCACCAAATCCAGGAGTGACCAAGCCCTCAAGCACTTTCCAGCAGAAATTCAAAGATTTCTCTTAAAAATAAAGGTGATTTTTGTGGGGTTTTTTTTCAATATTTAGTTTTAAAACCAAATTGTTCATGAACAATTTGTGCTTCCTTGTCCTGGATTGTCAAACCCTGTCCCCAGCTCTTCATGGGGTCAGGTTTCAAGGATGCCTCATTTAAAGCATGAAGTTTAAAATCTTTATTTTAAAATTATCTTCAAAACATCTGCAAGTGCCCAGGAACCATAAATAATTCTGAATAAGACTGGGAAATACCTGGAAAATGAGGAATTTTGGGCAAAACCAATTGCTAACAGCATTTCAAACCTTGAGCAGAGTCAGCTCTGTGGAATGGTGAATTTCAGGTGCGTTTTTAGTAATTTTTTTTTACACTGCGTTTTAAGAATCAGCTGCCAATAGAAATCATTTCCTTTTCCATAATTCACAAAGTGGCTAATTTAAAAAGCAAAAATATTATGAATAATTTCAGCCCACGTGCTCACAGGGATCTTGTGATGCAGAGTGAATTTAATTAATTCTTTATTTTTGTAAAACAAACACGTTTCTCAGTGCCAGCCCTGTGTGGGTCTTTTAGGACCTGAAAATCAGATTTGGCTCTGCTCAATTTCAGCTGTTCTGACTGGATGGGTGGGATTAGGAGCAGAAATTTGTTTTTCCAGAGGTAACAGAGCTCAGAGTTCAGCCGGACATCCAAGACAGGGAACATTTTCCAAACCATTTTTTCATAGAATGCTTTTGGACAATTACAAATAAACAATATTAAATTTAATTTAGCAAGTTTGCTGTGGGAACTTGTTACAGATGGAGACCAAATTTGCTTTTTCTGAAGTATAAAAACAATTTTGCCCTTTGCTGAGTGCTTCAAGAAGTCACATGTGGGATCTGACATGACAAGGACAGGGCACAGGAGCAGAGCAGGGAATTCAGGATATCACAGAGGCACCTCAGAGCATCAGGGGAAGGAAACAAAGGGGGGAAATTACCCTGAAAATATTTTGGATTATAAAAGGTTATAAGATTATGAAATTGGTTATAAAACTCAGTTATTTTAAAAATAAATATTAAATATAAAAATATATATTAGTATATTATATCAATTTATAATATTTTTATATAGTATAATATGTAATATATATGATGTATAATGTATTATGTTATCTAATATATATTACATATTACATATTACATATTACATTACATATATAATGTATATATATACATTATATATGTAATATATTGCATATATATTGTAATATATAATAAAAATATTATATCTATTAAACACTAAATATAATTTAATGTATTATATATTATACATTATATGTTATAAGTTATATGTTATATGTTATATATAATAACCATATATTAGACGTAATACAATAGATATTATATTATATTAATTATATTATATTACATTACATTACATTATATTATATATATCATATCATATCATGTTATTAGAAAATAGCTATATAAAACATATAAGTAAAAATGAATGTAATATATGTATAAATAAAAAATATAAGAAAATAAATGAATTAAAATGAAAATAAAAATTAAAAATTTAAAAATTTAATAAACAAATAAAATAAGTAAAAATATTATAGTTCTTTCTAATATATATTATATAATTATACACATAATTTATATATATATATGCATATATTTAAAAAAACAAAATCCTTAGTTATAAAAACTAAGACCTGCTGCCCTTCCACAGATCCAGAAACACCGCCTGGATCCCCTCATGGCTGGGAGGGCTCTGCCTGACCCAGCAGTGACGCCGGCTGGAAAAACTGAAAATTGCAGAAATTTCCTTGCTCGCGGCCTGAGACAGAACTGCAGGAGTCGAGGGCTCCAATTCGCTGTGATTATTTCTGGTTTTTTCTAACATTATAGTAAATATTTGGAATATCCAAGGACTATTTCCATTTCCAAGGCTAAAGCTCCACAGGGCTGTTCCACCCTGTCCCATTTCTGCCAGCATTGAACCTTTCCTGTTGAATTTCTCCCCCAAAATCCCAAAAGCAGCTCAGGATTTTTGTCAGGCAGCAGAAACCACAAGCTCAAATATGTTCTGATACCACACTCCAAGCAGAATTCCCTCTGCAAATTCCAGCCATAAAATAATAAATACTGACTGTGGAATTATGGAAGGGAGGGAGGACAATGATGATTCTACCTCAATCAGGAGAGTTGAAAGATATAAAAAATTATTCTGTGTACACCTGAGCAATTTCCTAATTACAGAATGAGGAACTGAAGTCACAATTTATCCTGACTTCCAGATTTTGCAGCCTTCTGTGGAGTGTTTCCAGATGCTAGATTTATATATATACATATATAAAAAATTAATTTCAGCATATTTCTAGATTTCAGTCTCTGTCCAAAGTATCACCCCTGCCTCCCTGACCAATTCACTGATGCCTGTCCCTATACATTACCTCTCATTTTAAAAACAAAATGTTTTAGTTTTGAACATTTTTAAACAAACACTTTTTTAAACATTTTAAAATTCTGTCCCCTGTAGTTTACCTCACATCCTCCCCCCAAAAAAATGTTCATTCCATCCCTTACAGGTTTTATCGCTCAAACTTTCCTTACCTGTCCCCTAATAACAACCTCAATTTTACCCCCCAAAATATCTCCTATTAATCTCCTCAATTTCACATCAAAGTTTTCATTTTCTCCAGCTCAGATGACTCGGATTTTATCCCCAAAAATGTTCATTTTATCCCCAAAATGTTCATTATATCCCCTAAAATCGGCAATAAACGGGACACCACGCCCACTTGCAGTACCAAGGTTTCGCCACAGGTTGGCAGCACTGATCAAAGAAAGCCACTGCGCATGCGCCGCTTCCCTCTGTTCCATCCCACATTTAATTACGAGTGGAACGGGGATTCGGCTTTTGGGGGGATTTTGGTGGATTTACGGGGTTTTTTGCTCGTTTTTTGTTCGTTTTTTGTTCGGTTCGGAGGGGTTTTGTGGGGTTTTATGGGTTTTTTTTTGGTTGCAGTACCACTGAGTCAAGGGGGGCTGCAGTTCCTCACATTCACCACGTGGTGGCAGCAGCGACTGAAGTAAAGACGTCGTCCCGGACTTATTTTTCTTACTTTTTATTATTTTAATTTATAAATACTGAAGTTATATTTGCCCCTTCAAACCCTACGGTTTATACAGAGATCTTTCTTATGTGCTAAAATCCTGTATATCAGACAGCAGACACGATTTTTGTTTTAAAAACACTTTTTACCTATATTAATTTTGTCAATATGTAAATATATATATGTATGTGTGTGTGTCTGTGTATATGTATATATATATTTATTGATTTTTATTTATATTTTTAAATATTTTAAAATATATATGTATTTGTCAATATATATATAATACATAAATATTATATATTATATATAATTATATCTATAATATCTGTAAATATATATTATATATTATATAATTATTTATATGATATGTACAATTACATCTATTATATTTTATTATGTATATAATTATACCTATGATCTATATAACAGATATAGACATAATTATATTTTCCATACCATTTATATGAGATATATATCATATATATAATTATATATTTCTCAATACATAA
Source organism: Melozone crissalis (assembly GCF_028551555.1). Taxonomy (NCBI): domain Eukaryota; kingdom Metazoa; phylum Chordata; class Aves; order Passeriformes; family Passerellidae; genus Melozone; species Melozone crissalis. The sequence goes on from NW_026535905.1 coordinate 5,774,049, forward strand.
AATTTGTATTTTTATATATTTATTTTATAAATATATCTATTTTGTCAATATATAAAATATATATAAATGTATAAAGATGAGGAACTTTAAAAGTTTTTGTATTTACACACACACACTCTCTCCCAGTGAGTTTTCAGGCATTTTTGGGGCTGTAAACTTCTTTTTTTGAACGTCGACCTGCCCCTCTTGATTCTCTACCCATCCTTTCCCTCATGCCACAATGGAGATGGAAGTCAAGACGAAGATGCAAAGAGTAAACAGGAAAAACAACCCAAATATCAATAATTCTATTTACAGTAAAAATTTGTTTACATAAATCCAGCAAAAATATTCCCCCTAGAGAAATCTGGATTTCCTTTTGCAGTCACTGAGCTGGCACAGCTGCAAACTGATGCCATTAAATTTTTATCTCGAAAATACACAGTTACCCTTCAAGGAAGGATTTTAAAGACATTTTAAAATGTCATTTAAATTATTTTTATTTTTAACTTAATAACTAACTACTTATGGCTCTCAATGTGGGCTTTTTAATCTAATTAGACAACACCACTTAAATCTATGAAGAATAAAGACTTGCTTCGGCCTTAAAAATTTTTATTTTTTTTATATATATTACTATATTCTAAGACTTTAAACTTTAGGTTTTCTACTATGTGCTATTACACACTTTTATTTAAACAATGCACTCATAATCTTAGTTCTATCATGTAGTTTGGAAGGTTTCTCTATGGCTTTAAGTTTAATGCAGTGTTCTTTTGGGGGTCAGTGCCTGTCAACACAGAAAGTCTAAAATTCTCAGTAAATAGGGTTCCAATATTTAATAATTTTTTGTCAAAAGGGAATTTTCCAACTTTCCATCCCTTAATCGCTTCTGCATCTCCTGATCCCTCCAGACTCCTTGAAGAGCCACAAATTTCCGATCCTAGATGTCCAAAATTCCATCTCCCTTTAGTTTTAATTGAGGCTCGCGGGGTTAATTTTGTCAAAATTAACGTTTGGCTGATAGGATGGTGAAAGTAAAAACAATTAAACCAGTGCTGGGTGCGCTGGGAAGGTCTCAAAATGAGATTTTTGGGAAATAGAGCGATCCCGGTTCTCCCGAGCATCCCAAATTGGGGATTGCGGGAAGCGCTCCCTGCGCATGCGCGGAGGCCCCGCCCGGCCGGAATCCACCCGGGATTTACCCGGGATTCACCCGGGATTTGGGCCAGGAGCGGGAAAACGGCCCCGCCCAGGTGGGTCCGAGCCCGGATGGCGGCAATCCCACGGGAACAGCCCCGGGAGGAGCCGGGATCGGGAAGCGCCGGCGGCGGCGGCCCCGGGCAGGGCCCGGTCCGGCCGCGGACACGGCAGCGGGGAAGGAGCCTCGGCCCCGAGTCCCTCAGGGAAAATCAATCCCAGATCCCTCAGGGAAATTCCGTCCTGAATTCCTTCAGGGAAATTGCATCCCAAATCCCTCAGGGAAATTCCGTCCCAAATCCTTCAGGCAAATTCGGTCCCCAAATCCCTCAGGGAAAATCCGTCCCAAATTCCTCAGGGAAATTCCATCACAAATTCCTCAAGGAAATTCGGTCCCTCAGGGAAATCCCACCCCAAATCCCTCAGGGAAAATCCAGCCCCAATCTCTCAGGAAAGTTTGGTCCCAAATCCCTCAGGAAAATTTGGTCCCAAACCCATCAGGGAAATTCCATCCCAAATTCCTCAGGGAAATTCTGTTCCAAATCCCTCAGGGAAATTCTGTCCCAAATTCCTCAGGAAAATTCTGCCTCAAATTCCCCAGGGGAATTCTGTCCTGAATTCCTCAGGGAAATTCGGTCCTGAATTCCTTAAGGAATTCTGTGCCAATTCCTTAAGGGAAATTCCATCCCAAATCCTTCAGGCAAATTCAGTCCCCAAATTCCTCAGGGAAATTCCATCACAAATTCCTCAAAGAAATTTGGTCCTGAATTCCTTCAGGGAAATTCGGTCCCTCAGGGAAATCCCATCCCAATTCCCTCAGGGAAAATCCAGCCCCAATCTCTCAGGAAAGTTTGGTCCCAAATCCCGCAGGAAAATTCCACCCTAAATCCCTCAGGGAAATTCTGTCCCAAATCCCTCAGGGAAATATGTCCCAAATTCCTCGGGGAAATATGTCCCAAATTCCTTGGGGAAATTCTGTCCCAAATCTCTCAGGGAAAATCCACCCCAGATCCCTCAGGGAAATTCAGTCCTGGATTCCTCAGGGAAATATGCCCCAAATCCCTCAGGGAAATTCGGTCCTGAATCCCTTGGGAAATTCCACCCCAAATCCGTCAGGGAAATTCTATCCCAAATTCTCAGGGAAATTTGGTCCCAAATTCCTCAGGGAAATTCTGTCCCAAATCCCTTAGGGAAATTCTGCCCCAAATCCCTCAGGGAAACCCTTGTGAGGGTATTTGGGAGCTGGGAAGTGAAAAACATCACCCTCCCGTGGGAGTTGCTCCGTGGGAAGTTAATAATTAGTGCTCATTTCCTCTGTAAATGCAATTAAGGCATCCAAGGGCAGCAGCCTCGGGCGCTGTTGGTGTGGAGCAAACTTGAATGAAAGTGTGGGGGAAAACCCAGTTCAGGGATGAAAGGTGCACCTTACAAAACAGAGACCAGGCAGAGGAGTTTATTCCTGGTTTTGCTTTAATTGCAACACCAAAATGCTCCATCAAGGCCCCAGGCTGGGGGCAAAAGCTGGACCTGGTGCTTCCCTCTCCATCCATCCTTCCCACAGTGTCCAGTGCAGGGAGGAGTGGATGGCAGCAAGGAGAAATGTGTCTGGGAAACACAGGATGGGGTGTGAGGGAGCCCAGCAGAGCTGCTGGTTTACTCTGACACTCCCTGGGGACTTGGCCACCCTTCAGGCACACACGGCTGTCCTAATCCCAGTACAGACCAGTACAGGTGTCCTAATCCCAGTACAGGTGTCCTAATCCCAGTACAGGTGTCCTAATCCCAGTACAGCCCAGTACAGGTGTCCTAATCCCAGTACAGGTGTCCTAATCCCAGTACAGCCCAGTACAGGTGTCCTAATCCCAGTACAGCTCTCCTAATCCCAGTACAGACCAGTACAGGTGTCTCAGTACCTGTAGAGGCCAGTACAGCTTCCTGACCCCTGTAAAGCTTTCCCAAGACCAGTACAGCCCAGTACAGGTGTCCTAATCCCAGTACAACCCAGTACAGGTGCCCTAATCCCATTACAGGTGTCCTAATCCCAGTGCAGCCCAGTAGAAGTGTCCTAATCCCAGTACAGCCCAGTACAGGTGTCATAATCCCAGTGCATCCCAGTACAGGTGTCCTAATCCCAGTACAACCCAATACAGGTATCCTAATCGCAGTACAGCCCAGTACAGGTGTCTAATCCCAGTACAGGAATCCCAATCCCAGTACAGGTGTCCCAATCCCTGTCTAGCTTTCCCAATTTCTGTACAGCCTGGTACAGGTGTTCCAATCCCAGTACAACCCAGTACAGGTGCCCTAATCCCAGTTCAACCCAGTATAGGTGTCCTAATCCCAGTACAGGTGTTCCAACCCCAGTACAGCCTGGTACAGGTGTACCAATCCCAGTATAGCCCAGTACAGGTGTCCCAATCCCTGTCCAAATGTTCCAGTCCCAGTACAGCTGTCCCTGTCAAACTTTCCCAATCCCAGTACAGCCCAGTACAACAGTCCCTGTTCCTGTCCAGTTGTCCCAATCCCTGTACAGCCCAGTACAGCTTTCCCAGTCCCTGTCCAGCTTTTCTAATCCCAGTACAGCTGTCCTAATCCCAATACAGCCCAGTGGTGGTGTCCCTATCCCTGTCCAGTTGTCCCAATCCCAGTACAACCCAGTACAACTTTCCCAGTCCCTGTCAAGCTTTCCCAATCCCAGTACAGCCCAGTACAGCTGTCCCTGTCCCTGTCCACCTGTCCCAATCCCAGTACAGCCCAGTACAGTTTTCCCAATCCCAGTACAGCCCAGTACATCTCTCCCAGTCCCAGTCCATCCCAGCAGAGCTCTCCCAGTCCCTGCAGAGACCTCAACAGCCAGAGCCACCTCAGCACACCCTGCTGTTCCAGGTGGGACATGCCACAGGATTTCCTGTGGGACAAATCCTGCCTTCCCTTGCTCCCAGGATCCAGCCAGCACTGAGGGAGTGTTGCTGCCTAAAGCTTTAACAAAACAACCCCAAAACAGTACAGGAATACGAAAATGTCACAGTAAGACTGAAACTTTACACTCTGAGGTCACATCAGGGTAGAAGAGTTGAGGTTGTAGGAGCCATGGAGGACAATTCCAGCCCTGGGTGTATCCCAGGATTTTCCCTGCAGCCTCAGTGGTGATTCCCTGCCTGCAGCACGCCCTGCCCATGGATGATGCAGGTTTTTATCCTGCTCATGAATGATGCAGGTTTTTATCCTGCCCATGGATGATGCAGGTTTTTATCCTGCTCATGAATGATGCAGGTTTTTATCCTGCCCATGGATGATGCAGGTTTTTATCCTGCTGATGAATGATGCAGGTTTTTATCCTGCCCATGGATTATTCAGGTTTTTACCCTGCCCATGGATTATGCAGGTTTTTATCCTGGCCATGGATGATGCAGGTTTTTATCCTGCCCATGGATGATGCAGGTTTTTATCCTGCCCATGGATGATGCAGGTTTTTATCCTGCTCATGAATGATGCAGGTTTTTATCTTGCCCATGGATTATTCAGGTTTTTATCCTGCCCATGGATGATGCAGGTTTTTATCCTGCCCATGGATTATTCAGGTTTTTACCCTGCCCATGAATGATGCAGGTTTTATCCTGGCCATGAATGATGCAGATTTTTATCCTGCCCGTGGATGATTCAGGTTTTTATCCTGCCCATGGATGATGCAGGTTTTTATCCTGCCCATGGATGATTCAGGTTTTTATCCTGCCCATGGATGATGCAGGTTTTTATCCTTCCCATGGATTATTCAGGTTTTTATCCTGGCCATGAATGATGCAGATTTTTATCCTGCCCGTGGATGATTCAGGTTTTTATCCTGCCCATGGATGATGCAGGTTTTTATCCTTCCCATGGATGATTCAGGTTTTTATCCTGCCCATGAATGATGCAGGTTTTATCCTGGCCATGAATGATGCAGGTTTTTACCCTGCCCATGGATGATGCAGGTTTTTATCCTACCCATGGATGATTCAGGTTTTTATGCTGCCCATGGATGATGCAGGTTTTTATCCTGCCCATGATGGATGCAGGTTTTATCCTGGCCATGAATGATGCAGATTTTTATCCTGCCCGTGGATGATGCAGGTTTTTACCCTGCCCATGGATGATGCAGGTTTTTACCCTGCCCATGGATTATTCAGGTTTTTATCCTGCCCATGGATTATGCAGGTTTTTACCCTGCCCATGGATGATGCAGGTTTTTCTGGGTTACAGGGTGTGCGTTGACAAGGTGTCATCCTGGATTCCTAATCAAGATGCCAGGGAAGATGGAGCAGCTGCCCCATGAGGATTTGTTATCCTGTCCATAATCTGATCACTGAGTTATTACAGTTCCTAGAAATTGAATTCTGGCAATTCCAGCCTGTCACTCAAGCACCCTCATAGCCCAGCTCTCCTGGTGGGGTTTGAGGTGGCTCCTTTTCCACAAAATTCCACCTGGGAATTCTGCAGCAGTTTGTCCTTGCTCTGCTGCTCTCTTAAGATTTCATTCTCATTTTTAGTGATTCAGGATTTAAAAATGACTTTTTTCTAAACTCCTACAGTGTTATAGTTCCTCTTCTTTTGAGAAAAAAAAACAAGAACCTCTAAAGGTTATAATGAGTGATTTTAACACTAATATGAAGTGACAATTCTTGCAAAGGCTTGATGATTTTATGTCAATAAAAGCACAAGCCTAAAGCCATTTATTTATGATTGATTATAGCACTGATGAATAGAGTAACACATAATATCTTCTGGAATAATTTTGTTTTCAATAGATTGATTTTCTGAGAACTCTTTATTCTTCTGTTCATGCTGACCTTTTTAAATAAATACCTTCCTTTCTAGGCTAGGTGGAAAAAACTGTTCACACCAGACGCCACCCACACTGCACAGCCAGTTTATTCTTTAGTAAACCCTCATTTATGCAGCCTGATTTCTTTTCCACATGAGAATATTCCTGTTTCTCAGGGATTTGAAGCTAACTCTGAAAATGGCACCTTTTAGAACCAATCATCCTCAATCCTCTTTAACCAGTGGCTTTGGTGCTACCTGGATATTATTTAATAATTTTTTTTTTTTTATAACAAACCAAGCACATAGGATGATGCACAACTGCAGAATGTCCTCAGCAGTCACAAATCACTCACTATAAAGAAATTTCCTTTCTGCCTCTTTCTAGTTCTGCACAATTTGTGTCTCCTTGCATTGAGCAAAATGCACATCACCAGCCCTGACACCTGGAGAGTTCTGCTTTATTGAGCAATAACTTCATGTCAAACCAGCTGCCAGAGCTCAGAGTTTACCCAATTCTCATGGAATTGTGGAGGATCCCTTGGGATGGGCTCTGTCAGTCCACCCAATGCCTAAATGAAAATGTCATTTTACCACAGAATTTTTTTTACCACAGAATTTCTCCAGCCTCTCTAGACCTATAAAAGAGGTCAAATATTATCAAATATTGTAGAGAGATGCATTTAAATATTGCTAAGCAGACATTAATTAAGACACCACAATTATGAAGAAATGAAATTTAGTGGTAAGGACCTGATGAGGGATTTGTCTTAACAAAACCACTTTAAAATAAGCATAGTCCTTAATCATCCACCATTAAGCATCTTCCTCAGTGCCACATCCACACAGATTTTAAATACAGAGCTCTAAGTCAGTAAGAACAAATATTGTTCTCATTTAGGGCTCTGCACAGGAATAAATGTAGATGGAGAATGAGCAGCAGCTCTGCAGTAATAGTTTGGAAATACAAATAAGTAGAGAGCCAAGAATGAGAGAATTCATTCAAAATTAGGAAAACTCTCTCTGCTTCAGCATCAAAACTAATTTTTCTCTTCAAACCAATGCTAAGGCCCAGCTCTTGTGGATTTCTGACAGGATGGGTTTTGTTTCCTTGTTTGAGGAAGCTCTGGGGGCCTGCAGGGTTCAGTAGCACTGAAACCTCATCAGAAAAAATTCAGACAGACAAGCCCATTTTCAGATTCAGTGAAATAATTGAGTAAACTCTGCTGGAAATTGAAAAGCTTCAGGAGAGACACTGATTGAAGTGATATCTGGCAGTTTTGCATTTGACAATCAAGTTATACCAGAGGACGAATCAAAACAAGATACCTCCATGATCTATATCTGTATTTATAACATTTTCATCAGCTCTGAAATGTTAATCCCAGTTTTGAAATTCAGGCTGTGATCACTCTTGTTTTGCCTGCACTGACAGGCGTCCTAAGGAATCCTAGAAATTCAGATATTTTATTTTTTTCTGATGATTCTTCAGCCAGATAAAAACTCATTTCTTGCTCTTCCCAAGCCTTACAGAAATTCTTACTCCAAAGTGCTGGAGGCTCTAGGAAATGCAGTATCTTGTCTCCTTGGAGACCATAAAAGAGCTGTTTGTGAGAGCAGAACACACCCCACAAATGACAGGCCAGAGCCCAACTGTGTAAATCCTTCCAAAAACTTTTACTAATTCTGCTGGGAACAAAACTGTGGGGAGAAAAAAATTATCCCAGTTCATAACAAGATGTGTGCAGTTATACCAACACTTATAAGTTTTGAAGAATTTCCTGTATTTTTACAAACAGACTGAATGATTTGCATGGATTTAGTGAAGAGAGGATTTTTAGAAAGGCTTTGTGCTCATGAAGTAAAAAAGAAAAATTTTAACAGAAATATTCTCTTGTGCTTAAGGTTGAAGGGAGATGGAGTGGGGAACAAAAATCAAATTCAAGATCTGTGGAGGAGCTCATCCCAGGTGTTTGACACTCTGAAGGACAAAAGTTGGTTCTTCACACCCACACAGTAAAAATAAATAAAAAGAACAAAAATATTAATTTTACCTAAAAAAGTCACAAAGTAAAATTCATGGATGTGCAGGATTTTCTTGCTGCATCCTGCTGGCCTCTTTGGCTTTTCCAGCTCCTTGTCTCGTGCTGCTGGGGGTGGAGGAACAGGGACTGATCTCCCCAGGGTTTGGGTGTAACCTCCTGTCCAGAATTTGGATTTAGATATTTGTTAGTTTTTATTTCTATTACAATTTTACAAATTGTGTTTTATAGTACTTTATGTTAACAAATTAAAAATGGAGCTGTATTTGTATTCCATAAGGTTTTTTAAGGAGAAACTGCTTAATTAAGAAATGACACTTAAATAATTTTTACTTTTGACTTAATAACTACTTGTGGTTTGTAATGTGGATTTTTAAAATCTAATTACACAGTATTGTTTCAATTCATGAAGAAGAAGAGGAAGAAGAAGGTGAAGAGGAAGGACTAGGTTTTTTTCTAAAACTTCTATTTTGTTTTATATATGTATATTATATTTTAAGATTTTAAACTTCAGGTTTTTTACTATGTGAAGTGGATTGAGAGGTTCACTGGAGGAACATCTACAGGTTTTGTGCTGTGTGCTTTGCACTTATGATCACTGAATCTGTGTGTAAGAAGGGACTTGTACATTAATTATAGTTCAAATAGACTAAACTTGGCTTTCTCCCTTGAAAGCTGAATGGGAATTTTATGTATTTTTTTTTAATGTATCAAGACTATCCTAAAGATATTTCCAAAGAGAGCAGCAGTAGGTGGGATTCCCACCACCCAGTTTTGGTCTGAGAGTGAGAAAAGGAAACAAAAATTCAACTTTGTAATAAAATTGCTTGTGATGGGGGGGGAGAGAAATTGCAATAACTTAAGTATCTGAAGTGATATTTTATGCTTTTATTTGAATTACATGCTAAAAATTTTAATTTTTAACTTAATATCTAACTACTTGTGGCTTGCAATGTGAACTTTTTTATCTAATTACACAATACTACTTAAATCTATGAAGAAGGATCAGCTTCTGCCTTAAAATTTTTATTTTGAAATATAAATATATTCTAATGTTATATTGTAATATAATATTCTAATATAATATTCTAATATTACATTCTAATATTAGAATATGAACTTTTTATCTAATTACACAATACTACTTAAATCTATGAAGATTTGCAATGTGAATTTTTTTATCTAATTACACAATATATTTAAATCTATGAAGAAGGATCAGCTTCTGCCTTAAAATTTTTATTTTGAAATATATATATTCTAATGTTATATTCTAATGTTATATTCTAATATAATATTCTAATATTACATTCTAATATATTATATTATATTATATTATATTATATTATATTATTCTAAACCTTTAAACTTCAGGTTTTCAACCATGTTATATTACACGCTTTTATTTAAACTATACACTCATCATTTCAGTTCTCTCATTTAATTTTGGAAGCTTTCTCTGTGGCTTCAGGTCAAATGCAGTGTTCTCTTGGGGGTCAGTGTTGTTAGCACAGAAAGTCTGAAATTCTCAGCGATTTTATCAGATTTCTAAGAGAGAGCCTCACTCATTGCTGTTCTTTATTGATTTCTCCCATTCAGCTGCATCACCGTGCCCACAACAGCCACGTGCAGAAGCCATGAATTCCAGAAAATTCCCCTCAGAAGCACGGAGAGCTTTCCCTGCTGCCAAGCCCCCCAGCCAGCAGCCATCCCACGTCCTGGTGGTGGATGCCACCTGCCCTGGCTGGGCCAGCACCTGCCCCGTGCTCGCCGAGGCTCTGGAGAACGTCCTGTGCCTGGCCTGCGGCCTGGCAGGGCCCTGCAGGGTGCCCCTGCTCAGCCTCTACGTGGTGCAGCCCCAGCAGGAGTGTCTGCTGCCCTTCACGGTATGCTGCTGCTCAGGGGGAAAAAATAATTAATTCTTTATCTCTAAATTGATATCTAAAAATCTGTATAGAAATTCACATCTTAAACATCGGCCGTTCTCGGAACGATCGCTTCGCCGTGAGGTGAATTTCATGAAATTTTATACATTTCATAAAGTTGAAAAGGAGGAGGGTCATTTTTGATCTGTCGACTTGATCAATTAAGTTTTGTGCTCTTCCTTCCAAAAACATCTGGTTTGGAGCATCTGTTGCACCTTTTGTGTGCTGCTTTGTGCTGCGCTGCTTCTCTGTCAGAATTATCACACACAGCTCGAGCTGGACAAATATTACCAATGTGTGAGAGGTTCTAGATATTGAAGAGGAAAGGTACAGAATTTAAAAAAAAAATAAAAAAAAAAAAATATATATATATATCTGTGCTGAATATATTACCAATGTGTGAGAGGTTCTAGATATTGAAGGGGAAATGTGCAGAATTTAAAAAAAAATTTAAAAAAATATATATATATCTGTGCTGAATATATTACCAGTAAGTGAGAGGTTCTAGATATTGAAGGGGAAAGGTACAGAATTAAAAAAAAAAATAAAATATATATATCTATATATCTATGCTGAATATATTACCAGTATGTGAAAGGTTCTAGATATTGAAGGGGAAAGGTACAGAATGTAAAAAAAATAAAATATATATATCTATATATCTATGCTGAATATATTACCAGTATGTAAGAGGTTCTAGATATTGAAGGGGAAATGTGCAAAATTTAAAAAAAATTTTAAAAAAATATATATACCTGTGCTGAATATATTGCCAGTAAGTAAGAAGTTCTAGATATTGAAGGGGAAAAGGGGCAGAATAAAAAAAACATTATATATATATTATTATATTTATAAATATAATGTAATATAATGTATTGTAATGTAATGTAATATAATATAATATAATATAATAATATAATTATATCCAATCTGTGCTGAATATATTACCAGTATGTGAGAGGTTCTAGACATTGAAATGGAAAGGGGCATAATATTTATTTATTTATTTATTTATTTATATCTGTTCTGAATATCTATCTAAATAAATTAATTTATATATATATATAAAATATATATATAAAAATATATAAAATATACATATATGTATAATATATCTGTGCTGAATTTGAGAAACTCCCAGATGATTCTGTGATTTCAAGAAAAGTCCTCTAAGACTAAATCCAATTCTAAACCCAGCACTGCCAAATCCACCACTTATCCATGTTCCTAAGTGCCACAATCACACAGATTTTAAATACAGAGATCTAAGAACAAACATTGCTCTCATTTAGGGCTCTGCACAGGAATAAATGTAGATGGAGAGTGAGCAGCAGCTCTGCAGTAATAGTTTGGGAATACAAATATGCATCTTAAAGTTCACAAGAGTTTTTGAAGTCATCCTGTTAGAAATAATCACACTGAGCACTGCCATTTACACAGCATCAGTGTAAACACACAGGATTGACCCTTCCATTTTATGGTGGAAACATTCTGAAGACTTTTGTCAAGTCTTCACATCTTGAGGAAAATAAAAAGCCAGAGGTCAAGAGTAAATTAGCAAATGTGACCTGCAAGAGGACTCTGGCTAATGGTGGTGTTTGTTTGGCAGGAAAGGTTATAGATAATGTGACAAGGATAATCTTGTGACTGCTGCTCCTATCAGCTGTCTTTTTTATTTAAACAACAATTCCTCATTTTGATAGTCACAGTTTTTAAAGGCAGAGGAGCCCTTAGATCACTGTTTTGTATGTTCACATCACAGATTATTATATTTCCCTAAAGTACCCCTGTTTCATTAAAACTTCCTTCCAGAAAGCCATCTAGTTTTGATCTGAAGACAAGATGGGTAATCAAGTACTTCTCTTGAGAATTTCATCCAGTGGTTAATAACTGTCATTGTGAAACCTGTACCTGGTTCCTAATTTGCATTTATTTGCTTTATCCTCCAGGGATTTCTTAATATTGAAGAGCATGCTTGTATTTTATCCTTTCTTCCTCTAAATAGGAGTAGGTCCCTTCTCTGTTCTGGCTGGTAAATCAAAAACAAATTATAAGTTTAACTGCAAAACATTTTTACAATGATTTTAATAATTTCCAAGCCATTCTTTGTATTCACTCTGCTGATTTTTGGGTGCTACATTCCAAGAGCAGACATCAGCTGCTGTACTGAAGCTGTTTCTCAGAGCTGTGTTAGACAAATCATGAAGTCAGGAAAGCCCCAGAACTGAAAATAGAGATGGGGAGAGTACATGGGGAAGTGTCACACACACTTACCCTGGGTTTAACCTTTCCTCTGTGCTTGTTTCTGGTCTCTGTTCCCACTGTAGCAGAGTCCATAAAGCCTCCCTGGAAAGGGCAGGGAGGGCAAAGAAAGAGAAGCCAGAATGAAAGTGCATAACTGGGGAAGAATAAATGGTGGCAAGATAAGAAATCAGCATTGAAGCATCAAAAAATTGAATGTGGCACTGAGTAAGGACTGAGCAGAGCCTTTGCAGCTTCCCACTCAGTCCCACTGACAGCCCACCCTGCAAACCAGGGCTCAGGGCTGCTTCAGTGACCCAGAGCTCCTCACACCTGAAGCAAAATGAGTCAAATGTTCACCTGCTGCCTCTTCAGTGGGGAAGGTGACCTCTGGCAGCAGTGTCTTGTACTGCTTTAAATAAATTTGGTAGAATTCACTTTCTGTGAATCTTTCCTGTGGCCACATTGCACCAGTTTAGCTGATGGGTTCTTGGTGAGGCTCAGGTGAGCTGACTTCTCTGTGACCACCAGCCTTCCTCCACATTACACAGAGGTATTTCATGTTGTTTTATTATTTATAGAGGTATTTTATGTTGTTTTATTTTATGTTTATTTTTATGTTGTTGCAACATTTTATGTTGTTGACACCAGGTGTCTTGGTTTGAAAAGCCAGGTGTTTGCTAAGGAAGGCAGGGGCCTCCCTTGAAATGGAAAAATGTAAACCCCTTCCCTCTGAATTATTATAATTTTGAAATTAAGGGGCTCTCAGGCAAAGATACGGGAGCAGGAATACTAGTTCTTTATTAGGGAAAAAATAAAAGTAAAATAAAAATGCAGTGATACAAAACAACACTGCCAGAGTCAGACCATGCCCTGCCCCCTGTGTGTCAGGGGGTGTCCCAGCCCCATCCCATGGGGGCTCAGCCCTCCTGCAGTGCCAGCTGTGGCTCTGCTGCAGCAGGGATCCTGCACAAGGGGGGAGTTTTCCTCTGCAGCTCCAGGGCTGCTGCAGATGGGCCTGGGCTCCCTCTGGCACTGCAGGGCAGCAGAAAGCTGCTCCTCTGGGAATGCAGGGGGCAAAGGCTGCTGGGGTGTCCCAAAGCTCAGATTGGATCCAGGTAGGAATGCTTGGCTCCTCCCCTGGGCGGAGCATCTCCCCATGGGATGATGGAATTGGATCAGCCATGCAGGGACACTCACTGGCCATGAACAGAAGATAATTAATAATTAATGGCCTATTAACAGAAAATATCTCCTGGAGGGAGGATTGGCTGTGGAACAGATACAGAAAACTGCCCAATGAACGGAAGATAACAGATGGTGACCCCATCCTTTCCTGCCCCCTGAACCCTGTTTTGCAGCAAGTGAAAGAAAACTTTGCCCGAGTTCAAGCCTGCATTTCTGAGCTCCGCTCACTGCCAGCTGAAGGCTGCTTCCCCCAGGGGGTGAATGGAGTGCTGCAGGCTGTGCAGGATGGATTGCAGCAGTTCAAGCAGTACAGCAGGCACACAGCAGCAGGAGGCTCCACAAATAGTTCTATTGAGGTAAGAAAATGCTGGGAGGGGAGTGGGAACCATCCCACATCATTGAGATTTATAAATGTGTATTTAATGTGCAGTGAACATGCAGAAAAATTTAGGTATTCAGCACTCTGGATGTTACAGAGATCCACAGACATCCTGAAGGAAGATATCAAGTCTTCAAATCCCTCTGGACAGATTCCTGTGGAAAAGGGGACACATCTAGGAAAAGCTGCCCTGGTCCAGGATCTGATAGGTTTTGGTGGACACACTTTTGGTGGATTTTGGTGGCTGTGTTTTCAGCTCTGAATGTGTGATTTTGGATAAAGGGGAGGGAAGCTGCCAATAACACATGAGAACAGATGTGTGAATGCAGAAAGCAGAGCAAGGTTCACAGGAGGAAGTATTTTTTTAAATAGCAACTGACATGAAAGGACAAAGAGTTATGGAGGGGAAAGGACTCACACAGGAATGGTGTTTTCCTCTGGACAACCAGCTCCAAACAATCCTGCATTTCAGACTGCCCAGGCTCAGGGTCCTCCTGCCAGTCATAAAAAACAAATTGAAATTGAAATTGAAATTGAAATTTGCCAAGTTTTTCTGCTTTGCTTAGGTCTTTAAACCCTTCCAGAATCTCACAGAGTCACTCTGTGATCAGGCTGCAATTGAGACTCGCTCCCAGTGTCTGCCCAGGAAACTTTTCTGCCTTTCTTGGGGCTTTAAGGTATTTTTCCTGATCATTTGAAAGGTGATTTGTGCTTTAAAGCTGGGAGTTGGAACAAACAGAACATGCTTTGGACACAAGACATTTTTTGACACACAACAAAATCCAGGACATTTTCTAGTACACTTAAAGGAACAAGCTACATTAAAAATTCAGTTAACCCATAGATACAGGGAGTTTTTACTCCCCTAAGCAGTCCTTCTAGATTATGCAATTATTCTTCTAGTTCTTCTAGATTATGCAATTTTATTGTACTTCTCTTTGCAAGGGGATGTAAGAAATGCTGCAGGGACAGGCTCTGCTCACTGACAGGCAGGAGGGAGTTTTACCCTAACAAAAGGCCAAAAAAAAGTTTCAAAAAAGGCCTCTTTCTGCTCCAGATACTTAAGTGATTGCAATTTCTCTTCTCTCCCCATCACAAGCATTTTTTTATGCAGAGTCAGTTAAAGTTTTGTTTCCTTTTCTCAATATCAGGCGAAAATTTGGTAGTGGGAATCCCACCTACTGCTGCTCTCTTTGGAAATATCTTTAGGATAGACTGGATACATTAAAAAAAAAAATTGGAATTCCCATTCAGCTTTCAAGGGAGAAGGCCAAGTTTAATCTATTTGAACTATAATTAATGTACAATTCCCTTCTTACACACAGAAACTCAGTGATCACAAGAGCAAAGCACAGAGCACAAAACCAGTGAACCTCTCAATCCATTTCATATTGGCTTAAATGTGAGCCAAAGCTTAAAAAAAATGCTTATAAATCTTCTTTTGATATTTCAGCAAGATTTCTCCTCTCTCATAAATGAGACCAGTGCTACCCAACATCTTCACCTCCCAAGAGAGAATTGGGGCAGAGGCAGCTTCTTCAAGCTCTGATTTGTGTTTCAGATCACAATTCTGACCAGCCAGCCCAGCAGAGACATGGTAAAGCAGCTGGAAAAGAAGTTACAAGACATAGACCTGGTGAGCCTGAGAAGAATACAGGTCATTGAGGTGGTGAAGAGAGATTTCCTGCAGCCTGAGGATGTGGAGCAGTGTGTGCCAGCAGAGGAGCCCAGCAGTGGTGAGTGGAGGGCATTTTTAGGGAAGTTATGGCTTTGGGCAGCACGACAATCCAATATCTGCCACTTCCTTTGGCCCATTTAATGTCCCTTGGGTCAGTGGGGACTGCTGTGGCTGGAGGAAATTTGTACCACAGCTTGTAGAACTTACAGAGCTCCTGCATTGTTGGAGTCCTGGATGCTGAGAATTTTAGATTTTCTGTGCTGACAGGCTCTGACCCCCAGGAGAACACTGAATTTAACCTGAGGGCATAGAGAAAGCTTCCAAAATTAAATTATAGAACTGTGATTGTTCTATTGTGGGTGTGGAGTTTGAACAGAAATGTGTAATATCACAGGGTGGGAAACTTAGAGTTTAAGGGTTTAGAATATATCAATAAATATAAAGCAAGATGGAAGTTTTAAGGTGGACACTGGTTCTTCTTCACCTTCTTCTCCATGGGTTTGGATGGTTTTGTGTCATTGGACAAAAAAGTCCACATTGAGGACTTTAAGTGATTAGTTATTGGGTTAAAAGTGAAAATATTTTAGATGTCATTTCTTAGCCTTAAAAGACCTTGTAGAGCAAGATATGGGGCCATTTTGTGCCTTGTTAGTGAAATGCTGCAGAACTCACTGCTGTGAGACTGTAACACAGATAAGAAATAATAAACATCTGAGTCTGAACATGAAATAGTCTCTCAAGTGCTTCCATCCCAACCTTGACAGAGAAAAGAAGCCAAGAACTGGCAGTGTGTTCCTTCAGCTCTTGGTGTTATTTAAAATTCATGTGTGACACAGCTTCACTGTGGGGGTTAAAGGGAAAAAGGCATCGAGTTTTGGGGGTAACACCTCTGAGCATGGAGGAAAGCAGCAGCAGGAGGCAGGAACTGCATCAAAGACAAAAAAACAGCTAATGAAGAGGCTTGGTCAGTGACAGTAACTCTTCCCAGCAAAGTGCAGCCTGGGAGAGAGGACTATGTGGGGATTTTTGAAGTTCTGAATGAGTTAGAGACAGGATTTCTGAGCTTTTTAGATGGTGTGGTTTATTTTTGTTATCTTCTACATAGGCAGGAAGGATGAGTTCAGCTCACATCCTTACAGCAAGGTTTAGAAGGCCATAAGACCTTTAATCACAACATTTTTTAAGGACTTATTGACTAATAAAACACTGCACTAATAAAGGATATTTATGGTTTTGACCCAATCCTTAAATATTTTATCTTATAAACCCATGCTACAGTGTAAGTTTTCTCAGCTAATCATTTATGACACACAAACTCACAGTACTGCATTCTAATTTCTTTGTTTTCCTTTGTGGCTACTTTAATTTTTTCTATATCTTAAACTCTAAAACTCTCAACTTTCTTTTGCTTAGCTTAACATGTCTTTGCTTTAAACTATAAATCTACATTATTGCTCCTAGCACTTAAGTTTGGAAGCCTTTTCTAAAGTCTCAGATCAAATCTTGTGTTTAATTCTAAGCTTGGAAGCCTTTTCTAAAGTCTCAGATCAAATCTTGTGTTTAATTCTAAGCTTTGGCTTACAGCCCCAAAATTCTGACAATTCTTTGTATTTCAGATTCCAGCAGGATTAAAAGGGTTATTTCTGGTTTTTACTGAGGGGCACACAGAGTTATTTGTTTTTTGCTGTTTATGTTCTTTCATGGTTGCAGCAAATTTCTGTTCAGTTGTCCCAGCAGGGGCTGGGAATCCTGCAGGGAAGCCTTGGAAGCCCCAGCTCACAGAGGAGGAGATGCTTTGTGCCTCTCTGTCTCAGGGCTGCTTCAGGGAATGCAAAACCCCACCCAAATTATTTCTAAATGTGCATTTTTGAGTAGCCCTTTCATCCAGTAAATGGAATAAAAATATAAATGTGGACATAAAGGCCACTGAAATGTCAAGGGATGAAATTCTCATTTTCTGAGTGGATGAACTATTTGCTCTCTAAGGAAAGCAGCAGGGGAAGAATAAGTCAGATAATTGGGAAGATGAGCCCAACTGGTTTATGACACCCATTGGAGCTCCCTCCTTCTGTTTCAGAAAAATAAAAATCCATTCTCCTGTTAAAAAATTACAGTAAACAGCATTGAATTTGCAAGATCCAGTGTACAGGAAGGGCAGGATTGGTGCTGTGTTGAATTAGAAAATAAATATTGTGATGCAGCACTTCATCAAGAGCTTCATTTCACTGAGGATATTTCTTCCATTAGTTTATTTAGGGGTTATTTGAACCTACTCACATTTTTAATGTCCAGAGCAGATCAGGATATCCCCTCCACAGGCTCATTCCCAGGTCAGTGCAGCTGGAAGAGGCTTCAGGAGTTTGAAAACCTCACATGGGCAAATCTTAGAGCAGCTTTGAACATGCTGAGGTCTCAGAGTCAGAGCAAAGTGATTTAACTGAACCCCATAGAGAGCAGGACATTTGAGGTGGGAAAAATCTGGGGAAATAATCAAGAGGATGCCTGGCCTTTGCATGGACTGGTCTCTAATTGATAATGATAATGATAATAATAACCACTATTATCATTATTATTAATAATTTATTATCTATATTACAATTCTGTTGGATTATAATAATATTTTCATTGTATTATATATTACAAATAGTTATACTATTATTATAATTATATAATATTAATTTTATACAATCAATATGTTATTATTATTATTATCATCATTATCATCATCACCACTATTATGATTATCATTAATAATTTATTATATATCAAAATAATATTGCATTATAATGGTGTTATTATATAATAAATATAATTGTGATATTATTATAATGATATAATATTAATTTTATACAATCAATATAAGTATTATAATCATAATAATAACCACTATTATCATTCTTATTAATAATTTATTATCTATATTACAATTAGATTATATTATAGATTATAAATATAATTAGACTATTATTATAATGATATCATATTAATTGTATACAATTAATATATTATCATAATTATCATAATCATAATTATTATTAATAATTTATTATATATTGCAATTATATTATATTATATTACATTATATTATATTGTAATTATGTAATATATTATCAAGAGAATTATACTATTTTCATAATCAGATAATATTAATTTTATACAATCTATATATTATTATTATTACTATTACTATAATTCTTATTCATAATAATAAATAATTAGATACAATAATGTATTATAATAATGTCATAATTATATTGTATTGTGAAATTATTATTATTATTATTATTATTATTATTATTATTATTATTATTATTGCTGCTGTTATTATTTCTCTTCCCCTGCCCATTCCACTCCCTGAGAGCAGCTGAGCCTTGCCAGACCCTTTGCTAACAAAGGTGAATATTTGCATGTGCTGGAGATAACAGCTCCCTGCTCTTTCTCTTTGATAAAAACAAACAACCAGTCCTGCAGATAAAGCAGTAATACCTTTTTTATGACCCCAGCCCATGTTTTGTAATCCCAGGGCTCCTTTCTCCACCCAGCTCTGCTCTCCAGGAACTTTGGGACCCCTGCACAGGAGATTTTGGCACCCCTACCTGCTTTTCCTAATGAATGCAGTGAATTTCTTTTTAAATTGTCATGTCTTGTGCAACTGCAGATGTGTAAGTGATTAAATATCTATTACAGAGAAAAAAATTAAGAAAATAAAACCAGGAAAATATTTACTGAGGGAGGAACTAAAGCATGTACCAGCCCCAAAACACAAATATTTCCCTTTGTCAGCTGTGTTTTGCTGTTTGTAAAAGTTAATTACATGGATTTCCTGGTGCTTTGTCTTTTGAGCTGTTAATGCCCTCTTCAGTGCACATCCCTGAGAGAATCCCAAGTCTAAAATCTGTAGGGAATGCACCCAAAACAGGATCATCCTGCAGCAGTGAATTCTGCAGGGAAATGGGAACAACACTCAGGTCAAGGGGTTGGAGGTGGGAACAGCTCAGTTCATGAAGAGCAGCTTCCAACTTAAAAAAATAAAGAACAAAAAAAAAAAGAAGTAAAGAATTAAAAAAAATTAAAATTATTAAATATCCTGGCAGCCAGGGACATTCAGAGAGGACAAGGAAAGGTTTTTAGTAGCAAGGGCAGTGTGGAAGATCTCCTGTTGTGCGTGGGAGCTGAGTCTGCTTTGCTGCAGACAAACAACCATCATAATCTCTGCCTCAAGGCTGGGAGGTGGGGACAGTCAGAAAGTGTGGGGACAGTCAGAAAGTGTGTCCTGCAGAGCATCTGAAGAATTACAGCCATTACAGGAGTCCTGGATTATTTACCAGCTAGAAATTATTTCATTTCTGGGGATTTTTTTGGGGTTTGGGGGTTTTTTTACTGCCTAAGTGGCATTTTTGCCAAATGGCATTAGAAATGAAAAGATTTCTCAGTGTAGAAGTATTGATTTTTAATCCCCTTGCTGGCCTGGTAAGCACAAGGGGTGGAAAAATGCTATTTCTGCTATTTATTCCTCTTCTGAGAAAGCCTTTCCACATCCTGGCTATGGTGAAGCTATTAGTGCTACCACGCTGCACCTTCTGGGTTTACCAGTGGTTATATTGTACCTCTTATGCAATTTGCAATTGGATTTTTTTTTCCTTCCCTTTATTTTATTTATCCCATTTTATTTTTATCTGATGGACTTCAAGTAGCTTCTCATGTGGATGCACCTTTGAGATAATATTTGTGGGTGGTTTGGGGTTTTTTTTGAGTTTATCTTGTTTACATCCTGCCTAACTCTGCTGTCCAGCCGACATTTCTCCACGCTTAAAAGTTGTTGCTACGTCAAACCACATTTGTCTGCACCTCCAACAAAGGAGTTTAACAATTGGAATTGAAATATTGGTGCTTTTTCACCTATTTTTTTCTTTTTTCCTGCAGATATGGCAATCCTGGGAATGGACATCGAGGTGCAAACTGTAGAGGACAATGTCATCAGCCTGGAGATGCTGTTCAAAACCTGGCTCCATGACCATGGCACAGAGAGGGAACAGCTCCATCTCCTCCTTCCCTCAGGAGCTTTTGGCCACGCTGCTGCACCCAAGAACACCTTAAGTATTTCATTTTCTCTCCCTTCTGCTCCCCTTCAAGGAGTTCCTGAATCCCTCAGCCTTAAAAGTTACCCAGGATTGTGCTATGGGCACCTTCCCTCCCATTTAGAGACCCAGGTGAGGTCTGTGGATAATTTGGAAAATCATCAAGCTTACAAAGCTGCTTTTTGCTGCCTCAGCTGCTGAGGCTGCAGTTGTTTCCATGTGCCTGGAGGGCAAAGTGAATTTACAGCCACGTGGGCAAGGTAAAAAGGAGCCTTGAGAGCTGAATAGCCCTAAAAATTGTGTTCAAAACAGAGTCTGTGCCAGAGCTGCACTTAAATAAAGGCTCTTACACAGAGCTCCGCTTAAATAAAGGCTGTGTTGCCCCTATAAAGGGACTTGGGGACAGGTTGATGCCTTGTGCCAGGCTTTAGTATTTTCCTTCCCCCAATAGTTGCTAGAAAACATTTATTTTTAAATGCTTTGAGCATGTCATGTGCTAAACATTGCCCATCCCAGCGACCTAACCCATTCTCCTTTCCCAGTGTGCCTGAAGTGTGATTTGCAGGAGAGGCTGCTGGACCCAGCCCTGCTTTTGGGGACATCTGATGGCCCTGGGAGAGCAGCAGATGCCACCTGTCCCTGGCATGTGACAGCCTGGCCCTCCCCAGCTCTGCACAAACTCCGGGTGCTGAAGTGAGTGGTGCTCCTTGTCTTCCACTGGGGGAAAAGCTTCACTTTCCTGGGGCCTGCTGACATCACCAGGAGGCTTTGGGGTGCTGGTGAGCCAAATTCTGCTGTGAAAAACCCTCAGTTCCATCACTCTTCCCCTCATGGAACAGCACAGCCCACGTGCAGACCACAGTCACACCTGGGGTCACCACAGCACTCTAAGGGTTACACCACAGATGCCATTGCTGCTAAAGTTCTTTCACCCCAGTGAAATGTTTAATTGCAATAATTCTGCTCTCTCATCACCTAATGAGGCCTCAGCAATTAATTGGATGTCAGAAACTAAGCAAAGCCTCACAGTGCTGTGATTTCACCCAAGAATTCACTTTCCTGGCAGCAGTTCAGGGCAGAGCACAGAGATGCTCTCCAGTGTCTTTATAAGAAAAAACAGGATAATTTTTCATGGAACAGCACAGCCCACGTGCAGACCACAGTCACATCTGGGGTCACCACAGCACTCTAAGGGTTACACCACAGATGCCATTGCTGCTAAAGTTCTTTCACCCCAGTGAAATGTTTAATTGCAATAATTCTCCTCTCTCATCACCTAATGAGCCCACAGCAATTAATTGGATATCAGAAACTAAGCAAAGCCTCACAGTGCTGTGATTTCACCAAGAATTCACTTTCCTGGCAGCAGTTCAGGGCACAGAGATGCTCTCCAGTGTCTTTATAGGAAAACCAGGATAATTTCTAAGCTGTTCTTACAATGCTGAGCACTACCATGAGCTGTGTCCTGGCAGGGCTCTGAAGTCTGAAGGGGTCTGTGAGTCTGTGCTCTATGGGCTGCCCTTCATCATCAAGCCCACAAGCTGCTGGCAGCTGGACTGGGATGAACTGGAGACAAACCAGCACAGCTTCCATGCTTTGTGTCACAGCCTCCTGGTGAGTGTGTGAAAATGGAACTGTGATGGGGAGGGATGGCCAGGGAAGGCAACAGTGAGTGCACACCTTATAACATCTGTCTGGAAACATTTTAAAAGCTCCAACATCATCCCATGGGCCAGAGTTGGGCTTGTATATCTGCTGGGAAGATGCTACAGCTCATCAGAGCTTAGGGAAGACCCTCAAACCTACCAGAAATGAGTGTTTAGAGGTGTGAAGTGCAAATGCCAGGGTAGGAGTTAGATTTGAGACTTTAACAGCAAAAATAATTTACCAAGGCTTTGACTGTGGAGAACTGGCTGTTACTGACAAGCTGCAAACCAAAATTGAGTGTTTTTAAGAACTGACTTGCTAAAAAAAAAAACTTAAATGCCATATTGTCCTCAGCCCTGCTGCAGAATAGTTTCCCTTCCTATGTGTGAGTGTGCCTGCCCTGAGCCCACGGTGGCAGTGCTGAAGGAAGTGGCTGTTGCTGTTGCTGTTGCTGTTGTTCACACCTGGATTTTACCCTCTAGAAAAGGAAGTGGATGCTCTTGGCCAGGCAGGAGCCCCAGAACACGGGACCAAACTGGAACATGGTGGTGCACTCCTATTATGTCATTGTCCCCTCTGACTCTGCCACTCTCCTGGTGAAAGCAGTGGCCATCAGAGAGCTCCTGCTGCCATCAGCCTTCCCAGCCCTCCTGGCTGAGCACCCCGAGCGAGTCAGGGGCCCCATCGAGGTGAGTCACTCATTATCAGCTCTCCTTATCACCTCTGCAGATAACGAGAGAAGGAAATGGCTGTGACAATGTCTAGTGACACTGTGTGATGCTGCACTCCAGAACTCCTTCCCAGCACACAGCTTTCTCCATGGACAGCAAATGCCTGTCCTTGGGAGCAATGTTGGTGTTTGCTGGGGGGGAAGAGGCCTTGTGAAGCAGAATTAGGGGTGACAGTGCCCAGAAAGGGAGTTCCAGCTTGTTGGATCCTGGGCATGGGAAATAATAGGACTTCATCCTGCAAGAAGATGTTTAAATCCATTAAGATCTGTCTGGAGATGCCTCTTGTTCTATACACAGTTAAGAGTGCTCCTTATGGTTTGCAGCACAGCCAAAAATCCCTTCACCTTTCACTGCAGGGTGGGTGGTTTGGAGTGTCTACAACCCTGTCCCCGAAAAAGAAACCAAAAAAACCACAAACGTGCAAACCCCACAGCTTCCACCTGTCACATCCTGTAGCAAACTCAAGCTCTCTCTTCCAAGCAGAGTACCTTGAACAACTTGGAAGTGGAAGTTGCTTACAACCCCTTGCACCTGAAGAGCAACCTGTACAAATACCTGAAGAGCTCCTTGTACAAACCTCCCCACCGGCAGCAGCCCCAGCCCAGGGAGCAGCGCCCGGAGCGCCACCAGCCCAGGCAGGTGAGTCCCGTGTGTGAGCAGCCTGGAGGGGCTCTGATGTCCCCTCCTGGCCACATTCCAGCAGATTGTGCCCTGCTGGCCAGATTCCTGCAGGAATTCCAGCAAGATGAGGCACAGCCAGCACCTCTCCCCACAAGGATTTGTGTTTTGTCCCTGTCTTGCAGCCTCAGAGCAGAGCCAAAGCTGCAGTGGCTCCCCTGCTGATGGCTCCCTCTCCACTTCAGACATTCAGACCGGCAGCAGCAGCAGCCAGGAGAGGGTCCTGTGAGGGCTCCCTGCTGCCCAAGGAGTATGAGGAGTTCCTGCAGTGAGCACAGGAGCTGCCCCTGGGCAGCCACAGCTCCTGGCTCAGCAGCTGGCCGGATGTGGTCAGGCAAGACACCGAGCTTGGCCTTGGGCAGGCAGGCACTTCCCATCGTTTGTTCCTCCTTGTTGTTGTTTCACGTTGTGTTCGTCACCCAGCCAGTTCTGCAGGAAGTTTGCTGCTCAGGGACCCTCTGTCCAGAGCTCCAGCTGTCCCCTGCAGCAGCAGCAGCACCAGCACCACGTATTTCCTGCTCTTGCCAGCACACGTCACCAGCCTGCCTCCAATTTGGGTTTGTGAGACTGGGCCAGCACAGGCCACAAATCACAGAGTGCTGTCAGTGGGAGCAGAGGAGCTGCAGGCAGGGCAGGGAGGAAATCAGACAAGGCAGGCAGTCATGCTGAGCTGCCCTCACCCCACAGCAGCAGGTTCAGTGGGGAGGTTAAACAGGAATGAAACAGTGCTTGGATTTAATCTTAAAGCCTGGAGTTCTGCTCTCCAGATGATTTGGTTGCTTTCAAGACTGGCCTTGCTGTCCAACCCCCCAGCTCATAAAGGGGGTTGGAGCAAATGCCAAGCCAGAGCAATTGCAGAGAATTCCTGCCCAGATGCCAGCCTGTTTTTCAGTGCAGAGCAGGTGTGAGCCAGGGGCAGCTTGACCAATCCAAGCACCAGCAGAGTTTGTGTTCTACTTACCTGGTTCTGAAAAGCTGTTCCAAAATAAAGTTCTCCTCCATGGACCCCACTCTCTGCCTGTGGTTTCTGACATGTCCAGCACTGCTCTCCCACCACTGACCTGTGCTTCCTGGGAAACAGCTGCAGGAGAGCAAGGGCATGGGGCAAGCACCACAATCCCATCTCTTCTCCCTGGGATCCCAGCTCTGACAGGCCCAGGGCTGGCTCTTCCCATGCCCTGGCATCTCATCAGGCAGCTGCTGGGGCAAGACATCAAGGGCAGGTACCATGGAAGAGAGAGCAGACACCCCTGCAGGCACAGGGATGGTTGGGAGCAGGAATGAACACACAAAATGGCCCAGCCTGGGGCCTGCAAACCAGTCAACAACATAAAAATTAGAAAATCAGGTTTAGGGAGGAGGCAGCAGGGAGGCAACAAAGTTTTTGGAACTACCTCCGATTTCCCAAAACCCAACAGACTTTTCCCCTTCTCCTGCAGCAAAACCCCAGTGGAGAAGAGGACCCAGCAGAGGGAACAGCCACAAATTGGTCCTGGCCACAGCTGAGCTGTGGTTTTACAGCACTGAGGCATCCCCCTGCAACCTGGGCTCCAGATAAAGAGTTCATTACTTCATCACCTCATCACCAGCCTGGGGACCTGAACCTGCAGATTTCCCCAGTTTGGCTGAGCTGGGGCTGCAGAAGCTGAGCTTAGCCCTCTCACAGGTGTAGCACAGTGCTGCCTGTCACCTGCCTGTTCTTTAGATACCAACAGGCTGCCAGACCTGCAGAAGTCACCAGCAGATGTGGGGACAGCCAATGCCAGCGTGCCTGGTGTGGTCCCACACAGAAAGCACAACCTGTATTGACCCTGGGTTTGCTCCTGGCCAAGGCTGGCCACACAGAAATGCCACAAACCACACAGATTTGGCATCACAGATTTGGCCATTAAACCAAATGGGATCCAGGCTGGGCCCTTCCAGGCCTCCCAAAGCAGCTGGGAGTGGGGGGGGATCAGCAGTGGGATCAGCTGGAGAAGGAGATCCTGTGACTCACCAAGAGCCACAGAGCTGCAGCAGAGCTGGCACTGTCCCTGCCCAGCCCTGTGCCTGGAGGCCATCACATATCTGAGCCTGACTCTCATTTCCCTTCATCCCCTGCCATCAGGGCATCCAGCCACAGCTCAGCCTGGCAGGCACTTTTCTTTGAGCTCAGGAGCTCTGGCACAGGCACAAACGTGCACCTGCACCTCCCCATCCATGCCACAGGCAAACGTGTCCTTCTGAGACATAAAGACTTTAATATTAAAATAACTTTGTATAAAAATACTTTTGGAGACTGATGGCAAGCAGCCTTCCACACACCACAAAAGGCACCAGAGCCCTGCAGCCTGGTCAGACAGGAAGCCAGAGCAGAGCCAGAGCAGCAGGTACAGGAAAACACCAACCCTCCTGCAGATCAGAAGGCACAGTGGAGCCAGCTCCAGAGCTGGAGAAACACACTGGGGCTTGCTCCAGCTACAGCTCTCTTGCTGTTTCCCTCCAGAAAAACACAGTCCCTCAGCACTGGTGAGAAAAGAGCCCAAACAGTCCCAGGTCATCCTGGGGAGGAGAAGCCCAGCTGGCACTGGGATGCCCAGTCCCTGCTGGGATACAGACAGAGCAGCAGCACTTATATCTCCCCTAAATCCTCATAGAGAGGCGACAAACTGTACTCATCCACACACTGCTCCTTCTTCTGCAGCTGCTGGGGCTTCACCACCTGGCTGTAGAGCACCTCCACGTTGTTGTTGTTGCTGCTGTTGAGGCTGGGTTTGGTCAGCACCTTCTCGGGGGCAGCGCTGCCCCATCGCCTGCCAGGCTCCTCCAGCCTTTCTGCCCCTTTGGGGATAAAGGCTGCCTGGGGCTTGGGGGCTGGCACTGGCTTGGGGTTCTTGGCCTTGGCAGGGAAGTTGGGGACCGAGTAATCGTCAGTGCTGGGGTTGTAGGGGTACTCATAGCCCCCCCTGCCATCGTGGCCCTGCGTGCGCCAGGCCTCGCTCGTGGGCCGCGCCTCGTCGTAGATGTAGGTGAAGGGATGCAGCGAGCGGGGGGCACGGCCCTCGGGCTCGTCATAGATGTGCTCCTTGTGCCCAGGGGCAGCCTGGCCATGGCCCTCAGCCCTGCCCTGGCCCTCAGCCCTGCCCTGGCCCTGCCCCTCGGCCCGGACCTGCTCGTACGGGCCTGAGTATGGCAGCACCGGCAGCCGCGGCTTCGGCTCCTCCACGGCCCCGCCGGGCGCCTTGGCCACGCTCAGGGCCTTGCTGTCCACAGGGTCCGAGTACAGCGGGTCTGGCCACAGCTGCAGGCCCTTCACCGAGTCCAGGGGCTCTGAGTACACGCTGGAAGGGTCCTCAGAGGGTGGCACAGCACGGAGCACCTTGGGCAGAGGGGAGCGTGGAGGGGTGCTGGATACCGTGGGCTTGGCCGGTGGCACGGGCAGCTCTGGCAGAGTCCGGCTCTTCAGCAGGGCTGTGGCATCTCTCTCCTCTGCTGCTGCACCAGCCCTGGGTGCCAGCCCTGCTTTGGGGTCATCCACCTCAGCAGGCAGCTCCAGGTTGAGGCTGTCAGCCAGGGCCTGGCGGATCTGCACCATGCCGGGGCTCTCGGCTTCCAGCGAGTCACAGCTCTGCCGGTTCTCCTCCACCTGAGCCTTCTGCTCCTGGATGGAGGCTTCCACCAGCCGGAAGATCTCGTTGCCCTGCTTGGTCTCAAAGGTGAAGTTGCCAGGTCCTGAGTCACAGCGCCTGCCAGCCTCGAAGGAGAACATCACCTGGAGGGGAAGCAGAAGGGGCACGTCCTGCTCAGCACCCAAAGCTGTGCTTGCCACCAAAGGGCGTGTGGCTGCAGCACTGATCCTGCACGCCCTGAAATCCTGCTCTGAAATCCTGCCCTGAAATCCTGCTCCTTCCACTTCTACAGCAAGGGCCAGAGCAGCTGGGCAGGGACAGGCCACACTACAAGCTGTAGAGCTGGAGCACACCTAAGGGGACATCACTGTGAGTGCCCCAGAGCTGCAGCACCTGCTGGAGCCCTGCTGCCTTACCCGAGCAGTTTCCAGCAGTTTCTACCACTGGCACCAGATGGTCTAGGAAACAACACTGAGGCAGGAGTAGGGTGAGAAGGTGACAGTTCAGCAGGGGAAACTAGTATGGAATCTTAGGAAAGAAGGGAGTGCTCTGGAAGCAAGAGAAACACAAGGAAGAACACAGCTTTCCACAGGAGAAAGCTCAGCAGCAGCTCAGTTACCAAGAGTTAGCAAAGCATTGACCTACCAGCATTAATCTGTTCATGGTAAAAGGTCCTTTAAAGAGAAGTCTTGCACCAGGGCTCTGCTTCCTCTGGCCTGAACACTCTCTGGTGAGCAGGTTCCCACCAGCTGACGCCCACACCCTTCCTGAGCCTCGGGATTTTCTGCCTCTCTCACAGGCAGCAGCAGCTCCTGTGGTTGCCACAAAGCTCTCTGGGGACAAACTCCTTTTTATGGGTCAGTGCTGCTGAACAGAAGCACAATCAGACCCTCTCTGCTCAGGTCACTGTGGGTGCAGCTCCCCCACACCCTGCAACTCTCCTCCTGTCCCCAGCACAGCTCTGCAGATGAGCTGGACACCCCCACAAGGGCAGCTCGGTTTCTACCCATGCTTTGGGAATGTGCTGCACCATAAGCAGAGTGTGGCCAACATGGTCCCTGCTATAAAGAGCCACAGGACACCACTGAACAACCCCTGGACATCACTGAAGAACCTCTGGACACCACTGAACAGCCCCCCCTGGACACCACTTCTCCCTGTCCAGCATGGCCCTTGCACCCAGGGTGGCAGCAAGGCAGATTGGGGACTCACTGCAAGAAGACTCTGGAGAGGGTGAGACCTTCAAAGGTCAGTGAGAATAGGAGCAGTTCCCCCCACAGAGTGAACAAATCCAGAGCAACTGGTGTCCCAAAGCCCCTCTGCTCCGGCCACCATGCTTAGGAGGGAGGGACTGAACCCAGGGCAGAGACAGGACTGTCAGGAGCAGTTCCTGGAGCCTGGGGACAGCGTATGTGCAGCACTAAGGGACGTCCCTGCTCCTGCCACAAGCTGGGAATTGCTGGGATGGAGAAGGAGAGCAGTGGGACAGCCACAGAGGGGACGAGTGTCCCACCATCCCACGCTCCAGCACGGTGACACAGGCAGGACCTGGGGACAGCCAGGGCCACCAGGGGCTGCAGCAATGCTGGCTGCAGGACATCAGCCCAGCCTTGCACAGGGGAGCAGCTGCAGCACAGCACAGTGGGGTCCCCCCTTGCCCACCTTGTCCCGGCCATATCTGCGCAGCAGCCGGTAGGGCCACACGAAGAGGATCCTGTCTGTCCGTGGGTCCTTCAGCACCAGGCTGTCCCTCTCAGCCTTCAGCACGTAGGTGCCACGCAGCTCACAGCGCTCTGCAGCCTCTGTCCTCTGCACTGTCACCCAGAAGGCGTTCACTGTGGGGACAGGGCTGCTCAGAGGACACACATGGCTCCATTGTGGGGACAGGGCTGCTCAGGGACACACACTGCAGGGACAGGGCTGCTCAGGGGACAGCCAGCTCCACTGTGGGGACAGGGCTGCTCAGGTGACACACATGGCTCCACTGTGGGGACAGGGCTGCTCAGGAGACAGCCAGCTCCACTGTGGGGACAGGGCTGCTCAGGGCAGGGCAGGGGACAGTCAGCTCCACTGTGGGGACAGGGCTGCTCAGGGACACACATGGCTCCATTGTGGGGACAGGGCTGCTCAGGGGACAGCCAACCCCACAGTGGGGACAGGGCTGCTCAGGGGACACACATGGCTCCACTGTGGGGACAGGGCTGCTCAGGGGACACAGGCAATGCCCAGCACGGCCCCAGTGATGGGACAAGGCTCTGTGGGAGGTGTCCCCAGGTCAGGGCAGAGCAGGTCCCACCTTCATCTCTGGTGTAGTAGATGGAGTTCACGGCCATCTCCAGGGCTGGTGACTCCCCGCTGCCCTCTCGGCCATGCTGTGACCCCAGGCCATCGCTGGGGCCATTGCCCTGGCAAGGGACAAAGGAGAGCAGATCAGACCCAGAGCACTCTTCCCACAGCAGCCCCCAGCCCCCCTTGCATGGCCCTGCTGCCCTCCATGGCCCCACACAGCCTGGCTGTCCTGCACCCTGCCCACCCCAGAGCTGGCACAGGATCCCTTGAGACCACATGAACACAGATCAACAGGGCCAGGCAGCACTGGGGGGACCTCCCTGAGCTCCTGGCAGCACCTTGTCCCCAGCTCTGGGCTCTGCACCCACAGAGCTGCCCCCAAAGCATGGCACAACCCAAACACACCCTCCTGGCCACAGCACCCCAAGGACAGGGGGCTGGTGGCCTGGTGACACAGGGTGTCCTGTGTCCTGCCCTGCTCAGGAGGAGGGGCAGCCTGCAGAGGGGAAGCGAGCGTTTCTATTTTAGCACATGCAGAACTGAAAATGCAACACACAGGCTGTCACCACTGTGTCCCAGCAGCAGGGCCCCCAGAGGGCCTGGGGGGGGGACACAGACCCGTGGTGCTTTCACAGATCCTCCTGCAGAAAAGCCCCTCACAGTTACAGGCTCTCTACAGATGACACAAGGGACGTTCAGTGTGTGGAGCTGTTCCTGGGGTTGCAGCAGAGGGTGCATCTTGCAGTTTCAGTTTTAAACACACACACATGAGCTTCTTAACAAGAAGCCCAAAAAAGGGCCATCCAGTCTCTGTGTTTGGGTCCTAAAACCTCATGTCCTGAGAGCTGACAGCAGCAGCTCCTCCTCAGCTGAAGCATCCAGCACAGCAGAGCTCCAACCTGGAAAGCCAAGGGCCACCAAATCTGCCAGAGCCTCTGAGGCTCCATTTGACTGCACTTCTCCTCATCTTCAAAAGGAAATTAAAAAAAAAAAATCTCTTCTGAACTCCGAATGATCTCTGGCCCCAGCTCCAATCTGCTGGACCCTGCATCCCCTCTGGGCAGGAACATGACACAAAATCACATTCTCCATGCAGATGATCAGCAATCCCAGCTGAGGATCTCCAGCCACGTGCAGCTCTTGTGCCTCCTGCTCCAGGTCAGGCCTTTCCAAAACACATGCCAGCCTTGTAACCTTTTGCTCACATCCTCCCAAACCTTCAGCTTGCTTCTGGACCTCAGGCACACAAATGATGGCTCCCATGTGGGGATGGAAGCTCCAAGCAGGTGCTCCCTGGCCTGGCCACCACCCTGCCCCACTCCCAGGGCGTGCTGTGTCCCCAGCTCAGCCCCACAAGCCACTTTGAGGGCAAAGACTGCAACCCTGGCTGCACCAGGAGCCACAGAGACATTGCCACCAGTGCCTCCCAGCACAGACACACCTGGCCTGCCAGGAGACTGCAGGGAGGGACAAAGGTAAATCACACTCAGGGGACATCCTGGCACCACCAGCTGTGCACCCAGCTCTGCCCAGCACTCCAAGGCTGGAATGAGCTGCAGCCCAACCCAGGGCTCTGCAAACCCTGCCAGGAGGGAGAGGCAGCGCTGAGGAGCTGGGCAGGCATGGGCTGTGTCCCAGAGGGCACAGAAACCTCAGTGCCAGGGCACCCACTGCCCAGAGAGCCTTGGCTGGGCACCCTGGCTGACCAGCAGCTCCAGGAGCTACAAAGGATGGGGCTGGGCAGCGTTCCAGAGCCCCAGCACAGATGCGATGCCCACAGCAGCAGCCAGGAATAAGCCCCAAGGTTGGGAAAGAGGGTTTCAGCTCCTGGAACCAGACAGGTCCTACAAGGCTCCCCAGGACCAGCAGCTCCAGGGGCTGCAGAGGATGGAGCTGGACAGTGCTCCAAAGCTGGGTGCCCACAGCAGCGGCAGCCAGGATTGAGCCCCAAGGTTGGGAAAGGAGGTTCCAGCTCCTGGAACCAGACAGGTCCTGCAAGGCTCTGAGGCTGTGCTTCCTCTGTCGCTGCTGTGGCAGGAAAGGCAGCAATGGTTGGGCCAAGAGGAAACGCTCCTGGCCATCAGCTTGGCCTCCTGCCAGCCCTCTGCAGGGGCTCCTCACCGGGCAAGAAGAGCCCGACTCGAAATTTGGAGCCACAACCTCGAATTATTGCCAGCACGCTGAGGAGTCCCGCAAACCACAGCGGGAGCCATCGAGAGGGCACCGGAGCGCCAGGGCCGGGCGGTTCAAACCTCGGGGTGTCCTCCCCGAGCTGCCAGGTGCGAACGGGCCACCCCCACGCGCTGATGTCCGTGTCCCGCCCCCAGCCCGGGGCTCACCGGGAAGGCGATCTGGCACAGCTTCGCCACCCACTCCTCGCTCTGCTGCTTCTCGGCGGCGAAGAGGAAGCTGCGCTCGCGGGTCTCCAGGCGGAAGGCGGCGGTGCCGGCGCGGGGGCCGCCCTCGCCCACCGGGGCCACGCTGGTGCAGTCGCTGAGGCGCACCACGGTGCGGGCGAGCCGCCGGGTGCCCGCCCGCCCGGCCGCCGACGGCTCCTTGCAGTCGAACACCTCGAGCCGGGCCACGCCGTGCTGGCTGGCGGGGTAGAGCGCGGACCAGCCGCGCTTCCAGCGCTGCGGGCAGCGGGGTCACACCGGGCACCGGGAGCGGCACCGGGAGCCGGCCCGAGGCAGGGAGGGAGGGAGGGAGGGAGGGAGGGAAGGAGGGGAGGGAGAGGGAAAGGGAGGAAGGGATGCCCGGACTCACCTTGGTGCCGAATTTGGGGTTCTGCTGCACCAGCAGCGGCCCCTCCATGGCCGGCGGCTCCATCCCCGCGCCCTTCCGCCCGCGCCGCTGGGGCGGGAACGGGACGGGACCGGGCGGGGATGGCGACGGGGATGGGCGGGGATAGGGCGGGGACCAGGACGGGGAATGAGGCGGGGAACGGGGCGGGGACGGAGACCGGGCGGGGATGGGGCGAGAACCAGGCGGGGATGTGGCGGAGAGAGGGACGGGGTTGGGGCGGGGACCGGGACAGGGATGGGGCGGGAACGGGGCGGGGACCGGGAGGGGACCAGGACGGGGAATGAGGCGGGGACCGGGAACCGGGGTCCTGGACGGGACCGGGCGGGAACCGAGAAGGGGATGGGGCGGGAACGGGGCGGGGACCGGGCGGGGACCAGGACGGGACCAGGCGGGGACCGAGACGGGGATGGGGCGGGAATCGGAACGGGAACCGGACGGGGACCAGGACAGGGATGGGACGGGCACCGAGACGAGGATGGTGCGGGGACCGGGACCGGGACGCGCGTGTCAGGGGCGGGGCGTGCTCGCGTGTGCGCGCGTGCACGTGGACAGATGTGTGCACACCTGGGCTCGTGCACGCGCGTGTGACACAGGCCTGTGCTCTCCGTGGGGACGGGAAAACGCGCTCGGGCGGGCTGAGGGTGAGCGAGGTGTGAAAAACGCCAATCGCTTGGTTATAAAATTTTATAAGTTTAATAGTAGTAAAATTGTTATGAAAATAGGAATATAATTAGAGTAATAATAATTTGGACAGTTAGGATTAGGACAATATAAGACAATAAAAAACAAAGAGTTACAGACAGTCCAGGTACCTCTTGACATCAATTCCATTCCAACACAGGATTCTGTCTGGTCAGTGTCAACTTCTTCCTCTGAATCCTGACGGCTCGTCAGGGCTGAGTGAGGCAGGAAGAAGTTCTTTTCTTCTGATAATGGAGTAATAAATTCTCTTTCTCTGAAAGATTCAGGTGTCCTGTGGCTGCTATCTCGGTGCAAGTTCCTCATTCCTCTCTTTAAAAAAAGTATCTTACATAGCATAGTCTCTCTTTTAACACTATGTTATAACCTAAAACTATATTTAACACACTACTTAAGCAAACTAACACAGCATAACTTTCTAACATAACACATATAATATTCATTTTAATATTTGCAAAAAGCAAATCATAAAATACGCATTTTTCACAGAGGGCAATATGGGGAGTGGACAAGGGGATAGGTGAGGTTTCACAGGACAGGCAAAAGGAGAAAAAATGAAGTGGAGGACTAGAGGCTGCTTACCTCAGGCTCATGGTCCAAGAAAATCATGGAATAGCCAGGTGCTCACAGAGAGAGCAGAAAAGGCAGAGAATCACAGCAAACAGCTGTGTATGCACAGCCCTGCAGGATGTCATTCTCTGACTGTCTTTGTGGACAGATCAACGCCATCCATATCTCATGCCATGTCCCTCCAGGGGCCCTGGGCTGCTCCCAGTACTGTCCCTGTCACTGCTGCCCACTCCAGGCTGCCCCAGGAGCCTCCTGCAGGGCCAGGCCTGAGTCCAGCATTGCCAGCTGCAGCTGAGCCAGGTGAGGCTGTGAGGCAAAGGACAGGGGACAAACCTTGTGCCCAGCACATCCCAGCATGGATGAGCCAGCCTGGTGGCACTCTGATGGCACTGGGACCCTGCCAGGTCAGTCAGGCACTCTTGGGCTTCTTGCTGCTTTGATGGCTCAGCCATCAAATCAACCATGACTTGATTTCCTAACACAACGTAAACCTGCAAAGGGAGGAGGGAGAAGCCACAGATCCTGGTTTCCCAGGCTCTGATGCCCATTTCTGCACCTGTGGTTTTGATGAAATGGCTGCAGGTGTGGAGATTTGCAGTGCCTGGATGGATGCAGTGCTCTGCTCTGTCCTGGCTTCACCCCTCACATTTGCACGGTGACAGAATTGTGCTGGTGCCCTGGTTTAGGAATGACATTCCCCAATTAAGTGCTCACATTGAAACATCCCAGAGCAATTGCTCACAGCCCCACCCTCCCCGAGGCAGGACGGAGAGGAGAATTGGAGGCACGAAAAGTAAAGATCACCCAGGCTGAGATGAGATCAATGTGTCAGAAACAGCCGTGGGGTGTAACCACAGCAATACCAAAACCAGAGTGTGCAAGGCAGATGAAAGATCAGACCACAAACCCGGGCAGAATAATGACATCAGTGCTCTGAAACTGATGTCAGTGGTCTGGAACAGAACAGACCCAGTGCTCTGAGAAGGAACAGAATGACGTGGTGGTGTCAGACAGCCCGGCCCGTGTGCAGGCTGGGCTCTACAGGGAGCTCATCTGCCCGTGGGACAGACACAACCGCGGGCCAGAGGAGCTCAGGGGGCACAGGGCAAACAGCCTGGCACAGCTGAGCCACCTGCAGGGCACACGGGCCGGCCCGGTGGCACGGACCTGGCATCAGGGTGTGCCAGGGCAGGTGCCAGCTCGGTGGTGAGCACAGCGAGATGATGACATCCACCCCTCGGGATCAGCTCTGGGGTGTGGGCTCCCGGGGAGCCTCAGAGGAGGGAGAAGGAATTGTTGCACCAGGAGGACACCGCGGTTGGGGACATTGGGCACCGGGGCTGCCGTGGGCACCGGGCGGGGCCCCGGTAACCGGGAGCGACTGCGGCCCAAGCATCGCCTCCCAGGCGCTCCGCAGGGATTTTGGGGATCCCCCCGGCTCCGCCCCCCAGCCCCACCCGCGGAGCCGCCCCCTGCGCTGCGGCGAGCGCGGCCCGGGGGGGGCGGGCGGTGGAGCCGCCCCTGCGCGGAGCTCTGCGCGCATCCTTCCGTCCCCTCCCGTCAGCGCTGCATCCCCCAGCAAACATTCCATCCCTCCCGCATCCCCCAGCGAACATTCCTTCCCTCTGGGCATCCTTCCATCCCCCTGCGCACCTGCCATCCCCCCCGCGCATCCTTCCGCGCACTCCTTCAACCCCCGCTCCCCCTCCATCCATCCCCCAAGCACTCCTCCGTTCCTCCGCGCATCTCTCCGAGCATCCCCCGGCGCACTCCCCTCCACTCTCCGCGCACTCCTCCGTGCACTCCTCCGTCCCCCCGCTCACTCCTCCATCCTCTCGCGCACTCCTCCATCCCTCCTCCGTCTCTCTGCTCACTCCTCCATCCCTCCCCCGTCCCTCCTCCATCCCTCTGCTCGCTCCTCCATCCCTCCTCCATCCCTCCATCCGTCCCCGCACCCTGCGCCCATCCCCGGCCGCCGGTGCCGCTCCTGCGGGGGATGGCGGAGCGGCCGCGTTTCCTCTGCGGCGTGGTGGAAGGTAGGTCTGTCCCTGCGGGGCCGCTGCCCGGCCCCCCCAGGGCGTTCCCCCGAAGGGAAGCGGGGTCGGGAAGGGCCCCAGGCTGGGGGGGAGGTGGGAGTGGGGTCCTTGCACTGACCCCCATCTCTGCCAGGGGGCTGGACCAGCACTCCCCAGCTCACCCTGCAGCCACCCCAGCAGAGCCAGAGGGACTCAGGGAGCCTCTGCTCGGCCCCAGAGCTCCACACGGGGCTCTTGGCTGCCCTGGAGCCAGGGGCGCTTCCCTGTGTGCCCGCCCTGCCCATGGGGCAGCCGTGCCCAGAGCTGGCCAGGGAGAGCTCTGTGTTCTCCCTGCCCACATGCCCAGCTCCCCGTGCAGCTGGCAGATCCCTCTGCCCTCCTGCTGGCAGCGCAGCACCCCCGGGACGGGCACTGCCCTCTGCCCCACCTGAGGGAGCAGCAGCACCGTGCAAATGGATGGAAAACAAACAGGAAATGCAGGCGTGGGGAGGCTGGCATGATTCAGACGTGAATCATTGGTGTAGTAGAGCTGACCTGGGAAGGAGGACAGGGATGATGCTGGCAAATCCATTCCAGGAGAACTCTGCTGAGTGGCCTCCTTGGCAGCCCACGTGCTGTGGAAGTGTCACTTGCAGGGGCCATACAGGGACTCTGGGGACCTCGCTGGGATCTCAAAATAGCAAATTATTTACCACAGAAATAACATTTTTTGGGTGAAATGTTTGCAGGGATTCTTGAGTTGCCACAAATTTGGCCTCATGCAGGGTGGGGGATGGATAGCAAAGTGATTTTATATTATTTCAAAATATATGGAATAACCATGTAGGTGTTCAGGCAGGTAGGAAATGTGTCAGCAGAGAGGAGACAGATGGAGAGTGGGTGTTGCTGTGGTGCCAACCCCCTCAGCATTGCCCAGGGCTGCTGCAGGGTGGGCTCCTGCCCAAGGCAGCCAAGGGAACGAGGGCAGGTGAGCTCTGGGACACTGATTTGGAAAATGCAGGTGACACTGGCCTCATGGAGAGCTGGTCCTTCCTCCCAGCTTGATGGGGTCAGTGCAGCCTGCCCCTGCGCACCACCCACTTTTGGGAATGCTGTCACTTCCCAGCATCTGCTGCCCTTGGCCCTGACTGCTGGAAATTGCAGTGATTGATTCAGAAGTTGCCCACAATGCAGAGAGAAAGCAGGGAGATACCTTGATGGCCAATTCTCATCACTGTCCAAGACATAATGGATTTTCTGTGAGACTTCACCTTGCATCTGCCAGGTCTTGAAGAGAATTTAAGTGGCTGAAGGTTCTTCTCTTGCTGAATCTCAGCTCTGTGCTGGGACTCTGACAGGTTCCCTTTAACCTCCACTTTGAGGAGCTGTCAAATCTGCATTTCTCCAAACAAATTTATCAGCCTGTCCCAGGGGAAGGGGTTTGTGTTCCTCTGGATGTCCTCTCTCCCTGGCTTTGCAGACAGCTCTGCACCTTCCTACATGCAGGAACAGGAAGGGGCCTTCCCTGGAAGTGATCCCAAAGGCAGAATGGGTGCTGCAAGTCTGGAATTCAGGGATAGACCAGAGAAACTTCTGAGGCACTTTCCAAAAACTGCATTGTTGAAAGTTTGACAAGAAAGTCTCACAGATGCTTAGCAGAAAGATTTTTGAATGAAGAATCTGATGAAGGAATAGAGATGGAAGCAAGTTTTGATATAGAAGAAAAGAATTGCTGAGCCAGTCTCACTGGATAACCAAGGAGGCAAAGGCTGTGTTAGTTAGAAGGGTTTTTATGGCTTAAAGGATAAACCCACCCCAAACAAGAAGATGTTTTTACCAAGCACAAAGAGAGCACAGGCAAACAAGTCAGCAAATGTTGCAAGTAGAAAAAAGGTCTCAGAATTTTCCACTGCAAGAAAACTGAAAAACATCTTCTGGCTTAAACTGTAATCCACTAACTTTTAGTGATTGGAGAACAGTAACATGAATATGGTAATTACAGTAGTTATGATAGGCTAGAGATAAAAGTTAAGGCATAGATTGGTTCTACTGAATGAAGATGCTCAGCAAAGCAAAGTATAGAATGCATTGTAACCAAAAGAAAAGTATAGAATGCATTGTAACCTAAACTCAGGGTCTCCAGGCCTGCCTGCAGCTGGAGCTGACAGCTGTAGGCACAGCTCTGTCACCCATGACCCCGGATGGAATAAACTGCATTTTAGAGAGCTGCCTGGAGTCCCACATCTCTCATTTCGGCTCTTACTGTATTTTGCCTTTTTTCCCCTCCCTTTTCCAGGTTTCTATGGCAGACCCTGGTCAATGGATCAGAGGAAACTTCTCTTTCAATGGCAAGTACCCTGAATGTTCCTCTCTGAAGGTGGCGTGGCAGCCAAGGGCCCTCATTATTGCAGTGTCCCCCTGTCCCGGCGCTCTCGGACGGACAGACGGACAAGGGGCCGGCAGGTGGTGCTGGGGCTCTGCACATCCCGGTGCATGAGACATGATGCAGATGAGAAGACCAGAAATAGACAAAACACAGGCTAGAGTCGCATTTCTCCAGGGTTAAAAGACAGTTTCTTCGTGGAAATTATTAATTATTCTGCCATCTGATGATGCAGTTAGGATTCAGAGCTGGTCTGTACTAATGAAAGGAATGAGAGAGAGGTGGCTTTACAAACAAACTGTGGGGCTGCAGGTAGATAAACCCACATATTGATATTTGAAAAAAATATCAGTAAAAAGTAATAGGAGTAACCATAAATTCCATAGGAATTCCACTAATTGACACAGACTGTTGCTCACCCAAGGCCATGCTAAATTACTGGATTTGGAGAAAAAGAACAGAGACACAAAGAAAAAGAAGGGAGGGGGGAATGCCTGCAGGTAGGTAAACCCAGATACTGATATTTGAAAAAAACCATCAGTAAAAAGCAATAGGAGTAAACAAAATTCCATAGGAATTCCACTAATTGACACAGACTGTTGCTCACCCAAGGCTGTGCTAAATTCCTGGATTTGGTGAAAAAGAGCAGAGACAAAGAAAAAGAGGAGAGGGGGGAATGCACATTGCAAGCAAGGGGTCTGTATTAGGTGATTCAGGAACTCTGCACCTCTCAAACACCTCAACCAATAGGGAAAGGGAGAGGGAAATATGGCTGGGAAATTAATAAAAAGGAGGTGACAGTGTGGGCAGTGACAATGTAATTAAGGAGCAGAGTGCAGGGACAGAATTCACAGAATTCACAGAATGACCAGGTTGGAAGGGACCTCCAAGATCATTGATTCCAACCCAGCCCCAACCCCTCAACTCACCCCTGGCACCCAGTGCCACACCCAGGCTTTGTTAAACACACCCAGGGATGGGGACTCCACCACCTCCCTGGGCAGAACATTCCAGAACTTTATCACCTTTCTGTGAAAAACTTTTCCCTGATATCCAACTTGTATTTCCCTTGGCACAGCTTGAGGCTGTGTGCTCTGGTTGTGTCAGTGCTGCTGGAGAAAGAGCCCAGCCCCAGCTGAGCACAGGCAGCTTTCAGGAGCTGTGCAGAGTGATGGGGGCACCCCTGAGTCTCCTTTTCTTCAGCCTGAGCACCCCCAGCTCCCTGAGATACAGAAAATGGAAGGAAAACAAGCTGGGATATTCTAAATACTTCAGGAATGAAAAGTTCCTGCCTGGTGCTGCACTGGCATGTGGCACATGAGGGTGACATGCCCATTGGTATCTTATCTAGAAAGAAACAAAATAAGGAACTTTTATAATGAGATACCTCCAATGCTTTCTACTCTGTTCACTGTGGGGAAATGTAAAACATTGTTTGCTGAGGAGGACAAATAAAATCAAATTAATATATCAGATGGCTTCCATGCAGAAGTGCCAAAAGAGGGAGGGGTCTGCCCTCCCAGGGGGCACGTCCTGCTGGTGTCTGACACCAACCTTAGTCTCAGGACTTTTGCTGCTCAGAGTGACCCCAAGATGAGTTAGAAAGTCTCTTTTCCCAGCCTGGTGGTCAAAGAAGCAGTCAAAACTCTTAATTTCTTGGTCTCAAGGTTGTTTATTGTTTCTTATCTATAAAATTATTTTTCTTGTCCTGCTGAGGTCTGTTCAGCAGGTCAGAGGCACTCTCCCCACCTCAGAGGCAGTGTTATCTTTTTATACTAAAAACTACCTATACATTATTTACCATAACTTCCCAATACCTATCACCCATGTTAGACAGTGAGCTTCTACTCTAAACCAATCCAAAAGTGCCACCATCACAGCAGAAGATGGAGGCCAAGAAGAAGAAGGAGAAAGGCTGGACATGCCCAGATCTCTCCATCTTGCCTCTTGAACCCCATTCTAAAAACCCCAAAAATCTATTTTTCAGCCGGTGATAAATTCACTATCATTCTACTTAACCTTTCATGGCTTGTAATTCTTCATATAACGTTGGTAATTGTTTTTTCCAAGGGCTAAATCAAAGGCACAGGGGTCCTGGGCTCTGTGCCAAGGTCTCTGAGCCCCCTGGGCAGGGGCTGGAGCCCTCCAGGGCAGCCAGAGGAATTTCCTGGGTTCCAACATCAGAGCTCAGCGCTGGAGCACTGCCTGAGCTCTCTGCCTCCCTGTGGCTGTGCAAAGAGCCCGTGGGGAGCCTGGCTGACTCCTTTCTCTCCCTGCCCAGGCTGCAGCAGCGGGGGCTGAACTGCTACATGTACGCACCCAAGGATGAGCTGAAGCACCGTCTGCTCTGGAGAGAGCCCTACACAGAGCATGAGGCAGGTACCGGCTCTGCTGGGCCCCTCAGGGGAAAGCATGGGCTGTGTCACAGCTGTTTCCATCCTGCCAGGACCTTGCCCATTGCAGGGAGGCCCCCAGACCTTGCCAAGGGCAAGAAGATTCCCAGAGTGTGCCCATCATGGGGAATTGCCTAAGGGACAACCCAGCTTCCCATGTGGGTCTCAGGCAATGTGCTTGAGTATAGCCAGGCCCACAGACCCTTGCCAAAAGTCCTCTGTGTCATAAGAGAGTGGGAATGGACCTCCTGGAGCCTCTCCCCTCCCAGTGACCTCAGCTCCTTCCTTTCACAATCCTGGGGTTCACTCTCCCCCTACCCCCTGCCCCTTCCATCCCTTGTCCTGCTCAGTCCTTTTTCTCTTTCCGTCCCTTATTTCCCTCCATCCCTTGTCCTATTCCATCCCTTGCTCCTGTTCCATCCTTTGTCCCTCTCCATCCCCTATTCCCTTCCATCTCTTTTCCCCCTCCATTCCTTATTCCCCTGCATTTCTTGTCCTATTCCATCCCTTATTCCCCTTCATCCTTTGTCCCTTTCCACCCCTTATTCTCCTCCATTCCTTGTTCAGTTTCATCCCTTGGTCCTGCTGCATCCTTTGTCTCGCTCCATCCCCTGTCCCCCTTCATCCCTTTCCTGCTTGATCCTTTTTCTCCCTCTACCCCTTGTCCTCCTCCATCCCTTGTCCCCCTCCACCCCTTATTCCCCTCCATTTCTTGTTCCATTCCATCCCCTGGTCCTGCTTCATCCTTTTTCCCTTCTATCTCTTTTCCCCCTCCATCCCTTCTCCCCTTCCATCCTTTGTCCCCCTCCATCCCTTATTCCCCTTCATTCCTTGTCCTATTCCATCCCTTGGTCCTGCTCCATCCTTTTTTCCCCTCCATACCTTTTCCTCCTCCATCCCTTGTACCACCTATTCCTTTTCCTATTCCATCCCTTGGTCCTGCTCCATCCTTTTTCCCCTTCCATCCCTTATTCCCTTCCATCCCTTTTCCCTCTCCAACCCTTATCCCCCTCCATCCCTTGTCCTATTCCATCCCTTATTCCCCTTCATCCCTTGTCCCATTCCATCCTTCACTCCCCTCCATCCCTTGTCCTTCTCCATCCTTTGTCCTCCTCCACCCCTTATTCCCCTCCATCTCTTGTTCCATTACATTCCTCGGTCCTGCTCCATCATTCTTTCCCCTCCACCCCTTATCCCCCTCCATCCTTTGTCCATCCCTTTTCTCTCTCCATTCCTTGTCCCCCTCCACTCCTTGTCCTGCTCTGTCCTTCATCCCCTTCCATCCCTTACTCTCCTCCATCCCTCGTCCCCCTCCATCCCTCGTCACCCCATCCCCGTCCCCTGTCCCTCCCAGCTCTCACAGTTCCCCTGTGCTCTGTCCCCAGCCCGCATGCGGTCTCTCATCGGGGCTGCCCACGAACGGGGGGTGGAGTTTATTTTCGCTATTTCTGCCGGCCAGGACATGGTGTTTTCCAGCGCTGGGGATCGCCTCCTGCTGCAGCAAAAACTCAGGCAGGTACCGTGGGCCATTCCTTCATCCCACTGCTCCCAGGCCAGGGGCACATGTGCTATGTGTGCCCATGTGTGCCCATGTGTGCCCCCTGTGTGACGGTGTTCACAGGGGTCTTAGGATGAGGGAAGAGACGAGGATCTGACTCCATGTTTCAGAAGGCTTAATTTATTATTTTATGATATATATTACATTAAAACTATACTAAAAGAATAGAAGAAAGTATTTCATCAGAAGGCTAGCTAAGAATAGAACAGGAAAGAGTGATAAAGGCTTCTGTCTCAGACTCTTTGTCCAAGACAGCTGACTGTGATTGGCCATTAATTGGAAACAACCAACATGAGCCAATCAGAGATGCCCCTGTTGCATTCCACAGCAGCAGATAATCAATGTTTACATTTTGTTCCTGAGGCCTCACAGCTTCTCAGGAGGAAAAATACTAAGGAAAGGATTTTTCATAAAAGATGTCTGTGATACCCCCTGTGCCCACTCAGACGTGTTTATGGGTCCCCATGTGTGCCCCCTGTGCCCACCCCGTGGGCTGCTATGGGGGTGTGAACCCCTCCTGCTGCTCTGGGCTGCCCAGTGGCCAATGTGCTGTCCCTGTCACTGTGACAGAGAGCTGAGGGCTCCATGGGTGCAGGAGAAGGAACAGCCAAGCCCCAGAAGCTGCTGGGCAGTGCTGAGGGTGGCACAGAGCCCTGGCTCCCCAGGGAGGGCACAGAGCTGCTGGCATGGTGGGGTTGCTCCATGTGCAGCTGCCACTCCCTTGGCAGGAGCTGCCCCGTGCTGTGCCATGCCCAGATGCCCCTGTGGAGCTCCCTGGCGGTCTCTGCTGCCCGGGGGTCCCAGCAGCCCCTGTCTGTGCCCACAGGTGGCCGCCCTGGGGTGCCGCTCCTTCGCGCTGCTCTTCGACGACATCGACCCCTGCATGTGCCAGGCTGACAGAGATGTCTTCCCCTCCCTGGCACAGGCTCAGGCCTCTGTGGCTAACCAGGTGTACCAGGAGCTGGGCCAGCCCTCAGTCTTCCTCTTCTGCCCTACAGGTACTGCCTGCAGCCCCAGTGCCCAAAGTGGGGAGCCCCCTCACACTGGGGTGCCCTTGGGCAGCACCCCTGACCCTGCTGAGAGCTGAGTGCCCGGGAAGCCCCCACAGCTCTCCCTGGGCTCCTCACCCTCCCAGGGGAGCTCTGGCCACCTCAGGGCTAGACTGGGACTACCCATGATCCCAGCAGCCCATCCCAGCCTCCTCATCCTCCTAGTGGAGCTCTGGCCACCTCAGGACTAGGCTAGGACTAGCCCATGATCCTGGCAGCT
Organism: Melozone crissalis; assembly: GCF_028551555.1. NCBI lineage: Eukaryota > Metazoa > Chordata > Aves > Passeriformes > Passerellidae > Melozone > Melozone crissalis. Next base: position 5,817,204 of record NW_026535905.1, read on the forward strand.
CCCACAGCTCTGCCTGGGCTCCTCAGCCTTCCAGGGCAGCTCTGGCCACCTCAGGGCTAGCCCATGATCCTGGCAGCCCCTCCCAGCCTCCTCACCCTCCCAGGGGAGCTCTGAGGTGTCAGGACTAGTCCAGGATCTTGGCAGTCCCTCCCCTCCTGTTCCCCAGCCCCCAGGGGATGCTCTGTGCTCTCTCTCCAGAATATTGCAGCTCACTGTGCTCTCCCAGCCCCAGCCAGTCCTGCTACCTGCAGACCATTGGGCAGGAGCTGCTCCCAGGGATCGCTGTCATCTGGACAGGTGAGCCAGGACCAGCTCTGGGGGTGTGGCCATAAAAACAGGCTGAGCCCATGGCAGGTGATGAGGAGGAGGACTCCACCTTATTAGAAGGCTAATTAATTACTTTATTATACACTATTATATATATATTCTATAATACTATATATGATTAGTAATGTATATTATTAGTAGTAATATATAATATATACTATTTAATTAATATAATAATATTATAATTATTATAATTATCATCATAATAATTATAAAAATACACAATACTTATAGAAATATAATATATAAGAATATAAGTTTTCTATATAGTATATATTTATATACTATATAGAAAACTTATATTCTTATATATTATATTTCTATAAGTATTATGTATTTTTATAATAATTATTATGATATATACTTATAAATATAAATATATTACTATTAAATATAGATTAAATATATTAATATATTTTATAGATATTTAAATCTCATTTAAATATAAACATAAAATTATAAATTATATAATTATATTATATATAATATATAATATATTATATATAATATAATATATATTATATTATTATAAATATATAAACATTATATATTATATGAATACAATTACATAAAAATAATAATATGATAATTATAATATAATAATATAATTATTAGTAGTAGTCATAGTAATATATAATACTATATATTACTTTATTATGATATATATTAGACTATGTTACATTACATCTAAACTGAATCTGCCAACCGCTCAACTGCCCAGAATCTCAGCCTTCAGACCCAACACACACACACCTGGCCCTGCTAGGCCAAGGAAACAAAACCCGATCACTTTGGGTAAATAATCTTCATATTTCATTCTACTTTTGTACCAACACAGGTACAGCAAATGAGATAAGAATTGTTTTTCCTTTCTCTGAGCTTCAGAGAATGTGAAACCTAGAAATATTCTTGGGAAGAACTGTGCCTTGCTTTTCTCTGTGAGGAGAAATGTGGCTCCATGTGGCCACAGGCTGTCCTGGGAGAGCCACCAGCAGTGACAGTGACCCCGCTGTGGTGCCTCTCACTGGGGTGTACAGGGCTTTGAGCTGGGGCTCTGCTCTCCTCACTATGGTGACCACAACCTCATCTCGGTGGCTGTGTCCCTGCTGTGTGTCTGTGCTGGACCCCGTGTCCCCTGTGTTTCCCAGGCCCCAAGGTGGTGTCCCAGGAGCTGTCAGCAGAGCTGCTGGAGGAGGTGGAGGCCGTCCTGAGGCGCCCTCCCGTCATCTGGGACAACCTCTACGCCAACGACTACGACTGCAGACGAGTTTTCCTGGGCCCCTACATGGGCCGAGCTCCTGGCCTCATGGCCAGGCTCCAAGGGCTGCTCCTCAACCCCAACTGTGAGCTCCAGGCCAACTTCATCCCCATCCACACGCTGGGCGCCTGGTTTGGGAGCGAGCTGGGGAGCTGTGCCCACCCTGAGCACACAGGTACCTGGCACCGTGCCTAAGGCAGCTCTGTGCATGCCCAGCCCTGCAGGGCTGCCCAGGCTGATGAGCTGCAGTTCCTCAGGAATGGAGGGAGCCCTGGGGGACAGCCAAGGAGCTCAGGATGGAAGTTACAGCCCGCAGGAAGCCTTGGAGCTGGCTCTGCATGACTGGGTGGCTGAGATAAACCAGCAGGCCTTGGAGTCAGGTAAATGGATTTGCATGAGCAGCATCCCTCAACCCCTGGAGAGGGGGGTGAGGAGCCCGACCCTGCCCATCTGGAGGGTCTGGGACTGGTGTGGCAGCAGGGCCATGCAGGCCATGGTGGGCAGCTGTGCTGTGCTGCCCCATGGGTGCTCCTGCCATGGCCACAGCCTGCAGAGGGTTTCCCTGGCTGGCACAAACAGAGCCTGGGCCAGCTCTGGAGGAGGAGGTCAGCCAGGGGTGAGCTTGGTGTTTTGCAATGTTTGCCTCTGCAAAGCCACAGCCTCAGCCCAGCCCAGGGTCCTGGCAGATCAGGGGTGGAGGTCCCTGACACTGTCCTGCCCCATTTCCATGCAGGTGCCAAAGGAGCTTCCCCCCTCTTGTTCCTTTCTGGCAGGAGGAAGGACCCCAGCACAGCCCAGTGTCAGCCTCAAGGGAGGACCAAAGCTGCAGCCTGGCACAGCAGGAGGACAGGAGGGCACCCCTGACCCTCAGCCCCACAGCTCTGCTCCTGGTGGGGCAGACCAGCACAGCCCTGAGCCCTGCGGAGAGGCACCAGAGGAGGGGTGCAGGGAGGTGACCTCAGCCAGGACACCCCCTGGCCACCAGCTCACCACCCCAGGGAGCTGTGAGCCCCCCTCTGCTGTGCCCAGCATGGATGGGAGTGCCCAGTCTGCAGGAACCACAGAGGCCACCAAGACCCTCCCCAGCCCTATCACAAGCTCCAGCAGTGGGGCCAACACCAGTCAGAACATCTCCCTGCCCACCAGTGATGCCAGGACAGGGGATGGCAGCCCCATCCACTCTCCCAGCAGCACCCAGCCTGAGGCCATCAGGACTGATGTGCCCCAGACACCCCCAGGACCTGGGGATGGTGCCAGCCCTGGTGCCACAGCCCCACTGGCTGATGAGGTTGGTGCTGGGCCTGGCCCCAGGGCACCAGTGACCCCAGAGGAGGCTGGGCCTGGCCCCATGAGCCCCAAAGATGCCAGAACCAGCCCCACAGCAAAGATGACCCCAGAGGAGCCCAGGACCAGCCCCATGGCATCAGTGACCCCAAAAGAGGCTGGGTCTGGCCCCATGACTTCCAAGGAGGTCAGGACCAGCCCCACATCCCAGGTGACCCCAGAGGAGGCTGAATCTGGCCCCATGACTCCCAAGGAGGTCAGGACCAGCCCCACATCCCAGGTGGCCCCAGAGAAGGCCAGGACCAGCCCCATGACTGCCAAGGAGGCCAGGACCAGCTCCACATCCCAGGTGACCCCAGAGGAGGCTGAATCTGGCCCCATGACCCCTAACGAGGCCAGGACAAGCTCCACATCACAGGTAACCCCAAAGAAGGCTGAGTCTGGCCCCACAACCCCCAAGGAGGCCAGGACCAGCCCCACATCCCAGGTCACCCCAGAGAAGGCCAGGACGAGCCCCACATCCCAGGGGACCCCAGAGGAAGCCAGGACCAGCCCCACATCCCAGGTGACCCCAGAGGAGCCCAGGACCACCCTCACAGCCCTGACGACCCCAGAAGAGGCCGAGCCTGACCCTATGGCACCAATGACCCCAAAGGAGGCCAGACCCCACCCTACAGCACCACTGACCTCAAAGGAGGCCAGACCCCACCCTACAGCACCACTGACCCCAGAGGAGGCCGTGCCCAGCCCCACATCACCCCTGACCCTGGAGGAGATGCGGATGCTGGTGGAGCTCTTTTACCTGCCCTACCAGCACGGAGCTCTGGCACAGCAGCTCCTGGAGCACTTTCGGTGGCTGCGAGCCAACAGCCTCAGCGTGGGGGTCCCGGACACAGCTCCTGATGCCTGTGGGGTAAGGCTGCTCCTGGGAAGTGTCTGCCATGGCTGGGGTGTTGTGTTGGTTTGGAAAGACAGGAGTCTGCTAAGGAAGGCAGGAGCTTCCCCTGAAATGGAGAATGTAAACTCTTTCCAGACCTCTGAATTGCTATAAATGTTAAACTAAGGGACTCTCAGGCAAAAAATATGGGAGCAGGAAATAACAGTTCTTTAATAGGGAAGAAAAAAAAAAAGATAAAATAATGCAGTACACTAGAACAACATTGACAAAGTCAGAATCCAACCTGACACCCTGTGTGTCAGGGTGTTGGTGGCAGTCCCATTGGAATTGTGGCTCAGCCCTCCTGCAGTGTCAGGGGTGGTTCTGTTGGAGCAAGGGGGTCCTGTAGAGAAGGATGTATTCTTCCTCTGAAGATCCAGTGGAAGGAGAGACAGCTGCTGTTGCTCTGGGCAATCCCGTTGAGAAAGCCGTGCTGGTGTCTCAAAAACCTTTGGACTATATCTGGGTAGGAATGCTTGGCTCCTCCCTCTGGGCTCACGTCTCCCAATGGGATGCTGTAGTTCTTATCAGTCATGCAGTGATATTCAATAGCTGTTATCAGCAGCTGTCCCCTCCCAAGGGAGGTGTGAATGTGGTCACTCAAAGAGAGAGATAAGGCAAACTGCCCACTTGACAAAAGATAATCTGCCATACAGATGGTAATAGAAAACATCTCGCATTGCAGTGTGAAACAGGTGTCCCCCAGGTGTCTGACAGGCTCTGTGTGTCCCCAGGTCACGCAGTGGCGGGGCCGGGCTCGCTCCTTCCAGCGGCTCTGCGCCCGGACGTGCCGCCTGCACAGCCGCCTGGTCAGCACGGCCGGCAGGGCGCTGCTCTACGACCTGCACCCCTACCTGTGGGACATCCGGAACCTGCTGCTGGCTGCCAGTGCCTTCGTCCTCTGGCTGGGTACGTGCCTGATGCCAGCCCCTGCCATTCCTACCATTCCCTGCCATCCTTGCCATTCCTGCCAGCCCCATCGCACCTATCCAAACCCAGCTGTGTCGGAGTATAGTATTTGTAGGTAATCCCCAACAATTGATGAGGAGGACTCCACCTTATCAGAAGGCTAATTAATTACTTTATTATACTATATTATTTTATAGTATATTACATTATATCTAAACTGAATCTGCCCAGCATCTCATGACTGTCACCCAAAAAAGTTTCATATCTTCTTGGTGTTTCTCATGGGTAGTTCCTCAGAGCACTGACTCTTCACAAAATCACCAACTGACTCCAATTCCCTTGTCAACCAGCCACTCCACTCTTTTATAGCACTCTTCTTCTCATTGGTTACAGCTGTGGCCTTTTAAAGTCAGGCCTGCTCCTAATCTTTGATAATTGGCCCAGCTGCAACTCCTTAGGAGTGAGATTACTTTCTACACTATCTTTATTTTCTTATATTCTATCCCCCTACACACGGCTGATGCCAGCCCTGCCATTCCTGCCAGCCCTGCTAGCCCCATCACATCTATCCAAACCTGGCCCTGTCTGAGTAGAGTATTTTCAGGCAACCCCCAGTGAGGGGAGTGGAATGATGCATCTGACTCCATCTTATCAGAAGGCTACATAATTATTATACTATATTATTCTATATTATATTATACTGCATCTAAACTGAATCTGCCCAGCACTCAACCCTGTCCAGAATCTCATGACTGTCACCCAACAGTCCCAACACACACACACCTGGCTGTGATAGGCCAAGGAAACAAAACACCATCACTTTGCCTAAAAAATCTCCATGTTGCATTCTACTTTGGTACAAACATAGGCACAGCAAATGTGATAAGAATATTCTTGGGAAGAATTGTGCCTTGCTTTTCTCTGTGAGGAGAAATGTGGGGCTCCATCAGAGTGCCAGTACCCTGAAGCACTGAGGGCACACCTGGTGCTTGCTCTCTTCCCCAAGAAGGAGGTGAAGGTGTCTGGGACCCAGCACAGAGATTTGGGGTTCTGGTAGTGCCAGCGTCCCCACTGGAGCTCACCTCCCCTTATATTGATATTTGGTATTTTCTGTTGCTGACCCTTGTCCCGTGCTCACCTCCTTTGCAGATGGTCACCTCCTGTGCGACCCTGACCCCAAGGGCACCTGGGGGAGCTGCTTTGGCTGTAAGTATGGGCACTGCCCTGGCTCACCCACCTGCCTGGGGGTCTGGCTGTGCCCCTCATCACCCCCAGCCCCACTCGCCATCTGTGGCATTCACATTCTCTGAACAGAGAGAGAGATGAAGAGAAAACAATTCTTAGCTCTACTTGCTGCTCCTGCTGTTTTTGCACATGTGGAATGTGTTAGGGAGATTATTAACCTGAAGGGATTTGGTAATTGGATTCTGCTAATAATTATTTTCTCTTCTTTCTGTGCTTCTCCAGGAAAAAACCTGTGAGAGAGAATTATCTCTCTCCATGTTCAGAGAATGTGAATGCCACAGCCATCAGGCTGCCCTTCCCCACACTCTGCCTGCAGGAATGGCCCTGGGAATGCTGCCAGGGAGGGAGCAGATCTTCACCATATCCCACAGCTATTTCTAGGATATGGTTCCTCAGCCCTTTTATCCCAAAGACCCCTTAGCTTGTGTGGAAAAAGGGGTCTGGGAGCAGCAATGCCCTGGGTGAGAGGTGGGGCTGTTTTTTGAATGCCTGTGCATCACTTTGCACAATTTTCCTCTAGTTTGGGGCTCCCTGGTTGCTCTGGGGGCCTTGTGACCTCTTACAAAGCAAGAACTTTCACCAGGTGATGACCTGAGCAGCTCCCCAAGTTCAGTGTGAGAGGAATCTGTGTACCTTGAGCCCCTTCCTTAGGGAAGCAGCACGCAGGGCACATTCTCACCACCCTGGGCTGCACAGCTGGGGAGCAGCTCCTTGGAGATCAGCAGAGGCTGATCTCCCCCTGCCCAGCAGCTTTTTGCTCACCTCAGGTGTGTCTGTGTCCTGCTGCTTCCAGGGTGCCAGAGCATCAGCGCCCCGATGCTGCTGGGGAGGGACGCCGAGCCCTGGGCGCGCCGTGGGGGCCTCTTTGGAGAGCTGCAGGTGAGAGTGGGGCCCTCTTTGGAGAGCTGCAGGTGAGAGTGGGGCTCTCCCTCCCTCCCTCTGGGGCTGAGGGGCTTTTGGGAAGTCACCATCCCAACCCTACTGCTGAGCTGCTGCAAACAGAGCTGCCTCTGCGCCTCAGCTGTGGTTCCTGGGGTTTCAGGAGTCTCAGAGCCGTTCTCCTGCTGCATCCAGGATGAGGTTTGGAGCCAGGATGAACTGATGGGCTGTATCTCTTCCAGGCACTGCTGCCCGTGGGGAACAGCTGTGACCTCTTCTACCATCCACCCCCACTGTTCCCGTCCAGCCAGCTGTACCTGCTGCGCCCGCTGCTGCCCCTGGACAAGGTGGGAGCTGTGGCATGGAGGGGGATCCTACCAGAGCCTTTGTGTGGCTTGTTCTGCCCATAAAATAATGAGTTACAGGCTCATCTGCTGCTGAGCTCCCAGTGTGGGGTGGGTCCCTCTGTCCAGCTCTGCTCAGAGCCAGCTGCTCCAGGGCAGATTTTGGGGCAGATTTTGGGGCTGTGGTCAGCAGCATGTCAGAGACTGGCTTGGAGAATGTGCTGTGGCCTCAGCAAACCCACCTCTCTGTGACAGGGGCCTGGGCAGAGCAGGAGAGGGAGCCCCCTCAGCCATGGATAAACCAGCACAGGGCAGGGTTGCCAGGTTGTGGATGATCTGCAGAGCAGCCCCAGTGCTGATCTCCAGCACTGGCTGTGAGCAGATGTCAGGCAAAATCCAGAATAGGACAAGTGTGGATGGCAACTTCCTGCAGCCTTCCCCAGTCTGCAGCTCTGGGCACTGCCAGAGCATGTGGGGATCCATCTCCAAATCCGTTTTTCAAACACCCATCCAGGTTATGGGGTGATTCCCTGCTGGAGAGCAGCAGTTTCTGTCAGCTGTGACCTGCTTGGTGCCAGCTCTTGATGGGACAGGGAGGCAAAGGGAGAAGCTGGATATGGAGAGACAAAATGTTCAAAGTTTTCCCATGTACCTGCAGTGAGCACCCCTGTCCCTCACCCTGCTCCTCTCCAGCTCAAGGAAAGGCTAGCACCACAAATCCAGCCAGCACAGACACGAGTGCAGCTTGTTTGTTCAGGCTGAACTTTGACAACAACAATGTTGAGAGGAAGAGCCAGCTGAGCCCATCAGCCCGTGGCAGGAACAGGCACAGCAGGGCACGGCCCTGCCTCTGTTTTTAGGTGATCAGGGCAGCCTCCCCTTTCAGGAGCAAGGCTTTTATCAGAATGTTTGCAGCAGCAAACTCAACTGTGACCAGGACATTTGGGGGTGTCCTGCTGTGCTCAGGCTCTCTGGAGCCCTGAGTTTCAGGGTTGTTTTTGGTGCTCCACCAGCTGCTCTCAGGATTGCCTGACCGGAATGGCAATTTCTGGTTTGAAGGCTGCCTGTGCTGTGGCCACGAGCCCAAGGCCAGCAGAAGGTGGTGGTGGCACTGTGGCATGGCAGGTACAGCCAGGGCTGACACGGATCTGGCTCTTCCAGGGAGAGCTTTACCGCATGTGCCGCGAGAGCCTGGACTGCGATCCCAAAGTGGCAGAGATCCTCGTGGCCCACCCGGATCTCCTCGGTGACAGGTGAGATGTGGCCCCTCTGAGGCTCCCTCCTGGACATGCTGCAGGGCTGGGGAGTGAGGGGATGGCCTCTCTTGGTGTCCCTGTGGGAACCAGCAGTGCCCCATGGCTGGCAGTGGCCTCACTGGGAGGGACAGGGAGGGACATCCCCATGCTGATGTCAACCAGGGACATGGCAGCCACCACTGTGGATGTCCTGGATGCTGGAGGCTGCAATGGTTCCCCTTGGTGAGGGGTCTCAGTCAGTGAGTGCTGGGTGTGCTGTCCAGCTGGGGAATGAAGAGGGAGGCTGCTCTGAGGTGTTGGAGGCTGCAATGGCCCCCCTTGGCTGAGGGGTCTCAGAGGGGTGGTCAGTGGGTGCTGGGTGTGCTGTCCAGCTGGGAAATGAAGAGGAAGGCTGCTCTGAAGCTTCCCAGGAACTCCAGGCTCAGCTCAGCCATGCTCCCCCTCTCCCTGGCAGACTCCTGGGCAGTTTCCTCAGCCTGAGCCCTGAGTATACCTTTGTGCTGGAGGATGAGGATGGCCCCTGTGGCTATGCAGCCGGAGCACTCCACGCCGAAGGCTTCCTGCAGCAGCGAGACAGCAGCTGGCTGCCAGCCATCAGGCACAAGTACCCCCCAGAGCTGGGCACAGGGGGGGCAGCTCTGGGACAGGTGAGGGGACATCTGGAGCGGGGATAGGAGAGGTGGAGGGGGTTCCCTCATTGTGCTTGTCTCCCGCAGGATGCCCTGGAGGAAGCAGTGCTCTTCTTCCACACAGAGCCCCTGGCAGTGCCCCAGCCCGTGCTGAGGCGTTTCCCCTCCCTGGTACAGCTGGGCACGGCCCCCCGTGTGTTGGATGTTGGGGCCAGTCGCAGCCTGGCCCTCTGCCTGCTGAGTGCACTCAGGGCCAATGGTGAGCATGACCTCTGAGTGCTGCCCTTCATCCGAGTGCTGGGAGCTGTCCCCTGCCAGTGCTCCCGGGCACTGTCCCCTCCCCTTGCACTGGGGACATGCAGGGCTGTGTCTCAGGGCATCACTCTGTGACAAAGGGGCAGGGGAGAGACTGATTCCCTGTCACTGTGTCCCCAGCCCCAGTGCCCTGACTCTCACCTCCCTTCCAGGCTCGCGGGGAGTGTTCTGCCAGGTCAGTGACTCCGACAGGCAGCAGCTGAGCTTCTACAGCAAGCTGGGCTTTGTGGCCCTGCCCGTGGCCTGGGGCAGCTCTCCTGGCTCTCAGCTCCTGGGACGACTCCTCTGATGACAGGGCACAGGGAGGCAGTGCCCCAGGCCAGGCTGAGCCCCCCATCCCACATAGCATCGGCCTGAGCAAGCGGGAGCAGAGGGGCACCTGGAGCAGGCCAGGTACACATGGGAGGGGACATGGGGGTGAGCAGGATGTCACTGGGGTGTGTGCAGGGCTGTGAGGTGCCTGGGTAGCAGAGAGCTATTTCTGCTGCTCAAGGGATTTGGTCACCTCTGTGCCACCCCAACTGTTTGCTGGGTACCCTGCACCTTTGCTGGGCATCCTCAGGCCTGCAGGAGCTCCTGAGCAGTGTTTGGGTTTGTGGTCCTGGGGCACAGCACGGTGCCTTAGTGCCACAGGAGTGTCCCTGTCATGCAGGCTGGGCTGCCCAGCTCTCTCCATGCCCTGTGGGCCTTAGACTGGGCAGCTGGTGCTGGGGCTGGCTCTCAGCACTGATGAGGACCTGCTGGTCTGTATGGACTGATCTGGTATGGGCTGTGGTGGGGCAGCCTCTATTTTTGTCCCTGGGGCCTGAGGGAAGCGCTGTCCTTGGCAATAAAGCGTTTGCTGGGCTCTCACCATGGCTCGTTTCTTGGGGGAAGGTGTTGGGGTGCCAGCACATCCCTGTCACACCCTCAAACCTCAAACACTCTCACACATCTCACACTGGCTGTTGCTGTGTCCCCTCAAACAAAGTAGCTCCCCACACATCCCAGCTGCTCTCCAGCCTCCAGCCACCGGCAATGTGAGCTCACAGCCCCAACCCTGCAGGGCTTTCCTGGTTTTTTCGGGGGGTCTGGGGGCCACAGCCTGCCCTGGACAGGCACGATGACCAAAGGGGGAGATCTGTCCATCCACCCCACTGCAGCCTCTGGAAAAGGGCACCCAGGGCGAACCATTCCTGGCTGCTTCCCTCTCCAGCCTAGTGTGAGGAGAGGGCTGGGTGGGGACGGGACGGCCAAAACCCCAGGAGCAGCCGGGCAGCTCCGTGCTGGGGGGCCGGGGCCGGGCCTGGAGCCGAGCCCGGCCGGGGCGGGGGCTGGAGCCGGCCCCATGGCGGGGCGGCGGGCCGGGCCCGTCCGGGCCGTGCCGGCGGCGGGGCCGGGGCCGCTCGGAGCGGGCCGGGGCGGCCCCGGACACGGGCACGGCGCGGGGCGGGCCGGGGCGGAGCGCGGCGGCACCAACCGAAATTGCTCGGCACGGCTCGGCACGGCAGGACACGATACGGCATTGCACGGCTCAGCTCGGTACGGCACTGCAGGACTTCGTACGGCTCGGTTCGGCACGGCTCGGCTCGGCTCGGCACCCCGGAGGTACCGCGCGGGGCCCGGCTGTCCCGGGAGCGGCGGGGGCTGCGCCTCGAGGGGCCGGGGCGCCTTGAGGGTGTCCCGGGTGCGGGGCTGAGGGCGGCGATGCCGGTCCGTGCCGGGCGGGTTTTGGGGCTGTACCGCACCCCAAAGCGTGCGGGCTGCGGGCAGAGCAGCGGGTTACACATGGAAGTCCTGAGTGTCAGGGTTTCCATGAGGAGCGGACATGCTGTAGCTCATGGAAGGAGAGGATGGATGGATGGAGGATGTGGGGCGGGAGGCTGGAAGGGATGATTCGTCTCGGCTGGCGTTTCGCCTTCCCTGCCGCTCTCAGGAGCCCGCAGCTGAGCCGGTCCCGTCCCCAGCAGGTTCGGGAAGGTTGGTGCCCTGCTCCAGGGTATCTGGGACACCAATCCCACTGCCCCCGGCCCCCCGCCCGCCCCTCTGCCCCTGGGGATGGGCGATGTTTGCGCATTCCTCCCGGGGCTTTCCCTCCTGCCGGCAGCCGGTTCCTCCCCGGGCTGCCTCTCCCGAGCCCGGGCAGCTCAGAGCAGGGCGGGCAGAGCTCTGCTGAGGGCCCTGCTGTGTCCTGGGGGGCTGGGAGAGGGTACGAGCTGTGCTGGGACCTGTCCTGAAATAGGGGGTGACAGCAGGACATGGGGACATCAGGTAGCCCAAAGGAGCTGGACCTGGGTTGTCAGAGAAGTGCAGCCCCAGCCCCGCACGCTGTTTTGTCCCGTTCTGCAGCAGGATCCCTGTCCTTGCCTGGGATGAGGACACACGGTGGGTGGGCAGAGAGGGGCAGTGAGCTCCCAGGCACAGGAGGTTGTAGTTTTGGGAGTGACACCAATCCTGCCAGGAAATCCAGATTCCTATGGTGACCCTGGGCTGCTTCTGTGACCAGTTTGTGGCACCATGTGCCCTGTCAGACCCCGGAGCTCTGACCCATGTCAGGTCCCCTCCTGAGCAGGGTGGGGGTGTCAGGGCTCCCCTGCTCTGTGCATGTTTGCTCCGGGCTCTCCAGGGCTGCCGGGAAGCGGGAAAAGGGGAAAAGCGGGATTGCGAAAGGGCCGTGTGTGTGTGTGAGGGGCCCTGGGGACAACGGGAGGGATGGAGCCCTGAAGGCATGGGACTCACCAGACCTTCTCCTGACCCCATGCTCTCAGGGATGTCCCGGCATGGGACATCAACAGAGAGTGGCTGTGTCACCCCTTAACCTTCTCAAGGAAGGATAAACAGAGCGAGCTTCCTCTGCCTTGTGCTGGCGGCTTTCCCAGTGCTGCTCTTCTCTGAGTCCTCCCAGTTGTCAGTGCCTGGGATGCTCCATGGCCCCCGTGGGTGTGTCCAAGGCTGCTGCTGCCGAGCACATCCCTCCATGGCCTGGCCTTTTCCTGCTGCTGTGGCTTGGGATGTCATCCCTGTGTGCAGGGATGCCCTGTGCTGATCAAACCCATGGATCTGCCTCAGCAGGGACTGCCCCTTCCCAGCTCTGCTGGCTGTTCACTGGGGTTTTGGTGGGGCAGACTGATTGTCCTGCTGTGTGCCCAGTGAGTGCTGAAGGACACACATGATTTGGACAGTCCTGGAAGGGGCAGCCCCTGTGCAGGATGCAGGGCAGTGATGGGGACAGTGCCTGGCTGTAAGTCACTGTCAGGGTCACTCTGTCCTCTGATCCATCACCCACTGGCACAAGCAGCACCAGTGGGCTGGCATGGGAGCAGTTTGAGCAGTGTCACAGCTCCTGCTGCCATGTGGGGCTGTCCCCTGCCCTGAGAGGACCCTGGCTGGGTCCTCTCACCCATGCCAGCCTCACCAGAGCAGGGCTGAGGCTGAGGACTGGAGAGAACCCCAGGATTTTGACTCTGCAGCACTCTCAAACACCCCACCAGCTGTGCTGCAGGCTGGGATGTGGCTCAGGGCCTCAAGCACACCCGGCTGGGACATTCCTGAGGTTTCCTGGGCAGTGGCAAGGACCTGGGCTGCTTCCCAGCTCCCACGCCCAGCCAGCCCGTCCTCCAGGGCCCTTTACCCTCACTGTGGAGTTCTGCTGAGCATCTGTGCCTGGGGCAGCACGTCCAGAGTGCCACAACCCCATCCAGAGTGCCACAAACACATCCAGGTTGGCACAACCACATCCAGAGTGGTCCAAGAGGACACTGTCCCAAGCTGGAGCTGACAGCAGAGTGGTTGGTTGGGATGCTGGGTTGAGCTGCCCATTCAGAGCAAAGCTAACGAGCAGCAGGGCAGCAGGAGAGGAGCAAACTCACAGCTTGTGCCTCAGAGGTGGAAAAAGTGCTGTGGACAATGAGAGCCCTGTTAGCCTGGCTGCCCAGGACATGGACACGGGCACGGAGCGTGTTCGGAGAGGGAGGGAGGTGCTGCAGGAACGGGCAGGGAGCCGTGCTGGGCTGCAGGGAGCTCACAGGGCAGGGCTGGGCTGGCCATGGAAAAGGATTTGGAGCCACAGAGCACAGCTGGAATGCCACTGGGAAACTCTGAGGTGAGTGGCAGAGCTGAGGAGCCAGGGCTGAGGAAGCACAGTGGGATGAGAGATGCTGGAGCAGGGATTACAGACCCTGAGGTCACACTGCTGAGGCTCAGAGGTATTTACCTCTGATTTGCTGCACAAAGCCCAAGCACTTTTCAGGTGCCATGTTCTGATCCTCTGTGTTTTGTTTCTCAATGCACAGATTAAAATTTTCCTTGTAGCCAAGGATGTAGGCTGCACCACGCTGATTTACCAGGCTGTCCCTATCCCCATCTCTGATTCCCCCATTTCTGTCTCTGCAGTCTGCACCAGGAAGGTGCTTTTTTCCTCCTCCTGGCTCAGTTTTGCTTTGAAAAGCATGTGATGCTCACCAGAAAGCCCCAGAGTGGTGAGTTCCCCATGTAACCACATTTTAGTTCCAGCAGGTGACCAGTTTTAATCCACTTAGCAGAAGGTGCACTGGTTTTGTTGAGTGCTAATTATTCATTAAAAGGTGGTGCAAGATGAATCGAATGCCTTCCAGTCTCAGGCTGTTATATCAACACAGTTACTCCAATTACCAGGACCTGTGATCTCATAAAAGGCCATTCCCACTTCCTGACACGGGCTATTTCTGCCAGACCGTGGAGATTGGCATTAATTGTGTCCTTCAGGGTTGTACTGACCCCGTTGTGAAAGTGCCCAGTTCCACAGCAGAGCATCCTGCTCGCTCAGGAGCGCTGGGGAAGCTCCAATTCCTAAGGAAACACACCCCAAGGTGTGCTGTGGTTAGCACTGAGGGACCCACATTGTGTGTCAGGACAGCTCTGAGGGTTTCCAGCCCTTCCTCTGGGCAGGGCAGTGTCCCCTCAATGACCCAGGGCTGGAATAAGAAGTTTTGTTCCTGCTGTGAATGGCAAACTCATCCCTTCTCTGCTTCCCAGGCAGTGTGGAGATGAGGATGGACAATTCCCATTCCAAGCCCAGAAATTCCCTTTCCTGAGCCACTGGCAGGGCTGGGGTGGCCCTTTGCACCCTCCCTCCTTTCCTGATGGCTGGGTAAAAGGTTCAGCAGAGCATTTCCCTGCTGTCTGCCCACAAACACACGTCCTGCTGAGCTCTGGCAGTGCCAGAGCAGGCAGTGAGGCACCAGGAGCCCAGAGCTGACTCCCAGCTGTCTGGGCAATGTCACCAGCAGCTCTGTGGTGTCTCCTGTCCCCCAGATGTGACAGAGGAGAGAGCCAGACCCACGCTGATGTGGTTACTCCAAGGGAGGTGATGTGTTTTATCATATTTATCACAGAATTAGTTGGAAAAGGCCTCCAGGGTCACCAAGTCCAACCTGTGACCAATGCCCACCTTGTCAGCCAGACCAGAGTGCTGAGTGCCACATCCAGTCATTGCCACCGCTGTGTCTGCTGTGGGACTGGACCAACACTGCTGGTCCTTGTTACTCCTCACTCTTCCTGAGCATCTCTGCAGGCTCATCCCGAGGTTCTCACTGCTCCTGGTGGCACCTCCAATGTCACATGTGCCCAAAGGGGCAGCAGGCAGCAGGGCTGGGCCCTGTGGAGGCTTGTGTTGGTGTTTTGGGTGTGGCAGAGGAGCTGGCACTGGGCACCATCCTGGTCCATCCCTGCCTTGGCCCAGGAGGCATTCTGAAGAGGCTGGAGTGTGGTGCAGGTCCTCATCACCTGGAAAAGTGAACCAAGCAGGAATGGGGCTGATTGCTCTGTGAAAACCCTGCCCTGGAGCCTGGTGGGGAGGTGGAGCAGCTGTGCCAGCCTCCAGCTCTGTGTGGGGTTTGAATTTGTTTCCCTTTCTCTGTGACACTGCAGCTAAATACGGGAATTTTAAATCACCCCAGGAAAGCCCAAACTTGGTTTTTTTAATGTTTTCTAATGGCAAGCACGGTCTGTGTGAGTGCAGCAGGCAGGATCTGTGCTCAGGGAGACTTGGAGACAGAAATATCCTTCTGGGGGGCTTCCCTTGGGGTGTTTTAGGGGAATGCTTTCCCATCATGGCAGGGACTGGCAGGGATGGTGGCACGGTCAGAGCTTGTCAACACCCCCCATGCAGAAATGCTGCTCCTGAGCTACAGGATCCATGGGAATAGCACGCTGGGAAGGGAGGGCAGCTCACAGAGAAGGGTTTTCACTATTGTTTGCCGTGGGACTGGTGCAGGAATACCACATCTCCCTCAGGTATTTGGGGAGCCACAAATATTGTCAGAGGAATGCGAATGCTCCGGCTGCCTCGCTCGTCATGGAAGGGAGGGCAGGAGCGTGGGCTGGAATCCCCTCAGCCAGCAGCCATTCCCTGCTCCTGCTGGATCGAGCTCCTGGCCCGTCCAGCCGGGCTTTCCCTGTGCCCTGAGCCTGTTCCAGCTCCCTCAGCTCTGGCAGCTCATCCCCTCCTTCCATTCACCTCTCCTGGGCACACCCCTGTGCCCATCTGCCCTCACTGCCCCTCAGATGTGACCAGACAGCGTGGTGGCAGAGGGGGACAGGGCACAGGGCAGGTCCCTGACAGGCCCAGGGGTGCAGGGGCTGTGTGTCAGGGGCACTCTGGCCAGGCACGTGTGTTGAGGAAGATGAAACAGGAAAGCCTTATAAATATGATTGCCTGGCAAAAGATTTTGAGAATATGGAAACTATAAGTGAGATTGAAATGAAAGCAAGCTTTGAGATCCCTCAGTTACTGAACAACTGGAAAACAATGGTGTGGCAGACTGAAGGTAATCCCCTATTGATGGAACAACACCCTCTGCTTGCAGACAGGTCCAAGGGGCAGAGCAGACCCTGCCAGCTTTGCAGAAGGGGTCCAAAGAGGAGTTTTTAGGGTTTAAAATGTAACACAGTATGGTAATGTAATGATTCTTATAAGCTGTATGTAAATGCTATAGGATTTGTATATTGTACTAAATTACTTAGAATTAGAATATTCAACACAGAAGAAGATTTATTGTATTGTAATGGGAATGTCACTTTCTTAGGCTTTTGCTCTCTTACCCTTTTACGCTATTACCTTTTTTACTCCCTTACTCTCTCACCCTCTCATCCTCCCTACCCCTCTCTCCTCTCAGCCTGCTCTGAGCTGTGGCTGGCAGCTCCCAGCAGGGCCCTGCTCCCAGGCCCTTTGCAATAAACCCCAAGTTCCTGACCTGGCTGCAGAGATCTCTCGTCTCCATCCATCCTGACCATCCTACCCCCGACCCTCCTACACACGTGGCTGTGCTGGTGGTGGGGAGGGGGTTTAACCAGCACAGAACTGGGCAGGGGGGCTGGATGGAGGGGATGGATGGGGGGAATGGATGGGGGGGCTGGTGTTCCAGCTGTGAAAAACGCCAATCACTTGTTTTTAAAATTTTAGAAGTTTAATAGTAATAAAATGGTTATACAAATAGTAATACAATTAGAGTCATAATAATTTGGACAATTTGAATTAGGACAATATGACACAACAAATACAAAGAGTTATGGATGTCCTGGTACCTTTTTCTGGGCAGCACAAGCCCGAAAAAGGACCCACGTTAACAGAGGATTAACCCTTAAAATCAACAGCCTGTTGCATATTCATACACCTCATACATGATGCATAAATTCCACTCAAATACAGGATTCTATCTGGTCAGTGTCAGCTTCTTCCTCTGAATCTTAACAGCGCCTTCGAGGTGGGAAGTTCATTTCTTCTGATAAGAGGGCAATAAATTCTTTTTCTCTGAAAGATTCAGGTGTCCTGTGGCTGCTATCTCGCTGCGAGTCCTCTCTTTAAAAAAAGTATCCTACATAGCATAGTTTCTATTTTAACAATTTTTATAACCTAAAACTATATTTAACACAGTACTTCAGAGAATTAACACAGCATAACTTTCTAACACAACACATATAATATTCATTTCAATATTTGCGAAAAGCCAATCATAAAATACACGCATTTTTCACACAGCACATCCCTGACCCTGTCTGTCCCCGCAGGGCCACACAGCCATGGGGGGCTGCGGCAGATGGGCATGGCCGGAGCTGCTGGTGCTGCTGGGCAGTGCCTGGCTGTGGGTGGGCAGTGCCCAGCCCACCCCCCCGGGCCCCACACACCCCCCCGGGCCCCAGCTGAGGTTCCGCCTGGCCGGGTACCCCCGCAAGCACAACGAGGGCCGCGTGGAGGTCTTCTACAACGACGAGTGGGGCACCATCTGCGACGACGACTTCACGCTGGGCAACGCGCACGTGCTGTGCCGGCAGCTCGGCTTCGTGGCTGCCACCGGCTGGGCACACAGCGCCAAGTACGGCAAAGGAGTCGGTAAGAGAGGGGTGGCGGGCACAGAAACCCTGGCATCTCTAAAAGGGGCAGGTTCTCTGTTTGCAGAGCGCTCAGCAGTGATTGTGTGATCAGGTGTGCATGGTGAGAGGGGTGGTGGGCACAGCATCCCCCTGGCATCTCTACAAGGGGCAGGTTCTGTGTTTGCAGAGTGCCCAGCAGTGACTGTGTGCTCAGGTGTGCACGGTAAGAGAGGGGTGGTGGGCACAGCATCCCCCTGGCACAGCCCTGGCATCTCTGCAAGGGGAAGGTTCTGTCTTTGCAGAGTGCCTGGCAGTGTTTGTGTGCTCAGGTGTGCATGGTAAGAGAGGGGTGGTGGGCACAGCACCCTCCTGGCACAGCCCTGGCATCTCTGCAAGGGGCAGGGTCTGTGTTTGCAGAGTGACCAGCAGTGATTGTGTGCTCAGGTGTGCACGTGTGGGAGATTTCTGTGTGGCAGAGAAGCTCCTTGGGGAGGTGGATGCTCCACATCTGCAGACCCCCACCCAGAACTATTGTTTGGGGCAAATTCAGGCAAGCCTGACAAAGAGAGAGATGATGCATCTGACTCCATATTATCAGAAAGCTGATTTATTACTATATTATACTATATTATATTAAAGAATACTGTACTACACTATACAGAAAGGATACTTACAAAATGCTAAAAAGATAATAATGAAAACTCCTGACTCTTTCCAGAGTCCTGACACAGCTTGGCCCCAATTGGCCAATGAGTCAAAAGAATTCACAGCAGAATCCAATGAAACAATCACCTGTGGGTAAACAAAAATCTCCACATGAACACAACACAGGAGAAGCACATGTGATAAGAATTGTTTTCCTTTTTCTCTGAGGCTTCTCGCTGCCTTTCAGCTTCCCAGGAGAAAAACCCTGGGTGAAGGAATCACGTTCAGGGAATGTGAATGTCACACAGAATTTCACTCCTGGCATTTCACTGGCCTCAGCTTTGTGCTACAGCTGCTGCTGTAACCTGTGTGATCCCTGGCCATTCTCTAGGGCTCATTCCCTGCTCCCAGGGGATGCTTGGCTCCCCCTCACCCCCAGGCTGTGTCTGACAGGGCGGATCTGGCTGGACAATGTGAACTGTGTTGGAAACGAGAAGAGCATCGGGGACTGCAAACACCGGGGCTGGGGGAACAGCGACTGCAGCCACGAGGAGGATGCAGGTGTGGTCTGCAAGGATGAACGCATCCCAGGCTTCAAGGACTCCAATGTCATCGAGGTGAGGGGGCTGCTGAGCTGGCCAGAGCAGCTGGTGACATCCAGGATGCCACAGAGCACCCTGGGTCTGAGGCAGTGTGGGATCTCCCTCTGGGATGCCACAGAGCACCCTGGGTGTCTGTGGGGCAGTCTGAGAACTCTCTCTGGGATGCCACAGAGCACCCTGGGTGTGTGTGGGGCAGTCTGGGAACTCTCCCTGGGGCTGCAGGAAAGCACAACTGGCTCTCCTGGTTGTGGTCCCTGGAGATGCACCTGGGGACCCAAGGGGACAAGAGGCAATGAGCTCCTCTCTGCATGAGGTTCCATCCTTGGCTGCCCAGGGCCATCAGATGTGGCCAGCAGGAGTGCAGGACTGGCTGTGCCTGTGCCCCATCTATGCTTGGGGACCCCTCTCCTCCATCCTTGGAGATTCGCTGGGAGTGGGCTGGCAGTAGAAGGAGCGATGGGATGGGAGGTGACCCGGGGCTGACCGCATCCCTGCAGACCGAGCAGAGCCACCTGGAGGAGGTGCGGCTGCGGCCGGTGGTGTCCGGGGGGCGGCGGCAGCTGCCGGTGACAGAGGGCATCGTGGAGGTGCGCTACAAGGACGGCTGGGCACAGATCTGCGACCAGGGCTGGGACAGCCACAACAGCCGCGTGGTCTGCGGCATGATGGGCTTCCCGGCAGAGAAAAAAGTCAACAGGAACTTCTACAGGTGAGTGAGTGAGGCCGGCAGGGAGCACACAGGGCTGGGGTGTCCAAGCAGGGATGGGGATGGTGCCAAGGGCATGGGGTAATGCGGGGGGGACAGCACAGGTTGTGCTGTTGGGTGTTGTGGCTCCTAAAATCCCTCCCACCCTGCTGCTCGCCAGTCCAAGCCCCATCTGGACATCTGGGCACTTGCTAACCAAGCTGGGGGGCCGTGGGGTGGCCACCACACACCCTACAGCAAAGGGGAGTGCTTTTTCTCCCTGGCAGTGCTGTCCCCAGCCCAAGGGGAGGTTTGCAGCCATCAGGGGATGCTCCAGCCACACCGTGGGTTGACAAGGGGCAGGGACATGCTGTGCCTGGCACTGTGTGTGCCCTGAGCTGGTGTTGCTCCACAGGAGGCTGAGGAGAGCAGCCAGGACCAAGGGCCCGAGGCTGGGCAGCAGGTAAGGGGCCAGGGCCCCATCTGCTGAGCCATGGCAGAGCTGGGCTGTCCAGCCCCACCAGTCTCTGCTGTCAGAATGGATCTGGGCACAAACAGATCCGGACGGAGCAGACTGAAGGCTTGGGTTGTTTGTGGAACAATCCCCACCCCAGAGCACCTGCCTGGGCGTGCTGGGGTCCCCCATTCCCCACAAAAGACAATCTCTCTCCAGGCTGGTCATGCTCCAGGCAGAGCAGCCCTGTCCTGCACACCAGGCTGGAGTCCTGGCACCCTGGGAGGGCAGCAGGAGGCCTCGGAGCAGAGCTGTCTCTCCTGGTGGATGGGAAGGAAGGGCTGTGGAAATGGGCTGCTTTCTGCAGAAAGCAGCGCTGGGGATGCTGGAAAGGCTGTGCACCCTCCATTCCCTGCAGGATGGGCACCAGAGCCTGTGCTCAGCAGTGCTGATGGGCACAGTGTGGCAGCTCCTGCCCTCAGTGCCACATCTGCTTGGGGTCTGCCCACTCATCCTCTGCCTCCTCATCCTTGCTGCCTTCCTGCCAGGCCCAGGGGATGGTCTGGCTGCCTTTTCCCTCCATCCCTGAACCCTGCTGCTGGATCTGTTGGTGGATACAGTGAGCCAGAGCCCATCCTTTCTGGGCTGGGGCATGGCACTTCTTTCCTGAGCCCCAGTCCCACCACCTTCCCTGGTGCTGAATGTGCCCTACACCCACTGTGAGCTCTGCCGTGACACTCCCAGGTCTGTGTCCCCTGCAGTCATCCTTGCCAGCTCCTGCAGCTGTTGATGGGAATTCAAGGTCATCCCATGGGTTTCCTCAACTGTCACCCAAAGGTCCTGGTTGCTCCAATGTGCTGTTTCCTGGCTGCTTTGGTGCTGACTGCCCCTTCCCCTGCAGCTCTGGGAGAAATGTTTTGTGTCTCCATGAGGCTGCAGTCCTGTCCCTCTGCCCTGAGCAGGAACTGGCCCCTGAGAGCCACACTTTTGTAGGGGCTGATCAATTTGGGGCTGCACAGCCACAGTCATATGAAAGCACAAGGCTAATCCAGGCTGGAAGGGACCTCTGGGAGTCGTGGTCCAACTCCCTGTGTGGAGCAGAGCCAGCTGTGGGTTAAACCCAGGATTTCATCCAGCTGGCTTTTGAAACCTTCCAAGAATGGAAATTCTGCAGCCCTGCGGTCTCTGCTCCAGTATGGAACAGCCCTCATGGGCAAAAGGTTTTCCTTACCCTGAGCCTGAACCTTTTGTTGTCAGTCATGCCTCTTTCCTCTTCCTGCTGGAGGAGCCAGGATCCTCACAGCTCCCAGCTCAGGGACTGGAACAGTCCCACACCCCCATCTCCTCCCAGGCCTCTGTCTGGCTGCTCTCCCTGGGGCTCACACCACACACGTGGCATCTTCTTGTCCTGGGAGCCCAGATCCAGGTGCAGGATCCAGATGTGGTTTCCTGAGTGTGAGTGGGCACTGATGCCCTCTGGCTGTCTGAATCTCAGCCCTGTGCTGTGTCCTGTGCAGCTGACACCAACCTGTGCTGGCCTGCAGGGACAGTGGCCAGGCTTGGCTCTGCCTGGTCCCTGGGGCTGGCAGTCCCCTGCCCTCCTTTGGGTCACTCTGCTCTTCACTCCTTGTGGGCTCTGGGGTTTTGGCTCTGCTCAGCACCTTCCTCCCCGAGGGAAACAAGCATTTGAGGATGTTGGGATTGCACCTTGTGTGTGCTGAGCAGCTTCCCCTCATGGCTCAGCCTGTGCCAGGGCTGCTTCCCTCGCTGGCAGCAGTCCTTGCCAGCCTGCAGCAAGTCCCACCATGCCCCATGGGCCCAGGGCAAGCACCCTGGGGCTGCCTGTGCTGCTTGCTGAGTGTCCTGCACCTTGGGGACATGGCACAGTGGTGGCATGGTGTCTGGATGAGGACACAGACACAACCACTGATCAAATGTGGCTGCTGGTGTTTGATCTTTTGGTCTGTGACAAGGCAGAGCAGGATGTGGCTGCATCCAGCAGTTTCCTGGTGGGATGCATGCAGGAAACTGCATCTTTGCTGTGGAGTGTGGCTGTGTCACACTGCTGGCAGCAGATGATGCTGTTGCACCCCTGTGTGACACAAAGGGGATGCACATGAGTTTTCCTGGGTGCCTAGGTGCCCAGTTCAGCCTCCAGTGAAGCCAGGGCCGGCTGTGCTCCCTGTGTCACTGCTGAGGGCAGAGGTGACAGCCTGAGATCCCAGGCTTTGTGATGGTTGTTTTCTATTTTCCAGGCTGGCCTCCAAATCTCAGCCTAAACAAAAGTGCAGGGAGGACGTAGGGCCCAAGAAGAGGTAAATGGCTCCATGGAGAGCCAGAGGCAGGAGTGTCCCCACGTGTGTCCCCGTGCTGCTGGGGGTGTGGCACAGGCACCTGGCCAGGGGTGGCTGCCTGGCAGGCACCGTGTGTCACCCTGGGGACACGGCAAGGGGCACAGCCAGCGCATACAGCTGCAGGCAGGGTGGCTGGTGACACCTCCACTGCCACTGGTCACTCTGGCCGTGCCTCAGGGCTGCTCTCCCCTCACAGGCTCTTCACAGAGCGGCAGCAGCTCAACTACCGCCTGCACTCGGTGTCCTGCACGGGGACAGAGGTGCACCTGTCCATGTGCTCCTTCGAGTTCTACCGGGGCAACTCCTCAGCAGCCTGCAGCTCGGGCATGCCCGCCGTGGTCAGCTGCGTGCCAGGGCCCCTCTTCAACACTGGCAGTGCCCACAAGAAGAAACAGCGCCAGCAGCAGCAGCAGCAGGGCCAGGTGAGCCCTGCAGGGATGGGGATGAGTTCTGTGTGTGGTGGCCCACAGCAGGACAGTGTCCCACCCTGGGCCAGGTTCTGTCCTCTGGGCTCTGCAGGTGTGCAGATTGCTGGATGACTGTTGGGTTCTTTAGCTTGTCAGAGTGACCCCAAGAAAAGTTAGAAAGTCTCTTTTCCCAGCCTGGCTCTTGAAGAAGGAGTCAGGGCTCTTAATTTCTCGGTCTCAAGGTTGTTTATTGTTTCTTATCTATAAAATTCTTTCTCCTGTCCTGCCGAGGTCCACTCAGCAAGACAGTCCAAGGCATTCTGCCCCCAGGGCAGCGTTATGTCTTTATACTAAAAACTACATATAATGTTTACAATTACTTCCCAATACCTATCACCTATGTTAGACAGTGAGCTTCTATTCTAAACCAACCTGTAAGTGCCAACATCACAGCAGAAGATGGAGGCCAAGAAGAAGGAGAAAGGCAGGACACGCCCAGATCCCTCCATCTTGCTCCCCTGAATCCCCGTTCTAAAACCCCCAAAATCTACTTTTTCACCTTGTGATAAATTCACTATCATTCTACTTAATTTGTCATGATTTGCAGCTCTTCATCTAAGGTTGGTAATTTGCTTCATGGGTCATAATCAAACCCACAGTCTCTGAGATCCTTAGCAGGGGTCTTGGCTGCTCAGGACAGCCAGAGGGATGTCCTGGGTGCTGACAGGTGACCAGCTCCGGAGCGGGAGGTGGGGACGGTGTCCTGTCCCTGCACATCGCAGCGCTGTGTGTGCCACCCCACACTGTCCCAGCCCTGTCCCTGCTCCCACAGCCCCGGATCCGGCTGAAGGGCGGCGCCAGGGTGGGCGAGGGCCGCGTGGAGGTGCTCAGGAGCAGCGAGTGGGGCACCATCTGCGACGACCGCTGGAACCTGCAGTCGGCCAGCGTGGTGTGCCGCGAGCTGGGCTTCGGCAGCGCCAAGGAGGCCCTCACCGGGGCACGCATGGGACAAGGTGAGCCTGCTGGGCAGGGTACAGGGGTTGATTTATTACAGCATGGCGTTCTTGGGGGTCTCTCCAACCCCAGCTGCTGTAGGTGTCTTTCTTGTTGGGATCTCTAGCTGGTCAGAGTGACCACGAGAAAAGTTGGAAAGTCTCTTTTCCCAGCCTGGCACTTGAAGAAGGAGTCAGGGTTCTTCATTTCTCAGTCTCACGGTTGTTTATTTTATCTTATTTATAAAAAATTTTCTCCTGCCCTGCCGAGGTCAGCTCAGCAAGACAGTTCCAGACACTCTGCCTGCCCCCAGAGCCAGTGGGGTTTTTTAATACTAAAAACTACGTATACAATGTTTACAATTACTTCCCAATACCTATCACCTATGTTAGACAGTGAGCTTCTACTCTAAACCAATCTGTAAGTGCCACCATCACAGCAGAAGATGGAGGCTAAGAAGAAGAAGGAGAAAGGCTGGACACACCCATTTCCCTCCATCTTCCCTCCTGAACCCCCATACCAAAAACCCTAAAATCTACTTTTCCACCCCGTGATAACTTCACTAATATTCTACTTAAACTGTTGTGGCTTGCTGATCTTCATACAAGGTTGGTAATTTGCTCCAGGGGTCATAATCAAAACCATATGTGTTTTGGGCTCTGTGCCAGGGTCCCTGAGAACCCTGGCAGGGGTTTTGGCTGCTCAGGACAACCAGAGGGATGTCCTGGGTCCTGACACTTGCTAAGCTCCACTATTGGAATAATTACCAATAGAGCCAGAATGGGACGTGCCTGAGCTTGTCTGGCCCTTGCTGCTTGACCAAAAGGCAGCAAGTGTGGTGATTTCACCTCAGAGACACTTTTGGCTAGCTGGATGCTGCAGCTGGGTGCATGGAGACAAGTCCAGGCATGCAGGAGCTCTGGTGGTCCTCAGGTTTACCTCTGGTGGAGAAGCTTTAAGGCAATGGTGAAGGAAAGGAGTCGGCTCTGATGGAGGGTTTGGATCCAGAACTTTATTCCTGGCCCACAGGCCTCTGAACTCAGCAACAACTCCAGCAGAGCTCCCTGAACCACGTAGCTGCTGTTCCTTTGAACCCCAGGGAGAAGGGGAGGGAAGGGGTAGGGAGCCACCAACCAGGTAAGGGGGGTAGTCTTAAGGGACAGAGGACACCTGGATGACCCAATGTCCTCCAGGGTGGAGGGCATCTTTTGAATTCTGCCAATCACTCAGTGCCCTTCTGGAATTCCAGGATTGACAGACAGTGCTTGTGTTATTTCATGATGTGCATACACTTGTTTTTAAGGTAAAAAAGGGAAGTTTATTTTCTGACTCTAACATTTATAAAATTCTAAAAGTCACAGTGCATTGGAGGGTGAAAGTGCCACCTCTCCAATGGCACTGGACAAACTAACAGTTTATTAAATTTCTTCTATAAAAGAATGCAAAACAATAAGTTATTTACAGAAAGTGTGTGAGAAAGTTCGTTACAAGAATGTAAACATCAGAAGGCTTAGAAAATCTTAAAAAATCAAGGTAACGGGGAGGAATGATGAATCTGACTCCATGTTCTCAAAAGGTTAATTTATTATTTTATGATACTATATTATATTAAAGAATACTAAACTAAACTACACTAAAGAATACAGATAGGACACTTACAGAAGGCTAAAAAGATAATAATGAAAACTCCTGACTCTTTCCACAGCCCTGACACAGCTTGGCCCCAATTGGCCAAAGAGTGAAAACAACTCCCAGCAGAATCCAATGAAACAATCACCTGTGGGTGAACAATCTCCAAACACATTCCACATGAGCACAACACAGGAGAAGCAAATGAGATAAGAATTGTTTTCATTTTCTCTGAGGCTTCCCAGGAGAACAATCCAGGGTGAAGGGATTTTTCAGGAAATGTGAATGTGACAGGGTTCCACAGAGGTGTCTTTATTAGCAGCTTCTGTGAAGGGTGACAGTGACAGCTTTTCTGCTGAACAGTGCAGAAATGAGGGTTTCTATAGGGTGTAGGGTTTTGGGAAACAGTCCAATAGTAAGGGTCGAGGTGAAAGTGACCTGTTGTCTTACAGAGAGATAACAAGGGTCTGAAGGTCGAAGAGGGGCTTCTTTTGGTCCAGTCACCATGACTAGGCATTTCTTATCTTAGGCAGCTGACTGCCAGGGAGGCCTTGCAGGCCCTGTGGCTGCTGCAGCACCAGGCATCTCCTCCTGGAGCTGAGGATGAGGCATTTATCCAGGCTTTGCTTGGCTGGGGTGTCCTGTGAGCACTGGGATGCATATGGAGCATCCCAGTGGGACCACAGCCACTCAACCACACTGCCTCAAGCTGGAGTGTCCAACCCCCTCAGACCTGCCAAAAAGAGAGGGCAGTGTTGGGGACATGGGTGGCCCTGTATTGGAAATCAAAGGGGAGAGAGAATGAGGCATCTGACTCCACAGATATAAGAAGGCTAATGAATTACTTTATTATACTATATTATATACATATACATATAAACTGAATCTGCCAAGCACTCACTCTGAACACACCTGCTCACACTGCACAGAGTCTCATGGCTGTCACCCGACAGTCCCAACACACACACACACACACACACACACACACACACACACACACAGAGCTGGCCCTGATAGGCCAAGGAAATAAAACATCATCACTTTGGGTAAACAATCTCCAGATTGCCTTCTACTTTGGCACAACACAAGCACAGCAAGTGCTAAGAATTGTGTTTTCCCTTTCTCTGAGGTTCAGAGAATGTGAATCTCAAAACTCTTTGGGAAGAGAAATGTGCCAACAGCCCTGAGCATCCCTGTGTGACAGGGCCCTGATTTCTGCTGTCCTCCTGCAGGGACAGGCCCCATCCACCTGAATGAGGTGCAGTGCCGGGGCACCGAGAAGTCCCTGTGGAACTGTCCCTTCAGGAACATCACCCAGGAGGACTGCAAGCACACGGAGGATGCTGCTGTTCGCTGCAACATCCCCTACATGGGCTACGAGAACCTGGTGTGCACCACGGGGGGCTGCTGGCTCTGGGGGGCTCCCAGCAGTGGAGTCTCAGAGTGGGGGGCTGGGAAAGGCCCACAGACCCATGGGAACCCCATCTCTCCTCCTCTGCACCCCACACTTCTCACCCTGTCCTGGGAGCTCAGGGGTTTTGGTTTTGTGGGTGGGAATCCCTGTGGGGAAGAGGGTGGAGGGGAGGCTATGGGTGCTCTGTGGGTGCTGCTCCCTGCTGCTTTTCCTGCTGCCAGCCTGTGCCCACTCCCCAGCAGAAACACCAGAAAAAAAAAATCACTATGGGATAACCAAGAGAGATTTTTTTTTTTTTTACCTGCGATGAAACAAGCAAATAGAGCCACTTGTTCCTGTTTGCCCTGGCCCATTGTTTCATCCACTTTGAGCTTTTTTTAATGATCTTTAATTCTCTCACACGTGTCATTTCTGAAATGGTGCCATTTCAAAATGAACTGTTTTCCCTGAGCTGGTGAGACAATTCCCGAACTCACAAGCCATTTGTTGTCCCCAAATCCACCAAGCTGGCAACTTAAGCTGTGCTTGGCTCTGCTCAGTCCCCTGAGTGCAGGCACTGCAGCACAGCCTGGGACAGGGGCTGGGGACAGCCCTGCATGCAGGGGGAGCATCGCCTGTGACGGTGATGTCGCTGCCACCGCTTTTCTCCGCAGATTCGGCTGAGCGGGGGCCGGAGCCGCTTCGAGGGGCGGGTCGAGGTGGCGGTGGGGGCTGGCGACGGGGACCAGCCCCGCTGGGGTCTGGTGTGCGGAGAAGGCTGGGGCACCCTCGAGGCGATGGTGGCCTGTCGCCAGCTGGGGCTGGGATTCGCTAACCACGGCTTACAAGTAGGTGCCAGCACCAGCTTGGCCAGGGCAGCAGCAGCCACCACCACTGCTCACGGGGCTGGGGACAAGGATGGATGGGGATGGAGGGGACACAGGAGGTGGCACAGCGTGGGGTGCCCGCTCACGGCCCCAGGGTTTCCCTGCAGATCCGCCTGGCCGGCGGGAGGACAGAGTTTGAGGGCCGCGTGGAGGTGAAGCGAGGCAGTAAGTGGGGCACGGTCTGCAGCGATGGCTGGACCACCAAGGAGGCCATGGTGGCCTGTCGTCAGCTCGGCCTGGGCTATTCCCTGCATGCTGTGACGGTAGGTGCCAAAGAGGAGGGCCCTGGTGACGCCCTGTTGAGGCCAGCACTTCCCAAACGACTTTGGGGCTGCATGGGGACAGATGGGGACAGAGGGACACGGACCCCTGTGGGCAGCTGTGGTGGGGGGCTTGGCTGCAGCCCGGGTATAAGTGATCCTGGGCAATCCAGCCACCAGCCCTGGCACCCACCCTGCCTCACCCCCTCGCCAGGAGACGTGGTACTGGGACGCCAGCAACGTGACAGAGATGGTCATGAGCGGGGTGAAGTGCGCCGGCCACGAGATGTCCCTGAGCCACTGCCAGCACCACAGCGCCAGCCTGAGCTGCAGGAACACGGGCACGCGCTTCGCTGCGGGCGTCATCTGCTCTGAGAGTGAGCTGAGAGAATGGGGGCTGCAGGGGGGCCTGTCTGTGCTGGGGGGTCTGAAGAGAGGGGCTGTGGGCAGTGGGATCTGGAGGTATGGATTCTGAGCTGTGGGGTCTGCAGGCAATGGGATCTGTGGGCATGGACTCTGAGCACTGGGGTCTGTGGGCAGTGGGGTCTGTGGGTGGTGGAGTTTGTGGGCAGCGAGCTCTGTGGGCAGTGGGCTCTGTAGACAGTGGGGTCTGCAGGTATAGATTCTGAACACTGGGGTCTGGGCAGTGGGGTCTGCAGATATGGACTCTGAGCACTGGGGTCTGTGGGTGGTGGGGTCTGCAGGCAGTGGGATCTGTAGGCATGGACTCTGATCACTGGGGTCTGTGGGCAGTGGGGTCTGCAGATATAGACTCTGAGCACTGGGATCTGTGGGCAGTGGAGTCTGCAGGAAGTGGGGTCTACGGGAAGTGCAGTCTGCAGGCATGGACTCTGAACTGGGCTCTGTGGGCTGTGGGGTTTGTGGGCAATGGCATCTGTAGGTATGGACTCTGAGCACTGGGGTCTGCAGGCAGTGGGGTCTGCAGGTATAGACTCTGAGCACTGGGGTCTGCAGGCAGTGGGGTCTGCAGGCAGTAGGGTCTGCAGGTATAGACTCTGAGCACTGGGGTCTGCAGGCAGTAGGGTCTGCAGGTATAGACTCTGAGCACTGGGCTCTGTGGGCAGTGGGCTCTGTAGACACCAGTGTTGCTGGCCAGGAGCTGTGCTCAGTGGGGTTTGCAGCTGAAGGTCAGGGGTCAGCCAATGCCCAGCCAATGCAGAGGGCACATTTGCCCCCTGGCTGGCTCAGCCCTGGGCACTGCCCCATCCCTGCCGAGAGCAGGGCCCGTCCCTGAGCAGCCGCCTGTCCCCAGCCGCCTCGGACCTGCTGCTGCACGCGCCGCTGGTGCAGGAGACGGCGTACATCGAGGACAGGCCGCTGCACATGCTGTACTGTGCTGCTGAGGAGAACTGCCTGGCCAGCTCGGCCCGCCTGGCCAACTGGCCCTACGGCCACCGCCGCCTGCTCCGCTTCTCCTCGCAGATCCACAACCGCGGCCGCGCCGACTTCCGCCCCAAGGCCGGCCGCCACTCCTGGGTCTGGCACGAGTGCCACCGGTGCGTGTGGGGCATGGCAGGGAGGGGACAGACAGGGCTGGGGGTCAGGGAGGGGAGAGGGTGGTGCTGCTGCAATGGGCCGGGTGAGGAGGGTGCTGGGCAGGGGTGACGCTGAAGGAGAGCGACACTGTGCAAGTATGACACTGAGAGAGGGTGATGCTGGATGAGGGTGACACTGGGTTGTTGTCATTTTATTTCAAACGTCCCATACCTTCTTGGTGATTTCTCATGGGCATCTCCTTGCAGCACTCACTCCTTCTTCCTCACAGCACGACCAGCAAACTCCAACTCTTCTTCACAGCACAACTAAAAAACTCCAACTCTCCTCACAGCAAAACCAACAAACTCCATCTCTCTCTTCACCCAGCTAACCCACTCTTTTGTAGCACTCATCTTCTTATTGGACACAGCTGTGGCCTATTTAAGGGCAGGCCTGTTCCTAATCTTTGGTGATTAGTACAGCTGCAACTCCCCAGGCGTGAGATTACCTTCTGCACTATTCTCTTACATTCTATCCCTCCACACCGGGTGAGGGTGATGCTGCATCGCCCAAATCTGGTGCTCAGCATCCAGTTTTGTCTGGTTTGGCTTAGGGGCTGATCCTGGATGAGCAGTGTTGGGGCTGGGGTCTCCAGAGAGCAGGGACAGGAATGCAGGCTGTGCCCTGCAGCTGAGCCCTCTGCTTGCATGGGCCAGCTGGCTGGGGACAGCTGTGTCCCCTTCCAGGGCAGGACACAGCTCTGCCCAACCTCACAGTGCTGCCACCTCAGAGCAGGGGCTGTGGGGACATTGCTGGCAGCCGGGGGCTGATGCAGGGCAGGGCAGTCTGCAGCAGGCTCCCTCCCACAGGCACTACCACAGCATGGACATCTTCACCCACTACGACATCCTGACCCCCAATGGCACCAAGGTGGCCGAGGGACACAAGGCCAGCTTCTGCCTGGAGGACACCGAGTGCGAGGAAGGTGGGTGACATGGGGCCCTGCAGCACTGTCCCTGCCTGTGTCCCCATGGTGGGGCCAGGCTGGGGGTCTCAGCAGGGACCAGCTGTGTCTCCTCCTGCCTGCAGACGTGGCCAAGAGGTACGAGTGTGCCAACTTTGGGGAGCAGGGCATCACCGTGGGCTGCTGGGACCTGTACCGGCATGACATCGACTGCCAGTGGATCGACATCACTGACGTCAAGCCAGGCAACTACATCCTGCAGGTGCTGCACCTGACCCTGCCCAGCCCTGCCTGCCACCCTCCCTGCACCTCAGCCCTTCACACGCTCCAGCCACCCACCCCTCTCTCCCACTGGAGCTCAGTGGGTGTGCTGGCACTGCCTGTCCTTGTGCCCACACACTCAGACACGCTGCCACATGGGTTTTCCAACTCTGAGCAGCACTGCTCATGGTGCACAAGGACAGGGCCACCCCACCACATCAGCAGCCACTGGCTCCTTGGAGCTCTCCAGCACACCCACCACAGCTGGGGAGACACATCCTGTGGGGCTGGGGTCTCACTGTCACTGCCCCACAGGTCGTGATCAACCCCAACTTCGAGGTGGCAGAAAGTGACTTCACCAACAATGCCATGAAATGCAACTGCAAGTACGACGGGCACCGCATCTGGGTGCACAGCTGCCACATTGGTAATGGCCTGGAGCATGGCATGGGGGTGAGGGTGGAGGGCAGTGACAGGGCTGCAGGAAGCCATGAGGATGGTGCTGCTGGGGGGGGCACCTACAGTGGAAGGTGCTGGCAGGGGATGCACTGCACCAGAGCTGACACCCTCTGCCCACAGGAGATGCACTCAGCGAGGAGGCCAACAAGCGGTTTGAGCAGTACCCAGGTCAGCTCAACAACCAGATCTCATAGAGCCCCGGGCCTGGGGAGACAGGCATCTCCCTCCCTCACCCCATACTGCTGGGAGGAAGCTGCTGGAAGACCGGCAGGGAGGCCTGATGCCCAGTGCTGCTGCCACTGTGTCCTGCCGGGGACTGCCCAGGACTCGCCACCAGCTGCCCTTGCCCACCTTGGTGGGGCTGGTGCTGGAGGCATCAACACCTGCACCTCCCAGCCTGGGGCTGCCACCCCAACCACTGGCCAGAAGAGCGTGCCCACATCCCCTGGGCTGCGGCACATGGGTACAGTCCGGGAGGTCCTGCATCCCTCCCAAACCAGCTGCACCCCAACTCCCTTCAGCCCTGATTCCTCCAGCTCATCCCCTCAGCTGGCCTCAGAGCCCACCATCCACACAGGGCCCCAGGAGCCCCTGGTCCCCCCGGGGATGGTGCAGGTGTCTCTGCCCACAGTGCTGCCCAGGGGTGGCTCCTACCCCGTCCCTCAGTTGTAATTTTATTTCCTCTATAAAGTTGTAAGTTCTATTTCCCAATGGTTGCTGGCACGTCTCTGGGCTGGGATTAGGAGCAGGTGGCACAGTTCATTCTGCAGGGCTGGTCACCCTGGCACAGTGTGGGAGCGTCCCCTGGTCCCTGTAATGCCTCATCCACACAGCCCTGGCCCCACAGCAGCCCCCAGCACCCTCCTCAGCCAGGGCTGGTCCTCTGAGGGAAGCCCAGGTGGGCGAGAGGAAGGGACCAGCAGCAGCACCACAGCAGCGTGTGGGGAGGAACTGAGGAGCAGGGATGTGGGGAAGAGCTGGTTCCACCTCACCAGATCCATGGTGAATGTTACCGAGCAGAAATCCCATCCTGGGGCTGTGACCCCTGAGGATTGGGGTCCACAGGGAATCCCTGGGGCTGTGACCCATGGAGATTGGGGTCCCCAGGAAATCCCTGAGGCTGTGACCCTTGGGGATTGAGGTCCACAGGGAATCCCTGGGGGTGTGACCCTTGGGGATTGAGGTCCACAGGACCGTGAGCCACAAGAACAAGGTCCCACAGCAGAGCGGGGCTGCCTCGACTCGTGTGGGAGCACAGCCCACCGGGCCTTTGGAGACACTGGGATGTGACACGAGGGCCAGGGAGCTCCAGCCCAGCTCTCCCCCCTCAGCTGGCTGCTCTGACCCCACCGGCCCTGCCCCACTGCCCTCAGCCGGGAGGAGGAGGGGGCAGGCCTTGGCCCGGCCCCGGAACGCTGCGGTCAGCCCAGCCGAGCAGCTATGCCAGACACGCCGCCATTTCCCCCGGGCCGGCGGCGCTGGCCGGGGCAGCGAATTCCTCCGGCGGGGCCGGGGCTGCTGAAAGGAGCGCTGTTCTCAGGGCAGAGCCGCCCCTTGCCGCAGTACCCCGAGGAACTGTGCTTCTTTCATGGCCCCAAAGCAGCGAGCCGGGGCTCGGGAGCGCCGTCACGGGCAGGGCCTGGCCCCACAGCCGCATTCCTCCGCTGCTCCGGGCTGCCCTGGCCGCTGCTCTTCCAGGAAGGCGAGGAACAGCCGGGGCTGCTCCTTCCCCGATGGCCGCCAGCTGTCCCCAGGGGCCGGGTGTGTGTGGGAGCAGAGCTCCAGCACTGACAGCGAGCTGGGGGCGGGACAGACAGAGCCCCGGCCCCGGCTGTGGCTCCCAAACTCAGCCCCCCTGGACCTGAGGGCCGTGCTTAGACCTCCTGCACATCAGGGCCATCTTCAGCCCTCCTAGGTATCAGGGCCAGGAGATGCCACCTCAGCCGTCACAAGCACACTACAACAGATACCAATTTACCACAGCCTGGAAGGCTGCTGCACAGATGTGAGAGGATGTGGACACAGGGCTTGGAGCAGATGCAGAGCTCCCAGCAGAAGGGATGTGACCAGATGGCTGTGGCATACCAGCACTGCTGCACTCCAGGGAGGTAATGCTGGTCCCAGACCTGCTGCAGGGCTGCTCTCACCCACAGAGGGATCACACAATCCAGCTGCCTGCAGAGGAGTCAGATCTCAGCCCAGGTGGGTTCCAAGCAGGTGGCAGAACACCTTGAACACTGATAAGGACCCTGGAGGCACAGCAAGCTCCTCCCCAGCTGCCTCGAGGGGACTGACAGGAGGATGAAGGTCCCACACAGCCCAGCCTCCACCAGGGAAGGAGATGACACGGCCCTGGGGGCCGCTAGAAAAGTGCTTTATTTGAGTACAGAGAGGAATGACTGCACCACAAGTCACCCAAGCGCAGGCCCCTCTCCTGGCCCCTTCCAGCCTTGCACGAGCTCTGTCTCTGCCTGGCCAGCACAGCCACATCTCAGTCCTGCCCTCAGCTCCAGCTGGGTGGTCTCTGCTACTCGGTGACCTCGGGGACGACGCTCAGCAGCAGGGTGTCATAGCCACGCCGCACCAGCAGGGCCAGGCTCTGCTGCGTCCTCACGGCCTCGTACACGTCCTCAGCACGCCGTGACACTGTCCCATTGATCTCCAGCACCACGTCCCCGGCCTTCAGCCCTGCCCTGAGGGGACAAGCACACACAGAGTGAGGCAGACACTCGGCATCATCATCCTCCAGGTGCAGCAGAGGTTCTACATCAAGACAGCCAGCCTGGGGGAAGGTCCCCCTCTCAGCTGTAGAGCCCAAGCCCTGCTGCTCTGGAACAAAACCCATCCCTCAGCTGCTCCCCCAGGCAGCCCTAAGGCACAGGGCAGCACTTACTGGTGTGCTGGGGAGCCGATGATCACCTTGTGGATCAGCACGCCGTAGGAGATGTCAGGGAAGGTGGGGTCACGCAGCTTCAGCTCTGCCAGGATGCTGCAGAGAGAACAGCAGCATCAGGGATGGAGCTGGAGGGAGAGGAGGGCTCCCACCCCACTCCCTGCAGCTGCACAGGGATAGGGACAGGCACAGAACCTCCCCTCCTGTGTCCCTGCAGCTGCACAGGGTTAGGGACAGGCACAGAAGCTCCCTTCCTGTGTCCCTGCAGCCTGCTAAGCCACAGCTGCCAGCCCCAAACATCACCATCCTCCTGTCCAAACGAGAGGATGAGGATCCAAATGGCACCAGGGAGAGCTGGAAACCCCTGGAGCAGCTGCCAGCTGGATCAGAGCTGTGGTGATGCACATCCTCATGTCACATCACCCTCTCTGGGGTCAGACCTGCCCCTCCTCTGCTGCAGTTTCACTTCTCTGCCCTAGCTGGGCAGGATACACAGCACAAGCTGTGCCCCTCTTCCTGCCAGACATGTCAACAGAGCCCTCCTCCTGAGCCTAGAGACTAAACAATCCCAGTTTCTCACACTTTCCCACAGATTTTTGGATTTCTAAACCAAATTTAAACACTTAATCTCTCACAGCTCCTCTTTGGACTCTCCCCAGCTGCTCCTCACCCGTCTTGAATGAAATCCAGAAGTGGATGCAACACTCCAGCTGGATGTCTCCAGTGACAGCATTCTTCCCTCAAACACTGCATCAGCTCCAGTCCCTGCAGACCCACACACTCAGTCCCTGCCCAGCTCTGCTCCTCTCAGCTCCCTGCTCAGCCACTCAGGGCTCCCCACGTGCCTGTGGTCTGTGCTGAACTCTGCTGTGCTTTCCCACAGCCCAGGGCAAGTTGCCATCCCTTCCCAATTCACACAGCAAAGGTGGGAAGAGGCCTCTCAAGCTCATCTCACCCAACCCCAGCAGGCTCAGTCAGGGCAGGCTGCTCTGCACTGTGTCCAGCTGGGATTTGAGGATCTCCAAGGACCCTCAGGCAATGTGTGCCAGGCTCTGAGCACCCTCCTCACAGTAAAAAAACAGATTTTTTTGTGGACTCTCACACATCTCTGTGCCCACTGCCTCTGACCTGGCCTGGCCACCACAAACAGAACAACAGGGTCTGAGCCTAACACAGAGCTTCTCCTTCCTGAGCCAGGGAAAGGCTTCCAGATGGAAAGGCTCAGGGTGTTCAGGGCAGTCACACGATTCCAAAGCCAGCAGTGCCTTGTTGGGAGCCCTTCCTGCTGGGCACAAACAAGGCTGGCAGTCAGCTGCTCTCCCTGGATCGGCTCGGGGGCTCTGTGGAAGCTGGAGCCGCGCGCCCGGAGCCGTGTCCGAGGAATTTCACGCTGCTTCCTCACAGAGCCGGCCCTGCAAGCGTGGCCAGGGAACGGGAGGAGGCTGGGCTGGCCTCCCACAGCCCTCGGGTTCTGCCGGCTACCAGCACCCTCTGCTGGGCAACGAGGAACTCACCGGAGCTTTCGGAGGGCAGAGCACAGCCCCAAAAGGTGTTTGTATGCCCAGCATGGCACAGCTCCAGCCCCATGAGGCAGCTGAAGGCAGAGCACAGCCCCAAAAGGTGTTTGTATGCCCAGCATGGCACAGCTCCAGCCCCATGAGGCAGCTAAAGGTCTCTTAAATGTGGCTGTAAGAGCCAAAGAACCAGAGCAGGTGTTGACCTTCTCCCAGAGGTGAGAGCACAGGTCCTGCTTGCTGGAATGGGCACTTCACAGAATTGTTTGGGTTGGAAAAGACTTTTAAGATCAAGTCCAACCACTCCCCCAGCTCTGCCAAGGCCAGCACTGGCCGTGTCCCCAAGTGCCACATCCACACAGCTGTTAAATCTCCCCAGGGATGGAGATTCACCATTGCCCTAGGCAGATATTCCAAGGCTGGACAGCCCTTTCAAGGAGGGATTTTCCAAATATCCAACCTCAACCTCCCCTGGCACAACCTGAGGCCGTTTCCTCTAGTCCTGTCCCTTGTTCCCTGGGAGCACAGCCTGACCCCCACCTGGTTCCACCCTCCTGTGGAGAGGGAGAGCATTTTTTATCTGCTCACAGAGTCTGCTACCAGTGAAGAAACTTGCAAGTTTCCAATTTACCCACGAGCCAGCCAACATTCTAACCACAACGCAAGCACAAAGAGATTTGAGAGTGAAAGCTTAAGCTGTGGAGACAATCCTCCCAAAACCAGGCATCCTCAGTTAGTTGGGAAGATCCCATCCCATCCCTGCCACAATAGGACTGACCCCTGAGCTCAGGACAGGTACCTGGGAGTGAGGGTCAGCATCATCACCCCGATGTACCGGCGCTTGGACTCTGCATTGCCAAACCAAGAGCCTGTGGAGGGAAAGGACGTGGAATGGCATGGCTGGAAACAGAGATCTGCTCACAACAGTGCTGGGCTGAGCCCTCAGGGCATGCAGCATCCAGAGCTGTTCCAAACCCCTGCAACAGCTCAGTCCAGTTCCAACCACCAGCAGCATTCCAGGTGTTGCATTTTGCACTGTGGTTTGTCAGATTTTTGACAGAGAATGTCCCTCCCCAGTGCCACAGGAGAACCAGGCAAGGCAACAGCAGCACAGCTTTCCTGTGGCACCAGATGAGGCCCCAAAAACTTCTCCTACTCTTCTCAGGAAGAAGAGTGCAGAGCCCAAAGTTTCCCTCTCTCACCCTCCTCCCCCAGAGCCCGAGCAGGGAGGGCCCCACTCACTCTTGCGCTGCTCCTCCTTCTGCAGGAACTTCCGCAGCCGGTCCGAGGGGATGGCAAAGGAGATGCCCGACGTCACCTTCATGGTGTTCACACCAATCACCTCGCCATCCTGCAGGGAAAGGGCTTTGGGATCCCAGGGATGCCAGCAGTGACCCAGCCTGGATCACTGTGGGGAGCAGGGGAACTATTGCACCAGCCTGGGGTCCTGCCTCTGTGCCCATCCCTGCCCAGGCTGAGCACAACCCAGGGGCCGAGGCTACAGGATCTACGGGATCTCCACCAAAGCCCCATCAGCTCCAGCTGCCTCAGACACTGCACAGGGCTCTCATGCTCTCCCTCCTCCCTCCAGTAAGCCTCCCAGCACCCACAGAGGAGCACAGAGCAAGGGGCACACAGCACATCCCTGCCCCAGCCAGCAAGGTGACAAGCAGCAGC
The DNA here is from genome assembly GCF_028551555.1 of Melozone crissalis. Classification (NCBI taxonomy): domain Eukaryota; kingdom Metazoa; phylum Chordata; class Aves; order Passeriformes; family Passerellidae; genus Melozone; species Melozone crissalis. The sequence continues at coordinate 5,854,489 of NW_026535905.1, forward strand.
ACTCACCAGGTTGACGAGGGGGCCCCCAGAGTTCCCAAACTGCAGCAGAGGAGAGAGACAGAGTGTGAGCAGACCATGAAAGCCCCATCCTGAGGCCGATCCCAGGGTGACCAGCCAGACCCCCCACGTCCCCACGATGTCCCCACGTCCCTTACGTCGATGGCAGCGTCGGTCTGGATGTACTCCATGTCGGAGGCGGCCAGGCCCAGCTCACGGCTGCCGCGCTGCGCCGAGCTGACGATGCCCGAGGTGATGGTGTTCTGCAGGGCAAAGGGGCTGCCCATGGCCACCACGAACTCGCCCTGCCTCACCTCGGCCGAGCGGCCCAGGGGCAGCGTGGGCAGCGGGTGCTGTGGGCAGGGAGATGGTCAGAAGGACAGAGCGGTGTTGTGTGATTTCATGGTTTGGCCCAGAACCCCGGTGTCTCCCCCAAAGATTCCCTCCCAGGTGTGTCAATCATCCCTCCTTTTCCCACCCTGACCTCTGCCGAGCACTGTCCGTCAGTCCTGGCATTCCAGAAGGGCATGGAGTGATTGGGCAGATTCAAAGGATGCCCTCTACCCCTGAGGGGCATTGGGCCATGCAAGTGTCCTTTGTCCCTTGAGACCTCCTTCTGTGTACCTGGTTGGTGGCTCCCTACCCCTTCCCTCCTCCCCTCCCTCGGGTAAAAGGGCAACCACGCACTCCAGGAGTTCTGTTGGAGGAGTTGTTGGATTCAGAGGCCTGTGGGCCACAATAAAGCTCTGGATCCAAACCCTCCATCAGAACCGACTCCTTTCCTTCACTATCACCTAAAAGCTTCTCTGGCAGAGAGAAACCTGAGGAGCAGATCCTCTATGAGAGGAAGCTCCATCCCACCACCACCAGAGCCCTGGCATGTCTGGACTTGTATCCATGTGCTCAGCTGCAACATCCAGCCAGCCAAAAGTATCTCTGGGGTGAAACACCACACATCCAGCCGGCCAAAAGTGGCTCTGGCGTGAAACACCACAGTTGCCACCATTTGGTTCAGCAGCAGGGGCCAGACGAGCCAAGGTACGTCCCTGTTGGAACCAAGAAAATTCCTCTGAATCCTTGGAGGGCTCCAGGCCCTGCCCAGGGGGCTCAGAGACCTTGGCGCAGAGCCCAAGACCCCTGTGCTTTTGGTTTTGACCCATGGGGCAAATTACCAAACTCAATATGAAGTATTACAAATCAAGAAAGTCTAAGTAGAATAACAGTTTGTCACAGGGTGAAAAACAGATTTTTGGAGTTTTTAGCATGGGGTTCAGGAGGAATCTGGGCATGTCCAGCCTTTCTCCTTCTTCTACTTGGCCTCCATCTTCTGCTGTGATGGTGGCACTTTTGGATTGGCTTAGAGTAGAAGCTCATTGTCTAACATAGGTGATAGGTATTGGGAAGTTATGGTAAATAATGTACAGGTAGTTTTTAGTATAAAAAGATAACACCAGTGTGCCTCAATCTGACCTGCCAGACAGACCTCAGCAGGTCAGAGAAAGAATGTTATAGATCAGAAATAATAAACAACCTTGAGAATGAAAACAGAAGAATTCTGACTCTGTCTTCAACTACCAGGCTGGGAAAAGAAGCTTGTACCCATTTCAGAGTCACTCTGACCAACACAAATTCTGAGACACAATATTGGCACTACCAATAAAGCAGGACAGATGGAACATCCCCTCTTCCCGGTGTCCCCACGGCCACCAGGACACCACACACACCTTGGGCTTGATCTTGATGGTGGCAATGTCGGCCACCTGGTCCACGTCCTGCACCACGGCGTCGTACATGTCACCGCTGGCCAGCTTCACCCGCACGCGCCGCCGGTTGGCCACCACGTGCGCATTGGTGACAATCAGCCCGTCCGGGGACACCACAAAGCCTGAACCGTTGGAGATGGGCACCTCCCGGCCCAGGAAGGGGTGCCTGCAAGGAGGGCACGGTCAGGAGTGGCAGGGACAGGGCTGGGAGGCAGCAGGAAGGGGTTTCTGTAAGGAGGGCACGGTCAGAAGTGGCAGGGACAGGGCTGGGAGGCAGCAGGAAGGGGTTTCTGTAAGGAGGGCGCGGTCAGGAGTGGCAGGGACAGGGCTGGGAGGCAGCAGGGAGCAGCAAAATGGGGAATTCTTCCCTGTCCCAACAGTCTGCAGAAACGGGGGAATGTGCATGAATGTAGCAGGAATGCAGAGCTCATGAACAGCCACAAAGGTTCAATCCTACCAGAAATAGAAGAATGTGGGAGCAGGAGGGGCTGTGACCTGTGCAGGGACACACAGAGCCTTGTAACAGGTAACAAACACCTGAGAGGCAACACCTGATAGCAGGAATGGACTCACAACTCAGGGCCCTGGTTAATCACCCCAACCTCTGCTGGTAGTCAGGTGAAGTTGAAATAGAGACTTTTGGAGTTCACTTGAGTTAGCAATATGAATTAAGCATTTAAAGTTTAGCCTGTAGAATTATGTGTGGAATTTTAAAGCTTTTTACTTAAGAAACCTCTGCCACAGTACAAAGGGCATAGGAAAAATGCAAATTTCTGAAATGAATGGAAAATGGGATGGAGCAGCAAGAAAAGCCCAGCGGGTCAGGAACCCAGAGAAGGAGCAGCACCAGCTGATGTCTCTCGCACTGTGAGACAGAGAGGGTGACACTGCACACAGGTGACACCAAGCTGGAAGCAGCAGCCACCCAGCTGGGGGGCAGAGATGCTCCAAGAGACCGCAGGCACTGGATGGTGAGAAAATTAGAGACCACAAAGGGAAATAAACACCAAGTGCTGCTCGCAGGCAGAACAACGAGGCAGCCTGGAACGCAGCTCCGCCACACGGCCCCGCAGGACATGGAAGCGGCAGCGGCGTGTGGCAGCCGCGTGTCGCACTGGCGGGATCCCTCCGGGACGGTTCAGGAGCGGCCGGGGCTGCATTGCACCGGGAGGAGGGAAATCCCTCCCGGGAATCCCCCGGTGCCGGTACCTGCCCACGATCTCCACGTAGACCAGCGCGGGCGCCGTTTTCTCCACCACGTCAGCGATGAAGTTGAAGGCGGCGCGGGGTGAGGTAGGCGGCGGGGCGGGCACGGCGGCGCTCAGCGGGGACCGGCGGCGCTCCCGGGCCCACAGCAGCACCAGCGCCGCCGCCCCGGCGCCCACCGCCGCCGCCAGAGACCGGCCCCAGGCGGATGGCGGCGGGGGATGGGAAGGAGGAGGGGGTGGAGGGGGTGCTGGTGGCTCAGCGGTCCCGGTCAGCGCTCGGCACCAGCGCTGTACACCCGGTGGCACCGGGACGCACCGGATCCGCACCCTCCGCACCGCTGCCGCCATGCTGCCGAACGGAAACCGCGCCCCGCCGGGGCGGGCCCGAGCCGCGGGGCACTGCGGGAGTTGTAGTCCTGAGGTGGGGTCCACACGAAGCTGTCCTCCGTCGCGGAGCGCGCCGGGAGCTGTAGTTCCGAGACTGGGCCTGCCGGAAGCGCGTTCTGCCGCGGGGCACGCCGGGAGTTGTAGTCCCGCTGGGAGCTACTGTTTTGCCATCAGCGAGATGCACCGACAACCGGCGTAACAGCGGAGCAGGGCAGCCCCATTGGCAGAGCCGCTCACCGAGTCAACCGGAGCCGCCGAGGGCCGCGATCGGGATCAGAGTGCTGCGGCGGCGCCGTGCGGACCAGGAAGACGGCGCGTTCCCAGCGTGCCCCGCGCGGGCCAGGCGCGCGGCCGCGGGCAAGATGGCGGCGGGTGCGGGGCGGCCGTGAGGCGCCGGCACGGCGGGGATGGAACCGCCCGCGGCGCCGGGCCCCGAGCGGCTCTTTGACTCGCACCGGTGAGCGCCCGCCCGGGGCCAGCGCGGCGGGGACTCCTGCGGGAGCCGCGCGGGAACCGCGAGAACCCTGGGCGGGGGTGGCGGGGCCAGCGGAGGGCGGGGGTGTCTCAGCAAAGCCCCGTGAGGAAGGTCGGGGTGACCCGTGGGGAGACCGGGGAGGCTCCGGGGTGGTTTGAGAGATTTGCCGGGGGGATCACGCGCAGCGGCGGCCGCAGCGCGGGTCCTGGGGATCGTCCCGGCCGCGCTGAGGCCGTCCCGGCCGCTCTGTGCCCCTGCAGGCTCCCGACCGATGGGTTCCTGCTCCTGGCCCTGCTGCTCTACGCCCCCGTGGGGCTCTGCCTGCTCGTCCTGCGCGTCTTCATCGGCGTCCACGTGTTCCTGGTCAGCTGCGCCCTGCCCGACAGCCTCGTGCGCCGGTGGGTGACCTCGGGAGGCTCCGGGTGCTGCTGCTGCCCGGGTGGGTGTGGGGTGGTGGCAGGGCTGCCCCGGGGACTCGGCTCAGGGAAGCGTCTGTGTCTTCGGGAGCCTTGGAGGTGCTGCCTCTGCCAAGCCTGGAGCTGGCAGCCACCTCTGGAGTGCTCAGGGGCTGGTGTGGATCAGCTTGCTGCGATGTTCAGGAGCTCTGTGGGCACTTGCTGCCCTCATCCCAGTCCCAGCCCCACACCAATTCCTGCACCAGACGTGTCATTTCCATCTGGTGCCAGTGTCCTTTGTCCAGCCACCAGAATTCCCGGGTCTTTGCCTGTTGGACACATCACCTAGCAGTGTTTTTTGGAGGGCAGGACTCGAGGAGGATCCGTGTTCCCCTGGCAGGTTCATTGTCCGTGTGATGTGCTCCGTGCTGGGGCTGCTGGTGCGTCAGAGCGACCCCCGGCTGCGCGGGGCGGGCGCCAGGGTCTTCATTGCCAACCATGTCACCCCCTTCGACCACAACGTCGTCAGCCTGCTCACCTCCTGCAACACGGTGAGGGCGCGGCCGGGCTCCTCCCCGAGGGCGGGGCACGGGCAGCTCTGCCCCTTTTGGTGCTGCAGTGGGATCAGTGGAAAACAGCTTAAAGCCCATTCAGTGCCACCCTTTGGGTCACCTTTTACCTGCCCAAGTGGCTCCAAGCTCTGTCCAGCCTGGCCTTGGACACTTCCAGGGATCCACAGCTTCTCTGGGCAACCTCACCACTCTGACACCCATAAATTTCCTCCTAATATCCAACCTAAATTTCTCCTCTTTCAGTGTACTCATTAATCCTTGTCCTGTCACTCCAGTTTCTGGCACAGATTCCCTCTAGGCTCTCTGAGATCCTGCAAAGTTTCATCTCCAGATCTGATTTATTAACTCAGGGTGTTAATCTTGAGATGTTTCTGTGGCTCAGTGTCAGTCTTGGGCTCTGCATGAAGAAGTGGGGCAGGGTGAGGAGCAGCAGGAGCTGTTCCAGTGGGGATTTTGGGCAGACCCCAGCAGCTGCTTCCTTCTCTGGCCTTGGGGATAAGGGGCAGGGCTGCTTGTGGGGCTTCTCCCAGCACTGGGTGGGCACTTTTGGGGGTGCATGGAGGGAGCTGTGTGCCAGTGGTGCTTGGGTAGTTCTGGGCTGTCCCTGCTCCCCTGTAAAACCCTTTGTGTGTGGAGTTCCTGAGTCAGCAGGCTCTGGGTGGGTCCTGTGTCCTGCACAGCCATTGATTTACCCCTGGCCTGGACAGGGGGGACTCTGGGAGCAGAGTGTGTCCTGCCAAGTGTGTCAGGGCCTGCTGCAGAGAGCCCTGGGGACGCAGCAGCTGGGAGTGCAGGGCGCAGTCTGAACTGATGATTTGGAATCCATTTCCCGTGGAGCAGGGGCCGAGGCCTGGCTGTAACATCTTCTCACCCACTGTCAACACAGATCACTCAGTCCCAGAGGGGATATTGCTAACGAGCAGCAAATTTGTCACCTCTGTCACCCGGGAGGGCGTGGCAGGGTGGGCAGGGCGGGGTTTCCTCCTCTTTCCTCATTGCTGTTCTCCCTGCAGCCTGCCCTGAGCGGTGCCCCAGGGTTCATCTGCTGGTCCCGGGGCTTCATGGAGCTGGGAGTGACAGGCAGCAGGGCCGAGCTGGTGGATTCCCTGAAGGAATACTCGGCCCAGCAAGGGAATCCCCCCCTGCTGCTGTTCCCAGAGGAGGCTGCCACCAACGGCAGGGCCGGGCTGCTGCGCTTCAGGTGACTTCCCCCAGCAGGGAATGGCAATTCCTGCAGCAGGGTGGGAAATGTGGCTACAAATATATGGCTACAAATGTGTAGCTACGTTTCTCTTCACAGAGAAAAGCAAGGCGCAATTCTTCCCAAGAATATTCTTAGCGTTTGTTGTGCCTGTGTTTGTGCAAAAGTAGAATGCAATATAAAGATTTTTTATCCAAAGTGATGGTGTTTTATTTCCTTGGCTTATCAGGGCCAAGTGTGTGTGTTGTGACTGTCAGCTAACAGTCACAAAATTCAGTGTAGTTGTGTGCAGGGTTGAGTGCTTAGCAGATTCAGTTTAGATATAGTGTAATATATTATAGAATAATGTAGTATCATAAAGTAATTAATTAGCCTTCTGATAAGCTGGAGTCAGATGCATCATTCTCTCTGCCCCTGCAAATTCAATAGGGTGGCTGGGAATGGCTCTGCTGTATGGTGACAAAATGGCTTCAGGTGGCTCCTGGGTCACTCACTGCAGAATTTCCTCCCTTCCAGCTCCTGGCCCTTCTCCATCCTGGATGAGGTCCAGCCCGTTGCCCTGCAGGTCCGGAGGCCGTTGGTGGCTGTGGTGAGTGCTGGGCACAGGGACAGGCTTGGGGTGGGAACAGCTTTTCTTTCTGCTTTGGAGCCTATGCTGTGGCCTGGCCTCGTGTCCTGGCAGCCTGGAACTAGCTGCTCTGTTCCAGTGCCTTTCCCAGGAGCCCTGGTTGCACTGGCCAGTGTGACAGATGTTTGGTGGCCCAGCTGGCTGTCACTGTGCCTCTGGCTTCCATGGCCACTCTGCTTTGCTGAGTTCCCAGGTGTGAATGACCCAGCTGCAGGCAGCCCTCATGCCAAAGGTCATCAGGGCTCTGGAGGCTCCTGAGCTGGAGCCCCTGGCACAGACACAGGACATGGAGCAGGAGCAGCCCCACACGAGGGATAAAGTCCATGGGGACAATGGCAGCACTGCCAAAGGCATTGCAGGGAAACTGCTCTCATTGAATTTCTTATTTTTTATATTTATTATTTATGGTCTGGTGACCACAGAGAGCTGCCAGTCATGGGTGTGGTGTTCCTGTGGCAAAGGAACCCCTGGCAAGGGTGAGGAGTCACCTGGATGTGTGCAGGGATGGGAACTGCAGGAATATTTGGCAGAGCTGAGACAGAGTTGAGACAGGTCACAAGGTGGGTGAAGATGCAGTTTTCCAGCAATAAGTTACATTTTGAATGACTCCTCTAGAAAAGTGGGAGAGTTTTTCTCTTCTGGACAGTTTATAAGGAATATCTTATGCTTTGATGGGGTTGGTTCCTTTGAGAAATTCTGAGATGTGACAAGCTCTGTGTCTGTCTGTGCATCCCTTCCCTCCTGCATGTCAGGGAGAACAGCAGGTCTGTGTAGAGGTGCTGGTTCTTGGCTCAAATTTTACCTTCAGAGTCTGAGCGGGACTTGGTGCTTCATAGGCTGAGTAAATCCTGGTGATTTTAAACCATCAGAAACTGGAAGGGTTGGAGATGTGATATTTTGAATGGATTGATTGGTGTTTTATAGAAAGTTTTCTTATAGAATTGTTAATGTGTATTAGGCACTGGGTTGGGCCAAACACCAGATTTGGAATTAAGAGAGAATTTTCTGCAGTTCCAGTTGCCTGGAGTGTTGCAGGAGGGTGTTGTGGGTGTTTTTCTGTGGCACAGGCAGTGTCGCTGAAGTCTGGCTGTGGGCATCACTCCAGGCATTTGGGTTTAGGGTTCTGAGGTTCTGTTTATCCAGGTGAGGCTTCTCTGTTCATTTTGTGCCTGGGCTTTCAGGGCTTTTCTCATTTACAGCTCCCCTTCCCAGGCACAAGCCTGTCTGAGAATCACAGAATTGTTTGGAAAATCAAATCCCACCATTCCACAGCAATGCCAAGGCCAGCACTGGCCATGTCCCCAAGTGCCACATCCACAGGGCTGTTAAATCCCCCAGAGATGGGGACTTCCCCCTGCCCTGGGCAGCTGTGCCAGGGTTGGACAACCTTTTCAAGGGGGAATTTTCCCAATATCCAAGCTCTTGTGCTGTTTCCTCTTGTGCTGTTCCCTGGAGAGCTTACAGCAGCTGGGACATCACAGAGAGGCTGTTGCCACCAGAATGAGGGTAGATTGCTCATGGTTCTGAGGATTGTTCATAGTTTTTCTGACATTTTTGTAACTTTCTGAAGGGACAGACTGGTAAGGAATGGGGGGATGCTCAGGGAAAGCCTTGCTGCTGTCTTAGTGGGAGGAAAGTGAAAACTGGTGATGACAATGAGGGTGAAGCTGCCCTGGGGCTTGCACTGGTTTGCTGTTGCCCCTTTCCCAGTCCTCCAGCCAGATGTGCTGTGCCCAGCTCCCTGCCCACTGCTGCTGTCCCACGGGTGGGATCTCACTGTGCTCTCTTCTTCCCCAGAGCGTGGCCGACTCCTCCTGGATCACGGAGCTGCTCTGGACCTTCTTCGTTCCCTTCACAGTTTATCAAGTAAGGTACTACGTCTCTCTCTTCTGTTTGGGGCAGGGTTGGGGGTGGGCAGGGCTGTGGTGTCACCCTGGCACTGAGAGCTCCATCCCATGGCACCATCTGGGCATGGCCATGTCCAGCTCTTGATGTGGAGAGGGCTCCTGGTTCCTCTTGGGGAAGGAGAACAGTCTCAGTCTCTCCAGGTGTTCAGTCCAAGTTTCCAGGGGTATTTTTGAAGCTGCTGAGCCCCCAGTGTCTGTCTGTCCCTACAGTCCCTTGGGAGTGGGGTGGCCCAGAGCCCTGCCCAGGCCTTGAGTAGCTCTGCTGTAATGAGGGCAGTGGAAAGGACTGGGAATCAAATGTAGGGCTTGGTGTATTTCAGCAAAGGAAAGCCTTTCCCTGCTTCTAGCTGCCTGAATTCTGGGTGACCTGTTTCCTCCTTCCATGTAAATGACCCCAGATCCTCATTAAGGCCTTTCTCTCATTAAGGCTTTTCTCTCATTAAGGCCTTTCTCTCATTAAGGCCAGTGAGCCACTTCTGTCTCCTACCACATCCTGTATTTGAGAGTGGCTGCTGGCCTTTGCTGCTCCTCTGGGGAAGGCTGTGGGCTGAGAGGGAGCCTGGGGGTGGGGATGGCATGGCAGGGTGTCCCCAGGGGCTCTCCCGGCAGGGTGGCTCCACGTGCTGTCTGTCTGTCTGTCCCCTCTCAGGTGGATGCCGTCTGTCCCCAGACGAGCGGACGAGCGGAGTGAGGACTTTGCGCTCCGAGTTCAGGAGGTAGGAGGGGGGCTGGGACAGGGATCTGTGGCATTGCTGCACTTTGGGGTGGGCACAGGCTGCAGGCAGAGGTGCAGGGGGCATTTCTGGATGTGTGTGTGTGATGGGAGCTCTGGCACATTGTTGGTTTTTGGGGTTTTTTTGGTGAAGGTTGGGATTGAAGGTGTTCCCTCAAGGCTCTTTCAGATCCTGCAAAGTTTCATCTCCAGATCTGATTTATTAACTCAGGGTGTAGATCTGATTTATTAACTCAGGGTGTTAATCTTGAGGTGTTTCTGTGACTCAGTGTCACTTTTGGGCTCTGCATGAAAAAGTGGATCAGGGTGAGGAGCAGCAGGAGCTGTTCCAGTGGGGATTTTGGGCAGATCCCAGCAGCTGCTTCCTTCTCTGGCCTTGGGGATAAGGGGCAGGGCTGCTTGTGGGGTTTCCCCCAGGACTGAGTGGGCACTTTTGGGGGTGCATGGAGGGTGCTGAGGGAGCTGTAGATGGTATTTTGTGTTTAGACTTAGATGTTTAATTTTTTAAGTTTATTTATACTTTTATAAGTAGTGAGATTTGTAGTATTTTATTAATAAGTCATAAAATGGTTATGTGTTTATTTGTATAAGTTTTTTAACTAAAATCTATTTAATTAAGAAACTATACTTAAATTATTATTTTTAACTTAATAATTAACTACTTGTGTTCTGTAATGTGGATTTTTTGTTTAGTTATAAAATACTACTTAAACTTATGAAGAAGGACTAGTGTTTGTTTTAAAACTTTTATTTTCTTATATATATTATTATATTCTAAAGCATTATATTATATTATATTATATTATATTACATTACATTACATTACATTACATTACATTACATTACATTATTTCATATTATATTATATTATTTCATATTATTTCATATTATTTCATATTATATTATTTCATATAATATCACATTATATTCTAAACTCTACTTTTTTACTACATGATATTACACACTTCTGATCAAACTGCACACTCATAATCTTAGTTCTATTATTTAATTTTAGGAGCTTTCTCTATGGCCTCAGGTCAAGTGCAGTGTTCTCTTGGGGGCTGAAGTCTGTCAGCACAGAAAATCTAAAATTCTCAGCATCCAGGACTCCAACAGAACATGGTTATTGCCCCTTGCAAGAGCTCAGTTATTTCATGGCCTGTTTGCCCCCCAGCACTGAGCCTTTCTGCAGTTGTCAGGGCTTTTCCCATCAAGTTCAAACCTTTCACCCCCTTTTTATAACACCACAAATCACACAAATCAGTGGTTTCTTCACCCTGCCCGTATATGCTGGGTATTTGACAGCTCCAGACATCTCATACCTCCTTGTCAGCCTGTTTTGGCAGGATGATATTGCAATTCCTGATCCTTTTTATGCCCTCTGCCACACTGCAATGCATCCCTGAGGCCCTGGAGAAATCATTTCCCAACCCTCTTGCCCTCAGCGTGGTTCCATGTGGCCCTGGCATGCTCCCCAGCCTGGAGGGGCTGTTTGTGCTGTGTGTGCTGTGTGATTTTAGTGTGCTGTGTGATTTTAGTGTGGCTGCTCTGTGTTCCCAGCTCTTGGCCATGGAGCTGGGTGTGGTATCCACACGGATCACCGCTGCTGACAGGACAGAGCACATGAAGAGGCTGAGGCACACGGCACAAAGGCTTTCCTTTGCCCCAGGTGGGGATCCTGGCTGTGGAACCTCAGCCTGGGCTCTGATTTTGGGGGTTCTCTGTGTGTTTTCAGTGACAAACTCACCCTGTGCCCGCTGTGCTTTGTCCTGCAGCCTCGAGCCAGCGCCCGGCAGCCCGGCCCAGGGTGCCCCCCAGCCTGCCCAGGGGTGCTCCTGAGGACCTGAGGGTGGTGGCCATGGCACAGCAGGTCAAGGAGGTGCTGCCTCACGTGCCCTTGGAGGTCATCAGGACAGACCTGGGTGAGCAGGGCTGCCAAGCAGGGATGTGGGTCCAAAAGAAGAAATCTCGTCCCCGCTGCACTGGTACACACTGGCAGCCATGATGCCTGGAGTGTCCTGATCTCTAATGGTTCCCTTCGTCCCCACAGTCCAGACCAACTGTGTGGACACCACCATTGCCAACTTGCTGGAGGGGAGAGTTCCCTTCTTGCCTGAGAGTAAAGAGTCTGAAGACCTGCCTGCCCCATCTACCTCCCAGGCTGCAGCTGCTTCTGGCATCCAGGGCTCTGTGCCTGCGCCTTCTTCCAAGGTACTTTGGGCTTGTGTCTCCCTGCTCTGCTGGCCAGAGGCATGGAGCACCAGCCAGGTCCTTGCAGAGCCACCAAGGAGGCTTCACCTGTGTCCTGATGGCTCCTGTGCTTTCCCTTCCAGCCGGCTACAAAGCAGTTTGCAAAGTCCCCCGTGGAGCGTCACCTGTCCCTGCAGGAGAGGAAACGAGCCTTGTACGACTATGCCAGGAGGTGAGAGCCCCCCACAGCTCCCCATGACACAAAATGTCCCCCTGCCCAAGCCCCCAGCAGGACCCGAGGTGCCACCCTGGCACCCTCAGTGTGGGCAGGACGTTCCTGTTTGGCACCAGGGACAGCTCCATTAATGCTCCTTGGTATGAGGGCACTGGGAGTGATTTGATCTCTGTGCAGGCTTTTTATGAGGCAAATCCTGGCACAATAGGCCAGTTCTGGTGTGTGGGTCGTGGTTTAGGAACACACAGAAAATTGAGGATGTGTTTGAGGGGGAATTTGAGTGTGCCTGGGCTTGTTGGGTACTGGATGGCTGGGGTGGTGCTGAGGGAACCATCCTGTTGGGAATCCCTGACTGGGACACCTGGCTGGGATCCTGTGGGTGGCCTTGGGGTACCGAGAGCTCTGTGGGCAGCCCTGGCAGCTCCTCCCTGCCCTCACAATCCACCGGGATTGAACGGTCCAAGCAGAGCCAGCCCGGCCCTGGGCTGCTGCAGTGTCCCCGCGGTGTCCCCGGTCCCCCGGGGCTGCTTCCTGGCCAGGATCCCCGGGTGGGTTCGGGGGAGGCCCCTCCGGTGTCTGAGGGAGGGCGCTCTCTCCCGCAGGCGGTTCGCTGAGAAGCACGGCGCGGCAAGGGCCGGTGGCAGCCCCTAAGCGGGCCGGACCAGGCCGGTGGCAACCCCTGACCGGAGCTCCGGGCCGGGCCGGTGGCACCGGGAGCGCGCGGGCCCCGCGCGGGCGGGACGGGCGGGGCGAGGGCGCCCCCTGGCGGCGGAAATAAATGGCGGCAGCGTCCGGCGCGGCTCGGGCTGTGCGAGCACCGGGGCGGGGCCATCGGGAAAGGGGGCGTGGTCAACGGGAAAGGGGGCGGGCCCGGGCCGGCTCCGTGCGGGTCTGCACGCGCCGCAGCCGACGCCTGCTCGCGCGCCGCACGTAGGCGCCGCTTAAAGAGGCAACGCGGCGGGTCCGCCGCTGCCGGGCGAGCTACGGCTCGCGGGCCCCAGCGGGAGGAGCCAGAGCCCCTTTAAGAATCCGGCTGCGGGTGCCGGTGGTTTTATTTACATGGGGGCTCGCGGGCGTCACGTGACTGTCAGCGGCGGGGGCTGCGCGCGGAGCAGCCGCGGGGCCATGGCGGGAGCCGGCGACGACGGTCCGGGGGGAACCGGGGCACCGGGGTGGGATCGGGGCCACGGGGGAGCCGGGCGGGACGGGGAACCGGCGGTGAAGGGGCACCGAGGGGTTCGGGACAATGGGACACCCGGGGAACCGGCGGTGAAGGGGCACCGAGGGGTTCGGGACAATGGGACACCCGGGGAACCGGCGGTGAAGGGGCACCGAGGGGTTCGGGACAATGGGACATCCGGGGAACCGGGGGTTCGGGACAGTGGGGAGCCCCCGGGGGTGGAGGGGTTGACGTGCACACGTGGGGGTCTGGGTCACCGGGAGCCCCGGGTGGTTGATGTGCACACGTGGGCGTCTGGGTCACTGGGAGCCCCGGGTGGTTGATGCGCGCTGTGGATGGGGGGCGGCTCCGTGGGGAGCTCAGGCGGGTTTCTGGGGGGCTGAGGTGCGCCGGGGGTCCCGGCAGGGCTGGGTCGGTGGGGGCACCACGGGGCTGATGAGCACCGCGGGGCGGGGGCAGATGCCGGTCCCGGGAGAGCAGCCTGGGGTGCACAGGGCATCCCGGGGCAGGGGTGTGCTGGGGAGGGCTGGGGTGCAGGGGTGGTCCTGGAGCAGCGCAGGGGCTGACAGCCCCCCCAGGCTCCTGGGTGGAGCTGCGCTGTGGCCCAGGCTGCCCCGAGCCCGAGGCGGCGCCCTCGCCCTTCTCCTGCCACGCCGACGTGGAGCGAATGCTGCTGGAAGCCCAGCTGGAGACAGAGAGCAGTGAGGGGTGAGTCCTGAGGGGGAGCTGGGCTCCAGAGCCCTGCTGGGCTGTGTCACAGGCTGGGCTCAGTGACTGAGGGTTTCTCTTTGCAGGGCCCTGCTCGTGCTGGGCTCCCCAGCCTGGGATGAGGACAGAGCCAGCCATGGCAGCGATCAGCCAGCAGAGAGTGAGGCACTGCCTGCCCACAGCCAGCCCCAGCCCGGCTGCCCCCATCCCTGGCAGGTGAGGGAGCTGCTCCTTGACCCTGGCACGCCCTGCTGTGCCCCAGGCCTTCTCTGACCTGCCCTGTGTCCCTTCCAGCGGGATGTGCCACAGGAAGCCAAGTGGAGGCAGCGACGCCTGAGAGCGTCCCTGGGCTGGGCCTGTGCCCGCTGCCCTCGGTACCTGTCTGCAGAGTGAGTCCTGTGTCCCCCCCAGCACATCCTGCTGCTGCCCCCCATCCTGCTGGCCCTGTTAACCATGAGCTTTCCCCAGGGAATTTGCCTTTGTGTGCTCCCCCCAGCCGGTGCTGTGGACCCTGCAGGGAGGTGCAGTGGGGAGGAAGAAGAGACTTTTCAGTTCAGAGCTGCTGCTGCTCTTCATCCCCTCGCTCCTGCTCAGCCACCTGCTGACCCTGGGGCTGGGGTGAGTGTCTGGGGCTCCTACCATGGGGCTGGGGGAGGAGGGAACACTCCTGGATTTGGGCTGCTCATCCTTGGCTGCTGCAGTGCTCTGCTGCCATCTCCCCTTGCTCCTGGCCTGCTGGGGCCCAGCACCCCATTCCAGTGCCTCACAGTCACTCTCTCCAATCCAGGATCTACATTGGGAAGCGCCTGGCAGCCTCCTCAGCCAACCCTCTGTGAGGAGCTGGGCAGGCAGCACCTTCTGCTCCGCTGGGAATGCAGGGAGAGCCTGGCACCAGCACAGCCTGACCGCTCCCAGGCCCCTCTGTCTGTCTGTCTGTCCCTCAGCCCTGCCTGGGAGCTGATCCCACTGTCCCCGTAGAATGGAACCCAGCTGCAGGCAGCCCCTGCCCTCCCCAACCCCTGAAACAGACTGTAAATACTGAGCCCACCTCAATAAAGAGCCCTGTGCCAGCTCAGGGGTTGAGCAGCGAGTCCCCTCCCTGTGTGTGGCTTGGGAAGTGACCACGGAGCCCTTCCCTGCTGCAGGAGGGTGACCCCTGTGCTTTGGGGTGCTGCCAGCTGGGGGTGAGCCCCTGGGTGGGTGTTCAGCCCCACACAGGTGCCTGGCTGATGTCTTTGCCCTTTATTATCCATGGCTGCAGTGCAGAGGTGGGAGCTGAGCGTGGCATGGCAGTCAGGGCAGTGACACCTGCCTGGTGCAGGTGACAGGGGTGGGCAGGAGAGGTGGCACTGCAGAGTGAGGCTGTGTGCACACCTGTGCACTGTGGGCCAGGAATGTGTCCTGCAGGATGAGGTGGGAGCTGTCCCACGGGTGGGGAGCAGGAATCACACAGAAATGGCACTGGGGAAGTCACTGCTGCTGCCACTGGCACAGTCTGTGGGGTGGAGGGAGGGAGGGAGGGACATCCTCATGGCTGGGAGGGGCTGCAGGGTGGGAGCTCAGCGTGGCTCCAGAGGCACAGCAAGCACCCAGGGCCAGATGTCCCAGCCCCAGGGGACACCTGGGGGTGTCCAGAGCTGGTGGGACACAGGGTGGCAGTGCCTGGTGCCACAGGGACTCTGCTCTGGGTGTCAGAGCTGCTCCAGCAGGTGAGAATCAAGCAGGGCTGTGGCTCCAGCAGCTGGCTGGGCACAGGGGCACTCTGGGCAGGGATGGGGACAGACAGGGGGTGGCATCAGGTCAGAGCTGTGACAGACGCTTGGATTTGGGTGGTGGCAGCGGCGGGGACTTGAGGCTTCTGGTCCCATCCACTGTCGGGGACACCTGAGAGCAGAGAGGGACGTGAGGGTGGTGGGAGCAGGGCCAGGGCCAGCCCTGAGTGCCTCCCCTGCAGTCCCTGTCCCCGGTACCTTCCCTGGTGCTGCAGCATCGCTCTGCTCCAGGAATGTCTCGTACACCGCGGGGCTGAACTTGCGGGGCAGCGGGGGCAGCTTGCTGGCACTCTTCACACGGCCACCAAAGCCAGTGGGGGACAGGGACGAGCCTGTGCAGGCAGGAGAGGAGACATGGAGGCTCAGCCAGCCTGGGGGGACACAGGGCCCATCAGTGTCTCCAGAGCTGTCAGGGCCAGCGCTTCTGCCCCAACACTATGGGAGTGTGGCACTGCTGGGCACAGGGGACAGAGGTGCCAGGGGATGTGAGCCCAGCCAGGAGCAGAGGGCTGGCTCCCACCAGGAGCAGCTCTTGGCACCGAGACCCAGTGGCACAAGGTCCAGGATCAATGGCTGCAGCCCCACAGGGAGTGTTCAACAAGGGACGTGCCTGTGCTCCAACGCTGTGCCATCACAAGGGGGTGAGGGGACCTGTGCTGAGCGTGGTGTGGGAGGGCACAGCCCTGCTCGTGGGGCTGCAGGGACTCTCAGGAAGGTGTTGGGGTGCTGTGGGGCTGCAGGGACGCTCAGGAAGGTGTTGGGGTGCTGTGGAGACTCTCAGGAAGGTGTTGGGGTGCTGTGGGGACTCTCAGGAAGGTGTTGGGGTGCTGTGGGGCTGTGGGGACTCTCAGGAAGGTGCTGGGGTGCTGTGGGGACTCAGGAAGGTGTTGGGGTGCTGTGGGGCTGCAGGGACTCTCAGGAAGGTGTTGGGGTGCTGTGGGGACACTCAAGAAGGTGTTGGGGTGCTGTGGGGATGCTCAGGAAGGTGTTGGGGTGCTGTGGGGCTGCAGGGACTCTCAGGAAGGTGTTGGGGTGCTGTGGGGACACTCAAGAAGGTGTTGGGGTGCTGTGGGGATGCTCAGGAAGGTGCTGGGGTGCTGTGGGGACTCTCAGGAAGGTGGCCTGGCAGGCTGTACCTGCAGGGCTGGGCTGAGCCCCAGCAGCAGCTTGGCTTGGCGGGGGCTGTTTCCTATCAGCGCTCAGGCTGCTCTCGCTCAGGGTGCAGGAGAGTCTCCTTTTCTCGTCCTGGGGCACAGAGGGAAGGATCAGCACCTCGGAGGGCCAGGCTGGATGGCAGCCCCCGACTCTCTTTTCCTGCCCTCCCTGCAGCAGGGGCTGCCACCAGCCCCTCCAGGGCTCCCATCCAGGCTGGGGGCAGAACCAGGAGCTCTGGGTGCAGCAGGAACACCCAGAGGGGTGCGAGCAGAGCCCCAGGGTGGCCCCAGGGCTGAGCTGAGCATCACCTTGTGCTCTGGCAGCTCCGAGATGGACTGGCGAGCATCCTGCCGCCGGGACCCGAAGATGGCGCTGGCGCGGCTCTCCCGGCGCTCGCTCCTGTGCTCCTCGCTCTCAGAGGGGCGGTGGGCAGCCTTTGGGGTCGGTGGTGCCTCCGGGCTGTGGGGTGACCGGGACAGGTGAGGGGCAGCCGGGGAGGGAGGAGCGGGGCTGGAGCATCACTGGGAGCGGCTGCACTCGGGCATCAGCACCAGCCACAGCAGAGCTCAGCAGGGCAGGTGTGGGGGACAGGAATGGATGGCTCAGGTGACAATTGTCCAGGTGAGCACATGGGGTGTCTCTCCTCCATGCCGCCCATAGGGACAAGGCCACCGTGGTGACCTGGCAGGACAGACCCCTGAGATGCACTTGGCATAAAGGGAAGGGGGAAGAAAAGCACCAGGGCCAGAGTGAGGAAGGCTCAGCTGAGGGGGATGAGGGAGGATGACCAGCACACTCCCCAGTGCAGCACTTGCCTGGCTCCAGCGTGGCTCAGGCGGTCCCAGTCAGGCACCCAGGCTATGGAGCGGGGTCGGCCGCTCCGCCGCTCCTCAAAGAACATCTGAGGGACACAGCCAGGAGGGATGAGAGGGCAGAGCCTCCCCAGCCTTCCCTGGGCTCAGCCAGGACCATCAGTGCCCTCTCTGACCAGCCCTGCTCCTGGGCAGGCAGGGACCCTGAGATCCCCCATGCCCGGTGGAGATGTTGTGTTGTGTTTTTATACTTTGTAATAGTTTTGGGTTTGTATCACTGTATTTTTCCCAAATTGTTTACCCCAGATTGTACCCCCTCCCTTTACCTGTGTAATCCCTTTCCTTTGCTGAGATCATCCCCAAATCCCCACCCTGGCTCTCCTGTCTGGATCCCACCCCCTCTCCTCTCTGGGATCCATCTCCTCTCCTGTCTGGATCCCACCCCCTCTCCTCTCTGGGATCCATCTCCTCTCCTCTCTGGGATCCCAGTCCCTCTCCTCCCTGGATCCCAATTAATACCAAGCCAGGCGTTTCTCTGATGGGATCACACCAGTGCTGGGCACTGTGGCACCCCCAAACCCTTCCTGCTGTGTCCTCCCCTCCCATCGCCACCCCAATCCTCAGCATCCCATCCCCTTCTTCTAGAAGTTTCAGTCCAGGACATTAAGTAATTAGCCAGAGGCCTGGGGTCAGCCCCCCAAGTGTTTCTCCATACCCTGTCCTAAATGTCTATCCCCCAATATCCATCCCTTGGGGTCACTTATTGGTTAATAAAATGTTATTTACTTTAGGTTTCCACTTCCCTTTAAATGTAATCTTGGCTCTCAATAGGAAGCACCTTGAGGTGCAGGGCCCGGTGCTCCTCACCCTGTTCCTGCCCAATCTGTGCCCTCAGCCAGCTGTTCCCTGCTGCCCCACATCTGCACTGGCATGTCCAGGGCAGTGCCCATACCCACGGTGGCACTCACCATCTCTCGCACCCCGTACTGAGCCTCCACCTTGGCGCGCAGCTGCTCGAAGCACTGCTCCATGCGCTCGTGGAACGGCCGCAGGTCCTCCGGCACCTTCTGCCCGTGCATCCGGATGCCCTCAGCCAGCAGGGGGATCTGTGGGACAGCGGGGACTCGTGGGGCTCCCTGGCACCGCCGCCAGCTGGCCCTGCCAGGGGGATGCTGCACCTGGTACCTGCCAGGCGATCAGGTCCTTCAGCTTCTCGATCTTGCCTGCGTCCTCAGGGTGCTCCTGCATGTACAGCTCCTGGAAAAAAGCCTGAAAAACCCTCCTGAGTGCCACTGCCAGGCTGGCCCAGCTCACACAGGCTGGGGATGGCACCCCCTTTGCTCTGGGATCCATCTCCTCTCCTCCCTGGATCCCAGCCCTTCTCCTGTCTGGGGTCCCAGCCCCTTTCCTTTCTGGGATCCATCTCCTCTCCTCCCTGAATGCCACCCCCTCTCCTCTCTGGGGTGCATCTCCTCTTCCTCTCTGAGATCCATCTCCTCTCCTCTCTGAATGCCACCTCCTTTGCTCTCTGGGATCCATCTCCACTCCTCTCTGGATCCCATCCCCTCTCCTCCCTGGATCCCAATTAATACCAAGCCAGGTGTTTCTCTAATGGGGTCACACCAGTGCTGGGCACTGTGGCACCTCCAAACCCTTCCTGCTGTGTCCTCCCCTCCCATTCCCATCCCAATCCCCATCCCAAGGCTCCCCACAGTGCCAGTCCAGCCTGTGCACCCCTCACCTTCTCATAGTTGGTGAAGCCCCCCATGACTGCAGGGTCCACGATGCCGTTGAGCAGCATGGACAGAGGGTTGATGGGCAGGCTGGGGTCGTTCTGGTGCCTGTTGATCTCACTCATGATCTTCTCGTTGGTTTTCATCATGGTCTCAATAGCGTTTTCCAGGGGGGAGATGATGATCTGTGCACAGGGAGGGGTCAGTGCTGGCAGGGTGGGCTCTCCCCAGCCCAGAGGGACCCCTGGGGCTGCACATCCCACCCCAGGAATCCCCTCAGACCCCTGGGGCTGCACATCCCACCCCAGGAATCCCCTCAGATCCCTGGCACAGCCTGGGGCTCAGTGAGAGCTCCTGGGGCTGTGCTGGCCATGCTGGTCCCTGCACAGAATCACCCCCATGGGCACGGGGCAGCAGCGAGGCTGCAGGAGACCTGGGTAACCTCTGGTGTCACTTTGGGGATGCACCAGGACACTCTGTGACAGCCCAGTCAGGACACTGTGTGACAGCCCAGCCAGGACACCCTGTGACAGCCACCAGGACTCCCTGTGACAGCCATCAGGGCATCCTGTGACAGCCCAGCCAGGGCACATCACATCTCCACAGCTGTGGCTGCTGAGACTCCCTGGATGCTGACCAAGCACTCATCCCTGACAGAGGAGCAAAGCCCACACACTGTCCCTGCTGCCCACAGAGCATGGCACAGGCAGGACACGCTCCCCATCCCCAGCCTGAGCTCCTGGCAGGGCTGGAGCATCCCCCAAGCTCCTGGGAGAGCCCCCAGCCCCCTCCTCACCGTGTCAGTGGAGGTGACAACGAACCAGCGCAGGATGCCCGGCAGGGGATAGGCTGTCCTGAAGGTCGTCCTCTCAATCCACATGTTCTGTGGCAAGAGCAGCAGTCACTGCCCACCCTCCTCCCATCACCCCTGGCTGCCCCATGGCCTGGGGGGCTCCCACCTCCATGGGCACAGCACCAGGGACCCCCCAGCTGAGGACCCTGGTACTCACAGCAAATTCATTGTCGGGATCACTCGGGCCCCTCTTGAAAGGCCGGGAGTAGCTGAACCTCTGGATGTGGTTGGCTTTGTAGAAGCTGTGGGGAGGGAAGGGATGGAAATGAGAGAGGAGCCCCAGTGTGTCCCACCACCCACAGGGTTCTGTGGGGACACTCACTTGGTGATTTGCTCCGGGATGCTGCGGCCCCTGAGCCGCACCTTGGACTCCTCTGCCGGCTGCACGGTGAAGCACTGGATGTCTGAGGGAGTGAAGGAGCACAGGAACACCCTGCAGGGCAGGGCTGCTGGGCACAGGGCTCCAGAGCCTCAGGGGTGAGCCCCAGGGGGACACAGAGGCATTTATGGGATTCCCACATGCACAGGGATGCACAGAGACCAAGCCACGCTCCCAGCTGTCACTGACATGTTTTCTGAAAAATATCTTTGCTGGGATTTTTCTGCTGAGAAGCCTCAGAAAAGAAATGTAAACAATAACTATCTGATGGCTGTGGGATGTGTGCTGGAGATGCTTTACCAACAGGTGAATCTTGGATTGGTCTCATGTGAATTGTTTTTACTTGATGACTAATAATGGTCTAGCTGTGTCAGGACTCTGGTCAGCCACAAGATTTCATTATTCATTCTTTTCTGGATTTCTGATTTCTCCTTTCCCTTTCTTTTAGTATAGTAAATAGAATAGAATAGAATAGAATAGAATAGAATAGAATAGAATAGAATAGAATAGAATAGAATTTATATTATATTTATAATATAGCATAATATAACATTTATACAACATATAACATTTATATATATTATAGTATATATATTATATTATATATTATATAGTATACAGTATATAGTATATATATTATATATTATATATTTTATATTATGTTATATGTTAAATATATATATTATATACATAATATATAAATATAACATTTATATTATGTTAATGTATTATGTTATATATTATATTATATTATATTATATTATATTATATTATATTACATTATATTACATTATATTACATTATATTATATTATATTATATCAGCCTTCTGAAACATGGAGTCAAATTCTCATCTCTTCCCTCGCCCTGGGGACCCTCAAACACCCCCACACCCATCCCTGTCCCCGTGCACACAGAGGATACACTGCCCTGGGGAGTCAGTGATGTCCTGGCCAGGGGGAGATGTGCTCTTCAGCTTCTCAGCGTTGGGGAAGGGGCTCAGCAGCTGCATCTCAAAGTCCTCACGCCGCTCGTACTCCTTGCCCCGGTAGATGAAGACCTTGTTCTGCAGGGCAGGAAGGTGACAGCTCATCCCTGTGCCACACAGCAGGGCCAGCAGGTCCCAGAGCACTGGGATGCTGTGCTGATAAGGCTCTCCTGCCAAACAGGAGACATCTCCCTATCTAGGAAAAAATATCTCCCCAAACCCAGGAACTAGAAGAAAAATGAAAGGCGGCACACGGAGAATCAGGATTGTGCCAGCCAAGCAATGTCACTGAGGACAAATCCTCTGTGACAAATTTGGTGGCTTCTATGAGGGTGTGGCAGCATGGGGGGGATGAGGGGAGAGTGACTGGACTTGTGCAAACCATCTGAGCCTGGGATGTCCCCTGGATGGGACAGATGCTGGGTGAGGAACAGGCTGGATGGTGACACTCAGAGAGTTGTGGTGCACAGGTGGACACCAGTGAGGAGTGGGGGTCCCTGGCTGTGGAGGTGGCAGCTCTGGAGGGTCCCTGGCTATGGAGGTGACATCTCTGGAGGGTCCCTGGCTATGGAGGTGGCAGCTCTGGAGGGTCCCTGGCTATGGAGGTGACATCTCTGGAGGGTCCTTGGCTGTGGAGGAGGCAGCTCTGGGGCTGCTCCTGGTTCTGCTTACCCTGAGGAAGGTGGGGAAGCCCTGCCCATAGTACCCCACAGCAAAGTAATCCGGGCTGGGTCGCAGCACCTTCAGGATCTTCTCATAGAACTTTGCCTCTCGCTGCTGCAGAGGAGAGGGGCAGGATGAGGGCAGGAGGGGGCTCTGCAGACCCCCCATGCCCCCTGCCCAGCCAGGCACCCACCAGGATGTCACTCAGCATCTCGTAGTCGAACACGTGGCTCTCGTACTGCTCCGCCAGCTCCTTGCAGATGTGGATGGCTTCCTCCCACATCTGGAGAGAGAGAGGGGCCAGGACAAGGCCCCCCAGGGCAGGGTGAACTGGGGAAGGGGCACCAGGGGCTTCCAGCAGGGACCAGCTGCACCCCTGCCCCTGTGAGGAGCGGGAGAGGGCTCTCCTGTGGGGACTGGTGGGCAGCAGAGGAACTTGGCTTCCCACCAAGCCCCCAGCTGACCCCATCAAGCCTTTGTCCAGAGCTATCCAAGCTTCTGACCTGGGCTGGGATGGGACAGGGATGGGATGAGGGACAGTGGCTGTGGGGTGACCCATCCAGCCCAGATTCACTGGGGCAGCTCCAGCCCTTCTGCGGCAGTGGGGAGTGAGGGGCTGTGCTGAGAATGGGATGTGGGAGCATGAAACATGGGGGAGTTGGTGGCAAAGGGGCCAGGCTTGCCCTGAGCCAGCCCAGCTCCCTCCAGTTTTGGGGTTTCAGAGGCTGCAGGGCCTGTAGGGGCCACGCTCACCTTGCCCTGGTCGAAGTACTCGATGATCTGGTTGTACAGAGCCTCCTTCAGCTGGCGCTGAGTGTGCAGCTGGAGCCCGTGTGGGCCTGGCACAGGGGCTGCATTGGACTCCTCTGACCACTGCACAAGGGATTGGGGACTGTCACACCCTGGGCCATGGAGCTGCCCCCTCCTCACAGCCCCCCCAGCCCCCCGTGCCCACCGTGAGCAGCCGGGCGTGCAGCAGCAGCGTGTAGGCTCCCTCCGTGTAGTTCTCATAGCTGATGTGCAGGTCCTTCAGCTTGTACAGGTACCTGGGGGTGACACAGTCACGTGTGGGGGGTGAGAGCACCATCACCTGCCCCTCAGGCCGCCCTGCCCAGCCCATCCCTCTGGGAATGCCCAGGAGCCCCCAGCCCAGGCGCTGCTGGGGATCCCAGGGCTGGGCTCACCTGATGTACATGGCCTGGCGGTCAATCTCCTTGTAGAAGTTCTGTGGAAAGGCAGATGAGGTTGTTTGAGTGGCCCTAGGGGTGGCACATGCCACAGCCCCTCACAGTGCCACCCTCTGGGTCACGGTGCTGCCAGGACTGTCCCCACACAGGGATGGCCGTGGCCCACACAGCTGCACATCCCAAGCGATGCCAGCTCTGGCACCCCCTCTCTGCTGTGCCAGTGGCACCGTGGTGACTTGGGGACAAGCCCTGCCAGCCCTGGGGACCTGGGGGAGCACAGGAACAAGCCCAGGTTGCCCCAGGGAGCTGGGACACGGGATGAGCCCTGGCAGCCTGAGGAGCTGGAGCAGGGCAAGGTGCTCACCAGCAGGTTGACGGTGCAGCTCATGCTGTAGGTCTTGTTCTCGTCATTCATGACAGCCCTGTAGTCCAGGAGCCGCTCCAGGAGCTCGCTCACCAGCCTCACAAAGTCCTCTCCAGGCTTGGCCAGCTCGGGGTGGCTCTGGCAGCAGCTCAGCAGGCTGGGGAACAGAGAGAGGCACACGGGTCCCACTGCACAGCCAGCTCTGCTGTGCTCCCACCACTGCCCTGCCCGGCAGCAAGGGCAGGGACAAAGCCTGGGCAGAGCAGGGGCATCACCTGGGGCAGGGGGGACTCCTGGGGCAGGGGCATCACCTGGGGCAGAGATAACACCTGGGGCAAGGGCATTACCTCAGGCAGGGGTAATTCCTGGGGCAGAGATAACACCTGGGGCAGAGATAACACCTGAGGCAGGAGTAACTCCTGGTCTGAGATAATACCTGGGGCTTAGATAACACCTGGGGCAGAGGCATCACATCAGGCAGGGGCAATTCCTGGGGCAAAGATAACACCTGGGGAAATGGCATCACCTCAGGCAGAGGTGACTCTCAGGGCAGAGATAAGACCTGAAGCAGGAGTAACTCCTGGGGCAGAGATAACACCTGGAGCTGGGGTAATTCCTGGTCTGAGATAACACCGGGGGCAGGGGCATCACCTCAAGCAGGGGTGACTCCTGGTCTGAGATAACATGTGGGGCAGAGATAACACCTCAGGCGAGGGTAATTCCTGGGGCAGGGGCATCACTTAAGGCATAGGGTAATTCCTGGGGCAGGGGTGTCACCAGGGACAGGAGCATCACCTGCAGCAGGGGTAACACCTGGGGCAAAGATAACACCTGGGGCAGGGTGGCTGGGCCAGCAGAGGTGTGCAGGGGGCACACGGTGGTGCTCGGGCACACGGTGGTGCTCAGGCTCCCTCCTCGCTGCTCCCTTTCCCCTGGCACACTCCGGGCCAGGGCACAGCGTGAGGAGCAGTGGGACGGCAGCAGGAACAGTGACAGCAAAGCGGAGAAGGTGGCAGGGATGTCACTGCACACTCACATGCTCTTGAAAAGCTGCATGTACTGCTCGTCCCCGCGGCCGCCCTCCACCTCGCTGTCCAGCCTGCGCAGGATCTCATCCTCAAACTGGAAAGCGGACAAAGATGGGCTGACCTTGGAGCAGCCCCTCACCCGTGACCATCCCAGAGAGAAGGTTCCAGGGCACGCCCTCCCCTGCCGTGGGTGGTTCCCAGCCCATCCCGGGCCTCACCCTGGTGAAGCTGCCCCTGAGGCGGTGCTCGCACAGCATCATGTCGAAGAAGATGGGGATGGTGGATTTGCGCAGCTCCAGCTCCGGCACCAGCGTCATCTCCAGGATGGGACCCACCATGCCCGGGATGAACTCGATCTTGCGCTGCCCTGGGAGGACAGAGAGGGCTGGGATCCACGCCCAAAACAGCAAAAAGCCGCTCGCCACACCCACTGTGGGCGCGGAGAGCCAAAATCCATCCCTGCACAGCGCGGCTCACCGAGGCTGTACCACATGTCCCGGATGGATGCTCCGATGGTGGCTCTCATGTCCCCGTACCTGCGGGGACAGAGGGACAGCATCGCTCTGCAGCCCCGGGTGTGCCCAGCCCAGCTGGCTCATCCCAAAACCCCTGTCCCCGGGGCAGGGACTCACTTGGCCAGGATACTGTTGCGTTTGCCCGGGGAGAAATTCTCCAGCTGCAGCGAGTCCTGCGTGAGGAAAGCCACGGCCAGGTGGAAATAATTGTTCCAAAGCTGCGGTGGAAGGAAGCAGAGGGATGAGTGCCAGGCTGGGGGGCACAGCGGGGTCTGCTCCTGACCCCAAGCAGGGCTGAGGCAGTGCCACCCACCCACCTGCAGCTCGAAGTCGCTGTCGCTCAGGAACATCTCGGTCAAGGTGGTGGCAAAGTGGTTGATGGCACGCAGGAACTCCCTGTGGACAGTGGGCACGGAGTGAGGGCAGCACCAGCGTGCCCAGTGCCCAGCCTGGTGTGCCCACCAGCATCACACAGAGGGGTGAGGTCCTTTCTGCCCCCCAACCTCTGTCCAGAGTCCACCTGCCCCGCTGTTACCGTGACATTTTCTGAAAAATCTTTTTTTCCCCAGGATTTTCTCCTGGGAGGCTGAGAAGCCTCAGAGAGGAATGAAAACAAGAATTATCTGATTGCTGTTCTCGTGTTTGCTGCTTTGGAATGTGGCTTGGACATTGTTTACACCAACAGGTGAATGTTTGATTGGTTCTGTGTGAATTGTTTTTAATTAATGGCCAATCACAGCCAGCTGTGTGGGGTTGACACCGAGAGTAAGTCACAGGTTTTTATTCTTCATTCTTGTTAAGCCTTTTGATGTATCCTTTCTCTTTCTTTAGCATAGTTTTGGTATATATAATATAATATAATATAATATAATATAATATAATATAACTGTTATAAATGTTATATAATATAATATAACTGTTATAAATGTTATATAATATAATATAGACGTTATAATACAACTGTTATAAATGTTATATAATACAATATAGACGTTATAATACAATACAACTGTTATAAATGTTATATAGTATAATATAGACGTTATAATGTAATATGACTGTTATAAATAGTTATATAATATAATATGGACGTTATAATACAATATAACTGTTATAAATAGTTATATAATATAATATAATATAGATTATATTATATTATATTATATTATATCATATCATATCATATTATATCATATTATATTGCCTTTTTAGAACACGGACCCAAATTCTCATCTCTCACCTCATCCTGGGGCCCTCACAAACACCACACCCCACAGCACCCCAGGTGCTCACAGCCACCCCAGCCCCTCCCTGTGCTCCTCCCCAGCCTCTCACCGGTTCTGCACCATGTTCATCACCACCCAGTCACCAGGGTACACCGTCTTCCCGATCAGGTCCTTGAAGAGGATAAAAGTCTCCATGAGGAAGTCCTGCAAGGGAGGGAGAGATGTCAGGGCCGTGCTGGGCTGCAGTGCCCTCCGGAGGAGGCTGTGAGGGAGGCGCTGGTGCCGGAGGGCTCCGTGTTGCACTCACCATCAGCTCGGGCCGGGAGGGGAACCCCTGGATGTAGGTGCTGTAGTGGTCCTTGTCCATCTGGCTCAGGATGGTGGCCATGCAGGCCACGTAGTGGCTCTGGGGGACAGGAGCTGCTCAGGCCCTGCTGGGTCCTGCAGCTCCAGTCGGTTCATAACCCAGAGCCCCAGTTCACCCCCTCCCTCCCTGGTCCCCTCTTCCCCAGCTCCCTTCTCCTGGCCCCTTCATGTGCATCCCACTGCAAGGATGGGATGGCTCCTGCACCCACCATGATGCCAGGGGGATGCAGGAGTCATTACAGAGTGGTGCTGAAGCACCTCTGTCACTTCTGAGGCCATTTAAGGCCATCTGTGGGTGTCAGGGCATTTTGAAAATGGCAAGCAGGAGTGCCTCCAGTGCAGGGTCCCAAACCGAGCCCTTGGCTCCACTCCAGGGGGCTCCCAGGTTTGTATCAGGACAAGTGGAGTGTGCATGAGCGGGATGCTGCCCAAAAGCTGTCCCAGAGACACTTCCAAGGCTGGAAACTGCGGGAAAGGGCAGCAGTTCCTGGGCTAAGAGCATGGTCTGGCTTGCTCAGGGGGAGTGACGGCCCTGCCGTGCCCCGGTGCCACTGATGGAGCTTTGTGGGTGGCTTCGGGTGCCAGCCCATGCCCAGAGACTGCCGTGCCCGAGCCCTGCAAGGGCAGCACCGGGCTCTGGGCACCTCTGCTGCCCTTCCAGCCCTCCTTCCATCCCTGCAGGTCGGGCACAGCCGGAGCTCCCGCTCGGATTCCAGCGGAGCATTCCCGCCCTGCCATTTCCCCATTGCGGCGCCAGGCCAAGCACACGCGGACCCAAGCGGGCTGTTCGGGGATGGATGTGACCGCTGCCGGTGACCGAGGGCTCCAGCCTGGCACCGCCAGCCCGGGGGCAGCCCCGGCAGCATCCCGGGATGGGGCACAGCCCACCAAGAGCTGCAGCGGGCGAGCAGCGAGCGCCCACGGCCAGCCCTGGCTGCGAGGGGTTTTCTGTCTCTAGGAGGGAATTCCAGGGAATTCTCTCGTGCAAAGCAAACCCCAAAATCTCCCGCTGCTCCGGGAATCCATGTGGTGCCCCAGCACCGGCACACCGGGGGCCCGCGGGACCGGGACGCGCCGGCACCGCCCCGCACGGGCAGCGCCCTCCCGGTACCGGGACCGCGGCTCCTCCCGGGCTCCGGGGCTCGGCTCCCGGGCGCGCACCCCGTGCCGGGGCTCCGCCCCCCGCCCCACTCCGCCCCCGCCGGCTCCGCCCCGGTACCGGCGAGCGCGCGCCGCCCCGCCCCGCCCCGCCGAGCCCCGCGCCCGCCGCTGCCGGACCCGCGCTGCCGCCGCCGCCTCGGAGCACCAGGTACCGGGCGGGATGGGGAGGAGGCTCGGCCCGGGAGCGGGGCGGCGGCCGCACCGGGGGCTGCGGGCATCGGCCCTGCGGCGCCCGCCGGTACCGGGACCCCGGGCGGCCCCGCGGCAGGGGCGTGCGAACCCCGGGGCCAGCAGCGGCGACACGGTGCGGGGAGCCCCGGAACCGGGACTGCGCGGCCGTGCGGGGACGCCGGGGGCGCGGGAGCGGTGCGGGGACCCTCGGCCCGCGGGATGCGCGGGGGCCGAGCTGGGCTGGCCAGGGGGATCCTCGGTGTCCCCGCGGGTCGCGGCACCTCCCTGTCCTCCCCTCTTTGCTCCCGGCGAGCAGGAGCTGCCCGGGGAACTGCGGGAGGCACCGCGCACCGAGCATCCCCACGGCGGGCACCGTGCGCCGAGCACCCCGCACCGAGCCCCCTACGCTGGGCACCCCGCACCGAGGCGACCACCGGCGGCCGTGGCGGGGGTCTCTGGGGGGCACAGCCGTGCCGGAACGGTGGCACGGTGCGCAGCCTATGGAGGAGCATCAGTGGTGGGAGGTGCTGTGCTAGAGGGGCCGAAGACCCCCACGTTGCTCCGCGGTGCCGCAGCCTCGCCCTGTCCGCCCCGGCCCGTGGTGCCCCCGCTGCTGCTGGAGCCGCTCTGGGCTCATCCCCGCTCCCCCTCGTTAGGAAGGCGTCCGTCAGCCGGGGCTGTGCCGGGTGACACACACGCACACGCACATCCAGGGATGTCACTTTCGGTACCGCGCGCCGCCGTGACGCCGGCCGGGGCTGGAGGGATTCAGCCCACGTTGCTCCCAAGGCCTGGTGTCCGCCGGAGCGAGTCCCGGCGAATGGGGGTGCTCCGGTCCCTCCCGGGCTGCTCCGGTCCCGATCCCGCCCGCGGGAGCTGCGGCTGCCGAGGGCGGTGCGGGAGCGGGGCCGAGGTCCCCGCGGAGCCGCTTCGGTGCCGGGAACACGAGGTGGACACGAATGAGTAACCAGCGGGCCCGGCTGTGCCAGCACGGGGACATACGAGGACATCGGTGTCAGCTGCTCGCTCCGAGGGGCACGGCGTGCCCAGGGCCAGCGGCGATCTCCGGGCTCGGGAATGAACCCCTTGGCACAGCCGCGGCGACAGGGGGACCCTCAGGTGGGGATGGCACCTCCGGCCCTTCCCCGTGTCCCCTGCCCGCAGGGAGCGTCCGTCCTTCCGGAGCGGAGTGGGTTTGGTCGCAGAAGCTCCTTTGGACTGAGGTTGTCTTCTTTACAAATGATAATTACTGTAATTGCTTAATAGCATGGTGGCATCCAGAGGCCACAGATAATGAGCGGGTCTATTCCCGTCCCTGCTAACGACTCTGCTCCGGTCCTGCCCAGCCTCGCCTCCGTGTGCTCCGGACTGTTCGGTGGTGAGGAAACTGAGGCACGAGGCGGAGGAAAACGCTCGCAAAATCCCAAATTCCCGCGGTAGCCAGCGTTGTCTAAAGCGGACGGAGATAAAGGGGGGCAGGCTGCTCCATGGCATTGAGAATGCACTTAAAGGCAGGAATTTGTATTCTGGAAGGACATTCCCGGTGCCGGGAGCTGCAGCTGCAGAGGCCGTGCTGATGGCTGCTGCCACCATGGGGGATGTCCCAGGGGGTCCCTGCTGCACCCAGGACCGACCCCCCCGAGCCTGGACCGGGCTGTGCAGGGGCACCTGGGGCAGTGCAGGAGCTGCTGGGCGGTGAAGCCTTTCCAGCTATTTCCAGAAGTGAGTTCTGGGGACAGTTGGTGGCTTTCTGATGCCATTTCTGGCCTGTGAGGGAGCCCACAGAGCCTTTGTCACCCACGATCCCCTGGCCCAGGGATTGCTTTTCACGAGATGGGTGCCCAACCCCTTCTCCAGAGCTGACACATCCTCCCTGCAGAGCACAGGGTCTGCAGATGAGCTGGGTCTCCTGTGGCCAAGGCTCTCTGGGCCGTGTCCCACTTCCCTCGTGCTGTCCCTGCTGCAGGATCAGCCTGTGCTGGAGATGCCACAGGAGCCCTGGGGTTTGGTGCTGGGCACCAGCCGAGCTCTCTGGGCTGGATCTCCATCACAAGGAGCTGTGTAGCCACACAGGGCATCCCCAGGGTGAGGGGGAGGAGGAGGATGGTGCTGCCCAAACCCCATTGAGCGGGAAGGAAGCAGGCGAGCAGGGTGTTCTTCCTGCCGGGGTGGTCTCTCCTGCAGCCCCGGGGGTGGCACTGAACCACAGCAGCTCCAGGGATGCTCCTCCTTGCCTGGATGAGCGCAGGGAAGCCTCGGGACACAGAACAAACTCCTCCTGAGCTGCTCCCTCAGGCAGGTCACTCTCTCTCTTCACGTCTCATCAAAGCAGCGCTCCCAAAGCTGCTGTGCCTGGCAGAGAGGTGGGGACGCCAGCAGGTAGCACAGCGAACAGAGCCACCACTGCCATGACAGCCCTATTAGCATCCACGGGAGACACGGGAATCATTTGGCTTCTGCAGCTTCTGAAGGCTCGTGCAGAGCCTTTGTACTCCCGAATCCCCGGCCGTGCGCGGCTCCATCTGCAGCAGCAGCACTTCCACATCAGAGGGCAGCGATCCCAGCGAGGCTGGTGGCCTCAGCGTGCCGGGAGGGTGTCACTGCTCCTTCCCCAGCCCACGGGATCCCTTCCATGACACCAGGGGCATGAGCCATGGCACGTGTGGCCAGGCCAGCCGGGAGCCCCAAGAGGAGCCTGTGGGGTGGCTGTGGGTGCTGGGGGCTCCCGGCCCAGGCTGGGTGTCACCAGAGCCTCCTCCTGGTCCCCGTGGCTGGGAGAGTGACTGATGTTCCCTCGGAGCACTCCAGCCAGTGACCTACATAGGGATGAGTGCGGATCCCTCGCTCCTCTGAGCTGTGTGCCCGTGCTGCTCCCAGCACCCCTGGGTGATGCTCAGTGTGGGGCTGAGGGGCACAGCCACCCCTGGCACGGCCCTGGTGGCAGGGACAGCTCCTGTGCCCTCGGCCAGGCCAGCCCAGGGCTCCTGAGGGAGGCACAGCAGCGCTCAAGCAGAGCCTGGAGCGCTGCTGAGGGCGACAGGATCAGCACTGCGAGGTCCTTCAGGGACATGGGGAGCTGGCCTTGGGGACAGGAGCCGAGCTGGACTCAGGGAGTGCTGGGAATGTGGCTGGAGAAGGGGTTTCTCCTTGCTGGGGGCTGCGAGGGCTGAGCACAGGAGGGAGAGGAGCGGCTTGGGCGGAAGCGCTCGGTTGGCACGAGCACAGTGGGATGGAAGCGGGTGTGATTAAGAGCCTGCAGGAAATGAGGAGGGCTGTGAGGCTCCCAGCAGCCGGGTTCTGGAAGAGCCTCCAAGAAGAGAAGCGTGAGGGCAGGGCATGAGCTGGCTTCGTGGTGGAGCTTCCTCAGCGAGGAAGCAGATTTGGGGTGTGCAAGCTGCCCCAGGAGCTGCTCCAAGTCCTCCATCCTCGAGTCCCACACATGCTCTGATCTGAGAACAAACGCCTCGAGTCCTCCCAGAGCCAAGGCAGGATTAGGCTCTGCTGTGATGTGTCATGAGCCTGGTTCCTGCCCCTCCAGAGCTCATGCTCCAGTGCTGCCCCAGCCCACAGCCAGCAGCGCCTCTCTCTCCTCTGCAGATCAGGAAAATCAGAAGTGTTGCCCCACAAAGGCACTACCCTGCGAGCAGAGCTGGGCCATTCACTCCTCTCCTCTGTGGTTCCAGGAGAACCTGACTTCCTCCCTCATAAATCTCATCTCCTGGCGTCCTGTGTCCTGAGGAGAAGATTTATGTGTCTGCCTCGTTTTTCCCTCTTCCACGGCGTTACCAGCAAGGGTGAAGGAGAGGATAGGTGGAGAAAGGGCTGAAGCTGGCAGGTAACAGTCAGAGCAGTGAGAAGCAGGGCTCTGACCTCTGAGGGCAGCCCTGCACCATCACAGATGTGTCCCATGATGTGTCCTCTGCAAACCCAGCAGGTTTAGTGCCTCTGATTCACAAAATCCACCACCCGTGGTGGCCAGAGAAACTCAGTGCTGGGGCTCTCTGAGGGGTGTCCATGAGATTCCTGGTGTTTCCTCAGCTCCTGGGGTCACTCAGCAGAGGAGAGGTCATTCCCAGCTGTGTGAGCATCCAGCAGAACTCATGGCATGTCACAGTGGCATCACCTGCTTTCACCTGTACATCCCCCATGTGACTCGCTGTCTCACTTCATACATGTGCCTGGAATTCCCATAAGAACCAGAGAAGAAAACCACTCAGATCTTAAAAAATTACTGAGATGGAGGGTCCACCATTGTGCAAAACCTTCCCAAGCTGTTCCTGTGCCAGCTGGCCTCACTTTTTAAGGAAGTTGCTTCTCTGACATGCCAACACGCATTTCCAGCTGCCATGAACGGAGCTTGGAGCTGCCACTCAGAGCCCCATCCTGCACATTCTCTGCTCCATGCCCCCTGCCTGCCTCTGGACTGGCCTTTTTCCTTCCTTGCTCTTCATTTTCTCCCTTTCCTCAGTTTCCCTCCGTGCTCAGGGCCGTGGGATGCTTACAAGCAGAGACGTTGCTGCTTTAGCTGCTTTTAACCCACTTCAAGCGTGCCACTTTGCTTTTGGGATCATCCTGCTTTCTTCATCGAAATGTCAAATGCCTCACAGAAATCCAAGTGTGCTCTGCCGAGGCTTTTACCTCCCCTGACCAAACTTGGAACCTCATCAAGCCCGGCAGCAGCGAATGGGTTTGATGAGCCGTGCTCTGCCCAGCCCCGCGCTGACTGGCGTGGTGCCTCATGCTGCCCTCTTTCAGAGGGGATTAATCAGGCACCAAACCCATCCCCGGGGTGGTTCCAGCCCACCTGCACCCCCAGATCACCGTGCAGGGCTCGGTGGGTCCCTGTCCCACCCTCTGGGCTCTCCTGATGTCGCTGTGCAGTGATCACTCCAAGGAGGATGCTGGTGTCCAGCAGAGTGGAGCACCAGCGCTCCAGCTTTGGCTTCAGGTCTGTTCTGGAGGGAGGAGTGACCACAGCCCTGGGGTCCTGTTGGAGTAGACCACAGAAGGGGCTGTGGTGGGCTCAGCACCTTGGAGCAGCCCCAGGATTGAGGTGCTGAGCACCATTGCCCAGTAAATGAGCTTGAAGAGTGACTGGGAAGTGCTGCGTGCCAGGTGCATCTGAGATGTCCTTTGGAGTGAGTTCCTCGGGTTCAGGGACAGCCCAGGAGAGCCCATCAGACCCTAAATTGGACCATCCCGATCCCCCCCACTCATTATCCACGCTCGGAGATGCCGGTGTGCTGCAAGCAGCGCCCGAGCACTAAACCCAAGCACAGCACGGAGCAGAGAGAAAACGCAGGGATGCGTGGGAGGGTCCTGGCGCGGCTCTTTGACATCCTCGCAAGTGTTCCCAAACGGAGTTGCTCCATGTATAATTTATAGGCTTCCCTTTGTCCTTGTGGCTCGTCTCTGATCTCGGGAAGGCCGAGGGTGCTCCGGCGAGGCCCCGCTGAGTGACAGCGCCGCGTTTGCTGCGTCGGCAGGGGAGCGGCCCCGTCCCACGCTGCGGCAGCCGCGCCTCGCCCCGGGCCCGGTACAGCATCGCGGGGCCGGTTCTGCTTTCAAACCGTGCCAGCCGCGCTCCTGCCCCGTGCCCGGCGCTCGGAGCCGTTCCAGCACCCATCGAGGATGCTCCGGAGCAGGCTGGCACACTCGGGCTCCTCTGGGCTCCAGATGGGCCCAGCAGGGCCCTGTGCCCTCCCTCGTTGCCCTCTTGCTGCCGGGCACGCCAAGCACGTGGGTGACCCCACGTCCGTGACGGGGCATCAAGGGTGGCTCATATATCGCGGATATCGCGACAGGCCGTGCCCAGGCCAGCGTGGGTCAGCAGGGATGAAGCGAGGACGGGCGGCTCTGGCTCCAGCCCCAGCCAGCTCAGCTCGCTGCTCCGCCTGTTGCTGCCCATACTAACGAGTAGCCCCGTCCCGTCTGTCTCGTCCTGCCTCGCAGACATCTCCGGGTGTCTGGGCACGGCTCCAAGCTCGGGAGCGGCGCGTGGAGCAGCATCCCGACGAACCGGGAGCGGGGCGTGCGGGGCCGGGCTGGGCGGGGGAGGGCTCTGAGAGCCCCCCGTCTCCGCTGGGGCAGCGCTGCGAGTTTGGCTGTGCCGGCGCTGGGGACTCCGGGCTGCTCTGCTGAGTCAGCGCTTCGTGCCAGCGGGAGCGAGGCAAGGCAGGGAGGGGTCCGGGGGTGTCTGAGCCGTGAGTCCGTCCGCACTGAGGGTCCCGCCTCGGCGTGCGGGGACGCTGCGGGGGCACCGGGCTGTGCTCTGGGGATGGGGGACACGGGACATGGTGGGGTGCGACAAAGCTGAACCGCTGCTCGCTGCGGATGGAATCTCTGGGTCTGGCCGCGGCCCAGAAGGAGCTGACGGCCTCCCCTGCAGCCGGTGCGCCCCGTGCTCCCGGTGCCCGGGCAGAGTGATGGGCTGGCAGGGGTGGGTGCTGGGGGTACGTCTGGGACAGGGCAGTGGAGGGGTTCCCCTTGCGGCTGTGGGGAGTGAGAGCCCTGCAGGGCCGTGCGGGGACAATGGCAGGGATGGGGACAATGACAGGGATGCAATCTCTCAGTGCAATTCCCCCTGTGACCCCGGGTCCTGCCCCTGTGCCGCCTGGGAAGTGCTGCCGGTGTCAGTGACACCCCCGGGCCTTACAGAAGGTTTTCCTTCTTGCTCGTTCCCATATGTCTGAAATGTCCCCAAGCCACTGTGTCACCACTGCTCACAGAGCTGGTCCCCCATGCCTGCAGCACCTCTGATGCCCAATCCGGCCACAGCCACACGCGACATGTCCCCTGTGTCACCCTGGCCGTGCCCCTGGCAGGATGGACCTCATGCCCAGTCTGGCCACAACCACACGTGACACGTCCCCTGTGTCACCCTGGCCGTGCCCCATGCCCATCCCGCCATATCCCGTGCTGGATGGGTGCCCCGTGCCTTGCCCATGCCCGCAGAGCTGGAGCTGTGCCCGGCGGGTGCCCCGTGTCCGTCCGTCTGTCTGTCCCTCACGGACAGCCGCCCCTTGCCCTGGCCCCGGCCCTGCCCTCCCGCTGCCCGCGCCCCGCACACACGAGGCACCAGCCCCGGCGAGGCAGAGCTATTTTTAACAGCCGCTTCTGCTTGATTTGAGCTGTGAACTCGGAACGTGTTTATGCTAAAGGGCTTTCTTTTCCCTTCTCCCTTTGTGCTGAGGAGGCAGCGCCGCAGATCAAAGCCTGTCTCTTCGCGTTTGCTGATGCCGGGCTGGGAGCGAGCCGAGCCGGGAGAGGCCGGCACTTCCACGGGGACACTCGTGTCCTGGGGGGCCGCGGTGGCGTGGCCGGCTCTGACGCACCTCTCTTTGTCCCCGCAGGTCCGGGAGCCATGGGCGGGCACGGCGGGCACCGGGCGGCCCCGAGCGGGCGGCGCTGAGCCCGGGCGGCCCCGAGCCCGAGCGGCGGGACCATGAGCGGCTGCGGGCGCCGGCGGGGAGCGGCGGAACCGGGCTCGGCCGTCGGGGCGGCGCTCCGGGGGCTGTAGGGCAGGGCGGCGGGCAGCAATGCCCTGCGGCCCCGAGCCCACCTCCCGCCCAGCATCCGCGGGATGAGGCTGCCCGCCGGCCCAGCAGCTCCGGGGAACGGCGGCAGCCCAGGGCTCCGGCCTCGCGGCGCTGAGCCATGGTCAGCCGTGAGCCCGTGCCCGGCCCGGCCCCCGCCGGCGAGGGCAGCCAGGAGAAAGCCATGACGGTGCGCTCGGTGCTGCTCAACCGCGACTCGCCCGACATCGAGAGCCGCCTCAAGCGCCGGCGCAACCGCACGCAGCAGGTCCGCTTCAAGGACCTGGTGGAGGCCGGCGCGGGGCGGGCGGACAGCCCCGGGCCCCCGGCCGGCCCCGGCCACAACACCCCACGTGCCTCGCCGCCCCCCAGGGACCCCCCTGAGCCGGCGGCTCTCCGTGCCTCGCGGCGCAGCTGGCCCCAGGCGCAGCCCGGCTCGCTGACGCTGCCCATGCCCAGGAAGGCGTGCATGAGCACCGCCATCCAGACCTCCCCCAGCCTCCAGAAGCCCTTCCCGGCCCCCCAGCCCCGCAGTAAAAGCGTCTGCGATGTGGCGGAGGACGCGGTGCCGCCCGCCGCGGCGAGCGCCCGGTGCCCGGGAGCGGCCGTGCCCACAGTGCCCGGCTGGGCCGCGCCCCCGCGGGCCCCCGGCGGCCTCCCCGGCCACGATCGCAGCGCTGCCCTCGCCCAGCACGCCAAGGCGCGCCGCACCCCGCCGCCGCCACCACCCAGGGACCCCCCACCCCCTTACCAGGGCGCTGCCCGCTGCGCCCCGCCGGTGCCAAGCTGCGCCCCCGAGCCCTGCCCGCCGCCCCCAGCCTGTGCCCAGCTCCGCGGGAGCCCCCGGGGCAACCACGGCGTCACCCCCCGGCCGGCCTCCGTGCCCTGCGGCCAGCCCCGGCCGCCCGCCGAGCACCGGGGGCTCGGCCGCAGCGACTCGGAGCGGAGCCTGCCCTGCGGGCGCGCCCCGTGCCCGCCCTCGCCGCAGCGGCGGCAGCCCGTCCCCGCCACGGACACCCACGGCCCCCTCCGGCAGCCACCTCAGGGCACCCCCCCGCGGGACCCCCCGGGCCCCCAGCACCAGCTCTGCGCCGCCATCTGGGGGGGACCCTGCTGCGCCTCGCCAGCCCCCGTCCCACGGGTACCGGGCTGGCACGGCTCGGACGCGACACCAGCCACCCCCGGCACCTGCAGCCGGCTCCGCGCCGCCCAAGCCGGGCACGGCTGGGCAGGACCCGAGGGGACCGGGGAGCCGCCGCCGCCCACGGCCACGCAGGGCCCCGGCGTGGGGACACGAGCGGAGCCCCCCCGGCACGGGCAGCCCCGCCCTGCCGCCGAGCAGCCCGACACGCTGCACCACGTCCAGGACCTTCTGCAGCTGGTGGTGGTGGCCAAGGGGCCGGTGGGACCACCAGCGAGGGCTGAGGACGCCCGGACATCTCAGGGAGAGGGCCCCCGGGGGCCCGGGGAGCAGGGGGACCTGCATTCCCAGCTGCAGTCCCTGGAAGGGGTGCTGGAGACCAGCCAGCAAACCATCCGGGTGCTGCTGGACGTCATCCAGGACCTGGAGAAGAAGGAGGCGCAGAGGGATGGGTGAGTAGGAGGGGGCAGAGTGTGGGGGGCTGTGGGGACAATG
Organism: Melozone crissalis; assembly: GCF_028551555.1. Lineage (NCBI taxonomy): Eukaryota > Metazoa > Chordata > Aves > Passeriformes > Passerellidae > Melozone > Melozone crissalis. The sequence goes on from NW_026535905.1 coordinate 5,891,611, forward strand.
CCCTGGGGGCTGGGGATGGAGGATGGGGGACCCTGACAGAGATTTGGATGTGCTGCCTCCTGAAGGACTGAGAAACTCAGAGCTGCTGTCCGTGTGGCTCCACGTTTTGGTGAGAGGTCTCACGTGCCCAGGGATGGGAGATGAGGGGGTGCTGGGTTCCTGCCTGGCTCTACTGCAGCTGATTTGTCCCTTGGACACTGGGAGCAGGGATCTAGAATGTCACATCCCAGGCACCCCATCCCTGCCCCATCCTTGGAGGTACCTTTGGCACAAATCCATGGCTGCTGCCCCTGTGATGGGTTGGGCTGCATCCAGGACCCCCATCCTGCCCTGCCCAGGGCCTGCTCCCAGGGGCAGGGAGTTCCCCAGGCCAGCATTCCTTGGGCTCCCAGGCTGATTTGCCAGATGGAGGAAGGTGAGAAAGGTGTTCTAGGTCAGCCCAACGTGGCCTGAAGCTGAAATGCTCCAAACTCATCTCCCACAAGAGCGACCAACAAACCTCCAAGAGGTGCCAGGCCTGGCATCCTCCTGTAAAATCTCTGGGGCTTCTTCCTGATGCCCAGTATTGCCATGATTAACCATTACATCAGATGGTTTTGGCTGTAAGTGGAGCACAGGGAACATTGTCCCCATTGCCCCTGTGCCACCCCTGGAGCGCTGGCAGTGGGGAGAGACCCCTCAGGGTTGTCCCAAACCCCTTAATTAAGACCTCAGCTCCATTTACTGTTAGAGTCAAACAAGCAAACAAGACACCCAGGGATAGGAAATCACACCAAACATTATCCTGGTGTCCTTGTGCTGCAGAACAGCAGAGCCTCGTTTGCCACAGGTCAGATCCCAGGTGCCCACTGCACACCAGAGCAGGGCCACCAGCCCTGAGACACCCTGGCACCGACCACCAGCAACATCCCACAAAAAATTATCCATATAAAACATGGAAGAGTATCCCAGGATGAGCTCTCCCAGCAGAGGGGGGCTGTTGTACAAGGCCAGAGCTGCAGGCACACACACATTTGCGTACCACACATATATATGTGTGTGTATAAAGGGCCTCATGATCTAATTCAGGTGCTGGCAGAATAAATCCCCATTGCAATGTGTAATTTGGTGCATTAGCAGACCGAGTTTCTGAGGGCTGAGAACAACTGTGGTCAAGGTCGAGTAACAGGAGGAAGGTTTCAATGAGGAAATGTGACGTGGATGTGGGACATGTTCTGTCAGCTCTGCCCCCAAATCCACAGCCCCAAAGGGGCCCCAAGGGGACCAACAGCATTCACAGGGCTCCTTTTGGGCAGAGCAGAATGAGCAGGGACCAGCAGTGCTGGGGGGCAGGAGGGCCCCAGTACAGCCCTTGGGATTGGGGTGTCTCAGGTTTGGGGTCTGGCAGCAGCAGCAGAGAGATGTGGGATGATGACTCCTTCTGTGGACAGCATGAGCTGAGCCTGGGCAGGAATCAGCTTAATCCAAGCCCTGTGCACCTTCCTGGAGGAGGAGAAGGATGCTCTGGGTACAAAAACATCAAAAAGATAAATTCCGAGCCTGGCGTGGGCTGGAGATGAGTCTGGAGCGTCTCCCTGTGCCCATCTGCCAGGGCACGGCTGTGCCAGGGCAGCACCACGTGCCTTGCGCTCCCTCCGTGGCACCACGTGTGGGGAGAGGTGTGGGGAGCCCTGGGATGAGGATTGGGGTGGGGATGGGAGGGGAGGACACAGCAGGAAGGGTTTGGGGGTGCCACAGTGCCCAGCACTGGTGTGATCCCATCAGAGAAACACCTGGCTTGGTATTGATTGGGATCACATGGGAGGAGAAGAGATGGATCCCAGAGAGGAAGAGGAGCTGGGATTCAGGAGGAAATACAGGGAAAAGAGGGTCTGAATGCCAGGGAGAAAAGGAGCTGGGATCCAGGGAGAAAAGGGGATGAATCCCAGAGAGGAGAGGAGGTGGGATCCAGAGAGATGGATCCCAGAGAGGAAGAGGAGCTGGGATTCAGCAGGAAAGGAGATGGATCCTAGAGGGGAAAGGGGGTGGCATCCAGGGAGATGGATCCCAGAGAGGAAGAGGAGCTGGGATTCAGGAGGAAATACAGGGAAAAGAGGGTCTGAATCCCAAGGAGAAAAGGAGCTAGGATCCAGGGAGGACAGGAGATGGATCCTAGAGAGGAAGAGGAGCTGGGATTCAGGAGATACAGGGAGAAGAGGGTCTGAATGCCAGGGAGAAAAGGAGCTGGCCTGCAGGGAGCAGAGTCCTGGCTGCTGGGGTGGGACAGGGCCAGCAGAGGACTCGGGCAGACCCAGAGCAGGTCCCCAGGCTCACGGCACATCTCTGTCACAGGCGCCACTCGTACCGGACCGGGCAGGACATCGCCAACTGCGGGACCTGCCGGGACTGTGCCTGCATCATCTACAGGTGAGGGCCAGCCCTGGCTCCAGCACCCCTGGGCTCTGCTCCCCTGCACTCCCAGAGCTCTCCCCTGGCTGGGAGGCAGCAGGGAGGGTGACAGCCAAGCCCGCACCTCCTGTCCCCGTGTTGGGGACACCACACACAGAACAAATTTGGGTGTCTGGGCTGTCCCTGAAGATCAGATCAGCCAGGGTGATCTCCATGAAGGAGCAGCACCTGGAAGGGGCTGCTCTGGCACCGTGGCAGAGCATTTCCCTCCTGTAGCAGCAATCTATGGGGGAAGCCTCGCTGGCGGCTGCTGCGTGGGCTCGCTCCAAATGCAGCCTGCATCCTGTTGTCCCTGTGCCAGCTCTGCACAGATGCTGCAGATGGGCTCCTGCCCCTCACTGTGGTTTGGGAACACAGGGCCTGGGCTCTGCTCCCCAGCGCTGGCTCTGGGCCAGGGTGTGGATTCCCCTCCCTCTGCTGCGCTCTCTCCTCAGATCCCGTTTGGGCTGTGGGAAAAGGCATCTCATGCCCCCCCCAGCATTGTCTTTGGGGGAATTGGCAGGGTTGCAGTTTTGCTAAAGCTTTCTGCCCTTCCAGGCACCCCTGGGTGTCCTTCTGTCCCTCTGGCCAGTGCAGGTGGCTGGCCAGGTGTGTTCCCATTTGCTGTTAATTCGGGGATGCTGATGCTGTTAGCACTGGGATGTGTAGGACATGGTGAGCTGGTCCCAAGCCATGCTCTGTGGTGCACCTGTGCCACTGCCCTGCCATGCTCTGTGAGCACTGTGCCCCCTCCTTGGGGCACCTCAGGCTGGGGGTGCACCCGGCTGGGGTCCCCTCGTGTCCCTGTGCTCAGTGGCAGCGCTGCCTCAGCGCTCCTGCTCCCCACACTTGCTCCAAGCGGAGTTTGGAGCTGTAGCTCTTGGGGAACTTCAGGCTAATTAGGCCTGACGAGCCTGTCCCCAGGCGGCATGGCAGCGGCACAGATGTCACAGCTGGGGGAGGTGGCTCCCCAGAATGGCCAGGCTCCCCTTGGGGACTCGCTGTGGCTTTCACTGCCACCCATGAGATGAGGAGAGGCTCTGTGGGGACACAGGGTGAGGGAGCAGGGGCAGCACCCCAGGGATGGCCCATGGAGGGGATCAGACCTGCCTGTGTCCCACCCTGGGGTCCCACAGCAGTGCCATCCTCTCCCTGTGTCACTGCAGGGAGCTGAGGCTGCTCCCTGCTCTGCACCCCTCACCCCGATCTCTAGAAATGCCGGGGACACTCCTTGTCCTCGCCAGGGGAGGTGACACGAGGTGACAGGAAGTGACACGAGGTGCCAGCCCGCCGGGGGGGCTCGTGGGGTGCTGCCCGTGTGCGGGGTGGCAGCGCCACGTGGCCGTTCCCGGCACACTCGGTGTCACCTCGCTGATGCGATGGGACGGGGCCGGGCCGAGGGGATTGACGCGCGTTCCGCCAGAGGGGACAGCGCAGCACGAGGCTGCCGGCAGCCAGCCCGCACCGCAGGGTGCGCGGGGACACCGGCGACACCGGGGACACCGGGGGCTGTGGGACACCGGGGACACCGGGGAGTGCGGGGACACCGGGGAGTGCGGGGACACTGAGGGCTGTGGGACACCGGGGGCTGCGGGGACACCGGGGACACCGGGGAGTGCGAGGACACCGGGGGCTGTGGGGGCTGCGGGGACACCGGGATTTGAGGGGACACCGGGGCCTGCAGGGACACCAGAGGCTGCAGGGACACCGGGAGTTGAGGGGACACAGGGGGCTGCGGGGGCTGCAGGGACACTGGGGCTGCGGGGACACCAGAGGCTGGGGGACACTGAGCTCTCTGATGGCTGTGTTGGGGACACTGAGCTGCCCAAAAGCTGTTCTGGGGACACTGAGCTCCCCGGGGCCTGTGTTGGGGACACGGGGGCTGTGTTGGGGACACTGAGCTACCCAAAGGCTGTGTTGGGGACACTGAGCTGCCCGGGGACGGTTTTTGGGGTTCCAGGGGCTGTGACAAACGGGGGGCTGTGGCAGGTGAGGGGGGCTGCGACAAGGGGATGCCACGCTGCCCCCTGACACGGTCCCCACGTGTCGCAGCGTGGAGCACGATTTCCGCCAGCAGGAAGGTCGCTTCCAGCGGGTGCTGAGCCACATCGAGGGCGACGCGGGGCCGAGCTCCCCCCCGACGGCGCTGGGGGCGGCGGGGGTGGCGCTGGGGGTGTCGGGGACCCCCTCCCCGCCCAGGCAGGAGCCGTCGCCCGTGTCGAGGCTGCCGGCAAAGCTGGACGTGAAGAAATCGCGGCGCAAATGCTTCTGGTTCCTGTGAGCCCGGAGCGTGGGGGCGCCGGCCCAGCACTGAGCCCCTGCCCACCTCTCCTCCCTCCCTCCCTCCCTCGGTAGGGTTTGGGCAGCACCAGCTTTTCTATTTTTAACCATTCCGTTGAACGCGGGGAGCTCGGGGGTGTGGGAACGGCGAGGGGGGCAGCGGCTGTATTTGAGGAGAATTCAATAAATTCCAAGGAGACGCTATTTTTGTTACATCCTCTCCCGCCTGTGCGCTTCTGTTCTGGAGGAGGATGAGGATGAGGAGGGGGCAGCGGCTGTTTTCCCTGGATTTCCCTCTGTTTGGGGTTCCCTGAGGTGCTCCAGACTCAAATCAGTGCCCAGCAGGGGCTGCTCAGCCATCCCTCCCATTGCTTCCTGCAGGTTAACTGGGAGCACCGAGGGTTTGCACTGGGCAGGGACAGTGGGGAATGGTCTCTGTGAGACTCGGGCCTGGAGAGAGGAGATCTGTCGCCAAAATCCCCGGGTGGAAGGGTGGGGTGGGCAGGGACCTCATGGGTGGGGAAGATTCACTGGCTGGTGACGGGAATGAGGAGCTCAAATATCCCAGCAGCCACGGGATGGATGGATGATGGATGGATGGATGGATGATGGATGGATGGATGATGGATGGATGACGGATGGATGGATGATGGATGGATGGATGGATGGATGGATGGATGGATGGATGGATGATGGATGGATGGATGATGGATGGATGATGGAGGGATGGATGGATGGATGGATGATAGATGGATGATGGATGGATGGATGGATGGATGGATGGACGGATGGAGGATGGATGGATGGATGGATGGATGGATGGACGGATGGATGGATGGATGGATAGATGATGGATGGATGGATGATGGATGGATGGATGATGGATGGATGATGGATGGAGTGATGGATGATGGATGGATGGATGGATGGATGGATGGATGGATGGATGGAGTGATGGATGATGGATGGATGGATGGAGTGATGGATGATGGATGGATGGATGGATGGATGGATGGATGGAGTGATGGATGATGGATGGATGGATGGGTGGACGGATGGATGGATGGACGGATAGATGATGGATGGATAGATGATGGATGGATGGATGATGGATGGATGGATGGATGGATGGATGGATGATGGATGGATGGACGGATGGATGGGCACTGTCCTGCTGCAGGCACAGGGATTTTTGGTCCCCTCAGCCCTTCCCAGCAGCTGGAGCTGGAGGGTCTGGGAATCCCGACAGAGGCAGGGGCTATGGCAGCATCAGGGGTTGTGCAGGGAGAGCTGCCAGAGGGCGCCTGTGGAGCCACGAGTGAGCAGCAGGAGCGCGTCACAGCCGAGGATCGCTCTGTGCTGCCCTGGGCTGTGCTGCACCCTCATCCCTCATCCCCCCTTGTTTCCATCACTGCATTTCACCCTCATCCCCCCTCGCCTCCATCGCTGCCCAGCGCTTTGGGCTCTCACTCACAGAGCCTGGGAACGAGGGGTAGAAGCAGGGATGGAGCCCAGCGCGACCCCGCATGCATCTCCTGCCTGAGTCACCGCTGAATCACAGCCCAGCGCTGGCATCGCCGCACGGCCCCGACGGCGGAGCCTCCGCTCCGGCTGCCCGCAGCGCCCCGGGCACGGCACGGTACGGTACGGCACGGTACAGCAGGGCACGGTACAGCACGGTACAGCACGGTACGGCATGGCACGGCAATTCCCTGCTCCGAGCTTCCAGAACGCACACCAACACAGCTCATCGCCCACCCAAAGACGCAGTGCAATTCCTGGGTTTGTCCCCAGAAAGATCCCGAGTCCCGCTAGCCCCGGCTCTGTCCCCTCCCATCGCTGCTCCACTGTCCCGCCTCCCTTCCCGCGTGTCCAGCGTGCTCCTCACGCGTTTTTGGCAGTAAAACCGCGACGGTTCTCCGGGTTCAGCTGATATTTCCAGATAATGCAGCCCAAACCCTTCACTGCTCCCAAAACAGCTTTTCCTGCCCCGTGGGCAGATAAAGGTGGGATCAACTCTCATGGGCTTGAAGCAAGAGCAGAATCTTCCCCCAGAGCATCCCACCATGCTCTCCATGAAGGCTATTTCAGGTTTCAAACTTAATGAGACATTTTGCCACAGTTTCTGAGCTTTCCATCCCATTCCTGGGCTTCCTGGTGCTGTGGGGATTAAGGAACCACCTCACCCTCCCAGGACACAGCAGCTCTCCAGATGCTCCTGCTGCTGCTTCCCCCTGCATCCCACTGGGCACATCCCTGCCATCCACCCCCATCCTGCTGGGTGCTGGCAGCAGGGCCAGCGAGGAGCAGAGCCAGTCACACCCAGTCAGGCCCCCAAAGTAGTGTCACCTCTCCCGTGTGGCACAGTGGGACTCACCCTCAGCGGGTTCTCCCGGTCCAGGACGATCACCCTGCGATTGACCGTGTGGAGCAGCCGCTCCAGGATCACCTGGATGTGTTTCTTCACCTGTGCCTGCAAGGTGAGAGGTGGCAGGGCCATGGCAGGGCACGTCCCAGCTGTGGGAGGTGTCCCAGCATGGCTCCTTCAAGGGCTGGTGGCATCGGGGTGGTGACACGGGAATGGAGCCTGATCCGGAGCTGGAGTCAGAGCGAGGCAATGTGCTCCAGCAAAAATATGGGATTTGGGATCTCTGTACAGCTCAGCCCTGCACAGAGAGGTGCACAGCTCTGTCCACCTTCCTGGCACTGTGGCCACCTGGTGGGGACAATGGGGACAGCCAAGGATGGCTGAGGATGATGGGGATGGCGCTGGGCAGGTAAAGGTGGGGTCAACTCTCATGGGGTTGAAGCAAAAGAAGAGTCTTCCCTCAGAGTGTTCCACCACACTCTCCATAAAGGCTATTTCAGGTTTAAAAGTTAAGCCCAAAATGAGATTTTTCACCACAATTTTTGAGCTTTCCATCCCATTCCTGGCTTCCTGGTGCTGTGGGGATTAATGAACCACCTCACCCTCCCAGGACACAGCATCCAACTCAGCTCCCACGGTCACTACACTGCAGGTGGAACACCTGAACTCCCCCAAGGGCCTCCAAAAGAGACCCCAGAGCAGCCAGGAAGGGCAGGAACAGAGCCCTGTACATTCCCAAACCATTCCCTGTGCTGTTGCAGGGACACTCACCAGCTCCGCATCCCCACGGTCCTTGTGCCGTGCTCGCAGCTTCTCTGCACTCTGCAATCACCAGAAACAGAGATGAGACCCCCCAGGAATGGCCCCAGTCCACCCCAGACAGGCCACATTTGGGTGGGTGGGTGCCCACCATGTCCCTGCCTCATGTTTGGGGCCATCACTCTTCATTTTGGAGTGTGATATTGCCCAGGGGGTGACTGGCAATCGCTGACCAGCAGAATTTCATACCAGGTATAAGCCCATTGAAATTTTAGTTATATTTGGCCTGTCCCAAAATAGAATTGGGAAAAGACAAAAAGTAAAAGTGCCTTGAATCAGAAAGGAAACCAAAGGAAAATAGGAAACTAAATCAGAAATCATACTCATGCCTTATTACTTTGTTGTTTGCCTTAAGTAACATGATCCTGCCTGTGAGTCAACCAAAAACCAATGTTTGGGTGACCTTGGCCAATGCATCAGGCTTGGATACCATTTGTTTGACTTATTCAAATTCAGAAAAGCCATTCTCAACCTGCTTGGTCTGGTTGGCCAATACCACAGAATGTCTCTCCAGATCTTTCATGATTCATTATCAATGTGATCTCACTTTACTCCCTTCCCTCATTTTCTTCCTCCCAGCTCTGCAGAGCTGCTGATGTCCCCACTACCCTCAGGTTAATGTCATCCCTGAGCTTGGAAGCCCCTTCCCCACTCATGTGGATGTTGGGCAACCCAGCAGAAGCTCACTGAGGTGGAAAACACAAAGTTTGTGTCCCACCTTGGGCATGTCCTACTGGGATGGTGACACCCACAGTGAGTGAACTCCAACAATATCCTGGCCAGGAACTGGTGATTAACCTCACTCAGAGGGGTTTGTCCAGGTCACTGCCCAGCTGATTCCTGCTTTACCTTCTGGGCCTGGTAGAGAACTTCCAGGATGCTGCTGAGCAGCTCGATGCAGGCGTCCTCCTCCTCCCCTGCCTGGATCAGCTCCTGCAGGATGGGCAGGGCTGCCTGCAGCACCAGCTCCCTGCACTCTGGGGGGACAAGGGGACACGGGCATGAGGGAATTGTCCCCAGCTGCGGAGCCACCTCAGCCATGAGGGAATTGTCCCCAGTTATGGAGCCACCCCAGCCATGAGGGAATTGTCCCCAGTTATGGAGCCACCTCAGCCATGAGGGAATTGTCCCCAGTTATGGAGCCACCCCAGCCATGAGGGAATTGTCCCCAGTTATGGAGCCACCTCAGCCATGAGGGAATTGTCCCCAGTTATGGAGCCATCCTGGGATGAGGCAGAGGAGGAATCCCTGCTCAGGAACTCCTCCCCAGCCTGTGCATGGCCTCTGGGTGGGCTCAGCAAGGGCAGTGCCCCCAGGACCCTTCTCACCGTGGCACTGGAAGGCTTTGCTGCTGGCAATGTCAGTCAGGCACTGCAGCTTCTGCTTCAGCAGGCGCTGGGGCTGCAGGTTCCCCACAAAGTCCCTCAGCACGGCCCTGCCAGCAGGAGAGGGGTTAAAGCAGGAGCTCCAGGTTCTGCTCAGGATGGGGCTGATGGGTGGGGAGACCCCCTGGATGGGGCAGGATGGTCCCACAGGGCAGCTGTGCCCACCACCGGCACCCAGCGGGCAAACCCTGCCTGAATTCCCAAAGTGAACCCAGCTGGGGCTGAGTTCCCAGGCTAAAACTGAGCAGAACTCTCCCATTTTTGCACTGGGAAGGGGATCAGGAGGTGATCCCAGACCCCCCTGCTCTGTGCTGGATGCAGGGACAGAGGTGGCTGTGGCAGGTGCTGAGCAGGACAGGGGGTTGGTGGGGACACAGGGACCCTACCCCAGCGTGGAGGAGTCAAAGATCCCAAACACGTCCTCGAGGATGGAGGGCAGGTACTTCAGAGCTGCTCCCTGCAGAGACACCACAGAGCTGCCTTCAGACAGGATCCCAGAGACACAGTGTCACCCCAAAAACTAACACAGACACAGCGGCACAGTGTCACCCCAAAAACAAACACAGACACACTGACACAGTGTCACCCCAAAAACAAACACAGACACAGTGACACCCCAAAAACAAACACAACAACACAGTGTCACCCCAAAAACAAACACAGACACAGTGTCACCCCAAAACCAACACAGACACACTGACACAGTGTCACCCCAAAAACAAACACAGAGACACAGTGTCACCCCAAAAACAAACACAGAGACAGCGACACAGTGTCACCCCACAAAGAGACACAGTGACTCAGTGTCACCCCAAAAACAAACACAGAGACACAGTGTCACCCCAAAAACAAACACAGACACAGTGACACCCCAAAACAAACACTGAGTGACACAGTGTCACCCCAAAAACAAACACAGAGACACAGTGTCACCCCAAAACAAACACAGACACACTGACACAGTGTCACCCCAAAGAAACCACAGACACACTGACACAGTGTCACCCCAAAAACAAACACAGAGACACAGTGTCACCCCAAAAATGAACACTGAGTGACACAGTGTCACCCCAAAAACAGAGACAGTGACTCAGTGTCACCCCAAAAACAAACACAGACACAGTGACACCCCAAAACAAACACAGACACAGTGACACCTCAAAAACAAACACAGACACAGTAACACAGTGACACCCCCAAAATGAACACAGACACAGTAACACAGTGTCACCCCAAAAACAAACACAGACACAGTAACACAGTGACACCCCTAAAATGAACACAGACACAGTGACACAGTGTCACCCCAGCATGGGGACTCCAGGCCTGGCCTGGGCACCCTCCCTGGCACCCCAGAGCCCAGCTGAGCCCTCCAGGGCCTCCATGTCCCCATACCTGGGAGAGCAGGGTGGGACCCTCCAGCGGGGACTGCATCAGCTGGTTGAGGGCGAGGAAGAAGCGCTGCAGGGAGCGCTGGAACTCGGCCACCTCCTTCCCCTCGTAGAGCCTGCAAGGGCCAGAGTCACCGTGCTGTCACCACACTGCCACCATGCCACACTGCTGTACTTGCTGGGAATGCCCCACGAAGGCAGGAATGATCAATCTGACTCCATGTTCTCAGAAGGCTTATTTATTATTTATATATAATTTATATATTTATAGAATTTGTATGATTTGTATATATAATTTGTAGTTATATTATATTACATTATATTATATTATATTATATTATATTATATTATATTATACTAAAGAATACCGAAACGACACTTACTGAATGCTAAAACGATAATAATGAAAACTCGTGACTCTCTCCAGAGTCCTGACACATCTTGGCCCCGATTGGCCAAAGAGTGAAAACAACTCACAGCAGAATCCAATGGAACAATCACCTGTGGGTGAACAATCTCCAAACACATTCTACATGAGCACAACACAGGAGAAGCAAATGAGATAAGAAATGTTTTCCTTTTCTCTGAGGCTTCTTAGCTTCTCAGGAGAGAAATCCTGGGTGAAGGGATTTTTTCAGAGAATGTGAATGCCTCACCACACACCTTCCCTGGCATCTATCCTAGATTGCAAGGCAATGTGTGTGTTCTATCATTATCTGTCAGGTGGAGCAGTTATCTTCTGTTCATTGGGCAGTTTTCTTTATCTCTTCGACAGCCAATCCTCCCTCCGGGGAGATCTCTGCTGTTCATCGGCCATTAATCATTAATTATCTTCTGTTAATGGCCAGTGAGTGTCCCTGCATGGCTGATCAAATTCCATCATCCCATGGGGAGATGCTCCGCCCAGGGGAGGAGCCAAGCATTCCTATCTGGATCCAATCTGAGGTTTGGGACACCCCAGCAGCCTTTGCCCCCTGCATTCCCAGAGGAGCAGCTTTCTGCTGCCCTGCATGGCCAGAGGGAGCCCAGGCCCATCTGCAGCAGCCCTGGAGCTGCAGAGGAAAACTCCCCCCTTGTGCAGGATCCCTGCTGCAGCAGAGCCACAGCTGGCACTGCAGGAGGGCTGAGCCACAATTCCAATGGGACTGCCACTAACACCCTGACCCACAGGGTGTCAGGTTGGGTTCTGACTCTGTCAGTGTTGTTCTGGTGTACTGCATTGTTTATTTTATCCTTTCCTTTTTTTCCTTTCCCTATTAGAGAACTGTCATTCCCGCTCCCATATTTTTGCCTGAGAGCCCCTTAATTTAAAATTTATTGCAATTCGGAGGGGTGGGGAGGGTTTACATTCTCCATTTCAGGAGAGGCTCCTGCCTTCCTTAGCAGACTCCTGTCTTTCCAAACCAAGACACATGGGTTGGTCCAAAATTTGACCTCAAAATCTGGGGACAATGAGCAACCGGCAGAGAAAGTTTTGCCACTCTCAGTGGTGGCTGAAAAAGAGAAGCAGGCAGAGGAAGCAGCAAGGAGGAAGCAGCGAGGGACAGACGTCACCACGGTGCCATTGGGGCACTGAGGGGACACAGGGAGGTGTCCCAAGGTGGGGAACAGGGCTCAATCATCCTTGCAGCTACCTGGGCTCCTCAGAGGAGCTGCAGGCTCTGCTTGTCCAGCTCCAGCAGCAGCACAGGCAATCCCACAGGCAGCAATCTGCAGCAACTGACTCTAATTACAACCCAATTCCTGTCGATTACAGCCTGTACAAATTGCAGCACGCTCAGAGCACTTAGAGGATGTGAGGAGCCCGTGTTAGTGCATGTTGAGATAAAGGGAAGCTCTATAAAATCACTAAATGTCCTCAGGGATGCCTCTGCTCCAGGCAAACTCATTCAGGGGGCTGTTTGCAAACAAGCTGGGTAATTAATTTCTGCTGCCAGGAGCGCTCTGAGCTGAGAATATGCTCACACAGGAGGGAGAGGCAGGTGCTGGGTGTGAGGTTCTGGAGCACCTGGGAGGAGATAGAAGTGGTGAGGACAGACAGGGATCAAACCCCATGGTTAATTAACTCTGGTTAATCCAGAGTGGGGCAAAGTGAGTGTGACAGTCCCTGAGGGGGACAGGGACACCAGCACAGCTCCCCAGTGCCACTGGGAGGGGACGCAGGTGTGGCATTCACATTCTCTGAAAAATCCCTTCACCTGGGATTGTTCTCCTGGGAAGCTGAAAAGCCTCAGAGAAAAGAAAAACAATTCTTATCTCATTTGCTTCTCCTGTGTTGTGCTCATGGGGAATGTGTTTGGAGATTGTTTGTCCAAAAGGTGATTGTTCCATTGGATTCTGCTGTGGTTGTTTCGATTCTTTGGACAACCAGGGCCAAGCTGTGTCGGGACTCTGGAGAGAGTCACAAGTTTTCATTATTATCTTTTTGGCATTCAGTAAGTGTCCTTTCTGTATTCTTTAGTAGAGTATTGTATAATATAATATGATATAATACTATAATATGACATAATATGACGACATGACATGACATGACATGATATGATATGATATAATATAATATAATATAATATAATATAATAGTGATGATAATAAGATAATAAAAAATAATAAAAATAATATAAATATCAATTATATATAAGTGTATATAAGTGTATAATTATAAATAATTCATTTTATATATATATAATGAATTAGCCTTCTGAGAACATGGAGTCAGATTCATCATTCCTGCCTTCATCAGGGCATTCCAAATAAATACAACACACAGGGATCCCAGCACATTCTGAGCTTGGGGTGCAGGAGGCAAAGCCCTCATTCAGCCCCAAAACAGCTTCCTGCTGAACCAGGGTGCCTGGGAATGGGGTGACCCCACAGCTTTCAGTGCCAGCAGTGCCCACCCCGTGCCCTGTGTGGGTGTGGGGGTCCCTCACTGCCCCCTCAGGACACTTCAGCTTTCAGTGCTGCCTACGTGGAACGAAAGAGGAACATCTGGAGATGCCAGATTTCCTGATTTCCCCCTCTCCCACGCCAGGAAGGTGTTTGTGCATCACCCAGGCTGGATGTGAGCCCTATGCCCACGGGGAAAAAGTGACACCAGCCCGGGGGGCACCTTGACCTTTGAGCTGAGGAGGCCCCCACCCTGTTCCTCTGCTCATCACAGCAGGGTTGGGCTTGGGGGGCGCCACCAACCTCACTCCCACCAGGCTCCAGGAAACCTTCCCAGCACAGCAGCAGCCCTGCAGGGGCACAGAATGCCCACGGCATTTCGCCATTTCCATCGTGGGAGGATTTGGAGAGCTCATTGGAAAGCCCCTGTCAGGGTCACTGTGGGACAGGGTCACTGTGAGGCAGGGTCAGCGCTGGGAGCACTGGGGGGCACTAGGAGGCTCTGGAAGCATTGGGACGCACTGGGAGGCACAAGCAGCACTGGGAGGCACTGGGAGCACTGGGAGGCGCCAGCACAGGCAGCACTGCGAGGCACTGGGAGGCGCCAGCATAGGTGGCACTGGGAAGCACTGGAAGGCACAGCACAGGCAGCACTGGGACCACTGGGATCACTGGGAGGCTCTGGAAGCACTGGGAGCACTGGGAGCCACTGCCAGCACTGGAAGCACTCAGAGGGACTGGGAGGAACTGGGAGTACTGAGAGGCACTGGGTGGCACTGGGAGCACTGGGAGACACTGGAAGACACTGGGAGACACTGGGAGACATTGCCAGTACTGGGAGGCGCTGGAACTGACTGGAAGACATTGGAAGCACTGGTGGGCATTCAGAGGCTCTGGGAACACTGGACACACTGGGAGGCACTGGGAGCACTGGGAGGCACAGCAGCACTGGGAAACACTGGAAGACACTGGGACGTACTGGGAGGCTCTGCCAGCACTGGGAGCAAGGGGAGGGACAGGGAGGCACTGGGAGCACTGAGAGGCACTGGGACACACTGGTAGCACTGGGAGGCACAGGCAGCACTGGGAAGCACTGGGAGCACTGGGAGGCACAGCCCAGCAGCACTCACTGCGCGAAGAGGCGGCGGGAGCGCACGATGAATTTGAAGATGTACTCCAGGGCTTTGAAGGTGCGCGGGAGGGACTCGCAGGGCTCGCCCCGGCCCGCCTGCTCCACGTACTGAGTGAGCACCGCCAGCAGCTTCCTGCGGGAGGGGTGTCCTGGGTGCCCCTGCCCTGTCCGTCCCCTGTGCCCACTGTCACAGCTTCATCCTGGCTATCCCAGCCCTGTCCCTCCTGTACCCGCTGTCCCAGCCCTATTCCAGCTGTCCCAGCCCCATTCCACCTGTTCCAGTCCATTCCAGGTGTCCCGGCCCTGTTCCTCCCTGTAACCACTGTCCCAGCCCCATCCTGGCTGTCCCAGCCCTGTCCCACTCCAGCTGTCTCCCACCATTCCAGCTGTCCCAGCCCTGTCCCAGCCTCATTCCAGCTGTTCCAGCCCTATCCCTCCCTATCCCCACTGTCCCATCCCATCCTGGCTGTCCCAGCCTTGTCCCCCACCCCTCCAGCTGTTCCAGTCCATTCCAACTGTCCCAGCCCTGTCCCTCCCTGTCCCAACCCTGTCCCAGCCCCATCCTGGCTGTCCCAGCCCTGTCCCGCTCTGTCCCAGCCCCATTCCAGCTATCCCAGCCCTGTCCTTCCCTGTTCCCACTGTCATAGTCCCATCCTGGACGTCCCATCCCTGTCCCCTACCCTTCCAGCTGTCCCATCCCTGTCTCAGCCCCATTCCAGCTGTCCCACCCCTATCCCACCCTGTCCCCATTGTCCCAGCCCCATCCTGCCTGTCCCAGCCTTGTCCCCCACCCCTCCAGCTGTTCCAGCCCCATTCCAGCTGTCCCAGCCCCATTCCAGCTGTCCCAGCCCTGTTCCTCCCTGTCCCAACCCTGTCCCAGCCCCACTCCAGCTGTCCCAGCCCCATCCTGGCTGTTCCAGCCCTGTCCCAGCCCTGTCCCAGCCCTGTCCCACCAGCCCCATCCCACTCCAGCTGTCTGCCACCATTCCAGCTGTCCCATCCCGGTCCCTCCCTGTCCCCTCTGTCCCAGCCCCACTCCAGCTGTCCCATTCCAGTCCCCCACCCCACTCCAGCTGTCCCAGCCCCGTCCCCTCTGTGCCCCAGCCCCAGCCCCTCACTTGTAGGCCAGCGTGGCACTGAAGTGCTGCCTGATGTAGGCCTCCAGGACTGTGTTGAAATGCTGGAACTTTCTGTCAGCCACCAGCCTGACAATGAAAACCTGAGGGCAGCAGGCAGGGGCACGGCTTGGCGTGGGCAGAGGGACACCTCTGCCACCCTGAGCCCACCCTGAGCCATCACTGGGATCACTCTTGTGGTAAAACACCTTTAAATGCTGCTGGGATTGTCCCCCAAAGGGACAATGTCCCCCAGAACAGCCCTGCCCTGTGCTGGGTCACTCAAACCCCATTGTCCCAGTCCCACCAGTGCCCACCTGCACTGGGGAGGGCTCAGACCCATCCAGGTTGTGCTCACCAGGGCGTCAAACACGAGGGTGTCATAGACATCGGTGTCTGAGTGCTCCATCATGATGGAGAACAGGGCGTCCAGCGTGTCCTGCAGGAACTGAGGGACACCAGGGCTCGAGGGATGGCCCCAGCACTGCCCAAAACCCAGCTCTGGGCATGGGGAGTGGGGGGCAGGAGCCAGGGAGGGAGGAAATGCTGGCTGTACCTTGATGACCTCTCCTCCATCCACGTTCATCAGCTTCTGGAGGTTCCCACAGAGCAGGCTGGGCTTGGAGCGCCACTTGAGCAGCCCCAGCAGGTTCACTGGGCAGGAGGAACAGAGCACTGAGGACTCCCTGTCACACCCCAGTGTCACCAACCCCCTGCTCCCCCATCAGGAGCAGCCAGGACCCCTCCCACAACCACTGAGAGCCCCTGAAGCCAAGCCCATAAAGCACAAACCTTAAATAGGTTGTGGTGGACAAAACTGTGCTACAGGAAGGGAATGAATGGAGCAGCCTCATCCCTGAGCCCTCCACACTGAACCACAGTGCTCTGCATCTTGCTGTCACTGTGTGTCACATCCCCAGGCCACCAGGCCATGTCCCCTGAGCCCCTGCACTCAGCCAGAGCAGGATCAGCCATTCCCACCCTCCAGCCTTGCAGCAGGGTGGGAGGAGAGCCCAGCCCATCCCCTGGGCCCTTCCCCTGGCTGAGGGGGCACCAGAGCAGCCCAGGGATGCTGGAAACTCCCCTGAGCTGACCCAGGGATGGGGGTGAAACCCCAGAGCTCCAATTCCCACCCCAATTTGAAGGAAGGTCATGGAGCCTCCAACAGCCACATCCAAATGGGAATTCCACTCGTTGTTGCTCCTCCCCAGTGGATGGCAGCCGCCCAAAATCCCCAGATCCTGCTGATATCCCCAAAACCAGCCTGAGCATGGCCAAACTGAGCCCTCACTGTCCCCAAATCTCAGCCCAGTGTGATGGACACTGGAGACCCAAATACCAGAGTTACGGTCCAGCAGGTGGGACCCTGAGCTGACCCAGGCATGGGGGTCAAACCGCAGAGCTCCAATTCCCACCCCAATTTGGAAGGAAGGTCATGGAGCCTCCAGCAGCTACACCCAAATGGGAATTCCACTCATTGTTGCTCCTCTCCAGTGGATGGCAGCCCCCCAAAATCCCCAGATGGAGCTGATCCCCCCAAAAACAGCCTTGACCATCCTGAGCATGGCCAAACTGAGCCCTCACTGTCCCCAGCTCTCTGTCCCAGCGTGATGGACACTGGAGACCCAAATACCAGAATTATGGTCCAGCAGGTGGGACCCTGAGCTAACCCAGGGATGGGGGTGAGAAACCACAGAGCTCCAATTCCCACCTCAGTTTGGAGGGAAGGTCATGGAGCCTCCAGCAGCCACATCCAAGTGGGAATTACACTCGTTGTTGCTCCTCTCCATTGGATGGCAGCCCCAAAAATCCCCAGATCCTGCTGATCTCTCCAAAAACCTCCTGAGCATGGCCAAATTGAATATTCCCACATCCTGAGCATGGAAAAACTGAGCCCTCACTGTCCCCATCTCTCTCCCAGCATGATGGACACTGCAGACCCAAATATCAGAATTATGGTCCAGCAGGAGCTAATCCAGGGATGGGGGTGAAACCACAGAGCTTCAATTCCAACCTCAGTTTGGAGGGAAGGTGATGGAGCCTCCAACAGCCACACTCAAGTGGGAATTCCACTCATTGTTGCTCCTCTCCAGTGGATGGCAGCCCCAAAAATCCCCAGATCCTGCTGATCTCCCCAAAAACATCCTGAGCATGGCCAAACTGAGCCCTCACTGTCCCCGGCTCTCTGTCCCAGTGTGATGGACACCGGAGACCCAAATATCAGAATTATGGTCCAGCAGGTGGGAGCGCCACCGGTGAGGGGACACAGCCGCAGCTCCCCCCGCTCTGTGGGGACCCAGCACTCACCGTTCTGGGTCAGCTTGGTGGAGCAGACCAGCGTGGAGATTTGGAAGCTGTCCCGGCCGGACGGGGCCAGGGCGGCCGCGGCCCCGCTCACTCGCAAGGAGGAGCCCGAGAGGAGCCGCGGCTCGGGCGCGTTCCGCTCCCAGGGCAGCGACAGGTACGCGCTGGCATCCTCCAGCTTCTTGCTGTCACCCTGCAGGGCACAGCACAGCGACAGCTGAGCCATCCCCGGGGTGTGGGGGCTCCAGCTGTGGGGTTTTATGGGTCTGGATTGAAGGCACTTGTGTAAGAGCCGAGATGAGGGATGTGGGACTCCAGGCAGCTCCCCAAAATGCAGTTTATTCCATCCAGGGTTATGGGTGACAGAGCTGTGCCTACAGCTGTCAGCTCCAGCTGCAGGCAGGCCTGGAGACCCTGAGTTTAGGTTATAAATGCATTATATACTTTTCTTTTGGTTACAATGCATTCTATACTTTTCTTTTGGTCACAATATATAATATTCTTTTCTTTTGGTCACAATATATTATATACTTTTCTTTTGGTCACAATGCATACTATACTTTTCTTTGCTGAGCATCTTCATACAGTAGAACCAATCTACACCTTAACTTTTATCTCTAGCCTGTCATAACCACTGTAATTACCATATTCATGTTACTGTTCTCCAGTCACTAAAAGTCAGTGCATTACAGTTTAAGCTCAAAGATGTTTTTCAGTTTTCTTGCAGTGGAAATTTCTGAGACCTTTTTTCTACTTGCAACATTTGCTGACTTGTTTGCCTGTGCTCTCTTTCTGCTTGGTAAAAACATCTTCTTGTTTGGGGTGGGTTTATCTTTTGCTCTAAGCCATAAAAACCCTTCTAACTAACACACCCTTTGCCTCCTTGGTTATCCAGTGAGACTGGCTCAGCAATTCTTTTCTTCTATATCAAAACTTGCTTCCATCTCTATTCCTTCATCAGATTCTACATTCAAAAATCTTTCTGCTAAGCATCTGTGAGACTTTCTTGTCAAACTTTCATCCTTCCCAATACACTTGAGACAGTATTTTGTGTTGGGACTCAGGTGTTTATTATTTCTTATCAGTAAAACAGCCTCACTGCTATGAGTTCTGCAGCAAGGCACAAAATGGCCAACAATCTCTTGTTCCAAGGTCTTTTAAGACTAAACTATAATTAAGAACTGACACCTAGATTATTTTCCCTTTTAACCCAATAACTGATCCCACAGAACTGCAATGGGGACTTTTCTGCCCAATTACAAAATGCCACCCAAACCAATGGAGAAGGAGGAAGAAGAAGCATGAAGAAGAAACTCAGGACATCACCCTGTGCCCACCATGTTGCTTCCATCCGCAACACACTAAAAATCTCAAAACCTCAATTTCTCACCCAGTGATACACCTGCACTACTCTCTATAATCTATTTCACACTTTTGTGGATTCCAGTCTATCTTGAAGTCTGGGAAACTTTCTCCATGAATGAGGGTCAAATTCAATGTTCCACCCAGGAGGACTCACTGGGGTCACTCTGAGTGACCTTCCCTGCTCTTGGCCAGCCTGGGATGTGAGGGATAACCAGAGCCAGCCATGCTGCAGCTCACAGACACCCATCCCTCCCTGCCTGCAGCCTGGCAGGGTGAAACCCCCACAGATGAAGGTGGCAGGGAGGTGACAGAGCTGTTTGCTGGTGGCTTTTCCCCTCCAAGACACATCTGGAGCTTGTGCTCCTTCCCAGGACTGAGCCCATGCAGGGAAGGGAAACTGGAAACTCCCCTGAGCTGACCCAGGGATGGGGGTGAAACCCCAGAGCTCCAATTCCCACCTCCATTTGGAGAGAAGGTCATGGAGCCTCCAGCAGCCACACCCAAGTGGGAATTACACTCTGCTACACTGTTGCTGCTCTTCCCCAGTGGATGGCAGCCCCCCAAAATCCCCAGATCCTGCTGATCTCCCCAAAAGCATCCTGAGCATGGCCAAACTGAGCCCTCACTGTCCCCAGCTCTCTGTCCCAGTGTGATGGACACTGGAGACCCAAATATCAGAATTACGGTCCAGCAGGTGGGAATAGCACCAGGGAAGGGATTTTCTGAGCTCTATCTGGAGCTCAGAGCAGCTGGAGATCAAGAGCTCCGAGCAGCTAAAAGCCCTTCATTCACATTCCTCTGGCAAGCAGAGACAAAAAGATGAAATATTTTCTGACTCTCAGAGTCAGAAATATTTTCTGACTTCCCAGCCTGCCAGGAAGAGCCAGAGCCAGGCAGGGAGAGGATGGAGCAGCTCAGGATGTGGGGCTCAGCAGGGCAGGGACAGCTCTCTGAGGGGAACAGTGCAGGGCTTGTTCTCCTAGCAAGGAGGTGTGGGAGGTTTGATCTCCCTGCCACATCCCAAAGGTGCCCAATGCTGCTGCTGTGGAGGGGACAGTCCCCAAAGAGCCAGGGAGCAGAGCCAGCGCCGAGGGCCACGGCAGCAGTTCAAGAATTTGGGTCTTTCACCCAAAAATAAAGCAGGGAGGGAGGGAGGGACATAATGATTTCAAATGTGCAGGAGCCTCAGGGAGGAACAGCGTGGTCTGTCCCTGTCCTGGGCTGCCACAGCAGGCAGGAGCCATCCCAAAATAAGGCAGAACTCAGGGAGGGACGTGGATCTGCCTGGAGAAACTGTGTCACGTTGCCAAAATCAGAGACAACCCTCGTGCAGCAGCCCAGGGACACTGGAACTCCATGAGCCCAGGAGGGACCCCAAAAGGGACCCCAAAAGAGACCCCAGAAGGGACCACAACAGGGACCTCAAAAGGGACCCCAGAAGGGACCACAACAGGGACCTCAAAAGGGACCCCAAAAGGGACCCAGAAGGTGTCAACACGCAGGGAAGAGCCCAGAGCTCACCCTGGCAGTGGGGACCAGCTTGCACCACCCACTCCTCTTGTCACAGCAGTCCCAGTGTGGTGAGGGGACACCAGGTAAGGGAGCAGCACCTTCACATTAAAGCTGACAGCGTTTTTTCCCAAATGAGCAGCGATTTTTGCCTCCCCCCCACTGTCTCAGAGCAAACCCCAGCAGTGCAGGGCTGGTGAAATCAGGTGAAGCGCAGCCACAGCACGGGGACGTTCCCTGCCCGTCACAAAGGCTTAAATCACCTTCTCCAAAAGCAAACTTGGCGTTCCAGAGGAGCAGCACAGGGATTGGAGATGTGTGTGCAGAGAGACCCTGTCACCAAGGACAGCAGGGACAGCAGGGAGGCACCACAAACCCTCGGGGACACCACAAACCCTCGGGGACTTTGGGTACGTGCCACCAGCGCCGTGGCTCAGGCAGGGACTGGGATCCTGGCCCCAGAAGTTGCTGCTGCCCCACAGCTCTCCCCACTTTAGGGGGTTCTGGGGCCCCCCATACCTTGTAGAGCACCAGGTCGTGCTCCCCATCCCGCAGCGTGGTGCCATCGGGGCGCATCAGCCTCACAAAGGCCATGGAGAAAATCCGCTCGCTCCGGTCCTTGGCTGGGGGGACACAGCGTGAGGGGGAGCTGCAGGGGACCAGGGACACGGCCCCAGGCAGGGACAGGCAGTGTGGCACCAGGGGACATGAGAGGGGACACTCACAGTCGCTGGAGGAGCGGTGGCGGAAGGTGAACCTCAGGTGGGTCCTGTGCACGTCCTCGATGGGGACAGCGATCTGGGGGGAGAGGGGCCAAGGTGAGGGCAGGGGCTGTGCCACCAGCTGGGCAATGTCCCTGTGTGCCCCCACCTGGCCAATGTCCCTCTGTCCCACACCTGGCCAATGTCCCTGTGTGCCCACACCTGAGTAATGCCCCTCTGGCCAATGTCCCTCTGTGCCCCACCTGGCCAATGTCCCTCTGTGCCCACACCTGGCCAATGTCCCTCTGGCCAATGTCCCTCTGTCCCCCACCTGGCCACTGTCCCTCTGTCCCCCACCTGGCCAATGTCCCTGTGTGCCTACGCCTGGCCAATGTCCCTCTGGCCACTGTCCCTCTGTCCCACACCTGGCCACTGTCCCTCTGTCCCCCCACCTGGCCACTGTCCCTCTGTCCCACACCTGGCCAATGTCCCTGTGTGCCTCACCTGGCCACTGTCCCTCTGGCCAATGTCCCTCTGTCCCCCACCTGGCCAATGATGTCCCTCTGCGCTCCCACCTGGCCAATGTTCCTGTGTGCCTACGCCTGGCCAATGTCCCTCTGGCCACTGTCCCTCTGTCCCCAACCTGGCCACTGTCCCTCTGTCCCCCCATCTGGCCAATGTCCCTCACTGCCCACACCTGGCCAATGTCCCTGTGTGCCTCACCTGGCCACTGTCCCTCTGTCCCCCACCTAGCCAATGTCCCTCTGTGCCCACACCTGGCCAATGTCCCTCTGGCCAATGTCCCTCTGTCCCCCACCTGGCCAATGATGTCCCTCTGTCCCCCATCTGGCCAATGTCCCTCACTGCCCACACCTGGCCAATGTCCCTCTGTGCCCCACCTGGCCAATGTCCCTCTGTGCCCCCAATGATGTCCCTCTGTGCCCAGGCAGGGGCTGTGCCAGACCCTCCACTGCTGCAAACCAACCTCATGTCCTCCCCAGTGAACCAGTGAGGCTGAACTGGGAGCACTGGGATGGGGACAGGGCTGCAGGGCCCATCCCTGTCACAGACATGTTTTATGAAGAATCTTTTCTTTAGGATTTTTCCTCCTGAGAAGCTGAGAGGCCTCAGGAACAAAATGTAAACATTGATTATCTGCTGCTGTGGAATGCAACAGGTGCATCTGTGATTGGTTTCATGTGGTTGTTTCTAATTAATGGCCAATCACAGTCAGCTGGCTCGGACTCTCTGCCCAAGACACAAACCTTTGTTATTCATTCCTTCTATTCTATTCTTAGCTGGCCTTCTGATGAAATCCTTTCTTCTATTCTTTTAGTACAGTTTTAATATAATATATATCACAAAATAATAAATCGAGCCTTCTGAAACATGGAGTCAGATCCTCGTCTCTTCCCTCATCCTCAGACCCCTGTGAACACAGTCACACATCCCCAGGACCGGGTGACCACCCAGGGGTCACACTGTGACCCTGCCAGCACCTCCATTGTCCCCGAGATGGGACCAAGGACTGGCCCCAAAACGCCTGGCCTGAAAGGGACCCCCACAGCAGCAGGAGGAGCGAGTGGCACATCCAGGAGGGGCTGCAGGGCTGTCCCACCCCAGCCCCGGTGTCCCCACACCTTGAGGGTCTCCATCCAGCGCTGGTGCCGCTGCTGGTAGTAGACAACAGAGCGGTAGAGGCTGCTGGGGCTGTCCCCTGCTCCCGCGTGGATCACGTTCTGCAGGAGGAGACACCTGGGGATCAGCTCAATGACCTCGCAGGGAGGGGACAATTCCTGTCCCAAACCCCCTGCCCACACCCCCCTAAACTGCCCAGTGACACCTCCGAGGGGACACACGGCCCTCCCAGGGCACATCGGGGCATGGCCCTGGGGATGGGGATGGAGAATTGCAGCCCGTCCCTCAGGAGCCAGGTGAGAACTGGGGACAGAACACTTGGAGGGTGACAAGTGCCACCCTGGGGAGGTGACACCTGGGTCTGACCCCCCTGCCCGCAGCTCCTTCCTGTCCTGGGGACACTGAGGGTGGCCAGGGGGTCTGGCTGTCCCCAAGGCAGGACAATTTTCTCTCTGTCCCATTTCTTTATTGTCACTTTCCCATTTCTTTATTCCATTCCCAGATCTCTGGTTTGGGCAGCTCCAGTGGCCTGAAAGGCTCCCCCAGCCTGGAGGAGCTGCTGGCTCTACCCGAGGTGAGGTGACAGGGGGGACACCTGCCATACCCAAGGTGACACAGGGGACACCTGCCATACCCGAGATGACACAGGGGACACCTGCCATACCTGAGGTGACACAGGGGACACCTGCTATACTCAATGTGAGGTGACACAAGGGACACCTGCCATAGTCAATGTGACACAGGGGACACCTGCTATACTCAATGTGAGGTGACACAGGGGGACACCTGCCATACCCAAGGTTACACAAGAGACACCTGCCATACTCAATGTTACACAAGGGACACCTGCCATACCCGAGATGACACAGGGGACACCTGCCATAGTCAATGTGACACAGGGAACACCTGCCATACCCAAGGTGACAAGGGGGACACCTGCCATACTCAATGTGAGGTGACACAAGGGACACCTGCCATACTCAGTGTGACACAGGGGACACCCGCCATACCCGAGGTGACACAGGGGACACCTGCCATACTCAGTGTGACACAGGGGACACCTGCCATACCCAAGGTGACACAAGGGACACCCGCCATACCCGAGGTGACACAGGGGACACCTGCCATACTCAGTGTGACACAGGGGACACCTGCCATACCTGCACCATGTTTCCTGCCTCGTCACACACACACACTGTCACCTCCACGTTCTTCTGCGTCTTCTTGCTGCCCTTGTCGAACTCACCCTGCACCAGGGTCAGGTAGATGTCGTTCCTGACATCACCTGTGGGGACAGCCCCGTCAGCCAGGCCCTGCCACCACGCTGCCACCCCCAGGGACGCCCAGGATTGTCCCCAGCACGCTTGCCTGGCATTATGACCTCCGGGTAGCCCAGCTTGCGAGCCACGGCCGTGCTGCGGTCCACCAGGTGCGGGTGATCCTTCCTCACCTGGCTCAGGTCACCCCAGAGCACCTTCAGGGACACCCAGAGCCCTGCAGGGACCACAGGGATTTTTCAGGGGGTGACAGGGTGACACACAATCCCTCGATCCCTCATGTGACAAGCAGATGGCCCAGGGGACACAGGCTCTCTACCTTGTCCCTTGTGGTTGATGTCCTTGCCCTCCACCGCTTTCCGGATCATGGTGTGAAGGAAATCGCCATCAGCTGCCACCCTGGGAAAGCCACATTTGGGGCAAAAACCTTTTCTCTTGGGTCCTTGCACCTCTTGTCCCCTGGCAGCCAGGGGATGTCCCCATGCCAGCCAGGGGATGTCCCCATGCCAGCCAGGTGGTGTCCCCATGCCACCAGGTGCTGTCCCCATGCCAGCCAGGCCCTGGGGTGCTCCTCCCTGCCCTCCCAGCCTCCCCTCGGGGCTCACAGGTGGACAGGGATGAAGTGCTGCTTGTCCTCGTCGCTGTCACACGTCCCCCTGGCGATGTCGGTGATGTCCATCACTGCAGTGACACACAGGTGGCGCCGTGCCAGGGGTGGCACTCCCAGCCCAGAATGGGGTCATGGAGGGAGGTGAAGGCAGGGGAGCTCCCCAGGGCTGCTCAGGGGGTCCCCTGTGCCAGGACAGGGTGGGCTTTGTGTCCCTTGGGCAGGGACAGTGTGGGGACAACCATGGGGTTGGAGCCAGCAGGGAAAAGGGACAGCCCAGGGACATCACAGATCCCGGTGTGGTGGCTCTGGGGGAGTGCCAGGGTGGTGGCACGGGGGTCCCTGGGGGTCCCCGGTGTCCCCAGCCCCACCTGAGATGCCGAAGGGCCGGCGCAGCCCCGTGCTGAGCTTGCGGCTGTGGCTGTCGCGCAGGTCCATGCGCCCCACGCGGATGATCTGGCACACCAGGAACAGCCGCTCCCGCTTCAGGTCCGCGCTGCCCAGGTCCTGGGGGACACACAGGGGCCGTGTCACCCTGGCAGCACCGCAGAGGATGGGACAGTGACAGTGCCGAGTGCCCAGGGGGTGGCGGTGGGCATAGAGCGTCCCTGCTGCCCTGCACTGTGGGGACAGTGGGGACACAGCCCTGCTGTTCTGGGGGCTCCCGTGCACCCCAGGAGTCCCCAGTCCCCGCGGTGGGGACAATGCCAGCCCCAAATCCCCGCGGTGGGGAAAATGCCAGCCCCAAATGCCCGCGGTGGGCACAATGCCAGGATTGACGGACCCAGCGGGTCACCCCAGACCAGGCAGTTTGGCAGCGGGGGGAACCTGGCAGGGTGTGAGGATGTGGGGGGGCCCTGTACCCCAGCTGGGGAGGGGACCGGGTCCCTCGGGGTCTGCCCCTGCGCCAAAAACTCCCAGCGGCGCTAAGGACAAGGGATGGGGACAAGCCACAGCGCTTAGGGACATCAGCAGCGAGCAGAGCCGAGCAGAGCAGAGCAGAGCAGAGCGCGGAGATAGGCGAGAACCGGGGGCGGCAGCGCAGCCCAAGTGCTGATGCTGCTCATTAATTAACATTGATTTTCCCGCCTCATTTGCATATCGATGGCTCCGCGGCGTCCCCGGGGTCAGCGCTGCGCTGCAGCCAAAGCGCTGAGTCAGCAACGGGGGCGTGGGACGAGCGGGGACGGGACACACCGGGACCCCAGGCACCGAGAGGGGACGAGGGACCCCCAGCACCGGGAGGGGACTTCGAGATCTTCAGCACCGAGAGGGGACCCCGGGACCCCCAGCACTGCAAGGGGACCCCCAGCACCGGGAGGGGAGCCCCGGACCCCCAGCACCGAAGGGAACCCGGGACCCCAGCACCGGGAGAGCACCCCGAGACCCCCAGCACTGCAAGGGGACCCCCAGCACCGGGAGGGGACCCCAGGACCCTCAGCACTGGGAGGGGACCCCGAGGGGCAGCTCCACGGCGGGTGCAGGTCAGGGATCTGTGAAGGGGCTGGGGGTACAGGGGTGGCACACGGAGCACCGAAAAGCTGCGGGTGGGGGCAGATCTGCAGGAGGGGCAGCAGCGCGGTTCCCCCAGGCTCTGCGCTCACCGTGAACACCACCCTGAGGTTGTTGAGCAGCTCGATGTCCTGCGGGACGCCGGTGCTGGCCCAGCGGATCACGTAGTTCTCGCTGCGGGGCGGGGGAGGGTTGAGGTGGGCACGGGGGTGGCAGAGACCCCAACAGCTCCCATCCCACGGACCGTCCATCCCACCAGGGTCCCCAGTCGCGGCACAGGCACTGGCCCAGCCTGGCTGTCCCCTGGTCACCTCAGCAGTGCCTGGGGCAGGACAGGATGGGCTGTCCCATGGGATATGGCGCCATGACAATAAAGGGATGTGTCCCTTCCCCCTGCGACACCGCTGGGTTCTCAGGGCTGGGCAGGACGGGCAGCATGAGGGGAACGCCTCAGGGGGCAGCAGGACAAACACCCAGCACAGCAGGGACAGGGGCAGGGGTCTGTCCTGAGCCCCCACCTGATGATGCGCTGCTCGCCGGGGTCATACAGCGCCATGAAGAGCTGCGCCTCCTCCCCGATGTGGCACACGAAGTTCCGCACGCACAGGTAGAGGTTGTGGGAGGGCGAAGCAGCCCCGTGGGCGCCGTGGCCCGGTGCCCTCTGCTGCGAGCTCTGGGGGACACGAGGTGGCTCAGCCTTGTCACCTCCCCTGGCACAGGGGACATCAGGCTCTGGGACACCCATCAGGCTGGCAGCAGCCTCACCGTCTCCTCCTGGAGGCGCTGGCTGAGGGTCTGTGCCGCCCTCCTGTGAGCCTGGAAGAGGCTGATGACGCTGGTCCTGTCGGGGTCCAGGATGTTCTCGTCCTCATCCCGCACCACCAGGTCCAGGGCGAGGATCCTGCAGGGGTCAGGGTGGGGTGAGACAGGACTGGGGGCGCCTGGGGCTGTGTGTCCCACCAGGACTCACTTGTCCTTGCACAGGGTGTGAGGGGACAGCACAGATCCTACTGGGAAAGGGGACAGCAGCTGGCATCACAGGCCTGTGTGTCCCACCAGGACTCACTTGTCCTTGCACAGGGTGTGAGAGGACAGGACAGATCCCACTGGGAAAGGGGACAGGAGCTGACAGCACCAGGAGCATTCCTGTCCCAGCCATAGCCCTTGGCCAGGTGGCTTGAGCAGCTGGTGGCACAATTACTGTCCCCAGCCAGCACGGGACAGCCAGCTGGGACAATGGGGACACTGGGACAGCCAGCCAGGACACCAGGAGGACACCTGGGCTCTGCACAGCCTGTGCCAGAGGCAGATTTGAGGTCCCTGTCCCCGAGGCAGATCTGAGGTCCCTGTCCCAGAGGCAGATTTGGGGTCCCTGCCAGAGGCAGATTTGAGGTCCCTGTCCCAGAGGCAGATCTGAGGTCCCTGTCCCAGAGGCAGATTTGAGGTCCCTGTCCCCAAGGCAGATCTGAGGTCCCTGTCCCCAGCCTCACTTGTTGCCATAGTCCATCCTGCCGGTGACCTCCTTCCTGAGCCTCAGGAGCTGGTCCTTGGGCAGCGTCCCCGAGAGCAGCTGCGAGCGCTGCTCCATCAGTTCCTGCATCATCCTCTTCACCTGCCCATAGCGCTCCGTCTGCCCGGCCTGCAGCACCACCACGGGGTCACCGGGGCTCCCCCAGCCTGTCCCCAGGTGTCCCCAACACCCAGAGCCTCATCCCTCACCATGTAGAGCTGCTTCCAGATGGTGGCCCACTCGCGCAGCGTGGTGGTGATCTCCTGCACCATGGGCATGTCGGAGGGCACCGCGCTCTCCTCCAGCCTGGGGGAGGCACAGGGAGCCCTGGAGCACCCCAGGACCACAGGGAGCAGAAAGTGGAGCCCCCCACACACCCTGCCTGTGCCCCCCAGACCTACCCCCTCTGCTCCACCGTGGTGCCCTTCAGCCGGATCAGCGAGGCAGGGAAGATGCCCTGAGGGAGCCAGAGCCATGGAGATCTCCCTCAGGGGGGCACAGCTGGGGGCTGCCAATGCCACAGGGTGCCCAGCCTGCCCCCCCAGACACCCAGCAGGGACAGAGAGCCACCAGCAGTGTCCCTGCTGCCACCAAACCCCAGCAGCCTGTCACCTACCCGGGCAGCCCTGTTCCGGAGCGAGTACCCGCAGTACCAGCCTGCCAGGGGAGGGGACACTGTCAGCCGGGCTGGGGGGCCTGGGCCTGGCTCAGGGACAAAGGAGGGGGCAGGAACCCTCACTGGGGGTCCCCCTTACCCTCGGAGGCCTGCAGGATGTGCACCATCTCCCCAATCTGCAGCGGCAGGTGATGCTCCTTGGTGCGCGGGAAGTTCCACACGGCTGTGGGAAGAGGGGATGGGGGTTGGGATCCCTGCCAGGAGCCCCTCAGCAGCCCCCAGGCACCTGCACCCCACACCAAGCCCCCCATGGTGCCCCCCAAAACAGGCCCTGTCCAGCCCTGAGAGATGGGGCAGAGCCCCGGCCCCACAAACAGCTCAGGGATGAGACCCCCAAGCATCCTGACCCCACACAGAATCCCCCAGGCCCACACACCCCACACAGAATCCCCCAGCCCCTTTTTGGCATTCAGGGTCCCTTATGGGTCCCCTCTGCCTCCACCCACACCCTGGGTGCCGGTGGTCCTGCTCCTGGCACAAAAAGTGTGGGGAGGGAAGTGCCAGCTGAGCCCCTGCCCGGGGATGGTGGCAGCGGGACACAGGGACAGTTTGGTGGTGCAGGGACAGGGCTAGTGGCACAGGGACAGGGCTGGTGGCACAGGAACAGTTTGGTGACCCAGAGACAGGTCTGGTGGCTCAGGGACAGGGCTGGTGGCCCAATGACAGCTCTGGTGGCGCAGGGACAGTCTGGTGACACAGGGACAGGCCTGTTTGGGGACAGCAGAGCCGGCGGCAGGGGAGGGGGCGGTGCTCTCGGTGACCAGCAGCTTCCTGCCCGGCTGTGCTGTGGTTGTCCCTGTCGCTATTTCTGGCACCAGGGCCAGCAGGCCTGGTTTGGTCCCCAGATTTGGGGACAGCCCCCTGCACCGGGGGGTCTCTGTCAGCACCTGTGCCCACCCTGAGCTCCAGGCATGGCCAGCTCATACTGCAGCACCCCCAGACCCACCTGGCACCAGGAACACCGAGGTCCCACAGGACCCTTCCCATCACCCTGAGCTCCCCATGCTGGGAGCAGCAGCAGCTCAGCCCTCACTCAGGCACTGCCCAGAACCCTGCAGCAGCTCAGGTGCTCCCCAGGACCCTGCAGCAGCTCAGATGCTCCCCAGAACCCTGCAGCAGCTCAGGCATTGCAGAGAGTGCAAGGGAAGGGCGCAGGAAACGGCCCCACAAGAAAAGGGAAGAAGCACAGGGCTGCAGGAGCCAGCAGAAGCTGGGGGTGCTGCAGGGAGTGGGGGTGCTCAGAGCTGGTGCAAGGCACGGGGAGCCCAAACTGGGGGTGCCCAAGGCTTTGCAAGGCAGCTGCAATTTCCCCCTGAGGAAAATTCCTGGGGTGTCTCAAGGCTCCCCCAGAGGCTGGAGGGAAGCCAAGCCCCCAGCCCAGTGCTCCCCACCTCCAGCAGCACCAGCCCTGCACCTCCTGGTGCGTGGGTGCTGCTGGCTCCTGTCCTGCTTGGCCACTGTCCCTGAGCCTGCTGTCACCAGCCCTGCTTGTGCCACCACGGGGGTGTCACCACGGATGTCACCTCACCCTGAGCACCCCATCCCTCCAGCCCAGTGGGGACCCCCGCAAAGCCCCAGAGTCCCCACTCACCCACGCCAAGCTTGTCCTTGGTGGGCAGCCAGGGCGCCATGGCCACCGGGGCAGCACCGGGGCCCTACCGGGGGACCGGGGCGCTGCCGGGGGACCGGGGCGCTGCCGAGCCACGGGTGGTTCCTCCTGCCACCGTCCCGTGTCACGTGTACCCCCCCAGCTTGTGAAACCTCTGCTTCCTCAGCAGGGCCCACCCCACTGTGCTGTCCCTGCCGGGGTGGGGATGGAGCCCCCGGGACCCCCACGGCACCGGCCAAGGGTCTGGGCTCAGTCTGGTCACTGGGTGGGTTCTGGTGGCATGGTGACACTTTTGAGTGACCAAGAGCAGGACATGGGGATGGAGCTGGGAGCACAGAGTGCTCCAGCCACACCACAGCACCAAGAGCCTTGAGGAGCTGTGAGGCTCCTTGCTGGCACAAGGTTTCTGCCATCGTGCCCTGTGGCACTCACATTCTCTGAAAAAATCCCCTCACCCGGGATTGTTCTCCTGGGAAGCTGAGAAACCTCAGAGAAAAAGGAAAACAATTCTTGTCTCATTTGCTTCTCCTGTGTTGTGCTCATGTGGAATGTGTTTGGAGATTGTTTACCCTCAGGTGATTGTTCCATTGGATTCTGCTGTGAGTTGTTTTCACTCTTTGGCCAATCAGGCCAAGGTGTGTGGGGACTCTGGAGAGAGTCACGAGTTTTCATTACTATCTTTTTAGCATTCAGTAGGTGTCCTTTCTGTATTCTTTAGTATAGTTTACTATAGAATTCTTTAATACAATATTTTATTTATTACTTAATATTATTTAATTAATAATCAATTAATTATTCTTAATTAGTATTAATTATTATCATTAATTATTATTAGCATTATTATTATTTATTAACATTATTAATTATTACCATTATTATTACCATTAATACCATTTACTATTGTGTAAGTATCCTTTCTGTATTCTTTAGTATAGTTTACTATAGAATTCTTTAATACAAGATTTTATTCGTTATTTAATATTTAATATTATTTAATTAATATTAAATTAAATATTCCTAACATTATTGATTATTAATTATTACAATTTAATTATTATTACTGTTATTATTATTTATTTTTACAATTATTAATTATTATCATTATTATTATTATTACCATTATTACCATTTACCATTGTGTAAGTATGCTTTCTGTATTCTTTAGTATACTTTACTGTAGAATCCTTTAATACAATATTTTATTTATTCTTTAAGATTTAATATTATTCAATTAATAATCAAATATTATTAACTAATAATATTAATTATTATATTATTTTAATTATTATTTTTGAACCCCCCGTGTATGTCCCCAAACCCTCCCGGTTCCCGATCTCCGCAGTCCCGGGGCCAGCAGGCACCGCTGGGTCCCCGGTCCGTGCCCGGTCCCGGCGGGAGCTCAGGCCGGGCCGTTCGCCGGTCACGGAGCTCCACCTGCCGGTCCCACCGGGAGCCGCTTCGCGTGCGAGGAGCCGGTACGGGATGTCCTGCAGCGGGATGCCCAGCCCCGATACACCCCGTGTTGGTACGGGATGCCCCGTACAGCAGCGGGATGCCAGCTCCGGTATGAGCAGCACCGTTACGGGATGCTCCGGTACGGAAGGACCGACACCGGTACAGGATACCCGGTTCCGGTACATCCCACAGCACTATAAGATGTTCTGTATGGAAATGCTCAACACTGCTACAAGATACGCCGGTGCAAGATGCCCGGCTGTGGTACGCCCGGTCCCGCACCGGGATGCCCAGATCCAGTACGGGATACCCCACATCAGCACCGAGATGGCCGGTACCGGGAAGCCCGGTCCGAACAGGGGCTGCTCGGGGGCTGAGGCCGCAGCCGTGCCCGGCTCGGGGGCGCAGGGCGGAGCTGGCAGCGGAGGCGGGAGCGGTGCTGAGGGGGGGGTCCCGGGGCGCTCCGTCCGCTCCGGTCCCGCCGCCACATCCGGGCCCCGCCCGGCGCGGGCGCTGATTGGCTGCCGCGGGTCACGTGGCCGTGTCCCCCGGCAGAGCCCGCGGTGGCGCGCGCAGGTGAGCGGCGGGACCGGAACCGGAACCGGGGCCGGAACCGGGGCCGCGGCCCTGAGGGGGTGCGGGGAACCCGCCCCCGACCCGCCCGCCCGCTCCGCTCCGGCCCGGTGCCGGTGCTCAGGTGCCCGGTCCGGACCGTCCCGTACAGGTGCTCCGCCGATCCCGTCCGGCCCGTGCCGTTCGGGACCGACCCTCTCAAGGTGTCCGCCCTGTCCCGCAACCCCCGTACCCCGCCTCCGGTCCGGTCCCCACGCACGGCGGGGAACAGCACACCTGTCCGGTGTCCGCACTCCGCTCGGTCCTGCGGGGCTCTCCCGGTGCCCCATCCCCTTTCCCGGTTCCCCGCCCGTTCTCCCGGTCCCCCACACTCCGGTTCTGTCCCTGATTTCCGCGGCCGTGTCACCCCCGTGCCCGCATCCCCCGGCCGTCCCCGGTGCCCGCGGGTCCCCCCTCCCCGCCGGCCGGGACGTGGCACTGGGCAGCACCGGGCGCCCTCCCGGTACGTAGGCGGGGGTGGGTCAGCGCCGGTGCCGCTCCACCCCCGCCCGCCCTCGCAGCTCCGGTGTCCCCGCCATGGCCGGCTCCGGGGCCCCGGCTCCCCTACCCGGGCCGAGCGGCCCCGGCTCCGCGCTGGAGGAAGAGGAGGAGGAGGATGAAGAGCCGTCCCTGGGCTGCGACGGCGACCTGGAGGTGAATCCCTACGACGGGCTGCCCTTCTCCTCCCGGTACTACGAGCTGCTGCGGCAGCGGCGGGAGCTGCCGGTGTGGACGGCCAAGTACAGCTTCATGGAGCACCTGGAGGGCAGCAGCGGCATCGTGCTGGTGTCCGGGCCCCCCGGTACCGGCAAGAGCACGCAGGTGAGCCCGAGGGCAGCTGGGCTGTGGTGTCTGATCCCCCCAGAGCGGGTGGAGAGGGACACACGGACAGGGTGCCCGGGAACGCTGCACGGAGCCCGGCGGGGTGGGCGGGCACCGGGATGTGCTGGGGATGGGCAAAGCTGGGCACGAACCGGGGATCGCTGGCACCGGAGGGAGGAACGGCCCCTCCCGGAG
This sequence comes from Melozone crissalis, assembly GCF_028551555.1. Taxonomy (NCBI): domain Eukaryota; kingdom Metazoa; phylum Chordata; class Aves; order Passeriformes; family Passerellidae; genus Melozone; species Melozone crissalis. The sequence goes on from NW_026535905.1 coordinate 5,925,206, forward strand.
TTGGGCCTGCAGATCCCCGCGGGGTGGCCCCGGGGAACCGGTCCCAGCTGCTGGTGACGCTCGGGGACAGCACGGGGCAGACTTTGACCGGGGAGGGGATTGTGGTGGCGGAGCTGCAGGGCTGGAATGGGCTGGGTCGCCTGAGGCTGTCGGGGTGTTGGAATGGGCTGGGTCAGGATTTTGGGGTGTTGGAATGGGCTGGGTCCCCCAGGATATGAGGGTGTTGGAGTGGGCTGGGTCCCCCGGGCTGTCAGGGTGTTGGAATGGGATGGATCCCCTAAGATATCGGGCTGGGTCCTCCAGGATATCAGGGTGTTGGAATGGTCTGGATCCCTCAGGCTGTTGGGGTGTTGGAAGGGGCTGGGTCCCCCCAGGCTATTGCGCTGGGTCCCCCAGGATATCGGGCTGGGTCGCCCAGGATATCGAGGTGTTGGAATGGGCTGGATCTCCCAGGATATTGGGGTGTTGGAATGGACTGGGTCCCCCGGGCTGTCGGGGTGTTGGAATGGGCTGGGTCCCCCCAGAATATCGGGCTGAGTCCCCCAGGCTGTCGGGGTGTTGGAATGGCCTGGGTCCCCCGGGCTGTCGGGCTGGGTCCCCCAGGCTATCAGGGTGTTGTCCCTGGGCTCCAGGTGCTCAAGCAAATCAGCTCCCTGGGTGTGACCTGCTGAGTTCCTGGGCTGGGCTGGCACTGCCGGATTTGGAGATCAAAGCTCCTGTGTGGGCCCCAGGGTCGGTGTTTTGGGGTGCAGCTCCCTGCTGTTAGTCCCTGCAGGGCCCTGGGGACACTGAGGCACAGGCAGTGCTCGTGGGGGCCTCAGAGGGGACAGGAGGGAGCAGGACTCAGGTCCCTGGTGCCAAAGGGACATCTGCGTGGCCTTGGCACTGTCCCACGCTGTCAGGCCAGGCACTTGGCCAGCAGCTGCTCCCTGGTGATCCCTTCCCTGTCCCTCTGTGGGGTTTGTCCCATGTCCCTCATGTGAGAGCAGGGTCGTGGTGTCCCACACCAGGGCAGGAAGCTGCAGGTGTGGGGCCAAGGGGCTCCTGTCACAGACTGTGGGGCTCAGAGGTGACAGGAGCGCAGAGGGAAGATCTTGCCTGTGAAAAACGCCAATCACTTGTTTTTAAAAATCTTAAAAGTTTAATAGTAATAAAATGGTAATAAATACAGCAATTTAATTAGAGTAATAAAAATTTTGGACAATTTGGATTAGGACAATATGAGACAATAGAAACAAAGAGTTATGGACAGTCCAGGTACCTCTTTCTGGGCAAAATAAGCCCAAAAAAGGACCCACATTAACAGAGGATTAACCCTTAAAAACAATAACCTGTTGCATATTCATACACCTCATACATGATGCATCAATTCCATTCAAACAAAGGATTCTGTCTGGTCAGTGTCAACTTCTTCGTATTGATCCTAACCAGAGTCTTCGTGGCTGAGTGAGGTGGGAAGAAGTTCATTTCCCCTGATAATGGAGCAATAAATTCTCTTTCTCTGAAAGATTCAGGTGTCCTGTGGCTGCTATCTCAGTGCAAGTCCTGTCTTTAAAAAAGTATCTTACATAGCATAGTTTCTATTTTAACATTTTGTTATAACCTAAAGCTATATTTAACACACCACTTAAGAAAACTAATAGAGCATCACTTTCTAACATAACACACAATATTCATTTTAATGTTTGCAAAAAGCCAATTATAAAATAGGCATTTTTCACACAAAATGAAAATTGAGTGCCTCTGGACAGCCCCTGACCCTGGAGATCCTGCAGCCAAATCCATGGGGAGGGTCTTTGTGCCCTTTGGAGTGGCACAGCGGGGAGGGGACAGTCCTGAAGCCACACTACCCATGCCCTGTCCCCACAGATCCCTCAGTGGTGCGCCGAGTACGCCCTGTCCATGTCGTTTGCCCACGGGCTGGTGGCCTGCACCCAGCCCCACAGCCTGGCCGCCCTCAGCCTCTCCCTGCGCGTGGCCGACGAGATGGACCTGAACCTGGGCCACGAGGTGGGCTACTGTGTGCCCCACGAGGACTGCTGCACTGCTGACACCATCCTCAGGTAGGGCAGGGACAGCAGGGCCCATGCTGGGAACGGGAGCACGGCGCCCTAATCCCACTAAACCCTGCCTAATCCCTTAATCCAGGCTGGCCTGGCTGGGGAGAGGCACGGGCTGCTCTGATCTGGAGAGGGGCTGATCTGGGGAGGGGCTGATCTGGGGTGTCTCGGTTTGGAAAGACAAAGGGGTGTGCTAAGGAAGGCAGGAGCGTCCCCTAAAATGGGGAATGTAAACCCCTTCCCTCTGAATTGCTATAAATTTGAAATTAAGGGGCTCTCAGGCGAAGATGTGGGAGTAGGAATAAGAGGTTTTTATTAGGGAAGAAAATGAAAATAAAATTAATAATGCAGTAAATCAAAATAACACTGATAGAGTCAGAACACAACCTGCCCCTCTGTGTGTCAGGGTGGTGGCACAGCCCCATCCCATGGTGGCTCAGCCCTCCTGCAGTGCCAGCTGTGGTTCTGCTGGAGCAGGGATCCTGCACAAGGAGGGAGTTTTCCTCTGGGAATCCGGTGGAAGAGGCAGCTGGGAATGCAGTGGAAAGGTTGTTCTGTTGTCCCAGAATCTCAGATCCTATCCAGGTAGGAATGCTTGGCTCCTCCTTCTGGGTGGAGCATCTCACAATGGGATGATGGAATTTTATCAGCCATGCAGTGACATTCAATAGCCCATTAACAGAAGATAATTAATGATTAATGGCCCATTAGCAGAAGATATGTCCTGGAGGGAGGATTGGCTGTGGAAGAGATAAAGCAAACTGCCCAGTGAACAGAAGACAACTGCCCCACCTCTGACACATGGCAAGTAGAACACACGCATTGCCTTGCAATGTAGGATAGATGCCAGGGAAGGTGGGTGGCATGGTGGCAATGTGCTGTGTCCTAGATTGCAAGGCAAGATGAATTCTGTCACCATCTGTATGGCAGCTGTCTTTTGTCACAGTGGGCAGTTTTCCTTATCTCTTCCACACTCACTCCTCCCTCAGGAGGGGACACCTGCTGATAACAGCTATTGAATGTCACTGCATGGCTGATAAGAACTGCAGCATCCCACTGGGAGATGTGAGCCCAGGGGGAGGAGCCAAGCATTCCTACCTGGGTATAATCTGGAGATTCTGCAACATCAGCACAGCTTCTCCACTGGATTACCCAGAGGAACAGCAGCTGCCTCTTCCACTGAATCCCTTCTACAGGATCCCTGCTCCAACAGAACCACCCCTGACACGGCAGGAGGGCTGCAGCCACAATTCCAATGGGACTGCTACCACCACCCCGACCCACAGGGTGTCAGGTTGGGTTCTGACTCTGTCAGTGTTGTTCTGGTTTTACTGCATTGTTTATTTTATCCTTTTATTTTCTTCCCTATTAAAGAACTGTTATTTCCTGCTACCATATCTTTTTGCCTGAGAGCCCCTTAATTTAAAATTCTTAGCAATTCAGAGAAATTCTCCATTTCAGGGGAGGCTCCTGCCTTCCTTAGCACACACCTGGCTCTCCAAACCGAGACTTGGTGACCACAGCAGGAGGAGCAAATAGGATACACACATTGCTTGGCAATCTAGGAGAAATGCCAGGGAAGGTGTGTGGCATGGTGACAGTGTGGTGACAGTACACCACAGCGGGAGGAGCAAATAGTCTTGAGTTGTTGGTTGTTAATTTCTGCCCCGAGATGTGCAAAAGGTCTCGGTTTCAGCCCGCGCGTCTGAAGAAAGAGTCAGAGCTCTTCAGTTTTCGGTCTTGAAGTTGTTTATTAATTCTTATCTGTAAGATTTTCTTTCTGCCCAGCTGAGATCTGCTCAGCAGGGCAGCCAAAGGCACTCTGACTGTCCCCAGGGCGGTGTTGTCTTTTTATACTACAAACTCCATATAACGTATTTACACTTAATTGCTAATACCTATCACCTATGGTAGACAGTGCACTTCTACTCTAAACCAATCCCAAAGTGCCAGCATCACAGTAGAAAATGGAGAACAAGAAGAAGAAAGAAAGGCTAGACTCACCCAGATTCCTCCATCTTGTCCCCATAACCCCCATACCAAAAATCCTAAAATCTACATTTTCACCCTGTGATCATTTTGTTATTACACTATTCAAACCTGTGTGACTTTCAGGTCCTCATACAAAGCTGGCAACTTGCTCCAAGGGTCATAATCAAACCCGCAGGTGCTCTGGGCAGCATGCCAGGGTCTCTGAGCCCCCCAGCAGGATCCTGGGCAACTCTGGACACCCGGAGGGATGGACTGAGTTCAGACAAAATAGGATACACATTGCTTGGCAATCTGGGACGTGGGGAGGGGGCTGCTCTGGGGAGGGATGAGGTGTTCCCCCAGGCAGGGGTCCATGCTGATGGGTGGGGGCTGTCTCAGGTTCTGCTCGGACGAGATGCTGCTGCGGGAGATGACGTCGGAGCCGCTGCTGCGGCAGTACGGGGTGGTGGTGCTGGACGAGGCGCAGGAGCGCACGGTGCCCACGGACGCGCTGCTGGGGCTGCTCAAGGACGTGCTGCGCCAGCGCCCGGCCCTGCGCCTCGTCATCGTCACCTCGCCCGCCCTGGAGCCGCGCCTGCGCGCCTTCTGCGGGGACCCGCCCGTGGTCAGGGTGCCCGGGCACGGCTCCCCGCCGCAGCTGCTCTACCGGGAGCCGCCGGCCCACAGGAGCGTGGCCGCCGCCTGCCAGGCCGTGCTGGACATCCACCGGCGCCAGGAGCCCGGCAACATCCTCGTCTTCCTGGCCAGCGAGCAGGTGGGGGAACAGGGCAGGGGGTTCCTCTCAGTGGGATGGAGGGGCAGCTGCAGCTCCTCTGTGGTGGAGGTGGGCACAGGGCATGGCACAACATGGGAATGGGGACACTGCAGTGTCAGCAAGTGTCACCTGTCCCCCCTGGTCCTTGCTCAGGAGATCTCGGAGTGCTGTGCTGCCATCCAGACGGAGGCCGTGGCGCTGAGCCCGGCGCTGGGCCCGCTGCTGGTGCTGCCGCTGCACCCCGGGGTGGGCAGGGCTGCACAGAGACTCTATGAGACACCCGAGGAGGGCCGGGAGCGCCGTGTCATTGTCACCCACTGGCTCGGTGACTCGTCCTTCTCGCTGGCCACCGTGCGCTTCGTCATCGACTCGGGGCTGGAGCTGCGCAGCGTGAGTGGGACAGGGGACACACGGGAGTCTAGGTCTGCCCTGGGTGCAGTGGGTTTTGATATTCCAGGCTGGGAGGAGGTGTGTGCCCCAGGGAGGTGACAGTGGTGGCCCTGCAGTGGCAGATGAGGGGTTTGGGGGATGGCAGGGGTCCCACTCAGAGCCTCCCCTGCAGGTGTACAACCCCCGCATCCGTGCCGAGTCCCAGGTGCTGCGGCCCATCAGCAGGAGCCAGGCGGAGTCACGCATGCAGAGAGCTGCTGGCAGCCCCCCAGGTAAGCCCCTGCTCCAGTGTCCTCTCCTCAGCACTGCCAGCAGCCCCTGGGCCAGCAGCACCTGTCCCCACGCTGTCCCTGTGCTCTCTCCTGCAGGCACCTGCTTGCGCCTGTACTCGGAGGCCTTTGAGCAGCGCATGCCCCCCAGCCCCGCGCCCCAGGTCAGTGAGACCAGCCTGAGCCGCCTGGTGCTGCTGCTGAAGCGCCTGGACATCGCTGACATGGGCCAGTGTGACTTCCTTGACCGCCCAGGTAGAGCCCAGGGGGGCCAGGCATGGCATGGGGAGCAGAGGGACACGAAGGGGCAGCCATGGCTGTGGCCATCACTGCGGCCTGGATTGTCTCTGGGGAGGGACTGGACAGAGTGGGCAAAGCTGCCTGATGTCCCACCCCAGCCCCTGAGTCGCTGATGCAAGCTCTGGAGGACCTGGACTACCTGGCAGCCCTGGATGATGACGGGAATCTGTCGGAGGTTGGGATCATCATGTCAGAGTTCCCCCTGGACCCGCAGCTGGCCAAGGCCCTCATCGCCTCCTGCGAGTTCGACTGCGTGGAGGAGATGGTCAGCCTGGCTGCCATGCTCACAGGTACCCTGTGGGGACTTGGGGGGCAGCCAGCAGTGCCAGGGGGGTGCTGGGGGCACACAGTGACCCCCTGCCCACCCCCAGCATCGCCCTGCTTCGTGCCCCTGTCCACGCACCTGGAGGAGGCCGTGGCGCTGCGCCGGCGGGCGCTGCTGCACCCCAGCGGGGACCACTTCACCCTCATCAACATCTTCAATGCCTTCCAGCAGCGTGAGTGGGGCAGGGGCTGGGGGGCTTCACCCCTGTGGGCATCCCACAGACCCGTTGTGTCCCCTGTTGTGTCCCCTCATGTGTCCCTTGCCCTGGAGCTACATTCCTGACCCCATCCTAGTGCCCAGCTTGGCTGGGGAAGGATTTGGGGGTCCCGGCTCTAGCCTGGGGGCTCAGTCATTGTCACCACTGTATGAAGGGGTCACAGACAAGGGAACAGCAGTGGTTTTGTGTTCCCCAAGCCCCCAGCGGGCTCCCTGCTCACCTGTCCCCACCCCATGGCACCACTGTCCTGTCCCCACATCACAGCCCCCACTGTGCCACCCCTGTCTCCACATCACAGCCCTCCCTGTCCCCACATTGCCAACCCCACTGTCCCACCCCTGTCCCCACATTGCTGACCCCGCTGTCCCACTCCTGTCCCCACATTGCCAACCCCACTATCACACCCCTGTCCCCACAACACAGCCCACACTGTGCCACCCCTGTCCCCACATCACAGCTCCCACTGTGCCAGCCCTGTCCCCCCATTGCCAACCCCACTGTGCCACCTCTGTCCCCACATCACAGCCCCCACTGTGCCACCCCTTTGCCACGTCACAGCCCCCACTATCCCACCTCTGTCCCCACATTGCTGACCCCATTATCCCACCCCTGTCCCCACATTGCTGACCCCACTGTCCCACCCCTGTCTCCACATCACAGCCCCTACTGTGCCACCCCTGTCCCCCCATTTCTGACCCCACTGTCCCACCCCTGTCCCCACATTGCTGACCCCACTGTCCCACCCCTGTCTCCACACCACAGCCCCTACTGTGCCACCCCTGTCCCCCCATTTCTGACCCCACTGTCCCACCCCTGTCCCCACATTGCTGACCCCACTATTCCACCCCTGTCCCCACATCACAGCCTCCATTATCCCACCCCTATCCCCACATCCCAGCCCCCACTGTCCCACTCCTGTCCCCCATTTGTGACCCCGCTGTGCCCCCACAGACGCGGGGGACGAGGGCTGGTGCCGGAAGCAGGGGCTGAGTGCCGAGGCGCTGCGCCTGGCGGGCACGGTGCGCGCCGAGCTGCTGGAGGCCATGCGCCGCATCGAGCTCCCGGTGTCCCCGCCCGCCTTCGGCTCCGACGCCAACGCCCTCAACATCCAGCGCGCCCTCATCTCCGGCTACTTCCTCAAGGTGAGCCCAGGGGCTGTGGGGAGTTGTGGGGGAGATGTTGGGGTGCACCAGATGTTGTTGCTGCCCGAGATGTGCAGGATGTCTCTGCTTCAGCCCACACAGCTGAAGAACGAGTCTGGACTCTTCACTTTTCAGTCTTGAAGTTGTTTATTAACTCTTATCTATAAAATTTTCTTTCTGCCCAGCCAAGGTTTGCTCAGCAAGGCAGCCACAGGCACTCTGTGTTGTCCTTTTATACTACAAACTATGTATATCATACTTACACTTAATTGCCAATACCTATCACCTATGGTAGACAGTGCGCTTCTACTGTAAACCAATCCCAAAGTGCCAACATCACTGCAGAAGATGGAGAACAAGAAGAAGAAAGAAAGGCTAGACACGCCCAGATTCCTCCATCTTGTCCCCATAACCCCCATACCAAAAATCCTAAAATCTACATTTTCACCCTGTGATCATTTTATTACACTGTTCAAACCTGTGTGACTTCCACATCCTCATACAAATCTGGTAACTTGCTCCGAGGGTCACAATCAAATCCCCAGGTGTTCTGGGCAGCATGCCAGGGTCTCTGAGCCCCCCAACGGGGTCCTCAGCAACTCTGGACACCCAGAGGGATGCACTGAGTTCTGACACTTGCTGGTCCCTCGCAGGTCGCCCGGGACATCGACGGCTCCGGTAACTACGTGATGCTGACACACAAGCACGTGGCACACCTGGCCCCCACCTCTGGGTACCTGCTGAGGGCACCCCCGCGCCGCCTGCCCCCCTGGGTGCTGTACCACGAGTTTACCATCTCTCAGGACAACTGCCTGCAAGTGGTCTCGGAGATCCAGCCCCAAATGTGAGGGGACGGGGAGGGGAAGCCCCTTCCCTACAGGGTGTCCCTGTAGCTGGCTGAGCCCACGCTGTCCTCCTCGCAGGCTGGTGGAGTTGGCCCCGCAGTACTACCTGAGCAACCTGCCGCCCAGCGAGGGCCGGGACCTGCTGATGGAGCTGCGGGAGAAGGTGGTGGCGGCCGAGGAGGCGGCGCCGGCGGAGGCGGAGCTGGCGGAGGGTGCCGGACGCGAGGAGGATGAGCCCGGGGACGTGTGCGTCCTGCAGTGAGCCGGAGCGGCGGAGCCCCGCGGTGGGGCTGCCTGGGCTTGGCCGTGACCCTGGGGACAGGGGAGCCCCGGGGAGGCCCCAGGGGGGCTGCGTGCCCGCAGGGGCTGTCCCGGCTCGCAGGGAGGCGCGGGCACGGCCTGGCACTGCCTCGGCTCTGCGCCGCGGTCAGTCGTGGGCCGGCGGCCGTGGGACCGCCCCGGCACCTCGGAGCGTGGATTGGGGAGCGCTGGCCCCGGCCGGGGGAGTGTTGTGGGCCCTCCCCGCTGGGCTCCTTCACCCCATGTTTCCTGGGGGTGCTGCGGGGCTGGAGGCATCGCCTGTCCCACTCCCCCCACGCCCGGGGCCGAGGGGCCACGCACGGGTCCCTCCTCCTGTATAAAGTTTTGTGACCTTTGCTCCTGGCTTCGTGTCCGTGACTGCAGTGAGGGTGGGGTCCTTCCTGCCCAGGGACATCGCCAGAGAGTGATCCAGCCAGAGTGGGTTCTGTCCTGCCAAAGGACATGACCACAGAGGGATCCATCCCACTGAGGGACATCACAGGGGTGCAGCCAGGGTGGGGTCTATCCTGCCCAGGGACATTACCACAGAGGGACCCATCACCACAGGGTAGGGTGTATCCAGCCAAGGGATATCACCATCAAGTGATCCAGCCAGGGTGGGGTCCATCCTGTCCAGGGACATCACCACACAGGGGTCCAGCCATGGTGGGGTCCATCCCACCGAGGGGCATCACCACAGAGGGGTGCAGCCAGAATGGGCTCTGTCCTGCCCAGGGACATCACCAGAGAGTGATCCAGTCATGGTGGGCTCTGTCCTACCCAAGGACATCACCACAGAGGGATCCAGTCAGGGTGGGCTCTGTCCCTGCCCAGGGACATCACCACAGCGGGGTCCAGCAAGGGTGCAGTCCATCCTGCCCAAGGACATCACCACAGAGTGATCCAGCCAGAGTGGGATCCATCTCATCAAGGGACATCACCACAGAGGGGTCCTGCCATGGTGGGCTCTGTCCTGCCAAGGGACATGACCACAGAGGGGTCCATCCCACTGAGGGACATCACGACAGAGGGGTCTGGCTGGGGTGTGTTCCATCCTGCCCAGGGACATCACGACAGAGGGGTCTGGCTGGGGTGGGCTCTGTCCCTGCCCAGGGACATCACCAGAGAGTGATCCACCCTGGGTGGGCTCTGTCCCTGCTCCTCCCGTCTCGCAGGAATGGTTTCTGTCCGTGAGGCCTCTCTCCCTCCCACCCGTGTTTCGGGTGCCAGGCTGGGGTTCCAGCCACGCTGAGGCTCTGAGGGCATCCCGGGCCTTTGCCTCAGGACTTCCCCTCTGTGGTTGTGGTTGTTCTGCAGAAGCCAAGGGGAAGCTGTGGTTTGTGAGATGGGGGCGAGCGGGGCCCCCAACCTGCTGCCAGTGCCTGCTTCCCCCAGACAGGGCAGGGCACGGGGGCACCCCAGGACAGGGCACCCCTTCCCTCTCCTCTTGGGGTTCCCTACAGTGCTACAGCCAAGGGCTGAGCTGCTCCATGGGCCCTGGGGGTCCTGGCTCCCCGTCCCCACCCCTCAGCCCACGCACTGGGGTTTGGCTCAGCTCAGGGAGGGGCCTTGGAGGTCCCACTGGCCTGTCCTGGCCTCAAAAGGTGAGAGCTGGGCTGCCCCAGCCTCCCACAGCCCCAGTTCCCTCTTTGCTTTCTAGGAACTGCAGAAAGTACGTGAAAGGGTACAGCACTGCCTTCCCCAGGATGGGCTCTGCTATATGCCCTCAGCACAGGCTGGCACCAGTGGGGTGGCAAAGGGGCAGCTGGTGACCATGATGATCTCTGTCCCTACGTCCTCATCTCTGCACAGCACCCCATGGGACACGCTGGCATGAGGAGGGGATGGAAGGGGTGTGCCAACCTGTGCCAGGCTGGGGACATCACCCTGAGCCCCTGTGGCAACCTTCCCCTCTCCTCAACCCACCCAGAGGGGCCCAGCCCTGAGCTGCCCCTCTCCAGACCCCCAGCATGGGTACTGAGAGACCCCACAGGCCCCCCCACCCCACAGCAGGGCACTGGGGGGCTCTGTGCAGCACTGGGGGGACTCTGCAGCACACAGTGATGATGTGCAGACCCTCTGGTGCTGCAGGACCCCTCTGAGAGAGCTGGGACCACCCAAAACCCCAACACCACCCCAGATACCCAGTGCTGCCCCTTCTCTGGGTGTTCCCAGCGTGACCCATCCCCTGGCATGGCAGGGCAGGGCAGGGGGTTTCTGTGCCCCCTGCCCCCCCGGGAAGCACCAGCAGTGCTGTGGGTGGGAGGCAGGGAGGGGGCTGAGCGTGGGTCCCATCCTGCAGTTCCCAGAAGTGTGATGCTGCAGTGACTGCACCTTGGGGCAGCCCCACACAGCCCAGCCCGGTATAAGAGCGCAGCCCCCGGCTCTGCTGAGCCCACCGGAGACAACGCAGAGGTAAGCACAGAATGGGGGGTCTTGGGGGGGATCCTGCTGCTCTCAGGGCTGGGGGCTCTGCCCTGGCTGTGCCCCTCTCCTGGGTTATGCCCAGCTGGGGCTGCCCTTTCCCACCCTTTCCCTTCCCAGATGCTGGCGCTGCTGGGGCTGCTGCTGTTCCTGGTGCCTGCACAAGCCCTGACTGCCTTCCCCCCAAAGTGTGAGTGCTGCTGTGGGGCACAGGGAGGCCTTGGAGAGGGAACCTGGCTGGGACAGGGACTGCAGAGGGAGTGGGGGGCATCCCAAACCCTCTGATAGGGGCTGGGACAGCTCTGCTGGGAGATTGGAGGGTGGGCATTGGGGTGATGTGCGGTGAAGGAGCTGGGGGAGGATGTGGAGTGCAGGAGCAGGGTGAGGCTTGTGAGGCCACCACCCGTGGTGGTTTGGGGAACAATCTGCCCTCACCACAGCCCACCATGGACAATCTGCCTCTCGCCTCCAGTCCAGGTGGGGAAGCTGAGCCAGGACGTGGTGGTGCGATGTGACACCGACACCTCAGAGCAGCACATCTCCTGGACACTGAACGGGGACGAGGAGCCCATGGCTGAGCTGGTGCCTGAGGGCCAGAAGCTCACCATCCTGGGCTTGGACCTGCCAGCCACGGGCAACTACAGCTGCTGGGCTGGCCCTGTCCTGCTGGACAGCACCTACGTGGTGCTCAGCAACAACCGTAAGCAGGGCATGGCTGGGGTGATGGGGTGGAGGGATGAGGAGCAGGGGATCCTGGTGCCCAGCCCGTGGGCATGAGGGCTGTGGGGAGCCCCTTGCAGGGAGGGGGCACCACCCCTGACCAGCCACCCCTGAACCCCTCAGGCGAGGAGGAGATCAACGTGTCCTGCCAGGCTGAGTCCTACAACGGCTCCTTCCACTGCTCCTGGCCCGGGCCCACCTCTGCCATCTTCCGTGCCCGCCTCATCCGCAGGTGGGTGCCCCTCGGGACCCCCCACACCCACGACAGCACCACGGGCACCCCGCCCTGAGCGCTGCCCACCCCTCCCTCCCCACAGCGACGGCTCCGTGGGGCCCTGGGTGCCCGTGGCCGGTGAGCAGGGCCGCTTCAACGCCAGCCTGGCAGATCCCCTGTTCTGCCCCTTCGGCGAGGAGCTGCGCCCGCTCCAGCTCCACCTGGAGGGGCTCTCGGACACCTCCTACCTCAACCTCTCCCGGCACTTCTTCCTCCGCGATATCGGTGAGCTCAGGGCGGGAGCAGCGGGGTGGGGGCGTCCAAGAAGCACGGGAAGCTCCGTGGGGAGGGTGTCAGCCCCTGCTCTGAGCCCGCTCTGTCCGCAGTGCGTCCTGAGCCGCCCCAGAAGCTGATGCTGCAGCAGCGGGGGGAGCAGCTCCACCTGGCCTGGGCCCCCCCGGCCTCCTGGCCGCTCCCCAAGTCTTACTTTGCGCTGCTCTACCATCTGCAGTACGAGCTCCACAACGGCACCCAGGTAACGGGGATGGGGGGTCTCTGCCCCGGGGGGGACCAACACAGGCTGCCCCATGTGCCCACCCTGCTCTGTGCCCACCCTGCGCTGTGCCCCATCCCTGATTCTTCCCTATGCCCACCCTGCCCCAGCCCTGACTCCTCGCTGTGCCTGGGGAGATGCTCAGCCACGGCTCCTCCTCACTCTGCTGCTTCCCCTCCTGGGGTGATGAATTGTCACCCAGGCTGTCACCGCTGCTCTCCCCAGCGCTGCCGGGCTCAGGGGGTGCTGTGCCCCCTCCCCGAGGGTCTCCCCAGACCATGCCCTGTCCCTTTGCAGGTTGAGCAGTTCGTGGAGGGCGCGGAGGAGGCGCCGGTGCCGGCGGGAGCGGGGCGGGTGCGGATCAGCTGCCGGGACCCCTACACGCCCCCGGCCTGGAGCCCCTGGAGCGCCTGGATGGGCCTCGGTGCACTCCAATAACTGCGGCTGGGAGGGTGCCGACCCCACAGCCGGGCACCTCCTGTCCCCAGAACCCCCATCCCTTTACAGGTCGGAAAAGGATTTTTCCCCCTAATAAAACTCAGGGATTGGCTTTGCCACCACAAACTCTGCTCTGTGTGTGTGGGAAGGGAGGTGCTGCACAGAACTCTGCATGGCTGGGACATGCTCCACCCGTGCCCCAGCCCAGCTCGGGGACAGGTGGGGTAGAGGGTCCCCACACCCTGTGCAGCTACACGTGGCTTTCCTGAATTTCCCCAACCCTCAAAAACCCTCCCAGCTCTGCCTCCTTTCTGAGGACTGCGGTGGGACAACGTGCCCAGGCACAGGAGCAGCTCCCAGCCCGAAATCCTGGGGAGCAAGATCCCATCCCAATCCCGTCCCAAATCGCGGGGAGCAGGATCCATCCTGACCCCGTCCCAAATCGCGGGGAGCAGGATCCCCCATCCCGACCCCGACCACACATCCCGAGGAGCAGGATCCCATCCTGACCCCGTCCCCACATCCCAGGAGCAGGATCCCATCCTGACCTCGTCCCCAAATCCTGGGGAACAGGATCCCATCCTGACTCCATATCCCGGGGAGCAGGATCCCCCATCCCGACCCCGTCCCCACATCCCGGGGAGCAGGATCCCATCCTGACCCCGTCCATCCCCACATCCCGGGGAGCAGGATCTCCCATCCTGACCCCAAAGCACCGCTGACTGTGGGGGGATCAGGGACTCCCCATCACCACTGGGGGGGCTCAGTTCCTCCCGAAGCTGTGGCCCCACAATGCGCCCCCTCAGTGTCCCCGTGCCGTGCCCATCTCGGGGGAGAGGGGCTGCACCAGGAGGGAACCCAGACCCCTCCCTGAGCCCCCCACCCCACAGAGCCCCCCGGAGCACAGCCGGGGGTGCTGCCCACCCCCCTCCAGCCGCGCCGCCTCCGGGTGATGCCACGGGGCTTTATTGAGGTGCTTCCACAGGGGTCTGGGCCGGGACCCCCGGCCCGGAGAGGCTGGTGAGTGTGAGACCCCACGGGTGCCGCCTTCCCTGGGCTCCCGGGCCAGGCGGGCACCAGTCCGGGGCACCCGTGGAACGGGGGGACAGAGGGACCGGGGCTCCGTCAGTCCAGAGAGACGCCGAGGGTCCCAGGGAACCGGGGTGCAGGAATCGGGGGTCTGGGGTCCGGCGGAGGAACCGGGGGCCGGTGGTGGGGCTGAGGATCCGGTCCCGGCACCGTGGCTCCGGTGGTAACGGCAGGGCCGGGCTCCGTTGGTGGCATCGGGGCTCACGGCGGGACCGAGCCGCCCAGGCGGAGCTCCTCGCTCTCCAGCATCTCCCTGGAAAAGAAGGGCCGGGCTAAGCCCCTCGCCCCCCGTGCCCCCCGCGCCCCCCTCGCGTACCGGTACGCGGCGATCTCCGCCTCCAGCGCCATCCGCAGCCGCAGCAGCGCCGGGTACTCCCGCAGGCACCGGGCCATCTCCGCCTCCGCTGCCCCGATCTCCCGCTCCAGCTCCGCCACCCGCTCCTGAGCCGGGCCGTCAGCAGCGCCGGGGCCGCGGGGCGACCCCCGGGATGCCCCGCACACAGAGACCCCCACAGGGACCCCCCGAACCCCCTCCAGACCCCCGATCCGCACGGATGGATCCCCAGTCCCGGCCCAAACCTCACCTACACGGCCCCCGCCCTACACGGACCCACGCAGGGACCCCCGCTCACAGTGACCCCCACGAGGATCCCCGAACCCCCTCCAGACCCCCGGCCCGACCCCCGATCCGCAGGTATCCCAAGTCCCGGCCCGAATCCCACCTACACGGACTCGCGGCGCCCCTACACGGCCCCCGCCCTACACGGACCCACGGGATCCCCCGCTCACAGCGACCCCCACAGGACCCCCGGCCCGACCCCCGATCCGCACGGACTCCCGGCCCCTGGAACTCCGCACCGCCCCCCGCCCCACACGGACCCACGGGACCCCCAAGCCCGCCCCGACACCCGGGGGCCCGACCCACACAAAGCCCCGCTCCCGGTCCCACCTGAACTCCCCCTTCCCTCCCGGGGCCCCCCACTTCCATCCGGACCCCTGACCCCCGCCCCTCCCCATCCCCACCCTCCTTCTCCCCATCCCTCCGGGCATCCAGCTCCAAACATCCACCCTCCCAAAAACATCCACCCTCCTCCTCCTCCTCCTCCTCCTCCCATCCCCCGCTCCCTCCCAGCCCCCCGGGCGCCCCCCCAGCCCCGCACCTGGTACTTGGCCAGCTCCCCGCTCCGCCGGTCCCGCAGCCCCTCCAGCTGCCGGTGTAACGCGCCCACCGCGCCCCGCAACGCCTCCACCTCGGCGGCTCGGGCTCGCAGCAGCCTCCGGTAACCGGCGGCCTCGGCACGGGCACGGAGCACAGCCTCGCCGCCGCCCCAGCGGCACCGGGGCCGGCCCTCGGCCGCGCTCATGCCGGTGGTAATGCGGTCCCACCCCTCCGCGTCACGGAACCGCAGCCAATCCCGCCGGTACCGGGGGAACGGCTCCTCCCGGTAGCGGCGGAGAGGGGGAGCCCGCAGAAGGCTGTCCCCCGAAAGTGGGGTGAGGGGAGAAGCCTGTCCCCCAAAAGTGGGGTGAAGGGCTGCAGCATCGCGGGTGGCGGGCAAGGTCGAGTTCAGGGTCAAGGTCACCGCTGTCATCCCCCCTCCCCAGGCCCTTCATCCCCCCATCATCATCAACAGAGGCCGGAGTCGGGCTGGATGGTCCTGGAGGGGGTCACTGGGGAGGGGGTGCAGAGATTTGCCAGAAGAAGGGGGGGTTCAGCCCCTCTGCACCCCACGAGTGTCCCGTGGGTCGCACCCGGGCTCAGTGTGTGGGAGGTGACACCCGGGGGCAGTTAGGGATTGGGATGGGGGGCACCCCGAGCCCATGGCGGGGGCTGCACGGGCATGTCCAGCCCCTGGGAGCTGACAGACCATGGAGGGAGGCCCGGGGGCTCAGTCTGTCAGTCTGTCCCACCACAGGGTGGGGCCCCAAGCCCTTGGTGCACAGATGGAAGGCGGAGGCGGCAAACTCCGACCGGGATAAGGCAAATGGTGCGGGTGGGGCAGACCCCGCTGCCAGGGTGGGGGGCTCCCAGCACCAGGAATGGGAGCTCCAGGTGGGCTGGAGGCTGTGGAGCCCATGGAGCTGCTGGTGGGGGAGCTGCAGAACCCTGCCAGGTGTGGGGGCCCATCCCTGCGCTCCCAGGGCTCCGAGCAGGGAGCAGCAGGTGTGCAGGGGGGGCAGAGGCCCAGCCCTTGGCTCCCACGGGGCTGAGCAGAGGGCTACAGACATTTTTGGGGTGCAGGGGTTCATCCCTGGGCTCCTGGGGGTCCAGGCAGGGGCTGCAGAGGTCCATGGGGCATGGGGGTTCATCCCTGAGCTCCTGAGGAGCAGACAGGGGCTGCAGAGGTCCATAGGGCATTGGGGGTCCATCCCTGGGCTCCTGGGGGTCCACAGGGCATTGGGGGTCCATCCCTGGGCTCCTGGGGTCCAGGCAGAGGCTGCAGAGGTCCATAGGGCATGGGGGTTCAGCCCTGGGCTCCTGGGGTTCCATAGGGCATGAGGGACCATCCCTGGGCTCCTGAGGGTCCATAGGACATGGGGGTCCATCCCTGGGCTCCTGGGGGTCCACAGGGCATTGGGGGTCCATCCCTGGGCTCCTGGGGGTCCATAGGGCATGAGGGCCCATCCCTGGGCTCTTGGGGAGCAGGCAGGGGGCTGCCCACAGCAGTGCTCCAGGTGGGGTTTGCTGAAGCTTTGAGTCCAACCACAGGGGCACGGCCTCACTCCTGGGGGGCTCCCCATGGCAGGGAGGGGGCTGCCAGTGCGGGGCTCTCTCTCAGGAAGCTGCAGCCCCTTCCCTGCCACGCTCCAGGCTCAGAGCCCACGGGGCTCCCGGTGCCACCTCCCGGCACATCGGCAGCGCCCTCACACCACAGAGGCCACCCCGGAGACCGACGTCACCTTGTTGTCCTCGGCCCAGGGCTGGAGGTTCTGCAGGGCGTAGAGGGAGGAGTTGTGCATGCAGAGCGGGTCCTGGGGCAGCGGCTGGGCCAGGCTCTTCTGGAAGGCCTCCTGCTGCAGGTGCAGCATCAGCCGGTTGGCCTGCTGCCGCTCGGCCTCGCGCTCCTCCGCCGTCTGCCGCCTGCACACACGCACACGGCGCTGGCACCGGCCGCAGATGGCACTGTCCCTTGTCCCCTTGGTACTGCCATGGGACACGTGCCGCAGCGCCACCAGAGAGGGCACAGCAAGGCACAGGAGAGGCCATGGTGGTGCCGTCCATCCCCAGTCCATCCCAGTCCCAGCCTCTCCCGGAATGTGGGGCTCGCTGCTGGAGGGATGTGGGGTTTGGGGCTGCCAGAGGAATATTGGGGTCATAGGGATATTGGGGTGGCTGCCAGAGGGATTCCGGGGTCATAGGGATATTGGGGTGGCTTCCAGAGGGATTCTGGGGTCATAGGGATATTGGGGTTGCTGCCAGAGGGACACATAGGGGTGGCTGTCAGAGGGATATTGGGGTGGCTGTCATGGGGATATTGGTGTGGCTGTCATAGGGATATTGGGGTGGCTGTCAGAGGGATATATTGGGGTGACTGTCATGGGGATATTGGTGTGGCTGTCATAGGGATATTGGGGTGGCTGTCATAGGGATATTGGGGTGGCTATCATGGGGACATTGATGGGGCTGCCAGAGGGACACATAGGGGTGTATGCCAGAGGGATATATTGGGGTGGCTGTCAGAGGGATTATGGGGTGTCTGCCAGAGGGACACACAGGAGCGGCTATCATAGGGATATTGTGGTGGCTGCAACAGGGATATTGGGGTGTCTGTCAGAGAGATCTATTGGGATGATTGTCATAAGGATATTTTGGAGTGGCTGCCAGAGGGATATATTGGTGTGTTTGCCAGAAGGATATAGGGTGGCTGTCACGGGTATATTGGTGTTGCTGCCAGAGGGACACACAGGTGTGGTTGTCAGAGGGATATTGGGGTGGCTTTCAGAGGAGTATTGGGGTCTCTGCCAGAGGGATATATCGGGATGTCTGTCAGAGATTCACATAGGGGTGTCTGCCAGAGGGATATTGGGGTGTTTGCCAGAGGGATATTGGAGTGGCTGCCATAGGACTATATTGGGGTGGCTGTCATGGGGATATTAGGGTGGCTGCCGAGGGATATATTGGGGTGGCTGTCATAGGGATACTGGGGTGTCTGCCAGAGGGATATTGGGGTCATAGGGACATTGGTGTGGCTGCCAGAGGGATATTGGGGTGGCTGCCAGAGGGATGTTGAGGTGGCTGTCAGAGGAATATATTGGGGTGGCTGTCATAGGGATATTTGGGTGGCTGCTGAGGGATATATTGGGGTGGCTGTCAGAGGGTGTCTATTGAGGTGTCTGCAACAGGGATATTTGGGTCATAGGGATATTGGGGTGGCTGCCAGAGGGATATTGGTGTGTTTGCCAGAGGGATATGGGGTGGCTGTCATAGGGATTTGAAGTGGCTGTCAGAGGGACACAGAGGGGTGGCTGTCATAGGGATATTGGGGTGTCTGCCAGAGGGATATTGGGGTCATAGGGACATTGGGGTGGCTGCCAGAGGGATATTGGGGTATCTGCCAGAGAGATATATTGGAGTGTCTGTCATAGGGATATTAGGGTGGCTGTCAGAGGGATATTGGGATGGCTGTCAGAGGGTATCTATTGAGGTGTCTGCAAGAGGGATATTGGGGTCATGGGGATATTGGGGTGACTTTCAGAGGGATATTGAGGTGTTGGCCAGAGAGATATGGCGTGGCTGCCTGAGGGATTTATTGGGGTGGCTGTCAGGGATATTGGGGTGGCTGTCGGAAGGATATTGAGGTGTCTGTCAGAGGAATATATTGGGGTGTCTGCCAGAGGGACACATAGGGGTGGCTGTTAGAGGGATATTGGGCTGTCAGATATTGGGTGCTCACAGAGGGCTGTGAGCATTACAGTTGTGGCAGCTGTCCCAGGGCTGTCCCTGTTACCTCCACTTGGTGCGGCGGTTCTGGAACCAGGTCTTGACCTGGGCGTCCGTCATCTTGAGGGCCTTGGCCAGGGTGGCGCGCTCGGCCGAGGCCAGGTACTTCTGGCGGTGGAAGCGCTTCTCCAGCTCGCAGATCTGCACCCGGGAGAAGGACGTGCGCGGCTTCTTGCGCTTGGGCGGCGTCCGGTTCTGGTACGGGTGCCCGATGCGCCGCGTCACCGCGAAGGGCGACAGCGCGGCTGCGGGGACAGCGGCGTCAGGGGGCGCTGGGGTCACCCAGCAAAGCACAGCAGGGCAGGACCCTGGGGGATGGCGGGGAGCTCGGGGGCACACGGGGGTGGGGAGTGCCAGGGGAGCCACTAGTGCTGCCTGGGAGAGTATGGGAGGGGGACGCCCAGAGTTTTCCCCACTTTGGGGACATAGGGGCAGCTCAAGGCATGGCATGAGGGAGGATCTGTCCCCTTTCCTACCCCACGGCACAGCCACTCCCCCAGCCCTGCGATGGGCACTGGAATGTTGGGGTGGATGGGCTGGCTCCGTCACAGCACTGATGCAGGATCATCGAGCCCGGCTGCACAAACCCACCCTCCCCTCACACCGAGCCTGAGGAGCCTCCGGGGCACTGCAGGGACTGCCCAGCCCTGCCCGTGAGGGTACGGGACCACAGAAACTGTTGGGAGGCAGACAGTGTCTCTTTCCATGGGCTGGGGAAGGGGATGTCCCTGCCCAGCTGAGGTGTGAGCCAGCCCTGGTGAGGCCAACGTGCCACATCCCAAACCCAGAAGCTGCCAGAGCAGCACGGAGCATCAGAGCAGCAGGGAGGACAGCAAAGGTTTGGCAGGCTCAGCCCCTAACACCCGCACCCCTCCTGCTCTGGCAGCAACCTTGGCCAAGCCATGACCCTACAGCACCACATCCCCGTGGCACCACGGCACCACAGCCGCCACCAGGGCCACACCGCATGGGCAGGGCTGCACATGGCCGGGACCATGGGGTGGCCATGGCACAGGGACATGGGGCACAGCCCACAGCACCCCAGGGACCCCTGGCACCCACAGATCCTCCCTCCCATCTGTGCCCAGGAGGCTGCCTGGGCTGGAGGAGCAGTGCAGCCAGGGGACGGGCACGGTTGGGGCAGGTGGAGCCGTGCAGGGCACGGTTGAGGCAGGTGGAGCCGTGGAGCCGGGGGACGGGCACGGTTGGGGCAGGTGGAGCCGTGCAGGGCACGGTTGGGGCAGGTGGAGCCGGGGGAACAGAGGCCCCCGAGTCCCCTCCCCGCATGGGCGGCCTCTCAGCGGGACCAGCTGCCTCCTGCCCGCAGCCCACCCCAAGGCCAAGGTGCTGAGTGATGGCTGCGGCTGAGAGACCCCGCGCTGGGGAGGGGCTGCCCCATCCACCCAAGGCTGGCGCCAGGCAGGAGACGAGGACGTCACCCGCCACCCGCCACCCCTGCGCGGGGACCGTGCTTCGTCACCGCTGCCATGGCGGGGTGGGCCCGGAGGTGAAGACGGTTCTGCTGGCGCCCGGGTGGGACCCCCACAGTCCTCAGTGTGCTGCCCCAGACCCCCCCCATGGCCCACACGGCCGGGACTCAGCCCCCAGCCCCTCATGGCCTCCAGCCTTGTCCCCGCATGCGGCCACAGGCTGTGGACGTGGCAGTGCCGCCATCTTGGGCGGGAGCGGAGCCGAGCCAGGCCGGGGTCCCCAGCAGCCACACACGGTCCCAGTGCCCGGGACCCCAACCTCAGCACCCCTCCTGCTCCTGGGGTGCAGCAAGCAGCACCCCCGCCCCAGCACTGCGGCTCAGCCCCAGCACGGAGCTCAGCCCCAGCCACACCAGCAGCACCTCAACCCCTCGCTGCCTCCACAACCCCGCATGGCCGCCCTGGGCTCTCCCGCAGCGCTGGCACTGTGAGTTCCACACCGATCCCGGCACGTTCAGACCCGGGATCCCATCCCCAGACACCCCCAGGTACCCCTGCACCCCCATTCTCGGAGTTCACAAGGCATGGGACATTGCTCTGTGCGTGGATGGGCTTTGTCCTCAGTCCCACGGAAGGTCCCCCACCTTGCACAGTGTCCCTTCAGAGCCCCCACACCACATCTGATACCCGCAGAGCGCCCACCGCACACCCCGGCTCCCGCAGCCTCCCCGTTACGGTGTCACAGCGTCACCACCGGCACCCCCAAACCGGGAAGAGACCAGACACGGAGTAGAGCTCGAGACCGGAGCCCGCTGGGACCCCCAAGCTCCACCTGGAGCCGCCGGTCCCTGCCCGGTGCCGCGGTGGAGCCGCCGGTAGCCGCGTCTACCCCGAGCCGCTCCCGCGGGCCCCGACGGCGGCGGGCGAGCACCGGGCACTGCGGGAACCTGTGGAGAGCACGGTGCCCGCCATCCCCGCCCGGTCCCCGCGTACGCCCCGACCCGCGCCGCGCCGGCCGGACCGCGCTGCCCCGACGGCACCACGGGAGCAGCCGGTGCCGCGGGAGTGCCCGGTGCCGCGGGAGTGCCCGGAGCCGTCAATAGCCGCCGGTAGCCGCCGGTTGCCGTCCCGCCCGCTCACCTGAGAGCCGGTCCTTGGCGATGCGCCGCGTGGTCTCCATCCACGGGAAGGTGAGCCCCGGCAGCGCGGGCCCCGGCGGCGGCGCGGCGGGCGCGGCGGGCGGCGCGGCGGGCGCGGGCCGGTGCGCCGGGACGCGGATGACTCCGGCGGGCGGCGCGGCGGGCGCGGGGGTCACGTTCACGCTCACGTTCATGCTCATGTTGAGGTTGTAGGAGCCGAGCGGACCGGTGGGGCCGTAGCCGCTGCCGTAGAGCCCGTAATCGGGCTCTGCCGCCGCCCGGTGCGGCCCCGTGGGCTCGGGGCCGCCCAGGATCTGATCGATACCGAAGCTGATGGGCTCGTGGGGCGCGGGGGGCCCCGGGCCGCCGCCCTCCCGCTCCATCCCGGCCGCGCTCAGAGCCGGCGGGGCACGGGCATGGCCGGGGGGCGGCGGGGGGCGGCGGCGGCGGCGGGCACGGAGCGGCCGGTGCGGGGCAGGACGCGGTGCGAGGCGCGGGCCCGGAGCAAGGTGCGGGGCAGGTGGCGGGTGCGGGCCCGGGGCAGGGTGCGGGGCATGGCTCGCAGCCGCTGGCGGCCCCGGGACGGGAGCGCGGGTGGGCTGCGGGCCCTGGCGGGACGCGCTTTTCTGCCCCGCTCCATCCGGACCGGCCGAACTCCCACCGCCCGCGCCCTGATTGGCGGCCGCGCCCCGTGATTGACAGCTCGGGGCCCCGCCCCCGCCCCGGGACCCCCCCGCCCCCGCCGCTCCGGGCCCTCGCCCCGGCTCCGGGACAAGCGGACGGGCCCGTCGGGTCCCGAATGCCGCCCATGCACTGACGGTTTCCGTACCCGGTCGCCTCGCCGGGGCGTCCGCCGGACCGCCTAGCCGGTGCACCGGAGCCGCTGTCGCACCGGGCAGCAGCGCGGCGCCTTTTCGCGTCCCCGCTCCATTCGCAGCCCCGTCGGCGCTTCCAGCTGCACCTCCCGGTGTGCACGAAGCCCCCCTGCCCCAGCGCCGTTACCGCGGGGCGCACGGACCGGTGCCCGCGGTGCGCAGGCTTCGCACCGAGCCCGTCCGTACGGGAGCGAATGGATCTGGCGGCCCCAGTGCGGGGACTCAGGGGTTGTTCCGACCCGCCGTGCCCAGAACACCGACACGTCCCGGGACACGGATCCCAATCTCCTCGAGTCGCCGTTTCCGGTCGCTGGGGTCTCAGTTCCCAGGGCTCCGCCTTTCCCGGGGCACCGATCCCACGCAGACCGTCAGTTCCCGGGCCATGAATCCCCCCTTCCCGGGACCTGCCGTTCCCGGTATCACGGACCCCGTTTTCCACGGGGATGGAGTCCGACACCCCTGGCCCAGCCATTCCCGGAGATAGACCCCGGTTCCCGACCCGCCGTTCCCTGGGATGAACCCCCGTTCCCCGCCCGCCTTTCCCGGTCACAGAGCCCAGCCCGGGCCCGTCGGTTACGGCAGCGGAGAGCGGCACTGGTTCGGTCGGGTTTTCCGACGACTATCGCGACAGCGGCGGCCCCGCGGGTGGGTTCCCGGCGGCTCCCGGGAGGGTCACGGCCCCGGGACAGGGGCTGGCGGGGCGGAGGCGGCGGCGGCTTCCCGGGCACCCTGGCGCCACCGGTCTGGGGCAAATGACATTACCGGGGCCTGCGCCTGTAAATCACGGCGGCACCGGGGGCTGCAGCTGCCGCACCGGGGGCACTGCACAGCCCGGGGCACCTGGCATCCCAAGGGCACCGGGGGGCACCGGGTGGTCCCTGACTCGCTGCAGTGTGGGGTGTCCGTCCCTGCGGCCGCAGCTCTGCCGGGGTGTGGGGCTGCAGGGGCACACGGCTGTGCCACCCTCGGCCATGCCCACAGCCCACCCCGGCACCGGGAGCGGCCGAGCTGCTCCTCTCCACACCAGGGGCACCGACGGAGCCTCGTGTGCCCAGGAGGGGAGGGGGACACAGCACCGGGACCCTGCCCTGCCGGCGCCGCGGATTTCTGGCGTTCCCTGCTCGCGGCCCGGCAGGTGCTGGGACAAATCCCGGTGTTCCCAGTGTGGCTTTTCCACCTGGAAAGAGTCACCGGCTCCGGGTCTGCTGCGGCAAAGGGACCCGCTGTGACCCCGTGGGGTGCAGCCATGGCGGCGGCAGTGGCAGTGGCAGCGGTGACAGCGGTGACAGTGGCAGTGGGAGGAAATGGCCGGTGCCGGAGGAGGAGGCGGCAGCAGGTTAATTGAACCCGGAGCAGGAGGCAGATGTTGCCGTGCCCAGGGGCTGGAATCTGCCGGGCTGGGAGATGGATCGGGGGGCTGGGACGGGGCCCGGGGCAGTGCGGGCTCTCCCGGCGCCAGGGCCCGCCCCACGCCCACGGGGGGCTGCAGGCGGCACCCCCGGCCGGAGCAGCCCCCCCTGCCCGACACCCTCCAGCAGCACGGCCGGGGCTGCCCTGGGAGGGAGGGGAAGAACTGAGGGTGCTCAAGGAGTTCTGAGCCCCTTCCGACCTTGGCTGTGGGTGTCGGGTGTTTCCCTGCCAGAGACCCCATTAACGAAGGTGTCACCACCTTGTGCCGCTCGCTGGCTCTGCCTTCCCAGTGACCCTTGGGCCACCTGGAAGGAGGCCGTGTCCCTGCTCCAGGGTCCCCTGAGCCACCGTGGGGACCAGGCAGGTCCTGCACCCAGAAACCCCCAGTGGGCCAGTGCAGGCCCTTCCTCATTTCTCGGCCACAGCAGGGACCTGCGTGTCCTCTGTGTCCCCTCTCCCACCCCAAGGTTCTGGCAGATCTACCACCCAGGGTGGGTGTCAGGGACAGCTGAACGGGATGCGACAGAAAAAAGGCATTTGCCCGTTTCCAGCAGGGAATCAGCCTTCAGCAGCACCGGGCCCTGCCACCGCCATGGCTGCACCAGCACCTCCCCGCCCCGCGCCCTCCGCGCCCCTGTGCCCCGGAGCAGGGGGTCACACATGGGGTCTGTGCGGTCCGGCCCTGCCCGCCCCACCACGGAGGCGCTGCCCGAAGCTGCCGGGGCTCCTCGCCCCGTCCCCCGCCGTGGCCCCGGGGCTGCCGGTGCAGCTGCGCGGCTCCGTGGTGCCGCATCCCCGGTGCCGCCCGTGCCGGTGCTTCCGTCCCTCACGGGGACGCCGAGGGCTCGGAAGCTGCTGCGGGGCGAGGGTCGCTGGGACGGGTCCGTGCCTGTCCCCGGTGCCTGTCCCCGGTGCCGCGGCCATCACGGCGGTGGCGCGGCGGGGACCTGGCGGGGCCCCACGCTGCCACCGGCCAGAGGCTGCCGCGCGCCCGCTCCCGCCCGCTCCCCCCCGTAATCTCATTACCGCTGGACGTCCCCTTCTTCCTCCCGCTTCCCCCCAAACCCGCTGGCAAACTGGAGGGACAGTCAGCTCCTCTCTGGCTGCTGGGTTAATTCTGGGCTAATTAGATGAACCAGCCCAGATTGGATTACTTTAGCCTGCATTTGGTCCTCCAGTCCTTGGCTTGCGGCTCCCGGGGGAGCTGCTGGCGCCTCCTGCCTCAATCAGACACTTCTTAACCGCATGAAACACTCCCGGTGCCCCCCGCCGCCCGCCCGCCGCGGGCGCCGGCACCCGGACGGGGTGCGCGGGGTGAGGCGGCAGCAGCCGGTGGGCGCGGTGCCCACCCCGACCCGGCTGGCACGCCGGGAGCGCTGGCATGAGGATGGATGGGGATGGGATGGGGCCGGGATGGGACCGCTGTGGGGTTGGGATGGGGTCACCGTGGCCGCGGATGGACCCGACGGCCGAGTCGCCCGCTCGGACGTCACGGTGGTGGCCCTCGGCGTCTGCGCCGTGTCCTCGGGGAGGAGCCGGGTGCCACATGGGTGCGTAGGCGGCTGCACGGTGACGCCAACAGCGGCTGCTGGGGCGCTGCTCCCCCCGGGCACTGCCGTCCCTGCGGCGGGGGACAGGGGGGACTGCGGGTCCGGACTCGGGGTGTGGCACGGGCCACCCCCTCAAACCCTCTGGGGACCCCAGCGCCGTGGGGCAGAAGGGCTGGGGGACACAGTGTGGCCTGGGGGTGCAGAGGGGATGGACGCGGAGCGGGAGCTGAGAGCCCCCCGGGCTTTCGGAGGGGGGTGAGGGATGGAGCAGAGGGGGTGCTGGGGAGTGGGGGGCACACACAGCACCACCCGATCGGGCTGCAGGACAGGCAGGTACAGCTCCAATGGTCAGCGGGAGCAGTGCCCAGGAGCCACAGGACACATGGCTGGGCACCCCGGGTGCCCTCAGGGTAGCCCACCCTCACCTCCCCACGGTCCAACACCAGCCGGGGGTTTTTCTGGGGGTCTGCCTGGCCTGGGGGCCGTCCTGGTGGGCTGGTGCCCGTCGGGGGCCACAGCGTGCCGTGTGGCTGGTGGCCGCTGACAGCCACGTCGCTCAGTGCCTCGTTATCAAAGGTTAATTGGATTTTGCAGATGCACTCGGTGCATTAGGCAGGAGCTCAGTCCATGAGCACCAAGCCCTCGCTGCCCTACAGGGACCCCTGCCCACCTCAGAGGGATTAATAGGGGACCCCTATCTCTTCTGCCCGATCTAACAGGGACCTCTGTCCACCCTGGGAGTCCCCTGGCTTCCCTGGAGGGTCCCTATACACCTGATGGGATGGAGGGGGAGCTAACGCTGCTGCCCTGCACCACTGCGGCCATGAGTGTGTCCAGCCTCAGCCCCAGCGAGGGCTCCGGCCGGGAAAGCTCGCGGCAGCGCTTCCCAGAAGGAGCCGCCCCGGCCGTGCCGCGGAAATGGAGCTGAATAACTGAGCAGGGCTGAGCTAAAAGCCTCGGCCCCGCAGCCCCGCGCAGCCCCGGCGGCTCCCGCCATCAATTATTAACGGCGAGATGGATCCGCGGCCTCGCCTGGCGGGGGCGGCTCCGGGAGTACCGGCTGCCCAGGACCCCAGCCCTGGGACGGGCTCTCCGCCCTCGGTCCCGCGGGGCCCACGCCAGAGCCACCCGCAGAGCCGGGACTCGCGGTGCCGTTGCCGGGTCCGGTGCCGGTTCTCAGAAAGCGATGCTGCCCCGCCGTGGGGCCGCGCTGGCCCCGCTGTGACCCCCGCCCCTCCCCGGATGGCTCCTGGCAGGTACAGGTGGGACCGGACACTCCCCAGCCGGGGGTCACCGGCCCCGCCGCGCTCTCGCCTCTCCGGAGGCGCGGGCAGGGAATGGGCGGGCGGAGAGGCGGGGGCCGGCCCGGAGCCTCTGCCCGCCGGCACCGGGAGGGGCTCGTGTTGGTCCCGGGGCTCGGCCACACTCCGGGACGAGGGGCTGGCACCGGGGTCACCGGGGCTCGGTGCTGAGACGCTCCGGTGGGGCAGCGGGGACAGCGCGGCTGGGCTGGGAACACTGAGGGAGCTGAGGGGTGCAGTAAGCGCTGTGACCCCTGTTCCGGACCGGGATCATGATCAGGACCAGGACAATACCGGGACCCATCCAGGAGCCCCAAACCCGCCCCGGCCGTGGCAGCCCGTGCGGAGCCTGTGCCGGAGCAGGGCTGGCAGCGCGGCTGTGTGCCAGGAGCTCCATGCTGCCATGGTGGGTGCCAGCCCCTGCTCGGGGATCCCGCCGTGCTCCTCTGCCCGCTCCCACTCCCTGGCATGGACCAGCCTTCCCCGCCGTCCGGTCTGAGCTCCGGGGGGGTGGCACAGTCCGTGAGGAGCCGTGGGGGGCTCTGAGGGGCCGTGGGGAACTCGGCTCGGCTCCGCATTAGCGCGGCCGCTGCTTCCCCTGAGCCAAACCTGCATTAACGTGGCTCCGGCTGAGCCGGGTGGGGCCGCGGGCTGCTCCGCTGGCACCCCAAAGTGCCAGCCGCTCGGCACCCCAAACTACCAGCACCCCAAACTGTCAACACCTCGGCATCCCAAACTGCCACCACCCCAAACTGCAGCGCCCCGGCAACCCGAACTGCAGCACCCCAGACTGCAGCACCCCGACACCCCCAACTGCCAGCACTTCAACCCTGCCAGCACCGGACACCCCAAATATCAGTAGCACGACACCCCAAACTGTACCACGCTGGAACCCCAGCGACACCCCAGCACCCCAACCCTTCCTGAACCCCGGCACCCCGAATTGTCCCGGTGTCCCGAACTGCCGGGGCAAACACCCCGACCCTGCCGGTGCCGCGGCATCCCTGAGCCCAGCCCTGCCCTCGCCGCCGCCGTTCACGCTGTGCTCCCGTCAGGACACCCCGGTGTCCCTCCCGAATCCTCCCAGACCCCCTGAGCGCCCCGAGATCTCCCGCACCTCAAGGACCCCCCTAAACCACCCACCCCGAGTGCCCCGCGTGTACCCCGCGCCCCACACGGACTCCTCGTTCCCTTCGTGCCCCCTCGCAGCCTCCAGACCCCACAGATCCCCTCAGATCCCCTCAGACCCCCTCAGATCCTCTCAGATCCCCTCAAATCCCCTCAGGTCCTCTCAGATCCCCTCAGGCCCCCTCATATCCCCTCAAACCCCCTCAGATCCCCTCAAACGCCCTCAGATCCCCTCAGACCCCCTCAAATCCTCTCAGGCCTCCTCAGATCCCCTCAGACCCCCTCAAACCCCCTCAGGCCCTCTCAGATCCCCTCAAGCCCCGGTTCCCTCCCGTGCCCCCCGCACTCCCGCTGCCCCCCCCCCGCCCCTCCCGTTCCCCCGCGTTGCTCTGCTGCCCTCTGGCGGCGTTCCGCAGCACCACGCGCACGCAGAGCCCTCTCTGATTGGCGGCCGCTGCTGTCCGTCAAGAGCGCGCCCTCTCGCTATTGGCCAGTGCCGGGAACGCCCTCCCCTAAACACGGCGGGTCCGGTGGCGGCGGCTCGCGGCGGGTCCCCCTCACGGACGAGGTCGGAGAGTCTCGGGATCCCGGGGCTCTCCCCGTGGGTCTCGGGGAAGGATCAGCACAGGGCCGAGCTTGCGCTGCTCGCCTCGACTCGAGACTCGCGGGGCACGCTAGGAGTTGTAGTCCCGCCGCTCGCCGCGGCCCCGCCCCGAACACGGAAGTGCGCGAGGCCACAGGCGGAGGCGGCTCTAAGATGGCGTCGCCTCCTCAGGGGGGCCCGATGGCCATCGCCATGCGGCTGCGGAACCAGCTCCAGGCCGTCTACAAGATGGACCCGCTGCGGAATGAGGCGAGCGGCCGTGCCGGGAGGGCAGGAGGCATCGGGAGGAGGCGGTGGCGGCGACACCGGGGGCCAGCTCGGGAAGGGACGGGAGGTGCCGCGTTAGCGCCGCTGGGGGGCGCTGTGAGACCGAGGGGCGGTGCGGGGAGGCGGGGTCTAGTGGAAGGGGCGGGGCCTGGAGAAGGGGGCGTGGTCAAATGATCGGGGCAGGCACTGAGCTGGGGGTGTCCCCGGACCCCCAAAATCTCATTTTCTGATATAATAAGGCAAAGCAGGGTATCCAACCTCCTTCAAATCCCGTTTTCTAGCGTAATAATGAAATGGAGTGGTCAGTCCTGTGTTCTGGCATTTTAAGGCAATACAGGGGGTGCAGCACCCCAAAATCCCGTGTTTTGCCATAATAATGGAAGACAGGAGGTACAGCCCCACCCAGGTCCTGTTTTCTAGCATAATAAGAGAAAACAGGAGGCATTCTCCCCCAGGATCCCATTTTTTGGCGTATTAAGTTAAGATAATGAAGCCAGCCTCTCAAAATACATTTTCTGGTGTAATAATGGAAGACAGGGGGCAATCCCTACAAAATCCCGTTTTCTGATATATTTTAGGAAGACGAGGGTGTCCAGCCCTTCAGAATGTGTTTTCTGGCATATTAAAGCAAAACAAGAGGTGCAATTCCCCAAAATCTGATTTTTTAGCATATTAGGGGAATGGCAGAAGCTTGTTTCTCTAAGGGGTTCCAGGTGAAGAATGAGAGGGGTCTCAGGGGTCTCCAGGTGACAGATGAGGGTGGTCTTGGCATGCTCCAGGTGACAATGCTGTGTCCCCACCCTCAGGAGGAGGTGAAGGTGAAGATGAAGGAGCTGAACGAGCACATCGTGTGTTTCCTGTGCGCTGGCTACTTCATCGACGCCACCACCATCACCGAGTGCCTGCACACCTGTGAGTGTCCCCACCTGCCTGGGGGGGCTCTGGGGGGGCAGTGCCACCTGTCCTCGTCCCCCCCACACCTGTCCTTGTCCCCAGTCTGCAAGAGCTGCATCGTGAAGTACCTGCAGACCAGCAAGTACTGCCCCATGTGCAACACCAAGATCCACGAGACGCAGCCGCTGCTCAACCTCAAACTGGACAGGGTCATGCAGGACATCGTCTACAAGCTGGTGCCAGGCCTGCAGCACAGTAAGCGGACACAGGGGACATGGGGGGGCTCAGGGGACATGGCCTGGGGGACACAGGGGGGCTCAGGGGACATGGCATGCAGCACAGTATGGGGGACACGGGGGGGCTCAGGGGTCGTGGCATGCAGCGCAGTATGGGGGACACGGAGGGGCTCAGGGGACATGGCATGCAGCGCAGTAAGGGGACACAGGGGGGCTCAGGGGACATGGCATGCAGCACAGTAAGGGGACACAGGGGACATGGGGGGGCTCAGGGGACATGGCATGCAGCACAGTATGGGGGACACGGGGGGGCTCAGGGGTCGTGGCATGCAGCGCAGTATGGGGGACATGGGGACAGGGACAGGAATGGGGTATGGACAGGGAGAGAAAAAGCGATGGGGACATGGTGGGAGGGAGGGAGGACAGGCAGGGAGTGCCCTCAGGGCCAGCTGGGCCCAGGTGTGTCCCTGAGCCACTTGTCCCCTGCAGGTGAGGAGAAGCGGATCCGCGAGTTCTACCAGTCCCGAGGCCTCGACCGAGTGACACAGCCCAGCGGTGACGGTGGGACAGGGGGGCACGGGGGGGGGCACAGGGGGCAGCCAGCTGCAGTGCTGGGGGTGTCAGGGACACAGGGGGCTGACGGTGCCACCTGTGTCCCCAGACACGGTGGGGGGTGACCCCATGGGGCTCCCCTACAGCACCTTTGACCACTCGCGCGCTCACTATTTCCGCTACGACGAGCACGTCTCGCTCTGCCTGGAGAAACTGAGGTGAGTCTGGGGGGCTGCAGCCCTTCAGTGGGGTGGGGAAGGGACACAGAGGACACTGGGCATGGCCCCCAACCCGTGAGACCCTGGACACGTGTCCCTTTCTCTCCCTGCCACAGCTCCAGCAAGGACAAGAGCAAGGCCATGCTGCAGGTGAGTGGGGATCCCTGCAGACCCCAGCCCTGTCACCCTGTCACTGCCAGGGGTGTGTGGGGTCCCTGGAGACCCCCACAGCCCCCAACCCTCTCTGCCCCCCACAGCAGAAATATGTGAGGTGCTCGGTGAGGGCACAGATCCGACACCTGCGGAGGGTCCTGTGCCACCGCCTGGGGCTGTCCCTGCAGCACGTGAGTGGGGGTCCTGGGGGGGGTCCCAGCCCCCAGGGGTGTCCTGGCCCCCCTGATGCAGCCCCCCCTGTGCAGGTGCAGATCCTGTTTGACAACGAGCCCCTCCCCGACCACATGACAATGAAGCAGCTCTGGCTCTCACGCTGGTTTGGCAAGGTGCGCACCCCTCATAAGGGATGGCAACCTCTGATTTTGGGGTTCACCCCGTGGGAGGGTGGTGGGGTGATCCTCTGGGGGTGCTTTGGGGCAGTGTGGGGTTGGGGGATTGAGGATTTTTACTGTCAGTGGCTGCAGTGGTGATCTGGAGGGTCCCCAAAAGGGTTGGCCAAGTTTGGGGTGCAGCCCCAGGGGAGTCCCTGGGCTGGGATTGTGGTTCCTGTACCAGGGGACATCTGGGCTGGGGTCTGGGGTCTCTGCCTCAAGGGGATCTTGGGCTGGGGTTTGGGGTCAGGGACCCCAAATTTGGGGTCAGGGACCCCAGACCCCGGATTGGGGAGTCCCTGGGTTGAGATTTGGGATCCCTGCTCTTGGAGGGAGTCCTGGGCTGGGGTTTGGGGTCATGGGCTGGGATGGGGGAGCCCTGTCTGGGGGGATTCCCTGGGCTGAGGTTGGGGGGCCCTGCCCTGTGGGCAGTCCCTGGGCTGGGATCTGGGGTCTCTGCCCCACGGGGGGTCCTTAGCTGGAATCCCCCAGCCCTGACCCCCCCTCGTCCCACAGCCTGCACCCCTCCTGCTGCACTACAGCATCAAGGACAAGAGGAGGTAGGGGCAGGGGGTGGGCACTGCCCCCCAGTGCAGCCCTGCTCCTGCCCCCACCCCCATAACTTATACCCCTCTTCGAATTTATTTTTGGAATAAAACTGTGGAAAAGCCCCCTTGAGTCCCTGCTTTGTCTGGGGGGAACTGGGGGGTCTCAGGAGGGTCCCCTCTGCTCCAGCAGCTCTGGGGGCTGCACTGGGGACTCAGTGACCCCAGATAGGCTGCACCCATGGGGGGCTGAGTCTTGGGGTTCTGGGGGTGCACTGAGGGCAGTGGGGCTGTGCAGCCCCCCCATCCCCATTCCCCGCCGTGCCGGGGGGGTCTCGCAGCCCCCCAGCCCCGCGCGGGGATCCCGACACCGATCCCGTCACATCCCGGTCCCGTCACGGCTGCCGGCCGCGTGTCCGGCCCCACATAATGAGTTTAATAAAGCCATCGGCGCTTTGATTGCCGGGGGAGCCCGCGCCGCCCTAATTAGCCCGGGCCGATATTCCGCCATCTGGATCCTCCCGCGGCACCGGGGGCGCAGCTGCGGGCGGGGGGTCCCTGGGGAGCGGCCGGGACCCAGGGCCGCGGGCGGAACAGGTGCCGGATCCCGGTGATCCCGGTAATCCCGGGAACGCGGCTCCGGAGGGCTCAGAGCCCGCCGGTGCTGCCCCCGGTACGGCGGTGCCGGTGCCGGGCTGTGCCGGGCGGCTCTCGGGGATCTCCCCTCCATCCTCTCCCCCTGAACCGGGTGTCCCATGCTGTGCTGGGCACGGTCCCGGGCCCACCGGGATGGATGTGGCACCGGGTGCGCCGTGGCCCGTCCTTCATCCCCGCCCCGCGCCGGAACCCCCGCGCTGCCGCCGCCGCCGCCGCCGGGGGATCCGGTTACGGCCCGGCCCGGCCCAGCTGTCGGCCATCGCTCACCGGGCGGGGGGCGGCCGGGCTCGCCTGCCCAAAGCCCCCCAAGGACGAGGGGAAACGCGGGGGCTGCGAGTTCATCCGGGCACGGGGATCCCAAATGGGGCTGGGCGGAACGGGGACTCCAAATGAGGCGGTGGGTGCAGGATTGGGGTCCCACCCGGAGAGAAGGGAGCATAGTTTGGAATGGGGGTCCCAAATAGGACTGGAGGAGCGGGATGGGGGGCTCAGTAGGGCTTGGGGCACAAGGTGGGAGTCCAGAGCAGGGATAAAGGGTTTGGGGTACAGGATGAGGGTCCCCAAAAAGGCTGGAGGTGTGGGGCAGCAGGATGGGTGTTCTGAACGGGGCCACAGGGATTGGGGTGCAAGACTGGGGTCCCAGCCGAGGCTGGAAGGGTGGGGATGCAGGATGGGGGTCCCTAATGGGGTCAGAAGGATGGGGGGGGGATCCTAAATCGGGATGGAGGGCTGGAGGTGTGGGACAGAGATCCCAACTGGCACCAGAGGGCTCGGGGTGCTGTATGGAGGAGTGGAGGAGCAGGATGGAGATCCCAAACAGGGCTGGAGGGCTGGGGGTGCAGGATGAGGGTCCCAAATAGGATCGGAAGGATGGGTGGGAGATCCTAAACCGGGATGCAGGGCTGGAGGTGTGGGACAGAGATCCCAAACGGCATCAAAGGACTGGGGGTTCAGTATGGGAGTGCCAGCCAGGGCTGGAGGAGTGGAGGAGCAGGATGGGGATCCCAAACAGGGCTGGGGGTGCAGGACGGGGATCCAAACGGGGGCTGCCTGTGGGGGAGTGGGCGTGTAGGTGGATGGACGGACGGAGGGACAGATGGATGGACGGACGGATGTCGGGGGCTGTCCCTGTGTCTGTCAGCAGCGAGTTACAGACGGCAGAGCAGGGAGCCCCCCGGAGCCCCCCACCAGCCCTGCACCCCCTCCCTTATCAGCGGCGGCCCCGGAGGAGCCTAATTCAAACCAACTGCGGGGCTGACGTTGGTAAATGAGCCCCCCGCCCACGGCCTGGCCCCAGCGCCCACGGGGGCTGCCCCGGGGAGGGAGGGGGCCACACGGGGGCCGGGGGAGCCGGCGGGGCAGGGGCAGGTACCGGGGGATGTTCCCGTACCCCGGGGCGCGGTGCAGCTGACAGCACTTTGATGTCCCCCCCGCCCGTCATGCTCCGAGGGGGTTAATGGCCCCCGGCTCCAGCCCGGCAGAGAGGGGAAACCTGAGCCCCCAGCCCCCTGTCCTGAACCTGGGGGGCTGGCGGGGGTCCCCAGCTCTGCCAGACAGGATTTGGGCATGGATGGATTCATGTGACCAGGGGGACGGGACCCCCAGGAGTCCCTCTGGGGATGGTGGCACCCCCAGCCTGGAGGGTCCCAGGACACAGATGGGGGTGAGGGGTGAAGGCACCCATCCATGATGTCGCGGGGGTGTGCCAGCGGGCTGCAGGAGCAGTTCTGGGGATCTGGGAGCCCTCCTGTGCTTTGTGGGGGGCACTGGGGGAGCAGCACAGCCCGGGGAGGGGGGCAGAGCATCATCCCTCCCTCCTGTGCCAGTGTCCCCAAGCATTGCCCCCTCCAACTCCACACCCCCCACCCCCTCCAAAGCCCCCAAAACCCACCAGCCCCATGAGCTCTCACTCTGGGGGTCCCTCTGACCCCCTGCCCTGGGGATGGGCACAGACAGGGGACCCCGGGCTGCTGTGCCCCCCTCGGCTGCACCGTGCCCGCCGTGCCCCGCCAGCCCCTGCTCCGCGCAGCCGTGACAGCGACATACGAGCCCTGGCACCCTCACACTCCATGGCTGGGTGAGGGGCCATGCCCGGTCCCTGGAACGGGGTGGGCACTGCCATGAGCCGGGTGGGCACCGTGGGGACACGTGTGACACGGTGCTGTCCCGCATCCTGACCTCCCACCGCAGGGCAGCACACAGCCACTCATCCCTGTGGTGCCCATCCCATCCCATGCCATCCCCTCCGTGCCCAGCGGCACGGGCACGCGGCTGTCACGATAGGAATGAGCTGTCACGACAGAAATGAGCTGTCACGACAGGAATGAGCCGCAGCCCCAGCGCGGGGACGTTCCCCGTAACGAAGCGCCCGGGATGAGGCTGATGAGAAAAACCCAAACTCAATTTAATTCCTGTCACTGCCTGAGCGGCTCCAAATGACGCCGGGGGGCTCTGAGGGGCCCACGCTGAGCCCCCCAAGCCCAGCCCACCCCCGCTGCCCCCCCCCCGTTTCCTGAGGTGCCGTTTCCTGAGGATGTGGGCACCGGCACTGGCACCGGGATGCCCGCCGGCCTGGGAAGGGGGAGCACCTTCCTGCGGACAGAGGGGTCACGGCGGGGCCTGGGAAAGCGCCGCCCCCGGGACCCCAACACCCCCGCAGCCTCCCGGGGCATCCCCGGGACTGCTCGGGGCAGCCGCCATGGGGATGGTGCGCCGCTGGCACCGAGCCGTGGCACCGGCATCCCCGGGAGCCTGGAGGCGCAGTCCCGGGGATGGCAGGGCGAGTGTCACCGGTGAAAGGGGCACCGGCAGCCCCGGTTGGCACCGGGTGGGGCCGTGGGAGCGGGCTCGAGGCACCTCTCTCCGCGTCTCCCGGGTTATTTTGGCACCGGGTTGTTTTCAAGGCACCTCTCTCCGCGTCTCCCGGGTTGTTTTGGCACCGGGTTATTTTCAAGGCACCTCTCTCCGCGTCTCCCGGGTTGTTTTGGCCGCCGCAGTTTCCTCCGAGCCTTTGTGCGGCGGCCGCAGCCCCCCCGCGCCCCCCGGGCTGCCCGCGCGGGCGGGAGCGACCCCCGGTACGGCACGGCCCGGATCGGACCGGACCGGCGGGGGAGAGCGGGAGGGAGTGCCGGTACCGGGGGGTCTGCCACGGGCTGGGTGGGACAGGGATGGGATGTGGGATGTGGAATGTGGGATGTGGGATGGGATAGGGGATATGGGATGTGGGATGTGGTATATGGGACTGGGATGGGACATTGGATGGGATATGGGATGGGATAGGGGACAGGATATGGGATATGGGATATGGGTTGGGATATGGGATGCGGGATATGGGATGTGGGATGTGGGATGTGGGATATGGGATATGGGATGTGGGATATGGGACTGGGATGGGATAGGGGACGGGATATGGGATAAGATAAGGGATGGGACATTGGATGGGATATGGGACATGGGATGTGGCATAGGATGGGATATGGGATATGGGATGGGATAGGGGATGGGATATGGGATATGGGATATGGGATATGGGATATGGGATATGGGATATGGGATGTGGGACATGGGATGGGACATGGGATGGGATATGGATGAAATATGGGATAAGGGACATGGGATAGTATATGGGATATGAGATATGGGACGGGACATGGGATGGGATATGGGATGGGACATGGGATGGGATATGGGACATGGGACATGGGATGTGGCATGGAGCGCACAGGGGACGCACACATGGGGTACAGGCGGGCACAGAGGGCAGGTGTGGGTGCCCTCGGGGGGTGCCAGCCTGCTCCCAAGGGTCCGTGCTTTGGATGCTGCTGCCCTGACGTGGGTGCCTGTGCTGTGGTGTGGGTGCCATGGCAAGGGTGCCACGGCGCCAGTGCCACCCCCTGGTGTGGGTCCCAGTGCTGTGGTGTGGGTCCTGAAGCCACAACGTGTGTCCCAATGCCATGTGGGTGTCAGTGCCATCCCGTGGATCCCAATGCCATGATGTGGGTCCTGGTGCCACAAAGTGGGTGCCAGTGCCACAGTGTGGGCGTCGCTACCATGGTGAGTTCTAATGCCATGGCGTGGGTGCCAGTGCCACGGTGTTGGTGTCAGAGCCATGGCTTGGGTGACAGTGTCACGGTGTGGGTGACAGTGCCATGGTGTGGGTGTCAGAGCCATGGTTTGGGTGTCAGTGCCACAGTGCGGGTTCCAATGCCATGGCATGAGTGCCAGTGCCACGGTGTTGGTGTCAGAGCCATGGCTTGGGTGACAGTGTCACGGTGTGGGTGACAGTGCCACGGTGTGGGTGTCAGAGCCATGGTTTGGGTGTCAGTGTCACAGTGTGGGTGCCAGTGCCACAGTGTGGGTTCCAATGCCATGGTGTTGGTGCCAATGCCACGGTGTGGGTGTCAGAGCCACAGTGTGCATTCCAGTGCCACCGTGGGGTCCCCAGTGCCCCGTGTGTCCCAGTGAGGTGGCACTCACCATCCCTGCATTGTTCCACCCTTTGAAGTCGGTCTTTCCTGGCGGGTTTGTCTCGGCCCGTCTGTGCCGGTGCTTCCCAGCCCTAAATCACCCAGCACAGGGGTTTGGTGCCCGTGTGCCCACGGCCACAGCCTGGCAAGGGGCTCCACCTTCACTTGGGACCTGCCAGGGCAGGCAAGGGCTCACTGGGGCCTCATGGTACCATCAGCACGGACATCTCTGTCCCCATCTCCCCTGGCTCCCCATGGTATAACGGGATGTGGACAGCCCCGAGTTTAGGATTTGGGGCAAATCACAGCAAGATTGGAAGTGCCCAGGACAGCCCAGCCCATGTGCCAGGGTCTGGGACAGTCCCTCCGCTCCTGCCTGGCTGCCCCCAGCGCCCCGAGGTTTCCGTCCGGGCCCAGCGCTGCCGGCACGGCCGTTCCCTCCGCTATTCCCAGCATTTCCTGGGGTTTATTGTCTTCCCCTCCCTGTCCCACCTTCCTCGCAGGAAACCCTTGGTCCCACGGGGCCGGCGACTCCGTTACCAGCAGGACGGCGCTCCCGGCCCTCTCCCCACGGGCCGGGATACAACCGGAGCCCCAAACCCTGCTCACATCCCGGAACCGGGGGTCCCACGCAGGTCTGAGCCTCCATCACGGCCGTGCCGGTGTCGATATTGGGGTCTCACAGCGGAGAAGGGGCTGGGGACTATCCCCAGAGCCTGGCGGGGCGTGTTCTGCCACGGCTGTCGCCCAGCAGTCCCCCGATCCCTAAAACAATTTGGGCGCGTTATTGCAAGGCCGCGTCTCCGTCTGCCGGATAATGGCATGCGATCCGGGCAGGGAGGGGCCGTGCCGCCATCATCCCGCGGCTCCGGCGGCGGCACCGGGATGGAGAGGAGCGGGGGAGCCCGGCAGGACAAGGGGGTGCCCCTGGAGGGGTGAACCGGGCGGGCTGTGCTCCCTCCCCATCCCCATCTCATCCCATCCCCATCTCCATCCCCATCCCCATCCCCGTCCCCATCCCCATCCCCATCCCCACCTCATCCCATCCTCATCCTCATCCATCCTCCCGCTCTTCCCGCACCCCCCGGACCCCCCCCGGGGCCTCGGGCGGCAAATTCCAAAGGGCACCCGGGAAGATTAATGGCGGGGCCGGGGCCGGGGCCGGGGCCGGGCCGGCCGGTAACCGGATCGCCCCGCGGGAGCCGGAATGCGCCGCCGCTGACCCCGCCGTGCCCGCCCCGCTGCGAGGGTCACCGCGGGCACCGCGCAGGGGACATCGCGCTGTCCCCAAACCCGCTGGGGCTCTGTCCCCGCATCCCCAAACACAGAGACACGGCCTGGGGACACAGGGACAGGCGCCGAGGTCTCTGGGATGGGGTGACACGGCCATCACGGGATGGGCGCCATGTGCCACATCCAGAGGATGCCACACGCCACCTCCCTGCCCACAGCAAGATGGGCACCAGGGGCTCCTTGTCCCTCTTCTCGGTCCATCCTCGGGGGAGCAGGGACCCCTCTCCAGCCTCCCGGGAATGGGGACACCCGGTGCTGTCGCGGGACATGCGGGGGCTGCAGGCGGCGGGCGCGGAGCAGCTGTCGGGTCTAAAGTTACGGTGGCGGCTGGGGGCGGGGAGCGGGGCCCGGACGGGGACAGGGTCCCCGCGGGGGTGTCCTCGCTCGGGGTCCCCCTGTTGTCCCACCCCGAGTGTCCCGCGGGGCGCAGGGCCGAACCCGCCAGGCGGGGAGGATGCAGGACAGACCGACAGACCGGGGCTAAGAATAGCCCTGGGGTGGGAGGAGGAGGAAGGATGGGGCTTCCTCTGCGACGCCTCTTCTTCCTCCTACCCGGCACGTGTGACACGGGGACACTCCGAGTGCCACCTGCCCCCCCCCGTGCGCTGTCCCAGTGTGACGGCCCCTGTGCTGGCGGTGTCCCCTGCAGCACCCACCGTGCCCGCGGCCCCTGCGAGTGCCACCCCCGCCGTCCCCCGCCGCTGTCAGGCCCCATCACCGCTGTCACCCCCCCGCCGCCGCCGCCGCGTTTCGTTGCACTTCGCTTTTTAATTAACCTCGGGGCGCTGCCTCGCCGGGGTTAATGGCGGCGGTGACCCGCGCGGCCATCGATCCCCCGAGCCCCGCTCGCAGCCACGTTCGGGCCCCCTCGGGGTCCTGCGGGATGACAGGGGCGTGTGTCCCCCCCTCCCCTTCAATGCCACGCATGGCAGAGTCCCGCAGGGTGCCCCCGCTCTGCTGCCACGCATTGCTCCAGGTGTCCCCAGCCAGCTTTAGGGGTGCTCCCCGGTGCCACGTCCTAATTGGGGACCCCCTCCCGGTTATTCTTGGCCCCGTGGCCGTGCCAAAAGCGGGGTCCCCCCCCTCCTGCAGCCCCCTCCCAGCTCAGGTGCCCCTGTCACCCCTCCGCGCTTTAATCCGGGGCTCGTTCATCTTGGGCGGGGGCCGGGCTGTCAACGCCCAGACGGGCCATTTCCGAGCCGAGTCCCCCGCGCTCGGCCCTAATTGAATCCTCATGGCCCCGCCGCCGCCCCGGCCCCGCCGCGGCACCCGCCACCGTCCCGCTGCCCGCCGCAGGGCTCTGAGGGTCCCGGTGCCACGGAGGCACCGACCGGAGGAGCCCCTCACTCTCCCCGGTTGCTGCCCCCCCTCCCCCGGTACAGAGACCGGTGAGCAGCTCTGGGATCCCACGCGCCCCCACAGAGCCGCAGGTCAATCCTGAGCGGACCCCACCCCACGGGGGTCGCAGCGGGTCCCTGTGCCGGGGCAGGGATGGGAGCGCACCCCATGCGGGCCGTGCCGTGCCGTGCCGTGCCGTGCGGGGATCAGGGGCCGTGGGGGCGGCAGCGCGGCGGGGGGACAGCGGCGTTTGCTGCAGCCGGAGCTTTGAAATGCAAACCCCCCCCCCCCCCCCCCCCGCCCACGGCCCATTTGGCCGGAGTTTGGCCCAGGCACAAACGGAGGCCCCGGAGCGAGCAGGGGATGCCGGGGGGGTGCGGCAGCTGGGGCCGGTCCCTGGCTCTGGCACTGATGGCCCCACGTGTGTGTGTGTGCCCTGCCCACGCGTGTGGCGGCTCTGGTGTGTCCGTGAGCGCTCCACGCACACCTGGACACAGCTGCACACATCTGTACACACACCTGCACACAGCTGTGCCCGCACACACGGCTGCGAGAAGCCCGCTGGAGTGGCTGGGGCCACACAGACACACGGGTGGAGGCGTGTGCAGGGCCCTGTGTGTCCCTAATCCTGCGCTGTCCCCATGTCCACATCCCTATCCTATCCTATCCTATCCTATCCTATCCCATCCCATCCCATCCCATCCCATCCTATCCTATCCCATCCTATCCTATCCCATCCTATCCTATTCCATCCTATCCTATCCTATCCTATCCTATCCTATCCTATTCCATCCTATCCTATCCTATCCTATCCCATCCCATCCCATCCCCTCCCCATCCCCTTCCCATCCCCATCCCATCCCATGGATCCCATGCCATCCCATGGATCCCATCCCATCCCATCCCCATCCCATGGATCCCATCCCATCCCCTCCCCATCCCCTCCCCATCCCCATCCCATCCCATCCCATCCCATGGATCCCATGCCATCCCATCCCATGCCATGCCATCCCAACCCCATTCCCATCCCATCCCATCCCACCCCATGGATGCCATCCCACCCCATGGATCCCATCCCATGGATCCCATCCCCACCCCATCGATCCCACCCCACCCCATTCCCCGTCTCTCCCCCCATTCCCCGCTTGTGCTCAGACCCGCGGGGCTCGGGGGCGATGCCGCTCGCTCCCGTTAATGAATCGATGATTTGCCAACAGCCCCAGGGAGGGATCCCCGTCTCCCCTGGCACTCCCGGCACATCCACCCCCATTCACCGGAGCCAGGTGTAATCCCATTATTCCCGGCTCCTCGGAGCTCCCAGCCCGGCGCAGGGTCAGGATTTATTGCCGGTAATTGCCGGGGTCCCGTCCCCCGGCGCGGGGGGGCTCGGGGCACCCCCCCGCCGCTGCCGCCGCTGCTCACGCTTTAATTCCGCACCGAGCTGTTCCCTTATTAAAGGAAAATTCATTTGCCAGCGATTTCCATGTGCCGGGGCCGCGCGGGGCCGGGGCCCTAATCGCGTTACGGAGCGCTGCGGCGCAATATTGGGATGGAGCCGATAAATAATGGATCAGGGCGGCGCGGAGCGGGGGAGGCGCGTTCCGGGGGCGCCGCACCCCGAATTGTGTCGCCCCCGGTGCTGCGCTGGCACCCGCAGCACCCTGCTCCTGACACCCCAGAGCCCTGGCACCCCCAGCACCCCGCTCCTGACACCCCAGAGCCCTGGCACCCCGTTCCCGGAGCCCTGGCACCCCCAGAACCCTGCTCCTGACATCTTGCTCCTGGCACTCCCAGCACCCCGCTACCGGAGCCCTGACACCCCACTCCCGAATCTCTGGCACCCCCAGCACCCTGATCCTGACACCTCGGAGCCCTGGCACCTCAACACCCAGCTCCTGAGACCCCGGAGCCCTGGCACCCCCAGCACCCTGATCCTGGCACCCCGGAGCCTTGGCACCCCCAGCACCCCGCTCCCGGCCCCGGGTGGTGGAATACTGGGAGCTCCCGGTGCCCGGACCCACGGCAGCCCCCGAGATGGGGCGTGAGGGGTGGGGGAACACGGCAGCAGCTCCAGCTCCAGCACAAACATCACCACGGTGCCCCCTCAAACGTGGGGGGCACCAAACCTCCCTCACGTGTGCACACTCGCGAACACACACACACAGACACACAGACACAGAGACACGCGTGTGCCCCGGTGCTGCTCATGGCGGGGATGGAACGTGGTCCCAGACCTCCAGGACCCTCCCAGAGACCCCCAGGGACACCCCCGGGGTGGAGGAGCGGGACAAAGGCAGAGGTTGTCAGTGCCACCCTGGGGTGCCCTCAGCCCCACGCCGTGGACGTGCCCGTCCCCGTCCCCTCGGGCCTCGGGCCAGCCCCGGGCACTGTCCCGGCTCCGCAGGAAGCTCCCGTGTTCCTGCGAAACCCCCGAGGGCTCGTTTGGCTCCCACCCCGTGGCCTGGTTTGGGGTGAAAAGCGTTTCCCATCCTGTGTTCCCGCCAGCCGGAGCCAGCGCTTCCCACAGCGCGGGGAAGCCGCAGGGGTCGGGCAGGGCTGGGGGGCTCAGCACACCCCAAAAACGCCTCAGCGGCCGCTTTGGGGCACGAGGGGGGCTCGGGGAGGGAAGGAGGTGCCGGCACCATGAGCTGGGCGCGCCCCTGGGGGCAGGGATTCACCCCAAAGC
The DNA here is from genome assembly GCF_028551555.1 of Melozone crissalis. Taxonomy (NCBI): domain Eukaryota; kingdom Metazoa; phylum Chordata; class Aves; order Passeriformes; family Passerellidae; genus Melozone; species Melozone crissalis. The sequence goes on from NW_026535905.1 coordinate 5,967,314, forward strand.
TGCAGAGCAGGGTGGCGATAATGGGGGGCTGATGAAAGGGGGTGAGGGGGGTGACACCCCATCCATCAGGGCGAGCAGCACTGCGGCGTTCCCGCAGATCCCGAGGTGCCAGACCTCCAGGACCCCCAGAAACCCCCAGGGGTGGAGGAGCGGGACATCGGCTCCCGCATTCCCAGCCCGGGATTCCCGAGATCCCGCAGGAACCGGAGCGTTCCAGAGGGGTTTGCTCAGCGGGCGGGCGGCCGCGATTCCCATCAGCACCAGAACATGGAATCACCCCGAGCTGCGATTTCCCTCTGTGTGTGTGCCCCGGCACTGAGACCGCGGCCTCCCCACAGGGCTGGGACCCCCGGGAAGGGTTGGGGACCCCCGGGAAGGGTTGGGGACCCTCGGGAAGGGTTGGGGACCCCCGGGAAGGGCTGCGACCCCCATTCCTCGCTCACCGGGCCCCCAGGCCACAATGGTGGCCTCATTGCAGCGGTGCTGCTGGAAGGGACCGGGCTCACTCGGGTCCATCCCAGCGAGTGCGGGCCCGCTGTGGGGGTGGGAATGGGGGGTCCCAGCTCGGCCTGGGCTCCGTGTCCCGGTGAGCACCGGCGGCACGCGCGGCCGCGGCAGCTCCGCCATCTCCCCGCGCCCTGCGGAGAGGACAAAAGCCGCGTGCGAGGAATCCGTGCAAACGCCGCCGTGCGAGGGGCCCCGTGTCCCTCTCCCAAAACGAGCCCCCCCTTCCCCACCCCACTCCCCCCGCACCCGCCGGCCTTTAATTGCTCCGGCTGCTGGGAAATTTCAAGGTTGAATTTGTCAAACTCCGATTTCCAGCCGGGAGATCGCGTTCTGCCTTTGTCAGCAAGATTGGAAAAATCCATCCCCCCCCCACCACCACCCTCTCCATTCCCTCCCGCCCCCTCCCCACTTCCATAATCCCGGATCGGCGCTGCCCGATCCCCCTGCACCTGCTCCCCCAAGGCGGCTCCGTGAGCTCGCACCGGCCCCGGCACCGGCCGCAGGTTCATTACCGCCGTGACCCCCGTGACCCCGCCGTGTCCCCGCTCCCGGCGACACATCCATGGGGACACCCGGCGGGATTGGGCCTGAGGGGTACCGAGTCACCCCTCCGGAGGGGGAGATTCCGCATCCCCCAGCCCCAAAGCCGCCGGATAATCCGGACGCGGCGTCGCCAGCCGGGCCTCACCTGCGTGTGCGGCATCCCGGGATTTTTACGAGCGGCCGAAATCCCGGAGCTATTTGTACCGGGAAAGAGCAGCGGGAATGTGGCGGGGTGGGATGGGGGGCGGAGGTGGGGGGTGGGGGGGGGGGGGGATTTATGGCTCTGAAACCCAAAACCCACCCAAAAGGGCTTAATCACTCCCAGCCGCGGCCCCGATGCTTTTATGGGGCATTTTAGAGCAAAAGAGCCAATAAATTTTTGGGTGAGGGTAAGAGCCGCGGTGAGGATGAGGAGGGAGCAGAGGAGGAGGGGGGACGCGCTGGGGTGGGTTAAAATGGGGGAGACAACAGGGGGGAGGCGCGGGGCAGCGCCCCGGTAGTGGCGGAGAGGGGTCGGTCCCCCCCCCCCCCCCCCCCCGACAGGGGGGGCGTCGGTGGCTCCTCCTCCTCCCGGTATCCCGGGGCTTTAAGGCGCTGGAACGGGAATCGCGGGGCTGGGGGGGGGGGGGGGCGGCGGCGGCGGGTCCCGCTCCCGGCGCGGGTCCCGGTCCCGGCATGACCTCGGCGGGGGAGGCGGCCGGTTCCCCCCCGCTGCCCGCTGCGGTCGGCGGCCACCGGCGGAGCCCCCTGGACCGGCTCCCGCCCCCCGCCAACACCACAAAACCGCTGACCCCCTTCGGCATCGAGGACATCCTCGGGCGTCCCCGCGGCGGGAGCCCCCCCGGCACCGGCACCGGTCCCGCCGCCCCCCCCGCCCCGACAGGGCCCCGCGGCGGCGGCGGCGGCGGCTGCGCCCCGGCCTCGCCGCTCTGGGCGCTGGAGGAACTCGCCAGTAAAACCTTCCAGGGGCTGGAGCTGGGAATGCTGCAGGCGGCCGGAGGTACCGGGGCCGGGGGGCTCGGCCGGGAGCGGGGCGGGCACCGGGAAACGGGAACCGGGCACCGGGCAGGTGGCGGGGCTGGAGGGCGGCGGGGAGTCCGTGGCGAGGCCAGGGACGCCCCTCGTCCCCCGTTCCGGGAAGTTTCCTCCTTGTCCCAGAGGGGCCAGCGGGGCTGCGAGGCCTCAGAAGCCTCCGGTGCTCGGCCGGGACACCGGGGACACGCGGCAGCCTCGGCCCGAAGGGACGGAGAATCCCGGGGCCGGACACGGCGAACCGGAGCGAGCCCCGGCCTCGGTGAGCCGCCACGGGCACCGAGGAGCTCCGGGAGAACCGGCAGCTTTACCGGGAGCCGCGGGACCGGGCGGCGGATCGGCGCCGCCGAGTCGTGACCGTGACCGTGACCGAGCGCGGGGCCGCCGGTAACGGAAACCGGTACCGGCCCCGAGCCTCCGTCCGGGGCTCGGCCTGCCCGAGCCGCCCGGTACCGGCGGGGTCCGACAGCCGCTCATGGGCCGGCCCCACATCTCACGGGCTCGGAAGAACCGGGAGGACGGGCGGACACCGACAGACAGACAGCACGGCGCCTCCGGGAACGAAACAATCCGTTCCTAGGTTGGAGAGACAGACACGGACGGACAGATCGTGTCTCCGGGATTAACGGAAAATCCCTCACACCGAGGGACACATGGACAGGAAAAGCACGGGGATGAATAAAACCGTTACCGGGTCGGACAGACAGAAAAATGCTCCGATAATTAACGCTGAAAAATAATTACCGTTCCTTACCGAGACAGTCTCCGTGATTAACGTGGAAAAAAAAAATTACCGGGACGGACAGACCGACAGTCACGGCAGAGCAGCACGGCAATGCCGGTATTTAACGGATACGGTTGGGCACAACCGGACTCACGCCGGTAACGAAAAACCTCCGGACAGACGGACACGGACCGCTGGATCAGCCCTCCCGTGAGTAACCGAACCTCCGTTACCGGCCGGACAGACAGACGAGGATGGAGCCAGACTCCGGTAATTAACGGGGGAAAAAAATCCCTAATTACGGCGCTCCGGTAATTAAGGAATCCACCATAGCGGACAGACAGACAGACAGAGCAGCGATCCTGTGATTAACAAATAAACCAACCCGTTAACGGGCGGACAGACGAACAGAACGGGGACGCCTCGGGCTCCCGGTTTGAAGGTAAAAACCCTCGTTATCTGACAGACGGACACGGCAAGGAACGAAATAATTGACCGAAAATATTACCGGGTGGACAGACGGACAGGAACGGGGGCGAAAATTTCCTTTTTCCGGGACGGACAGACGGACAAAAACGGGGCCGATCGGGGCTCCCGGAATTAAGGTAAAAGGTTCGTTACCGGACGGACAGATCGACAGAAAAATAATCGAAAAAAAGAAAAACGAAATAAATCATTACCGGGTGATCAGACAGATAAAAACCGGAACGATAGCGGCTCCCGGGCGGGGGTAAATCCCCGTTACCGGCCGGACGGAAGGACAGACACGGGACTCATAAAAATAAACGAAAAAATCTCGCTGGGACCGGACAAACACGGGAGTGATCGGGGCTCCGGAGTGGCCGTGAAGCTCCGGTACCGGCCGGACAGACGGACACGGCCGAGCGGGGATCTCGCAATGAACAAAACCCGGTGGCGAACCGGCCGCGGGTAACGGCGGAACTAGCCGGGAGAGGCGGGCAGATGGAGGTGCCGGTAATTCAGGTAAAAGCTCGGTACCGGGACAACCCCGGCTTCCCGTTATGAACGAAAACGACGGAAGGACGGACTGACAACGGAGCGATCAGGGCTCCCTGAGCGGCGGTAAATCCCCGTTACCGGGATGGACGGACAGACAGAAACGGGGCTGATCGGGGCTCCGAGAGCGGAGGGGAAGCCCCGTTACTGGACCGATGGACGAACACGGCACCGATCGGGGTTCCGTGACCGCGGTAAAGCCGTGCTACCGGCACGGACCCACGGACTCGGCCGGGACCGCCCGGGGCTCCTCTACCGAACGAACGAGGAGCGGAGCCCGCGCTGCGAGAGACCCCGGGAGCCTCCGCCGGTACTGGGGGACGCACGGCCCGAGCGAGCCGCGTTACCGGCGCCACCGGCAGCGGCGGGGCTGGCACGGACCGGGGGCCGCAGCGGGAAAGAGACCGGGACAGCGATCGGGATCCGCCGGCGGCGAGCAGCCGTGCCCGGGGCGGCGATGGCGTCTCGCCGCGGTTCTCGAGGTGGCTTGGGCAGCAGGGACAGCACCGGGGCCGGGAGAGGCGGCGGGATCGAACCGGGGACCAGCACGGCCTCGGTTCTCCTGGAATCGCAGAGAAGGAGGATCCCGGTTCTCTGCCGAGGCTCCCGGCTTCGTTCCGGGCTCCCGGAGCAGCCGCCGAGGGGACGCGGGTGTCTCAGCCCCGGTCGCAACGGGGGCGACTCCGACACGGCCGCGGCCGCTGTGGAACGATGAGTCCCGGCTGCCGGCACCGGCCGCGGTTCGGTTTGCTCGGTTCGGTTGGGCACCACTCGTTTTGGCTCGTCTGCCTTCGGTTCCATGTGGGCCGGTTCGGCTCCCTTCCACCGGGAGGCGGCGGGGCCGGGACGCACCCGCAGGGCTCGGCGGGGCCGGTGCGGCTGCATTTACCGGTGTCCCGGCACTGCCGTGCCCTCAGGCCGGGCCCCGCCGTGCCCGGTGCATGTACCGGTGTCTTTGACCCGATGCCGCTGCCCCCGCAGCTCGAGGCCCGCGGTGCCGGTGCTGTTCGGGTCCCCGTGCCGGTCCCTGCCCCACAAGCCCTTCCCCGCCGGACATCCCGGTGCCGTTCCCGGTGCGATGCCCTGCCCTCGCAGGCGCTCCCCAGCCGGGCCCCCGGGTTCGTTCCCCGGTGCTGCTCCCCGGTTCCCGTGCCCTAACCCCGCTGTCTCCGCAGGTCCATCCCCGCCGGGCGCCTCGGGCCCGCGCCCTCCCTGCAGGAAGCGTCGCAAGTCCCGGACCGCGTTCACGGCGCAGCAGCTGCGGGAGCTGGAGCAGCGATTCCGGCGGCAGCGCTACCTCTCCCCGGTGGACCGGGACGCGCTGGCGGCGCGCCTGGCGCTCTCCGCCGCCCAGGTCATCACCTGGTTCCAGAACCGCCGCGCCAAGCTCAAGCGGGACCTGGAGGAGCTGCGGGCGGACGTGGCCTCGCTGCAAGCGCTGCCGCCCGCCGCCCTGCAGCAGCTGGCGGGGCTGCCCGAGCCCCCGGGGGCTCCCGGCACCGGCACCGGGACCACAGAGCCCGCCGAGCTCTCGGAGGAGGAGATCGACGTGGCGGACTGAGCCGAGAGCGCTCGGCTCCGTTCGGATTCACTCGGGCCGGCTCGGCTGAGTTCGGATTCACTCGGGTCGGTTCGGCTGAGTTCGAATTCACTCGGGTCGGTTCGGCTGAGTTCGGATTCACTCGGGTCGGGTCAGGCCGAGACTGCTCCGTTCGGCTTCGTTCGGCTCAGTTCGGGTGCACTCGGCTCCTTTCGGCTCAGTTCGGGTGCACTCGGCTCCGTTCCGACTTACTCGGCCCCACCACATCGGTTCCGAAAGAATCCGAGCCCAGCCCCGCCCCCTCCGTGCACCCTTTTGCGGCTTTTAAATTTTTTTTTTTGTCTTTCCATTGTTTTTTTCTTTTCTTTTTTAAATTTTATTTTCTATCGGCCCCGATGTAAATATTTGCAATAAAGGCAACACCTTAATATGGACCCCAGAGCCCCCCACCCACCTCCCCCACACTTTTTTCCAGGCGAGCACCTCCCACCGCGGGCATTAATTTGTTTTAACCGGTGATTAATTACCGGCTGCGGCCGCCCCTGCCCCCCTCAATTTGCATATTAATCAAATTGTATTTGATCTCACGCCTGTCACCAAACAGTGACATAAAGGGGAGTGGAGACCCCCCCCCCTCTTGTTGTCCCCTGGGGCTGGAGTGACATGGGGAGCGACAAGGGACAGAGGGGGACACGGGGTGGACACAGAGATGGCAGAGAGGCTGAGTGACACCAGCCCAAAGAAAGGCCGGAGAGAAAAACAAATCTCAGCTTTATTAAAAAACCCAAATTGCTACAAATCCCTGAGGGGCCCTGGGAACAGCCCAGGCCCACCCCCCCAGCACAAGGGGCTGCAGGGTGGGCCCCGACCCCCCCAGCACCCCCAAAGGCAGGACGGGGAGACATCCCCACCCCTGGCAGTGGGGGACAAGGCACAGGCAGGTGAGGGGGGGCTGCCAGGGTGCCCCCAGCAGAGCAGGGTCAGCTGAGCAGCCCCCCGGGGGTGGCCTTGCCCTTGGCACGGGGCACGGGGGCCGGCGTGGCGTGGGCCGGGTGCTTGAGCTGCAGCAGCAGCTTGCTGCCCTCCACGGTGGCACCCTAGGGACACAAGGAGCTGGCAGCTGGCACAGGTGTGTCCCTGAGGGGTGCAGGGGGGTCCCACAAGTCCCCCCCAGCTCACCTGCATGGCCCTGAAGGCCTCCTCGGCCTCTGCTTTGCCACGGAAGTTGATGAAGGCACAGCGGCGCCCCGGGAGCAGCCGCACGGAGCGGATCTCCCCAAACCTGGGGGGCACACACAGACCCCCAAATTTGGGGAGGGACAACAGTTAGAGATTCCTAAATGGGGAGCTGGAGGGTTAGAGACCCCCCAAACCTGCAGGGTTGGCGGGTCAGAGACTCTTAAGTGTGTAAAGCAACTTTAGCAACCCCCAAAAGCTGAAGAAGGGTGAAAGACTCCCAAGCATGGAGAGAGCGAGACACCCCCAAATCTCCAGGATGGGGGAACAAATTCCCAAAGCTGAGGGGGAACAGAAACTCCCAAAGCTGAGGGGGAACAGTTAAAGACACCCCAAGCTGTGGGTCAGACCCCCCAAACCTGGGAGCAGTGTCTAAGTCAGACACTACTCCCCAAGGATTCCCTGCATGTCAGAACCAGCAGAGCACAAGGACAGGAACAGAGCGTGGGGGTCACCAGGGGGGTGCCAGGGGTTTGGGGTCCTGCAGAAGGAGCAGCCCCGGGGTCACTCACCGGCCAAAGGCACGACGCAGCACCTTCTCAGTGATGTAGGAGGTGACATTGCCCACCCAGAGCGGGAAGCAGTCCCTGCCAAGAGCCATCCTGGTGTCACCACAGCCAGCACTGCCCCACTCTGAGCCCCTTCCCACACCACCAGACCCCCATACCTGGCAGGGTGGCTCGGTGGCAGTGTTGGGCAGCCACTGGCCACAGCAGGTGCCCGTTCTGGGTCTTTTGTTGGGGTCTTGCCACTGCTTCCCGTCACAGTTTTGTCACCTGTGTCCTGGCAGCTCCTGGTTGTCCATCCTGCTGCCGAGGAGCCAAAGGGCTTCAGCACCACTGGGGACACAGGGACAGCCCCGGAGGTCCCCCCAAGCCCACCCACCCCTGTCCCTTACCAGGGAGGAACAGCGGCTCCTTGGCCTTGAGCAGGAAGGGGGACACGGGCACACCGCCGGGGCGGCTGCACTGCTGTGAGGGCACAGGGGTGAGGCGTGGGGGGCACAGCAGGGCAGGGGGCGGGGGCAGGGGGTGGGGAAAGGGGGGTCTCACCTGCAGCAGGGCCCTGCAGGCCTCCAGCTGCGTGGCTGCCTCAGCGTAGGCCCCGTCCTGCAGCAGCAGCTCCTCGAAGGCGCGAGCGGCCTCGGCGTAGCGCTGGGGGCCAGGGGGAACCTACAGCCCCTGCCTGCCCCCACAGGCACCCCACGCCCCCCACCCAGCCCAAATGCACCTCAAAGCCTCATTGACATCTCCCAGTGCAGCCCACATCCTGTGCCCTGCCCAGTCCCTCGAGCCCCAACTCACACCGAGTGCAGCCAGCCCACCCCTCATCCACAGCACCCTACAGTTCCCCACAGCCCCCCCCAGCCCAAATGCACCTCAAAGCCTCACTGACACCCCCAAACGCAGCTCTAACCCACCCCACCAACACCCTGCAACACCTCCAGTGCCTGACCCAGTCCCCGCAGCCCCAACTCACACCTAATGCACCAGCCCCACCCCTCACCCACAGCACCCTACAGCCCCCACCCAGCCCAAATGGCACCTCAAAGCCTCACTGACACCCCCCAGTACAGCCCGACCCTACCCCACCAACACCTTGTAGCATCCCCCCGTGCTCTGCCCAGTCCTCCCAGCCCAAATCCGCATCTAATGCACCAGCCCCACCCCTCATCCACAACACCCTGCAGCTCCTCCAGTTCCCCACAGCCCCCTCCCAGCCTAAACGGCACCTCAAAGTGTCACTGACATCCCCCAGTGCAGCCCTACCCCACCCCAGCAGCACCCTGTGCCCTGCGTGCTCCCAGCCCCAACTCACACCAAATGCACCAGCCCACCCCCCAATCCACAGCCCCCACCCAGCCCAAATGGCACCTCAAAGTGTCACTGACACCCCCAAATGCAGCTCTACCCCACCCCACCAACACTCCAGCAGCACACCCAATGCCCTGCCCAGTGCTCCCAGCCCCAACTCACACCTACTGCACCAGCCCACCCCACATCCACAGCACCCTACAGCCCCCATCCAGCCCCAAATGGCAACTCAGAGCCTCACTGACACCCCCACAGTGCAGCCCTACCCCACCCCGCCAACACCCAATGCCCTGCCCAGTCCTCCCAGCCCCAACTCACACCTACTGCATCCCTCATCCCCAGCACCCTACAGCCCCTCCAGTTCCCCACACCCACTGGCACCCCAAATCCCCCAGTTTGTCTCCAACAACTCACTCCCAGAACCCCACAGCCCCTCACCCAGCCATGCCCCCCCCAAGACCCCAGCCCCTGGAGCCCCCCCAGGTACCTGGAGCCCCCTGAGGGCTTTGCCCTTGCGGAAGGAGCCCTTGGGCCAGCCCGGCTGCAGCTCCAGCGCCGCCTCCGCGTCCGCCAGCGCCTCCTCATAGCGCCCCAGCTTCTCCAGGCAGTAGGAGCGGTTCCCCAGGAGCCTGAGGGGGTGTGGGGGTGTCACTGAGGCCGGGCCCTGCCAGCCCAGCACCCCCAGGTCACCCCCAGCCCCTCTGCTCACCGGTGCTCCCGGGGGTTCAGCTCCAGGGCCATGGTGAAAGCCCACACGGCCTCAGAGTGTTGGCCCATCTGGGCTGCCTCGATGCCGTGGCCTGGGGAGGGGACACAGGGAGGGACAGTGCCCCTAGCACAGCCCCTCTGAGCTGGGGAGAAGCAGGGAGAGCCCTCAATGCCCTCCCCTGGCCTCGCTGGAGGTCCCTGCACTGACCTGCAAGCGCCAGGCTCTGTGCCAGCGTGCTGGGGCTGGGGGGGCTGGCCTGGGGGGGCTGAGGGGACACAGGTGTCCCCACAGGGTCCCCACTTCCCTTTTCTGGCACCTTCCTGCTTGGTTCCACCACGTTCTGTGGCCCAGGGGAGCGGTCAGTGCCCGGGGGGGGCAGCCTGACCCCTGCCTTCTCCCGGGCTTTGCAGACAAAAGTGCAGCTTAGGTCCAGCTCCTCCTGGGGAAGCAGGGAGGGATGAGGGATGGGCAGGCAGACCCCTGGGACCCCCAGCCCCACACAGCCCCCATGGGGAGACTGTCCCTCACCTCTGCCATGGCTGTGTCCTCTGGGCCAGACTCCTCTGAGGGCACAGTGGAGTCCCCAGGGCACGGGGAGGGCTCTGGGCAGCACCCCTCATCCTCAGCAGCCTCTGAGGGAGGCCCAGCGCCTGCAGGGCCACTTGGGGGGCTCTGCAAGGACAGGGAGGGGGTGAGGTGACAGGCTTAAGGGGTGCTGGCTGGCCCCATCACCTCTGGGCACCCCTAGAACAGCACGAGCAGGCTGGCCTGGTCACTCACTGGGTCAGTGTTCTCTTTGTTCTTCTGCTCTTGACCCAGTTTCTCCCGTTTCTTTCGGTCCTTTTGTTTCTGAAAAGGAGGAACATGAACCCACGAGCAGAGAAATGCAGCCTCAGCTTTCAGCTCAGGGACTGGCTGGCAGCACCCCAACAAGAGGCAGCGACCCCAATCCCCAGGAGCTGGCAGTGATCCCTCCCAGGGCTCACTCACCTTCTTCTTCAGCTTCTTCTTCTCTGCTTTCCTCTTGGCTCTCTCCTCCTCTTCCATCAGCTCCTGAGCATTCTTGTCAGCCTCCTGCAGGAGTTACCTGAGTCAGGACAGCTCCGGGGACCCTCTGGTGACCCTGGGGGACACCGAGGGGATTTTGCCCACCTCAGCCGTGGGCCAGGCCCGCTGAGGCGTGGGCAGCCGGTCCAGCCGCGCGTCCAGGGCGGTGGGAGGGGTCCGGGGCGGCTCCGAGCACAGGAAGGACTTGCGGAAGCCGCAGTAGCTGTAAGGAACGGTTCCCTCCGCCACCGGAACGCCCAGGAACTGCAAACCCGCGGCGAACTCGTCCTCATCGTAATCGTAATTGCCGTCCTCATCATCATCATCAATACCCCGGGGATAGTAATCCGCCGTGGGGCCTGGCAAGAGAGCGGGGTGCGTGAGGAGCAGTCCCGGGCACCGGATCCCGGCTGTCCCCACGCCGTTCCCCCTCCCATGGCAATTCCCGAGCACGGGGACCCCCGGTAGCCCCCGCCGCACTCACCGTCATCCCAGAGCAGACACACCTCACTCTCCTCATACCTAATCACCGGCTGGGACGGCACCGGCAGGTCGTCGAGGCTGGACATGCGGTGCCGGGGGCAGAAGGGCGCTGTGGGGAGCACAAACAGCCGTGAGCCGGCGGAGGCAGAACCGAAACCGGGCCGCGCTCTGGGCTCCCCCGCGCCCGGTCCGTACCGCCGCTCCAGCCAGCGGGGCCCGGCGTGCAGCCCCAGGGGCAGGCAGCGGCAGCCGGCCCGAAACCGCCCAGACCGGGCCCGTCCCGCTCCCGCGGCCCGCCCGAGCCCCGCATCGCCACGAGCCGCCGCCGCCGCCGCGCCTCGGGATTGCATCACGGCCCTACCGGAACAACGTCACGGCTCCGGTCGAGGCCGCCCCGCCGCCATGTTGGGTGCGGGCAGGACGGCGGCCCGCAGGGCCCTCACGGAGCGGGACCGGCGCTCCTCATCCTCTCCCGCCGTCCCCGCCTGCCGCAAGGCCTTGGGCTCGGCCGCCCTCCGCTGCTCGTCCCGCCCCTCACGCCGGGCCCCTCCTGGCGGCCACCTTGGCCCAGCCCCCCGGATTAGCGAGGGCGCGGCCTAAGCCTCTTTGCTGCCACCGCCCCCGGCATGGCCCGGCATGGACGCCGGCGGCGCTGAGCGGCGCGGCGGAGAGCTTTGCCTGCAGGTGAGGCCGCTCGGGGCAGGGGGGGCTCGGACACCCCTCCCGGGACAGCGGCGGGGCCGGGCCGGTACCGCGGTGGGCGGGGGGGCACCGGGCCTAGGTGGTGCTGCGTCTCCATGGCAACGGCGCAGGGGGCGGGGCGGGGGAGTGGCCAACCGTGGCGAGCACTGAGGGGGCGTGGCCACAGCGGGAGCCGGTTGGGGGCGTGGCGTGGGCGCGGTCTGTGCGGTAATGGGCGTGGTAATGCGTGGCCCCGCCCTTCGCCCGGGCCCGGGGGTCCTGAGCCCCCCGTTCCCCTCCAGGTGGGCGACGCCGGCCTGGGCGGTCTCATCCTGCTGCTGCTGACGGCCCGGCCGGGACCGGGCGATGGGGCTGCCCGCGGGGACCCCCCCGAGCCCGGTGAGACTCCAAGGGACTGCGGGGAGCACAAGGGGGCGGGGATCCTGATGGGGTGCGTGGTCCTGGGGGGAATGTGGAGGGTCCGGGGTCCCTGGGGGGGGCATTAATGCCATGTGGGGGCCCCAATGGGCAGTGGGATCCTGAGTGTCTCAGGGTTAGGATGGCAGTGAGACAGTGATGGGCGGGTGCTGTCCCACAACAAGGTTTTTCAAACTGGGGTTGCCCACCCTACACCGTGGTCCCCGCCCCATCCTGAGGGTGCCGTGCCCCCAGGCGGGTCGCGGGGGCCCCTGGCGCGCTCCTTGCAGCGGGCAGAGGCCATGCTGCGCAGCGTCACCCCGGGACTGCGCCGCCTGCTGTCCCCGCGGTCGAGCCGGCGCGGTGACACCGACGAGGACGACGACGAGGACGAGGACGAAGCAGCGTCTATCGTGGTCCCGCTGGAGCAGACCTTCCCAGCTCTGCGCCGCTGCCTGTGCGTCTGGGAGGACCCTCGCACCGAGACCTTCCTGGGCTACGTGCGGCCCCCTCCCGGTGGCAGTGGTGGTGCCGGTGACTTTTCCGAGGACGCCGTGCGGCGGCGCGTGGCGGAGCGGGGAGCGACCCTGCATGCGCTGCTGCAGCACCGCCACCAGCTCCGCCTGGCCCGCGACTTCACTCGACGCCTCAAGGCCTCCTCCGACTTCCTGCGGCGGCTGCAGGCGTTACCGGAGCCCGGTGAGGCGGCGCTGCCGGCGCTGCGGGAGCTGTGCGCGGAGCTGCGGGCGCACGCGGGGCACTGGGCCGCGCTGCTGCGGCGGCTGCGGGCGGACGCGTGGCTGCGGGCGCTGCCGCAGCGCCGGGGCCAGGCCGTGCTGCACGTGCGCTGGGCGCTGCTGCTGCCCGCCGTGACGGCCGCACGCCTCACCGGGCGGCACATCGAGGCACGGCTGAGGCAGCTGGGCCGCCCCGGTAATCCCGCCCTGGCTGCTGAGGGCCTGGCTGAGCTGTTCCAGGGGCTGGAGATCTACAACCGCGCGGTGACGGGGCTGGCCGAGGAGCTGGGCCCCGAGGTGAGGGCGCCCGGTGCCTTCACGGTGGGCGCGGTGCTGCGGCTGCTGGCGGCCGAGCGCGGCCGGGCCGTGGCCCAGAGGCTCCGGCCCCTCCTGTGGCCCCAAAGTGGGGACGTCAGGGATAGACACGTCCGCTGGGAGAATGTGGGGGTGCCGTGGCCACCTACGGCTGAGATGGACACAGAACCTTCTGGAGCAGCAGCGGTGCTGGCGGCTGAGCTGCAGGCACTGTGCCAGGAGGACGAGGAGCTGATGGGACACGTTTTTGGGGCGCTGGTGGCCTCAGCTGACAGCCTGTGGCAGCCGGTGCTGTCAGAGAGCCCCGAGCCTGCGGGGCTGCGGCCGGGCAGTGCCGGGGGCTGGAAGGCCGTGCGGTGGCTGGACGCTGCCCGCGGCCCCGTGGCCGCCACCCTGAGCGCCCGGTACCGCCTGCTGCTCTGGGAGAATGTGGGAGCTGTGCTGGGGGACAGCCCGGGCACCCCTCCTGCCTCCCCCAGTGCCACCGTCACCACGGCGTGGGAGCTGAGCCGTGCGCTGGCTGTTGGTACGTGTGGGGGTGCGGGGGGTGCGGGGTCCCTCGGGGTGTCCCTGTGCCACGCTGAGCCCCGCTGTGTCCCCGCTGTGTCCCCACAGCCCGTGTGCCCGCTGAGTGCCGGGAGGAGCTGGGACGGCTCTGCCTGCAGCTGCTGTGCCGGGGTGTTCTCTGCAGCTGGGACACGGGTATGGGGACTAGGGGGCCACAGGGAGGGGGGCAGGGTGTGGGGTGGGGCATGGGGTCTGGGGTACAAGGTGTGGGGCAGGATGTGGGGCACTCAGTGGATATGGGGTGAGGGAGTGGGTTATGCTCTGAAGGGTTAGATATGCGATATGGGGTAGGGTGTGGGGTGCAAGTGGGGGATGTTGGGGCATTCTGACTGTTCCTCCTCCAGATTTTACCCGTGCTCTGGGCTCAGGGCTCTCAGACAAGTGCTTGGAGTCCCCAGGGGGGTCCCCAGGGCCCGGGTGCAGCCGCACAGCCCAGCAGCTCCGGTGCCTCTTCCCAGCCCTGGCGCTGGCCCTGCGCTGTCTGCGCCTGCTGCCCGCCCGCCCGCACGGTGAGAGGGGTCTGGGAAGGGGGGCAGCGGCTCTGGGGGTCCTCCCTGTGCTGACCCCCGCCCGCAGCCCCCCCTGGGGGTCTCTGCCTGCGGCTGCAGGTGCTGGGCCGGTGCCTGGCGGCGGTGGCGGCCGCCCACGCGTGGCTGACGGGCCGGGCCGGGCGGTACCTGGCGGCCTGGGCACTGCCTCAGTTCCTGCTGCTCACCCAGGGAGACCTGCAGGTACGGGGGGCATGGGGGGTACAGGGGGCTGGGGGGACACGGCAGGGCTGGGCTCACTCCCCCTGCTCCCCTCCAGGTGCTGAAGGCAGAGGCAGAGCAGCTGATGCTGCACGTGAGCAGGACCTTCCCAGAGCCAGGGGACATTCCTGGGGACAGCCCCCCTGAGCCACCCCCCAGCCTGGGATCCCCGTGGGAGCTCCAGCTGTGCCGGCAGATCCGTGACGTGGCCAACAGCATCCAGGTATGGTGGGACTGCGGGCGGGTGGTCTGAGCATGAAGATGCCTGTGTCACCCTGTGTCACCTTGTGTCACCCTGTATCCCAGCTGTTCTCCGGGGACGTGCTCTGGATGTTCTCCACCAGCTGCAAGCGGCTCTCAGCCGAGATCTTTGACCAGACGATGCCTCTGGGCCGGCACTGGCGGCTCGGGCCCCGCGCTGGTGGGTGCTGGGGCTGGGGGGCTGGGAGGGGATTTGGGGGCTCACTGACCAGTGTCCCTGTGTCCCTGTGTCCCCCAGAGCTGCCCAGCTCCCCCAGCGCCTACGCGGCGGCCGCGGTGCAGGCGGTGCTGGGGCAGGTGCTGCAGGGTGCCCAGGCCCTGCCCCACGATGCCCAGGTGCCCACCCTGGCACGGGTCACCACGGCCTTCCTGGAGGCCTGGATGGATCACATCCTGACCCGACGGATCAAGTTCAGGTACTGGGAATGGGGGGGCATGGCCTCTGGGCAGTGCTGGGGGTCCCAGTGGCAGCTTCAGAGGTCCCAGTGGGGTCCTGGAGGTCCCAGTGGCAATACAGGGATCCCAGTGGCAGTTCCATGGGTCCCAGAGGAGTTTTGGGGGTCGCAGTGGCAGTTCCAGAGGTTGTGGGGGTCCCAGTGGCAGTTTCAGAGGTCCCAGTGGGGTTCTGGGGGTCCCAGTGGCAATACAGGGGTCCCAGTGGCAGTTCCATGGGTCACAGAGGAGTTTTGGAAGTCCCAGTGGCAGTTCCAGGGGTCCCAGTGGGATCCTGAGGGTCCCAGTGGCAGTTTCAGAGGTCCCAGTGGCAGTGCTGGGGGTCCCAGTGCCCGTTCCAGGGGTCCCAGTGGGGTTCAGGGGGTCCCAGTGGCAGTTTCAGAGGTCCCAGTTGTGTCCTGGAGGTCCCAGTGGCAGTTCCAGGGGTCCTACTGGGGTTCTGGGGGTCCCAGTGGCAGTTCCAGGGGTCCCAGTGGCAGTGCTGGGTGTCCAATGCCAGTCCCAGGGTCCCAGTGGCAGTGCTGGGGGTCCAATGTCCAATGCCAGACCAGGGCAGGGGGCTCAGTGGCAGGTTGGGGTCCCACTGTTGGGGTCCCACTGGGGTCCCCTGTCCCAGGGGGGTCCTGGGAGCTCTGGTGACAGTGCCAGAGGCTCTGTGGGGGTCCCAGGGGGCTCCTGGGGGCTCTGGTGACAGTGCCAGAGGCTCTGTGGGGTCCCGCTGGTGGTCATGGGGGTCTGCTGGCAGTGCCAGGATCTCGGTGCTGGTCACAGCGTGTGGTGGCGGTGCCGGGGGGTTCTGTGGGGTCCTGCTGGGGGTTCGGGGTCGCACCCCCCCGCTGACCCCCGTGCCAGCCTGCAGGGTGCCCTGCAGCTGCGGCGGGACTTCGAGGCCGTGCGGGAGCTGGTGTGCTCGGAGCGCTCCGGGCTGGCCCCCGAGGCGCGGCAGGCGCTGCGGGCCCTCTGCGTGTTCCGGCACACGGACACGGCCGTGCGCTGCCTCCTGCAGCAGCCCGGGGGGCTCGGGGGGCACCCCCGCGCCTGGGGCAGCCTCCGGCGCTGCTGTGAGAGCCAGACCGACCGGGAATGGGCTGGGGAATGGGGAATGGGGTGGGGAATGGGGTGGGAGGGGTGGGGAATGCGGTGGGAGGGGATGGGGAATGGGCTGGGAGGAGATGGGGCTGAGATGTGGTGGGATTGGGATGAGGTGGGGTGGGAAATGGGCTGGGAGGGTGGGGAATGGGGTGGGGCATGGGGAATGGGGTGGGGCATGGGGTGGGGAATGGGATGGGAGGGGTGGGGATCAGAGAGGGTGGGATTGGGATGAGGTGGGGTGGGAAATGGGCTGGGAAGGGTGGGGAATGGGGTGGGGCATGGGGTGGGAGGGGATGAGACAGGCGGGGATGGGGTAGGATGGGGATGGGATGGGGTGGAGATGGAATGGGACAGGGTGGGATAGGGATCGGGAGATTGGGACAAGGGTGGATGGGAACAGAGAGAGGGACCAGGATCTGGATGGGATTGGAATGGGGATGGAGTAGGGGTGGGGTGGGATTGGGATGAAATGGGGGGGAGATGGGATGGCCCAGGGTGGAGGACTAGGGACTAGGATGGATGGGGATAGGGAGAATGGGACAAGGACTGATGGGGACCAGGATGGGGATGGGATTGGAATGGGGATGGGGAGATTGGGACAAGAATGGATGGGGACAGGGAGAGGGACCAGGATGGGGATGGGATTGGAGTGGGGATGGGGTGGGAATGGGGTGGGATGAAGATGAGATGGCGTGGTGATAAAATGGGAGTTGGATGGGATGAGGTGGAGCGGGATTGCGATGAAAGGGGATGGGACGGGGAGGACTGGGACAAGGATGGATGGGGACAAGGAGAGGGACAAGGATGGGGATGGGATTGGAATGGGCTGGGGATGGAATGGGACAGGACAGGTGGGATAGGGATCAGGAGATTGGGACAAGAATGGATGGGGACAAGGAGAGGGACAAGGATCTGGATGGGATGGGGATGGAAATGAGATGGTGTGGGATGGAGTGGGATTGGGATGAAGATGAGATGGGGTGGTGATAAAATGGGAATCGGATGGGATGAGGTGGAGTGGGATTGGGATGAAATGGAGTGGAGATGGGATGGGACTAGGTGGAGAATTGGGACAAGGATGAATGGGGATAGGGAGAGTGGGACAAGGATGGGGATGGGATTGGAACGGGGATGGGTGTGGGATGGGACAAGGACTGATGGGGACAGGAAGAGGGACAAGGATCTGGATGGGATTGGAATGGGGATGGGGTGGGGATGGGGACGCGATGGGATGGGGTGGGATTGGGATGAAGATGAGTTGGGGTGGTGATAAAATGGGAATCGGATGGGATGAGGTGGAGTGGGATTCAGATGAAATGGGGTGGAGATGGGATGGGACAGGAGGGAGGATTGGGACTAGGATGGATGGGGACAGGGAGAGGGACAAGGATGGAGATGGGGTGGGAATGGGACAGGGTGGGATAAGGACTGGGAGACTGGGACAAGGATGGATGGGGAAAGAAAGAGGGACAAGGATCTGGATGGGATTGGAATGGGGATGGGGACAGGAACCGCCATCAGAAGCAAGACCCAGCCTATCCATCTATCCAACCTCTCCCAAACCCATCCATCCCTTGCCAGGCTCAGACGAAGGCGCCCACCCCCTGGAACCATCCATGGACCCTCTCCCTGGCCTGGACCCTCTGGAGGGGCTGGGCCCAGTGCCAGGGACCCCCCCTGTGTCTCCAGAGGCCGATGTCCCGGCCCGGCCCGAGTCCCCATTCCCGGGCAGCCAGCAGCAGTGGCTGTCCCTGCGGCTGCACCGTGCCCGCCGCTGGCGCGTGCCAGGGCTGCCGTGCGTGGGGAACAGCCCCGAGGGCTGAGCTGCAATAAACCTGCAAACACCACCGTGGCTGTGTCTGCGGCTGGGACAGTGGGGTCTGGGGATCTGGTATCCCTGGGCTGTGATCCTGGGATTCCAGCTGGGACCAGTTGCTGGTGGGTGGGCAGGATCTAACTGGGACTTTTGTGGGGAGACTGGTGGGGACTGGGGGTGCAGAGTGGGATTCCCTTGGGGTCCTGGGGGGCACTGCGGGTGCATAGCTGGGGTTCCATGGTGATCCTAGGGAAAGCTGGGGGTCCTTTGGGTATCCCCGGAGAGATCAACGGGCATAACAAACCGGACATGAGGAGGTGGCCTGGGTGGCAGGGCAGCTCGGGGACACCGTGCGGTGTCGTTGTCGCCTCGGGGCCGCTTTGTGCCAGAGGGGGGACTGAGCCTGCTCCTGGTCCTCCCGCCCGCCAGGGGGCGCTCGCAGAACGGGCTTGGCCGCAGCTGGCGCAGCGCTGCCGTCACCAGCGCGACTGCCCTGATGGCGGGCGAGCGGCGGCGGCGCGGCGGGGATGGACCCCGGGAACGGCCCCGGGAGCGGCTACGGGACCGGGACCCGAAACTGCGGCAACAGCAAAAGCCGCAGCGAGGCTCCGGGCGGGGCCGGACGGCGCTGGCGCTCACAGCGGCAGCGGCAGCGCTGGCGCTGTGTCTGGCGGCGGCGGCTGCCGGGTGGAAGCGGTGGAGCGAAGCCTCCCGCCTGGTCACCCCGCACCCCGCGCCCCCCGCCGTCCCCCCCGGTTCCACCGGGCCTCTCGCGTCGCCCACCTATTTCTGGGGCACGTACCGGCCCCACGTTTACTTCGGGATGAAGACGCGGAGCCCGCGCGCTGTGGTGACCGGTGAGGGGCGCGGGGGGCTCTGCCCCGGCCCGGGGCTCGCCCGGCCCCGTTCGCACCGCGAGGCCGCCCCTGACACCTCCCCGCCCCTCCAGGACTGATGTGGCTCCAACACGGCGGCAACTTGCGGCACACGAGCGAGCAGAACGACGGCGTGTCGCGATACGGGTGGCTGATGCACGACGGGGAGAATTTCGGAGTGCAGGAGATCCGCGATGAGGGGCTGTTGCTGAGAACCGAGTTCGTGAAGCAGCCGGGGGGAGACCACGGCGGCGACTGGAGCTGGCGGGTCACGGCGAAGATGGAGGTGAGGGGGTGACAGTGGGAGAGGGGTTGGTATGCTGGGGAGCTTTTATCATCCTCCTCTTCCTCCTCCCCAGGGCAAGGGCCCGGCCCCTCTCCTGTCCCTCTTCTTCTACGTGGCCACAGACGGGCAAGGGACGCTGCGGCCGGTGCTGGAGAACGGGACACGGCTGGCGGCTGTGGCAGGGACGGCAGATGAGCTCGGGGACTTCACCCTCACCTTCCTGCCGCCCACCGGCGAGGGTGGGAAGGGGCCCAAGTACGCCAGGTGAGTGTCTGGGCTGTGTCCCCTCCATCTGCCCCCATGTCCCCACCGTGTCCCCCATCCCTGATTCTCCTCTCCCCCCCAGCTACAACTTCCTGGCCGCGGGGGTGCCGGGGCTGCACCGCCTCACCGACCTGGTCCGGCACAACCTCCGTGAGAGCTCCGTGTTCTCCCCGCCGGGCCGACCCCGCCGCCGCTTTTTCGGGGTGTCCAGCACCGGGGGGCTGCCCGGGGAGCCCCCTCGGGGGCAGCTGCTGCTGCACCAGGTGACGCTGGAGCCGCCGGCGGTGCTGGAGGTGACGCTGGAGTCGGGCAGCGCGGCGGGGGCGCGGCAGGGCCGGCTGGCGGGGCCGGCGCTGAGCGCGGCGCTGGCCCGGCACGCAGCCGCCTTCGAGC
This sequence comes from Melozone crissalis, assembly GCF_028551555.1. Lineage (NCBI taxonomy): Eukaryota > Metazoa > Chordata > Aves > Passeriformes > Passerellidae > Melozone > Melozone crissalis. The sequence continues at coordinate 5,986,872 of NW_026535905.1, forward strand.
GACGCTTCGAGGACACTTTTGGGCTGGGGACGCGCGGGGTGTCTCTCCCGCAGCGCCGCTTCGCCCAGGCCGCACTCAGCGAGATGCTGGGCGGCATCGGCTTCTTCCACGGCCGCTCGCTGCTGCGCTCGGAGCACCGCGAGGAGCCGCTGCCCGGCATGGAGTCCGTGTTGTTCACGGCCGTGCCCTCGCGCTCCTGCTTCCCGCGGGGCTTCCTGTGGGACGAGGGCTTCCACCTGCTGCTGCTGGCCCGCTGGGACCCCGCGCTGGCCCGCGACATCCTGGCCCACTGGCTCGACCTGCTCAACGCCGACGGCTGGATCCCGCGGGAGCAGATCCTGGGGGAGGAGGCGCGCTCCCGTGTGCCCCCCGAGTTCGTGCTGCAGCACAGCGAGACGGCGAACCCCCCGACGCTGCTGCTGGCGCTGGAGCGGCTGCTGCCTGACGCGCCCCTGCCCTACCTGCGCCGCCTCTTCCCGCGCCTCCGCTCCTGGTTCGAGTGGCTCAACCGCACGCAGGCCGGCCCCGAGCCCTTCACCTTCCGCTGGCGCGGCCGCGACCCCGACCCCGAGCGCTTCCTGAACCCCAAGACTCTGTCGTCGGGGCTGGACGATTACCCCCGCGCCTCGCACCCGTCCGCCCAGGAGCGGCACCTGGACCTGCGCTGCTGGATGGCACTGGGCGCCCGCGTGCTGGCGGCGCTGGCCGAGCGCCTGGGCGAGCCCCACGCGCCCTATCGCGACATGGCCGCCGCCCTCAGCGACAACGCCCTGCTGGAGCGGCTGCACTGGGCCCCGGAGCTGGGCGCCTTCGCCGACTTTGGCAACCACAGCTCGGCCGTGGCTCTGCGCTGGCACCGCCCGGCCCCGGTGCCCGGCCGGCCCCCGGCGGCCCCGCAGCTGCGGCGGGAGGTGCGGGAGGCGCCGCGGCTGCAATTCGTGGCAGCTTTGGGCTACGTCAGCCTGTTCCCGCTGCTGCTGCAGCTGCTGCGGGCGGACTCGCCGCGGCTGCCGGCGCTGCTGGGCTCCATGAGCAGCGAGCAGCAGCTGTGGACGCCGTTCGGGCTGCGCTCGCTGGCCCGCGACAGCGCCTTGTACCTGCGACGCAACACCGAGCACGACCCCCCCTACTGGCGCGGCTCGGTCTGGGTCAACATCAACTTCCTGGCGCTGCGGGCGCTGCACGGGTACGCGCGGGCGGAGGGGCCGCACCGGGAGCGAGCGGCAAAGCTCTACCGGGAGCTGCGGCAAAACCTCGTGGCCAACGTGTTCCGGCAGTACGAGGCCACCGGGTTCCTGTGGGAGCACTACCGGGACAGCGATGGCACCGGGCAGGGGTGTCACCCCTTCGCTGGCTGGTCGGCGCTCGTGGTGCTGGCCATGGCTGAGGACTATTGATGTGGGGGGTTCCTGTGCCCCCTGCCTGCCTGCCTGGAGTGCTCAGGGCCAGGGGAGGTGTTGGGGGGCAGCGCCAGAGCCCCCCTGCCTCCCCTGCAATAAACCTCCATGACTGTGGCCTCTCGCCACTTGTGTCAGGTGTCACAGTGTCACCTTTGCTGGCCCCCTGTGCCAGGAAGGGATGTTCTGCCCCTTCCTGTGGAGTTAGGGGTCACCACCCAGCCCAGTGCCCTCACCACAAATGTCAGTGGTACTTCACATCTCTTTAATGGTGAGAGAACGCGCCGGGACCTCCCACCCACCCCCATGGCCTCGGGCACCCCCCGGGCGATGGGGCCCCCCCGGGCAGCAGCACCGGGATCACAGGGGAGGCCCCAGGAGCAGTTTGGAGGGGAGGGGGCTCCAGCAGGACCCTACCACACTGCAAAGTGGGCATCACTCGGGGCGAGGGGCCCCCAGGGATGAGTCCAGACCCCACTCGGGGGTCCTGTGGGGAGGCTCAGACGGGCAGCACAGGTGAGTCGGGCCCCCCACCACCCCCTGCTCCCCCACAGCCCTCAGGCTCTCCCTCCTCCTCCTCCGCACCCCGGCCCACCTCGATGCCCGAATCCCCCGTGAGCCGCCGGTGCCGCCCAGGGCACCCCCCCGGCACAGCTCTACCCGCCCCACCCTCACCCCCCTCGGTGTTGGAGCAGCGGTGTCCCTCGGCCTCACACAAGTCCGGGGGCGCTTGTTTGGGGGGGCCCCCGCGGGCCGGCAGCTCCTCGGGCAGGGGCAGGTCCCAGCTGGCACCGGTGCCGGTGCTGCTGGAGCCGTAATCACGGCCGGTACTGCCACCCCCCGTGCCCGGGCCCGGCTCCGGGTCCGTCTCGTCGGTGCCCGGCGCCGAGAGCGAGGAGCTGCTGGGGGAGGAGGCGCAGGAGCAGCCGCAGGAGCAGGAGCTGCAGCCCCCGGAGGAGCCCGGCGACAGCGAGGGGCTCCCGGGGCTGTAGGGCGGCGGCGGCGTCCCGGGGCGCTGTGCCACCTCCTCGTACGCCGGCAGCTTGAAGGAGGCCAGCAGCCCTGGGGGGGGGAGAGGCGGGGTCAGGGGACACCGGGGGGACACCGGGAAACGGCCCCAAGGGGATGGAGATGGAGGGCACAGGGGCTGGGGGTGTACATGGGGACCCAGGATAATGGGGGTGGCACAGGGGGTCCTGACTCACTGAGATCCCCCGTGAAGATGTGGGGTATGAGGGGCTGGGGGTCCCGATTCACTGAGGTCTCCGCCCCCCGTGGGTTTTGGGGGTTCGGGGTAAATTGAGCAGCCGGTCACTCACGGAGGTCCCCCGAGGAGGGCGGGTAGTGGCAGGCACCGTGGTAGGCGATGAGGTTGATCTCACGCTGCCGCTGCTGCTGCTGCAGGCGCAGCTTGGCCCGCCGGTGCCGGAAGGCGCAGCAGCAGCTCAGCAGGATCAGGATGGTCCAGAGCAGCCAGAACCCTGCGGGAACGGGGCGGCGGAGCCGGTTCACACGGAGCCGCCATGCCCACCGAACCCCCGTGCCCACCGAACCGCCGGACCCCCCGTTCACACGGGGGATCCCGCAGATCCTCCCACAGCCCTCAGTCCCCCCCAGCTCCTCCGGAGCCCTCCGCCCCGACACAGCCCCCGAGCTCCCCGGAGTCCCGGCTCCTCCCCGAGCCCTCAGCCCGCCCGGAGCCCCCGTTCCCCTCGGTTCTCCCGGGATCTCCCCGCACTCACACCACAGCTCGTAGTAGTAGGTGCAGCAGCCGCTCTCCCCGCAGCAGTGCCCGGTCTCGCACACGTAGGGCCGGTTGTTCACCCCCGGGCAGAACTCCCGGGCCTGCGGGCACGGCCGCACCGTCACCGCAGCCCCGCGCGCGGCCCCCCCAGCCCCGACCCGCCCGGTACCTGCGGGTGCTGCCGGCCCAGCAGCGCGGCCCAGGCCCCCTCGGCGCTCCCGGGCCGCTCCATGGCGCCGCCGCCTAAAGCCCGCCGCGGCCCCGCGCCCGCCCGGCCGCGGCCCCCGCCGCCCGCAGCAGCCGCCGCCGCCCCGTGGCCGCCGCCGCCGCCATCGCGGCCCCCGCGGCCGCCGCCGCCCGGGCCGGGGCCGTCGCCGCCGCCATCACGCCCGGCCCGAAATCCCGCCCCCGCGGCCACCGTCGGCCAATCAGCGGACGCTCCGCAGCCGGAAGCCAATCGGCGCCCCCGCCGCCGCCCGGCTGCAGCCAATCGCTCGCCGTCTGCCTGAGTCTCACGCCCAACAACAGAGACAAAGAAGCCGAGCCCCGCCCCCTCCATGATTGGCGGCTATGGGGACCAACCGAAGACAGAGCACCGCCCCCAGGCTCTGACTGACAGCGATACTCGCCAATGGCGACCCAGTTCTAAGCTCGGCGAAGGGCGCGGCCTCCCGGCCCGCCTCGGGGCGGGCACTCGGTACAGCGCAACCAATTGGCGAGCAAACCGCCCTCCGTCGGTCTGATTGGCAAAGCGTCCGACCAATCAGCGTCACCGCTCTCCGCTGGGCAGGGCCACAACCAAGGGGCACTGCCGGAGAGCGCCCCGCCTACTCGGGACGGACCATAACGCATCGGGGGAGGGGGGGGAAGAGTTGGGCTATTCCATAGCTGGGGGAGGACGGGTCTGTACCACAGCGCTCCCGGGGGGTGTCAGACTGTACCACAGGGGTGTCAGACTGTACCACAGCGCTCCCGGGGGGCGTAAGACTGTACCACAGCGTTCCCGGGGGGTCGGGCTGCTTCCCCATCCCAGCAGACCCACACACGGCTCCTTCAACAACAGCTTTTAATCAGCTCTGCCACCTCAGGACCACCCTCTGTCCCTGCCGGGGTCCCCAACCCTCCGTGTCCACGGTGGAGAGCCCGGAGCCCTCTGGAGCTCCACATCCCAGGTGTCCTCCTCCGTTTGGAGGAGCTCCAGGTGTCCATGAGGAACTGCAGCTCTCTGGGTGGCCTGGCCAGAGCCTCTGTGTCCATGACGGACATTCTGAATCTCCTTGTTCTGGCCCCACGTGGAAGGTCTGGAGCTCCCCACAGTGCAGACCCACAGGTTCCTCTTCCAGCTCTCTGTGTCCGTGTGGACAACGCAGGAACTCCATATGGCCGGGTGGTCTGGCCCTTTGGATCCATGGCAAAGCATCCACAGCCCCAGAGAAGATCCACAGCCCCCCAGAGAGGATCCATAGACCCCCAAAGAGGTTCTGTACCCCCCGCAGAGGGTCTGTAGAGCCCACAGATGGTTCGTAGCCCTCCAGGGAGGGTCCATAGCCCCCTGGTGAAGGTCTGCAGCCCACACAGAGGGTCTGTAGCCCCCCAGAGTGGATGCATAGCCCCTGGTGAGGGTCCGTAACCCCACAGAGGATCTATAGCCCCCTCAGAGAGGATCCATAGCCCTCACAGAGTGTCTGTAGCCCCTTGGTGAGGTCCTGTGGCCCCCTCAGAGGTCCCGTAGCCCACCACAGAAGGCCTGTAGCCCCCATAGAGGGCCCAGAGCTCTCCTCAGAGTGTCTGTAGCCCCCCACAGAGGTTCCATAGCCTCCCACAGAGGATCTTTGACTCCCTGGTGAGGGTCTGGACCCCCATAGAGAATCCATAGCCCCCTCAGAGGATCCATAGCCCCTTGGTGAGGGCCTGTAGCCCCTAGTGAGGGCCTGTAGCCCCCCAGGGAGGATCTGTAGCCCCTACAGAGGTCCCGTATCCCCCTGGTGAGGGTCTGTTGCCCCCAGTGAGGGCCCATAGCTCCCCTCAGAGGATCCATAACCCACCAGAGAAGGCCTGCGGCTCCTCTCTGAGGTTCCATAGCCCCCAAGAGGATCTGGAGAGTGTCTGTAGCCCCCTAGTAAGAGTCTGTAGCTCTCCCTAGAGGGTCCATAGCCCCACAGAGAAGACCCACAGCTCCCCTCAGAGTGTCTGTATGCCCCTCAGAGGATCCATAGCCCTCCATAGAAGCTCCATAGCCCCATGCAGAGGATCTGTAGCTCCCCTCAGAGTGTCTGTAGGGGCCCCTCAGAGGATCCATAACCTCCTGGAGAGTGTCTGTAGCCCCTGGTGAGGACCCGTAGCTCCCCAGCGAGGATCCATAGCCCCCCACAGAGGGCTCGTAGCCCCTTGGTGAGGTCCCATATCCCCCTCAGAGGTCCCATATGCCCCTCAGAGGTCCCGTACCCCCCCTCAGAGGTCCCATAGCCCCTCAGAGAGGTCCCGTAGCCCCTGGAGAGTTCCTGTACCCCCTCAGAGAGGTCCCGTACACCCCCAGAGAAGTCCCGTAGCCCCTGGAGAGTTCCTGTACCCCCCCAGCTCTCTCAGCCCGCGCTCTGCAGCAGCTGCAGGTTGCGCCGGTAGCAGCCCAGGCTGCAGAGGGCCGCCCGGTTTGGGCGCAGCTGTAGCGCTTGGCGTTGCCGCAGCCGGCACGGCGCAGGGCTGGGCGGGCGGTGCGGGCGGCGCGGCGGCGGCCGCGGGCGCCGGGAAGCCGGCGGGGAAGGAGACGGTGACGCCGTCGGCGGCGCTGCGGTAATGAACCACGGGGCACGGGGCGGGGCGGGCGCGGCGCTCGCGCAGGGCCCGCACCTTGGCCTTGTGCGTGCGCGTCAGGCGCTCGATGGTCTGGTTCTTGCTCTCCTCGGCCTTGCGGGCCGCCTGCAGCCGCCGGCGCCGCGCCCGCTCCTCGCGCTTCTCCCGCATCTCCTCCGTCACCTCCTTGGCCTTGGCGCCCATGGGCAGCTGCAGCAGGGGCTGGCTCTGCTGCTTGTGCAGCAACGCGCGCTGTGGGGTGAGGAGGGGGTCAGAGGGGGATCTGGGAGGTACCCCCGGTTCCAGCTCAGCCCCACAGAGGTTCTGGGCTTCCTGCAGCCCTTCCAGATCCTCCCAGTCATGGCCCAGGGGTTTTGAGGGTCCCCAGTCCCCGTCAGTTCAGCTCCCCTGGGGGGTCTGGAGCTCCCTGAGCACCCCCAGCGCTCCCCAGGCCCCCTCAGTCATGCCCCAGGGGCTCCTCAGCCCCTCCTCAGCCCAGCTCCCTTGTGGGTCTGGAGCTCCCTGAGCACCCCCAGCCCTGCCCTGCAGCCCTTCCAGATCCTTCCAGTCATGCCCCAGGGGTTATGAGGTTCCCCAGTCCCTCCTGAGCCCAGCTCCCCTCTGGGTCTGGAGCTCCCTGAGCCCCCCAGTCCCCTCCCAAGATCCTCCCAGTCATGCCCCAGGGGTTATGAGGGTCCCAGTACCCCCTCAGCCCAGCCCTGAGCCTCCCCAGCTCCCCAGACCTGCCGGGCCGTCAGGAGGGACTCGTCCACCTCCCTCTTGATGTCCCCCGTTGTCATCCAGCTCCCCCCTCTCCAGGGCCGCCAGCCAGCGCCGCTCCTCCTCCTCCTCTTCCTCCTCCTCTTCCTCCTCCTCCTCCTCGCCCTCCTCACGGGCAGGGAAGCAGCTCTCAGGGTCCAGCTCAGGCAGTGGGGAAGGGGCCAGGTTGCTGTCCTCATCTGAGGAGAACAGCCACAAAGTGGGGGTCACACTGCCCCGGGGGGGTCCTGAGCACCCCCTGCCCACCCAACCCTCACTGTGAGCCCCCACAGCCCACCCAGCCCTCACTGTGAGCCCCCCCAGAACCCACTGTGAGCTCCTCAGAGCACCCATCCCTCACTGTGAACCCCCAAAACCCACCCAGTCCTCACTGTGAGCCCCCCAGAGCTCCCCCTGCTCACCCAGCCCTCACTGTGAGCCCCCCCAGAACCCACTGTGAGCCCTCCAGAGCACCCAGCCCTCACTGTGAGCCCCCACAACCCACCCAGTCCTCACTGTGAGCACCCCAGAGCTCCCACAGCCCACCCAACCCTCACTCTGAGCCCCCAAAAACCCACCCAGCCCTCACTGTGAGCCCCCACAGCCCACCCAGCCCTCACTGTGAGCCCCCACAGAACCCACTGTGAGCCCCTCAGAGCACCCAGGCCTCACTATGAGCCCCCCCTGCCCACCCAGCCCTCACTGTGAACCCCCATAGCCCACCCAGCCCTCACCCTGAGGCCCCCCAGGACTCCCCTTGCCCACCCAGCCCTCACTATGAGCCCCTCCATGTCCACCCAGGGCTCCCCCAGCCCTCACCCTGAGGCCCCCCAGAGCACCCAGCCCTCACTGTGAGCCCCCAAAACCCACCCAGTCCTCACTCTGAGCCCCCCCAGACCATCCCCAGCCCACCCAGCCCTCACTCTGAGTCCCCCCATTTCCCCCCAGCCCTCACTCTGACCCCCCCAGCCCACCCACCCCTCACTCTGAGCCCTCCATTTCCCCCCACCCCTCCCTCTGTCCTCCCCATTTCCCCCCAGCCCACCCACTCCTCACTCTGAGCCCTCCGTTTCCCCCCCACGTCCCCCCTGCCCTCGCTGTGCCCCCCCCCATGTACCCCCGGTGCTCACCCAGCCATGCCCGGTACTGCTCGATGGGCACGCTGGGCTCCTCCTCATCCCCCGCCAGCAGCGGGGACGGCGAGTGCGTCCCTTCGGGGACCACCGTGAACGTGGGGACACTGCGGGGGAGCAGAGAGGAGTTTGGGGGGACACACGGGACAGGCCCGGCCCTGCCTCCCCTCATCCTCCTCCTCCTCCTCGCCCATTTTGGTGCCCAGGCTGTGCCCCCCGCTCCCTCCTCACCTCTTGGTGCCCAGGATTTGCCCTCCCAGCTTAATCCGGAGCCGCAGCCGTGGCTGCCGAGGCGGTTCGGGCCCCGGGGCCGGCCCGGCCTCGTGGTGGTGCCGTTTCTTGTGCTTTTTCTTGTGCTTCTTGTGCTTCTTCTTGTGGCCGCCATGGCCGCCCGCCTCGGCCTCCTGCCCTGTGAGGGGGAACGCGGGCTCAGCGAGGGCTCCCCGCGGGCTCTGCCGCACCGGGGAGCGATCCCGCAACCCCCCCGGGCCCTGCCCAGCCCCGCGGCCTCTCACCGTGCCCGCCGGCCTCCATCGCTCCCCGCCGCCAGGCCCTGCGCATCCGCCCGCGGGGGACCCAATTCGGGACGGACGCACTTCCGGTCTAAACACACTTCCGCCCGGTCTGGCTCCCGCCTGTTGTGTGGGGCGGGTGGCGCTGCCGCCGCCATCTTTGAAATGGGCACTGTGTGTGCTGTCCGGGGGGAAACTGGTGCCATGGATATTTTTGGGCCGGCCGGGCAGGTGTGTGAGTTCAGGTGAGGTCAGGGCAGGGTGAGGAGATTTGGCTTCATCAATCCACCCAAATATCCCAAATATTCACACAAAACTCTCAAATACCCACAGAAATATCTCAAATACCCACATAAACCCCTCAAATACTCACCCAAATATCCACACAAAACTCTCAAATACCCACAGAAATTTCCACACAAACCCCTCAAATACCCACCCAAATATCTCATATAATCACATAAACCCCCCAGATACTCACACAAATATGCCAAATATCCACCCTAACCCCTCAGATACCCACTGAAATATCCCAAATATCCACACAAATCCCTCAAATACTCACCCAAATATCCACAGAAACCCCTCAGACACTCACCCAATATCTAAAATATCCAAATAAACCTCTCAAATACCCATCTAAATATCCACACAAACCCCTCAAATACCCACCCAAATATCTCAAATATTCACCCAAATCTCCCATCTGAGCATGGATCCCATGTATCCACACAAAATCCCCATCCAGCCCCAAAAAATCCCGCCCCAGGGTGCCAGGATGGTCCCCAGGGCAGGATGAGGAGTTTTGACTTCATCAATCCACACAAATATCCCAAATATCCACACAAAACTCTTAAACACCCACACAAATATCTTCATAAATCCCTCAAATACTCAGCCAATACCAAAATATCCACCAAAAACTCTCAAGTACCCCCAAATATCTCAGATATCCACATAAACCCCCCAGATTCTCACCCAAATATCTCAAATATCCACAAAATCCCCTCAGATTCTCACCCAAATATCCCAAATATCCACAAAAACCCCTCAAATACTCGCCCAAATATCCACACAAACCCCTCAGATACCCACCCAAATATCTCAAATATCCACACAAACTCCTCAGATTCTCACCCAAATATCCACACAAACCCCTCAAATACCCTCCCAAATAGCCCAAATATCCACCAAAAACTCTTAAATACCCCCAAATATCTCAAATATTCGCACAAACCCCTGAAATTCTCACCCAAATATCCGCACAAACCCCTCAGATACCCACCCAAATATCTCATATAATCACATAAACTCCTCAAATACCCACTCAAATGTCTCAAATATCCACAAAAAAACCTCTTAAATACCCCCAAATATCTCAAATATCCACATAAATCCCTCAAATTCTCACCCAAATATCAATAATATCCACATAAGCCCCTCAAATTCTCACCCAAATATCCACATAAACCCCTCAAATACCCACCCAAATACCCCAAATATCCACAAAAAACTCCTAAACACCCCCAAATATCTCAAATATCCACACAAACCCCTCAGATATTCACCCCAAAATCCCAAATATCCGCAAAAATCTCTCAAATACCCACCAAAACCCCAAATATTGACATAAACCCCTCAGATACCCACCCAAATATCCCAAATATCCACAATATTTTCTGTGGGATTTTGGGATTCCCTGAGGGATTTTGGGATTCCCTGGGGGATTTTGGGATTTCCTGAGGGGATTTTGGGATTCCCTGGGGGGTTTTGGTATTCCCTGAGGGATTTTGAGATTCTCTGCAGGATTTTGGAATTCTCTGTGGGATTTTGGGATTCCCTGCGGGATTTTGGGATTCTCTGCAGAATTTTGGAATTCTCTGTGGGATTTTGGGATTTTCTGTGGGATTTTGGAATTCCCTGTGGGGATTTTGGGATTCCCTGCAGAATTTTGGAATTCTCTGTGGGATTTTGGGATTTTCTGTGGGATTTTGGAATTCCCTGTGGGGATTTTGGGATTCCCTGCGGGCACACGCGTGGCACAGCGATGTCACCCGGGCACAGATGTCACCCATTGTCCCCCCCGTGTGTCCCCGGGCCATTGTCCCGCCCGTGCCAGGAGCCGCCGGCACCGATCGCCGCCCGCTGCCCCCCCCGCGCCATCCCGGGGCTGAACGGGACCGGGAGGAGCCGCCCCGGCATCTGCACCGGGTCCGTCCCGGTGTCCCCCACCGGGCACCGGAAAGCTCCGGGCACCGGGAGCCCCAAAACTGCCGGGATTGCCGCGGCACCGGGAACCCCTGGAAAGCTCCGGGCACCGGGAAGGCTCCACAGTACCGCGATCACCGGGATCACCGGGAGCACCGGGCATGTACCGGAGGGACGAACGGAGCCGCGCCGCGGTGGCGGAGGGGTCAGCGCTGGACATGGAGCAGCGCCGGGGCTGCTGCTGCCCCCCGGCCCCGGCCCCGCAGGTACGGGAATACCGGGAGCACCGGGAGCACCGGGAGTACCGGGAGCACTGAGAGCCCCGGGAGCACCGGGAATCTCGGGAGCACTGAGAGCACCGGGAGCAGCACCGGGAGCAGCACCGGGAGCACCGGGAGCACTGAGAGCCCCGGGAGCAGCGGGAGCACTGAGAGCCCCGGGAGCAGCGGGAGGAGCACCGGGAGCAGCCCGGGCACGAGCCCACGGGGGCGGTCCCAGCCCCTCCCTGCCCCCCGGGCCCCCCCCGGCCGGTCCGGTCCCGCTGCCCCGGCCCAGCCGGGAATTCCGGTGGGATCCGGCACAACGGGAATCGCCCGCGCCCCCGGCACCCGGCGGGGAGGGGGGAACTGGGAGGGGACGGGAGGATCGGGGCGTCCCGCACGCGGCGGTGCCGGGCCCGGGGCACACCGGGACATTTGGGGAATCCCGGTGGGTCTGGGGGGTCCCGGGACCCCGGTACAGCCACACTCGGGGGTCCCGGTGGATTTTGAGGGGGGGGTCGGTGCACCCTGGGGTGGATCCGGTGCATTTTAAGGGCTCCTGGTTCACTTGCGGGGATCCCGGTGCGTACAGGAGGGGGGGTCCCCGCCTTTCAGCGCCGGTCCCGGTTCGCTCGGGGGAATCCCGCTTCGTTCGGGGGTGTCTGGGCACACTCTGAGAGGTCTCGGTGCACTTGGGGACCGTCCCGGTGCATTCGGGGGCATCCCGGTGCCCTTTGGGGAGCTCCCGGTGCATCACGAGGAGTCTTGGTTCACTCGGTACCCGTGGAGGGGGTCCCAATCCCCCGGTACCGGCTCCGTACGGGGGCTCCGGTTCGCTCCGTTCGGTCTCGGTGCCCCGGTACCGACTCTTCTCGGGGGCTCCGGTTCTCTCTGTTCGGTCCCAGTCCCCCGGTACCGGCTCCTCACAGGGGCTGCGGTTCTGTCGGTTCGGTCCCAGTCCCCCGGTACCGGCTCCTCACGGGGGCTCCGGTTCGCTTCGTTCGGTCTCGGTGCCCCGGTACCGGCTCCTCACAGGGGCTGCGGTTCGCTTCGTTCGGTCTCGGTGCCCCGGTACCGGCTCCTCACAGGGGCTCCGGTTCTGTCGGTTCGGTCCCGGTGCCCCGGGGGTTTCTCGCCCCCCCCGCACCGCGGATTTCCCCCAGCAGGGGGCGCCCCCCGCCCGTTCCCGGTGTCCCGGCGCCCCGCGGGGGGGGCGGGGGGGACACGGAGGCGGCTCCAGGGAGAAGGGAGGGAGCGGGAGGGGGGACCCGGGCACGGGGGCGCGGGGCGGGCCGTGGGGCGGGGGCGGCCGCCGCTTCCTGTGCGCGATCGCGGCGGAGCGGGAGCGGCCGGAGGTACCGGGAACGGGGGGTGGGGGCACAGGGGGTCCCGGTGTCCGTCCCTACCGGGGCTCCGTTCCGCGCCTCCCCCGCACGGGGCCCCGTCCGCTCCTCCCACGCCTCCCCCACCCCCTCCTCCGGTGCCGTTCCCGGTTCTCCGTTCGGCACCCCCGGGCACGGGGTCCCCCCCTCCCCGCGCCCCTTTTCCCGTTCCCGGCACCCCCAAACTCTGCACCCTCGTTCCGCCCCCGCACCGCGAACCCTGCACCCCGTCTTGTGCCTGCACCCCAAACCCCGCACCCCAAACCCCGCACCCCGTCTTGTGCCTGCACCCCAAACCCTGCACCCCAAACCCTGCACCCCGTCTTGTGCCTGCACCCCAAACCCCGCACCCCAAACCCCGCACCCCAAACCCTGCACCTCGTCTTGTGCCTGCACCCCAAACCCCGCACCCCAAACCCTCCACCTTGTTCTGTGCCCGCACCCCAAACCCTGCACCCCAAATCCTGCATTCCCTCCCTGCCCCTAATTCCCTCCCCGCACCCCAAACCCTGCACCCCAAACCCTGCACCCCGTCCTGTGCCCACACCCTTTGCCCTGTTCCCACTCCCCTGCACCCCAATCCCTGCACCCCAAACCCTGCACCCCGTTCTGTCCCCAGCACCCCAAACCTGCATCCCAAACCCAGCACCCCATCCTGTCCCCAGCACCCCAAACCCTGGAACTGCTTCCCCTGCACCCCCTCCCCGCCCCCCAGCTGGTTTCCCCTCCCTCGCCCCCCTCATCCCCTCGCTGCACCCCAAATCCTACACCCCATTCCTACACCCCATCTGTTCCCCTGCACCCTCTCCTGCGCCCCCAAATCCCTGCCCTGCCCCCAAAACCCTGCCCCCCCTTTTTCCATCCCCACACTCCATCTTGTCTCCTTCACCCCATTTTCTCCTCGTCTTTTCTTGTGCCCTGCACCCCAAACCCTGCACCCCAAACCCTGCATTCCCTCCCTGCCCCAATCCCCAAACCCTGCACCCCAAACCCTGCATTCCCTCCCTGCCCCAAACCCCAATCCCTGCACCCCAAACCCTGCACCCCAATCCCTGCATTCCCTCCCTGCCCCGATCCCCAATCCCTGCACCCCAAACCCTGCCCCATCACGTCCCCAAAACCCTGCACCCCAAACCCTGCACCCCAATCCCTTAATCCCCTCCCTGCACCCCAAACCTTGCCCCATCACATTCTCAAAACCCTGCACCCCATTCCTGCACCCCAAACCCTGCACCCCAAACCCTGCACCCCAAATCCTGCATTTCCTCCCTGCACCCCAAACCCTGCCCCATCACGTCCCCAAAACCCTGCACCCCATTCCTGCACCCCAATCCCTGCATCCTCTCCCTGCCCCTGATCCCCTCCCTGCACCCCAAACCCTACACCCCATTCCTGCACCCCAAACCCTGCACCCCAAACCCTGCACTCCATTCCTGCACCCCAAACCCTGCATCCTAAACCCTACAACCCATTCCTGCACCCCACTCCTGCACCCCAAACCCTACACCCCATTCCTGCCCCCCAAACCCTGCCCCCATCTCTCCCCTCCCCCGCCCCCCATTTCCCTCTCCCCTCACCCCAAATCTCGCCCCTCCCGCCCCCCAAATTCCTCCACCCTTCCCTGCCCCCCATCTCTCCCCTCACCCCAAATCTCGCCCCTCCCGCCCCCCAAATTCCTCCCCCCGTCCCCGCCCCCTCCGCGCCGCCCCCGCTGCCCTTTCCCGCACAGATCCCCCCTTGTTCCCTGCCGGGGGGCGGCCAAACGACGCTGGAGCCCCCCCAAATTCCAGAGAGGGCCCCAAGCACCCCCAAATTCCAGAGAGGGCCCCAAGCACCCCCCAAATTCCCGTTGGGGTGGAGGGGTTCGCCGTCCAAACCCCATTTTCTCCCCGCAGCCATCTCGGTAGAGAGGGGGGGGTGTCCCCCACTGCACCCCCAGCGCTGGATGCGGCGGGACCCCCTTGGGGGGCTTTGGGGGAACCCCCCAAAATAGCTGGGGGGGTCCCGGGGGTCCCGATGGAGGTGGGGGGGGGCCGCCGGCTGCGGATCCTGGAGGATCTCAACATGCTCTACATCCGCCAGATCGCCGCCAGCATCCAGGTGCGAATTTTGGGGATCCCCCCCCCTCACCCCAAATCCAAATCCGGGGAGATTTGGATCCCCCCGGAGCCCCCAGACCCCGATTTTCCTGGGGGGGCTGTTGGGGGGGGGTCGCGGGAAGGTGGAACGGGCTCCTCATCCCAAAGGGATCCATGCACCACCCCAAACTCATCCTGCACCCCCAAATCACCAGAGGGGCGATTTTGGGGGGGTCCCGCTCCCCCCCTGTTGGCAGCGGGGGGTTATTTATAGGTGATGACGTCACTGGAGGGGGGGACAGGGGCGGGATCGGGATCGGGATCGGGATGGAGGAACCGGAGGTACCGGGAAGGACTTGGGGGGGCTGGGGGTGGTCGGTGGTGGGGGGGGTGCTGGGAAACTTGGGGTTTTGGGGGGTTTTTGGGATGTTTGGTGATTCTGGGGGGGTTTGTGGGGTGCAGGATGAGTTTGGGGTGGTGCATGGCTCGGGTGTGGGGTGCAGGATGGATCTGTGGGGTGCAGGATGTGATTTTGGGGTGCAGGGTAAATCTGTGGGTTGCAGGATGTGTTTTTGGGGTGCAGGATAGATCTGGGGAGTGTAGGTTGTGTTTTTGGGGTGCAGGGTAAATCTATGAGGTGCAGGATGTGTTTCTGGGGTGCAGGATGGGTCTGTGGCGTGCATGGTTCCCCTAGGGGACGCTGGATGAGTTTTTGGGGTGCTTGTCCTCCCTTTGGGGTGCACAGCCCCTCCTTGGGGTGCACGGTGGATCTGTGGGGTGCTGAATGTGTTTTTGGGGTGCAGGATGGATCTGTATGGTGCAGGATGTGGCTTTGGGGTGCAGGGTAAATCTATGGGGTGCATGGTTCCCCTAGAGGGGGCTGGATGAGTTTTTGGGGTGCTTGCCCTGCCTTTGGGGTGCACAGCCCCCCCTTAGGGTGCATGGTGGATCTGTGGGACACACGGTGCCCTTGTGGGGTGCACAGTGTGTTTTTGGGGTGCATGGATCCCCCATTGGTGTTGTGGGAAGGGTTTGGGGATCCCCTGACCCCTCAATCCAGGAGCTGGAGCTGCAGCGGGCCTGGAGCAGGCCCTGTGGGTCAGAGAAGGGTTTTGGGGTTTGGGATGTGTTTTGGGGACCCCTCACCCCTCAATATTCCGTCCCCAGGAGCCGGAGCTGCAGCAGGCCCTGGAGCGGGCCCTGCGGGTCAGGGAGGGATTTTGGGGTCCCCCTAACCCCAGATATTCCCATTCCCAGGAGCCGGAGTTGCAGTGGGCCCTGGAGCAGGCCCTGGTGTTTTGGGAAGGGTTTTGGGGTACCCCTGACCCCCCACTGTTCCCATTTCTAGGAGCCGGAGCTGCAGCGGGCTCTGCAGTATGTTCTATGGGTGTGCGAGGGATTTTGGGGTCCCCTTGACCCCCCAATGTTCTGTCCCCAGCATCCAGAGCTGCAGCGGGCCCTGGAGCGAACCCTGCGGGTCAGGGAGGGATTTTGGGGTTTGGGAAGGGTTTTGGGGTGTCCCTGACCCCCCAAATATTTCCATCCCCAGGAGCCGGAGCTGCAGTGGGCCCTGGGGCATTCACTGAGGGTCTGAGAGGGATTTTGGGGTCCCCCTGATCCCCCCTATGTTCCGTTCCCAGGAGCTGGAGCTGCAGCGGGCCCTGGAGCGGGTACTTGTGTTGTGGGAAGGGTTTTGGTGTGTGGGAAGAGTTTTGGGGTCCTCCTTAACCCCCAATGTTCCCATTCCCAGGAGCCAGAGCTGCAGCGGGCCCTGGAATGAGCCCTGGTGTTGTAGGAAGGGTTTTGGGGTCCCCCTGACCCCACAGTCTTCCATCCTCAGGAGTCGGAGCTGCAGTGGGCACTGGAGTGGGCCCTGCAGGTCCAGGAGGGATTTTGGGGTTTGGGATGTGTTTTGGGGTCCCCCTGACCCCCCAATGTTCTGTCCTCATTCCCAGGAGCCAGAGCTGCAGCGGGTCCTGGAGCGGGCCCTGTGGGTACGGAAGGGTTTTGGGGTGTGGGGAGGGTTTTGGAGTGTCCCTGACCCCTGAAATATTCCCATTCCCAGGAGCCGGGGGTACAGTGTGTGCAGAGGGGTTTTGGGGTACTGGGAATGACACATTTGGGGTGCCCCTGTCCCCCAGTGTTCCCATTCCCAGGAGCCGGAGCTGCAGCGGGCCCTGGAGCATTCACTGAGAGTGTAGAGGGGTTTTGGAGAACCCCTGACCCCCAAAATGTGCCCATTGCCAGGAACTGGGGCTGCAGCAGGCCCTGGAGCAGGCACTGAAAGTGCTGTGGGTGTGGGAAGGGTTTTGGGGTGCCCCTGACGCCTCAATGTTCCATTCCCAGGGCCCAGAGCTGCTGAGGGCCCTGGAGCAGGACAGGGAGGGATTTTGGGGACCCCCCTAAATGTGCCGTTCCCAGGAGCTGGAGCTGCAGTGTGTGCTGTGAGCTTGGGAGGGATTTTGGGGTGTGGGAGGGATTTTAGGGACTCCCTGACCCCCGAAATGTTCCCATTCCCAGGAACCAGAGCTGCAGTGGGCCCTGAAGTGGGCACTGAGGTTGCTGTGGGTTTGGGATATGTTTTGGGGAGCCCCTGACCCCACAATGTTCCGTCCTCAGGAGCTGGAGCTGCAGAGGGCCCTGCAGTGTGTTCTATGGGTGTGGGAAGGGTTTTGGGGTTTGGGATGTGTTTTGGGGAGCTCGTGACCCCCCAGTGTTCTGTCCCCAGGAGCCGGAGCTGCAGTGGGCCCTGGAGTGGGCTCTGCAGGTCAGGGAGGGATTTTGGGGTCCCCCTGACCCCCCAATGTTCTGTTCCCTTTCCCAGGAGGCAGAGCTGCCGCGGTCACTGTGGGTTTGGGATGTGTTTTGGGGTCCGCCCCTAACCCCAAATGTTCTATTCCCAGGAGCCGGAGCTGCAGCAGGCCCTGGAGCGGGTCCTGCGGGTCCGGGAGGGATTTTGGGATTTCAGAAGGGTTTTGGGGACCCCCTGACCCCCCAATGTTCTGTTCCCATCCCCAGGAGCCAGAGCTGCAGCATTCACCCTCAGTGAACGCTCCAGGGCCCTGGAGTGAGCCCTGCGGGTGCTGTGCGTTTGGGATGTGTTTTGGGGATGTGTTTTGGGGTCCCCCTAACCCCAAATGTTCTATGCCCAGGAGCCGGAGCTGCAGCGGGCCCTGGAGCGATCCCTGCGGGTCTGGGAGGGATTCTGGGGTTTGGGATGTGTTTTGGGGTCCCCCTAACCCCAAATTTTCCCATTCCCAGGAGCCGGAGCTGCAGCAGGCCCTGGAGCGAGCCCTGCGGGTCCGGGAGGGATTTTGTGGTTTGGGATGTGTTTTGGGGTCCCCCTAACCCCAAATGTTCTATGCCCAGGAGCCGGAGCTGCAGCGGGCCCTGGAGCGAGCCCTGCGGGTCTGGGAGGGATTTTGTGGTTTGGGATGTGTTTTGGGGTCCCCCTAACCCCCAATGCTCTATCCCCAGGAGCCGGAGCTGCAGCGGGCCCTGGAGCGATCCCTGCGGGTCTGGGAGGGATTCTGGGGTTTGGGATGTGTTTTGGGGTCCCCTAACCCCAAATTTTCCCATTCCCAGGAGCCGGAGCTGCAGCGGGCCTTGGAGCGAGCCCTGCGGGTCCGTGAGGGCGCCCGGCGCCTCCTCCCCGCCTGCAGCCGGCCCGAGCAGGCGCTGGAGACCACCAAGACCCTGGTGCTGTGCGAGGCCAGGGTGGTCGCGGCCGGGGGGGAGCTCCAGCGGCGCCAGGAGGCCCGGCTGAGGGGGGCCCGCCGGTGAGACACCCCAAAAATCAGCCCCGAGGGAACGGGGGACCCCAAGGGATGCCCCAAGTGGGGAGGGCACCCTATGGGACCCCCAAAGGGGAGGGGGGATGGGGAACACTACAGGGGATCCTAAAAGTTGGGCGGGGGGTCCCTAAAAATGAGGGAGGGGTTTGGGGATCCCATAGGGGGTGTGGTGGGGGGGGGGGGCACCCCAAAATCTGGAGGGACATCGGGGACAGTGAGGGAAAACCTCAAAGCCTGGGGGGGACACGGCAGGGAGAGACACCCCAAAACCGGGGGGGGCATAGGGGACAGGGCAGTGAGGGACATCCCAAATCCTGGGGGGATATGGGGAACATGGCAGTGAGGGATACCCCAAAACCAGGGGAGTGGGATGAGAGACTCTTGGGGGGGGTTGTGGCTGGGAGGGACACCCCGAAATTTGGGGGGACATTGGGGACACGGCAGTGAGGTACACCCCAGATCCTGGGGGGACAGGGCAGTGAGCGACACCCCAAAACCTAGGGGGACGTGGGGGACAGGGCAGTGAGGGACATCCCAAAATCTGGATTATGGGATGGGACACCCTTGGCAGTGAGGGACACCTCGAAATTTTGGGGAACATGGGGGACACGGCAGTGAAGGACACTTCAAAACCTGAGGGAACATGAGGGACACCCCAAAACCTGTGGGGACATGGGGGACACAGTAGTGAGGGCCACCCCAGAACCTGGGGGGACATGGGTGACAGGGCAGGGAGGGACACCCCAGAACCTGAGGGGACACAACGATGAAGGAAAACCCCAAAACCCAGGGATGGGATGGGAGACCCTTGTGGGGGGGTTGTGGCAATGAGGGACCCCCCGAAATTTGTGTGGAACGGGGCAATGCAGAGGGGCACACAGTGGGGGTGTGGTGACAGGGGACACCCCAAACCTGGGGAGGGGAGCCCCCCAAAATGTGCGAGGAGCTTTGCTGACCCTCCCATCCCCTGCAGCCCCTCGGAGGGCGGGCCCGGGGCGGAGCCGGTGCCGTGCCGGGGCACCGTCTGCATCTCAGGTACGGGGGGTCCCGGGGGGGTTCTGGGCAGGGGGAACCCCCTCCCCTCTGCCTGCCCCCCCCGCGGCACCGCCTGCATTTGGGGTGCGGGGTTTGGGGGTGTCTCAGAGGGTCTCACCCCCCTCCTGCCCTCCCCTCCCCTCCCCAGATTTGCGCATCCCGCTGATGTGGAAGGACACGGAGTACTTCAGGAACAAGGGGGGTGAGTGTTGGGGTGCCGGGGGTCCCCCCTGGCCCCGCGGTGCCCCCCGTGACCCCCTGACCCGCCGTGCCCCCCAGAGCTGCACCGCTGTGCCGTGTTCCTGCTGCTGCAGGTGGGGGCCGAGATCCACGACACCCCCACCGTGCTGGTGGACAGGACCCTGACCGACATCTGCTTCGAGGGAGCCGTGCTCTTGTGAGGGGGGAAGGGATGGGGGGAGGGATCCCCGGGACCCCCACACAGCCCCAGGGACCCTGGCACCCCCCTATAGGATTCCTGATCACCCCCATACATCCCCAGGGACACTGAGATCCCCCCCCACTCCATGGGACCCTTGATCCCCCTCAGAGACCCCTGAGCATCCCCACGCCCCTCCCTGGGACCCTGCCACCCCCTATGGGACCCCTCTATGGGACACTGCCACCCCCCATGGGACCCCTGCCACCACCAACCCCCACCTGGGGGCCTTTGATCCCTTCTGGGGGTGACCTCTGCCCTCCTCTGCCCACCCTGGGAGGGACCCCTGCCCCAAACTCCCCTTTCCCTGTCCCTGCAGTGTCCCCACAGTCCGTGGGGTGGCCCTGGGGGTGTCCCCTGGTGGCACTGACCCTGCTGGCACTGACCCTGCTGGCACTGACTCCTCTGTACCCTCAATGCTGGCACTGACCCCTTTGTGCCCCTTGGATCAGCACTGACCCCTGTGCCCTCCCTGACATTGACCTCCCAGTGCCTGTCCTGGCCTTGACCCCTCTGTGTCCCTTGGGCTGGCACTGACCCCTCTGTGCCCCCCTGGCACTGACCCTGCTGGCACTGACCCCTCCGTGCCCCCTGGCTCTGATCCCACTGTCACTGAGCCCCTGTGCCCTCCCAGCTGGCACTGACCCCTCTGTGCCCCCTGGCACTGACCCTGCTGGCACTGACCCCTGTGCCCTCCCAGCTGGCACTGACCCCTGTGCCCCCCTGGCACGGACCCTGCTGGCACTGACCCCCTGTGCCCTCCCAGCTGGCACTGACCCCTCTGTGCCGCCTGACACTGACCCTGCTGGCACTGACCCCTGTGCCCCCCTGGCACTGACCCTGCTGGCACTGACCCCCTGTGCCCTCCCAGCTGGCACTGACCCCTCTGTCTCCCCATGCTGGCGCTGACACTTCTGTGCCCCCTGGGCTGTCACTGACCTCACTGTGCCCCCCCTGAGCCCCCTGGGTTGTCACTGACCCCGCTGGCACTGACCCCTGTGCCCCCCTGTCACTGACCTCTGTGCCGCCTCATGCTGGCACTGCCTCCTGGGCTGTCACTGTCCCCTGTGCCCCAGGGCTGGCACTGACCCCTGTTCCCCCTCAGTGGCACTGACCCCCCTGTGCTCCCCATGCTGGCACTGACCCCTCTGTGCCCCCTGGGCTGGCACTGCCTCCCATTCTGTCACTGTCCCCCTATGCCCTCTGGGCTATCACTGACCCCTAGACTGTCCCTGTCCTCTAGACTGTCCCTGTCCCCTGTGCCCCCTGGACTGTCCCTGCCCCCATGCTGTCCTTGTCCCCTGTGCCCCCTGGACTGTCCCTGACCCCCTGCTGTCACTGTCCCCTGTGCCCCCCATGCTGTCACTGCATCCATGCTGTCACTGCCCCCATGCTGTCCCTGTCCCCTGTGTCCTCATGCTGTCCCTGACCCCGGGCTGTCCCCTGTGTCCCCAGCCCCGAGGCGGGCCCGGATTTTGAGCCGCGGTTGGAGCTGTACAGCGCGGGGCTGCCCGTGGGGGGGTCCCCAGGCTGTCACTCTCCCCCCGGCTGTCCCTGTCCCCATGCTGTCCCTGTCCCTGACCCCGGGCTGTCCCCGTGTCCCCAGCCCCGAGGCGGGCCCGGATTTCGAGCTGCGGTTGGAGCTGTACAGCGCGGGGCTGCCCGGGCCAGGGGCGCAGGGCAGTGCCCCCCGCAAGCTGGCATCGCGCCTCAGCACCTCCCTGGGCCGCTCCTCGGGCCGCCGGGCACGGGCTGCCATGGACGGGGGCCCTGCCAGCCCCCCGGGCACCGCGGGCACCGCCACCGGGGCACTGCTGCTGCCGCCACCCGGCGTGCCGTGAGTACCCTGGGTGTGGTACTGTGTGTCACTGTGTCACTGTGTGCCACTGTGTGTCACTGTGTGCCACTGTGTGTCACCTGTGTGTCACCTGTGTGTCACTGTGTGTTACTGTGTGCCACTGTGTGCCACTGTGTGTCACCTGTGTGTCACTGTGTGTCACCTGTGTGCCACTGTGTGTCACTGTGTGTCACTGTGTGCCACCTGTGTGTCACTGTGTGTCATTTGTGTGCCACCTGTGTGTCACCTGTGTGCCACTGTGTGTCACTGTGTGCCACCTGTGTCACTGTGTGTCACTGTGTGCCACTGTGTGTCACCTGTGTGTCACCTGTGTGTCACTGTGTGTTACTGTGTGCCACTGTGTGTCACCTGTGTGTCACTGTGTGTCATTTGTGTGCCACCTGTGTGCCACCTGTGTGCCACCTGTGTGTCACCGTGTGTCACCTGTGTGTGGTACTGTGTGTCACTGTGTGCCACTGTGTGTCACCTGTGTGTCACCTGTGTGCCACTGTGTGTCACTGTGTGTCACCTGTGCCACTGTGTGTCACCTGTGTGTCACTGTGTGTCATTTGTGTGTCACCTGTGTGTCACCTGTGTGCCACTGTGTGTCACTGTGTGCCACCTGTGTCACTGTGTGTCACTGTGTGTCACCTGTGTGCCACCTGTGTGTCACTGTGTGTCACCTGTGTGTGGTACTGTGTGTCACTGTGTGCCACTGTGTGTCACCTGTGTCACCTGTGTGTCACTGTGTGCCACCTGTGTGCCACCTGTGTGTCACTGTGTGTCACTGTGTGTCACCTGTGTGCCACCTGTGTGTCACTGTGTGCCAGTGTGTGCCACTGTGTGTCACTGTGTGCCACCTGTGTGTCACTGTGTGTTACTGTGTGCCACTGTGTGCCACTGTGTGTCACCTGTGTGTCACTGTGTGTCACCTGTGTGTGGTACTGTGTGCCACTGTGTGCCACTGTGTGTCACCTGTGTGTCACCTGTGTGCCACTGTGTGTCACTGTGTGTCACTGTGTGTCACTGTGTGCCACCTGTGTGTCACTGTGTGTCATTTGTGTGCCACCTGTGTGTCACTGTGTGTCACCTGTGTGCCACCTGTGTGCCACCTGTGTGTCACTGTGTGTCACCTGTGTGTGGTACTGTGTGTCACTGTGTGCCACTGTGTGTCACCTGTGTGTCACCTGTGTGCCACTGTGTGTCACTGTGTGTCACCTGTGCCACTGTGTGTCACCTGTGTGTCACTGTGTGTCATTTGTGTGTCACCTGTGTGTCACCTGTGTGCCACTGTGTGTCACTGTGTGCCACCTGTGTCACTGTGTGTCACTGTGTGCCACTGTGTGTCACCTGTGTGTCACCTGTGTGTCACTGTGTGTTACTGTGTGCCACTGTGTGTCACCTGTGTGTCACTGTGTGTCATTTGTGTGCCACCTGTGTGCCACTGTGTGCCACCTGTGTGCCACCTGTGTGCCACCTGTGTGTCACTGTGTGTCACCTGTGTGTGGTACTGTGTGTCACTGTGTGCCACTGTGTGTCACCCGTGTGTCACCTGTGTGTCACCTGTGTGTCACTGTGTGTCATTTGTGTGTCACCTGTGTGTCACCTGTGTGCCACTGTGTGTCACTGTGTGCCACCTGTGTCATTGTGTGTCACTGTGTGTCACTGTGTGTCACCTGTGTCACTGTGTGTCACTGTGTGTCACCTGTGTGCCACCTGTGTGTCACTGTGTGTCACCTGTGTGTGGTACTGTGTGTCACTGTGTGCCACTGTGTGTCACCTGTGTGTCACCTGTGTGCCACTGTGTGTCACTGTGTGTCACTGTGTGCCACCTGTGTGTCACTGTGTGTCATTTGTGTGCCACCTGTGTGTCACTGTGTGCCACTGTGTGTCACTGTGTGTCACATGTCCCTCTGTGTGTCACATGTCCTCCCATGTACTCCCCTGTGTCCCCCTGTGCCCTCTGCACCCTCTGTGTGCCAATGTCCCCTCTGTGTGCCTCCTGTCCCCCCTATGTGCCACATGTTCTCCTCTGCCCCCCGTGTGTTCCACATGTCCCCGTGTGTGCCCCTTTCTGTGCCCTCTGTGTGCCACATGTCCCTCTGTGTGCCACTGTGTGTCACTGTGTGTCACTGTGTGTCACTGTGTGTCACCTGTGTGTCACTGTGTGCCACCTGTGTGCCACATGTCCCTCTGTGTGCCACCTGCGTGTAACAAATGCCCCCTGTGCATCACGTCCGTGCCCCTTGTGCCCCTTTCTGTGCTCCCTGTGTGCCCCATGTCCCTCTGTGTGCCACACGCCCCCCTGTGTCCCTGTGTCCTGCCCATGTCCCCCTGTGTGCCCTCTGTGTGCCACTCCATGTGCCACATGTCCCCTGTCCCTCCATGTCCCTTCATGTCCCCTCATGTCCCCACCTGTGTCCCCCTGTGCCCTCAGACTCCCTGATCCTCCCCAACCCCTCAACGTCCCCACGGTGTCCCCAGCTGTCCCTGATGTCCCTTGACCCCTAATGTCCCCCTAACCCCACAATGTCCCCTGACCCCCCAGTGTCCCCAGGTATCCCCAATGTCCCCTGACCCCTGATGTGCCCCTGACCCCACAATGTCCCCTGCCCCCTGGTGTCCCTCTGCCCCTCCCAGTGTCCCCTGACACCCCAATGTCCCCTGTCCCTCAGTGTCCCCCTGACCCCCCATTATCCCCAGATGTCCCCAATGTCCCCTGACCCCCCCAGTGTCCCCAGGTGTCCTTGGTGTCCCCTGCCCCCCCGCTGTCACCCAGCCCCCCAATATCCCCCTAGCCCCACAATGTCCCTTGTACCCCCGTGTCCCCAATGTCCCCAGGTATCCCCAATGTCCCCAATGTCCCCAATGTCCCCAGGTGTCTCCAATGTCCCCAGTGACCCCAATGTCCCCAATGTCCCCAGGTGTCCCCAATGTCCCCAGTGTCCCCAATGTCCCCAATGTCCCCAGGTGTCCCCAATGTCCCCAGTGACCCCAATGTCCCCAATGTCCCCAGGTGTCCCCAATGTCCCCAGTGTCCTCAATGTCCCCAATGTCCCCAGGTGTCCCCAATGTCCCCAGTGACCCCAATGTCCCCAATGTCCCCAGGTGTCCCCAATGTCCCCAGTGTCCTCAATGTCCCCAATGTCCCCAGGTGTCCCCAATGTCCCCAGTGTCCCCAATGTCCCCAATGTCCCCAGGTGTCCCCAATGTCCCCAGTGACCCCAATGTCCCCAATGTCCCCAGGTGTCCCCAATGTCCCCAGTGTCCTCAATGTCCCCAATGTCCCCAGGCGTCCCCAATGTCCCCAGTGACCCCAATGTCCCCAATGTCCCCAGGTGTCCCCAATGTCCCCAGTGTCCTCAATGTCCCCAATGTCCCCAGGCGTCCCCAATGTCCCCAGTGACCCCAATGTCCCCAATGTCCCCAGTGTCCTCAATGTTCCCAATGTCCCCAGGCGTCCCCAATGTCCCCAATGTCCCCAGGTGTCCCCAATGTCCCCAATGTCCCCAGGTGTCCCCGGTTCCAGCTGCTGGCTCACACCACGCTGTCCTTGGCCCAGGTGCACGACGGCTTCCGCACGCACGACCTCGTCATCGCTGCTGACGGTCAGTGGGGTCAGCGCACCCCGAAACTGCTCGGGGCACCCCAAAACAGACCAAAAATAACCCATAAACACCCCAAAACAGCTCAGGGCACCCCTAAATACCGCATAAACACCCCAGAACAGCCCAGGGCACCCCAAAACAGCTCGGGGCACCCCAGAACATCCCATGGCACCTCAAACAGCCCAGGGCACCCCTAAATACCCCATAAACAATCCATAAACACCCCAAAACAGCCCAGGACACCCCAAAACAGACCATAAATAACCCATAAACACCCCAAAACAGCCCGGGGCACCCCAAAACAGCTCGGGGCACCCCAGAACATCCCATGGCACCTCAAACAGCCTGGGGCACCCCAAAATACCCCATAAACACCCCAAAACAGACCATATCACCCCCCAAGCAGCCCGGAGCACCCCAAAACAGCCCAGGGCATCCCATAAACACCCCTAAACACCCCAAACAGCCCAGGGCACCCCAAAACAGACCATATCACCCCCAAACATCCCAAAACAGCCCGGGGCGCTCCTAGACACCTCATAAACACCCAATAGCACCCTATAACACCCCAAAACAGCCCAGGACACCCCAGAACAGCCCATGGCACCCCATAAACACCCCTAAACACCTCAAACAGCTCAGGGCACCCTATAACACCCCAAAACACCTCATAAACACCTCAAAACAGCCCAGAGCACCCCTAAATACCCTGTAACACCCCATAAACACCCCATAACATCCCTAGACACCCTGGGGCACCCCAAAACACCACATGGCACCCCAAAACACCCCGGGGCACCGCTAAACACCCCATAAACACCCCATGAACACCCCATGGCACCCTGAAACACCCCATAATACCCCATGGCACCTCATGACACCCCATTAAAAACCCCATGGCACCCCAAAACACCCCATTAAAAACCCCATGGCACCTCGTGACACCCCATAACACCCCATGGCACCCTGTAGCACCCCATAATACCCTGGGACACCCCAAAACACCCCAAAATTCCCCCCACGCCCCAAACCCCAAACCAGGGCAATGGGGCTGGAGCAGATGGGGAGGAGTTGGGGGGTCTGGGATTTTGGGGTCCTGCAGGGGTGAGGGTGGATTTGGGGTGTCAGTACATGGGGACAGGGGAATCTGGCACGAGGAGGGGGGGTCTGAGATCCTTTTGGGGTTTGGGGGTCCCTGTCAGCCCCCAAGAGCCTCAGGAGTCCCCAGAGCAGAGCAGAGCCCTGCTGGGGGGTTTGGGGACAGTGTGGGGTCCCTCTGTGTCCCTCCATGTCCCCACTGTGTTCCCCCAGAGCAAAGCCCCTGCTGGGTGGGTTTGGGGGTCTCTCCATGTCCCTCCATGTCCCTCCTGTCCCCGTGTCCCCCTCCATGTCCCCCCATGTCCCCGCTGTCCCCGTGTCCCCCCAGAGCAGAGCCCCTGCTGGGTGCATGTGTGGGTCCCTCCATGTCCCCTCAGTGTCCCCCCAGAGCAGAGCCCTGCTGGGGGGTTTGGGGACAGTGTGGGGTCCCTCCATGTCCCTCCATGTCCCCATGTCCCCTCAGAGCTGAGCCCTGCTGGGGGGTTTGGGGACAGTGTGAGGGTCCCTTCATGTCCCCTCTGTGTCCCCCCAGAGCAGAGTCCTGCTGGAGGGTTTGGGGTCGGTGTCCCCTGTGTCCCCGTGTCCCCCCAGAGTAAAGCCCCTGCTGGGTGGGTGTGTGGGTCCCTCCATGTCCCCTCAGTGTCCCCCACAGAGCAGAGCCCTGCCAAGGGGGATTTGGGGTCGGTGTGGGGGTCCCTCCATGTCCCCCCTGTTCCCCCCGCGTCCCCTCAGAGCAGAGCCCCTGCTGTGGGGGTTTGAGGACAGTGTGGGGGTCCCTCCATGTCCCCCCTGTCCCCCCAGAGCAAAGCCCCTGCTGGGTGGGTGTGGGGGTCCCTCCATGTCCCCCCTGTCCCTCCATGTCCCCCCATGTCCCCGCTGTCCCCGTGTCCCCGCAGAGCAGAGCCCCTGCTGGGTGCCCCTCTATGGCCGCGTGTGTTGCCGCCTGGCGGCCCGGCCCAGCTGCATGGACACCCCCGCGGCGACAGGGACACTGCGGCTGCAGGTCAGCGACAGTGACAGCGGCCCCACCGGGAATGGCACCGGGAGTGCACCGGGAATGGCACCGGGAATGCACCGGGAGGGGCACCGGGAATGGCACCGGGAGGGGCATTGGGAGTGGAAGTGGCACCAGGAGTGCACCGGGAGGGGCACCGGGAATGCACCGGGAATGGCACCGGGAATGGGATAGAGGGATGGAATCAGGAATGGGATAGAGGGGTGGGGTTTATTAACGCTGCCATGATAAAGGGGACATTGCCACTGCAGGGGAGGGAATGGGATACAGAGAAATGGGATTGAGGGAAAGGGGATAGAAAAATGGGATGTAGGAATGGGATAGAAGGAAATGAGATATAGGAGAAATGGGATAGAAGGAAATGGGATAGAGAAATGGGATATAGAGAAGTGGGATATAGGGATGGGATCAAGAAATGGGATTGAGGGAAATGGGATATAAGGATGGGATAGAAAAATGGGATAAAGGGAAATGAGGTAGAGAAGTGGGATATAGGGATGGGATAGAGAAATTAGATATAGGGATGTGATATAGGAATGGGATAGAGGGGTGGGGTTTGTTAACACAGCCATAATAAAGGGGACACTGCAACTGCAGGGGAGGGAATGGGATAAATGGGATATAGGGAAATTGGATAGAGAGATGTGATAGAGAAATGGGATATAGGGAAATAGGACATAGGGATGGGATTGAGAAATGGGATCGAGAAATGGGATAGAGAATTGGGATAGAGAGATGGGATAGAAAAATGGGATATAGGGAAATGGGATATAGGGAAATGGGATAGAGGGGTGGGATAGAGAAATGGGATATAGGGAAATGGGATAGAGAATTGGGATATAGGGAAATGGGACGTGGGGATGGGAATTGGGATAGAGAAATGGTATAGAAAAATGGGATATAGGGGTGGAATAGAGAAATGGGATATAGGGAAATGGGACATAAGGAAATAGAGAAATTAGAGGAATGGGATATAGGGATGGGATATAGGGATGGGACAGAGAACTGGGATATAGGGAAATGAGATATAGGAATAGAATCGAGAAATGGGATAGAAAAATGGGATATAGGGAATGTGCCACCCATGGGTGCTGAATGAGGGGGACACTGGAGCTGTGGTGCCCCCCGTGGCTGCTGTATGGGGTCACACTGGTGCTGTGGTGCCCCCCGTGTGCACTCACGTCCCCGGGGGTCTCGGGCAGGCTCCAGGGGCCGAGGGCCCGGGCGGGACCCCCCTGTTCTGTGTGCTGCGGGGCCCGGGGCTGCTCTGCTACGGCAGCGCCAGCGAGGCTGAGGCGGGGCAGGAGCCCACGCTGACCATCGCTGTCACCAAGGTACACAGGGGACACTCTGGGAACACAGGGGACACTTGGGGGGTCTGGGGGGCACGGGGAGTGTGGGGGGTGTGGGGTTATGGGGGTTGGGGGGGATGGAGGGGTCATGGAGGGGTGGGGGGTACGGGGAGAAAGGGGGAGTGGAGGGGGTCAGGGTGGTTTGAGGTTTATGGGGAGCTCTGGGGTCTGTGGGGGCTGTGGGGTGTTGTGGTGTCTATGGGGGCTGTGGGGTGTTCTGGGGGCTGTGGGGGACTGTGGGGTCTATGGGGTCTGTAGGGTCTATGGGGTGTTCTGGGGCATTCTGGGTCTATGGGGAGCTCTGGGGTTTATGGGGGCTGTGGGATCTATGGGGGCTGTGGGATCTATGGGAGCTGTGGGGTCTGTGGGATGTTCTGGGATCTATGGGAGCTTTGGAGTTTATGGGGAGCTCGGAGGTCTCTGGGATGTTCTGGGATCTCTGTGGGCTGGGGTGTCTCTGGGGGTCTCTGGGGGTCTCTGGGGGTCTCTGGGTGTCTCTGGGGGTCTCTGGGGCTCTCTGGGGGTCTCTGGGGTGTCTCTGGGGGTCTCTGAGGGTCTCTGGGGGTCTCTGGGTGTCTCTGGGGGGTCTCTGGGTGTCTCTGGGCTCTCTGGGTGTCTCTGGGGTGTCTCTGGGTGTCTCTGGGTGTCTCTAGGGGTCTCTGGGGTGTCTCTGGGTATCTCTGGGCTCTCTGGGATGTTCTGGGGGTCTCTGGGGTGTCTCTGGGGCTCTCTGGAGTGTCTCTGGTGTCTCTGGGTGGGGTCTCTGGGTGTCCCTGGTCTCCGTGCCCCCCAGCCCTGTGTGTGCCCCAGGACACGCGGGTGCGGGCGCTGCAGGCGGGGGCTCGGGGGCAGCCCCCCGGGGTGGCCGTCACCAACCGCCTGGGCGGGGAGGAGGTGACACACGGGCTGCTGGCCGAGAGCACGGCCGAGGCTCAGCGCTGGCTGCAGGCCTGGGGACAGCACCTCTGCGACCTGGGTGAGACCCCGGCACCCCTGGGACACCCCTGACCTGTGGGACCCCACACATCACTGTGGGATCCTGCACATCCCTGTGGGACCCCACACATCACTGTGAGATCCTCCACATCCCTCTGGGACCTTCCACATCTCTGTGAGACCCTAAACATCCCTGTGGGACCCTCCCAACCCTGTGGGACCCTAAACATCCCTGTAGGACCCCACACATCCCAGTGGGACCCTACACAGCCCTGTGGGACCCTCCACATTCCCTCTGGGACCCTCCCAGCCCTCTGGGACCCTACACAATCTCTGTGGGACCCTCCCAGCCCTGTGGGACCCTAAATATCCCTATGGGACCCTGAAACATCCCCTGTGGGACCCTCCACATCACTGTGGGACCCTACAAAACCCCTGTGGGACCCTCCACATCACTGTGGGACCCTACAAAACCCCTGTAGGACCCTCCACATCACTGTGGGATGCTACAGATCCCTGAGGGCCCTCCACATCCTGTAGGACCCTACACAACCCTGTAGGACCCCACACATTCCCTCTGGGACCCTCCCATCCATGTGGGACCCCGCACATCACTGTGGGACCCTAAAAACCCTTGTGGGACCCTCTGTGCTGGTGGGACCCTGTCCCAGTGTTGTTAAAGGACCCCAAACATAGTGGGACCCCCTGATCCCTGTGGGACCCCCACCCTGGCAGGACCCCAGACCATCCCTGTGAGGGCTCCATCACCCCAGGACCCCCAGCTCGGTGGGACCCCAGAGCAATGGGGACAAGGACAAGGCTGGGAACAGGACAGGGACAGGGACAGAGATGGGCACGGGATGGGGACAGTGACAGGGACGGCAACAACAATGGGGTGGGACACAGATGGGAGGGACAAGAACAGGATCCCCTTGGGGACCCCCTTCCCAGACCATTGCTGTGCGAGCCCCATCACCCCAAAACCCCCAACCCAGTGGGACACCAGTCCTGAGAGCACCCCCATTCCTGTGAGACCCCATCCCAGACTGACTCCATACAGTGGGACCCCCATCCAACAGGACCCTAACATCCAATGGGACCCCCATTTCCCTGCAGACCCCATCCCAGGCTGACCCCATCCAATAGGACCCCCATCCAATGGGACCCCCAGCCCCCTGCAATCCCCATTCCCATAAGACCCCCATCCCAGGCTGTCCCCATTTCTCTGTAGACCCCATCCTAGGCAGACTCCATCCAATGGAACCCCTATCCAGTGGGACCTCTACCATCCAATGGGACCCCCATCACCCTGCAGACCCCATCCCTATCCCCTGCAGACCCCACTCCCCTGCAATCTCCCTCCCCTGCAGCCCCCATCCCAGGCAGACCCCTTCCAATGGGACCCCCATCCCAGGCAGACCCCATTCAACAGGACCCCCATGCCTCTGCAGACCCCACCCCTGCAATCCCCCTTCCCCTGCAATCCCCATTCCCCTGCAGACCCCATTCAACAGGACCCCCATTTCTCTGCAGACCCCACCCCTTCAATCCCCATCCCCCTGCAGACCCCATCCCAGGCTGACCCCATCCAATGGGACCCCCATCCCAGGCAGTCCCCATTCCAGTGGGACCCCATCCCCCTGCAGACCCCATCCCAGTGGGACCCTATCCCATGCAGACCCCATCCAACGGGACCCTAATCCAATGGAACCCCAATCCAATGGGACCCCCATCCCCTGCAGACCCCATCCCCTGCAGACCCCATCCCCTGCAGATCCCATCCCAGTGGGACCCTATCCCATGCAGACCCCATCCAATGGGACCCTAATCCAATGGAACCCCAATCCAATGGGACCCCCATCCCCTGCAGACCCCATCCCCTGCAATTCCCATCCCTTGCAATTCCCATCTCCTGCAATTCCCATCCCCTGCAATTCCCATCCCCTGCAGACCCCATCCCCTGTAATTCCCATCCCTTGCAATTCCCATCTCCTGCAATTCCCATCCCCTGCAGACCCCATCCAACAAGACCCCCATGCCCTGCAGACCCCACACCAGGCTGACCCATCCCCTGCAATTCCCATCCCCCTGCAATTCCCATCCCCCTGCAATTCCCATGCCCCTGCAGTCCCCATGCCCTACAGACCCCATCCCAAGCTGGCCCCACACCAGGCTGACCCCATCCCCTGCAGACCCCATTCAACAGGACCCCCATGCCCTGCAGACCCCATCCCAGGCTGACCCCACCCAATGGGACCCGCAGACCCCATCCCCATCCCCTTCAATCCCCCCCCCCTGCAGCCCCCATCCCGAACCTCCTGGCTCCCGGGGCTCTCTGTCCCTGCCCATTGTCCCGTTGTCCCCGCTGTCCCCAGCCCAGTGGAAGCAGTGCTGTGAGGAGCTGATGCGGATCGAGGAGCCGCCCCCGCGCCGCCCCCCGGCCCCGCTGCCCCCCCAGGGCTCCCTGTACCACCAGACGGGTGAGTGGGGCCCATCCGGGCCGGGGGCTCTGCTCTGTCTCCCCTCTCTGCTCTCTGCTCGCTCCCTAACGCTGCTCTTCTCGCTGTCCCCCCTTTTCTGTCCCCCTCTTGTTTCTGTCCCCCCTTTCTGCCGCTGTCCCCCCTCCCTGGGGCGCCCCCAGCCCCGCCGGGCCCCCCCGGGCCCCCCCCGGCCGAGGGGCTGCTGCTGCAGGAGAATGTGTCAGCCGAGATCCGGGCTCTGCTCAGCTCCTACTACAGCGACAGGTGACGGGGGGGGACACGGGGGGACCCCCGACAGCCCCCCCGCAATGCCACAGAGAGGGGACAGAGGGAAACAGGATAGGGAAACGGGATAGAGGGAAATGGGATAGAGGGAAATGGGACAGAGGGAAAGGGGATATAGGGATGGGATATAGGGAAATGGGACAGAGGGAAATGGGATATAGGGAAATGGGATAGAGGGAAATGGGATAGAGGGAAATGGGATATAGGGATGGGATAGGGAAATGGGACAGGGAAATGGGACAGAGGGAAATGGGACAGAGGGAAATGGGATATAGGGAAACGGGATAGAGGGAAATGGGATAGAGGGAAATGGGACAGAGGGAAAGGGGATATAGGGATGGGATATAGGGAAATGGGACAGAGGGAAATGGGATATAGGGAAATGGGATAGAGGGAAATGGGATAGAGGGAAATGGGATATAGGGATGGGATAGGGAAATGGGACAGGGAAATGGGACAGAGGGAAATGGGACAGAGGGAAATGGGATATAGGGAAACGGGATATAGGGAAATGGGATAGAGGGAAATGGGATATAGGGATGGGATATAGGGATGGGATAGAGGGAAATGGGATATAAGGATGAGATCGAGAAATGGGATATAGGGAAATTGAATAGAGGAATGGGATATAGGGAAATGGGATGTAGGGAAATGGGACATAGAGACATGGGATATAGGGATGGGATAGAGAAATGGGATACAGGGAAATGGCATATTGGGATGGGATAGAGAAATGGGATATAGAGAAATGGGATATAGGGATGGGATATAGGGATGGGATAGAGAAATGGGATACAGGGAAATGGGATATAAGGAAATGGGACATAAGGAAATGGAATATAGGGATGGGATAGAGAAATTGGATATAAGGATGGAATAGAGAAATGGGACATAGGGAAATGGGACATAGGGGAATGGGATGTAGGATGGGATATAGGAATGGGATAGAGGGTGGAGTTTATTAACACTGCCATGATAAAGGGGACACTACAACGGGGAGACACCTGACAGCCCCCCCAGCACAGCCCTGGGGACAGGGGGTGGCAAAAAGGGACCCCCAAACCCCCCCACAGCCCCACGGGGGAGTATGGGGGTATTGGGGGGGGGTCATTCAGTGTGTGTGTGGGGTCCAGGGCTGCCCGTGACCCCCCCTTTTCCCCGTCCCCCCCCAGCTATTGACCCCTCGGATGACATCGCGGCCGTCACCGAGATCCTGGCGGGGCACGGGGGGGCTCCCCGCGCTCCGGGCCCCCCCCCGTGGCTCTCGCTGTTCGAGGGGCCCCCCCTGCGCAGCCCCAGCCCCCCCCGCAGGGGCCGCCCCCGAACCCTGTCCCTGGACGCCCGGCTCAGCACCCTCAAGGGCCAGGGGGGCCCCCCAAAACCGCCCCACTCCAGCTCCTCCAGCAGCGGCAGCAGCAGCCCGGGGCCCCCCCAGCGCGACCCCCCCAGAGCCCTCCAGTCCCGGGTGTGACCCCCCCCCCAAGCACTTTTGGGGGGGGCACAGAGGGATGGACTTGGGTTGGGGGTGTTGAGGGCTCCCTGCTTCTGTTTTTGGGGAGAAACTGGAATTTCTGCCCTCCCCATGCTGGGGGGGCTCAGGGCTAAACTCCAAAAAGGGGACGGGGGGGGGGTGGTTTCCTTCCCCCCCTCCCCTACACAAAGGTGGGTGCTGGGGACCCCCCCCACCGCAGGGTGGGTGCTCAGGGTCTAACCCGGGGTGGGGGACATAGAGCCCCCCCCAGCTCTGCTTTCCTCACCTCTAACTCGGGGTGTGGGGGGGACACAGAGCCCCCCCAGCAGGGCCCCCCACAATTAATAATATTCACTAATAATTTGCATTAAAATTTATTTAACAGCTGCTGTGTGTGATTTTGGGTGGGGAGGGGGCGTGGGGGTCCCTGTGCCCATGTGGGGGGGAGGGGGTTTGGGGTGCTGCCCCCTCCCCAAGCTGCTCTTTTGGGGTGCAATGGGGGGTGGAGGCTGTGCTGGGGGGTGAGAGGGGGGTGGTGTGCTGTGGTGCCATAGGGGGGACCCCCCCACCCCAAAAGGAGGTGCTGAGCCCCCCTCAATTACACAGCGTGGGGGGAGAGGTCCTCATCCTCGTTGGGGGGGTTGGAGCCCCCCAAAAGCGGTGGGTGGGGGGCGTCCCGGGCCAGCAGCAGCGCGAAGCCTGCGGGGAGGGTGGCGGTGAGATGGATTTGGGGGGTTTGGGGTAAATTTGGGGGGTGTCCGGGGGGGTTTCGGGGTACCTGGCGTGGCTTTGTGCAGGACGAGGCTCTCGCCGGGCTCCTCCCCCTGCGCGGAGCGGGAGGGGCTGAGGGGGCTCTGCACCCCCCCATGGGCCCGCCCCCCACACCAGGGACCCCCTCCTGCACCCCAACCTGCCCCCCACACCCTGCACCCCACCCTGCCCCCCACACCAGGGACCCCACCCCATCCCCCATCCTGCCCCCCACACCAGGGACCCCCTCCTGCACCCCAACCTGCCCCCCACACCCTGCACCCCACCCTGCCCCCCACACCAGGAGACCCCACCCTGCCCCCCAACCTGCCCCCCCACCCCCCATCCTGCCCCCCCCCCCACCCTGCACCCCATCCTGCCCCCCCCACCCCATTCCCGCTCCTGTCCCATCCCAGCCCCCAGAACATCCCCCAGGATCCGGGGTTCCCCCCCCGACCCCCAGCCAGAGCTCCCCCAACCCCAAAACCTGCACCCTCGCGCCCCCCATCGCCCCCAGCCCCACAGAAACCAAGACTCCGTCTCGGCTCCCACACATTTCCCCAGCCCCCCAACACCCCCAGCCCCACAGAACCCCAAACCCCCATCACCCCCATCCCCACAATACTCTAGTCCCCTATCTCAGCCCCCCACATTTCCCCCAGACCCCCATCACCCCCAGACCCACAGAACTCCAGCCTCCATTTCAGCCACCCCATCACCCCCAACCTCCCAGAAACCCAAATCCCCATCAGCCTCAGCCCCACAGAACCCCAGCCCCACATCTCGGCCCCCCCACATTCCCCCAGCCCCACACATTGCCCCCAGCCCCTCATCACCCCCAGCCCCCCCTCTCTGCCCCCACATTTCCCCCAGACTCCCTTCACCCCCAGTCCCACAGAACCTCAGCACCTCCATCTCAGCCCCCCACATTTCCCCAGCCCCACATCACTCCCAGCCCCCCACATTTCCCCAGCCCCACAGGACCCCCAGCCCCCCATCTCAGCCCCGCACTTTTCCCTCAGACCCCCATCTGAGCCCCCCCATTTCCTCCAGCCCCACATCCCCACCCAGACACCCATCTCGGCCCCCCATCACCCCCAGCCCCACAGAACCAAGACCCCCATCTCGGCCCCCACATTTCCCCAGCTCCCCTTCACCCCCAGCCCTCCATCACCCCCAGACCCCCATCTCGGTCCCCCACTTTTCCCCAGCCCCCCATCACCCCCAGCCCCCATCTGAGCCCCCCATCTCCCCCAGCCTCTCCCCGTACCTGTCCCGGGGGGGGTCCCGGCTCCCAGGGGGCTTCCCAGCGCCCCCCCCACTCGTGCCCCCCGGTTCCATTGCGCCCCAAATCCTGCGGGTCCTGCAGCGGGCGGGGGGGCCCGGCCGGGGGTTCTGGGGGTTTTGGGGACCCCTCCCGCGGGCTGGGGACCCCCTCGAGCAGCGGCCCCAGGGATTCCCATGCTGGGGGGCTGGGCAGGGGGGGGCTGTCCGGGGGGGGGCCCTGCACACCCCGGGGGGGGCTGGGGGAACACCCCAAACCCGGAGTGCTGCAAGGAGGGAGGGGCTGCACCCCACAAGCGCTGTCAGGAGACCCCGGCCCAGGGGGGACCCCCGAGCGGGGGGGGCTGGGAGGGGACCCAGACATGGCCTGGGGGGACCCTGAGCTGGTGGTGACAAAATCGGGGGTCCCCAGGGTGTCGGAGGGAGGGGTCCCCGTCCCCATGGGGCTGGAGGGGGTCCCTGGGGTGGCGCTTTGGGGGGTGGCCGTCACCACAGGGCTGGGGGGGCTCCCTGGGGGGGCAGAGGGAGGGGTCCCTGTGCCCAGGGGGGTGTGGAGGGTCCCGGTGGTGGCACTTTGGGGGGTCCCTGTCCCCAAGGGGCTGGTGGCATGGGGGGACCCTGCTCGGGCTGGGCTGGGGGGCGTCCCCAGGGTGCCACATTGGGGGGTCCCTGTCCCCACAGGACTGGTGGCATGGGGGGTCCCTGTCCCCACAGGGCTGACGGGGGTGGCACTGGTGGCACATTGGGGGGTCCCTGTCCCCACGGGGCTGACGGGGGTCCCCAGGGTGCCACATTGGGGAGTCCCTGTCCCCACAGGACTGGTGGCATGGGGGGACCCTGCTCGGGCTGGGCTGGGGGGCGTCCCCAGAGTGCCCCTCCCCATGGGGCTGGCGGGGGTCCCGCCGGTGGCACTCTGGGCTGTCGCTGTCCCCATGGGGCTGGCGGGGGTCCCGCCGGTGGCACCCTGGGCTGTCGCTGTCCCCGCGGGGCTGGCGGGGGGCAGAGGCGGCGGCGGCCGGCGGGGGCTGGCGGGCGGTGCCCCCCGGCCAGGGGGGCTCTGGGGGGGCTCCGGCCGGCGGAAGATGAAGGCGGATTCCGTCAGGCTGCGCTGGTACCGCAGGAACGGCCGGCGGGCACCTGGCGGGGGCGAGGGCTCAGCGGGGACCCCCGGAGCCCCCCGTGCCCCCCGTGCCCCCCGCGGCACCTACCGGGGCCGCTGCCGGCCAGCGGGGACGGCGATGTGGATGTGGACCCCGAGCGCTCCCGCTGGCGGAAGAATTCCCGGGGGTTCTGGGTGCGCTGGGACACCAGGATGGCGGCTTCCTGCGGGACCGGGGCTCAGCGGGGCGGCCACGGGGCACCGTGGGGCACCACGGCACTGCCAGAGCCCCCGTGACCCCCGGGGATGGGAGGGACCCGGTCCCGGCACTCACGGCCGCCGTCCCGCTGAGCCCGGTGCGACCCCCGCGCTCCCGCTCGGCCGCCTCCTGCTCCCGCTGCTGCTGCTCCTGCGGGGGCGATGGGGACGCTGAGGGATCCCTCGGGATGGAGCCCGGATCCCCCGGGATGGAGCCCGGATCCCTCGGGATGGAGCCCGGATCCCCCGGGATGGAGCCCGGATCCCTCGGGATGGAGCCCGGATCCCTCGGGATGGAGCCCTGGGTGCCCTGGGCAGAGCCCTCACACCTCCCCAGGTCAGAGCCCTCACACCTCCCCAGGTCAGAGCCCCACCCTGCATCCCCGTGCAAAAAATCTCCCGAATCCCTTGGGATGGACCCGCCCGATCCCGCAGGATGGAGCCCCCGAACCTTCCGGGATAAACCCTGGATCCCGCCGGATGAACCCCTTCAGATCCACCGGGATGGACCCCTCAGATCCCCTGGGATGAACCCCAGATTCCCTGGGGTGAGGGATCCCCCAGGATGAGCCCCCCAGCATGAACCTCTTCAGATCCCCCGGGATGGACACCCCGGATCTCCTGGGATGAATCCCTTCAGATCCCCCAGGATGATCCTGATCCCCTGGGATGAACCCCTTCAGATCCCACAGGATGGACCCCCCTGATCCCCTGGGATGAACCCCCGAGATCCTCCATGTTCAGATCATCCAGGATGGAGCCCCCAGATCCTCCAGGATGGACCTCTCGGACCCCTGGGATGAGCCCCCTGGATCCACCAGCATGAACCTCTTCAGATCCCCCAAGATGGACCCCCCGGATCCCCCAGGATGGACCCCCCAGATCCTCCAGGATGGACCCCCCCGATCCCCCAGGATGGACCCCCCAGATCTTCCAGGATGGTCGCCCAGGATCCCCTGGGATGAACCCCTTCAGATCCCACAGGATGGGCACTCCGGACCCCCCAGGATGAACCCCCCGGTTTCCCCAGGATGAAGCCCCCAGACCCCTTGGATGAACCCCTTCAGATCCCCTGGGATGGACCCCCCTGATCCCCCGGGATGGATACCCCGGATCCCCCGGGATGGACCCCCCTGATCCCCCGGGATGGACCCCCCTGATCCCCCAGGACAGACGTCCAGAACTCCCTGAACCCCCCGGGATTGCCCCCCCGGGATGCACCCCCTGAAACCCCCCGGGATGAAGCCCAGACTGCCCGGGATGAACGCCCTGGATCCTGCTGGGATGGAACCCCCGGACAGACCCCCCCGATCCCCCCGAGACCCTCCCGATCCCCCTGAGACCCCCCCGATCCCCCCGATCCCCCGAGCCCCCCATTCCCGCCCCCTTCCCGCTCACCCATCGCTCCTGCTCCTTCCTGCGCTCCTCCGCGTCCAGCCGCGCCTGCTCCTGCCTGGGGGCCGCACCGGGGCGTCACCGAGGGGACACGGGGGGGACACGGAGTGGGACACGGGGGTGGGACATCGGGTGAGACATGGAGGGGGACAGGGGGGTGGGATACGAGTGGGACACAGGGGGCGCATGGGGGTGGGACACGGGACAGGATGGGAAACAGTGGGATATGGGGATGGGGACACGGGGTGGGACACGGGGGTGGGACATGGGACAGGATGGGACACAGATGGGAAACACCAGTGGGATGTGGGAATGGGACATGTGACAGGATGGGAAACACCAGTGGGATGTGGGGACAGGGACACGGGAATGGGACATGGGAGAGGATGGGAAACACCAGTGGGATGTAGGGATGGGGGACACGGGGATGGGACACTAGACATGGATGGGACACAGATAGGAAATGCCAGTGGGATACAGGGATGGGAACACGAGGGTGGGACATGGGACACAGATGGGAAACACCAGCAGGATATGGGGACAGGGACATGGGACACGGATGGGACAGAATGGGAAACACTAGTGGGATACTGGGGTGAGGACACAGGGATGGGACAGGGATGGGGACATGGGAATGGGACATGGGACACGGATGGGACACAGAAATACCAGTGGGATATGGGGATGGGGACACGGGGATGGGACAGGGAAGGGGACATGGGAATGGGACATGGGAGAGGATGGGACACAGAAATACCAGTGGGATATGGGGATGGGGACATGGGGACGGGACAGGTATGGGGACATGGGGATGGGACAGGGATGGGACAGGGATGGGGGCACGGGGGTGGGACATGGGACACAGATGGAAAACACCAGCGGGATGTGGGAATGGGGACATGGGAATGGGACAGGGATGGAAAGACGGGGGTGGGACAAGATGGGGCACAGATGGCACACACCAGTGGGGTATGGGGACATGGGGGTGGGACAGGATGGGACACAGATGGAAAACACCAGTGGGATACGGGGACAGGGACACGGGGGTGGGACAGGGATGGAAACACAGGGGTGGGACATGGGACACAGATGGGAAACACCAGTGGGATACAGGAATGGGGACATGGGGATGGGAGAGGAATGGGGACAAGAGGGTGGAATGCGGGACAGGATGGGAAACACCAGCGGTATATGGGGATGGGGACATGAGGATGGGACATGGGGCAGGCTGGGAAACACCAGTGGAATGTGGGAATGGGACATGGGACAGGATGGGACATAGATGGGAATCATCAGTGGGATATGTGTGGGGATGGGAACACAGGAATGGGACAGGGATGGGGACACGGGGGATGGGACATGGGACACAGATGGGAAACCACCAGCGGAATATAGGAATGGGACATGTGACAGGATGGGACAGGGATGGGAAACACCAGTGGGATGTGGGGACAGGGACACAGGAATGGGGACATGGGGCTGGGACAGGGATGGGGACACGGGGCTGGGACATGGGATAGGAATGGGGGCATGGGGCTGGGACAGGGATGGGGGCACAGAGGTGGGACATGGGACAGGGAGGGGGACACGGGACTGGGACAGGGATGGGGACACAGGGCTGGGACAGGGAGGGGGACACGGGGCTGGGACAGGGATGGCGGCCAGCGCTGCCCCTCACCGCCGCTCCTCGATGAGCCGCTCCCGCTCCTGCAGCCGCCGCTCCCGCTCCGCCGCCTGCAGCCGCTCCTCCTCCATGCGCTCCCGCTCCCAGCGCCGCCGCTGCTCCCGCTCCCGCTGCTTCTCCTGCTCCTTCCGCTGCTGCTCCTCGCGCTGCGCACGCACCGGGATCAGCGCCGGGATCCGCACCGGGAACCGGCACCGGCGGCCGGACCGGGAACTCACCCGCCCCGGTACCAGGAGCGGCGCTGCGACCCCGCTGCCTTCGACACCGAGACCGGCCCCAAGACCGGGACCGGGACCCCACCGACCACTGCACCAGAACCCCCGGGGCTCGGCACTGGGACTGACACCCCCACCCCATGGGCAGTGGGACCCCTCAGCACCAGCACCGGGACCCCCCATACCCCTGGACCGAAACCGGGACCCCACTGCACCCCACTCCGGCACCGGGACCCCCACAGACACCGGGACCCCACTGCACCCCACACGGGCACCAGGACCCCCACAGACCCCTGGGCTGGGACCCCGCTGCACCCCACACCGGCACCGGGACCCCCACAGACACCGGGACCCCACAGACACCGGGACCCCACTGCACCCCACACCGGCACCGGGACCCTCATCAAGCTCCGCACCGGGACCCGCGGGCTCTGGCCCGAGGCCGCAGCCGTGCCCCATCCCCGGGACACCGGGGGACCCCCCAGCCCCCAGCGCTCACCTCAGCCTGCTCCCAGAAGGAATCGCGCTGGGTGCGCTGCAGCTCCAGCGCCGGGTTGGTCTTGCGGTAGTTGGTGCCCTGGGGAGCACAGGGGGGGCAGGGTGGAACCCCCAGAACCCCCCAACACCACCAGGGAACCCCGGGAAGCCCCGCAGGGACATCGCCCCCCACTCACCACCAGCTCGGGGGGGTCCTGGGGGGTCCTCCTGGGGGGGCGAGGGGCGGGGGGCGCCAGCTGTGCCAGCACTCGGCGCAGCCCCTCCAGCGTCACCTCCTCGGGCCGCCGGGCGCTGATCACGGCCGTGGCCTCCTGCCGCCGGCACGGGACACCATGGGACAGTGTCACCCCTCCCACGGCCCTCCCTCCCCTAGGGAATCTCGGCACGATTCCCACGGACGTGTTAAAAGCGGGACTGGATCCAGATGTGGGGCCGGATCCAGATGTGGGGCCGGATCAGATCCCGGACCCAGAGAGAGCAGCGGAAGCGGTTCCGGGGGATGGGGGGGGGGGCGGGACGGGACCCCCCCGTGAGGACGGGACCGGGAGGGGGGGGCAGGGATCCCAAAACCACAGCCCCGGCACGGCGGCCAAGACTGGGAGCACTGGGAAAGCGCGGCTGAGTCAGCAGCGCCAGGAATGCGCCCGGGCACAGGCAAAGGTCGGGCAGGCGGAATGGGGGGGCAGGATGGGGAACTTGGGGTGGCCCCGGGGACCCCCTGAGGGCTCCGTGCCCGCCACTCACCCTGAAGAAGCTGCGGATGGCCGGCAGGTGCCCGGCGCACGCTGCCCGCTGCGATTCCGGCGCCTTTTCGCCCACCTGGCACCGCAGGGAGGGCTCAGCCCGGGGGGGTCCCGGCCGGGGGTCCCCCCGAGCTGCCCCCCAGCACTCACCCAGCTGATCAGGACGATCCTGGGGGTGCCCGAGCCGGGATCGGGGACCCGGCACAGCCCGTACATGATGCTGCCCACGGAGAATTTGCCAGCGAGCTCATCCGGCCCCCCGGCTGTAAGGAGGGGGGGTCAGAGGGGGTACAGGAAAATCGGGGGACCCCTCTCCCCAATATTTCCCGGCAGCGTCGCTCGCGGTACCTCCGGAATCCAGGAGCTTGAGGTCGTAGTGCTTCTCATAGCCAAAAACGGCCCTGGGGGGAGAGAGGGGCTCAGGGTGGGGGTCAGGGTGGGGGGGTCACAGCGGGTGTCACATGAAGTGGGGGGACCTGCCAGCCTTGGGCACCCCCGCGCTGCCCCGTGCCACCAGCTTGGGATGAATTCATGGAAGTGCCGCCGGCAGCATCCGCCCCCGGGACAATGGGAACGTGGGAAGCGCCGGAGCGGCACAGCCCCCCCCCCACAGCGACCCCCCCCCCACCCGGTGCGGCGGTGCCGGGACCCCCGCCCGGCCCGGGGAGCGCTCGGGGGGCCCCATCCCGGCGGGACCGTCCCCCCCGTCCCGGGCATTCCCGGCGGCTCTGCCGCTCTTTGTTCCCGCGTGGCTCCGGTGCGGGGCCGGGCACGGCTCCGGCAGCGCGCGTGGAGCATGCAGGGCACGTCACGCGTGTCACGGCATGTCGCGACAGGCTGCGGCGCCACATGGCGGGACCGAGCCCGGCACGCGGCCGGGAGGAGCCGGCGCTGGAGCGGCTCCAGCGGCGCTCCGGGGGCAGAGGGCAATGCCCGCCCGGCCGCGGCCACGGGCACGGGCGCTCCCGTGACGCCGGGGGGCTGCGAGCCCGGTGAGCCCCGGCGCCGCCGCTCCCCACCCCGGGATGGGGGTTTTGGGGGACACCGGCCCCGCTGCACCGGCACCGGGACCCCCAGCCCGGTACCGTCCCGGGACCCGCGCCCCCCGGTACAGCCGGGCAGATACCCCCTTTCCGCACACCCCGGGGCGCTCCCCGCTCCCGCAGCGCCCCCGGGCCCGTCCTGCCCCGGCCCCGGGCGGCGGCGCCGCTCCCAGCCCGGCGGCACCGGGAGGGAACGGGCGGGACGGGGCGAGACCGGCTGGGGCTCCCGGTTCCCAGCGCGGCG
Organism: Melozone crissalis; assembly: GCF_028551555.1. Taxonomy (NCBI): domain Eukaryota; kingdom Metazoa; phylum Chordata; class Aves; order Passeriformes; family Passerellidae; genus Melozone; species Melozone crissalis. The sequence goes on from NW_026535905.1 coordinate 6,029,698, forward strand.
GGCTCAGTCCCGGGACCCCGCCGAGGACCGGCACCCCCCGGCCCAGAGCCCGGTGCCCCCCGGAGCCCCTTCCCGGTGCCGGTACCGGTACCGGTGCCTCCCGGCCCGCCCTCGACAGCCCGGGCCGCGCCGGTGACGGTTCCTGCTCCCGTTCCCGGTCCTGTGTCCGGTGCCCGTCCCAGTGCCCGTTCCCAGTCTCGGTCCCCTCTTCCGTTCCTGTTTCCATTCCCGGTTCCCTGTGCCCGCTCCTCATTCCCGGTTCGCTGTTCCCGGTCCTCCCTTCCGTCCCCTTTCCTGGTCTCCATTCCCGGCTCCCGTTCCCTCTCCCGGTGTCCCGTTCTCACCAGTCGGTGCCAGCCCGGGGGTTCCCCACGTCCTCCCGCGCCGCCAGCAGCGCCAGCCGGTACCGCTCCAGCCCCGGCCCCGCCATCCCGATCCCGGGGCCGATCCCGATCCCGGGGCCGATCCCGATCCCGGGGCCGCCGCCGCCGCCCTGCGCCCGCCCCTCCCTCCCTCCCCCGCCACCCCCCCGGCGCTTTCCGCCTCCCACGGGCGGCACCGGGCGGGGCGGGGGCGGGAGCGGCCGGGAGGCACCGGCGCGGCACGGGACGGGCGGCGCTGGGAGCGCCGGGAACGGGCCCGGGTCCCGCACCGGGACGGGGTCCGGTACCGGGATGAGGGTCCCGTACCGGGATGGGGGTCCTGTACCGAGATGGGGGTCCTGTACTGGGATGGGGGTCCTTTACCGGGACAGGGGTCCGGTACCGGGATGGGGGTCCCGAACTGGGATGGGGATCTTGTACCGGGACAGGGGTCCGGTACCGGGACAGGGGTCCGGTACCGGGATGGGGGTCCCGAACTGGGATGGGGATCTTGTACCGGGACAGGGGTCCGGTACCGGGACAGGGGTCCGGTACCGGGATGAGGGTCCCGTACTGGGATGGGGATCTTGTACCGGGACAGGGGTCCTGCACCGGGATGGGGGTCCCGTAGCGGGATGGGGGTCTCGGTACCAGGGTGAGGGTCCTGTACCAGGATGGGGGCCCTGTACTGGGATGAGGATCCCATACTGGGATGAGGGTCCGTGTACCGGGATGGGAGTCCCTGTATGAGGGTCCTGTACTGGGATGAGGGTCCTGAACGGGGATGGGGGTCCCGTACCGGGATGGGGGTCCCATATCAGTATGGGGGTCCTGTTCTGGGATGAGGGTCCCATACTGGGATGAGGATCCGTGTACCGGGATGGGGGTCCCTGTATGAGGATCCTGTACTGGGATGAGGGTCCCATACTGGGATGAGAGTCCTGTACCAGGATGATTGTCCCATATCAGAATGGGGGTCCCTGTACAGGGCCTGGGTCTTGTACTGGGATGAGGGTCCCATACCGGGATGGGGTTCCCTGTATGAGGGTCCCTGTACTGGGATGGGGGTCCCTGTATGGGAGTCCTGTACTAGAATGGGGGTCCCTCTACTGGGATGGGGGTCCCATACTGGGATGAGGGTCCTGTATGAGAGTCCCTGTACTGGGGTGGGGGTCCTGTACCAGGTTGGGGGTCCCTGTACAGGGATGGGGTTCCCTGTATGAGAGTCCCTGTACCAGGATGGGGGTCCCTGTACTGGGGTGAGGGTCCCTGTATGAGAGTCCCTGTACTGGGATGAGGGTCCTGTACAGGGATGGGGGTTCCATACTGGGATGAGGACCCTGTACCAGGATGAGGGTCCCTGTACTGGGGTAGAGGGTCCTGTACCGGGATGAGGGTCCCATACCAGGATGGGGGTCCCATAGTGGGGTGAAGGTGCCGTACTGGGATGAGGGTGCTGCACCAGGATGAGGGTGCTGTGCCAGATTCCCATTTCAGGACATGGACGCAGGCTCCAGGATCCCACTCTGGAATGCCAGTGGAGGTCCCAGGGTCCCACAGCAGGACACGGATGTCACAGCAGGACGTGGGGCAGGTCCCAGGGGCCCAGGCTGGGCCGTGTGCCCGGCTCCAGTGCTGGAATGTGGCTGCAGTGCCAGGATCCCATCCCACCACCAGGGTCCCCAAACTGTCCCCCCTGTCCCCTCCCCCGGCCCTGGAGCCTCTCCCCCATTCCCTTTTCACGCCAGGAAATGGGATTTTGGGGCTGGGGGAGTCCCCGGGTCCCCCTCGACCATGAAGGGGGTGGCGGGGGGGTCTTGGGGACATTCCCAGCCCAGAGCCTGGCCCGGCCCGGCCCCACAGGGCTCCTGTCCCAAAGCCTCTCCCCGTTCCCTTATTTGGGCACCGCGGCTGGAAAATCCCAAATCCCCGGGGAGGAGAAAAATGCTGGAAAATGGGATCGTGGGCCCGGGGACACGCCCAGCCCATAGCGGCGAGCCGTGTCACCCCCTGTCACCGGGGGTCACTGCTGGCACTGGTGTGAGTGGTGTGAGTGGCATTACTGGTCTGAGTGGTGTCATTGGTGTCACTGGTGTTGCTGGTGTCACCAGTGTTACTTTCTACTGGTGTCGCTCTTACTGGTGGCACTGGTTTTGCTGGTTTTGCTGGTTTTGCTGGTACCATTGGTGTCACTGCTGTCATTGCTGTCACTGCTGTCATTGCTGTCACTGCTGTCACTGCCGTCAGTGACGTCACCGCTTTGACTGGTGTGACCGGTAGTACTGGTTTTACTGGTGTCACTGGTTTGACTGGTGCCACTGGGGTTGCCGCTGTCACCGGTTTCACTTGTGTGTCCCGCTGCTGTCACTGCTGTCACTGCTGTCATTGTTATCAGTGACGTCACCACTTTGACTGGTGTAACCGGTATTGCTGGTTTAACTGGTGTCACTGGTTTAACTGGTGTCACTCGGGTTATTGCTGTCACCGGTTTCACTGGTGTGTCCTGCTGCTGTCACTGCTGTCACTGATGCCGCTGCTGTCACAGGTGTCACTGCTGTCACTGCTGTCACTGCTGTCACTGATGCCGCTGCTGTCACAGGTGTCACTGCTATCGCTGCTATCGCGGCTGTCGCGACCCCGCCCCCTCGCCCATGTGGGCGTGGTCTCTCACGGGGGCGTATCACATGACCCCGCCCAGTGGGCGTGGCCTCGGTGGCGGGTGTGGGCGTGGCCCCGGGGGCTGACCCGTCACGTGGCGTTGCGGCGCCCCCTGGCGGCCCTCCTTTGTCCCCGCGCGGGGCGGGGCCGCGGGGGGCGTGGCCAGGCGGGCGGCGCCGCGCGGGATTGGCGGGGCGGGGCGAGGCGGGGCGGGGCGTGCCGCGGCGGCGCGCGCTGATTGGCTGCTAGGCGGGGTGGGGCGGGGCGGGCGGGGCGGGGGTCGGTAACGGGCCGGGGCCGGGCGGGGGGCGCTGAGCGGGGCCGCTCCGCTGCCCGGGGCCCCCCGCGCCCCCATGGACCCCGACGTGGATTACGAGCGGCCCAACGTCGAGACCATCAAGTGCGTCGTGGTTGGCGACAACGCCGTGGGCAAGACGCGGCTGATCTGCGCCCGCGCCTGCAACGCCACGCTGAGCCAGTACCGGCTGCTGGCCACACACGTGCCCACCGTGTGGGCCATCGACCAGTACCGCGTCTGCCAGGAGGTGAGGGCACCGCCGGGCACCGCCGGGCACCGCCGGGCACCGAGCGAGCGGGGGAACGGCGGGAGGGGCGTTACCGGGGACACCGGGCATCGCCGGGCACGGCGGGGCAGGGGGGCGGGGGGGGAGCAACAGGGGGTACCGAGCACCGGGGAGCAGGCGGTACCGCAGGGGACACCGAGCGGGGAACCGGGAGGGGGCAGCGGGGGCGCAGCGGGGTGGTCCCGGTGGTTCCGGACAGGGCGGTCGGTGATGGTGCCGTTCCCGGTGCCGTTCCCGGTGCCGACAGGTGCTGGAGCGCTCCCGGGATGTGGTGGACGAGGTCAGCGTCTCCCTGCGCCTCTGGGACACCTTTGGGGACCACCATAAGGACCGGCGCTTCGCCTATGGCAGGTGGGACGGCGACCCGCCACCGGAACCCCACCTCCTACCGCCACCGGCACTGGCACCCCGGCTCCGGTCACCGACAGCCCGGCTGCTGTCACCGGCAGCCCAGCCCCCACCCCAGCCCCCGAGCGCCAGCCCTGCCCATCCCGGGATGCCCGGAGCCAACGGAGTCCCTTGGGCTCCTGCCAGCGCCCGGGGAGCAGCTCTGGCACCCCAAACCCCATCCCCCTCCTTTGGTGCCACCGCGACCCCAACACTGCCCCCCCGAAGCCCCCGCCCCGAGCAGGGACCCTCCGGAGCTGTGGGTGGGGGGCGGCTCCAGGGGGGCTCTTGTGGTGCGAGAATCCTTTGGGGGAGGCGCTGGGCTGGCAGCAGGAGGGGCCCCCCCAGATCTCCGGTGTCCCCCGGTTGTAAACAGCCGGTGCCCGTGGCCGCTGGCACGTCCGGGCTCTGTTATCGCCGCCGCCCCGCGCCAGCCCCGCGGCTCCGCTAATCTCCCCGCGGCACGGCGGGGCTGGGGGGGCCCGGTCCCCGACGCTCGCGGTGGCCCCGGGGCTGGCCGAGGGCCCCGGGGGGGCCGGTGGCGGCTATCTTGGTCTGGGACACGGGCCCGGCTCCAGCGGCGCCTCCCGGTCACGTCCCGTCCCGGCTCGGACTAAAAACAACCCGGGCCCGGGGCCACGCGGCTGCTGCGGGGACTTGGGGGTGCTGGAACCCCCCTGTGTGTCCTGGCACAGCCCCCCGTGTGTCCCCTGGCACCCCTTCATGTCCCCTGGCACCCCCCCAGGTCCCCTGGCAGACCCCCAGGTCCCCTGGCACCTCTCACTCCCCGGGATGGCAGCGGCCGCCCCACAGTGGGCGCGGGGCGGGATTGGGGACAGCAGGCGTGGAATGTCCCCGGAGCTGGGGGCTGGCACCCACCCAAACACCCCCCATGGGACTCCCCCTATGGCTCAGGACCACCACGGTGCCCACCCGAGCTGGGGCAGCCTGTGGCAGTGGTGACACAAAGCCAGGTCCCGTGGGGTCCCTCCGGTCCCCTGTCACTGTCATGGGGTCCCAGAGGCCGTGGAGTTCGTGTGGCCGCGGGGATCTGTGGGGTTCCCGTGGCTGGGGGGCTCTCGGGGGGGTCCTGAGGCTCCTGGGGGGTCCCAGGCTGGGGACAATGACCCGGGTGCCGTGTTTGGGGACGCGTTTGGGGACACGTTTGGGGATGCGTTTGGGGACGCCGGGTGGCACCGGGACAGTGCTGCCCTCCCCCCCCGCGCAGGTCGGACGTGGTGGTGCTCTGCTTCTCGCTGGCGAACCCCAACTCGCTGCGGCACGTGAAGAGCATGTGGTACCCCGAGATCAAGCACTTCTGCCCGCGCACCCCCATCGTGCTGGTGGGCTGCCAGCTGGACCTGCGCTACGCCGACCTGGACGCCGTCAACCGCGCGCGCAGGCCGCTGGCCAAGTGAGCCCCCAGAGCGTCCCGCGGGGACAGGGACACCTCAGAGTGTCACCATTGAGTGGGGACCCCTCCCTGTGCAGCTATGGGGAGTTTTGTCACCAGCATGTGAGGGTGTGTCACCTCCCCGCAGGATGGGGTCCCCCTGTGGGTCAGCACTTGTGGGGTGGAACCTGCGCCCTGCCCAGCACTCCTGTCTTGGGAGGCCCCCCTGGTACCCCCACAATGAGGGGTCACCCTCCCAGCACCCCCTGGCATGGCCACGAGACCTCCCAGCACCCTTGGAACGAGCACAGGCCGCCCTGGACACCCCCTCAGCCCTTGCCCTGTCCGTGCCCCCCCAGGCCCATCAAGCCCTCGGACATCCTGCCACCGGAGCGGGGCCACGAGGTGGCCCAGGAGCTGGGGGTGCCCTACTACGAGACCAGCGTGGTGGCCCAGTTCGGCGTCAAGGACGTGTTCGACAACGCCATCCGCGCCGCGCTCGTGTCCCGCCGCCACCTGCAGTTCTGGAAGTCCCACCTGCGCAAGATGCAGCGCCCGCTGCTGCAGGCGCCCTTCCTGCCCCCCAAGCCCCCCCCGCCCCTCATCCAGGTGCCCGACGCCCCCCCGGGGCTGGGGGGGGGCCCGGCCGCGCTGTTCCGGGCCCCGCTCTGCGCCGACGTCGTCTTCCAGCTGCAGGGCGGCCACCGCGTCTTCGCCCACCGCGTCTACCTGGCCACCGCCTGCTCCCGCTTCTACGACCTCTTCGCGCTGGAGGAGCCGCCCGGCGAGGGGGACGGGGACGGCCGTGACCTGTCCTCGTGGGGCCGCGGCTTCCTGAGCCTGCGCTGGGAGGCGGTGGCCGACCCGGTGGCGGGGCGGGAGCGGCGCATGGCGGTGGTGGCCATGGACCGGGGCGTGCGGCCGGAGCCGCTGCGCGCCGTGCTGGAGTATCTGTACACGGGCAAGCTGGAGAGGCCCCACGGGGACCTGAGGCAGGTGGGGGCCGTGGCCGAGCTGCTCGAGGTGTTCGACCTGCGCATGATGGTGGCCAACGAGCTCAACCAGGAGAGCTTCATGAACCAGGAGATCACCAAGGCCTTCCACGTGCGCCGCGCCAACCGCGTCAAGGAGTGCCTGGCCAAGGGGGTCTTTGCAGGTATAGGGGGTGGGGTAGGGGCTGTGGGGATGGGAGGGTCACCACTGTCACCTCCAGATGGTGTCACCTTCTCGTGGTGCCAGTGGGGTCACGGGGATATGGTCAGCCTGAGACCCTTCCACCTCTGAGGTCTTTGGAGTCTGGGGTCCTGCCCCGGTCAGTCATGGAGGGGCTGCTGGGGTGGAGTGACAGTTCGGGGTGGTGACCAAGGGGGCTTGTCCCCAAGGCAGTGGTGTCCCCATGGAAGGGGTGTCCAAGGAATTCTTGTCCCCAAGGAAATTGTGTCTGAGGGTGGCTGTCCAAGGAATTCTTGTCCCCAAGGCAGTGGTGTCCCCATGGAAGGGGTGTCTAAGGGATTCCTGTCCCCAAGGCAGTGGTGTCTGAGGGGTGGCTGTCCCTATGGAAAGGTGCCCAAGGGATTCTTGTCCCCATGAAGGGGTGTCCCCATGGAAGGGGGTCCAAGGGATTCTTGTCCCCAAGGCAGTGGTGTCCCCATGGAAGGAGTGTTCAAGGGATGGTTGTCCCCAAGGCAATGGTGTCTGAGGTGTGGCTGTCCCCATGGAAAGAGTATCCAAGGGATTCTTGTCCCCAGGGCAGTGGTGTCCGAGGGGTGGCTGTCCCCAAGGAAGGGGTGTCCAAGGGATGGTTGTCCCCAAGGCAGTGGTGTCCCCGTGGAAGGGGCATCCAAGGGATTCTTGTCTCCATGACAGTGGCGGTCAATGAGTGCCTGTCCCTGGTCTGCCGTGTCCCAGGGGTGGCCATCCCTGATCTGTAATGTCCCAGGGGTGGCTGTCCCTGGGCTGGGGGGCACAAGGGCTACCTGGGGGGTGGCTGTGTCCCCCCTGAGCTGTCCCTGTCCCCAGACGTGGTGTTCCTGGTGGATGACGGCGCGGTGCCGGCGCACAAGCCGCTGCTCATCGCCGGCTGTGACTGGATGAGGGCCATGTTCCGGGGCGGCTTCCGCGAGAGCTACGCCAGCGAGGTGGGCACCGGGGGGCACCTGTGGCTCCGGAAGGCAGGGTGGGCATTTGGGTTGGGGTCAGGGGGCTGCTCAGACCCCCTGGCCCGGGGACACGTGTGCGCTGCTTCCCATTGTGCTGGGATGTGGGGGCTATTCCAGGGCTGGGGGTGCTGTGCCAGCTCAGGCACTGCCAGGAGGGTCCCCCTTTCACCCAGCCCCCTTTGGGGGTGTCTCTGAGCTCCCCCCAATCCCACAGGTGTCGCTGCCCGGCACCAACTGCGCCTGCCTCCGCGCCGTCCTCGACTTCCTCTACACCGGAGTCTTCACCCCCACGCCCGAGCTGGACGCCATGGAGCTGCTGATCCTCACGGACCGGCTGTGCCTGCCGCGGCTGCAGGCGCTCACCGGTGAGCCCCCCGCCGGTATCCCCCGGTCCCTGACGTCACCAATGCCCCGCTGCTGCCGCGGGGACGGATCGATCATCGATCGTCCCCGTGTGTCACTCGCTGTCCTTATGTAAGCGCGGGGGGGCCGTCCCTGTTGTGTGACCCCCCCTGAACCCCCATTTCCCCCCTTTTCCCAGAGCAATACGCCGTGGACGAGCTGCTGCGAGCCTTCATGCAGCGCGTGGAGATCGACGAGCAGGTCATCATCTACCTGGAGATGACGCAGGTATGGGGGGGCTGGGGGGCACGGAGACCCCCGGGGGGGGACATAGAGATTCCCAAGTGATGGGGTGACTCCCCCCCAAATCCCTCCCCAGTTCCACAACGCCCGGCAGCTGGCGGCGTGGTGCCTGCACTACATCTGCACCAACTACAACCGCGTGTGCCGCCGCTTCCCCCGCGAGATGAAGTTCATGTCCCCAGGTATGGATGGATGGATGATGGATGGATGGATGGATGGATGGATGGATGGATGGATGGATGGATGGATGATGGATGGATGGATGGATGAGTGATGGGTGGATGATGGATGGATGGATGATGGATGGATGGATGGATGGATGGATGATGGATGGATGGATGGATGAATGATGGGTGGATGATGGATGGATGGATGGATGGATGGATGGGTGGATGGATGATGGATGGATGAGGGATGGATGGATGAATGATGGGTGGATGATGGATGGATGGATGGGTGGATGGATGATGGATGGATGGATGGATGGATGGATGGATGATGGATGGATGGATGGAAGGATGGATGGATGATGGATGGATGGATGGATGATGGATGGATGGATGGAAGGATGGATGGATGGATGGATGATGGATGGATGGGTGGATGGATGGATGGATGGGTGGATGGATGGATGGATGGATCGATCGATCGATGATGGAAGGATGGATGGAAGGAAGGAAGGATGGATGGATGGATGGATGGATGGATGGATGGATGGGGGGCACCACGGGGAGGGCAGGGGGTCCCCAGCCGTGCCCTGAGCCCCGCGGTGTCCCCGCAGAGAACCAGGCTCACTTCGAGCGGCACCGCTGGCCGCCGGTGTGGTACCTGAAGGAGGAGGATCTGTACCTGCGCTCCAAGAAGGAGCGGGAGCGCGAGGAGCAGCTGCAGCGCAAGCAGCACCCCCGCAGCAAGTGGTGCTTCTGGAGACCCTCACCGCCCGTGTCCTGAGCGGGGGGCTCGGGGAGGGCACCCCCGTGTGGAGCTGGGGGGCTCGGGAGGGCTGGCAGCCCCTGGGCTGAGCAGGGGGTTCGGCCCTGGGCTCCCCGTGCAGGGTGAGGGGGCTCAGCTGGGCTGGGGGTCCCTGTGGTGAGTGGGGGGCTCGGGGCTGGGGGGCTTGGATGGGCTGGGGGGTCAGGTCCTGAGACCCCCACACTTGACTTGGGGGGCTCAGCTGGGCTGTGGGTCCCTGTGTGGAGTGAGGGGCTTGGGCCTGGGGCTTTTATAAAGGGCTGGGGGGCTCCCATGCAGGGCTGGGGGTCCCTGTGCTGGGCTGGGGGTCCCTGTGTTGAGGGCCCTGGGCTCCCATGAAGGGCTGGGGGTCCCTGTGCTGGGCTGAGGGGCTCAGGACCCCCACCCTCAGCCCCAGGGACCCCACACTGAACAGAGGGGTTGGCCCAGGACCCCCACCCCGGGCTGTGGCTCTCAGCCCTGGGACCCCCTCCCCCAGAGCACTGACCAGGGGGCTTGGCCGGGGTGGGGGTCCCCAAGGGCTCGTTTACCCCCCCGTCCCCGGCTGTTTACAGGCTCTGCCGGCTCGCAGCCCCCCGGTGCCACCGTGCCTTTCCCCGGTGAGGGGGGGGGGCCGTGCTGAGCCCCCTCCCCCGGCAGGGCCCCCTCCCCACGGCTGGTGCTACCTCTGACCGAGCAGTATTTGGGGCTGGGGGTGCGCGGGCAGCGGGGGCTCTGCCGCTCCCCCTTTCATTTCTGGGGGGTCCCCACCCCCGTAGGGCTCTCTGGTGCTGTATTTTCCCCCCCTCTCCATGGGGGGGGGGTCCAAGCTGTGAGCAGGGCGGGCTGGGTGGGTGGGTGGGCGCGGGGAGGGGTCCCTGGGTGCTTGTGTGGCTGCAGAGCCCCCGGCTCATCTCTGTGCCTTGGACGCGGGGGGGGGGGGGGAACATTGTCCCTGTCCCGGGGGTGTGGCATTGTCGCTGTCCCCTCCCCCGGGCTGAACTGCACAACCGTTTTACCGTTTTTACACTTTTTTACCCCAGGAGCACAGCGGGGCCCCCCCCATGGCCTCAGGGTCCCACCCGGCCCGGAGCGGGGCCCCCCCACCTCAGCAGCGGCTGTTTTAACCTTTAATAAAGCTTTTTGTAACGGAGCCGGACTCTGCTGGGCACCCCCAAACTCTGCTGAGTGCCCCCAAACCCTGCTGGGCCCTGCCGAACCCTGCTGGGCACCCCCAAACCCTGCTGAGTGCCCCCAAACCCTGCCGAGCCCCCCAAACCCTGCTGGGTTGCCCCAAACACTGCTGTACCCCCCAAACCCTGCTGAGCCCCCCAAACCCTGCTGGGCCCCCCCTAAACCTGCTTGGTTCCCCCAAACCTGCTGAGCCCCCCAAACTCTGCTATGCCCCCCAAACCCTGCTGAGCACCCCAAACCCTGCTGAGCCCCCCCAAACCCTGCTGAGCACCCCAAACCCTGCTGGGCCCCCCAAACCCAGGAAGGAGTGACACGGGGGGGCTTCACTGGGGTTATTTATTGGGGGGGGGGAACAGAAATGGGGGGACCTGACCCACACATTGGGGGGACACGAGTGGGGGGGTCATTTATGGGTGGGGGAGACCCCCAGCTCGACAGGAGGGGTGGGGAGGGGTTGGGGGGTTCCCCCAGCTCAGGGCCTGAGCCCCCCATTTCCCCCTCCCTGGGAGCAGAGCCCGGGGTCACCTCAGCTCCCGTGGGGGGGCTCAGGGACATCGGGGGGGGCTGCAGGGGACCCGGGGCTGTCCCTGGGGTCCTGCTGCAGCTGCTGCTGCTCCTTCCAGCCCAGCAGCACAGCTGGAAACATCGCAAACATCTGGCCAGCTGCCATGGGACTGCAGCATCCCACGGGGTTTGGGATGCTGGGGGGGTTGGGATGCAGGATGCCCCATGTCCCCCATGTCCCCATGGGTCGTCTCCCCCGTTTTGTCCCCTCCCCTGGCACGCTGGGACGCGGGGCTGGGCTCTGGGGCGGGAGCAGCAGGTAGCGCAGGTTTGCCGGGATCCTCCCGTCTGAGCCGGCCCCGTTCCCAGCCACGCCGCCCTCCGGGAAGGGCGGGAGCCACGGGAGGGTCCCGGGGCCGGTGGGAGCCTCGGGAGGGTCCCGGGGCCGGTGGGAGCCGTGCGAGGATCCCGGGGCCGGTGGGAGCCACGGGAGGGTCCCGGGGCCGCTGGGAGCCACGGGAGGGTCCCGGGGCCGGTGGGAGCCGTGCGAGGGTCCCGGGGCCGCTGGGAGCCACGGGAGGGTCCCGGGGCCGGTGGGAGCCACGCGAGGATCCCCTCGGGGCTGCTGGAGCCGCTCCCGGCCCTCGGGAGGGTTTCGGGGGGCACGGGGGGATCCCGGCCGGGGCTGCAGAGGGGGCTCCGTGCTCAGCCCTCACCCACGGTGGATTGTCCCGGCATTCCCGGTGGATTGTCCCGGCGTTCCCGTTGTCCCGGCTCAGGCGGGGCCGTAGCACAGGATCTCGCTCAGGTCGTAGCCGGTGACAGCGAAGGTGTCCCCAGCAGGGTCACAGAAGCGGGCGCCGCACACCTGGGTGTCTGTCACACACTCGGCGTGGCAGTGCTGCACCTGCGGGGGGCGCGGATCCAATTCCAACCCGAATTCCGGGATTGCCACAGCTCCAAGGGCCACAGCCCTGTCCCCTGTCCCCGTGTCCCTCTGTCCCCGTGTCCTTGTCCCAAACTGACCTCGATGTCATCGGTGTCCGGGTCCCTGCTGAGCTTCCAGACGTGGACAAAGGAATCCTCTGCACCCGAGAGCAGCTGCCAGGGGAGCAGGGGGACAGTGGGGACACCACGGAAGTGGCAGCGCCACTGGCAGGGTGGGACACTGGGGTGGGATTTGAGGTTGGGATGCCAGGTGGGATGTGGAGTGGGATGCCAGGCTGGGATTTCAGGTTGGAATGCCAAGTGGGATGCCAGGCTGGGATTTCAAAGTGGGATGTGGGGTGGGTGGGATGCCAGGCTGGGATTTCAGGTTGGAATTTTTGTCCCTCTGGGATAGGAATCCACCTGGGATGCCAGGTTGGAATTTCAGGTTGGAATGGCAGGTGGGAGGTCAGGTTGGGATTTCAGGGCGGAATTCCAAACTGGGATTTCTGGTTGGAATGCCAGTTGGCATGTTGGGATGGGATTTCAGGTTGAAATGCCAGGTTGGGACTTCAGGCTGGAATTCAAAGTGGGATGCCAGCCTGGGATTTCAGGTCGGGATTTCAGGTTGGAATGCCAGGTTGGGATTTCAGGATGGAATGCCAGGTTGGGATGCCAGGTTGGAATTTCAGATTGGAAGGCCAGGTTCAAATGCCAGGCTGAGATGTCAGGTTGGAATGCCAGGTGGATGTTGGGGTGGGATTTCAGGTTGGGATTTCAGGTTGGAATGCCAAATGGGACATGGGATGGGATGCCAGGTTGGGATTTCAGGTTGGAATGCCAGGTGGGATGTCAGGGTGGGATGCCAGGCTGGAATTTCAGGTTGGAATGCCAAGTGGGATGCCAGGCTGGGATATCAGGTTGGGATTTCAGGTTGGAATGCCAGGTTGGAATGCCAGGTTAAGATTTTAGGTTGGAATGCCAGGTTGAGATTTCGGGTTGGAATTCAAGGTGGGATGCCAGGCTGGAATTTCAGGTTGGAATGCCAGGTGGGATGTCAGGGTGGGATGCCAGGCTGGAATTTCACGTTGGAATGCCAAGTGGGATGCCAGGTTGGAATGCCAGGTTAGGATTTCAGGTTGGAATGCCAGGTTGGGATTTCAGGATGGAATTCAAGGTGGGATGTCAGCTTGGGATTTCAGGTTGGAATACCAGGTGGATGTCGGTGTGGGATGCAGGCTGGGATATTGGGCAGGATGCCAGCATGGGATGCTTTGGGTGCCCCCAGCTGTGCCCCCAGCTGTGCCCGTCCCCCCGTACCTTGCCGGTGAGCGGTGCCAGGTCGATGGCGTAGATCCAGCGGGCGTGTGCGCTGAGCTGGGCGCGGATCCGCCCCGAGCCCGCCTCCCACAGCCGGATCTGCCCGTTCCCGTAGCCCGCGGCCACGATCCCGTTCCACAGCGCCACCGAGGAGCACGTGCAGCTGCACACGGGGTCGGTGTCACCACCCAGGGCTGTCCCCCACCGTGTCCGACACCCCGCGGCACTCCCGGGGCTCACCCGGACCCCGGGATCCTCCCCAGCAGCGTGAACTCCTCCCCGCTGCTCCACAGGCACAGCGTCCCCGAGTCATCGGCTGTCACCAGGTCCCCGGCGCCGTCCTGTGGGGACAGGTGGCTCAGGGACACCGGGCAGTGTCCCCACTTGGGGATGGCACTGTCCCACGGGCACCAGGACAAGCTGGGACAGCTCCTGAAGCGCTGACGGGTCCGGAGCGGTGGCGGCTCCGTTGGGACTCGTCCGGCCCTGCCCACGCTGCCAGGCCAGGGGGATTTCGAGGAAGGATCAGGGCACCCCTCCCTCCCTCCGTGAGGATTCCCGGCCCTGGGAATGCCCCAGTGCAGCCCTGGGAAGCCTGGGAGCAAAGCCCGGGGTGGCAGTGGGAGGTGACACAAGAGCTCCGTGTCCCCATGGTGACACTGCAGCAGCTCGGGAATGGCATCTGGGGGATGAATTCCTCGGGGATCCCAGAGCAAGGAAAGTTCAGTGACTCATCAGGGAAAGTGCTGAGTGGGAGGAAAACTGCCTGGGGAGTCTGCAGGGACCTGCCCTGGGAACTGCCAGGAGGCTGCAGGAGAGATGGGAGGGATTTGGGACAAAGGATGGGGTGACAGGACACAGGGAATGGCTTCCCACAGGAGAAGGGGAGATTTGGGTGGGATTTAGGGAAGAAATCCTTCCCTGTGAGGGTGTGGCTGCCCCTGGATCCCTGGAAGTGTCCAAGACCAGCTTGGAGCCACCTGGGACAGTGGAAGATGTCCCTGATGAGATTTAGGGTCCCCCTTTTCCCCCCGTACCGGGGCCTGGCCCTGCTCGGCCGCCATGTCGGTGATGGGATCCCGGTGCTGCTCCAGGACCTCGCTCAGCGTCACGTTGGTCCCTTTGGGGGGGATGTCAAACACCAGCACGGCCCCAAAGGACGTACCTGAGGGGTCAGGGGGGTCAGCAGGGGCTGGGCCAGCCCAGGGCCACCCCCCTGCCCACACCTGGGCTCACCCACGCAGACGAAGCGGCCGCCGGCGGCGGCGATGCCTCGGGCAAACACGGAATGTGCTGGAAGGGAAAGGAAAGGTTTGTGTCACCCTGGGACAGGGAACAGGTTTGTGTCACTGTGGGACAGGAATTGGGGAAAGGAACAGGTTTGTGTCACCCTGGGACAGGGACTGGGGAAGGGAACAGGTTTGGAACAGGAAATGGGGAAGGGAACAGGTTTGTGTCACCCTGGGACAGGGATTGGGGAAAGGAACAGGTTTGGGACAGGGATTGGGGAAGGAAACAGGTTTGGGACAGGGACTGGGGATGGGAACAGGTTTGGGACAAGGATTGGGGATGGGAACAGGTTTGTGTCACCCTGGGAAAGGGACTGGGGAAGGGAACAGGTCTGGGACAGGAATTGGGGATGGGAACCGGTTTGTGTCACCTTGGGACAGGAATTGGGGAAGGGAACAGGTTTGTGTCACCTTGGGACAGGAATTGGGGAAGGGAACAGGTTTGTGTCACTGTGGGACAGGGATTGGGGAAAGGAACAGGTTTGTGTCACCCAGGGACAGGTTTGGGAAAGGGACTGGGGAAGGGAACAGGTCTGGGACAGGAATTGGGGATGGGAACCGGTTTGTGTCACCTTGGGACAGGAATTGGGGAAGGGAACAGGTTTGTGTCACCTTGGGACAGGAATTGGGGAAGGGAACAGGTTTGTGTCACTGTGGGACAGGGATTGGGGAAAGGAACAGGTTTGTGTCACCCAGGGACAGGTTTGGGACAGGAATTGGGGAAGGGAACAGGTTTGGGACAGGAATTGGGGAAAGGAACAGGTTTGTGTCACCCTGGGACAGGAATTGGGGAAAGGAACAGGTTTGGGACAGGGATTGGGGATGGGAACAGGTTTGTGTCACCCTGGGAAAGGGACTGGGGAAGGGAACAGGTCTGGGACAGGAATTGGGGATGGGAACCAGTTTGTGTCACCTTGGGACAGGAATTGGGGATGGGAACCGGTTTGTGTCACCTTGGGACAGGAATTGGGGATGGGAACCGGTTTGTGTCACCTTGGGACAGGAATTGGGGATGGGAACCAGTTTGTGTCACCTTGGGACAGGAATTGGGGATGGGAACCGGTTTGTGTCACCTTGGGACAGGAATTGGGGAAGGGAACAGGTTTGGGACAGGAATTGGGGATGGGAACAGGTTTGTGTCACCCTGGGACAGGGATTGGGGGTCACACCCCAGTCCTGGCACATTTTTGGGTCTGTCACAAGAAGATGTTGAGGTGTTGGTGTGCAGGAGGTGGGGAAGGGGCTCAGCCTGGAGCAAAGGGGGATCAGGGGCTGCGGGAAATGGATTTGTAGGAAAGTTTTAGGGTTTGACAGAAGGGTTGGACAAATGGGGACCTTGTGGCACAACTCCCTGACAGGAGGGGACACAGGGAACAGGGACAGGGTGAGAGGGAACAGGGACAGGATGAGGGGGAACAGGGACAGGGTGAGAGGGAACAGGGACAGGATGAGGGGGAACAGGGACAGGATGAGGGGGAACAGGGACAGGGTGAGAGGGAACAGGGACAGGATGAGGGGGAACAGGGACAGGGTGAGAGGGAACAGCCCCAAGCTGTGCCAGGGGAGGTTTAGGTTGGACATTGGCAAAATTCCCTCCTGGAAAGGGCTGGAATTCCCACCCTGGCAGGGCTGCAGTGCCATCCCTGGGGGACTCCCAGCCCTGGGCAGGTGGCACTTGGGGACAGGGTCAGAGGTGGCCTGGGCAGGGCTGGGGGCTCAGGGGGATTCACCTGCAGGGAGCTCTGGGACATCCAGGGCGTGCCAGAACACCATGGTGGAGCCATCAGCATCGTACATCTGCCATGGAGGGACAGCTGGGACACTCTGGGGGGACAGGGGGACACCCAGCACCCCCCAGGACCCCCAGTGCCCCCCAGGACCCCCCAGCACCCCCAGGCCTCACCTGCACCCCGCGCTGGGACGTGAGCACCAGCAGCACCCGCGATGGCAGCTCGCACCATGCGGCCTGTGGGGACACGGAGGGGACACTGAGGGACCCCCTGTCCCTTCCTGGGGACACTGAGGGACCCCCTGTCCCCTCTGGGGACACTGAGGGACCCCCTGTCCTCTCCTGGGGACACTGAGGGATGGTGCTGTCCCCTCTGGGGACACTGAGGGACCCACTGAGCCCTCCTGGGGACACTGAGGGACCCCCTGTCCTCGGTGGTGATACGACCCCAACCCAGTGCCAGGAGGTGCCAGGGCTGTGACACGACCCCATTTCAGTGCCAGGGCTGTGACACGACCCCTCCTCAATGCCAGGGGGTGCCAGGGAGGTGCCAGGGCTGTGACACGACCCTCACCCAATGCCAGGGGATGCCAGGGATGTGACACGACCCCCCCCCTCAGTGCCAGGGCTGTGATACGACCCCAACCCAGTGCCAGGGAGGTGCCAGGGAGGTGCCAGGGCTGTGACACGACCCCTCCTCAATGGCAGGAGATGCCAGGGCTGTGACACAACCCCCCCCCAATGTCAGGAAGGTGCCAGGGAGGTGCCAAGGCCGTGACACAACCCCAGCCCAGTGCCAGGGAGGTGCCAGGGAAGTGCCAGAACTGTGACATGATGTCCCCCCTCAGTGCCAGGGCCATGACACGCCCCCTCCCCAATGCCAGGGAGGTGCCAGGGCTGTGCCACGCCCCCTCCCCAGTGCCAGGGCTGTGACACGACCCCCCCCCCCACCCTCATTTCAGTGCCAGGGCTGTGCCACACCCCCTCCCCAGTGCCAGGGGGTGCCAGGACCCGGTGCCACCCCCCGCCCGCTGCCAGCAGGACCCAGCCCGGGCTGTCCCTGTCCCTCACCTGTGTCAGCAGGGGGGTGCTGAGGGCAGAGCCCCCTCCCCGCGCCTGCAGCTGCCGCGGGTGCCCCTCGGTGCCCAGCAGGCTGAGGCTGGAGCCGTGCACGGCGCCGAAGGCGGGGCCGCGCCCGGGCGGGCGCAGCACGGCCAGGTTGTTGTACAGGGCGGAGCTGCTGCTGCGCAGCGCCAGGCTGCGCTCCCGCCGGTACGGCCTGCGGGCACACGGGGCTCACGGGCACCGGGGGGCACCGGGGGGCACCGCCAGGGGCGTGCGGGGCGGATTCTGGCGGGGCTGGAGCGGATCTGCCCCCCTGCTCCTCTGGACCTCAAAGCCCTGGATCTGCCCCCCCTCCCCTGGATCTCCACAGACCCCCTGGGAGCTGCCCCCCACTCCCCTGGATCTACCCCCAGCCCCCTGCATCTGCCCCCTGATCCTCTGGATCTGCCCCCCCTCCCCTGGATCTACCCCCAGCCCCCCTGCATCTGCCCCCTGATCCTCTGGACCTCAAACCCCTGGATCTGCCCCCCCTCCCCTGGATCTACCCCCAGACCCTGGAGCTCCACAGACCCCCCGAGCCCTCCCCGAGCCCCCCGCCCTGCTCGTCCCGCCCTCGGTTCCCCTCAGTGCCAGGGACCCCCTCAGTGCCCCCCGGTTTTCCCTATTCCACTCAGTGCCTCTCAATTCCCCCTCAGTGCCTCCGCTTCCCCTCCGTGCCCCCGGTTCCCCTCAGTGCTCCCTCAGTGCCCCCCGGTTCTCCCCGTTCCCCTCAATGCCCCCGGCTCCCCCTCAGTGCCCCCGGTTCTCCCCCGGTTCCCCTCAGCGTCCCCGGTTCCCCTCAGTGCCCCCCGATCCCCTCAGTGCCCCCCGGTTCTCCCCGATCCCCTCAGTCCCCCCCGGTCCCCCCCCGGTTTCCCCTCTAGCGCCCCCCGTTCCCCTCAATGTTCCCGGTTCCCCTCAGTGCCCCCGGTTCCTCCCCCCCCGCTCACCCGGTGCTTGCCGCCGCCATGGAGACGCGTCGCGGCGTGATGACGTACAGGCGACCGGCGCACGGTGATTACGTCACGTTGCCGTGGAGCCCAGGACGCCAAAGGGGCGGAGATGGCGGAGGTGGGACTGGGATGGACTGGGAGGGACTGGGGGAACTGGGAGGGACTGGGAGGGACTGGGGGAACTGGGAGGGACTGGGATGGACTGGGAGGGACTGGGAGGGACTGGGGGAACTGGGAGGGACTGGGAGGGACTGGGAGGGACTGGGGGAACTGGGAGGGACTGGGATGGACTGCAGGGACTGGGAGGGACTGGGGGAACTGGGAGGGACTGGGAGGGACTGGGAGGGACTGGGGGAACTGGGAGGGACTGGGATGGACTGGGAGGGACTGGGGGGGACTGGGGGAACTGGGAGGGACTGGGAGGGACTGGGAGGGACTGGGATGGACTGGGGGAACTGGGAGGGACTGGGATGGACTGGGAGGGACTGGGATGGACTGGGAGGGACTGGGGGGACTGGGAGGGACTGGGAGGGACTGGGGGGACTGGGAGGGACTGGGATGGACTGGGAGGGACTGGGAGGGACTGGGATGAACTGGGGGAACTGGGGGAACTGGGAGGGACTGGGAGGGACTGGGATGGACTGGGGGAACTGGGAGGGACTGGGATGGACTGGGAGGGACTGGGGGGGACTGGGGGAACTGGGAGGGACTGGGAGGGACTGGGAGGGACTGGGATGGACTGGGGGAACTGGGATGGACTGGGATGGACTGGGAGGGACTGGGATGGACTGGGAGGGACTGGGGGGACTGGGAGGGACTGGGAGGGACTGGGGGGGACTGGGAGGGACTGGGATGGACTGGGAGGGACTGGGAGGGACTGGGATGAACTGGGGGAACTGGGGGAACTGGGAGGGACTGGGAGGGACTGGGATGGACTTGGAGGGACTGGGAGGGACTGGGAGGGGCTGGGAGGCGGTGGAGCGGGGCAGAGGGGGCAGGGGATGGCTGGGAGGAGCTGGGGGATGTGGGGAATTGGGGTGTGCTGGGATATACTGGGATG
Source organism: Melozone crissalis (assembly GCF_028551555.1). Lineage (NCBI taxonomy): Eukaryota > Metazoa > Chordata > Aves > Passeriformes > Passerellidae > Melozone > Melozone crissalis. The sequence goes on from NW_026535905.1 coordinate 6,048,917, forward strand.
AGCTGGGGGGCCGTGCTGGGGAGGGCTGGGTGGTACTGGGCTATACTGGGCTATACTGGGATGCACTGGGCTATACTGTGTTATACTGGGATGTACTGGGATGAGATGATGGGTCATGCTAGAGTGGGCTGGGCTATACTGGGATGTACTGGGATGTACTGGGGATCCATGCTGAGGTAGGCTAAGAGGTACTGGGCTATACTGTGTTATACTGGGATGTACTGGGATGAGCTGGGATGTACTGGGATGAGCTGAGGGGCCACGCTGGGCTGTGTGGTGCAGTACTGGTCCATACTGGGACACACTGGGCTGTGTGGCAGTGCACCGGTCCATACTGGGACACACCGGTCCATACTGGGGTGCACTGGTCCATATTGGGGTGCACTGGTCCATACTGGGACACACCGGTCCATACTGGGACACACCGGGCCGTACTGGGACACACCGATCCATACTGGGGCGCACTGGTCCATACTGGGACACACCGGTCCGTACTGTGGCACACCGGGCCGCTCCCGGGGCACACCGGTCCGTACTGGGGCGCACTGGTCCATACTGGGACACACCGGTCCATACTGGGACACACCGGTCCGCACTGTGGCACACCGGGCCGCTCCCGGGGCACACCCAGGATCTCTCGGCGCCTCTGTCCCCGCACAGAAGGGGAAGTCCCGCGGTCCCGGGGCCCGATCGAAGCAGGACAAGCCCCGGGCGCGGCCGTCCCGCCGGGGCTCCCCGCGGGGCTCGGGCCGCGCCTCTCCCCAGCCCAGCCCGTCCCCGGAGCCGCCGGAGCCGCTGGACGTGGAGCCGCTCCTGGACGAGCTCCTGCAGCGCGTCCTGGCCGAGGTGGCGCTGGCGGCCGTGGCTCGGCAGGTGAGGGGCCCCTGCCCACCGTGATTCGGGGGGGTTTGGGGGGCCGGGGGCGCGGGCGGGCTCTCAGCGCCGCGTCCCCGTGCCCAGCGGGTGCCGTTCGCGGTGGCGCGGGCGCGGGATGCCATCCTGTTCGTGGCCGAGTGGCGCTTCCTGGTGCGCGATGACAAAGTCCCCGAGCCCGAGGGGGACCCGGAGCCCGAGCGGGACGGGGTCTGGAAGGAGGACGAGGAGCCCCCGGCCGGGATTTGGGACTCGTGGACGCCGGGCGTTGTCGCCGTCGCCGAGGCCTCTCCGCCCTGGGAAGAGGTGAGAGGGTCTCCGAGCCCCCGGAGCCCGCCCGGGCCGCGGGATGGCGGTGTCACCGCACCCGTCCCCTCTGTCCCCTCTGTCCAGCTCTCGTCCGAGGAGCTCTCCGAGGCAGACGAGGCTCAAAGTCCGCCCGTGGGTCCCGGTGAGGCTCCCGGTGCTGCTCCCGCCGTGGATTTCCCTCGGCCCAGCGGTCCGGTCCCGTCCGGGGCTCTCCCGGTGACAGCCAAAGGTCCCGTCGGTCGCGACACCGCCGTGGGTGTCCCTCTGTCCCCGGGCCAGGTGAGACGTGCCCCGATCCCCCCTCCCCGAGACCCCTCGGGCTGAGCCCCAGCGGTGTCACCCACACCGGGGGGACCCGACCCCGCACTCACACCGGGTCCCTCTGCCCGCCGTTCCAGTCCCGCTCCGCCGCCGCTCCCGTTCAGCCTCCCGGTCCGCGGCCGCCGCCCCGCCCTAAGCCGCCCAGCGCTCCGAAGCCCCGCGAGCGCGGCCGCCGCCGCTCCCCGTCCCCCGGGAGGCGCCGCCAGCCCTGCCGGCCCCCGCAGCCCCGGGCGGCCCCGCCGGTGGCGCCCCCACCCCCGGTTCCCCCGCCGGTCGCGCCCCCTCCCCCGGCTCCGCCGCCGGCCGCACCCCCGGAACCCGCGGCACCGGCAGCACCGGAGCCCCGCGAGCAAGAGGCGGCACCGCCACCATCATCATCCTCCCGCTCCAGCGGGGCGTCCGTCCCCCCGCGGCGCCCCTCCCGCAGCCCCGGCGTGCCCCGGCTCGGTGCCCGGCGCGGCGCCTCCCGCTGGGTGCTGCCCGAGGTCAAGGTGCTGGACGTGAGCACCGAGGCCGAGCGGCCGCGCTTGGGAGCGTCCCGGAGCCGCTTACCGGTGCCGGGATCCCTCGTGCAGGTGATCCCGGGCACGGCTCGCGCCGCCCGGGCCGAGCCGCAGCTCTGCGACCCGTGGCTGGCCTCGGTGCGCCTGGCCCCCGGTGTCACCGTGCGCTGGGGACACTGCGAGCGCCGCGGGCCCGCTCTGGCGGGGCACGCCGGGGACGAGCAGGGGGACGAGGCGCTGAGGAGGGCGGAGAAGGACCTGAAGCCCATCCTGCCCTACCCGGAGTGCCGGCTCTCGGAGTACGGAGAGGCGGAGGAGTGGCAGGACCGCCCGCTGGAAACGGAGCGGCTCCCGGGGCCGCGCCTCCCGGCGCCCGGTCCCGCTCTGGGGGGTTCCATGTCACCCCGGGTGTCGCCGGTGCAGTGGCTGGAACAGGCCGTGGCCTCGGGGGACCCTCCCGGAGATCGGGGGTCTTTTTCTCAGAAGTAAATAAAAAAAACCACTAAAATGAGTTTTGCGGAGATCACGGTGCCACCCGCACTTGGCGGGTCCCCGCAGTCCCTTTGTCCCCAAATGAGCGATGTGACGGGGTGACACGTGTGGCTTTGGCCGGGGAATGGGAACGGGACGGGCAGAGGGTGCCCGGAGCCTCCTCTGCATTCCCGGGAGCTCGGGGTCCCTCGCTGGGACTGTCCCCATCCCACAGGGACCTGCTCCAGCCCTGGAGTGTCCCCGCACTGCCCGAAGGGGACATCGGGGGACATCACCCCTCCTGTAGCCGCCCCGGGGGTGCAGAGAGTCCGAAGTGGCGCGGGCCAACAGCCCTGGGGACCCTGAGGTGGCACCGGGGACACTGAGGTGGCACCGAGGACAGCGATGTGACACGGGGAGCTTTACCTGTCCCCAGAGTGGCATTCAAAGAGACCCTCATTAGCATATTAGTGGGCGTGGTTCCAGCTCATTTGCATGAGGTGCCACGCCCCCTGGGTTTGCAGTTCCTTTCGGCACCAGGTGAAGTCTCAGGCGCGGATTTCGGCTCCTCATTAGCAGAGATAATTATGTGGGCGTGGCTTCCAGTTCCTAATTAGCGCCAGAGGGCGTTCACCACTTAATTGAGCGCTCATCGAGGGTTCACTCCGGCGGCCCTACAAAACAGGGAACCCCCAAATCACCCATCCTATTAGTGACCACATTTTTTGCGCTGGTACAATTCCTCTCCTGTTACTCAACACGACAGAGGAACGTTCCTCCCGTGTTACTCAGCACCGTAGGAACGTGTCGGGTCCAGCCTGGCAGAAACTGTTGGTGGAGGAAAACAAAGCCCAGGTGTTTTTACAGCACCACAGGTTGTTAAAAGGAATAAATGAGGTGTAATTTCCTGACAGGGTGGCCCTGGGGACAGTGGGGTGGCACAGGGGACACGTGCCTCACCTTCCTGCCTGCTCCAGCCACTCTGCTGTCCCCTCTCGGCTCCCTCCCGGAGCAGAGGGACCCGTGCCGTGCCGTGCCACCGGCCGGGCAAAGGTCCCGCTGTGACCTCTGTCCCCAGCGCCACCCCGCTCCCGGCCATGGAGCTGCTGGGGGCTCTGAGCCCCCCGTGGTGGCTCCTGCCGCTCCTGCTGCTGGCCCTGCTGCTCCGGGCCACCCGCAGGAGCCCCTGGGACCCCCGCAAGTGTCCCGCCGACCTGACGGGCAAGACAGTGATTGTCACCGGAGCCAACAGCGGTGAGCAGGGAGGGACGGCGGGGACACGCGTGTGGCAGGTGGCGTGATGGCTGAGGGGTGACCTGCAGGGGACATGGGTGTCCCTTGGCCAGCCCAGGACCCCAGTCCGTGCTTTGGCTGCAGAAGAAGGTGGTGGCCATCCCAGGGCACCCACAGTGTGCTCCTGGTGCCCTCTGCTCACCTTCCTTAACTCGGGACTGTTAATGACTGCCGGACAAGGCCACCACGGCCACCATGTCACACCAGGAGTGGGGTCACTGCTCCCACCTCTGTTCGGCTGCTGGAGATGCTGGGACCCCCGGGCTGGGGTTGGGATGTCCACACACATTTAGGGACAGAGTGACCCCACTCGCGCTGGGCTCCATCCCCTCCCCAACACCCACCATTCCCTGCTGGGCGGTTTTGGCTGTGCCAGGGGCTGCCCAAACCCGGGGACACCGACCCCAAAGGACCAGCGGGACGCGGCTGGCATCCCCCACACCCTCCCCGTGTCCCGCAGGCATCGGCAAGTGCGTGGCCATGGAGCTGGCCCGCCGCAATGCCCGCACCATCCTGGCGTGCCGGAGCCCGGAGCGGGGCCAGGCGGCCGTGCGGGAGATCCGGGCGGCCACCGGGAACCCGGCGGTGCTGCTGAGGCTGCTGGACACCGGCTGCATGGCCTCGGTGCGAGCCTTCGCCGCCGGCGTGCTGCGGGAGGAGCCGCGCCTGGACGTGCTGGTCAACAACGCCGGAGTCACCGGTAGGTGCAAACCGGGCAAAACCCTCCAGGGGGACAGAGCCCGTCCCGATGCCCACGGCGGTGGGCATCGTTTGTCTGTCCGTTTGTCTGTCTGCACTGAAGGCGTTTCAGACGGTGATTGTAAGCTGGGAGCTGGTGTTGATCTGTTGGGAGGAAGGAGGGCTCTGCAGAGACTCAGATGGGTTGGATGGATGGGCAGAGTGCAGCAGAATGGAGTTTAATAAAACTTAGTGAGAATTCTACATTTTGGGCACAAAAATCCCCTACAAGGTTACAAACTAGGGACGGTGTTCAGGCAGAGAGGGACCTGGGGGTGCTGGTCCACAGCTGGTTGAACGTGAGCCAGAAATGTGCCCTGGGGGCCAAGAAACCCAATGGCTCCTGGGCTGGGTCAGGAATGGTGGGGCCAGGGAGGTCATTGTGGCCCTGAAGAATGGTGGGGCCAGCAGGACAGGGAGGTCATTCTGCCCATGAAGAATGGTGAGGCCACCAGGAACAGGGAGGTCATTCTGGCCCTGAGGAATTGGCCAGAATTGTGTGCCCAGCAGGAGCAGGGAGCTCATTCTGCCCATGAAGAATTCTGTGCCCAGCAGGACAGAGAGGTCATTCTGCCCCCGAGGAATTGGCCAGAATTGTGTGCCCAGCAGGAGCAGAGAAGTCATTCTGCCCCTGAAGAATTCTGTGCCCATCAGGACAGGGAGGTCATTCTGCCCCTGTAGAATTCTGTGCCCAGCAGGACAGGGAGCTCATTCTGCCCTTGTAGAATGGTGTGCCCAGCAGGAGCAGGGAGGTCATTCTTGCCTTGAATAATTCTGTGCCCAGCAGAAACAGGGAGGTCATTCTGCCCTTGTCCTGGGCACTGGTGAGGGCACACCTTGAGTGCTGTGTCCAGTTTTGTCCCCTCAGTTTGAGATCACAAACACAAGGCTGGTGAGGGGATTGGAACACAAACCCCGTGAGGATTTGAAGGAGCTGGGGCTGTTCAGCCTGGGGAAGAGGAGGCTCAGAGGTGCCCTTATTGCTGTCCACGCCTTCCTGAAGGGAGGTTTGGACAGATGGGGTCAGTCTCTGACAGAACCAGAGGACACAGCCTCAAGCTGCATCAGGGAAGGGATAGGTTGGATATTAGGAAAAAAAATTCACCAAAAGAATAATAAAGTACTGAAATGCCCTTCCCAGGGAGGTGGTAGAATTACCATCTCTGGATGTGTTTAAAAAAAGCCTGGCCATGGCACTTGGTGCTGTAGTTGAGGTGTGTGGGCATGGGTTGGACTGGATGATCTGAGAGGTCTCTTCCAACCTCATCATTCTGTGATTCTGTGTTCAGACTCAGGTGTTTATTATTTCTTATCAGTAAAACAATCTCACTACTGTGAGTCGGGCAGCTTTTCATTAGAAGGCACAAAATGGCCAACAATCTCTTGTTATAAGGTCCTTTATTATCCAATTAAGAACTGACACCGAGATTATTTTCCCTTTTTAACCCAATAACTGATCCCAACATGGACTTTTCTGCCCAATTACAAAATGCCACCCAAACCCATGGAGAAGAAGGAAGAAGAAGCATGAAGAAGAAGAAACCCAGGATGACACCCTGTGCCCTCCATCTTGCTTCCATCCACAACATCCTAAAAATCCCACAACCTCAATTTCTCACCTAAGTGATGCACCTACACTGCTCTCTATAATCTATTTCACACTTTTGTGGATTCCAGTCTATCTTGAAGTCTGGGAAACTTTCTCCATGGATGAGGGTCAGAGTCAGTGCTGCCCTGGGGGTCAGGGCACCCCAGAGCAGACAGAGAAATATTCCCTGTGGTGCCCTGGGTTTCCTCACCCACCCTCCTTTCAGGGCTGCCCTTTGCCATCACGTCGGAAGGATTGGAGCAAACCTTCGCCACCAACTACCTGGGCCACTTCCTGCTCACCAACCTGCTCCTGGGTGAGTGCAGGGCTTGGGGGAGTCAGGGGGGCTCTGGGGACTCCACATTGGTATAATTACCAATTAATAATTGGTCATTATTGGTATAATTACCAATAATTACCAATATATACCAATATATTGGTAATTATTGGTATCATTACCAATAGAGGGATGTACCTTGAGTTGTCTGGCCCCTGTGGCTGAACCAAATAGCGGCACTGTGGTGATTTCACCCCAGAGACACTTTTGGCCGGCTGGATGTGTGGTGTTTCACCTCAGAGACATTTTTGGCCGGCTGCATGTTGCTGTGGGTGCTTGGAGGCAAGTCCAGGCACGTAGGAGATCTGGTGGTCCTCAGGGTTACCTCAACTGCAGCAGCTTTAAGGCGATGGTGAAGGAAAGGAGTCGGTTCTGATGGAGGGTTTGGATCCAGAGCTTTATTGTGGCCCACAGGCTCTGAATCCAGAACAGCTCCCACAGAACTCCCCAAAACACGTGGCTGCTCTTTTACCCAAGGGAGGGGAGGAGGGAAAGGGTAGGAGCCACCAACCAGGTACACAGAAGGAGGTCTCAAGGGACAAAGGACACCTAGATGGGCCAATGTCCCCTCATGGGTGGAGGCATCTTTTGAATTCTGCCAATTCTTGTCTGGAATGCCAGGACTGACAGACAGTGCTGGGAGGGGTCAGGAGAGGAGACTGGCACACCTGGCAGGGGATTATCAGGGGTATCTGAGGCAAACCACAACATGGCACCACAACACCAACCCCCTGCTTGGCACAGAGCTGCTGAAGGCCTCGGCGCCCGCCCGGGTGGTGAACGTGTCGTCGTTCCGGCACAGCGTGGGCACGGCCGACAGCGGGTACCTGACGGGGCAGCGGCGCCCGGGCGGGCACGACGCCGCCTACAACAGCACCAAGCTGATGAACGTGCTCTTCACCGCCGAGCTGGCACGGCGCCTGCAGGGCACAGGTGGGTGCTGGGCCGTGCCAACTCCCTGTGCCAACTCCCTGTGCCAGATCTCAGGGGCTGCCGCCAGAGCTGGGGGGTCTGAGAGACTCGCTGGGATCCCCCAAGGGTGGGAGTTCAGGCTGGGGGCTGCTCCTGTTGCTCCCTGAGGGATTTGGGTCCCTGGGGTGCCACCCTGCTGACGGTGTGACCTGGCAGGGGTGACAGCCAACGTGCTGAGCCCGGGCATGGTGGCTTTGGGGCACTGGGGTGCCACCCTGCTGATGGTGTGGCCTGGCAGGGGTGACAGCCAACACACTGAGCCCGGGCATGGTGGGAATTGGGGTCCCTGAGGTGCCACCCTGCTGACAGTGTGGCCTGGCAGGGGTGACAGCCAACGCGCTGAGCCCGGGTGTGGTGGGTTTGGGGCATTGGGGTGCCACCCTGCTGACAGTGTGGCCTGGCAGGGGTGACGGCCAATGTGCTGAGCCCGGGCATGGTGGGTTTGGGTCCCTGAGGTGCCACCCTGCTGACAGTGTGGCCTGGCAGGGGTGACGGCCAACGCGCTGAGCCCGGGCGTGGTGAGCACCAGCATCATGCGCCACTTCAGCCGGCCCGTGCGGGCGCTCTTCGCCCTCCTCCGTCCCTTCATGAAGGTGAGCGGGGCCGGTCCTGCCCATCCCGGGGGCAGCAGGGTGGGTGGCAGGGTGGCGCCAGCCCCCTCCTCACCCCCATTTCCCCACAGTCACCCCAGCAGGGCGCTGCCAGCACCATTTTCTGCGCCATCTCGGAGGAAGCCGAGGGCATCAGCGGGAAATATTTTGACAGCAGCTGCCGGCTGGCGCTGCCCTCGGAGCTGGCCCGTGATGCCGCGCTGGCTCGGAAGCTCTGGGAGGCATCGGAGCGGCTCACGGGGCTCACGGAGCAGGGCTGAGCCACCGGGATGTCACCTGTCAGCGCGGGAATGGGGACATGGAAGCTCGGGGAGCCATCGGAGCGGCTCACGGGGCTCACGGAGCGGGGCTGAGCCACCGGGATGTCACCCCTCAATGGGAGCACAGGGACGCTGCTGCTCTGCTCCCCCTGTGCTGCCGAGGGGACAACGCGGTGCTGGCCAGCTGTGACAGTGACACTTTTATTAAAAACCCCGTCGCTACTCCCAGGTGATGTCCAGCTCCAGGCGCTGCTTCCTCACCTCGTGCAGGAAGCTGTCGTAGTCGCGCCGGTGGATGTCGGGGCAGCGCGACAGCTCCAGGCGCCGCAGGGGCCCCTCGGTGCCCAGCAGGTGCCACACGGTGCCCGGGCACACGCGGCTCCCGGCCAGCGACAGCTCCTGCAGCTCCCGCAGCCCCGGCAGCGCCGGCTCCAGCACCGAGTCCAGCGGGAAGGGCAGCGCCAGCAGGCGCAGGGTTCGCAGCCGGGGGGCCCCGCAGAGCAGCGAGGCCAGCGTGGAGCTCAGCACGGGCCCGTGCGAGGCTGGAACGGGCCCGGCCAGGCTCAGCGTGAAGCTCTGGAGCCGGGGCAGCCCCCGGGGCAGCAGGTCGGTGGCCCAGCGCGGTGGTGGGGCAGGGGCTTCCTCCTCCTCCTCCTCGGGGGGCTCCTGGTGGCCGTGGGGGTCTGGTGGTGCCTCCAGCTCGGCGGTGAAGCTCTGCAGGCCGGGGCAGCTGGCGAGGAGGGCGGGCAGCGACAGAGGGTCCCAGCAGGTGAAGCCATGCAGGGTCAGGGCACGCAGGCGGGTGCCCAGGCTCTGTGCCAGGGGCAGCAGCGCTGCCAGCGCCCGGCCGTGCCGCCCGGAGCAGCCCAGAGTCACTCGGGACAGGCAATGCCAGCCCTGCAGTTCCCGGAGCCCCGAGGAGCCGGGATCGTCCCCAAGCCACACGCTGAGCTCCTCGGCCTGGGGACACACGGCGTGCACGGTGCTCAGGGCGTCCTCCTGCACCTCCTCCAGCTGCCGCAGGGGCAGCGTGAGCGGGGCTCCCTCCCCTGCAGCCGCCCGGCTCCGCGCCAGCTCCTCCAGCGAGGGGAATCCCTCCGAGTCCTCGGTGCCACCCAGCTGCCCCGAGTGCAGCAGGCACAGGGCATCCTGCAGGGCACCGTGTGCCAGCACCTCCAGGCACGGCAGCGCCAGCAGCAGGAAGGCCACGGCAGCCACCGCGTCGCCGTCCCCGGCGTGCTCCAGCTCGCGGGCCAGCAGCACACGGAGCGCGGGGCAGCCCGGGCTCCGCTCGGCGGGGTCGTAGCCCAGGTGGCGCAGGGCGCGCGGTGTCACCTTCCTGCAGCCGGTGACATCGAGCTCCCGCAGGTGGCGGCAGCAGGAGCCCACGGCCGAGAGCACCTGGAGGTTGGCCTGGGTGTGGGCCAGCCCCAGGCGGCGCAGGCGGGGCAGCCCCTCGGCCACGTCCACCAGCACGGCCGGGGACAGGCGCCCGCAGCCGCCCACATCCAGCACCGTCAGAGCCTGCGGGCACACGGGGACAGCCTCAGGGGCGGGCAGGGGGGCACTGCGCCACCCTCACCCCCTGCGAGACTCACAGAGGGTGGGCAGGCACTGTGTGCTCCTACTGTCCCAGCCCCTCGGCACGTGGATGGTGGCACCCCCAGCCCCATGGATGGTGGGCACCCCAAGCTCTATCCCCCTAACCCCATGGAAGGAGGGCACCCCCAGCCCCACAAAGGATGGGAACCCCTGTCCCACCTTAGACTGGGGTCACACCCAGCCTCACTCCCTCTGCCCCATAGCCCTGATCCCCCAGAGTGTTGTCACCTGCTGAGCCCCTCCACCTCAAGCTCTATCCCCGTTATCCCATGGAAGACGGGCACCCCCAGCCCCATAGAGAATGGGCACCCTGTCCCACTGTATCCCCTAGAGGGGGTCACACCCAATCTAACTCCCCCTTTCCCACAGAGTGGGACACCCCCAGCCCCATGGACAATGAGAACCCACCCCAACCTCCATCCCCCTGCCCTATGGAAAATGGGCACCCCCAGCCCCACAGAGGATGGGCACCCCTGTGCCACCTTCCCATCCCTTAGAGGGGGTCACACCCAGTCTAACTCCCCCTGCCCCACAGCCCTGCACCCCCAGAATGTTGTCACCCCCTGCCCCATGGATGGTGGGCACCCACCCCAAGCTCTATCCCCCTAACCCCACCCAAGGTGGGCACCCCCAGCCCCACAGAGGATGGGCACCCCTGTGCCACTCTCCCATCCCCTAGAGGGGGTCACACCCAGCCTCACTCTCCCTGCCCCACACCCTCCCAGAGTGTTGTCACCCCCTTACCCCATGGACGGTGGGCACCCCCAGCCCCCTGCCCCCTCTCCCAGCCCTGCCCCGTGCCCACCTGGCAGCGCAGCACGACGAGGTGCCCCAGGGCGTTGTTGGCCAGGCCGGGGCAGGCCGTGAGGCTGAGCTGGCGCAGGTGTGGCAGCAGCAGCAGGTGCAGCGCCGCCCTCGACAGCCGCCGGCTCGTGCCCAGCAGCCGCAGCAGCTCCTGCACCAGCCCGCAGGCTGGGGGGCACAGCGGGGTCAGCCGGGCCTGGGGACACCCCCTGCCACCCCCCACGGGGGTCCCGGTGACACGGGGCACCCCCCAGAGCTCACCCAGGTCGTTGAAGGGCCCCACGAGGAAGCGGAACTGGTACTCGTCCAGGTAATTGTCACTGTAGTCCTTGGCCCAGAGGCTCTGCATGTGCTGGGCCAGGCTCTGCAGGCACAGCGAGGTCAGCGTGGGCACTGCCCGCCGCTGGGGCATCCCTGCAGGGCACAGGGACAGGGACAGTCACCATGGGCACTGCCTGGTGCTGGGGCATCCCTGTGTGGGCACAGGGACAGGGACAGTCACCACGGGCACTGCCCGCCGCTGGGGCATCCCTGTGTGGGCACAGGGACAGGGACAGTCACCACGGGCACTGCCCGCCGCTGGGGCATCCCTGTGTGGGCACAGGGACAGGGACAGTCACCACGGGCACTGCCTGGTGCTGGGGCATCCCTGTGTGGGCACAGGGACAGGGACAGTCACCACGGGCACTGCCCGCCGCTGGGGCATCCCTGTGTGGGCACAGGGACAGGGACAGTCACCATGGGCACTGCCCGCCGCTGGGGCATCCCTGTGTGGGCACAGGGACAGGGACAGTCACCACGGGCACTGCCCGCCGCTGGGGCATCCCTGTGTGGGCACAGGGACAGGGACAGTCACCACGGGCACTGCCCGCCGCTGGGGCATCCCTGTGTGGGCACAGGGACAGGGACAGTCAGGGACAGCGAGGTCAGCGTGGGCACTGCCCGCCGCTGGGGCATCCTTGCGTGGGCACAGGGACAGGGACAGTCAGGGACAGCCACCGTGGGCACTGCCCACCGCTGGGGCATCCCTGTGTGGGCACAGGGACAGGGACAGTCAGGGACAGCCACTGTGGGCACTGTGCCACCAGGACATCAATGGGACCGGGACAGCCACCATGGGCACTGCCTGCTGCTAGGACATCCCTGCATGGGCACAGGGACAGTCACTGTGGGCACTGTGCCACCAGGACATCCCTGGGACAGGGGAAAAAAATTGGGAAATGGGGAAAAGAGCCCTGGGAAATGGGGAAAAAATTGGGAAATGGGGAAAAAAAAATTGTAAATGGGGAAAAACCTGGGAAATGGGGAAAAACTTCAGGTACTGGAAAAGGAGCCGGTGGGACAGGAGGAGACCCCCGGGAATCGGGAAAGCCCCTCCAGGAAGCGGCTGAGGAACAGAGAGAGCTCTGGGACACGGGGAGTGATCAGGGCAGGGCCGTGTCACTGTCACCAGGGCAGGGCTGTGTCACTGTCACTGTCACCAGGACAGGGCTGTGTCACTGTCACCAGGGCAGGGCTGTGTCACTGTCACTGTCACCAGGGCAGGGCTGTGTGCCACTGTCACTGTCACCAGGGCAAGGTCCAATGGGAGCTGCCACGGACAGCAGTGGGACACGGGATGGGACATTGGGGATGGGACACACGGGATGGGACATTGGGGATGGAACGCAAGGAATGGGACACCGTGAGGGGACATTAAGATGGGACATTGGGATGGGACATTGGGAATGGGACACCAGGGATGGGACATTGCGAATGGGACATTGGGGTGGGACATTGGGAATGGACACTGGGGATGGGACATTGGGAATGGACATTAGGATGGGACACCAGGAGGGGACAGCAGGAATGAGACACTGGGAATGGGACACCAGGGAGGGGACATTGGGATGGGACAGCGGGGATGGGACACCGGGAACGGGACAGTGGGGATGAGACACGGGATGGGAAACCGGGGATAGGACACTGGGGAAGGGACACAGGGATGGGACATTGGGATGGGACACAGGGATGGGACACAGGGATGGGACATTGGGGAAGGGACACAGGGATGGGACATTGGGATGGGACACAGGGATGGGACATTGGGGAAGGGACACAGGGATGGGACATTGGGATGGGACACAGGGATGGGACATTGGGGAAGGGACACCAGGAATGGGACACGGAATGGGAGCGGATCACCGGGACGGGCCCAAACCCTTCCCGGAGGTTCCGGATCGGGCGCACCGGGGAAATCCCAAGGGAGGCAATTCCCCCCTTTCATCGGCCCCTTCCACTGGGGACCCTCGCTGACCTTGAGACCCCCCCCCGCACTTTGGGGTTCCCTCTGAGCGGTCCCCTCCCCAAACCCCAAAATTCCCAACCAGAGCCGCGACCAGAACCCAACCCCAGCCAAACCCCAGGAACACCCACGCCGTTCCCATGGCAACACCTCCCGCCACCCCCCATTGCTGCGGGCGAGCCGCGCCAGCCCGGGAGCACTCACCGAGAGCCGCTCGATCCCGTCCCGCCGCGTTGCTTCCTCCTCCTCCTCCTTCTCCTTCTCCTTTTCCTCCTCATCCTCCTCCCCGGGCCTGGCCCCGCCATCACTTTCGCTGCCTTCACTTTGCTCACTGCGCATGCGCAAAGCGTGAAGACCCTTCCGCCTTTACTGCCCTAACGGGCTGCCCAATGCCCCGCCTGACTCCCAGTGCGGCCATACAGGCAGGACGGGTGTGCCCGATGAGTCAGGCACAGCGCGGGGAAGCCCGCGGGGGCTTTGTTACCATCCGCCCTTACTGTCCTCGCGGGCTGTCCATCGCCCTGCCTGACGCCCAGCGCGGCCATACAGGCAGGGCGGGGGTGCCCGATGAGTCAGGCATAGCGCGGGGCAGCCCGCGGGAGCTTTGTCACCGGGCGGGGTCGACGGTACCGGGAGCGGCCGGGCCGGAGGTACCGGGGGAGGCCTGAGGGGGTCGGGGGCTCCCGGGAATGGCGGGGATGCGGATTTGGGGCGGGAGAGACGCAGGGAGGAGCGGCGGTGGCGGTGGGAGGCCGAGGGTCCTTCGTTGTGAGGGCTCTGAGGGGGTCCGTGAGGGGATTGGGGGCTCTGAGGGGTGTAAAGGGTCTGCCTGTGGCTAAAGGGGATTTTAGGGGGTTTTAGGAGATTTAGGGGCGTTCGAGGAGGTTTAGGGGTGTACGGAGGGATGCATAAGAGATTTGTGAGGGGTTCATGGGGATTTAGGGGTTTTTTGAGGGATGCACGAGGGATTTGGGGTTTATGGGGTCTAAAAGGGTTTTGGGGGATCCTGACGTGGTTATAGGGGGGATTTAGGGGTGTGTGGGTGGATGTGGGGGTATTTCGGGGCTGGGAGCGGTTTGTGGGGTGTGGGGGTGTCTGGGGGGGTCTTTGGGGGCATTTAGGGGCGTGTTGAATCATTTAGGGCTGTTTTGGGGGGATTTAGATGTTTTTAGGAGCATTTAGAGTTTCTGGGAGGGTCTGTATGGATGTTTGAAGGCGTTTAGGGCTATTTGAGAGGGATTTAGGGTTTTTAGGACTATTTTAGGGTTGTGAGGGGGTCTGCAGGGATATTTAGGGGTCTTGGGGTGGGTTTCGGGGTGTTTTGAGGGTATTTGGGGCTGTTTGGGGAGGATTTGGGGGTTTTTAGGAGCATTTTGGGGTTGTGGTGGGGTCTGCAGGGGCATTTAGGGCTGTTTGGGGGTTATTTAGGGGTATTTTGGGGGCATTTAGGGCTGTTTAGGGGCATTTGGGGCTGTTTTGGGGGGATTTAAGGATTTTGTGGGGGGTTTAGGGCTCTTTTGGGGCATTTAGGGCTGTTTGGGTTCTGGGTGAGGGCTCAGTGATGGGATTTGGGATTGGGATGGGGAATGTGGCAATGACCCAGCCTGGAGCTAATTAACACCCGGGCTAATTAGGGGGAGCTCATTTAGGGTGCTAATGTGGGAAACCCCCACTCCCAAATCCAGGAAATTTTGGGATTTTGTGTGACACGCCCTCATTAACCCCATATAAACAATGAATTCCCATGAATAAATTCCCAATAATTAATTCCCAATAAATAATTTCCAATAATGGAATCCCAAATTCCCACCGAGAAATCTCAAATCCCACTGGGAAATCCCAAATCCCACTGAGAAATCCCAAATCCCACTGAGAAATCCTAAATTCCAATGGGAAATCCCAAATTGCAATGAGAAATCCCAAATCCCATTGAGAAATCCCAAATTGCAATGAGAAATCCCAAATCCCATTGAGAAATCCCAAATCCCACCGGGAAATCCAAATCCTATCGGGAAATCCCAAATCCCTTCAGGAAATCCCAAATCTCACTGAGAAATCCCAAATGCCCAATGAGAAATCCCAAATCCCACTGGGAAATCCCAAATCCCCATTGAGAAATCCCAAATCGCCATGGGAAATCCCAAATTCCCATTGAGAAATCCCAAATTCCAATGGGAAATCCCAAATCCCACTGGGAAATGCCAAATCCCATTGAGAAATCCCAAATTCCTTTGAGAAATCCCAAATGCCCAATGAGAAATCCCAAATCCCACTGGGAAATGCCAAATCCCATTGAGAAATCCCAAATCCCACCGAGAAATCCCAAATCCGTTTGAGAAATCCCAAATTTCCATTGAGAAATCCCAAATCCCACCGGGAAATCCCAAATTCCCATTGAGAAATCCCAAATTCCCACTGGGAAATCCCAAATTCCACTGAGAAATCCCAAATTCCCATTGAGAAATCCCAAATCCCACCGGGAAATCCCAAATTCCCACTGGGAAATCCCAAATTCCACTGAGAAATCCCAAATTCCAATGGGAAATCCCAAATCCCACTGAGAAATCCCAAATCTGTTTGAGAAATCCCAAATCCCTTTGAGAAATCCCAAATCACACTGGGAAATCCCAAATCCCTTCAGGAAATCCCAAATCCATTTGAGAAATCCCAAATCTCACTGAGAAATCCTAAATTCGAATGGGAAATCCCAAATCCCACCGGGAAATCCCAAATTCCCATTGAGAAATCCCAAATTCCCATTGAGAAATCCCAAATTCCCACTGAAAAACCCCAAATCCCACTGGGAAATCCCAAATCCGTTTGAGAAATCCCAAATCCCAATGGGAAATCCCAAATTCCCATTGAGAAATCCCAAATTCCCACTGAAAAACCCCAAATCCCCCTTGAGAAATCCCAAATCCCCATTGAGAAATCCCAAATCTCACTGGGAAATCCCAAATCCCACTGAGAAATCCCAAATCCCTTTGAGAAATCCCAAATCCCTTCAGGAAATCCCAAATCCGTTTGAGAAATCCCAAATTCCACTGAGAAATCCCAAATTCCCATTGAGAAATCCCAAATCCCTTCAGGAAATCCCAAATCCCTTTGAGAAATCCCAAATCCCACCCCATATCCAGCAGATTTTTGGGGTTTTCTTGTAGAGTTTTCAAAATCCCAAATGTGAATCAGGAATTCCTGGAATTTTTGGGGTTTTTTTTGGGATTTTGGGGTTTCTTTTTGCTCCCTCCGTTCCCAAACTTGGAGCTTTTGGGATTAAACACAAAAATTGATGATTTTGGGGGATTTCAGGGGGAAATGAGGGATTTTATGGGATTTATGGGATTTATGGGATTTATAGGATTTTAGGGAGGTATTGCAGGGCCTGGGGAGTACAGGGACCTCTGCCCTGTTTTTCTGGGATTGGGGTTTTTGGAGGGATTTGGGGTTTTTTGAGGGATTTGAGGTTTTTTGGAAGTAATGGGGTTTTAAAGGATTGGGGATTTTTGAAGAAATGGGGTTTTGATGGATTGGGGTTTTGATGGAATGGGATTTATGGGAGGGATTGGGGTTTTGATGGAGTGGGGTTTTTGGGGGGATTGGGATTTTGATGCCTTGAAGTTTTGATGGATTGGGGTTTTTTTGATGGATAGGGATTTTGATGAATTGAAGTTTTGATGGATTTGAGTTTTTTCATGGATTGGGATTTTGATGAATTGGGGTTTTTTCATGGATTGGGGTTTTTTGATGGAATGGGGTTTTTTCATGGATTTGGATTGGGATGAATTGAAGTTTTGATGGATTGGGGTTTTTTCATGGATTGGGATTTTGATGCATTGAAGTTTTGATGGAATGGGGTTTTTTTGATGAATTGAAGTTTTGATGGATTGGGATTTTGATGAATTGGGGTTTTTTCATGGATTGGGGCTTTGATGCATTGAAGTTTTGATGGATTGGGGTTTTTTCATGGATTGAAATTTTCATGGATTGGGATTTTTTTGATGAATTAAAGTTCTGATGGATTGGGGTTTTTTCATGGATTGGGGCTTTGATGCATTGAAGTTTTCATGGATTGGGGTTTTTTTGATGAATTTAAGTTTTGATGGATTGGGGGTTTTTCATGGATTGAGATTTTAATGCATTGAAGTTTTGATGGATTTGGGTTTTTTCATGGATTGAAGTTTAGATGGATTGGGGTTTTTTTGATGGATTGGGATTTTGATGAATTGGAGTTCTGATGGATTGGGGTTTTTTGATGGATTGGGGTTTTTTGATGGATTGGGTTTTTTTTGATGGATTGAAGTTTTGATTGATTGGGGATTTTTTCATGGATTGGGATTGTGATGAATTGAAGGTTTGATGGATTGGGGTTTTTTCATGGATTGGGATTGTGATGAATTGAAGTTTTGACGGATTGGGGTTTTTTGATGGATTGGGATTTTGATGGTTTGAAGTTTTGATGGATTGGGGGTTTTTTGATGGATTGGGATTTTGATGGATTGGGGTTTTTTCATGGATTGAGATTTTGATGAATTGAAGTTTTGATGGATTGGGGTTTTTTTTTGATGGAATGGGATTTTGATGCATTGAAGTTTTGATGGATCTGGGTTTTTTCATGGATTGGGGTTTTTTGATGAATTGAAGTTTTCATGGATTGGGTTTTTTTTGGACAGATTGGGATTTGATGGATTGGGGCTTTTTCATGGATTGAGATTTTGATAGATTGAAGTTTTGATGGATTGGGGTTTTTTTGATGAATTGAATTTTTGATGGATTTGGGTTTTTTCATGGATTGGGGCTTTGATGCATTGAAGTTTTGATGGATTGGGTTTTTTTTTTTGATGGATTGGGATTTTAATGGATTGAAGTTTTGATGGAATGGGGTTTTTTTGATGAATTGAAGTTTTGATGGATTGGGGTTTTTTTTGATGGATTGGGATTTTGATGAATTGAAGTTTTGATGGATCTGGGTTTTTTCATGGATTGGGGTTTTGATGGATTTGGGTTTTTTCATGGATTGGGGTTTCGATGGATTGAAGTTTTGATGGATTGGGTTTTTTTGATGGTATGGGATTTTGATAGATTGACGTTTTGATGGATTGGGTTTTTTTTGATGCATTGAAGTTTTGACGGATTTGAGTTTTTTGATGGTATGGGATTGTGATGAATTGAAGTTGTGATGGATCTGGGTTTTTTCACGGATTGGGGTTTTGATGAATTGCAGTTTTGCTGGATTTGGGTCCATGGATTATTGAATGCCTCCCACCCTGCTCTCCCCCCTCTCCCTGCCCTCGTTCCCCAACCCTGCAGTGCAGAGCCAGCTCAGGAACCCCTTAAAGAACCAGGGACTCAGCTTCAAACCCGAGCGACCCCCGAGCCTTTGGGATGCTGCAAACCCCCAAATTTCTGCTCCCACCACCCCAAACCTCCCGAGAATCCCCGAGCTCCTAAAGCCGCTTATCCCGGGGAGAGATGAGAGATTCCCACTGACCTCCGAGATTCCCACTGGCCCCCGAGCTCTTAAAGCCGCTCATCCCGGTGAGGGATTCCCACTGACCTCCGGGTGTCCCGCGCCTGGCTGCGGGGCCGAGCAGCGATCCCGGGAGGAGGAGGAGGAGGAAGGAGGAGGAGGAGGAGGAGGAGGTAAGGAGGAGGAAGGAGGAGGAGGAGGAAGGAGGAGGAAGGAGGAGGAGGAGAAGGAGGAAGGAGGAGAAGGAGAGAAGGAGAAGGAGAGAAGGAGGAGGGAGGAGGAGAGGAGGAAGGAGGAGGAAGGAGGAGAAGGAGAAGGAGGAGGAAGGAGCAGGAGGAGGAGGAGAAGGAGGAAGGAGCAGAAGGAGAAGGAAGAGGAGGAGGAGGAGGAAGAGGAGGAGGAGGAGGAGGAGGAGGAAGGAGAAAGAAGGAGCAGGAGGAGGAGGAGAAGGAAGGAGCAGGAGAAGGAAGGAGCAGAGGAGGAAGGAGGAGGAGGAGAAGGAGAGAAGGAGAAGGAGGAGGAGGAGGAAGGAGGAGAAGTAGGAAGGAGCAGGAGCAGGAAGGAGCAGGAGGAGGAAGGAGGAGGAGGAGGAGGAAGGAGGAGGAGGAAGAAGGAGGAGGAGGAAGGAGGAGAGGGAGGAAGGAGCAGGAAGGAGCAGGAGGAGGAAGGAGCAGGAGGAGGAGGAGGATGCGGGGGCTGCGGTGCCGCGGTGCAGCCGCAGCGCCGGGTGGGTCCTAGCGCCCCATGCAGCTCCAGAGGGGGAAAATCAGGAAAAAATCAGGAAAATATCAGGGAAAAAATCGGGAGAAAGTCGGGGAAAATCGGGGGAAAAATTGGGGAAAAATCGGGGAAAAAAATCAGGGGAAATCGGGGAAAAAATCGGGTATAATCCGGGGAAAAATGGTGAAAAAAATCGGAGAAAAAATTGTGAAAAATCGGGAAAAATGGGGGAAAATCGGGGAAAGAAAATTGGGGAAGAAAATTGGGGAAAAAAATCGGGGAAAGAAAAGTCGGGGGAAAGAAAATTGGGTAGAAAATCGGGGAAAAAAATTGGGGAAAAAATTGGAGAAAAAAATCGGGGAAAGAAAATCGGGGAAAGAAAATCCGGAAAAAATCGGGGAAGAAAATTGGGGAAAAAAATCGGGGAAAGAAAAGAGGGGAAAGAAAATCGGCGAAGAAAATCGGGGTGGGGGGAAAATCGGGGAAGAAAATTGGGGAAGAAAATCGGGGAAAAAATCGGGGAAAAATCGTTTAAAAATCGGGGAAAATCAGGAAAAAATTGGAAAAAAATTGGGAAAAAATAGTGAAAAAATCGGGGGAAATTGTGAAAAATTGGGTAAAAAATCAGAGAAAAATCGGGGGAAAATCAGGAAAACATCAGGAAAAGCCTCGTGGTTTTGTGCAGGAGGATGGGGTCAGGTTCTGCTGGCTGGGAGCAGGGATAGGATGAGAGGGGACAGCGTTAATTTGGGGGTTTTTTTGCTGAATTTGGGTTTTTTGTTGTGGCTGGGTAATAATTAGTATTGGCTTGGTGGTTCTGGTGTTAATTTTTTGGCTGGGTAATAATTAGTGTTGATTTTATGGTTTTAGAAGGCTGATTAATTGCTTTATTCTATTATTTTATAGTACATTATATTTATTAAGAAGCTTTTTACTCTTACAGACATCTAAGTGGTCAATGAATTGAAACACTAAGTTTTTATTAATGAATTTAGTGAATTCCAGTGAATTTCAATGAATTTAAACACCAATTTTTTATGAATGAATTTAATGAATTTCAATTAATTTCAGTGAATTTAAACATCAATTTCTTATTAATGAGTTTCAGTGAGTTTCAGTGAATTTTGTGAATTTCAGTGAATTTAAACACAAATTTCTTATTAATGAATTTCAGTGACTTTCATGAATTTCATTAATTCAATAAATTTCAATGAATTTTAATAAATTCCAGTGAATTTCAGTGGTTTTCAATTAATTTCAACACCAATTTCTTATGAATTTCAGTGAATTTCAATGAATTTCATTAATTTCAATAATTTCTGTGAGTTTCAGTGAATTTCAATTAATTTAATGAATTTCAGTGAATTTAATGAATTTCAATGAGTTTCAGTGAATTTCAATGAATTTCAGTGAATTTCAGTGAATTTCAGTGATTTTCAATGAACTTCAACACCAATTTCTTATGAATTTCAGTGAATTTCAATGAATTTCATTAATTTCATTAATTTCTGTGAGTTTCAGTGAATTTCTGTGAGTTTCAGTGAATTTCAATGAATTTAATGAATTTCAATGAATTTAAACACCAATTTCTGGGAGTCCCTGAGAGTGGCACTAGGGATCCTTGGGAGTGGCATGGATGACACTGGGAATTGCTGGGAGTGGCAGGGGTGGCACTGGGAATGGCAGGAGTGGCACTGGGAATTCGTGGCAGTGACATGGGTGGCACTGGGGGTGGCATAAATGGCACTGGGAATCCCTGGGAGTGGCATGGGTGGCACTGGGAATTGCTGGGTGTGGAGTGGGTGGCACTGGGAGTCCCTGGGAGTGGCATGGGTGGCACTGGGAGTGTCATGGCTGGCACTGGAAATCTCTGGGAGTGGCACTGGGGAATCCCTGAGACTGGAGTCAGTGGCACTGGGAGTGGCAGGAGTGGCACTGGGAATCTATGGCAGTGACATGGGTGGCACTGGGGGTGGCATGGGTGGCGCTGGGAATCCCTGAGAGTGGCACAGGGAATCCCTGGGAGTGGCAGGAATGGCGCTGGGTGTGGCATGGGTGACACTGGGAGTGGCATGGGTGGCACTGCTAATTCCTGGGAGTGGCAGGAGTGGCACTGGGAATCCGTGGCAGTGACATGGGTGGCACTGGGATTGGCATGGGTGGCACTGGGAATCCCTGGTAATGGTGTGAGTGGCACTGGGAGTGGCAGGAGTGGCATTGGGAATGCCTGGAGGTGGCACTGAGAGTCCCTGGGAGTGTCATGGGTGGCACTGGGAATGCCTGGGAGTGGCATAGGTGACACTATGAGTGGCACTGGGAGTCCCTGGGAGTGGAATGGGTGGCACTGGGAGTCCCTGGTAATGGTGTGAGTGGCACTGGGAGTGGCAGGAGTGGCATTGGGAATGCCTGGAGGTGGCACTGGGAATCCTGGGAGTGGCATGGGTGGCACTGGGAATCACTGGGAGTGGCAGGAATGGCACTGGGAATCCCTGAGAATGGCATGAGTGGCACTGGGAATCCCTGGGAGTGCAGTGGGTGGCACCAAGAAATTGAAATCAGATTTAATCTGGGTGTGTTTCCCTGGAATCGTTTTTTGCAGACTCAGGAAGATTTCTTTATCCTGAGGATTTTCTCATCCTGACATGGCAGTGCCTGAGTTTAGGGGAAAATTGGGATTTTTCCTCTCTTTTAACCCCAAACCCAAAGGTTGTGGCAAGGGTGGAGCAGCCTTGGGGTTGTTGGGGTGTTCCTGAGAGCTCTGGGTCATCTCCCAGAGCTTTAATTCCCAAAATTTCCCATTTCCCCTTCACTCAGGCCCTCACAAATCTCCTGTCCCACCTCAGCTCCTTCTTTAGGCTCAGGATCCTTGTGGGGTTTTTCCCAGCTCAGGATTTTTCCCCTCAGGATTTCATTTCCACCCCAAATCCAAGCAGGGGGTGGGGAGTGGTGCCTGGGATGTTGAGAAATGGGATTAATGTTATTTCTGGGACTCCAAAAGGCTTTTCCATCTTAAAGAATTCCCTGATTTTGTTCTGTAATTCCATGATTTCCAACACAGGGTGCCCAGAGGAGCCCCTGGGAATGTTCCAGGCCAGGTTTTATGGGATTTGGAGCAGTGGGACAGTGGGAGGTGTCCCTGCCCATGGTGGGGTGGCACTGGTGGCCTTTGATGTCCCTGCCACTCCAAACCATCCTGTGACCCTATAAAATTGTGTTTGTGTGGGAAAAAATTCCTTGTGCTTTAGTTTAATGTGGAAAACTCAATTTTCTTTTTAAATTAACAACTGCTCTTGTGCTTCCCCTGGGAGCAAAATCTGGGATTTTCCTGCTTTTGGGGTTGTCCTGCTGTTCCCAGAGCTCTGTGGGAAGGGCAGTGAGGAATTCCCATTTTCTGAGGGGGTGGCATTGGGAATTCCTGCTGAAATTCCGTGGCTGCAATTTCCTGCTTTTCCTTGCACTTAGAGGAAACTTTCTGGGATTTAAATTCCCTCTCCAGGCTTTCTGGAATTTGAGTTTTCTCTTCAAACTTTCTAGGATTTGAGTTTTCAGTCTTTCTGGAATTTGAGTTTCCCTCTTCAAGCTTTCTGAATTTGAGTTTTCTCTTCAATCTTTCTGGAATTTGAATTCCCTCTTCAATCTTTCTACAATCTGATCAAGTTTTCTGGAATTTGAGTTTTCAAGCTTTCTGAATTTGAATTCCCTCTTTCAGCTTTCTGGGATTTGAGTTCCCTCATCAAGCTTTCTGGGATTTGAGTTTTTAGGTTTTCTGGAATTTGAGTTTTGTCTTCAAGCTTTTTGAAATTTGAGTTTCCCTCTACAAGTTTTCTGGGATTTGAGTTTTCTCTTCAAGTTACCTGGAATTTTTTTTCTCTTCAGGCTTTCTGGAATTTGAGTTCCCTCTTCAAACTGTTTGGAATTTGAGTTTTCTCTTCAGTCTTTCTGGAATTTGAATTCCCTCTTCAGCTTTCTGGAATTTGAGTTCCCTCTTCAAACTTTCTGAATTTGAGTTTTCTCTTCAAGCTTTCTGAGTTTTCTGTTCAATCTTTTTGGAATTTGAGTTTCCTCTTCAAACTTTCTGAATTTGAGTTTCCTCTTCAAGTTCTCTGGAATTTGAATTCCCTCTTCAAGCTTTTTGAATTTGAGTTTTCTCTTCAAGTTTCTTGGAATTTTTTCCTCTTCAGACTTTCTGGAATTTGAGTTTTCTCTTCAAGCTTTGTGGAATTTAAGTTCCCTCTTCAAGCTTTTTGAATTTGAGTTTTCTCTTCAAACTTTTGAAATTTGAGTTTCCTCTTCAAGTTTTCTGGAATTTTTTCCTCTTCAATCTTTCTGGGATTTGAGTTTCCTCTTCAAGCTTTTTAGCATTTGAATTTTCTCTTCAGGCTTTCTGGAATTTGATTTCCTTCTTTAAGCTTTCTGGAATTTAAATACCCTCTTCAAGCATTCTGGAATTTGAGTTCCCTTTTCAAGATTTTTGGAATTTAAATTCCCTCTTCAAACTCTCTGGAATTTGAGTTTTCTCTTCAAGCTTTGTGGAATTTAAATTCCCTCTTCAAGCTTTTGAAATTTGAGTTTCCTCTTCAAGCTTTCTGGAATTTTTTTCTCTTCAAGCTTTCTGGAATTTGAATTCCCTCTAAACTTTCTGGAATTTGAGTTTTCTCTTCAAGCTTTTTGGAATTTGATTTCCCTCTTCAGGCTTTTTGGAATTTGAGTTTCCTTTTCAGTCTTTCTGGAATTTGAGTTCCCTCTTCAAGTTTTATGGAATTTAAATTCCCTCTTTAAGCTTTCTGGAATTTGAGTTTCCTCTTCAAACTTTCTGAATTTGAGTTTTCTCTTCAAGCTTTTTGGAATTTGAGTTCCCTCTTCAAGCCTTTTGGAATTCAAGTTTCCTCTTCTGCTTTTTGGAATTTGAGTTTTCTCTTCAAGCTTTGTGGAATTTAAATTCCCTCTTCAGGCTTTCTGGGATTTGAGTTTCCCTCTTCAAGCTTTCTGAATTTGAGTTTTCTCTTCAAGCTTTCTGGAATTTTAAATTCCCTCTTCAAGCTTTCAGAATCTGAGTTTTCTCTTCAAGCTTTCTGGACTTTAAGTCCCCTCCTCAAACTTTCTGGAGTTTGAGTTCCCTCCTCAAACGTTTTGAAATTTTATTTCCCTCTTCAAGCTTTCTGGAATTTGAGTTTCCTCTTCAAGTTTTTTTTTGAATTTGAGTTCCCTCTTGGCATTCCAGCCTCTCCTTGGAGCACCCTCCAAGTGTTTGTGTTTGTCTTGTTCTGCTGCTGCCTTTGGGATCTGCCAGGATCCCACAGGAGGATCCTGCAGGGGAGAGGAAGAGCAGAAATCCTTCAAAATTTAGGAATTAGGAGGAAATCCTTCCCTGTGAAATTCAGATTTTCTAAATATTTTAAACTTTTTTAGAATCTGAGGCTGAGGAGCTCATCCTCTGTGGAGCTTTTTGGAGAGTTTGGTGCGGATTTTGTGCATTTAAAGCAGCAGGAGAGGTTTAAAATAATGGATAAAATAATTCAGGTTTTGCAAATATTTTAAAATAATGGATTTTAAAATAATGGATTATTTTAAAATGATGGATAAAATAATTCAGGTTTTGCAAATATTTTAAACTGGTTTAGAATCTGAGGAGCTCATCCCCTGTGGAGCTTTTTGCAGAATTTGGTGTGGATTTTGTGCATTTAAAGGAGCAGGAGAGGGGAGGCAGCTGGAGCTGCAGTGGCCTGAGGTGACTCTGCTGGAGTTCCTGCTGCTCCCAGGGAGAAATTCCCAATTTCCAGCTGCATTTTGTGTGGTTTATCCCAGTTCTTTATCCTGCTGGCTCACAAATCCTTTTTGCAGTGGCCAGCCCTGGTGGCTCCCAAATCCCCTTGTTAGTTCTCAGTCCTGGTGGCTCCCAAATCCCCTGGTCAGTGTCCCAGGGGATGGAATTTTGGCTCCAAAATCCTCTTTGCAGTGGCCACTCCTGCTGGCTCCCAAATCCTTTTTGCAGTGGCCAGCCCTGGTGGCTCCCAAATCCCCCGGGCAGTGTCCCCAGGGATGGAATTTTGGCTCCCAAATCCCCTCAGCAATGCCCAGTGCTTGTGGCTCCCAAATCCCCTTGGCAGTGGCCACTCCTGGTGGCTCCTAAATCTCTTTTGCAGTGGCCACTCCTGGTGGCTCCTAAATCTCTTTTGCAGTGGCCACTCCTGGTGGCTCCTAAATCCCCTGGGCAGTGGCCAGTCCTGGTGGCTCCCAAATCCCCTCATTAGTGGCCAATGCTTGTGGGTCCCAAGTCCCCTTGTTAGTGGCCAGCCCTGGTAACTCCCAAATCCCCTCAGCAGCAGCCAGTCCTGGTGGCTCCTAAATCCCTTCATTAGTGGCCAGTCCTGGTGGCTCCCAAATCCCTTTTGCAGTGGCCAGTCCTGGTGGCTCCCAAATCCCCCGGGCAGTGTCTCAGGGGATAGAATTTTGGCTCCCAAATCCCCTCTGCAGTGACCAGCCCTGGTGGCTCCCAAATCCCTTTTGCAGTGTCCAGTCCTGCTGGCTCCAAATCCCCTGGGCAGCAGCCAGTCCTGGTGGCTCCTAAATCCCCTGGTCAGTGTTCCAGGGGATGGAATTTTGGCTCCCAAATCCCCTCAGCAGTGGCCAGTCCTGGTAACTCCCAAATCCCCTCGGCAGCAGCCAGCGCTGGTGGCTCCCAAATCCCCTTGTTAGTTACCAGCCCTGTTGGCTCCTAAATCCCCTCGGCAGTGGCCAGTCCTGGTGGCTCCCAACTCCCCTTGGCAGCAGCCAACCCTGGTGGCTCCCAAATCCCCCGGGCAGTGTCCCCGGGGATGGAATTTTGGCTCCCAAATCCCCTTTTTGGTGACCATTCCTGGTGGCTCCCAAATCCCCTCTGCAGTGACCATTCCTGCTGGCTCCCAAATCCCCTCGTCACCCAGCTTACCCCGGGAGCATTGCCCAGAGGAGGCCGAGGCGCTGCATTTGGGCTCTGTCGCTGAGCCCGAACAATGGGACACGCGCGCTGTCACCTGTCACCGCCCGGAGCGGGACAACCCGCGACAATTCCACCCCGCCGTTAACCCTTCGCGCTCCGTCCCCCCGCGGGGGATTCGGGACAAACCCCGCTCCTCCCGCCCGTTGTTTTTCCCTAAAATCCTCCATGAATGGCGAAACAAACGGGACAAACCTTGGCGGGGGTGAGAGCGGGAGGAACCCGGGGTGTCCCCGCCCGGTGCCACCGGAGGCGAGGCCCGGAGCGGCCCCGGTTGCGGCGGGGCGCGTTAGGACCCAGCGAGGCGGCGGCGCCGTGACAAGTCTGGAGCGGCACTGGCGCAGAGTGGCTCCATCGGCAGCGCTGGAATTCTCTGTATCCTCCTCCCTCCCGGAGCATCCTCGCCCTGAAAAGGGATTTTCCCTGCCGTCCCTCCCTCCCGGAGCCCCGCGGGAGGTGCGGGGGGATGCTCGGCTCGCTCGGGACACCGGGAAAAGGCGCTGGATGCTGCTGGATGCGGCCGTGAGCGGCGGGAGCTGATCGGGATCTCCGGGGCGCTCAGCATGGCCCAGGGCAGGCGGCACGCGTCCGGCCGGGTAAGGGGGGAGGGCTGGCTCCTATCGCGACAGATCGCAGCCAGAACAGCCGCGTTTATAAGGGATTCTCGATTGTGGATCCCCGGAATGTGGCACAATAACGCCGGCAAGGAGGGGGATGCTCCCGGCGTGCGCCAGGGCCAGAGTTCTCTGCTCTGTGTGGGTGATTACCCCAATTCATTACAGCCATTAATTAATTAATTAATTAATTCCCCTTCTCTCCGGCTCAGCACAAAGATCCCGGCGTGTTTTGCTGCCCTCCCTCCCTCCCTCCCTCCGGGCCATGCTGAGCTTCCCTCCGCGGGCCTGGCAAGCGCTTCCAGCTTTTTCCGTATTGCAGCTCCCCCTGGGCTGTGCGGTGCCAGCGGCCCCCCCGGGCCCGGCCGGGCCTTTCCCGGGAGCTCCTGTCCCTGTCGCTGTGTCCCCGCGCGGCCACCACGGTGACATTGTGTCCCAGAGCCCCGCCGGAGCGTTCGGGCCTGGCTGTGCCAACTTGGCAAGGATGGAGCTGGGCAGGGCAGACCCTGCGTGGGCACCGGGTCCTGCCTGCTCTGGGATCCACCAGGCCTGGAGCCGGTGGGGTTTGGGCTGTGGCCGAAGGGATTTGGCTGTGCAGGGAAAACTTCCCAGCCTGGAGCCTTTTTTGCCCACCCCAGCAGGATCTGAGTGTTTGTTCATATGGGATTTTGGGGGCTGGAGGCCCTCAAAGCTCCCTGTTTTCCATAGGGGAGCAGGAGGAGGGGTGAAATTCCAGCCTGGGTCCTGTGACAGCTCTGTCACAACAGCCTGGGCTGATGGAGGGAGGTGTGGCAGGACTGGGGGTCCCAGGGATGCTGGGGGGTCCCAGGGCAGCACTGTGAGTGGATTATCCCTGGATAATCTATGGATTTTGGAATGGGCACTGCAGGAACCACGGCTATGCTGGCCCTTCCTGGGGCTGGAGCCACTGGGTACCCCGGCCATGTCCCTTCTGGGTTTTGGGGACACTGCTGCTGGTGTCCTGAGACACCCACACCTCCCAGTTTGGCAGCCTGGAACTCAGTGCCACCACGGTTTCATCCCAGTGCCACATCCTGGTGTCACCCAGGGCAGCCACCCTCAGTCCCAGGGCAGCAGCTCCAGGGATTAAACCAGGAATTCTTCCCAAGTCTTTCCCTCTTCCAGCTCTGTGGGCAGCACCTGGAATTTAGATCTTCAGGATTAAACCAGGAATTCTTCCCAAGTCTTTCCCTCTTCCAGCACCTGGAATTTGGATCTCGGCAGAGTTGGCTGCTGGGGATTCTCCTGAAACTTTTGATCTGAGCTTTGAGTGGCAGTTTGAGGCTCCAGCAGTGGGGGAGGAGCTCCTGGAGGAACGCTGAGTATTCCTGAGGTGGAGCAGAACGCTGGAGCCCTCAGGTTTGGGTGGAGCTCCAAAATTCCCAAATCACTGGGAATTCATCCCATTTTCAGTGCCCTGGCGCCAGGACCTTCCCATAGCAGAGCAGACAGTCTGTGGGTGTCTATGACACTTCAAAAATGGGAAAATGCTGGATTTGGGAGTGGTTCCAGGTGGGAAGTTGTGGGGAGCAGTCTCTGGTGGTGGTGGCAGCACAGCCACATGCTTGTCCCTCACCTGGTGTCCCTGGCATGTGGCACAGGCTCCTCCTGGGCTGCTCCAGAGCTTCAGCATTCCTGGTTGTCCCATTCCCACCACCTGCATCTCCTCAGCTGGCCTTCACTGGGAATCCCTGGATTTCTCATTTCCTGGGATTTAGGAGCTTTTTCCCCTTCCACACTGAGGGTGACAGGGCTGTCACTGTCAGTGGCCTCAGCCCTTGTGGCTTCCCCACAGTTCTGCTCCTCCACCCTCCTCCTTTGGTGTCCCAGGACTGGGGTATCCCAAATGTGTTCCTATTGTTGGTGTGGCTCAGGGGATCCATGAGGAGCTGCCCTGGGAATTCTGGGCTGTGCCATGGTGTCCCCAACAATGACTGTCCCCATGTGTGTCCCTCAGGGATCGTCACCACAGCCACAGGTGTGTCCATCATCCCGCCTGCTCCCAACTGGGAAAGTTCTTCCTCTTGTAAATCCTGGATTGATCTTGGTTTGAATCTTCATGGGAATTCCAGGCAGGATTTTA
The DNA here is from genome assembly GCF_028551555.1 of Melozone crissalis. Lineage (NCBI taxonomy): Eukaryota > Metazoa > Chordata > Aves > Passeriformes > Passerellidae > Melozone > Melozone crissalis. The sequence goes on from NW_026535905.1 coordinate 6,077,764, forward strand.
TCCATCCAGGTGTCTCACTGACCAATTCCTGATTAATTTGGAACAGAAGAGACTCAGGGGCTGATCCTGAGGGGTGGGATGGGGTGGGACAGATTCATTCTGGGCTCTCCTTCTTTTCCCAAGCGTGAAAAACTCGGGAAAAATTTCTGTGAAATTGGTGCTGGTTGGCAAATGTCTGTCAGGGACAGCCTGCGAGAGCTGGGAATGTCCACCTGGAGAACAGGAGGCTCCAGGGAGAACTTCCAGGGCCTGCAGGGGCTCCAGGAGAGCTGGGGAGGAACTGGGGACAAGGATGGGGGGACAGGACACAGGGAATGGCCAGAGGAACCCCAGGGCTTGGAATGTGACACATCCAAGGGACCTTACCTGGCTGCAGGTGCCAAATGGATAAAAACTCCTGCTCCAGGAACATTCCCATGTCCTGGGGATTTGGGGTTTTCCTTTGGGCTCTGCTTCTGTAACACCTGGGACATGATTTTCCAGGTGCTCTCAGGATGTTGCTACCTGAATTTTGGGAGATATTTGGAGCATCAATTTTTCTTTTTAGGTGTTGGGTTTCTTTGCTGTTTGATTTTGGATTTTGGGTCTTAATATAAGATTATTTCATGGTGATTGATTTCTGCCAGTTGTGTTTGGACAAAACCTGGAATTCGGGCTCACCCCTGATTTTAGTCCCCAAACCCCAAACTGGGTGGGTTCACTCTGCATTCCAGCCTTGGGAAGTGATGTGCAGGGGAAGGGAGTGCTTTGGTTGGATTCCAGAAGCTTCCAAAGCCCCCAGGGTTCTTCCACAGGCTGAGGATTCCCTGAGTCTCCCAAACCCCTGTGGCTGAGGTTTGTCTGCAGGGTGAGAGAGGCTCTGTTTTCCTGGGATAAAGAGCAGATTCTTTGGCTGAAACCAGGCCCAGAGCGACCAAAATTCCACATTTCTGCACCATGAGCAGAACCAGGGACACATGGAGGGGGGAAATGCCAAACTGGTCCTGATTTGGGGATTGCTGGGGGGTTGGGAGCAGTGGGAGGATGGAGCTGAGCAGGACAGGGCACGTCTGAGTCCCCTCTGGGATAGAGGCAGGGGGATGGAAAGGTTTCCATCAGGGTTTTGAGGGTCTCCAGAAGATCTGGAGTGACAGGACACAGGGAATGGCTTCCCACTGGAAAAGGGGAGATTTGGGTGGGATTTTGGGAAGGAATCCTTCACTCTGAGGGTGCCCAGAGAAGCTGCGGCTGTCCCTGGATCCCTGGCAGTGCCCAAGGCCAGGCTGGACAGGGCTTGGAGCACCCTGGGGTGGTGGATGGTGTCCCTGCCATGGCAGGGGGTGGAATATTGAGATTTAAGGTCCCTTCCCACCCAAACCATTCCAGAATTCTGTGATTAATCTGCTTTGCTCAGGCTGATTGCAGAGCAGGAGGTGTTGGGGGTGGATCCCAACAGATTTCCCTGGGATTTCAATAATCCTGAGGGTCTCCAGTAGCCGTGGAGTTCCTCACGTCCATCAGCTCACTGCTGCTCCAAGAGCATTGATCACCTGGATAACCCCACCTGAACCCAGGGGCACCCCAGGATGTCACACTTGGAGTGTCCTGGTCCCTGCTGAAATACAAATATGGATGGAATGTTGATGGAATTGTGGAATTGGTGAGGTTTTAAATCCCCAGTCCAGGGGTGGGGATTCCACCAAGCATTCCAAGACTTATAAAGATGTTATAAAAGGGGCTAAATCAGGTTTGTGAGCCATTGCTGGTGGCTGTGCCATGGATTGTGGCTGCTGTTGGGGAGCAGAAGGAATCACCCAAAATAAAAAGGGCTGGAGGGACATGAACCATCCCAGTATGGACCATGGGGGCCACCAGATCCCAACAGTGTGAAGGGATGGGACAGTGACCTCTGTGTGCTCCTGGGATGGCACAGTGACCTCTGTCTGCTCCTGGGCACAGAATTCCCAAGGGAATGCTGATAAAATGGGAAAAGATGGAGCATGAGCTGGTTAGGGCTGACTGACTGTGCTGCTCTTGTGGTTTTTTCCTCTAAAGGTTCATAAAAATGTTATAAAAGGGGTTAAATCAGGTTTGTGAGCCACTGCCATGGATTGTGGCTGCTGTTGGGGAGCAGAGGGAATCACCCAAAATAAAAAGGGCTGGAAGGACATGAACCATCCCAGTATGGACCATGGGGGCCACCAGATCCCAACAGTGTGAAGGGATGGGACAGTGACCTCTGTGTGCTCCTGGGCACAGAATTCCCAGCCTGGAAACCCAAGGGAATGCTTATAAAATGGGAGAAGATGGACCATGAGCTGGTTAGGGCTGACTGACTGTGCTGCTCTTGTGGGTTTTTTCCCTCTCAAGGCTCATAAAAATGTTATAAAGTGATAAATGAGGTTTGTGAGCCATTGCTGGTGGACATGGATTGTTCCTCCTGTTGGGGATCAGAAGGAATCACCCAAAATAAAAAGGGCTGGAGGGACATGAACCATCCCAATATGCATCCAGGGGAGCCACCAGATCCCAACAGTGTGAAGGGATGGGACAGTGACCTCTGTGTGCTCCTGGGCACAGAATTCCCAGCCTGGAAACCCAAGGGAATGCTGATAAAATGGGAGAAGATGAACCATGAGCTAGTTAGGGCTGACTGACTGTGCTGCTCTTGTGGTTTTTTCCTCTCAAGGTTTATAAAAATGTTATAAAAGGGGCTAAATCAGGTTTGTGAGCCACTGCCATGGTTTGTGGCTGCTGTTGGGGAGCAGAAGGAATCACCCAAAATAAAAAGGGCTGGAGGAGGTGACTGGGGCTGGAGGGAGATGAGCCATCCCAATATGGACACAAGGGAGCCACCAGATGGGACAATGACCTCTGACTGCTCCTGTGATGGGACAGTGACCGCTGTGTGCTCTTGGACACAGAATTCCCAGGCTGGAAACACAAGGGAATGCTGATAAAATGGAAAAAGAAGGAGCATGGTTAAGGCATGGTTAAGGGAGCAGAAGGAATCACCCAAAATAAAAAGAGCTGGAGGAGGCGAGCGGGGCCGGACAGAGATGACCCATCCCAATATGCACCAGGGGGGCCACCAGATGGGACAATGACCTCTGTCTGTTCCTGGGCACAGAATTCCCAGGCTGGAAACCCAAGGGAATGCTGATAAAATGGGGAAAGATGGGGCATGGTTAAGGGAGCAGAAGGAATCACCCAAAATGAAAAGCTGGAGGAGGCGCGCGGTGCCAGACGGAGGTGACCCATCCCGACACTCACCCTTGTGTCCACCCCACCTTTCTGAGGGTCTCTTTTCTCATTGCCAGGCCTCCAGCACGGCCAGGATGAGCTCTGACAGCAGCAGCAAGCCCCTCAAGGTGGGCTCCCGCGTGGAGGTCATCGGCAAGGGCCACCGGGGCACCGTGGCCTACGTGGGCGCCACCCTGTTCGCCACCGGCAAATGGGTCGGGGTCATCCTGGACGAGGCCAAGGGCAAGAATGATGGCACAGTGCAGGGCAGGAAGTACTTCACCTGCGAGGAGAACCACGGCATCTTCGTCAGGCAGTCCCAGGTGGGTGGGATCCCAGGGTTCTGGGGTCCTGGGGTGGTGGGGTGGGGGGTAAATACTGGGAATTTTGGGATTTTCTGTCTCTCATAGGAGAGCGAACAGCTCGCTCCAAATCTAGGTGGGATCTCACTCTGTGCACACATCTTGAGGTTCTGCAGGTGAGATATCACCCTCTGCATGGATCTTGAGGTCCTGCAGGTGGGATCTCATTCTCTGCATGGATCTTGAGGTTCTGCAGGTGGGATCTCACCCTCTGCATGGATCTTGAGGTCCTGCAGGTGGGATCTCATTCTCTGCAGAGATCTTGAGGTTTTCAAGGTGGAATCTCACCCTGTGCACAGATCTTGGGGTCTTGCAGGTGTAATCTGACCCTCTGCACAGATCTTGGAGTTCTGCAGGTGGAATCTCATTCTCTGCCTGGGTTCTGCAATGAAAGCAGTGTGGTGAATTCTCAGTTGTTCCATTCTCCTGCCCAGGTCTGTATTTGCCACCTGCAGCAGGTGGAGTTTGGGATGGATCTCAGATGTTTACCTGGAAGCAGATCCAAGGAATTTCAATTAATTAATTAATTAATTTGTGTTTAAAACCAGTTGGAATCTCACCCCGTGCACAGATCTTGGTGTATTCCCAATTATATTCCCCAATGTAATTGTTCCATTCTGGTGCCCTGTATTTGCCACCTGCAGCAGGTGGAGTTTGGGATCGATCTCAGATGTTTGCCTGGAAGCAAATCCAAGGAATTTTAATTAATTAATTAATTAATTTGTGTTTAAAACCAGGTGGAATCTTGTTCTCTGCACAGATCTTGAGGTTCTGCAGGTGGAATCTCACCCTCTGCACAGACCTTGAGGTTCTGCAATGAAAACTGTGCTGTATTCCCAGTTGTTCCATTCTGCTGCCCTGTATTTAGCACCTGCAGCAGGTGGATCTGCTTCCAGGTAAACACTGGAGATCAATTCCAAACTCCAGATAATTTTCATTAAATTGTGTTTAAGACCAGGTGGAATCCCATCCTCTGCACAGATCTTGGAGTTCTGCAGGTGGAATCTCATTCTCTGCATGGGTTCTGCAATGAAAGCAGTGTGGTGAATTCCCAGTTGTTCCATTCTGCTGTCCAGCTTTGTATTTCCCACCTGCAGCAGGTGGAGTTTGGGATGGATCTCAGATGTTTGCCTGGAAGCAGATCCAAGGAATTTCAATTAATTAATTAATTAAATTGTGTTTAAAACCAGTTGGAATCTCACCCCGTGCACAGATCTTGGTGTATTCCCAATTATATTCCCCAATGTAATTGTTCCATTCTGGTGCCCTGTATTTGCCACCTGCAGCAGGTGGAGTTTGGGATCGATCTCAGATGTTTGCCTGGAAGCATATCCAAGGAATTTTGATTAAACTGTGTTTACCTGGGAGGAGATAACACACTCAGCGTGGGTGTAGCTGCTGAGATTTGCTGCTCAGGTGCTGCAGCCAGGGCCAGGAGCTCCCTGCAGAGCCAACATCCTCCAGGTGGATTCCTGGGTCACCTCCCAAGGAGCCCCCGTGTCCCAGCCAGCTCCTGTCCCCTCCCTGGCACACAGGGGCTGGTGTGTGTCCCACCCTCTCATTGCCAGGCCCTTGGGATTGAGTGACAGAGGGAAGCTGAGCACAAAATGGGGACATTTGGGTCCTGGGGTCCACCCCAGCATCTGCTGTCCCATCCATTTGGATGGTCAGAGGTTGCAGCATGGCTCATCCAAGTGAGATTCAGGAATCACTGAGGTTGGAAATCACCTTCAGGAGGAGTCCAGCCACTCACTGCTTCAGCTTGAGGGAAAATTACCCCATCCTTTCAAAAATGGGATAAACACAGAGAGCTGAACCCACCAGAGCTGGAGGCAAACTCACCAGGAAGCTTTTCATGTTCTTATCCAACCTAAATGCTGTTGGTGTGTAGGAACTGCTGGATGGAGCTCTGCTGCTCTCCTGGAGAGATTTCCCAGTGTAATTCCAGCACACTCCAGTTCCCCACGTTAAAACTGGGCACATGGACCTGGCTCCTTTGTCCATCTTGACCTCTCCAGACAGCTGGGAGAGGCTGAGAGGGGTTTACAGGGAAAGGTTTGGGTCTGCAGGACCAGGAGGGACCCCAAAGCACCCCCAGTGCCACCCCCTGACAGTCAGGGACATTTACACTGTCCCAGGCTGCTCCAATCCAGCCTGGCCTTGGGCACTGCCAGGGATCCAGGGGCAGCCACAGCAAATCTGGGAATGCCATCCCAGCCAGGAATTCCTTGCCAAAATCCCACCCAAATCTCCCCTTTCCCCGTGGGAAGCCATTCCCCTTTTTTGTCACCTCATCCTCTGGGCTGGGTGTGGGGTGAGTGATGCTCAACCCCAGCCCCAAATTCCAGAGCTGGGAAGGGATGGGGACACCTGGAGCAGAGATGGGAAGCAGGATGGGTTCTGGAAATTGGGCATTCCTGGGATCATAAAATCCTGGATTTTGGGTTGGGAGGGAGTTTAAATCCACCCAGTGCCACCCTCAGGGACACCTCCCACTGTCCCAGGCTGCTCCAGCCCTGTCCCTGTCCCTTGGACACTGCCAGGGATGGGGATGCACCCAGCCCCATCCAGAGCCTTGTGCCCAGCATCCTCTGCCCCTGCTCTGTCCATCTGTCCGTCCATCCATGGATCCTTCCATCCATCCATCCATCCATCCATCCATCCATCCATCCATCCATCCATCATCCATCTGTCCATCCATCCATCCATCCATCCATGGATCCATCCATGGATCCATCCATCCATCATCCATCCATCCATCCATCCATCCATCCATGGATCCATGGATCCATCCATCCATGGATCCATCCATGGATCCATCCATGGATCCATCCATCATCCATCCATCCATCATCCATCCATCCATCCATCCATCCATCCATCATCCATCTGTCCATCCATCCATCCATCCATCCATGGATCCATCCATCATCCATCCATCATCCATCCATCCATCCATCCATGGATCCATCCATCCATCCATCCATGGATCCATCCATGGATCCATCCATCCATCCATCCATGGATCCATGGATCCATCCATCCATGGATCCATCCATCCATCCAACCATCCATGGATCCATCCATCCATCCATCCATGGATCCATGGATCCATCCATCCATGGATCCATCCATCCATGGATCCATCCATCCATCCAACCATCCATGGATCCATCCATCATCCATCCATCCATCCATCATCCATCCATCCATCCATCCATCATCCATCTGTCCATCCATCCATCCATCCATCCATCCATCATCCATCCATCCATCCATCATCCATCCATCCATCCATCCATCCATCCATCCATCATCCATCCATCCATCCATCATCCATCTGTCCATCCATCCATCCATCATCCATCCATCTGTCCATCCATCCATCCATCCATCCATCCATCCATCCATCCATCATCCATCCATCCACAGCCCCCAAACCCCCAAATCCCCCAAATCCTCGGTCCCAGAGCAAAGCTGTGGGTGCGGGGCTGCCCCAGCAGGTCCAGAGCTGGTCCTGAGCCGCCCTGGGGCAGGGAAGGTCCCTGGTGTCCCCCAGGGCACAGAGAGGGGACCCCAGCCCTGGCACCCCTGGATGGATGATGGATGGATGGATGGATGGATGGATGATGGATGGATGGATGGATGATGAATGGATGGATGGATGGATGGATGGATGGATGGATGGATGGATGATGGATGGATGGATGGATGGATGATGGATGGATGATGGATGATGGATGGATGGATGGATGGATGATGGATGGATGGATGGATGATGGATGATGGATGGATGGATGATGGATGGATGGATGGATGGATGGATGGATGGATGGATGATGGATGGATGGATGGATGGATGATGGATGGATGATGGATGATGGATGGATGATGGATGGATGATGGATGGATGGATGGATGGATGGATCCATGGATGGATGGATGGATGGATCCATGGATGGACAGATGGACAGAGCAGGGGCAGAGGGTGCTGGGCACAAGGCTCTGGATGGGGCTGGGTGCATCCCCATCCCTGGCGGTGTCCAAGGGACAGGGACAGGGCTGGAGCAGCCTGGGACAGTGGGAGGTGTCCCTGAGGGTGGCACTGGGTGGGATTTAAGGTCCTTTCCCACCCAAGCCATTCCAGGATTCCCTGATTCTACCCAGGCTGGCAATTCCAGGCATGGCTGTTCCTTTCCTGGTGTGTGGAAATCCCTGATTTTAAATCCCTGATTTTGGCACCACCTGGAGCTGCTTTGGCAGAGGAGCTCGATGGCCACCGTGTGCCCAGCCTGTGATGGCAGTTCCCAGTTCTGGAGGAGTGTCACATCCAGCCCCTCTCTGTCCCTGTCCCCAGCCTCTCCAGCAGCTCTGGAATTCCCTGCTGGGCTGTTCCTGCTGGGAAACCCCCAGACCACTCAGAATTCCCACCCTGCATGGCTGCAGGTGTCATGATTTCCTTGGCATCATCTTTTCCTTGGTCTCTTTGTGGCTTTTAATTCAAATTTCATCATTCCTGGTGTCGGGAACCTTCTCAAAATGGAATTCCTGTCTGACAGCTTCCCAGGTTATTCTGATTTTTAAGCTGAGCTCGCAGGTGGGAGGTGTGATGAAAAAGACAAATTCCTGCAGCAACAATTTGGGGGTGCTGATCTGAGGCACAGGGATGATTCTCTCTCAGGGATCTAATCCCTCCCAACCTCATTTTCCATGTTTTTCCAGCAAAAATGCAGCTAAAAATAGTTCAAAAGAAAAATCCCTGAATCTGCTATGGATGTTTCAGGCTGTCAGACCCAGAGCTTTGACTTTCCTCATTGCCTGGGTGAATATTCCGTGTTCCCAATGAAAATTAGGAGTGTGTGGCTGTTTCAGAAGGGCTGATGGCAAAGCCAGAAAGATAAAATTAAAAATCTGTGTGAAAACCATGGGATCTGCTCTGCTGAACCCACTCCCAGAGGGATCTCTTCCCTGGTGTCCCAGTTTGGGAATTTTGGGCAAGGATTGTCGTTGTGTTTTTTCAGATCCAGGTGTTTGAGGATGGAGCGGACACAACATCCCCAGAAACCCCAGAATCTGCTGCCATGAAGGTCCCTAAGAGAGGTATGATCCAGCTGGGAAATCCTTCCCAGGGAGGTGGGAAATCCTTCCCAGAGAGGTGGGAAATCCTTGGTGGAGGGGATGGGAAATTATTCCTGAAGGGGATGGGGAATCCCTCCTGGAGGAGTGTGAAATCCCTCCTGAAAGTGTGGAAATCCTTCCTGAATAAATGGGAAATTTCTCTTGGAGGAGTGGGAATCCTTTCTGGAGAGAAGGAAAATCTCTCTTGGAAGGGTTGGGAATCCTTCCTGAATAAATGGGAAATTCCTCCTGGAGAGACAGGAAATCCTTCCTGGAAAGACAGGAAATCCTTCCTGGAAAGATTGGAAATCTCCCTTGGTTGGGTGGGAATCCTTCCTGGAAAGACAGGAAATCCTTTCTGGAGAAATTGGAAATCTCCCTTGGAAGAGTGGGAATCCTTCCTGAATAAATGGGAAATCTCTCTTGGAAGAGTGGGAATCCTTCCTGGAAAGATTGAAAATCTCCCATTGGAGATTTGAAAATTGGAAGAGTGGGAATCCTTCCTGTAGAGAAGGGAAATTTCTTTTGGAGGAGTGGGAATCTTTCCTGGAGAGATGGGAAATCCCTCCTGCAGAAGTGGGAAGTTCTTCCCAGGTGGGATGGGAAATCCTTCCTGGAAAGATAGGAAATCTCTCCTGGAGGGCTTGGGAATCTTTCCTGAAGAAATGGGAAATCTCCCTTGTAAGAGTGGGAATCCTTCCTGGAAAGACAGGAAATCCTTTCTGGAGAAATTGGAAATCTCCCTTGGTTGGGTGGGAATCCTTCCTGGAAAGACAGGAAATCTCTCCTGGAGGGATTGGGAATCCTTCTTGTAGAGAAGGGAAATCTCTCTTGGAGGAGTGGGAATGCTCCCTGGAAAGATGGGAAGTCTCTCCTGGAGGAATGGGAATCCCTCCTGCGGAAGTGGGAAGTCCTTCTCAGGTGAGATGGGAAATCCTTCCTGTAGAGAGGGGAAATCTCCCTTGGAGGAATAGAAATCCTTCCTGGAAAGATTGGAAATCTCTCCTGGAGAGATTGGAAATCTCCCTTGGATGAGTGGGAACCCTTCCTGAATAAGTGGGAAATTTCCCTTGGAGCAGTGGGAATCCCTCCTGGAGAGATGGGAAATCCTTCCTGCAGAAGTGGGAAGTTCTTCCCAAGTGAGATGGGAAATCCTTCCTGGAAAGACAGGAAATCTCTCCTGGAGGGGTTGGGAATCCTTCCTAGGGAGATTAAAAATCTCTTTTAGAGGAGTGGGAATCCTTCCTGAATAAATGGGAAATCTCCCTTGGTGGGATGGGAATCCTTCCTGTAGAGAAGGGAAATCTCTCTTGGAAGAGTAGGAATCCTTCTTGGAGAGACTGGAAATCCTTTCTGGAGAAATTGGAAATCTCCCTTGGAAGAGTGGGAATCCTTCCTGAATAAATGGGAAATCTCTCTTGGAAGAGTGGGAATCCTTCCTGGAAAGATTGGAAATCTCCCACTGGAGATTTGGAAATTGGAGGAGTGGGAATCCTTCCTGTAGAGAAGGGAAATTTCTTTTGGAGGAGTGGGAATCTTTCCTGGAGAGATGGGAAATCCCTCCTGCAGAGGTGGGAAGTCCTTCCCAAGTGAGATGGGAAAGTCTGCCTGGAGAGAAAGAAAATGTCTCTTGGAGGAGTAGAAATCCTTCCTGGAAAGATTGGAAATCTCCCTTGGAGGAGTGGGAATCCTTCCTGGAAGGACAGGAAATTTCTCCTGGAGGGATTGGGAATCCCTCCTGAATAAATGGGAAATTTCTCTTGGAGGAGTGGGAATCCTTCCTGTAGAGATGAGAAATCCTTCCTGTAGAGAGGGGAAATCTCCCTTGGAAGATTGGGAATCCTTCCTGGAAGGACAGGAAATTTCTCCTGGAGAGGTTGGGAATCCTTCCTGAAGAAATGGGAAATCCCTCCTGCAGAAGTGGGAAGTTCTTCCCAGGTGGGATGGGAAATCCTTCCTGTAGAGAGGGGAAATCTCTCCTGGAGGGTTTGGGAATCTTTCCTGGAGAAATGGGAAATCTCCCTTGGAAGAGTGGGAATCCTTCCTGGAAAGACAGGAAATCTCTTCTGGAGGGGTTGGGAATCCTTCGTGGAGAGATGGAAATCACTCTTGGAGGAGTGGGAATCCTTCCTGAATAAATGAGAAATCTCTCTTAGAGGAGTGGGAATCCTTCCTGGAAAGACAGGAAATTTCTCCTGGAGGAGTTGGGAATCCTTCCTGAAGAAATGGGAAATCCCTCCTGCAGAAGTGGGAAGTTCTTCCCAGGTGGGATGGGAAATCCTTCCTGGAAAGATAGGAAATCTCTCCTGGAGGGTTTGGGAATCTTTCCTGAAGAAATGGGAAATCTCCCTTGGAAGAGTGGGAATCCTTCCTGGAAAGACAGGAAATCCTTTCTGGAAAGATTGGAAATCTCCCTTGGTTGGGTGGGAATCCTTCCTGGAGAAATGGGAAATCTCTCTTGGAGGAGTGGGAATCCTTCCTGGAAAGACTGGAAATCCCTTCTGCAGAGGTTGGAAGTTCTTCCCAAGTGAGATGGGAAATCCTTCCTGTAGAGAAGGGAAATCTCTCCTGGAGGGGTTGGGAATATTTCCTGGAAAGATGAGAAATCTGCCTTGGAAGGATGGGAATTCTTCCAGGAGAGAAAGGAAATCTCCCTTGAAGGAGTGGGAATCCTTCCTGTAGAGAAGGGAAATTTCTTTTGGAGGAGTGGGAATCCTTCCTGAATAAATGGGAAATCTCCCTTGGAGGAGTGGGAATTCTTCCTGGAGAGAAGGGAAATTTCTTTTGGAGGAGTGGGAATCCTTCCTGAATAAATGGGAAATCTCCCTTGGAGGAGTGGGAATTCTTCCTGGAGAGATGGAAAATTTCCCTTGGAGGGTTGGGAATCCTTTCTGAAAGACAGGAAATTTCTCCTGGAGGGGTTGGGAATCCTTCCTGGGGAGATTAAAAATCTCTTTTAGAGGAGTGGGAATCCTTCCTGAATAAATGGGAAATCTCCTTTGGTGGGGTGGGAATCCCTCCTGGAGAGATTGGGAATCCCTCCTGCAGAGGTGGGAAGTCCTTCTCAGGTGAGATGGGAAATCCTTCCTGTAGAGAGGGGAAATCTCTCTTGGAAGGGTGGGAATCCTTCCTGGAAAGGTGGAAAATCCTTCCTGAAGGAAGGGACAACCATGGAATATTTCCCCGTGGTCACTGCAGCACTGAGCCTGTGGAATTGCCCATCCCAGTGGAACTGGAGCATCCCCGTGTCCATCCCTTCGCCGTGCCCGTTCCCCGGGGCAGGGATTGAGCGTTCCTCCCGCTTTTCCCGGGGCAGGGACTGAGCTTTCCTTCCGGTGTAGGGATTGAGCGTTCCTCCCCCATTTTCCAGGGCAGGGATTGAGCGTTCCTCCCGCTTTTCCCGGGGCAGGGATTGAGCTTTCCTCCCGCTTTTCCCAGGGCAGGGATTGAGCGTTCCTCCCCCATTTCCCAGGGCAGGGATTGAGCGTTCCTCCCGGGGCAGGGATTGAGCTTTCCTCCCCCATTTCCCAGGGCAGGGACTGAGCGTTCCTCCCCCATTTCCCAGGGCAGGGATTGAGCGTTCCTCCCGCTTTTCCCGGGGCAGGGATTGAGTTTTCCTCCCCCATTTTCCAGGGCAGGGATTGAGCTTTCCTCCCCCATTTTCTAGGGCAGGGACTGAGCGTTCCTCCCGCTTTTCCCACACCCGCCGTCCCTGGCCGTGATCCCAGCCAGGCTTCCCTCCCTCCCCGTGAGCTCGGCCTTGTCGGGAATGTTTTCCCCGGGCGCTGCGGGATCCCGGAGCTGCCGGAGGGGGCTCTGCCAGCTTCCTGCCTTGGCTGCTGGCTCGGCTCCCTGTGCCAAGCCGGGAGCTCCCTGTGGGAAGCGTTTGTGCCATCGGGATTGGCGGCTCGGGGTGCGCTGGGGGCGGTGGGTGTCGCTTGTGGGAGGGATTTCTCCTCTACGAGGAAATATAGGAGGTAAAATTAGTTGGGAAAAACGGAATGGACTCTTCCTTGCTCTGTGTTTTGGAGTGGATCCTTCCTTGCTCTCTGCTTTGGATGCTGCAGTGCAATCGTGGAATAATTCAGGCTGGAAAAGCCCTCGGACACCCCTGAATTCCCAGCACTGACCGTGTCCCCAAGTGCCACATGCACAGGGCTAAATCCCCCGGGGATGGGCACTCCACCCCTGCCAGGGCTGGACAGCCCTTTCCAAGAAGGAATTTTCCCAAAATTATCCAACCTGGCCCAGCCTGAGGCCGTTCCCTCTCCTCCTGTCCCTGTTCCCTGGGAGCAGATCCCAGCTCCTGGCTCCAAGAATCCAGGGAGTTGTGCAGAGCCAGAAGTTCCCCCTGATCCCCCTTTTCTCCAGGCTGAGCCCCTTTCCCAGCTCCCTCAGCTGCTCCTGGAGCTCCAGAACCTTCCCTTGACTCTCTCCATCGATCCCCTGGATCTCCAATGTCCATCCAGACTCCCCAAACCCCAGGGAATGACCCCAAACTCAATGAGCCCTGGGGTAACTACACAGTAAGAACATTTATTTCAGGGAGTTTTGGAGGGCCAAAAGTTCCCCCCTGATCCCCCTTTTCTCCAGGCTGAGCCCCTTTCCCAGCTCCCCCAGCTGCTCCTGGAGCTCCAGAACCTTCCCTGGATGCTGGGTTGGGACAGACAGACAGCAGGAGGAGCCCGGGCTGCAGGTGGGGTGTGGGACGATGCTGTCAGGGATGCAGGGCTGGGATGTGGCTGCCTGCCAGGGGTTTCCATGGAAACAGCAGCTGCTGCAGCAGCACTGCAGTGGGAGGTGCAGGGATGGCTCTGCCACGGAGCCAGAACAGCAGGGGACACCTGGTGACACCTGGGAATGCAGGCACACCTGCCAGGGAGGGACAGGACACAGGGAATGGCTTCCCCATGGGAAAGGAGAGATTTGGGTGGGATATTGGGAAGGAATTCCTCCCTCTGAGAGTGGGGAGGCCCTGGCACAGGGTGCCCAGAGAAGCTGTGGCTGCCCCTGGGTACTTGGGAGTGTCCCTGGTCCCACCTGGGACCACCTGGGACAGTCCCTGCCCATGGCACAAGGTGGGGCTGATGGGATTTAAAGTTGTCCTCACCCAAGCCATTCCATGATTCTGTGTCCCCAGGTGTTACCCACACAGGGATTTCACGCCTCCCAGCAATGGTGACTCTGCCAGTCCCTGAGCAGCCTGTGCCAGTAGCTCAGAAATCCCCGAAATCCAGGGGTTCAGCCTGTGCCAGTAGCTCAGAAATCCCTGAAATCCAGGGGTTCAGCCTGTGCCAGTAGCTCAGAAATCCCCGAAATCCAGGGGTTCAGCCTGTGCCAGTAGCTCAGAAATCCCTGAAATCCAGGGGTTCAGCCTGTGCCAGTAGCTCAGAAATCCCCGAAATCCAGGGGTTCAGCCTGTGCCAGTCACTCAGAGATCCCTGAAATCCAGGGGTTCAGCCTGTGCCAGTCAGGGATCCCTGAAATCCAGGGGTTCAGCCTGTGCCAGTCACTCTAGGATCACTGAAATCCAGGGGTTCAGCCTGTGCCAGTCAGGAATCCCTGAAATCCAGGGGTTCAGCCTGTGCCAGTCAGGAATCCCTGAAATCCAGGGGTTCAGCCTGTGCCAGTCAGGAATCCCTGAAATCCAGGGATTCAGCCTGTGCCAGTCAGGGATCCCTGAAATCCAGGGGTTCAGCCTGTGCCAGTCACTCAGGAATCCCTGAAATCCAGGGGTTCAGCCTGTGCCAGTCAGGGATCCCTGAAATCCAGGGGTTCAGCCTGTGCCAGTCACTCTAGGATCACTGAAATCCAGGGGTTCAGCCTGTGCCAGTCAGGAATCCCTGAAATCCAGGGGTTCAGCCTGTGCCGGTCAGGAATCCCATTAAATCCGGGGGTTCAGCCCAAGGAGAGCAGTGGAACTGCCCCCCAGTTTTGAGGTGTATCCAAGTGTTTGCCCTCCTCAGCCAGCAGCTCCCATCAGGAATTCCCTGTGCCCCCAAACCCACACCCCACTGTGCCAGCATTTCCTGACTCTGCTTCACTCCCTCTTCCCAAAATTCTCCTGTCCCGCCCTGCTGGGTGTCCTGTGGCTGCAGGGACCCTGGGATGGGGACAGGGGTGTCCCTCGGGCTCATGGCTCTGCTTCTGCTCTCTCCACAGATTCCCTGGATGCCACCAAGGCCAGCAAACTGGTGAGTGACCCCAGCACTTTGTCACCTCTGAGAGCTTCCCATCCCTTCAGGAGGAGCTCATGGACACACTTACATGGGATAAAATGCCCATGGAAAAGGGAATTTCTCCTAAAACCCGTTGGAAACAAGATGTACAAAATGTCATTTTCAGCCAGGAACCAGTGGGTTCCTGAGGGATTATCCAGCACAAATCCTCTGTCACACATTTTAATCTGAGTTCAGCAGCATTCCCTGGCTGCTTCCCCCAAACCCTGACCCTCCTGGAAACCTGGAAAGGACCTCAAAGCCCCCCAGATCCTGCAGGAAACACCTTCCACTATCCCAGGGTGCTCCAAGCCCCTTCCAACCTGGCCTTGGACATTTCCGTGGATGCAGGGGCAGCTCCTCTTTGAGTGCCTCCATCCAGGAGCTCCAGAGGCTCCTGGGACATGGATAGGGACGTGTTGTACCCAAATGTGAGGGATATTTCCTAAGGAATGAGGATCTGGAGCAGGTTCCTGTCCTTGGGAATGGCCATACAGGTGTGGGGCAGTGAGGAATTATGGAATATTGAGGCTGGAAAAACTCCCTGAGACCATCAAGTCCAA
This sequence comes from Melozone crissalis, assembly GCF_028551555.1. Classification (NCBI taxonomy): domain Eukaryota; kingdom Metazoa; phylum Chordata; class Aves; order Passeriformes; family Passerellidae; genus Melozone; species Melozone crissalis. Next base: position 6,093,247 of record NW_026535905.1, read on the forward strand.
AAGTTCCCCCAGCACTGCCCAGGCCACCAGTGCTGGGAGCAGGGATGGAACTGGGTGATCCTGTGGATGGGTTTGGGTGGTTTGGGGTAAAAATTGGATTTTCCATGGGGATAAACTGGCCCAGCTGGGATGTGGGCAGTGTGGGAAAGGAAATGGTGGGGACAGGGAGCTTCTGTGGCACCTGTGGGGTTGGAGTTGCCATTCCAGATCATTCCCAGCAGTGGGAATTCTGCTCCCCACCCCGCTGTGGATGCTGGATATGAGGATGGAGCAGCACCTGGGGGTTCACTGTGCTCAAACCCTGGTGAATGTGAGCTCCAGCCAGAAGGGAGGATGGAAATGGATTCCCTGCCCTGTGTCAGAGGGATTTGAGAAGGTTTTTTGGTTTTTCCTCCTGTGTGGGGTGTGATCCATCAAGCCCTGGCACTGCTGGAGCCTGTGCTCCATGTGCTCCCTGCCCGATCCTCCTGCTTTAATTCCGCCCTGGAATTCATTAGAAGACAAAGAGAATATTTAGAAAACCTCAACGTTCTTGAAATCAGGGAATGGGGATTGTTCTTGGAATTCTTTTGTGCTGCTGATCTGGGAAGGGGGTCAGGACAGGAGATGCTGCTCCATGGGCAGCTGCATTCCAGGGCATTCCTGCTGGTTTGCCATGGAATCCTGGAATGGTTTGGAGTGGGAGGGACCTTAAAGCCCATCCAGGGACATTTTCCACTATCCCAGGTGGCTCCAAGCCCCATCCAGCCTGGCCTTGGACACTTCCAGGGATCCGGAAGCAGCCACAGCAAATCTGGGAATTCCATCCCAACCCCTCCTCACCCTCACAGGGAGGAATTCCTCCCCAGTATCCCACCCATCCCTGCCCTCTGGCAGTGGGAACCATTCCCCCTTGTCGTCACATCTCTTCCCCTGGGAGATCCTGGCCCCCCCAATCCCTTTTCCCTGTCTGTGCACCATGAAATGATTTATTCCCCTTTGCAATGACTCCCTCAAATCCTCCGTGCTGGGGGTGGGGGACAGGAGGTGACCCCAGAGCACGGGGGTGACTCCAGGGCTCTTTCCTCCTTCATTTCCTCCAATTTCCCTGATTCTGTTTCCCCCTCCTGCCTTTCCTGCAGCCTGCAGGGGGTTCCTAGGAGAGCCCCCAGGGCTGTCTAACCTTCCTTCTGTTCCCTCCTCACGCAGCGCGGAGCCAAGCCCAAAAAGGTGCTGTCCGTCCGTCCGTCTGTCCGTCCCCCCCACGCGCGGCCGCATGCCGGGGCCATCGTCACCCTCACCGTCCCCATCCCGGCATGGCTGCATGGCTGTCCCTGCATGTGCTCCCAGCCCGGGAGGGGACACGGCTCAGGGTGGGGTCACATCGCCGTGCCATCGTGGGGGGTTGGGGTGGGAAATGCCTCGGAGAGCAGCGAGTTGTCAGCGGTGTCCCCAAGTGTCGCATCTGCAGGGATGGGGACTGTCCCCCTACTCTGGGCAGCCTCTTCAATGTTTTCCAGGTCTTTCCATGAAGGAATTTTCCCACTGTCCAGCCTGAATCTCCCCTGGCACAACTCTCTCGGATATTTTTATAACCCCCTAAACCCTCGGTGACCTGGGGACAAGTGGCACCGTCTCAGGGCTGTGCTGTCCCTGGGCTCTGGCGCCTTTTGGGGACACTCAAACCCAGCTGGTTTGTGACAATTACTGAAGGCAGAAATCTTTCGTGCAAGGATGAGCTGAAACTCCAGAGGTCTTGGCAAAGAATCCCAGAATGGTTTGGGTTGGGATGGACATTAAAGCCCATCTCATTCCACACCATGGGCAGGGAATCATCATTCCCTGCAGGAAATTTGGGGATTTTTTTTTTCCCCTCTTGGGAATTGTGCCAAGAGAAAAGCCAAGGTGGGCATTGAAAGCATGGGAGAGGGGAGGGAGGTGTTACCTGTGCTCCCTTTGGTCCAGATTTGCTTTCCAGCTGCCTCTGTGTTGATTTTTGGGTGGAAAAACGATCCAAAAAGTTCTGTTTGTCCATGGGAAGTCCAGAGGAGAGGAGCAATGTGGAATCTGCCGAGAGCCTGTGGAGAGAGGCCAGGAGCACCATTCCCCAAGTGTCCCCTCCTTGTGTCCCCCAGATCCAGGTGTCTCCATGTCCCCACGGCTTCAGGGGCCGTGTGGATCCCTCATTGTGGTCCTGCCAGCTCCAAGGGGCTCTGCTGGGATGGGATTCCTGTTGGGAATGTTGGGTTCTGCCTTCCCTGTCCCTGTTCTGGTGGGTTGGCAGCTGCTCCGTGTCCCCGCTGTGTCCCCGCTGTGTCCCCGCTGTGTCCCCGCTGTCTGCTCGGAGCTGTGGCTGGGATTAGGATCAGGGGCTGTGACTGTCACTGCCCTGGGGATCTGTGACTGTCACTGCCATGGGGATCATGGGGCTGTGACTGTCACTGTCCTGGGGATCTGTGACTGCCCTGGGGATCTGTGACTGTCACTGTCCTGGGGATCTGTGACTGTCACTGCCATGGGGATCATGGGGCTGTGACTGTCACTGTCCTGGGGATCTGTGACTGTCACTGCCATGGGGATCATGGGGCTGTGACTGTCACTGTCCTGGGGATCTGTGACTGCCCTGGGGATCTGTGACTGTCACTGTCCTGGGGATCTGTGACTGTCACTGTCCCTGGGATCATGGGGCTGTGACTGTCACTGTCCTGGCAGTCATGGGAGTGTGACTGTGCTGGGGATCTGTGACTGTCACTGTCCTGGCAATCATGGATCTGTCACAGCCATGGAGATCTGGGGCTGTCATTGTCCTGGCAATCATGGGGCTGTGACTGTCACTGTCCTGGGGATCTGTGACTGTCACTGTCCTGGGGATCATGGATTTGTGACTGTCACTGTCCTGGGGATCTGGATCTGTCACTGTCCTGCCCCTCGTCCTGGCTGCACAGACGCACCTCACACAGGGATGTCCCCATTGAGGGACAGCCCCATGCCAGGCCCTGCTGTCCCCTCACAATTTACCCTTTTCAGCCACTCATGGCCCTGAGAGCCCCCCCGGCCCTCGGGCAGCTCCTGCCCCCACACAGGGCTGTGCCATCTGGGGGGGGACCTGGATAATGAGAGTAATTAGCGGGTAAATCCTCGTTCTGGAGATTAGGGCGGCTCCTGTGTGTCAAATATAGACTTTAATCTACAGACTTTATTGTGCAGAGCTGCTGCCAGATGGGCCTTGCCCCCTGCTGTGCCCCTTCCCTGTTTTCCATGGATTTGGGAGCGCTGTGGCCTTTGTGGCCTTTGGGTCGTGCCGTTCCCAGGGCTCGGAGCAGGGGCTGCAGGACATGGGGGGCCCTGTCCCTTGGCTGTGACACTGTGTTGGGTGTCCCTGTTCTTGGAGCAGGAGGTCCATGCTGTCCTCAGGAGGTGCTGGCCTCTGTCCTGGGCCAGGCTGCCTGGGAAGGACCCCAAAATCTGGTTAAAGAGCAGGAAAAGGGTCTTTCTTTCCCAGGTCATTTTTGGGATGAAGCAGTTGTGCTGTCTTCATCCCCATGACAATGTGTCTGTGCTGGTGACAGGCCAGTCCCTTCCCCTGCTGCAGTGCTGGGTGACACTGCGTCATGGATGTCACCTCCCAGGGACACGGAGGTGGCAGGGCTGTGATGGGAACAGGGAACTCCCAGGGATGCAGGGAAAGGCTCCAGCAAAAGCTCTGCCTCACTTGGGAGCTGCCAGGGTCTGACCCATTCAGGGATCATGGAATTGTGGAATATTTCGGTTGGAAAAGCCCTCTGAGACCCCTGAGTCCAACTGTTCCCCTGGCACTGCCAAGTGTCCCCAAGTGCCACATGCACAGGTGGCATGTGCTGGTGCTGTGACCCTGCTGTTAAATCCTGTCCTGCCACCTCAGGTCACCTGTCCCCCGCTGCTGCAGCCAGTTTGATCCTGGGATTGTCCTTGGATGATCAGGTTTGTCCCTCTGCAGTGACATCGCTGTCCCAGTGGCATCCCATGTGCCAGGGCTGGGTTCTGCTGTGCCCTGGGGCTGGGCCCTCTCTGCTGGGCACCTGCTGCCATCCCATCCCACCCAGGGTGACCCGTCAGTGGCTGGGTCAGTGTGCGGGTGTTATCCCGGTGTTATCCCGGTCTCCATGCAGGTGTGGTGGGGTCAGTGTCTGGTTGTTATCCCGGTGTTATCTTGGTCTCCGAGCAGGAGTAGCCGGATCAGTGTCTGGTTGTTGTGCCAGTGTTATCCCGGTGCTATCCCAATCTCCATGCAGGAGCAGCCAGGTCAGTGTCTGGTTGTTATCCCAGTGTTAGCCCGGTGTTATCCCAGTCTCTGTGCAGGAATGGCCAGGTCAGTGTCTGGTTGTTATCCCGGTGCTATCTCAGTGTTATCCCAGTCACCATGCAGGAGTGGCCGGGTCGGTGTCTGGGTGTTATCCCAGTGTTATCCCAGTCTCTGTGCAGGAGCAGCTGGGTCAGTGTCTGGTTGTTATCCCGGTGTTATCCCAGTGTTATCCCGGTCTCTGTGCAGGAATGGCCAGGTCAGTGTCCGGGTGTTATCCTGGTCTCCATACAGGGATGGCCGGGTCAGTGTCTGGATGTTATCCCAGTGTTGTCCCGGTGTTATCCCGGTCTCCATACAGGAGCAGCCAGGTCAGTGTCTGGGTGTTATCCCGGTGTTATCCTGGTCTCATCCTGGTCTCCATGCAGGACTGGTAGGGTCAGTGTCTGGTTGTTATGCTGGTCTCCATGCAGGAGCAGCCAGGTCAGTACCCAGTTGTTGTCCCCGGTGTTGTCCTGGTCTCCGTGCAGGAATGGCCAGGTTGTTATTCTGGTGTTATCCCAGTGCTATCCCGATGTTATCCCGGTATTATCCTGGTCTCTGTGCAGGAGCAGCCAGGTCAGTGTCTGGTTGTTATCCCGGTGTTATCCCGGTGTTATCCTGGTGTTATACAGGAGCAGCCAGGTCAGTGTCCGGGTGTTATCCCGGTCTCTGTGAACGAGCAGCTGGGTCAGTGTCCAGATGTTTTCCCGGTGTTATCCCGGTCTCCATGCAGGAATGGCCAGATCGGTGTCCAGGTGTTATCCTGGTGTTATCCCGGTGTTATCCTGGTCTCCACACAGGAGTGGCTGGGTCAGTGTCTGATTGTTATCCCGGTGTTATCCTGCTGTCATCCTGGTCTTCATGCAGGTGTGGTGGGGTCAGTGTCCAGTTGTTATCCCAGTGTTATCTCGGTCTCTGTGCAGGAGCAGCCAGGTCAGTACCCGGTTGTTGTCTCAGTGTTATCCTGGTCTCCATGCAGGAATGGCCAGGTTGTTATTCTGGTGTTATCCCAGTGCTATCCTGATGTTATCCCGGTATTATCCTGGTCTCTGTGCAGGAGCAGCCAGGTCAGTGTCTGGTTGTTATCCCGGTGTTATCCCGGTGTTATCCCGGTCTCCATGCAGGAATAGCCAGGTTGTTATTCTGGTGTTATCCCAGTGCTATCCCGGTGTTATCCCGGTCTCCAGGCAGGAGTGGCTAGGTCAGTGTTTGGTTGTTATCCCGATGTTATCACCGTGCTATCCCGGTGTTACCCCAGTCTCTGTGTAGGAGTGGCCAGGTCAGTGTCTGGTTGTTATCCCGGTGTTATACAGGAGCAGCCAGGTCAGTGTCTGGGTGTTACCCCAGTGTTATCCTGGTCTCATCCTGGTCTCCATGCAGGACTGGTAGGGTCAGTGTCTGGTTGTTGTCCCAGTGTTATCCTGGTCTCCATGCAGGAGTGGTGTGGGTCAGTGTCCGGTTGTTATCCCGGTATTATCCTGGTGTTATCCTGGTCTCCATGCAGCAGTGGCTGGGTCAGTGTCCGGGTGTTATCCTGGTGTTATCTCAGTGTTATCCCAGTCTCCATGTAGAAGTGGCCGGGTCAGTGTCTGGGTGCTATCCCAGTGTTATCCCAGTCTCTGTGCAGGAGCAGCTGGGTCAGTGTCTGGTTGTTATCCCGGTGTTATCCCAGTGTTATCCCGGTCTCTGTGCAGGAATGGCCAGGTCAGTGTCCGGGTGTTATCCTGGTCTCCATACAGGGATGGCCGGGTCAGTGTCTGGTTGTTATCCCAGTGTTGTCCCGGTGTTATCCCGGTCTCCATACAGGAGCAGCCAGGTCAGTGTCTGGGTGTTATCCCAGTGTTATCCTGGTCTCCATGCAGGACTGGTAGGGTCAGTGTCTGGTTGTTGTCCCGGTGTTATCCCAGCCTCCGTGCAGGAGTGGTGGGGGTCAGTGTCCGGTTGTTATCCCGGTATTATCCTGGTGTTATCCTGGTCTCCATGCAGCAGTGGCTGGGTCGGTGTCCGGGTGTTATCCCGGTGTTATCTCAGTGTTATCCCAGTCTCCATGCAGAAGTGGCCGGGTCGGTGTCTGGGTGTTATCCCAGTGTTATCCCAGTGTTATCCCAGTCTCTGTGCAGGAGCAGCTGGGTCAGTGTCTGGTTGTTATCCCAGTGTTATCCCAGTGTTATCCCGGTCTCTGTGCAGGAATGGCCAGGTCAGTGTCCGGGTGTTATCCTGGTCTCCATACAGGGATGGCCGGGTCAGTGTCTGGTTGTTATCCCAGTGTTGTCCCGGTGTTATCCCGGTCTCCATACAGGAGCAGCCAGGTCAGTGTCTGGGTGTTATCCCAGTGTTATCCTGGTCTCATCCTGGTCTCCATGCAGGACTGGTAGGGTCAGTGTCTGGTTGTTGTCCCGGTGTTATCCCAGCCTCCGTGCAGGAATGGCCAGGTTGTTATCCTGGTGTTATCCCAGTGTTATCCCAGTGTTATCCCAGTGTTATCCCCGTCTCCATGCAGGAATGGCCAGGTTGTTATCCCGGTGTTATCCCGGTGTTATCCCGGTGTTATCCCGGTCTCCATGCAGGAATGGCCAGGTTGTTATCCCGGTGTTATCCCAGTGTTATCCCAGTCTCCATGCAGGAATGGTCAGGTTGTTATCCCAGTGCTATCCCAGTGCTATCCCGGTCTCCATGCAGGAATGGCCAGGTTGTTATCCCGGTGTTATCCCAGTGTTATCCCAGTCTCCATGCAGGAATGGTCAGGTTGTTATCCCAGTGCTATCCCAGTGCTATCCCGGTCTCCATGCAGGAATGGCCAGGTTGTTATCCTGGTGTTATCCCAGTGTTATCCCGGTGTTATCCCAGTGCTATCCCGGTCTCCATGCAGGAATGGCCAGGTTGTTATCCTGGTGTTATCCCAGTGTTATCCCGGTGTTATCCCAGTGCTATCCCGGTCTCCGTGCAGGAATGGCCAGGTTGTTATCCCGGTGTTATCCCGGTGTTATCCCGGTGTTATCCTGGTGCTATCCCGGTCTCCGTGCAGGAGCAGCTGGCCCGTTCCAGCCTGGAGCAGGTCCCAGCTGTTCTGTTGAACACAGAGGGGCCACTCCAAGCCCCGTTAATCCTTTAAAGGAACGGATAAATCCATCAGCTCCCAAACCCCAGCTCACCCCCGCTGCCCAAACCGAGTCCATGGCAGGGCCTGGATGATCCCAGGGCAGATGTCCCAGGCACTGCTGTTCCTCAGGCCGGGTGACACCCCTGTGGCAGCTCTGTGTGTCCCCAAGGGAGCCTCTGGGGATTATTTTGATGTCACCCTCTGGGGCCAGGAGCTGAGCAGCAGCTGGTGCTGCAAACAGATGACGCCATGGAAAGGAGCTGGAGTTAACCTGGCATCTCCTCTCCAATCCCCCCAAGAACCAGGAATTCTCCCATCTGTGCTGCTGCCACCACCTCCTTCTCATGGATTTAGGATAAAAAACCTCCCTTACCCATCCCTGAGGAGTTTCAGGGACAGCCCAAAGCACCTGACACCATTTCCCTGGGGTTAATTGCATTTTCTCCCTGCTGCTGCATTTATTGGATCTTTGTGTGGGAAGAGTTGATATATTCTGGATTTAGGGAGCAGAGCTGTGTGAGAGGAGAGGAGCTGGTTCATTAGAGCAGCTCTAATACCCATAATTATCTTAAACTTAAATCCATGTGAGCCTGCACGTGGCTCCTCCAGAAATGGACACAGCCCTGGGATCATTCAGGGGCTTAAAGCCAAGGATCCAGGATGATTTCATCTGGAAATGCTACAAAAGGGATTCCTGTTTTGGGCCAGGGCAGTGGGAATGGGAGGGAGATGCTGTTGGAGCGTTGGAATGGATTTGAATGATCCCAAAAGCTGGGCCTGTGTCAGCTCTGGCTCCTGGAGAGGTTTGTGGTGCTCAGGCTGGTGGAGCTCGGGGTTTCTTTGTTTGGAGATGCAATTCCAGCTCCCAAAATTGTCCCTTGGGAATGCTGCCCTGCCCCCAGCGCCTGCACGCAGCCAGAGGGAGCTGCAGGAGAGGAGATCATGGAATGGGCTGGGTTAGAGGGGACATTAAACCCATCCAGGGACACCTCCCACTGTCCCAGGTGGCTCCAACCCCAATGTCCAGCCTGGCCTTGGGCACTGCCAGGGATCCAGGGGCAGCCACAGCAAATCTGGGAATTCCAGCCCAGGCAGCAATTCCTTGCCAAGATCCCAGCCCGATCTCCCCTTTCCCAGTGGGAGCCATTCCCTGGCTCCTGTCCCTGCAGGCCTTGTCCCCAGTCCCTCTCCAGCTCTCCTGGAGCCCCTTCAGGGACTCTGAGGATTCCCTGCAATTTTCCCTTCTCCATTCCCAGCAATCCTGACTCCAGAGCAGAATGATGGGATGGTTAAGGCCCATCCAGTTCTATCCCATGCCAAGGGCAAGGGGACACCTCCCACTATCCCAGGCTGTTCCAAACTCCATCCAGCCTGGCCTTGGACACTTCCCCCACCCCTGATTCCCTGATCCAGGGTTTTTTTCAGGAATCAGATCCCAGCACAGATCAGTTGGACACAGGATGTCCCCAGCCTGACATCCTTGAGGGGCTGCTTTCCAGGGAATGCCAAAGAGGCCTTAAAATGCTTTTTCCAGGAGATTGGCAGGATTGTGCTGAGGGGCTGGAAATACTGGAGGTAAAATTCCCTCTGTGTGTGGAGGGTTGGGTGTGAGCCTGGGGCACCCTGAGCTCCTCTCCCCTCCCTCATAGTGTGGGAATTTTGGAAAATAACACAGTTGGAATGGGAGCTGGATGAGTCTGTGTTCATGTTACATAATACAACAGTCATATGATGGATGGGATTTAAGATGTGTGCCTGTAAAGGGAGCTGCTCTCCTGCTCTCCAGCACTCCGTGGGGCACTCCGTGGATTCATGGAGAGTTTGGAGATGGTGCTTGGTGACATCCTGTGGGTTCCCGGCAGAGTTCTTGGCCAGGGACACCGGGAATGCCGGGCAGGAATTGCGGGAACGGTCCTGGCAGGGCAGCGAGGCTCAGGGCGTGCTGGACACACTCCTGAGGGGCATTTTTAGGGCAGGGATTTTGGGGCAGGGGCTCTCCGAGGCTCGGGGGGGTCTCTCCACACCCTGAGCTCCCTCGATCCGCCCGTGTCGGTGCGGAGCTGGCGCCGGGTTGCGGCGCGGCAGGATGATCCCTCTGTCCATCTATCCATCCCTCGGGGCTCGGCGCCGTCCATCTGTCCATCCGGGCTCCGCTCCGTCCGTCTGTCCGCTCCCGGGGGGTTTGCCGGCGCGGGGCGGGTTTGGCTGCGGGCACGGCGGCGATACCGAGCGCAGCCACGGAGCCGCCAGCACCGCGGAGCTGACACCGGGGGGGCTCCGAGCCGCTGAGACCCTCCCCGAGCGCAGCATCACATCCCCATCCCCATCCTCATCCCCATCCCCATCCCCATCCTCATCCCCATCCCCATCCCCATCCCCATCCCCATCCCCATCCGCCCGGCTCGGTGCAGCGCCCGGCGGTGCGGCCCCTCCGCGGTGATGTCATGAGCCGCCGGGGCGGTGGTTGGAGCCACCGGCGGAGCGGGGACGAGCGGCCGCGGCCGGGGGGGGCTGCCCCGGACCCCCTGAGCCCCCGCCGAGCCCCCGGGCAGGCCGCGGCCATTTGCCGTGTCCGGCCGCGCTGACTGACCCGCTGCTCCGTCTCCTCCCGCTCCGGCCGTCCCTGCGCGACGATGAGGCAGGCCCCGGCCCCACGCAAGGTACGGTCCGCGCCCGCATCCCCCGCCCCGGCATCGCGTCCCCGCTTGCCGGCCGCCTCCTCGCTGGTTTTGCCCGTTTTCCCCGCGTTGATGCTGCCGGGCTGTAATTGGGAGCGTGACGGGCTCGGGGAGGAGGGGGGCGGTGGGTGAGCATCGGTTCGTGGCTGGCTTTGCCTTCCGAGCTCCCGGAGTCCCCTCTCCGTGTCACCCGGCCAATGCAGCGCCTCTGCGGCTCTGCCGGGGCCCTGTCCCCGCTGCCGGTGCCATCCCTGTCCCCGCTGCCGGTGCCATCCCTGTCCCCGCTGCCGGTGCCATCCCCTCTGCCTGGGGGTGTCAGTGCTGTCCCTGCTGCCTGTGTTGTCCCCGCTGCCGGTGCCATCCCCGCTCCAGGGGTGCCAGTGCCATCCCTGCTGCTGTCCCTGTGCCCATGGCTGGTGCCATTCCCGCTCCAGGGGTGCCAGTGCCATCCCTGCTGCTGTCCCTGTGCCCATGGCTGGTGCCATTCCTGCTCCAGGGTTGCCAGTGCCATCCCTGCTGCTGTCCCTGTGCCCACAGCCTGACAGTGTCAGTGCTGTTCCTGCTGCCGGTGCCATCCCTGCTTCCAGTTCCACCAGTGCCCACCCTGGGGAAGCTGTGTGCCCACAATCCCGGTTTTCCTGCCAGCCACGCTGCTGGGTTCAGCCTTTGGCATTCCCAGGGGCTGGCAGTGCCCGAGTCCCTGCCAGGCTGCCATTCCCGCAGGTGACAGCGCGGGCACTGGCCTATATGTTTATTTTTAGTGTAACCACGATGTCACTGCTCAGCTTAAAGAGAAATCCTGGGAATTTCTGGCTGATGGCAGGGAATAGACCTGAGCTGGTCTGTACCTGGCAGGAAATGCTCCTGATTTACCCCTGCACCTCCCTGAGCTCAGACACCGACGCTCCTCGTCACGTGTCCCTGTTAATCCTATTCCCCGTGGAAAGTTTCAGGGATGCTGCTTTCCCCGTGCCCCGTTGGAGGGGGCAGTGGGGGCTGCTGGAGCTCAGCCCCACGCCTGGATTCCTTCCTGCTTTTCCTGTTGCTCCTCTCCTCACCCATGGAATCACACCTGTGAGACCTGGGTGGTGCTGCTTGTTTAAAATGCAGAATTCCCAGCAGTATCCCAGGGAACCACACCCTGAGGGGCTCATCCAGGGGCTGAGACTCAGCTCCAGCAGAGGGGAGGTGCCTCCAAAGGGGCCAAATTCCTGGGAATGGAGTGGGATGGCTTCAGCACGGAGCAGCACTGGATCAGTGCCTGGGCATCACCCCCAGCACTGCCTACCCCACTCAGGAGCTGCTGCCTATTGGAATCCTCCTGGAAACTCTGGGAATCCTCCACAGCAGCAGCCACAGTGAAGTTCAGACCTGAAGCTTTGAAACTCAGTCCAGGAGAAGGCTCCAGTGACACCTCCCCTGTCCTGCCTGCTGGAAGGTGACATTCACACATTCCTGCTCATCCATCCAGCACTCGCTGCTCCTGCCTGGATCAGGATTCCCACACCTGGAGCAGAACCAAATCAGGAGGGATTGTGGGACCCCACCTGGAGCAGGCAATGCTGACCCCACCACAGTCAGTCCTTGGTGTCCAGGAGGATTTTTCCAGAGTTCCTGCTGCCAGGAGCTGAGTCCATCTCGGAGCGCGCCGGTTCGGAGCCCCCAAGGCTCCCCTGGGAGCTGAGGTTTTGTAATTCCATCAAATATTGATGCAGCAGCATTACACAGCAGAGCAGAACCTCCATGGAACATCCATCCCCATCCATCCATCCGTCCATCCATCCCCAGCAGGGGGGTTGGAGCTTCCTGGATCCAGGTGGGGCTGGAGCCTCTGCTCCCAGTGCTGGCACGATGACAAACACCAGAAAATCCACGTCCCATCCTGGTCACCGACTTTTCCAGAGCCCAGGGATGACTGGCTGGGGACAGATGGTGCCACCACGGAGGGGAGCCCAGACATCCCCCATTCCTGATGGAGAGAGCAGCTGGAGCATCCCAGAACATCCCTTTGCCACAAATCCCAGGGGTCCTGGAGCTTCAACTTTGAGTGGTCATCACATGGAGGAGACCAGAACTCCCAAGGATGCACAGAGCAGGATTGTTCCTTGTCATTCCACGTGGCTTTAGGGATGGTTACCAGGAGGCTTCTCCCTGTTTTTAGGGTTTGGTGTGGTTTGAGGCAGGGTTTGAATTGGTGTCCCCCACCCCACGGCCAGGACAAGGCTCAGTGTCCCCCAGTTTGGGGCTCAGTGTCCCCCAGGACAAGGCTCATTTGTCCCCCAGTTTGGGGCTTGGTGTCCCCCAGGACAAGGCTCGGTGTCTCCTGGGACAGGGATCAATGTCCCCCATCCAGGAAAAGGCTCAGTGTCCCCCAGGGAAGGATTTGTTGTCCCCCAGAACAGGACTCAGCTGTCTCAGGTGACATTTCCCCATGTCCAAGGACACGGTGGTCGGTGTGGGACCCCCCAGCCCTGCCCCACTCCTGAGCCCCCCCACATGTGGAATTCCTGAAGAGGATGTTTTCCAAGTGTTTCCCAGATTTTTGTTGCTGCTCCATGTTGCTTACTTGGACTTTGGGAAGATGCTGGAGAGCTCCTGAAGGGCATCCTGAGGGTTTCACTTGAAGGTCTGGAACTTGTGCTGCTGCAATTCCATTTTCCTGGCCAGTTTGGTCACTCAGATGTTGTGGAAGATGGGAATGTCTTTCCTCAGGATTGACAAGTTTGAAAGTGCAAACACATCCAGGTTTATACTGAAAACAGGGAAATAAAGCTCAGAGGTTCCTGAGGCCTCGGGAGGGAACACGGCCGTGTTGGAGATCAGCTGGAGCTGCTGGTCCCTGGTGGGCTCTGTGTGCCTCCTGTCGCCATCCTGGACATGAGATCATGTGGCAGTGCCATTATCCATCTGTTCTGCTCCTGTTTATTCCCAGCTGGGATTAGGTCATGGAATCAGAAATGAGGGAGAGCGTGGAAGTGCTCCAAGGCTGCAGCTGGACAGATGTTCCCAATGCCCACCCGCTGCCCCCCAGGACCAGCCTGGTCACTCCTCCTTTTCCATCCATTAGGGATTGTTTTTAAGGGGAAAAATATTAAATAATTTCGTATTTGTCTCTGTTCCAGGCTGAGCCCTGTGGCCTCCCCTCCCTGAGCTGCTGGGAGCTGCTGCATGTGCATGGAGGGGTGTGGGGGGGTCCTGCCCCAAAATCGTGGATGATTTAATTCCAGCCATGAAAGGAAAAGCTGGGAGTGTGGGATCAGCTCTGCAGTGTCCCTGGAATTTCTGGTTAAACACAGCAGAGCCTGGGGGCTCTGGGGCAGCTGCTCAGGGTGCTCTGGGCCTTCTGGAAAACCAGAGGGATGAGGAGAGGAGAAAACTCACGTTTAAGATTAAATCCTTTCCATCTCCCACTCCGGGGCTCTCTGGGAAAGGCGTGGGAGGTCAAACCCCCCGTGCCCATGGAATGCCCAGCCAACCTGAACCAGGCTTTGCCTCTGAAGACCAAAATTCCTTGGAAATACAGGGTGGATGTGCCCTGGGGTATCCGTGGGGGTTCAGGATGTGCCCTCTGTGCCCAGCTCTGTCCCCACACTCGGCTGGAGGGGCAGGGATGGGGCAAGGCTCTGGGCTGTGCTCCCGTGGAAGCTGTGCCAGGGGATCCCATGGGATCTCTGCCCGTGGAGCAGGTTAACGAGCCCCCAGGCTAACGATGCCACACCCGGTGCCGCGGGGCACACTGACGATGCCGGGCACACTAACGATGCCGTGCTGTCTTTTGTCTCCTTTCCCTGCTCTGCCGCTCTGGCCGCCGCCGGCTGTTCTCTGCTCCTCTGTCCCTGTGTGACTGTCTGTCCTCTCTGCTTCCGCTCCCGCTGCCCTCCAGAGCACCGCCCGCCGGCCCAAGGTGAGCAGCCACGGTGGGGGCACCGAGCGCGGAGGGCACCGGCGGCCCCGGGGGTGCCAGCGCCACTCAGAGCATTGGGTGCCAGCCCTGTCATGAGCGTGGATCAGCGGGTGACAACAGCAGGATCCACTGGGTGCCAGCCCCACTCAAACATGGGCATTGGGTGCCAGCCCCACTCAAACATGATCCATTCATTGCCAACCCCACTCAAACATGGGCCATTGGGTGCCAACCCCAAACATGGGCCATTGGGTGCCAACTTCACTCAAACATGGGCCATTGGGTGCCAACCCCGAACATGGGCCATTGGGTGCCAACCCCACTCAAACACAAGCTGTTGGGTGCCAGCCCCACTCAAACATGATCCATTCATTGCCGACCCCACTCATTGGGTGCCAGCCTCACTCAAACATGGGCCATTGGGTGCCAACCCCACTCAAACACAGGCCATTGGATGCCAACACCATCTCAAACATGGTGCATTAGGTACCAACCTCACTCAAACACAAGCTGTTGGGTGCCAGCCCCACTCAAACAGAACCCATTGGTTCCCAGTCCCACACAAACATGATCTGTTGGGTGCCAACCCCACCCAGACCTGATCCATTCATTGCCAATCCCACCCAAACATGATCCATTTGTTGCCAACCCCACTCAAATGTGTCCATTCTTGCGGAAGCCAACTCAAACATGATCCATTGGGTGCCAACCCCACTCACAAACAATCCATTCTTTGCCAGTCCCACTCAAACATTGGGTGCCAATCCCAGCACAGACACAATCCATTTGATACCAACCCCATTCAAACACAATCCATTGGGTGCCAACCCCACCCAAACATGACCCACAGGTGGCCAACCCCACTCAAACATGGCCCATTGGGTGCCAACCCCACCCAAACATGACCCACAGGTGGCCAACCCCACTCAAACATGGCCCATTGGGTGCCAACCCCACCCAAACATGACCCACAGGTGGCCAGCCCCACCCAAACACGACCCCACCGTTGTCCTTCCACCTCATTGTGCAGAGCCCAGAGGAGCTCACAGCTCCTCAGATGGACTCCTCTGGAGCAGGTCCAGATCCTTGGGAACCTCTCCCAGGATGGAGCAGTGTGAAATCCATGTGGCAGTGCCCAGGCTGTGCCAGGGGGTCCCTGTGGGCATTGCTGTTCCCTGACTGTCCCAGTTTGTGCTGGGATTTGGGATCTGAGTTCAGATGGGATCTGAGAGATCAGATCAGTGGGATCTGAGTGGGATCTGAGAGACCTGGGGTGGGATCTGAGTGGGATCTGAGAGACCTGGGGTGGGATCTGAGAGGGATCTGAGAGACCTGGGGTGGGATCTGAGTGGGATCTGAGAGAGGCTGTGTGGTCCCAGCTGGCCCTCCGGGGCTGCTCCAGCCACCAGCATTCACCTTGGGAAAGGACTTATGACTTGAAGGGAGGAAATGTGGGAGAGAAATCCTTAAAGGTTGAGGATTTGGAGGTGGAGAACTCTCCTGCAGGGAGGGCTCCATGCTCAGCAGGTGCTTCCAGCCCCAGGCAGGGGTGGATTCCTTCAGCCCCAGGGCTTTGGGATGCCCCCATTCCCTGGCTTTGCATGGTTCCTGCTGATGTCTCTGCAGGGATGTCCCATGGGACCTCCTGCTCCTTTGCCCTCACACCTTTGGCAGGGAGGTGGAGTTGGGATCCTGGAATCATGAAATGGATTGGGTTGGAAGGGACCTAAAGCCCATCCAGCTCCACCCAGGAACAGCTCCCACTATCCCTGGTGGCTCCAAGCCCCATCCAACCCGGCCTTGGACACTTCCAGGGGTGTGGCAGCCACAGCTGCCCTGGGCACCCTGTGCCAGGGCCTCAGCACCCTGGAATTCCTTCCCAATATCCCATCTAACCCTGCTCTCTGTGGGGGTCTGTGACCCCAAAAGCAGCAGGAACAACAAACGTCTTTGCTTTGAGCTGTATCTGAAAGAAAGCGTTTGGGGCTTGGTGCTGCCCAGAAATTCCCCATTTTCTGTGCCTGGGAGAGCTGGGATCATCCCAGGAGGGCAGGCTGGGCCTGTCTGAGCAGTGCTGGACTTGCTGCCATCGAGTTAACTCAGATTTGCTTCCATTTTGGGGAAAATAAGGGCAGAGGGTGAATGTTTCTCTTTCTCAGTTGTACCCGTGGGTGAAACCACACACTAGGTGAACCCTCATGGCACCAAAAATCCCATTTCTAGAAATAAAATCAAGTCAGGAAATTTAATTTATAGTCAGAGATGAGTGGTCCAAAAATAGGGTGGTCCATGAGGAGACCAGTGGGAGCCTGGGAGGTCCTGGTGCTTCCCTCACCCCTTTTCCCATTGGAAAACCCACTGGGCTCAGGCAGTGACTAATTAACAGCCTCATAAGTGCTAATGAAGCACCACCAGGCCCCACTGGACTCTGGGAACTCCTTGTTGATTTTCTTGTTGCTCCCCTAAATCTGGGTTCTCATCTTGATGGGCTCTGAGGTTTTGCTGTCTCACCCTCTGGAGCTGGGAAATGGAATCCTGGAATGGTTTGGGATGGGAGGGACATTAAAGATCACCCGTGCCACAGCAGGGACGCCTCCCACTATCCCAGGGTGCTCCAAGCTGGCCTTGGGCACTTCCAGGGATGTGAGGCAGCCCCAGCTTCTCTGGGAAACACGTGGAGTCCTTCCCCAATGGATTATCCATGAATTCTCTCCGAGCCCAGCTCCTCCAGAGCAGAATTCCCGAGGGACAGTGACACAAATCAGTGACACTACTGGAAACGGGAATCAGGGAGTCACCAGAGGTGTCAGGGTGGGAGCTGTGGGAGCACATCAGGGATGTCCCCCCTGCCTCCCCCTCACCCGTGCCGGTGTTTTGCAGCCCACCCGGACCCCCACATCCTCGGCGTCCGGCGGCACCGCGGGGCCCTCGGGCTCGGCCTCGGCGTCCGGCGGGGAGATGAGCAGCAGCGAGCCCGGCACGCCCGCCCAGACCCCGCTGGTGGCCCCCGTCATCCCCACGCCCTCCCTCGGCTCGCCGGGGGCGCCGCCGGTCCCCTCGCCCACCAAGGTGAGCCCTGCCCAGGTGAGCTCTGCCCCCAGCCCTGCCCAGGTGAGCGCTGGGCTCCACCGGTGCTCCCCAGCCGGCAGGAGAGAAAACTGCACCCAGCACTGAGAGGAGGAAGAGGAGGTGCCCTGGAGGGTCCTGGGGGTGGTCCCTGGGCTGTGGGAGGAGCATTGGGACAGGTCCGAGCTGGCCCGGACAGAGGAAGAGGGAGCAAAGCTGCGAGGCCACTTCCAAAGAGAATTCCCAAATAACCCTCCCTTCATTTCCAAAGAGAATTCCTTGTGCACCTCCATCCCTTCCCAAATAAATCCTGTGGGACACGGGTGGCATCAGAGCAGTTTGGCAGGGTCCCTGTGGGACACAGGTGACATCAGAGCAGTTTGGCAGGGTCCCTGTGGGACACGAGTGACATCAGAGCAGTTTGGCAAGGTTGAGGCTCTGAGTCACAGCTTGATCCTGTTAAATCCAGAGGGTCCAGTTGGCTGCATCCACTAGTGCTGGGAGGACTGGGGTGGAGGGACCAGGGATGCACTGGGGAGCCTCCAGCCTTGGGGAGGAAAGACCCCTTGGAGAGGTTCAGGATTTCCCAAACTTGGGGGAATTGGGGTGGAGAGACCAGCAGGGATGCACTGGAGGTCCTTCTGCCTTGGAATGCAAAGCCCACCTGGAAAGATGCAATATTTCCCAAATTCAGGGATTTTTAATCATTTTTAATCATTACAGAGTTACTCCCGTTTTGATCTTTAAAATACTTTTTATCACTTCCATCCTGCTTTGATTAATGAGCTAATTAGAGCTTGGGAGAGATTTGGGGCATAAAGCCAGGGAATGGAATAGCAGGAGAGGACAAGGCTTTGGGATTGTGTGTGGAAGGGAGAGCTGGGGAAGGCACCCCAGGGTGGGGACAGGGCATCTCCCAACCTGTGTCCCCATGCCCAGAGCTCTCTGGTTTCTGTAGCTGGGTGCAGAACTGGCTTTTCTGGGGACTTCAGAATGTCCAGGCTGGGAAAGCAGCAGAGGAGGAATCCATGGGAGGTTCTGGATTTTTCCAAGACCTGTTCCTTGCTGTCACCCAGCTTTGGGATTTGAAGGTTTAACCCCTGTGGCTGCTGCCAGGGAGGGAGGTGACATCCCTTTGTCCCTGCAGCCCTTCCTTTGGGGAATGCTGGCATCAGCCTTTCCCTGCCCTGGGAGCTGAGCTGCTGGAAAAGGAGCTGGATCAGTTTTCCCTGGAGGGAGATCACTTGGGGATGATGTGGATGCTGCAGTGGGATCAGGCAGCCACAGCTTCTCTGGGCAGCCTGTGCCAGGAATTCCTTCCCAAAATCCCATCTAATCCTGCTACTCCAGGCCCTTGTCCTGAGTCCCTCTCTTCTGCCCCAATATTGATGACCAAAGTCAGGCCAGGTTCCCTGGGCCTCCAGAAACTTCCCCAGAGCTCTGTCCAAGGATGTCCCTGCTCCTTCCCTAATCCTTGGCTCGGTGTTGTAGGAGGAGGAGAATCTCCGTGCTCAGGTCAGGGACCTTGAGGAGAAGCTGGAGACACTGAAAATCAAGAGGAATGAGGACAAGGCGAAGCTCAAGGAGCTGGAGAAGTACAAGATCCAGCTGGAGCAGGTGCAGGAATGGAAGAGCAAAATGCAGGAGCAGCAGGCTGAGCTCCAGAAGCGCCTGAAAGAGGCCAAGAAGGTGAGTGGGTGTCCTGGGAATGGGGCAGTGCCTGGAGAGGTGACTGCAGGAGGAATTCCAGCCCTGACAAACCTTTCTGGGAGAAAATTTTCCCAATATCCAGCTAAACCTCCCCTGGTGCAACTCAAGGTCTTTTCCTCTGTTCTGAATCGATGTTGGGTGTATTTGGGAATCAGGCTGAGCCAAGGTGGGATTTGAATTCCTTATTCCCTCTCTTTCCAGGTGCTTCCCTCTTCCTTCTCTCTCCAGATGTTTCCCCATTCTCTCTCTCTCTCCAGGGATTCCAGGAGTCTCCCTTTCCCCTCAGCTGTGCCTGCAGCTCCCAGGATTCCATCCAAGGAGCATTTCCTTCTCCCTGCCCTACTTTCCACAGTGGATTCCTGGTTTCTTTCCCCAGGGATTTATCTGTCTGCTCCAGCATTCCCTGTCTCCTTACCTTTGTCCTCACCTGCTTCTCCTGCCAGGCTCTCTGGGTGTGGAGCAGGGAAGAGAGGAGTGGGACACCCTGGAACCCTGGGCCATCCCCTCCCATCCCAGATAACCTGGTGTCCATTGGATCTGGGAGAGCCTTGAGGGACAATAATTTCCTGAGAGCTGCTGTGGGGTCTCTCCAGAGTTGTGGGGTCCCCTCAGCCGCTGTGCTTGCCCACAGGAAGCCAAGGATGCCCTGGAAGCCAAGGAAAGGTACATGGAGGAGATGGCAGACACAGCCGACGCCATCGAGATGGCCACGCTGGACAAGGAGATGGCCGAGGAGAGGGCAGAGTCCCTGCAGCAGGAGGTGGATTCCCTCAAGGAGAAGGTGGAATACCTCACCATGGACCTGGAGATCCTCAAGCACGAGATTGAGGAGAAAGGTGGGAAGGGAGAGGGACTTTGGGCTTGGAGAATGGGGAATGGGAGTGGGGTTAGGTGGGATGTTGGGAAGGAATTCTTCTCTGTGAGGGTCCCGAGGCCTGGAATGAATTATTCCATAAAAGCTCTGGCTGCTCCATCCCTGGAAGTGTCCAAAGCCAGGTTGACTGGGGCTTGGAGCACCCTGGATAGTGGGAGGTGTCCCTGCCCCTGTCAGGAGGTGGGAATGGGTGGGATTTAAGATCCCTTCCCACCCAAACCAGTCTGGGATTCTGGGATTCTGATTGCTCCTTTCCTCCACAGGCTCTGACGGAGCAGCATCCAGCTACCAGGTGAAACAGCTGGAGGAGCAGAACGCCAGGCTCAAGGAGGCTCTTGTCAGGTGGGAGCTCACCCAAATTCCTTCCCAGGCCTCTTGTGCTCCCTCAGTCTGAGAACACCAATCCCAATCCTCCTCTGGAGCAGCCCGTGTCATTCCTGTTTATATTTCTGGGATCTTTGCCGAGCTCTTAAAGCATCCACAGGGAAGGGAGAGTCCCTTGTCACAGGGGATTGGTGGGGATGGGGACAATGAGCCACTCCAGCCTCATTCCCTATGGAATGCCTCATTCCCTATGGATGGATGTGGTGCTTGGTATCCCAGCACTGTTCTCCAGACCCTGCCCAGCCCTGGGATCTCCCTCTCCCTGGATGATCCCACCTTCCAGGGCTTGGGTGCTCGAGGGCTTTTTATTTGGGACTCCACAGCCAAGAAGTTCAGGTGGAACCCATCCCTTGGTGTGAATGAGCTGGATTTTGGGAACGTTGCTCATGTTCCCACCAGGGAGGGGCAGGTGGGGCTGGATGAGCTCTGTTATCCTGGCTGGGGCAGACAGGGGCTCTTGGGAGGGCCCTGACAGGACCTGTGGCTGTCCCAGGATGAGGGACCTGTCGGCCTCGGAGAAGCAGGAGCACGTGAAGCTCCAGAAGCAGATGGAGAAGAAGAACACGGAGCTGGAGTCACTGCGGCAGCAGCGGGAGAAGCTGCAGGAGGAGGTGAAGCAGGCGGAGAAAACGGTGGATGAGCTCAAGGAGCAGGTGAGGGACAGGTGGGATGGGATATTTGGGATGTTCGTGGGCAGTTTGGGGACACTTGGGGCATTGAGACTCCTGGAGATCCCACTGCAGGGACCAACACTCCTGGTCCCATATTCCCTAATTCCAAACCCTGTTCCAGCAGTGGGGCTGTGCTGGGCTCTGCCTGGAGGTGGGATTTGTGTCCTGGAGCAGGGATGGATGGATTGGGATTTGGGATTTGTGTCCTGGAGAAGGGATGGATGGATTGGGATTTGGGATTTGTGTCCTGGCACACAGATGGATTGGGATGTGTGTCCTGGCACAGGGATGGATTGGGATGTGTGTCCTGGCAGGTGGATGCAGCACTGGGTGCTGAGGAGATGGTGGAGACTCTGACAGAGAGAAACCTGGATCTGGAGGAGAAGGTCCGGGAGCTGCGTGAGACCGTCGGGGACCTGGTAAGGCAGAATTCCCTGGGATGACACTGCTGAATTCCCTGGGATAACACTGCTGAATTCCTGGGATAACAGCTGCTGAATTCCCTGGGATAACACTGCTGAATTCCCTGGGATAACAAATGCTGAATTCCCTGGGATAAGGGCTGCTGAATTCCTGGGATAACACTGCTGAATTCTTGGGATAACAGCTGCTGAATTCCCTGGGATAAGGGCTGCTGAATTCCTGGGATAACACTGCTGAATTCCCTGGGATAAGGGCTGCTGAATTCCTGGGATAACACTGCTGAATTCTTGGGATAACACTGCTGAATTCCCTGGGATAACACTGCTGAATTCCTGGGATAACACTGCTGAATTCCCTGGGATAACAAATGCTGAATTCCCTGGGATGACACTGCTGAATTCCTTGGGATAACACTGCTGAATCCCTGGGATATGGGCTGCTGAATTCCCTGGGATAACACTGCTGGATTCCCTGGGATAGCAGCTGCTGAATTCCCTGGGATAAGGGCTGCTGAATCCCTGGGATAACACTGCTGAATTCCTTGGGTCAACAGCTGCTGAATCCCTGGGAAAGAGCTGCTCCAGCAGCTCTTACCTCAGGAATTCCCGCTCCTGGTACGGGGAGCTGCAGTGGTGGCGCCAGCAGGATTCATGAAAGCTCTCCAGAGCACCGGGACACATCCGAGCCCCACTGTGTGACTCTGTCCCCTTGGTGCCACCTCCCTGCAGGAAGCCATGAACGAGATGAACGACGAGCTGCAGGAGAACGCGCGGGAGACGGAGCTGGAGCTGCGGGAGCAGCTGGACATGGCCACGGCGCGCGTGCGCCAGGCCGAGAAGCGCGTGGAGGCCGCCCAGGAGACCGTGGCCGACTACCAGCAGACCATCAAAAAGTACCGGGAGCTCACGGCTCACCTGCAGGTGGGTCCCCACCTCCAGCCCCTCCTGCAGCTCGCCTGGTGGGCAGGAGAGCCAGAGGGAGCATCCCCTGGGAGTGTCCTGGTGGCCAGGAGAGCCACAGGGAGCATCCCCTGGGAGTGTCCTGGTGGGCAGGAGAGCCACAGGGAGCATCCCCTGGGAGTGTCCTGGTGGGCAGGAGAGCCACAGGGAGCATCCCCTGGGTATGGCAGGATACAGCTTGGAGCTGAGTGGGTTCCTTGTGGAGATTCCATAGGGACCCCCCCAATGCCTTCTCCTACAGGGATAGGCTGGGAGAGCTGGGAATGTCCTTGAAGGCTTCAAGGAGACCTCAAATCCCCTTTTAGTGCCTTAAAGGAACTCCAGGAGAGCTGGAGGGGACTTGGGCTCAGGTCTTCTGGGCAGGGAAGGGAGCTGGGGAATGAGCCTGTGGATATTCCAGGAGAGCTGGAGGGGGACTTGGGACAAGGGTTGGGGGACTTGGGACAGGGGTTGGAGGGACAGGACACAGGGAATGGCTTCTCACTGGAGATTTAGATGGGGTATTGGGAAAAAAATCTTCTCTGTGGAGGCTTTCCCAGCCCTGGGCTCAGGTCTGCTGGCAGGGAAGGGAGCTGGGGAAGGAGCCTGTTCCTGGACTGGAATACGCTTGGTGCCTCTCCCTCCCCTCCACCTTCACTGGGTGCTGCACAAGGAGCTCCCCAAGGAGGAGGTGCTGGGAGGTTTGGTGCTGGGAGGGGCTTGCTGGGGTGTGGGGTCCCTGATCTCCATGTCCCCATGTCCCCATGTCCCCGTGGCCAGGATGTGAACCGGGAGCTGATGAGCCAGCAGGAAGCGTCTGCAGAGAAGCAGCAGCAGCCGCCCCCCGAGATGTTCGACTTCAAGATCAAATTTGCAGAGACAAAAGCTCACGCCAAGGTAGGGCCAGCAGGAGACCTGGGTGGGCTTGTCCATGCCCTGGGACAGGCTCCAGGGTATTCCCAGAGTTGTGGCTGTCCCTGGATCCCTGGAAGTGTCCAAAGCTAAGCTGGACAGGGCTTGGAGCAACCTGGGCTAGTGGGAGGTGTTCCATGGGCTGGAACGAGATGGGCTTTAAGGTCCTTCCAACCCAAACCTTCAGGATTTTGAAGCCCTGCTGCTCTGGAGTGAGGCTGGGAGAGCTGGGAATGTTCCCCTGGGGAGGGGAAGGCTCCAGGGAGAGCTCAGAGCCCCTTACAGGGCCTGAAGGGGCTCCAGGAGAGCTGGAGAGGGACTGGGGACAAGGCATGGAGGGACAGGACACAGGGAATGGCTTCCACTGGGGAAGGGGAGATTTAGATGGCATATTGGGGAAGAGTTTAGATGGTGAGGCCCTGGAAGGGATTTCCCAGAGAAACCCTGGCTACCCCAGCCCTGGAAGTGCCCAAGGCCAGGCTGGAGCTCCCTGAGATGGAGGAAGGTGTCCCTGCCCGTGGCATGGGGTGACACTGGGTGGGCTGGGAGATCCCAGAGACATTCTCCAAGGAGCAGCACTCCGTGATTGATCCCCCTGGGCTGGGCTGTGCCAGGGAGCCCTGGAGCAGGCGGGTGACTCTCAGTGTCCCTCAGGCCATCGAGATGGAGCTGCGGCAGATGGAGGTGCAGCAGGCCAACCGGCACGTGTCCCTGCTGACCTCCTTCATGCCCGACAGCTTCCTGCGGCACGGCGGCGACCACGACTGCGTCCTGGTGCTCCTGCTCATCCCACGCCTCATCTGCAAGGTGGGACAGCCTGGGCACAGCCCCTGCATGGGAAACGACACCTTTGTCACCAGGGGAACTGAGGATTGGGGGTGTTTAGTGTTGGAGAACTTCCCAAAGTTCTGGAGTGACTGGAGGTGCCGTCCCTGCAGGGGTTCTGGTGGGATAATGGGAAAATTCCTTCTGGAAAGAGGTGTCCAGGTCTGGCTCAGGACAGGGTGGAGTCCCCATTCCTGGGAGGATTTAACAGCTCTGTGGATGTGGCACTTGGGGACAGTGTGGAGTCCCCAGGACAGTGTGGAGTCCCCATCCCTGGGGGGATCTAACAGCTCTGTGGATGTGGCACTTGGGGACAATGTGGAGTCCCCAGCTCTGTGGATGTGGCTCAGGACAGTGTGGAGTCCCCAGGACAGTGTGGAGTCCCCATTCCTGGAGGGATTTATCAGCTCTGTGGATGTGGCACTTGGGGACAGTGTGGAGTCCCCAGGACAGTGTGGAGTCCCTATTCCTGGGGGATTTAACAGCCCTGTGGATGTGGCACTTGGGGACAATGTGGAGTCTCCAGGACAGCGTGGAGTCCACATCCCTGGGGGATTTAACAACTCTGTGGATGTGGCACTTGGGGACATGGCCAGAGGTGGTGCTGGGGGGAACAGTTGGACTCCGTGGTCTTAAAGGACTTTTCCAACCTAAGTAATTCCATGATTCCACGATTATAAAACGGTCTGCGAGAAGGGAAGGGGAGGAAGCAGCCAGGGGTGGTGGGAGCGCTCAGGGTCACTTTGCCAGGACAGGTCACATTTTGGGGCTGCAGGGCTGTTACCCATGGCTCAGCAGGACACAGCAGGGAGGGAAGCACGGGATGCCCTGAAGGATTTCGCTGTCCCCCCCAGGCCGAGCTGATCAGCAAACAGGCGCAGGAGAGGTTCGAGCTGAGCGAGAGCTGCGCGGAGCGGGCGGGGCTGCGCGGAGCCCCCGGGGAGCAGCTCAGCTTCGCCGCCGGCCTCGTCTACTCGCTGAGCCTGCTGCAGGCCACGCTGCACAAATACGAGCAGTGAGTACCGGCCCCGCCCGTCCCGCCCTCCCGGGCGGAGTTCCGGGGATTTGGGGAGCCGGGCTGGGGAAGGGTGGTGGGGTCGCTGTTACTGCCTTGCCATGGGGTCATTGCTCTGTGTGTCCTTCCTAAAGGGTGACATGGGAAGGGATTTTGGGAGAAGAAGCAGTGGGATCCCTTTCTCCATGAGCTCTCTGTGTCCCTCAAGAGATCACATGGGATCTTGGGAACTGGGCTGGAAAAAAGCTCTGGGATCCCTTTCTCTGTGACCTCTCAGTGTCCCTCTCAAAGGGTGACATGGGAAGGGATTTTGGGAACCAGGCTAGAAAAGAGCAGTGGGATCCCTTTATTCCCTTATGAAGATCTCCTTCTCTGTGACCTCTCCATGTCCTTCCCATGAGATGACACATGATGGAATTTTGGGAGCCAGTCTAGAAAAAGCCAGCAGGGTCCCCTTCACTGTGACCTCTGTGTGTCCTTCCTAAAGGGTGACATGGGAAGGGCTTTTGGGAGAAAAAGCAGTGGGATCCCATTCTCCATGAGCTCGCTGTGTCCCTCAAGAGATCACATGGGATCTTGGGAACTGGGCTGGAAAAAAGTCCTTTCTCTGTGACCTCTTTGTGTCCCTGTCAAAGGGTGACATGGGAAGGGATTTTGGAAACCAGACTAGAGAAAAGCAGTGAGATCCCTTATGAAGATCCCCTTCTCTGTGACCTCTCTGTGTCCTTCCCAATGGGTGACATGGGAAGGGATTTTGGGAACCAGGCTAGAAAAGAGCAGTGGGATCCCTTTATTCCCTTATGAGGATCCCCTTCTCTGTGACCTCTGTGTGTCCTTCCCAAGAGATGACACATGAAGGAATTTTGGGAGCCAATCTAGAATAAAACAGCAGGGTCCCCTTCTCTGTGACCTCTGTGTGTCCTTCCTAAAGGGTGACATGGGAAGGGATTTTGGGAGAAGAAGCAGTGGGATCCCTTTTTCCATGAGCTCTCTGTGGCCCTCAGGAGATCACATGGGATCTTGGGAACTGGAAAAAAGCTCTGAGATCCCTTTCACTGTGACCTCTTTGTGTCCCTGTCAAAGGGTGACATGGGAAGGGATTTTGGAAACCAGGCTAGAGAAAAACAGCAGAATCCCCTTACTCCCTTGTGAGGATCTTCTTCTCCATGACCTCTTTGTGTCCCTCTCAAGGGTGACATGGGAAGGGATTTTGGGAGACAGGCTAGAAAAAAGCAGTGACATCCTTTTATAACCTTATGAGGATCCCCTTCTCTGTGACCTCTGTGTGTCTTTCCCATGAGATGACACATGAAGGAATTTTGGGATCTAAACTAGAAAAGAAGGATGGGTTCCCATTCTCCTTCTCAAGAGGTGAGACATGGAGGAATTTTGGGATCCAGGCTAGAGAATAAGGATGGATTCCCCTTCTCCTTCCCAAGAGGTGACATGGGAAGGAATTTTGGGAGCCAGGCTAGAGAATAAGGATGGGTTCCCATTCTCCTTCTCAAGAGGTGACACATGAAGGAATTTTGGGAGCCAGGCTACAAAGAAGCAGCAGGATCCCCGTATTCCCCTGTGGGGGTTCCCATGTCCATGACCCTCCTGGTGTCCCCCTGGGAAGGAGCTCCAGCCCCAGCCAGGTCACAGCCGTGTCCCTGTCCCCAGGCCAGCAATGCCCCAGGGCTCTGATTTCCCACGTCCTGCCTGGAGGTGCCCCCAGCCCCTTGTCCCTGTCCCCTCAGAGCCCTGAACCGCTGCAGTGTGGAGGTGTACAAGAAGGTGGGGACCCTGTACCCCGAGATGAGCGTCCACGAGCGCTCCCTGGACTTCCTGATCGAGCTGCTCCACAAGGATCAGCTGGACGAGACCGTCAACGTGGAGCCGCTCACCAAGGCCATCAAGTACTACCAGGTGGGGCTGGTGGCACTGGGGGCAGGTGCCACCTCACCTGTTGGACGTGGATCAGCTCCTTTTGGCAGCCCTTTCCTTTGGGTGTTGTCACCCAGGTGACCATGGCTGTGTCTCCTGCTCTGTGTCCATCCCACATTCCTTCCTTCCACACTGCTTACCTGTGAATTAACCACCACCAGCTCTTTTGGGGCACTGTTGTTATTTCCATTTAAAAAATGGCCCAAACCCTCAAAATTTGGGGCTTTTTGAGTGTTCCCGCATTGGATTTTTTCCATGTGGGTGCTGATCCTGCCATTCCCACAGCACCTGTACAGCATCCACCTGGCTGACCAGGCTGAGGACTGCACCCTGCAGCTGGCTGACCACATCAAGGTGAGTGGGGACAACCCCACCTCTGTGTCCCCAGGATCCCTGTGGGAGGGGAGATGTCCCTGCTGCCATTCCCCAGCACAGCCACTCTCCCCCATTGGTGGCACTGGGGTCAGGGAATGGGGACATGGGGATGAGAGGAGCAGGAGTGGGAATGTGGGGACCCTCCTGTTTCAGGGTGGGGGTTGTATCCTGGATTTCTCAAGGGAAGAACCAGAGTCCTGCACCCCCTGGATGAAACCAAACCAGACCAGAGATAGCCTGACTGCCTCAACCCGTGTCCCTGCTCCTGGAAATCCTGGGGGGCTGGCAGGGTCCATCCTGGAGTTCCTGGGACTGAAACCACAGTGTGCCCTGGCACCCCTCCTGTCCTTGTCCCTGTCCCTGTCCCTGTGCTGAGGGTCCCTGTCCCTGTGCTGAGGGTCCCTGTGCCTGTGCCCACAGTTCACTCAGAGTGCCTTGGACTGCATGGGAGTGGAGGTGTGCCGGCTGCGGGCCTTCCTCCAGGTAGGATCTTCCTCCAGGTAGGATCTTCCTCCAGGTAGCACCTGCCAGGATGGCTGGGCACATGCCAGCTTCCTGCTGTCCCCATGTCCCTCTGTCTGAGATCCCTTCTTGTCCCTCTGTCTGAGGTCCTTCCCTGTCTCTCATGTCCCTCTGAGGTCGCTCTCTGTCCCTGTGTCTGTCAGAGCTCTCTCTGCCTAAGGTCCCTCTGTGTCCCCTTGTCCCTCTGAGGTCCCTCCATGTCCCTCTCTCTCCCTGTGACCTTCTGAAGCCACTCTGTCTACAGTCCCTCTGTGTCCCCATGTCCCTCTGAGGTCCCTCTCTCTAAAGATCCCTCTGTGTCCCCATGTCCCTCTGTTCCCATGTCTTTCTAAGGTCCCTCTCTCTCTCTGTCCCTCTGAGGTTCCCTCTCTCTAAGGTCCCTTTGTGTCCCCATATCCCTTAGTTCCTGTGTCCTTCTAAGGTCCCTCCTCTGTGTCCCACTGAGGTTCCTTCTCTCTTAGGTCCCTCTGTGTCCCTATGTCCCTCTGAGGTCCCTGTTTCTAAGGTTCCTCTGTGTCCCCATGTTCCCTTGTTCCTGTGTCCCTCTAAGGTCCCTCTGTGTCCCCGTGTCCCTCTGTTCCCATCTCCTTCTAAGGTCCCTCTCTCTCTCTGTGTCCTTCTGAGGTCCCTCTGTCTGCAGTCTCTCTGTGTCCCCATGTCCCTCTGAGGTCCCTCTCTCTAAGGTCCCTCTGTGTCCCTGTGTCCCTTCTGTTCCCGTGTCCTTCTAAGGTTCCTTTGTGTCCCCATGTCCCTCTGTTCCTGTGTCCTTCTAAGGTCCCTCTCTGTCCCTGTGTCCCTCTGAGGTCTGTCTCTCTAAGGTTCCTTTGTGTCCCCATGTCCCTTAGTTCCTGTGTCCTTCTAAGGTCTCTCTCTCTCTTTCTGTGTCCCTCTGAGGTTCCCTCTCTCTAAGGTCCCTCTGTGTCCCCACGTCCCAGTGTCCCTCTGAGATCCATCTGAGTCCCTCTGTCCCTGTGCCCCTCTGTGTCCCCATGCCCCTCTGATGTCCCCACATTGCCGTGTCCCTCTGAGGTCCCTCTGTGTCCCCAGGCCGGGCAGGAGGCAGCAGACCTGGCCATCCTGCTCAAGGACCTGGAGACGTCCTGCAGTGACATCCGCCAGTTCTGCAAGAAGATCCGGCGCCGCATGCCGGGCACGGACGCGCCGGGAATCCCGGCGGCCCTGGGCTTCGGGCCACAGGTGAGGGGACAGGGACACCCTCAGGCCACCCCTCAGGCACAAACTGGGAGCTGTGGGACGCACTGGGCCGGCAGCAAACACCCCAGAGAAGCTGAGCAGCAGCTCAGGGCAGAGGGAGGTGGTGTGAGCTGAGCTGGGATTGTGGAATCAGGGATTGGTTTAGGTTGGAAAATCCCTGGGAGATCCCTGAGTCCAACCACGCCCCAGCACTGCCAGGGCCATCCCTGGGAGATCCCTGAGTCTCCAGCCACGCCCCAGCACTGCCAAGGCCATCCCTGGGAGATCCCTGAGTCCAACCACGCCCCAGCACTGCCAGGGCCATCTCTGGGAGATCCCTGAGTCCAACCACGCCCCAGCACTGCCAGGGCCATCCCTGGGAGATCCCTGAGTCTCCAGCCATGCCCCAGCACTGCCAGGGCCATCTCTGACCATGTCCCCAAGTGGATGTTAAATCCCCCCAGGGTTGGGGACAACCCTTCCCAGGAGGAATTTTCCCAATATCCAACCTGGCCCAGCCTGAGGCCGTTCCTCTCACTCTGTCCCTGTTCCCTGGGATAAGATCCCAAATCTGTCCCCCCCTGGCTGTCCCCTCCTGTCAGGGAGTTGTGCAGAGCCACAAGGTCCCCCCTGAGCCTCCTTTGCTCCAGGCTGAGCCCCTTCCCAGCTCCCTCAGCTGCTCCTGGAGCTCCTTCCATGGACACGATGGAGGTGGCGCCTGGATTTTGAGTTCCCATCTTGGATGAAGACCTGATTTCACACCCAGGACCCGTTCCTTCCATCTTCCCGTTATTTCCCCCAATCCTGGTGACAATCCCAGGGCAGGTGTGGACTCCAGGAGCCCAGGTGTCCGTGCCATCCCCAGAGGTCCCCCTGTGCCCTGGCAGGTGTCGGAGACGCTGCTGGAGTGCCGCAAGCACCTGACGTGGGTGGTGGCCGTGCTGCAGGAGGTGGCGGCGGCCGGGGCGCAGCTGATCGCGCCGCTGGCCGAGAACGAGGGGCTGCCCGCGCCGCGCCTCGAGGAGCTGGCCTTCAAAGTCAGCGAGCAGGTGGGCATCCTCCAGCAGTACAGGTGGGCATCCTCCAGAGTGCCAGGTGGGCATCCTCCAGCAGTACGGGTGGGCATCCTCCAGCATTCCCAGGTGGGCATCCTCCAGCGTGCCAGCTGGGCATCCTCCAGCACTCCTAGGTGGGCATCCTCCAGCAGTACAGGTGGGCATCCTCCAGAGTGCCAGCTGGGCATCCTCCAGCATTCCCAGCTGGGCATCCTCCAGCATGCCAACTGGGCATCCTCCAGCAGTACAGGTGGGCATCCTCCAGCATGCCAGGTGGGACTCTCTTCCCTCCATTCCCATCTGGGCATCCTCCAGCATTCCCAGGTGGGACATCCTTTCCACCAGTCGTAGGTTGAACATCCTTCACGATTCCCAGGTGGGATATCCTTCCCACCATTCCCAAGTGGGATGTCCTTCCCACCATTCCCAGGTGGGACATCCTTCCCACCACCATTCCCAGATGGGACATCCTTCACCATTCCCGGGTAGAACATCCTTCACCATTCCCAGCTGGGCATCCTCCACCATTCTGAGGTGGGGCATTCTTTGCCATTCCCAGCTGGGATGCCCTTCCCACCATTCCCAGGTGGAACACCCTTCCCACCATTCCCGGCTGGGACGTCCTTCACCATTCTCAGGTAGAACATCCTTCCCACCAGTCCTAGGTGGGACATCCCTCCCACCATTCCCAGCTAGAGCACCCTTCCCCATTCCCAGCTGGGACATCTTTCATCATTCCCAGGTAGAACATCCTTCCCACTAGTCCCAGGTGGGACATCCCTCCCGCCATTCCTAGGTGAGACATCCTTCACCATTCCAAGGTTAAACACCCTTCCCACCATTCCCAGCTGGAACATCCTCCACCATTCCCAGCTAGAACATCCTCCACCATTCCCAAGTGGAACATCCTTCACCATTCCCAGCTAGAACATCCTTCACCATTCCCAGGTGGAACACCCTTCCCACCATTCCCAGCTGGGACATCCTTGGTGAAGGGACAAGGAGTGGGTTCTGTGTAAATCATCTGCTCCTGTTTGGTGTTGCTTGGATTTTTGTGCGTGCAGCTTTTTCTGCATTTTGTTGGTTGGGTTTGTTGATGGAAGTGAAGGTTTGTGTTGGATGTGGATTTTAAGGATGATTCTTAAACATCAGAGGGACATCCTTAAAAATCAGAGGAACATCTTAACCATCAGAGGAACATCTTTAACCATCAGAGGATCACCTTAAACATCAGGGAGAGATCCTTAAACACCAGAGGGACATTCTGAAAAATCAGAGGAACATCCGTAACCGTCAGAGGAACATCTTAAACATCACAGGGACACCCTTAAACATCAGAGGAACATTTTAGACATCAGAGGGACACTTGTAAACATCAGGGAGACATCTTTAAACACCAGAGGGACATCCTTAAAAATCAGAGGAACATCCTTAACCATCAGAGGGACACCCTTAAACATCAGGGAGAGATCCTTAAACACCAGTGGGACATCCTTAAAAAGCAGAGGAACATCTTAAACGTCAGTGGGACATTTTAAAAATCAGAGGGACACCCTTAAACATCAGGGAGAGATCCTTAAACACCAGAGGGATATCCTTAAAAATTAGAGGAACATCCTTAACCATCAGAGGAACATCTTAAACACCAGAGGGACACCCTTAAAAATTAGAGGAACATCCTTAACCATCAGAGGAACACCTTAACCATCAGAGGGACACCCTTAAACATCAGGGAGAGATCCTTAAACACCAGAGGGATATGCTTAAACATCAGAGGAACATTTTAAACATCAGAGGGACACTTTTAAACATCAGGGAGACATCCTTAAATATCAGAAGGACATTTTAAATGCCAGGCTGACATCCTTAAAAATGAGAGAAACATCCTTAACCATCAGAGGGACATCTTAAACATCAGAGGAACATGTTAAACACCAGAGGGACACCCTTAAACATCAGAGGGAGATCCTTAAATATCAGAGTGATATCTTAAACATCCGAGGGACACTTTTAACCATCAGAGGGACACCCTTATCCATCAGAGGGAAACACCAGTGTTGAAGTGAAGGGAGACGACCCATCTTTGTTGATCAGCATCGACTCCAATTTATTGATTCAATCAGTCACTTTTTATAACCATGTTAATTAAGTTCATGCATATTGCAAAATCCGAGCTCACCATAGGTCACAGATTGCACACCAACCCCTCCTTTTGTTTTCAATACCTGTGGTTTGTTTATTGAAACCAAGATTTTTGTTCTCACCCTGATATGAAGGGTTCTCAACTTCCATGTCTGTTCCCAAGGACAGAATGTTTACCTGTTGTGAGAAGACTGTCTGAGAATCCTGCTGTTTATAAAATGTGCCTGAGAACCTAGTTATTTACAGGAATAGGCTTGGGAACTGCTGCTTTACAGCTGCCTTTTACTTTTCCATCAGCCTGTATATTTTCATGGCCTCTTTCTTTAAGCCATGTCTGAGCAAAATTCTCCAACACACCAGTTGTGGGATGTGGGGGCTGTGAGCCCAGCACAGGGCCAGCAGCCAGCTCCTTCCTGTCCTTCCCAGATTTACGGCTCCCAGGGCATCAATCCCTACGAGTGCCTGCGCCAGTCCTGCAGCATCCTCATGGCCACCATGAACAAGATGGCCACGGCCATGCAGGAGGGCGAGTACGACGCCGACCGCCCGCAGAACAAGGTGGGCTGGGCTCTGTTCTGGTCACCAGCAGGCTCTGGGTGGCCAGCACGGGGAGCTGGGCAGCTGGGGTGTCTGGGATTGTCCCTAAAATCCCGATTGTCCCCCTGGTCCAGCCAACGCCGCCGGCAGAGCTCCGGGCGGCCGCGCTCCGGGCGGAGATCACGGATGCTGAGGGGCTGGGGCTGAAGCTGGAGGACAGGGAGACGGTCATCAAGGAGCTGAAGAAGTCCCTCAAGATCAAGGTGAGGTGTTCCTCATTGATCCCTGCCTTCCTGGCTCCTCCTCAGCGTTCCCTGCCTGTCCCTCACTGATCCCTGCTGTCCCTCACTGATCCCTGCCTGTCCCTCACCCATCCCTGCTGTTCCTCACCCATCCCTGCCTGTCCCTCACCCATCCCTGCCTGTCCCTCTCTGATCCCTGCTGTCCCTCACCCATCCCTGCCTGTCCCTCACCCATCCCTGCTGTCCCTCACTGATCCCTGCCTGTCCCTCACTGATCCCTGCTGTCCCTCACTGATCCCTGCCTGTCCCTCTGATCCCTGCTGTCCCTCACCCATCCCTGCTGTCCCTCACTGATCCCTGCCTGTCCCTCTGATCCCTGCTGTCCCTCACCCATCCCTGCTGTCCCTCACTGATCCCTGCCTGTCCCTCACCCATCCCTGCTGTCCCTCACTGATCCCTGCCTGTCCCTCTGATCCCTGCTGTCCCTCACCCATCCCTGCTGTCCCTCACTGATCCCTACTGTCCCTCACTGATCCCTGCCTGTCCCTCTGATCCCTGCTGTCCCTCACCCATCCCTGCTGTCCCTCACCCATCCCTGCTGTCCCTCACCCATCCCTGCTGTCCCTCACTGATCCCTGCTGTCCCTCACTGATCCCTGCCTGTCCCTCACCCATCCCTGCTGTCCCTCACTGATCCCTGCCTGTCCCTCACCCATCCCTGCTGTCCCTCACTGATCCCTGCCTGTCCCTCACTGATCCCTGCCTGTCCCTCACCCATCCCTGCTGTCCCTCACCCATCCCCACCTTCCTGGCTGCTGTGGGATTCACCTCCACACTCCTGGTGACTCCCTGCCTGTGGAGATGCTGATCCCAAGCCCCATCCAGATCTCCTGGGGATGTTTTTCCCATGGGCAGGGAGGCGCTGCCACCCAGATCTTGGGGTGCTCAGGGTGGGAGCTGTTCTGGGTTCCAGCCATGGTGATCTGGGGGCTCTGAGGAGCTGTTCTGGGCTCCAGCTGGGTGTCAGTGATTTGGGGGCTCTGGGGAGCTGTTCTGGGCTCCAGCCATGGGTGCTGGGGATTTGGGGGCTCCCCCAGCTCCCTGATTCCCTCCCTGCTGCCCCTGCAGGGCGAGGAGCTCAGCGAGGCCAACGTGCGGCTCAGCCTGCTGGAGAAGAAGCTGGACAGCGCCTCCAAGGACGCCGACGACCGCGTGGAAAAGATCCAGACCAAGCTGGACGAGACCCAGACTCTGCTCAAAAAGAAGGAGAAGTGAGTTTGGAACGGGGCTGGGGGTGTGGAGGTCATCCAGAGGAAGCCACGGAGCTGCTCCAAGAGCTGGGTTCCCTCTGCTTGGAGCCAGGCTGGGAGAGCTGGGAATGCTCACTTGGAGAAGAGAAGGATCCATGGAGAGCTCAGAGCTTCCTCCAGGGCCTGAAGGGGCTCCAGGAGAGCTGGAGAGGGACTGGGGACAAGGGATGGAGGGACAGGGTAAGGGGTCCTGGCCAAGCAGCATCCCCGGCCTCACACATCCCTCCCTGTCTCCGCGTGCTCTTCCCAGGGAGTTCGAGGAGACCATGGACGCTCTCCAGGCTGACATCGACCAGCTGGAGTCGGAGAAGGTGGAGCTGAAGCAGCGCCTCAACAACCAGTCCAAGAGGACGATCGAGGGGCTGCGGGGAGCTCCGCCCTCGGGCGTGGCCTCCATCGTGTCCGGCATCGCCGGGGGTGAGGGACAGCAGCGGGGCCGGGTGTGCTCCTGCCGGGGCGATGGGTGACCGGGAATGTGGGAATGGGGCTCCCACAGAGCCACAGCCTCTGCCACACTCCCAGTGCTGCCTCCCGGCAGTGTTGCTGGCACGTTCTCATTCCCAAGGGAGCAGGAGCAGCTCCGTGCCCAGCCCTGGCTCTGGGGGAGCATTGCAGGGCCCTGCTGGGGGCACTCCCAGCTGCTGGGAACGGGGTCAGGCCCAGATGTGGCCATGGGAGCCCGGAGCTGCTCCAGGCACAGCTCCTCTCCCACCCAGTCCTGGGATTTAATCCTGATTTCTCTTGTCTCTCCCGGCCCTGTCTCTCCCTGTGCTGCA
Organism: Melozone crissalis; assembly: GCF_028551555.1. Classification (NCBI taxonomy): domain Eukaryota; kingdom Metazoa; phylum Chordata; class Aves; order Passeriformes; family Passerellidae; genus Melozone; species Melozone crissalis. Next base: position 6,128,128 of record NW_026535905.1, read on the forward strand.
GAGGAACAGCAGCGAGGTACGGACACACCTGCATGCAGCATCGGGGGGGTGGAACCCCAGCCCCCCAAACCCTGGGACACGGCGCCGGGGGGGGCAGGGATGGATCCAGGTCCTGCTCGGAGCCTGCTGGGCCTGGGGGCTCCAGGGGGCGGGGAAGGGAGGGGTGAGCATGGAACTGTCAGGGGTGTGGAGATGGAGAGCTTGGGAAGGGGCATGGGAGTGGTGGGACTGCTCCAGGGAGGTGACACGTGTTGGTGACAGTGCCCTGTGCCACCATCAGGGGTAGCAGTGCTGGTGGCAGTGCCCTGTGCCAGTATCACAGGTGGCAGTGCTGATGGCAGTGCCCTGTATTGGTGACAGTGCCCTATGTTGGTGGCAGTGCTGATGGCAGTGCTGTGTGCCAGTGTCAGGGGTGGCAGCGCTGATGACAGTGCCCTGTGTTGGTGACAGGGGTGGCAGTGCTGATGGCAATGTCCCTTGTTGGTGACAGTGCTGATGGCAGTGCCTTGTGTTGGTGACAGGGGTGGCAGTGCTGATGGCCGTGTCCCTGTGTTGGTGACAGTGCTGATGTCAGTGCCTTGTGTTGGTGACAGGGGTGGCAGTGCTGATGGCCGTGTCCCTGTGTTGGTGACAGTGCTGATGACAGTGTCCCTGTGTTGGTGGCAGTGCCCTGTGTTGGTGGCAGTGCTGATGGCCGTGTCCTTGTGTTGGTGACAGTGCCCTATGTTGGTGGCAGTGCTGATGGCAGTGCCCTGTGCCAATGTCACAGGTGGCAGTGCTGATGGCCGTGTCCCTGTGCCACCATCACGGGTGACAATGCTGACGGCCGTGTCCCCGTGCAGGTGTCGGTGCCGGGCAGGTGCCCGGCGGTGGCTCTGGCCCCGTGCAGGTGAAGGACTCTCCCCTGCTGCTGCAGCAGATCGACGCCCTGCAGCTCTCCCTGAAACACCTCAAGAACGAGAACAACCTGCTCAAGGTGGGGGAACGGGGTGGGATCCTGTGGGGTGGGGTCAGGGTGGGATGGGATCCTGTGGGATGGGATAAATGTGGGATGGGATCCTGTGGGATGGGATTCCTGTGGGATGGGATCCTGTGGGATGGGATAAATGTGGGATGGGATCCTGTGGGATGGGATCTCCACGGGATGGGATCCAGGTGGGATGGGATCTATATGGGATGAGATCCATGTGGGACGTGATCCATGTGGGATGGGATTCCTGTGGGATGGGATCCATATGAGAAGGGATAAATGTGGGATGGGATCCATGTGGGATGGGATCCATGTGGGATGGGATAAATGTGGGATGGGATAAATGTGGGATGGGATCCATGTGGGATGGGATCCTGTGGGATGGGATCCATGTGGGATGGGATCCTTGTGGGATGTGATTCCTGTGGGATGGGATCCTGTGGGATGGGATCTCCATGGGATGAGATCCAGGTGGGATGGGATCTATATGGGATGAGATCCACGTGGGACGTGATTCCATGTGGGATGGGATTCCTGTGGGATGGGATCCAGGTGGGATGTGTTCTGGATGAGATGTGATCCCCGTGGGATGGGATCTGGGTGGGATGTGCCATGTGGGATGGGATCCCCATGGGATGAGATCTCCATGTGATGAGATCCAGGTGGGATGTGATCCTTGTGGGATGGGGTCCATGTGGGATGGGATCCCGGTGGGATGTGCCCTGTGGGATGGGATCCCCATGGGACATCACCCATGTGGGATGTGTTCCCCATGGGATGAGATCCCCGTGGGATGAGATCCCTGTGGGATATGGGATGAGCTGGAGAACAGGCTCTCATCAGGAGTGCTGCAGGGGAAGGGGCTGAGGGCAGGGTCAGCACTGGGAGCTGGGCGTGCTGGTGGAACTGGGGGTGCTGCTGGTGTCCCCACCAGCCCTGTCCCCTCAGTGCAGAAGCCACTGGCACAACCTGATTGATTGATTGATTGACTGATTGATTGATTGATTCATTGATGAACACCCCACCCATGGGGCACAGCAGTAGATAACCCAATTAACCAACTATTCTAATGGATATTAATTGTAATGGATGGGATGGAGCAGCTCATTAAACCCAACCAGCCCCACATGCAAGGAACCCCCATGGGGCCCATCCCTGCTGTCCTTAGCAGCATTTTCCCCCCCTGCTTTCCTGCTTTCCCCCTTTCCCTGGTGTTTCCCCCATTTCCCACACCCCTCACTGTGGTTTCCATGGTGCCAGGGTGCCCAGATGAAGCTGGAGCTGGCCAGCCTGGCGCCGCTGCAGGTGCCACGCGTGGCCGTGGCACAGCGTTTCCCCCCCCCGCTTTCCTGCTTTCCCCCATTTCCCCCCTTTCCCTGGTGTTTCCCCCATTTCCCACACCCCTCACTGGGTTTCCGTGGTGCCAGGGTGCCCAGATGAAGCTGGAGCTGGCCAGCCTGGCGCCGCTGCAGGTGCCACGCGTGGCCGTGGCGCGGGAGCGGCCGCCCGAGGCGCTGCCCACGCAGAGCCTGTACCGCAAGACCACGCAGCTGCTGGAGACCCTGTACCAGCTCAGCGCCAACGCCAAGGTGCTGGACATGAGGCAGAGCAAGTCCAGTAGGTCCTACAGAAACGTTCCTTGGGGTTTGGGGGGCCTGGGGCACCCCTGTGTGGTCCCTCTGCCCACAGGACTGGCAGCGGGGCTCGCTGCGGGGTGGGACCTGCTCTGCTGCCAGCAGCTTTGGGGTGTTTGGGTTGAGGGACAGTCCCTGTGTTGGGGACACGGCTCAGTGTCCAGGGGATGAGCTCCTCCAGGGGGGCTCAGCCTCTCCTTGCTGGGGAGCCCCCCAAGCCCTGAAATCCCCCTGGTCCTAATCCATGGGGGTTAAAACTCCTCCAGAACCTACCCAGTGCCAACCAAAGGAGATCCAATCCCCCAAAGCCCACCTGGTGCCAACCTGAAGAGATCCAACCCCCCAAAACCCACCCAGTGCCAGCCTGAGGAGATCAAAACCCCCAAAACTCACCCGGTACCAACTTAAGGGGGTCAAATCCCCCAAAACCCACCTGGTACCAACCTGAAGGGGTCAAACCCACCAGAACCCACGCAGTACCAAGCTGAAGAGGTCCAACCCCCCCAAAACACACCCAGTGCCAGCCCGAGGAGATCCAACCTCCCAAAACCCACCAGGTGCCAGCCTGAGGAAATCAAACCTCCTGAAATCCCCTGGTACCAGCCTGACGGGAGTCAAACCCCCCCAGAACCCACCCAGTAACAACCTGAGGAGGTAAAATTCCCCCAAAACCTGCCCAGTACCAACCTGAGGGGGTCAAACCTCCCCAAAACCCACTGGGTGCCAACCTGAGGAAGTGAAACCCCCCAAAACCCACCTGGTACCAACTTGAGGAGATCAAACCCCCAAAACCTACCCAGTGCCAACCTGAGAAGGTCAAAACCCACCCGGTGCCAGCCAGAGGAGTTCAATCTCCCCAAAACCCTGGGGGTGCCAGCCTGAGGAGATCAAACCCCATGAAATCCCCTGGTACCAACCTGAGGGGGTCAAACTCCCCAAAACCCACCCGGTACCAACCTGAGGAAGTAAAATCCCCCAGAAACCTGCCCAGTACCAGTCTGAGGAGTTCAATCCCCCCAAAGCCCTGGGGGTGCCAGCCTGAGGGGGTGACAGTGCTGAGCTGTGCCCGTGTCCCCCCGGCCCATCCCTCCCTTCCCCTTGTCCACAGCGAGGAGCTCCTCGGCGCGGCTGCTGGAGCAGACAGCCCGGCTCTGCGCCCTCAAGAACTCCATCGACGCCCTGAAGGTGAGCAAGGGCCTTCTCCAGCATTGGGGGGACCTGGGGGCACCCCCAGCCCAGCCCTGCAGCCCCCAGGCTGGGGCTGGTGGCACCTGGTGGCAGTGAGGGGACGAGGCGCTGCCCATTCCCGTTCCCGTTCCCATTCCCGTTCCCCTCCCAGAGCAGGGGGGTTTGACCCCTCTGGTTCCTGCCCAGGGTGGGTTTTGGGGCTCTGGGGGTGAGTGAGGAGGGTCCTCCGGGGTGGGTTTTGGGGTGACCTTGCTGTGCCCCAGGACGACACGCTGCGGGAGATGGTTCAGCAGCAGCCGGGCGCCGGCGTCTCCACCACCTTCGGCACCTTCCCATCCTCCTCCTTCCTGAAGGTGAGAGCCCAGCCTGAGGGACCCCAATGCTGAGGGACCCCAATCCTGAGGGACCCCAATCCTGAGGGACCCAATCCTGAGGGACCCCCCAGCTCTGAGGCACCCCAATCCCAAAGAAGTCCCCTAATCTCGAGGGACCCCCGTTCCTGAGGGAGCCCCAATTCCAAGAGATGCCAGTCACAAAAACCCCCATTCCTGAGGGACCCCAGCTCTGAGGGGCCCCAATCCTGAGGGACCCCAGTCCCAAGGAATCGCCCCAGTCCTGAGGGACCCCAATATCAAGGGATCCCCTGTACCTGAGGAACCCAAATCCCAAGGAATCGCCAATCCCAAGACACCACCCGTTCCTGAGGGCCCCCCAGTTCCAAGGGACTCCAGTCCTGAGGAAGCCCCAATCCTGAGGGACCCCAGTCTTAAAGAATCCCCATTCCTGAGGGACCCCAATTCCAAGAGACACCAGTCACAAAAACCCCCGTTCCTGAGAGTCCCCCAGTTCTGAGCAACCCCAATCCTGAGGGACCCCAAATCTCAAGGGATCCCCTGTACGTAAGGGACCCCAATCCCAAGAGACCCCCAATCTCGAGGGAACCCCATTCCTGAGGGAACCCCAATTCCAAGAGACGCCAGTGACAAAAACTCCCATTCCTGAGAGTCCCCCAATTCTGAGGGACCCCAATCTTAATGGATCCCCAATTCCAAGAGACGCCAGTGACAAAAACTCCCATTCCTGAGAGTCCCCCAATTCTGAGGGACCCCAGTCCCAAGGAACCCTGAATCTCTAAGGGATCCCCAGTCCTGAGGGAACTCCAAGAGACACCAGTCACAAAAAACCCTATTCCTGAGGGACCCCAATCTCAAGGAACCCCCAGTCCTGAAGGACCCCAATCACGAGGAACACCCAATCCTGAGGGAACCCCAATTCCAAGAGATGCCAGCCACAAAAACTCTCGTTCCTGAGAGTGCCCCAAATCTGAGCGACCCCAATCCTGAGGGACCCCAATCACAAGGGATCCCCTGCACGTGAGGGACCCCAATCACAAGGAACTCCCAATCCTGAGGGAACCCCAGTCTCAAGGGATCCCCAACCCTGAGGGAACCCCAATTCCAAGAGATGCCAGTCACAAAAAGCCCCATTCATGAGAATCCCCCAATTCTGAGCGACCCCAATCACAAGGAACACCCAATCGTGAGGGAACCCCAATCTCGAGGGACCCCCCCATTCCTGAGGGAACCCCAATCCCAAGAGATGCCAGTTACAAAAACCCCCATTCCTGAGGGACCCCAGCTCTGAGGGGCCCCAATCCTGAAGGACCCCAATCCCAAGGAACTCCCCAATTCTGAGGGACCCCAATCTCGAGGGACCCCCATTCCTGAAGGAACCCTGATCCCAAGAGACACCAATCACATAAACCCCCATTTCTGAGGGCCCCCCAGTTCCGAGGGACCCCAGTCCCAAGGAACCCCCAATCCTGAGGGACCCCAATCCCAAGGAACCCCCATTCCTGAGGGCCCCAATCCATCCCAAGGTACCCCTGTTCCCAATCCCCAATTTCAGGGACCCCCTGTTCTGCCAAACTCCAATCCCGAGGGATCCCCCATTCCAAGGACCCCTGCCCCACCCCAGCACTGCCCCCCAGATCCCACCCCGTTGGGGACACTCTGAGTGTGTCACTGTCCCCTTGGGGACATTGTGAGCGTTGCACTGTTCCCTTGGGGACACCCTGAGCATGTGGCTGTCCCTTTGGGACACTGTGAGCATGGCACTGTCCCCCTGGGGACACTGTGAGCGTGTCGCTGTCCCCTTGGGGACACCCTGAGCGTGTTGCTGTCCCCTTGGGGACACTGTGAGGATGTCGCTGTCCCCTTGGGGACACTGTGAGCATGGCACTGTCCCCTTGGGGACACCGTGAGGATGTCGCTGTCCCCTTGGGGACACCCTGAGCGTGTCGCTGTCCCCCTGGGGACACCGTGAGGATGGCACTGTCCCCTTGGGGACACCGTGAGCATGGCACTGTCCCCTTGGGGACACTGAGCGCGTGGCTGTCCCCGCAGGCCAAGCAGGAGCAGGCGCAGGGCCCGGCGCTGTGCGGGCGGGTGACGATCCCGTGCGCTCCGGGGCACGGCCAGGCGCACCGGGTGCTGCTCACCCCGGACCTGCTGCAGCACCTCCGCCAGCACTTCGTGGCCTGAGCGGCCCGAGGGATCCCCGGCCCGCCGTCCCCTCCCTCGGGACCCCGGCCCGCCGTCCCCCCCCTCGGGACCCTCCGTTCGCTCCCCCTGCCCGGCCCCGCTCGCGGCGGGAGCCGGAGCCGCTTCCCCCGGGGGGATCCGGGCCCCCCGCGCTGCTCTCGGACACTACGGAACCCCCGGATCCCCCCGCGCTCCCGGCATCCAATAAAACTCCCCTGGACGCGCTGCCTGCGCCTGGAACCGGGCACCGGGCGGGGACACGGGAGGGGACACGGGGGGACACGGGAGGGGACACTGGGGGGGACACGGGAAGGGACACGAGGGGGATACTGGAGGGGACACGGGGGAGCAGAAAAGGGACTGGGGGGGTCACGGAAGGGGGCCGGGGGTCACAGGAGGGATCCGAGAGGGGCACTGGGAGTCCCGGAGGGGACTGAGGACCCCCGGGGGTGTCACAGAGAGCCCCCGGGTGGAACCAAGGGGACATTTGGGGATCCTGGGGTGGCACCGGGAGTGCTGGGTGACATTCGGGGGTCCCGGGTGGGACCAGGGGACACTTGGAGGGCACTGAGGGTCCCAGGAGAGCACCGGGAGGGGGCGCGGGGCCATTGGGGGTTCAGGGTTGTCACCGCGGGGCCATTGGGGGTCCGGGGGTGGCACCGCGGGGACATTGGGATACTGGGGGGGGGGGGGGGGGGTCCCGGCTCCTGCCACGTGCGGCCGCGCGCGCACCGAGCAGCGCGGGAAGGGGGGGGGGCCGGGGCTCGCGCGCGCGGCTCCCATTGGTCGGCGCGCAGGAAAAGGCGGGAGGGAACGCCCCCTCCCGGCTCTGATTGGCAGGCGCCGCTGAGGGGGCGGGGTTAGTCCTTCCTCTGCCTGATTGGCTCCGGGGCGGGCCCATTGGGGGCGGCTTGCGGTGATTGGCGGAGGGCGCGGCGCAGCGGGCGCTGATTGGTGGAGGAGGGAGGAGACGGGGTTCCGGCGGGGACAGCGCGTCAGTTCCGGACGGCGGCGGCGGCGGGAGGACGATGGTGAGTGAGGGGACGGGCCCGGGCCGCATCCGCCGCCATCGGGCGTGGGGAGGGACCCAGGAGCCCCCTCGGACCGCATCGGAACGCGCCGGGACCGGCGGGAGGCCGGGGGAGCCGCATCGGGCCGGGCGCGGGGATGGGCGGGAGCGCGGCCTCGGTGCCGCCCCCGGTGAGCGGAGCCCTCGGTGCCGCAGGTGCTGCTGCACGTGCTGTTCGAACATGCGGCCGGGTACGCGCTGTTCGCCGTGCGGGAAGTGGAGGAGATCGGCTTGCTGCTGCCGCAGGTACCGCAACGGGGGGAGCGGGGAGGAACGGGAGTGGAACAGGGGAGGGAGAGGTGGGAACGGCGGGGGGAGGCGGGAACGAGGATCGGGGACGGGGGGGCAAGAGGGGACACACCAGGAGCGGGGATGGAGAGAGGCGGAAGGACCGGGGAGGCGGGGGGCAATCGGCGGGAAAGGCCTGGCGGTGATGCGGGGGTCGCGGTGCCGGGGCCGTTCCCCGTGCCCGGTGTGACCGGAGCCTCCCCCGGTTGCCCCCGGTTGCAGGTGGAGGAGAGCGTCCTCACGCTGGGCAAGTTCCACAACGTGGTGAAGCTCGTGGCGTTCTCGCCGTTCCGCTCGGCGCAGAGCGCGCTGGAGAACATGAACGCCGTGTCCGAGGGTGAGCGCGGCGGGGCCGGGGACACCGGGAACCCCCCCCCGTACCGCGGGGACCCCGCTGAGCCCCCCCTGTCCCGCAGGAGTCCTGCACGAGGACCTGCGGCTGCTGCTGGACACGGCGCTGCCCCCCAAGAGGAAGAAGGTGGTGCTGGGGGTGGGCGACGCCAAGATGGGCGCGGCCGTGCTGGAGGAGCTGGGGGTGCAGTGCCAGACCGGGGGCGTCGTGGCCGAGCTCATGCGAGGTGAGAGGGGACAGAGGGGACAGGGAACATCTCTGGGGGAGGGGTGAGGAGTGGGGGGACGCGGTGCTGTGGCTGTGAGGTGTCCCTGGGGTGCACGTGGTGGCACTCGGTGTCTGTGCGGTGGCACCATTGTCCCTCCATAGTGACTGCACTGTCTCCCCCGTGTCCCCGCAGGGATCCGGCTGCACTTCCCGGCGCTGGTCCGGGGCCTCACGGCGCAGTCAGCGGCCAAGGCCCAGCTGGGGCTTGGCCACAGCTACTCCCGGGCTAAGGTGAAGTTCAACGTGCACCGGGTGGACAACATGATCATCCAGTCCATCAGCCTGCTGGACCAGCTGGACAAGGACATCAACACCTTCTCCATGCGTGTCCGGTCGGTGGGGACGGGTTTGGGGGGTTTGGGGGTCCCCTTTCCCCTCCCCATGCTTACCACAGGCAGCTGCTGCTGCTCCGGCCGCCTGTACAGACCGGGGAGGGACAGCAGCTCCCCAGGGGACACTGGCCGGGCCTCAGGGCCAAGGCATGGACCAGGGGGGACATTGGGGACGTGGTGGGGACACGCAGAGCTGGGTGGGCCTGGGTGGCAGCAGTGACAGTGTGCTGTCCCCGCAGGGAGTGGTACGGGTATCACTTCCCCGAGCTGATCAAGATCGTCCCCGAGAACTCCATGTACTGCCGGGTGGCCAAATTCATCGGGAACCGGCGCGAGCTGAGCGAGGAGAGCCTCGAGGGGCTGGAGGAGATCGTCATGGACAGCGCCAAGGCCCAGGCCATCCTGGAGGCCTCCCGCTCCTCCATGGGTGAGGGGGGCTCTCAGGGGCTCCGGGGGGGCATGGCCAGGTGCCCGGCGCTGCCGCTGACCCCGTGCCACCCCCCAGGCATGGACATCTCCCCCCTGGACCTCATCAACATCGAGAGCTTCTCGCGCCGCGTCATCTCGCTGTCCGACTACCGCAAGGGGCTGCAGGAGTACCTGCGCTCCAAGATGAGCCAGGTGGCGCCCAGCCTGTCCGCCCTCATCGGGGAGGTGGTGAGTGTCCCCAGAGTGCCCCCCCTGTCACCTCCCCGGCCTGGAGATGATGTCAGAGTGAATCTGTCAATCCACTGAGTTGTGCTGCTGACACTTCCACTGCTGATCCCGGCCTGGGGGGACTCTCTGTGCCCTCGGGGGGTTCAGAGCCCCCTGTAACCCCCCCTGTGCTGTCCCCAGGTGGGTGCCCGCCTCATCTCGCACGCTGGCAGCCTCACCAACCTGGCCAAGTACCCGGCGTCGACGGTGCAGATCCTGGGGGCGGAGAAGGCCCTGTTCAGGTACCCGGGGCGGTCGCGGTGATGGCGGCCGTGGGGCGGCGGCTGTGACTCGCCGGGGTGAGCAGCCAGCCCCAGTCTGAGCGACCCCCGGAGCACAGCGGGCTGGGGAGGGGCTCTCCGGGGTGGGGGTGGCACTCGGGGGTCCTGACCCCTCCCTGGGCACTCGCAGGGCGCTGAAGACGCGGGGGAACACCCCCAAGTACGGCCTCATCTTCCACTCCACCTTCATCGGGCGCGCCGCCGCCAAGAACAAGGGGCGGATCTCGCGCTACCTGGCCAACAAGTGCACCATCGCCTCGCGCATCGACTGCTTCTCAGGTGGGCTGGGGGCTTGGGGGGCACTGTCGTGGTGGGCACTGTCATGGTAGGCACTGTCACTCGGTGCCAGGTGGGCACGGGAGGGCGCTCAGGGCCGCTCTGCCGTGATGGGATCATTTTTCGTCAACAGCATCTCACCCCGGTGAATGGTGACTCCTGTGGGCTGAGCAGAGCACGGGGGGCTCTCAGGGGGGTTGGGGGGTGCAGGGTCAGTGCTGAGCCCCCCCGTCCCCTCCCCACAGAGGTCCCTACCAGTGTCTTTGGGGACAAGCTGAGGGAGCAGGTGGAGGAGCGCCTGGCCTTCTACGAGACCGGGGAGCCGCCCCGCAAGAACCTGGAGGTGATGAAGGAGGCCGTGGTGGAGGTGAGGAGGAGGAGGTGGGGATGGTGAGGGATGGAGAAGAGGGGTGAGGGTGACAAATGGAGGCTGTGGGAGAGATGGAGGAGGTGAGGTTTTGAGGGAGATGAAGATGGAGGTGAGGTGCCAGGGGAATGAAGATGGAGGTGAGGTGCAGGAAAGGTGCAGGAGGTGATGGAGGTGAGGTGCTGAGGTCTAAAGGTGCTGGGGTGATGAAGATGATGGAGATGAGTTCCTGGGGGAGATGAAGATGGCAGTAGTGAGGTACCAGAGGATGGAGATTGTGAATGTGGGATACTGGTGGTGGTGGTGCTGCTGGGATGATGGAGAGTGGTGGTGGAGGTGATGAAGATGATGGTGAGATGCTGGGGTGATAATGGTGAGATCCTGTGGTGATGAAGGTAATGCTGGGAGGCTGGAGGGATGAAGTGAAGGTGAGATGCTCTGGTGATAAGGGTGTTGCTGAGGTGCTGGGGGGTGAAGCAGAGATCCCGTGGTGATGAAGATGATGGTGAGGTGCTGGGGGGTGAAGGTGAGATGCTTTGGTGATGAAGGTGATGCTGGGGAGATGAAGATGAAGGTGAGGGCCCTGTCGGAGGTGATGTCACTGTGCCATCCTGACCCACTGTGGAGGCCAAAGACTGATTTAATGAGTCTGATCCGACCAGGGCCGGGTGTGGGGACAAACCCCGGGACCCTGCCCTGGCTCACGTCCCCTGCGTGTCCCCAGGCCAGCGAGGTGGTGGCTGAGGTGAAGAGGAGGCAGGAGAAGAAAGAGAAGAAGAGGAAGAAGAGGGAGAAGCGGCGGCTGGAGGCGCTGGCAGCAGCTGCTGAGGAGGCGGCAGAGAACTCGGTGATGGAGACAGAGGTGAGGGAAGGGGGTGAGACCCTTTTGGGGGTCCTGGAGGGGTCTCTGTGCCCCAGGAGGGGAGGATGGGGTCAGAGCTGATGTGGGGCTCCCCTCCCCGCAGGAGAACGACGTGGGGGCCAAGAAGAAGAAGAAAAAGAAGAAGCAGCAGCAGCCAGAGGAGTTGCAAGCAGAGGCAGAGCCCGAGGAGAACGGGGTGGAGGAGGAGGAAGAGGAGGAGCCATTGCCCAAGAAGAAAAGGAAAGTCCTGGTAGAGCCTGAGGAGGAGGAGGAGGAAAAGAAGAAGAAAAAGAAGAAGAAGAAGAAGGCAGTGGCTCAGGACTCAGAGGAGGATTAGTGAGCAGAGATCAGTCAGCACACGGACTGACAGACTGACGGACAGGCAGGAGCCAGGAGTGGCCACTCCCCTGCTCCCGTGGTGGCCCCAGCTGTGTCCTGTGCCACCGTGGCCACCTGGAACGTGTCACAGCCCCTGGTGGCCTGGGTGAGTCCCTGGGGCCAGCAGCAGCCCCTGGACTGTGCCTTACAGAGTGGAACTTCATCCCCTGTCCCCTTCCCTGGGGCCTGGGCTGTGTGGGGCTGTCCCCAGGCTGTGTCTGTGTCCCCTCCTTGGGGACCTCGGGCCGTGTGGGGCTGTCCCCAGGCCGTGTCCCCCCTGCCTGTGCAGTGCAGGGCTGCCCAAACCCCAATAAAGGGCTGAGGTTGTTGCTGATCCCTCCTGTCGTGCTCCGTGGCTGGCAGGGCGTGCCCAGGCTGTCCCCACGGGGGTCACCCTGTCACCAGCAGCCTGCCCGGCCCGCGGGACACTGACAGCAGCACGGTCACACCTGAGGCCACTTTATTGGAGTCGCCAGGGGCGGGGCTGAGGTCACTGCACCTCCAGGGCATCTATCACGGCCTGGGTGAAATCCATGGAGGTGGAGTAGCCCCCCATGTCCGCCGTGCGCACCTGCAAGGAGACCGGAGGTTAGGGGGGCACCAACGGGGGACCTGCAACGTCGGGGTCCCCCCGGCCCCAGGCTGGGCTGTGGCACTGGGCCTTGGGCTCCCTGGAGCCCTCTGCACCCCCAAAACTGTCCCCGTGCCTTGGGGACACGTGGAGGGGCTGCTGACCCCCCTGCCCCAAAGTCCGGTGTGGGCTCTGGTCCCAGCATTGCCCCCCAGCCCAGCAGCCCCAGGTGTCCCCAGGGCAGGGCAGGGCTGCATTGCCCCCCCAGCTCAGCACCCCCTGCGCCCCAAAAACTGCCCCAGCCCCCCCAGGGCAGGGCAGGGCTGCAGGGAAGCGTTGGACCCTTTATTAGCAAAGCAGAGTACAGAGCACGACACGATGGCACGGCCCGGGGTGGCACCAGGCCTGGCCCCACGGGCACAGCGTTACGGGATCGGCTCCCAGCTCCCCAATTCCCACGGACTGGGGGGCACAGGGTCACCCCCCCACCCTGTGCCAGGTCTGGAGTGTTCCAGGGTCACCCCACGCCGTGGGCACCCTGTGCCAGCAGCTGCCAAGGGGGTGCAGGGTGGGGGATGTCACCCCGGTTATTGCTGAGAGCTGCAGGGGATGGGCCCCATGGGAATGGGGGCGCTGGGGTCCCACAGTCACAATGGTCCCACATTCATGAGGGTCCCGTGGGAATGGAGGTCCCACAAAAATCCCACACTGGTCCAACAGTTACAAGAGTCCCGTGGGGATGGGGTTCCCACAGTCCTGTTCTCACAGGGATCCCACAGTTCCCACTGGTCCAAGAGTCAGAATGATCCCACAGGAATTGGGGGGGGGGGGGGGGGTCCCACAGTCACAGGGATCCCATGGGAATGGGGTCCCACAGTCCAAGGTCCCATTCTCACAGGGATCCCACTGGTCCAACAGTCAAAATGACCCCATAGAAAAGAGAGGGTCCCATAGTCAGGCATTCCATGGAAATGGGGGTCCCACAGTCAGGGATCCCATGGGAATGGGGTCCCCCAATCCACGGTCCTGGTCTCACAGGGATCTGGGAATCCCACTGGTCCCACAGCAATGATAATCCAGTAATGGGGATCCCATGGGAATGGGGGTCCCAGAGCCGTAGTGGGGGGTCCCAATGTCCCTAGGAGCTGCCAATGATTTCGGGGCGCTGCCACATCCGCCCAGAACCACCCAGAACACCCCAAACTCCACATTGGTCGCCTCCTGTGGGGATGGGGAAGGGTGAAGATTCCTGGGGTTCCTGCTGTGGGGCTGGGAGGGGTTTGGGGAGGGGGCCGAGGCGCTGGGGGAGCTGCTGGGGGGGCCTAAGCCCCATAGTTGGGGTGCTGGGGGGCCTAGGCCCCATAGTTGGGGTGCAGGGGGGCCTAGGCCCCATAGTTGGGGTGCAGGTTGTCAGTGACGGACTTGACGAAGTCGGAGGTGGTGGAGTAACCGCCCAGGTCCCGGGTCCGGACCTGCAAATCCAACACAGGGAGGGGAGAAACGGGGAAAGGCTCCGGTGAACAACGGGGAACGGCTGGGACAGGGACAGGAGAGCTGAGAGAGGCAGCAGGGACCCTCCACAGCCCTGCCAGGACCTGCAGGGGGGAATGGGGCTGGGAAATGTCCCTGAGAGCCCTGCCAGGACCTGGGGTGGGGATGGGAACATGGACAGGTCCCTCAGAGCCCTGGGGTGGCAGTGGGGCTGTGGAATGTACCTTGAGAGCCCTGCCAGGACCTGCGGGGGGAATGGCAACATGGAGAGGTTCCTGAGAGCCCTGTTAGGGTTTAGGGTGGAGATGGGGCTGTGGAACATCCTGAGAGTCCTTCCAGGACCTGGGATGGGGATGGGAACATGGACAGGTCCCTCAGAGCCCTGGAGTGGGAATGGGGCTGTGGAATGTCCCTTGAGAGTCCTGCCAGGACCTGCAGTGGGAATGGGGACATGGACAGGCCCCTGCCAGGACCTAGGGTGGCAATGGGGCTGTGGAACATCTCTTGAGAGCCCTGCCAGGACCTGTGGTGGGAACAGGGACATGGACAGATCCCCGAGAGCTCTGGTGTGGGAATGGGGCTGTGGAACATCCCTTGTGAACCATACCAGGACCTGGGGTGGACATGGGGACATGGAGAGGTCCCTGAGAGCCCTGCCAGGACCTGGCGTGGGAATGGGGCTGTGGAAGGTCCCTGCCAAGAACCCAAACGGGGACGAGGCCATGGAGGATCCCCCAGCCCTGCCAGAAATCCCTCCTGGGCCAGGACATGACCACAGGGGCTGGACACAGCTGTGGGCCTGGCGTTGTAGCTGGAGAGAGGAGAGGAACCAGAATTGCAGCTGGGAAGAGGAGAGGAACCAGAATTGCAGCTGGGAAGAGGAAAAGAACCCAAATTGCAGCTGGGAAGAGGAGAGGAACCAAGAATTGCAGCTGGGAAGAGGAGAGGAACCAAGAATTGCAGCTGGGAAGAGGAGAGGAACCAGAATTGCAGCTGGAGAGAGGAAAAAAACCCAAATTGCAGCTGGGAAGAGGACAGCAGCCAGAGAAGGTGACCCAGGCACCACCAGCCCTACCCACTGCCCCGCACTCACTTTTCCACCTTTGATCACCTTCTTCACCGCGTCCGAGATCATGTTGGAGTGGTATTCCAGGCTGGAAAAGGGGGGCAAGCAGGGGGTCAGCCCCTCAGGAGCCCCCCCAGAGCCCCCCAAACCCCCCTTGGGAGCCCAGCACGTACTTGAGGTGCCGCAGCATGTTGGAGGCCGAGAGCAGCATGGCCGTGGGGTTGGCGATGTTCCTGCCCACGGCCTGGGCGAAGGGGTGCCGGGCTCCCTGCGGGACACAGGGCACGGTGACGGGGCCGTGCCACCCTGCCAGCCTCGGGGATGCCGCGCTGGGGCGGCCCGGGGGTGCCCATCCCTGCTCACCATCTCGAAGACGGCGTACTCGGCGCTGTAGCTCTCGCCGGGCACGACGCCCGCGCCGCCCACCAGCCCCGCCGCCAGGTTGTCCACGATGTTCCCGTACAGGTTGGGCATCACCAGGACGTCAAACTGGTACGGGTTCTGCACCAGCTGGCACGGGAATGGCACGGGAATGGGCATGGGGCAGTGGAACAGCTGGGGGGAGGCTCAGCCCCACCCTGGCACAGGGGGCAGAGCCCAGGTGTGCTGGGGCTGGGTGAGATCCGAGGTGTCCCCAACCCTGAGCATTCCATGCTTGGCACTGCCTGGGGCAGCAGAGAGGGACTGGGGAGGTTTTAGGGACTGAAGGGGAATTATTGGGGATTTAAAGGGGAATTATTGGGGATTTAAAGGGGAATTTTTAGGGATATAAAGGGGAATTTTTAGGGATTTAAAGGGGAATTATTAGGGATTTAAAAGGGAATTATTAGGGATATAAAGGGGAGAATTTAGGGATTTAAAGAGGAATTATTAGGGATTTAAAGGGGAATTATTAGGGCTATAAAGGGAAGATTTTAGGGATATAAAGGGGAATTTTTAGGGATAGAAACACACCCAGCCCCAGTGAGGCTGCAGGAACCTGGGGCAGCAGAGAGGGGATTGAGGAGTTTTTAGGGACTGAAGGGGAATTTTTAGGGATTTAAAGGGGAATTATTAGGTATATAAAGGGGAATTGTTAGGGATATAAAGGGGAATTATTAGGGATTTAAAGGGGAATTTTTAGGGATTTAAAGGGGAATTATTAGGGATATAAAGGGGAATTGTTAGGGATTTAAAGGGGAATTATTAGGGATATAAAGGGGAATTTTTAGGGATATAAAGGGGAATTTCTAGGGATATAAAGGGGAATTGTTAGGGATATAAAAGGGAATTTTTAGGGATATAAAGGGGAATTTTTAGGGATAGAAACACACCCAGCCCTAGTGAGGCTGCAAGAACCTGGGGCAGCAGAGAGGGGATTGAGGAGTTTTTAGGGATGTGAAGGGGAATTTTTAGGGATATAAAGGGGAATTATTAGGGACATAAAGGGGGAATTTTTAGGGATATAAAGGGGCGATTTTAGGGATTTAAAGGGGAATTTTTAGGGGTAGGAACAGCCCAGCCCCAGTGAGGCTGCAGGAACCTGGGGCAGCAGAGAGGGGATTGAGGAGTTTTTAGGGACTGAAGGGGAATTTTTAGGGATAGAAACACGCCCAGCCCCAGTGAGGCTGCAAGAACCCAGGTCCCCAGACCCTCCAAATTCCCCCCAGGAGCAGCACTGGGATGGCCCCGGAGCCCAGGTGAGACAGAGCTGGGAATGTTGGGAATGCTGGGGGGCTCCTGCCTGGCACAGGGGACAATTCTGGGGCCAGGTGAGCTCGGTGTGCCCAGGCCTGGAGGTTCCAGCTCCTCAGAGAGGGCTGGGAAGGGAGCAGGGACAGGGACAAGGGATGGGGACACACTCAGGGCTGTGGCTCACCTGCATGCAGCAGTTGTCGATGATCATGGTGTCGAATTTGATCTTGGGGTACAGCTCGGCCACCTCCTTACAGCACTGCAGGAACAGCCCATCCCCCAGCTTCCTGCACGGGGAACACCAGCAAGGGTTGGGGACGGCAGGGAAATCCCAAAGGCTGCAGGGATCCAGCTGGAATTGGGATCTGGGACACCCTTTGGGGCTCCTCATGCTGCCTTTGCCCCCTCTCCCTGATGGGAAGGGGATTTGTCCCAGGTGGAGCTGTCCAGGTGCTCCCATCAATGATTCCAGAGCTTGGGATTCTGCAGGAATGATCCCAAGGCAATGATCTCACAATCCTTGGGGACAGGGCTGTTATGGAGATGCTGCCCTGGGAATATCTGGGCACTGATTTATCAATAAATCTGATCAGCAGCAGCTGCAGGGCAGTGTCTGCTCACTCCTGGCTGGGGGCAGAGTGAGGGAAAATCCCCAAACCCAGGGAAATCCTGACCTCCCTCACCCCAATCCCCAATGTCCAGCCTGGCCTTGGGCACTGCCAGGGATCCAGGGGCAGCCACAGCAAATCTGGGAATTCCAGCACAGCCAGCAATTCCTTGCCAAGATCCCAGCCCAATCTCCCCTTTCCCAGTGGGAGCCATTCCCTGGCTCCTGTCCCTGCAGGCCTTGTCCCCAGTCCCTCTCCAGCTCTCCTGGAGCCCCTGCAGGGACTCTGAGGATTCCCTGGAATTTTCCCTTCTCCAGGTGAACATTCCCAGCTCTCCCAGAACAAAAGAGCTCCAGAATCCTGGAATGGTTTGGATTGGAAAAGACCTTAAATCCCATCCCATCCATGGGCAGGGACGCCTCCCACTGTCCCAGGTGGATCCAGCCTGGCTTGGGCACTGCCAGGGATCCAGGGGCAGCCACAGCAAATCTGGGAATTCCAGCCCAGCCAGGAATTCCTTGCCAAGATCCCAGCCCAATCTGCCCTTTCCCACTGGGAGCCATTCCCTGGCTCCTGTCCCTGCATCCCTTGTCCTCCTGGAGCCCCTCAGGGACTCTGAGCATTCCCTGCAGTTTTCCCTTCTCCAGGGGAACATTCCCAGCTCTCCCAGACCAGAGGGGCTCCACAATCCTGGAATGGTTTGGGTGGAGAGGGACCTTGAAGTTTATTGACACTTTCCACCATGCCAGGCTGCTCCAGCCTGGCCTTGGGCACTGCCAAGGATCCAGGGGCAGCCACAGCAAATCTGGGAATCCCAGCCCAGCCAGGAATTCCTTGCCAAGCCCCCACCCCAATCTTTTTTATTTCCACCTTGCAGCCCTTCCCCCTCTCCTGCCACTGCAGGTCCCTCCCAGGTGTCCTGGAGCGCTGGCAGGTCACACAGCGGTCACACAGCGGTCACACCGCTCAGCTGAGGGGACAGGGGTGACAGTGGCACTCACATGATGTTGGCCTTGTGCACAGCTGTGACCTTGGCCCGGCCCTTCTTGGTGGCGTAGTCGAAGGCGAACTTGGCGATGCGCTGGGACTTGGCCCTGGTGATGATCTTGAGGCACTCGATCACCCCCTTGGCACTCTGGGGACACGGGGGGTGTCACAGGTGGGCACGGCCACCCAGCCTGGGCACGGCCACCCTGCCTGGGCACGGCCACCCAGCCTGGGCATGGCCACCTCAGCCCGGGCACGGCCACCCTGCCTGGGCACGGTCACCATGCCTGGCCCTCACATCCAGCCTGCTCTGGCCTCTCTTACCTTCATTATTATTATTATTATTATTATTATTATTATTATTATTATATTACTATTATTACTATTATTATATTAATTTATTGTTTTAATTCTATTATTAATTTTATCATTTATTATTATATTACCTTCCCTCTCCTATTATTATTGTTATTATTAGTAATAATTATATTCCCTTCCCTATCATTATCATAATTATAATTATCATAATTATCAATAATAAGAACAATAATCAAAATAATAATAATAATAATAATAATAATAATAATAATAATAATAATAATAATAATAATCATCCCTTCCCTCTCCTTATCATAATTTTCATTATTACTATTGTTATTGCCATTATAATTATTATTAATTATTATTGACCACATTTATGTGTTACATGTATTGTTATATCTATTATTCTTACTCGTATTTATATTTATTATTAATTCCTATCATCGGGATTTTTACAATTAAATATTTCTTATCATTAAAGTTTTATTCCAATTACGCTGTTTCTTATTATCACCATTTTGTTTCAAATATTGAATTGTTCTCATCATCATCATCTTTTTGTTTCAATTATTGAATTGTTATCATCATCATAATTTTTTTCAATTATTTAACTGTTCTTACCATTATCATAATTTTGTTTCAATTATTAAATTTTTGTAATCATCACCACTTTGTTTCAATTATTGAATTATCATCATCATCTTGTTTTAATTATTGAGTTGTTCTCATCATCATCACCACTCTGATTTAATTATTGAATTACTCTCATCATCACCATTTTGTTTCAATTACTGAATTTTTCTAATCATCATAATTTTGTTTCAATTATTAAATTATTCTCATCATCACCATTTTGTTTCAGTTATTGAATTGTTCTCATCATAATTTTGTTTCAATTATTAAATTATTCTCATCATCACCATTTTGTTTCAGTTATTGAATTTTTCTAATCATCATAATTTTGTTTCAATTATTGAATTACTCTCATCATCACCATTTTGTTTCAGTTATTGAACTGTTCTCATCATAACTTTGTTTTAATTATAAATTTGTTCTAATCTCAGCCCAGATTTGCTTCAGTTATGAATTGTTTCAGTTATTGAATTGTTCTCATCATAACTTTGTTTTAATTATAAATTTGTTCTAATCTCAGCCCAGATTTGCTTCAGTTATGAATTGTTTCAGTTATTGAATTGTTCTCATCATAACTTTGTTTTAATTATAAATTTGTTCTAATCTCAGCCCAGATTTGCCCTTTTCTGCCCAGTTCTCCTCCCGCTGGTGTCTCCACCCTGGCCAGGGTTCCCCCAGGACAATCCATGTGCCACTGTCCCTTTGCCAGGCACTGTCCCCATGCAGCCACCCCAGTGCTCCCTGGCTGGGGGTGTTCCTGTCCCAAAATATTCCCAGATTCAGGCAGGACCTGGGTGTGCTCAGCAGGGAACCATGGAGAGACCTTGGAGCTCATCCCACCCCACCCAGGGACACCTCCCACCATCCCAGGGGCATCCAGATCCATCCAGCCTGGCCTGGGCACTGCCAGGGATTGGGAATTCCTGGGATTCTCTGGGAATCCCAGCCCAGCCAGGAATTCCTTGCCAAGATCCCAGCCCAATCTCCCCTTTCCCAGTGGGAGCCATTCCCTGGCTCCTGTCCCTGCAGGCCTTGTCCCCAGTCCCTCTCCAGCTCTCCTGGAGCCCCTTCAGGGACTCTGAGGATTCCCTGGAGTTTTCCCCTTCTCCAGGTGAACATTCCCAGCTCTCCCAGAGTAAAGGAGCTCCAGAATCCTGGAATGGTTCGGGTTGGAAAACACCTTAAATCCCATCCTATTCCCACCCCATCCATGGGCAGGACACTTCCAACCATCCCAGGTGGATCCAACCTGGCCTTGGGCACTGCCAGGGATCCAGGGGCAGCCACAGCAAATCTGGCAATTCCAGCCCAGCCAGGAATTCCTTGCCAAGATCCCAGCCCAATCTGCCCTTTCCCACTGGGAGCCATTCCCTGGCTCCTGTCCCTGCAGGCCTTGTCCCCTGTTTTATAATCCCTGATCCCTATCCCTAAAGCCCAACCATTCCTTTTTCCATTTTTTCCCTTTCCTCTCCAGCTCTCCTGGAGCCCCTTCAGGTCTCTGAGCACCCCCTGGAGCCCCTTTGGGGACTCTGACCCCCCCTGGAGTCCCTTTAGGTCTCTGACCCCCCCCTGGAGCCCTTTGGGGACTCTGACCCCCCCCTGGAGCCCCTTTGGGGACTCTGACCCCCCCTGGAGCTGTCCCCTGTGCAGGTGCCACTGCAGCTGTCCCAGGCTGTCCCCATGTCCCACCTCGTGCTCCAGGGAGCTGTACTCGCCCTCGGTCTGCTCCCGGATGATCACCAGGTCCAGGTTGTTGTGCCGGGTCTGGTAGCCCGAGAGGCTCTTGACGTGCACCACGTTGGCAAACAGGTCCAGCTTCCTCCTGGGGACACACACGGGGACACGGGGACACGGGGACAGGGTCACCGGGGCTGCTCCGGGGTCACCGTGTCCCCTCTGGGCACTGGGGACACAGCGGGGCCACCCCCCCTCTGCAGGACCCCAGGGTGAGCAGGGACAGCTCCCGGCCAGGGATCACCCCACAGGAGTTTGGCCTCCTGATAACTCATTAATTATTAATTATTAATTATTAATTATTAATTATTAATTAATGGAGTTTTCCCAGTGATGAGTTCTGGGATCCATCCAGCATCTCCAAAATTTCCAGGGAAAAAGGATGAGTTAAGAGGGACAGCTCCAGGCTATGGAGTTTTGCCTCCCAATAACTCATTAATTATTAATTAATGGGGTTTTCCCAGTGACAAATTCTGAAAGCCACTTCACCACCTCCATAATTTCCAGGGAAAAAGGATGAGTCACCAGGGGCAGCTCTTGGCCACAGAGTTTTGCCTCCCAATAACTCATTAATTAATAATGACATTAACAATACCAATAATGCCTCCCAATAACTCATTAATTAATAATAACATTAACAACAATTCAATAATGTTTTATCCACAGTGACTGTCCCCTCCAAGTCCCTGGGGTCCCCCCTCTGCAGGACCCCAGGGTGAGCAGGGACAGCTCCTGGCCAGGGATGCTCCCTCAGGAGTTTTGCCTCCCAATAACTCATTAATTAATAATAACATTAATAATAACATTAATTAATGTTTCTTTCCCAGTGGCTGTCCCCTCCAAGTGCCAGGGGACACAACTGGGGCCACCCCCCTGTGCAGGACCCCTGAGGGTCCCACACTGAAATTTTCTTTCCCAACCCACACAGAATCCCTCAGCCTTTTCCTCTCCCCCACAACTCATTGATGATGAATGAATGAATGAATGAATGAATGAATGAATGGATGGATGAATGATTGAATTAATGAATTCCCCCACCTGAGCCTCATGTCATAGGACGCCAGGTCTCCCTTGTACTCCATGGGTGTGTGGATCTTCCCTGCAGGACACGGAGCGGGGTCAGGACAGGGGGAATTGTCCCAGTATCCCACAGAACCCTCCCCTGGCCCAGCCTGAGGGGACAAGGGGTGACAGGGACAGGGACAAGGCCACACTGCCCAGGTGCTCACCAATGAGGGCCACCTTGCTCTCCTTCATGGAGTCCACCACCCGGTCCAGCTTCTCCTCGGACGCCGTGTTCTGCACCTCGCTCAGGTGGTGCTCGTCAAAGATCACGGGGACATTGCCAGCCTGGGACAGGGACAGGGACAGGGCCACCACGGTCACACAGGGGACACCACAGGGGACACCACAGGAGCCCTGAGCCAGCCAGGCCCAGGCTCAGGGACAGGAGGGGTCACCTCAGTGGCACTGATGGAACTGTGGGATCTTTCCCTCTGAGGTGACCCCAGCACCGCCAAGGCCACCCTTGGGATGTCCCCAAGTGTCACATGCACAGGGTTGGTAAATCCCTCCAGGGACAGGGACTCCCCCACTGCCTTGCAGAGCCATTGTTAGGAGGAATCACCCCAATATCCCAAATCCAATTGTCCCAAACCCCTGCAGGAATGGGGACCCACCCTCTGCCCGTGGGACACGCAGGGACACTCAGGGACAGGCAGGGACATTCAGGGACAGGCAGGGACATTTAGGGACACTCAGGGACACTCAGAGACGGGCAGGAATGCACAGGGACACTCAGGGGTGCTCAGGGACACACAGGGACAGGCAGGGACATTTAGGGACACTAAGTGACACACAGGGACAGGCAGGAATACACAGGGGCATTTAGGAACATACAGGGACACTCAAGGACATCTAGGGACACTAAGTGACACACAGGGACAGGCAGGGATGAGCAGGGACACTCGGGAACGCACAGGGACATTTAGGGACACGCAGGGACATGCAGGGACAAGCAGGGACATCAGGGACACTTACGGATGCTCAGGGGGACACGGGGACAAGCAGGAACACACAGGGACATTTAGGGACACACAGGGACATTTAGGGACACTAAGTGACACAGAGAGACAGGCAGGGATGAGCAGGGACACTCGGGAACACACAGGGACATTTAGAGACACACAGGGACACGCAGGGACATTTAGGGACACACAGGGAGACACAGGGACACTAAGTGACACACAGGGACAAGCAGGGACACTCAGGAACACGCAGGGACATTTAGGGACACACAGGGACATTAAGGGATGCTCAGAGACACACAGGGACATGCAGGGACACTAAGGGACACACAGGGACAAGGAGGGACACTCAGGGACATGCAGGGACACACAGGGACACAAAGGGACATTTAGGGACACACAGGGACACAAAGGGACATTCAGGGATGCTCAGGGACACTAAGTGACACACAGGGACATTTAGGGACACTAAGTGACACACAGAGACAGGCAGGGACATTTAGGGACAAGCAGGAACACACAGGGACATTTAGGGACACTCAGGGACATTTAGGGACACTAAGTAACACACAGGGACATTTAGGGACACTAAGTGACACATAGGGACAGGCAGGGACATTTAGGAACACTCAGAGATACTCAGGGACACGCAGGGACACTCAGGGACATTGAGGGACACTCTGGGACACTGAGGAACTCACAGGGACATTTAGGGACACTCGGGGACACTCAGGGACATTTAGACACACTTAGGGACACTCAGGGACATACAGAGACACTCAGTGACACTCAGGGACATTTAGGGGCACTCAGGGACCCTCAGGGACATTTAGACACACTCAGTGACACACAGGGACATTTAGGGACACTCAGGGACATTTAGACACACTCAGTGACACACAGGGACATTTAGGGACACTCAGGGACACTCAGGGACATTTAGACACACTCAGTGACACACAGGGACATTTAGGGACACTCAGGGACATTTAGACACACTCAGTGACACACAGGGACATTTAGGGACACTCAGGGACACTCAGGGACATTTAGACACACTTAGGGACACACAGGGACATTTAGGGACACTCAGGGACAGGCAGGAACACACAGGGACATTTAGACACACTTAGGGACACACAGCCTTGCTCAGGGACACTCAGGGACACAGAGGAACTCACAGGGACACTCAAGGACACTCAGGGACATAAAGGAACTCACAGGGACACTCAGGGACACACAGGGACACTCAGGGACACTCAGGGACACACAGGGACACTCAGGGACATACAGGGACACTCAGGGACACTCAGGGACACACAGGGACACTCAGGGACATAAAGGAACTCACAGGGACACTCAGGGACACTCAGGGACACACAGGGACACTCAAGGACACTCAGGGACACTCAGGGACATAAAGGAACTCACAGGGACACTCAGGGACACAGAGGAACTCACAGGGACACTCAGGGCCACTCGTGTCCCCAGGCCATGTCATACCTTGAAGACCTCCTTGACAGCGTGCATGAGCTCCGGGCCCACGCCGTCCCCCGGCAGCATTGTCACCTGGAATGTCCCCTCGGCCCTGTGGGACTGCAGGGACACACTGGGGTCACCCCGAAGCCCTGTGGGACTGGGGGGTGACAGCAGGGTCACCCCAAAGCCCTGTGGGACTGGGGGGTGACAGCAGGGTCACCCCAAAATGGGACAAAGTGACCCCCAGAGATCTGAGCCACGTCACACCCACGGGGACACGGAGCGATGGGGACATGGGGACATGGAATGTCTGGGTTGGGAAAGCCCTGCAGGGCCAAGGCCACCACTGAGCGTTGTCCCCAAGTGTCACAGGGTTGGGAAATCCCCGCAGGGATGGGGACTCCACAGCTGAGCAGGGCTGGACAGGAGGAAAATCCCTAAAATGTCCCCATAAGGGACACTTGGGGACATCCAAACCTCTGCTGGCCCAGCCTGGGGCCGTGTCCCTTTGTCCTGTCCCTGTCCCCAGCTGTCCCCTCCTGGCAGAGCCACAGGGTCCCCCCTGATCCCCCTTTTCTCCGGGCTGAGCCCCCTCCCCAAATCCATCCTGGACACGCTGCAGCCCCTGGAGCCTGAGGGGCCCAGAGCCAGCCCAGGACGGAGCTGTCCCTGTCCCTGTCCCTGTCCCTGTCCCTGTCCCGAGGGGCCCAGAGCCAGCCCAGGACGGAGCTGTCCCTGTCCCTGTCCCTGTCCCTGTCCCTGTCCCTGTCCCTCTCCTGAGGGGCCCAGAGCCAGCCCAGGACGGAGCTGTCCCTGTCCCTGTCCCTGTCCCTGTCCCAAGGGGCCCAGAGCCAGCCCAGGACGGAGCTGTCCCTGTCCCTGTCCCGAGGGACACAAAGCCAGCCCAGGACGGAGCTGTCCCTGTCCCTGTCCCTGTCCCTGTCCCAAGGGGCCCAGAGCCAGCCCAGGACGGAGCTGTCCCTGTCCCTGTCCCTGTCCCAAGGGGCCCAGAGCCAGCCCAGGACGGAGCTGTCCCTGTCCCTGTCATCGCAGGGGTGACACCACCCTGAGCACACCCGACACCACGGAGGGACCCTGTCCTGCCCAGCACTTCCAGCAATAACCTGGAGGGATTGCTGAGAGCTGCCAGCACAGCCTGGGCTCCTAAATCCCCTCACCCATCCCTGCCCTCAGGATCCCATGGAATTCTGGACAGCCATTTTAGGAGGAATATCCCAAATATCCCAAATATCCCACCCAGATCTCTCAAGGGATGAGGTCTCCCCATTTCTCTTCCCAGGACGAATTTCCCCAATATCCAATTTTCCCCAATTTCCCAGCACAGCCTGGTGCTCCTAAATCCCCCAATTCCTTCTCCCTGTCCTCAGGATCCCATGGAATTTTGGACAGGCATTTTAGGAGGAATTTCCTTAATAATCCACCCAAATCTCTCCAAGGATGAGGATTCCCCATTTCTCTTTTCAGGACGAATTTCCCCAATATCCGGGCATGGCCCAGTGTTCCTAAATCCCTTCATTCCTGGTCCCTGCCCTCAGAATCCCATGGAATTTTGGACAGGCATTTTTAGCAGGAATTTCCTCTGTACCCCACCCAAATCCAGGGATGAGGATTCCCCATTTCTCTTTCCAGGATGAATTTCCCCAATATCCAATTTTCCCCAATTTCCCAGCACAGCCTGGTGTTCCTAAATCCCCTCATTCCTTCTCCCTGCCCTCAGGATCCCATGGAATTCTGGACAGGCATTTTAGGAGGAATATCCCAAATATCCCACCCAAATCTCTCCAAGGTTGGGGACTCCCCACTTCTCTTCCCAGGAGGAATTTCCCCAATATCCCAACACAGTGTGGTGCTCCTAAATCCCCTCATCCCTGCCCTCAGGAACTCCTGGAATTTTGGGAATTTCCCCCATATCCCACCCCAAAATCTTTCCAGGGATGGGGATTCTCCCCTTCTCCTTCCAGGAGGAATTTCCCCAATATCCAGGCACACCCCAGTGCTCCTAAATCCCCTCATTCCCTCTCCCTGCCCTCAGGATCCCATGGAATTCTAGACAGGCACGTCAGGAGGAATTTCCCCAATATCCCACCCAGATCTCTCAAGGCATGAGGACTTCCCATTTCTCTTTCCAGAAGGAATTTCCCCAATATCCAGGCACACTCCAGTGTTCCTAAATCCCTTCACTCCTTCTCCCTGCCCTCAGGATCTCCTGGAATTTTGCACAGCCATTTTAAGAGGAATTTCCCCAATATCCCACCCAGATCTCTCCAAGGTTGGGAACTCCCCACTTCTCCTTCCAGGAGGAATTTCCCCAATATCCCACCCCATATCCCAGCACAGCCTGTGTTCCTAAATCCCCTCACCCATCCCCTGCCCTCAGGACCACCTGGAATTTTGCCAAGCCCCATTTTCATGGCCCAGACCACACCAGAACCTCCCTGATCTCTCTGGGATGTCCCTCCCACCCCTCCCTTCCTTCCCCAGCCTGGAATTCCCTGTGGGACCCCCCAATCCCAGCCCAGGGAATTCCCTGCCAGCAATGCCAGGGAAACTCCAAACCCCATTGGGAACAGGGAAGGAAGGAGGGAGGGAGGGAAGGAAAGCTGAGAGTCACAACTGGGGAGCTTTAAATAAGCTGGAATCAAATGTCCAGAGCACAAATGTGAAATGCCAGGAGGCAGAGCTGAGGGAAGGGCAGCGCCTCAAGGTCACGCTGAGCCCTTCCCTCGGCCATATTCCCACGGAATCTGGGAATTTTCTGGCTGGGAAAAACCTCAGAGACCCCCCCAGCACCGCCAGGGCCACCACTGGCCATGTCCCCAGGGGATGTCACACCCCATTGCCCTCCCCAGGAATATCCCAATTGCCAATATCCCACCCAAACCTCCCCTGAGGCCTTTTCCCAAACCTCCCCCATCCTCTCAGGGGGTTTTGGGGGGTCAGAGGTTCCCCCCTGAGCCTCTTTTGTGCCCCCAGATCCCCTGCTCACCTTGGCCTGTGCCTGCTGCAGGAGGGTGGCCGAGGTGCCCAGCGCCCGCCATGCCCCGAGGCTCTGGGCACGCAGGAGCCCCTGGGGGGTGCCACAGGTCAGAGAGGGGGATCCCCAATCCCCACAGGTCAGACAGGGGACCCCCAATCCACACAGGTCAGACAGGGGACCCCCAATCCCCACAGGTCAGAGAGGGGACCCCCAATCCCCACAGGTCAGAGAGCCCCATCAGGGGGTGCCCCCCATCCCCAAAATCCTCCCCAAGCCAAAAATGTCACCCCCAAAATGACACCCCCACAACCCAGCATGAAACTCCCCCCACCCCCAAAGTGAAGCCCCCCAACCCTCACCTCACACTCTGCCCCACACTGACCCCCCAGACCCATCTGAACCCCCAGACCCGTCTGAACCACCCAGACTGACCCTCCCGGACACATCTGACCCCTCACTGTCCCCTCACGGACCCCCCCCAGACCCATTTGAACCACTCAGACCCGTCCGACCCCTCACTGACCCTGCCCGGCCCCCACTGTCCCCCTCAAGTCCCCACTGACCGCCCCCAGCCCTCACTGACCCCTCACGGACCCTCCCAGCCCTCAGTGACCCCTCAGACCCCCCCCCAACCCTCCCTGACCCCCCTCAGACCCCTCACGGACCCCCCACCCCTCACTGACCCCTCACGGACCCCCCCAGACCCGTCTGATCTTCCCACCCCTCACTGACCCCTCACGGACCACTCCAGCCCTCAGTGACCCCTCCTAGTCCAGAGAACGAAGAGGTCAGACCCGTTTGACCCTCCTGACCCTGCCCGGCACCCCCATACCCCGCTGTCCCGCCCCCAGAGCGATGTCCCCGCTCGTTCCGTGCCCTCAGTCCCCGCGGCTGAGCCCGCTGTCCCCTCAGCGCCCGTGTCCCGTCCCCCGCTCACCGCCGCCGCCGCCCGGCCCGCGCTGAGCGCCGCCATCTCTGCGAGCCCAGAGTGCACCGCGGGCAAGGGGCGGGGCGCAGAGTGACGTCATGGGGCGGGGCCTCGCTGGGCATGTGGCGCCCCCTGGCGGACGAGCGAGATAGCGCGGGAACGGAATGTCCCACAGGGACCCCCTCAGTGTCCCACAGTGTCCCCCGGGGACCCCCCAGTGTCCCCTGGGACACCCACAGTGGTCCCACAGTATCCCACTGGGACCCCTACAATGTCCCCTCAATGCCCCCCAGGGACCCCCCCCCAGTGTCCCACAGTGTCCCCCGGGGACCCCCCCCACTGTCCCACAGCATCCCACTGGGACACCCATAGTGTCCCCACAATGTCCCCCTGGGACCCCCCCCAGTGTCCCACAGTGTCCCCCTGGGACACCACAGTGTCCCACTGGGACCCCTACAATGTTCCCCTACTGTCCCCCTGGGACCCACCCAATGTCCCCCCAGGGAGTCCCCAGTATACCTACAAGGACCTCCCCCAGTGTCCCCTCAGGGACTGCCCAGTGTCCCCTCTAGGACCATCCACAATGTCCCCCCAGTGTCCCCCCTGGAACCTCCTCAATGTCCCCCCAGTGTCCCCCTGGGACCCCCACAGTGTCCCCCCAGTGTCCCCCCTGGAACCTCCTCAATGTCCCCCCAGTGTCCCCCTGGGACCCCCACAGTGTCCCCCCCAGTGTCCCCCCTGGAACCTCCTCAATGTCCCCCCAGTGTCCCCCTGGGACCCCCCACAATGTCCCCCCAAGGATTCCCCCCAGTGTCCCCCTGGGACCCCCCAGTGTCCAACAATAACCCCTGGGACACACCCAATGTCCCACAATGTCCCCCTGGGAACCCACCCAATGTCGCCCCCAGTGTCCCCCTGGGACCCACCCAATGTCCCCCCTGTGTCCTGCAAGGACCCCCCAATGTCCCCCTGTGTCCCGCCAAGGATCCCCCAATGGTCCCCCCAGGGATCCCGAATGTCTCCCCAACGACCCCGACAATGTCCCCCCAAGTGACCCTTGGGGACACCCAGTGACCTTCCAGGCCCCTGGAGCCGCTCCTGAACCTCGCTGTGTCCCCAGCTGTCCCCTCCCACCCATCCCGGTGTCCCCAGTGTCCCCAGCCCTCCTTGGTGACACAGGACACGCAGCTCTTCTCTTTATTGCACAGGCAGGGAGGGGACCCTGCTGTCCCCAGCGGTGCCACCTCTGCCACCCATCCAACAGGGACACGGTCGGGAGCAGCTGTCAGGGGACAGGGACACACTAGGAGGGCTGGGGGTGTCCATGGAGTGTCCCCAGGGTGTCCTTGGGGGTGTCCTTGGGGGTGTCCTGGTGGCATCCCGGGTGGTGTCCCTGGTGGTGTCCCTGGTGGTGTCCCTGGGGGTGTCCATGGGGGTGTCCCCAGGGTGTCCATGGGCTGTCCCTGGGGTGTCCATGGGCTGTCCTTGGGGGTGTCCTGGTGCTGTCCCTGGCATTGTCCATGGAGGTGTCCATGGGGGTGTCCCTGGTGTGTCCCAAGGTGTCCATGGGATGTCTCTGGGTGGTCCCCAGGGTGTCCATGGGGTATCCCTGGCATTGTCCATGGAGTGTCCCCAGGATGTCCCCAGGGTGTCCATGGGCTGTCCATGGGGGTGTCCCCGGGATATCCATGGGGTGTCCCTGGGGTGTCCTTGGGCATCCCTGCAGTGTCAATGGGGTGTCCATGGGCTGTTCTTTGGGGTGTCCCTGGGCTGTCCCTGGTGGTGTCCCTAGGATGTCCATGGGGGTGTCCCTGGGGTGTCCCTAGGATGTCCATGGGGGTGTCCCTGGGGTGTCCATGGGCTGTCTAAGAGGTGTCCCTGGGGTATCCATGGAGTGTCCCCCCAATGTCCATCCTGGTGCTGTCCATGGGCTGCCCCTGGGGCTGTCTCCAGGATGTCCCTGGCGTGTCCCCAGGGTCACTTTTTGAGGAGCTGTGCCCGGGCGCGGTTCAGCCTCTCGGCCAGGGCGCCGTCGGTGCCGGGGGAGCACCGGGACAGCACCAGGCTCATCTCGGCCTCGTTCTTGCGCTCCATGGCCGCCTCGGCCGCCTGCTCCAGGTCCCTGCGACACCACGCAGCCGTGAGGGGACAGCAGGGAGGGGACAGCACGGGGACACAGGGCAGCCCCACCTTCCCATCGCTGTCCCACTGCCCCGGCGGCTCCCGGTGTCCCCCAAAGCCGCCCACAGTGTCACCCCCAAATCCCCACTGCTGCCCCACAGGGAGTTCCACTGCGTGCTTCCATGTCCTGGTGTCCCCACAAGGGTCCCCTGGATGTTCCCCTGAGGGTCCCCGGGATGCCCCCCCAGGGTCACCTGAGTGTCCTCAGGATGTTCCCCCCAGGGTCCCCTGGATGTCCCCCCACTGAGGGTCCCTGGGATGTCCCCCTGAAGGTCCCCTTGGATATCCCCCGAGTGTCCCTGGGATGTCCCCACAAAGGTCCCCAGAATGTCCCCTGACGGTCCCCAGGATGTCCCCTAAGGGTCCCTGGGATGTCCCCACCAGGGTCCCCGGGATGTTCCCCTGAGTGTCCCCTGGATGTCCCCCCACAAGTATCCCTGGGATGTCCACCTGAGAGTCCCTGGGATGTCCCCCTGAAGGTCCCCAGGATGTCCCCCCCAGGGGTCCCTGGATGCCACCCCAAGAGTCCCTTGCACGTCCCCAGAAGGGTCCCTGGGATGTCCCCCCAAGGGTCCCCTGGATGTCCCCCTGAAGGTCCCCTGCATGTCCCCCTGAGAGTCCCCAAGATGTCCCCCCAAGGGTCCCCTGGATGTCCTGCCAAGTGTCCTCAGGATGTCCCCCCCAAGGGTCCCTGGTTGCCACCCCAAGAGTCCCCTGCACGTCCCTCTGAGTATGTCGGGGATGTCCCCTGAGGGTCCCCTGGATGTCCCCCCCTAAGTATCCCTGGGATGTCCCCTGAGGGTCCCTAGGATGTCCTCCAAGGATCCCCTGGATGTCCCTCCAAGGGTCCCTGGGATACCCCCTAAGGGTCCCCTGGATGTACTCCCTGAGCATCCCCTGGATGTCCCCCCACTGAGGATCCCCACGATGTCCCCTGAGGGTCCCAGGATGTCCCCCAGGATGTCCCCTCAGGTCCCAGGATGTCCCCACGCACCCCACGAGGACGAAGGCCTTGACGCGCTGCTCGGGCGGCACACGCGGCGCGTATTTCTTGGCCTCGTAGCGGTTGTGGTGCTTCACCGCCACCTCCACGAAGGGCTGGGAGGGAGAAAGAGCAGGGAGAGGGGAGGAAGGGCAGGGAGAGGGGAGGAAGAGCAGGCAGAGGTGAGGAAGGGCAGGGAGAGGTGAGGAAGGGCAGGGAGAGGGGGAGGATGGAGGATGGAGAGGGGAGGAAGGGCAGGGAGAGGGGAGGAAGAGCAGGGAGAGGGGAGGAAGAGCAGGGAGAGGTGAGGAAGAGCAGGGAGAGGGGAGGAAGGGCAGCGAGAGGTGGAGGATGGAGGATGGAGGAGCTGGAGAGGGGAGGAAGAGGATGGGGAGAGGGAGAAGGAAGGAAAATGGTGGAAAAGCAGGAATGGGAAGGGAATGGGAGAGATGGAGAAGGGAGGAAGAGGATGGGAGGGTTGGGGAAGGGAGGAAGAGGATGGGAGGATGGGAGAGAGAAGGAAAAGGATGGTGGAGGTGAAAAGGAGAGGAAGGGGATGGGAATGCAAGGATGGGAGGGTTGGGGAAGGAGGAAGAGGATGGTGGAGATGGAGAAGGGAGGAAAATTGGAAGGGCTGGAGAGGGGATGATGAGGGTGAGAGAGCAGGAATGGGATGGCTGAAGAAGGAAGGAAGAATGGGAGAGATGGAGAAGGGAGGAAGAAGATGGGAGAGATGGAGAAAGGAGGAAGAGGATGGGAGGTCAGAGAGGGAAGAGTGTGGAAGAGCTGTAATGGGGAGGAAGAGGATGGGAGGGAGATGATGGATGGGTTGGAGAGGGAAGAAGATGGGAAGGCAGAAGGGAGGAAGAGCATGGGGAGATGGAGAAGGAAGGACATGGGACTGAGAGAGATGGAGAAGGGAGGAAGAGGATGGGAGGGTGGGAGAGAGGAGGAAAAGGATGGTGGAGGTGGAAAGGGGAGGAAGAGGATGGGAAGGCAAGGATGGGAGGGCTGGAGAAGGAGGAAGAGGATGAGAGGGAGAGGACGGGAGGGTTGGAGAGGGAAGAAGAGGGGGAGCAGGAGAAGGGAGGAAGAGGATGGGGAGATGGAGCAGGAGAGGTGATGGTAGAGCTGGGGAGGGGAGGAAGAGAATGGGAGAGATGGAATTGAGAGGAAGAGGATGGGAGGGCTGGAGACAGGAGGAAGAAGATGGGAGAGACAGGGATGGAAGGGCATGGGAGAAGTGGGACGGGGAGGAAGATGATGGGAAAGGAAAGGATGGGACCTCTGAAGGAGGAAGAGAGTGGGAGGGTTGGAGAGGAGAAGAAAAGGGTGGGAAGGGCAGGGAGGGGAGGAAGAGGATGGTGGAGTGGGAATGGGGAGGAAGAGGAGGGTAGAGTGGGAATGGGGAGGAAGGAGTGGGAGAACTGGAATGGGGAGGAAGAGGATGGGAGGGCAGGGAGGGAAAGGAGGAAGATGCTGGGAGGACAACGAGGGTGTGACTGAGGCAGCCCAAGCTCTCACCAGGTACCCAATGGGCGACTTCTTGCTCTTGGAGAACTTCTCCATCTCCTCCCAGTCCCCGCGGGTGGCCAGGGCGTTGATCTTCAGCCACCAGTACCTGGCACAGGGGCACAGGGGGTCAGGGCTGTCCCTGAGTGCCCCAGAGCTGTCCCTGAGTGCCCCAGAGCTGTCCCTGATCCCCCAGGGCTGTCCCTGAGCCCCCCAGGGCTGTCCCTGACCCCCCCAGGGCTGTCCCTGACCCCCCCCAGGGCTGTCCCTGATCCCCCCCAGGGCTGTCCCTGACCCCCCCCAGGGCTGTCCCTGATCCCCCCCAGGGCTGTCCCTGAGCCCCCCCCAGGGCTGTCCCTGAGCGCCCCCAGCCCCCCCAGGGCTGTCCCTGAGCCCCCCCAGGGCTGTCCCTGAGCCCCCCCAGGGCTGTCCCTGAGTGCCCCCAGGGCTGTCCCTGAGTGCCCCCAGCCCCCCCAGGGCTGTCCCTGAGCCCCCCCAGGGCTGTCCCTGAGCCCCCAGGGCTGTCCCTGAGCCCCCCCCAGGGCTGTCCCTGAGCGCCCCCAGCCCCCCCAGGGCTGTCCCTGAGTGCCCCCAGGGCTGTCCCTGACCCCCCCCCAGGGCTGTCCCTGAGCCCCCCAGGGCTGTCCCTGAGTGCCCCCAGGGCTGTCCCTGAGTGCCCCCAGGGCTGTCCCTGAGCGCCCCAGGGCTGTCCCTGAGCGCCCCAGGGCTGTCCCTGAGCCCCCAGGGCTGTCCCTGAGTGCCCCCAGCCCCCCCAGGGCTGTCCCTGAGCCCCCAGGGCTGTCCCTGAGCGCCCCAGGGCTGTCCCCACCTCTTGTCCGGGATCCTGAAGTCCCGGTAGAGCTGCTCGGCGCGCTTGTGGTGCCCGTCCAGGATGAGGGTGGCCACGGTGTCGTGCAGGGACAGGTCCAGGTAGGGCTTGTCCAGCTCCTCCTGCAGGTGCCGCTGCAGCCGCAGCAGCTTGATCTGCTCCTCGGTGGCCTGGGGACACGGGGACAGCTGAGGGGTCCCTGGCCCAGCCTCGATGTTCCTGTCCCATCCCTGAGTTCCCTGTCCCAGCCCTGAGTTCCCTGTCCCAGCCTTGATGTCCCTGGCCTAGCCCAAGAGTCCCCATCCCATTCTGAGGTTCCTGTCCCAGTCTCCATGTCCCTGTGCCAGCTCTGAGTTCCCTGTCCCAGCCCTGAGGTCCCTGATCTAGCCTTGATGTCCCTGTCCCAGCTTCAACATCCCCTGTCCCAGCCTTGGTGTCCCTGTCCCAGGCTCAATGTCCCCAGCCCAGTCCCAGAGTCCCTGTCCCAGCCCTGAAGTCCCTGATCCAGCCCCAATGTCCCTGTCCAGTCCCAGAGTTCCTGTCCCAGCCTCGATGTCCCTGGCCCAGCCCCAGACTCCCCATCCCATCCTGAGGTCCCTGTCCCAGTCTTGATGTCCCTGTCCCATCTCTAAGTTCCCTGTCCCAGCCTCAATGTCCCCAGTCCACCCCCAGGGTGCCCATCCCAACCTGAGGTCCCTTTCCCAGCCCTGTCCTACCCTTGGGGTCCCTTTCCCAGCTCTGTCACAGCCTTGGTGTCCCTGTCCCAGCCCACAGTCCCCATCCCAACCCCGAGGTCCCCGAACCAGCCTTGGTGTCCTTGTCCCAACCTCAATGTCCCCAGCCCAGCCCCAGGGTCCCTGTCCCAGCCCCAGGGTCCCTGTCCCAGTTCCAGGATCTCCATCCCAGCTTTGGGGTCCCTGTACAAGCCCTGAGGTCCCCAGTCCAGCCTTGTTATCCCTGTCACAGCCTTGGTGTCCCTGTCCCAGCCCACAGTCCCCATCCCAACCCTGAGGTCCCTGAACCAGCCTTGGTGTCCCTGTCCCAGCCTCAATGTCCCCAGCCCAGCCCCAGGGTCCCTATCACAGTTCCAGGATCTCCAGCCCATCGTTGGGGCCCCTGTACAAGCCCTGAGGTCCCCAAGCCAGCCTTGGTGTCCCTGTCCCATCCTAAGGTCCTTGTCCCATCCTGAGGTCCCTGTCCCAGCCTTGATGTCCCCATCCCACCCTCAGGGTCCCCATCCCAACCTGAAGTTCTTTTCCCAGCTCTGTCCCACCCTTCCAGCTCTGTCACAGCCTTGGAGTGGCTGTCCCAGCCCACAGTCCCCATCCCAACCCTGAGGTCCCTGAACCAGCCTTGGTGTCCCTGTCCCAACCTCAATGTCCCCAGCCCAGCCCCAGGGTCCCTATCACAGTTCCAGGATCTCCATCCCAGCTTTGGGGTCCCTGTCCTAGCCCTGTCCCATCCTTGTTGTCCCTGTCCCAGCCTCAATGTCCCCATTCCAGCCATGCCCCTGGGCAGCCACTCCCACAGCCTTGTCCCCAGGGCAGGCACAGGTGACCTTGTCCCTGGTGTCCCTGGTGTCCCCTGGGCACTCTCACCTTGGCAGCAAAGTCGTTCTTGGCCTTGTAGAACTCATCCAGGGCGTTCTGCAGGGCGGCCACGCGGCCCTCGATCCGCTGGGGTGGCACGGGGATGGGACAGGGACATGGGGATATGGCACGAGGATGGCATGGGGATGGCATGGACATGGGGACATGGCATGGACAGGGAGACATGCCAGGGACATGGGGACATGGCACGGACATGGCATGGGGACATGGACACGGGGACATGGCATGGACATGGAGACATGGCACGGACACAAGGGACATGGCACAGACATGTCACAGGGACATGGCATGGGGACAGGGCACAGGGACATAGCACAGGGACATGGCATGGACATGGCACAGGGACACGGACAAGGACATGGCACAGGGATGGCACAGGGACATGGCACAGAGACACGGACAAGGACATGGCACAGGGACACGGACAAGGACATGGCACAGACACGGCACAGACATGGCACAGGGACACGGACAAGGACATGGCACAGGGACATGGCACAGACACGTCATTCCCTGGGTGGGATCCCGGGATAGATCCTGACCCCCTGGGCAGGATCCCAAACCTGGCACAGGTGGCATGGGATGGGCACGGTCCCCCACAGCCCTGGGGTGCAAACTGGCAAGTCCCCATTCCCACACCCAGATCCCTGCCATTCCCCCATCCCAAATCCCACAATTCCCAGATCCACCCCAAATCCCACAACTCCCTCTATCTCAAATCCCTGTCATTCCCTCACCCCAAATCCTTCAATTCTCTCCATCTCAATCCCGCAATTCCCCCATCCCAAACCCCAAATCCCAAACCCCAACCCCTCTGGCAGTGGCCCCCCAGAACATACAGGTTGCCCAGCCCCTGGTGACCCCCTGAGCATCCCCAAAACCCCTGAACACCCCCAAACCCCCCCCCAAAACCCCACATTCTCCATCCCAATCCCACAATTCCTCCATCCCAAACCCCAAATCCCTGACCCCAACCCCCACAAATCCCAAATCCCAGACCCTAAACCCCAGACCCCAGACCCCACAGACCTGCTGGCCGTGACCCCCAGCACGTGCACGTTGCCCAGCTCCTGATAACCCCCTGAAAGTCCCCAAAACCCTCAAAACCCCCCCAAAACCCCACATTCCCACACCCAGACCCCACAATGCCCCTATCCCAAACCCCAAATCCTAAACCCCAGACCCCAAACCCCACAAATCCCAAACCCCAGACCCCACACATCTTCTGGCTGTACCCCCCAGCACGTGCAGGTTGCCCAGCTCCTGATGACCCCAAGCATCCCCAAAAGCCCCCCAAAACCCCACATTCCCACACCCAGACCCCCATTCTCCCATCCCAAATCCCTGACATTTCCCCATCCCAATCCTGCATGTCCCAGCTCCATCCCAATCCCACAATTCTCCCACCCCAATCCCTGCCATTCCCCCATCCCAATTCCTCTATTCCTGCATTCCAATCCTGCAATTCCCTCATCCCAAATCCAGC
The DNA here is from genome assembly GCF_028551555.1 of Melozone crissalis. NCBI lineage: Eukaryota > Metazoa > Chordata > Aves > Passeriformes > Passerellidae > Melozone > Melozone crissalis. Next base: position 6,164,748 of record NW_026535905.1, read on the forward strand.
TCCACCCCAAATCCCACAATTCCCGGATCGACCCTAAATCCCACAATTCCTCCGCCCCAAAACCCCACATTCTCCATCCCAATCCCACAATTCCCCTATCCCAAACCCCAAACTCCTCCAGCATGTGCAAGTTGCCCAGCTCCTGGTGACCCCCTGAAAGTCCTCAAAACCTCACATTCCCCATCCCAATCCCACAATTCACCCACCCCAATCCCTGCCATTCCCCCATCCCAATCCCTCTATTCCTGCATCCCAATCCCACAATTCCCTCATTCCAAATCCCAGACCCCACAGACCTTCTGGCCGTACCCCCCCCCAGCACGTGCAGCTTGCCCAGCTCCTGATAACCCCCTGAAAGTCCCCAAAACCCTCAAAACTCCCCCAAAACCCCACATTCCCACCCCCAGACCCCACAATTCCTCCATCCCAAACCCCAAACCCCAAATCCCAGACCCCACAGACCTTCTGGCCGTACCCCCCCCAGCACGTGCAGGTTGCCCAGCTCCTGGTGACCCCGAGCACCCCCAAAACCCCCCCAAAACCCCCCCAAAACCCCACATTCCCACACCCAATCCCACAATTCACCCATCCCAGACCCCAAACCCTAAACCCCAGACCCCAAACCCCACAAACCCCAGACCCCAAACCCCACAAATCCCAGACCCCACAGACCTTCTGGCCGTACCCCCCCAGCACGTGCAGGTTGCCCAGCTCCTGGTGGTTGTCGTCCTGGTTGTACAAATCCTTCAGCGTCTCCCGCTCCTGGTGCCGGCAGAACTGGGGGGGACACGGGACATTTGGGGTCACCTTTGGGCTCAGGGGGACATCCAGGGGGTCAAGGGACACTTTTGGGGTCAGGGGGACACCCAGGGGGTCAAGGGACACTTTTGGGGTCAAGGGACACTTTTGGGGTTTTGGAAGAGTTGCTTTCCCAAAACTCCTCAGGGTGGCTCGGGAGGTTTTTGGGGTCACTCAGGGAGTTTTTGGGGCCACTCAGGAGGTTTTGGGGGTGTTCAGGGGGTTTTCTGGGGGGCTCAGGAGGTTTTTGGGGTGCTAAGGGGGTTTTTGGGGTCACTCAGGGTTTTTGGAGTACTACGGGGTTTTTGGGGTGCTGACCTGGTGGTATAGGCTGCGCTCTCAGGGGGTTTTTAGGGTGCTCAGGGGTTTTTTGGGGGTTTTTGGGGTGTTTTGGGGTTTTGGGGCGCTCACCTGGCGGTACAGGCTGTGCCCTCAGGGTGTTTTTGGGGTGTTTTGGGGTTTTGGGGCGCTCACCTGGCAGTACAGGCTGTGCCCTCAGGGTGTTTTGGGGCGCTCACCTGGTGGTACAGGCTGTGCCCTCAGGGAGTTTTTGGGGTCACTCAGGGATTTTGGGGTTATTCAGGGGTTTTTTGGGGTGCTCAGGGGTTTTGGGGTCACTCAGGGTGTTTTTGGGGTGTTTTGAGGCGCTCACCTGGCGGTACAGGCTGTGCTCTCAGGGGGTTTTTGGGGTCACTCAGGGAGTTTTTGGGGTGCTATGGGGTTTTTGGGGCACTCACCTGGCGGTACAGGCTCAGGGCCACGGGCTGGTTCTGCAGGGTCATGAAGAAGGAGCCGCGGTTGAGCTCGTTCTTGAGGTGCAGCACAACCGTGTACACTGTGGGGACAGGGACAGGGACAGGGGACACAGGGACAGGGGACACAGGGGATGGGGACAGAAGGTTTTGTTGGGGTTTTCTCCTGCACCTCCCAATCCCCTCTGTGTCCCCCTGAGGCTCCACGTGCTCCCCCAGACCCCAAAACGCTCCCAAAAGGCTCTTCCAGACCCCAAAATTATCCCAAGGGGCTCCCCCAGACCCCAAAATGGTCCCAAGGGAATCAACCAGACCCTAAAATGTTGCCAAGGTGCTCTCCCAGACCTCAAATGTTCACAAGAGCCTCCCCCAGACCTCAAAATGCCCCCAAAAGGCTCTTCCAGACCCCAAAATGGTCCCAAGGGATTCATCCACACACCAAAACATTCCCAAGGTGCTCCCCCAGACCCCACAATGATGCCAAAATGATCCCCCTAGACCCTATAACTCTCCCAAGATCCTCCCCCAACCCCAAAACATTCCCACAGGGCTACCCCAGACCCCAAAATATTCTCAAGAGGCTCCCCCAGATCCCCAAATGTTCTCAAGAGACTCCCCAAAGACTCCAAAATCCTATCAGGAGATTCATCCAGACCCCAAAATGTTCCCAAGAGGCTCCCCAAGATCCCAAAATGCCCCCAGAAGGCTCCTCCAAACCCCAAAACATTCCCAAAAGGCTCTCCCAGACCCCAAAATGGTCCCAAGGGACTCCTCAAAGCCCTCAAAATGGTCCCAAGGGATTCATCCAGACCCCAAAATGTTCCCAGGAGGCTCCCCCTAATCCCAAAACACTCCCCAGGGGCTCCCCCAGATCCTATTACTTTGCCAAGGGGCTCCCCAAGACCCCAAAACAGCCCCAAGAGGCTCACCCAGACTCCACAACATTCCCAAGGGACTCCCCAAAGACCCCAAAATGTTCCCAAGATGCTCTCCCAGACCCCACAATGCTCCTGAAAGACTCTCCCAGACCCCAAAATGGTCCCAAGGGACTCCCCAAGACCCCAAAATAATCCCAAGATGCTCCCCCAGACCCCAAAACGCCCCCAAAAGGTTCCTCCAGACCCCAAAACATTCCCAAGGGGCTCTCCCAGACCCCACAATGTTCCTAAAAAGCTCTCCCAGACCCCAAAATGGTCCCAAGGGATTCAACCAGACCCCAAAACGTCCCAAGAGGCTGTCCCAGACCCCAATATGGTCCCAAAGGATTCATCCACACACCAAAACTTTCCCAAGGGACTCTCCCAGACCCCAAAATGGTCCCAAGAGGGTCTCCCAGACCCCAATACACCCCAAAAGGCTCTCCCAGACCCCAATGCACCCTAAAAGGCTCTCCCAGACCCCAATATACCCCAAAAGGCTCTCCCAGACCCCAAAATGGTCCCAAGGGACTCTCCCAGACCCCAATACACCCCCAAGGGGCTCTCCCAGACCCCAATGCACCCCAAAAGGCTCTCCCAGACCCCAATATACCCCAAAAGGCCCCCCCAAACCCCCCGGCCAGGCCCCCCCGTCCCCTCACCCAGGTCGGTGTCCCCGCTCTCGATGGCTTTGCCCAGGGCCAGTTTGCTCCGTTTCATCTTCAGCAGCAGCGGCACCTGCTCCCCGCTCCGGGGCTCGTACTCCAGCAGCTGCCCAGGGCACAGCGCTGTCACCCTGTCACCCGGGGGGCGGCAGTGCCACCCCGCGTCCCCTCCCCGTGCCACCGGCCCACCTTGATGGCCAGCTCGGCGCGGCCGCAGTCGTAGGCGCGCGTGGCGATGTCCGAGTAGGAGATGCCCGCCGTGTCCCCGAGCTTCTGGTTGATGGCCTGGGCCACCTCCTCGTCCGACTTGTCCTTCTGCTGCACCTGTGGGGACAGCGAGGGGCGTCCCCAGGTGTCCCCGAGGCGGGCTGGGGTGTCCTGGGGCGTCCCTGTGAGAGTCTGTCCTAATTTTCCCTCATCTGCCTCACGATCGTCCTTGGGAGCCCACTGAAGAGAAGACCCCCCCGTCTATATCTGGCTCTGAGGGAGAAAAGTCACAGCCACGGGCCCTGGGAGCTGACAGCTCAGTGTGGAGCTCTTGTTTTCACAGCAGTGTTTGCTGTACGCTAAAAAGAGGGCACCGTGCCCCGTTTGCGACAATAGCAGCTCTGGAAGCTGTCCCAGCTCTCGGCCTGGCTGGACTTCTCCTGAGTTCCAGGTGGTCTCCCACAGGAGACCCTCACCTGTTTTACAACCACCGTGACAGACAGACGGAGATGTGAGAAGATTCTCCATCAAGGACTGAGACATGAAACTCCTAACAGGCCCCTCTGCTCCTTCCAAGGACTGGGACTGAAACCCCCAGCCCGGGGCAGGTGTGTGGGGCAGGCAAGCTGACCGAAGCGAGATGTTTGCCTGCAGGTTGTGACCACTGAACCAAGAAAACAATGGCTCTCATTTACTGCTGAGAACACAGACTACCTGTTACATCCATCAAGCTCATTTACTGCTGAGAACATGCACTATCTGTTACATCTGTTCCCTATTGTATCTGTTCCCCCCCCCTCGCAATTTTCAGCAATAAAACCCTCTGAGTTAGCCAGAGCCTTTGAGATCTCCCCAGCGTAGCGGGCGGACCCTCGGCTGAACTGCACCAAAGGACTCCGTCTCTGCGTTGGTAGATATATCCTCTCTCTCTCTCTCTCTCTTTCTCTCTCTTTTTCTCTCCCTTAATCCCTCTATCGCACTTTTGCTGTAGTTATTTCAATAAAACTGTGTTTGTTTTTGATCATCACTGCAAAAGCCCTTGTACCGTGTTGGTGTTTTGCACTCTGAGATCATTCCTACGAACCATCAGCTCATCTGTCCACTAGGACGGACCCTGACAGTCCCCTCACCTTGTAGCAGGCCCAGTGTGCCAGGATGCGGCTGACGCCCTGCATCTCGGGCAGGCGCAGGAACTCGCAGATGCGGATGGCCAGCGGGTACAGGCGGCGCAGGACCAGCCTGGGGACAGCGGGACGGGGACATCAGGGGGACAGGGGACACCACGGGGACGTGGAGGGGTCAGGGGAGCATGGGGGGACAGGGGGATATGGGGGGAAAAGGGGGATATGGGTATGCGGGGACAGGCGGAAATGGAGCGGTCGGGGGATGTGGGGCTTAGGAGACACCAGCGGGGACAGGGGACACCAGAGGGGACAGGAGACACCAGGGGGGTGAGGGGACATGGAGGGGTCAGGGGGATATGGGGGGAAAGGGAACACAAGGGGACAGGGGACACCGGAAGGACAGGGGACGTGGAGAGGCCAGGGGGAATGGACAGGGGACAGCAGGGGGACAGGGGACATGGAGGGGTCAGGGGGATATGGGGGAAAAGGGGGATACGGAGGGGTCAGGGGGACACCAGGAGGGACATGGGACATCAGGGGGGACAGGAGACACAGGGGGATCAGGGGACATCAGGGGGACATGGAGGAGTCAGGGGGATATGGGAGGAAAGGGGACACCAGGAGGGACAGGGGACATCAAGGGGGACAGGGGACATCGGGGGGACATGGAGGGGTCAGGGGGATACAGGGGATACCAGGGGACACACAGGATACCAGGGGGGAGAGGGGACACAGAGGGACATGGGACATGGAGGGGACAGGGGACACCAGGGGGGTCCGGGGACATGGAGGGGCCAGGGGAATATGGGGGACAGGGGAACATTGGGGGGAAAGGGGACATGGGGGGACAGGGGACATGGAGAGGTCAGGAGCATATGGGGGAACAGGGGGACATGGAGGGGTCAGGGGACACCAGGGGGACAGGGGACATGGAGAGGTCAGGGGACATGGAGGGGTCAGGGAGATATGGAAGGGTCAGGGGGATATGCGGGAAAAGGGGGATATGGGGGACAGAGGGACATGGAGGGGTCAGGGGGGATATGGGGGACAGGGGGACATAGGACACCAGGAGGGACAGGGGACACACAAGGCTGGGGGACATGGAGGGCTCAGAGGGCACGGAGGGACAGGGACATGGAGGGGAGAGGGGAACATGGGGGGACAGGGGACATGGAGTGGTCAGGGGGACACACAAGGGGTCAGGGGACATGGAAGGGTCAGGGGACATGGGGGAACAAGGGGACACCAGGGGGGATAGAGGACATGGGGGCACAACAGGGGGACATGGAGAGGTCAGGGGGACACGGGGGTCAGGGGACACAGGGGGACAGGGGATAAGGGACATGGAGGGGACAGGGGAACATGGGGGGTCAGGAGGATATGGGGGAACAGAGAGACATGGAGGGATCAGGGAGACACAGGGGTCACAAGGGGTTGGGAGACATGAAGGGGACAGGAGGACATGAAAGGGACAGGGGACACCGGGGGGACAGGAGGCACAGGGGAACAGGGGACATGGAGGGGTCGGGGGGACACATGAGGGGTCAGGGGACACCAGGTGGGACAGGGGACATGGGGAGACAGGGGTATATAGGGGCTCAGGGAGACACCAGGGGAGTCAGGGGGACACACGAGGGGTCAAGGGACACATGGAGGGGTCAGGGGACACATGGAAGGGTCAAGGGGACACATTGGGGGTCAGGGGACACATGGAGGGGTCAGGGGACACATGGAGGGGATAGGAGGACATGAAAGGGACAGGAAGGCACAAAAAGGGTCAGGAGACATAAGGGGGGACAGGGGAACATTGGGGGTCACGGGGGCACGTGAGGGGTCAAGGGGACACATTGAGGGTCAGGGGACATGGAGAGGTCAAGGGACACACACGGGGTCAGGGGACACGGGGGGAGCAGGGGACATGAGGGGACAGGGGACACCAGGGGGGACAGGGGGACACACAGGGTGGGTCCAGGGAATTGAGGAGCTGGGTTGGGTTTGGGAGGTCCCCAAGTGCTGGGAACTGCTCAGCCCCCGGATATGGGAATGGGATGGGGGATTTGGGATGGGGGATTTGGGATCGGGGCATTGGGATGGGGGATTTGGGATTGGGTATTTGGGATGGGGAATTTGGGATGGGGAATTTGGGATCGGGGCATTGGGATGGGGGATTTGGGATGGGGGATTTGGGATCGGGGCATTGGGATGGGGGATTTGGGATTGGGTATTTGGGATTGGGGATTTGGGATGGGGAATTTGGGATGGGGAATTTGGGATCGGGGCATTGGGATGGGAAAAGTGGGATGGGGAATGTGGGATGGGGGCACTGGGATGGGGAATTTGGGATGGGGAATGTGGGATGGGGGATTTGGGATGGGGAATTTGGGATGGGGGATTTGGGATGGGGAATGTGGGATTGGGGGCACTGGGATGGGGGCCTTGGGATGGGGAATGTGGGATGGGAAATGTGGGATGGGCAATGCTGGATGGGGGATGAGGGATAGGGAATTTGGGATGGGGGATTTGGGATGAGGACTGTAGGGTGGGGGGCATTGGGACGGCAAATGTGGGATGGGGGGCATTGGGATGGGGGATTTGGGATGGGAAAAGTGGCATGGGGAATTTGAGATGAGGAATGTGGAGTGGACGGGATTTAGAAGGGTCCACAAGTGCCTGGAGCTGCTCAGCCCCTGGATATGGGAACGGGATGGGAACTGTGGGATGGGGAATTTGGGATAGGGATTGAAAGATGGGAACCTAGGAACAGGGAAGGTGGGATGGGGATTTTGGGCTATGCACTACAGGACGAGGACATCAGGACAGGGACTGTGACACACAGAATTTGGGATGGGGAATGTGGGATGGGGGCACTGGGATAAGGAATTTGGGATGGGGAATGTGGGATGGGGAATGTGGGATGGGGAATGTGGGATGGGGAATGTGGGATGGGGGATTTGGGATGGGGAATTTGGGATGGGGAATTTGGGATGGGGAATTTGGGATGGGGAAATGTGGGATGGGGAATGTGGGATGGGGAAGGTGGGATGGGGATTTTGGGCTATGCAATACAGGAGGAGGACATCAGGACAGACTCTGTGACGCACAGAATTTGGGATGGGAACCACGGGAAGGCTCGGGACGCTCCGGGGCCGTGGGGCTCTCACCTGTCCAGCAGCACCTCGATGGTGAGCTGCTTGTATCTGCAGGGACAGTCAAGGCACATTTGGGATCACGGCTGCCCCGGGAAGGCCCTGACCCCACGGCAGGCAGTAGGATACTGGGTGAAGGTGAGCGGGATCCCGATCTGGTAATCCCTGACGGCGTTGAGCACCCGCAGGTCCTGGCACATGCGCACGAACCCCTCCGGCGGGAACTTATCCAGGAAACACTTCCCAAAGGAAGCTGCCTGTGGGATCGGGGGGGGGGGGAAATCAGGGAAAATCCTTCATGCTTCAGCTCCCTCCTCCTCCTGCTGCTGCTGCTGCTGGCTCACCCTCAGCAGGGATTTCTGGGTCTCAGGCTCGTGCTCGTAGCCCGCAGCCTCGATGCACTGGCCCACGGCCTCGGGGAGCAGCTGCTGCTCGCGGATCTCCCGCAGGTACTCGTCGGCCTTCTGGCTCTCCTTCTGCAGGGCGAGGGCGAGGGGAAGCCCTGGGACACCGATCCCTGGGGATGCCGGCCCAGGGGGGCTCTCTGGGACGGGGCGGTACCTCGTACTCCTTCTGAGCCTCCAGCAGCAGAGCGCCCGGGGCCATGGAGGCGATGCGGAAAATCTCCTGGCTGGCCTCTGCGGGACGGGGACACAGCGGGGATCGGCGGCTGCTCCAGCCCGGGGGTGGCACCTGGTGCCACTGCCAGCACCCGGCAGCGCCCTGCAGCTTCCACGAGCTCCTTCCACGATCCCCTCCAGCACCGGGATCGTGGAATGGGTTGGGTGGGAAGGGATCTTAAAGCCCAATAATTCCACCCCATCCATGGGCAAGGACAGTTCCCACTGTCCCAGGTGGATCCAAGTCCATCCAAGCTGGCCTTGGGCACTGCCAGGGATCCAGGGGCAGCCACAGCAAATCTGGGAATCCCAGCCCAGCCAGGAATTCCTTGCCAAGATCCCAGCCCAATCTCCCCTTTCCCAGTGGGAGCCATTCCCTGGCTCCTGTCCCTGCAGGCCTTGTCCCCAGTCCTTCTCCAGCTCTCCTGGAGCCCCTTTAGGCCCTGCAAGGGGCTCTGAGGATTCCCTGGAATTTTCCCTTCTCCATGAGAACATTCCCAGCTCTCCCAGAGCAGAGGGGCTCCACAATCCTGGAATGGTTTGGGTTGGAAAAGACCTTAAATCCCATCCACTCCCACCCCATCCATGGGCAGGACACTTCCAACCATCCCAGGTGGATCCAGCCTGGCCTTGGGCACTGCCAGGGATCCAGGAGCAGCCACAGCAAATCTGGGAATTCCAGCCCAGACAGCAATTCCTGGCCAAGATCCCAGCCCAATCTGCCCTTTCCCAGTAGGAGCCATTCCCTGGCTCCTGTCCCTGCAGGCCTTGTCCCCAGTCGCTCTCCAGCTCTCCTGGAGCCCCTTCAGGAACTTCCAGGATTCCCTGGAATTTTCCCTTCTCCATGAGAACATTCCCAGCTCTCCCAGCCTGGCTCCAGAATCCCAGACTGGTTTGGGTGGGAAGGGACCTTCAATCCCACCCAGCCCCACCAAGGACACCTCCCACCATCCCAGGGTGCTCCAAGCCCCATGTCCCACCTGCCCTGGGACATTCCCATGGATGGAGCATCCACAGCTCCTCAGGGAATTCCTGTGCCAGGATCCCACACCCCAGGGGCCCAGGAGGGCAGGGAACTCACCGGGGATCTCGTGCAGGAATTCGTGGGTGCTGCGGGACAGGATCCTGACCCCGTCCAGCTCGGGCACCAGGTAGGAATCCTCATCCAGGACAAAGCTGGGATCCTGCTAAGGGTGCCCATGGACACGGCTCCGGGACAGCGCGAAGAGACCGGAACCCCACGGGATGGGGGAAGGACTTGGGAACATCCCATGGGATGGGGAAGGACTTGGGAACATCCCATGGGACAGGGGAAGGACTTGGGAAGATCTCCTAGGAAAAGGAAAGGACCTGGGAGCATCCCATGGGATGGGGAAGGACTTGGGAACATCCTATGGGACAGAGGAATGACCTGGGAGCATCCCATGGGATGGGAGAAGGACCTGGGAGCATCTCATGGGATGGGGGAGCACCTGGGACAATCCCAAGGGATGGGGAAGAATCTGGGAACATCCCATGGGACAGAAAAGGACCTGGGAGCATCCCATGGGACAAGGGAAGGACCTGGGAGCCTTTGTGGGGCTTGGGAGAATCCCATGGGGCAGAAAAGGATCTGGAAACCAGAGTGGAGCTGGTAACATCATATGGGACAGAAAAAGGACCTGGGAGCATCCCATGGGACAGGGGAAGGACACTGGAAAATCCCAGGGAACAGAAAAGGATCTGGAAGTCAGAGTGGGGCTGGGAACATCCCATGCGACAGGGAAAGGACTTTGGAACATCCCATGGGAGAGAAAAGGGTCTGGGAGCCACAGTGGGGCAGGGAACGTCCCATGGGACAGGGAAAATACTTGGGAACATCCCACGGCAGAGAAAATGACCTGGGAGCACCCCCTGGGACAAGGGAAGGTCCCAGGAGCCTTTGTGGGGTGGCGAGCACCCCACAAGATGGGGAAAGGACTTGGGAGAATCCCATGGGATGGGGAAGGATCTGGGAACATCCCATGGGGCAGAGAAGGACCTGGGAGCATCCCATGGGACAAGGGAAGGACCTAAGAACATCCTATTAGACAGAGAAGGACCTGGGAGCGATCGTGGGGCTGGGAGCATCCCATGGGACAGAAAACAACCTGTGAGCACCCCATGGGACAAGAGAAGGACCTGGGAGAATCCCATGGGATGGGGAAAGGATTTGGGAACATCCCAGGGAACAGAAAAGGATCTGGAAGTCAGAGTGGGGTTGGGAACATCCCATGGGGCAGAGAAGGACCTGGGAGCCTTTGTGGGGCTTGGGAGCATCCCATGGGACAGGGCAAGGACTTGGGAACATCCCATGGGACAGAAAAGGACCTGGGAGCATCCCATGGGACAAGGGAAGGACCCGGGGACATCCCTGGTGACAGAGCAGCGAGGGGGGCAGCAGTGTGGGTGCCAGAGGAGGTGGCAGCGCCCCTGGCGTGTCCCTGTCCCCAAAGGATACCGGATGCACTCCGAGGAGTTGCCCACCACCATGAGCTGCCGCTCCCAGGCCAGCACCACGGCGCGCTGCCGGCTGCGGGGCCGCGTGCACCTGCCATGGGGAAACAACATCAGCCACAGCCATGGGGACCCCAACATCAGCCACAGCCATGGGGGGACCCCAACATCAGCCACAGACATGGGGGGACCCCAACATCAGCCACAGCCATGGGGACCCCAACATCAGCCACAGACATGGGGGGACCCCAACATCAGCCACAGCCATGGGGACCCCAACATCAGCCACAGCCATGGGGAAACAACATCAGCCACAGCCATGGGGACCCCAACATCAGCCACAGCCTGGGAACCCAACATCAGCCACAGCCCTGGGGGGACCCCAACATCAGCCACAGCCATGGGGGGACCCCAACATCAGCCACAGACATGGGGGGACCCCAACATCAACCACAGCCATGGGGACCCCAACATCAGCCACAGCCATGGGGACCCCAACATCAGCCACAGCCTGGGACCCCAAAATCAGCCACAGCCTGGGACCCTAACATCAGCCACAGCCATGGGGGGACCCCAACATCGGCCACAGCCATGGGGACCCCAACATCAGCCACAGCCTGGGACCCCAACATCAACCACAGCCTGGGACCCCAACATCAGCCACAGCCATGGGGACCCCAACATCAGCCACAGCCCTGGGACCCCAACATCAGCCACAGCCTGGGACCCCAACATCAGCCACAGCCATGGGGACCCCAACATCAGCCACAGCCCTGGGACCCCAACATCGGCCACAGCCCTGGGACCCCAACATCGGCCACAGCCATGGGGGGACCCCAACATCAGCCACAGCCCTGGGACCCCAACATCGGCCACAGCCATGGGGACCCCAACATCAGCCACAGCCCTGGGGGGACCCCAACATCGGCCACAGCCATGGGGGGACCCCAACATCAGCCACAGCCCTGGGGACCCCAACATCGGCCACAGCCTGGGACCCCAACATCAACGACAGCCCTGGGGACCCCAACATCAGCCACAGCCATGGGGACCCCAACATCAGCCACAGCCATGGGGACCCCAAACCCATCAACCACAGACATGGGGACCCCAAAATCAGCCACAGCCATGGGACCCCAACCCATCAACCACAGCCCTGGGACCCCAACATCGGCCACAGCCATGGGGACCCCAACATCGGCCACAGCCATGGAACCGCAACCCATCAACCACAGCCATGGGGACCCCAAATGGGGACAGGGACACCCAGGGACCCCACGGGGCTGGGAGTGGCACAGGGACGGGCAGGGGGACGGGGACGGGGACAGGGACAGGCAGCTCACCAAACCATCTGCTTGGGCGGGGTTCGGATGCCGGTGTTGAACTCGCAGAATTTCTCCTGTGGGAGAGGAGAGGGGTCAGGAACATTCCTGGAGGAACTGGGAATGTGGGGATCTTGGAATGGTTGGAACTGGGAATGGTTGGAACTGGGAATGGGAGAACTGGGAATGGGGGAACTGGGAATGTGGGGAACTGGGAATGGTTGGAACTGGGAATGGGGGGAACTGGGAATGGGGGAACTGGGAATGGGGGGTGGGTGCTGGGCCACCAGAAGGTCCCACAGGAGCTTCCAGATCCAGCTCTGGGGACAGCCAGGGCTCCAAGCAAGATGGGAAAAACATTTTTTTATTACTATTATCAATGGCAGGCAAAGATTTCTTTATTATTATTACTATCAATGGCAGGCAAAGATTTCTTTTTTAATTATTATTATTATCAATGGCAGGAAAAATATTTATTACTCTTATCTATGACAGGCAAAGACTTATTTATTATTATTATTAACAATAGCAGACAAAGATTTATTATTATTTTTATTATTATTATTATTATTATCAATGTCAGGCAAAGATTTTTTATTATTATTATTAATGGCAGGAAATTTTTATTATTATTATCAAAGGCATATTATTATTATTATTATTATTATTATTATTATCATCATCATCATCATCATCATCATCATCATCAAAGGCAGGCAAAGATTTTTTAAATTATCAAGAGCAGGCAAAGGTTTTTTATTATTATTATCAATGGCAGGAATTATTATTATTACTATTATCAATGGTAGGCAAAATTTTTTTTATTATTATTATCAATAGCAGGCAAAGATTTTTTTAATTATCAATGGCGGGCAAAGTGTTTTATTTTTTATTATTATCAAAGGCAGGCAAATATATTTTTTATTACTATTATTATCAATGACAGGGAAACATTTTTTTATTACTTTTACCAATGGCAGGCAAAGTTTTTTACTATTATTATTATCAATAGCAGGATTATTATTATTATTATTATTATTATTATTATTATTATTGATGCTGTGGTTATTGTTGTTGTTGTTATTGGTAGGCAAAATTTTTTTATTATTATTATCAAAGGCAGGCAAATATATTTTTTATTACTATTATTATCAAAGACAGGGAAACATTTTTTTTCTATTATTTTTACCAATGGCAGGCAAAGTTTTTTACTATTATTATTATCAATAGCAGGAATTTATTATTGTTATTGTTATTGTTGATGCTGTTGTTATTGTTGTTGTTGTTGTTATCGGTAGGCAAAATTTTTTTATTATTATTATCAATGGCAGGCAAAGATTTTTAATTTTTATTATTATTAAAGACAGGCAAAGATTTTAATTTTTTAATTAATTATTATCAATGGCAGGCAAATATATTTTTATTACTATTATTATCGAAGACAGGGAAACATTTTTGTTATTACTTTTATCAATGGCAGGTAAAGATTTTTTGGTTTTTATTATTACTATCAATGGCAGGTAAAGTTCATTATTATTATTATTATCAATAGCAGGATTTATTATTATTATTATTATTATTATTATTATTATTATTGCTGTTGTTATTGTTGTTGTTGTTGTTATTGGTAGGCAAAATTTTTTTAATATTATTATCAAAGGCAGGCAAATATATTTTTTATTACTATTATTATTGAAGACAGGGAAACATTTTTGTTATTACTTTTATCAATGGAAGGTAAAGATTTTTTGGTTTTTATTATTACTATCAATGGCAGGTAAAGTTTTTTATTATTATTATTATCAATAGCAGGATATTATTATTATTATTATTATTATTATTATTATTATTGCTGTTGTTATTGTTGTTGTTGTTATTGGTAGGCAAAATTTTTTTATTATTATTATCAATGGCAGGCAAAATTTTTTACTATTATTATTATCAATAGCAGGATTATTATTATTATTATTATTATTATTATTATTATTATTATTATTGATGCTGTTGTTATTGTTGTTGTTGTTATTGGTAGGCAAAATTTTTTTATTATTATTATCAAAGACAGGCAAATATATTTTTTATTACTATTATTATCGAAGACAGGGAAACATTTTTGTTATTACTTTTATCAATGGCAGGTAAAGATTTTTTGGTTTTTATTATTACTATCAATGGCAGGTAAAGTTTTTTATTATTATTATTATCAATAGCAGGATATTATTATTATTATTATTATTATTATTATTATTATTGCTGTTGTTATTGCTGTTGTTGTTGTTGTTATTGGTAGGCAAAATTTTTTTATTATTATTATCAAAGACAGGCAAATATATTTTTTATTACTGTTATTATCGAAGACAGGGAAACATTTTTGTTATTACTTTTATCAATGGCAGGTAAAGATTTTTTGGTTTTTATTATTACTATCAATGGCAGGTAAAGTTTTTTATTATTATTATCAATAGCAGGATATTATTATTATTATTATTATTATTATTATTATTATTATTATTATTATTATTATTATTGCTGTTGTTGTTGTTGTTGTTATTGGTAGGCAAATTTTTTTTAATATTATTATCAAAGGCAGGCAAATATATTTTTTATTACTATTATTATTGAAGACAGGGAAACATTTTTGTTATTACTTTTATCAATGGCAGGTAAAGATTTTTTGGTTTTTATTATTACTATCAATGGCAGGTAAAGTTTTTTATTATTATTATTATCAATAGCAGGATATTATTATTATTATTATTATTATTATTATTATTATTATTATTGCTGTTGTTATTGTTGTTGTTGTTATTGGTAGGAAAATTTTTTTATTATTATTATCAATGGCAGGCAAAATTTTTTACTATTATTATTATCAATAGCAGGAATATTATTATTATTATTATTATTATTATTATTATTATTATTATTATTATTATTGATGCTGTTGTTATTGTTGTTGTTGTTATTGGTAGGCAAAATTTTTTTATTATTATCAATGGCAGGCAAAGTTTTTTATTATTATTATTATCAATAGCAGGATACTACTACTACAATAATAATAATAATAATAATAATAATTATTATTATTATTGTTGTTGTTGTTGTTGTTGTTATTATTATTATTATTGTTATTATTATTATTGGTAGACAATTTTTATTATTATTATCAATGGCAGGAATTTTTTTATTATTATTATTATCAATGGCAGGCTTATTACTATTACTATCACTATCACTATCACTATCACTATCACTATCACTATTATTACTCTCAGTGGCAGGCAGATTTTTTAAAATCACTGATCCTCAGTGGCAGGCAGGGGTCTGCAGGTGCAGGGCCATTTCTGGCCAGGGCTCACCTTGAGCGAGGCCGCTCCCATCCAGACGCAGCCGGAGTCGCAGAACAGCGCCAGCAGCCGCTGGGTGAAGGACACGGCCACGCGCAGGAACGGCCCCGCCGAGGGGCTCAGCCCGGGGGGCGTCTGTGGGGACAGGGACACCGTGGGGACACCAACGGGGAGATCAGAGTGACACCAGGGGCACGGTCAGGACAGAGGGATCACCAGTGGGGACACCATTGGGAGCCTGGAGTGACCCCTGAGTGGTGTGGTCAGAACAGGGGACACCAATGGGGACCTCAGAGTGACACCAAGGAGGGTGGTCAGGACAGGGCAGGGCACCATTGGAGTGACCCCTGAGTGGCGGCGTGGTCAGGACAGGGGGGTCACCAATGGGGACCTCAGAGTGACCCTAAGTGGTGTGGTCAGGACAGGGGGACACCAACGGGGGCTCAGAGTGACACCAGGGGCAGGGTCAGAACAGGGAGGACAGCAGGAGACACCAATGGGGACCTCAGAGTGACACCAGGGGTGTGGTCAGGACTGGAGAGTCACCAATGGGGACCTCGGAGTGACCCCCAAGTGACATGGTTCAGGACAGGGGGGTCACCAATGGGGACCTCGGAGTGACCCCCAAGTGACATGGTTCAGGACAGGGGCACACCAGGGGACACCAATGGGGCTCAGAGTGACACCAGGAGCGTGGTCAGGACTGGAGAGTCGCCAATGGGGACCTCGGAGTGACCCCCAAGTGACATGGTTCAGGACAGGGGGGTCACCAATGGGGACCTCGGAGTGACCCCCAAGTGACATGGTTCAGGACAGGGGGGTCACCAATGGGCATCTCAGAGTGACCCTCGAGTGGTGTGGTCAGGACAGGGGGCGTCACCAGGGGACACAATGACCCCATTTGGTGTGGTCAGGACAGAGGGGTCACCAATGGAGGCCTTGGAGTGACCCCCAAGTGACATGGTCAGGACAGGGGGTCACCAGGGGACACCACCAGGGGCTCAGAGTGACACCAAGGGTGTGGTCAGGACAGGGGGGGTCACCAATGGGGACCTCGGAGGCATCCAGGATGGGAAAGGATTTGGGAGCATCCCCTGGGATGGGACAGGAGAAGGACCTGGGAGCATCCCAGGGGACAGGGGAAGGAGCTGGGCACACCCCAAGGGACCGTGGGGACACTGGTGACAGTGGGGACAGTGCAGCCCCATGCCCAATTCCCAAAGGGCCTCACCAGCACGGAGCAGGAGGTGTTGTCCAGCAGGAAGAGCTCCTGTCCCATGGCCAGCAGCACCACGGTCACCCTGTCCTGGGCCAGCACGGTCCAGCACGGCGGGGCCTTCTGCAGCCCTGCGGGGACAGTGACACCCCTGGGACACGGGGACACAGGGACAGAGGGGACAGGGAAGGACAGAGGGACAGACAGAGAGGGACTGGGGACAGAGGGCACTGAGGGATGGTGGGACAAGGAGGGGACACATGGAACAAAGTGGGGACGGGGGTAGACAGAGAAGGACAAAGAAGGACAGGAGGGACAGTGGGGACAGAACTGAGGGGCATGTGGGACAAGGGGACAGTGGGGATTGGGGACAGAGGGACAGAGAAACAAGGACAAGGGGACGGGGGGACAGAGGGACAGAGAAACAGAAGGGGAACAGGGAGTACAGAGGGGACAGAGAGGGACAGAGGGGTCAGAAGTGCACAGGGGGACAAGGGGACAGAGAAGGACAGCGACGGACAGAGAGACAGAAGACAGAGAGAGAGGAAGGACAGAGGGACAGACAGAGAGGGACTGGGGACAGAGGGCACTGAGGGATGGTGGGACAAGGAAAGGACACATGGAACAAAGTGGGGACAGGGTAGACAGAGAAGGACAAAGGGGGACAGGAGGGACAGTGGGGACAGAACAGAGGGACAGAGAAACAAGGACAAGGGGATGGGGGGACAGAGGGACAGAGAAACAGAAGGAGAACAGGGAGGACAGAGGGCACAGAGAAGGACAGAGCGGGACACGAGGGACAGAACAGTGGAGCATCTGGGACAGTGGGACAGCAGGGATTGGGGACAGAGGGACAGAGAAACAAGGACAAGGGGATAGGGAGGACAGAGAAACAGAAGGAGAACAGGGAGGACAGAGGGGACACAGAGGGACAGACAGGGACATGGGGACACCCACCAGGGACCTCGGGCAGGCGGCGCAGCTTGAGGTCGTCGATGTTGGTGGCGAGGGAGAAGCGCAGCGCTCCCGTCAGGATGGCCACGCCCGTGCCGAACTCCGTGTGGAACACCTGCGCCTCCAGCACGTGGTTCTGCAGCACCTCCTGCAGGACACGCCGGGAGGGGACACTGGCGACACGCTGGGGACACGCTGGGGACACCGGGGCTCAGCTGGGGCAGGCGGTGAACGCGCTGCTCTCCGGGATGGATCCTTCCCCAGGGATGCGACAGCCCCGGTTCTGCATCCCCCAAACCCCACCCAGGGCATCTCACGAGGGGAAAATGGAGAAGGTGAGATTGGGGTGGGATTTTGGGAAGGAATTCCTGGCTATGAGGGTGAGGAGGGGCTGGGATGGAATTCCCAGAGAAGCTGTGGCTGCTCCTGGATCCCTGGGAGTGTCCAAGGCCAGGCTGGACAGGTTGGAACAGCCTGGGATGGTGGAAGGTGTCCCAGGGCAGGGGTGGAATGGGACGGGCTGTGAGGTCCCTTCCCACCTGCCCCACCCCAAATCCCACCCCAAATCCACCCCACACCCCGTTCCCTCACGTTTCCCATGCTGAAGTGCCGCTTGAACTCGCAGAACAGGTTGTAGACCAGGACAGTGCCATCCTCCTGGATGCACAGCAGGTCCTCCCCCGCCGTCCAGCCCAGGTGCACCAGGGGGCCGCTCTTCCACTGGGAACGGCACGGAAGGGTCAGCCCCGAGCCAGGGACGGCCCTCCAGGGACACACCTGGCGTGCCGGAGCTCTGGCAGCTTCTCCACAGCTTGGACACCTCACCCTGAGGTCCAACACCTCACCTGGAGGTCCAACACCTCACCCAGAGGTCCAACCTCTCATCCAGAGGTTCAACACCTTGTCCACAGTCCAACACCTCACCCAGAGGTCCAACACCTCACCCAGAGGACTGACACCTCACCCAGAGTTTCAACACCTTGTCCACAAGTCCAACACCTCATCCTGAGGACTGAGCCTCATCCAAAAGTCCAACATCTGATCCACAGGGCTGACACCACACCTTATCCAGAAGTCCACCATTGACACCTCACCTGGAGGCTCAACACCTCATCCAAAAGTCCAACACCTCATCCAGAGGTCCAACACCCTACCTAGAGGTCCAACACCTCATCCAGAGATCCAACATCTCCTCCAGAGGACTGACACCTCATCTGGAGGTCCAGCACTGCATCCAGAGATCCAACACCCCACCTGGAAGTCCAGCACCTCATCCAGAGGTCCAGCACCCCACGTGTCCTGGCTCTGCAGGTCCCTGCAGTGCTGGCACTGTCCCTCCACTATCCCATGTCCCCCTCAGCCCCAGGCAGGGGGGAAGGAGGATGTTCCCATGGCTCCAGCCCTCATCCCACGCTCCTGTCCCATCCCCGGGCAGCAGGGAAAGGGTTAGGGTTCTCCTGCTCCAAACCCCATTCCATCTTTTCCCATCCCTGGGCAGCAGGGAAAGGATTCTCCTGCTCCAAACCCATCCCATCCTCTTCTCCCAGGCGTAGACAGGATGAAGGGACGATTCTCCTGCTCAATCCTGCTGCTTCAAACTCCATCCCATCCTTCTCTCCCATCCCTCACCAGCAGGGAAAGGCTTCTCCTGCTCCAAACCCATCCCATCCTCCTGTCCCATCCCTGGGGAGCAGGGAGAAGATTCTCCTGCTCCAAACCCATCCCATCCTCTTCTCCCATCCCAGGGCAGCTCCCATCCGTCTCCCCGTGCTCCCACAGCCCCGTCCCCCCACCCAGGCTGTCCATCCCCCCCAGCTCACCGGGAGACTGGCCAGGAGCAGCCCCGAGGCCGAGTAGATCTCCAGGAGCGGGCGGGCGCTGGGGGTCTTGTCCCGCCGGGAATTCCTCAGCAGAGCTGGGACAGGGACAAGGACAAGGAGGGGACAGTCCCTGAGCCAGGGGTGGCACAGCCCCGGCTCGGGGAGGGGGGCTCGGGGGGCTGCACCCACCTATGGGACCCCCATACGGGGCAGCTGCCACCACACAGTCACAGAGATCCTCCCGCAGCCCCCATTCCATGGAGTAGAGCTCCAGCTTCCTGATGGGACACGGATGGATGATGATGGATGGATGGATGGATGGATGGATGGATGGATGGATGGATGGATGGGTGGATGGATGGATGGATGGATGGATGGATGGATGGATGGATGGATGGGTGGGTGGGTGGATGGATGGATGGATGGATGGATGGATGGATGGGTGGGTGGGTGGGTGGGTGGATGGATGGATGGATGGATGGACATGCAACAGATACGGGGACAGGAGATCCACGGACAATGCCCATACCCAAACCAGCCCTGAGACTCCCAAGAAACCTCAGGAGCCCCAAGATCCACAGACACCCCGGGAACCCACAAAGATTCCCAGGAATCCCCCAGACCAGCACAAGGAGCCAGGGCCATCTCGGGACCCCTCCAGCAACCCACAGGGCCCTCCACCAGCCAACCCCAAGCCCACCCCGGGACCCCTCAGCCATCCCGGGACCCTTCAGCCATCCCAGAACCCCTCAGCCATCCCGGGACCCCTCAACCACCCCTGGAACCCCTCAACCACCCCTGGGACCCCTCAGCCATCCCGGGACCCCTCAACCACCCCTGGGACCCCTCAACCATCCCGGGACCCCCATCCCCAGCCAGCCCCAAGACTCGTGTCCACCCAGGGACCCCCTTAATCCCCCGGACCCCCATCCCCAGCCAGCCCCGTGGCTACCCCAGAACCCCCAAAGTAACCCCATAACCACACCCCAGCCATCTCCGGGATCCCCATTCTATCCCTGTCATCTCCCCGAGCCCCTCGAGCAGCCCCGGGACCCCCGAGCAGCCCCGGGACCTCCAAGCAGCCCCGGGACCCCCGAGCACCCTCAGGCCGGTGCCGCCCCCGCCGCCCCTCACCGGTAGAAGGTCTCCTCGCCCAGCGGGTTCCAGTTGGCCGTGTAACAATCCATGGCGCGGCCGGGATGGGGGAACCGGGATGGGCCGAGAGGAACCGGGACCGAGACCGGGTTCGGGACCCGGCGGTCCCGGCGCTTCCCTCAGCGCGCCACGCCCCGCGCGTCGCGCCGTGACGCAGGGCCAGGCGCCGCCATCTTGGGTGAGGGCACGGGCAAGTAAACGGGGAACCGCCGCCATCTCGGGTGAGGGCACGGGCAAGTGAATAGGGAACCGCCGCCATTTTGAGTGAGGGCAGCGAGAAAGGGGAACTGCCGCCATCTTGGGTGAGTGCAGCGACAAAGGGGAACTGCCGCCATTTTGAGTGAGGGCTGTGGGAAAAGGGAACCGCCGCCATCTTGGGTGAGGGCACAGGCCTGGTCCCTCAAGTGTCGCCTGTCTCCAAAGGTTTCCCCTCTCCCCCAAAATCTCCGTTGTCTCCCAGTGTGTCCCTTGTTCCTTAGGAGGCCTCTTATCCCCAGAGGTGTCGCCCAAGATGTCCCCTGTTCCACCCACATGTCCCTCAAGGGATCCCTCCTCCCTCAGGGTGTTAACTGTCCCCCAGGCTGTTCCTCACCCCCAGGGGATGTCCCCATGCCCCAAGATGTCCCTTGTCACACACACTGTTCGCACAGGTCTCTCTTTATTTCCTGCTGCTGGAAACCCAGGAAGGGCCACAGAAGTGCCCCCTTTGCCGGGGTGGGGATCAGGGGTGCCATGGTGGTGCTTCATGTGCCAGGGGTGGAGTGCTGTGGTGGAGTCCCGGAGCTGGAGTGCCAGGGTGGTGCCACATATCCCAGTGTCACGGTGCCAAGGCAGTGCCACGTTGGGGTGCCACGGTGGTGCTCTGTGTCCTGGGATGGAGGTGCTGGTGCTGCTGTGCCAGGATTGTGGTCGGAGTGCTGGGGTGGTGTCCCAGGTCTGGGTTTGGGGTGCCAGAGCGGTGCCAGGGTTCATGGGCAGCGACAGTGCCAGGGTTCGGGTGCCACGGCAGTGCCACGGCAACTCCTCATGTCCCGGGCTCACGGTGCCACGCCAGGGCCAGAGCAGTGCCAGGTTTGGGGTGCCATGCCACCCAGGCCCTACTTATTTCCATCGCCCAGGTCACAGCGGTAGTGAAAGATCTGAAAGTTCAGCAAGGTGCCCAGCAGCGAGGGGTACGAGGTGCCCACCTTGCGGAAGCCCTGCCCCTCGTAGAGCCGCTGCGCCGCCACCTGCACCATGGAGGTGCTGAGCACCACGGCACCGTACCCGCGGGCACGGGCGAACGCCAGCACCTCCCGGCACAGCGCCCGCGCCAGCCCGCGGCCCCGGTGCTCCCGGCTCACCGACATCCTCTTGAGCTCCAGCTCGCCGCGGCCGGCGGGCACCGCCGCCACCATGGCCGCCACGGTGCCGGCCTCCTCAACCACCCAGAAGCGGCAGTCGAGCGGGCGCAGGTACGTGCCGGGCACGTCGCACAGGTCGGTACCCAGCGCCTCGCGCACGTAGTCGGCGCTGAGCGAGCGCACCAGCACCCAGAGCAGCACCAGCGCCAGCGCCACCGCGCCCAGCCCCAGCACCCAGGAGCCCGCGGCCGCCCGCGCCGCCACGAACACGGCCAGCAGTGCCAGGCGCACCCGCGCCGCCCGCAGAATGTGCCGGAAGCCGGCCGGGGCGTGCTCCAGGATGCCGCGGGCAAACAGCGCCCGCACGGCCTCAAAGTCCTGATCCTGGTACTGCCGGATGCGGAACGACGCCATGGGGGCACCTGCGGGGGCACGGAGAGGGGTTAGGGGGTGATATAGGGGGGGTGGGCAGGGGGAGATGGATCTTGGGGCGGTACAGAGGGGTCAGGGACAGACAGAGTGACCTGATACTTGTCCCTGGTGTGGCACAGGGGGATCAGGGCAGTGCCATGGATGGAGGACCCCCAGACCCACCACTGGCCATGGCACAAGGGGTCACAGCAGCGCCCACTTTCACAGGGACCCTCGGTGTGCCCCCACACCCATCCTTGGGATGGCACAATGGGTCAGGGCAGTGCCCCCCCTCACAGGGGCCCCCAGGATATCCCCAAACACATCCTTGGGATGGCACAAGGGGCCAGGGCAGTGCCCACCCTCACAGGGACCCTTGGTGTGCCCCCAGACCCATCCCTGGCATGGCACAAGGGGTCACGGCAGTGCCAACCTTCACAGTGACCCCTGGGGTATCCCCAGACTCATCCCTGGCATGGCACATGGGGGTCAGGGCAGTGCCAGTGCCGCTCCCACCAAGGGTACCCCAAAAACAAGGGGTAAAAGCGTGGGGGGGGCACAGAGGAAGAGCTGCAGGATCTGGGGGTGCCGCCCCCCTCCCCGGAACCCCGGTACTCACCGGGAGCCGCGGCACGACCCGCCCCGGGCAAAGGTGGGCAGGGCGTGGGCCCCGAGCTGTGCCCGGGACAGGACAAATGGGCAAAGGGCCCGGGGGAGGCACGGGGACACGGGGACAGGAGGGGACAGGAAGGGACAGAAAGGGGACACGGGCACAGCCCCCCGGAGGGTTTGGGGGGTCAGACCCATGCAGGGCACATCAAGGGGGTCCCCGAAGTGCCCCAAACCTTTCTCTCGGGGGGTGCCCGGCTCCAACCTCCCCCCCAAAATCGCTCCCGGCCGCCCCCCCCACCTGCTGCTCCCGGCGCTGCCGCTCCTCACACCGGCACCGGCGGCTCCTCGGGGACAACCGGGGGGTCCCTCACGGCCCGAGGGGGGCTCGGTGACCCCCTGAGCACCCCCAGGGGATGTTTGTTTTGGGTGGGGGGTCTTTGTTTGGCGCACCCCCGGCCCGGCCTGTGCCTGCGAGCTGCCGGGTGCGTTCAGCCCATCGTTCTGCGCCGCTCAGGGTGGGGGGTCCGGCAGGATTTGGGGGGCTCCGGTGGCAGCACGGGGTCGGGGGGGGACACCCCCGGTTTGGGCCGTGCCGAGGCCGGCGGAGGCTCCGGTGCGCGGCGAGCGCAGGCGCCGAGCGGGAAGCGCTGCTGCCCCTGCCGATGATGCCGTGAAGAGATCCCGGAAGGTTGTGGGGTCACGGGGAGGGGGATTTGGGGGAGCGCAGGGCACGGGGGGCCCGGGGAGTGGCGGGGGGACACTGCACGGGACCCCTGTCACCCCCAAATCGCGGCGGTGGGGCAGCGATGGGGGAGCGGGGTGGGGGTGCAGCCCCTCGCAGAGTTGGTGTCCCAACTGTGGGGACACCCCAGCCCTGCCCAGGGTCACCCCAGAGGGCTTGGGGGGTCCCCGTGGTGATGCTCGCCCCCCCAGCC
Source organism: Melozone crissalis (assembly GCF_028551555.1). NCBI lineage: Eukaryota > Metazoa > Chordata > Aves > Passeriformes > Passerellidae > Melozone > Melozone crissalis. The sequence goes on from NW_026535905.1 coordinate 6,188,567, forward strand.
CCGAGCTGGAGCTCCCCGTGGGTGTCATGGGGGTCCCGGCGGTGTTGGGGACCCCCATGAACGGCTCAGCCCAGCGCTGGGGACAGCCCCGCATTTGGGGAGGGGGACACGGTGGCACCAGGGCCCAGCAGGGCACAGCCCCCCACCCTGCAGGACCGCAGGGGGATTAAGGGGGGGTCACCCCAACCCCTTTTTTGCACCCTACAACCCTCCAGTGCCCCCTCGGCTTTCCATGGGACTCGGGGTGCCCCACGCTGGTGCCCCCCATCTCCTGGGGGCTCAGGGGGTGCTGGCTCTGATGGCGGTGCCCGATCGCCCACCATGACCCCATGGTCACCCAGACCCCACCCCCGACCCTCTCTCGGTGTCCCCAAAGCCCCAACACCCCCCAGTGCCCCCCAGGACCCCCGGACCCTCCCAGTGCACCCATGGTCCGGCACTTCCCGAACCCCACAGCCAGGACACCCCCGGACCCCCACCCTGCAGACCCCCCCAGTGTCACAGCCCTGCCGGACATTGTCCCCAGGGTCCCCAGAGCTCCGCAGACCCCCCCAGGTCCCTGCAGCCCCCAGAGCAGCCCCAGCACTGTGGGGACACCTCCCGCTGCAGGTCCGCATTGTCCCCGCTGCCCAGGGACCCCCTCCGTGTCCCCCCAGCCCCGCCCCCTCCGCGCCGCCCATCAATCTCGCATGCCATTGGCCCCCGCCGCCGGCAGCAGCCAATAGGCTCCCAGAGATGAGGGGAGGGGCGGGACAAGGGCTCACGAGGTCATCGGGGCGGGGCCAAGTGATCCAATGGGAGAAGGGGGCGGGGGCGTGTGGAGCACCGACAAAAGGAAAGGGGCGTGGTTTCCTGGGCGTGGCTTATGGAGAATATACCACGGTAATGGGGTGTTCTTATGAGGGGCGCGGCTCGGAGCGGAATTTCTATTGGTCAGCACCGAATGGGCGGGGCTTAACAGCGGCGGAGCGACTGAAGGGCCAGGGAATGGGCGTGGCCTGCGAGGGGCGTGGCCTGGCCGAGTTCCCACGGCAGGGTCCGGGACAGAAACGAGCCCCGGTCCCGCTCCTATTCCCTGTCCTGGTCCCGTTCCCGGTCTCATTCCCGTTCCCGGTCCTATTCCCGGTCCCCTTCCCTTTCCCGTTCCATTCCCATTCCCACTCCCATTCCCTTTCCCGTAGCCGTTCTCATTTCCGTTCCCTTTCCTATTCCCGTTCCCGGTCTCGTTCCCGATTCCTATTCCCATTCACATTCCCATTCCCTGTCCCATTCCCATTTCCGGTCCCCTTCTCACTCCCATTCCCGATCCCGTTCCCATTCCCGGTCCCTCCGCCGCTCCAGCCCCGCACACTCGCAGCCGCAGCGCACCCAAACTTTACTGGATCCGTCCCGCCCGTCCCCCCGCGCCCCCCGGCCGATCCCGCGGCCCCGGGGCCGCCCCGCTCACTGCCCGCGGCCGTGGGCGCGCAGGCGGCGGAGCCGCAGCCGCTGCAGCCGCAGCGCCGGGTCCGGGCCCGGCCGGGGCCTCCCGGGCCGGTGGCGGCCCCGCGCCCGCGCCAGGCGGAAGCTGCACGGGGTGGGAACGTTCTCGAAGTAGACCCGGCACGGCTGCGTGGCCGCCTCGTAGCCCTCGGCCCGCGCCGTCACCTCGTACTCGCCCGGGTTCAGCAGCCGCCAGTAGTCCCCGTCCGAGGCTGCGGGGGTGGGGTCACACTGCTGTCCCCACCCTGTCCAAGTCCCCAGTCTTGTTCCTGTCCTTGTCCCCAGCCCCAGTCCTGTTCCTGTCCTTGTCCCCAGAACCAGCCCCGTTCCTGTCCCATCTCCATCCCTAATTCCCAGCCCCAGCCCCGTTCCTGTCCTTGTCGCCAGCCCCAGTCCCGTTCTTGTCCCATCTCGAATTCCCATCCCTGTCCCGATCCCATCCCCATTCCCAACCTAATCCTGCTTCCTTTGCCATCTGCAATCCCCAATCCCACTCCCCTTCCATCCCTGTCCCCAGCCCCATCCCATTCCTGTCCCCATCCTATTTCCATCCCCATCTGCAATTCCCAATCCCAAATCCCATCTCATTCCTTTCCCTGTCCCCGTCCCCATTCCCATCCTCATCCCCATCCCGTTCCCATCCCGTCCCTGTCCTTATCCCACCCTCATTCCCAGCCGGATCCCGATCCCGTTCCCGCCCCAAACCCCGCCCCTCCGTGTCCCGGTGTCCCGGTACCGGTGTCCCCCCAAACCCCGCCCCTCCGTGTCCCGGTGTCCCGGTACCGGTGTCCCCCCACACCCCGCCCCTCCCTGTCCCGGTGTCCCGGTACCCGTGCGGACGTCGTGGTTGATGCCATCCACAGAGATGATGGCGTTGGGGATGCCCAGCTCGGTGTCACTGTCCCGGACCACGCCCTTGATCCCCCGGTGCACCTGCAGGGCGTGGCACAGGTGGCACGGGTGTGTCCCCCGCTCCCGGTGCCACCTCAGCGTTTGGGGACAGCCACGTCCCGCTGCCATCCCGCTGAGCCCCCACCCTGCCGTGCCCATGGCCACCCTGCAATGTCCCCAGCGTGTCACCTCCATCCCCAAAGCCTTTCAGAGACCCCTGGGGGTTCCCTGGCCCTGCCCTGCCCATGACACAGTGTCCCCATTGTCCCAGCTCCCTCCAGACCCCACCCAGTGTCCCCATTGTCCCCAGATCCCACCCAGTGTCCCCATTGTCCCAGATACCCCCACATCCCAGCCAGTGTCCCCATTTTCTCCAAATCCCATCCATTGTCCCCACATCCCACCCAGTGTCCCCAAATCCCACCCAGAGTCCCCATTGTCCCCAGATTCCACCCAGTGTCCCCATTGCCCCAGCAACCCCAGACCCCCCACTCGAGACCCCTCCCCAGTGTCCCCATGATCCCAGAACCACCTGGATCCCCCCAGTGTCCCCATACCCCAAACCCCCCAAATCCCCCATCCTGTACCCCACTTCCCCATATTCCCATGGTCTCAGCACCCCCAGACCCCCTCAGTGTCCCCATGTCCCAAAACCCCCAAAATCCTCCATCCTGGATCCCCCAGTGTCCCCCTTGTCCCAGCACCCTCAGATCCCCTCAATGTCCCCATGCCCCAAATCCCTCAAATCCCCCATCCCGGACCCTCCTTCCCCAGGATCCCCCTGGTCCCAGGACCCCAGACCCCCTCAGTGTCCCCATGTCCCAAAACCCCCCAAACCCCCACTCTGGACTCCCAGAGTGTCCCCACGATCCCAGAACCACCTGGATCCCCTCAGTGTCCCCATGTCCCAAATCCCACCAGATCCCCCATCCTGAATCCCCCTTCCCCAGTGTCCCCATGGTCCCAGCACCCCTAGACCCCTCCAGTGTCCCCATGTCCCAAACCCCCCCAAATCCCCCACCCTTCCCCCACTGCCCCCCCATCCCAGCACCCCATTCCCCCCCATTCCCCCCCATTCCCATCCCACTCCATCCCCTCCGCACAGACAGACCTCGAGCTGTGTCCCCAAGCCCCGGGTGGTGCCACCCCCGGTGCCACCCGGTGCCAGCCCGTGCCCCACCTGCTCCATGAAGAGCAGCAGCGACTCGCGGTTGTTCTCCCACTCGGCGGGCAGCTCCGAGGCGTGCGGGAATTTGTCGCAGGAGAGCTCCACGGTGATCTCGAAGCAGTTGGTGTGCAGGTAGCTGAAGTCGTTCATGCCTGGGGGCACAGCGAGGGTGGCAGCAGGGGACAAAGGGACAGAAAAATCCCGGAGTGACAGGAAAATTCCAGAAATTCCCTGGATACTGAGAGTTTCAGACTTTCTGTGCTGGCAGCACTGACCCCCAGGAGAACACTGCATTTAACCTGAGGGCATAGAGAAAGCTTCCAAAATTAAATAATAGAACTAAAATTATGAATGTGCAGCTGGATTAGAAATGTGTAATATCACAGGGTGGAAACCTTGCAATTTAAAGGTTTAAAATATAATAATATCTCTAAAGCAAAATAGAAGTTTTGGGGCAGAGGTTGGTCCTGTCCTTCATCACCTTCTTCTCCATGGGTTTGGGTGGTTTGGTTTCAAAGGAAGGGGACCAGGACACCAGATGGTTCATCACAGGTCCAGTTTATTGAAGAAAGCATCAAACACTTATACAGCAAGTAATAAGCTTATGAATATTCTGTAAGCCAAGCAATCTATTGGTTAAACTATACCATCAACTCTTCCTCATTCCTTTGGGCCTACATTCTCTACTTCTCAAGTCTCGCTGTCTATTTCTTTATCATACTCAGCTAGGCCCAAGGACACGCTATCTTGCAGGTGCAGGACTTGGAATTATCCACGGCTTTGTACTTTTCCAGTCTCTAGTCAGCTAAATTCCCAACATTTCCCCTGTTTTTATTTTTTTTTGGAAAAAGCAATGTTCTGTGGGCTAACTGTGTCACACTCTTTGCAACACAAAAATAGGGAATTCTAACAACTATTATATTACAAACAGTATTCTCAGCTAGCAAGGTTTCTCTCTTACAAGGGATCTAAGCCAGCGAGACAAACCAAAAAGGCTATCACTATTTATAGGATATGCTATACGACAGATACAAAAAGGATTCCATGTGCTACAAGGCTCAAACAAAACTCAGGTGTGCTAATGCAACCTACAAAAACAAGCTAAAGGAATAAAATGTGCGCAGGTTTTATCTGCGTTGATTGTCTGGTAAGTTTGCTTTCTATTCTCAAACAGCCGATATACTTCAAACAGGAACGGCTTTACTCACAAATGCCTCTGATCGTCCCTTTTTAACTAAAGTTTCTCTGATGTTCACAACAACACTTTGCACACAAGTTATAAAATAAACGCCTATCATAAAAGTATAAATCTATCTAATATCACTTAAACTTAATAGCACTTAGACTTAAAATACATAAAATATTTAAACTTAACAGAACTTAACATCACTTAAACTTATTTTTACTTAAACTTAACAAAAATTAAACTCAACAGAACTTTAACTTAGCAGAACTTAAGTTTAACAAACCTTAACCTTAACAAAACTTAACCTTAAGTTTTGTTAACCTTAACAGATTTTTAAATCAACAGAACTTACATGTAAAATCACTTAAATTTAACAGAACTTAACTATAACAGAACTTAACTGACTTTAAATTCTACATAAACCTAATATAATTTAAACTTAACAGAATCTAACTTTACTTAATAACACTTAAACTTAACAGAAATTAAACTGAACAGCACTTAAACCTAACAGGAGATAAACTTAACAAAACTTAAACTTATCAGTATTTAACATTTAATGGCACTTAATAGATAATTTAACTTAAACTACTTAGCAACAGATAAAACTTACTATAAAAATAGAATATAGCATTTACTATAACTTACTTATTACATCTTACTTATACAATCACTTTAACACATCTTTCACATTTTTAAATTTTTCAAAATATAATTTCAGAGTCTGATGTTCCACTGACTGAGTTATTTGGGCTTCTGATATTTAAAGTCTATGATAATACAGGTGATTTTAAGACAGCATAACGGATGCTAAGCCAAATCGGCCGAAATTTGACCCACGCATTCAGTACGCTGATTTGTCTTTCAGTCTCTGCCAGGAAGAACAAAAAGTCCTTTTAACTTAGGCGAGGAACGTCTTGACAGTAATGCTCCTTGGTGTCGCTTGTTTATTATCACTGGTTTCTTAATTGCAGTAGGGATCTTTTGTTGACAAGAGTCACATTTATTACGGCTGTTAGGTCTCAAACTGAAGCTTTTTGGCGGCCGCAGGGCAGAGGGAGAAACGCTGGCGCTGGAAAAGCGCTCTGGTCCCGCGCCGCTTGTGTCGGAGCGGGCGACCCCGCCGCGCTGGGCTCTTTGTTTCGTGAGACTCGCCGGCAGGCGGAATCACTGCGTGCGCCGCACCCAGCGCTGCCCCCGCGGCGGCGCGGGTCGCTCCCCCCGCGGCGGCTCGGCTCCCCCCGCTGCAGCGCAGCATCTCAGGCGGCCGCTCGCCGCGGCTGCTCCCCGTGGCGCAGCGCCCATGCCGAGTCCGGAGCGGCACAGCCCCGCAGGCGCCCCGAGCCGCGGCTGCTGCCTTGCGCTCAGAGACATGCTGAAGCAGTGTGTTGCACGCCACCCGCCATGGCTTGCTCGGTTTCTTTGCTGTCTTATCATCTTCTAACACCGCTTCCCATAGTATATCCCCAAATTTTCTCCATTCCGAGAGTTCATGGACCGTATGAGGGTTAAGGAAAACTTCTGTAGCGTATCCGTAGGCTAACAACCCTGGTAGCTCCTTTTTTAAATCTATCCCCTTTACTCCTCGCCTTTCTAAATACGCGACGGATAAATCATATGCTGCTTGCCTATCCATACCTATTCGTGAGCGCGCTCTTGCAGCTTTCCAGGCTCCGGCAGCACGTAATGGCTTGAGTCACCGATGTGAACCCCGAGGGTGTTTCAAAATTCCGGCACCGTCCCGGCTGCAAACAGGACCCAGCTCCAGCTTCCTCGACCGTGGCACGTCCTCCCCCTTTTTCTTTTAGTGCGAGACGAGGGGGTCAACGTTCGGGGTCACCATAGGTCGAAGGAAGGGGACCAGGACACCAGATGGTTCATCACAGGTCCAGTTTATTGAAGAAAGCATCAAACACTTATACAGCAAATAATAAGCTTATGAATATTCTGTCAGCCAAGCAATCTACTGGTTAAACTATACCATTAACCCTTCCTCATTCCTTTGGGCCTATGTTCTCTACTTCTCACGTCGCGCTGTCCGTTTTTTTATCATACTCAGCTAGGCCCAAGGACACACCATCTTGCAGGTGCAGGACATTAGTCACGGTCTTGTACTTTTCCAGTCTCTAGTCAGCTAAATTCCCAACAGTGTGCCACTTGAGCTCATGAAGTGTCCCCACTCACTGCCATGTGCCCCCTTGAGCTCCATGTCCCTACTCACTGCCAGCCACTGTGTGCCACCTGTGCCCAGTGTCCCTACTCCCTGCCACGTGCCACCTGAGCTCAGTGTCCCTGCTCACTGCCACTATCTCAGAGTGTCCCTGCTCACTGCCGTGGTGTGACACCTGAGCTCATGGAGTGTCCCTGAGACAGAGTAGAGATCCATTCTGAATTAGGTGAAGTGTCTAGGAGAGGTGAAAAGTCTGTGAGGCCAAAGCTGAAGGAAAAACTGCATACCAGAGACAGTGAGGTGACAGAGAAAAAAAACCAGAAACGACCACAAGGTCAATTTGCCGCCGACCTAGGAATTCCTTTGATAAAGAAGAACTGGCGATAAATGTCACGCGGAATGAATATGTATGAACCTATTGTGAAACTGTATGCATATGCATTTGGAAGGGGGATAAAAGGAGACCTGAAATCCTCAGGGGTACGCATGCCTTTTGAGGAGGATTTCCTCTGCATGCGTACGACGTGCGCCGTAAATAAACATACCGGGCTTTACAACTTTTATAAAGTTATGAGGTTTCTTCTTTTCTCCACAAAACACCCCCCGAGCAGCCCCGGGAGCCCCGAGCACCCTCAGACCAGTGCCGCCCTCACCGCCCCTCACCGGTAGAAGGTCTCCTCGCCCAGCGGGTTCCAGTTAGCCGTGTAACAATCCATGGCGCGGCCGGGATGGGGGAACCGGGATGGGCCGAGGGGAACCGGGACCGAGACCGGGATCGGGACCCGGCGGTCCCGGCGCTTCCCTCAGCGCGCCACGCCCCGCGCGTCGCGCCATGACGCAGGGCCAGGCGCCGCCATCTTGGGTGAGGGCACGGGCAAGTAAACGGGGAACCGCCGCCATCTCGGGTGAGGGCACGGGCAGATGAATGGGGAACCGCCGCCATTTTGAGTGAGGGCAGGGAGAAAGGGGAACCGCCACCATCTTGGGTGAGTGCAGCAACAAAGGGAACTGCCGCCATTTTGAGTGAGGGCAACGAGAAAGAGGAACCGCCGCCATCTTGGGTGAGGGCAACGAGAATGGGGAACCGCCGCCATCTTGGGTGAGGGCACAGGCCTGGTCCCTCAAGTGTCGCCTGTCCCCAAAGGTTTCCCTTATCTTCCAAAATCTCCCTTGTCCCCCAGTGTGTCCCCAGTTCCTCGATAGGGCTCTTATCCCCAAAGGTGTCGCCCAAGATGTCCCCTGTTTCACCCACATGTCCCTCAAGGGATCCCTCCTCCCTCAGGGTGTTAACTGTCCCCCAGGCTGTTCCTCACCCCCAGGGGATGTCCCCATGCCCCAAGATGTCCCTTGTCACAAACACTGTTCCCACAGGTCTCTCTTTATTTCCTGCAGCTGGAAACCCAGGAAGGGCCACGGAGGTGCCCCCTTTGCCGGGGTGGGGATCAGGGGTGCCATGGTGCTGCTTCATGTGCCAGGGGTAGTGTGCTGTGGTGGAGTCCCGGAGCTGGAGTGCCAGGGTGGTGACGCACGTCCTGGTGTCACGCTGCCAAGGTGGCGCCACACGTCCCGGCGTCACGGTGCCAAGGCAGTGCCACGTTGGGGTGCCACGGTGGTGCTCTGTGTCCTGGGATGGAGGTGCTGGTGCTGCTGTGCCAGGATTGTGGTCGGAGTGCTGGGGTGGTGTCCCAGGTCTGGGTTTGGGGTGCCAGTGCGGTGCCAGGGTTCATGGGCAGCGACAGTGCCAGGGTTCGGGTGCCACGGCAGTGCCACGGCAACTCCTCATGTCCCGGGCTCACGGTGCCACGCCAGGGCCAGAGCAGTGCCAGGTTTGGGGTGCCATGCCACCCAGGCCCTACTTATTTCCACCACCCAGGTCACAGCGGTAGTAAAGCATCTGAAAGTTCAGCGAGGTGCACAGCAGCGAGGGGTACGAGGTGCCCACCTTGCGGAAGCCCTGCCCCTCGTAGAGCCGCTGCGCCGCTACCTGCACCATGGAGGTGCTGAGCACCACGGCGCCGTACCCGCGGGCACGGGCGAACGCCAGCACCTCCCGGCACAGCGCCCGCGCCAGCCCGTGGCCCCGGTGCTCCCGGCTCACCGACATCCTCTTGAGCTCCAGCTCGCCGCGGCCGGCGGGCACCGCCGCCACCATGGCCGCCACGGTGCCGGCCTCCTCAACCACCCAGAAGCGGCAGTCGGGCGGGCGCAGGTACGTGCCGGGCACGTCGCACAGGTCGGTGCCCAGCGCCTCGCGCACGTAGTCGGCGCAGACCGCGCGAGCCAGCACCCAGAGCAGCACCAGCGCCAGCGCCACCGCGCCCAGCCCCAGCACCCAGGAGCCCGCGGCCGCCCGCGCCGCCACGAACACGGCCAGCAGTGCCAGGCGCACCCGCGCCGCCCGCAGAGCATGACGGAAGCCGGCCGGGGCGTGCTCCATGATGCCGCGGGCAAACAGCGCCCGCACGGCCTCAAAGTCCTGATCCTGGTACTGCCGGATGCGGAACGACGCCATGGGGGCACCTGCGGGGGCACGGAGAGGGGTTAGGGGGTGATATAGGGGGGGTGGGCAGGGGGAGATGGATCTTGGGGCGGTACAGAGGGGTGAGGGCGGTGCCCACCCTCACAGAGACAGACATAGTGTCCTGAGAGCCATCCCTGGAGTGGCACAAGGGGTCAGGGCAGCGCCATGGATGGGGGACCCCTAGACTCATCCCTGGGGTGGCACAAGGGGTCAGGGCAGCGCCAACCTTCACAGGGGCCCTTGGTGTGCCCCCAGACCCATCCCTGGCATGGCACAAGGGTTCAGGGCAGTGCCAACCTTCACAGGGACCCTCGGTGTGCCCCCAGACCCATCCCTGGCGTGGCACACGGCGGTCAGGGCAGTGCCAGTGCCGCTCCCACCTGGGGGTACCCCAAAAACAAAGGGGAAATAGTGTGGGGGTGGCCCTTCCCCTCCCTTGCTGGGCTCTCAGGGGTTCATCCCTCACCCCAGCTGGGCAGAGGCTTTACCTGGCACACCCGGGTGGGCACCACGAGCACTGTGGGGCACAGAGGAAGAGCTGCAGGATCTGGGGGTGCCGCTCCCCTCCCCGGGAGCCCAGCACTCACCGGGAGCCGCGGCACAACCCGGCCTGGGCAAAGTGGGCAGGGCGTGGGCACCGAGCTGTGCCCGGGACAGGGCAAAGGGGCAAAGGGGCAAAGGGGCAAAGGGGCAAAGGGCCTGGGGAGGCACGGGGACAGGAGGAGGCACGGACACAGCAGGGACAGGAGGGGACAGGAGGGGCAGGAGGGGACAGGAGGGGCACGAGGGGACAGGAGGGACAGAAGGGGGACACGGACACAGCCCCTGCACGGGTCTGGGGGTCAGACCCGTGCAGGGCACATCAAGGGGTCCCCAAAGTGCCCCAAACCTTTCTCTCGGGGGGTGCCCGGACCCAACCTCACCCCCCCCCCAAAATCCCTCTGGGCCGCCCCCCCCACCTGCTGCTCCCGGCGCTGCCGCTCCTCACACCGGCACCGGCGGCTCCTCGGGGACAACCGGGTGTGAGAGTCTGTCAGAATTTTCCCTCATCTGCCTCACGATCGTCCTTGGGAGACCACTGAAGAGAAGACCCCCCCGTCTATATCTGGCTCTGAAGGAGAAAAGTCACACACCACGGGCCCTGAGAGCTGAAAGCTCAGTGTTGAGCTATTGTTTACACAAGTGTGTTTGCTGTATGCTAAGAAGAGGGCACCGTGCCCCGTTTGCAACAACAGCAGTTCTGGAAGCTGTCCCAGCTCTCGGCCTGGCTGGACTTCTCCTGAGTTCCAGGTGGTCTCCCACAGGAGACCCTCACCTGTTTTACAACCACCGTGACAGACAGACGGAGATGTGAGAAGATTCTCCATCAAGGACTGAGACATGAAACTCCTAACAGGCCCCTCTGCTCCTTCCAAGGACTGGGACTGAAACCCCCAGCCCGGGGGAGGTGTGTGGGGCAGGCAAGCTGACCGAAGCGAGATGTTTGCCTGCAGGTTGTGACCACTGAACCAAGAAAACAATGGCTCTCATTTACTGCTGAGAACACAGACTACCTGTTACATCCATCAAGCTCATTTACTGCTGAGAACATGCACTATCTGTTACATCTGTTCCCTATTGTATCTGTTCCCCCCCCTCGCAATTTTCAGCAATAAAACCCTCTGAGTTAGCCAGAGCCTTTGAGATCTCCCCAGCGTAGCGGGCGGACCCTCGGCTGGACTGCACCAAAGGACTCCATCTCTGCGTTGGTAGCGATATCCTCTCTCTCTCTCTCTCTCTTTCTCTCTCTTTTTCTCTCCCTTAATCCCTCCATCGCATTTTTGCTGTAGTTATTTCAAAAAAACTGCATTTTTTTGATCATCACTGCAAAAGCCCTTGTACCGTGTTGGTGTTTTGCACTCTGAGATCATTCCTACGAACCATCAGCTCATCTGTCCACTAGGATGGACCCTGACACCGGGGGTCCCTCACGGCCCGAGGGGGGCTCGGTGACCCCCTGAGCACCCCCAGGGGATGTTTGTTTTGGGTGGGGGTCTTTGTTTGGCGCACCCCCGGCCCGGCCTGTGCCTGCGAGCTGCCGGGTGCGTTCAGCCCATCGTTCTGCGCCGCTCAGGGTGGGGGGTCCGGTGGCAGCACGGGGTCGGGGGGGACACCCCCGGTTTGGGCCGTGCCGAGGCCGGCGGAGGCTCCGGTGCGCGGCGAGCGCAGGCGCCGAGCGGGAAGCGCTGCTGCCCCTGCCGATGATGCCGTGAAGAGATCCCGGAAGGTTGTGGGGTCACGGGGAGGGGGATTTGGGGGAGCGCAGGGCACGGGGGGCCCGGGGAGTGGCGGGGGGACACTGCACGGGACCCCTGTCACCCCCAAATCGCGGCGGTGGGGCAGCGATGGGGGAGCGGGGTGGGGGTGCAGCCCCTCGCAGAGTTGGTGTCCCAACTGTGGGGACACCCCAGCCCTGCCCAGGGTCACCCCAGAGGGCTTGGGGGGTCCCCGTGGTGATGCTCGCCCCCCCAGCCCCGAGCTGGAGCCTCCCCGTGGGGTGTCATGGGGGTCCCGGCGGTGTTGGGGACCCCCATGAACGGCTCAGCCCAGCGCTGGGGACAGCCCCGCATTTGGGGAGGGGGACACGGTGGCACCAGGGCCCAGCAGGGCACAGCCCCCCACCCTGCAGGACCGCAGGGGGATTAAGGGGGGGTCACCCCAACCCCTTTTTTGCACCCTACAACCCTCCAGTGCCCCCTCGGCTTTCCATGGGACTCGGGGTGCCCCACGCTGGTGCCCCCCATCTCCTGGGGGCTCAGGGGGTGCTGGCTCTGATGGCGGTGCCCGATCGCCCACCATGACCCCATGGTCACCCAGACCCCACCCCCGACCCTCTCTCGGTGTCCCCAAAGCCGCAACACCCCCCAGTGCCCCCCAGGACCCCCGGACCCTCCCAGTGCACCCATGGTCCGGCACTTCCCGAACCCCACAGCCAGGACACCCCCGGACCCCCACCCTGCAGACCCCCCCAGTGTCACAGCCCTGCCGGACATTGTCCCCAGGGTCCCCAGAGCTCCGCAGACCCCCCCAGGTCCCTGCAGCCCCCAGAGCAGCCCCAGCACTGTGGGGACACCTCCCGCTGCAGGTCCCCATTGTCCCCGCTGCCCAGGGACCCCCTCCGTGTCCCCCAGCCCCGCCCCCTCCGCGCCGCCCATCAATCTCGCATCCTATTGGTCCCCGCCGCCGGCAGCAGCCAATAGGCGCCCAGAGATGAGGGGCAGGGCGGGACAATGGCTCACGAGTGCACCGGGGGCGGGTCCAGGCGATCCAATGGGAGAAGGGGGCGGGGCCGTGTGGAGCGCTCGACAACAGGCAAGGGGCGTGGTTTCCTGGGCGTGGCTTATGGAGAATATACCACGGTAATGGGGTGTTCTTATGAGGGGCGCGGCTCAGAGCGGAGTTTCTATTGGTCAGCACCGAATGGGTGGGGCTTAACAGCGGCGGAGCGACTGAAGGGCCAGGGAATGCGCGTGGCCTGGTGAGGGGCGTGGCCTGGCCGAGTTCCTACGGCAGGGTCCGGGGCAGAAACGAGCCCCGGTCCCTGTCCCTTTCCGGGTCCCGTTCCCGTTCCTATTCCCGGTCCTTTTCTAGGTCTCGGTCCCATTCCCATTCCCGTTCCCGTTCCCATTCCCGGTCTTGTTCCCGGTCCCGTTCCCGTCCCCATTCCCATTCCCGGTCCCGTTCCCGGTCCTATTCCTATTCCATTCCCATTCCCATTCCCGTTCCCGTTTCCGTTCCCGTTCCCATTCCCGGTCTCTCCGCCGCTCCAGCCCCGCACACTCGCAGCCGCAGCGCACCCAAACTTTACTGGATTCGTCCCGCCCGTCCCCCCGTGCCCCCCGGCCGATCCCGCGGCCCCGGGGCCGCCCCGCTCACTGCCCGCGGCCGTGGGCGCGCAGGCGGCGGAGCCGCAGCCGCTGCAGCCGCAGCGCCGGGTCCGGGCCCGGCCGGGGCCTCCCGGGCCGGTGGCGGCCCCGCGCCCGCGCCAGGCGGAAGCTGCACGGGGTGGGAACGTTCTCGAAGTAGACCCGGCACGGCTGCGTGGCCGCCTCGTAGCCCTCGGCCCGCGCCGTCACCTCGTACTCGCCCGGGTTCAGCAGCCGCCAGTAGTCCCCGTCCGAGGCTGCGGGGGTGGGGTCACACTGCTGTCCCCACCCTGTCCTTGTCCCCAGTCCTGTTCCTGTCCTTGTCCCCAGCCCCAGTCCTGTTCCTGTCCTTGTCCCCAGACCCAGCCCCGTTCCTGTCCCATCTCCATCCCTAATTCCCAGCCCCAGCCCCGTTCCTGTCCTTGTCCCCAGCCCCAGTCCCGTTCTTGTCCCATCCCGAATTCCCATCCCTGTCCCGATCCCATCCCCATTCCCAACCTAATCCTGCTTCCTTTGCCATCTGCAATCCCCAATCCCACTCCCCTTCCATCCCTGTCCCCAGCCCCATCCCATTCCTGTCCCCATCCCCTTTCCCAGCCCTATTTCCATCTCCACCTGCAATTCCCAATTCCACCCCCAAATCCCATCCCATTCCTTTCCCTGTCCCAGCCCCGTCCCATTCACATCCCCAATGCCATCTCCATGCCTGTCCCATCCCCATTTCCAACCTCATCCCATTACTCTCCCCATCCCAATCCCATTCCTGTCCCCATCCCCTCCCCTTTCCCAGCCCCATCCTATTTCCATCCCCATCTGCAATTCCCAATCCCAAATCCCATCCCATTCCTTTCCCTGTCCCCGTCCCCATTCCCATCCTCATCCCCATCCCGTTCCCATCCCGTCCCTGTCCTTATCCCACCCTCATTCCCAGCCGGATCCCGATCCCGTTCCCGCCCCAAACCCCGCCCCTCCGTGTCCCGGTGTCCCGGTACCGGTGTCCCCCCAAACCCCGCCCCTCCGTGTCCCGGTGTCCCCCCAAACCCCGCCCCTCCCTGTCCCGGTGTCCCGGTACCCGTGCGGACGTCGTGGTTGATGCCATCCACAGAGATGATGGCGTTGGGGATGCCCAGCTCGGTGTCACTGTCCCGGACCACGCCCTTGATCCCCCGGTGCACCTGCAGGGCGTGGCACAGGTGGCACGGGTGTGTCCCCCGCTCCCGGTGCCACCTCAGCGTTTGGGGACAGCCACGTCCCGCTGCCATCCCGCTGAGCCCCCACCCTGCCGTGCCCATGGCCACCCTGCAATGTCCCCAGCGTGTCACCTCCATCCCCAAAGCCTTTCAGAGACCCCTGGGGGTTCCCTGGCCCTGCCCTGCCCATGACACAGTGTCCCCATTGTCCCAGCTCCCTCCAGACCCCACCCAGTGTCCCCATTGTCCCCAGATCCCACCCAGTGTCCCCATTGTCCCAGATACCCCCACATCCCAGCCAGTGTCCCCATTTTCTCCAAATCCCATCCATTGTCCCCACATCCCACCCAGTGTCCCCAAATCCCACCCAGAGTCCCCATTGTCCCCAGATTCCACCCAGTGTCCCCATTGCCCCAGCAACCCCAGACCCTCCACTCGAGACCCCTCCCCAGTGTCCCCATGATCCCAGAACCACCTGGATCCCCCCAGTGTCCCCATACCCCAAACCCCCCAAATCCCCCATCCTGTACCCCACTTCCCCATATTCCCATGGTCTCAGCACCCCCAGACCCCCTCAGTGTCCCCATGTCCCAAAACCCCCAAAATCCTCCATCCTGGATGCCCCAGTGTCCCCCTTGTCCCAGCACCCTCAGATCCCCTCAATGTCCCCATGCCCCAAATCCCTCAAATCCCCCATCCTGGACCCTCCTTCCCCAGGATCCCCCTGGTCCCAGGACCCCAGACCCCCTCAGTGTCCCCATGTCCCAAAACCCCCCAAACCCCCACTCTGGACTCCCAGAGTGTCCCCACGATCCCAGAACCACCTGGATCCCCTCAGTGCCCCCATGTCCCAATCCCCCATCCTGAACTGCCCTTTCCCAGTATCCCCATGATCCCAGAACCACCTGGATCCCCTCAGTGTCCCCATGTCCCAAATCCCCCACAAATCCCCCATCCTGGACCCCTCCTCCCCACTGCCCCCCTCATCCCAATAGCCCCAGGACCCCCCCAGTGTCCCCATGTCCCAAAGCCCTCTAATCCCCCATCTTGGACTCCCCCTTCCCCAGTGTCCCACTGGTCCCAGGACCCCAGACCCCCTCAGTGTCCCCATGTCCCAAAACCCCCCAAATCCTCCATCCTGGATCCCCCAGTGTCCCCACGATCCCAGAACCACCTCGATCCCCTCGGTGTCCCCAAGTCCCAAATCCCTCCAAATCCCCCATCCTGGACCCCTCTTCCCCACTGCCCCTCTCATCCCAGCACCCCCAGAGCCCCCCAGTGTCCCCATGTCCCAAATCCCACCAGATCCCCCATCCTGAATCCCCCTTCCCCAGTGTCCCCATGGTCCCAGCACCCCTAGACCCCTCCAGTGTCCCCATGTCCCAAACCCCCCCAAATCCCCCACCCTTCCCCCACTGCCCCCCCATCCCAGCACCCCATTCCCCCCCATTCCCATCCCACTCCATCCCCTCCGCACAGACAGACCTCGAGCTGTGTCCCCAAGCCCCGGGTGGTGCCACCCCCGGTGCCACCCGGTGCCAGCCCGTGCCCCACCTGCTCCATGAAGAGCAGCAGCGACTCGCGGTTGTTCTCCCACTCGGCGGGCAGCTCCGAGGCGTGCGGGAATTTGTCGCAGGAGAGCTCCACGGTGATCTCGAAGCAGTTGGTGTGCAGGTAGCTGAAGTCGTTCATGCCTGGGGGCACAGCGAGGGTGGCAGCAGGGGACAAAGGGACAGAAAAATCCCGGAGTGACAGGAAAATTCCAGAAATTCCCTGGATACTGAGAGTTTCAGACTTTCTGTGCTGGCAGCACTGACCCCCAGGAGAACACTGCATTTAACCTGAGGGCATAGAGAAAGCTTCCAAAATTAAATAATAGAACTAAAATTATGAATGTGCAGCTGGATTAGAAATGTGTAATATCACAGGGTGGAAACCTTGCAATTTAAAGGTTTAAAATATAATAATATCTCTAAAGCAAAATAAAAGTTTTAGGGCAGAGGTTGGTCCTGTCCTTCATCACCTTCTTCTCCATGGGTTTGGGTGGTTTGGTGTAAGTGGTTAAAAAAATCCACATTGCAAGTCACAGGTAATTAATTTAATTAATAATTAAATTAATTATTTAAAAATAAAAATAATTTAGGTGTCATTTCTTAATTGGATACTTTAGCCTTAAAAAGCCTTGTAGAGAGTGAGATGGGGCTCCACTTTCAGCTTGTTAGAGTAAATTACTGTAAAATTCATGGTTTGTGAGACTGTAATGTAGGTAAGAACTGATTAATATGTGAGTCCAAATGAGAAATACCATATTTCTAAAAGAAACAAAAAACCCAAAAATAACCAAAAAAAAGAAACAAAAAAATAAGCAAAAAATAACCAACCACCCCCCAAAAAATTAGCAAAAAAAACAAAAACAAAAAACAAAAAACAAAAAAAGAAACAAAAGAGAAACAAAAAAGAAACCAAAAATCCACGTGTCCCTATTCACTGCCACCCACCGTGTGCCACTTGAGCTGTGTCCCTACTCCCTGCCATGTGCCACCTGAGCTCAGTGTCCCTACTCACAGCCACCATCTCAGAATGTCCCTGCTCACTGCCACTGTGTGACACCTGAGCTCATGGAGTGTCCCACTCAGTGCCACTGCCATGTGCCACCTGAGCTCAGTGTCCCGCTCACTGCCACCATCTAAAAGTGTCCCCACTCACTGTCAGCCACCGTGTGCCCCCTGATCTCACAGCGTGTCCCCACTCACTGCCACCCCCCGTGTGCCCCCTGAGCTCATGGAGTGTCCCCACTCACTGCCATGTGCCCCCTGAGCTCACGGCACGTCCCACTCACTGCCAGCCACTGTGTGCTACCTGAGCCCAGTGTCCCCACTCACTGCCACCATCTCAGAGTGTCCCTACTCACTGCCACCCACCATGTGCCCCCTGGTCTCACAGCGTGTCCCACTCACTGCCAGCCACCGTGTGCCCCCTGGTCTCATGGCATGTCCCCACTCACTGCCACGTGCCCCCTGGTCTCAGGGACTGTCCCCACTCACTGCCACGTGCCCCCTGGTCTCAGGGACTGTCCCCACTCACTGCCAGCCACGGTGTGCCAGTGGGCGCCGTTGATGATGTTGCCGTAGCGCGTGAAGTCGTCGTGGTGGCAGGGGCGGCGCTCGGCGCTGGCCATGGCGGGGTTGGCGGTGGCGTAGACGGTGGCCAGCCAGCGGAAGACGCCGTCGTCGGGGGTGGGGGTGAGCTCCTGCGCCTTCCAGTAGGTGCGGCTCATGTCGAAGGGGTAGGTGACCACCAGCTCCCCCCCGTGCAGGTTGGCGCTCAGCACGAACGGGTAGCGCTGCATCCACGCGATCACCGCGCGCGTCTCCGGGGCCACCTGCGCGGTGACACCGCTGTCACCTGTGCCACTGGGGCCGTGTGCGCGGTGACACTGCTGTCATCTGTGCCACTGGGGCCGTGTGCGTGGTGACACCGCTGTCACCTGTGCCACTGGGGCCGTGTGCATGGTGACACTGCTGTCACCTGTGCCACCGGGGCCATGTGCGTGGTGACACCGCTGTCACCCGCACCACCGGGGCCATGTGCATGGTGACACCGCTGTCACCCGCACCACCAGGGCCATGTATGCAGTGACATTGCTGTCACCCGCACCACTGGGGCCATGTGTGCAGTGACACTGCTGTCACCTGTGCCACTGGGGCCATGTGTGCAGTGACACCGCTGTCACCCACACCACCGGGGCCATGTGCGCAGTGACACCGCTGTCACCTGTGCCACTGGGGCCGTGTGCGCGGTGACACCGCTGTCACCTGTGCCACTGGGGCCGTGTGCGTGGTCACACTGCTGTCACCCGCACCACCGGGGCCATGTGTGCAGTGACACCGCTGTCACCTGTGCCACTGGGGCCATGTGCGTGGTGACACCGCTGTCACCCACACCACCAGGACCATGTATGCGGTGACACTGCTGTCACCCGCACCACCGGGGCCATGTGTGCAGTGACACCGCTGTCACCCGCACCACCGGGGCCATGTGCGCAGTGACACTGCTGTCACCTGTGCCACTGGGGCCGTGTGCGTGGTGACACTGCTGTCACCTGTGCCACTGGGGCCATGTGCGCAGTGACACTGCTGTCACCTGTGCCACTGGGGCCGTGTGCGTGGTGACACTGCTGTCACCCGCACCAATGGGGCCATGTGCGTGGTGACGCTGCCGTCGCCCACACCATCGGGGCCATGTGCGCAGTGGCATTGCTGACACCTGCGCCACCGGGGCCATGTGCGTGGTGACACTGCTGTCACCCGCGTCTCTGGGGCCGCCCATGTGGTGACACCACTGTCATCCACACCACCAGGTTCTGTGTGCGGTGGCACCACTGTCACCCGTGTCTCTGGGGCCGCCCATGCAGTGACATCACCCTCACCCAGATCTCTGGGGCCATGTGTGCGGTGACACTGCCATCACCCGCGTCTCTGGGGCTGCCCGTGCAGTGACGACACTGTCACCCACATCTGTGGGGCCATGTGTGTGGTGGCACTGCTGTCACCCACATCTCTGGGGCCACATGCGCAGTGGCACTGCCACCACCCATGTCTCTGGGGCTGCCTGCACAGTGGCACCGCCATCACCTGCATCTCTGAGGCCATCTGTGCAGTGACACCGCTGTCACCCACAGCTCCAGGGCCACCCACGCAATGACACTGCCGTCACCCGCAACTCCAGGGCCACCTGCACGGTGGCACCACCATCACCCGTGTCTCTGTGCACCTGCACAATGACACCACAGTCACCTGTGTCTCTTGGGGCCATGTGTGCGGTGACACCGCTGTCACCCACATCACCGGGGCTGCCTGAGCGGTGGCACCACTGCCATCCGTGTCTCTGTGTGTGCTGGGGTCATGTGTATGGTGACACCTCTGTCACCCGCATCTCCAGGGCCACCTGCACGGTGACAACTCCTGTCACCACGTCTCCGGAACCATCCGTGCGGTGACACCGCTGTCACCTGCATCTCTGGGGCCATGTGCGCGGTGACACCTCTGTCACCAGGGCTGCCTGTATGGTGACACTGCCATCACCCGCATCTCCAGAGCTGCCTGTGCGGTGACACCACTGTCACCCGCACCCCTGGGGCCACCCACGTGGTGACACTGCTGTCACCCGTGCCTCGTGGTGGTGGTGGCCTTGTCCTTGTGGCTTCTGGTGACGCCCTGGGTTGGGCGGGTTCAGCCCCAGTGCAGCCCCTGTGGGTGGGCAGCACCCGCCCCGCTGGACTGGGAGGGGTTTGGGGGTTTCTGAGGGGTTTCAGGGGGGTTTCAGGGGCACTTTGGGCCATTTTGGGGTCTCACCCCAATGTGACAGGATGGGGGTTTTGCGGTCTCTCCCTGATGTGAAGGGATGGGGGTTTTGGGGTGTCACCCCAATGTGACAGGATGGGGGTTTTGGGGTGTCACCCCGATGTGACAGGATGGGGGTTTTGGAGTCTCTCCCTGATGTGAAGGGATGGGGGTTTCGGGGTCTCACACTGGTAGAATGGGGGTTTTGGGGTCTCACCCCAATGTGATAGGATGGGGGTTTTAGGGTCTCACCACAGCGCCACCCCAGGAGGATGGGGGCATTTTGGGGTCTCACACTGATAGGATGCGGGTTTTGGGGTCTCACCAGGGCGCCACCCCAGCGGGATAGGGGTTTTGGGGTCTCACACTGATAGGACGGGGGTGTTTTGGGGTCTCAAACTGACAGGGTGAGGGTTTTGGGGGTCTCACCCCGATGTGACAGGATGGGGGTTTTGGGCTCTCACCGTGGCATCCCCCCAGCAGGACAGGGATGTTTTGGGGTCTCACACTGATAGGATGGGGATGTTTTGGGGTCTCACACTGATAGGATGGGGAAGTTTTGGGGTCTCACCATGGCACCACCCCAGCAGGATGGGATGTTTTGGGGTCTCACACTGATAGGGTGGGGATGTTTTGGGGTCTCACACTGGTAGGATGGGGAAGTTTTGGGGTCTCACCATGGCACCACCCCAGCAGGATGGGATGTTTTGGGGTCTCACGCTGGTAGGGTGGGGATGTTTTGGGGTCTCACCGTGGCGTTGGCGAAGGTGTAGTACTCGGGGATGGGGATGTAGTGGTTGGGGAACTCGTGGGGCACCAGGTCGTTGTCCTCGGCGTCCCACAGCGCCGTGTTCAGGTCGGCAAAGTTGTGGTTGAGGTCGATGCCCTCGTACGTCCAGCGGCCCATGGCCCATCCCGCCAGCTCCGAGCCCTGCCGGGCACCGCGGGCACCGGGGTCACCGGGAGGGGCATCGGGATGGGCACTGGGATGGGCATTGGTATCACCGGGAGGGGCACTGGGATCACCGGGATGGGCACCGGGATGGGTGCTAGGATCACTGGGATGGGCACTGGGGTCACCAGGATGGGCACTGGGATGGGCATCGCAGGCACCAGGGTCAGCGGGAAAGGCACTGGGATCACTGGGATGGGCACCGGGATCACCGGGATGGGCACCACAGGCACCGGGATGGGCACTGGAATCACTGGGATGGGCACTGGGATGGACACTGGGTGGCACTGAGATGGACACCCTGGGCACCAGGATCACCGAGATGGGCACTTGGGGTCACTGGGATGGGTACTGGGATGGGCACCGGGATGGACACCAGGATCACAAGGATGGGCACCACGGTCACTGGGGTGGGCACTGGATCACAGGGGTGGGCACAGGGGTCAGTGGGATCCCTGTGATGGGCACAGCAGTCAGCAGGATGGCCACCAGGATGGGCACTGGGATGGGCATCATGGTCACTGGGATGGACATCGATGGACACTGGGATGGGCACCAGGATCACCAGGATGGGCACGAGAATGGGCACCAGGATGGGCACCAGGGTCACTGGGATGGGCACAGCAGTCACTGGGATGGGCACTGGGATGGGCACCGGGATGACCAGGATGGTCACTGGGATGGTGACCAGGGTGGAACCTGTGGTCATCTGGATGAGCACTGGGATCCCCGGGATGGGCACCGGGATGGGCACCGTGGTCACTGGGATAGATACTGGCAGATAGATGGGCACCAGGACCACTGGGATCCTCTGGATGGGCATCAGGACACCAGGATGGGCACTGCAGTCACTGGGATGGACACTGGGATGGGCACCAAAATGGACACTGGGATCATGGGGATGGACACCGGGATGGGCACTGGGATGGGCACTGGGATGGGCACCGTGGTCACTGGGATAGATACTGGGATGGGCACCGGGATCACTGGGATCCTCTGGATGGGCACTAGGACACCAGGATGGGCACCGGGATCCCCAGGGTGGGCACTGCGGTCTCTGGGATGGGCACCAGGATCACCAGGATGGGCACGAGAATGGGCACCAGGATGGGCACCAGGGTCACTGGGATGGGCACTGGGATAGGCACCGGAATGGACACTGGGATCATGGGGATGGACACTGGGATGGGCACTGGGATCATGGGGATGGACACCAGGATGGGCACTGGGATCATGGGGATGGACACCGGGATGGGCACTGGGATGGGCACTGGGATCATGGGGATGGACACTGGGATGGGCACTGGGATGGGCACTGGGGTCATGGGGATGGACACCGGGATGGGCACTGGGATGGGCACTGGGGTCATGGGGATGGACACCGGGATGGGCACCGGGATGGGCACTGGGACGGGTGCCGGGATCACTGGGGTTCCTGGGATGGCACGGTTACGGGCAGGGGCCGTGTGTGCCAGCCGTACCAGCCTGTAGGCGGTCTCGTAGCCGTCGGGGTTCATGGAGGGCAGCAGGTGGATGCGCGTGCCCGTCACCAGCCGCACCACGCGGGCGTCGCCGCGGCGGAACTCGCGGCACAGGAACTGCATCAGGTTCAGCAGCAGCTCCCGGCCCAGCACCTCGTTCCCGTGCATGCCGGCCACGTAGCGGAACTCGGGCTCGCCTGGGGGCCACCGGGTGCCGCACTGTCCCCGTGTCCCTGTGCCGCCCTGGCCACTGTCCCCGTGTCCCTGTGCCACCCTGGCCACTGTCCCTGTGCCACCCTGGCCACTGTTCCTGTGTCCCTGTGCCACCCTGGCCACTGTCCCCGTGTCCCTGTGCCACCCTGGCCACTGTCCCTGCGCCGCCCTGGCCACTGTTCCTGTGTCCCTGTGTCACCCTGGTCACTGTCCCTGTGTCCCTGCACCGTCCTGGCCACTGTCCCTGTGCCACCCTGGTCACTGTTCCCGTGTCCCTGTGCCACCCTGGCCACTGTCCCTGTGCCACCCTGGCCACTGTCCCCGTGTCCCTGCAGCACCCTGGTCACTGTCCCCGTGTCCCTGGTCACTGTCCCCGTGTCCCTGTGCCACCCTGGCCACTGTCCCCGTGTCCCTGCACCGCCCTGCGTGGCCCTGGTCACTGTCCCCATGTCCCTCCACCAGTCTGGGTGTCCCTGTCCCCATGTCCCTGCACCATCCTGGGTATCCTCATCCCATGTCCCTGCATCAGTCTCGGTGTCCTTGTCCCTGTGCTGGACCAGTCTGGGTGTCCCTCGTCATTGTCCCCATGTCCCTGCACCATCCTGGGTGTCCTTGTCCCCATCCTGGACTACCCTGGGTGTCCCCGTGTCCCTGCAGCACCCTGGCTGGCCCTGGTCACTGTCCCCATGTCTCTCCACCAGTCTGGGTGTCCTTGTCCCCATCCTGGACCAGTTAGGGTGTCCCTGGTCACTGTCCCCATGTGTCTCCACCAGTCTGGGTGTCCCTGTGTCCCTATCTCAATCCTGGGTGTCCCTGGTCACCCCTGTCCTCATGTCCCTGCACCACCCTGCGTGTTCCTGGTCACTGTCCCCATGTCCCTGCACCAGTCTGGGTGTCCCTGTCCCCATCCTGAGCATCCCTGGGTGTCCCCGTACCCATCCCCATCCTGGGTGTGCCTGTTCCCATGTCCCTCCACCAGTCTGGGTGTCCTTGTCCCCACACTGGACCAGTCTGGATGTCCCTGTGTCCCTGTCTCCATCCTGGGTGTTCCTGGTCACCCTGTCCCCATCCATCTGCACCACCCTGGGTGTCCCTGGTCACTGTCCCCATGTCCCTGCACCAAGCTGGGTGTCCCTGTCTCTGTCCTGAGCATCCCTGGGTGTCCCTGTGTCCCTGTCCCTATCCTGGGTGTCCCTCTCCCTGTCCTTCACCAGGCTGGGTGTCCCCATCCCCATCCTGAGCATCCCTGGTCACCCTGTCCCCATCCTCGTGCTCCACATTGGACATCCCTGGTGACTGTCCCCGTCACCCTGCACCAGTCTTCGTGTCCCTGTGTCCCCATCCCCATCCTGGGTGTCCCCAGCCACCCTGTCCCCCCGTCCTTCACAGGTCTGGGTGTCTCTGGTGACCCCAACTCCATCCTGGACATCCCATGCCAAGCTGGGTGGCCCAGTCACCCCATTCTGAGCCAGCCCTGGTGACTGTCCCCACCCTCCCTGTACCAGCCCTGGTGACTGTCCCCACCCCCTGTACCAGCCCTGGTGACTGTCCCCACCCCCCTGCACCTGCCCTGGTGACAGTCCCCACCCTCCAGCACCAGCCCTGGTGACTGTCCCCACCCTCCAGCACCAGCCCGGCCATCCCCGACGCCCCCTCCTCATCCTGGGCACCCCCAGTCGCCCCATCCCCAGCTGGGCATCCCTGGCCGCTGTCCCCAGGCCCATGGTGTCCCACCCCGGCTGTCCCCAGCTGTCCCCGGCTGTCCCCTCGGCACGCACCCACTTCGTGCTGCCCGGGGTTGTCCGAGATCTCCATCACGTAGAGGCGCAGCCCGCGGGAGCTCTGCCCGATGCTGTACACGCGGGTGATGTCGGGGCACTCCTCGCTCACCCTCTTCATCAGCTGCGGGGGTGGCACCGTCAGGGACACCCCGAGGTGGCACAGCCCCCCCGGCCCCGCTTGGGGACACGGAGCCACCCCGGGGCTCGCGGGGAGGGTGGCACCTTTCTCATCTCCTTGTAGTTGTGGTGGCGGAAATCCAGCTGCGGCTCGGGCGGGGCCGGGGGGTGCCAGGCGTGGGCATCGCTGGGGTCTGCGGGGACACCGAGGGGACACCGGGGGGACACCGGGGGGACACGGTCAGGGACAGCGAGCAGCCCAGACCGCCGCTCTGGTGACACCGCCGGGCGCTACCGGGGCGGCGTGTGGGGACCTGGGGGACGCCAGCGACGCCCACAGGGGACAGCCAGGGGGACACCAGCGGGACAGGGGACAGCCAGCGGGTGCCTACGGGGCATGGAGACAGCCAGAGGGTCACTGCGGGACAGGGGACAGCCCGCGGGTCCCCGAGGGACAGGGGACAGCCAGAGGGTGGGCAGGGGACAACCAGCGGGTGCCTACGGGGCATGGAGACAGCCAGAGGGTCACTGCGGGACAGGGGACAGCCCGCGGGTCCCCGAGGGACAGGGGACAGCCAGAGGGTGGGCAGGGGACAACCAGCGGGTGCCTACGGGGCAGGGGACACCAGCGGGTCACTGTGGGGCAGGGGCCAGCCAGAGGGTCACTGTGGGGCAGGGGACAGCCAGCGGGTCCCCACAGGGCAAGGGACAGCCAGAGACACGCACCGGGCAGGGGACAGCTGGGGGGACACCAGCAGGTCACTGCGGGGCAGGGGACAGCCCCGGGGGGCAGGGGACAGGCGGGGGGGGACACGCACCGGGCAGGGGACAGCCCCGGGGGGCAGGGGACAGGCGGGGGGGACACGCACCGGGCAGGGGACAGCCCCGGGGGGCAGGGGACAGGCGGGGGGACACGCACCGGGCAGGGGACAGCCCCGGGGGGCAGGGGACAGGCGGGGGGACACGCACCGGGCAGGGGACAGCCCAGCACCTCGGCGCGCAGGCAGACGGTGCCGTTGCGGAACCAGCTCTGCGGGTTGATGCGCAGGAAGCGCCCCACGAGCGGCGAGGGCAGCAGGTTCAGCACCGGCGTCTCGGGGTCCTTGTTGGCCGGGAACACCTGCGGGGACAGGAGGGGACAGGAGGGGACAGGAGGGGACAGCAGGGTCAGGGAGAGCCGCCCGCGGGGCTCCAGGGGTGCCCGGTGCCCTCCAGCACGGCCAGGGCAGAGCCCGGGTGGGGCTGCGGGCGCCGCTCGGAGCCCAAGGGCAGCAGGGATGGGCACAGGGAGCCCCAAATCTGTTCCTGGCAGGGGTCAGGCAGGGGGACCCCAAAATCCACCCCTGGAATAGAGATCCCCAAACCTGATGCTGGTACACCTGGGTACACTCCTGACATGGCGACCCCCAAATCCACCCCCAGCACAGGAACCTCAAACCCACCCTGTGCCAGAGATCCCCAAATCCATCCATGGTACAGAGACCCCAAACCCACCCCTGGCACAGGGACCCCAAACCCACTCCGGCACAGGCACCCCAAAATTCACCCTCAGCAACAGGGACCCCAAACCCACCTCGTCCCAGGGATCCCAAACCCACCCCCAGCACAGGACCCCCCAAATCCACCCCTGGCACGTGCCCCCAATCCACTCCTGTCTCTGGGACCCCAAAATCCACCCTCAGCACAGGGACCCCAAATCCATGCCTGGCATAGAGACCCCCAAATCCACCTCAGGTACAGGGACCCCAAACACGGCTCTGGCACAGGATCCTCAAACCCAGCTCTGGCACAGGGACCCCAAACCCAGCTCTGGCACAGGGACCCCAAACCCAGCCCTGGCACAGAGACCCCCAAACCCAGCTCTGGCACAGGATCCTCAAACCCAGCCCTGGCACAGAGACCCCCAAACCCAGCTCTGGCACAGGGACCCCAAACCCAGCCCTGGCACAGAGACCCCCAAACCCAGCTCTGGCACAGGGACCCCAAACACGGCTCTGGCACAGGATCCTCAAACCTAGCCCTGGCACAGGGACCCTAACCCCTCCCCAGCTCCAGGCTGCCGTGCTGTGCCCGGTGCCACGCCACCCCCACGCGTGTCCCCGTGTCCCCACGGCCGTGCCAGGGGGGCTGGCAGGTGCCCAGGCAGGACAAGCAGCCTTTGTGCTGGGGGGAAATGCTGCAGGGCGCCCGGCAGGGCCAGGCCAAGGGCAACAGAGCCCGGGCACGGAGCCAGCTGGCACGGGCACCCCGGGATGGGCACCCCGGGATGGGCACCCTGGGATGGGCACCGCGGGATGGGCACCCTGGGATGGGCACCCTGGGATGGGCACTCCGGGATGGGCACCCTGGGATGGGCACCGCGGGATGGGCACCCCGGGATGGGCACCCCGGGATGGGCACTTCGGGATGGGCACCCCGGGATGGGCACCCCGGGATGGGCACTTTGGGATGGGCACCCTGGGATGGGCACCCCGGGATGGGCACCCTGGGATGGGCACTCCGGGATGGGCACCCCGGGATGGGCACCCCGGGATGGGCACTCCTCCCTGGGGTGGTTAACCCTCCTCGGTGTGGTTAACCCAGCGTGGTTAACGCCCTGCCCAGTGTGGTTATCCCACCTGCCATGGTTAACCCTGGCATGGTTAACCTCCAGTATAATTAACCCTGGCCTAATTAACCCTCCTGGCAGAGTTATCTCACCTGGTTAACCTCCAGTATAATTAACCCTGGCCTAATTAACTCTCCTGGCATTGTTACCCCCCTGGCACGGTTAACTCTTGGAATGGTTAATCCACCTGGCAAATTAACCCAAGTATGATTAACCCTGGCCTGACTAAACCCCCTGGCATCATTGCCCACCTGGCACAGTTAACTCACCACAATTAACACCAGTATAATTAACCCTGGCCTAATTAACCCCACCCTGGCATCATTGCCCACCTGGCACGGTTAACTCACCACAATTAACACCAGTATAATTAACCCTGGCCTAATTAACCCCCCTGGCATGGTTATCCCACCTGGCATGGTTAACCTCACCACAATTAACCCCAGTATAATTAACCCTGGCCTAATTAACCCCACCCTGGCATCATTACCCACCCTGGCACAATTAACCCCAGAGCATCATCAACCTCCCCACCATGCTTAACCCCCTCACCATCATAACCTCCCAGGTGATTCCTGCCCCCCAGCCCTGTCACCTCCCCATGTCCCCGCCCTGTCTGGGGATGCCACCCCCGATGCCACCCCCGATGCCACCCCGATGCCACCCCGGTGCCACCCCGGTGCCACTCACCGCCTCCTCGGTGCCGTTGCGGCTCGGCAGCCACGCGTGCGAGTCGTTGCTGACCTGCACCTTGTAGGACGTCACCCAGTCGTACCTGCGGGGCACGGGGGGGGTCAGGGGGTCCCCCGCGCCGTCCCCCCCTTGTCCCCGTTGTCCCCTTACGTCCAGATGGAGTTGAGGCCCTGGGTGATGACCCCGGTGAAGCGCGTGAGGCGCCGCGCGTCCACCTCCAGCCACTGCCGCGTGTCCTCGCGCCCCGCGCACCAGCCGCCGTCAAAGAAGTCACCGTCGTAGAGCCCTGACTGTGGGGACAGCAGGGGACACGCACAGGGACAGGGCCCCACCGCCCGCCGTGTCCCCGAGCCCGGGGTGGCACCGGGGTGGTGGCACCGAGATCAATGGGAGCCACACGGGAGGGAGGGGGCAGAGCTGGGGAGCGCCTGGGACACTCGCGGGCCGTGAAGATGGCACAAACTCGCCACAAAATGTCACAGACATGCCACGAAGATGCCACAAACTCGCCACAAAATGTCACAAACACATCATGAAGATGCCACAAACTCGCCACGAACGGGCCACACCTCCTCTGTGTTTGTCATGCACTTGCCATACCTGCATGCCTCGTGTGACATCCAAACGTCCCTCCAGCCTGGCACAGCCTGGCACAGCCTGGCACACTCTGGCACACTCCCAGCACACTCTGGCCCACTCCTGGCACCCCCTGGCACACTCCTGGCACACCCTGACCCACCCTGGCACACCCCTAGCATGCTCCTGACCCACTCCTGGCACACCCTGACCCACTCCTGGCCCACTCCTGGCACCCCTTGGCCCACTCCTGGCACCCCCTAACCCACCCTGGCACACCCTGGCACCCCCTGGCATGTTCCCGGCCCACCCGGCAGTACCTGGATGTTGAGGCGGCCGCGGTGCGCGCCCAGCCCGTGCCGCTTGTGGCTCGATGCCCGGAGCTGCTCGTCCAGCACCCGCAGGGACTCCAGCCCCAGGGGGGGACACGCTGGGGACACAGCGGGGACAGCGCTCACACCGCAACCCCCGAATGGCCGGGGCCATCCCCACCCTGTGTCGCCACCGAGCTGTGCCATGGGGACCGTGCCAGCCGGGGCTCGACACCCCAACCCCCAGGTGCCCCCAGGTGTCCCCAGGACACGGCCAGCCCCGTGCGCAGGTGACAATGCCCGGGCCACCCGCACCCAGCGCACGTACGGGGCTCCTGCGGCGCGGCCGGAGCCTCCGGCTTCTTCCTCAGCACCTTCTTCTTCACCACCTTCTTCCTCACCACCTTCCTCCTCCTCACCGCCACCTTGCTCACCGTGGGCGCGGGGGCTGCGAGGGGACACGGGAACAGCCTGGCGCCCCGTTTTCCCCCACGAACCCCCTTTGCACACCCCGTCCTTCACACCCCGTCCCCTCGCAGCGCCCCCGTCCCCTCCCGGTCCTACCGGTGCCCGCGGGGTCCCCGGGGCTGGCGGGGGTCGCGCTGCCCTTCGGGGGTCCCGTCGTGGTGCTGCTCCTCGAGGGGGCGGCCGTGGTGCCCTTCGGAGGGGGCGCCGCGCTGGCTTTGGGGGGTCCGGTCGTGGGGCCCTTTCTGGGGGACACCCCGCTGGCGGCGCTCTTGGTTGGGGTGACCCCGGCGGCTTTGGGGGTCCCGCTGGCGGCGCTCTTGGTTGGGGTGACCCCGGCGGCTTTGGGGGACACCCCGCTGGCGGTGCCCTTGGTTGGGGTGACCCCGGCGGCTTTGGGGGACACCCCGCTGGCGGTGCCCTTGGTTGGGGTGACCCCGGCGGCTTTGGGGGACACCCCGCTGGCGGTGCTCTTAGTTGGGGTGACCCCGGTGGCTCTGGGGGTCCCGCTGGCGGTGCCCTTGGTTGGGGTGACCCCGGTGGCTCTGGGGGTCCCGCTGGCCGTGCCCGCCCCGGTGCCGCGGGGCCGGCCGGGCTGGGGGGGCGCGGCGCGGGCGGGGGGCGCCGGGGGGCCCAGCAGCAGCAGCAGCAGCAGCAGCAGCAGCGGGGCGAGGGGCGATCCCCGCATGGCCGCGGCCCTGCCGGTCCCTGCCCGCTCCTGCCGGTCCCTGCCCGCTCCTGCCGGTCCCTGCCCCGCTCCTGGGCCCGGTCCCGGCCCCTCCCCGACCCCCGCCCGCTTCCTGCCCCGGACCCCCGCCCTCCTCCTGCCCGCCCCTCCCGGGACCCCCGGCCGTGCCCTGCCCGCCCCGCCCCGTTCACCGGCCCCGTTCCGCTCTCCCTGTTACCGGACCCCTCGAACGGGAGACAGCGGGTCCCGCCCGCTCACCGGCGGGTCCTGTCCTGTGTCCCTGCCGTGTCCCCACCGTGTCCCCGCTGTCCCATCACCGTGTCCCGCTGTGCCCTCACTGCATCCCCGCTGTCCCGCAGTGTCCCCAGTGTCCCCAGTGTCCCATCGCCGGCCGGGGAGTGGCCCGGGGGTCCGCGGGGGCTCCTCCCGCCGCAGCGGCGGCGTCGCCGGCCGAGCCCGGGGACCCGGCAGGTCCCGGAGCCGCCGGTGCGGGCGGAGCGGGGCCGAACCCGGCGGCCAGGGGCGGTCCCCGGCCCCGGCCCCGGCCCCGACCCCTCGGGGGTGCCCCGGGTGGGACTCGGGGTGCCGGGTCCGGGGTGTGGCTCCTGCCTGTCCCCCCACCCTGCGCGGGGTCTCACACGCGCTCGTTTTCCGTCCCCAAAGAACTTTCCTGGCTCGACTTTCCCCTCTTTTATTGGGATTTCCCGCGGGCAGGGCTGGTGCCATCCCTGCCCCTTGTCCTCATCCCTGTGCTGTCCCTGGGGGTGTCCCAGAGCCCTGCGGGGCTGAGGAGGGAGGGGGACAGACAGACCCCTCGGGCTCTGCGCTCTGCTCCGGGCTCCTTTGGATCCGCATCACCCGGGGACGCTCCCTGCCCATCCCGGGGAGCGGGGACAGCGGGGACAGCGGGGACGGAGCATTCCGTGCCCGGTTCCCAGGGCTGGATGCTGGCACGGGTTCTGTCCCGGGCTGAGGCAGCTCTGCCTTCTGTCGAGGCTCTGGCCGTGCCTCAGCCCCGTGACGGCTCTTTCGAGGTTTGCGGCATTCCCGGCCCCGCTCCTGGCGCCGCTCCCGGCCCCGATTCGCGCTGGCTCAGCACTTCCCGGGATGTCAGGAATTTCCTGGCGCAGCGCCCGCGGCTGCCAGAGCCCGCTCGGAGGTGCCTTAAAGGCGCCGCGGCTTTTCCCGGCCGAATCCCACCGGGAAGCTGCTCCGGTTCCCCGCACCGGAGCGGGGTCAAAGCCACCGAGCAGGGCCGGGACAGTCCTGCCCAGGGCCGTGTCACTGTCCCCGTGTCCCCGAGTCCTTCCCGCAGGATTGATTTGTTTTGGTTTTTTTTTTTCACCCAAATTAAATTTGGGGTTATTTTTTGTATCCTGCTGGAGATGACAGTTATCTATTCCATTCCCAGGAGGAAGAGCTCTTCCCATTTAACCTGGATGAGTTCGTCACGGTGGACGAGGTTAAACCTGAGTTAATTTAAATTAATTACTCAGAAATGTTGAATTTCTCAGTAATTAATTTAAATTAACTCAGGTTTAAGCTGCAATTTAAGCCCTGACCACTTTTTTGTTTGTTTTTTCACTCTCAAATTAAATTTGGGGTTATTTTTTATATCCTATGACAGTTAAATATTCCATTCCCAGCATGAAGAGCTCTTCCCATTTAACCTGGATGAGTTTGTCACGGTGGATGGGGTTAACCCTGAGTTAATTTAAACTAATGACGCAGAAATATTGAATTTCTGAGTCATTAATTTAAATTAATCTCTCAAGGAGTCTCTCCCAGCCCGTGCTCCAGTCTGGGATCTCACCCGGCCTGGATGAATCTCTTCACGTTCTGACGGTGCCACTTCTCCAGGTGTCTCTGGGTGCCACCAGTGTCCTTCCAGTGTCACCCAGGGGGGACGGACCCCTTGGCACACCCTGGTGTTGTGTAGCCAGGGCTGCAGCTCCAGAAGGTTCCAGAAGGTTCCAGAAGGTTCCAGAGGGCTCCGTGGTTGCCAGGATGTCCCGTTGTGACGCCGCAGCTGTGCCATGCTGCAGTCCCAGCGTGGTCCCAAAGGGTTCAGGTGCATTCCCAGGAGCAGCAGCTCCCGGATCCCTCTGGAGAAGCCAAATCCCAACTCCCGGCCGGCCCAGGGGCTGAGGCGGCTGCGGTGCCAGGGGGGACAGGGGATGTTGGCCACGGAGCAGGAGCAGCGGGAATTCCGCTGTCCCCCAGGGCTGTGCCAGCGGGGACACGGCAGAGATCCACAGGGACCCCGAGGGTGTCCCCAAGGGATGAGCCGGGGCACAGCCCATGGGCACAGAGATCTGTCCTGGTGGCTGGACTTCATCACCCAGGAGATGTCCCACATGGAAGAACTCATCGACCAGGAGCTGTGCCAGGAGAAAGCCTGGGGAGACCAGGAACTGTGCCAGGGGCACGGCAACCGATGCCAGGATCTGTCCCAGTGGCAGGAATTCACCAACCAAGAGCGGCGCCAAGGGGAGGCCATCGGGTCCCAAGAGCGGTGCCAAGAAGCCATCGGATCCCAAGAGTGGCCCCAAGGGGAATCCAATGGATCCCAAGAGTGGCACCAAGGGGAATCCAACAGATCCCAAGAGCGGTGCCAAGGGGAATCCAACAGATCCCAAGAGTGGTGCCAAGGAGAATCCAATGGATCCCAAGAGCGGCACCAAGGGGAATCCAATGGATCCCAAGAGTGGCACCAAGGGGAAGCCATCAGATCCCAAGAGCGGTGCCAAGGGGAAGCCATCGGATACAAAAGTGTGTCCCAATGGGAAGATCTGATCAACCAGGAGATGTCCCAAATGGAAGAACTCTTCAACCAGGAGATGTTCCAGATGGAAGAACTCATCAACCAAGAGACGTCCCACATGGAAAACTTCACTGACCAAGAACTGTGCCAAGGGAACGCCAACAGATACCAGGAACGGTGCCAAGGGAATGCCAAGGGATACAAAACTGTGTCCCAATGGGAAGACTTAATCCACCGGGAGATGTTCCAGATGAAAGTATCCATCAACCATGAGACGTCCCACATGGAAGGATCCATCAACCAGGAGATGTCCCAAATGGAAGAATCCATCAACTGCAACATGTCCCACATGGAAGACTTCACCATCCAGGAGATGTCCCAAATGGAAGGATTCATTAACCACAAGATGCCCCACACGGAAGAATTCACCAACCTGGAGATGTCCCAGATGAAAGAATCTGTCAACCGCGAGATGTCCCACATGGAAGAATCCATCAACCGGGAGATGTCCCAAAAAGAAGGATCCATCAACCAGGAGATGTCCCACATGGAAGGATCCATCAACCAGGAGATGTCCCAAATGGAAGGATCCATCAACCACAAGATGTCCCAGATAAAAGAATCCATCAACCATGACACGTCCCAAATGGAAGGACCCATCAACCAGGAGATGTCCCACATGGAAGAATCCATCAACCAAGACCCGTGCCAAGGAAAAGCCAAGAGACACCCAGAACAGCACCAAGGGAAAATCGATGGATACAAAACTCTGTCCCAATGGGAAGACTTAATCCACCAGGAGATGTGCCAGATGGAAGAATTCATCAACCACGAGATGTCCCAAATGGAAGAACTCACTGACCAAGACCCGTGCCAAGGGGACACCGAGACACACCCGGAGCAGTGTCACGGGAATGTCAGGGGACACAAAACTCTGTCCCATTGGGAAGACTTCACCAACCAAGAGACGTCCCAGTGGGAAAGACTTTCCTGACCAGGAGCTGTGCCCAACAGAGCGGGGGCACGTCCTCACCCACACCGTGGGTGCCAGGGTCAGCTCCCTCCGGCCCTGCCCATCCCGACCTCCAGGGCCTTTCCCACGTGGAGCCCAGCACGGATCCCACCCCAGAGAAGTTCAGCATTCCCAGGGAGTTAATCCGAGTTTCCCCTTCTGACTCACCTGAAGTTCACAGGAAATGGCTCCCCAAAAAGGCAGGGGTGCCCAGCCATAGGCAAAGGAATTAATTAAATGAATTAAAGGAATTCCTGAATTCCTGTGGCTCTGTTGGCTGCTGCTAATGAGCCCCAGGAGGGGTTGAGTGCTCCAGGGGTGTCCCCAGGTTTGGAATGTCACCGTGGAACTGAGGGGGCTGGGGGCAGGGGCTCATGGAATTGTTTGGGTTGGGAAAATCCCTCTGCGACCACCGAGTCCGGCTCTGCCCAGGCCACCGCTGCCATGTCCCCAAGTGCCGCATGCACAGGGCTGGTGAATCCCCCGGGGATGGGCACTCCACCCCTGCCAGGGCTGGACAGCCCTTTCCAAGAAGGAATCTTCCCAAAATTATCCAACCTGGCCCAGCCTGAGGCCGTTCCCTCTCCTCCTGTCCCTGTTCCCTGGGAGCAGATCCCAGCTCCTGGCTCCAGGAATCCAGGGAGTTGTGCAGAGCCAGAAGTTCCCCCTGATCCCCCTTTTCTCCAGGCTGAGCCCCTTTCCCAGCTCCCTCAGCTGCTCCTGGAGCTCCAGAACCTTCCCTTGACTCTCTCCATCGATCCCCTGGATCTCCAATGTCCATCCAGACTCCCCAAACCCCAAGGAATGACCCCAAACTCAGCGAGCCCTGGGCTGACTATACAGTAAGAACATTTATTTCCTGGAGACACCTGGAACAGTCTCTCCCACGTCGGATGATCGGAGACACAATTCCAACCAACCCTCTCCTGCTTTGGGTTTGGTCTGTTCCCGGCTCCGATTTTTTACACCGTGGATGCTCCTTCCCGACCCCGAGTGACGAAGGAAATCCGAACACGCAGAACTGCCTGGCCCCCAAGTGTGGTTCCTGGGAAGCTCCATCACCTGGAGCTCGGCTCCTCCCCGCCGCTTTCCTGCTGCTTGGCCATGAACTTCTGCGGAGAAGGGAGAAGAGAGAGATGGTGCTGCAGGGATATCCCAGGATTATCCCTTAAAACCTGGGTGAGGAACACCTGGGCCACGTTCAGTCAGCTCCTCCCACGGCCAAGGTGGGATTTGTCCCATAAAACCCCCCAAATTCCACATGGGAAGCTCCTGAGGGGAACGTGGCCAAATCTCAGGGGTCAGGATTCCCCACAGTCTGGGCGTGGAATAAAAATATTCCGCATTCCCGCTGTATTCCCAAACCCCGTCACACGTGAACTCCCAGGGAATCCTTGGCACCCCAGAATCCAAGGATTTGGGGGGATATTCCCGTTTTTCTGGTGGTACCTCCATGTTCTGCCGGTGCAGGGGGGTCCTGCAGTGGTTGATCATGGAGGGCTCGTCGGCGTAGAAGAGGGAGCAGATCTGGCAGAAGAATCCGGCCTTGGGGACCAGGATGTCCAGAGCTGAGGACACACCACAGTCACCACACACAGCTCCCAGAAATATTCCAACCTCACCTTCCTCCAGCCAAATCTGGGGAATCTGTGATGCCTCAAGGGGAAATTACAGTTCTTAAACATTCAAAAAAATCAGGTTTTTCACCCAAGCTGGTCCCTGACCCGTTTCAATCCCCAGGTCATCTCCTTTTCCAATAAACACTCCATTTTCTGGGAATAAAACAACCAATCCCATGGAAGTTGGAGGAGATTTTGAAGGACTGACCCCATGGAAAAATGATCCCTACTGGAGCAGCTCCTGAAGGACTGACCCCATGGAAGTGGGAGCAGTTCCTGAAGGACTGACCCCGTGGAAATTCAGGAAGTTCCTGAAGGACTGACCCCACACAAGTTGGAGCAGGGACCTGATTAATTCCTGAAGGATTGATCCCACGGAAAAAGTGACCCCATGGAAGTTGGAGCAGTTCCTGAAGAACCGATCCCATGGAAAAGTGACCCATGTTGGAGTAGTCTGTTCCTGAAGGATTGACCCCATGGAAGTTGGAACAATTCCTGAAGAATCGACCCCATGGAACTTGGAACAATTCCTGAAGGACCGACCCCATGGAAAAGTGACTTGTGTTGGAGCAGCTCCTGAGGGACTGACCCCATGGAAGTTGGACCAGTTCCTGAAGAACTGAGCCCACAGAAATAGGAACAATTCCTGAAGGGCTGACCCCATGGAAAAGTGACCCATGTTGGAGCAGCCTGTTCCTGAAGGATTGATTGATCCCATGGAAGAATGATCCACGTTGGAGCAGCTCCTGAAGGAAAGACTCCATGGAAAAGTGACCCATGGTGGAGCAGTTCCTGAAGAACTGACCCCATGGAAGTGGGAGCAGTTCCTGAAGGACTGACCCCATGGAAGTTGGAGCAGTTCCTGAAGGACTGACCCCGTGGAAATTCAGGAAGTTCCTGAAGGACTGACCCCACACAAGTTGGAGCAGGGACCTGATTAATTCCTGAAGGATTGATCCCATGGAAAAAGTGACCCACAACAGAGCAGCTCCTGAAGGAAAGACTCCATGGAAGTGACTCATGTTGGAGCAGCTCCTGAAGGACTGACCCCAAGGAAGCTGGAGCAATTCCTGACCCCATGGAAGCTGGAGCAATTCCTGACCCCATGGAATTCAGTATATCCCCACATCCTCATTTCACAGCCCTGGCAGCAATTCCCTCCTTTCCAGACACCGAATGTTGGGAATAAAACTCGCCACAGGATGGGAACCCTCAGGAGACACCACGCTGCACCCCACTAATAATCAATAATTCCACCTGGATTTGGAAATTTCCGGAAAAAAACTTTCCATGAGAGGATTCTGAGTTTAACCAACTAGTTAAACAGGGATTTGGAGGAGCCAAGAAAAACCATGGATTCTGGGCCCTGACTCTGAGGTTCTCTGTGGTGGTGAGGCACAGGAGCAGTTTTCAAACGGGCAGGAAAGAATCTTCCAGCCAGGAAAACCCGGAGCATTTCAGGGGATTCCTTTGGATTTACCTTTGGGAGTGCTCTGCGTCTTGGGGACACCTGGAAAAGTCGTTTTCTTCTGCTGAGGCTTTGGTTCTGCATCTTCTGATCCCAGCTGAGCTGCTGGAGACAGAAATGCATGGTTGGGATGGAATCGTGGAATCATGGAGTGATGGAATGGAAGCATGGAACAGAATCACGGAATGATGGAATGGAACCATGGCATGGTTTGGGTTGGGAGGCACCTAAGAGACATGGACAGGGACACCTTCCACCAGCCCAGGTGGCTCCAAGCCTCGTCCAAGCTGGCCTTGATGTTCCTCACCTTTTGGCTTGGAGATTTCAGCCATTTCATCCTCTGGATTTGTATCTCCTAGAATTCCCATTTCTTCCGGTCCTGCAACAGCAACAATATCTTCGTCATCTTCATCCTCGGGCGGGTTCTTCCCTGGGAAAGCGCTTTCTTCTTCTTCATCGCCGACTTCGTCGACCGTAACAAAGTTCAGTTCCTCTTTGAGGTGATTGAAGTCGGCCAGGAAATCATCCTCGTCCTCGTTGACCTCATCCAGAGTCACCAGAGGATTGTCCTCGTTGTCCTCCTGGATCTCATCCACGGTCACCAAGGCGTTGGGGTCGTCGGGCACCTGGGAGGCCGCGCCATCCCCGGGGTTGGCTTTGCCCTCCTCGGCGGCGCTCAGCTCCGCGGGCTCGTTGAGGGGCAGCTCCTCCACCTCCCCGATCTCGTCCACGGTCACCAAGGGCTCGGCCTTCAGATCCCGCTCCTCAAATTCCCCCCGGGGCCCGTTCCCGTGGGAGCCCGGCTCCTCCTGCTCCGAGATCTCGTCCAGCGTCAGCAGCGCCCGCGGATCCTTCGCCGCTTCCGACAGCTCCTCCTCTTCCACCACCTCATCCACCACCACCAGGCCCTGGGGGTCGACGCCCGGCAGCGGCACCGGGGCCTCCTCCTCCTCCTCCCCGATCTCATCCAAGGTGACAAAGGACAGCTCACCTTCGGCTCCGCAACTCTTCCCTTTCCTCTTCTTGGGCGCCGGCTCCGGAGCGTTGGCTTTGGGGGCTTCTTTTCTCTTCCCCCTCGGGGGGTTCCGCCGCGGCGTCACCGGAGACTCGGCTTCCTCCAGCACCTCGTCCACCGTGACGAACTCGTCCAGGTTAAACGGGAAGAGCTCTTCCTCCTGGGAGTGGAATAGATAACTGTCATCTCCAGCAGGATATAAAAAATAACCCCAAATTTCATTTGAGTGAAAAAAAAACAAAAAAAAAAGTGGTCAGGGCTTAAATTGCAGCTTAAACCTGAGTTAATTTAAATTAATGACTCAGAAATTCAATATTTCTGATTAATTAGTTTAAATTAACTCATCCAGGTTAAACGGGAAGAGCTCTTCCTCCTGGGAATGGAATAGTTAACTGTCATCACCAGCACGATATAAAAAATAACCCCAAATTTAATTTCAGAGAAAAAAAACAAAAAAAAAAGTGGTCAGGGCTTAAATTGCAGCCTAACTCTGAGTTAATTTAAATTAATGACTCAGAAATTCAATATTTCTGAGTAATTAATTTAAATTAACTCAGGGTTAACCCCATCCATCGTGACAAACTCATCCAGGTTAAACGGGAAGAGCTCTTCCTCCTGGGAATGGAATAGATAACTGTCATCACCAGCAGGATACAAAAAATAACGCCAAATTTAATTTGAGTGAAAAAACAAAAATAAAAAAATGTAGTCAGGGCTTAAATTGCAGCTTAAACCTGAGTTAATTTAAATTAATTACTCAGAAATGTTGAATTTCTGAGTAATTAATTTAAATTAACTCAGGTTTAGTTCAGGAAGCCAAAGTCCTCTGGAAAAATCGCTGCAGGTCAATAGGGGATAAAATTCCATGGGTAACATTCAATGGATGAAATTCAGCAGATAAAAATCAACGGGTAAAATCCAGTGGGATAAAGGTCAATAGACAAAATTCAGAGGATAAAATTCAACTGATAAAATTCAGTGGATAAAATTGAAGGGACAAAATTAGTTGGATAAAATCCAGCAGATAAAGTTAAAGGGACGAAATTCAACAGGTAAAATTCAGCGGATGAATTTCAGTGGAGAAAGGCAAAAGGATAAAATTCAATGGATGAAATTCAGTGGATGAAATTCAGTGGAAAAAAAATCAACGGATGAAATTCAGTGGAGAAAGGCCAAAGGATAAAACTGAAGGGATAAAATTCAGTGGATAAAGTTTAACAGATAAAATCCAATGGATAAAATTCAGTGGATAAAAATCAGTGGAAAAAATCAACGGATGAAATTCAGTGGAGAAAGGTAAAAGGATAAAATTGAAGGGATAAAATTCAGTGGATAAAGTTCAAGGGACAAAATTCAATGGATAAAATTCAGTGGAAAAAAATCAACGGATGAAATTCAGTGGAGAAAGGCCAAAGGATAAAATTGAAGGGATAAAATTCAGTGGATAAAGTTTAACAGATAAAATTCAATGGATGAAATTCAGCGGATGAAATTCAATGGAAAAAATTCAATGGATGAAATTCAGTGGAGAAAGGCCAAAGGATAAAACTGAAGGGATAAAATTTAACAGATAAAATTCAATGGATGAAATTCAGCGGATGAAATTCAGTGGAGAAAGGCCAGTGGATAAAATTGAAGGGACAAAACTTAGTAGATAAAATTCAGTGGATAAAGTTTAACAGATAAAAGTCAATGGATAAAATTCCTGCCAATTCAAAGTTCTGGGTCCAAAGGAACGGGTGCCCCACCCCAAATGATGCCTCTGATTTCCTCCCTTGAGAATTCTGAATTTTTGTTACTTTTTTTGCCAAATTATTCCGTCCTACCCTCACATTTTGATGGATATTTAACACAAACTGCGAAACTGGGATTTGGGGATGGATTTATGGGATCTGATCCCAGCTGGGGTTTCCTGGCGGTCCCGGCTCTGTGAGCCTGGAAATAGGGACTGGAGAGATCCACAGGGAATGGATGCAAAGGGATTCCAGCATCCCACGGGATCCATGGACACCAGAAGGAAAAAGGGCAGGAATTTGGCGATCCCATTTTGGGAAGAGGGGAAAAGATTCCCGAGAGCAGGAACATCATGGAATCCTGGAACGGTTTGGGTTGGAGAAGATCCTAAATCCCATCCAATCCCACCCCCTGGAACATCAAAAATCCCCATTTCCATGCACTCCACCCTTTTAACCCCACGGTTTTCCATCCTTACCTCCTTCTGTTTTCCGGCGCTGCCGGCGCCGCTTTTCAAAGCTGCGGCACCGCCCCCACCAGGAGCCTGCAAAATGGGACAAAAAATTCCATGAAATCCCAGGAAATCCCAATCCTCACCCAGCACAGCTTTGTTTGGATCAAGGAGCTGCTCTGGGATGTCCCCACGGCTCCGGGGATTTGCCACCAACGGGTGACACCTGGCTCAGGAGCCTCTTTGCCATCTGCGCAGGGCTCGGAAAAGCAAATTCCAGCTCCCCAGAGGAACACGGGGCTTATTCCCACTTGGAGCTGCTCCAAGGAATTCAGTTTGGATTCGCTTCCAAAACAATTCCAAAGGATTTTCCAAGCAGTTCCACCCTCCTGGTGCAGCTAAACGGAGCAGGTTACCCAGCAGCTCCTCTGGGTGCCCCAGGATTTATGGAAAAGGGGCGATCCCAGAAACCCAGAGCGGGAGAAGCTCAGGGAACACCTGGGCACTCCTGCCCTCCTCACCTGATTCCCGCCGGGATTTTCCTTCGTGCCAGATGTTCCG
The DNA here is from genome assembly GCF_028551555.1 of Melozone crissalis. Taxonomy (NCBI): domain Eukaryota; kingdom Metazoa; phylum Chordata; class Aves; order Passeriformes; family Passerellidae; genus Melozone; species Melozone crissalis. Next base: position 6,228,931 of record NW_026535905.1, read on the forward strand.
CTCTCTCCCTGCTGGCTCTGCTTTGAACTGGTCGGAGATTCCAGCTGGGAATCCTTTTCCTGCTGGGATGAGCTCTTCCCGCCGTCTCCCTGCGCTTCCACTCCGGAATTTCCGTTCCCTTTCCACGGGCTGTTCCCGGCTCCCGGCTGAGCCGCGGTTTTGGGTGGGATTTTCTTCTCCAGTCCTGCTTTGGGGGGGATTTTCTGCTCCCCAGCTCTTCCCGGGGAAGGCTCGGTGACCCTGACGGGAATTTTCTGTTTCAGGATGTCCGGGACAGACACCACAGCCTTCAGAAGGGTTTTCCCAATGCAAGATTCCTTCAGCGACGCGGCGGGATTTGCCGGAGCGGCCGCGTGGTTTTCTTCGGATTTTGCAGCTCCCATCCCTTTATTTTGTGGGATTTTAACCGAACTCCCCCCGTGCGTCTCACCAACAGCATTCCCAGAGTTCTCCCCACCCTTGGAGGATGTTTTTCCCGGTGTTTTGTCCAGTTCTGTCCCAGCCTTGCCCCCAGCCTTCCCTGGATTTTCCCCAATTTTGGGCACGGATTCCTCCGCTGCCGCCTCTCTCTCTGCTCCAGCCACATCCATTTTTTTCCCTGGAGCATCCAGAGTTTTTGGGACAGCTTTCCTCTCCGTGGACGTTTCCTGGCTGCTTTTCCCAGCCTCGGGAACGGGAGTTTTCTCCGGAGCAGCCGGCTCCGCGCTGGGCTGGGTGACACCGGGTGCCACCGCGGGCGCCTCCTCCGAGCTCGGGGACGCTCCAGGGACGGCTCCTGGCGCTCCTCCGCCTGCTGGGGTGGCCTTGCCGGACGATTCCAGAGGTTCCCCGGCGGGAGCAGAGGGTTCCCCACCCTCCTTTTGGAGGATTTCCAGCTCCGGCCCATCCCGAGATTTGTCCGTCCCCGCTCCGGAAAGCGGCGCCGGTTTCTCCTCCGGCCCCGCTCCGGGCGATTTGCTGCCAGCCGGATCCGCAGGAATTCCAGGATCCAACCCCTCCACGTCCATCCCTGTGGGCGATTCCCTCGCTGCTCCTCCGGTCTGCGACTCGGGAATCTCCAGCTGTCCCGCTGGAATCTCCTCCGGGACATTTGGGGTGGGAACTTGGCCTTTCTTGGCCTCTCCCGATGGATTCCCGGCTGGTTTTTGCACCGTTCCTGACCCCTCTGGGATTTTTTTCAAGCCAGAGCTAAAAGCATTTAAAAGAAACAAAAATCAAACCGTGGGGAGAGAATTCCAGAAGTCTCAGAAAGCTCCGGATGCCACCGGTGGGAGTTTTCCCGGAGCATGAGGAAATGGGATTGGGAATTCTGCGGGAAAAGGCGACACTTGAGGTGAGTAATTCACGTTTTGGAGACCTCAGGCCTTGGAAAATTTCTGTCCCACAGAGGGAAAATTGGGAGTATCCCACCAAAAGGATGCTCCTGGATAAGGGAATTAGAGGAGCTTTGCTCTGTCTGCAGCTCCCAATCCTGAGAGAGCAGGTTTGGATTTGGGATCAGGTTTTGGTTTGGGTTTAAAATCCCTGATTTCCATGGAAAACTCTCTGGGATAACACAGCCCAAGGTGCCACAGGATGGAGCTTTCCAGGGAATTTCAGACTTCCCTGAGGGACAGAATCCCACAGGATGAGCTTGGGAAGTGCTGGAATTAGGGATGGCTGTGCCTGGAGCACACATTCCAGCAGAATTCCAGCAGGGAATTTCTGCTCCAAAACCTGGAAAAATCAGGATTGTCCAGGAGAGCGGGATTTGGGATCATCCTCCAAAGGGATTTCCCATCAATTCAACACTTATGGCTGTGCTCAGTTTGTTTTCCACTGGGATGCACGGAAAACTCCTGGGATGGAAATGGAAAACCCCCCCCGGATTAATGGAAAATGTGACCTGGGAAAAGTAGAGCCCAGGAGTGAAGTTTAATTAATTAAAGTTTCAGAAAAATAATTAATAATTTAAATAATAATTCAGCTGTTTTCTGCTGCCTAACAAATGGAATAAGTTAATTGTGTGGAAAATGTGTGCAGCAGGGAAAAACATCGACTTTCCAACTTTTCAGGAGATGGGATTCATGGAAAAGTCACATTTTAATTTTAATTTTTAATTCCACTTGTCTGGAAACAAGAAGTGGCTGTGAGGAGGAGATTCCCATTAATTTGGGAATTAATGCTCCCAAAATTCAGCAGTTTCATGGAATGACAAGGAAAGAAATGGGATCTGGGAATACAGAGCTTTTCCGTAACAGAATTCCTTAAATTTCAGGATGATCCTTACACAATTTGGGGGTTTTAACAACAAAACTCATCCAGAAATCCGAGTTGGAATCACAGAAAAAAAGGGATCGAAGCCATAATTAACAAAATTTCCTAAAAATTTCTGGGAATTCAGCAGTCAGAAAAAGGCATTCCAGAGGCAGGGATAGAGGGAAGAGCTGCAGGATGGAATAAAAGCAACAAGAGGAGCCAGGACTTGAGCAGGGGAAAAAAAACAAGGAAAAACTCCACAGAAATTGGGATTTCACGCCATTTTTCCATGATTTTTTTAATGAATCCCAAATATTTTGGCTCTGGAGGACATGGAGTGGGAAGTAGGAGCAGCAGGACACAGCTGGAGGGAGGCTCAGCAATCCCTAATCGTGGATGAACATTCCAAGAGGGAAAAGAAATGGATAAAATTCCCAAAAATCCTCGCAGGCTGTACCTTCCTTTGCTCCCATCCTCTCTCTTCACTTCCTTTTTCCCGGTTTCAGCCTGGAAAACAAAAATCCCAATTCCTGAGGGTGAAATCCCAACCCTGGAGGAAAAATCCCAACCCTGAGGGAAATTCCATCCTCGAAGAAAATCCCAAACTGTGAGGGGAAAATCCCAATTCTGAGGGAAGAACTCCAACTCTGAGAGAAAAATCCCAAACCTGAGGGGCAAAATCCCAACCCTGAAGGGAAAAATCCCAACCTGAGGGGGAAATTCCAATCCTGAGGGAAAAATACCATCCTTGTAGGAAAAAATCCCAAATCCTGAGGGAAATCCCATCCTTAAGGGAAAATATCCCAACCTTGAGGGAAAAAATCACGATACTGAGGGAAATCCTACCCTTTTGGAAAAAAATCTCAAACTCTGAGGGAAAAATTCCATCCCTGAAGAAAATCCCAACCTTGAGGGGAAAGTCCCAAACCCTGAGGGGAAAATCCCAATTCTGAGGGAAGAACTCCAACTCTGAGAGAAAAATCCCAAACCTGAGGGGGAAAATCCCAACCTGAGGGGGAAATTCCAACCCTGAGGGAAAAAATCTCAAACTCTGAGGGAAAAATTCCATCCCTGAGGGAAAAATCCCAACCCTAAGGGGAAAGTCCTGACCCTGGGGGTGAAAAATCCCAACCCTCAGGGAAAATCCTAATCATGAGGGAAAAACTCAAACCTGAGAGGGAAATCCCAGTTCTGAGGAAAAAATACTATCCTTGAAGGGGAAAATCTTGACCCTGAGGAGAAAATCCCAAGCCTGAGGAGAAAATCCCAATCCTGAAGGAAATCCCATCCTTGTGGGAAAAAAAATCCCAAACTGTGAGGGAAAAACCCCAACCCTGAGGCAAAAATCAGGCTCTGAGGGAGAAAAACCCAATCCTGAGAGAAAACCCTGACCCAGAGGGAAATCCCATCCTTGAGGGAAAAACAATCCCAAATCCTGAGGGAAAAGTCCCAAACCCTAAGGGAAAATTCTAACCCTGAGGGGGAAATCCCAATCATGAGGGAAAAATCCAATCCTGAGGGGGAAATCCCAATCATGAGGGAAAAATTCCAACCCAGAGGGAAAACCACGATCCTGACAGGAAACTCATGATCCTGAGGGAAAAATACATCCTTGAAGGAAAAAAACCTAAACCCTGAGGGAAAAATCCCAATCCTGAGGGAAATCCCATCCTTGAGAGAAAATATCCCAACCCTGAGGGAAAAACCATGATCCTGAGGAAAATCCTATCCTTGAGGGAAAATATCCCAACCTCTGAGTAAAAATCCCAACTCTGAGAGGGAAATCCCAATCCTGAGAGAAAAATACCATCCTTGAAGGGAAAAATCCCAATCCCTGAGGGAAATCTCAAACTCTGAGGGGAATATCCCAAGCCTTGATGGGAAAATATCCCAACCCTGAGGGAAAATCTTGACCCTGAGGGAAAAATTCCAACCCTGACAGAAAAATCCCAATCATGAGGGAAAAACCCAATCCTGAGGGGAAAATCCCGACTCTGAGGGAAAAAAAATCTGACTGTGAGGGAAATCTCATTCTTGAGGGAAAAATCCCAACCCTGAGGGAAAAATCCCAACCCGAGGGAAAAATCCAAATCCTGAGGGGGAAAATCCGAGCCCTGAGGGGGAAAATCCCAATCCTGAGGGGAAATCCCAATCCTGAGGGGGAAAATCCGAGCCCTGAGGGGGAAAATCCCAGCCCTGGGGCGGGGAAGGAAATCCCAACCTCGAGGGAAAAAAATTCCAAACCCTGAGGAAAAATTCCAACCCTGAAGGAAAAAAATTCTGACTGTGAGGGAAATCTCATTCTTGAGGGAAAAATCCCAACCCTGAGGAAAAATCTCAATCCTGAGGGGAAAAATCCCAATCCTGAGGGAAAAATCCCAACCCTGAGGGAAAAATCCAAATCCTGAGGGGGAAAATCCGAGCCCTGAGGGGGAAAATCCCAATCCTGAGGGGAAATCCCAATCCTGAGGGAAATCCCAATCCTGAGGGGGAAAATCCCAGCCCTGGGGCGGGAAGGAAATCCCAACCTCGAGGGAAAAAAATTCCAAACCCTGAGGAAAAATTCCAACCATGAGGGAAGATCTTGGCCCTGAGGGTAAAATCCCAACCCTGAAGGAAATCCCATCCCACAGTTCTTTGCAGGAAGGTTCTCCCACCCCAAAAAAAACCCCAAATGGTGGAAAATATGGAATTTTTACCTCAGGAATGTCTCCGTGGGAGGACAAGGAGCAGGTGAGTGTGTGTTCTCCTATGGAATATGGATATTGCTGCAGGAAACTGTGCATGGAGCGCGCGGATTTGGGGCTGTCCAGGTGCAGGATGGCCTGAAGGAAAAAAATATTAAATTCCTTAATTTATGGATAAAAAGGGAATTCTTAAACCTGCTGGAATGTCTTCCTTTTTCCCTGCCATTTTCCAGGCGTAAAAAGGGTTAAAAGTCACTTCAAAATGGTTCAATTTGGGTCCTAAAGGTGAAACTAACTTGGGTTTTTTGGGATTTAAAAGATATTTTTCCTGGATTTGGGATTTTCACTTTCAAAATATTCTCCAGGTTTTTGGGGTATTCTCCTTGGGTTTTTTAGGATTTAAAAAGTATTTCTTTGGATTTTTGGGATTTTCCTGGTTTTTCTTGGGATTTAAAAGATACTTCCTTGCATTTTTAGGATTTAAAAAACATTTTCAACAGATTTTGGGATTTAAAGGGCGTTTCCCTTGTTTTTTTGGGATTTAAAGGACATTTGCCTTGGATTTTAAAGAATATTTCCATGGGTCTTTTCTTTTTGTTTTTGGGACTTTAAAAACATTTTCTTGGTTTTTCTGTGATTCAAAGGATATTTTCCTTGTTTTTCTTGGGATTTAAAAACATTTTCCTCAGTCTTTTTTTCTTACTTAAAGATCATTTCCTTGTTTTTTTGGGATCTAAAACCTAAACAATCCCACAAAAACCCCAGCAATTCTGCCATTCCCATTCTTTTCAATTCCCAAAAATACCCAGACCCCCATCCCCAAGTCCCCAAAATTCCCCCAAAAATTCCCGCAAAAATCCACCAAAAAATCCCCAAAAATTAAAAAATCCCCCAAATCCACCAATAACTCCCCAAAAAATTAAAAAAAAACAAAAATCACAAGAAATCCCAAAAAATCCACAAAAATTAAAAAAAAAAATCCCCCACATTTCCACAAAAATCCCCCAAAATAAAAAATAATTCTAAAATAATCCCCCGAAATTCCCAAATATATTCTCAAATAAAATCCACCAAAAACCTCCAAAAAATTCCAAAGAAAAATGGCAAAGGGAGGAAAGGGCAGAAAAGGAGGGGAAAAGGGAAAGAAAGAAGGGAAAAAGAAGGAAATGGGGAAAAGGGGAAAAAGGGGCAAAAAGGGGAAAAACTGAAAGAATGGGGAAAGAAAGGGGGGAAAGGAAAAAATGGGAATAAGGAGAAAAAAAAAATCCTCCAAAATTCCCCAAAAATTTTCCAAAAAATCCCAATAAATTAAAAAAAAAAAATAAAAAATCCCCCAAAATTCCCCAAAAAACCCCATTTTCCCCCATTTTTTCCCCGCAAACCCCAATTTTCCCCTGCTGTACCCGGTGCCGGTTGCTGAGCACGGCACAGCGCTCCACCTTGCCAAGCAAAACCTGGCACACACCAGCGCCAGCTCCAAATCCCTCTGCCAAAATCCCCCAAAATCTCCTAAAAAACCCATTTCCCCCACTTTTCCCCATTTTCCCCCCTTTTTCCCCCATTTTCTCCCATTTCCCCCCCATTTTTCCCTTTGTACCCGGTGCCGGTTGCTGAGCACAGCACAGCGCTCCACCTTGCCAAGCACAAGCCGGCACAAACCAGCTCCGCTTCCTGGAACCCCTCTGCCAAAATTCCCCAAAATCCCCCAAAAAACCCCATTTTCCCCATTTTTTCCCCCATTTTCCCCCAATTTTCCACATTTTTTCCCCATTTCCCCCGTTGTACCCGGTGCCAGTTGCTGAGCACGGCACAGTGCTCCACCTTGCCAAGCACAGCCTCACACACACCAGCGCCAGCTCCCAAATCCCTCATCCAAAAATCCCCAAAAATCCCCATTTTCCCCCCATTTTTTCCCCCATTTTTTCCCCAATTTTCTCCCATTTCCCCCCCATTTTCCCCTGCTGTACCCGGTGCCGGTTGCTGAGCATGGTGCAGTGCTCCACCTTGCCAAGCACAAGCCGGCACAAACCAGCTCCGCTTCCTGGAACCCCTCTGCCAAATTCCCCAAAATCCCCCAAAAAACCCCATTTTCCCCCATTTTTTCCCCCATTTTTCCCCATTTTTCCCCCGTTTTACCCGGTGCCGGTTGCTGAGCACGGCACAGCGCTCCACCTTGCCAAGCACAGCCTCACACACACCAGCGCCAGCTCCCAAATCCCTCATCCAAAAATCCCCAAAAATCCCATTTTCCCCCCCATTTTTTCCCCCATTTTCCCCCATTTTTTTCCCCAATTTTCTCCCATTTCCCCCCCATTTTCCCCTTTGTACCCGGTGCCGGTTGCTGAGCACGGCGCAGTGCTCCACCTTGCCAAGCACAAGCCGGCACAAACCAGCTCCGCTTCCTGGAACCCCTCTGCCAAAATTCCCCAAAATCCCCCAAAAAACCCCATTTTCCCCCATTTTTTCCCCCATTTTCCCCCAATTTTCCACATTTTTTCCCCATTTCCCCCCGTTGTACCCGGTGCCGGTTGCTGAGCACGGCACAGTGCTCCACCTTGCCAAGCACAGCCTCGCACACACCAGCGCCAGCTCCCAAATCCCTCATCCAAAAATCCCCAAAAATCCCCATTTTCCCCCCCATTTTTTCCCCCATTTTCCCCCATTTTTTCCCCATTTTCCCCATATTTTCCCCACTTTCCCCCGTTGTACCCGGTGCCGGTTGCTGAGCACGGCACAGCGCTCCACCTTGCTGAAGCGCAGCCTCACACACACCAGCGCCAGCTCCCAAATCCCTCATCCAAAAATCCCCAAAAAACCCCATTTTCCCCCATTTTTTCCCCCATTTTCCCCCATTTTTTCCCCAATTTTCTCCCATTTTCCCCATTTTCCACTGCTGTACCCGGTGCCGGTTGCTGAGCACAGCACAGTGCTCCACCTTGCCAAGCACAAGCCGGCACAAACCAGCTCCGCTTCCTGGAACCCCTCTGCCAAAATTCCCCAAAATCCCCCAAAAAGCCCCATTTTCCCCCAATTTTCCACATTTTTTCCCCATTTCCCCCCATTTTACCCAGTGCTGGTTGCTGAGCACGGCACAGTGCTCCACCTTGCCAAGCACAGCCTCACACACACCAGCGCCAGCTCCCAAATCCCTCATCCAAAAACCCCCCAAAATTCCCCAAAAAACCCCATTTTCCCCCATTTTTTCCCCAATTTTCCCCCATTATTTCCCCCGCTGTACCCGGTGCCGGTTGCTGAGCACGGCGTAGTGCTCCACCTTGCCGAAGCGCAGCCCGGCGCACACCAGCTCCAGCTCGCGGTAGCCCTGGGCCGGGAGGTTCCCCAGGTGCACCAGGTGCGAGCGCAGCGAGGACGCGTCCGCCTGCAGGGAGAGCGGCCGTGGGAACGGGGGGAAAAACGGGGAAAAAAGGGAGAAAAAAGGGAAAAAAAAGCAAAAATAAAGGGGAAAATGGGAAAGAAAGGGGAAAAATGAGGGGGGAAAAAAGGGGGAAAAAAGGGGAAAAAGGGAAAAGAGAAAAAGGGGGGGGGAAGGAGAAAAAGGGAGGGGAAGGGAAAAAGGGAAAAAAGGGAAAAGGAAAAAGGGGGGAAAAGGGGAAAAGGGAGAAAAAAGGGATTAAAAAGCAAAAATAAAGGGGAAAATGGGAAAGAAAGGGGAAAAAATGAGGGGAGGAAAAGGGGGAAAAAGGGAAAAGAGAAAAAGGGGGGGGGAAGGGAAAAAGGGATAAAAGGGAAAAGGAAAAAGGGGGGAAAAGGGGAAAAGGGAGAAAAAAGGGATTAAAAAGCAAAAATAAAGGGGAAAATGGGAAAGAAAGGGGAAAAATGAGGGGGAAAAAAAGGGGAAGGGGAAAAAGGGGGGGAAGGGAGAAAGGGAAAAAAGGGAAAAGGAAAAAGGGGGGAAAGGGGAAAAAGGGGGGAGAAGGGAAAAAGGGAGAAAAAAGGGGAAAAAGGGAATAAAAAGCAAGAAAAAAGGGGAAAATGGGAAAGAAAGAGAAAAAAGGGGAGGGGAAGTGAAAAAAGGGAGAAAAAGGAAAAAATAGGAATAAAGGGGCAAAAAGGGAAGAAGGAAAGGGGAAAGAACAGGGAAAGGGGGAGAAGTGAAAAAATGGAAAAAAAGGAAGAGGAAAGGGTGGGGAGGAGATGAGAGAAAACTGGGAAAAAAGGGAATAAAGGGAGGAAAAGGGAGAAATGAAAAGGAAGGGGAAAAAGAGGGAAAGAAGAGGGAAAAAAGGGGAAAAAAGGGGGAAAAAAGAGGGAAAAAAGGGGGGGGGGAGGGGAAATTAGGGGGGAAAAAGGAAGAGAAAAAAGAAAGAGCAAAAAGGGGGGGGAAGGGAAAAAAATTTGGGATAATGAGGAGAAAAATTTGGGACAATGAGGAGGAAAATTTGGGACAATGAGGAGGAAAATTTGGGATAATGAGGGAGAAAATTTGGGATAATGAGGAGAGAAATTTGGGATAATGAGGGGAAACCACCTTGGATCAGACTCCTTGATGAGAGAAATGAAAATAGCTTCCTTTAGGGAGGAAAAAAAAGATTGGAGCTTAGTTAATTATAATTGATAACTGATCAATAATTAATAATTGATGAATTAATCATCATTAAAGTGTTCATCGTGTCAAAATTATAAAAAAAAACCTTCCCAGTGGGGGAAAACCTCTTGTTGTAAACCCCAGGAAGTGCTAAGAACTCCATTGAAATCCTAACATTTTGCTTGAAGCGGAAAACTGGGAATTTGTTCCCCAGTTTTTCCCACAATCCCCAAATCTCTCCAATTCCTAATTTCTTCCAATTCTTCACATTCCCACAATTCCCCATAATCCCCCAACTGCTCCCAATCTCACAATTCCTAATTTCTCCCAATCCCCCCAACACCCCCAATTCCTAAAATTCTCACAATTCCCGACTTCCCTCAATCCCACAATCTCCAGATTCCCAAAATCCTCAATTGCTCAATTTCCCTCAATCCCACAATCCCTAAAATTCCCAAATTCTCACGATCACAATCCCTAAAATTCCTCCCAATCCCCCAGCTCCCAAATTTCCCAACTCCTAAAACTCCCCCGATGTTCACGCTCCCACAATTCCCAAATTCCTCAACTTCCCACAATCCCCCAAAATCCCCAATTTCCCCCAATCCCCAACTTCCCTCGATCCTGCAATTCTCACTGCTCCCACAATCCCCAAATTCCCCAATCCTCATAATCCCAAAATTCCTAAGATCCCCACAATATCCCAAATTCCCAACTCCCCCAGTTCCTGCAATCCCCAAATTCTCAAAATTTCTCAATTCTCACAAATCCCAAATTCCCCCCAACTCCTGAAATTCCCAAAGTGCTCAACTCCCCTCAATCCCCAGAATTCCCAAATCCTCACAATCCCCCAAATTCCCAACTCTCCCAAATTCCTCACAATTCCCCACAATTCCCAGATTCCCAAAATCCCCAAATTGCTCGACTTCCCTCAATCCCACAATCCCTAAAATCCCCACGATCACCAAATTACCAAAATTCCCGACTTCCCACAATGTCCCCAACTACTGAAATTCCCCAAATCCCCACAATTCCCAAACTCACCAAATTCCCACAATTCCCCAATTTCCCACAATCCCCAAACCCACACAATCCCCCAAAATCCCCAATTTCCCCCAATTCCCCAACTTCCCTCGATCCTGCAATTCTCACTGTTCCCACAATCCCCCCAAACCCCAAAATGCTCGACTCCCCTCAATCCCACAATCCCTAAAATTCCCGAATTCCCACAATTCCCACAATTCCTAAAATCCCCACAATCTCCCAAATTCCCAACTCCGCCAGTTCCTGCAATCCCCAAATTCTCAAAACTCCCACAATGCCCCAAATTCCCCAAATTCCCCCCAAGTTCCCCCATTCCTAAAATCCCCACAACTCCCTCAATTCCCAAAGTGCTCAACTCCCCTCAATTCCCCAAATTCCCAATTTCTCTCAATCCCACAATTCCCAAGTCTTCGCGGTTCCCCAAATTCCCAATTCCCTCAATCTCACAATTCCCGAATTCCTCCAATTCCCGCAATTCCTAAACCCTCGCGCTCCCCCAACCCCCACAATTCCCACATCCCCCAACTCCTAAAATTCCCCCAGCTCCCAAAATGCTCAACTTTCCTCAATCCCACAATCCCCAAAGTTCCCAAATCCCCACAATCCGGCAAATTCCCAACTCCCCCAGTCCTTACAATCCCCACGATCCCCAAACCCCCCCAATCCCCAACTTCCCTCAATCCCACACTTCCCACAATTCCAAAATCCCCAACTTCCCTCAATCCCACACTTCCCACAATTCCCAAAATCCCCAATTTCCCTCAATTTCTCCCAATCGCCCAACTCCCTCCATTCCTAGAATTCCCTCAATCCCACGATCTCTGCAATTCCCAAAATCTCCACAATCCCCAAATTCCCAAAATCCCCAACTTCCCCCAACTCCT